>NC_089879.1:25417500-27917500 GCF_040182565.1 Anser cygnoides | reverse complement strand
ATCTCCATCCGTTTCTGGCCCAGATGGACCAGTATCCCACAAAGTATCCTACAACAGCGCGGTGCTGCCCTGCCCCGGGACGCACTGCATGTCTCGCTTTGGAAATACTGAGTTACGTAGAAATAGTTGTGTACAAACACAAAGGGAATCGCGACCTCAGGGGCTTCACCTGCGTCCTTAATTTTGCTGTCTTCTATTTGGTCTCAGATGCTGGTGGATGGGGAGAACTTGTTGGGATTCAGTGTTCACCATCAGCATGAGTTTAAGCCAGCCACGTAGGGCCTAGCACAGTCTGGGGAAATAGTGCAGGAGGCTGGGGAAATACCTGTCACCTGAATTTAACGAGATCATTATAGCCCTTTAAAGTAATTAGGGAAGGATTAACAGATGAAAGTTTCTGCCTTGGCCTCTTTAAAATTCTCCCATGTGCCCGGTGAATTCTTGGGCTGTGCACGTTTCCCTTTTCAAGGCTTTCCTTGGGGTTCATGGGTGCAGAGCGGTGGTCACCCTGGGTCCCTTCACACTGGTACCTTCTAGGCTGCCAGCCCCACTCCCCACATCCTGCAGGATGCCTCCGTCCATCCTGGGCAAGGGCCGTGCATGGATACACATCACCGTGTGAGGCATCCAAAGCAGGGAAAGGAGAAAGAAAGTTTCACCTGCCCATGCCACATGTGGGAGCCTGCCGTGAGGCTTGCTGTGACTCTGTGATCCCTTCTGTAGAATGGGAGCAGCAGTTCCTGCCTGGCAGAGAACAGAGTGCCCGGTTCCTGGGGTGAGAGCAGCATTGTTGTGCAAATTATGCGAAGGGCATTTTCACCTAAATTGTGGAAAACTAAAAAAAACATGGGATATATTAAAAAAAAAAAAAAAAGCCCTGAATAACAGGGGACTTTATGTCCCAGTGAAATATGCAGTTCTATTATCTGTGGTGAATACAGTGCGTAAGAGTCACAATGTATTTTTTGCTCCTGTGGATGAATGTGTTTTCATCGGCAGTGTACTGGGTTGTAAAATATGCATCTTCAGCTATCTGCTGTCCTAAAGGTTTCAGTAAAAAGGCTGAAGGTGTTTTCTAATGCAAGTCGGACTGATCAGATAAATGACACGAGGTGTCTCCTATAATTATTGGCAAGAGTTTTTACAGTGCGTCTCCCCTTTCTCTCCAGGCCACATATTTGATGTTAGGAGACAGCCAAGCAGGTGTTTGGATCGCTCTTGCCCTCCAGAATTCCTTAAGTGACCTCTGGAAGCGCTGGATTGAAAACAGTCTCAGCACGTCAAAATTTTGAGATATCTCAGTTGCCGTAATTCTTTTAAAGCTGCCTTGGCGTCTCTAAAATATAAATCTTTCCTAGTTATTGGCAATGAGTGAGAAGTTGTGATGTAGCATACGCGGGTGTGGAGTCGAGATGTACGACCTCCCTGTGGTGCCCTGTGACTCCCTGCCTTGTAAGAGTTAATATTTCTTCTAAAAAATAATTATCTGCTTTAAACTATTCTAACTACCTGACCTCTTTCCTTGAATGTAAGTATTCCAGCCATCTGCTGAGTCAGGCAATACAGTGGTCTGTGCTTGCAGGAGGCCGTGATGGTTGCTTAGACAACAGTGACATAATATTTAAGCATAACGGCTCTCGAGAAGATACTGTCCCTTTCTCCCTGGATTTCTTCTCCGAAAATGCCAATCTGATTATGCTGTTCAGAAACAAGCGAGGGATGAGGACAGTTTGTATCATCGCCGTTTCTTAACCGTCTCCCCTTTTTCCACTCAATAGATGAAAGTATTCTGCTTCGTGCAGGAGTCTTTTAAGATGTGCTGAAATTACAGGCTGACTAGATACCCACTTTTATAGAAACAGAAGAAAAAGTGCCTCTTTATATAGTCAGTATCTATTTCAAGAATAAGACAACTATGTGGCTGGGAAAAATGTTCCCATTGGCCACCAGCATCCATAAAGGAGCACCTGAGATAAATCCCGCTCCTGAGCAGAGCTGAAATCGGCACTCACTGTTTCCTCCTGTAAATCTAGTTTTGGTGTAGCAGGAAAAAACCTGCAATTAAAGACTTACCAGGCAATGGAGACCTCATAAACGTATCACTTCAGAGCATAGCTAATACACTACAAGTTGATTTTTGTTTATATATATATATGTACTCTATGCGACGTGGGTGGTTTTCATGTTTACACAGAGATATAATTATGAATGACATGAAGGCTATACAGCAGATTTCTTTAATCTTCTAAAGGTTTGTTAGTCATGTGTCACTGCGTACCTGGTTTTTATTTATTCAACATCTGTATTCCTTTGTCATCTCGTTGAAAGGGTTCCTCTAGAAGGGCTGCAGAAGTGGGTGTGCAGTGGTTCATGTCAAATGGGGAAGGGGGCTGCCCTGGACATGTCGGGTGACCTCCGGTACCACTCCCAGTTCGGGTCTGACCACAATGCATGGGGAGGTTGCTTGAGGGTGTGTAAAAGGGTGGCAAGATACGTGGATAAGCAAAGGTGATGGAGCAGCTAGGTGACCACAGTTTGGGTGCCATGGGAGCAGATGACCTCTTGTGTTAGCAAGGGGCCAAGATCTGGGGAAAATGGCCTCCTCTGGAGCTGCCTGGGCTTCATGTGAGCTGGAGGACTACAACAGTGTCTCTTCAGCATCAGGAACAGCTCAGTTTTGGGGGTGCAGATGGTGGGGGAGCCACAGCTTTAAGAGGGTGCAGGGTAGGCCCTGATAGGCTGACAGGCATGAGGTGAGGGCCGCCATTACGCGGCAGCGCCTCCCTGGAGCCTGAGGCCCGGCCCAGCTGCCATGAGCATGAGGCCTGCAGTCAGCCACCCTCCTTGGGCGTCCCTGCCCGTTTTGTGCCCTTGGGGATGTGGCTGCCACAGGGTGACGGGGACCTGTCACCTCTGGGGACGTGGCTGCTGCAGGGTGACAGAGACAGCCACTCTGTGCTGCCTTCCTGGGCACCCCTCTGTGCCACTGCGGCTGTGCTCAGACACCCAGCGCCATTTTGTGAAGGCAGCTGCGCTGGCACCCATTCACTGTTGTTACAGTAGGGCTTCTTTTTTTTCCTCCTATGTACACATCGTGTGTGTGTGTGTGTGTGTGTGTGTGTGAAGGTTGTATTCTGGAAAACAAGTTTATTCATTGATGATGTAATAGTGATTGTACTTTTCGTTTGGTTAATAAATTGTCTGCTCAGCTTACTTTGTATGCCAGCCAAAATTAGTCATACCAGTTCTTGGAAAGGATATGAAGAAACTAGTAATTGAAATCATAATCATTTGATCATGAGAGCTATTTGGAAAATAATATTTCAACCAAAAACATGTCTGATCTCCAAGTCAGGTTTTTATTAAAGTGCTCTAGTGTTTAATATTAGAAATAGTACAGGGGTTGGTGATTGTGTGCAACATCCTGAAAGAAAACTTCATCCACAAACTGCTGATATATATATATATTTTTTTTTTTCATCTGACATTTATTAATCACCACATAATAGCTATGAAATAGATAGCAACTACAGCTTTTTTTTTATTATTATTTCAAGTGGATGGTGTAATGAAATTGGGTGAAACCATCCATTGAAATTGTACTTTGTAGTATGCAACACTTGTTTACAAAGTATTGACGTTTGTCATAAACAGAGGTTTAAAACATCACCGCTATTGTTTGTTGTTCGGTGGAAGCTCTTATGCTGTGCAATGATAAAAGGAAAAGATTTTATTACAAGCTTGCTTAGCATGCCTTTCATTTCTGACCAAATACATGTTACTGCACTAAATGTAATGAAGGTGCCTGCTTATGAAGCGATTTTTTATTATATGAGGGAGAGTGGAATATCAGATCTGCTTTTTTACCAGATATCCTTCAGGTTTTGTGTTGTGTGTAACTTATCACAATAGAGCTTTTTTTTTTTTATTATTTTTTTCCTATTGAGCAGTATTTTATTTCCTGAGGAATGTGTTCAGTGGAAAAAAAAAAACACACAGAGAGAATCAATCATGCTTTTCTCTTTGTTTAATAACTCAAAGAATTTCTTTCCCTTTTGCAAATAGTTGTGTTTATTTGGAAGGAAAATTGGATTCTGGTTTATTTATTTCAAGAACCTGTAACCTTATTTAGTGCTAGAAATGTGCAGAGTGCAAGGTGTGGTGGGCAGCCAGCTCTCATTACAACATAAATTATTTCTGCTAAACATAAATTATTTCTGCTATTTTAACTAAAAAATCTGGAGTGTATCTTCCTGGATATTTATGTATGTTTGTATGTTTATTTTTTGAGGCTTTCTCGAGCCCTTGCTTACTACAGTCAGCTATAAAACATTCTGCTTATTCATCATGACTGAGAGGAGTTGATTGTTTCCTGGAAGGATAAAATTCAGCAATTAGAGCTGTTTAATTCAAGTATATGTTCTGGAGGCTAAACTAGGTTTAAGTGCTTTTCTTAGAATGTATGTTTAAGAAGGGAAAAAAATTACAGTTCTCTTCTGATCTTGAAAAGGGTTTTCAGAAACATGAGAATGTGCAAGTTTCTTTTGGTGGGAAGCACATAACATTTATGTAGTATTTCTTTTGGGATTACATCACAGTTTTATTTAATTTTTAGGACAAAAGTTAAATTCAATATTTGTGTATAAGCCAAGGGAAAATGTACCATAAACACAGGAATTTTCTGGTGAGTCAGAGTTCCAAGAATCTGAGATTTACTTAGTCCATTTATTTCAGGACTAGCTATAACCATTAGTCATCCAGCCATGAATTTTTACATTTGCAGCTAATTGCACCTAAAAAACAAACTTTCCCTCAAGGCTTTCGGTTATACAGAATGTGATTTGGCAACCTGTATTTCAAATGCCTTTTAGGATCATTGCCCTGGTCTTAGAAATTGTCTTTAGATTATGTGTAGTTGCTTCAAGTAAACAACTAATATTTCCACTTAGGTGGCAGGAGGAATAAATGAAGTATTAGGTATTCTGTATCACAGGAAAATTAATCTGCCAACAAGACAGGCTTTTCCAACCGCCTTTTGGGGGGTGGCGTTAAGAGTTTATCAGCCATTGTGGAGCCCTGCATGACATTTTGCATTCTCATCTGACTGTTCCTTGCAGGATGAAGTTATTGCTGTTTCAGAGAAAGTCACTGTGAAGCTTGAAGACTTGGCAAAATGGGCCCAGTCCGATTTCTCCAAGTGGAAGTGTGGTTTCCGGGCTGAGCCGGTTAAGCCAATGGATGTGGGGAAGAATGGACAGAAGGAAGCCTTGATGAGATATAGACAATCCACGCTCAACAGCGGCTTGAACTTCAAAGACATCCTAAAGGAGAAGGCTGACCTTGGTAAGTGTCCCTTGCTTTCTCCTGTGGGGAGCGGCTTGTGTTCAGCTGTGTTTTAGAGGTGGATGAGCCCAATCCTGCCAAACCGTTGCCGATTCCCAGGGTATATCTGTGCTTCGGGCAGAGGTGTGGTGATGAGATACTTGAGTGGGATGGGTGTTGGTGGTGAGCTCATTGCAGGCTTGCTTGCCCTGCATCTTGACTCCTTGGAGATTAATGTGGGGCAACTCTGTACTACCTGTCTACTCTGTAGAGGTATCACTGAGTTCTAAGGCTCAAATCTCGAATATGGGAACACAGTGAATTGTCAAGGGTTTTCCCTGGGATTGTGCAGGCTTTGGGGTCAGGTCAAAGCAGTGCAGCATGGTGAAAGAAATATGACACATCTCCTCTAGGCTTCCTACACAAGGAAGGAGAGACTGAAGGCCTTTCACTTCTTAAATCCCATCTTTTTGGAAGTGCAGGGTTGTTTCCACTTTTTAGTGTTTGTCCTGGCTCTGTACGATCAGCTTTGTGTTTTATTCAGTAGGGAGATGTCCACTATTTCCTCAGAGACTGCTCTGTAGCTCATGTGTTTTCTTGTGAGCCTGGTGTGTTTTCTTCTAATATTTATGTTATTACACAGCTTAGGCCTTCTGCGCGTGCTCCGCTGTTCTCTGGCTGTGGTTTGTACTCGACAGACGCGCTTTTTTTCCTGGCTGTTTTTAGGGAGGGATACGGTAGCTCTGCTACTTTGGATGGTTGCAAACAGGCTTGCAGCTCTGTGACTGCTTTCACACCTCTAAGACACTCAGATCTCTGAAATTGTGGTGGGTGGCCTCTCCAAGGGAGATGGGTCTCCTGCTGGTAAACATGCCTATTTGTGGTATTAGGACCTTGGATGCCTGATAGCTGTTATCCCAGGCACGTTTCTCTGTTGAACCAAACTTTTAACAAACGTTCTGAGTTTAAAGACAAATTTAAGACGTAAATGGTTGAAAGGTAAGAAAATAAAAGTTAAGGCCAATGCATGTGAACAAATGCTTTTGTACCTACGTGAGCAGGAGATACAGGGCCAAGTTTGGTTTCATAATGGCACAACTGTGTTGGCGTCGAAGCCAATTTACACTGTGCTGAAGATCTGTCTTAGAGGATTTATCTTCTGCATCTCGTTTTTCTGATCTTACCAAATGGTAAAGTGATTTTGTCAATCTTGCATTTCACCATTAGATATGTAGGTTGGAAGATTAAAGTACAATTGAAAGTTGATCTTATTTTTCATTACCTCTCCAGGAAAAAAAAAAAAAAAGACCCATGCAATTCTCTCTCTTTTCTTTGCTTTTCCGTGTGGTTTCTTCTGGTTCATAATTACATGCAGTGATTTTCTCTGATATTGCCCTGGCATCTTCTTTGCATACTACATTTATTTGTGTTTGTTTCTTATGTCAAAAGAATCTTAATGTTTTTCAGATAGAACTTTGTGTGTTAATGTTTTCTTGGTTTTGTTTTTAACAAACAAGAAGGCCCTTGTGGTGAGTTATGAAATTGCTGTTACCTACCCTAGGAGCCAAAGAAAATAATGTTTAAGCCTAAAGCTTATATTTGCATGTTAAGCCCTTTGAAAGTAAGGGTTATACTGAAAATGCTTATGGAATCCAAACTATATGTTATAATTTTGATAACCCACATTCCGACGTTGCTTATTTTCTGTCAGTGGCTCTGGCTTTATGCTTGGTGTTTTTGTTTTGTTTTGTTTTTTTTCAGTAGAAAAGGGTGTTTTGACTAATGTTTGATTACGATTGCTGTTTCTTCTTCATGACTGGTTGGTGGGAGTAAAACCAAGGGTTCAAGAAGACCTGCAGCTGACAGGCAAGAAGGTCTGAAAGGAACAAATCCCTTCTTGTGCTAGTCTGGCAGGCCATGCACAAGTCTGCTAGTGAGGCTCATATGTAACCCTGACTGTAGACGAGGAAGTTGCTGGAACGTGTGTTGAAAAGGCCTACATAAGCAAGGTGATCTCGTGGACCCCTTTTTTCCTATGAAATGGCATGTTTCCATTACAGAAAAACCCCATAAAAGTGATTAGAGTTTGAAATTTTTCCTACTAGGTGTTTTTGTACCAAGCTGCAGAAAGTAATAGGAAATTATATCCCTACTAAAGCCCTCAAAAAACTACAGAAGAAACAAAATCAGTTTTCACAAACTATC
Source organism: Anser cygnoides (assembly GCF_040182565.1). Lineage (NCBI taxonomy): Eukaryota > Metazoa > Chordata > Aves > Anseriformes > Anatidae > Anser > Anser cygnoides. The sequence goes on along the minus strand of NC_089879.1, from coordinate 27,909,973 downwards.
CAGAAGTGGTGGAGGGTGAAAGAACCCCGATGAAATGAAAACATGGCTGATACAGAACCACAGAAGTGGCACTGTGTGAATATACTTAATTAAATGTGTTATGTTGGGAGCAGGGTGGCTTTAAACAATAACCAGGCAAAGCGGGGCCTTGGTATATGAGCAGCTTACACGTTGTAGCATATGCTCTGTGGCATTTGCTTCGACAAAAATAAGGCCTGGTTAATGCACAACCCAGAGAAACTATGCACCTAGAATTGAAAGTTGACCCTAATTCAAATTATGTAGTTCTGTCTTCTTTTTGTTCTCCTTTTCTTTTTTCTTTCTTCTCTAGTCTTTTTTTTCACGTCTTTTTCTCTTCTTTTCTCTTTTCCTTCATTGTTTTTTGCAGATTTTCTTTTTCTGTAAAATGGCATTGTTCTCATCACTAGTGAATTATGCAGAACTTTTCCTTAGGACTGTATTAAATAAAAGATCTAGCAATGGCTTTCTTTCTTTTTTTTTTTTTTCTTTTTTTTTGGTAAGCTTCAAGATTTCAGCCTGAGAAATTATTTTTAAGAATTATTTCTTTCTGCATTTTGAGGTATTTATGTTATACATTCTGTCCCTTTCTACAAATATGTCAATATTGAATGCTAGCAGTTTATATCTTAAGACTATTCATAGCTTTCTGAATATTTCTTTCAAATGTTGAGAAAAACAAAGAATAACAACAATGCAGCATATAAAAATAGAGTTGCTCAGGAATGTATTATTCATAATGAACATGAGAACCTGTTTTTCCAGAAGAATTGGTCTGATTAAATCATTCACTACTAAGGCCGCTAGTTATTTATTTTTGTCTTTAGAATTATTTAGGGGATTTTTCTTTGTAATAAATGGACTTGTATACCCATATTTGGTAAACCAGTGGGAAGTCACCAAATGAGAAATTATTTCATTTTACAAAATTTTTAGCAACTAAGCAATGTAAACACTATCAGTTAAATATGGCAAAGTTGCATATTTGTATTCCTTGGGCTATAGTTCGACAAAAATTCAAATTATTTTATATAACACTGCTTCTTACAGACTTCCTTTAAGCGAAGTATGAAAGCTGCAGTGTAAGCTTTATTGGCCTATAAATATGTCATTATAGTTGGACTACATTTATATGCTTTGGATTGTTGTTTAAGCCAAGAAAATATGTCTCTACAGGTTGACTTTTTATTGAAACCCTTTGAGGCATACAACAGAATGTATTTTAGGCCAAGGTTATTAAAACAGCATTTTCATTTTTGCAGCAGACTCATTGTCAATTATGCTGCCACAAACTGTCTGTGGATAGGCAGTTATGAATGGTTTCATCTCTAAATGTGTCTTTAGAAAAAGAAATAAAAGATAGAGGAGTCAGAGCTGAAATTGAGAGAAGAGACGGAGGGGAAAATGACTGAATTCAGCACTCACAGGCTCTGCAGGTTTGGGTTCAGCTGGGCTGAGGTGCTGTCTGGGTGTAGCCGAGGAGCCAGCGCCCCGTGCCAGGCTCAGCGAGGTGGCAGAAGGCTGATCGTGGCGAGCCAGCAGTCAGCACCCCTGCAGCACACGAGGCCGTCATGACGATGCTCCGGGTTGGGTCCCCAGGCTGTCATCACCGCTCTTTTTATCCATCTTTCGTGAAGCATTATGATGCCAAAATGCGTGGTTGAAGTTGCCACACTGTGGGCTCTCCTGTTCCCATGCTGGTGGCATTACTGATGGATGACCCCATTTTGGGGCTTGCTAAAGGCTTTGCTGCGGCTTTTGCACCTTAGTTTGGATCCACTGAGGAAGAACTTGAAGAAAATTTAGAAATTATCCCTGTCCTGTCTTTCATTACCCACAGTCATGTGTTTGGGGGTAGAATTAGGATCTTCTCAGTGAAATCCAGGAAAATCTAGTGCTACTTCATGGCTTACTGCCATGGTTTGGCAGTTGCCCTTCCCCAGTCCATAGTTGGTTTTCCAGTGGTTATTTCTGCTTCACTCTTTTGAACTTTGCTCTTTTGAACAGTAGAGCTTGCCGGGCAGGGGCAGTGCCACAGGACTGGCTCACCCTCTCAGCTCCTTCTCTTTACCAGTCTCATCGTTGGCACAGCAGGGAGATCCTGGGTCCCCATTAGGGGATTATGTTTCCGTGTAAATTGGGTGATCCAGGGCAGATGGCAGTGAGTTTGGAAGGAGGAGCGGAGCAGGGCTGCTGCCCGGCCCCAGCAGGCACTGAGCTCACTTCTCAGGCAGGGGCGTTGCAGCAGGCATGACTTCTCCAGGTGAAGATTATCAGCTCATAACGTGTCAAACTGTAATACTATCAAAACTGATCATCTGCAGCTGTACTGCGTTCAGACACTTGTGGGGACTTCTGAACTGACGCCGACTCTCCTTTTTCATTGTTTGTCATGTGCTGCTGAATTGAGGCTCGCCTGGATTAGCCTGATGCAATAATTTTCTGACCAGCTAATTGTTAGCCATTCAGAGTACAGCTACTTTGGATATTTTGTGCCCCATGCCTCTAACTCTCTTCCTTCTGTCTGCACTTTGTGCCTCCTCTTTGTGCCTTCCTGTCCCCGTTGTCCTAACTGAATGCCATTTTGATCTTGATAAAACTCCTGTGAGTGTCCCATTATCCCATTTTCCCCTCTCTGCCCTTGTGCACTGTATGTTGTTTTTTTGTCTCGTGGGTCAGAGTGACCTCTCCAACTCATTTTAGCCAGCCCAATTGATAGAGCTCTTTTGCCGTAGATGAGGCTATTACATGGCTTGTCTGTTGTGCCCCACGGAGCCTGAAGGGAGGAGGACGGCTCCCTTGGGGAAGGGACTGTGGTGCTTTCTTCTGTGCCTGTGCAGCGCCCGGCACATGCTGGCAGCGCTGCAGCGGAGCGAGAGCACCTGTGGGCTGTGGGGCAGTGCTGGGACTGCTCTGCCGAGTGCTGCCGAGCAGGAAGGCTTCCTTTGGTCCTACATCCTTTGGTTTGTCTTTGGTGTTAACATGTTTGGTATCGGAGATAACCTGAAGTGCTGAGCAGACAGGCAACTTTGGCCTTGCATGAACAGGGCAAGGTAAATGGTCATTTTTTTGTTTGTTAACCAGTTGGTTTAAGGTAACTAGTAGTTGTTGGCTTCAATTGCTGGCTGCATTTTGAATGCTGAAGGGTGGTGCTGTTGTTAGGTGCAATGTAGCCCCGGTAATCCTGTGCTAACAGCTTACTTTCTCCTGGGGGTGACCCTGCACCCAGTAGCATCTTTGGGCTCCCCCTCCTCACTTGCCCCTCTCCCTTCAGCCCTGGCTGTTCCCCTCTGCACCCCCTCAGCCTCCCTCGGAGGAGGCTGGCGGGGTCCTCAGGGGTTGTCTGTAGCCACCTGGACCTTCCTGAGGCCACGTGTTTACCCAAACAATGCTGGGATGATTTAAGTGCTGTTAATTTCTTCCTTTCTCTGGTGACATCCTGCTTCATTACCGAGGAAGCGTATGGGGGTGACAAAAACGTTTTAATACGCAGCACTGGCTGTGGAAGCTTTTCTTTCACCACTGGATTGTGTTGAGCCTCATCTATTTGTGGCTCTTGAAAGGAGTTTTAACACCACACGTCTCGAACTTCAAGCGTGCCTTATCAAAGAGATAAAATTGGGATTTCTTTTCAAACTTTGACATGCCGTAAAGCCCTTATAGAAGGGGGTGGTGGTGTTGCCCCTGGGAATTGAGGAGGTGGGTATTTTGGTCTTTGAAACGCTGAAGTTCTGCCAAGAAATGCAAACAGGATCCCACAGAACTTCTCTCAGGGTAGCCCCTAAATCGCAGTGCCTTTCCCCGCCCCCCCTCTTCCTGCGGCAGGAGCAAGCTAACGTGATTATCAGAACGGCGCTGATAGCAGTTGTCACTGTGTCAGCGTTTTCAATTATGTATTGGTATGACAGGGCACTTTGTCGGTGCCGTGGAGCACAGCCATTTGCAGTTGCGGTCCTGGTCTGCTCCAAAACATCAGGGGAGAAATCAGGGCTGCAGGGCAGGAGAGGGGGAAGAGTTAAATTTTAGTGCCTCGAGAAGCTGGAGGGAGCTGCCCCATGCTCTTCTGCAGCTGAAGTTACCGCAGCTTGCACCATTAATAAGAGTTTTGTTGCAGCCTCTGGTTGGAGCAGGAGCAGCCTGCGTAATTGCAAAATAAGTAGATAAAAAATAATGACCATTCGCAGAGCGTGCAAGAGCGGCCAGTGTGGGACAGTGTCCCTTTAAAAATGTTTGACGGCTTTTTTTATTTTTGTCTGTTTTTAGCACCGAGATTGACCTTGCCAGGCTGTGTAATAACCCACATGTGTCTGCTCTCCAGGATTTTTTCCCTTCTAGTCACTGTTGGATCTTACATTTAATTCTTACTGACCATGAGGTTTTGTTCCAGTAACTGAAAACGTGTGCCTCCTGGTGCAGCGCTGCTGTGCTTTAAATCTGACTTTATCTCAATGTCTGCCTTTTTTTCCTTTTTATTTTTTTTTATTTTTCCACTTTTGATTTTAGAGGGTGCTGTTTTCCTCCCCAGCCTTCCCTCTCATTTCCGTCCCTGCCCATATTGTTTCTGGATCCCAGGGGACCCAGTTTGGGACTTGTTTTGTGCCCCTGAGCGTGCCTTGCCCAGCGCCACGATGGAGGCGATCAGTGTTGTCCTTCATGTGCCATGGCTGCTGGTCAGAGCTGCTGGTCCCCCACAGACCACCAGCGCCTTTTCCCTGTGTTGTATCCTTCCCACGCAGCCAGCCCAACCCGGCTGAGCATGGAGATCCGTAAGCCGAGCACCTACATGACGCTGCGGTACGGCTGGGTGGGCCCCGAGGACGTCCTCTTTCTCCTGCCTGGCTCTTTTCCTGGGCTGTAATTCTGCGCTGCCAGAGCCCGGGACTGGGAGCCTTGCGGTCGCCTTTGACTTCGAGCGCTCCGTTAATCAAGTGGGAGCTGTCTTCATACAGCTCGTGAATCACCCCGCCTGCGACCTGCGCGGCCACGCTGGGATGCTCTGGCTCTTCTTGTGCCACGGCCGGTCCTGGGAGCCAGTTCCCTTGCTGGGGGGCGCAGGGGGGCCAGACCCAGCTTCCTCAGCACCTTCCTTCCACGGTGCTCTTCAGAGGTGCCTGCCCGTTGCTCCCATGCCCAGAAACGCAGCTTGTCTGTTGTTTACAGCCTGCAACGTGCCCGGCCTGTCTGTCTTCCTAGGTACCTTAGTGTGGTTCTGACCACTGTTTCAGAAGGGCTGGTGCTTGTTCTACAAGATACACTATTCTTACAGCTGGCCTATCTCATGCCACAGGGGTTTATCAGGGAAAGTATCCTTTGTGCATCTGAAACTGAAGGAGACTTGCTTTTTCTCCCTGTTCTCCTCTTTTGGCAAAATCCTACTGCCTTGGACCTGCCCGGCACTGTGTGCTGCCCTTGTGAGCACCCATCTCTGTGGGCACGAAGGGGAAGGGGGGGTCTGGCATCCTTGCTCTTCTTAAACCAAGTTTTAAGGCTCTCAGTATTGACATTGTGGCTGCTTAATTTGGCTCGTGCTTGTCTTTGCAGGCTTGTGCTTGTCTTTGCAGGCTTGGTGATCCATGCAGGATGAGGCCATTGATAGATGAGGGTGTTGGGGAAGGGAGGGGTTAAACCTAGTAGGTGTATAAATTGGAGTGCAGTTTGTGGGTGACAGAGAAAGTGAATATTAAAAAAATGTAACAGCGTGACTTGTAACTGGATAGATTTTGTACAGGAGAGTGCTGTGGCATCACCTTTATTTACTTCATTTAGTGAAACCTGTACCATGTAAAATAAGTTCCTCCTTAATTTTATTGCTAATAATAATTTGCTTGTAAAAATGAATCCTTGGCGCTGTAAAGCTTGAGCTTGGTTCTCTCTTGCTCTCTTACATTATGAAGGACAAATACTTAACACCGTAAAGAAGCTTCTGCTAGTGATAGATAATATGTATTATTTTAGCAGGTTGTGAAAAATCAAGGTGGATTTTTACATCTGCACACTGCTGCATAATTGATAGATGTAGATGCTGAAATTCAAAATAAGCTTCTAGCAGAGCACACATTTGATTTTCCTAAACATTTAAATGTATGTATCACACCCTCATTTTAAGATGCTGGTTAATGACTTTATGAGCATGTTGGCAGCCAGAGCATTACATGTGGTTTGAGAAATGTGTCTGGATATGCTTGGTAAGCACTATTGTTCTGACAGTGTACTAAAGGCCATCTTCAATTTGACTGTGCTCTACTTTGTTATGATGTGAAAGAAAAAGATAATTCAGCAGAGCATTGTGCTGTCGGCTGGAGACGCCACACTTCAGAATACAAATATTACTAAGGATAAATGAATCATTAAAAGAACAGTAGCATAAAATATCTGATGAATGAACTCCAGGAGTCTCTGCTGGAATAAATTTAGCATTCACGGACAGTACCATAATATGTGAAATAATAGTATCAGTTCTACATTCAGATGCCAAAAACATTTATGGACCCAGAATAATTGTGAATTACAAGGCTATAAATACATGGAGGGGATTTGGTGATATCATAATAAACCATGAGAAAGATGCTAGGCTGGTTTCTAATGTTACCAGAACCTCGAGATATATTTACAACCTCGTTCACACTCCTGCAGTTTTAGGGGGCAATTCTCCTCTCACAACATGTTCGCCATTCCCGTTAGTGCCGGGGGGAGTTAGGCATGTGTGTCAGGAGTGGAATAGATCCCCATGTGTTGTACAATTCAAGGATCCTATAACAAATTGGAAATACAATTTAAAAAAAAAAGAGGGAAACATTCCCTCTTGGCCTCCTCCAGGTTCCCTCATGTCCTGTTCTGCTCCTGCGAATGAGGCTAGTGAGAGGAAAACAGGTAAAGTACGACAAGGTAGCTGGTGTGTTTCTGAACGTTTTGTCCACAGCTGCATCGTTCTTTCACTTTTTATTACTGAAGAAACAAAACAACCAAGGCCCAGATGTCTGGTCCCAGGTTTCTTGAAAGTGCAGGCTAATGCATTTTAAAAGCGAGCTGCAAATACCCAGGGAAGGTTGGGATTGTCAGCCTGTCTACCGAAAGGAGTCTTCGCTGTTGTGATACCAGATCTGTGCCTGATAAGAACAGTTAATTAGGAACTGGGGCCTGACCCTGACGCGATATTCAAGAGCATGTTCAGCTTTCAGCACGTCCCATGTCACCTGTTTGTAATTAAGCCTGGTGTCCCCTGCCTTCCTGGATCGGGGCGGTGGCAGTGTCTCCACAGGTACTTAGTGTCGGCTCACACATCCCGATATTAGACGGGCTGCAGCAGGACCCCTTCCCCTCCCACCGTCTTCCCCCAGACAGCTGTGCTGCGTTACTGGCCTCATCCTTCTTGTAAGTCATCGGCAAAATATGCATGTTCAACGCGGTGCAAAGCAAGTCTGCGCAGTAATTCCACATTCCTTAGTGTTGCAGGAGGTCTCCTGACTGACCAAGCTGCAGCCTTTCTGCTCATCCTTCTCACAGACTGACGTTCCTGGCTTTATGTCTGGACCTTCCTAGATGCTTTCCCAGGGCATTTGTGGTATTTGCAGTGGGAAGGGGCTCTGGCTTCATTGACATCCCTCCATGCAGTTCTTGTGTTACTTTCTGTGTCCTGGTGGACAAATCCCCCTGACAGTAAGAGGTGGATCAGGACCTTGAGATACGTCCTGGACTTTCTACCCTTGCTAGCTGATGAAGCGAAGAGAAGATAATTACAGGACCAAAAAAACAACAGTGAAGGGGTCAACAGCAAGAGGGGGTCCTTGTCAGCCTCGTGGGTGACTTGAAGGCTGTGGCATGTGTCAGCCATAGGTCCTCACCCAGCTAGTCTCTGAGCCTGCATTTGCTTCGATCTCCCCCAGTTTATTTCATTGTCTGGATTCATGCATGTTCTTGCTGTGGCAGGGTCATGGGATTATTGATTATTTGTTTTTTAGTTAATTACTGATGACTTTGACATGATATTATTAGCAGCGTCTGTGTGAGTTCTCTTGGCAAACCCAAGTACTGTTTGACTGTGCGTAATGCCATCTTAGTGCATGTTTTTCTCTTCAATTATTTTAAAACCACAGTTTCCACTTTTCTTTCACACCGAGTATTTCCAGATTAAAAGCTTTGTGGGATGAAAATTAAATGATAAGGTACTATAAAAATCTATTTCAAGAATCTCAGATGTTTCAGCTCCATCTTTATTTTTATTTTTCTTACTCCCTGAATGACCCTTACTTGTATGTCAGTATACACTCCTAGTTTTGTTGCGCAGAGAAAATAGCTGAAAAAGTCCTTTTATGCCTGTGTTGTTAATCCTCTGTTCAGAAACTTACAAATGTGGCCCCATAAGTTCTGTGGTATCGTATAAAAAAACACAAAACACAACCAAATAATTTTGGCAGTTCAAATGCAGAAACTAAAAATAATTTAATCTGCAGTGTGAACGTAGTTTCATATTTATACTAGCATCTGGCCTCAGGAATTGAATACTCCATTCTTTAAATAGCTTCACTCTGGCTCTTGAATGCTTTGTGACTAGAACATTACCCTACAGCCATACACCTTGTTTACATATTTCTGTTAAAAGGCAAAAGAACTTACAGTACTTCAAAACATCGGTACAAGCTTTCCCTTCCCCTCTCACCCTGGAAAAGAAAAGTTTAAAAAAAAATAATGAAAGAGTGGTCTGAGAGTACATTTTAAATTTAGTTCTCTCAATTTGCTGCTGGGTACATAGTTTACAGTCATTTGTATCAAAAACTGGAAGAAAATTTTTGCAAAGAAAATGAATGCCATTCTAGCTGCCCAACAGTAGTCAAACACAAATTTCTGTACACTTTGTTTGTGTGCTCGGTTTTCATCCGGCAAATGTCTTTGTCTTTAAAAACATGTTGCCTAGAGGCAGTGGATCTTTTTTTTTTTTTAACCCATATAGTAGAAATGAGGGGTAGGCTGCTACGAAGGAAACATTAAAATAATGTGACAAACAGGTAAACACTGTAAATGAGTGGCTAATGATTAGCTTCTCACAGTCCACAGGGACAAAGTATCTTTTTATAGTTTTATGGTCCTTGCCCAGCCTGACTTTAGGAGGAATTGTATTTTCAGAATTACATATTTGAAACTTCAGCTAAGCTTTACAAATTTAGTAGATCCCTATTTAGTGTCTGCTGGTGAGTGTAAGTCCAACCTAATATTCTTGCTGCTATTTTTTCATTCACATGTCTTGAGGTGAACCTAGAAGCAGAAGAGAAAATATCCCATTTTTAAACCTTAATCCAGAATCCATTCGTGTGAGTCACTAAAACAAAATCATAGTGGTTTGGCTAAAAAAGGCTTCATTTCCAAAGGGAGCGTTCCTTAAAACACTGGCGCCTTTCCCACCGTGTTTCTTGAATGTGTTTTGTTTGTTGTCTTTGTGCTATTTATTGTAAAACATCAAAGCTTGGGTCCGTAGCCTGTGCAGGGGGAGGCTCATGGCGCGTCGGGGGCCGGTCAGCTTGGCGGGGCTGGGGGCTCGCTCCCTTGGGCATTGCTGTGCCGCTGGAGCCCTGCCATCAGCTGCCAGGGCAGCCGTCCAGCTCAGGTAGGGAGGACGTGTGGGAGCATTTCTTGTCAATATTCAGGGCCAGACCTTGGGTTGAGGCTTGCTGCTGTGATGCTTGGTAGCAAACCTTTTAGCACTGTGCGTGGCAGGACAGTGTGAGCCCTCCTGAACATTGCTGAGAGAGGGAGGGATGCCTTGATTTTCCTACCCAGCTATTATACTCCTCAACAGGAAAAGAGCCCCTGGGACAACCGTCCCACTCAGTTTTGGAGTGGTCAGTGCCATTTTTCTTACTTTTCAGGCTGGCCTGGGACATGCGAGAGGCGCTGTACCCCCCAAGAAGCTCCAGCTCTGCGCCACGTGGGGAGCGGGAGGGTGGCATGGCGCTGTGCTGGGAGCAGGGACGGGCGCTGCCTGGGCAGCACGGTGGGCGCCCCTCTGCCTTGCCACAGGGACACGGGTGGCTGTGAGCCTTCCCTGCAGGGAAGGTTTGGGGCTCATTTTTCACCTCACATTTTTAGACCTGGGCCCTCTGACTTGCACATAGCAGATGTGAATGGCCCAGGATTTTGCCTTCGGTGATTTCAGATACCACGCGATTCCAAGGCACAAAACATCTGATTTATTGGGCAAAGCCTATTTAATATCTTAAAAGCATAGGGTAGGAGATCAGACGGGGGCATAACAGCCTTAAAATATATTCCCTGACAACATACTTAAGAACATTTGGGTCTAAATGAAATTTACAGGAAATGAGGCCAATTTTGTCCCTGCTATTTTGATGGCAGGGTGCGCAGGAGGGAAGGAGAGAGTGTGGACAGGAATTTGTGTGTTTGATAACATGGGCCCAGCGTATTTGCACAAATGGAATAGGAACATTTTTCACCCTCTACAGCAGAAACTCTAGCGCTAGTTTCTCTGCCTTGTTGAGAGACTTTTAAGTGATCAGACGAATGGGCAAATCCACATAAATTAGTATGAAAAGCTGTTCCCCCGTTTCTGGCCAGTCGTGCAGGGTGTTTGTACAGCACAGTACCTCTTTGCTGCCTCTGTTGGCTTGGGGAAGCACAGGGAGCGGCTTCGTAACGGGCAGAGATGAAGAAAGGCTGCTCTTCTCTGTTAGACTCCTTTTCCCCTTGTCACCTTGCAGACAAAGTCAGCCCAACGGTAACAAATGTTTTACATCGCTTTTACCTGGAGAATACTTGTTGAGCGTTGTCTCTAAAATAAGAGACCCTCACAAACGGTGAAGCAGAACAGCAGTTGCCAGAAGGGTCTGTAATGATTTCTAATCAAGCTAATGACTAACCATTGTCTTCTGCTGCACAAATGAAATTTTCTTTTTTCCCCAAGAATGTCAGACTGCTTAGTGTATGGCTGTTTTTCCTAAATAAGCAATTCACTTTCTACTTTTTAGGAAAACAATGCAATTAATTTTCTTATTTGAAGAGGAAGATAGTGACAATAGTGCTTAGAAATTATATTGTCCAGGCTCTGAAAACGGTTTGAGTACGTTTTTATAAAAGCGTCATTCATATGTTGCTGGGTAGATGGCAAATTTCTCACTTAAAATCATGAAGCATTTCTTGGGAAGCAGTTATTTCTAGTTGGGAAGGTAACAAAGGTTTTGCAGAGGTTTGGTTGGGCAAGTAGAAATTTTGGAAAATAAGCAAAATAAGCTGTGGTTTAGTTTTCTCTTGTTTTTACAGTGGTTTTGTCACTTGTGCTTTTTATGGTCATCGTATTTACAGCTGGAGCACAAGCTCACAAGAAACAAAAGTCCTTGGGCCCACGACGTACTGAGTGTCACAGGTAGTGTAAGGAAAGCTCCGAGCTCAACCCAGCTCACAGGGCACGCTGGCTGGAAGAGAAGAGCTTCAGCTACCTGTACCTGTATCTGAACTCATCTATACAGCTTTTGGTAAAAACTTGGTGGTGCTGAAACTTCACTCAAAATCTGTCTTCAGAATAGCTTCAGGCTTTTCTTTTAAAACAATCGTTTTACCTACCATCCTTTGGAAGGCACGGCTGCCATCAGGAGGCATGTAGCTAATTGCCAGAACCCTTTCCAGGATCAGAAAACTGAGATGACAGTCACTGCTAGGCAACCCAAATCTCACACCATCCTGCCACAGGACGTCTGTCAATGTATGTCCTGGTGTATCTTCAGGTGTTGCTGGCTAAATGTTGTATAATTCCCATGAGGCTTGGAGACCTGCCGTGGCAGAGGTGGGGTGATGTGCTCTTCCAGAATCGGGACTCCTCAGAGCAGCATGGAGGAGCAGCTTCTCTGCGATACCGTTCTGTGGACTTGGCTGCCAGGTCGGGTGGCAAGTCCAGGAGAGTGTTTTTGCAATCGCTGTTTAACTGGCAGAGATAAAGCTTCTCTGTCCTATCAAGTGGAAAGGTGTGGCTTGGCAGTCACAGCGAGGTCCCTGCCGTGACACACTCTGGCTTGAGTGAGTCAAGAACGGTTATTTGCCCTTCCCCTACTAATGGTGACTTCTGCAGGCTTTACACTCTGACACCGTCCCTTTCTGTGTTTCAAAGCTCTCTCCTGTTTCAGCCTTGAATTGCAGAGGAGCTGTAGTGTCCCCAGGCTGGTCCCAGTGCTGGAGCAGGAAAAGGCAGCATGTGGGCCAGCAACAAAATGCTTTGCCTAACCACAGAGATCCCATTCTCATCTCAATCTGGCATAAATGCACTCTGCAGTTCATTGAGCTGGTCATCGTGAGCGCAGTGGTCACTGGGTGACAAAGAACTACTCCCTGGCATGTTCTCGTCTTCCTGGGCGCTGTAGGAATTCGTGCTTAAGTTGTGTACTGACAAGAATGACTAGGGTAGAGTAAAATGTTGCGGGTCATTGAACAAACAAACAACCCCACCTTCATTTTATTGAAGCTACATACAAATCTCATCAGTTTTCTTCTTCACAGCTAGTTGACCTGAGGATCTGTGTGAAAGATCGGGTTGCCAGCCCAGGAAAGTTAGATTGCTTTAAGCAGCTGTGGGCTGGTTTTCTAACACTGCCAGCCTGTTTCGCTCCCAGAAAGTGAAAGTTTGAAGTAGGTCCTGAATCTGGTTTCTCACGTGCGAGGTCATTGTGCTACCCATGACCTAGAAACCAACAATGAATGTATAAATTGCAGGCAAGAAGAAAATTCTGAATTGACTGTAAGGTGAATGGAAGTTGAATAATTCCCTGAACTTCAACTGGGAAAAGGAGAAAAAGATCACTGAATTCTAAAACAGACTTCAATATAGAGAAAGAAAATGTTATTTTAGTATAGATTAAACTTATGACTAAGATATAGAGAGATTATTGTGTCTGTTTCAGATGTAATTTCATGCCTGAGAGTTTACATTGAAGGAAAACTGGTCTGGATCACATTAGCAAGGGCCCTGTTTTGCTGTCAGTTTAATTAAATGGAAACTGCTGGCAAGGAGACTGGAGTGGGTTTATAGAAGCAATACTATTTTGTATGTTGGAACAGGAAACTGTTAGGTCTTCCAGTTTGAAAGGGACACAAAAATGAAACCTGTGATTCATTCTTGTTTACAAACTCCCAGCTAGTGTACAATAACCTTAGTGATAAATTAACTGCAATTACACATTATATGTAGTGGGCTTTACAATAGCTGCAGACTTCATAGTTAAGAAAACCGTGACCTTTGACAGAGAGGTTAGAACATGAAGTTTTTCCAAACAGTGCACAGATCTTCAAAAGTATTCACTTTTCCTTTCCTATTTCATGTGAGTAGATTGACAAGATGTGTAGTGGGTGTTCTGTTTGCTCGCTGCAAGATTGTTGTCAGGCAGAAACCCCCCAAAACAAAAAAGCCCGCCCTTCGGGAACATTGATTTATCTGTTAACTGTGTCTGGCATGCTGCCTTTTGGCTTTGATTTCAGAGAGAACATATTTGGTTACTTTAATAGGCAAAAGCACTGAACCTGACTTGTAGGGGAAAAAATTGTTTTCTTTCCCTTTTTCAGCTCTGTTTATTGTATTCTGACATTCTGTATTGTAACTGTACAGCAATTCCAAGTTGGAGTAAAGAAAAGTAGAACGGGATCTCAGACTCCATCAGCCTCATTATTTGAGAGCCAGCTTTTCTGGGTGACTCAGTGGGACTGAAAGTGAATGTTTATGCCGTTTAATAGCCACTCTGTGACACCAGCTCTGATGATACCAAATGCTTTTTTGTTCTCGCAAAATGTTCACATCACTTATTTATCTCTCTTCTTTTTTAGTAACTTTTGCTGAGCTTATGAGTTGACTTACTTTCTCCCCCTGCCCCCAAATCTGTTTTTCCCCTTTTTTTTGCTTCTTTTAGATGCATTTAAAGAGAAAGGTTTTTTTCTTCCTCTTATTCTTTGACTGAGGAAATTCAAGTCTCACCTATTTTCAGCTGCTTCTCCAATTTATGATGTCCCAGTACACGAGAATGAAAGTTGACTGTTTGAAAAAGTAAGGTTTTTTATCACATTACAGTAACTGTATTGTGTTTATTGTGTATGTATATACGTGTAGTTATCTATGATGAAACTGTATGTGTGCATATGCACAAAACTGCATGTTGCTGAGCTCTAATAGCCATAAAGCACTTGGCCAAGAGAGTATATTTGTGAAAGACTTAACATTCTCCGCATAGGTATCAAAAGTAATAAGATGCATTGTTTGAGACCTTCAAAGATCAAAAGAGAAAGAAGGGGGGAAAAAAGAAGAAGAAAAAGAAAAAAAGAAAAAGAAAAACAAAAAAATGTGACAGCAGCAAGAAAAACAGAACAAGAAGGTTCTTGGAGATGTCCGTCCCTGCAAATTCAATGTTTTTTTTTCAGTGAAGCTGTAGGAGGAATCCATGTTTTAATATTAACTTCAGTCGTGCTGTAGCCCAGTGCCTCCAGTGAGCATGAAATTCTGCATGGCTGGAAGGTAGGTGGAGATGAGATTTGGAGACCCGTTGCGTAATGGTAGGTAAGGGGAGGGAAGAAATGCTGAAGCCAGGTTCAGTGCTTTTGCCTCTTAAAGCGACAAGCTGTGCTCTGTCTGGAAGCACCCCAGGGTGTCGGTACATCGGGGAGGCTCCGCAGGACTCGTGCTCACCTTTGCTGGGCCCACTGCCTTAGCTGGCTGGGGTCTCCCCAGGGCCAGCTTCCACTGCCAGTTACTTGGCAATAAGGAAAAAGAAACCAAAAGGCAACAAACTTTCTTCAAAGCCAGGGGCTGTCCATCAAGGCGGTCCCTCTTGCTCTCATTTGTAAGTTCTGGGGATAAAAAAAAAATAAAAGCCAGAAGTGGTTGGTTAGTTGGTGTCACCGCAGCGAGGTGAGAAGTGCAGAGAGGTCAGGGAGGAGTTAGCAAATTATTTTGTGCAGGTGAGTAGCAAAATACTTCATGAGCTGGGAGAGGGAAGGCTCAGCTGCCTGTGCTCCCACCGCAAGGAGGGCCCTCAGCTGTCTCTCTGCGGGTCTTCCTGTGTGAGCCATGGTGCTGCAGCGATGTATGGGGCAGGACCCAGGGCCCCCAGGCACCGGGCTGGCTGCGGGGAGTGGGATCCCTTATCTCCCCCTGCCTGGCTCCCCGTGCCCCTGCTCACTGGCTGCCAGGAGCCATGTCTGTCATGCCACGGTGCCGCAGGGCTCCTCCACTGGCGTGTTGGAAAGCTGTACAAAAGCGAGCATTCTGGAGGAGGTGCCTTTCGAGGCAACCTAGAAAGGAGAAAGACTTCCCCAGTTGCAGCAGTGGTGAGACTCAAAGCCAGTAAAAACTTTCAGTCTCTAGAAAGTAAAATGAGATTCTCTACCAGCTAGTTTATTTTAATTTTTCTTTTCCTGCTCTGCTTCATGACAGTGCTTCAAATAATTATGTTGATTTATGATTACAGGTATTTTAAAGCTGTAGTATGCTGTAACAAAGCAATGCCAGCTTATTGTTTCTGGCCCTATCCAATTATACAATTGAGTTTAGGCATGTAATAATGTTATAACTGAAATATCCATCATGATGGATTGAATTTCATGAAGTACAATGCAAGAATATTTATAGCTCCATTCTTAAAGCCATTTTGGGGTCAGAATATGCCTCCTTGGTACGGTCTTTAAAAACAGGAGAAAACCTGAAACTTTTCTCAGGCCAGCCCCAAAGCTACCACAACCCAGTGCCTACAAGGGGGGAGTGCATGTGTAGGTTGATAGTAAACAGAATATGATAGAATAGAGTAATTATTTCCGCTAGAAAATGAGGATCCGGCATTATTTGTACAGTAACACAAAGTCATTATTTGGCTATGCCACTGTAATGAAACAATAAAGATCATGCTTAATGTAAGTATCGTTGTCTCCCAAGAGACTTCTTGTTCTCTTTCTAGCATTTTGGCTATTAAAACGCATTTAAATTGCTGGTCTAGTTTCCTACTGCTTTTCAGAAAGCGGAGTGGGCAAAGCCTCCCCTCCTCCCGGCCCTGTTTGAATGTAGACCTTTGGCATTCCAGAAATCTGACCTTGTTTGTAGGGAATGGCTCATTTTTCTATAATGTAATATGAAGCACTCTTGTGTTTTGATTCCATGAAGTAGAGAGTTTAATGTTCCAGCTTGCCATGATAAGGATATGATCTGGCCAAGATAGAAACACTAAAGGAAATTAGCTATTGTACTATTCTTTAACATATTGTTTGTTTAGCAGTTTCATTTAGAATAATTTTGAATAATCTTGGAGTACCTTTTAAAAAGAGGGGTTTTTTTATTTCTTTTTTGGCCCGGATAAAAAGTGCGGCTTTAAGATATTTCTCCTAAAATAAATTTCAGGCCGCCTCATTTATAGTCAGCATGCCTTGATTACTTGCAGACATACTGGAAATTTACATGCGCTTTTCTCCATTATAAAACACTGATCTGTTCAGATCATTAGCTCCCTCATGACTAGCGCTTGGCAGCAAGCCAAGGCAGGCTAAATCTGGAGCTGTAAATCGTGAGTTGAAATAGCAGAAAGTGGATTTGTAACTTAAAAAGTGTAAACAGTTTGGAAAATGAAGTAATTTTAGAGTATGATTGATTGCCTTAAGATTGCACTTTAAATTAGCCTAGGGTCTCCAATGCAGATATATGCACTAACTGCTTATTATATATTTTCACTTTTCTTTGGAACAATAGCATTGTTGGTAGGCTTCTAAACAATGTATGCTTCTCCTAGAGTGACCTTTGAGGAAATGAATAGTTTTATTGTGTGTCCATTACTTTGCCTGAAACAACATTTTTGAGTTATTAATTTGCCGTGGTCTATAAATAAAGGAATCAAAATGCAAAGCAGCTGCATTACACTGCATATACTTCATCAGACTTGTACTTAAACATCACCATTTAAGATTGATAATGCACCGCATAAATAATTTTTTCCCCTCTGATAAATTAATAATGTTTTGCGTAGCTGATAGCTGCTGGAGATTGGTCCTCGAACACTGTAGAAGCAAAAATTAAGATTTTTTTAAGCACAAGCAGTGAGTGAGTGCTCTCGGCATCTGTCACGCTGCGTTCGCTTTCCCAAGGACCCCAGTTCACTGAATTTGCGCGGATGGGAGCTTGGAGGTGGGTGCCTGCCGTAGGGAGCGAGGGACTCCTGCAGCCAGCACCTCGCTCCATGCAGCCCCGTGAGCTCTGCGTGGGGCCTCGGTGCTGATGCTCCCGGCACTCCTGGGGCAGGGGCAGGAGGTGTGAGATGATCCCGCTGCCTTGTGCAGATGAGATGAAGCTCCAGAGCCTGGGACCAGCAGTAGAACATCCCCGGTTGCTCCCAGGAGAACGAGCACTAAGTGCTGGTGGTGCAGGGGGGCACAGGAATGCCATGGGGCCATGGGCACGTTTTCGGGAGTCTGGCACATCCATACAGTGGGATGGGGCTGCGGGCTGAAAAGGAACGTGTCACTGGGAGGCACATCCAGTGACATGGGGACATATGTACTGTAGTGATCTCCAGCGTGGAACACAAGCTCAGCGTAACCCTGTGGGTGCGTGCCTGTAATTACAGGTAGGCACCGAGCGTGTGTGACAGGGCTGCTGTCTGCTGCCCAGGCACGGGCTCCAGCGCTCATGGCCATGCTGGAAGTTAAGAATCAAAAACTGTTTAACAGCCATTAATGGTGGTGACAAATCACAGTAAATAGCTGTGAGTGAATAGTGTATGTACCAAAAACTCCTACAGTTTTGTATCAGAGTATGTTTTTCATCTGTCCTTGCCCTAGATTTCATCTCTAGCGCTCGGCAGATACAAGGCTCTGTTTTGTCATCCTTCTGGAAGCTCCTTTCCCAGAGAGTGTTTTTTCCCAGCGTTATCACCCCTCCTTGATCTTCCTTACTCTCTCACTCCATGTTTGAAGTGAAGATTTTGCACTTGCGTTGGTGAAAGAGGTATTGCTGAAGGTCTAGGCACAGGTCTGGGAGCCAGGACCTGCTGAGAGCAAAGCTCAGTGACTCATTCAGTGGCCTTAAGCAAGTCAGAACATCTCTGAGGAGGTTATTTCATATGTAAAACGGGAAATAATACTTATCTATCTACCTCCCTCATAGGAATGCCCTCAGGACTAATTAGCGTCCTTTAAGTGTTTGAAATAGACAGTGCTATCTATTATTAGAGCATGCTCCAGACTGGTAGATAGTATGTTAGGATTGTTTTCTGCTCGGGAGCCTTCCTCTGCTGGAGGTCGGGCCCAGGCCCATCGGGAGCGGGGCTCAAGCCACTGTTCCCAGGCGCGTTGGCAGCCCTTCGCCGGGCCCTTCCTGGGCAGACTCGCTGGAGACTTATGCTCTCGCTGAAAACTTGGAAAGAGTCTGCCTAGAGAAAGGAGTGGGAGGATACTCGCTTGTTCTCCTCAGCTCATAGGCATAACTTGTCCTGAAATCCTTTCTCACCCTGCCTCCACCTGAGGCCTTTTCAGACAATTCAGGTGGCGCGGCTTCTCTTCTCCAGGAACCGCTTCCTGGTCCTGCAGGAGGGGAGAGAAATACCATTGTGGTTCTCAGGAGGAGCGTGGGGACGGCTGGCAGGTTCCCATCACAGGGAGCCCTTGCTTATTCAAAGGCTGTTCCTCTTTCTTGGAGAGCAAATGCTTCTGTTCCTTCCCTCCACCACTGCCTAACAGATTCCCCTGCAAAGTCCTCAGAAGGCAAAATCTGCTTTGAGGGGTAGGGTAGTAAACTGTGCAGGCATGTGTCTGCTGAAGTCTGGGAGTCTTTTCATCACTGTAACAAGGAGGGTTGTTGTCTGACCGGCAGCTCCTTTTGTTCCCTGGTGCGTCTTCTCTGACCAGAAACTTTTGTACCTCTCTTACAGGTGCCGCAATAACCTAGTTCAAAGGACCCAGCCCTGTTCTCACTGAAGCCCACAAGCCTGGTCGTTCTTCCAGTGAGACTAGGGCTTGGTCCAAGCTGACTCGAGAGAAGCTTTATTTCTGTCCGTTTGCTTCTCACACGTCTCTCAGGCCATGAGTAATGTGCAATGAGATGGAAAAACCTGTGTGAAATTTTCCAAGGGAATTTTCTATGTTTTAATAACATTAATGAAATTGCTTAACACTTCATCAGATCTTTCAGCTTAAGGTGTTGAGATTTTGATGCCTCCCTGTTTGGGTGCTCTGACTTCTCTTCAGCACCAGAAGGTGCTTCCCTTAGAAATGGGACTGGGAGCTCTGACGAGCATTTGGTCCAGTGATCGCAGCCTACCCTTGCAGAGACCTTTTTAGCACAAGTATCAGTAGACGCCATTCCTAGGCAGCTCTCTGTATGCTCTCTTTTGCCTGTGGGATAGGGACTGACCAGCCCACGAGCTCTTGCACACCTGTGACCGATTCCTTTTCTACTGAAATGCGGCTGTACCACAAAAAAAAGGTAGTACTACAAGCCTGGTCACACAGGCAGGCTCTGGCATTGCTCAACCTCAGCACAGTTGGTTTGTTCATCTTCTTCTACGTATCATTCATTTTTTTTTTTGTCCTCTTTGCCTAGGGGAGGGCACACGTTAGTTTCCGATTCCTTTACACCTTCTTCTTTATGCTCCTCTTCAGCCTGAGTCAGCCTTGTTGGGATGCAGGTTGGGATTAAATGAGCAACCACAGGCTCACTCGTTTACCCTTACCAGCCACTGCAGCTGCCTTTGGGTTGTTTTTCAGAGCAACAGTTTGTGGGCAATTGGATGTAATGCAAGACGTTCAGTTAGGAGGGGAGACGCCCCAAGATGCTGGGGGAGTGTGGTGCAGAGATGTTGGGTACCCGGTGGCTGGGAGTTTGGCGGTGCCCAGCTGCCCTTTCCTGGTGCTGTTCCTCCTGCTCATTTTCACCCGGTCGTAGGGAAGGAGGGGAGCTGGAGTAGGGTTGTCCTTGGGAGCACATACATCCTGTGCTGGGATGAGATAAAGGACAGTAAATTCTTGGAGAAAATACATTTTTGTAACTGCAGTTCTGTGTTGTTTTTTTTAAGAAACAGCATCATGCTAATTCTAATTCTGTGCCACTCCTGGATTTAAGCGTCATTACGCTGCAGATGATAACTCAAGTTATCTGTAAAATTGTTTAACTGTGGTTTTTTGTTTCCCAGCTTGACTTCTTTTGCTCTTCCCGCCTTTGATTGGCTTCCAAAAAAGTTATTAACATGTTGCAAAACAAATACAAGGGGCTGCTGAAGCTTATTAAAAATGGTTTCTTTTGTTCATATCTGGCAGTTGACAAATTGTCTTGTGCTCTATCTTACCTGCTCCAGTGTGAAAGGTTACATGAGAAAATGGCTGCAAATAAATTGCCACTGAATGTTGTCGAAGACTAAGCATACTGCTTCTCTATTAAGGACCTCTTTTAAAGCTCTCTATTCAGGCTCCCCCCTGCATGTCTCTCTAACACTTGTCTGTTATATTATGTTTGGCACAGAAGGAAACATTAAATAGAAAAGAAACGTCTGACTGTGGTGTTTCTAGACCCTATTATCCCTCTGTCAAATGTCCACATGAGAAGGGTACAATTTTTGTCCACATTGATGATGATTTCTGAAGGTTTTACTAACCATCTTCAGTGAATTGCTAGAAACAAATGAAATTGAAAAGCATATTTTTGCAGCTTTGGAAATCTTACTTAAATCAGTGTAATGAGACGCACTCAGTAAAATGTAATTATTCTCACTTCTCCATGTGTCAAAGAAATCAGCAGTATGGTTAGGGAGCGGAGGGTTACAGTGAGCTTGTTATTTTTATACGGAGCCAGATACTGCTTGTGTGTAGTAAATGGTAAATAGTAGATAATGCAGTTTTTATGTGTACTAAATACCCGGCAAGAATTAACAGGGTTGTTACTTCATTAAGGGTTTCAAAGAGGGCATAAATGTCAAAAGCAGAGCTGAACTGTTTAAATCATCGGATCATTTCCACCCTCCACCCCTTGTGTCATGGCTCTGGGACCGGCAGCTTCTGCCGTTGCTATTTTGAGGAGGGCCAAGTTCCTCCGAATTTTCAGAATGATAGTGAAAGGCCCTGCGTGAAGCACGGAGATAAGGCTTTTGACTCATGCGTCTGGGGGTAATGGGAAATGAAGGCGACTGATTCTGCCATATGGCAGTGGTGGTGTAACAGTCCCTTATGAGTAAGGCTGCGTCGTACACTTCTCTCATTTGTGTGCGAATGGTGTGTGGACGAAAAGAGGAAAGAGATGACAGGAGACCCCGTTATGCTGATATTAAGCCCAGTAACTTAGTTTAACTCGCAGTGGCTTTCCATTGTTTCCAATTTTTCATTCCTTAACATTTTCCCAAGCAAGTATAGATCTGCCATGGTGCTCTTCACCTCTTCAGCACAGAAGGCAAGTAACAGAGCCCAAGTTTAAAAATGGTGGGACTGCAGAATATCTTCAAAGAGATTCAGTCTTCAGCACTGGGTTGGGGAACCTGCTACTGCCTTTGCTTCCTTGTTCTAGTGGTTAATTGTCATCCCCTTAAGTAAGTATGCGCCTCTCTTGCCAGTGGTTCCAGCTGCCTCTTTCTCTGCAAGAGTTTTCCACTCTCCATTATTTTATCTGCGCAGTGCTACACTTCAGAAGAAAGGAGCCTAAGACACATAATCATAGGAATAATAATAAAGATGAAGAGAAGGTGTTATAGGAAAAGTTACTGGATGTGACCCCACTCGTGGAAACTCTTTAGGGAGTGCATAGCGTCAGCCGCAGCAGCAATACCAGTACTTGTGTTTGTAGCGTTACTCCCGTGCTCAAGTATTTGCAGGATCAGGCTTTACATGTAAGTACTGAAGCGTAGTTCAGTGGTATGTTGGATGGTGTTCAGAGACTGCTGAAAATGGTGCATTAAATAGCACTTTGAATTGCAAAGTGCTGGTTCAGTTTTGTCTATGAGAATGATAACACTTATTATCTGATTGTTCCCTGTGCAAATCTCACCTCAGGAAAAATTAAATTATGTTTGAATTCAGCTAAAGCAAAGTATATCATTATTTCCTTTCGTTATTAAAAGGGTTTTTTACTGTTTGTTTGTTAAAACTGAAGCAGCTGCCATGTTTGAGCCTTACATGATTTAAAAGCAAATACAGAGGCAGAGCCATTTACAGTACAATTGGCTTGTTTAATGTGATTTAATTCCTCTTCTTGGCTTCGTCATATTACCAAATTATGTTTTCAGCCCCCCCTCCCCTTTTTAATTCTTTCTTCTTTTTGTTATCAGCAGAATTGAAGCTGCTTATCAGTAACCACGACAACCAGGATAAATACTTGTTTTAAAGCTGATGCACATTCAACCTGAATGGTCCGCATGACCCAGAACATTCAAGAGGATAGGCAGCATGTGCTCCCTTCTATAATCAATCTCCCCCTTCCCCCTGTCTCCATCTGCTTTAGAAAGCTAAGAGGGCAGTTTAAAAACCTTCTCTCTCAGAGCGGTTTTCTGTAGCGATCTGTGGCTGTTTGGCCATGGGCTAGCCCACTCCTGTGCCCTGAGGGATTAAATAGAAAAGGAAATTAGGGGAAGGAGAGGGGCAGGGAGAGGGTTTCACAGCCTGGCCCCAAACTTGGCCGCATCCGTGGCATCGGCTCACTTTTCTTGTGCTCCTGCAGCTGCTGCAGCGGCACTCACCTGCAGTAAGGCTTCCTGAGCCCCACGGAGGGGCCAGGCAGTCCCAGCCAGGCAGCGGAGGATGCTCGGTGGCATGAAGGAGTGTGGCTGGGATCGGGCAGGGCAGGGAAGGTGGCAGCGGTGGCAGAGAGACCTCAACACAGAGCCCTCGCCCCATCCTGGGGAGGCCTTTTGAGTTTCCCTTTTGTGGAAACCTAGGAAAACTGTGACTTACCCAGAAATCCCCACCAATGAGGATTTCTGGGCAGTTTGCTGTCTCCATTGCTCTCCAAGTTGCTTGATGTTGTGGAGTAAATCCTTTAAGCGCTCTCTGTCTCAGTTTCTCTCTCCGTGTAATGGGGATAATAATTTTTACTCATCTCCATAAAGCAGTCTGAGGGCTGTGGATGGAAGGGTTATATAAAAGCTGGAAATGGCGATTGTCAGTCACTCTTCTTTGGAGCCTGGAAACACCTCATAAACCTGCTTCCTATGGCACAGGAGGGTCCGGGGAGCACAGAGCAGGAGCTGCAGTTATGAGGAGCTGAGTATTGAATCAGGGTATGAAAAAGGATGTTGAATGTCTGTCTGGAAACTTTTTAGGCATTAAATTTCTTTTGTCTTCTTCAAAAAGCGAACTTAGGGTTTAAATTCAGCGATTTGATGGGGTAAATATTATGGTAGATTTGATTATATGGACCTGCTGCTTCAGCCATCGATGAACATAGTCGGTTTCATCCCCATTAAGTAGGACTAGAACAAATCCAATCCAAATCACTGACTGTAAAATGTTCTTCAACCGTGCGCGTTAAGTACGCATGAGAAGGTGCTGTCTTTTTTTTTTAATGACTATATTGCTGTTGGGTGGAACAGTAGTTTCAATCTCCAGTAGATTTTTAAGTCCTCTCTTTCTTTCAGATGTTACACTAATCTTAGGAATTCTCTGAAAGACTGATGCTCTTCTGGCTCTGTGACAGAAAATGGAGAGCTGGGGAAGTGGCACAAAATTCTGAGAATTAGCTCTGACTCCTCCTTACAAGGGAAGAAATATCTGATACAGGCAGAAAGGCTGCACATGGTATTTTGTGTATTGGCAAAATAGCTTTTGCCTTTTGATCAATTTAAAAGCAAAATCAGGCAGGCAAACGTCCACATAAGAATTACAGGCAACTTGTTAACATCATCATTATCTGGAAAACATAAATGTAATCACTGTGTTCCATATCCTGCAACACGTTGCCTTTGTTCTTGATTGCATTAGCATTCAAATAGAGGGGGGTTCTCAAAGCGGGCGGGAGTAGTGTGGGTCCTGCCAACAAAGCAGTATCCCTGTTGTGTCAATAATTTACCCAAATTGTTTTAAACCCAAAAACCACAGATTTCCAGTCCCATGTCGCAGGGTTAAATCATTATTGTATTTGCATTTATCTGTGAGAGAAATATGATTCTTAGATTAATATTTTTAGATCCTGTAACTAATTAGCCAGCCAGGGCATACCAAGTGGCATTACTAGCATGAACAGAGACAGGGGAATGACAAGGCACGGGGGCCTGGAAGAGCTGCATTTGGTAAATCTGACCTAATCCCTGGAGTGAGAGCGGCTTGGTGTGCTAGAGCATGCAGCAGTACTTTCATACCAGTGGTGCCCAAGCTCCTCAGCTGTTGATCCTAGGTCATGGCAGCCTGGTGCAAAGGGAGGTGGATTCCTGCCGGAGCTCTTAGCCTTGTGTGATGAGATGTGTGGGGTGGTCAAGCAAGGAGCCTGCCATAATTCTCCCTTGACGGCTGTTTCTGGGAGAACTGTCCTTTCTGTCATGGGAGTACCCGGAGGAGGAGGTGAGGGCTGGCGTTGCTTCTCGGCCAGCTGCAGCTACCTGGGTGATGAACTGGGAGTATATGGCAGGCTGTGACTGGGGGGCGATACGGGAAGGTGTTCTCATTTCAAGATTCCTCTTAAAGGTTTTTAGGTCATAAAGACCGAGTTTCTTCTTCCTCCTTCTAGTTACTTTTTCATTGTTCTGCTGTTTCTGTTGCTCTTGGAATTTTTGAGGTAGTCAGGTTTTTTAGGCAGTAGTGCCCTAAGTTCGTTCTGCCTGCTGGCAGGCTGTGCTGTGCCCCCGTGGGGTGTTACTGGACCAGGCAGGTTTTAGATGCGCCCGTCTGGCCTGCGGTTTTTGGCTTGGAGGGGTCAGCTGTGTGCATCTTCATCTCGTCTCCCCTTGTTCCCGTGCTGCGGAAAGTCCTGGCCAAAGGTGCAGAACGGGAAGGAAGGAGAATCGGGTCCTGTCTGAACAGCTGGAAGAGCCAAAGTCTGTTAACGCAGATGAGGGCAACCTTTTCATATCTTGATGGCGAGTGTATCTGCTGCGAGGCGATGATCTAGCATGGGTTTGGACCATTGCTTTGGCACAGGACAGACTGCGTTGGCACATCGTCGTAATTCATGTCACTCATTAGATCTGCAGGTTAAGCCCCGAAACTGAGCTAGTTGTCACTGGAGATGAGGCAGTAGCAACTCCAGAGAGTGAAGTGATCCACACCTTACAGAACAGCAGGTTGTAAGGAGATCTGTCTGACTAGAGAGGGAGCTGCACATCTGTCGTCGACTAGAGCTGTGTTAGGAAATGAAACGAGTCCCATCGTGGGTGCACCACTGGGTTGCTGAGGCCCTGGCCTCTTTCCAGGTCTGGGGGAGCAACAGGACCTGACCACTGCTCTGCAATGGTCAAGGCACCCTCCTGGCCTGGGGGTCCTGCCTGTGCTCATGCATCTCCGCTACCCCTCGCCATCCCAGTCCCTCCGGACATCCAGATGCACCATCCCTTCCCTCTGTGCCGGCTGCATATTGATGGTATGGCCAACGCCACGCATGCAGGCAGTGATAAACTAATTATGATCTGTGCATCCTCTGGGACGCCCCCTTAGTAACTGAGCGTAATGGAAGAAGGCAGAGCAGCTCCTACTGCGAGCGGGAGGGAAGCCTGATGGACACAGCACTGCTGCTTCCTTCATTTTCGCTATATATTCCAAATAACTCCCTTGCTCAATTTGCTACCCACACACCAAAGCATTGTCCCATTTTATCCGGTTCCCCTGATACTTCCATTGCTTATCTTATGAAGATCTGTGTTAACATTTATCAAAACAAATGGCAAGCCTGGGACCTTTTAAGTAGTTTTTTTAGTTAATAAAACCAATCTTCTACTTCTGTTATGTTAAAAGTACATTATCTTTTTATTACAAACTCTCTACAGCTCTGTCTGTTTTCCTTCTTGGCAATTTCATGACTGCTCCAGTTGATTGCTGTATGGAGAATTACAAAATCATTAAGGGTGGGGTTTTACCAGCTGACTTACAGTACAAGCCATTTCTCAAAATAACCACAACAGTGCAATACTGATGTGTAATTTACGTCACAGTATGTTTTTATGAAATAGTTTGTGGCTTATTCATTTAGATTTAGAACTGAATATCTCTTCTCTCGCTTTTTAATCAACCTTTCTTCTTTTTTTTTTCTTTTTTTACTTTTAATATTTTCCACTCCTAGGCTTGGCTTGCCTCCAACTTAACAACTACAGTGAGTAGAGAAAAAAAGAAAGATACATACATTTTCTCTTTCGCCTGCAGTTTAACTGCAAGTGTGTTTTCGTCTTTGATGTATACATTTGTGTTAACTGCCTTGGAAGAGATGGTAGATCTGTGGCAGAATATATTGCAGCAAGGTAGAATGGAGAATTGATGAAATAGATGCAAAAGTTTGGAATTTCAAACCACAGCAAGCAAGTGACGCTATTTAGTCTCCTGTTCTAGTACATTTCCTTTTTAAAAATGACTTTCTGTATAATGTCTTGTAATTAGAACAGGAAATCATTGAGTAACTGGAAGAAGAATAAGAGCACTTAAACTGAAAAGAAAATTACCTTCCGAGAAATTATATTCACAATTTTTTTCCCTCTAAATTTTTTTTTCTTCACATTGCAGTGTTGGTAATGATAGTAACAGATGTACGTCCTCTTATCTGCATCATTGTTCTGCTTATGTTTTCTGGGGAAAAAAAATCATTTTCAGTAACACAAAAAATGAATGGACAGAAAATGGGAAATGCCTAATTACAAAAAATATTCTGTGTCACAACAGAGTAGCAATTAAATTGAAACTTCAATATAATTATCAATAACAGGCGAGCCTGGAGCTGTGCCAAGTGCGTAAAGTTGCTGCTCAGCCTTTATGTGGTTGCTAGGAGCACAGCGAAAAGTATAAAGCTTCGAGAAAGGAATGTCTAATGTAATAAAGTAACAGAAGGTAGCATAAATCATTGTGAGAGCAGTTCATATTGACATTATTTTACTTAAATTGGGTTGAAACTAGACATTTAGTCTTACAAGAGGCTCAAATTCATATTTCTTCTGAAGAAATAACTCTCTGCTTTCTGGGAAGAAGTGGAGCGTCTGCTTTTCTAGCACGAGCCGAATACATATTTGGAGTCTTTTAAGCAAAAATCTCTAAATGTTTGTTTCTGTTGGCACCCAAATGCATTTGCACTAATACGATTAAAAGAACTAAAGGGCAAAATACTTGGCAGATTTTGCAGTTGAGGTAATTAGGTACAGGAAGGAACATGCATAGTTTTTCCATCAAGCTCTATAAAATCCTGGTGTGAAGGTCTTTTTAAAGAAAAAAATGCTTACTGATGTTGAGAGTAGATTATGGCGGTTAGCAATAACATTGTAGTCTGATGTTTCCGAAACAAGCAAACAAAAAGCTGAGTTACATTTTTGTATTTCTCTGTTCTCTCTGTAAATAGTTCTGGCTCTAGATGGATTTGTTAGGAATTCGTGCTTTTAGCAGGCTTTTCTTCTTTTGGGGCTTTTAATTGTCTTGCATTACATATTAAAAATGGTTGTGCTGATTTGAAAAGTCAGTTCTTGCATAGATTCATTGTGTTTGGCATTTCATGCATCTCTTACTTACAAAGACAACTTGAAGAACATGTAATCCAACATAAATGCCAGGCTGTGCCAAATCCCAGCTCTCTTTACCCCTCACAAAGGAAACTGTTGGATTACATCTGTGCATATATAGGCAATGTTCGTAACGCAGGGGCGGAACCTCGCATTGTAATTACAGCTACTCTGTTTTCAGCTCCGAAACATACAAGTAAATGAAAAATTGACATCGGAGGGGGTTATTAAAACAAGTAATTATGGTATAAGCATGGGATTAGAGTAATTTCAGTGGAATCTTACAAGCAGCGTACTGTAGGTATTATCTTTTACCTTGTTCTCTCTACTGATGCTAGAATGAGATTCAGAAATACAGCATCATGGTTTTCTAAGACCTCAGTTAAGTGTTTTGAAAAATTACATTGCTTTTCTGGATTTTAATGGAATGCGATCGATGTTCAATCTCTCCTCCTCCTAAGAGTAAACTCCTTCTGATCACATGTATCAAAAATATTCAGCAGTATACACTAAGCCCACCATTAAATGACGTGTTAGATTTTGCTAGAAGAAAAATACTTCTTCTTTGGGCTTGCATTTTATTAGGGATTGGTCTACTTTGATTTTTCTTGTGTGGGTGTGGTTGAGAAAAAAAGTCTTTGTTCCAGGAACACTGTTTGTCTTTCACTAAGCAAATCTTCAGTTTATTCAGCCTTTATTCATTCTTAGAGATTTCTGTTGAACCTGGAGTGAATAAGGGAAGTAAAAAATTCATCATAAAGTACTCATTGGAGTTGCACAAGCATGTGTAAGAGTGATCCTGTAAAAAATGATGTGATTTTAATTTATGCCGTGGGTTTGAGTTAAGATGTTAGTTGTCAGGGATAGGAAGTTTGTATAATTCTGTGCAGGGACTTACAGCACATTTGTCTAGAAACTAATGGTTTACTACAAAGGCACGTGGGACGTGCATTTATATACACCCTGTTTAAAAAGCTGACCACATCCTGGCATGAGAGAAGTGCTGTCAGATCAACAGATTCAGCTCACCACTATCTACACGAAGGTATAAAGTAGTAATAACTGTCAGGCAGGCGTGTATGAAACTCTCAAAGGAGCTAAAGGATGGATCATGTGCTTGTTAATTCCTAGAACAGTTTTCCTGATCTGATTTTAGAGTTCCCTAATAAAGAAGAGACTGTCTTAATCCCAGGAGCAGTTCCTTCGGTCATGCTGCTTTGTAGGCTCATGGGATACTTGCTGAAAACAAAGCGTGGCCACAGCCTTATTGACCAAAAGGAGCATTGGAGCCGTCAATTTTATTTTCTCAGAAAAGTAATGTAGATGCTGTTTACCAAGCCGCGTTACTTTTACTTTTTTACACAAGTTGTTTGATCTCCCCACCTACCGCCGGGTGGTGGGCAAAGTTCTGAATTTTTAAAAGCGATGGCTTTCGGGAGCTGTGCTTGTGCAAGCAGGGCTTCCCGAGTCCCTCTGCTGTGCTGAATGCACTGCAGTCTGCGGCGGTGACATTCTAGGCGATCTATCTGCTTCCAGAGACTTCTGAAAATTCAGCCTTTTATGTGTCAACATTTCCATCGCCTCACACAAATCAAGATGCGCTGTGCCATCGTATTTAGCTGGGGAGAACTGATCTGACATTTCTTTCAATATCTGAAGAGATTTTTACTTTAAGGGGAAGAAGGATGATTTCAGTATTAGTAATGGGATTAAATATTAGACCTTTTGTCTCTGACAGAAGAAATAGCTGAGTTATTCAGTAATCAGAGTAGAGCAGAAAACATAAGCTGCATACTCTTGCTTTGTCTTCATTGGCATGCAGGGAAAGGCATGTTCAGTTACCCCACCTGAGGAGATAAATGAGCATAAAAAGAAGTGCTGTTAAGTACTGGCTGCATACCTGCAAATGAATAATTTCTCATGTTTGCATCTCTGTTTTTTTGCTGTTAGGTTTCCTGCTGGTTATCATATGATGAAACTTGATTGTGATAGTTCAGAATCTGCCACCTTTATGCCTAATATCATTTAAAACTCAGGGGAATGGAAAGGAGTGAGCTCGGGATTGCTTTGCATTTTGAGCCTACCTTTCAACAGTCTGAGCTGCTTGGAAATTCCTTTTGCTCATTGAGCTCCGTAGGTGTTTTATTGAACCTTAACTGCATTTGCAATTAACGTGAGGAAAGTTACTTCCACCTGTTGGGGCAGCTTCGCATCACTGCCCAGGTCAGATCAGCCCACCTCCCCGGCCCGGGGCCCACCATGGTTGCCAGTACCAGGCACTTCAAAGGAGCATTAGCAGCTGTGCTCTCTGGGGCTTGTTTGTTATTATTTTTAAAAGGTGCTAGGTGGTATAAACATGAGTTCAGTGGTGTTGTATAGAGACCTGAGTAAGAATGACAGATAATATTTCTATCAAAGCAGCCAAGTTGGCAAAGTATGGCGATTGCTTTGATCCCGGCCATTGGCCAGCTTGTGCAGAGTGGTGCTCCCTTACTTGATCAGGTAGAGTCCTGGTGGGTAAGCGTGGCAGAACTGGACAGAAAGCTAGAGAAGAAACTGTTTCAATAAACTTATTCTAAAATTTCTATTTTTAACCTTTGTTTTTTTTTAAATCACCGTGCTATGAAACACAGGTCTTGAGAAAAGAATGAATTAATGGGCCATGGGTTTTCTGAGCTGCTTGAGTAACAACCTTCTTTTGTATTTTTCTGACATAGTATTTTTTTTCCTTTTTCGTCTTCCAGGTGAAGATGATGAAGATTCAAACCTGCTAATTCTCAGCTACCCACAGTACTGTCGATATCGTTCCATGCTAAAGCGCATTCAGGACAAGCCTTCTTCAATACTAACAGATGAGTTTGTTCTAGCCCTGGGTGGCATTGCAGTAACAAGCAAGAACCCCCAAATCTTCTACTGTCGGGATACATTTGATCATCCAACTCTTATAGAAAATGAAAGCATATGTGATGAGTTTGGTAAGTCACTTTACATATATTTTCTTTTTCTCAGAAGTGAAGACGTTTTTCTTCTTAAGTGTCCACTGATTTCCAAGGGGAAAATGTGATTCCTTTGAAGTGAACCAGTGCTATTTATGTTTGAAATGTTAAGTCTAAATGTGCTCTTTCCTCTGAGACTGAAGGCTTCTAACTGCTAGTGATCTCAGTATTGCAACTTTAGTTTATCACAATCAAAGATAATGTTACAAGGGTAGAGCACAGTTACTCAGTGTAAGTGAAAGGATCCATTGTCTGGATTTGAAATCCATCTACCTTAACCATTAGCCTATAGCCTGTGTCTTTGCAAAAACTTTACAACGTGTATTGTTTTTTTAAAGTCATTGTTGGTACAGTATGCTAACAAATGCAAAACAGGAGAGACTCCCTGCGTGTCCCACTGCTGCTGCACAGCGCTCATCAACTGCGCGTATGCTCCCAGGGCCCTGAGCAAATGTCAGCTATAGATTGTGTGTTTCTGGCCTTCCTGGAAGACGGGCTTTTTCAGTAGGGGTTTTGCCAGTGTTAGGAGCTTGATTTTCCGAGTGCAGAGGCACTTCTGGGAGGTGACCTCTTAATTCAAAGGGTGCAGAGAATAGTCTGCCGCTCCAGAGGAGTACACAGCCCCGCACAGCTGGGAGAGAGGGCTGCAAGATGTGCCTCCGATAGCTGCCAGGTGATTTAACACTTTTGTTTTGCTTTGTTAAGTCAACCCAAGTGCAGAGGGTGTGCTGCTGAGCATGTGGCAGAGTGCATATTCTGCACACACACAGGGCAGCTCCAGTAATGGGCTGGTGTAATTTCTTCAGCTATGTAGCTATGCTGTAAGAATCAAGTTTTATTACCAGTATCACCAGATGGATGAGCGCTGCAGCTAATGCTAGCAGCCTGCATGCGTGGCGGTGGGCTATGTCTTTGCTGTGTGAGATCCGTACATCTCCCCAAGGAAGCTCTTGGGGGGCTTCCCGAGAGACCATTTTGGTTTATGCATTTAACATACGATAACATGAGTGAGAGGGAAGGGACTCAACAATGCCTGTGATGGGACAGTAATCTCCCCATCTTCCTGACCTTAGCAAGGTGGCTGCTAATTTATGCCCAGTCCGGGCCTTTGGTGTGTGTGCCAGAGAGAAACACCAGCCCAACGGGTGGAACTGAGGCATCTTCTGGGGCGGTGTGGGACTGATCTTCTGCTGCACCGTGCACTGATAAGCCTCCAGAAGGCAGGAGATCTGCCCTCCCGCAGTGTTGGTGCTGGAGCACATTGCTACTGTTAATAGTTTTAATTTTGTGGTGTCAAGCTTTTGCAGAATTGGGCCCAAATTGTCAAGTCCACTTACACAAAACATTACAGGCTTTGAATGAACTATGAATAAAAGTGTTGGTTCCTCTTAGGAGTGGGTGTGGTGGAAAAAAATGAATGAAGTGTCCTGGAAGTTTGGTCCAATAACACAATAGTATCGTGTTGATTTTTATTTACTCTGAGCTTCAGCACAGAATATAAAGTTCAGTTTTAATTGACTATCCTTCTCATATAGGAAAGGTTATTTTAGGCTTGAAGGCGTTTGATGAGCGTACCATCTGTTTTCCGCAGAGTATTTTATTCAGGGTCATTCCTTGATTACAGGTTTGTTGAAATAGTTGGATCCATAATGTAAGTGTATCATGGAATATTAGTAATAGATGAATCAAAGAGATGTGGAGTGATACAGAAACTACGCTTAGTGAACCATAGCAAGTGCTTTGTTCAGTCTCTGAAAGCTAACTATGCCATTCTGTTGACCTTTGCAAGGCAATTATCTCATTATCAAACCAGAGCCACAGAAATCTTTGCCACAGAAATTAATAATGTGTATTTAAAATTTAGTTTGGTTTAAGAAGCAGATTTTTTTCAATGCCTATAAAAACAAAAATGTACTACTCTTTAAAAGTATTTTTTATGAAAATAATGATGTGGTAAAATTTGCAAGCCCTGCTGTGCTAGGAAGGAAAAAACTGGCCAATGTATGGTTCTGCTTCTATATTGCAGAATGTATGGTGTCAATTATACTACCTTTGTTGAAGGCAACAGGCAAAGTGCTATTTTATCCTTTTCTTCGCTGGCAGGACAATAAAATGTACAACACTTCGTTATACAAACAGTTTACATTGATATCATGTAGATTGATGTCACGTGTAGGAAGTGATGACTGCTAGATCTAAACAGAGGCAGGGTGGTACAGTAGATAAATGGATTACTCTGAGGCACTGGTATTTATCAGTCAAATCTGAGGGGGAGACCAGATTACAGAAATGTGACTAAAATTCTTAAAAGGTGCTTATAAAGAGATCCAGACACATTTAATTTGCGGGGCTTGGCTATTTCTTACCTCGCAAATGAAAGAAGCGTGCAGAAGGAAAAAGATCTGACCACGTGTATTTCCCCATCACCTGAAATTCTCCAAACTCTAAAGCAAGAACAAAATTTGGGACAGTATGGCTTATGAAAGTCTTTGTGAGAACCTAAGACGTCTGCTGTGGTTGCAGGGTTTCTCCAGGAGCGTTTCTGTATGGTAAGGTGCTGCACCTTCTCTGAGCATTGGCACACCATGCAGTAGATACAGCATGTAACAAGGGAGACGCCAGAAATACCTTTACAAAGAGCCCCATTCACCACAGCGTGTAAGCTGTTGTTCTTGTTAGGCAGTTCTAATAGAGAGAAATGTTTTTCCAGGAAGTATTATCCCCACTTTTATTATACCTTTATAACAAAAACATTTTGTTCTGCTCTGACTCCTTCTCGCTCCCCCCCCCTTTTTTTTCCCCATTCTGTGGAGGTTAACAAAAAACAAATAAAGCAGGAAATGAGGAATGAAAATCAAATTTTGTTGACAGTAGTTAAGGTGGAAAGTTCTGGGTTTTCGCTGTGGGATTTTTCTCTTTTTTAAGTAGTGAAGATATGAAGAAGCTGCCTGTCAGCTCCCGCAGACATGGCTGGAAGAGATCTGTGAGCCACTTCAGGCCTTGATGCTTTGTGCAGTCCCATGTGGATGGCCTCTTTATTTCCACAGAGCTCCTTCCAAGGGTTAGGGCTGCAGGAAGCTTCACCTCTGGCTTCAGCACTGCCAAGGGTGCGGGAAACTTGGAGCATCTACCTGTGTCTGCATGTCTCCTGTGTGTCTGCTGCTGTATGGCATGTGCCTTAGTGGTTTGGACAGGAGTATTCGGGTCTGAGTTTCTCGTGTGTCCTTCTCTGCTTCTCCCGTGGCTTGGTTTCCAGCTGGATAACAAAACGCTGGTGTTGCAGGCTGGGAACAAGAGCTCTGATGTTCTGAACCCGCACAGAAGGTGGGAGCCGAGCTGTCCACAGTCAACAGGCGTAGGAAGGCTCGAGCCCTGGCTGGCGGTGCCACCAGTACGCGGTGGGCTGTGGGGAGCCCTGGCGCTCCATCCGGCGGTGACCAAACAGTGTCGGTGCTCTTGGTGGCCTCGTTTTATTTCCCTGTGCAGACTAGACTTCGTGTTCCTTTACCTAACTGCTCGTATTAATTGACATGTGAAAAAAATCAAACACTATTTCCTCATTCCCCTGCTCCCTTAAAATACCAAGAATATATAGCAGCTGAACAATTAGTTTCTCTTCAACTTGAGATCGTTGTTAAAGACGTTTTTCAAAGTTCATTTGATTTATCAGCCACTGGGGTTACTGTTGTGGCATAACTTCTGTAAATGCATATAATTTACCAGCATTTGCCGTGTGGTCATACATGCTGCAAGAGCGAAGGAATGAAAAAATCAGGGTTCTAATAGTTTTGTTATAGTCCAAAGAGATGTAGCCGGAGGCAAAGCTGCCTGTATGGTGTCCAGAAGATGTACTTGAGGGCTCCTGGCCAGAAATCAGTGCGCAAAGTTGTTGCTAGAGCAGCACACGTCCTCTCTGTGTTTGCCTGTCCAAACAAGGTGACTTGGCCTTCTGCCAGCCTTGTACCTGCGCTGCTGCAGGGACTGACTTCCAGGGCACATCAGTGAGCGCGGCTTCTTCCACCCAGCTGTGGGCTGCGCCACCAAGTGTACCCCTGCAGCCAGTGAGCACACAGATTCGTCTGTCGGCAGGACTTCCACTTGCCCCCAGCCTGGGGGATGCACGGTCCTGCGAAAACAGACGTGCACCTTGGAAGCAGGATGGTCGTATGCTCAGGTGGTGGTGGATTTCTGCAGCTTCATCAGCCTCACCAGCTGAAAACCCAGCACAGAAAGATTTGTCATGGTGTTTTGCTGGATAAATATTATAAATCCTGCCTGCTAAAGATGAACCAGAAGCCTGTCTTTGGTTCTGTGAGCATGGGGTTGCGTGTTGTATAAACAGGGGTGTGAGGGAAAACTGAATACTTTATTTCTTCTCATTTTTTTAAATATATTTGGTAATTTTTAAATCATCCTGGATTACTTTTATAGCAAGCTGGGTCCAATATGCCGTTAAAAAAGCTGTTTGGTCCCTGGGGTGCTGTAAACACTTGTTCACCCCCAAAAGAAGGTTAAAAGTTTTATTTTTGCCTATAAAGGCCAATTTTTTTATAAAATATTTCATACCAAAAAGCGAGAGAACTTCAGCCTGCTGTGGTATTAATATCATTTTTTCCTCTGAAAAATGAAACTTCTTCATTTTGCCATAAGAAGAGCAATACAGAGAGAAACTTCTCATTGTGTTAATGATGTGTAAAGGCACAGCAGTTCCCACTTGCCTTCTCTCCCCCTTCCCCCTAGAAAAAAAAACGAACAGTATATTGCTTACATTGGGAAAAATCATCTCAATTTAAAAAATAAAAACAAACAAAAAATGCCACCACCACCTCAACAAAAACAGAACAAAACCTTCACCAGCTTGGATCTCTCTACAGAACAGTGCAGAAAACAGATTCTCTCACTGCCCAGGTGGGCAGGGAATGATTAGGAGTGAGCCATGATGTACCCAGCCTTTGGGGTTTCGGGGCTGATGATTTCAGGAATTACCTTCTTTCTTATCATTGACCAGGGAAACCATGGCAGGACAGGGCTACAAAGAAGAGGGGACTTTTTAGGGATAGGTGATGTGCCCCCCTCCCCCCAACTACTACATATAGAGTGGTACCCTTATTCTTGGTGTAGATGAAATTTTGTCTTTGTTCTCATTATACATCTTAGCTTACAGAATTTTGTGACTCCTAGATAAGATAAGCTGTTTAGGGGAAAAAACATAACAAAACAAAACCCTGGCAGAGAATGAAAGTTAAAAACAAAAAACAAAAAGGGGGGGGAGGAGGGGAGTGGAATGTTTCTAGTCTAATGAAATACAGTTTTCCTGTTGGTGACATTCTTTATTTGTGTGAGTCAAAGTTGGCGTTTGCTTTTAAACCAGCTCTAGTATAAAAATCATGCTTAAGACTGAAGGGCTGTTTTTTTATTTAATGTTTTTCAGCTGAGGTAAAGTGTCAGCATTTTCACTATTGATTATTTTGGCTACCTGCAGGATAATTTATATCAATGAAATTCAGCAAAGCCAACAAGAGCTTCCTCTGATTCCAGGTTTTCTAATCTCAGGTCTTCTAATCTTCTCCTATCATGTTAGGTGATCACTTGTCCAGAAGGTTGGCATGGCAATATTCCTTCCTTTTCAGGATTTCCTTAGTTTGTATCCATCTGCTGCTTCAAATCTCTGTCGGTGTTTTCATCAATGTAGCTCATAACTACGTTTTAATGATCAAGAATAGGTCACAAGTTAATTTAGCCAGAATTGGTATCAGTTTCACATGGCCAGCTTTCATTCTTTGGAAGAACAGAGCAGCTATACCGAGTCCAGCAAGCTCAACATTTAGTCTCCAAAACTGGCTGGAAGATAATGTTTTATCACTTAAGTTTATGGTAATTTTTCAGGTCATGGGAATGTTTAATCAGCTAGCATTAGCTGTGATTAACTAGATTCCCATCAATGTGCCATGAGTCCTTCACCTTTTACCTTTTGAGATCAGCATCCAGCATGAGGTAACTCAACAGTGGAAGAGGTTTGTGTTTGTTTGTTAATGTGTATCTAGGAACAAATCTTTGATAATGTACAAAACTGGGTGCATACTGGGAGAGGAGATATTCATGTTTCCGTGTTCACCAAAGGCTTGGGAGGAACGCCATGAGCTGGACACTGCTCTGAATCATGTCCTCTTTATGTTGCTGTGTGCTCATTCACAGGCAGCACCAGAGGTCTGGGTCTGGTGCGTTCACCTAAGAGCATGTTGCAGAAGTCTGTGTTTAATGGGGACAATAGATCCTGGCATGACTAGTACCAGTTCAGGGGTACGGTTCTGATGTCCCACACTTTCTTGCACTTTTGACCAGGACTGCGTGGGCAGGGCCCCCGTAGTGCTGTCCACAGGCTGGGGGCTTGGGCAGTGGCCTCCTCATGCACGGGGGCCTCAGGGCCTCCTGCACCACACGTCTCCTGCACAGGGATGGGCACCTGGGGACAGCTGGGACGAGTTGCAGGGTTGGGCTGGTCTAACACCACGCCCGGCTAGATCTCGCCTTCCACGGCATCTACACTGACATAGCGGAGGTGGAAGCTTGCTTTTTCTCCAGGAAGAGGAAAAGGTATCCTGTAGACCTTTAAAACACACTCAGAAGCTGTGAACCCCCCTTTTTACCTCTACCCTTTCCTCAGTACCATTTTTTAAAGTTTCCAGAGAGATGCTTTCAGGGTACCTTAACAAAAATGTGATATTAGAGTGGGATTGCTGTTAGTGCTCCTCTGCTAATACTAGAACATTTAAGCATTTAAAAATGTGATTGGAAGAGCATGGAGGCTTTTTATTAGTGTGGGTACTTGGGACCTCCTTAGATGGGTCTTTACGGTGGCATCTCCAACAGTCTGAAAAATATGCAAATCTTTTCCTAGGTCCTGGGTAGAGTGGCTTAGCTAAATATTTCAGATTTTAACTCTCAAAACAAAAACAGGACATAGCTGGAGGGGAAGTAATGATTAATGCATAATGGTGCTATATACAATGTAGATAGATAAACGTACATTTCCTCCTCCCTCACACCCCACCTCTGCAAACATAAGCTTTTAGCTTGAAAAAGAAAATCTGGAAATGTTCTGGATTCCAGTCAGATCTCTTTCTTATTTTGTTAATTCAACTGTAGAGTAAGATATTAATGATCCCCAGATGTTGTTTATAATGATTGATTTTTCGGTTGTGAAAAAATACTTGCAGTTTTTTTAAACAATTGATATTTTCTAGTGTGCTCTGCAGCATTTGAATAAAATGTCTGAAGGCAGAGCTGTTTATATGCCCAACATAATTGCTTCTGTTAAGTGATTTCTTCATTCTTAACATTTTTAGCTCTAATTGCTTTTTCCCCATACATCTAAAAATAAATATTTGCAAGTTTTGCATTCTGTCACTCATTGAAATGCATAAAATATTTGTATACTCAAAGCAAAAAGGCACTGATAAGGGGTCACATTCTGTCTCACTTACAGTGGCGTAAATCCAAAATAACTCTATGCGCTCCAGTGGCTGTTACTCAGGTTTTTCACCAGTTAACCCAGGGCAGAATCTCACCCAGCATTAACAGCAAGCTGCTAAGTGAACATAAGTAATGTGTGGTAAAATAAGATAAAATACCTTCCTGTCTGTAAGAACTTCAGTAGAAACAAATGCTGTTTTCTTTACGTTTTCACTAGCAACCGCAGCTGTAACCAGGGTAAATATTAAGATAGATTATTTCTCCCTCCATAAAACCCGCGTCAGAACTCCTTCATGGAGAGCATCGACACCACGGCTGGCCGTCCTCAGCGCTGTGTGCTCTCGTGGGGCAGGGGCTGGCAGCGAGGAGGCGGCCGTCCCTCGCTCCTGCCCTGCTCCTCAGCACTCGGCCGGGCCTGGGGCCTGGGGCCTGGGGCCGTGGGCTGGGCCAGGCAGGGTGGGAGGCCGGGCACACAGCTGGGCACCCGGCCCTGTGGCAGGCCTCGGGGCCGGAGATGGGGCCTCCTCTGTGGAACAGCCATGCCAGCCCGGCACTTGTAACTGGAAGGCTCTCCTCTTGTAAGTCTGGCCTGTGTGCTGGACGTGGGGCTCGCGTGGTTCATTGGGCAGCGTTTGATGCCGGATCAGTGCGTTGCTCCAGCAGAAACGGGGTCAGCGAGCGTGCCGTTCCTCTGCACGTGATAGGTGCACCTTATGGCAGGGGCCTTGTCACCTATTACACGTGTGCCTTTCTCACTGGTGTCCAGCCGCTAACTGGTCCTGGAGGCGAATGACTAATTCCTCCTGTCAGATTTCCACTCTGTGGCCAGTTTTATGTTTCAGGCATCAAAATTGTTTTCTGCCATTTGGCGAAAAGCAAGCCAAGCTGCTCTCATCACAGATGTGAGAGTGATGTCAGGGGTCCATGACGCCATTGCTGGAGCCACCGTTTCTCCATTATTACTGTCCTGACGAAGTGCTCCTCACGGTGTCCTGGCTGGAGCCTTCCCCTGCCCGCCAGCCCTGCCCGGGGCGAGCTGTGCAGGCAGGGCCAGCCCGCCTTCCAGCGCCCCTGCGATGGAAAAGAGAAGTGGTTTGTGTCAGAATACGGTCACATTCTTCTGATTAAACCCACTCAAAAAAGACAACATTGTAATATTTTCCAATGACTGTTTATCATGAATTACGTCAGCCTTGGTTTAAATTGCTATTATTTCTCCTTAATGCTTCTTGGTGCCTGCATAATTTACAGCATTGGCAGCTGCGGGACTATGAAATAACCTTTCACAACCACCATACAATAGTAAAGAACATGAAGTTTTTGTTGTTAATTATTATGGGACTCCTTTAACTTTTTTACAAAGTGACATAAAATATTGTTGAGGTATTTATGGTTAAAGCTACTTTTACATGGATCTATTTTGCTTCTGGCTAGTTCTTAACTAAAGCAGTCATTTGTGGTTATTATGCCTTGGGAGATATTATGTCAGAACTGGTTTAGGAGTATTATTATGTATCACATGTCATATATTACATGTCAGCACTTGAGGCTGTCTTTCAATAAAAACAAATGTAATTTTAGTTAATGGTCTTTTAGGTATAGGCCA
Organism: Anser cygnoides; assembly: GCF_040182565.1. NCBI lineage: Eukaryota > Metazoa > Chordata > Aves > Anseriformes > Anatidae > Anser > Anser cygnoides. Next base: position 27,870,269 of record NC_089879.1, on the reverse strand, counting down.
TTTGTAAACTTACCTGAGTTCATTTGAACATATACTAAAAAGCTTTGTTCTCGTGGAGTGCGCTTGAGTAATTTCATTTCGGCTTTGGATGGAATTTCCAAAATATTTGTCATTATTTCAATCAGAGGGTACTGCCTCTAAAAAGCAAATAGTTTCCCAATACCGAGGTTAATGTACACATTTTAAGGAGCTGTAACTGTTACTCATTACTTTGTTTACTTTCTTCCCCCTTTTGAGCTCCTGCTTCCCAGGTTCCCCACTGGCCCTGCTGATAGTAGTATCCCAGGCAACTAAACCACCTAATGATGATACTTCACTGTGTTGCTTAAATGAATAGCTTATACGTTCGAGATAATCCGTGGGTGAAGGGTGGTATAAATTAAAGCTTGTAGGCGAGTTTTAAGTTTCCTTGAAGTTGCATTTCAAATCTGGAAAATGCAAACTTACACAAAGCAAACTTTGAATTAATATGTCATTCCCCTTGGTTCCAAATACTATGCATATTTTCCAGTACTTATTTAAAGCAAGAAATGAAGCATATAGGGTGTGCCAGAAAGTTTACAAAGAATGAAAACACATGAATGACTCGTGAACTTTTTCTGATTTTTTTTCTTTAACATATATTTAGTTAATTACTGCTAGGCCAAAAAAAAACACACAAAAAAAAAAACAAAAACAAAACAAAACAAAACAAAACAAAAAGACATGATTTCTCTCCCCCCAATCTATATTTGAGCACCATAAAAATGATCAAAGCCTCTATTTGTCTCCAGTTGCATTTTACTCCATGGGACTACTGGTTTTGGTGACTCCATTGTTGGGAATGGAAACCCTGCTGGGCAAAAAATCGGTCTCTATCCCTGCACAAATGGCCAGGCTTATGGTATGAGGATGCCAACCTGAAATTAAAAAAAAAAAGAAAGAAAAGAACAGGCTGAGCGTTTCATGTGTTACTAAGTTGGATTTTAATAAGAGAAGCATAAAATGGAGCAGAATTTGCCTCGATACTGCAAGATTTTTTAATATTAGCCACCATGCTCGATTTCCCTGGAAATGAGTGAGCAATCTGAATTTAGAGTTGTTTGGCGGGGGGAGGGCGCATTTCTTTCTCTTTTTTAATCAAAGGCATTTCACAAGCTGATCGCAAGTGAAAAGGGGATCTATCATTACGTAAGAATGTAGCAAACTTGTCTGTTTAATGAATGAATATTAGGTATTTCTGAGGCAGATAAAAGATGGTAAAAGAGGGAGACAGAGCTGACGTCTTAGAGATTTTAATAAAGATTGAAGTTAGTAGTGAAAAGGTCAAAGTGCCATTTGTTGAGCCCCTGCTTCTGGCACGGTTTCAAAGCTTGCAATACTGACTGTGGGGCTGTGATGTGCGTTAATGAACAGTTGTGGCACTTAACTGAGATCATGGGTTGGTCACATGAATATATATAAAAGATATGAGCGAAGATTTTTCTCCCCCCTTTTTGCTGCAGTTTGGCTGCTGGAAGGACTAAACAATTAAAAGAAATGTTTAAAATGTTTGAACACCACACTAAGTCCCCTAGTCTGTAAGGAAAATGAGCTAGGAATAATAGAATACTGCTATAGTTAAATATAGTTATTCAAAATTGTTTTTAGCTACAGATGTTATGCCATTTTAGAAACTTAGACTAAATAATGTCAGATCTTGTTTGCTTTTTTAGTATGTTATTCATTTATTGGGAAATTCAAAATTTAAAACAGCTGGGAAAGGGTTTGGTGTTCACTAAGTAATCTTTAAAATGTGTACGTTTCAGAGTTACTCTTATAGAGCTGTTTAGAAATGACTGAATTGTATATTATAGTTATAAAGTTCTGTAAACATGCTCTACCATGTAGATGACAGGGAAACATGAAATGGGAAAATGAGATAATTCTGGAGCCAAATTTTATGTATTACAGACTTGATAAAACAGCAAATGGGTTTCTCAATTTAAATAATTTGTAACTTTCCAGGAACACGCATGGATGTTATGAACATTATGTATAAAATAGCAGCAGAAAATAATGTTCATTCTCCTTTAATTCTGCCTTTGATGTTTATGTCAAAACGAAGGAGTTAATTTATCTAGGAGTTTCGCTGCATGAGTTGGACTGTACAAAACCAATCATGTAGAAATAATAGACTACCATTGGAAGTGCTGTACTATTGCAGTTTTAATAGCTCTTCAGTACTGCTCAACAATTAGTCCATACATTTTATAGCTGTGTCTTTAAGAAACTGGCACACTCAGCAAAATCACAGTAATTGGGAGATGATGCAATGTGGAGAGAAATCAGAGGAAGAAAATTAATTGAAAAATAGTGTTTTGTTTGGTTTTTGGTTTGTTTTCTTTTGAAATTTTAAACACTGCAGTAGTAATTACTGGTGGGTGAGATTTCTGCAGAATTTAAATTCCCCATGGCTGCAGTTTTGTGAATTTAGTTTTGTTTGTTTTCAAATTAAACCACAAAAGAGGCGAGATAGGGCATTAATAAAATTTTGCTATGGTTTTCTCTCTCTGAAATTGAGTGAGGGTGTTAAGGGTAATGTACAGCGTTTTTTGTTTTTTTTCCTCTACTGACTCTCATGCTTTTTGAGGAAGTTCTCATTACCTGTCAGCATCCTTGTATACCTGATCAGACAGATCATGGAGAATATGTGAATTAGTTTATCATTTACAGAATTACAGAGCTGAAGAGACCTCTGCAATCCCTCTGTGCTCATGTCCACTAGAAGAAGGTACTGATGTTGTCTAAAAGGGGTGTGAGCATCCATCTTCACAGTCATAGCCAATGGGTGCTGACAGACCTTGGGTTTATGCATAAATACTGAATAAGGAGGCAACTAAAAAAAAAAACAACCAGTATCTAGCTCAAAAACAAAAAGTGTTGATTATTTGTAGGTTTATCATCAGCAATTAGGACTTTGTAATGTTTTTTAATAGATTTATTGTCCATTACGGGCCAAAGGCCTGTGAGGCAGTAAGAGTCTACATTTCAACTGAAGTTTGGGCCTGCATATTATATATAGCTGAGTCTTGGTCTTTTAGTGATCAGACAAGCATTTCCTTGTGCGTCAGGGCTGCTGTGTTGGTCTTAATGCCATAAATTACTTGAGGATAATGACAGATAACCAATTGACTAGAGTAGGAGAGCAAACCTGATTCTTAGATGAATAGTGAGAAGAAATAGAGAGGTGTTGCTACTGCTGCATATAACACTAGAGGAAATCATTATCAAAACCCCTAAGAGCTAACATTTTGGTAAGTCAGTCAAATGATGATGGCTTTCTGTAAAAAAGGTGATACAATTTCATGGGATAACTGCACTGCTAATACTCAGGTGCATTATTCTGAACTACGGGCTGCAGAGGAACATGAAAGAGCAGAAAGAGTTTATTAGAGAGATTTTTCCCACCTTCAGCTTTGTGCCAGATTCTGATGGCCTTGTTTTGCACGTTGTATTGAAGTACTGGCTAGGGTTAATGGAAGACTCAGAGAACAGCTCATGGCATGGGAACACCTTCAAGTGAAAGACCAGAGGATGGTGAGCCTTTTAGTGCATGGACGGGAAGGCTGTGAAGGGCCTGAGAGTTCCTCCATGAGCAGAAGACCCATGACTGCAGAGGCCTCTCTCATTTGGCAAATAGGCACATAGCAGGACCCAGTGCTTCAAAGTGGAAGCAGGTAAATTAGTGCTGAAACTAAGGCACAATTATCTAGCAGTGAAGGGTAATTAACCAGGGGAATAATTCAGCTAGAAGTAACATGGATTCTTTATTACTTGAACCTTTGAAATCAAGACTGCTTTCAAAAAGACATGATCCTTACTCAAACAAGAGATACAGTCTTCAGCCAGTAGTCACTCTGAAATTGTACAGACAGTGTGTGCAGAAAGTAAACAAGGCAATAATATCCTACTATTTTCTTCTGGCTTTAAAAACCATTACTGTATTAATGTCAAATCATTTGTAGCATCTGTGTCAGTAAAGGCTAGGTTGTGCTGGATCATTACACATTCATTATTACACAATAAAACAAACCTTCCTAAAATTTGCTCTTTGTTCTCCTCACCAGTCTGCATCCACCGTGAGCAGTGGCCGGTGTCAGAGCCTGACCTGGCAGAGTGCTCCTCTGCTGTGGTCTGCGTGGGCTCTGCCTGTTCTTTGGTGGGCAGCTCAGCTCAGGGAGGATGGGAACTGGTCCATTTTAGGCTACTTCAGTAATTTCTACAAAGGACTAGCTCCTCAGCTGAAATATAGCTGGAAATGTAACCCAATAGCATCCATTTAAAGAAGCTGTTACACACTGCAAGATCATGTGCAGACTTAAGGTACCAACTTCATGAGACTTCATGAGCCTTCCTTGTTGGGTCCTTCAGATATCTCGTCACCTTTTTGTGCAATAGCTTTAAAGAGTGCGTTAATTAAAAAGCAGGTGTTAGCAACAAGTGAGTAATAGAAAAAGAGGAATTTAGTTGAAATCAGCAGTTTCAGTCCCCAGAAAGGGTAGGAGAATTTGTGAAAAGGCTAATAGTGATCATCCTGCTAACATGGGTGACATTCACAGAACTGCTGCTGCTTCAACAGAAAGGTACTGTGCATCCTTCCAGCTCTGTCATCACCCTCCTGTGCTTCATTTGGGATTTGCAACTGTAGTAAAAGAAGTTAACCTCCCAGTGAAAACAGTTCTTTGCCATGGGGTGGCATGTTTACTTTAAGTAGGTGTTGATGATTCTACTTCTCACTTCGTTGATTAAATAAGTCACTTCGATTTCATCTTTCAAGCCTTTCTAACCTCAGCTGAATTTCAGGCGAGCCTGTGTCTCTTGACATACTTGCACAGAAGTAGAGCACAAGTTTGAAAAACAAAATATTATTCCCAGGGTATTTAGCACCTATTCATTCAGAATACCATGTTCAAAATCAGCAGTACAGTTGCCCTTATTCCTTTATACATCCTGATTTTGCGATGAACCACAGTCGTTTGACTGATTTGCCAAAAAAAAAAAAAGGATGGATCTTTAGGGTTTTTGGTGTTGGCCGTTTTGAAAGTCACCCTGTAATTAAGCTGGATATACGTACATTGTGAATGTTTAGTTATGATAGAGATGGGTTTGTTATTAAAAAAAAAAAAAAAAAAAGGAAAAATTACCTAGCTGCAAATCCTTGCAATTGTTTAGTTTAGAAGTTTAAGTCAATTTATGGAAGTCTGTGTTTACTGTCTTCAGAGCTTGATCATGACATTGGAATGTATTTTGGAAAAAAAGACCCTATAAAATGAAATCCACATTTACGGGTAGGGAGCACAGAGCACTTAGGATCAGCAGTGAGACTGGAATATCTCTTTGAAGTGTAGCAAAGAGGAAAACTTGCCAGTGCCATTTTGGGTTTGGAAGGTAGTGAATTGATACACTCAGTAAGTTCTAACACTGTAACAGCCAATAGGCCCAACGCCGTTAATTTCATGGTGAAAACGTGGACCACGATATCCCAAGGACAGCAGTTGGAAGATAAAACTAGATCTGAAGCACGTCATTTAAAATAAAACTTTATTATAAAGTCAGGTCTCCTAAGATACTTCTTTTGTGCTGCGCTGTGAGTAATCGCCATGACTCATCTAGCCTCTGACATACTGCAGCCATCAACATTCCCAGCCACGAGTGTTGCCCTTTATAAAGGAAATATCCTATTTTTGGTATGGCAATGTCCTCAGTTTTAAAGAATTTTCCTCTTTTAAAGTGCTCAGACAATTAATGCCTCATGCATGTATTCAACAATAGTTGCCTAGCAACCATCAGAAATATTCGGGAGAGCAAAGGGAGCTGAGATGAATGAGCAGCCACGTCGGCGCCCATGTCAGGTGAGCTGGGAAGGTGCTAGGGTTGCGCTGCCTGCTGGGGTCTAAGCCTGAACGCCCGTGAGTGGGGGCAGCCCCAGCGCCACGCACACCAGCTCCAGCCCGCCCCTGAGGCAGGAGCAGAGGGGAGCTAAGGGGGGCAGTCCCGCGGCCAGATGCAGTTACGGGAGGGCTTCCACAGTTCCACAAGCCTAAACCAAAACAATACGGAGAAAGCAGCTAAAATAAATTATAGAAAATAAACAAACCCTGCTTAATTGCTGGGGAAATTTTGCCACCTTGTGTTCCATCCCACCTGCAACTAAAGGTCCCATTTTGCTGAGCGGAGATTTTCAGGCCCAGGTCTAACCGCAACACGCCCAGCGTGACAGACTTGACACTGGCCCTTCTCTTGCACCACCGCCCGATTCCCAGTTTTTCTAGCATTTGAGTTGTGGCATAACTTACCTCACATGAGATTTTTCTCACTCTTCCAAGGCAGGTCCATTTCTTTGGACTGGAAGATGCCATTTGAATAAAATGGAAATCTTTCCCCCAGTAGCTCCCCACAGCCACTATGTTTCTGTTTTGGTTTTGGTCTTTTTTTGGTCTTTTTTATTTCTTTTTCTTTTTTCTTGTCCATCAAAACAGTTGAAGTGAAATCTTTGACGTAGGGCTGGAATGACTGAACCTATCAGGCCGAGCTGAAAGCCTCCTCTGGGGACCACTGGGCAGCAGGGTTTCAGGCGAGCACCGCAGCGATGCTGGCGTGCTGGTCCCTTCTGGCTGTGTGGCAGCAGCGGGGTGCTCAGCACATGGGGCGAGGCAAGCTGGGGTGCGGTTCAGAGGGATGCAGGGTAATGTCAGAACGCTCCGAGACAAAGGTTTGATTTGTTGAGGTATTTTCAGTTGGTTTCATTCCATCAGGAATGTTAAAGCTGAGGAGCCTGATAGTTGCCTGTTAGTGTTGCTCAGAGCTCTTTTGACTGCCTGTCCCAATTAGGACAAAATGATCAAATTCTGGCATTTTCCTGTTGGATAGAAAATCGTATTTTTGACCATCTCAACTTCAAAGGTAAAGGTTAAGAGAAAGACTGTGATCTCCATTCCACTCATGTAAATCTGCAGGAGGCAATTATTCGGGATTGACAGTGATGTGATTTAGATCAGAATCTGTCGTTGAAGCTTTTGGGGGTTTGCTGCTACACCCCTTGACTTCTGTGCCACTTGGCTGCCGACTCTTTGCTTCTGGTATGTATTGTTGTTATTTGCATGTGGAAGTGCCTCAGGGGCCCCACATAAAACATTGGTTCACTAGCTTTAGTGTGTTTTTTAGATTAGACGTTAAAATGTTGAAATCAAAATATGTAGGGGGTGGTAGGGAAGTAGCAGATACACAATGGTAATCTGAATAATGTGATTTTTGAGGTTGATATCTTGTGACTTAGAGCTGAAAAATATCACTTATGTATCTTGGAGGTCTGAGGCTTTTGCTCTTTGTGATAATAAAAGGCATTTATTTCTGGCCTTGATGGTGGATGAGATATCAAACTTAAAATATGCCATGATCCTATAGTCTGGTAGTTCTTTCTGGCACTGGTCAGTGACTAAATATAGCCAGTTTTGAACTGCTGTGATAAACCTGGAAATAATGTTCAGCAGAAAATTCTCAGACAATTCCATAGACAAATGCGGAATATGAAATGACTTTTCTGGATCGCATCTGGTTTGTACTGTGTATGCTTTTGTGCCCTCTCATGCCCATGTTTTCCAACTGCTATCTTACAAAATGTTTCGTGGTACAGCTAAACGTTAACTGAAGCATCTCAGTGGTTCATGTTCGTTCATGCTAAAGCAACGAGTAACATAAAGGGTTTTTAAACCCCAGCTATTTCACACATTCCTTCTGGCTTTGTAAACCCTTTTTGCCTTGTTTTTACAAAAAGAAGGTGCATTTAACACATACACACACACACACACACGTGTGTGTTTCCAAAATCACTGATTGTCTTCAAACAAACATAGTCCAGGAACATGCAGATTCTTGCATTGTATTATGGGATTAGTGGTATTCATCTGTCATGCATAATGTGAAGGTGATACTCAGACAGGGAAAAGAATCTAACATCTCCTTTTTGAAATGATTTTTTTTTCTTGAGATAGTCCCTTTCTTTCTTTTCTTTTTTTATCTTATACGTACTTCTAACAGGCAATGTTTAATTTCAAGATGGTGTCTTTGCTAGAAAGATAATCAAATGTAATGTCTTCCACAACCTCTTCATATGCATGACTGCATAAAGCTTGTGTAACAGTTTATTATTATAAAATTAGTATAGCATAGCATAGAGCAAACCGGGCCCCTGGCCAGATGAACTAGACAATGAATAGTTATATAAGGTTTTGAAGCACATGTATTAGAACACAAGCGCCCTGTATTTTCTTCTCAATTGTCTGCTGTTTGTTAATGTTTCCCTTTCAACGTGATTGCATCTCAATTTAATAGCACTTGCCATTTCAGGGTTTACTGTGCCAGCACTCACATGGTTACATCCCCTCTGTGCTACAAAGCCTGCATGTGTATTAAAACTGAACTAGGCAAGGTTAGCTAATGGGTACTTCGAGGGATATGCACTTACGGAATTAAGTGATGTATGTAATTGTTAATTTTGTGTTAACAAGTTTGAAAAATGTGTTTCACCAATAATTGTAATGCTCCGTTCTGTGCAAAGTGTGACATTTTAATTCTTGTTGAACAGTTTCCTACCTCTACTCTGTGTTTTCATGGCAGGGTATTATTTTGCAATCAAGATAAAAGCATTATTTATTAAAGTTCAAAAATATTACATTACTGGAAATTTTAAGCTGCAGATCAATCTCCTGTTTCATAAAAGCATTTCATTGATTTTTTTTTTAATTGCTCTTTGAATTAAACTTAAGTTCCACATTATGGATTGCATATGATTCCAGAAGCAGAGGGATTTTTTTAGTGGAGACGTGATACTGTTTTTAAGGAAATAATGTACCTGTCACAGAGCTGTGGGAAAAGCTTGCATTTGGCATATGCATCGTTGGTACTGTCAGATCCCAGCCTGCTGCATTTTTGGCACAGGGAGACCATTGACTTGGGCTGTGGGAAACCTACATTCAGCACTATCAGTCCTTGTGTCTTTTTCTGTGCGTCCAAAAACTTGTTAGAGAGTTTGCATCCTTGGGAGTCGAGTAACAACAGCTCGGTGCTTTCAGGGGTGCAGGACAGCCTGTCCCAGCAAGAGGGTGCTTGTTGGCTCTGCTTGCAGCCGCTCAGGAGTCACCACCTGGGAGAGCTGCCACACGCACCTGGGCTGGCAGTGCTGCTTTTCGTGGCTTTCTGCGCATAGTCCAAGGAGCCCAAAAGCCTGGCTTCCCCTCTCCCCACTACTTCTGTCCTCCCGAGTCTCCCTTCCTCATTTCACCTCTTTCTCCCCATCGCCACCCGTCCTGTGTGTGCCACCGGCATAACTCCACTCCCTCTTGACAGCCGTTAGTGGTTCATCCACGACATTGCAGATGGGATGCCCACCTAATATTCCCTCTGGCAGAGATTAAATTAATTCCTTCATCCCTTGTAGGCCTAACTACAAAACTGCAGAAAGCAAGGCTCGTGCTTTCCACCCATCCAGCCCTTCTGGCTCGTCCCAGCAGCGGAGCTGGGCCCCGCGCACTTTCTGGTCGCCAAACAGCGAGGGAAGGCAGCTGAGGAGGGGAGACCGCAGCCGTCCCCCACCGAGCAAGGGGTGGCTGCGGCTGCCATTTGGCTCCCAGGAATAAAATTGTCTCATTTGCCAGTAAAGATAAAGAAAGGGCAGGGAGGGAGGAGCGTAATAGGCTCAAAACACAATAAAAATAGCAAAGGAAACAAACAGTTTCTGCCTAATTCGAAACCAACCGATCTCCATGGTGATTGCAACAAATGTGTGCTGTGTTTGGCTTTTAGTGGAGACAAAGGTTAGAAATAGGAGTTCACACACTGTGTTACGAGATTTGGTTGAACGGAGAAGTAAAAGGGTTGGTACCTTCACGGCCATTGGAGTGGCCATGTGAAGGTGCCCAGGGGAAACCGGGGAATAACCTCCTTGAAAATCCAATGGATTTGGGTGTCCTCTTTCCTCACGCATCTCCAGAAAAATTGGGCTTTATAAATTACCTTGAATTTTTGCTTTCAACAATTCTGTTCTGTGGAAAGAAGAGTCTGTCAGGCTGTGGCTTCAGACAAAAATAGCACGGTGGAAGAGCTTCAGAAAAGAGGCAGTAAATGTGAAACCTTAGATAAATAATAGGACTAATATACTTGCCACAGTAAATAATAGGACTGTAACTCCCCAAAGGTCTTGATTGACATTGTCTCAAAGTAACTCCTTATGTGAAATAGAAGCCTGAGATAAAATTTCAGCCTTAATTTACAGATATTTGAGACAGAGGGAGAAGGGAGTGCATTAATCCTTACCAAAGAAGAAATTCCTGTTCATGGTAGCCTGAAATACTGTCATGTGATGAGTCAGAAAATTTTTATTGTTCACGTCTTCAGAGGTCAGGGATACTGAGCTCTGGCATGCAGACTGGTCAGATAGCATTTGCAAACAGACACTTCTGCTTTTGCTGAGGCTGTGGGCACGGAAAGCTTCCTGTTTGCAATAGGTCTGCATCAGTTTTTCTTTTTAAAACAAGGATTTTAAAGGGAAAAAGATTGCACTTTTGAAATCCTCAGTCATAATGAAAAGATCTCCAGAGGCAGCTGATGAAGACATTCAGAGTGAGTGTTACGCAGCACCAAGATTTAGAGTTTCTTGAGTAAATATTGACCAGTTTGACCTTTGCTTCTCCTCAGTCAATATTTATCTCTTGGGACAATGAATCTTCATATTCACCTTAGCTGAAGTCCAGATCTACATAATAGTGTACTTGGAAATCTAGGAGAGGTGCTGGTTTGTCTTGGAGCTACTTTTATCTGTTTAAAATTAGATATACAGAAGCTTTGGCCATTCATGTCACTTTGTCAGGTTTCCTAAACAAAGCTAAATCGGGTCACGTCTGGTCGGGAGGCTTCTAGGAAAAACCTAGATCCTGCAGCAGTCGGCACAGGCGTATCTGGGAGCGGAGCAGTCCTTTTATTGGAAGTGAGATGAGGATTCCCATGCAGTGTGAAAGCCCTTCCAGATGCTATCAGGAGGAGGGGACTGACCAAGATTAGTCAATAAAATTCTTGCTGTGTATTTCATGAGGCAGAGAAAAGAAGTTTTCTGAACCTCCCACAGTCTTCCAGCAGCCTAATCCCACAAAACCCATCACGTATTGTGCGGAAAGGAAGAGAAGGCTCAGCCCAAGAGACCGGTGTGCAGGCAAGGTGGGTCCCACTGGTCCCCCAAGATGTGGCTCTTGCAGACAGGGCAATTGCTGGGCTCCTGGGCTGCGCCCTTGGGAGCAGGCAGGTGGAGGTGGCCTTCGGCCGGCACAGACAGGCAGCATGTTACACATACCTGGGTATGCGCACCAAATGGTTTGTCTTCTCGAACGTTCTTTTTTTTTTTTCCCCGGTTATGCTTTTTGAATTGCCATATGCAGTTCTTGTGATATTTCAGTCTTGTCAAATTAGGCAGAGAAAACCTGACAATTAACTCAGGATACATAACAAATAAAGTAATGTTTGGCATTTTTACTGTGCAATCAGTCAGTAATATTACAGGTGGCCTGTAAGTTACAAAAAAAAACTAGCTTGTTTTTGTAATCCTCTAACTATCAGAGGTATTTGTTTGGGGAAAAGGCATTGAGAAAGAAAAGAATTTTAAAATTGCACAATTGCAGCTGAAAACAACAGAGCAGGCAACGTCACGCGTTTCTGAAGAGCACGCCGCTTAGTTTTATAGTAACAGTATTTTAAGAATGCTGACGGTACACAGGAAAGAAGTGAATAATTCCTATTGCAAAACCCTGGTGGTTTGGTATATTCAAACTGCTAAGGCTTAATCAGCCCTGGATTTCTGTTAGGAAAAACAGGACATTATAAAAAAAAAAAAAAAAAGCTTGCTGAAGCAGTAGTGATTTATCAAAGCAGCATTCAAATAAAATACAGGTTTGGCATCCTCACTTAGGATAGGCTGGAAAATGCATTTATGTTTTCAGGTACCTTTTTTTCCTGATTGACTTGTTTTAATACCGGTGTTATTTACATTTCAGGGATGGGCCTGTATTATGCAGGAAATTGTCCAAACCCCTACAGCTGTATTTTAAATTGAAATGATTTTTTTTTTTTTATGAAGTGATTGTGCAGACTTAATTTAGTAATCTATTATTAAATTTATAGTTCCAGGCTGCACAAAGCCTTTATATAGCACAAAAGCGGGCCCACGCGAAGACCTGCGCTATATATACACCTGGTTCCGAGCGGCAAATCCCCCACATGTGTTGCCCATTTCCAGAAACAAATAAACTGCCGCTTTGGAAAACTCGCCTTCTCTTCCTTATTAGGGAATCGTGCGGGGCTCGGTGCGAGCGCAGCCCGCTCCCCCGGCTCTCGCCCCCTATTTTTAGCCGTGAGGGGCTCGCCGGGGCCGGGCCCGGGGCCGCTGACGGGGCCGCGGCGGTGGCGGGCGGGCGGCGCCAGGGGGCGGCTGCGAGCCCCTCAGCGCGGCTCCCTCAGCGCGGGCCCCTCGGCCCGGGCCCACCGGCGGCAGGGAGCGGGCCCGGCGAAGCTGTGAGGGAAAAGGCTGGCCCGCGGGCGGCTTTTGCCCAAATAAGGATTTTTTTTTGTAGGCCCGTCCGTTAGATGCTGATCGACTGGCAGTCGGTCATGAGTTAACGGCGCCGGGTGTGCCTGCCGGGCGGCACCACGCAGCTCGGCCGGAGAGGCGAGGCGGCTGTAATCAGCCACACGGAACACGGGGACGTGTGTAAAGTGTGCAGTGGGCCCCTCCGCCGGGCTCACGCCGGTGGGTTCCTAAGAACCGGCACTGGCTACGAGGGAGCGTTGCACAACCGTCGTCGTGCTCCGTTCAAACCCTGCCCTGCTCCGATGGATTAACGAGCGCAGCCCCACTTCATTTGGGCTGCCCTGAGCGCTAAGGGCTGCGGCGGGGGCGTGGAGCGGAGGTGGGCTCGCTCCGGGCTGTGTTCACATCTGGGACCGTTGCACCGAGTCCCCTGGGTTTGCGCACATTGAACCCTGGCCAGATGATGTTACCGGCAGGACCTTAAAACCACCGTCCTCCAGGTGTTTTGATGGACACAGAAATTCCCCTTTTACTAGTGCAAATTTTTGGAGTTACCACCGCTGCATTTTACTGGTGAAAAGCGCAGATTCCCCCCTGCTCAGCGTCCTGTCCCATCCCATCCCATCCTGTCCCATCCCACCCCAGCGCTCTTCAGGTGGGTGTAGGACCCAGAGCAGACGGTGCAGAGCGACGGCTTTGTCTCGAGCTCCGTGTGGGAGCAGCGTTGCTTCTCATCCTCCTTCCCACTGCCCGCACTATGACAGGGTGTCCTCACAGGCAGCAGCTTTTGGACATTGCCAAACTGCTGCTGTTGGAGCTGGTGGCAACACGGAGATGTGAACGGGAGCAGGGCTTAGGCTATTGCTCCTGTTCTGCCTCCACCTGACTCCGTGTGTAGTCTCCACTGCAGTGGATGTTTCATGTAGGCATCAAGGAGGGAGCTGGCATAGATCCTGTGCGTCACTTTGCTTATATCTTCATGCAGGTTGGTTGCACCTAACAAGGAATGATTGCAGTACGGTACAATGATAAGGTGGGAAGAAAAGAGAAAAAAAATATAGAATACTTACACTAAGAAAAAAATTATATTGGTTTCTTACATAATCCACTACAAATCAGAAGTGCAAGAGATTTAAATAATGTATTTGCCATTTTCATGTTTTGTGCGTTTGGATGATCATAGCCTCCTACCTGCTGTTGTCATTCCCCAAAGCAAGATCTCAGGAAAGCATCCATTTTATGCGTTTCGTATGAATTTCTGCCTGTTTACGCAGAGTCCATCCTTTACCAGTCAATTAGACCATCTAATCTGACTATCTGCGCGGATAGCATCAGCTACATAGCTATTGTATTTCCGAGGTATGTAGGTCACGTCTCCATTGGGCACTGCTGACTCTGCTAGACAGCAATTTAACAAACACTTTTGCAGGAGAGAAAAGGAAATATTGCTAGGAAAGACGTCTTAACATTTGCTGTGTGCTCTTATTTGCCTTGTATTTTCGAACGTAGTCTAATGGGGAGTCTACCTTGTGTGTTCTGCAGAGTTGCGATGAGGTTGGCTGACTTGCATGGGTTTGCTGTGCGTTCTCCCTTGCTGCTGTGTTTGTACTGCTTTTGTCTTGGCTATTACATAATCTGTTTGTACCTGCTCGTTCTTCCTTCACTTTACTTTTTTTTTTTTTTAACCCAGACTATCCTGGGAAATGAGACATGTGCTACTTGCGTGCTGCTGTTACCCTCCTGCAGAAACCAAGCCCCCTGTCTGCAGCCTCCCAGGGGTGGCCTCTGGGTGCGGAGGCCATGAAGGCTGGAGGCTGGCTGCAGGTTTCTGAGGGAAAGTGAAACCGGAGGAACCCGTGGCCAGTCCTGTGATGCTGCCCAAACGCGGCGTGTTTCATGATGAGATAGGACAATTTCTTTGTTCACAGCTTGAATGCTCCTCCCCCTTAGTCACGAACAGAATCATGCTGGCTCGGTTCAGTTCGACACTTAACACTGGCTCAGCCTCAAAGATATGAATGGCCCCAGAAGTCATCAGAGGTCTGGGCATGCTCCAGGTCTTTACAAGTTAGACATGTACTTTGATGAATCAAGACTGTGGCTCTTCAAGCTCCTTGTCCTGAATAGCACAGTACTTTACTGTATTTGTTCGTATAATCTTGGAGTTTCTCACCAAACAAACCCCTGAGTCATCCAGTCTGGTATGAACCAAGTAGTGGCTCATCAGCCAAAATTACCAGCAAGTGCTTTCATCCAGTTCACCACCTTTTTTCCGAAGGAGAAGGGAGACAGCTGTTTGAGCAAGGAGCAGGGCCAGACAGCTGGATGCCTGCCGAGGCTGTCCTGCAGCAGCCAGGATCTGGCCCTCGGCCTGCCTGAGGCAGGACACCCAGCTCTGGCCGGGTGTCTGTCAGAGACCCTCCAAGCGCGCGCATTTCTGCTGCGTGGTGCCCCCAGCATGCGGCTGGCTCAGGCTTTTCCTGGAAGGTCTTCCAGAAGCTGATGGTGCACGTGCCCCAGCATACTGGCATCAGCTCTCGTGCGTCGACTCCAGTGCCTCGGTGTGTGTCACTACACCTCCTGCTTTCTGAGTACCAGCTTTTTCTCCCCTTCAGGGCTCTCACATTACCTCACAAAGTCATTTCTCAGTCATTTTTGCTGAAACCCAGCACAGGTTGAGCTTTTTGGGTGTCCCCCCAGGGCGGCAGGCCCTTGTGCCACAGCATCTTCCCACCACAGTACATTGGGCTTCCAGTTTGAGGCAGCCCGTGAAATGCCACCCTTGGGTCTGTCAGTGTCACCTGGGGTCCTTGCTCACGGGTTTATGCTGGAGCAGTACTGGGGAGAGTTGGTTTTCTTTAGCCTCAGTGTCAGCATTGTGCCAGTCCTGGTGTCACGGAGAACATTACTGTCAGGGACCTTGTATTTATTTCACTGAAGAAAATGCTGAATATCATCAAGTCTAACAGCAACCCCTGCGGAATCCTACCAGAAATATTTTCATTTGATAGAAATTCCCTGCTGATGCCTGTGTTTAGATCTATCATTTAACCAGTTCCTAATCTTTTTAATGTATGCTAGAGTAAAATTATGTGGTGTTATTTTTTAATCAAAGTGTTATCTAGTGTTAAATCAATTGCCTTGCCAAAATGCAGGTAAGTTCCCCGCGTGCTGCTAGCTTCTCTAATCAAGCTTGCAGTTTCAAAGTATAAAATAAGGTGCTTTGTTTGTTTTCTTTTTTTGTTGTTTTAAGATCTGGTTTATGTAAAACCAAGTCAATTGACTGACTTTAATTATATTCTTTTGCAAGCATATCATCTGGCTTCTTTGCAAATATGGAACAAATATTTACCAAACACCTCTGCCTCTTTTTGAATCATTAATAACAATTCTGTCATCTGTAGCCAGTAATAGGCGTACTCTGGATTATTTTTTTTTAATTATTATTATTTAGATTTGCTACGAGGACTACTTGAATGTCACATGTTTGTCAGGCATAGATTTTTTCTCTGAAGTCTTCATCTTCCCTTTTCATTTTGCCATACTTCACAATATTGAACATCTGCATAGATTTGTCAAAAAAAAACCAACACCCTTTTCCCTTTTTTTTTTTTTAACCCAAATTAGTCAGCAGGACGAAACAAAGCCCTTACAGCAGAAGTCTTAATTAACTTCCAGCCATGCTGAAATGAAGAAAATGAGACTCCAAGCCTTGTCCTGAATCTCGTCACAGTCTTCCATGGAAACTAAAAACATTCCGGTTTGGGCATAATTAGCCAACCTGGTATTTGCAATGCCTCTAACTTTACTGTTAAAAACAATACCGGTCTGACCCATAATCCATGAAAAATACCACCTTTTTGCTTTTTTCAGAGATGGTCTGGTCAGGAGGGGGGTCAAAACAACAGTCTGCAGCAAGTCATATGTCTCCACATTAATCCACACAAGGAAGTGTCTGTTTCAGTTATTTCCAAATGAGGAATGTTTTCTTTAGAGAGGTAGCAAATTGATTTTCCCCACATGGAGCATGGGATATCTCATTTCCAAAACAAAACTTTGAGAAATGGCTACACAAGTCCTCTTTCTCCACACGGGTTAGAAAGCGGTGTGGATCCTTAGCGTTGTGTTGTTTGTGACTGCACGGTACTCCAGGTCAGTTCTGAAATGTTCAGTTATACATCCACGGAGCAGAGGAGTTGCAGAAAGGAATAAACAAGTGTTTGGATTTAGAAAAAAAGTCTAGTAAAAACAGCTTTAATATTCAAATTGTTTTATGTGCAGCTTGTGTAGGCAAGAGGTGTGTGTTTGTGGAGGGGGTGGGTGACCTCCAGAGGTCAAGAACATTAATTCTTGGTAGGTGTTCATCTCTCACTACCGTGGGTGTTCTTGGGAGCCTGTAGAGAGTATCCCCCAACTCAGTCAATAGTTTTGTTCCCTAAACAAAGGGCTGGGGTATTTTAGCCTAGTCCGATCCTTTCCTTTATTTTCTAGCTACGTTAAAATTCTGACTCTTTGATGCAACACTACATTGGTTGCAACGTGCTTGTCCCCACCAGTGCTGCTCTGTGTGCCAGGGCTATGCATGCCCCAGGCCTTATGCACCGAATGCTGTTTCCAGGAGGCAGCAGCTTTTAAATAAACTTTAGGGGGTGAAAAGAAAACAAATGAAATAAAAGATCCTGAACTTGGGATTCAGAAAGGAGAATGAGGTGAAGGAAACAAAGAGGCAGAGGAGACGAGGAAATTAAGGAAGCAGCTGAGACTCCAGAACAGTATGCAAGATTAGCTAACCTTTGGACAGTTATTGAGACTGTACTTAAGTCTAGCAATATGCTTTTCTGAACTTTCAGATATTGCAGAATGCCAGAAGCCCCCTAGAGGGGTAAGTGTTAAAACCATTAAAACTGTTAACTTTCTATTCATTACATTTTAAAAGGTGCAACATGTAAGCATGTTTTTCAGCCAAGAGCTAACTTTTGCCAGGCTGCTCTAGGGATGTCCTCAGCAACCAGCTATTTGCCACCTGCCAGCAGGGATGGTTGGTTCATGGATGAGCTGGAGATCTGGGACTGTGCTTCTCACTGTGACTTTGATGGCCAGGCACCTCCAATGCCACCTCCAGCTTTTGTTTGGCACCCAACTTATGAATAACTCTGTGATCTGACACATCCTGCTGTTTCCACCTGCCTAAGAGGGAAAGTCTCCTAGTCTGCTCTGTGTCTGCAGCTGAGGGCCAAGCCTACTGGTATTGCAATTTGTGTGTGTGTGCGTGTGTGTGTGTGAGGGAGAGAGAGAGAAAGCTGAAAAATATAAGGACTGGCACAGTGCAAAAGGATTCTGCAAGGAGATGTTTTGTGGGGTGCCTGACACCTCACAGAAGGAGAGGGGAGACTGTTGATGCACTTAGCAGGTGTGCTACAGCTTGTCTCATGGGAGCACAATTCTCTTGTGTAACCAGCACCCCAGTGCATCTCTGTTTATTAACTTCTCCTTGCACCCTCCAGTGCTCCACCCTAATTCCGGCATTGTGATTATCTCCCTCATGCTTAGGGCTGACCTGGCTGTATAGGCCCACCGTAGGTGTAGACCCGTATCTTCCCCTGGACCTTCTATACTGATGACCCTGGACAGTTTTACAAGCTTGAGCTTTTTTTGGTTTGTCATACTCTTGTAGTTGGCAAAAGTACTTTTACTCCTTCTCTTCATCTTTCCACGGGAGAGAAAAATGGTCACAAAACCACACTGCCAAGCAGATTCTGGCTGCAGTTAAGTTGTACGGCCATTAGCAATGCTGAGCAGCTATCCTGGTAAACGCCTCAGCAAAATACCATGGTGGCCTAGCTCACCTACTCCTTTCTCTTTTTCTCCTGCTTTTGGAATGTTTCTGAGAAATTGGAGTACCAGCAAACAAGAATCAGAAGTTGTATCTGGAAATACTTATGCAGGTCAGAGAGGCCTGGAAAAGGTGAGAACTTTGATCCTAGATGTTATGGTTGCTTAGATGTTCTCTGGAGTAAGTAATGCGGAATGAGCAAGGAAAAGGTACATGTTTTAGGCATGAGTACAGGGCTGTTTACTTACATGGTTTGCTGAGCAGCCAACAAGGTCCAAGGTTATTTTGGACTCGGCATGAGTAAGTGATCCAGGTATGACAAATGAGGTAATGCATTCCAGGCTCATTAAAACCTCTTGGCTACACCACTGATTTTGACAAAGTGCCAACATAGCTTGACCTCAGCTGTGTGAAGGCCACTGTTTTTTTTAACACCCTCCCTATAACAACACATCTCTAGCATCAAAGCATGTGCATCTAGAGAACAATGTTATGAGAACAACTGAACTTCCAATGATAATCAGACTCCCTAAAAATAAACATATATACAGTTCCATTGTAACTAACCTGCCAGGTTACCCCAAAACCATGGTCATTATTACTTGACTTGCTTGTGTACCCCAGGGTGCCCATGCATACATAACACTTTGCATTCTCAGGATGGACATGGCTCAAGTAAGACTGGCTAAATAACAGGGAAGATGATATCTCCACCTCTCTTATCTGCTTCCTGGGGATGCAGGTATTAAAAAAGGCTAATGGATTTACTGTCTTCTGATGGTGCTCTACACTCTTCCACCATATGTGGTGTTTAATCATGGCTGACGTGGGCATCTCCCATGGATCTCATTCTTTGCCTGCCCAGAACTTGGCATCTCCATGTTTAACCCAGAGCTGGGAGTTGCACTAGTCAGGGAGGCTTGGAAATGCTCCTGTTTCCCCCGTCCTGCTGAGCAGACAGGATATCTAAAGGCTGGGGAGCTGAAGGCCTTGTGGCAGAAGAGCAGTGGCCACAACATTGCAGATTTTCAGAGTGGGGCAGCGTTGGAGCTGTCTCCCTGTACTCACCTTCTGGCCCTCTCCCAGTCACCTACTGAATCCTGGTGCTGACACAGGCTGGTGAGAGTGCTCGAGGGGAGGATGTAATTTTTGAGCAGTGATGCTCTACGATGGCTTCATGAGCACAGAGAACCTCCAGCTTCTAGGAAACACCTAGCAGGCCTGAGCAGCGTTAACCATGAGCTCCTCTCTTTCCCCTGTGGGTCTCTTGCTTTGTGCCTTCTACCGAGTTTATCTCCAACACTCAGACTTGACTTCTCTCCTGGGGGTGGCCCTGGGCTGCCTGTGTTTGGTTCTGGTGCTCTGCAGGCAGCTCACAAGAACAAGCTTTGGGCTTCTAGATTGCTGGGTCAGCATCTTCCTGGGGTAAATTTAGGTCAGCAAAGGTTTGCCAGTCTCCATCTACAGGTAATTTAATTCTCTGTGCTGTGCATAACACGGGGTTTGCATTTAACCTATCAGGTGTGTCAGTTTGTAATAAAAACGTGTGGGACGTGGCTGGTGTTTTGGTACTGCAGAGTTTAATCACAGTTTGGGGAGGAGGAGGCAAGGAACTACTACAGTTACATTATATCAGGTACAAAACTTTTTTTTCTTTTAAAGGCAGGCATATGCGTGAGAGTGAGGATTTGGCACGGAGGAGAAGGTGGCAGCTTACGAACCTCAGCTTTCCTTTCACTCCTGCCCTGTGAAGAGCAGGGCTGTGTGCTCTTACTTTTGCTCATGTGTGGGTAGAAAAGGAGTTTCTAGTCAGTCTCAAGGGGCATTTGGAAGGAGTTCAGCACAGCTGTAGCCTGAAAAAGTTGTTTCCCTTACTCTTGGCTTTTTCTATCTGGCTATTAGTCCTCCTCATCCTCTCGCTCCAGGGAGACCATGTGTAGGGGAATAAACGATACAATACAGGTAGGAGGGTTTGGCTGCCTCCTCCTGCAGCTTACCTGGGTACCTGGGAGGCTCGCTGCACATGGATGTGGCTGGATATCACCCAGGTGGGCACAGGAGGAGAGTGATTTGAACCCAGAGCCTCCAGCCAAGCAGTAAAGAGGAGCTGGCTGGTGGCACAGCTCCAGCATCGTCCCCTTCTCTCCCTCTCCACTGGCACAGCCATAAGCTCTTCCCTCTTCTCTCTTTGCCTGTCCAGCCTCTGCATCCCGCTCAGTCACAAGTTAACCTGACTGCAAGCAGCAGTTTGTGTGACTTGCGGTGGCTACCTGTTTCCAGACAACATCCAGGGACCGTTTCAGACATGGAAGAGGAAACAACATTCCTGTCTCTGGGCAGGGCCCATTAAATAATTTTCATTTCCCTGGGAATTCACAGCTGAGATGGCAATAAGACGTATTCCAGAATGGGAAGAGTTGTCAAGATATGGTTGTCATCGTGGCTTGTGTAAGTGTTGATATTCATGACATACACGTTTCACACACTTTCACTTAATCAGAAGCACAAGACTTTTACCGAGTAGTGGTTAGCTGAAAAACAAAGTCCACACCACAAGCATCCTAGTTAATAATCAACCCTTTTGTTCTTTACTGTTAGAAACACTTGCGGTTGAATTAGGTCTTCATTCACCTTGAATTCTTGCTTGATTCCATGTAAAAACCCGTGGCACGGCCCCAGCTTCCTCTGCAAGAAGTAGGCAGTGCTGCAGGTGGTGGTGGTTTCATTGTGGGGCCAGCCGGGTGATGGGCTCCGAGGAGCAGGTTTAAGTGGCACCAGCCTGATCCACTGTGCAGGGAAACAAAGCAGCAGTGCTGATACGAAACTGGCAGCAGGGGAGAGCTGAAGCAGTCCCTCAGAGCTCCTTGTGGCGGGTAAAGGTGGCTGGCTCACCAGTGACGTGTGTGAAGCTCACCAGCTCTTATGCTCCTCCGCCTCGCTCCTGTGCAGCACACGGAGCGCTCCTTCTAACGCTGGGCGTTTTGTGGCTGGGTGTGTTTCACCTGGTCATACCTGGAGGGTTTGCCAGGACTCAGCAGCTGAAGTCACTTTCCATGCTGTGCTCTTGATTGCTGTTGCATCAACAGATTTTGTAAGGAAGATAATTTCATGTGCATTGCCGTTTTCTGAGTGAACCTGCCTTCTGGGTTGACTGGCAACCTGGGAAGAAGGTCCTTGAGTCAGCAAGGATCCTTTGAATCATGCACTAAGTAGAGGCAAAAAAATTTCCCAGCAGCACAAGGGTCCTGGTGGACATTTCAGTAACCCAGTTTTCCCCTCTTTGAGAAACATCAGGAAGCACAAAGAAAGGAAAAAAGACACGAATTTGCAAAAGTGACCGTCAAACGTACAGGAAGAGAAGTCTGTTACTTGCACTGGTAGTGTATCATCCCTCTTGTGCTCCTGTTCAAGGCACTTTGCCTGAAGAGGTGGCAAATAAATGCAAATGTTTTTCTGCACTTATTTATTCAATTTTTTTACTTTAATTCACTTTGCTTTAATTCTCACCTTCTGGGAACATACGAGCTACCAGTTCTCACTGGCACAAATGCTTTCAGGAAATGAATTTGAAAGCCATATGCGCAAACATGTAAAAAAATTGAATTGTTTCAGATATTCTCAGGTATTGATGCCATAAGTCCCTCTCCAAACAGAAAGCAGAAAAAAACAAAGGATATTCCCTTTACTATCCAGTCCGTATTCAACATCCAATGTTATCAGGAAAGCTGACAGAGATTAAGCCACAACATGTTCATAAAATTGCTTTAAAATAATTATGAATAAGAAATTCAAGAAATCTGCAGTGTGCTCATGAATATGTCATAAATGAAACAAAAAAAAATAAAAAAAAATTAAAACGTGCCTTGTTGTAAATTATTTGTTCAGTCCTTGTCATGTTTTCTTGCTCAAGAGAACAAAATGGATCTAGCTGAAATATAAATAATCTTCGAATAATGCATTTATTTATAATGATTTAGGGAGCAAATGTTAATGGATTTGTTTCAAGTGCGACTGGAGCTATTTCAAATGTTTTCTTTTATGGAGTAGATATTAGAGGCAAGGGCCTTCTCTTTTGGTATTAACTCCAATGGCTGCTTTTTCGTTAATTGTGTGCCTGATGTGGAGCAGCCCAAAGCGACGCGCGGTGCTCCAAGCACTCCCTGCCGCAGTGCCTCGGCAACTGGGGGAGCACAAAAACCCGCCGTGGTAATGGTCTCGTGCCAGTTCGGCCGTCGAGGGCTCCAACGCAAACAGTGTTTGTATGCAAGCTCGATATACCTGGAATTTAGTAACAAATGCCTTTTTGCTTTTAAGGCTTTTAGCAAAACATTAGGAGTGCTTTATAGTGCGATACAAAGTACAGTGCCAAAACTCAGGATAACAAGTATGTTTGGAAAACATTGAGCCTTGAACTACTTTCTTTACTTAAAAAAAAAATAAAAATAAAGAAGAAAGTAATTCATGTTTGGTCCACATTGAACCACTCTCCCACTGCCGGTTGGGCTGTGTCAGGGACCCGTTCGAAGGCTGGGCGACATTTCCACACGTGCGCCAGGGTGCAGCACATGGAGGAACCATTGCTATCATTCGAGTGCCCTTCCAAGCAAGGTATGAGCGCTGCGACCGGCCGTCGGCAAGGCCGCACAGCTCATGTGTGGGCCATGTGCGAGCAGCCAGCCCCAGCATGGTGTCAGTGGCGGGGACAGCAACCTGGGCCCCGAGCCCTCAGTGCCTGCCCCGGCCCCAGAGCCGCTCGCCCACTGGTGGGAGCGATGGAGCGGCCGGGGGCAAGCAGGGCGAGTGGCGGCGGTGTGCGGCCGGTGTCAGAGCAACACCCACGGCGCGCCGAGGCTCCCCGTGGCGTGGGGTGCAGTCGCATGCTGTAGCATTCATGAGTACAGATAGAAATCAGGCAGATGTTTGTCAGCTGGAATGGGTAATAATTTCTTTATCTCTTTGTTTGATTTTGCATGCTAGCCTCACATGACAATTTCAAAATTGCTTTCTGCAGTACTTTTCAATAAGCAGAATGAGCTTGGCTGGAGATAGATGGAGATGTTTCTGTAGGGAGATAAACATATTTTTATACATACACAAATAGGGACTCGCAGACGTACACGTACATATATTTACTCTGTGTCAGTGCTAGGGGAAGAAAGGATGAGTCTTCTCGACTTTTTGGTTTTAAACCCATGACTTTTATTTTTCTCAGAGCAGACCACATATGACACTGTTATTCAAACTATAAAATCAAATTAGCACCCTTTATTGTGTTGGCAAACTAATTAAAATGTAAAATGTCCTGAAACCACTGGCTTACTGTGTGACAAATGTAAGATTAGAAACAATTAGAAGGCACTCAAGAGGTTTGTGGTGTTCAGATTTCTGACATTGTTCTAATCATCCCTTTAAGTAATGAAAACAATGGTTACCTAGAAATTAAAGGTTTAAAGGAAATTATCTTCTTCAGTACAGTCATTAGTTAATGATTGTTTATCACTTTAAATGTTGCCATAGTAGTTGGAGGCTGATTTTTAAATTTGAAAGCAGGCAGGACACTTAATAATGAACAAACATCTGCTTCATCTCTTATTTCTATATGTGGTCATAATTTATATTGTAATATCATGATTGAAAGATGAATCTGATATTTTTTTATGATGATCCATATCCCATTCTTAGTGTGGCTCAGCATGGCCAGGATTTAGTCACTGTGTTATTTCAGAGCTGTTTTATCTTAAAAATTGGACAAAACTGAAAGTGATTCATGTTAATTTATACGTGTGGTATGTAACCCTTATGAAACAATCAATCACTTATTTCAGTACTTGTCAACTTCTAGAGCTAGTTGTTACGTTTTTTGATCCATTTCAGGACTCAGGGGTAATTTTAAAAAAAAAAAAAAACTTTTTTAGAAGAACTTTGACAAGAATGACAGGGTATATAAACATTTCTTGGAGCTGTAAGGAATTTCAATATTTCAGAACATTTCCAAAAACAGATGTTTCCCAAAGTTGGAAATAGTAGTTAGTCCTCTTACTTAAAGATTGAAAATATTAAATGGAGCAGGCTGATTAATGCAAAGTTACCTATTAATATTCTATTTTCTTCTTTTTTGTACCATGGAGAAATATTCGTGCTTTCTCTCCCAGTCCCTCAGAGACCAGTGTTTGACTTTGTATTAATTAGTTACGTGAAAGTAGAATAGATTAGCCTTGGAGAATATGATATAGAAACGTATAGTGTGTCAAGATGTAACCCATGGAGGACGGGAATCTCGTAGTAAGCATTTACTGTAGACAGATGTGTACGTTTCTGTGACTGATTGTAGTGGAATTATTTATTATGCTTTCAGCTGTTAAGAATCCAGTATAAGACAATGTACTCAAATTGTTCTCCATTAATTTTCAGCGCCAAATCTTAAAGGCAGACCACGCAAAAAGAAGCCTTGCCCACAAAGAAGAGATTCATTAAATGGCATTAAGGATTCCAACAATAATTCTGAAAGCAAAGCTGTTGCCAAGGTAAATCACTTAATAATATTCTTTTCAGTACATTCTCCTTTTTTTAGGTACAGCCTTGCCTTTGTTTCCCAGCACGCTGTTTTGAATTTAGAATGTAACTTATTTTCTTGGGGAGATAAATGTAATTTTTTTTCAACAGTTTTATTCTTCACGTTAAATCATGTCTGTGTTCAAAGTTACCAGTAACTATAATCGCCTAACAACCTAATGCTATCAGCGTGTTGGTAACTGGTAGTGCTTAAGCTTTCTTGGCATCCACTGTTAGTTTTCACATTCTGTGACACACAAACATAGTTTGTGACAGTATCTTCAAATTAAAAATAAACCAGGGAGCAGCTCACCCTGTTACAATGCACTTCTAAATATAAGTTTGAAGATAAACAGAGTATGAAACAAGAGCTGCTTAAATAATGGTTTCTAAGAAGCACATACAAATGAGATTACCCTGATGTTATGATCTTGACTTTTAAAAAAAAAGGGGGGGGGGGGCAGTACAAACGTTTAACAAAAGAAAAAAAGACTGTTTCTTTAATACTTGGTGCTGAGCTGCGTATTCATTCCAAGGTTCAGTGTACGGAGCCTTCTGTATTTACTGCAGTGCTTAGCCTATACTGCTGGTAAAAAATTGGATCGTTGGTTTGTGTTTATAGGCTTATCTCTTAGGTATTTGGGGGTTTGTGTCTTTTCCTTAAAGCTACTTTAAAAATTGAGCTTCTATAGTGTAATATACATCCTATTTTCTCTGTTGTTTGTGTGGTTTTAAATAAGAATTTGATTTTCTCTTAAAAAAAAGTAGCAAAAATGTCTTCTTTCAAGATGATTTAATTTGAAACTGGAAGATGCAAAGATGGAAAATTACTTAGAGCAATACTTTTAGATTTTTATCTATGACAGAACTTTGTCACTGTGATACTTTTGAGCCCTTGCTAAACATGTTTGCATAGACTGAATGTTTAGGCCAACTCCTCCTAAGTCCATTGTTTCACTAAATTAGATGGATGTGTATCTGGAAAATGCTTCCATTGTTGTGACCATCTCCGTAGGAAATACAGTGAATCTATAGATCCATTTACGTTCGTATTGTTATAGTCTGTGAATGTCCTGGGAGATTAGGAGGTTAAAGAGGTCAAGTGGAAGTGTTCTGCTCTGGGTTTCTCATAGGAAGGCAAATTAAATTCCACCTCCTCCTCCTCCCTAGGAGTTCAGTTAAAATTGTGCCTTCTGTTGATGACGATAAAAGAGGCTGAAGTTCATGATGAAGCTCTGCCCTTAAGTCACTGTTTCTCTTCTCTTTGTGCCCTATTGTGCTCAGTTGGAGGCTGTACTATCGTATTAGACAGGCGTGGTAAAAGGCGATGGAGCCTGGTGTGTTGAGTTGCAGGGTCCTGCCAGATACTATAGAGTTTGCCTGAATGTTTTTGCTCAGTGGAGGAATGTGCAAAAGCTGCAGTGTGAAAATGTCTCAATTTGCCTCAATTCCCCTGCCCCCCAGACATTTTTAATGTTAAAATATTACTAGGAAAATCCAGCATGAGCTGTGTTGCCAAAGCACCCTGGCCTGTGGCATGAGTTGTTCTGCCTCTTTAGCACCTGACGTATAGGTGTTAGATAATTAAAAACAACAGTAACACTTCATACCAAATTGTTTATCCTCTCTGTTTATATTTGGGTTCACCCTACTAGTCAAATGGGAGGATATTTCAGATAAGAAGTAATTCTGCCTATTTATCTAGTCATACTGTGCTCATCATTGTGCAGATATTAATAGCATTAATTATCTTGGCCAGCTTAATTTCATTATAAATAATAGACGTGCTCATGATATAATGTCCTTGCATGTAGTCAGACTGACTTCACTGTGGCTCTTTGCACCAATCTGTGTCTCAGAGCTACGGATATACTTTAATAAGAGGGGGGTAGTGAATCAGAGACCTTCCAAAGCAGATGGAT
This sequence comes from Anser cygnoides, assembly GCF_040182565.1. NCBI lineage: Eukaryota > Metazoa > Chordata > Aves > Anseriformes > Anatidae > Anser > Anser cygnoides. Next base: position 27,843,370 of record NC_089879.1, on the reverse strand, counting down.
TGCACTTTATGGAGGCCCTGCTAGTAGGTTTCAGGGGGAGCAGGGGAAGTGTGTTTGGGTGGTGGGGTGGAGACCCACCTACCGTCTTCTCATTTTGGGGAATAGCTGAGGTGTTGTCATCAGCTTAGGCTTCGTGTTGGGCTTCACCACCAGTTTTTCTCCTCTGTCCTTGCTCTACCTCTGACGAATGCTGGTAATGGGTTCGTGAAAAGCAGAGCTGAAAACTGCTAGATTAAATGGGACAAATCCACTTGTGTCAGATGCTGAAAAGTTTTGGCAATGGTCTTGGCCGTATTCCTGTTCCAGCTAAAATCCCTTTCAACCAGAAATTGTGCTGCTTTCATCCTCAGCTCATGGCACCCAGTGTCTGACAGCAGCCTAATTTCTAGGGTGGTGGGGAGAAGGCTCTGATGGAGACGCAGTGGCTGTAGGGTTTGGGTAGGGAAATGGCAGAAGTGGCATTCTGAAGACTGCGGTTTTGAGCCTGTCAAGACGAACACAAACCACATGGTTATAATGACTTGCTGCATTTTGTGTTCTCAGCTGCCAATGACTAGAAAGCTTTGTACATTCTTACAATTTAGTTTTCGTTAGGCATGTTTACCTTGAGCCACGAGCAGATCGTTTCGTAGGCTTTTACTGTTACTTGAAGCAGAAGAGCCTTTGGTTCGGTAGGAGGAGTTCTGAGCAGAGTCCAACATGTGTGGCTTGTTAGAGTAGAGCCGTAGCAGGACAGACAGTGCGGTCCTGGGCCTGCGGCTGCTGCCAGGGGAAGTGGCTCATGCGTGTACCACTTCTTGCTTTTGGTCTCTTTGCTGGTTGCTGTCTCCTTTTTTTTACCTCCCTGGGAAGATCCCGGGGGAGATCCCTCCCAGGCTGGGCCATCAGCCCAGGCAGGATCAGCTCTGCTGGCGAGGCATATGTCGAACTCTTCTCTCTGGCATTCCTAGGAACCTGGAGCCTTTCATATCTCACATGTCAGCACCACTGGACAGGCTTCTGTGGCTTGCAAGCTCCAGCATAACCCTCGGTGTACCTGCAAACTCTTCTCACTTCATGCGCCCAAAGAGCGTTCCCATTCAAAGCGTGTAAAAGAGCACTGTAAGGCTTTTTACAACTGGCTGATATGACCATTTCGAAGAGCTGAAAGGATTAACTTGTTAAACATGGAGATTGTCCCCAAATGAATCTACTCATTACATCTCCTAGTGTAAATGCTAAAGTAAATCTCTCACTTCATTTATTTGGCAAGATCTGGGAAATTAGTTTAAAAGTTGCCAGGATTTGCTTTTTCTGTGGCCACAGGTGGCCTGGCACGCTCTCAGACCTGAAGATTTATTCTGAGAGCCTCAGAGATTATCTGACTGAAACTCTAAAATACATCTCTGTAGCGGTCTGCTGTGTGTGTGACCTCTGGCAGGAGAAAACAAACACACGGGTGTAGCCGTGATGCTCACCGAGCGTTTGACCACGGATCATGCACTCCTGATGGAACAAGCAGAAAGATGTGCTCAGATGTTTCCAGAGCCCGTCTCAGCACACACCCAGCCTCTCCACACTGCAGCTCTGGATTGCCTGTTGGGGCATTAGCCCTCGGTTTCATTTTGGATGTGTTACTTGCACCAAAGCTACAGCACAAGAGCTCTAGCTCCAGTGGAAATTGAGCTCTCCCTTTATAACGGAGTCGTTTCTGCTTTCTGAGCAGACCAGAGAAGAGAGCAGAGCCAAGCAAAACTCTGTGTTTGGGGCCTTCGTCCAGGTCTTTGCCTTCTAGGAAGACTCGAAACTGTGCTTTGAGAGAGAAGGTCGGTCTCTGTTCCCTGGTGCAAATCTGGCATAGCTCTAACTGACTTCAGTGCATTTATGCTGGATTTACACTGGTGTTATCCAGAATGGCATTTGGCCCTTTGGGTTGTCATTAATCACTGGTCACGGCATTCATTCATGTCTCCTGTCGCATGCAGGGGAAGTTCCAGAAACGAGGCGTGTGCCTCGAACATTTGTGGATGAAGCATTGCAGCCTTCATCAAAGCTTCATTGAACCTGACACTACTTGGAGGCCTTTCTTTGCATTTTGGCACCTTTGAGATCCACAGGCGCTTTGACCTCTCTTCTCTGTATGCTGTAGAGAAGGACATTATGTGTAACACGGGGATTTCTCACTCCCAGTGGCTTTTTTTATACATTACTTTCTTTGTTTCCTTTTGTCTCCTTAGGAGTAACATCCCTTACCATTAGTTTGCTTTCAGAGAAGTGAGCTTTGATTTGATTTAGCGTTTGTGCCCAGGCTGCCTTTGCGAGCATAGTTGAATTGCCCAGTTCAAAAAAAAGAAAAAAAAGAAAACACTAAAAAGGTGGAGATAGATAAATAGATATAGATTGGGTCTGCCAAGCAAGTGGGCTTCAAAACTAAAAAAATTGTTCCCAGGTCCAGTAAATTGATTCCAAATTTTACCTTGCAACACATTTGCAGCTCAAATTTAAAATCCTATATTTAATGAAATTATGGGTTTATATTGGGAGTGCTAACCCAGTCTTTAGTAATGCACTGAAAATTATGACAATATAATCTAAACTTTACAAGTGGAAGCTGTTAAACAATTTTGCAAGGAGCCAAAGTAAAAAAGTCAAGGGATTAAGTTCTGAACTGAAAAGTGGAGTGAGGAAATCCAAAGTTCATTTACTAGGAAAAGATTCCTATTAACTTCATCGAGTTTTGGATGAAACCCAGGATCTTTACAGAAGTTCAATCAGCGAGTGTGTCTATTACCAAAAGGCAAAGCATGGTGTCTTGTGCCATAGGAAGACAATATCTCTTTGTAACATGCAAGCAGAGAATATTGAGCAATACAGGAAGCATTCTTCAGGAGTAAGTGACCAAGAAAAACCCTGCAGGAAGTCCATTTTCCAGTCCCTGCTGCATTTCCTGGGAGGACCAAGCCTGTACCCTGCGGTGTCCAACAGGGAGTTTTTAAGCAGCATCAAGTATCTTGGAAAATTGTGGCCACATCTCCCCTCCAGCATTGCCTCGTCCAATGCCTATGGAAAACTGTGGAGACAGCTAACCCTAAATCAGTGCTTTTTGCAAAATTAACACATTGGGGGAGTATAAAAGATTTTGCTTGCCCTGAGCCTGAGCACAGGGTAGCTTTATTGAGGTAAGCATACCAAAGACTTTCCAGTGGTATGTTTGCTGTTTGTTTACAGCATTTACATAATGCTCTTCATAGCACTTACCTCAAGAAAAGTCAGGAAGTACCCCCGAAGCACCTGGTATAGAAGAAGGGAGGACGAAGGGGAGTCAGTGGTTTACTTGACCAAGAGCCCCTGTCTTCCTATTCAGCGAGATACACTGCTGCCCTCCCAGGATGCCAAGTACTGCTCTTACGGTCTCCCTGCCCGCTCCCAGAGCCCCAAGGACAGCTCTAGGTTTGGATGTGGAGTTGCCATAAGGCTCCTCACAGCACTTGCAAGCACTGAAGGGAAAGTGCAAATCCAAAACACAGCCTGTAACCATCTCCGCTACCTGTCGGTAGATGACTTCCAGTATTTCACTGGAAATGCATTGATCCCATCTTGGATGTGGAGAGCTTGTAAACATCAGTTTGCAAGGTTCTGCTGTTTTGTTTTCGGTACACACAAATTATGGGAATGCTCAAACTGTAACTCACTTGATTCAATTGAGAGGATTATCTTCAGGAGGACTGCAGGATTAAGCCAGTCTCGCTGGATGTTTGTTCCCGTGTTTGAATACTGATGAGAAGTAAAGTGGTTCCAATTTGTTGGCTTCCTGACTGGCACACGTCAGCCGGGGAGGCCAGTGGGAGATGCAGAGCTTTGTGACTCACGTGCATTGGGGCTGCTGGTGCCTACCAGGAAAGGCTCCTGTTACCAGCCTCTTCCGTCTGCTAAATACCTAGGGCTGTGCTTAACTTCAAGCAGATGCTCAAACCCAGTAGGCTTTAGTCTGTGCTACAGCAGAACCTCCACTTGTGTGTGCCGAGGGGTCTGCCTGGCTAAGGCTTGCCAAGGTCTGCATCTATTTTGGTGGGCCAAAGGAGAGAAAAATGTGTCTTTCCTGAGCTGGCTGCTGAGCATTCCTGGAAGGGGCTGAGCACCCTCAGCTCCAAGGGTTGTCTACGAGAGTTGACAATGCTCAGTGTCAGTCCTGGAACGAAGGTTATTATTAGACTTGCTAATGGCAAGTGTATGTGAGAGATGGGAGCTGTCTGTGACATAGCAATGTATAGTCATAAAAATGCAGATCTGGAGAGCATTACCAATGGGTTATAATGATTTAAAGATGTGGCTATTTAAAAATGTTGTGACTAAGATTCAGAACAAGACATTTAGCTCTATAAATAGCTTCCTTTGTTTCCTCTCAAACACAGTTGCATGGTTTGGCCTTCGTTTTTTCAACAATCCATTCTGCTAGGAGAGGGTATTTATTCCTTAAGTGAAAATTAAAGGTTACCCAGATCTGATATGACATCTTTTTCTTTTTTTTTTTTTTCCCAGGTAAAATGTGAGGCTAAGTCAGCTTTGCCCAAACCCAAGAGTAACAACAGCAACTGTAAAAAAGGCTCAAGTGAGGATAAATCAAAGATTGCCGTAGGTGAAGAATGCAGAGCTGATGAGCAGGCTTTCCTTGTGGCACTTTATAAATATATGAAAGAAAGGAAAACACCAATTGAACGAATACCCTATTTAGGTTTTAAGCAGAGTAAGTATCCTTTTTCTCAATTTCTTGTTGACATTTTAGAATGGTTTGGCTTCTCTGGAGAAAGCATTTGCACACGGAGCCTATTTTAAATCCTTACTGATAGGAGGACCATGTTTATATCTACACATTTTTCAGTCCAGGCATTTTACTGTCTTATGCCCAGATTTGCATCTCTTCCTTCTGGGGTAGTTGCTGCTGGATATTTATAGGTTTAAATCCGCTGATTATGACTAGAAATAGGCATGTTGAAAACTCTGTAGTTTTCTGTTTTGTAAATCTGCAGCGTCTGTAATGCCTTTCTTCTGAGTTAATAATATGACGTATGTTTATTGTGCCCAGATGTTCTTTATGAAAGGACAAATATTAAAGGAAGACATTTAAAGGTGGTCAAGAAAGGCACAAAAGGGATCAGATTTTTAAGCCCAAAAATGTGTTTATAGTTAATAAATTACTGACTTTGGAGAATATAAAACCAGACTGTATCTGTTTAATACAGAATACAATGTTTAAAATTGCTTTGGCATGTACAGTTTGTAGTGCCACAATCTGTAAAGCAATTGTAGGTGGAGAAGATACAGTTGTAACTAAATTTCACATAAATATTGCAGTGCAATGTAGATCTTTCAGAGTTTCCAACAAAAGCTGTAAATGGGGGTATTTTTTCTCCTTATCTATAGGTTGAATGATACTTTCTTTCCTTAAAGGGAGGACTTCATGGACTGAAATATTATTTACTCTAATTTATCTCCCAGATTAAAACCATGTGTTATTTTGATGAAGAATGTCAAACCTGTATGTTTTACATAACAATTTACATACCTAATAGCAATTGGCACTGATTGCAACAGGCCTCCAGCAGCCATTATAAACTTATATAACTCCGAATGATTACAGTGTTTGTCTGAAAACTGGCTGCTTGAAATGGAAGTAAAATTAATGTACTATGAACGGCTTCGTTGCATTATGCATTGATTCAGATTAAATCAAGGCCTAGGCAAAGCTCTTGATAGCTTTGAAGCAGTACAAGGTTCAATGAGGCTTTCAGAACGTTCTGTGTTGAGGAAAGAATTCACCTTCCCCCCCCCATCTTATTTTGCACTCCATCAAGCATGGGGATAGGGAGGCATGAAAGACGAGCTTAAGTATTATTTCTAAAATTCCCCATCTAAGGTAGGGCTCTCTGCTAACATTTAGATGAAATACGCTGAAAGTTGCCTGTCATTCATTAGAAATTAGGGGCCAGATCCAGCAAATACTTAAATGCCAAGAGTAAGTATGCTGAGAAGAGCAGAAATGTTTGCAGGACAGGGCTCTGTATTTGTCCACCAAGACCTGTGCAAACACTGCCAGTATAAATAGGTTAGTGGGAAGAAGCAGTATGTACACTGCAAACGAGCATGCTCCCCGTGGAGGAAGAGATCCTGTCTGCTGTACTGTGCAGCGTACTGCTGAGTCTGGCCTGCAGTGCTTGCAGTGTGTCTGTTGGGAGCCACTGCTTGTTGGTGGAACAGTGCGTAGACTTTTCATAAAGCTGAGACATCAAATTTTCTTCTATCAAAATAAAATAAAAAATAAAAACCAGCATGAAAAGCACGTGAGAGGGGAGGAATTATGCAGGAAGCAACAAGCATCTTCCAACATGCCTTTTGAAGGAGTTGCCTCTGTTCCTTCCACCCCACAGCCATGGGCATGGCACGACCACCCATACCATAATTATTATGGTAATTTGCATTTGGGCTCCCCCAGGTTCATTTACACAAGATCCATTTGAACACAGCTTATTGCTTATTGATTATGGAGGCCATTACCTGAGCTGCAGTAAATATTGGATATTGTTGTTTAATCAATAGGCTTTCTCTGGGAGCCAGTGTGTGGCTCATGCTTGCTTGCTAATGAAATCAGTATTAAACAAATAATTAAAAGCAACATTCTTCCCAATGAGTAATTTTTGTTATCAAAATTATGGAAATATGCTATAGTCTCATTATACTGTGCTTCTTATCAGCAAAGTCAAATGAGCCCAATACCTTTGTCTCAGTGTGTTTTTCCAGTCCTGTTAAGGAATCTAAGTGTGTTCTCTTATATGTAATTAAAAAAATATACATAGTATGGGCTAATATTTACTTTTCAGATTATGTAAATATCTCTTTGGAAAATGTTTCACAGGAGCTTTTTCAGGGGCTGTGAGCTTTCTTTTTTTCTGCTTTTTTAAAAAGAACTGTTTAATTTACATTTCTTTGAAATATGTTGGTTAATGCAATGCTTATCTAAATACTTATTGTCCCTCTAACAGTTAACCTTTGGACTATGTTTCAAGCTGCTCAAAAACTGGGAGGATATGAAACAGTAAGTGTTTAAGTAACTTAAATGAAATAATTGTGCAATCTGACTTTTCCCTGTTAGAAAAAAAAAAAAAAAAGTTAAAGCAAACAATCATTTGCTGCATTTTAGGCTAGCTGTACACATTGTGGGTTTATTGGACCGTTTTTGGAAACAGTCCCAATTAGTTCCAGGTTTGGCAAAATTGTAAACTTGTCGTAAAAGCTACAAGTGGAAAACATATGTAACTCTTCCCTGTCAAGGAAATTAGTTGGGTCTGTAATTTTTTCCCATGTTGAGAAAGGGCTATTATTGTACAACAAGCCAAGATTGCATAAAAGAAATTTCACTTGGCAACATCCCTGACATCTGTTCATGTCTAATATGGGAAATGTATTAAAGGCTTTCAAAAGTAATCAGCATTGTCCATTAAGGAATAGTATGCTGCAGTATCTTCTCTTATTCCAAGTGTAAAAGATCTTTATTAGACAAGGGTCAGTACCACATAAACAGGAAGTTATCAAAGTAATTCAGAAAAGTCTCTGACACTTTTTATCAGCTAACCATATCTGACAAGAGCAGTTTATTTTTAGCTCACAGGAAAATTTGAAGGCCATGGATTTTACAGCATGTATTTTGAACCAATAAAATATTAGAGCAACAAACTTAGATTAAAATCTTGAAATGAGAAGAAAGAGCTGCATTAATATGGCACATAGAGATGACATCTGTAATAAAAACCAATTGACATAGGAAGATGTCGTCATTGGAAATATTTTCTTTGCACACAATGATCAGATTAAGTTGTTCAGTTCCTGCCGCAGTTGGATGAAAGAAATTATTTTTGCTTTGTTTACGAAGTAATCTGGGACATATCTGTGCTGTAGAGAACTGACAAGAAGAAATGCACTATCAAGAGACTGAAAGTTACTTGAACCAAAATACAAAACTCACCATTTTCGTACCATACAATAAAGCATATTGTTCTACAAATTAACAGCCCGGGTTTATTAGCATGGGTGTGGTTGGGATTTTGTGAAACATGGAATCTGACATTCTCAACAAAAATCTATGCTTGATTTGGCTTCTGTTATTTCTATATCTTTCATTAATCAGCACATACCATGCTTATGTACAGGAGTGTGTGTAGGTGTGCTCAGGGGTATATATGCATGCATAGCTAGCATAGATATATTGTTACAGAAACTATGAGCCAACAATAATTGCTGTGAGTGGCAAAGTACAGTGAAAATGAGGGCTAAATCTTGATCTTGATCCAGAGCACAAAGAGAAGGCCAGGAAGAAAGTTGAGAGGAGAGCGAGGTGTTCAGAGTGCTCAGGGAGGCAGCAATGTTTCAGACCTACTTGAAGGGACTGCAGCTAGAAGCAGGGGTGCCAAAATGGTGGCTTGCTGGAGAGAGCTGAGCTTTAGTGCCAGAATGAGAGAGCGCAGGAGGATTTAGAGATGGTGAAGAAGGTGAACCCCTGTGCCTGGAGGAGCAGGAATAGGAGGGTGAGTTTGTGAACAAGAGACTGGAGAGCCAGGACTACCAAGAGCAGCAGACGCTGTGAGAGGCAACGTGAGGATCAGAGGGAAAGGAGCACACACGTGAGAGTGTCATACAGAGTAGCATCGGTCCTTCCTTGTGTCAGAGCTCCTGTCCTTTTCTCAGTGACAGGTGTTCTTTGTTGGTTAGGGACACTTGCCTCGTTTGATGAAAATGGCAATAATAGTTCAAGCTGTCTGACGTACCTGGGAGCCCACCTTCGATTTGGGAATGTCTCTGGCTGAAGTGATGGGCCTGATCCTGTTTTTTGGATGTGAGTGGCTTATGTGCTCTCTCCACAGAAGAGCTGAAGTAGGGAGGAGCACGTTGATGTGATTTGGGTTGTACATGGAATGTGAGGCTGCCTGACCTCATCCTCTGCTTTGAGCAGCCTCATCCTCAGTATAGATCTGCCTTTGCCTTATATTCCCTGAATGTTAAACCAATAGCTGTTGCAATACTTTGACCTGTGCACAGCCACTTTTTAAAATTATTTTATAACCTGTTTATATCGGTTAAGTTTGCCTAACTGTGTTTGTCTGTACATATTTCATTATGGTGAGCATTGGTGAGAGGCTTTTGTGTTTGATTTGGGTTTCATTTTTCAGCAAGGCATCAGATGACTGAGATGACGTGGACCTCAGTCTTAATTCCAGAATCTTAGAGAGGTCTGCTTAGTCCTGTATTTAAATTTCAAGTGAGTGCTGTAATTCAGCAGTGATTAAATTGCACCACTCACACGCACAATTGTGACTGTGACTCTTACGCACTGTTGTTGATGAGAAGTCGTGCAGAGCAAAGGCTTCCCCCAGTTTTAGGGTGGCAGGAGCCACCCTGATTAGCATACATTCATCTGTTTGGACCCTGTCATCAGGCTTGGATGAGCCATTAGTCTTTATAAGGGCTTCATCGTCTTTAACTTGTTTTTAAAATTTCACTCTTATAGTTTATACATTGAGATAGAAGCAGGCCTTTTCTCTTGGAAGTACTGTGAAGAAAATAATACTTATATTTAATATGAATACTTAATATTTGGCTTCAGCGTGTGACAGCCATTTTCTGAACAGGCAGCAAATTAAAGATTGGTTAAAATCACATTGTAATTTAGAGTGGTCAGGTGACAAATTTTTATAGGCAAGTGTAGAAACTTCCCCAGTTAAGGCTGTTGCAGTCTTTACATCCTTGTGTTTGACAAAACAATGATATTTGGCCAATTTTCAGTTGCAGCCCCTGCCCTGTCCACCTTGTACATGTACAGAAGCCTTTATAGGACTTTAAAAATGAGAAACAAGCAAAGATTATGTACAGTGTTTTTCAGCTTCTGCTCAAATTCACAGAACAGTGCATGTCCTCTGAGTCCAGTCCTATTTAAGAATCTAAATGTGAATGAAAACTGCCAGGGACTGGATTTGAAGGGCAGAGAACAACTTTCTTAACCATCTGTCTGTCTTTCCTTAATTGTCATGTACCAAGTACTGGAATGCATCCAGTGAGGTTTGGCAGAGACTATTACCTATACAGAACAGGATATTTAGTAGTGTCAAGTCATCATTGTGTGTCATGTTTTTACTTAAGGGCTCTCCAGTTACACTGCTTGTGAGAGTCATTTCTCATCTCTTATCTGTTTGATTACTAATTCTTAGTTGTTATCCGTAACTGTGTAATACCACACTCCCATGTAGTTCTTGTTGGACGTAATACAGTCTTAATAAAAATAGGAACCCATACAAATTGGTTTAACTCCTTAACAGATGAAGCTGTCTATTTTGAATTGGTGGGATCACATTTCTCTTAAATGAAGATAGATGAAATAAGCATCTTTACTGCTAGTAATAAGAGAGTGCATTGGAAAGCACTCTGTATAGCAGACCTTCACAGTATGAATGATTTAAAATGTCCCCAAATCCTTGGATGAAATGTCACATTCCAGGGGGCTCAGCTGCAGTGACATTTAACAACCGTGGCCTGAAATTTTGTCAGTCACCTTAAGTCAAGTGAGTAAAAGATGCAGATGTTCATAGATGGGAAACTTCCAGGAATTATTTAAGAGCTGTCTTTGGCAAATCATGAAGTGGCATCTTTCCCTCTGAGCCAACACCGGAGGAATGCCTTGGCATAATTGTAGAAGACTGTGTGGTGCTGAATGGACTCTACCTGCAGATGTCTTACAAAGATAAAGGGTAAAAAGAAAAACAGGTGGGGCTTAACCTTCACTGTGCAGCAGCTTAAGTTTCGCTGAAGGTCAGTAGGATCCCATTTAGCTGCTGCCTCCTGGAAGCAACAATAAAGTGCTTTAGTTTTTAGAAATTAATGATTGATGCATACAAAAGTTCTGTGTCTGGGCAGGCCTGCAGGAACTGGTATCTCAGTGGAATGCAAAACTACCTGTGTTTGTTTCATAGAGAGCTAGTAGCCAGAGCTCTGTTTTGAAGAGCCTTATGTACATCACATACCATGACCAGAAAATCCCCCATTAGATTTACAGCAGGAAATAAGCAAGAAGCCTTTTCATGAGGAAGAGAGCTGGGCGCTGGGATTGGCAGTGCAGAAGACCTTAAATTTCACAAAGCAGAAGATCCATTAAAAGCATTTGTATAAACAGTCCTCTACTTTAATAGATAACATCATTGTTTTCATTTGGTTGCTTTTGAGTACCCGTTACTGCCTAATACTATGCTTATAGGAACGAGATCAGAATCTGCTATCAGGTCCCTGGGCAGAGCAGTCTCTCATTTAACTCTAAATTCTCCTGATGGGAAAATATGGCATGGAGATTTTCAATGCTCCTGGCTCCCAGTGGGCCCAGGTCTAGGATTGTGGACCTGTAGGCTGGAGCAAATTGTGGGAGAGGTCTGCAAAACAGAAGACCACTTTAAATCTAAAGCCAGCATCAGAATGGAAAGCTCTCAGAGATGAGACTGGCCTTTGCAATTGTCTTGATTAATAGGTGAGCCTGGAGCATCCTATACCTGTAGAAATGTACAAGACACATGAGGGATGGTGGGTGTAGAGAAAAACAAATTGGAGAATTAAAGCAGCTAAGGAACTTGGTCCTCTGTATGTTGTCTACTGCAGCAGGCCAACTGAAGTCAGGAAACTGAAGCTGAATTTACCAAAAGTGTGCAGTGAAAGTGCTTAGGAAGTACTTGTTACAGCTTTTGCAGTGTCTTAGTTGTCTTACTCCACTGTAGCTCTATGCCCTTAAAAAAAAATGACACCTCTGAATGCTTATAGGAAATTCCCTGCTCAGCCAACTAAAACATTTGAACATTTTTGCACCTTCTGTTACCTGCCGTTCTGTTTTTCATGTGCCCCAGCCATGGGCATGTTACTTACCAGGATCACATATGAGCCCATTCCGAGTAGAAGACCCCTGTGCACCAAGCACAAAGCAACCAAGGCAGGCATTTTGGTACAAACAATAACCATAAGCAAAGCATTGCCAAGCAGTGCCCTTTTCTGGCTCCTCAAGAAGTTCATGGTCACTGAAGGTGGCTGGGAGTGACTTCAATGAGGAAAGAAAGCAGTCCTTAATTTGAACATTGCCAGCATGAGCATCCAGCTTGAACAGTGCTGCCCTACATGACAATTGTGAGGTTTCCACAGTGCAGTGTTTTGCTCAGATTGTTTAAGGATGTAATTTATCACTTACTTTAGTCCTTTGAAGTTTATTAAGCATAAAACCTAAACTTTCCAGAGCAGGGGAAAACTCAACCCTAGGCTTTGTTAGAATAACAATTGTTTAAGGGAATGTCAAATTGAAACGTGGGAGGGCAGAACTGCTAATTGCCAAGGAGTTCTGATCCACTGCAGAGGCAGAATTGGATAAAGCTGGGCAAATATTTATGTAAATACTATTATTCCAAACAGCCTAGAGGAGATAGGCACAGAAAAATGTCCAGTGATTTCAGAGGGATTCCCCTTTCACCTTAAAGATGGATGTGTTTAGTGTTGTTCCAGCTGGAGTGTTGACTCTGGATTCAGCTCACAGTTGATGAGACTTGGGCTCTAAGGTTACCATGCTCCTTTTGAAAATGTCTGCTGTGCTTCTTAGTAACATGGGTTTATTTAAAAAAGGGGCTCGCAGTAGTCCTCATGTGGACGAATCCTTTGCTTTAATTTATATCTTCTGCACAGCATCACTGTACTCAGCCAAAGATGAGTCCTGGACAAAGCTTTGCCAGCCAGCCGGGCTGTGCTTACTATGGGTCAGAGCACAGTCCCCAGATTGGCTTTGAGCATCTTTGTCCCCTTAGCCTGTGAGGCTGCCAGATTGTATTTAATAGAAAGCTCCTTGCAACAGTCCACAGAGGATCCATGATTTTGAGGAACTAAGAAAAGGTAAGGGCTTCCTGGCCATGCCTTGTCCCTCTGCCTGTCCCAAGGACCTGTGACAAAGGTGTGGGAGGCAGGAGCAGATCTAGCTTTCCATCCAGGCATTCCTCCACAGCAGGGGGCTTGGTCCAATGCTTTTTTGACCTTTCAGGTTGCAGAAGGAGCATACGTTCATATTCCTGGGAGGCAATGTTCTTTATGGCTCATTAGGACTTCAGTTCTTCAATCCCTTTAGTAAAAGTAATAGACCAAAGTGTGGGTAGCCTGGGGAAGTGACAGTGTAAGAACTTAAGTGAGAGAACTAAGACTTAAAGTGAGCCTTTTCCTCAGATGAATGTTTAGCTTTTATTTAAATAATTAATTTGTGGAGAATTTAGCCTTGAATCGCAGTCTTTCGCTTCCACCCATGTACTTTGGGTTTGTTACAGAAGACAGAAAATGAAACAGTTGAATACAGTCAGCCCGTTTTGCCTTGAATGAGCTTTAAGATAAAATACTCCCTTTTTTCCAAGTATTCAGAAGTCCAAAAAAAGGTACTAGTAGTGAGTTGGAGGAGGTGCTGATGTTTTCTGAGGAAATCTGTGCAAACAATGAACTTGGAATTGTAACATTATCAAGTGCTAAGTCTCCAGCCATCCTTTTGGCTTCAGAGAACGATTTCTGCAAAGCAAGGATGTTCCTTTTATATAGAGCAAAACAGAAATACCTCTTGCCCAGTAATATTTAACAACGGTAGCTATCTCCCCTTGTTTAGATTAAAATTACAGGCCTCAGATTGCAAGTTGTAATATTTGTTTTCTTCTGATTGCTGCCTTTAGCTCCTCTGTAAACGCCATTGACTGCTCTGTGGGTAACTCCAAAGAAGCCTCCGGGGCTGAATATATTAAAATCCACAGCATTCCACAGAAAATTACAAAATTCTCCCCAAATTGCCCCCACAATTTTCCACTGGCCTTCTTTATGAGCTGCAGGCAAAGGAGGGTGATCTGTTGTGCTTGTCCTATTCCTGTTTTTCTTCCTGTTTTAAATATAGCGGAATATATAAAATAATGAAGTGGTATTCAGAAACAATTCTTTTGCCAGGTCTTCCATCTGTTATTCTGTATAATCCTAATTTCTGTACAAAAAAACAGAGCCATGGTATGCAACTCAATATGTTACAAGATGTTTATTTTCATCAGCGTGGTCCAATAAAGTACATAGCTCAAATATTAACATTGGAGTATGTTAAGATTTCATTACTATTTGATCTATATATTTTACTGACATAAATGGATAAAAATAAACAGCTTGTAACATATAGAGTTACAGACTATGCTTTTATGGATTTATAGAATTCTGTGGTGGATTTGGGTTTTGCAGCAGATTTATTTTCTCTAATTTAGTTAAAATAACTATGTAATCATTATTTGTGCTGAGTATGGTTCTAGCTTCAGTTTCATAATTCACCGTGGGATTTGTCTGCAAAACTTCTGATGGTTAATGACCCTGTATTGATTGAGATTCTCTTTTGTGAGACCGGATTGCTTGTGACTTGATAATGAATCAGTCAGATCACTCCATTTTAGAGAGAGAGAAAATAGGCATAGTGTTAACTTACAAAAAAAAAAAAAAAAAAAGGGAAAAAACGACACCCAAAGCTCTGCGCGCTCTATATATTCTGTAGGGGCTTTTATAGTGCTTGTAGTACATGCTGTTCTGAAAGTGTCACACATGCATTTGTTGTTGTGAACTCAAACGCTGTAGAATCTGTAAAGATGCAAGATTAAATTTTCCATTGCCATTTTTACAGATAACAGCCCGTCGACAATGGAAACATATTTATGATGAATTAGGTGGTAACCCTGGAAGCACAAGTGCTGCTACATGTACTCGCAGACATTATGAAAGGTAAGATAACAAATCTGAAATGCTTGTTTAATAATGAAAAAATTAATTTGGAGAGCCTTCAAAGCGTTTTATAAAGAATTAGAGAAAGAGAGAGAGAGAGAGGATTCTTAAAGATATAGTAAATATTCCCCCAACAGTTTAGTCAGATAATCCATTGTAATTTAAACCAGAGTGTGTGTCTTCAGTGACTAAACAAATAAAACAAGAATCTGATTTTTCTTTGGTACATATCTTAATTTTTACAACAGTTTTCTCAATAAAGAAGCCAAAAAATAGAGCAAAGCATACTCAAGGAAAAATGAGGAATGACAGCTAATTGATGCAAACACTTGTCTTTTGTCGTTTTTTAGGAATACCAATTAAGCAAATTGTGGTTGTGATCAAAATAACGGGGCAGCCCACAATGCAGGGTGCTGTTAATGTTGTAGGTCATGCAGAGCGTTGCATTCCTCTTCTTCACTGCATTCCTTCCCTCCTCCCTGCCTGCAAGCTGCTGCCAAGCACTCTTTCTCTGCAGCCATTGTTGCTGGTCAGAACTGTTGATTTCTTATTCTTCACATGTAGATAATAACTTCCAGGGCTTGTGAAGCCAACATGCATTGAATAAAATACTGGAGCTGGAATGTTGTTTTGGTTTGCTTTGGTTTTTAGAAACAACTCTTTTTTTTTTCTTTTTTTTAAGACAAGCAAATGTTAATAAAAGCTCTGCAATTTCAGGCTCAGATAAGGAAAGTCCAATCTCTTGTTTCTGGGCATAAGAAAGTTACTGTACTGAGCTCAGGAAGAGGTTGTACTTGCCTGTGCAGAAGGTGGCACAGCAGAGCTGTGCGCATTGGGCAGTTTTTCACCCTCTTTTTGTGCCTTACATGTTGGCCACTCCGAGGGAGACCCTGCCCTCGTCGTGGAGGGGAGGTTCACAACCCTCATTTACAGGAGACATCTCCACCACAAGGGCTTGGGTGAACAAAGAAATTGCATCTAATGCACCATAACAGTTAGAGTTAGAAGCTTTTCAGAGATCAAGCCAAGCAGCAGAGCAAATTGTGCACGTTGCTGTACACGTCAGACGGGGTTTTCCCTGCCGTTGCATTGCTGACAAATGCTACAGATTGCTGTAATTGACTCATCAGATTGTGGGTATTCGGCTCTTCCCCTCCATTATTACAGCCCCGGTAGGCTCAAGGCTTCCTCTTGCACCCAAGCCAGCTGATTGGTTTGAAGCTGGTAGTCTGGGTCTTCCCTCGCCAGATGCGCTGTGCAAAATCCTGTTTACTTCTCAGAGGAGACCCAGGCACACGCGAGAGTTAGGGCTCTGCGGGTTTGGGTCACAACTGTTGCTGGGCTCTGTGATGAAATCCGAGATTCACTGAGAGAGCAACTCTCTTGTAGCGGTGGAAAAATAAATGAGCCATTCACAAATACTCCATGAACCCTTCTCTCTTTCTTCTGCTTTCATGCTAGTGGTTTATTATTTTACATGCAAAACCCTGGAATTGCACTCTTCTTTGATGCACAGATTCCTCCATGTGACTTCGTTACTTAGGGATGTACTACAAAGTCCATTACACTCACTAGAAAAACTGAGCAGACTCACCATGCCTTGAGAATTCAACAGCCTTTCCCAGCTACCCAAAACCAATTCTGCTTGCCCCAAGCCAGTCTGAGGGAGGACACAACTATAGTCGACGGTTAGGATGGGTCTTAAGACACCAAAGAGCTCAAATGTGAGCCATTGGGTTCCAGAGCCACTGTGTAATTCTGGGTTCGGTCTGATACAAGGCAGGACCTATTTTTCAGTGCTTTGTGGCAGGCTGTCAGAAGATGGCATTTGGAGAAAAAGTGTTGTAGAATTTTTAGATCAGCCCTGAGGTAACCTAAAATATGCTTTACCAAATCTGGTCTGAAAAACGAAAACACGTATAGAAAGAAAAAACTCAGTGACTGGTCCAATCTCTAGATTTCTAGCGTTAGACACTTTTTTCCACCATGGGAAAGCTGTATTAAGCCTCAGACTTGGAAAAAAGTAAATTAAATTGTCATGGTTTGTTTCAGCTGGTAATTCTAACTACAGCACCTGTAAATGTAATGTTCATTTATAGCCGAAGTGCTCAGATGACATTTAATCTAAAACTAGAACTGCAGCACAGGAATACACATTCATGATTCAGGACACACATACATTTTCTAACTTGAAGGTGAGCTGTAAAGCTAAACTGGAAATTGAATTAAGCTGGGAAGTAAATGCTGAATAAACCTCATGATTTTTCCTTTCTGAATCCCACGGGTCTTTCCTTGCTTACTGGAGGCAGAACACAAGGTTCCCTGGCGTCACTGGTACCGCTGCTGTTTGGCTTAGCCTTGCCATTTGTCTCTACAACTAGATGTCAGGGGCAGCCGTGTTGAGATAACTATCTTCTTTCCAACATGATGGAGAAGCTACCAGCTGTTTACACTGGCTTGAGCATACCATGGCTGCTTAGATGGCGCGACCTTTCAATGACATCGTTAGGATGCTGCAGAGCGAAATGGCACATGCCCTCCGCTGCTTATAACTTCTAAAAAGGCAGGATATGGCTGCAACCACCCCTTACCAAGGTGGCAAACACTAAAGCAGAGCCAAAAGCAGAGGAGTCACGGCATGGCCAAATCTATAGCGACTGCTCTGCTCCCCCTCCAGCACCCAGGCGGGGAGGAGAGGCTGGGTGCTGCAGGTGGGCAGAGCGCCTGGGTCAGCGAGGCGATGGCTTTGTTTCTCTCCTAAAGGGGAAAGATTTTGTGTGCAATGTCAGCTGATTCATTTCATGAAGTACAGTTTGGGTTTCCAGTAAGTGGTTTCATTTTAAAACAAGGCGAGGTTGCCAGTTTTTCAGTAAGCGTTGTTTGTATATTAGTTAGACAACTTTTGTTTTATTAATGAGTATAATAACGAAAGTGCAGGTTGCTGAGTGGAAGCAATGGGTGTTTTTATTTAAAGCATAGCAGGAATCACATAATGCCAATGAATGCGTTATTGTCACTGTAGGCATGGCTGGTCTGAACCTGCCTCCGATTGGGTTATTTCACATAGGCCAAGGCACTTCATAAAAATGTCTTTGTCAGCCTAGTTTCCCTTCCAAACCTATTCATCTCTGTCAGTTTTTAATATTAGTACCAGGCTCTTGGCTATAGTCCATTAGTACTGTACTTAATTGCTCATGTTACAGATGATTACCAATATAAAAAGCATTAATGTTTTCCCATCGTGGGGCTGTTGCTCTCTACATGATTCAGACCGTACGGAGCTTGTGAGTTGTTGTTGTTTTGGTCATTAACTTTCTTTGTTTGTGCTCCTCTCCGTGCAGTCACCTTGCCCAGTCGTGCAGCGTAGGGGCGTGAGCGGCTGGTGTTGGCTGGTTCAGGCCGAGCCTTTCCTGGGAAACGGAGAGCTCCTTGTCGGTGCCCCGCATCTCTCGGTTGTCAGGAAACCCTCAGAAACGGCTACTTTTCTGCGAAGCACCCTTCTCCCCGCTGCCTTCCCCTAATAATGCAGATGTGGTTTTCACATGCAGGGGCTGATGTTTCTTTCGCTTTTACACAAAGCACATGATCAGCAGCTTTACTTATCCCGTGTAAACGATAGGCTGTGTTTCTGCAATGCTGGTGACGTTGTCGTTAGGGATTTTTTATAAATATAACACCTCCACCCCCTAAAAAAAAAACAAGAAGAATCCACCACCGACTTGCTATTTCGCAAGGTATAAGAAGTTCCAAATAAAGCTCACTGAACAAAACAGAAATGTGAGCAGTGGCCTGTTGGGGCCTTTTTTGCCTCAAAGCCTGGCCGCCTTTCATCTTTGCTTCCTCCGAAGCAAGCCCCGCTCGCTCGGCAGCCCCAGGCAACCCGGCCGGGGCTGTGGATGCGGGGTGTGCCGCGGCGTGCGGTACTGCCCCGCAGCCACCCGGCGGGCAGTCGTGTCGCGTTGGAAGGGGCCACGCGCTCCCAGGATTTGGAAACGAGGAGGTATGGTCTCTTGTGCAGCTCAGAGCCCCTTCTGCCATTTTTCTGTCGTAACCGCTCACATAAATATTACACATTATCAGAAACACAAGGCAGGTCAAAGTCAGTCCCTTACATGGTTTCCTTGTAACAACCGTAAAAGTTTCTCTACCCTAAGGATATTGTGAAGTAATTCAATATGCAAGAGAGTCCTGCGTTCCACACAAATGCTGCTTGGTTTTGTTAAAGTGTTTGGATAATTTTGGTGGAGTGTAAGCATTTTGGTGGAGTTTTGTAGGAAATAGCAGCCAGTCTTTTAGAGGGAAGAAAAAATTAGATTCTGTTATAACGTATACATGGAAATGCTTACGGTTGTCTTTTAATACACATAATTAATAGAAGGTTTTGGTTTATAATGTTAAGTGTGAAAACATCCTCAGGCAAAAATTAATCAAGTGTTATGTCATCCTGTAAACTACAGCTAGCTCTTTGTTTGACCCAAAAAATTTTGCCAAGCAGTAGTTTTTTCATGTCATACTAACCTGATTGTTTTATTTTTGTCTTCACCCCACTTTCCTGCCCCCCTCCCACTTCAGCTAGTCACAGACTCCCAGAAAACTTTGCAAGTTTCAAATTGTCTCAATAGTTTTCCATCAAGCATGAATTTAAGCCTGAAGATAGATGAGGTGTCTGTCCTCTTTTCCTTCTTTTTCTTTTCCTGTTTTTTTTTTTGATAAATAACAAGAGGTTTTTACTTATGATTTTCTGCCCTCAGGGCTTTATCATTAAGATTAAATAACTGTACTCTCAAGCATACCACTGAACAAACATCTTTTCAATTATGTGAGTAACAGATGCTGTAACAAAGGAACTATTGAAAATTCAGAAAGCTTCCCCCCTCCCCAAAATTTAAAAAGTATCAGATGACAGAGGAATGTAATTGTTTACCATTAAAACAGATCCTTAACTGTCCATTCAAAACATCTGAGAACATGCTGTTTTTTCAGAATTTCATCAGGACTGGGTTTACAACCCAGGAGACTTACTGGCCAGCACTGGAGTCGTTGGGTGAGTGTGCTGGGCGACCAGGCATTCCCTTCCAGTGACTGCACAGCAATGGTCTCTCTCCCTTGTCAAAATTGTTTCACAGCCTTCTTTCCACCCAGGATTTTGTCCAAGCAGGACTGGGGCATGCAGTGTGCTACCCAGGGCCCCGGGGTGGGTGTCAGCCAGGCAGAGAAGAGCTTCCTGTCCGTGCACCCCCTGCACTGGTGTGAATCGGCTCTCAGCAGGTGCTGTGGCTGTGCACACGCGGGGTCCCGGCACTCCTAGCATCTGAGCTGGGTGTGCATCTTTGGTCAGCATCAGGCCAAGCGTGTTGGTCCCTCTTGGTGACTCCACTTCGTGACATCCAGGAGTAGGGACAGGCTGTGCCCCCGGGGACACGGCCCGTTTCCTTGCTGGGAGCTGAGCTGTCCCAGGAGGGTGCTGCTCAATGGGAGATGTGCCACTCTCTTTTGCAGGAGCAGCACCAGGGCTGGGGAGTAAGTTGTTCCCTCTCACATGCCCCAAGTCTGCTGGGAATCTCCACCTTGTGTTTTGCTGCAGGGCTTTGCTAACATGGCAGGGGCTGCCTGTGGTTAGCCCAGCTTTGTGCAGTGGAGATGTGGCTCCAAGCTCCCAGGCCGGGTCAGCAGGATTTCCCTCTAGGAGACCTGCACCCTGCCAGCAGTGCAAAATGACGTCTGTAAGCTTGTATTGAGCACAGGGGCTGGGCATTGCACAGTCTGTGCAGACCGTTTTGCACTATTGGGCAAAATGTATGACTGCCTGTAGATGGAAAATGGTGACTGTGGCTAAAACAGAGGCTTGTAGTGATTTTGGTAGGTGACTTGGGGAAGCATCACGGTCCCCATCACCCTTCCTTTGAATCTTTCCCATGCAGTAAATCTGGGATGGTTGTTCATTTCCCCCTGCTGAGCCATAGGTTGGAGAGTGTCTGAGCTTCCATCACCTGGCTGTGCAGCTAAATCAACAGCTGTGTTTGTAATGTCACTAATTTCCAGTTTACTTAAAACAAAGTGTCTTTGAATTCTCTTACAGCAATGCAGTTCCCACCTTTCAGCAGCGAGCCATTCTCATTACCCACCAGCACTCCCAGTGGGCTGTGAGGAAAGTTGTTGATGAAAGGATGAAAGAGCTATTTCTTTAAGGAAGGAAAGTTCTTCGGGAACAAAATTGAACTCAGACATATTTTGCCTTTGCTGATAAAATACACGCCAGTTTTGTACTTCAGGCAAATGCAAATAATCCTATTGCTATTATATTCTGCACAAAAGCATGCAAGGCTTGCTTTCGTAACCCTGGATTGTACAATTCAGCACGGGGAAATCAGGCTGGAGGAACACACTGCTTGATTTCCTCATTGTGTTTTATATTCCCATTTCAGAAAATAGGCTGAGATCTTAGAGCTTGGGTTATTCCTCCCCCCTCTTCTCTGCGGCGGAATTGGTCGCTGGTGCCCAGGAGAGCTGCCTGATGCTCCTGTCCATCCCCACCAGCTGATTGCTGTTGAAGGTGACTTGTTTCCTATGCTTGCACCGACAGCATTGCCCCAAGATTTGTCCCTTTTAAAGAGCATCACTGTAAAAAAGATAAGCCTTCTCTCGGGATCAGAGCTAGGGCATTTCTGCTGGTCCCTTAAAACGACTGAATATTTTGCCACCGAGTTTCCAGGGAAAGAGAATGGGGCTTCTGTGACTTAGGTTATCAATCGGGGGCCCTCTACTCCGGGGGCAGCATGGGGCTGTCCCTGGAGCCGCCCCATCTCGGTGGCTGCTCATCCTGGTCTGTGCTCAGACCCACGGCTGCAGGCAGCTCTGCCCCGCTGCTCTCGAGGACCTAACAGACAGTTCCCGATCAAACTGGGCTGGCTCCAGCAATGCATTCAGAGGAAGGAAGGAGCAAGACACACAGTGGCATAACGTGCCCAGGAGGAAGGTGTTTTCTGAACTCCTACCAGTAAGGTGATTTGTTGCCTGTCCCTTCTGAGTGTTCCTGAAACTCTTAAGCATTTAGTGTTCTCATGATTTACATTAGCATCTAATCCTTGCGTAATCTCGCTAATCCCTTGGCCCCGAGGTACCCACTGGCAGTGAGTTCCACGGGTTAACTGGTGGCTGTATTCATTTGGTGGAGCAGATTTAAGTCTTTTTCCATTCCCATTGCAAACAGCTTCCTTAACCTTCTTGCCAAGAATGGAAACGGGGCAGCGTCTCCCGAGTAATGGGCTTTGGTATTTTACGTCCTTCCAAGATTATTCTTGTGGCTGAGAGGCTCCCTTGCGCACTGTTTTGTGTTGGGCTTGGAGCCCTTGAGAAAGCAAGATGATGTCAATGGGAGACATGCCGGAATATTTTATTCTGCCAGAAAGCAAGCAAAAATAACCACTGAAACAAATAGTATAAAAATACTGTAGGGGTTGTGCTGAACAGCCTCCTGCCCTCCTTCCCCCTGTGCAGCCCATGGAGAGAGCGCTGTGTCCTGGGCATATGGTTCCTCCCTGGCCCGAGCGCCCCGCAATATCCACACACAGTGGGGAGAATTAGAGAGGAAACTGGCAGCCTTAACATTTAATTTCCTTCCTCTTTCTGGGTTGGTCAGATCCTTTGCATTATTGTAACTACTTTTTTTATCATGTCTATAAATAGACGTGCTCTCATGTGTCCTGTGAAGCAGAGTTGGGCCAAAAAAGTCATTTGTTCTGCATAATCAATACATGAAGATGTAGTGGTTACTGGCTCAGATTAGACTTTATATTGTTATTTCTATAGCTGGGAAAAAAATGTTGACTAATAAGGATTAAGGGCTTTTTTTTTTCTTTTTATGAAATGCTAATGATGAAGACATGTTTGATATACTGTGAAATACATTTCTCTAATGTGAAGTTTCTGCTTTTTGTTGGGAAAGAGATTCAGTCCCTGGAGGATTTTAGAATTTGTAAATATAAAATTATCTGCTTCAGTGTTTTTTAAAAAAAGGTTGGCAGAAAGCCAGATTACTTACATTACTGTAATAGATTTGCTGACCTCTGACATCTGCTGCAGAGAAGTACATTGAATTTTTCATAATATCAGATGATGCAGATCTAAAAACTGAGTACACTCTGCACCATTATTTAATTCAGGACTTAGTAAAGCAAAATCTTTTTTTGAGTAGCAGTTTATACGTGATTAAACTTAATATTGCCGATTGTAATAAATCAGGATTAGTATAGTACTGATTTGTTAATCTAACTTGTATTGATTTTAAGTTGTCTTTATTTAAAAAAAAAAAAAAAAAGGGACTCGCTTTTCACAGTGACTGAATTTAATAAGAAGCTCTGTGATAGCAAAGACTCCCCTACTGTTTCTGCTCTTGGCTGGAAAATGTTATTCTTGTATTATTCCAGGAAAAAAAAAAAAAAAAAACTCATGCTGCTAAAAATCTGCTGCCTGTGGAAAGATTTTTTAATACACTAGTGCTTACATATTCTATTTATGTTAATTGACTTATAAATAATACATTTTATTAATCTTAATATTGGAATCATGATCATGATAAAGACCCTTTTATTTGGTCTCCTCGCAGGCTTTACAAGTAAATATTCTTCAGCCCACAGAATACTCCCCCCCTTTTCCTTCTTTATGGGCACTTTGATGCCCCCCCGCAGGAGGCGGCTGCGGCTGAGGGCGGCGCGGGCGTTGTGCCGAGCGGGGCACGTCCGAGGCGCTGGGGCACACGTTTGTGAGCGCCGTCTCTGCCCTTCCTTGCGCAAAGATTGATTAAATCTTACCTGCGCTGCACATATTTGACAAAACCCTTGTGTTCGTTTCAGACATGTCACATTCTGCTAAACTATTTGGATAATAGCGAATCGCATTCTTCCTGCGTTGGGCAATATTGACCTTAACTTGGCTGCGCAGCGAGCGGTAATGGCATGTGAGCTGGGGCTTTAACTGTTCCGAGAGCTGCGTTAGCTTTATTACCCTTGTGCTATAAAAACTTCTAATAATCAAATGATAAGATCATATCCTGTGGGTAATTGTGTTGTACCGTGACAGGATAACCGAAAAAACATTCAGTGAAAATTGTAACCAGCGGAAGTCTCGACGCGAAGCAGCAGTTGCTCGTGTGGTTGGCCTTCGTGCGCACCTTCTCGCCGGGATTCCCCCGCCGCCCCCAGCAGCCCCCCAAAACGGTCTCTGCGGCGCGCGGGGCTCGCTGGAAGCGAGGAGGGAGAGCTCCTAGAACAAGCCATCCTTGTGTTTTGATTCAGTTTTACCTTAGTCATGCCTCCTTCCAGATACAAGAAACATTTAATTCCAGATTTCCTGCTGCTGGCTCCAGGCCTTTGACCGGCGATGTGAAATGTATTTTTACTGCTGTCCTACTGCCAACTGCTGAGCTCAGTGAAAAATAGCTAAAATGAAAATGTTGTACTCCCACGTGAACTCTTCGGATCAGAAAAGGAAATTTAAGGCACGGTCGCTAATTAGCGCCGAAGCTAATGAGTCCTGGTGAGGTGCACCACAAGGAGGAGGAGCCGCCGTGCCGCGGCACCGTGAGGCTGGGCGGGAGGCCCGCCAGCCGCCTGCCGCCCATCGCCACGGCCGCGGGGCTCGGCACGCGGCCTCCTCACGGCGAGGGCCACCGGTGGGCCGTGGGCCGTGGGCCGGGGCGGCCTCCTCGCCTGCTGACGGGACGCGGGCGTTCGTAACGGGCGGCGCGTTCCCATGGAAACAAAACAGAGTCAAACAGTCCCCTCGCAGCGCTCGCAGTGATTGTCGTAAAACGTGCTTTTATTAAAAGAGGTTTTAAATATTTAACACGTGGTAAGGCGACATCGATGTAGCCCGGTGTGAAACCCGGCCTCGCCTCCAGTGAAGTCCGGAGCGCTCTGTGCAGCACGGGGAGGTATCCGGTGCTTTTACGAATATTTGTGCTTTGAGAGTGAAATTTAGCAGCCTCAAGTATGAACAAGATTATTTTTTTCTGATTCTGCTTAGTTATGCTTTTTATTATATAAACATTAACTGTAATATTACAGTGGGAAGCAGGTATTTGGCAACTACATATTATTTTGCTAAGTTTGCATAGAGGGAGCAGTTTCCAGTTTTAGCAGCTGTAACATGTTTAAACTCAGTTTGTAATGGGATCTGAAGATGAATATTCCCTGTGGGCTCTGCTTAGCTTCATTACTGGAGCCCTGCCAAATTCAGGGCTAGAAAGTATTATTCACGCCTCTTTGCACATACCATGTCAGAGCATGCTCAGTTAATGAATTTTGTTTCTAATATAGCATAAATTAGGTTTATATTTTAACATAATTTATGTTGTATTTTATTAAAATGTAAAATATTATGATCACGAGCAATCTAATTTCTGCTCTCTTAAGCCCAAACTGTGTTTGAACATCTAAGTATGTAAATCAAAATTGCATGCTTAGGAACTGATTCTAGGATAACAAACGAATATCTGAACCAAAGAGGTTTCTGCCTTGGAGTCTTAGATTAAAGATAATTACGGATTCCTGGTATTTGAACAGATTTATGTTGTTTATAAGCAAAGTACATTTTCTTCATAGAGTCAACTTGTCTTTTTTTTTTAAACAAATTATGTTTGCTGTATTAAAGTTCATATTTTTAAAGTCTCAGTCTTGTATTAATCCCACAGTGAGTCATTAATCATACCAAATGCATTATAAAAACTTTAATCACTGAAGTTGAAACTGAGATTGTAATGCAATCCATCCCTTTTAATTATATCAGTTATTTTTCCTTTCAGATCAAGAATTGCAAAGGGAAAACAGATAGATTAAAACTCAAAGTGTTTGATGCTTTTGGGGGAGGATATTTTTTCTGTTTGTGTTTCTTTTTTAAAGCGATTTGGTATGCTTTGTGGAGGCAAGTTCCACGGCTCAAAATTCCTTCACTTTTAACTCTTTTTCTCCACCTTTCTTTCCTGTAAAAGACAAGACTCATTTGATAAGGCAGGGACCATGGTGACTCTCACTTTGCAGGTGTGTTTGGAAGGCTCCGGGTGGGCTGGTGCTGCACCACGCTGCGTGCTGTGCCTGCCATTGCAGGTTCTGCACTCTGATGTCTTCTACCCAGTTTCTGGCATTTACCCTTGCACTCAGGGGAACCTCCAGCCTGGGAACTGTGTAGCTGTTATCAGGTTGGCTGTGGCTTTGGAGGTGTTTTCCTGGGGTTTGCTGCATGCTTTTGAGGGTAGGGAAGGGAAATAAAAGTAAATGGTTGCTTTTTTTTTCTTTTTTTAAATCAGTCTAAAACATAGTGGCTCATATCCTCATCTTTACAAATTGGTGTAGCCGCATAAACCACTGCAGCCTTACTGACAACTGAGACATACCAACTCCATTGAATTTACGCCACATGATAATCTTGCCAAATAAATTGATTTATCATACTTGGATTTGTAGATGTAGAGTTTACAGTGTTGCTTTTATGCCATGGAAGAAAATAGATTTATTAAGTAAACTGCTCATAGTAGATCCATTTTGTTCTTTGCTAGAATGGCAAAACCTGATCAATTATTTGTTCCTTAATCCCCTAGATTAATCCTGCCGTATGAAAGATTTATTAAAGGAGAGGAAGATAAGCCACTGCCTCCAGTGAAACCTCGAAAACAGGATAACAGTTCCCAGGAGGGTGAAGTGAAAACAAAAGTGTCTGGAACAAAACGCATCAAAAATGAAAACCAAAAGAGCAAGAAGGAAAAAGATAATGCACAGAAACCCCAAGATGCATCTGAGGTTGGTTGCTTTCCTGCTTTTCAACTTTTCAATTAAAAATGTGCAGCTTTAATCACTCAAAATACAGTGATAAAATAGGTAATTTAAACTGGAGGATTCCAACCAGCTGGCCTTTGAGTTTGTTCAGCAATGGAAATTCATTTATTGTGGTACTGTTTGTGTTGTGATTTCGCTGGGCTACAAACAGCCACCAGTTAGTTTCTTATTGCCTAAGAGTGATGGCAGAAGACCAAGCTCTGGATGTAACAAGTATCATTTCTGCTCATTGTATTATACAGTGGTCACCACGAAAAGATCAGCAGCTGCCAAAAGGAAACCACACAACTACCACAGTTATTTCCTAATCTAAGTATAGGGTACAGGAACCCTAATACTGCTGATAATGCTGTGGTAACTGTTGGATACAGCTGGTTTTTCTAGTGGTAACTCCTGGATCAGTGTTTCCATGCTTACAGATGTATGTACATGTCCACCAAAAGGATATCACTCCCCAGGATTTTTATCGTGTTATACTGAATCTCGCTTTAGACTCAAAGGTTGGATTTTGAGGGAAGCCTTAACTGAGACCGATGTCTCTCTCACATACCACAGCTGGTTTTCAGCTGAGATAGGTTCCTATGCTGTCACCTGCTTCACATGGGCAGGCCCTGGTTTCCAGATAGAGCCACATTGTGTGCACCCATAGGACAGCTCTCATAAAATAGTATTTGTGTTCACAGCCCATGATTAGATAGACCAGTGGGATTCATATTTGTCTGCAGGTAAGGGCAAGTTTCATATTTTGTTCAGTGATATAAAACCAGTGGGATTTTTGCTGCCATGTTTCTTAAGCACTTCTTTTGCCCATCCGAGCCACTTTGTCCTGTGCCCTCCATGCACCCATGTGTGAGTGAGGCAGCGAAGCTCCTTGCACACAACCCATGTGCAAGATTCTGCTTTCCCTGTCTCAGTCTGCCAGGTCACAGCAGCCTTCAAGGCGTTGCAGTGGAAGTATTTAAAGAATGTCTAGACACATGGTGTGCCCAGCAGACTACAGCTGCTCCTTTGCCTTCATTGTCATCTGGCAGGTACATAAGTCCTGTTTCTAAACCAGTTTGGAAATCAGTATTGAGTCAGCTACCAACAACCATCCTCCTTGTTGTTTAAAAAAAATCACAGAACCAGTAAACACAAATGCATCTGAGATTTGTGTTTCAAGAACAAAAAATTTTGATTTGCATGTCCCACTACCGCTTTAAGTTGTGCTTACGATGACAAATATCATCTCCTGTCCAAACCAGAATTTGTTTTAAATTGTCTTGATCAACAGCAGCTTTAATACTGAATATAAGAGCACTCCCCAGAGAGGGGTTTTTTTTGGTTTACTCTTGCACCGTAATTGTACATGAAGGAAACCTGTTGGGGTAGAACCCCTCAGCTCCTGATTGAAAATAACCTAGAGAGGAGAGTGCACACAAGCCTCTTTAAGTCACTGGAAGGTCGCAATACAAATCGCCCAAAGCAAGGAAATGTGGAATTAAGGCTTGTGCTCCCTTCCCCTGTCACTCCTTTGTGTCTGGTTGTTTACTGTGGCGTCTTGGATCAGCAAGATACCTCACGTACTGTTGGTACTGCCACAGCTAAGCACAGCGTAACAAGCCAGCAACAGAACGTCAGACTTAACTTTGAATTTCCTTGCTTTTGTTGTTCCCTATCTCAAACTTCCTGCTGCTTAAACTGCAGTTATTTTCGTATGTGGATCGCAGGAAGAGTTCTTAAGCTGCGCTTATCAGAAGCATAAGGAGCCTAGGCGAGACAATGAAAATGTGCAATTGTGGCAGTTTCCCATTGTAAATTGGTACCTTCTACAGCAGAATTAATGTCTTCTCTCTGACTGAGATGAAAGATGCCGTCCTGCCCCCAGTTTAATCAGGGTGGGCAATTAAGGACCTCATCCTTCAATCAGGTCACAGTATGGGTGGTTACACAGAGACTGAGCAGGGAAGGGGCCCGCAGGAGTCGGCGCACGCCCCTGGGGTGGGAACAGAGCTGCAGCACCCATTGGTGCTGCTCCACAGGAAGGCCTCCGTGCCCAGGGCCTCGCGTCCAGCCCCGCTGCCTGGAGCAAACTCCCGTGTAGGTGTGTAGGCATCGCCCCAGCCAAGGCACTGCTTAAACTGTTCCTGCACGTGGCCTCGGAGCTGGCTGTAGCAGTGGGCTGCAAAAGCATACCACGCTACAGATGTGCGGTCCTCTCCATTGCATGTTCAACTCATGCAGCATATGAAGTATGCGGGGAGATACTATAACTTTAATTTATTAGGGTTGCATTTGCTTTTGTGCTCTTCTCTGTTTTCCTGCCATCACAATGACATTGTCAGTGTAACAAGATACCAGACAAAATGCTATTAGCCTTAGACTGCACATTTCCTCACAATAGCTGAGACTTCAATCAAAATGTTGCTTAACAGAAACAAAGAGCAGAATGTACAGTTATTAAATATGATTTCTCTCTTTTTTTTCCGCCTTGCTTTGCTCATCTGTCTGGTATTTTCCTGTAATTTTATAAGCTCAAGAGACTAGTGATATTACTTTGTAAAGGACCTAATGATGGTATTTGGACTGCAAAAGGCTGCTATTAGTTTAAAAAGAAGAAGTTACGATGACTAACAGACACTGTAACTAATAGGCCAACCAAACACACAGGAATATTTAAAAGCAGCTGCAAAGAAATAAATCTCTGAGATGGTTAGATTTGTTAGGACCTTCTCCAGCCCCTCGCTCCTATGACAGACCATGGAGCAGCATTTAGATAATAACTTTCTCGATGCATCTTATCTTTACAACTAAGAAAGAAAGAAAACAATAATAATAAAGGGCTCGCACAATGCTGCTGTTTTATGATTGTCTTATACCACGACATGTCAGAGGAGAATGACAGCAGTTTTGAAAAGGGCTGTCAGTCAGCTGGATTGCAGATGGGACGCTCTGATGACCTCTACGGGTCACAGTTCAGCCAGCGACATAATGGGATGAATAGTGTGAATTGTGCACACAATCTGTATTAATGGGGGAGCAGAAAGAGCTGCAGTCCCATTGACGATAACGTATAAAAGCTGTGTTTGTAATAGCGTGCACACACACTTACTGAATGTTGACAACTTCATTTTAATCCGTTAATAAAAAAATGTGTGTCCTAGTTAAGCTGCGGCAGTGATTTGCTGCCTACAATAGGGATTCCTAGTATGCCATTTCTATCATTTTCACACTTTAATGCAGAACTGGGTGTGAATGATCTCCTCTGTGATCACTGAATTTTAAGATAGCCTTTCTGGAGAGACTGCATTTTCATCTTTATGTAAGAAAAAACATAGGATCTTTGTGCAGTTTTCATAGGTGAAGTTGGCTAGCAAGAGAAACTTCTATAGCCTTATTGTTTGTGGTATGAAATCTGCTCTTCTGCATTTGCCTAATTAATTTCAAAAGAATATAACCTCAGTGTTTAGCTATCTGGTGAAGCCACTGGTGCCTCTAGTCAGGTTACAAACATCTGCTGTTTTGAAATGCCTTATTATGACATTGGCAGGGATGTTGTATTTCTTAATATTTCCAGGAGGTATGTTTCTTTGTTTGACTCTGATACCTGGTATTAGAGCTCTCACATTCCAACAAGGTGATTGACAAGTACATCTCTAGGAGTAGCAAATAGTGTACTGTGTATGATCTTATTAACAGCCTGCCAAAATGCACAGCATTCTTATTACTGTCTATTGTATCATTTTATTAGGTTTCATCAGAACAAGAGAAGGATCAAGAATCAGCAGACCAGAAAAATTTCCTGGAACATCCTACAGCAGGAGAGATGAAACAGCCCACGCAAGGCCCTCCATCTCTTTTACCAGAGGCAGCTCGGCCTCTACCTCTGGAAAAGACAGATTTGACAGAAAACAGCTCGAACAGTGAGAAAGCCAAGGAGGATGTTCCTCACTCGTCCTCTTTCTCAAGTATATCTGTGCCCCCAGAAGAAGATACTATGCTGGATGCCACTGTCACGAAACGAATGCACCCCTCAGCAGATGCCCTGGAAGACCCAAAGCTGGAACAAAGAATACACAAAGCTTTTAATGAGAGCTTAGAAAGCGAACCTTCAGAAATGCCCTTCACAGCTTTTCCAGTCCAGCTGCCCACTCAAAGTGACATGGAAGATGACAAATTGCCAGAGATGGCTGATTACATTGCAAACTGCACGGTGAAAGTGGATCAGCTGGGAAATGAAGATATCCACAACGCACTGAAGCAAACGCCCAAAGTACTGGTGGTCCAGAACTTCGACATGTTCAAAGAAAAGGAGCTGCCTGGGTCCATGAATGAAGACTCCACTTTTGGTTACACACCACTGCTCTACTCAAAGGGTAATCCAGGCATCATGTCACCCCTAGCAAAGAAAAAGCTGCTGTCACAGGTCAGTGGGGCAGCCTTGTCATGTAGTTATCCTTATGGTTCTCCTCCACCTTTGATTAGCAAAAAGAAATTGAGCAGCAGAGATGAACTGTCCTCAAGCATATCACAAGGTCCCCACATCCCGAATTCTGATCCCATAGCAATTAATAGGCCATCAGTCATACAACATGTACAGAGTTTTAAAACCAAGGAAGAAAGGAAATCAATTAATGACGTTTTTAAACATGACATGCTAAGTAAACCGGATCCTCAGCGCTGTGATTTTTCAAAACATCACCTCAGTTCTCTTGCTGAGTCGTACGTACCGAAGACAGATATCCAGGACTGCAAAGATAAAATGAGTGAGAAAAGGGCACTGCAGCACTCCCATGTGCCCACTTTCTTGGCAGATTTTTATTCATCACCTCATCTGCACAGCCTTTATAGGCACACAGAACACCACCTTAATAATGAACAGACATCAAAGTACCTCCCCCGGGACATGTTCAGAGAGTCTGAAAATATTTCTACTTTTACTCAACACAAACACCAAGAAAAACTAAATTTAAATTATCACCCATCTTTGCATCAGCAAGAAAAAAAGGCGTCAGTGGAAGCCTCTTCAGATGATCAGCCAACAGATTTGAGTCTTCCAAAGAGCATACACAAACAGACTGCAAAGGCTCCCGGCTCTGGCCTCTCTCATTCATCTATGGCCCAGCAAGAAGGCAAAGGTATCTCCCCGTTCCAGGCTGCAAGCAGCCAGGCAGTGAGCCTAGACTGTAACCCCAAAGCTTGCCGTGTGTCCCCCATGGCCATGACAGCCCCTAAAAAACACAGTGAGTTGCTCCACAGGTCTGGGAAGCAGCAGGCACAGAGACTGGAGAATCTGAGGAAGATGGAGGGGATGGTGCATCCTATCATCAGCCGCAGAACGAGCCCTCAAACCATCGGGGCTGCCCGGCCTTTGAAGCGGAGCCTGGAGGACTTGGACAAAGTCATTTCCGAAAAAAAAATCCGAGCTGTCTCTCCTCTACACTTACCAAAGGAGACCTCGGCGAAAGAAAAGGTTCCCGATGCAGAGGGGGAAGGCAGCAAGCCGCTGCACGGCCTGCATTCAGGCAGCGTGCTGGAGAGCCACAAATTTCCCCTCTCGGCCCCGATCTTCCCAGGCTTGTATCCAGGAACCCTGTGCACAGGGCTGAACAATCGCCTCCCGCCTGGGTATTCCCATCCTTTACAGTACTTGAAAAATCAGACCGTGCTCTCCCCACTAATGCAGCCTTTGGCTCTTCATTCCTTCATGGTGCAGAGACAGTTCCTCACGTCCCCTACAAATTCTCAGCAACTGTATAGACACTTAGCCGCAGCAACACCTGTAGGAAGTTCGTACGGTGACCTTTTGCATAACAGCATTTATCCTTTAGCTGCTATAAACCCTCAAGCTGCATTTCCACCTTCCCAGCTGTCCTCTGTACATCCCAGCACAAAACTGTAAACCCCCTCACTTGAAAAAAAAGTTTGAGAAAACAAGTTCAGTTAGCGACATTCCTTCCCCTGTGACGATGTCTTGCAGATTTAGCAATCTGTATTTTTGTCAACCAGGATGCAGTCGTATCCCACATAGCGGAAAGCTTCAGAGTGTGATCAAGACAGGACTGCTTCTTTAATTCTGGCTCCACGTCAGCCCCCTCTCCCCTCACCCCTGCCCTGGCAAAACAACAACACACAAACACACAAAAAAAGTCTTTGGATTTTGCATATGTGTTTTCAAAGGACTTGTGTATGGTAAGAGCAAATGTTCAAAGGGAGCCGTGGAAATGCAGGCCCAGTCCTGAGCTCATTGAAATGAGAGGTGACATTTACATTTGCTTTTCATTGAGCCAGGGACCAGAGGCTGAGCGTTGTTGCAAATGAGTCAAGGACTCGAGATGAACCTGGCAAGGAGAAGAGGGCCGAGAATCCACACAATCATTGGATGTGCTTTTTTGGGTAACTTTTCCTGACTTTTAAAGATTCAATCAATGCAATGTATAGTAAAACGGCAATAGATTTTTCATTTTAACACTATTAGAACAGAAGGGTAAACACTGTTTAATTTGACTGTACATATCCACTTCGTAAACTACCAGTGTCACATTTGGTCACAATAATTTATATAGTTTTGTTTGTCCAGTATATTCTGTGCTCTTTATGTTCATTTCTTGTTTTTGTTTTTCTTTTTTTTTTAAATTAAACAGTATCATTTTATCTGCAACTTTTTTTAAAGGCTGTGGCTGTCCTAATTTTTTTTATGTGTTTGTAATTTTTCCAGTTTCTTCATACTTGGAGCAGCATTTTTGTTTTATTTTTGTGGTAACGTTTACTGTTTACAAACTGAAGCAACTGGTTCAGATTCATTTTAACGGATATAAACATACTGTAGGTAATATTATGGTGCAAGGACGCAAGCAAGGTTCCTTTCCCTATGGTCCAGTCCTGCAGGGTGCTGAGCACCTCCCGCTCTCCTCGTACTGTTGCGGTGGCTCACGCGCTGCTTTCCCCCTCCCACCGAGCTTTGCTTTCCCGTATCGTGGTCCGTGAATTTGTCAAGAGTCGCACTTACCTTACCTAGGCTGTGAAACCCTCCTGTGTACCAGATCTAGAAAACAAAACCTCACTGACACGAGCTGCTGGATGGCAGAGGGGTCCAGAAAACGGATTTGTGGTTTGCAAGAATGTCAAGAATTTCAGAAATTAGGACAGGAGCCCGTGCTGGTTTGAACCAGAGGTGGCCGGGTCCCGTGCCATGGGCCAAGCTCGGTGGGATGGGTTGGGGTTGTGTGCAGTGGTTGCCCCACCAGCCCCAGCCTCCCCACTGATGAGCGCAGCCAGCGCCCGCGGGCTGGGTCTCTGCTGGTGGCATCCAGCCCCTGAGGTGGCAACGGAGCTGGCGCCTGCTGGGACAGTCCTTCCACACCCCACGGGCACCGCAGCCCTCCTTGGGCATCCTCCGCAGAGCGGAAGCCAGGAGCAGAGGGGCTGGGTTTTGATAACGAAAGAGCTTTCCTGTGGATGCATGTTCACATTGAAGGACGTCACCACCATGCAGCTGAGCGTAGACATCGATAAAGAGAAGTGTGGCTTGGAGGCTTTTTACAATGTGAAAATTGGTTGTGATTCAAACCATCTCAGTTATTGTTCAAAGACAGCATAATCGATACGAAAACAAAAATGGAAACTACTAAGAAACACTTTGCATGCTAGGCA
Organism: Anser cygnoides; assembly: GCF_040182565.1. Classification (NCBI taxonomy): domain Eukaryota; kingdom Metazoa; phylum Chordata; class Aves; order Anseriformes; family Anatidae; genus Anser; species Anser cygnoides. The sequence continues at coordinate 27,809,096 of NC_089879.1, read as the reverse complement.
TGTCATTAAATTTTCCCGTGATATGAAGCCAAATACAATATATAATGTATCATAGTTAATATCCAAAGGTGGAAACCAGAATAATATACTCATCTACTGTTAAAGATCCAGCTTCTTCAATTAAATACTTTATATTCCTGTGGTAAAACTATATTTAATTGATCGATAAACAGACTAGTAGAACTTAGAACATGGATGTGCCAATGCAGAGCATCCTGCTGCTCCACAGATCATACAGGAACAAAACCGCAGGCTCAGCTGGGCAGAGGCCATAATGTTGAGGACATCTCTAGTAAAGTTGCACTAGATCTGAATCGTGAGAATCAGGGGTTTGGGGATGGGTGGGGGGAAGGAGGGTGGGGGGACAGAGAATATGAGAATCTACAGCAAACACAACTAGGAGCTTGTGTGTTTGGCAAAGCAAGCGTTTCTTGTTTAGGTTAAAACGTGTGTCCTGGATTTGTGCATTTGTTTACGCAAAGTGTCCGCTTTCCCTTTTGATTGTGTCGCGTTGGAGTTTGATCATAGCCTTTGTGAAGCAGAGTTAACACCATGCGGGGCAGGGGGAAGGTGAGCGGGGAGGGAGGCTCCTCACTTGCCCTAGGAGGACACTGGCCCCTTCAGTCTGGGGAGGCTCATCATATGATGGGCAAAACCTCAGGACAAATAAAAAGAAATGGTAGTGTAAACCCCCAACAGAAGTGGTGTGTTATTTGTTTAAAAACTCTTAAGAGAAATCTTGGAAATCTTTTGAAAGGCTATTGAATTCTCCATGGGCTGAAAAGTCTTTTTTTTTTTAATGTCTTAAATAGGGCTTTGTTTGCATTGTTTGAGTTCAAGGGGCCTTATTATTGAATGAAATTGCACAAGCCTGTCTTTGTGCAATCAAACCATTGTTATTGCTAGGTTTGTAAAGGAAACTGTGGAATCTAATTGGCAATAGAGTCATAAATCTATTTACCAAGAGCCAGTTCCAAGAAATGTTGCAAGCTGAACACACTATGTCCAGGATTCAATAGGGATGCTAAAGGTTGTAACGGCTCAGCAGCAACGGCTCACGCGTGCCTTTTGGCTGCAGGCTGAGCCTGACTTCACGAAGCACATCAGCAGTAGCACTTGTCAGTGCAGTGCACTCCTAGCAAGGGCCGAGGTGTGCGAGGACGGCGTTTTTGCAAGTCTGTCTTGGCAACGTGAAGTGTTTGCCTGGTATACCCATGCATGGGAAGTAGTTTGTTCCAGTTCGGGACAAGGCGGCAGCACGTGGCAGCGGTGTCGGGAGCTTTTGGGGCACACCAGGATGCTCCTTGGCGCTGCAGTGGTCAACCAGGCAGCATCGGGGCCGATCGGACAGTTGTCACATTTTAGTGAGAATTCCTGGGAATTCCTGCGCTGGTGTGAGGCCCACGGCATTGGAACTGTTTCCATGAGCACTTACTATGGTGTTTGCTGTAAACGTGGTCGATACTTCACTTGTTCTCTTCCTCCTCCTCCCCTCCTTCCCTGGCCCCATAGTTTTAAATATGTTCTAATAATGGCAGCATAATCTACTAGCTGTTTATACTTTTTTAACTTTCTTTTGTTGTAAATATTGTATACTTTTTGTGATTCAAGTTATGTAGCCTATATGCTCTGTAAGGTGATGATTTGTATATATAAAAATGGCCCAGTAATATTATATAGTTTCCCATTTAAAAGGTTATTGAGTAACCTTTGCGTTAGTTTAAACACTACCAGAAATAAAGCTGAGCCAACTATAAACACTCAATTTTTGTATGTTTTCCAAATTGTACTTATTAATGCTTTTGATACTGTATTATGTGCCAATAGTTTCCCAATCACATAGCAGGCAAAAGATATTTTGTACTTTTTGATCCACTGTAATATTTAATAAAAAATGTTACTATCTGTTCCCTTTTGTGTTTGATTAATAATTCTGTAAACAGCCCTTATCACAATGGGTTACATATTATCCCATCCGACCTTTCAGCCCTCTTCTATTGGCTTTTCAAGAGAAAATATCCCCTCCTGCAAATGATTAGATTAAAGAAATGGAAGTTTGCAATTTCCAAGAGGAGGAAGAGACAAGATCTTCAGTGCCCCTCTATTTTCGCAGTGTGCTCACATTAAAGTGTGTCGTGGTTATGCTGACTGCAGTCACAGCTTTGGATGGGATGACATTCATGCTTAGCCAGTGGCTTTGCTAGCAAATTTGCTCCATTTGCGTCTTAGAGCAGGACTTCTTCCCGCTGGTATGGCAGGCTCAAACTGGGGCCTGAAAATGACCTTCTGTTCTTCCCACTACCACCAAGAGCAAGATTTTGGAGTCGGACGCTAACTGGTGATTTTGTTGATGACAGTAAGCAGCCATCAAGTAAAATTAATTCACATTCTGTTGGTTATTGGGTCCAACACCCCCCCTTAACTTGGCGGCCCTTTGAGAAAGCTGTGGTGCAGCAAGCATGGTCAGAGCACTGGTACGCTCCTGTCCTCTGTAGCCAGAAAAATAATTTCATTGGCAGTATTTCAGGAATGTGCCATTGCTGCCCCACGCACCTCAGCAGCAGGGGCAGATGTGCCCTGCAGTCCTAGGTTGTGGCTTAGCACTGTGGTCCTGGGGAGCGTGGGGGAGCCATCCCCTTCCTAGGGGTCCCGAGAGCTGTGCGCCTGCCATGGTGGTGCCAGAGGTGGCTGCTGCTTTGTGCTCCCACCTCTGGGTGAGGCCATTTGCAGCCCTAGTGAGAGCTGGCACTTGAGCAGCAATTTCCCACTCAACATCCCCAAGCCATGGGTTTTGTCTCGTATGCAGTTACGGTACGGGGTGCCCAGCCTGTGGGGATGTGCATGGTGGGGGATGCTCCCCTAACTGTGCTTCAGGCGGGCAAGCAGAGAGCAGGCTGATGTCACCGTTAGATGAGGCTTCCAGATACGTGCTGTGGTTGAGGGAAAGTCACAAAAAAAGCAACTCTTGTGCATGCGGGGAAATGAGGGGAAATACCAGCTGGGAGAAAAGGCAGACTTTCAGCACACGTGAAGCACCGTAGTGCCATTGGGCACTGTGGAGCTACGTCAAGCATCATCTGGGTTTGCCCGGGGGACACCTGGGTGACGGCCACCCAGAGCCCTGCACCACGGCAGTGGGCAGCCCTGCACTGCCTCTCGGTGAAGGGACTGACCAGGCACCCATGGCCTGGCCCAGCTGCAGCGTCCCAACCAGGTGCTGCCCGAGCCAGTGAGCAGTCAGCCTGTGTTTAATGCCCTTGGCAGATCTCCTCTCTCTTTTGATGTCTGACTCCTTGTTCAATCATTGTTCAGAGCAGGCTGTGCAGTGATGGCCACGGTTTCGGTATGCAGCGTGTGTGAGCCAGCAGAACAAACCTTTCTCTGGTTTAACGGATAATTTTCTGAGTTACTTGTTTTTTCACATTTTGTAACAAAGAGTAAATAGCCATGTCCTATGTGCCATCTCCACACCAACTGTGAAACTATGGGAAAAGATGGGACCCCCCCCCCAGCAAACATCTTCTCCCCTCCACTTCTGTCTTTTCCAAGGTTAAACATTTTATTTTTCTCTAGCCACGTATGACTGAAGGAGGTGGGGGGAACACAGGCACGAAGTCTGCTGTAGCTTCAGAGGCATGTTCACGGTGGAAGCAGCCCTGTCCCCAGAGGGCAGCAGCCGAAGTCACACAGGTGATGGAGCTGAGGAAGAGGTCTGTGCTAACATCACATGCGGGGCTTGCAGGGGACATGGCACCTCCCCTTCATGTGCACCTGGAGCTGGGGTCACTTGAGTTTGGCAAGAGCAAGGCTGGGCAGTGCAGGGGGCAGAAGCGCAGAGGAGCTCTGCTCCCCGCTGTGCGGGGCCGAGGGGCTCTTCCAGCACCACTGCCCATGCAGCAGCTGTCTCCAGGACATGAGGCCTGCTAGTGGTGGCTTCGGCTGTGTTTTCAGTTAGCTTTTTCAATTTGTCCTTTACAGGATTATTTAAAAAAAAAAAAAAAAAAGTATTAAAAATGTTACATGCTCCATCTAGTGTCTTACCTGAGGCATGAGCCGGAGCTGCCATGGGATGGGACATCCTCTGCTGGGGCACTGGGAACCGAGTGGGCCTCTCCCAGGCGCAGAGCTCAGCCCCAAGCCCTGTCTCTGCCGGGGCATCGGCAGCCCCGCTACGTGGGAGAGCCGGGAGACTGCAGCCCTGGGGCACAGCCCAAAGTGGCTGCCATGGGCTGCGGGGGCCATGGTGGCAGCTGGGGAGGGCAGGGAAGGCCCTGCCCAGGGACACTGAAGGCAAATACCAAGGGCTCAGGCCCTCAGCGGTGGCAGCAGGGAATCTGTCCCCTCACATACTGCCCTTTCTGCCAGACCCTGCTGGGGACACAGCAGTGGGGCAGTGGCACCGTCATGTCCTCTCAAGCCTCTGCTTCTGTGCCAAAAGAGGGTTACAAACCCAGCACTGTAATGCTAAGGCGTTGTACTGGGGGAAAATGCGCTTCAAGGACCCGGAAGAGTTTTTCTCACCACGAGCAGAAAATTAAAGAAAAAAAATCTTTCGTTGGAGAATTTACCACACCAAAAATCTTCCTCCTCCTCCTGAGGAGACAGAGCTGCTCCACAGCTGCTGTTTTTCTGTGATCAGCAACAAAACCCTTGGCAGACTCCTGGTGACCAGCGGCCACCTCACGGCGACGCCTCCCCCCTCCCCCCTCCCCTCAGCGAGGCGGCCAGGGGCTGAGGTGCAAGGCACGTGGGGCTGTCCTCAACGGAGGATAAAAGGGAGGCAAAAACCTGCAATTTTCACTCATTTCACTCTGGAATTGACCTGCAGAAATAAAATCAACCCTCAGCGATGTCTCAGGATGTCCCTCAGACCAGGTATGTGGCAGGGGCTGTCCCCAAACCCCTCTGCGGCACCCTCAGTGCGGCTCCCTGGCTGAGGGGGTGGACGTGCCCCAGGCCCCCCTGTGCCACCAGGCCATGCCGTGAGTGACACCGTGCCATGAGGTGATGCTGTGAGGTGACGTGATGCTGCAGGGCTGTGCCAGGCTGTGGAGCCATGCTGTGAGGTGACACAGTGCCATGAGGTGACGCCATGAGGTGACACAATGCCATGAGGTGACGCCATGAGGTGACACAGTGCCATGAGGTGACGCCATGAGGTGACACAATGCCATGAGGTGACGCCATCCTCTGGGGTGCTGCTGCAAAAATTTTCATCTTGCACGAGCCAGCAAGAGACGCTCTTTCACCATTTTGGCGCCAAAACTGTTTACTGTTTAAAACCTGCAGCCAGGTTGTCCCTTCCAAATATTTGCATATGCATCAAACCCAGTCAGACTTGGAGGCAGCAGGGGGTGAACAATGGCCCCTGCCTATTTAGGGTCAACCATTTTGGGGCTCAGGAGCTGCAGGCTGTGTCCCCAAGGTTGGACATCTTGTTCCTCACACAAGGACAGCCAGAACCAGGTGCCATGGCAGGAGCTGAGCTCTGTCAACACCACAGGGAAAGAGCAGCTGCCAAGGGGTGAGCAGAAGGCAAAGGCAAAGGGAAACCCTCAGCTACAAGGTAAGTCTTTGGGGTCAGGTTGCAAACAATGTTAAAGGTGGTCTGACAGACTGTGTCTCATGCCAAGAGAAACACAGCATGGTGGGGAGTTGGGTGAGCAGGTGAAAGGATTGCTTAATTAACATGTAACAACATCAGAAGCTTCGCAGTGTGAAGCTTGAGCAAAAAAACCTCTCACCATGACAAACTGCAGTAAGGACTTAATACCTGCCAGGCTTCCTGCAGAGCAGGAAGCTCATGGTGCTCATGAGCTTTGGTTTGGATGGTTGCACCCGCAGGTCAAACTTAGGCCCCTTAACAGAGGGGAAAACACTTTCTGGAAACCGCTCTAGGTGCAAAGTACTCTCATCTGAGAAACTATTGCACTTTCATCAGGCTGTGGATGGTTCAAGGATACAACTAGATGTGCTGTAATTGAATTTGCAGGCAGTCCAGGTGTGTTTCAGCTGAGATGAAGGGAATCTCTGCAGTGAATGGTGCTAACTGGTGTTGCTTAGAACAAAGTAAGAGCTTTTAATTTATAAATTACCTGTGCATCTAGTTGGGGCTTACCTGCTGGAGGTCTGATATCCTGTGATGCTGTGTGTGTAAAAAAGTCTGAAATTCAATAGCAAGTATCTATGCCGCCATGTCAAGTGGGCATGCTATCAAAGTCATGTCCTGTTATCCCCGGTGCGTTCTGTGCCCCCGTAACACTGCTCCTGCTGCGTGACACAGCCCTGCCCTGGGGGAGGCCATTAGTGAGGAGCTGCCCAGGAAGCCTCCTCAGTGAATGGTGCCCCAGCAGGGTGGCCCCACTGCCCCCCCACCCCCCCCCACCCCGGGTCTTGCAGCCCAGTGCACGTTTTGAGGTTCCCAAACCCTGCCAGGTCCTTGCCCCCATGGCCTCCCGCTGCCATTGCACGCCTTCCTGATGGCTGGGCTCCACCAGCTCAGCACCTCTGAGCAGAGCATTCCCCTCTTACCAAGTCTTTCCATGGTGGTGTTTGTGTTTGCAAGCTCCCCAAAAGACAGCCGGGTGAAGAAAGCTCCCCCCCCCCCCCCCCCCCCCAGTGTCTGTGGAGCTCTCAAATGAGGAATAAAGCCATTTGTTTCTAATTATATTTGGCAGCCACTCAGAGAATTTAGGACTAAAGCACGCGAATTTTTTGCTCCTGATTAAAGCACTTGACCTCGTAAGCAAAAGGCAAAGATTTCAACACACACCCACAAGTAGGCTAGGAACAAACTGCAGAGAAAAGACCAAAAAAAAATGCTTTGCTTAGATACACAAAATAATTCATTATGAAACAAAAGGCAGAATATTTAGTGCATAGCTTGAGCTTGCCTAGGGCTCATCTAACCACCCAATTACTGCTTTTAAAGCTGAGAGCATTTACTCTGAGCTAACACAAACACAACGAGGACCCACATGCTCCATTGAGTCTGCAGCACACACGTGACTGAGACCCAGTCACTGCCTGCAGGAAGAAAGCAGCTTTCACGGGGCGATGTGGGCTCCTGCAGCCCCAGCTCCAAGCCAGTGGGAGAGCTGGGATGGGACCCAGTGGCAGAGGGTACAGAAGCTGACTTTATTGTTACATATTTCCCCAGTTTCTTGGCTGAAATAGTTCATGCCCATCCGAACATGGGGGAAAAAAATGGTGGGGTGTTTTTAGTTTTTTTTTTTTTTTTTTAATTGCATGGCAGTTTTGCAATTATTTGGGCCTCCTGAGCTCAGGCACTCATGAAAAGTGTCAGATTTCCCCAAGGCCCTCCCTGAAACCCTGTGTTTTGCTGTCTCCCGTCCAGCATCACAACACTAAGGCACAGGGCTGCTCATCCTGGTGGGTGAAGGCTTCTTTCCCCTTCCCTGCTGCCTGCTGTGGCCCTGCTGCCAGGTGCCGTGCCGCCAGCTCCACTTTCAGCTCCCGTGTTTACTATTTGCCCACTTTACTAGCAGCACAAGGATGTGTCGCAACTGCAGAATAGTCAGCTGGCACCCAACCAAGAGAAATAGCGATGATCTTGATGGCACTTTTTAAAATAGCAGAGAAACCAGCTCAAACAGAAATTAACTACCCTGCGAGGTTCTGTGGTCCATAAAATTCTTCCCCAGGCTCCATGGTTTTAAAATAACATGAAAGAAATACTTTCCATAAAAAGTAGTTAACTAGCATACAGGTTTTTTTTTTAAAGTCGTAATTCTGAGAGTCATACCCAAACAAAATAGTTATACAGGCATTAAATTATACATTAAAGAAGGCCGATAAAGACAGTGAATTACAGAGTTACCGTATTAGATTTCAGATATACAGATAGCAAGCGTTATTAACATTTTTATTGAAGGTGACCTACAAAAGAGGTACAAAAAAATCTGTGCCACTTCTGATTTCTTGTAATGTGAGAAAACATGAATCTGAAACAGCTCCAGCCCAATTGCCAGCCAGTCCCAGTCAGGTCTCCGTCCCCTCCCCATCCTCTCCCCCAGAAAATTAATGAAGGAGAGCAGAGGATTGCTTTCTGCTGGGTCTGCAAATCCATTGTCTTGGCTGGGAAACTCCTTTGAAGAACATAAAGTAGATGTTTTTCTCAGTGCTCACCTGGAACAGTGAGACAGTGAGGTTTTGGTGGGGAAAGGCTTTTCTCCGTGCTTGTGGAGTTGTGAACAAGCAGGGCAGATTGCAGCACGGCTATGTGGTCGCTTTCTGATGGGCTGGCTTCTCCTGGTGGGTTTTGTGCTGCCACTTCAGAAGGAGCAAGCTCCTCACCACCAGCCTGAGCTGAGCTGTGGGGACATCCCCCGTGGGCTCGCTGGTGCCTGTAAGGGCTGCTCTTGCACTTCACCTCTCCCCGCAGTGGGTACAAGCTGTCTCCCCTCTCTGGCAGCCTGGCCATTTTCCTAATGCCAAATGGGAACATGTTTACCTCTGAGCAGCTGCTCCCCTGCCCCTGGGGCTGGGATCGTTTACCAGGGTATTTCGGTATTGCTAGTTTTAAAATTTCTTTGGAAGAAACTGATGGACAAATCGAAATGCTCAGGCACACACAGAAGCACACCATGACTGCATAAGCAGCATTTCCTGAGGAAACCAAGCTTAGAAAATTCGTATGGCCAAGTGCTGCAGCGTATTTGCTTTGTCCTGCAGCTGCTGGGCTTTGCTGCCAGGGCGCTGCCACCCTCCCAGCCACGTCCCCCAGCTGCCTGTGGCATTCAAGGAACTGTAGCTAGATGAGAGCTGAATTTCTGATGGAGAAAGAAATCAATAGGGAGTGAAAAATATTGATTTATATACAGCACTCACATATAGAGAGAGTGTACGTGTGCTCAGTGCCGCTGCCGCACGTGTGGAAGGGGTCCTACACCTTGGCTCGTGCCAGATGGATGACGGGAAAAATCATTTTCTAAATGTCTCATAAGCAAGAAAGTGAGAGCAATACAAAATAATGCAGAAAAGAGAATATCTGTTAACCTCTCAAATACTGAGAACACAGCATCTGCCATGAGAGAAATGAGGTAAGAGGGCCCATTGCTATTTCTGCAGGCATGGCTTTCCACGAGGAGCTGGTGATGTTTTCTCGTGGTGACTGCGATTCAGAAATGAAGAATTCGACTCTATTCCTCCTGACTGAGTACAGTTATAGTGGGGCTAGGGTTGGGGAAAAAGCCATTGGTGATGTAGGCTGGGGAGTGAGAAGCTGAGGACAGGGGCAGGCGGCGGCAGCAGCGCACAGCTCAGGCTGCTGCAGGGCTGTGGGACAGAGTGGGGACACGCCAGGGCTGCAGGCAAAGCCGTGAGCAGGATCAGTCCTTCCCGTCTGCTGCTACAAACCGAGCACCTCTGTCCCACCAGAGGGAGGGGTGGTGGCTTTATTCCAGTTTCTTCATGCAGTGCCGAGTAGTTGGACTTGAGGTTATTAATACGCAGGGACTCCAGGCTTCCAGGTGCAGTCTGTCGTTCCGTACCGCCAGTATCTGCTTGGTGGTGAGCAGCACATCACACGTATCATAATCATTAGTGTTTGCTTTCATCAGAATTTCCCAAATTCCATCATTCCCATATTGTCATCATAATCTCCCAAATACTTCTAATACCTAGATGGGCTCCTACAAGGATGGGCTCAACTATGGCTCGCTCAACTATGTCTCATTAGGGTACTTTCCTCTTCCCCAGGTTGTTCTATTTTACACCATGTGTGAAGGCTGCTGTCTATAGGCAGTCAGACAGCTCACAGTCTGCAGCAGGCAGCGTCCAGGCTGAAGATTTCAGCTGTGTCCCCGTGCCTTACAAAGGCTGGCCATGGCTGCTTCCTGAGCTTTTGTCTCAGCTGTAGACTGGAGGCGATCATTTTCATAAGGAAATGTCGAGTATCGCCATTCCTAGGAGCCCACTTAGGCCTGTATGCTGTGCTTGTGTGTTGTTCTTTTATCTTGCAGCATTTACTACTCAAAACAAAGCTTAAAAGAGATTTAAAAAAAAACAGCTCTATTGGGTTTTGAGTCAAGTAAGGTACCTGCAGAGGGGCAAACCTCTGTCTGGGTGTAGTTCTGATGAATGCAAATGCAACATGTGCCTGAAGCAGCCGTGGGTTGAGGTAGCCTGTGCGGAAAGTGAAACCTGAAGGTAAAAACTTTGTGTTCTCTCAAACACTTTGTCTCTTGATACTTGCAAGAAGTATCACCCATCAGCAGAAACCGGAATGTGTTGCTGAATCACGCTGGGGCTGAGCCTCCACCTGCTTTTTCATTACGAACTTCTTGTCTCAGGACTTTATCTCACAGTAAAGTTCTGTTCCCTGCTGAAGAATGAGAGAGGGGTGTATGGAAAAAAGTGCTGCACATTGCTTTTTTCCTTTATGGTAGGTTTTGAATCAGGCAAAGCAGATCGTTCATTCAGCTACAGTTCTGTCTGATATGAAAGCAAGGGATGGAGATGGTGGATTACATTTTTCCCACCTGCAGCTATATTGCAACCCAACCAAATATTAACCAATAAAATAAATTTGAAATAAATAAAACCTGACAATAAACCACCACATCATGAGTCTACCTCAATGAGATCAGCCAAATCCATGCCAGTGTGGACAGGCTTCAGAGCCGAACCAGACCTCTTACAAGGCTGCTATTGATGCCACTCCTTTCCAAGCTTGTATAAAACAGCTATAAAAAGCAAAAGAGAAGGGTCCGAACTGCAGCGGTAAAGAAACTGGCCCCTGAAGCAGGGGAAGGCAGGGACACTAAGTTAAAAAGATGTTATATATGCCAACGGCTAGGGGATTTTTTTTCCAGTAATGTAAAGTGTGGCATGAAACACATCCAGGTTTCAGCCCTCTGCGTACCGCCAGCACGTGCAGAGGCAGACACCGACTCCCCTGCTTTCTGTTGTGCTTTTTGCTGGCTTCCTTTGAACGTGTGTTTGTTTGTTTATCCCACCCCGCTTGTAACAGAGGCAGGGTAACTCTGCTCAGGAGGAGCATCTGTTCCTCATTGAGAGCCAGCATTAAGCTACTTTTACAACAGGATTGATGGAGGCAGAAGGAGGTCAAACGATTTATCCAAGTTCAGGCGGAGGTCCACTAAATAGCTCGCCTATAGCACCTATTGATTATCCATCCTGCTTGCTTCAGGGGTGCTTTTTGCAGGAAATGTGTGAATCAAAAGACTGAAATTGGCAAGACAGAGACCAGCGGTTCCCAACACTGTCCAGCTGTAGCTTTTCGGATGGGCCCCTCTAAGGCTGTGTAATAAACATCCCGAGGAGGGCAGCAGGAGGTGCAAGTTATTAGAATTAGGCTGAATCTCCATATGGAACAGATGCAATGGAATTACAGCTGCGCACTGAATACTTCAAATAAAGAAACAAGGTGACTTGGAGCCTCTCCAACTCCCCTGTGCCAGCTGGAGGAGCCGCGTTCCTGCTCTGCCCTCCTGCTACCAAGGCTTGTACTGTGCCAGGGCTGTGCTGGCCCTGCTCTTCCAAGCCGCTCCTCAGTCTGAAGTAGCTGGCTTTGGATACGTTATTGATTTTTATTGCCTCTTATTCTTTCCCAAAACAACGTGTTTTTTTTTAATTACACAGCATTGCTGTATGCTCTGTTGCTTTGCTGCCTCATTGCACAGTGACTCAGACAAGCTGACAGAGCTGTGTGTGAGCTCTAGAGGAACATAGCAAGACCAGCAGCTTCCCCAAAGTTACTAGCAATCTGAGTGGGCACAGCAAGATGCTGGTAGTCTCTGGATGCTGAGAAAGAGAGGGGAAACCAAGAGTACAGACAGCAAGGTCAAAGTAATAAATTGTGGTGAAATACTTCAGTGGAAAATAACTTGGCCTGGCTCCGCCGGCAGTGACAATTTCTTAGTAACGTCCACGAATTCCTCACACAGACACACACTTGTGAAGTTTATGGCCAATAGCAACAGGAACTATCTACTGCTTTTGTAGCTAAAGAGTCTCTTCCACCATTCTTTTTTTAAGGGATCAGTGGCCGATCTTTTTGTCCACCAAGAATACGTGCTCTCCAATCTTTCCTGTTCTGATGGCTTCCTTTTTCTCTCAGGAAGCCCTCTCTGTGTAGTAGGGTTGGCAGGTCAAGGCAGCCCCAAGACCTTGCCATCCTTCTGAGCTCAGTGCCACCAGGGGACCATCGTCCCCTAGCACAACAGAGCCATGACAACCCTTTTCTTCAGCTGCATCTCATTGTGGCAGTACGCTGCCCTCCGGTACAGCCAGCACCATCTGTAGGTGCTTCCACAGCTCTGAACCAGCTGTATGAACCAGAGAAGCTCCTGTATGGGCTGATTAGAGCTCCCAAAAGCAGGCTGTACTTGTCAAAGCAGAGCACCATACAGAGCAGAGCACCCAAGGCTGTGGTGTCCATGCCCATCGCCATGTCCCAGGCCATTTGGAGCCCAGCGGGGACCTCTTTGCAGCATGTATAGCAGGGCTCTCAGGTCGGCCAGTGCAGAGCATGCAGCCAGCAAATGAGCAAGCCCCTGGCCGGGGTGAGCATCCCTTCACCAACATGGTTGTCCTGGCCAGGTGAGCAGCCTCTGGGTTGTGCCACTGGCAGCACCTAGGTGGTCACAAGAATCGGCCTGTTTGCAAAGGGTGAGACTTTTCTGTGCTCGGGTAACAGCTCTACCTGTTATCTACACTTCCACCTGTTATCCTGAAACACACCATGTAGGAGAGCTCACTGACCAAAAGTACAAAGATAACTATGTAAGAGCTGTGCTGTGAACAACATGACTTCTCCCAGCTCGCACTACCAAACTAGCCAACTGCTAACACCCGCAGTGGCACAGAGAGTTTGGTGGAGAAGGCCAAGCACAAGGGGTCAGGGCAAAGCTGAGCTGCTAGACACCAGCAGAGGCTGGTCTCAGAGCACGCCTGTAAAAAGCCTGTGCTTGTCTGTTGAACTCAGATGGTGTTTTTGTTCTTCAAGCTCAAACAGCTGCTCCTGCTGCCATGGGGGTGCAGGGGTGTCATTCAAGGCCAGAACTTTGGATGGAGACTGTTCACTGCAAATGTCTCGCAGGTGACCTGGGCACTTGTCCTCCACTGGACTCTCTCCAGGAAAAAAGATGTGTTAAAGCAGATGTGCTCCAACAGGTTTTAATTTCAAGCAGACTGAGGGCACCTTTAATGCCTTGGCTTGTGCTTACTGCTGTGGGAGCATGTGAAGACTGAGTGTTGGCACAACATTTCACTGACCAACAGCATCAACGCTGTGAAGAGAACAGGAGGAAAGCAACAGCCTGACAAAGCTCTTCTGGGCTACAGCGAACACTGCTGAAAGTGATCTATTCGGCTCTCCCAGGGAAACTTTGATTTATCCAGCTTGAGTGTGGTAAGAAAAGAGAATTTGTACTTAGCCATGGATTTGGTTGTGCCTTCATTTCACTCCCTGTGTGTCTAGCTGTCTGCACTTAAGCAGATATAAAGTCTGACCAGAGCAGGCTTCATTGGCTTGGCCTCTTTGGAAATGAGAGGCAGCTATGTGCATGAAGGAGACCTCACTTCCCTGGCATACTGCTCTACGGCTCACTTGCTGTGCAGCTGGAAAAAAAACAAAACAAAACAAAACAAAAAAACAGCTAACTTACCTGTGTGGTGAGCATCTTTCCTCTCATTTCTACCACTGGCAGCAGGCCCAGAGGGTCTCTTCATGCAGAATCGTGAAAAATCAGATATGCTTGTGGTGCCTTACTGCACGCTCCGCCTCTGCTCAGCGGTCCCGCGCTTCTGGGCCTGGGGCTGCTTGTCCTGGCAAACAGGCCTCCTGCACCGAGCATCCGGCACGCAGGCGGTGTCAGAGAATGCACAAACACGGCTGCTTTCATTAGCAGGCATGCAGTGTGCTGAAATTTGTGTAGTCCTGGGTTGAATGAATGTGAGGAATTCATAGAAATCCTCATAAATCTTCATCGTTTCACTTTCACTGAGGTTTGTTATTATCCCTCTTTTAATTTTGTTTGCTTTTTTTTTCATTAACCATGCTCTTGTTTAGAAGTTTCCTCTCTCCACTGAGGGAGAATTAAAACGCTCTGTTTGGCAGAGCTGGTGAACCGCACCAGCTGCATACTAACCAGCACGAGTGGGGCTTGCAAGCAGCGTGCAGGCACAGACGTGACCTAGGCCTTTGCTTCAGCAAGTGGCCTTCAAGGAAAACCCTGGCACACACCCCTCGTGAACAATGCAGCTACCTGGAGGAGTGACCTGGTGCTAATCTTGGTTGCGCTGGCTTTGGGGATCTTATTGCAAGCCTTGTGACATTTGGCCACCTGCCTCATCTAAAACCAGCTGCTGGAGTCCTGCAGTTAGTATTTTTATATATGTGATCAGATGATGATATGATTTTATGCATTTATGCATGCTTATGCACACGATTATGTGATGATTTGGCTAATCTGCACACTTTTAAAAGGATCAGTACCTTGAAACACTCCCTGAGGTAACCAGTGTCCTTAGATACCACAGCTGACATAGAGGGAGGCACCGAGGTGGGGCTGAGAGGAATGAGGAACTCGAGGCTCTGTGAAGGGTAGCTGAGCATCAGGGACCTGAGGAAACGAGGCTAATGGTGGCTAACATGCCCACCACTGGCATCTTCCCTCCCCTGAGGTAAAGGTGGGCCACAAGCTGTGATATGAGGCCACCAAAACGCCCATGTCCCTGGGAAGGTAGCTGCATCTCATCCTGGCAGCTCTTGGGGAGGTGAGCTCTTGCTGAGCTCATGACAGCTTTGCCTCCCCCGGCCTCCAAAAAGCAAACAAAAAAAGAGGAGGTTTTGGTCTACCAGCAGCAATGATCCCCACAGCCTCTGACTGTGCGTGTGCGTCACTGGGGAGATGGCCTTGGCAGCTCCCTTGCCCAGTGTTATGTGCCTTGGTACCCGTTTTCTACTAGTAGGTAGGTGGCTAATTACTTGAAAGTTGCAAGCTGAAGTCTTATTTTTCATATGTGACTTAGTAATTAAATTCCCCCAGTTGCTATTACATAATGTAAGTAACAGCTAAATAATGTTAAACGAATAGTCCAATCTGACAGACAGTTTAAGGTAATTTCGCTTTATATCGGAGTCTAATGCTAAGAGAGTGCACAGAAAGCAGAAGGCAGCTGCCTTGAATAGTTTGAAATTAGCATGTGGTAACCAACAACTATTATTATTGTATTACTGCTTGTAATTCCCAAATGGAGAATTAAATTTCTATAATAGATACAGCTTTTAACCAAAAAAAAAAAAAAAGTGTTTTTTTTTTTTTTTCTGGCAAGAAACTCTCTTTTAAGAAACGATATGGTTGAATGTACATTCCCCAAATGAGGTGGGGAAAAAAAAGACTTTGCAAGATTCCAAGATTCCTTGTCATGGGGCTTCAGTTTTCAGCAGATGCCACTGTAGGTTTGCTTGAGGTTTCTTCTAAAGGACTGGCAGAAAGGTAAATTCCATATTGAGAGATGAGAACAAGCAAATTAATTAGCATTTTGAGCTTTAATGCACATTCACTGTAACTGCATTTAGCTTGGAATTTAGCGGTTGCTTGCCAAAAATAAGAGGTTCCCTCTCTGCCACGAAATATCAGGCTGGAGTCCTCTGTTTTGCTGTGTCTTGCTTTTCAGCATGCATCTTACCAAGAATGATACGGAGAATTAACCGGGCTGATGACTAGCAACACAGGATCAAATTTCAGGCTCTTGGAGCTTAAGACTGGCCAGTAAATCTTGGCCTTAATTTTAACAGGCTTTTACTTCTGCGTGTCGGTTTACATGGGAAGGCCAGCTCAGGCACAGGGACCCGTGTGCTAACCTGATCTCCCAGCTCGACCTAAAAGTAACTCAAACAATCAATGCATCTTTAATTTGAAATGCTTGATGACTAATCTCTTGTTTTCTTTAATTAATGATCTATAGTTAATCATTATGAATGGTAAATAGTCTATTTCAGCATTGATAGCAAGATTTCCTATGGGAAAATCTTCTCCTATAGCTTTAATTTAAATATGCATTTTCACATAGCACTTACCAAATCCTTACCTTTAAGCTACTGCGTGATTACAGTTCCATTAACTAATCACATTTGACAAGTTGTTTATTGAGTAGAGCAACTATTTTACATCTCTTGCCTGGGAAAGAAAATACTCTAACAAACAATTATTCAGCAGCTGCAATCATGGAACACTGAATTAATTGCTTTGAAGATCACAGTCAAGAAGGTCTTGATAAAAATCAAAGGAAATGCTGTTTGACAGAATGCATGAATGGGAATGCCAGAAGGAATCCGGCTTTGTCAGCCATAGTCCTGTTCCAGAGAGCACGAAATGAGCATCGTACCTTGAGATGCTGGGCCGGGACAGAGACAAGAGGGTGTGGAAAAGCTTGTTTGCTTGGATGTTCTTTTCAGCTTTCATTTATCAAAACCAGAACTTCTATCTAATTTGATGTAGATAGTACAGGGACTAAACAAGCTCATTTCTGGATATTGTCACTACAAAAAGCTGAAAAAGTTGCTCAGTAAGTTGGAAGTCAGTGAAAATGTCAAATAGCTTATCTGAAAGCATAATGGGGTTTCTGTGGGCTGCATGCAACTCCTCATATAGTCATATAGTCATCGTTACAAAACTGCCATGTTCTTACATTAAAAATATTTGTCTTTGATTAATATCTGTAGAAATGAGGAGAACTTCAATTCTTTTCCCTTTTAAAGCTTTCCTCCACCCTTGGATCCCTTTTAAAATCTGAAGAGAGGCAGGGAAGAAAGTCAGAGGGAGCTTAACATGAGTTGCAAGTGGAGCCTGGAGCTGCAGCAGCCGCCCCAACTTGGAAGCAGCGGTGGTAACAGCAGTCACATTACACTTAACCAACACGGCATCCCTCTACCACAGACTGCTTTGTGTTATTGCTTGCTCTTTTTCAAAGAAAGAATAAATTCACCTTTATTTATGTATTTATTTATTTATTTATTTTGGCTGAAGCAAGTAAAAAAACACAGGCCTGTTGAGGAAATGTGTGCATGACCAGTGTCTTTGGGAGGTGACTGTGGCATCAGCTGAACACAGCAGCATGATGAAGGCGTCCCAGGCCATGAGGGCTGAAGCTCCCAAACGCTGGGCAAGCGCTGTAGCAGGGAGCACTGGCATTCCAGCTGTGCTCCATCAAAACCTTGTTAACTTCAGGGTCTCCAGGGAAAAAGCAGCAGTGACAATGACGGTCCTGCCACAAGCCCGTCAGTCAGACAGCTGCTGCACGCTCCCAGTTTAGGAGAGTCTCTGTGGACAGCAGTATTTCAGTCATGGTCACAAAGCATCACATTGTTGTGCCAAATCTAGCACCACTAAGGAATAATACCTCAGAAAGTGTGATGGAAACTACCATCACTATCGTTCCCATTTAAAAGGTGAGGAGCTGAGAAGCCATGGCCTTGAATTGGCTCTTGTATGATATGAGCAAGCGCCTGAACTGAATGTATACACTTGTAAATGTACCCTGAGTAAACAGTGATGTATCAAACATACAAATGAACTCTTCTTAAAAATAATAAAAGTTACTGACCTTTCCAAGGCATGGCATAGTAAATCCAGGTTGAGCTGGAGCTGTGAAGTAATATTATTAGGATTTGTCCTTAATAAAAAGCTTTTCAGTTGTTCGATACAATTTAAATGTCTTCTAACATTGAGTGAAGCTTCTTGCATCTTTGAAGAGCCTGCCTGCCCTATGTCCATTCCAATTACCCATGCCATGAGGAAAAGCCATGCTGGTGAGAAGAGCAGACATCCTCTGCCTTCAGTCAGTAGGTCTGGATCCAGGAGAAAGAAATGGAAAGCTGCCATAGACCCAACAACTAGCTTTAAGCGAGAAGTGAGTGTATTAAAGTTACCTCAGCTGTGTCAGCAGGAACAAGATTAAACACATACCAAAAAGCTGGAGTCCAGCTCTGACCCCTCGTGTCAATGCAGCCTACTTCTGCCTGCTCTCGGAGCGAAGGTAAGGGGACCCATGCCTGGCATCCCCCTGCCTGAAAACATCCTCAGTGGCTGAGGTTTCCCCAGGAAGGCGGCCTACGGGCACACTCAGCTGGCGTGCGAAGCTGCTGTACCTCCTCAGCAGCCAACAGGATGCAGAGGCTCCTACTGCAATGCTAACAGAGTGCATGGTGCTGCAGCCCGTGGCAGCTGCATTGCAACATGACTGATTTACAGCAGGAATAATCATGGCCCCAGCAAATGGCTCAACGGAAAAACATCAAAATATAACTTCATACAAAGGGTTCAATGCTCTCTTACTGTGTTATTCCTGTTTGAATTGCCCCTCCTGACTCCCTAGGGAAATCTGCTGTAATTAGATTCAGAGCAATGGGAGAAAAGATGTTAAGACCATGCTCATTCTCATGCCTTTCTTCTCCACCCGTTATGTACTTCCTTGGAGCAGTCAAGAGGAAACGCATTCCCACAGTATCATCAAAGGAGCTGCATCCAGCACCAGATTTTCCTACCAGCCAGCTAAACGGGCTACAAGTCTGGCAGCACTGTACTCCAGCTCTCGTGACTCCAGCTGATACATTCACATCATGAGAAGGTCCATTAAATTGCTTTCAGTTTATTTTAAAAACTCTCAACCCTTGCATACAGACATCAGGGACTAAAGAGTAATGATTGCTCGAAAACAAAGGAAGCATAGCAGCTGCTACCATCTGAAAAACAAATGTTGTGTGGACAAAGCATCTTACTTGTGCCAGCTTCACATCCACATTTTTTCCCCGCTATTGAGAAATTTGTAAGTCAGATGTTAAGTTCACTACAGCAGTGCTAGGATCCCTTTTCCTTTTCTTTTCTAAGGTCTTTATTTAAGAACAGATGATTCCAACCACAGATCAATGGAAACATTTGTTTTTCACTAATGCAGAATGAGCAGCTAAAATGTAGACAATACTATTTAAAATATTATGTTCTTGTAATTCAAGAGTACCCCTGAGCTAGAACTGTCTGTTCAGCTCTGGGCACTGATCTCAAAAAAGATATCATCAAAATACATGTGGGATTTTGAAAAAGACACTAATTAGAAAATGGAAAATATAATCCAAAATAAGACTAGGACCATTTGCCTTCAGGGTAGGAAAAAAAAAAAAAGTTATTGATATATTGGTACTACCATTATAGCCAGTGACAAAAAAAAAAAAAATGTAGGCAATGAACTATTACTGATTTTTTCCCTCTTAGTGAAAGAAAATGTACAAATTTTAATATTCAGAAAGAAAATTTTCATGGCATATCACCAAACTGCAAGTTTAACAAGGCAAAAATTATGCCAAAATTTAATTTAAAAAATATAGACATTTTAACTTTTTACTGCTTCTACACATTTATCCAGACACATATATGCCATGAAACTTTGACAGGACGTAAGGCTTCCTGCGAATGCCTATAAGAGGCTGGAGTTACTAAGCTCTAGGGAGGACCTGTGTCTGAACAGCGACTCTACAACTTCCCTGTTTGGCACAGGTGATGTTGGACAATATCACTAAAAACCTCAAGTGAGACAGGCCATCATTTCCAAATGATTTTGTCACCACTGGGTAAGTTTATAGAAATCTGAAGAAAAGCTCTAACAGACTAAAATACACTTCACTAGTTATTGTAATTTTTCTCCCTTTGGGGAGATACATAAAGAACATTTAGAAAGCTATCTTGATATAAAAATGTTGAAAGATTGCTTTTTCCCCATGAAAAACAATTTATTTTGATGTCTCACAAACAGATTTTTCTCTGAATATATAATACATGCGTGGGAAGATTAAAATATAACCATTTGGCAATGGCTATGTGAAGAGATCATCATATCTTACTTTGCTAGGATCGCTTAAAGCAAACTACAACATTAGTTGTACCCTGATCTTCATTAAAACATTCAACTGCATTGGCTTGCCTTGCAATTATCAATCATACTTTGTTTCTTTCATGGACTCATAAATCAGTCAAATATTCTAAAATTAAAACATCTAACAACTCCCTCTATGTTTATTACAGTTCTTTTATGATAATTGGTGATAATTAGGCCCAAATTATAGTTTACTTGAGTGGTACAGTTAGCTTTAAACAAGCAGTTACGCTGAGCTCTGTCCTGGGGGAAAGGAGTCACCACAAGACTGCCCTATGCAAGAAAAGAGGAAAAAAAAAAAAAGGGGGGGGGGGTGTAAGTAGTGTTAGGGGCTCAATTTCTGCAACCACCTTACAAATCTGGCAACCTGGGACCAGAAGCCGACTGAATGATGCAAAAGATGCTTCATCACACTTCCTTATGTGACTAGGAGAGAAGTGAGACAGCAGCTAAAAGCAAACACTCAGGCGCATTTGTGCAAACAATGTGCACCTCAGATAATGTTCCTCACTTTAGATGTCTGCACACAAATACACTGGATACACCGGACTACTAGTTGAGTAATTAATGCTCACTGCCAAGTGTTTTTTCCTCTCTTCCTCCTGTTTACAAACCCAAGGGCAAGGTTGTTTGCTGCCATCAGAAATAGCCTAGAGGCCAAGTAGGATGTGAGCTCTTCAGAAGGTAGCCATAGGTTCTCTGATTTTACAACAGCCATGGTTTATAAACTGTAGCAAATCTTGATGTATTCTAGAAGTGAAGAAAATTATACCAAACACCTTTTAATATTTTTTTAAAGAAATATTTGCACATTTTAATTGAAATACATTATGTTAGCAGCAAAAAAAATCAGGACTCCTGTTCTAACATTTCACAATACATTAGGTTCCAAATCTGCACTTTTCTATTAACAGCAATCTACGCTAATTACAGATCAACTCTGAATACTAGGACAGTATTTCTAGATATGTATAAAGCACTGTAAAATGACTATTAATATGGTTACCATAGGAAAAAAGTCACAAAACTAGTAAAAATGTAAACATTTCAAGCTAACGTCTTCAAAATAACAAAAGGTACCGCCTCCCATTGCAAGACCAAGTGAATAGCAAATGACACAAGGTACAACCTAAAAAGTTGCTAAACCACATTTTGTTCAGTCAGTATTTTAGAAGTTGTTCTTGTTCTGAAATTTACATTCCAGTTCAGACTAGCAATTGCTTTTAAGTTGTGCTTCCTAACAGAAAAGTTCAGGTTAACTACTTTCTCCACCCTACTTCAAGACTGCAGTCCCACTGCTTAATTGCTTTTAAGAAGAAATTAATTCATTCCAGCAGAGAACAAACAGGTACAATTTTCAGAATGGGCTTGACGTGTTCCTTAGAAAAGCACCTCTTCACATGTTGCTCAGCCACAGCAGATGAACAAGATGCACAAGTCTACTGATGTCTTCTCTGTGCTACACTCGGTAGTTTGAGCCACTCAAGAGAGGTGCAATGTCTCTGAACACACACTGGTTTTCCACAGACTGCTGCAAGGCAGCAGCGCACTGACTTGCTTGCACAAACGTGAACGTTGGGTAATGAGGCTACAAGGGCTGGGAGAAGCCCCAGGCCTCTGCTGTCTTATAAGCCTCATCGCAGCAGGAGGCTGGCTAATATCACTTGTTCCTTTGTGACTTACTTCTGCATTGTTTAGAGATGTTAATCAAATGACTTTTGGTTATTGAATTCCTGTTTTGAACATTCATCCTTATTACGGTCTGTAAAACTTGAGGAAAAACAAAGGAGGAGGTCGAATTTCTGAACAAGTCTATGTAATAATAAGAAAGGGACCAGGAGCAGTAATGAAATACTTGTAATTTGTCACTATACAGAAAAGCCAAAAAAAAACTTAAAGCTTCCTCACAGGTATATCTTGTAATTATACTCCTAAAATTTGCTGCATTTATTGCATTTATGTTCTCTTGAGTAGACAAAAGCTGAGTACAACCGTATTCCCTCAAATTGACTTTACTGTATTGCTAAGATCAACGTTTGCTGGTAGCATGCAGTTTTTAATCAGTGAAACCAGCCTGCTGCACAGAAGATTCGAAGGCACTAATAAAATGCAACATGTCAGGAAAAAAAAAAAAAGATTAAGTCAGTACAATAAATATTGAAACCTGAAGTCAACTGATGCTTCATAATACGGATTGCAGAGTGAGTGGTTGCTTAAAATAACAGCAACTACATTCGGTAGCAGAAGCCTTTCCAGCAGTAGGAGCCTAAACATGTAATTAGTTTAATAAGTCTCACCACAGTCATGACATTTCAGAGGACTGCAAGAACAACATTGTTGTGCTGAAGAAGGATGATCAGGGTAATTAATGGCCTCGTTTGCTTAGTGGTGATCTGGGCAATACAATGAAATGGATATGAGACTAATTTAAGGATAGATGTGTAATGTCAATCAACACAGCTTCATGGAGAATAGGTCTTGAACAACATGCTGCATTTTTCCCTTTGATAGGGTAAGCCTGCAGAGACACCTGTACTGAGGTGTTATCCTCAGGAACCCTAAGGCACCTAGTGGAAAGCAGATGAACTTGTCATTTTCTTTAAGATACCCATGCTAGATAAAAATCAATATAGACTGTTGTATTGAAGACAGACGGGTAATTTCAAACTGCAGCATTAATAGGGAATCAGCAAGAAGCATACATGTTTGTCCTGGAATTTCCATCTTATTCAATTTTTTGAAGAGTCTGGGGAAAAAAAGCGACATGAACTCCATGGTGTGTCTGTTTGCTTTTCTCTATCCCCCTCGTCCATGTCACCAATCTAATAAGAACTTATCAGCTCTCTCTACAAACCTTGCCTTGCATTCAATTTTAAAAATCAATGATCCGGAAGAAACTGTAAAAATCACTTGCAATAAATTTGCAAAGGACTTGCAGACCACTGGAGTAGTAAAGAATGAAGACAGGTCACTTTACAGAGCAATCTGGATCACTTCATAAGCAGTATTTTAATGCTGGTAAAATACAGTGCACGCTTATAAGAAAAAATAAGGTAGGATAATAAGAGGATGATGTACCGCATTCTTAAAAGACGCTGAAGAGGACTTGAGCCATAAAAGCTAACATCCCAGGTAACTCTTCCGCAGAAAAAAAAGGATAATATGATTTTTGAGGAAATAGGGTAGGTATATTAATAAGAGTAAGAGGATCACATCATGTCTCTGTATAGTCCTGATGGATCGCTATTGACATGTTGCATCTAATTCAGAGGTCACACAAAAATATTTCAATACATGAGAAGTACAGAGAAGAACGTGAAGACTAATTAGTCTTGAATAGCATTCATTGCTGTAAGAAAGTTAAGGAATTCAGTACATCTCATCAGAGAAAAGGTTAAAAGGGACATAATCA
This sequence comes from Anser cygnoides, assembly GCF_040182565.1. Lineage (NCBI taxonomy): Eukaryota > Metazoa > Chordata > Aves > Anseriformes > Anatidae > Anser > Anser cygnoides. The sequence continues at coordinate 27,785,767 of NC_089879.1, read as the reverse complement.
CAATTTATAGCTACACACAAGCAATTAGAAAAGCTGATACTACAGAGATCAATATAAGCAATCAAAGGCATAAAAAGACCAAAATAACTTAGGGTGGAGCTAGAAATGCAAATTAAAAAAAAAATCAAGTGAAAAATGTACCTGGGGTAATTAACTATTGCAACAGGAGGTATGAGTAAATTCTCATCACCTGAAGACTTTAATATTAAATGCCTGTGTAAAATATGTATGTTGTAGTTCAAAACAAAGCTCCTGAATTTAATAGAGAAACCGCTCGTTGAAATTCAATAGCCTGTTGAATTTAAAAATGAATCCTCGTTATGCTGCCTTCTTGCCTTATATATTTAAGAGATTTATTTTGAAATATAGCAACTAAGTGGAAGGAGGTTACCAAGAAAAAGGTATTCTTTCTTTCCAGAGCACAGTAACATTTAAGGCTAGATTTAAAGTTAAATAAACTGCTGCTGCATCTTGGAAAATATGCACCACTCCCCCGTGTTTATTTTTCCTCTTTCTTGTTCAGAGTTGCACAGTCTACTTAGTTGACTGTGTCTAATTTACATAATCATGTAGTTATTCTTCAGTTTTTCTGTTCCTATTTATAAACCATTCACAAACCATCCACTTAAGTAACAGCATGATTTGTTGTAAGAATTATTATGGTTGTTTCAGGGGGAAAATGCAACATGATTAAATGAAGAAGGAACAAGGGCATTCTAGAAACAGAGGGCTCTAATCCTGCAAAGGGATTTGTAAATGAAATCTGCCCATCAAGTCCTACCCCAAATAGCCAATGAACTAAGGAGGAAATCCAGCAGATACCTTTACAACTGTATAGCCAAGAGCTTAGCAAAGACAAAAAATAGATAAACCAACCAACCATGCACACAGTATCTTCTGGAGAAATGGTAAAGCTCCCAAAGCCATCTGTACGTTAGAAAAAAATTAATGAACTGGATGTATACAGTTGCTGATATGACTCAACTCGGGTCTGAATACGAAGGCTCTAGAGGGAAATCTGCGAGTAGACCTTTGCTCCTGGATAAGTTCCAGCTTCTGATGGAAATGCATCAAGCAAGGAAAGGGCTGGATATTTAAACTGTGAATCCAGCAGAGAAGCCTTTTCTGTATGCAAAAGATGTTTTGCAGGTGCCATAGGAACTGTAACAACTCATGCTTCTAACAAAAATGGCAGTCTGATGTAAGAACATCAAAGTTCAGTATTTTCACCTGAAGTATTTATTCTCTGTTATTTCAGAAATGATGAGTGGGAGAACAAAAAACCTACATGTTTACTAGTAACGGTCATGTTTACAAGCCAGCTATCTACCAGGAGCAGCCGAGAGGTTCCATGAAGGAGAAGTGATGCTACAGAGCCCCATTCATCAGAAAAAACACACCATAAAAATGAAATCCCAAATGAGTGTTCATATGCAGTACTGCTTTTACATGTTTGCGTTACTCCAAAATAAGCCAAAGTGATGGATTCCATTTTTGCTCGTACACAGATAATCCTGGTCCATTCAGACAGTGCATGCACCAGGAAGCACCGAAGAGATTCCACATTAAATTGATAGAACTGCTTCAGAAATTCGTATACAGCTATTCAAAAGCGCGCAGTAACTGTTCACAGTACATTATCTTATAAGCAGCGGTTCCCAAACAGTGAGGGAGATATGAGAATATTTCAGGTGAAGCCAAGCATGGAGCCCAAGAAAATCATTTTTGTGAGCCTAGCGCTGAATGTGTGAAATTCCCAATTGAACTAGCTTGAGGAGCTGCAGATGGGATAAGCTGAGGGACTGGTAGAAAGCAACAGTAAAATCCCTGGTGCAGGGACACTGAGGTACCCTGAATACCGCCAACTTTTCAAGGCAAAAGTACCAAACCACTGTTTCAGAAGTGGCATCATTATTTCATATAAACCGTTCCTGATTACCAGTGCAATTATTTGGATGTTAGCAATAATGAGTACAGCTGAGAATGCAGCTAGTAGTAACATCCTGGCTAAAAGACAGAAAACTAAACCAAAAAGACTTTAAACTCAATACTTACAAGCTGTATGGTAAGATCTATTTTCACTCAAAAGTTATAGTATTAAGACTGAGGAACTTAAAATTCCAGGGACTCTTTTAAGCTAATAATTATGTCTGTGGCTACAACCATGATCTAGGGTCTAGCATTTCTGTGATGCACTTCTGCCTAGGGGTTGGTACTGGTTTAGTTTCAGACTCTGTCTTGGCAACCAAAGAAATGGTATTTCCATGGTCAGATAAACTGTTTTTTCTACAAGGACCAATTTTGCGAGGAGCAGCAACAGGTGTCTGCATGTGTGTTACCATAGATAATTTTGAATCCAAAGAACTACTACAAGGTGTGCTGTCATGTTTCTCCCAGTTTTCCTTGCCAAGTTGCAAGGCAAGTTGCTGTGTGTCCACTTGTGTTTTTGTACTGTATGGTGACTTAGAGGGTGGTGGTGGAGCTCTTCTTTTCTTCCCTCTGCCATCACTGGGACTTGCAGTATCTCTTCTGGGGGCTGGATGCATGTTTTTCTGAACAACCATCTCATGAGATCCATCAAAGAGTGAGGCCCATAAGGAAGATGCAGACTCTTTCTGCTGGCAAAGCAGGAACTCGCCATCACTCTCTTCAATTTTTCTTTGTATGATATCAGCTAAGCCCTCGTATTTCACTGGAGAATCAATGCCTGTAATTTTAAGGGACAGCAATTAACTCAGATTAAAATGTTACCAATGATTTTACTCCTCCCTATTTCATTATTACTATTCAGAAGAGAAAACTATTAACTACGTCTCACGAAGCCTGGACTACTACTAAGAGTATTAATGGAAAAAAATGGAAATGATTACATATGCTCTCCTAGAGAAGGCTGAGGTGACGTGAGGGAACTGTTTGTGTGACAGCTGGAATTGAAAGAACAGGGTAGGCATTGGTATTTCTTACCAAGTAGAAAAAAACAAGGTACTATATACATATATACACACACAAGAAATTAGATATATTTTGCTGTATAGTATTTGTAAAATTTTGTTTCACAAAAGGCCCATGGAAACATCTATGACTAAATATTCTTGTGCCTCCAGCCTGCAGAAAATGGGACATCTTTACATTTACTATTTTTCTTTATGTGCTTTAAGACTGTCTTGCCCCATTTCTGATCTCTCATATTGAGTTTTGTTTGTTTGTTTTATGTACACTGCAGTAATGCTGGCCTCTAAAATAACAGCAGTATCTTTTCTATTTCAGGTCACACATTAAGGATTTTTAACACAATTTTAAACACAGGGTTTTACATATGAATACTGTAAATAAGCACAAAAACTCTGGCATATAAAGAATGAAACAGCATTTGTATTCTGCTCCACAGCAATATATTTGAGTATGAGCAGAATTATGCTACAGCATTACCTTTGTAAAACTTCAATATATTTGATTTACTCCCTTACTGTTCTGCGTTCATAGCTCAGAGAGGACTTTTTTGACTGTTCAGTGCTCTGATGCACAGTAACTCGGTGACCCACATGACATTTTGAGCATCTTCACAATTCCAATCTGAAGCAGCAAGCAGTCAGGCATTTAAAGTTGTACAGTGTTTTTTAGCCAATACTGCAATGGATTCATTAAAATAAAGTGACCTACTTTTTCTAGTCTGTAAATATTATTTCTGTAATGAAACTATTAAAGTAATCCTGCTGTGTACCATTTTGCTCTGCAAAAATAGTAGTTTCAAATACATGCTAGATAGATTTTCTGAGTGTGTTTTTCAACATCATTATGACAGACCAAATAATTAGGTAAGTTAAGTTAGCTAAGCCTTTAAATAGCTTTAAGAACACCAAATTAATTTCATGAAACTAAAGACATTATTGTTTGGGAGACTATTTTACCTTTACATTCTCTGAGCTTTACACTATTATCATGGTGAGCGTTTACTTCTAGTGATGGCTTTTTTGAATGTGTTCAGTGCTCCCTAGTTAGAGTTCAGATTGCAGATTTTTTGAGTCAAGGTAAAAAAGAAATTATTTGTGCTATTACAAATTCAGATTTAATGTGAACTCCTTGGCATGCAATTATGTTGATCTTTCATTGTCTGAATTGCCCTTGAAGAACTCAGTGTTTCAACATCAACACCAGAAGCCATCTGAATACAGACAATGTTGTTTCTGTTACCCTGCAACTTGAAAAGACAAATCCCACTTACTCATATCATGGTAGACGGAGGTCGCTTCTTTTGTCAAGAACAAAGGTGGTTTCCGTGGTGACATAATCTCAATTTTCATAAGTTCTTCACAACAATGTTTCCACTGGCCTGAGAGAAAAAAGAGAACAATGATTGGAACTTAAACAATTCAGCTTGAAAAAACTGAAGTCGTTAGGTTGTGTTAGGAAACTATCTCCAAAGAAATGCTAAACAGTAAGCATTTACTTTCCCTTAGCAGGAACACTCAGGATGCATTTTCAGTATTTTCAACTCTGATCTCATACCAACTCTCAGCATGCTAAGCTATACTATATATGGTATAGTAGCTTATATGTAAGGTACTACCTTTAATTGAAGCATCTCAGCAGTAGTTATACTATAAACATTAAATATGATAATTTGCCTTCAAATCTCCAACCCTAGTATAAATTCATCACTTTTTTTTTTTTATATCACCCTTTAACGTTAAGGAAGCTTATAAAGTTATCAGGGGATGAACACCAGTATACTCAAGCTGGATATTATCCAACTGTTAAAGTAAAGGAACAGTTCTGTCTTTAATAGAGGATAACTTCCCTTTTATCTGTTAGCAGACAAGGAAACCTCTTTTTCTATTAATAGATTTTGACCTTAAGGAAAACAAGACACAGTAAAATTACTTTGTTCATACCAATCATTCTAAGTTTTCTGAGCACATTAATTTTAAGAGATTTTTAAAACCAGTGAAGAAAAAATGTATTTAAATGCCAAGTGACCCATTTTCTCTGAACCTAAGGAAAACGTCTTAAAAAAATCCATGGGTATTCTATCTATAATGAATAAGTACTAGTTCTTTTTACCCCACTCCACAGCTAATTTAAAGAGGATGCCCTAGTTTTTGCTTGGTATGTTTCTTTAATTGATAGAGCCTCTTCTCATTGTAACTCAGAGCTAAAAAGTAGAAGAAATACAAAATAAAATACCAAGGTCCCACAACCTCAGTTCACTGATTTCATTGGTGTGGCCTCTGATTAAACACTGGTATTTCGTTAGTCTGCCTCATTCTGTTTTCTGCCCTGATGAAAAGGACTATAAGGAACCAACTGTACTTTGTCAATGACAGCATATCTGACTGTTGTTCTCTGCTCTTAAGAAATTTGTGAGTAAAACTACTAAAGCAGAGGAAAAAGATGAAGACAAGTTAAATATTAATTAAAGGAACTATATATGTTAGTGTTAAACAAGCAACACGATATACTACCTCACTAGCATTTCACTGTCATACCAAGAAGCAAAATTTCTTCTCATGTAAGAACAGTGTTGTTCCAGAGGTTAGCCAAAGTCAGTAAGATAGTTAATTTTTTTTTCAGGAAGCTAACCAGCAAAGATCCCCAAACATTGTAGCATTCAACACAGAAAAAAAAAGTGATTGGAATATTTATTTCGTTTATATCATTTTACAGAGCCTCAGGTACAGCTGTTGCCAGTTTCAAGTAAGCAGTACGTATTTGCATACTGTTCAGCTAGGTGTGCATACTCCCCTGTGGCAAGGGGTACCAAAACCTTAGAATTACCAACAGAATCAAGTAATCCCTAAAGCAGCAAACAGCAGTTTAATTAATCCATAATGCTGCTGGGCAAGGAACATACATGTTCCTACTTTCAAGGGCTGGCTCAATCTGCATCCTATCCAAAGCCCCAAATGAATCCTACACCCTCACCAATTCCCACTAAGACTTCCAGGCCTCATACATGCTGAATCCCACAAAACCAACACACCACACACCACTGACAGGATGCGCAGGTAGAGGTGGACCCTCCCAGCTACAGTGGAGAAAGACATGGTAAGAATTTAGCAGTCCTTAAAAATATCCAGAACGATGCTAAAAGAGGCCAAGTTCATTTGAGACTGGTGGACATGTTCTACTACTGGTTTCCTGCAAAAAGCCAGGCTGAGCATGTGGACACCAGTTTAGTTAAATATTTGTCTTCCAGTGGCTTAGACCAGCACCCAATATTATTCCAAAGAACATTTTTCTTCTCAATGTTGCAAACAAAGGATTATGAGGCAATTCCAATTCAAATTGTTCAAAGATTCCTTTGATGTTACATAACATCCCTTTGGAAGGGCATAGTGCCAGCGCTGCCTGCTTACTTACTCAGATCATAGAAGTGCTGCCAGAAAGCCTCCATCCAGTTATGAAGTTCTTCCCTACTGTCAGTAGCAAAAAGTTGAGTCGCAGCCTCTCCAGACACAGGGTTGATAACAGAAAAGTTATTAGTTCTTCTCTTGAAGTCCTTACCCACAGCTCGAATTCTGGTTTCCTACAAACGACAAACTGTGGTAATGAGTTATTGCTTCAGCTCACTCATATCAACTTATGGCCAATGACAGTGTAATGGGGGTGTAAGTTGGCTTTTTATTTAAAAAAAAGAACTAAGTAAGGTCAGTAATCGCTTATGAAAATATTTTCTTATAAAACAATTCAAATGACACAATATATGAAAATAAGAGAATGGAGCAGAACTATTGCAGTCTGGGTCTAAATTACAGAACGTATGTTCTGTTTCCCCTCCCTCTGCCTTTACAAGCTCATCTCATCTTACTTCATAGCAGTTCGGTGAATAACCAGTAACAGCAATAGCCAGCTCCTTTTCTCCAAAATCTTCATCTGGACAATCGTATTTTTATGGTTAGATCTCCTAACATACTCCTGTGGGTCATTTTTTATGCAATGGATTCTAAACATACATCTATTTTACTTGCATTTCAGTGAATCAGGACGTTCAGTGCTAATGCTACAGTGACATGTAATTTAAAAAGAAACATACCTTGTCCACATTTAAAGTAGCATTTGTAGAAGTAATTCATACAGTTCTACTGAACAGATTTCCAATGAAAAAAATTTTTGGTCTAGTATCAAAAAAAATCCTATTTGTCATTTCAAAATTTAGTTTTGCCTTATTTAGAGAGAGCTAGATAGAAACAATTAAAAACATATAATAAGTCATTCAGAACTAACAAATCATTAGTTCTAACATTCAACTAATATCACAAACATCATGCAGCAGCACTGTTAAGAGATTTTCCCTTCTGTTCAGGTACATAGTTCAACTGATTTTTATCATCTAGACTAGATCCAGTGGTATTTTCATAGTATCTAGTTTCTTTGTTATGGCATTACTACAGTAAAAAATAGCACTTACCATTAACTCAGTGAAAAAACTGTTTATGTATTTTTCATGTGTAAGATACCGGAAGATTTTAATAGAAGTCTCACAGAGCACAACTGAAAAATTTTCCAGAAAGCACTGCTGTTCATCACAATGTGATGAACAAATGAAAATAATTAACACCACTTTATTTACAAAAGTAAAACCAGACCCCCTGAAATATCTTTGCACATACATTTCAACCAGACCAAATGAGCAATGGGCTGTTATAACACTAGCATAGCCCACGAGAGCAGCATGATCCCAAATCCCACGAGGATGATGAGTTTTGGCACCCTAGGGCCAGCCAGCCCCGAAGCCTCCTGCATGGTAAGGACGTGCAGCAGCTGGGTGCTACACAAGGGTGGCATGCAGAGCACCCTGTGTTTCGAAGGAAGCCGACTGCTACAGCCAGGATTGCATTCACTGTCTGGGTAGACAGCAAAACTGACCTCCAGGTGGCCTTGGGGCACTCCTCAAGGTACAGTGAGGACAGATCAGCCATGTTCCTTCTTACACAATTCAACCAAATGTCAAAAGTCTGCTACAGATGTCAAATATACACCTACAGAAATTAAGTTTACACACTGGATCCCATGGGGATATGCCTAGTTCCGATACTCAGAAAACCCAAAATTATTCTATAGAATATTCCCCAGATTTTCAACGCATTGCTGAAGTAAACGTTTGAAATAACTAACAGCTGCTTGTAGCATATCTGATGGATATGCTCATTTAAATTCTTCTGTCTAAAAATAGGAGATGAAGTAATTCATCCATAAGTGCTCTATATCCCATTAACTCAGGTAACCATAGATACCAGCAAAAAAATTAAATCAAATAGATTAACATTTGACAGGTAAGAACTTCAAGCATACCATACACATACAAGTTTATTTAATGATGTTTGCTGCAGGTTTTATTCCACAACTACGTTATTATTCAAAGGAGATAAATCCTCATGCAACAATCTGTACCTGATACTTGAATATTTAAAGAGTGATACAAGATGGCATTACAGTAATGGGCTGATGAATTGGGTGAATTACACCATGAGCCCAGTTTCACTTAAAAAAAAAAAAAGTGACTTAAGGTACCATGTTATAAAACTGCCCAACCTTTCACAGTCTTATAGACAACTGAAGCAAGTCTGCTAACCAGCTGAGCTCTCCTGCTCTTGTAAAGACCAGAACAAGCAGCTGATTGCAGTAGGAAAACTGAGTTGAATCTTGAACTCAAATGACTCCTTTGGGGAGGCTGAGGCTAATCTTACATTCTATATACTTTTTTTCTTTTTTGAAGGTGGGGAAAAAGATGTTTATTTATTTATTGATTTATTTTTAAGCATAATGTAATAACAAGCCTTCCTCTATACCTTTCCCCTGCAAATAAAAAAGTTCTTTGCCTGACAACACTTCTCTGGAAAGCTCGTCGGTTAAGCAAAGTTAAACAAAAACAGAAGAAAGAAGCTTTTTATTGCTAAGGTGCAGCCGTTTCCTGCTAAGCCAATCCTGAAACACTGACGAGCAGAGTTTATAAAGATCACTTCAAGACATCAAAACAAATTACAGTTCTTGAGAAAAATATTGAATAGTCTAAAATCCAGTTCTGTGCATCTGCTCTAAGATTAAACAAACCGAAACGGATATAGCAAATTTCTTCTATGATTTTAATACCAAAAAACAAATCAAGAAATAAAAACAACACTGGAAACAAAAAATAATCTGTTCATGTGTTGGTTTCTGCTGTAATGTTAACTTTAAAATTATGGTTTTCAAAAATAATAATGCATAAGACCAAATCTACCAGATTAGCTTTATTCCCTCCTTTCATCTTCATTGTTTTGTGAACTTGTATTACCGTAACATCCACGTTTCCACTGGATGGTAAGTACTATGGGGTAAGTATAAAATGGAAGAGCAATATTATGATATATTGCTATATCATTTTACCTATCGTCAGTGCAATGCAGCAGCCAAACACCAGGAGGAGGAGACATCATTATATGACCAGCCAGCACTCCATGGAGCACCAGGGAGCCATAAAGCATAGTTTCCTAACCACTTAATTTGAGCATGTGTGTTACAAGGTCCACTGTGTGGTATCTGGGTATTGTATCTGCTTCCCCTGCCACATCCAGTCATTTTCAAGCAATTGCAGAACTAAACTGAGTAATACAACACGAGATATTTGGGGGCATTTAACTAATCTGTGCTATATTTTCACATGTACAAAGGCTTGTCTAAGTCAGACAGCAGGACAGCAACATTAGTACACACAACACCGATAGTTTCAGGGATGCTCTTAATGCACCAGTGCTGGAATTGCCTGACATTCATAGTAAATATTGTCCTGACTCCCTAAATGCTCACATTGTTAAGAACTTGTATCAATACCCTTCTGTTCCAGTCCCATGGTGTATGTACTTTTTGGTTTCTTAAAAACACTACACGGTCCCCTTGAAGTTATACTGCTACAGCCATCACTACATTTTCCAACGCATTTCTCTACCTGACCTAACCCAGAACAGATGCTCCAACAAGAACTGTCATTCGCAGTAAGTCTACAGAAGCATCAGGTTGATTTTCTCCTTTCACTCTTACTATGCTGTTTAGCAATATATCTGTGAAACCTGAGCCAACGGCTGAAAACATTTGTTCCTCACCCTACTCACCTCAACAGCTAGTACAAGCATGGAGATAGCTCTAGGCCTGCTGTACTGCACGGCACCAGATCAAAGAGGGCACTTGCAAAACATGCCAGGGAGGAAATCATGGGCCTGCGTTAATTTGAAGTGATGTCCTAGAATTCCTGAAGCTTTCACATCCATGTCACAAAAGAGTTTTATAATATATGAAGGAGCCACAACAGGATACTGAGCAACAAATGTGAACTGTTAGTACATGCACCTATTTGCTAAACTATCATGTGCAGGCAAAGCCTTTATTATTCATTTAAAACTAAAGAAAGCTACAGAATCTTAGGAACTGGACCATAAGGAACATTTCTTGTTCAACTTGGATTCCAGCAAATTTTCTTCGCCACAGAAAATGTCATTTCTCTTTTCCTACTTAGTTGTGCAGTATAATGTTATAATTACATTTGGCTGGAACAATAATAGTAACACTTGCATAATGGGAACTGCAGAACCATTCTTGCTCAACAGTGGTAGCAGTGAAGTCATCCGAAGTTGAAGTAATGAATTTGGTGGTCTTAATAGCTTCAAGTCTCGATTCAAAGGGATGGGAAATAAGGTTATCAGTGTGAATATTTTCCAGAGAGTTTCTCATAAAACCAGATGACTTCATTGCTTTTCAGAAAGTATCTTGCAATTACATGTAAAGGACCAGCTTCATGTTACAGATGACAGTACCACATATGCAAATAGAAGACATTTAGTTAGGACATCTAGAGTTGATTTTCAATCTCAACTTTGGTTTTGAAATTGCTGTTTCAATAACAACATGTAGCAGACAAGCCCATATGATTAGCTTGTGTTCATTTAATATGTAAGACAGTTTCATAATAAAAGAATCAAAAATCTACAGCCATTACATTATTTTCAAGAGAAACTGTTTAAGTACTGAAGTATCCAAATGTATTAAATTGCATTTTTTTCTGGCTTTAATATCAATAAGGATTCACAGTCTCCTTCTCCAGCAGCCTGACATTTCTGCAAAATGGTAAGAGATACATGATTTATGTACCTCGTACATGTTAGCTGTAAGGATACTCTGCCAACATACAAACATTCTCCCAGCAAAAACTTATTAAGCTGGATTTTAGATTCTAACTGTATTGGTAACTCAGAGGAGTAAAACGCCTTAGGAGAATATGGTTAGTTTAAAAGGAAAAGCAAAACAAGGATATAGACCAAAGCAGCAAACCCTAAGGAAAGATTAGAGATATCCTGACAGATAATTTAAAAAAAATATTCCTGTTACATTTTAAACTATGGAATTAGTCACACTATATTTTACTAAAGTTTACCATTTCCTAACTGATATTGTGAACAACTAGAAAATAGATAGAGTTATGACAAAGTTTGACTAGCATAATTAAAAGTGACTGAAGAAGTATGCAACTGAAACTGCTTGAATATGTACTGTGGTGTAAACATTTTTTTAATGAAGTGGAAGAAAACGATGGCTTTGTTAAAATATAAGGCACTAGCAGAAAGGTGTTTTTAATTAAGGAATCAATTTAAAACATAGCACATTAAAAAATCCTAACAAAAGCAGTTCATATTGTTATCCCTAGTTTAAATGTTTGGTATATATAGAGATTTTACTCTATGTAAGAATGCGATCCAGTTTCCAGGAACTTTAAAGCCACCAAGAGCTGATATTACTGTTGTAAGAAGCAGTTCTTTGTTACTTTATGTTCCTACACATTGCCAATCCTGCCCCAGCTCCTTCCGCGTACAAATGCTTGTGTGGTCATGTAGAGATCTGGATAAAAGAATGCATTAAAGAGAACCATGGTTGAAGCCAACCCTCCCCCCCAGCTGAGCTAATTTTAACCCACATCAGTTCCCTACTCCAATTCATCAGTCAGCTGCCCTACTGCCTGCCCAGCATACAGCAGCACAGCAGCCAGAACAAGACTGGGAAGGGGGAGAGCTTCTTTCAGAGTCACCATTGGCATCAAGTGGTCACACAAGTACAGCACCAGAATCCAGATCAACCCATGCCTAACACAGTTCCCAAATGTTTGTCTACTTAACGCAAGATGAATCCAGCTAAGCCAATTGCAATTTACATTAAATTCCTCTGCTCATCCTTATGTGATACTAACTCTTGATGACTGCACCAAAAACAGTTTTTGAAAGCATCTGTTAACTCTAATGCTCTCCATTCTAAAAGGTCCTTACAGTAACGTTCCTTAATTGAATATGTAAATAGTTATTTAAAATTAAATACTTAACATTTTTAGCCAAATAGAAACATTTTAAGTTTTAAATCCAGAGTTTGCCTATCAGGGTACAAAACTCAGTAATAATGCTGTAAAGAACGTTCAAAGTTATTGTACCCTGTACAAAAACAGTATTAAGAAAAGCAGCTTATTTTAAAGCACTAAAATATTTTGAACAATTTTCCAGTTCTCCCTCTAATTAAGACTGTGGCCAAATAACACAAAACAACAAAAAAGCTTTTGTTAAAATTCCACCTTGCTGAGGACAAAAGCCTCCCAGAACATTACTAAGTGACTGCAGACAATGGAACAGTCATATTACAAGTTATCACTTTTCCTAAGGAAAAACATCCTCCTTTTCACCCTTATGTTCAACAGTTTAGCGCAATAGAAGGAACTTATATCCACAGCTAAGACATTTAATGCCCTTGCAAAAAAACTCAGCGACTGCAAATTTCACTGAAGCATATCCTACTGACATCCTACCTATAAAGCTTTCTGCATACCAGCAGCTTAGAGCCAAAATGACTGTAGGTGTATGTCTTAAAACAAAAACCAACCTCTTCCAAAATAATAATTATACAAAAACACAGGCAAACAAAAAAAAGCCCCACATACAATCAGTTTTACCTTGTTGATGGAAACTGTCAATGCTGGCTCCAGTTTAGCCTCAATTTCTTCTGGTGAGTAATAACAAAAGAGCTTTCCACCTCTCAGTACGCAATACAGCCTCCTCCAGCTAGTTAAACTTCCTATCATTTGCTAAAGAGAAGAAGCAGAGAATTGCCAGCCATAAACTACAAATTAAGAGCATAGTATGAGGTACACACAGATTAGCCTGTGTGATCAAAAATACTTCTCTACACTGAATTAATTTTTTCTTAAAACAAAGGCCTTCTGTTGCAGAATCACCATTTTTTTTTAAATGCTAGCAATAGTTTAAGTGTCTTTTGGTATTTTACAGTTTTCCCAGATAAATTGTCTTATGACACTCACAATACAGAATCTACTGGTTCACACAGACTGAAGCCTAGAATTGGTGTCTACAGTAAGAAAAAGATCACCTTTATTAGCTACATTATTAAACAACAGAAGAAACAAAAAGAGTATTTCACTTTGGAAGTATGCAGTATATTCAAAGATATTTGTCTAGGATCTTCACACTCTCAAATGATTTTTTGAACAGCTTTCATAGATGCATTATAATTTCATGACCAGTTTAGACCATATAATTTAGTACTCCTGACAGAAGAACCAGCCCCTCTGCTTATCACCATCTTGTTTGCCTAGTTGTGCAACTAACCAAAACAGAGAAGTAAACTGAGTTCACATGAATCATTTTTGGAGCGATGAGTTTAAATATCGTTCCCCAGTTGGATTCACCAACTACATGAGAGGTACATGCAAGGGTGGGAGCAACAGGACTATTAGGTCTGCTGCTGTCAAGTACCAGCCTAAAGGGATTCTGAAACAACTGTACTTGATCTGTATTTAATAGCCTAAATTGTTTTACTGATAAGCAAATGAAGTAAACATTTATTTCTTGACTATTAGCCACTGTTTGTAAATAGTGAACAAAAAGATGCTGTTTATAAACAGTGACTGTCAGGTAGAATCTCCTCCCTTGCTAGAGGCAGGACAGGTAGAAAAATAAGCTTCTCAAGAAACCACTCCAGGAAAAAACAAATGCTTTAACAGCGGAGTGTAAGTGACAGCTATTAACAGAAGAGGATATAAACACAAACAAAATCTTATTACCTGCTGATTCAAAAATCCCGCCATCATGTCCCTAGTCATACAGGAAGGCTGTGCAACTAAACGGCAGCACATGTTTCCATACAGGGGGAGCCAAAAAGAAGATTCCTCTGGGAGAAAAGACCAGACCAAAAAAAAAAAAAAAAAAAAAATCAAGCAAACAACAAAAACACACACACAAAAAACAGTTCTGAATATTTCCCATAAATACATAGTTTAACTTTTTACACCCATTTTTACATAAATAAGCACTTTACATTCAAATAGACTTCATCCCTTAAGATTAGATTGAGACTGATCTTTAGTAAGTTTTTTTTTTTTAAATCATCAGAAGTTCTAAAAGAATTTCAAGTAAAAATGGAGATAGTGTTCTGCAAGAACAAGTTATTCTTACAAAAGAAATCTAGCTCTAAATCTAACTTCAGAGCTAGAAACACTTTGAAAGATAGAGCACACTGGCCACCTCATCCAAGTAGGATCCCTGAGCCCACCCCAACTGGGGCACGGCTTTTTATGTGAGCACTTTGCTCCAGATTGTTTAAGACTTGAATTTGTATCCACTTCTGTCTTCTGAACTAGGAAAGTATTCAGGATTCCAAGGAATTACCAATAAATTGCAGCCTCTCTCCTCACTCAGCTCTGCTATGCCAAAGGCATTCTCTTCTGTAATTAGAAGCAGGTAAAGCAACGTTCCATTGACATGACTCTGTCTTTAGTCATGTTTTAGAAATGCTTGTAATGAACCAAAATACCCAGCTATGTCATTTCTCACCAGAATAAGTTATGTAAATTAATGATAGAAAAAGAAATGTGAAGAAGAAAAAGTAGAAAAGAGTAATAAAGAAAGGCTTACAAATTAATATCAAAGATACATAGAATTTTTCATCTAAACCATCAAGAAACAAATGTCCCATAAATCTTCAGATCTGTACTTATTCAGAATGAATGAAGGGTAAAGAATTAAATTCTCTTTCGGATCAAATCTACCCATGTAAAAGATGAAGTTCCCAGACGTGACAGTCAGCTACAAAGACCCGTGTCTTAGTTTAACAATTAGAGGGTGGATTACAGAAAGGGCTATACTTTAAGAAAATAACAGATGAAGTATGAAAAACTGTACTCTTGCTACTTAAAATATCACCTTCACTTGCAACATAATCACAGTACCTAAGTTAGCATCTTGCTTGACTGCTGCCACCGGCAATTTGTACTGTCCCAGAAGTGAAAGACAGCGACCACGGCAATTTGCAAGCACACGTGCTTATGTCCTGTGCTAAATCTAGGCCTGAAACAGCCTAGCTCAACTGAAGCTTATTTTATTTAAAAAAAATTTCATTCTGATGAGGAAAAAGCTGTTCTTCACTCTGATACCCCTCCCTAGTTGTGAGGAAGGGGAAAATAATTTGTATATGTCTACAGCTCACATACGATCAAGATGCAAATGACAGAATAAACTCCCAAATGAATTAAATTTTCATCTGGACTTGAAATTTTATCCACTTACAGTTTATTCAGCTGTGTATAGATGCCTGTTTTAGAACAGTTAAATATTTTATTTAAAGTTGTTCTATATTAAATATCAAGAAAAATAGTCTCTTTAAACTCTTTAGTTTACAAAATAGAGAAATGCAGAATGTTTCTGTTTTATTTCCTTAAATGGTACCATATGTACTTACCATTTCCTGTAATGGTAAGGTTGTGGGTCCTGAAACCATCTTCAGCACTCTCCAGCCCCAAAGTGGTATATGCTAGCAAGTTGTACTTTGCTCCACTGTATGTGAAAGAAAAGGCACAATTAAGTCATTTCTGCTTCGCATGGCTCAGGCAGAAATTAAAGGGAGTCTAGAGGTGCCCAAGAACACATTTGATTACAGGGGCATGCTGAGATGCAAGGCAGCACCTGCTGGTGACCACAGGTTGCTATCCCCAAGCTTCTTCCCACAGAACTCCCACATCTCCAGTTTTCCTTGTAAATGAAAACTGTCCCACAGTCTGGTCAGCTGATTCCTGTATCCTTATCTCTGACCTTGCCTCCACCCCATTGTGGTGTTCTCCCCCTTCCCTTTCTGGGGGGGGAAGTGAGAGAGCAGTTGTGGTGGAGCTCAGCTGCCCACCTTAACAAAACCACCACACGCATGTGGTAGCCCGTTCCCTCCCACCCCATGATTTCCAGGCCAACACCACGAGGCCTCATCAGCTCAGTCCCCTCAGCAACTCCCATGCCCACCTCCCTGAGACCCACCACCCGGGAGGAGATGGCTCATGTAGCCACTGCCTCTGAGCTGGCTCAGGTGTACTGGTGCAGCAGTCGCTGCCAAACCCAGGCACAAGTGCTGTGCTTTCCATGCCTCCCGCACCTTGAGGCTGCTAGAAGCATCTCTCTTTTCTGGTCAGACACCAAACAACTTTTAATAGGTTTGCAGATTTTATTCCTAGGCCTAAACCAACCAAATTTGGTAGTAGGATCAAAAATTAGTATAACCAATAGAACAACTGATGACAAGCTTTTTAAAAAAACAGGTTTAAAAATTAAGAAGTTTTATACTGCTTTTCCATGTTACTCTGCTCTTTCACTTTGACAGTGTAGATTAAATATAAACAACTTTTATAAAGTATATATACACACACACACTTAACAGTATCCAATAGTTTGAATCTTTGCATGCAGAAAATAAACCTGTGTAGAAATCCTACAACCAGTTTTGTAGCATGAAGGACTCTTTCACTTATTGTGCTTACAGGGGGAATTTTAAATATCATATTTGCAATTCAGCACAGTATGTGGAATGCAGTTCTTAGAATAAACCAGTATAAGTTTGGTACATGTTTAACCTTTTTCCCCAAATACTCTTCAGACAGAGTAACAGATTTACAGTCTAGCAATGCAGTAAGAATTCCACCTGGCTAATAGCAGTTTAAACAAAGTTCACAAGAAAACAAACCACTTAGAATCACTAACTACTCCCCCTAACAGGATCTAGCATTAAATCCCTAAAATATCTTCTGTATAGCATAAGATAGCTTAGAGCCAAAGGTGAGAACAGAGTACTGAACTGACATCACTAAAAAAATATATATGTGTTTTCCAAATGTTATCTTTCCTAATAGCAGAGTAAGCACATACTGTTTTAAAATCTTTGGCTCTCCAGAGGAACAAGGCAGATGCCTACCTAGCCCTAACCCCAGTGAAAGAAGAGGCAAAAATTATAAGACCGTTAGCAGGGAGGTCTGTTACACATCTAATTCAAGGCAATAAATAGAAAATTAAATAAGTTCACATTCTGGGGAAAGAACCACCGCTATGAAACATTTCAAGAGGGCAATCTGAACTCATCAGCATTTGAATATATTCCTTCCTAGACTGCTCCCTAACAAAAGATTCTCCATTTGTTATGTTTTGCCATCCAGTTAAGCTATACACTACCAGTCTACTTAAGCAGTACAAAAAGGTTCAGATTCTTCTCACAGATAAAACTTCTGTGCTGATTTTAGTTATTTTTTCTAAAGCATGACTAATTACCACAACAACCTTGCCAAAAAAAGTCAGCTACTTCACTTTTAAAATATGCTTCACAGTAACATTTTCTTTCTAAAACATAACAGTCATTCCTTTCAGCCAACTTCAATATAATTTGGAAGTTTTATCTGCAACTGTTTTTCAAATTTAACAGGCTAATCAGGATTATTGAGTGTGTTTTGCCTATACTTTTCACAGAAGTAGCTAACTGCCTTAAATGGCAGCTTCTTTGTACAGCAAAGAACAATCTGCCTGCTGCAGCTCATACACTATTTTGCATATCTGTAATATTTTTCCATTTAATAACTTCGCAAAAAAAATATCCCCAGCCTGCCTATGGCAAAGGCTCATTGTTAAACCTGTTTACTGATCAAGAGGCAGAGGCCCTGATGTTGCTAAGCAGACCCTGGCACAAGTTATATCTATATCACCCTATTATCAATGCATATTAATTAATACAGCTCAGATTCCAGAACCTGTTCTGGAATATTAATCTTACTGTTAAAAACCCCAGTCTTATTTTACTCATCCAGATATACACAGTGGAAGATTTGCAAGTCGAAAAAATGCCTAAGATGTTCAACTTCCAATCACATCTTAAATAATAAAGGGTGAAAATAAATATAATCTTCAGGTCATAAAAAGCACCCAAATATAAAAATGTTGCAATTAGATCAGATTATGTTCTTCCAGCAAAATATCAACATGAATTTTCCAACTCAAAGATAGGACACTGAAGCCATGCCTCGAGCCCAAAGAAGGGCAATACATAATGGGCAGTAGCAACAAGCCCATGTGGAAGCCAGTTCTGCAAACGAATAAATTTGTGCTGCAAGGAGTCTCTCTGCTGACTTTGTCCAAGCGCAACTGCTAGAATTCAGTAATATAGCTGCACTAAGCATTTTTCTTCTACAACAAATGTAAATAATAATAATAAGAAATAACAAAAAAAATGAAGCAGGCAAAACCGCATAAAAATGAAAAGATAGATAACTAAAAACAGAGAGAATAATAATATAACTGATATTAACAAGCTGAAGCAACCATTCAAAGCATTTTGTCACCAAGCTTTTCCAAGAAGTAACAAGTCCAACAGTCTCCTCACTAAACAGGGAGCCTTCTAAGCCAAGGAGTTTGACACAGAGGGATCGCAGAATTTCTGGAAAAGGGACCACCTCATCCCACACGTGCTCTGAGAAGAAAAGGCCCATACAAATGGAATCTACAGAGAAAAGGTGCTCTTAAAATACAGAAATTTCCCTTTTTTGTTGTTGTGGTTTAATTTCACCTGCTGGACCAGTAAAATTCTCTGGGAACACTTGAAAGATGCAATCTCTCATACTCTTAAGTGCTACATACCAAGGCCTTAATAATAAAAATCCCAAGAGGAGGCTATCAAAAAAATTGACAACTTATTTTCTGCATTTACACTTTGCTTTCCGCGCATCTTTTTTAATCAGCTAGCAAAGCCATTATTAAACACATCATTACTCATTCGATTCTGTTAAGAAATAACAGTCACTGTTAGATGGTGATTTACAGTAAAAAAATCAAACTTAAAGATGGAGGAAAGAAAATATAATAAATTACAGTTGAGAAACCCAAAGCAAAACCCAAGGGAGGAGACAGCTGTTTAGACTGTCTACTGATGCTTCTTCCTCAACAGACAGATGATCTATAGTCAAGCGAGTATGGCCAGCAAATAAGCTTGTGGTTATATCTTAAACAAACTGTACCTAACGTCATCACCCAGCTGGAGCCTGTGGAAAGCACATCCACCTAAGATGATGCACGTTGAAATACACATCGTCATTAGGTGGAACACACTGGAAAGTTAGTGATAAAATTTGCCTTGCTCTATGGCTAAGATCTCTTGGATGTGTATTTTTCAATAAAACACTAATATCAGTACACAGTAATATCAGTTGGACAAAGACTATGCTTTAATGTTTCCTTTTATAATCCAGGCAAACAGATATATAAAGCAAGACTAAGACTTCAACACCTGGTAAGAATTAGACATTGATTCCCTACTGTTCAGCCACCAGAGTGGAAGAAGAAAGAAAAGGTAATACCTTGTAAAAATTACATTCTTAAAAATTAAAAAAAAAAAAAAACAATATTAGCAGTAGTTACAATTTAGGTACTTGGCCTGCTTAAATCACAATGAAATTAAAGTAGCCTGCAAATACTAGTAGGCAGTTAACTTCATTAAAAATGCATGAAAGACTTAAGATTTTTTTTTTTTTTAAAGGAAACATAGGTGAATTACTGGGAAAAGCACATATTTCTATGAACACGAGAAACCAGTAAGCGTTTTTAAAATGTTCCATGCTAAAGTCAATTAAGGACATTTCTGTTAAGCAGCTAGCAACTGTGAAATACCCTAGCCAGTCCGCAGTTTCACTGAAAAGCCAGCAAATGGAAAGGCCCCCATGTGCTCAGCAGCAGCCCAGGCACAGCAAACAGCCCTGTCAGCTTCATTAGGGGAAAGGGTGCAAGAAAGGTTTCTCCTGCCTACACACCACACTTTGACATTTCACAGAACCTGTAACTTGAAGACATGTCTACCATTCTGTAAAGAATGAGCAAAATTGCCTAGGTGCAAGAATGATATGCGGGAAGGAGTAAAGGGCAGGAATACAATAGGTAGACACACAGAGGGACACAGGCAGACAGATCACACAATTTTGATTTCTTCCAGAGATCAAAATATTACTGAGTTTGCAAATAATAGTGGATTTACCAGGTGTACAGAAGAAAGATGAAGTCTACTTGCATGGTTAAAGATCAGAACCAGGCCCCAAGGCTGAGCTACATTGTTGGAATTCACACCTACTTTCTCATTTCCTATTTAATTTTTTTCCACCTGGTTGAGTACAGAAATAATCACTTTCTTGGCAATTTTCCAAATATTGACAATATATTTAGCCCATTTCTATTTTAGAAGTATGATAAAACTCAGAATATCCATATGTAGGTCTTACTGTATGACTGGGTCAGTGAGCAAGACGGACTCAGTGCTGTCTTCTTCCAGTGCAGCTTTGAGTTTCTTCCCTGTAGCTTTGCTGAGGGATGTTTTAAGCTTCTTTGCTAGTTTCTTAGGAGTGTTTGTCACATATAAAGACTCCTCTGTACAGCAGCTATACACTTCAACCTTCACCTGGAAATCTGGTCCTGCTTCATCACTGAAGGAGGTGAGGAGTAAGTTTAAGAGTATTTGTTAATAAACTTAGTATTACACAGCCAAGGAATGCTGCTGCTACAATATATACATTAAATAACATATATTGCTAGTCAAGGGAAGGATTTATATCAGATTCAGACAAAGATATTCATTAAAATGTAATTCAAGACTAGAATACACATCAGTAACTTTCTGCTGAAGTCATGAGATGGATGTTTTAATTAAACCATAAACAATTGCAAACAGGAAATTCAATGTTTAGGTTAAAAACTGGAATAAAAACACAAAAATCATGTTATGGAAATAACACAGGCAAGACATGCAAACACACTTCAATCTGCCCTCTACTGTTGTGCAAAAATCACATGGCTGAAAACCTGTCATGCCTCTGATCCCAAATCAGATTGAACTGTTTTAGCGATATCATAGTTGCACCCTCGGCTCTTCACAGGATTTTTATTTTTAATAACATCTCACTCACAACCAGCACATTTGTCATTCATAGCATCAATTACCTGCTGCTGCGATCTGCCCACACCCTGTTGTCTGTTTTCAATTCTACCAATTCTCATATTCTCATGCCTAGTCAAACCAGAAGCCTAGCCTCATCTTTCAGGTACAAATCATTCATTACGTATCCATAAGGAAGTTATCCTAAAGGCTTTTGTAAGTTTTCCTTTATCTCTGGGCATACAAGGGAAGTTTGAATGACTTTTCCCACTGTATTTCACAGAAAATCATAGGGCTCATTTCTCCAAGAACAGTTGTATCTTTCAAGAATCAAATTTAAATCTTTGCCCCTACTCCTAACTTGAAGAAGTATTAAAGAGCAAGTCTGATTTATGGATACGTGCTCTCTCAACTACTCAGTTTTCAAGATCTTGATTTAAAGTTTTCAGTAGTTCTAGATTTCCAGTCAGTCTCCCTCAGGAGACTGAATCTAAATTGCTAATATAAAATATAAAGCAGCACACAAGAAAAAATAGAAAAAGAGAAATAGTTAAGTGTCTCTCAAGACTCTTTAAAATGTATAAAGTAACATAAAAGTAAATAAGAACACCTTTCTATTCCTTTCCAGGTTACCTTTAAAGATAAGTAATTTCCTGTCTAGTATTCTTCCACTATGAGGGCTGTAGATGTAACACATGCTCAAATAGGTATAACAGAACATGAGGTGTGGAAAGTAACATCCGATTTAAGAAAACTGTGACTTGGGGGAACATCAAAAGAGACCATAGCCTGCTGCACAGAATACCTAAAACACTGGCTGCAACATTCATGCCTACGGAAGTGTATTTTTATAGTGCTTTCCGTTCTTCGTGTTTATATGATTTTGTCCATGAGTTACAAGTTTGTTTTATCTTTAAATAAAATGACTCAGCATGGGGAAAAAAAATAAAAGAAAAGAAACACAGTTCAAGTGGTATATCTACAGCCAGGATCATTCTCTACATAAAAAAACCTACCGGAGGTGGGGATCCACCACCCACTGAAATTAACAGAAACTACTGATTCCTTTGCTCACGGGAAAACTTAGTGGACCTCAGCCAACCATATTCAGTCATATCCCCTTCCAAAAGAAAACAGGGATATTTGTATTTTATTCAACAGAGATAAATTATACTCACAATATGGTTACATTTTCAAAACAGATATCTGTTATTGCTTTATCCACAATAGCCACCTCTGTATCAAAAACCTCAGCTCCCATTCGGAACAAACAAAACACTGCGTAGCGCTGTGATCCTGGGAAGAGTCAAATAAATGTTTTATTACACCTATAACACATCACAATACTAAATGCTTCCAGTAAACAACAAAGAAGAAATGGCAATTTGAACATCTAAGAAATTGCCCTCAAATTATTCCCACCGTAAGTTTTATACCATAGGATTTTATGATAATTGAACTTTCAAAGCTAATGTATAGGTACAACATTCACATACCTACCTCTGCTTAACTTTTTTTTGTCTGATATCTAGTGGCAGTTAATGCTAATAACATCAGAAATGTTAGTAGAAATTCCATTTTCTTTAATAAAATTCATTTAAGAAAAAAAAGAAAATTGTTACAGAGTCAGTATCATTTTATGAACGTACTATATAGGATTAGACTATTTTGCCATGCTTAGCCCCTCTGACCCTATTGAAAATCAAACTGAAATCAATGCCACGTGACAGCTGGAACGGATTTGCGGTTAATCTCCATAACACAGCAAAATGCATGTACTCGAAGGCTATCTAATAATCCACTGAAAACTAACAGACAACTTTCATTTAAATTTCTCACTGGAAACAACCACCAATATACCCTTTCAAGTGCAGACAATGCATAGAACAATATGTTTAATTGGGAGTTTATTAGCTATCCAGTTAATAACATCACTATGCTTTGATTCCTCTGGAAAGTCTCCTCTGCAGGACTTTTTAAAAAACTAGGGTTTAATTGTACAGAACCATAGGACTTTGAACTGCCTCAGCTTGCTACAAACAACAACTTCAAGTTAAGAGCTACTATGCAACAAGCAGAGTAAAATATGGACCTACAGAAAGATCAAAAAAACAGGACTGAGATCAGTACGGACTTCCCCATGCAGTTTTAAGCAATTGCTTATGCCTGTAAATTTATCATAGCAGTTCATTATATCTTACATACTTTCTTTATTGCTGAAGTGATCAGAATCTTTCCACATTAATGGTATTCGGATATCTAAAGAGAGAAAAAAGACAAGGAAATTAAGGTCTAGGCAATACTGCAAAACTGTGTTCAAAATAAAATACAAAAAGTTTATTTTTTCTTTTCCTAGTGTTGTGGAGGTAACAGGACCTTTTACCCAATGAACAGTAGAACTATTTCAATTTTATTATCAACAAAAATAGATTAGTTCAATCTGAAGTGACATTTTCTTTCATAAATTATGCTAGCATAAAGACTATTTTAAACCTTATTTGAAAGTACCCTAAATAACATTTCAGAGTTGCTGTGTAACATAGTTTTGAGAGGTATTTTAGTCCATTATTATGCAAAGATGTAAACTGAAACTCTGCTTGCCTGGTGCTGGAAACCACTCCTCCAACTGCAAGAAGAAAAACTTCCAGGTTTAATGGAAAAATCGGGATACTGATATTGCAAGCATTTAAGTCTTGTTTTGCTAACCACAGAGAAAATACCACTTGTAATCACATATCCAGTTAGAATTGTCTTAGTTGGTATAAAAAGACTATAGAAACTTTTTTTTAATAGAAAATATCCTTCTATACCAGGACCACAGCAGAGAGGCAATTACAGAAACATCATTTTAAATCATGCCTGTCATTTTAATATTAAGAAAGTATCTTCTTCGACAAGCTTTATAGTTTATCTACCCAATCCAATACAGCACTGAGTTATATTTTTCTCTAGTTTTGAGGGCACAAGTTTATTTCCAAACTTTCTCACTCGTCCCTTCTTACAAGCTAAATGCAGTGGGGGCTCAACTAATCCAAAGTTGGTTTCTTAAGTACAACATGATGTTGTTTAGAAGTATATGCAATATATTAAGTGACACAGGATGGCAGCAGTGAACAGCAATACCTCAGCTGTCTTTTGATAAAAATCTTCGATATTGTTATGCAGGAGCATTGCTGACTCCACTGTTCATATGAGGATAATGGAAAAATCCACATACGGTATGCTAGGATGCCAAACAGTAATGCTGTTTTTCCAACAGATTATTTGTCATGTATTCCCACAGGGAATTACACATTCAACTTCTCATTGATTTAAGTAAAGCTACATAAACATAGTCACTGTTTCAGAAGTTAAATTAAAGGAAAAATATTAATTTAAGCTAATTTTGATTATGTTACTATGGGACATCTCATTAAAGATGACATTTCCATTTTGAAACTTGCTAAGTCATCTAATTTTAAAAGTGTTCATGAAATCTAATGAACTTTCACAGTGAACTATCAGTATACAGCTTTAGACCACCACAACTTCCTAAAAATCAAAGCATCACCCTTTTCTGAAACTGCCTTTCATTTCTAAAGATGTATTTGCATAGTAAGCACTTTTTAAAGCCTTCAATTATTTTTAGAGTAAGGAAACAGATAAAAATAGGTTCCTTAAAACAGTTGCAGAAGTCTCTCAAACTCTACATATATATATAAATATTTCTATTAGAAACAAAGCACAGAACACTTCTTCCCTAAAAGGCAAAGGTCGTAAATTTGTATAAATATGTGAAAATAAAGAAATATAATAAAAGCCTTTTAGCATCTTTATCCATAGCATGGCTTGAATGACAATTTTAATGTGCTTGATATTTCTTGTTAACAGTTACAGTAATTGATTAAAGATTGGTTTTGTATGTCACTTTCAATAGCACACTAGCTGAAAAATTTACACCTTAGTCAGAAAATCATCAGGATATAAATTGTCAATTGCATGAACAAGTTTAACATGTTACTTGAAAATCAGTTTTCAACTCACCCGTGGATTGAAAAAGCTGCCATTTATCAAAAACAAAGATCTATTTTCACACATCTTAATTTCAGTTACAATTAGCTATAAATCCATGTGGATTCAGATTTGATACATTCAAGCACTACAGTTTATCAGGTTTTACGCTAATGATTCCTTCTGACATTTATTAGAACTTCACAGAATAACTAAATTATGATTATGCTTTTTGATCAACATTTAATGTGTTGTCTTTTGACAAAATAATTGATTGGTAAGACACAAATTACATAATTTACACAAGTGTGGGGAATAAAAGGACTATGAAAATTTATGTATTAAGGAATGCACTCCCCACTCAGTATCTGACATACAGTTGCTTTCTGTAGGAGTGCATTCCTCAGTACCCTTAAAAAGCTGTTCCTGAACTTTCAGTGTTGGCCACGTGATCACACTTTTTTTTTTAAATTATCTAAGCTTCTGATGCATACCAATCACGTTACACTAATATATTTATAAGTAGATGGATTAGTTTCCCCTAAAAAATCCATTCTGTATCCTCAATTCTTAAATTACATGCCCTTTCATATTACGTAGTTTCCCATTGACCCTTCATCTCCAACCTCTCCCAGCCAATTCAGTCCTCGTATCTCCTGATTCCTGCTGCTTGTATTCACAACTGCCTTCTCAGCAAGGCAGGCGCATGCATATGCATGTCTGCCTTCCAAACATGCAGAGCAACCCCAGCTGCAAATCCACTGAGGGTCAGCATACAAGAGAGAAGAAATGTAGCATGCTCAATTTTCTACACAAGGAATGGGAAAGATAGGGAATGATGTATAATGGGACATCACAGATGTGAACATACTGCAGCTGTGGAAGCAGACAGGGCCTGATCTGGCATGCTAAATGGGCACAGGATGATGGGTCACAGGACGATGCAAGGAAGAACAGAGGGGGCGGGGTGTGTGTGTGTGTGGAACATGTATCAGCATCATGCCAGGATTCCCAATCAGGAATCTCACAGAGAGGCTCCTGCCCTCGTTAAGTATACATAATTACTTCCCATGTAACAGTTCTCTGCTTCTCAGACACACACAGTGGAAAATAAGGAGTTAACAGATGATCTCTACAAGGCATAAATCTCTAAGCAGAGGACAGTTAAGCTTTCCTGCTGTAAGTGGGACCTGGCCAGGCTCCCTGACATCTGAAGAGGCATGGCAGCATCCCAGCACGCACAGGCTTGAGTTCAGAATGAAGTAGTTGATACCTCTTCTCCATGATCTACGCCACATTTCTGAGGATCGTAACCTCCAGTTTGAGAACCACTATAGCAGTAACACAACAAAATTGTTAAAAGATTGCACATCGGTGGTAATATTTCACCCTCATATCCTCTTGTCCCATCAAAACTAGCTTAGTATTTTACACCCTACACAACTTGATTTTTTTTTTAAACTAAAAAACCCTTATGCAATTCTGACGTTCTGAAGATAACAGAAGTATATATGATCTTTACAGCAGATAACTCTATAAATCCAATGACAGGTACAACCATAGCACAGACAGGCAAACAGATGCTTTCATCCAACTACCATAAGGAGGAAAGACAGATATACATCCTGCAAACAGCTGTGCTGGCAGAAAACATTACTGTACCATGTGATCACCACTCTTCTTCCAGTAGAAGTTACCTTTCTTAGAGACATGTCAAAATATGCAGAATGAACTTAAACAGTTTAAGCAGAGATCCCTTCTACATTATTTTTTCAGTACAGCAGCTCAGGGAGCACTAACAGATCTGTTAGAAAAGCTAGCAGAGCAGCCATAATAAGCAACTACAGGCATGCTGAACATAGCACAGATAAAGTGATATATTCATAGTGATGAAATTTGAGACGAGGCAAGGAAACTGTTTATCAGCCTACTGGAAATCACTAGTAAATATACTTGTTGCTAATTTGCATTGAAGCCATACCACTATACCTTTGCTCTAGTAGTTACCTGCACTATCTAAAGAACATTTATATCTGCATACTAGTTACAATTCCGCCTGCAGTTTGTTAGATCATATCAAAAGCTTGTTGGGAGGGGGAGGAGGAAGAGGATGTTTTCAGCACATTGAGTACATATACACTTACTTAGTTTTGAAAGGTATTCAGTGTTCAGTGACAGACAGAAAAAAAGCACTTCCCACTGTGAAAGTCCCTGAAAGGAAAATGTAAATGCTAGGTGGGATCTTTAAAACCAAGTGTGTGACTTAAAAGTACAAATCACCTTGAAGCACAAGAGGATTTATATCCCTGAACCACAAAAGCACTTGAAAAATATCTTGTTTGTATAATTTTGTATTACAAGCTACTGCCCTGCCAATTGGCTGCTACGGTTAAGTTGACAACCCAGCCACTTACCTGATATAGCAACTTTTGCTCTGCATGCCACCCGGTCTTTTGTCCCAGTGCCTGATGACCTGCCAAAAAGAAGGAAAAAAATATGAGGTCTCCGATCTGCACATTTAGGTTTCTGTAACTCAACCCTTTAAGCATTTAAAAAACATCAGGGGATCCATATTATAGCTTATTTCAAAGTCTTTTCTTTAAAGTCAAATTCGGTCTCTCTGCTTTAAGATACAAGTCTTTAGATTCTTGAGGATAATATGGAAGGAAGGTACACCATCAATTTTCTTAATTCCCTAGAAGATCTTACTCCAAAGCTTATTTAACCTGAGTATTAAAAGAAAAGTAGATTCATCTTTCCTGTCTTTTCCAGCTCCAACAGAATCAAATACATTATCAACTTTACTCCTTCTGTACACATGAATGAACAACTTAATTCATCGATTCTATGGGTCCGGATGGGATTCATCCCAGGGTGCTTACAGAGCTGGCTGACATCATCGCGGGACCTCTCTCAATTATTTTTCAATAATCTTGGGAATCTGGAGAGGTCCCATTGGACTGGAAGCTGGCAAATGTTGTGCCAATTTTCAAGAAGGGCAAGAAAGAAGACCCTAGCAATTACAGGCCTGTCAGTCTCACGTCAGTGCCTGGTAAAATTATGGAGAAGATGATCCTTGAAGTTATTGAAGCGCACCTGGGGGACAATGCAGTCATTGGTCCCAGCCAACATGGGTTCATGAGGGGTAGGTCCTGCCTAACAAATTTGATTTCTTTTTATGATAAGATCACCCATCTAGTCGATCAAGGGAAACCAGCTGATGTGATCTTTTTGGACTTCAGCAAAGCTTTTGACACGGTTTCCCATAGGATCCTACTCGACAAAATGTCCAGCATACAGCTAAACAAAGACATTGTACGATGGGTGAGCAATTGGCTGACGGGCAGGCCTCAAAGTGTTGTAAATGGGGCCACATCTGGCTGGCGGATGGTCGCTAGTGGGGTCCCTCAAGGCTCTATTTTAGGGCCAGTCCTCTTCAATGTTTTTATAAATGATTTGGATGTAGGACTAGAAGGTGTTCTGAGCAAAGTTGCCGATGACACCAAAATTGGAGGAGTTGTGGACTCAGATGAGGGTGGAAAGGCCTTGCAGAGAGATCTGGACAGATTGGAGAGCTGGGCGATCACCAACCACATGAAGTTTAACAAAAGCAAGTGCTGGGTCCTGCACCTGGGACGGGGCAACCCTGGCTATACGTACAGACTGGGCGACAAGATGCTGGAGAGCAGCCCCGCAGAGAGGGATCTGGGGGTTGTGGTTGACAGCAAGTTGAATATGAGCCAGCAGTGTGCCCTGGCAGCGAGGAGGGCTAACCGTATCCTGGGGTGCATCAAGCACGTGCATCGCTAGTCGGTCGAGGGAAGTGATTGTCCCTCTGCTCTGCGCTGGTGCAGCCTCACCTCAGGTACTGTGTGCAGTTCTGGGCACCACAGTACAAAAGGACATGAAACTGTTGGAGAGCGTCCAGAGGAAGGCGACGAAGATGGTGAAGGGCCTAGAGGGGAAGACGTATGAGGAGCAGCTGAGGTCACTGGGCCTGTTCAGCCTGGAGGAGAGGAGGCTGAGGGGGGACCTCATCATGGTCTACAACTTCCTCGTGAGGGGGAGTGGAGGGGCAGGTGACGTATTCTCCGTTATCACCAGTGATAGGACCCATGGGAACGGTGTTAGGCTGAGGCAGGGGAAGTTTAGGCTGGACATCAGGAAAAGGTTCTTCACCGAGAGGGTGGTTGCACACTGGAACAGGCTCCCCAGTGAAGTAGTCACTGCACCAAGCCTGTCTGAATTTAAGAAGCGATTGGACTGTGCACTTAGGCACATGGCCTAAACTTTTGGGTAGACCTGTGCAGTGCCAGGAGTTGGACTAGATGATCCTTATGGGTCCCTTCCAACTCGGGATATTCTATGATTCTATTCTTGGTTACAGAGAAGTGTCTCATCCTCTATTAACAGAGACCAATTACAATAAGGTGTTTTGTTAATATTGTGAAGCAGACAGTTTACTAAGTAGCTAGAGTGTAAACCTCAAGCTGAACCTTAAATTGCATCAAAAAAATCTATAGAGAAGAATTTTTGTTACTCGCTATATCTGCCACTGCTCCCAACACCTAACTAAATAGGGTAAAATGAAACTTCCTAATCACTATCAATATCTTGACTTCTATAGGCAGTTGGATTATCTTCAGAACTCACAGACTGCAGACACATGTAACAAGAAATAAGAATAAACTTCATTTGAAAACCCAAGTCACTTCTAGAATTTATTCTCAGCCATCATCATCTTACCTGGATTAAGCTTTAACAAAATTCCACTATCCACCATATACAAAAAAGAACTGTAAACACACTATTAACAATCAAAGGTAAGATCTAAATGGTAGATAAATTACCCTAGGGCATGAATCTCTTTCCAAATGACCTTTGTGACAATTCAAAGGACCCCTTAACACAGAGCTTTAAGCTGAGACCAGTCAAGTGAACAACACAGCTGACCATGACTTTAAGAAAACAATGCAGCTGTTCAGATACATCTCCAAGTATCTCTGCCCTGTTCCTGACATGTGCCATCACTGTCCTGTGGTCACTGGCATCAAGGACTGAGTTGTGTAAATGTGTATTTGATATTATTCCATTATTAAAAATATAAAAGATGAATCACTATAAAGATCATCACTTCATAGGAAAAAAGCAATACAACTGCAATAATTACACAATACCACAAGTTACAAGTGCTAGTTTTCAAAAAGCATCTTTCACAATAACTGTTGATGTAGTCAGAAAATACAGTTCTCTCCTTCAATAAATTTCTTCTGTAGAACTACATTTCTGAAAGCAAACAATAGCAGGATTATTCCTACAGATACAACTCACTGGAGCTAAGCACATATACTTGAAGAGTTTCTATGCTTAATTGCAATACAGTATTTCATTAATAACATGTCTGCACTGCAATTCTTAACATCGCATCCAAAATCTATTCCATTAGGCAAAAAATAAAGTTATTCAAATAAATCATGTATACTTTAGCTCATTCAAGAAATATAACGTAAAAACATCATTAATTAAACTGCCTTTTCTTCATATTGATGAAGTTGTACTCCATCACTTTGATGTAGTTAACAAAGTGACCAGCAGAGGGTACCAATTAACCATGATGATTCCATCATTAAAGAGACCTTAGCAACAGTAGAAAGACAGAAAAGTAGAAATTCATGTATTTTGACTTGGATAATTTTGTTTTGTTCCCTCAGGCTAGGTTAGACACTTTTTTTTTTGTCTGCTAAAGGTAATCAAGAAAATGTCTATTATGTTACCCAATATTCACATGCTGAACCTCTGTTCAATTTCAATGATAAAATCTATCCAAAAAAACATGATCTGTATTTAGTTTTCTAAAATAAAAACGATGATATTGGACTGATCTTATAAAGTAATGATTTAAAGCAACAGTAAAGAATGTATGCATGGGGGAAGACAGAAGGAAGGGTTTAAATCCAGTTTCCTAGACAGGCTGCCTAACAATCCACACACACAAAAGGCCGCTTCATAATGCTCCATTAGAATTAGAGCTTTTACTCACCGTCCCTCAGTTCCACGTGAGACTGGCTCTCCAGGTTGGTTCTGTAGCTCTGCTTGGTATGCAAGTATACGAGCATTGCAAACCATAAGGTTTTTAACCGCTTGCAAAAGTTGGTCTTTCTGCGTGCTCACTGCAAGTAGTTTACAGATGCCTTCTCGCATGCGGATTTCAAAGTTAATCTTCTCTTGGATATCATATTCCTAGATGCGCAAAAAAAAAAAAAACTAAATAAAAATCCAACTGACATTACTCTGAATTTTAAGGAGCTCTATTTATTATACAGCTGGGATAGAAAGCCCTAGGCTTAATTATATGCAGCCATTAAAATTGTTACTAAATGTAAAATGATTATTCTCTCTTCAGACATAGACAAGAGTACTGTCAAACAAAGGAGGTAACAGATTTGTTATACATATTATGCATGCAAATTCCAAACCAGGTGCTAAAAGTAACTCACCATAGCATCTGAAATTTACTAAAAATGAATGTGCCTCAATGTGTCATTCACAAGATAATAGAATATGGTCCTCTAATATGGTTGTTGTGAGTCCTAACTGAACAAAGCTTGTAAAATAACAGCCCACTTTTTATAGTGATCCCTAGTTAAATAGTCTCTAACCTCAGGACAATATCTGAAATACTTTAAATCTGAAATTCAATCTTCTTACGTCTTTGGCCATCTTGAAAAGGGTTGAAAAACATGATTTTTTACTTATAGGTGTTCCCTGAATTGTATGTCAACCAGAAGTGAAACCAGGAGGCTATCTCAATACCTGATTACTTCAGGCCATGAACCAGAAGTCAGATAGCTGTGGTAACTTCAACATTACAGAAGAACCATGCCTTGCCTCATTGCACAGTCACACAACCACTGATTTTTTCATTCTAAAGTATGAAATAAGACAAACTTGCCTGTCAGTCACTAGAATTCTGCATCAGGGTTTTTCTGAAGGAAATATATTTTTAATGTATTGTTAAACCTTATGGAAAAGTCAACTTTTTTCTATTTATTCTCAGCGAAATGGGGTATTTCTAAATTGCATTATTCCTCACTTGCCATTTCAAACAGGTCTATCCACACCGAGCCAGAAGATAATTAAGGTGAAGGATCACAGACTGCTCGCTGTCTCCCAAAGGTGTGCTAGATGCCACAGATGACCGTGATAATCATTTCCTCATTACGTGGCCATCCCTGACCAACCCCAGTATTTCTGACAGGTACAAACCAGCACGCTATCACTACATCACTAGGTTGCATTGCAAACACATTGCAAATCAGTGTTGAGGCTTTTTCAACACTGAGGAAGAGTGCCCAGCAACCTCTGGAATTGTAAGCACTGTCAGTTTTCATTTGTATAGTACGTCTGAAGTCAAAACAAGTGCTCTGGGGATGGATCTATAAGCAATTGCCTGAAACCAGTACAATAAACTGAATTTACAAGTTCAGTATTTCAGCTGGTAGAAAAGTACCGGCAACTCCTTTGAGCCTCAAAACAGAAGGGAACTAATTTCCCCACAATTCAAGTACCAGAGAACACCAGAGCCCACGAATGGGGCAAGGCAGACGGTTTTCTTCTTGCCTGCGGACTCACTCTGTCTGTAGCTGCCTTTGACACGAGAAAGTGACCCTTTATAGCAGTCACAAGAGGCAGGTGGAAACTCACTGCACAGTCAGCACCCATTCCCTCCTATCATTGCAGGAGTGGGTTTTATTATTTCTGAAGGCCTGATGCCATCATCTAAAGATATTTAATGTTTCAGCTGCTCCTCCATCTGCTCACAGAGCATTTCTCCTTCCAAACCACCTCCACTTGCTACCCCTAAAGAAAAAGCAGCTCCAGTCCGTAAGCCACATTCAGCACAGTGCAGCTCAAGCTGTAATGCTCTGCACTTCCAGCCACTTCAGAATCTTTTTGCAGGTTAAGGCTCTTGTTTTATTTCCCAGCTCTTCTGTTACAGATAGCGTCTCATTCTTGTCAAAAATAGGGCCCAGTGCCACACAGAAGCTTCTTCTACCCCACATCAAAAGCCAGCAAGTCACTAAGCCCACGTACACAAACCCAGTTTCCCATTTTCCTCAGGCAACATATGAAGTGTTTGTTTTTGTTTTTCCCCTGAGATCGTAAAGATCCCAGGCTTGTGTGATCAGGCAAAGTAGGACAAACCTAAGTTCTACTGAATTTGTCAGTGTTTAAGACAATTAAGTCACACAGTGAGAACAGAACAATGACTAGTCACCACCATAAAGGAGGATGTCACAGAAGAATAGAGGACTCTCCAAAATGAAGAGCTCTCCAGCTCAGGCCCGAGAGAAATGCTTGGGACGCGCACAGAAAACCATGACGGATGTCCTCTGGCACCAGTAGGCTGTCTGGTGGCAAACGCCTCCCAGAGCTAACACTGCAGGGTTTTGCTAGAAGCTCCACTGGTATTCCCCACAGCCGACGCATGGAGACCCAGAACAGCGCCAACAAACCACTCATTTTCCCCTCTGAGATTTGCTTCCCGAAGTTCCAACCACAGGCAGCGCACGATAGAGCGGTGAGCCAACACCTCTGCCTCCCCTGCACCCATATCCACCCTTGTTCTCAGCTCTCATCCCAGAACAGTAAGCAAATAGCTTTCACCAGTCTTCTTTCATTCCAAGTCAAATTTTACACAACTCAGAAAAGCTAAGCAAGACCCACAACTGCCCCTAAGAAAAAATTACACGTTCTTCGAGCCTAAGCTAATACATCAGCTGTTATAAAGCCGAAATTCATCCCAGAAGAGGGAGATAGTACCTGCCCCTGACATTTCCCAGGGAATGTGCTCCTGCACTGACCCAGCACGGAGCGTGGCTCCTCTCCAGATCCAACACCAGATACATAGCTGTGGTGAGCAAAGGAACCCTCCCGTTTGGGGCACCTGTATGCATCAGCACGGCAACTCTGGGAGCTACACGATGGATTTTGCCTGAGCCCCATCTCAGCCAGGCTCATGTGAAATGTTCGGGGCCAGCAGTAAGTGGCTGCTGGGCCATAGCTTCAACAGCTGTGCCACTCCAACCCCATCCGAAGGCATGACTTCGCAGCCCGATTCAGAGAATATGAAGTTCTCCACATCCACCAAAAAACATTGCTCAGCTTTCCCCCGCCGCTTCTTTCTAACAATACGAGCGCACCACCTGGGCTGGGAGGAGTGACCCAGCACTGCTCTGCCGTACGCTGCCTGCAGCTGCCCTCGCAGCCTCCCCTCTCCCCCGGCAGGGCGGAGCAGGTGACGAAAAGGTGCGAGACGCGCGGCCCCGTAGCAGGAGCTGCCCGAGGAACAGCCTCTGCCTTCCCCAGGGCACGGGCTGCGACCTCCAGACGCCAACCGGGAACCGGCCGGGCACCGGGACGGGCCTCCGGGGGACCGGCCGGTCCGGACAAGACCCAGCTCAGCCCCAGCTCGGTCCCTCCCGCCCGCCCCAATCCTCACCGGCTCCGCCCGCGCCGCCCCGTGCCGCTGCCGCCTCATGGTGCCCGGCGGCGCCGCCGTTCAAATCTCCCGCCCCCCGCAACGGCCGTTGCCGGCCGCGTCATGGCGGCCCCGCCCCTCGGCGCCTCTGTGAGGCGGGGACCGCTCGGCCCCCGCGGTCCCGCGAAGGCTGCTGCCTCCGCGTTTGGCTGCGACGTTAACAGAAAGTCAAAAATAAAACCACGCCAACACTGCTGCAAAGGACAAGCTACGCCCCGGCCTGCCTCAGGCAGCCACCCTCTCTAAGGCCCTTTTATTTTTTTTTTATTTTTTTTTCCCCGGTGGTGTCGACAGCTCGCTGGGATCTGTGGCAGCTTTCCAAGAGTTTTAGATGCTAATTAGAATGATTTTGCAGTACAGTCTGTTCAGCAAATCCTAGTCTTAATAAGTCCCCAAATGTGGCTGCTAGTGGCATGAAGAGCCCGTGCCTGCAGCCCTTGCACATCTCCAGTGACATTGACTTGAGCTGGAACCCCTAAGGAACCAGTGGGAGTCACACGGATAGGACTCAGCCCTAATTAACGTGAATAGCGCCTTCTCAAGGTGGCTGCGGATCTGCTCTTGAGCTGCTCCAAATGCCCAGTTTTCCACTATGTTAGAAACATGTTACTGCAAAGCCTGGCTTTTCACACTTGCACCTGCTTCTGCTTTGGTCCTCCCTTGCATTCACGTAGTACTTTTTTTTTCTTTATACCATCAAGCTTCGTGATTCATTTGATCTGTCAGATGCTTGATTAAAAAAATGAACGTTTCACCAAACTCCTAGTCCTTCCTCTTCAGGGAACACGAGACCGAGGTTTTAAACCGCCCTCCTGTCCTGCAGGAGCTGTATGGGCGAGACGTCCCCTCCGCGCTCCCACTCCAGCCAGGCTGCCCTGCCGTCACAGCACGCACGCTGACTCCAAGCGCAGATGGCTTAATGCCATCTCTATTATCCAGAGACTTGAGAGCCAGCTGGCAGCTGTTCTGCTCCCTAATTTAAGAGTAATCCCAGCAGACAGCAACAATAACAATGGAAGCATTGCCCCCGTGTTTTCTTCTCCAGGCCAGCCTCCGCTGAGGGGCACAGACAGCGGAGGCACAACCTGCCGAACAGGGAGAGCCCCGAGCAGCCTGCGCTGGGGCTACTGCGCTGGCACAGAGAAGCCAGGAGCAGGTGGGGTGAATTAAACAGGGGATCTATATCCTGCCTCCTGGGGTTGCTTAAGTGAAGCATTTTTTCAGATGAATCACACCTTCACACCATCCTTTTATTTGCCACTCTCTTTGCATTGCAAAGCATTTAGCTTCCTTCTAGTATTAGGGAAACTGGATAGCAGAGGAAAGATCATTGTCTGCCTAAATCACTGCTCTGCTTGAGTGTTACATCAGCATATTATTTTAAATGTTAGGCCCATCATTTTAGTTTAGCAGGTACAAAATGTCTACACCTACTCTTGACAGCACTGCAATATTTTTCTTAATTTCTTAGTTCCCACAGCTTGCTACACCTACTCCTTGAATATCATCAGAGTGTGCCAGTAGAAATCTATTCAATTCCTATTTAGATTTCTCCTAAATGGAAATACATGAAGATTTGTACTGGGCACATGGAAAAGAATCTGCAAGGCTTTCAATAACAGATTTCTACTTATTGCATTTTAAACTGAAAAGCAAACTGCTACCATTGACTGCCATCACACATGACCCTTGTAGTCTGGTTCAATGGACAGAAACTCTGGAATTTAGGGTGTTTACCTGAATTGAATTGAAGATAGGGCTAAAATAAAAGGCAAAACTGTTAGCCTTAACTCATTCCTTCATTTCAGCCTGCTGAGGTCACTTAGTCTTCCCACTGACTGAGCTGGATACAACATTTAGTCCTGCAAAACAAACTAAATAAAGTAACTGCTTTATTGTTTTGTGCATCTGCTGCAGCTTTGACTGGATGAGGTGAAAAGTAATAATCTAGACAACAACAAGGAGCTACTGCCTAACCCTGCCAAGGTGAAAACATTGGCAAGATAAAAGTTTGAAGGTTCTATTTTACCTGAGCACTCTAAAGTAGGCATCTTCTCTAAGGCAATCACGTAGCCAATGAAGATGTCCTAAAACATGCAAGTGCATAAATTAGTTAAGATGTATCATCTGTACTTTTCTTTGATAATTAGACACAGAGGCCAAAGCAGCGTAGTGTAAACACTTATTATTTCAGGTGTTCACAGATTAATTTTACCTTGAGAGTTTCTTTACCTTCTGCTCCATTTTTTTTTAATATTTTACAGTCCTGCTGCTGCTGTAGTGCTCCGAATGGCACTGGGGGTCACCTCTCCGTACAATGCTTTCCTATAATATTTATGGCACCATTAACAAGACATTTATACCAGGTGCTTCAATGAACTATTCTGTTGATAGTTTTATATTCCTGTAGAATTTCTAAAATAAACAGTAAACGGCTGAAAAAACACAAGGAATCGTTTTTCCTTTTTCCACATAATAGTCCAGAAACTGGTTCTACCCAGTATTCCTTATGTCAATCCCATCTTGAAGTGCCTCCCGATTAATATACTGTAGTCTCTTAAAAACACCGTACATGGTATAAATGCACCCCAAGTAAGTTTTGTAACAGAAATAATGAGTTGCAAAAAATCCATCACCACATGCATTTGGAAAACAATTTCTGAGATCAAACCTGAAAACATTAAAAATCAATGACACTATGTGACTTCAAACCACAGTTTCATGATCCTCTATGTCTTAAAGCTGCTCACGCATAAATAAGTTATGAAGCATGGTTAGCTGAGGTAGACCAGTCACACATACTCCTCAGTTTCTGTGTGTGAGACCAGGGGCAGTGGTTTTGAAGTGAATTTAGATGAGGTCCCCACATAAGTGTAAAGCCATCCCCCTGAGAAGTATCCTGTTGGACAAGGATCCTCACAGGTGATTGATTGATAGCTTCACTCGAAGGGTTCCTCCAGCTGAGATGTCAGTGTATATACATAGTGTCTAATAAAGCATGAGTTCTGCAGCCTTTCCTGACATTTAGAAATCTATATGGTCTCTCTTTTCTACGTGGCTTCTTATCTTCACAGCATTTGAAGGACCTAAATTAGTTGGTTGAAATTGGCCACTTGGATGCACTGCAAATAGGGGGACATTTACACACACATGCATACACAGAAATTACGGTCACACAAAAATGATAGTCCTATGTAAACCCAGAGAGGTCCTTTCTGCTGTTGAATATTGAAAGGATGTTCAGTATTAAAAGGATTTCTAAGAGGTTTTATGCACTGTCACTTCCATATCATATCTTTATACTAGGATTTCTTTGTTGGGTACAAAACCCTGCTTTGATTTCTGATACATTTACTGCAGGTGACATTTGGTGCATAAAATACCCAGTCTGAGACAGCTGCATCTGAACATCGGCTGGGCAGCCTGCTGGTGAAGTCGCTATTTTGTGCTACAGGAGAATCTCACCCAGCGTTTTATGTTCTGCTTTTCGCTTCAGGTCTGTTACGATTTTTCCTAATTGATCTTGTATGGGCAAGTGGAAAGTCACTGGACCATTTAAATGATTTGCCATATTGAATTTGAAACAGGGAATAAGTGCTCTGAGAATACTGCAAATCTAAAGATAAACTCCTATATGAGAAAAATGTGACAGAAATCCCTTTCCCTTTGTTATCCAGAGGCCAACCATCTATGTGTGGGAGAGCAGACATAAGCTGCTTCTGATAATAATCTCCCAATAAAAGGGAGAGATTCTCCAGCTAGCTCAACAAAAGGGTTGCTGTCTGAAGGTGGATACAGGGTATTTGCAGATGGTCTTAATTTTTTATTTTTTTTCATACAATTTAGAGTATCTCTGCAGACCACAACTCTTGGCAAACGGTCTCAGCCTGAAATGAGTTTGCAGTTTGGGCTGTTTTCTTTCCAAGTACTGGTATACAGGCATCTAAGGAGTGAAAAGTGGCAGAGCTATATGGTCTCAAGGCTGAGCAACATTAGCTACCCTCTGGGCAGCCAGAGGCGCTCACGATCCCTCTGCATAGTATTGCTAAGGTAGTAAATAGTGACTGTCCCTTGGCAGGCACATTTCGAGCTGACAGCTGTCATCCCAAATAACTGAGGCACAGTAGGTCATGTCTGGTAGGCAAAGTAAGACCACAGTGAATCAAACGCTATTTCTTTGCACTTCACACACACGGATTGTTCTGATCCTATCTCAGGGAGGATATTCAAAGGGGCATGGGTAGGAATCTGTAGTTTCCTGCAAACTCTTACTTTGCCCTGAGAAAAGTTGCTCATCAGTATGCCATCGGTTTGTGTCAATAGTTTCTCAGTTATACTTAGGGCTATAACCGTCTGTAGTTTTGTAATTCTTCCTGCCTTGCCATAAAGCTATGATTTCTTCTGCATTTTTCTAAGTCTTGAGTTGGGTACTAGCTGTATTTGTCATGCAAGACAGACCAAGAAAGAGCCCGAACAGGAAGGATTAAGGGAAATTTCAGAGCAAGAAAACTCAGTTAAAACCAAATAATGTATCATTACTATCAGCATACTTTTTAAAAGGCACATAACAACCATTTGTAGGTGGAAATTTCTATCAGAAGTTTTAAGCCTCTGGTTCTCAAGGAAAACATCACTTATGTTTTAACATCAGCTGTGTCCTATTTCTCGCCAAAACAGATCACAAGAAACCATTGAGCAATCATCTGCTCAAGTGCTTATATTAAAGAAATACATCCATCGAGATTAAAAAAAAAAAAGGATTTAACTTTTTAGAACTGCCAGTTTCCCACTGCAAGTGTTCCCGGTCCCCGTGTCTCCACCAAAACTTGCCCCAGCTCCCAGCTCTGCTGTTGCTTTGTCCTGCCACCCACAGTCTGAGCCAGGCAGTGCTCTCCTGGTGATGCACTGAGGAGGCAGGAGGCCAGGTGGAGGGCAGGGGGCTGTGTGCTGGCTTTGTTTCGTTGTGGTTTGCTTCCTTGGTGCAGTCTGGAGAGCGTTTCCCTCTCCCCTCAGAGTGCCACAGAAGTGTGAAATAGCTTGCCTCCACGAAACCCCAAAAGAGACAAAATGAAAGAGGAAGGGTTTGTCACGGCACTGCAGATGCTGGGACCTGGTACAAGGACATAAGGCTGTTCTGGGAAACAAACCCGGATCAGAAACGGAGCCTTTTAGAGAGGTGATGATTTTTTTTTGTTGAATCACTCAACTGTTTGATCAAAATTGTCCATTTGCACATAAGAGGGACCAAAATATCTTTTTCCTGAGGTACAAAGATCTAAGGGCAGAAAGTTCCTGCAAAGCAAACCAGGTCCTGTGAATTCCTCACAGCCAAAGTGAAGGGCAAGACACGTTCCTAAAGCCCGCTACGATTTCACTGTAGGATGTGTCCAGCTATTTTTTCTGTTACTTCAGTTACCTTTGAAGTCAAAAGAAAGGAATGGAATGAAATTGGGCTATGCCTATGCTCTGTTCAATGTGAGAGGGAAACATTTCTGGCTACTAATAGCATTATGTGTTTAATAGGACAACCCATTTTTATTCACCACTATGAAAAAACAGGGGTTGAGTAGCAAATATAAGTAACTACATTTCACCTGAGGTTGGTTTGTCGGAGATTTCTATCATCCTTCTAACCATTTCATGGTCTGTTAAATGAGCTGAGACAACACTTCATGTCACTGTTAGCATTTTAAATTACAAATAATGGTAACAATAAATAGCACCTCGTGTTTTTACAGACAATTTAATCTGGAAGAATAAAAATAACTAGCTATGCCTGGATGCATGTATGAGTTATACACATGCATATATTTACTGCCTTATTTCAAAAACCAATTTGAGTTCTAGGAAGCTGTTTCTAGCACTTGATGCTATCTGTGTGTTTGTACAGTATCATTGAAGTGGAATCATGTTGTTTAAAGTGGAATCAACAAACAGCAAATAATTTTTTCATAACAGGTTCTTTAAGCAGCTAATGCAAAACCAGGCTGGAAGTTATCCAGGTGTGATCTGGGACACCGAGGATCACCTTTTTAAGGTAACTCACAGGTATGTTTGTGCAAACACCATTTGTGCAATAACATCCGCAATAAGCAGCTTTAACCAACAAATGAATTTATGCTTTCTCTTAGTCCTTCCCTATTTGGGAATGTCTTCCCTGACCCCATCCATCAGCAATCTCTGCAACTCTGACTCGTCCTACTTACATCTATATGCATTAGACTTTGTGGGGGAAAACACAAGCAAAAGCAAGCCATTATCTAACACAAAGACCACTTTCATTTGATTTTATTGTTAATACCTCGGGACAGTCGCACTACCTTCTCAATTTTTTTTAATTTACCGCTACTCTGCCATACAGCCTCTTCCAGACCTGTACCAATTTCCACCTGTAAAACGCCAGCCCAGGAGAGTTTCAAAAGGCATAAGGGGGCTTCAGCTCCTAGGCTGCCCTCTGTGCCTCTCCAAGTCTCTCCCCAGACACGCAGGAACAGCATGCCTCACTCCACACCTGTAGCAAGGGATACATTCCTTCACACACACGTGTGTTACATCTGCTGGCCACGCAGACAAGTAAATGCTCTTGCTGAGTTCATTTAAATAGGCGATTGGCACTGACAGTCATTGAAGCACCCAGAACTTTGGTGGCAGCCCTCGTGCAGCCAGCACACACATCGCCAATCTGATGAACAGGTTTTTCTCACCAGCACCGCAGTCGCACAAATTTTTCGACATTACTTCTAAAATATCTCACTAACTAGCATCACTAAGTTGGTGGAGAACAAAAACATCTTTTACCATTTTAAAGGTAATAACTCCCACGTATAATTGGCACCATATTGGTTTATGTGCAGCCAGCTGAATTTTACTGGCACTCATTTCCATCGTTGGCTGGAAAGCAAGCAGCCTTCTCCAGGCTACATCTCTGAGCATTCAGACTTTTGTGCCTGTATTAGAAGGGAAGAATCTTTCCATTGTTACTAACAGCTTCACCTCTGGGCATTTCTAAACTAAAATTACTGATCTAACTAAATAGCCTGTTTAGGATAAAATATTTCAACAGAGAATGGGAAGCTGAAAATGTGCCCTAGCTCAGATCTTGGGTAGAACGTCAGCGTTCAGGTAAGCCTTGAAGAGAAGCACGGGGGAATACTTCACCTTCTGGAAAGGCTCACGTGAGTTTAACATATGGATTAGCCCATTACTCAGGAGATGAGAACAAGCCCCATTTGGATGGGATCAATTTGGGTTTCATTCCTGCTCTGTGTGGGAGGGTCTGTGGCTACAAATTATGTAGCTAACCCCCATCTGGGTGCAAGAAATTTGAGGAAAAGACAAAATGCACCCCACCGCAATACTACTATTTTTTCCTTTGGTCAAGACACGTTCAGTTTCCAGTCTCACACTGAGCCAGAATCATCTAGTCATACAGCCTTCAGAACCTACTGCCTGAAGGAGAAGTTTATGTGAAAACATCTGTTTTCAGTAATCTTGTTATATATCAGCTGTCACGTATCCTTCAAATTACGTGTTCTCATGTTTTCATTGCCGGTGCGGCCATGGCAGTTCCCAGGGCTGCACCTTTTATTTATACAATTTTTCCAAGGATACTTATCTTGTATAATTGGCTAGAACACAGTGTTGCCTGTTTGCTACCTGCCCTATTTTTAGACCTCAGAAGTTCATTGCACTTTTTAGCCTTTATAAATGAGAATGTCATCGCCTTCAGAGCCTTCTTTTGAAAAGAATCTGCTTTGTGCATAAAACCATTAGCTGAACCTACTCACTTGCCCACAGTCCATGCCTTCAAAGTGGTAAGTATTAAAGGTAATGCTTCATGTTGCTCTGAGCACTGCGGCTTTAGGATCCACAAAAGGTAGTATTCATTATAACAAAAAAATGTCCTTTGAAAGACAATGAACTAATTTTGCATTACACAAGACTTTATTTTTACATATATCAGAAGTAAGAAAAGGCGCATTTCTGCAGCAAGCGAGAGCCCTAATGCTCCCACAATACATTCTGGCTGGATGAGAGCAGGGCTGCGATGAGAGACAAATGACACATGCCTTCATACTGGCCCCATGTGCCCTGGTGAATTTCACCCTGTGTGTCTAATAAATTTCTGTCAATAACATACGCAGTCTACTGTGGAAGTGGCAAAGCACTTCAAACCAGCCGTGCAGCCATGTTGCTCTTCTCGCCCACTTTGGGCTGTTGCTTGACTACAACACGAATACTGAACATTGCCAGCAAAGCTAACACACCAGAGAGAAGCACTCCCTTTTCATCTCACTCATGCTTAGGAACTAGTAAGCATTCTGTACTTTCCTTTTTCCTTTTAAGTCCACCCCTTTATTGTAGATCACGTCCTCCTTCTCTCCATCATATAGGAAGCCCGTTGGCTTAAACAAGCCCCTCTCCAGTTGCTTTGAAAGCCCCATGAAGTCCCCCCACTCAGTGTCCTGCCCAGGTGCAGGAACCTCCAGCCTACCCGTCCTCCTGCCAGCAGGCCAATGGTAGGTCCCCCCAGACCTTTACATGGAATGCAAACTAGAAAATGAATTGCTTGTATAATATCCAAAAGGAGGAGAAAAGAGGAAAAAAGCTGTCCATAAGCATCCGATAAAATCAATATACTTTCCAATGATACTAAAGACACAGGTCTGAATTATCTTCTGCATTCCTATGTGATATTTGATGTCTATCTCTGCAGGGCCAGGTGGAGGCTTTGCGTGTTTGAATCAGTGTCAGTCGTCAGC
This sequence comes from Anser cygnoides, assembly GCF_040182565.1. NCBI lineage: Eukaryota > Metazoa > Chordata > Aves > Anseriformes > Anatidae > Anser > Anser cygnoides. The sequence continues at coordinate 27,742,237 of NC_089879.1, read as the reverse complement.
TTGTTCTGCTCTGTTTTCATGATCTGTTGATTTAGGCTATACTTTAAAGACAGATCCCTGACAATTCTGATGTGAGCTGCCATCACGTGACCTTTAATGGATCTTTTGTCCATAAAAGAGGTAAAACATAGTTCTACCACACTTTCTCCCTCCTGGAGAAATGTAATTTTCTCTTCCTCAGCATGTTCTCTATAGCCAGGGTATGTATCTGATACAGATGCACGAGCATAACATTGCCACCCACCAGGACAATTCTCTAGTTGGCATTTGTAAGCAGATAAAAACACCCCAGCATCACCTTCCACAGCACAAGGGGATCCTTAAACAAGTATGAGAAAGGAACCACCCCTAAACACAGGCACTTGCACTTCCTCTCTATGCCGATAAAGGAGAAGGGAATACCACTGCTTTAAAAGCAGCTGGCTCTCACCTCCTGGACAGCAGACATGGCTGCAGAAGGCAAAGAGCCCCCTCTGCCTGCAGTGCAGATGCCGGGGATGTGGCAGAACAGGGGAAAGAAAAGCACAGACCCACTGCTTCCTGCAGGGCTCAGGACTGCTCTCCCACGCGCTTGGATATGGCAGAGGACTGAATTTGCCACCACAGCCTTTCAACGCTGTTCTTTTTATGTCTCTGCTTATGTAAATTAAAAACTTCTAAAATCCCAGCGCATAGGATTAGGCACCAGAGTGAGCTAATTAGGGATTAATGGCAATTCTCTGTCCTTCTTATGGCCTTTTTGGACACTTTTTTCAGCTGGGAAATCAATGTGATTTATTTCACGTGTAATTCCTCAAACGTGGAAGGCATTTGGTATGAACTTTTAAAAGCAGTGCTCCTTACCTTCTGGTGTCCATTGCAGAAAGAACACCATCAGAATGAAATAGCTTGAAATTCCACTTTGATGCTGTGCTTTGTACTCTTCTTTGGAGAAAATGTCTATATTTTAATAAGTCCCAATGAGGGAAAGGCTTTGCTGTAGGGAGAAATCTTTCTTTAAAGATATCCTGGCATGTTTTTTGCTGTCTTTCACTCTCTTTTTTTGAGTGGGGCAGCTTCAACCAAAAAGGAATGACCCCCTTCCTGCAACAGATTGCCTCTCATTTCGAAAGAGCTCTAGGAACAGCAATTACTCTCTACCTCTTGGCTCTCTTCCATCAACTTTCAATGCATAAATCTGCTAGCTAATCCCACAATTAGTACCTGGACTATAATTCTCTTGCTGCTCAGAGCTGGCTTAAGCAAGCCCAGTGTGTTGTGGCCGTATAAAACATCCTGTCCCAGCTGGAGAGCCATGTGAGGTTTGTCCCTCACTGCCACCAGGGATGTTCTGACCCTGTGCAGCTGCTGCTACTTGTGCCCGCGGACCAGACCTTGAGGTCTCCTGGTGCAGCTCGAGGTGCTGCTGCACTGCTGAGGATCTCAAAAGAGCACCAGCTTGGGGAGCAGGGGAGAGGCAGCTTCGCTAAAAGGTTCAGCTCGTTCTGGTACACATTGCAACTTACAGCTCAGACTTCCACCCCCCTAAGAAAAAGAGATGCAAACTGTGGCTGTTCCTGTCCTCGAGGGCCTCCTCCCCAGGGTTCAAGTGCCCCGGGACTTCTGCCTGCAGCAGGAGCAGCCTCCAGCACGGGGACAGGTTCAAGCATGGGGCTGCCATCAAAGAGCATGTGCTGCCCATTGGAGCATGTTTGGGACTGCTCATGCAGGATGTCCCCGTCTTCACATGGGAAAGAAGGCCCCAGCAGGGGAAGTATTTTGCAAAAAAACAAGCGGTACCTCAAGAACACAGCCAGGAACAGGCTCACAAGTTTGTGCTGCATCTATAGTTTGCCAGCTGTAGCTTTTGAGCCCATACAAATCTTCTGTGTTACAATGAGCATAGTACACAGTAACCCTGTTGGAAGGCAACCCAAACCACCATGACCTGACAACTCTGGGTATGGACAAAGCAGTGCAAATCAACACACAAGAGAACGCTTTGTTTCATTTTTTAACCAAAAAAGCATGAATCAGTATGGGTAGAGAAGAGCAAAGTGAAACAACTCTCAGCTCCAGCCAGGGGTGGCCTACGGGATCGCTAAGGAGTTCTGCAGAAAGGCTGGAAGCTGGTGCCAAGCGTGGCCTGACAACTGCTACCAGACCGAGAGCACCCTCACAGCATGTGGCCTCTTGTTGCCGTGACAGCAAAACTCATTTGGAAACACAGACTTTACTTTAAAAAAAAAAATCAAAAGAAAGTAAACTGACTTTCAATGATCAGATCTAAGGCTTCCCTAACAAGGGGAAGGCAACGAACTGGCCAGCACTGAGCAGCCACACAAAACCACGTGTACATTCCCGTTCTCTTCCTTTCGGTTCACTTTTGCTGCAAGGGCTGTGCCCCCCAGTTCTTATGTTAGAAATGCACCGCAGAAAGTCTTTTTCCTACTAGGTGGTATGAGTGTCTGTGGCAGTAACATAAACCTTGTTGTATGTTTGATACATCCTGAATTTATCTGCACACAAAGCTAATACGAATCCCAGTCCAAGGCACCACTATGGTAAAGGCCACTAAAATAATTCATACAAGTGTCGAAGGTCTTTCCTTAGACTAACTTTTTGTTTCCTTTCAACAAACAGAGAGGAGATAAATATTAAATGCAGATAAATTTCAGCATCTCAAAGTAACATGTGCATTTATAGTTCATGCTCAAACACCACGAAAAACACTGCACTTTCCAGCATACACATTAGCTGAACTGAAAAGGCATACCTATTTCAAGCACAGCTTTTACAGCAGAACAAGGGGACTGTGGTACTTGCCAGAGCCAAACTCAAAATCCCATCTGTATGCAGTGGTAACGGATGTGTGCTTGTGTGCGTGCATCTTTGCATACCTATGTATAGTTCAGTAAAACGTCCACAAGGAAACGCTGCCCAGATTCATGTCTCCTGCAAACCAGCTGGATCACGCCATAAAGACCAGAGAGGGGAGTGTGGGCATGCCGGGGAGAGACAAAAATTCCTGACAACCCTTTTCAAAGCAAAGCTGTAAACAAACAAGGGAAAGCAGAGGCTGATGATTGTAGCCAGACTGATAGTAGTGAATCCAGCTCTACGCCACAAGAGAAAGCCCCCGCAAACGTTTCAGCATTGTGAGCCTGAAGGGGAAAGTGGCTGCAAATAAAAACAAAACTGACTCACCTATTCTCCTCATCTAGGATGGGGAAAAAATCGGAAGATAAACAACCAGATTAACTCTTGAAAAGCAAACTGTTTTTTTTCAGCCACCTTCACTGAAGTGGAATTACCAGCCAAACAAAATTTACTTCACCTTCCAAATATGATTTTTAACCTTGTGAGCACCCTCAAAATAGGAAGAGGTCAACTTATAATTTTCCAGCCAAAATCAGCAACTATGGGACCAGGCATGGCTGGTACAGATCACTACCTAAAAAAGCCATATATTCTCAATACTCCCACCTTCCATGCAGCAAAAGGCAGGTTGTTACATGCTAGCTTTATTTAAATAACTTTTATCCCTATGGAAGACTTATTGAAAAGTGTTTAAAGGGATCTTGAAAGAAAGAGATGCATACAAATAAACTGGATAACGCTCCCCCAGCACTTGGCAAAGTTTCAGAGATGAGTCATACATTATGGCTGTGTAAATCTGGGCTTGTGTGAGTGATAGTGTTGGGTTCTACCCACTCCAGATTTAAATCACAGGGAATGAAGCTCAGACATGTAATGGATGATGCATGTCCCCCAGTGCAAAATGCACACTTGCTGATGCATCACAGGGAGATTGTTCCTCGACGAGTACTCAGAAAATGACTGCACCACACATCCAGATGGGAACATCACCTGGCTCCCTCAAAGCCATCAACATTTTCTATCCCCAGGACCATGATATAGTGATAGGACAAGGGGGAACAATTTTAAGCTAAAAGAGGGGAGATTCAGAATAGATATTAGGAGAAAATTCTTCACTTCAAGGATGGTGAGGCACCGGCACAGGTTGCCCAGAGAAGCTGTGGATGCCCCATCCCTGGGGGTGTTCAAGGCCAGGCTGGATGGGGCTTTGGGCAGCCTGGGCTGGTGGGAGGGGGCCCTGCCATGGCAAGGGGTTGGAGCTGGACAATTTTTAAGGTCCCTTCCAACCCAAACCATTCTGTGATTCTATGAGGGATCACATTATTGTCAGCTGGCAGGGAAAAATCAGCTCTTCTGGATGTGCATGGTGCCTCAGGTAGCAACCTACAAGGCACAATGAGAAAAGAAGGGGAAATGGCCACATTCAGACAAGGTTATACAGGACAAATAACTTGTGCAAAAAGTTGCAGCCTGGATGGTAGCCCACACACTTTAGAGATTAACTGAAGCTCTGAAATGCAATTCGAGTAACTTCCTTTGAGGTGCCATCTGGTGAATCATTTAGTGGGAATATCTTCATCACATCAAAGCCATCTATCAATTCAGTGGATTTTCTCAGTGTTTAGGACTCCTCCTGCACGCTGCACTCAAGGAACAGATACATCAGCACAGAATTAAAGTTTGCTGCCATGCTTTCTCCCACTGTAATAAAAAAAGTCTGCAGCATGTTACCACTATGGCCTGAAGCACTAGATTTTAGCAGAGCGGTATTTCACTATTCCCTCAGAAAGGCTGTCACTCTACAGTCAGCCTCGCTCATGTTTATGGACATTTCTAAGAACAGGCACACATCGGTGGTACAGAAAAGTAAGCCGAGCAGCACGCACATCCCCCTGCTGCGGGGCAGCGTGCTCGGGCTGCCACCCACAGCAGCTCTTCGCTCTGGGCACGGAAAACCCGCCGGTAATGCGCTGCCCTGAGTCGGGAGAGCGCCCCGGGGCAGCGTTAGACGCGAAACTCTTCCTGGCTGCTCAATTTGGCTTCAGAGCGCCGGCAGCGCCCCGGGCAGGGCGCCGGCTGCCCAAAGCGGGCGGGAGGCCGGTCCGCGGGAGGGGGCGTCCCGGCTCCGTGGGGGTCTGTGGGTCTGCCCGGCGGTCCGTCCGTCTGTCTATCCGTCCGCCGTCCCGTCCCGCCCCGCCCCTCCCCGCCCCGCGGCGCGGCGCTCGGCCTGATTTACGGCTCTGCTGCAAACGGCTCCCGCAGCGGCTCCGCTCCCGGCTCCGGCTCCGGCTCCGGCCGGGGGAGCGCGGCCGCGGGCGGCCACCTCGCGGCCGGGGCCCGGCCCCGCAGGCCCGGGCGGCCCAGGCGAGCGGAGCCGGGGCCCCGCGGCGCCCCCGGAAGTTTCCCAAGTTCGCCCCGCCGGGGCTGGCCAGGGATGCACCAGGACGGCCCGGAGGAGGGCGGGTTCCCGTGGCCGGAGCCGCTGTCCGGTGGCAGCCCGTGCCTGCCGTTCCGCTGCCCGCGCTGCGGGGAGCGCAGCCGGTTCCGGAGCCTGTCCTCCCTGCGGGCGCACCTGCAGCACGGCCACGGCTACGAGGAGCGGCGAGCCCCGGGCAGGGGCAGCCTGCTCTTCCCGCTGGGGGACGCGGGGCCGGGCTCGCCGCCGGAGCCCTGCGCCCAGGGCAGCCCCCTGAGCCGCAAGGCGCCCTTCGCCGCCTTCTGCGACGCCTCGAGCGAGGGGCGGCTGGAGCCGGAGGTGGACAGGCCCGTCCCCTGCCTCGCCGGCTATGTGCCCGCCGGCTCGCCCGGAGAGCAGGCGTCCAAAGCCGGCCTCCCCGCCGCCGACCCCAAAGCCTCCTTCGAGGCGCACGTCAGGGAAAAGTTCAACAGGATGGTGGAAGCCGTGGACAAGACGATAGAGAAGCGAATCGACAAGCTTACCAAAGAGCTGGCCCAGAAAACGGCGGAGCTGCTGGAGGTGCGGGCGGCGTTCGTGCAGCTCTCCCAGAAGAAGCAGGAGGTGCAGCGGCGGGAGCGGGCGCTCAGCAGGCAGGTGGACGTGGCGGTGGAGATGATCGCGGCCTTGAAGCAGCGCCTCACCGAGTCCGAGGAGGAGCTGCACAGGAAAGAGGAGTAAGTGGAGAGCGAGAGCTGGTGGCTTGGCACGGGCCTGTCATGCTCCTGGGGCAGTGAAAGCCTCGGGGGGAGCAGAAAGGGGACGGTTTGGCCACTTGCTGATTGTAAATGGGCCTGGCGTCCACCCCCGGGTGGTGACTCCATTTCTAGAGACGTAGCCCCCGTGGCTGTGTCCCCAGCAGGTAAGGCACAGCTCCTCTGAGCAGTGGCTTTGGGGAGCAGCAGCTCTCTGGTCACTAACTTCTACATTTTCTTATGCCTGTGTTGCGACCCTGCTTTCGTGGGGTAGAAGCAAGTGTAAGCTATCATCAGCACGTAATCTGATTTACACTGACACCTCTAATCTCTTACCTTTTAAAGAAGGTTGGATAAGTGCTGGAGGAAATATGTAACAAAACTGAGCAGTGCCACTTCCCTGAAATCACCCTGCTGCGTGAGGGGGTGCCTGTGCAGGGAGATGGCCTTCTCCTGTGCTGCAGCAAAGCCCTGCTGGAGACGGTGCTAAAAGGCCACACTAAGTAGGTGCTTGAGGTAGACACAGCACTACGAACCTGGAGTCACTTAGAGGGCATAGGAACCAGTCGCCAGTGTCATTCTGACTAACCCAGCCCATCTTAAAAATATGCTCGTGATGCATCCATTAAAAATGTAGTGGTAGCTAATATATTATTTATACACGAACTACTTAGTTTATTCAGCACTTGCTGAAACCTTTCAGGCTTTTTGGAGCAGCACAACTTATTTTAGAGGAATGCAAATGAACAGCCTTGGTAATGGAGTGCCTCCAAACTAATTCACAAGCTTACAAAGGGAGATGCTAGTTGCCATGACGCTGATCTTAGAAGAAATAAGGAAGGTGGTGTAGGAGTTCAGTGTAGGAAGTTTGGAGGGCTTTCATCGTTCCTTCCTGCAGTCTAAGGACTAAAAAGAAAAGATGCTGATAGCTCCTCCATCAGTAGGAGTCATCTACAGTGAGACAGTGCAATTGATATCCAGGAGAGGGGATAGATATTCAGCACTTCTGATTTCTGAAATATTAGGTCAACTTCATGGACAAGAAGATTCAAGGATTCAAGATGAAGCTAAAGGTAATAGTGGAACTGAGAGAGAGATGCTGGAAGGAGGCTGTGAAGACACGTAACTTACAGTTTGAAGTAGTTTTGATATTCCCATCTAGCCAAACTCCCCCTATGGGCTCTGTCACAGCGTGATTCATCCTACTTCTTCTAGAAGAGTATCTGAGAGTGGGAGGAATTGCTCTGTGGAGGTCCTTCTTCCCTCTGCAGCCTAGGGAGTGACCTCAGGTAAGCAGATGTTGTAGGCAAGATGCTGAACTTGGGATATCTAAAATGAGGCACGAATTGTGTCCCACACAAAATCTCTGAGAATGCATGTGGGAGAGGAGTCATGCAACACCAGTAACACCTCATTGTAGTGCCAGCTGGGGCTCATTCGCCCTCTCCCTGCCCTGCATCTGGAGCTGGGGTGAGACAAGGGTATAGAAGGGAGGGTGCCCTGACCTCTCGGCTCCTTGCGTTGCCATTTCAGTACAGAGCACTGTCAAGGCACTCTGAGGAGGCTGGGAGATCAGGCAGGGTGTGAGAACAGGTAGAGTTCACAGAAAAACTGATTTTTTCTTGTTCTAACGGCTTCTGCATTTCCCATCTTGGGGGATAGCAAGGGATACGGCCACAGAAAACTGTATGGTACGGCATCCTAATTCAAGCATCGTTGTATAATTAGGAAATTGAGAAGGAAGGTAGATATAAATAATGCTTTGTAAAAGCGGGACTGATATTTCTATGGGCAGCTTTTTGACTCTGAGTCTCTAAAAATGTCCGTGACACTTAGTTTTGTGCCAATAGCAGGGAAGCTCTTCATGGTATGTAGCAGTAGAGGGGGGAAAAGAAAGGATCTTCATGGCTCTGGTAATGACAGTGTCACTTGTTTGGTTTTCTCTTGGACCACTGGTAAATTTTGAGACCTGTCTATATATTCATCCCTCTGTGTGTTCAGAAACTTACTTGGTGTGCTGAAATGACCTTCTCCTTCAAAAAGGAGGATCTCAGCTTTGGCTTTGATTTCTGGAAGAAGTCCAGATGATTAGAAAGCCAAACAAGACTGCTTAATGGAAATTGCAGAAGCAGGAGTTCTCACTGCAGATTGTGAAAAGTCAAAGGCAGCCCTTAGGGACTGCTTCGATACTCGCTGACCTTCAGAAACGAATGCTTTCACCAGTTTCTTTGAACTGTATTTTTTTTTTTTTTTTTTGCTATGAGCAACCTTGTGAATATGGATAACTTTTCCAGAAGTAGTATTGATATTGATCCGGTATAGCTGAAAACTTGTTCCTCTGTCCTCTCTGGAAGAGGAAAAAGAAAACACTTTCCTCCCAGAAACATCTTTGTCACCCTTTCTCGAAGGAAGTAAAGGAAACCAGTCTTCCTTTGGGTTCTGAATGGTTGTGCCTGCTATCAGACATCAGGAATAGGGTGCATGTGAAAACCAGAAAAGGGTTATTACCAATATGCACTTACAGATCTCAGAGACTGAGATAGGGCTACTTGAGATCAGTCTGTGGGTTTAAAAAAGAAATTTTGTAAAGAGGAAAGAAATTCTAGTCCAACTCTTAGATAAGGTCACAAAAACTCTTCTCTAGAGGCTTTTCTAGAGAAAAAGTTAGCAACTGATATGGAGATGAGTTGTGAAGGGTAGGACAGGTGGAGGTACCACACTACCTATAGTAATACATAGTTAAAGCAGTAGTACTCTAGGCACAGAAAAGTCCTAGAGCAGGTGCTGTTGTGTCACTTAGTTTCATCAAACTTAGAAAGTTGAATGGCCAAAGCTTTTTTTTTTTTTATTATTATTATCTGGGGGGCAGAGGATGTCCTAGAGAAGCAAGCACAGCTACTAAAGACAAGTACCAGTTTACCAATCTGCCTTAGTTGGACCCCGAACAGTTTTGGTGAACGATGGCCACAGCGTCAAGCCTTCAGCAGAGCTGCTGAGCAAACAAATGATTTAATTAGAAAATGTGCCCTGAAAGGGATTATTCAATGTCTGATGAAGGAGAATGCAACTCAGTGTGAGCACTGTGATGTTAAAGCTAACACAGGAGCTTTCCCAAAGGGAATAAGATTGTGTTGAATAAGATAGCAAGAAAACCATTGAAAATAAAACCAGTTATGAACTCCTTCTAGAGGACACCTAGAGGCTTGTTTCTGGAAGCCATGTAAAAACAATGAAATGGCAGAGTTTGATATATTTTTTTTTTTTCTTCAGTAGGTCTAAACAGGGTATTTGAAGTTACAGTCTTCAGTGGTGACTTAATTTCACTTTGTCTCCTAATTATAGGGCAAGAGCATACATGTAGTAAGTTGTCATATCTCTGACAGTAATTTCTTTAACCAATCTATTACATTTGTTTTAAGACCGTCTGGTCATGCCTCTGCTCTGGCATAGCCTGCAATAAAAGGGTTATTTCAGAATAGCTGTTGTGGTGAGTGGTTATTTTTGCCACTGGCTTCACCTGAAATTTGCAATTATTGGAACTATTTGTTCAAATAACAGCTTGACAGTGGGATTAAGAGCTGGCTTTTAAAGATCACTGCAATTTGTGCTTCTTTAAAATAACAGCTTGCCTTTAAATATGAGTATCACTTGTACAACAAACCAGTTTTGCTTTTGATGACCACAACTAGATGTTGGTTTTCCACCCTTGGTTTCTGGGGGTCCTGCTCCCTCTTCCCCATGTCCTTTCATCTTCCCACTCAAGCCATTGCTCCCCCTTCAGCCGCACTGGTACAAGTGTAGCATGACTAGCCCACAAAATGGGTATGGGAAGTAAAGCATTTTAATCCTCACAGTGCCACCCCAGTAAGCTCAGGGCTCAGATCTAGACCACAACCCAGCAAATGGGTGCAACTGATAGGACAGTAACTTTCTGAGAGGAGGAGGTGTGAACCTCTTAAATCAAACGTGCTGATAGTGGCGTAGGAATGTGAAACCACAGCCTAATGAGCAACAGATACCAGCCTTCAGGCAGAGAAGGCAAAGGGATGACAGATCAGGTCAGCAGCCTTAATACTTAATGAATGTTCATATTTTAATAGTTTCTCAAGTAAATGGAAACTTGCTTTGGTAGGAACTTCCCCGTCTTTAGGTAAAATAACAAAATAGTTTGTTTCTCTATCCATTTTAGGCGAAGTGCAATTCTGTGAAGGGATTTGATGCTTGGGTGCAGAGTCTGCCCAGAGCCTCATGCCTATCTCCACCTACGGAGCAGTTGCAGGTGTCAAAGTTGCTGTAAATAGTCCTGGGACCAGCAATATGTATCTGTAGGAGGGTTTGGTTGCAATGTGTGAAACCATTATCCCTTGTCAGTTGTTAAGGAGCTGGAGCTGTCCCAACCTCTGCATCTACTCTGCGTATCACATGTTTATCTGCTGAAAGCCAGGGGAACACTAAGGGCATCCGCAGGGTCCACATGCCAGCAACTGCCCTGGTAAACAAGAACTGCAGCTCACTAGTTCTGCAGGGACCACCCTGTGATCTAGTGGTGAAGGCAAAAGAATAAATTTCACCTAGGCTGCTATGATTTACGACTTTATTTACCACATCTGACACTGCGTTTGGGAAGAGCTCTTCTCTGTCTGGCAGTCTGGGCACCTCCTGCTCCTCTCAGACATCTCCCTTGTCTGTTTGTCTTTCTCTCCAGTTTTTCCCCCCCGATGCCACAAACTGCTGCCAGTTAAATGTGCTCTCTGGGAAGGAGCAGTTGTCCCTCCTTCTAAAAGTTTCTGCCTGATGGAGGTTGCAGCACCCAAGACAGAGCTGCCCCTTCTCCCTGCTGCCCAGTCATAGCCCTTTTCAACAAACCATTATGCTATACAACGTATGTTAATATTAGTATTGCACACTGTAAGCAAACAGGATAAATCACTCTGCTGCCCATTACAGAAATTTACAGACGTCCGAGCTGCACTGAGCATCATCTAGTCCACGCAGAGGATGCGGTGCCAGGACCTACCGCTTATGGTGCTACAGCGAGGACCAGGGTGGCGCTGAATGAGAAGAGGCAGGAAGCTGCAGGCTGACAGAGCAGAGAGCAAACGGGAGCAGAGGAGAGTGGGAAAGAAGTGCTTCTGAGAGCAGAGGGGCTCCAGGGGAGCTAACAGCTCTGCATAACCTTTCCTTAATATAGCAGCAGCACTCCAGATGTAGAATGATCAGCATAGGGTAGCAGAGACCTCCAAACAGGAAGGGCAGTGCTTCCAATCTGAGCCAGGCTTTAATAAATGAGTCCTCTTTCAGGTGAGTGCTGCTGATGAGGCTGTTCTGTAAAGATACTGAGCCCAGCAGGCCTGTGTTGCTGTGCTCTCTGTTTTACACCTCCACCAAGTGGGCCCTGTAATACTCGCATGCCCACCTTCCCTCGACTTCATTAGGAGTCATTAGCTGACCTGCTGGGAACATCCATCTTCCCACAGTATCAGAGCACAAAGTAAAAGATGGAAATCATTGCCTAACATTCACCCAAAATTTGGCAGAGGCCTGGAGAAATAAATTGAAAGTAAATAAGATAAGCACAAAATCATCACATCTATTAAAAACTGATACTAGAAGTAGGACTGGAGAGAGAGAGGGTTATCACTATAGGTAGGAAACGTCTGTGCACACTACAAGACAATAAAGGCAATTAAACGGATAAGCAGTGGCTGCAGAGAAGCTGCACAAGTTCTTTGAGCCATTTCCCTATTGTTCTTGGGGGGAGGAGGGTAAAAATTCTTCTGGGAGCTTCCTTCAGGTAACCAAGGCACAGCAGTGGCACAGAGTTAGCTCTCTGAGGAAGAGGTCGTGGAGCAAGTAGGCTTATTAGCAATTGCTTCTCGGGGCTTGGTGGTGTTCGGAGAGATTTGAATAAAGTGGAAACAAATAAAGTACCTTAACTAACAAAATTCTGCTTACCAGGACAAGGCGTGAGACTGAGCCCTAGTGGGTGGCCGTATTCTGGCTCCTGTCTTCACAGAAGGAATTTATGGAGTGGTTGTACAATTTCAGCACAAAGGAAAAGTTTTATATAGAAGTTATTAAAGGCAGATTCATAGATTGTATCGAGGCATCTGAACAAACAAAGAAAAACGATGGATACATTTTTCCTTTTTTTTTCTTGCTATCCTACGGGTAACAAAATGGTACTACTGCTGCTAGTAACAGTTCCTACAAACAGTGGCTTGTAGGATGCCAAGTTACCTTGAGTAGTCTAGAAAGCAAGGGGAATACTAGGGAATTTATTGAGTCTATGTGGCTGTTCTCCTGAGAGTGATCCAAGTCTTCCAGAAAAAAATCCCGTTTACCCCCATCTCACTATGTGCAGCTCACTAACTACATGTTTGTAGGAAAGGAAAATTCATGGGTGATATATTCATGCCATGGAGCAGGAGATTAATGAATGCTTTTTAATTACCTTTACTGGCACCATCACAAATATTAGCATTCATGAAACTATCAGCCTTCTAAAAACAAATGCCAGGCCCTTAATGTGATGCTTGTGGCCTCCAGCTACAGCGGAGCACACGAGCTGGCTGCATGGCCATGGCAAGGACGTGCTGGTGGTGTCCCAGGCCGGCCAGTCCCTGCTTTGCCCCAGCGCTTCTGCTAGAAGGCTGCGTGCGGCTCACCTTCCTTCCCCAAAGGAGGGATTCAGAGCCAACCTGGTAAGTTGCTGTCCTTTGAGCTTCCTGTCCACTGCAAAAGAGTAACCTGTGGCAGTGCCATGGGCTTGGTAAATCCAGAGTAGCTTCATGAAATTAAAGGAGTTAGTGCTGTAAGTGATGTGAGAACAAAGCCCTCAGTGTGACCTTACTGAGTTTAGATTTGCTTCCTCCTCGGCATCCTTCAGTGGCTTTTTATTACCAAGTCACTCTGAGCAGTCACAGAAACTGCAAAGCCTTGAAATGGGGGGTTAACAAACAAGGTACCTCTCAGTTTCTTCAGCCAGACTTCGTGGGTAAGTTCATAGAAACTAACCTTCATGAATGTGCTCATCCAAGTAATACGTGCTGGTCTTTAGCTCATTCATGCCACTAGGATCAGCCATGTAAACAGCCTACTGATGCACTCTGCTATGGCTTAGAGCAGGCAGATGCAGCTTGAAGTTTAAGTGGCAGATTTCCATAGCTGACCACTTAGGCCTAACTTCGTAAGACAAAACCAGCTCACTTAAAATAATTATCTACAACTATGCTGAGTTAAAACAATCTTTGATGAAACGCAGAGAACATTTGGATTTGTTATAAACAAGCAAAGCTTTGAAAGGCTATTACTGCTACAAAATGTTTCCTAGTTTTGGCTTAAAATGCTTTTTTCTCAGGCGCTGTATTTCCACCGAACAATCATGCCCTGTTTCATTTGGCAAGCGTTGATTCCTCCAACTCCCACACCCTGAGTTTTGTACAGAGCAAAAATTAACATGGCTTCACTGGCAGAGCAGGAACTGTTAATCCAGGCATTTAGTAACTGGGGAAATCCTGCATGCTGAGATTTGCCATTTTCTGTAATACATGGCTGGCTGTATCCAAATGTTCCCTGCCCAGAACTCCTGAAATGAGGCGCCCAAATAGTGGCTCACTTACCACCACGAGTATGCAGAGCCCTTCAGAATGAGCTCTGTCTCCATACATAGCTGGGACCTTTCACAGTCAGCAGCGCTATTTGTTGCTTCAAATTGTGCTACCAGACAAGAAGCATTTCTAAACTCCTGACCTAAAACTTAGTCTTCCCACACACTTACTCCTTGCTCAACGATCTCTAGATTCTCCCTTAATCTCCTGTGCTCCCACTAGCTCCAGCTCATAGCGCTGCACTTTGAAGTACTTGCAGGATTGCAGCCAAAATGGAACTTAATGGCCACAGTAGCTCTTTTAAGTTAGGAACTACCACAGCAGCTATTTTTAACTACCATTGTAAGATTATGATGAACCAGGAAGATGATTTTGGGGTTTCATCCACTCCTCTCCATGTTTCAGGACTGATAGGCACATTTATAAATAGGAAAAGAGAAGGTGGATCTGTTTTCGGGTAAGTAGCTATGGCTGTGCCCAGGTACCTTGAGTGGAGAATGGTTGTGCTTAATGATAACAACGTTTCTGCCCTGTGGTCTGTGGACCAACGGGATCTATGGACTATTTCCAAGAGCTCTGAGTTGTGACAAAAAAAACAACAAAAAAAACAAACCCACTGCCCATAAACTTAAATTCAGCATTCAGGGCTCCAGATCTTTAGTCAGTGTCCACAAAAAGATTGAAATCCCTTAATGGAGGGGAAAGACAGTAATTAGCTACCATGGGATAGCACCATGAAGAAGAGAAGAAGCATCAGTATTTTTCTGACAGTGAGACCAGGGCTCTCCCCATTATTTACATGTTGCCTCTCTGTGATATTTTTGTCTTACAGAGAAGTTGTTACTTTCAACCACTTCCTCGAAGAAGCGGCAGAAAAAGAAGTGCGGGGAAAAGCCAGGCTCCAGCACTTCATTGAGAACCTGTTGCAGCGCGTGGACCTGGCGGAAAGGCAGCTAGAGTATTACCAAAACCAGCAGATCGCCTGCAACCACACGGATGTCAGCGACCACGTGGTAAGCCAGCAAAGTCCTTTCGTTAATTCTCACCCACCATCAGAGGGAAAGTGATTGACTTTCAGTATGAGTAGGCTCAGTGGGACAGGCTAATTGCTACTCCAGACAGATCTGGATTTATAAATGCTTCTTTAGACTTATATTTTATTTATGTTTTAAACTGCCACTTCTCATATTTGTCATGCCTCACACAGAGCGTGTGTTAAGTAGTAAAATGTGAGTTTCAAACAATTTTGAGTCTCATTATAGAAACCTGAAAAGTTCTGGGTCTCACTCACATGAATTTTATTTGCAGCTTAGAGCTCTCGATCCTCACTGTAATGGGTAGTGTGGAAAACAATCTGCAGTTGTAACCAAATCATAGGGTAACGAACAAAGGCAGCAGACAGATGAGAATTCCAGCTTTGTGCCCTTAAAGCTGCAGTCAGGTACCGCTGCCTTGGGGATGGGAAGAGCAGCAATGGCTGTAAACGTTGCTGGTACCCGAAGCCACACAAAACAAGGCTGGTGCTGTCTTCCTCCTTTGTGAGGATGCTGCAGCTGGCTGTTCATGGGCCCTGGCGACTGTACAGAAGGAAAAATGACCCTGGCAGGACAGCTAACCCAGCAAAGGAGGGAAAGGTAAAAGCAGATCCAAGGCACTGTGCCTTGTGGTAACCTCAGTGCTGTTGGTGACCAGACATACCCGTTCCTTGCGCTTATCATGGCTTCCTGCAGAGCCAGCAGTGGAACTTCGACTAACGGGGTCAGACTGGAAGTGATAAACTGGGAATGAAAAGCAGGGTAGGTCTTGCACTGATTTGGGATGGCCAAATGGGTGGTCTTATTGGTCAGAGAACACTTTCTGGGCACCTCTGAGGTCTGCAGCAGCATGGAAAATGGTGTAGGAACAACATGTAGAAGCTCAGTTCATCCCATCTGGACTCCATTTGAGCCAGACTTTATCTCCTTTTGAACAAAGAAACAAAGCATGAGAGCAATAGTCAAAGATGGGAAAAGGAGAGCAGAAAATAATGAAATATTTGCCAGATTTTTTTTTTCCAGCTTTGGCTATTGCTGATGTTACCTTTGCTGGAAACAGTTTCCCTTGTGTCATTTACTGACTTGGCAGTTTTCTGGAGATCCCTAAAGATTTTCAGAAAGGATGTGAATCCCTGTAACAGACATGTAAACCTGCTAGCAGGTTTCAGCTTGCTTTCTGTAGTTCCCTATCAGTAGACGTGTAGGAAGAGTGAATGGATTCCCACAGGCCTGTCAGACTAGACTCCACAGACTAGAAACCACTGCTGTCTGAACAACGCTTTTAAAAATAACATTATTTCTTTAAAAGCCCTCATTATTACTACTTAAACTCCCTACAAAGCATTACACTTATATGGCAAGTTTTATCCATGACTTCTTCAGAACATTTCAGTTTCAGTGAATACCCCATACTGCCTATGCTAAGTAATTGCTCATCCTCATGGAGGTGAGATGAGAGGCATTTGATCATGCACAACACTAAAGAGGTCTGTAGTGGTAGAAAGCAAAGGTTTCCGTAGCCACGTGGAAGACAAAGACCTACAGGCAAGAACCAAATCAGTGTGGATGCACTGACATGTAGTGTAGGACACCTCAAACAGTGTCTGTGAGAACGCTGAGGGGGGTGTAAAGATGGGCCTTGGTATTAAATCTCCGATGCTCTCGATGTGTTTACCGGGGTCCCTGGCTCAGTACTGTCCCCTAGGGAAGGCAGTAGTTTTTGAGGCAGCTGCCCTGCTTTCTGAGTGACTTCAGCATTGCTCTAAGGTCACCCATCCAAATACTGACCAGCCTGACCTTCAGGGGGTAGTTACAGAAGAGCACAGCACGGGATGGCTCCAGACTCCCATCCAAGACGTATGACAAGCAAAGTCAGGCTGGGCAGAAGTCCATCTGCAAAGCACGGACAATACCAGGGACAGAGGGAACATTTGCTTGGCTCAGTGACTTCATTAAATGATATTCAAAGGCTCGGTCTAGTGACACTGATGGGAGATCAATACAAAGAAGCCTGTAGGTATCCAGACCGATGTAGGCTGGGCTGGCATCAAATGCCTCCTTTCCTGACCTCCACTACAAGAGGGATGAGACAAAGTGATTCCAAGCTGTCAATCAGGCAGTCATAATAAATGAAGTTGTGCAAAGTTCACGCTGCTGGCACTGAGGATACGTTATTCCTAGCTAGTCTTGAGATTTGGGGTGAGGAGGGAGAGAAACACTGGTGTTCCTGCCCTCCAGCCTTGAGTGCTGCTGGAGGCAGAGACAAGAGCTGGTAGTGGAGGTTTTCTAGCTGCTCGTGTAAAGGAAACACATCACTGCAAAATTAAAGGCTCTGAGAGAAAACTAATTTAATACAGCTTATTCAGGCACTGTCCCTTATTAATTATCTTGAACACAATAATTACTTCTCATTGTACCATATTGTTTAATCTAAAGTGAAGCATCTCTGTTCAACCCACACTTCTTTAGCAATTTACTGTGATTATAATTATGACAAAAATAACAGGGAAAAGTCCAACGACTAACAACAAATTTTAAAAACTAAGTAAGTTAGAGGAATAACAATCTGAAAAAGGTTTTTTTTTCCTTAGGTTTCTTTCATGAACATTTTTCTTGTACTAACAGCAGGTGAGAATGGAAATGTGACTTTGAAGACTGCATATATTTAATCTCCATACTTAAATTACTTGGTAATTTAATGTTAATATTTACCACCTGTTTCTTTTTTCTTTGCAGTTTACAGACATTTCATCAAATAAGAAACCCAGATGCCTGTATGTATGTCTTTTTATTTTTCTCTTACTTAAAGATGTAACTTGACATGCTTAAATTGCTGCTTTTACATTTCAAATTGATCCAAAAGCCTGAATCAGGTTGGGTTTGGATCAAGTTCTGTACCTTAGTGGGGTCTGTATTTATGAGACATAATAGAAGAAAAAGAGATTTCTGCTAAATCAAGATTTCTGCTCCACCAAAAGATTTCTGCTAAATCAAAAATAAAATGAGATATTCTTTAAAGGAAAATGAAGAATAATTTTGTGTAAAATAGATGATTCCTTTCTGATTGACTTTAATAGCCTATTGCAGTGCTACAGTTGTTGAACGTCTTTGGTAGATGCAGGTCAAGCTTCAGCTGAAAATATCTTTAACATTCTGTAAGTAGGGGAGAGACAGTTGTCATTTCCTAACTGACGCTAACACTGTCAACTTAAAAATCACATGTAAGCAAACAAGTGTCCTGAGAAAGTACGGCTGCTAGCAACATCTCAGGTTACTCAAGCAGCTGTTCTGGGAGTAGAACTAATATGGGCTGTTTTGTCAAGGTAAAGTCTTTGGCCTGAGTATAACACAGTTTGGTAAAATCCATTAGTTGCTGACAAATAGTGGGAGTTCAAAGGCATATGTAAAATTGTTTAGAGGTTTCTGTTTACCTATTGATACAGTTCTCCTTTAAAAGACACTGGCAAAACTAGCATTCAGTGGTAGCCTTTATTTGGAATTATCAGATTAAATATAGCCCAACCTGTCCTACGAAGCAGAGAGGATAGAGGAGAAGATGCTCAGCGGGGTCGGGAGGGTTTATTTTGCTCTGCCTGCTCTGGGTATGAAAGCAAATCTCAGACTGATGCAGTGGGAGGTGTCTCTGCCCATGGATGGGCTTTAAGTCCCTGCCAACCCACGCAACCCCGTGATTCAAAGTTCAGCATCTCGCAGTCACCTGTATTGAGGAGCTGCCACTCTCCATGAAGCAACATTGCCCACACCTAGAGCCAGCAGCATTGCATTTCAGCGTGTGATGGCCTGCATCTTCAGCCATCTTAAATACCTTCTTCACCCTGACTGCTAATTAGGGGCAGAAATTCATCTCCTCTGCCACAAACTGGTTTAATTTAAATACAGTTCAGCTCTTTTAGGCAATCCCCTCCTGTCATCTTAACCATGACCTGATCTGGTTTTAACAAAGCTGCCACCAGGTAAAGCCATTCTGTGGGTAAGGCTCAGTTCCTGTGCTGTCAGTTGGCTTTCACTGCCTCATACCAACAAGTGTAGAGGTTTTCATGACACCCTGCAGGTCTTTCAAAGAGCAGGCTTCAAACGAGGGCAGGTTTGGAGAGAGACACGTGAAGAGGAACACATTTTGCTGGTACCATGTGTGATTCAAACGGAAGGTCTCTGCAAGTCTGTGAGGAGGAGGAGAATGCACAAGTTATCAGGTAGCTTTAAAACAGTGCAACACTGATGGCTGTTGCTGTAAATCAGGACCAGCCGGAAGGCTGGCACAGGGAGAACAGAGGGAGGCTGCACATCCTGATGGGAGAGGGCTCCTGCTGTGGCACTTGCACAACTGCAGCTTTTTCCAAAAGTGGCCTTATCAGTGCACAATACCGTCCAACTCCCAGGACAACAGCACAGATAGGTTTCCAGAAACGACGAGCTCTGGAAAATAGACCTGTGGGAGCCCTTAAGAGACTGACGCACAAGTACACACATCTGTTCTTCACTTCAGTCACAGCATCTGGGCAGACACAAGCTGGTGTCTGACATCCATTGTGCTGCTGTTACACTACATGTACCTGCCATAAAACATTCTGAGATGATGTTAAAAGGTATCTGACTTAGCTAAAATGTGGAACTGAGGTTTCAAAATAAAAGTCTCAGAGCAGAGGGCACAGCTCAGCCCGCACAGCACCATGCAGTAACTCCTCCTGAGCTCACCAATATCATCAAATCCTGCCAGGCCTGAACCATCGCACAGAGAACAAAGAATTCAGCTCACTTTGGCCTTTAAGATTTTGCTCCCTTCTTCACACCATTTTCTCTGTTCCCCTTTCCTCTTCTCCCTTTTCAAATCGCAGCCTAAAGCAAAGCCAAAGCGTCCCAGGTGGCCAGCACAGAGGCAGAGCCGAGTTTCCCGAGCTATTGGCCACTGGCAGCTGCGGTCCCCTAGCACTTGGCAGAGTCCCAGGCAGTGCTCAGATCCCACCAGAAGGCCCCACAGTTCCTGCACCCACTTTCTGCTGTCATTGGGACCATGTGGTCTTCCAAAGACATGGGGACAATTGTTCACTGCAGAAGGTTGCTGTGAATATGCATATCTTTAAAATCTCTTTAGATTAATAAGTTAACAAGGATATAGACCTGAGCAAGGTGACAGTGCTCTAAAATCAGCAGAATCATATCCTGAATTAAAATGTAGATGAATGTACACGAAGAGTCCATCAGTAACATGTGTAGTTCCTGTAGCGAGGGATGATTTTGATTATGGAGAAATGTAATTTATATTGCAACTGTTCTTAACTTTCAGCCTGGTTCTGTAAAGCAAGGCTATTCTGCCTGCAAAAATATATGGGTTTGGGACATTTGTGGGCAGCTTTCACTTTGCAAGACTGAATAATAATTATTAATAATCACTATTATTAATTTCAGGAGCCGAGGAAGTCAACATGCCTCATACAACATCCCCGACACAAAGCCTCATTCCTTTCAGAAAGGAAGAGTCTTGCTGAAAAAAACAAAGGAAGAAAAAAACAGTTTGCAGCCAGTCAGATGCTTCTACGAACCTGTTGATTGCCCAAGAGAAATATGGAGAGCCCAAAAGAAAGGTGAACCGGTCTGCTCTGCCAGGAAAGTGAGTGCAAAATCCAAGATGGGTAAAAAGAGCAAACAGCTATAGGAACGGCTAACAATATAAAGTAACACAGGAGCTTGGCTTCAACAGAACAAATACTGAATGAAGTTAATCATCCCACTTTTTCCTATCCATCTGGCCATGCCAAAACATAACAGATATAATATATAGAAATGTATACGATATGGAATCTTTATATTATTTAGCAACGCCATTCCCTCTTTGGGCACTATTAGAGAAATGACATTTTATTAAGTTTACACGGAGGGTTTTCTATCTATTTATTTATTTATAGAGCTTATTTAAAACGACTGCAGTTATCTTGCTGGGCAGTACTGTGGCTGTACGTTTAATTATTTTAGTGGCAGCATGTAGCTTGGTAATTTATTTTCCATCTATGCTGTTGCTGAAGTTCAAAAGAATCCATTTAATCGGCACCCAAGTAGTCGCTCTTCCATCTTAGGTAGGTGTAAGATCAATGATTGACTGTTACCTGTGCAAGCATACTTGGATGCAAAAAGCCTACTCAAGCTGCTTGGAGGCTGCTATAGCAGTAGATTGCTACCCTGGATTTTCATCGGGAAGCCCAGTTGGGCACATCTCCACATTTCATTACCTCCGTTAAGCGGCCCAGTCCTGCCAGCAGCCACGGTCCCTGCTGGTGCAAGTTTGGGTTGCTGCAGTGTCTCAAGCACAGCTTTCACACCCCAGCAGCTTTCTCCTTTGGCACCGGCCTCTGGTGTCACTCAGCAGCGAGGGCAGAGTGTGTCAGACACCAGGAGGCAGCTCAGCAGTGAGCAGCAGCAGGCAGCCAGCAGCGGGGAGCAGCGCGCCACAGCGGGTGGCGCCCTGAGCAGTGCCTGCCCTTGGGTTGGTCGGGAAAGGCCTAAAAGGGCTGTGATCATAACCTAACCCCTTCAAATCTTCATCTCCATGAAGAGTCCTTTCAGGGGAGATGGATCCTCAAATTTCAACTAAAAGCCCAAGAGTAATGAAGACAGATGACCGCAGGATGGGAGTACGGGTGTTTACAGTGGTTTGTGCCAATTAAAAGGATCCTTAATTCATCAGAGTATTTATTAAGATGATTTTTCCGTGTGTACAGTTTTTTGGTAACCTGAATCCTCATGCCATGTTTACAAATACGAACATCTTGTTGATGTTACTGAAGAGATTTGTTTTCTCAAGCAACAGAGAGAATAGAGACAAGTCTGCGTAAATTATTTTTAAATGCTCATAGCAGATGTAAATTGTTTTTGTGGAAGGTGATTTTTACAGTATGTGTATAAAGATTTGTGAAAAATGTTTTTCATTTTTGTAACTATGACTGTAAGCAGAACAGAGTATTAAAAGACAGTGTATCACTATGATTACTGCTGCAATAAGCACCCGAGTTGCAATAGTTTTAAAGCAGAAGAGGACCAGTCAGTCAGCTCAGATCAGGTAATGACAGGTGTCATACATCTGCCGGTGCACAGAGCTCCCCGAAAGTAGCAGAGAGAAGAAAGAGTATTATTCCTCACTTTTATTTTAACTAGTAGATGTGGAACTATCAGATATATGTTTTAAGTTTCTCAACACTGTTTCGATAGGAAGTCACAATGTAAAGTCAGTTCGGGTATTTAGGTTGTACTGACATTTTAATATTTAACTCTGTCACAAGGCAACACTTGGCCTTACACTTGCCATTGTGTGGTGAAGAGGATTTGTCAATTGTGTTGCATGGGTTTTGGTCGGACCGTGTGTTACAAGAACTTGCCTAGGAAAACCATATCATAGAAACAACCTTTAGTTTTTTTCCATTTCCCACATCCTACAAACATGAAGAAATGATAAATGAAGGTGATCTTTAGAATGGAAGTAAATACATTAATATGTTCCTTTATCCACTTGACACTGAAAGAATATTTTTATTTTTAAATGCCTATCTACTCTATTAGTCACCAAAGTTAAGTGCAACTACTAGTTCACAGATGAGATGTTTATTTTATTATTTATTGCGCCAAAATCTTGACTGTATGTGGGGGAGGAAGAGAAAAAAAGAGTGAAAGACGCTGCATGTTCTTAAACTTCTCAATTTAAGTTACAGTTACTTGCTGAACAAATGCTGGGTTAGTTAATTAGAGAGAAATTGGTTCTGATTGTAACCCCAGATAAAAGTTTTTAGAATATAAACATTCTAATAATAAAGATATATTTCTCAGTTACTGTGTCATTTAACTTTGTGAAAATACAAACATTTAACTTTGTTAAAAAAGCCTACCCAACAGCAGAGAAAAAGACAATGAATAATAGCCCCATTTGGGCTTCTGTTTATTCCTCAGATAAAATGCCACTAATCTTTCAGAGCACTACAAATTAACCTGAGAGACACCTGCAGCATCCTGGCCCCACACAGCTCCCACGTCATGCCACCTGTCCCTCTTACTGGAATGGTGCTCGAAAATAATTCCTAAGGTAAGCCACATGGTCAGACAACCTGCCTGCGTCAGGGGTGGGGAGGGAAAGGGGCAGCCATGGAAAATTAAGGGCAGAAGGTCTACTGGGAAATGTAGGCAGCCTCAGTCATGTTTACGTGATATACTAGCCCATCTATAAGGTGGATGCCTGGTCATCAAGGGGACACAGCTGCTGCAAGGTGCATATCCCACCTACACGTCATGTCCCACTCAGAGAGGTGCAGCACCTCAGAGAAATGTGTCCAGGCACCAGACTAACTGGTGTTAGCTTGGGATGACTTTGGGAGCAGATAACGCTGGAATTGGAAAAAGTCTGTTTAAAAGTATTTTAAAATCTGAAATCTGAAAATGTTCTGACAAAGCTGACCACTCATCTTTGAAATTGAATTGAAGCACATTTTGCCCTTTGAGACACCTAGGTGGGTTGTATGCTCCCGTCAAAGTGAAATGCAGTAGGACCTGGCCGCCTAGTTCGCACACATTTTAAAATAACACCTTGTCTAAAACTAAAAACACCTCAGAGCACTATGTATGCAGGCTGGGACCTTACAGGTGACCTTTGCTTAAAACAAAATGTTCTGACTGACACGTAACGTTATCGGCCAGGAAAACAAGAGACTAATTGAAACCTAGACCTTTAATTAGACTACTTCATACAAAAAAAACACAATTATTTTGAGATGCTCCTGCCAGCTGAAGAGAGCACATGTTTTTAAAGCACTTGATAGTATCTGACCCCCGTCTGCCTTGGCAGTAAAAACAACCTTCTCCTGCCAGAGGAGATTAAACACATTTGTTTTGTTTCCAGGAGAGTTACTGGAAATATTCAACTAGGTATTTGTATTCAACGGGATGGCCACCAATTAGACCAGGTACTAGGTCAAACAAATTACCACTTTTATCATCCCTAATAATTTCTTCCAAAGCCACCAGCTCTTTCAGTCTCCTTGAGTGATGTCCTGCTATTCTCTCTCTTTATTCTGCGTCACCAAATAGTTGCCTGTATTTGTTCTTACATCAGGCTAATGCTGATTATTTCCATACATCCTGTCTGAAGTGGTTGGAGTGGACTATTTTAGTGCTCTCTGCAGTAGGCATAGGCATTTATTTATTTATTTTTCAGAAAACAATCCCAGAAGTGATTTTATGACATGAAACATGCAACAAGCTCTTAAAAATAGATCCTGTTGTGACATGAACAAAATGTCCTTTCCCGTTTTGTTGCTAATGCTGCCACCCTCTAGCCAGCCACTTTTTGCAGTATGGTCTCTTGAATTGTCCTCTGCGTGTCCCTCCAAGGAGGCTCAAGCTGCACAGGTTAAGTGCAGTCACTGGTTGGAGAAGCCCTTTTCCCCTCATCTGTTCTAGCCACGCACACTGTGGACAGGTAAATGTTGGCTTGAAAGTTTCATAAAGGGTGAAAGAACAGACACAGGAGATTGCAGGTTCCTTACAACCTGTTACAAAAGAGGAAGAGGCTCTTCTGAGGTGAGAGAGGAAGGAAGACACAGAGGGATCCCCAGAAGCCTGGGAAGTTGCTGTGTTCTGGGGCAAGGCAAGGAGATCAGAGCCACATGGACAGCAGCAATGCAGGCATGGGGGCTTGTTACTGCTGGCTGTTTCCTACATCTTGTGCCCTGCAACCTACCAGAACGTATGTAACCTGGCACATTCACTCCTTAAATCATGCCTTAGACCTATGTTTTGAGGCCTAATTACTGATTTCAAAGTAATAGATTTTAGGATGAAGTTTTGCAAGAAACCCCTCTGATTGCATCCCTGGTATTCATTCAAGAAATAAGAGACAAGCAAAGAAACAAGCACAGCAGCACAACATTAATTGTTTCTGTGCCAGACTGCTTGGCCCACCAGCTGTCCGGAGGTGACCTCCTAAAAACGAGGTGGTTTAATTATCGCCCTCTGTGAAGGGTTGTGCAGGCACCTGTTGGACAGGAGCAGGTGACAGCACTGGTTCTGCCCGCAGCCAGGCTATCCCATGGCAGCCAAGCCACCCTACGGCAGGGCCACCCCTGGCCAGGGCCACTTTGCAGGGAGGAGCCTGGGGCAGAAGGACCCATCAGCAGCTACAGCCTGGTGTCAGCACCCTAAATAACCCGGATTTTAAAGGAACTGAACTCATTTCTATGCAAAGAGCCAAACAGCTCCAGCTCCTCAGCACGCCTCTGGCTGCCACCACGGCTTCTGGCTTCCCATGGCTGCTCAGGCTCCCACCAGCCCTGCAAAAGATTTGGGGCAATGGGTTGCTCACAGGCACACTGAAAAACTCCACTGCATGCAGCAGCCCTGAAAACACGACTTACAGCCTTTTGGGTGCACGTGTGGGCTCCCCCTGCCCTTCGCCCGTCCCCCGAGGCAGAGGAAGTGTTTCAGCCCCACTGGGAGCTGAGGCCCTGAGGAAGGGCAGGGGGAGCCCGGTCTGCCAGTAGAGCCCCGCAGACGTACTCCTACAGGCTTCAAGCATTTGCAAATAAAGAAACTAAAATCGTAATTAGAGCTATAATGAAGGAGCTGCAACTCCTCTATCAGTTCATTTAATTGCCATGGTGACCACACTGAACCATCAAGAACAGGTTTTATTGCTGAGCCCTGCTCCGCTGGAAGACAAATTTGTTAGCAGCCATCACCAGGGCTTCACCTGAAGCCTCCTCTCTGCGGAGGGCAACTGAGGGCAGCAAGCAAAAGGCAGAGCCCGGGTCCCAGAGAGGCTGGCAGGACACTTGCTGAAGGACAGGCACAAGTTCAAGTTTCCAGAACTGTAGGTGGGGAAAATGGAAAGGAAGATGCAACTGGTGCACTCAAAACAGATGAACACAGCATGTGCTAAAGAAGGGATCGGGGCACCAGTACAGCCTCTGTCCCCCTCTATTCTTTCACTGGGCTTCAGCAACTTTGTAGTTTTGGTTACAATTTGTCAACAAGGAAACAGGGGTGCCCACTGCACCCCCATCCCACACAACATTCCTACCCCATTTTCCAACCTACACCATTAAAGGGCTCACAAGAACCAGCTTATTTTTTATTTTAGGGACAGGGGCTTCTCTTCCTTTTGCTCTAAGTAGATGAAAACCTACATAGTGGATCCTTGTCTTCCTGGGTTTCAGGACTGGGGTTACATTACATGTAAATCTGGATGGTGGAAAAGGCCTGTTCACCTGAGCAAAAGTTAACAAAAGTTCTACTTTATCCATGTGTGCCATCGAGGTGCCTGAGAGGCAGCCCGTGGGATTCAGCTGCAACAAAGGACATTCCCCGTTGTCCTAAAAACTGCTCTGAGTTCAGAATCAGCCCATCAAATGTGAGCCCAGTCTGAAAATTGTCTTTTGGGGGGAGAAAAAAACTTGAAACAGACATCAGTTTGCAGATGAATCCAGACCGAGTCGTTTTGCCACTAGGTGGTGATGGCTGATAATGAATTGATGCAGCAACTCCGTGTCCCACGGCTCACGACCAGCTCACTCTACCCTGGGGCTTCGCATCCCCGTCGGGGTTTGTTGCACTCCAGCAGGCTCTGCCCACACCAGAGACACTGCAGCACCTAGCCTCAGGCTGAGCTACAAACTGACGAGAGGACTTCACCAAACAGGCGCAAGTGCCATTTAATTAAAAAAGCCAGGGATGCTGAATGAGGAGGAGCCCAGTAAACGACATGTTACTAGTGGTCACGTGCAATGCAGACAGCATCAGCTGTGCCAGTTTCACGACCACACGAACAGAACACAAATGACCAACGTTTCTTTTTTGGATAGAGCCAAAGCTGTACAATAGCAGCCACGGGCAAATAGCAGAGTTTTCCACAACGGCAGCCAAAGGCTGAGGTAGAGCACATTGGTGATGTGCTGGGATCTTAATGCATTAAGATAAAAGCACTGCTGCCAAAACAGGGCAAATGCTCCTCTCCTCCATGCAAACTGCCTCTGCAGCACCAGGTGCCCAGGACAAACTCCTTGGGCTGTGGGGTGCCCTCGCAGCTACCCCAGTACAGTACCGTACCCTGCACCATGCCGCAGCCACAGCCAGCCCCAGCACCCCTTCCCCATCCTCTTGTGAGCCTGGCAGCTCCCACCCTTCCTGCCGAGTACATGAGTCTGCTTCTTCCTAACCCTAATTAAGGGGTTTTATTCTTATTATAGAAATTAAGTCTGCTTGGAACAAAACGGCAATTTTCTGTTATAAAACGATGACTTTCTGAAAGACATAAGAGGACTAATGCACTCAGCAACAGCTAATGACTACATGCCAAATGGCCCTTTGCTTTTAGCGCGCACCCACCTGCGTCTTCATGCTCTGCCACAGCCTGTGTGCCGGTCTGTGCTGAGGAACATCCCGGTCCGTCAGGAGGTGCCTCTGAAACGGGAGCTGCGGGGCACACGTCCCCTCTGCAGGGAGATGCCTCCACCCCAGAGCACAAGGGCTTTGCTACGGGGCAGAAAGGTGAGGGTGAGGGCGGTGGCAGTGGTGGTGGCAGCTGCAGGAGGGGAACTTCCCTACAGTCCCCTGCCTGGGGACTACTGCACAACTCCCAGCTGGGTGCAGAAAAACTCCAGCTAAGATGACCCACACCTGGGCGAGGCACAGACAGGAACTCAATGCACCTGTTACGCCCATCACTATGGCATTTACCAGTGCAATATGCATACGGTGCTGATGAACAACTGTTTGCTGCCCCAAGAAAGCTTCAGGGAGCTTGAAGATTGCAAATATGTATTAAAAAGGTTGTCGTTATGGTTTTTTTTTTTCCCAAAGAACATTAAGATGTCCTAAAAATGTTTCAACCCAGCTGGCACAGCTCCTCTTTCATGCCAGAAATGACTCCCCCTCTCTTCTCGAGCACTTCCCTGCTTCAGCAAGCAGTGCCCCAGGGGGGAGGCAAGCCCACCTGGCTGGGATGCCCAGCGGCACTCGAGGAGCGCCTCAGAGCAACGTGGCAGCACAAATGCAGGATTTGCCACTTTCAGAGCAATCCACATGCAGAAATCTGTTTTTATGAAACATTAGTCAGTTTAGATAACAACAAATCAGTACAAATCCAGTATTCAAATAAATTACCAGCTTTGAATAGCTGACCCACTTTATACATAATCTTGGCACACAATCTTGACTATGAAATTTGAGGCAGATTGGTTTCAGCTTGGTCAACTTGGAAAGAAAGAAATGAAGAACATGTTAAAACGGGGCTCTGAATTAAGGCTTCTTTCAAATTTAACTTCAGCTCAAGCTGCCTTGTTCTTACACGGATAGAGATTACAATCTTCCGCAAGCATCCTGTTTAGATTACCTGCTGGTCGGTTTCCCATGGAAGTATATTTGGTTGACAGACACAGCTTGAACCTGTCTTTTGACTACTGTGCTACAAGTGTGGCGAGCACCACTTGCCGTGCTACGACACACCAAAAAAGCATTGCAGACCACCAAGAGCCCTTCCCACCCCTGCAAACTGTACCGTGCACGGCGCGTACAGGGCAGTGCACAGTTCCCGAAGGCAGCATTAAGGAGAATGGTAAACACCCCATGCTAGGATACATGCATCTTGTAACCCCAAAGCACTTCTTAAACCCCAAAGCACTTCTAATGTGAATTAACCTACAGAATCTCTGGGACTGCGAGTCCAGTGTTGCAGCTTACTGAGCGTGCGCAACTGTGGGGTGGTTGTGTGGGCTGTCCTACCTTTCCAAGGAGCTGCAGCCAACGTGGCTGTTGCTGGCTTCTTGCTATTGAGACACGCTCCTTGTAGGATTTGCAACTGGAGCCATAAGCCGCAGCTGAATCCCCCTTTTAAATATATGAGCTTTTTAAATAAAAGTGAAGGCCAACGAGAAAATTAAGTTACATGCTAGGGATGGTACAGATGAATCTAAACAGTAGATCTACATCACAAGTTGGCCAAGAATTCATCTGAGTACCTGAATGTGGTTGAAGCCAACAGCAGCTTGTATTAGCTAGTAAGACACTGTCTTCTGTAGATGAAATGGAGACTGAACTCTAGTCCATCATCCAATCCTTCTCTAAGTGGACACCAAGACCCAACCACCATGCCCCCTCTTGCCTCCAGCTTCAAAGAAATGCGCAAGGGAGCCGCAAGCTGTCAGCACACTTAACCTTCACCCTGGTACTATGGATTCAATTCAAAATCTACTACAAAGTTTTAATCAGCAACAGCACTCATGCTGCAGGTAGAAAAATGGATTTTTGCTAACGCACAAAAAGAGGACTGCGAGCAAAGCCATTGAGTCACTGTAACAGAACAGCACGCCTCTTCTACAAGTGTATAGTTTCTGGTTGGTAGAGATTTGAGGTGAGGGAATACAAGCAGACAACCGCCAGGTAACAATGAGGGAAAACTACACACAAGATACAGGTCTAATGTTCAGGATACCTGCGGACATGAACAATGTAATTCTGTCACTTAATCGTAGCTTGTAACGAAAAGTGGCAATGGGGTTCTTGGGAATTGGACAGACTCACATAGCTTGTTATTTTAAGTAAATACCACAATCAGCATGAAATCCCAGCAACTAAAATATGAGAAACAGTATGAACTACCAGTCTTTTATGGGATGGAAAGAATCCATAGCTATCCAAAGGCTAGTTTGGCTTTCATACACGTGTATATAAACCATGAGTCACTTTACATCGTCTTGACTCCAGCTCATAGCAAAGCATAGAGGCTTTGTTAGTGGTGTTTAAGTTAATTGCAGGTATTCTAGGTTTAGTTAGTGGGGGACGGAAAGAAATATTAGCCTTTTGCTTAAAAGGAGAAAAAATTCAAATTCATGTTGATACAAGAACAGGGTCAGGAAGAATATATAAGCAATTCTATTACAAAATTGCTAATACTAAATACTGCAAGGGAGAGCTATGGATATTTCTCTGCTTACGACAACAGAGAGAACCAGTCCCGAAACTGCAAGAAGACCGCAGTCAATCCCGCCTGCAATGCCCCGCTAAGCTTCGCAGGGAGCGAGGTGGTTCCCTAGGGCTGTAGGCTCACATGGACCTGGTGCATTTGGAGATGCATGTGAAGGCACCTGTCCCACCAGCGTGTCTCTAGTGGCTGCCTTGAGTGTGTGCCTCGCGCCCCAGGGAGCCCGGCTGCTGCCATGAGCCAGCTCCAACAGGTCACTTCAGTTCTCGGTTTCATTTACCCCACTCACAAACCCGGAGTAATGGGTCCTCCTTTGAACACTCTGAGCCCTTCTGATGGAGGTTGTTACAATTACAGCTACTATTGCTGGACATTAATAAGCCTCCCTGCTCTGTGGTGGAGTGCCCAGGTAAGCAATTTGCCCATTTTACGGATAAACTGAGATACTGAGACACTCATGTAGTAAATTAGCATCAGTGTGGAAAAAATAGGTGATCCATTTTCGGTTTCCTTCCTTAGCAGCTACCAAATGCTCAGGGTACTGTGGAGGGCCCATCCTGACAGCTGCCTTAGGTTTTAAGTGTGCTCACTCATTTTAAAGAAATGCATAATACCTCTCCGTTAAACCTCGTGTGCATTTTCAACTTCTAAAACTGATATCAATTCCAGGGTTCCGCAACAGCCTGCCAAGAGCTGGCAGCTAGCTGGCTGCTGCTTTGTCAAAGAGGATTTACTCTGAATAACGTTGGCTGGAGGTAGGAGACCTAATTCTATTTCTAGCTGCACTGGTATAAAACCGAAGTAACGTCTGCAAAAGGCAGATGCAAGGGTGTAAAAGGATTGCAGTGGGAGTGAACCTGGCTCAGAGGAATTGTTGGTATATTTTTTTCAACGACATACGCGTTTGGAAACTAATGGAAATGCTAAATTGGCTATAAAGATCTACAGTGGAAAAGTAACATTACTTTCAAGAATCTTAGCTGCTGTGAATAAATGTAATTAGGACACATTTAAATTTGTTTAATAGTTACCCAAAAAGGTTGTTTGCAATCTGCAAAGTAATATGCCCCTAAGTGTAATGGGTAGCATATGATTTCATTAGCAGCAAAACAGGCATAATATATTGCAAGCTGAAATTCCTATTTTCCTCTCTAACTAGAGCTCTCCCAAACCCTTACACCAGAGTCAATGCCGTAGGAAAAGGCCTCTCAGGGGTTTATTTGGATTTTGTTGGTTCTTTCCGCTTGTTTGTTTTTACAGAATGGGAGGTATTTCCCAGTCTGCTGCGCATCTCTTCTCCGTAAGCGCACAAAAGGACGCCCACCGTTAGCGGAGCAATGAGAAAGGTCACAGCGCAGGACCCCCCAAAAGCCCGCTCTAGGTGCAAGCACTGCGCACAGTTCCCTGGCCCCAGTGCGACTGCTCGCAGAGCAGCTGAGCTGCCGGGGCCGCATCTCCATGCACCTCAGCCACCTCCTCGGCACCTCGCTGGGGCTTTTTAGGGAGCACGCTGCTTTTCTGCCCTGAATCTACCTACCAAGGTTTTACAGCCTCGCTTTGAGCTGTCTGGAGAAAGAATTTGTCTCCTGTGTGCCCTGGTGAGCTGGAGAAGCCAAACCACTGCCCAAGTGCTTCTCTGAGCTTCATCCTCTCCTAGGACAGGGTAAGGTGCCTACAACAGCGCTGGCTGCAGGGGTAAGATCAGGACCGCACGTGTGACCCCCGGGTTGCACGCTCAGGCTGTCTGCCAGCAGAGCAGCCTCACAGCTGGAGGGAAAGGGACTGCGCTTTGCTGCAGGGCTTGTGGCTGAGCAGCAGGACATCTCTCAGTAGCTGGGTTTTGGGGAAAAGCAGGAGGAGCTGAGTGTCAGAGACAGACCCAGAGAGGCAGAGCGACTCGCTTGTACACCAGCGAATGATTTGGCGGTACTTTAAAATCACCCTTCCCCACTGGTACACTACACTGAAACGCTTGCTTTCTGCAGCTTCTCCTCCCAGGGCAGTGGTGGGCTCAGGCAGGTGACGGATGGCACAGTGGGGATATGCAGGGACCTCATGTGAATGCAGCAGGGCAGTCCCACCACAGCTGTGCTGGCCCCAGCACCCCCAGTGACCACTACGAGGACAGAGCGGGAAGTGAGACCATCTTGTCCCCACCCCAAATGCTTCCAGTATCAGGAAATTAATAAAAATGAATACAATACAGGAATACACAAAAGACTACAAATATCCCCTTTGTCGTATCTGATTTGGACCTGGAGTGTGTCCCAGCTTCAGTCTAGCCACTCAATAATCTGAATGGGGAATGCTACATAAATTACTCATTATTCCCACCAGATGAGCTGTCAAAGGCTGCGGAAACAAGTTCATGTTCACTTCACCTCTCTCTGCTCACTCTACTCTTCCTTACTTTCCCCTCTAATAAGATCTGTTGTTAAACACTTCTGTCTTGAGATGCTGAGAGAGAGAAAGAAGGGAGGAAATACAGAAACCCTCTACCAAGCATCCTCAAGTTTTACTTTTGAACAAAAGAACAGAAGGACACCATAAAAGCCAAAGCAATTGTGCTTTCAGTGTGAGCTCATCATAAAGCAGCCTCCCCAGCCTCATTGCACACCCGGGGTTTCCACCGGCACAGATGCCCAGCTCAAGAACCGCAGAAGAAACAAGGATAAAACTCCCCTGTTGCCAGAGGAGATCCTTGTGAAGAGCAAAGGCAGATCTGGAGCAGAGCTTGTGCATTTCTCACGTTGCAGCTACTCGTATTTATTTTCAAAGCAAATCACAAATGTCAGAGTATTGCGTAAACACTGCATCCAACTGCTGCACGGCAGCTGCCGCCCTGCACAGCGCACCCAGCAACTTCAGCCCCCCGGTCAGCCCGTCCAGAACTTCGCCACGACTAAAGCAACATCTCCCTTCTATTCTTCTGAACTAATCACCCATCTTCCACGCTTCCAATTAGTCCCTAGAACCTGTATTTCTGTCTGTCCATCTCCAGGGTTTCCCTTTTGTTGTTGGTTCCACGTTACGGCCAGCGCAAGTGGCAGAGAGCTATTGGTCTCCAAAAGGATGTTTTCACACATGGCTCTGCCCCAAACACCTGGAAGTACTTGTATCCCTGGAAAGGCAAGCCCAGATACTGGGTGGCCCTGGAAAGCCAAATGTCATTTCAAGTTTGCAAACGCTTCCTGTCATCACTTTTGGGCCAGACCAAAACCCTGGAGTGAGCCATCCCCGGGGTCAGGAGAGGCAAAGTTCGAAATCTGGCTGAAATGTGGTGCCTCGAGTCTCTCTCGTGCTCCAGCGACCTCTGAGGCGCTCCGCAGCGCGTTGCTGGCGCACACGGTGTGCCGACAAAGCCCTGGCCCCTTGGCAAAGGGTGCTTGGCACCGTCCTGCACCACAGCAGCCCCGGAGCCAGGAGGAGCCAGGGTCCCGGGGCCAGACAAGAGGCCTGCAGGCTGCGGGACCGACCTGGCACCACATTGCCCAGGGCAGCCACAGCACCGAGGGAATGCCCAACCCTGGAGGGAGCATCATATCTCTCCATCACGCCAGCACAACAGAAAGCCACCGAGTAACAGCTGGAGCGGCGCCACTCTGATTTTCTCAGCACAGAAGGTGCACAAAGCGCAGACACCGGCTTGCCCGGACTCCTCTGTGAGCTGGCTGGATGCGTGACAGCTCCAGACTACACAGACTTGAGGAAAAATAGGGATGGGAAGGCCCCATGGAGGTCATTTTAGTGCAGCCCTCATCCTCAAGGCAGGATCAATTTTCCCCTCATCATTCTTGGCAGATAGGAATAGAGAGGAACCAAGAAATCGAACTTCAGGGAATTGGGGCAGGCTAAGTGTAACTATGAAAGCATGTCTGCTCAGGAGTAAGCGTGAATGCGCTTATTCTAGAAAGCCATGCCATAAAAACAGTATCAAGAACTTGACTTTACCTCTTTTTTAAAATAAACAAACAAATCTGGAAGCTTTAAAATCCAGGATATGGGTTGAGAGCTATTTCATAATCCTTAGTCACCTATACAGTCACCCAATGCGGAAACGCATCATATCACGCCCTAATATGCAGTAGGCAAATATTTTTGTAATCTAGTGCTAATGATACCAAATATTATTAATATCTCATTTGGCACACTATTGTAAAAATAATATTTAACAACGCATTAACTGTAGTTGTAGCAAGTGATGTATTTAGCTAATTGTATGCAATTAAGTTATAATTAAAATGGGGACGTTTCATTATCTTCCTTGCTTTTCACTAAAAATCTAAGCAGGAAATTCAATAAATGAAAGCTTCTGGAAAATCATGTGAAGCATCAAGCGCTGGAAGATGAATATAGCACAAGGCATCATGTGTTGTTCATCTAACTTTATTAAAACCCCGCCAAGTTTAAATCTTTAGACCTTTCATACTGAGCTGAACTTCATTCCTTTTTCTTTCCTGTTTCTTCATCCTATTATATCACCCAGGCTTCGAGCTACTGCATCATTATATCCTGAAATGCAAAGAAAAAATCACACGTGTGATGAAATGGCTGTGTCTGAATTGTGGAGGGAATGCGGATGCAGTTCTGCATTTCATCTGGCATAACTTCTCTGCATCACAAGGGTCCTCCTTCCACTTTTGTCAAGACTGATAATACATGTGGGCAAAACATAAATGTTACAAATTGCAGCGTGCTTTCTGTTAGGGGGCTGTTCTTTGCTCAGCACGGGTGATTAACAGTCTGTGTGAACACAGAACGCCTGATGTGCACACGCTTTTGGAGAGGAGGAGTGGGAATTCACGCTCTCACCGATCCTCGTTGCAGCCAGTTATTTCCACGATTTCTTTGTCAGCATTGCTGCAACTTTGTGCTTGCAGTACTTGGAGCTCCATAACAAGGACTTGTGCGTACAAACTTGGCCACTTAGGAAACAAACCAAGGAGATATCTGCACACACGCACACACACAGACTGAAAAACAGTCCCTGTGCAGGACCACGTCTTCATCTTCTCCTTTGCTTTGGGAACTGCACAGACCCCTCCGAACACTGGGACACAGGAATATCAGGCTTGTATCCCCCTTCCTCTCCCCAGGCCAGACCTGTCCAGCACCCACGACAGCCACACAAGCTACCAGTACTAGAAGGCGAGCTGGATCAGCCCGACACACCACACATTTTAGATTACATAGCTTCAGCGCAGAGCTTTGGCAACGTGTCAAGACTTTTTCCTGAAGACTCCAGCTGCTGTTTCTCCTGTTTCATTTAGCACTCATATAAATTAAAAGTTTTGGTAACACATTTTGACTGCTGTATGCATATCGCTCTTTTCATCCACGCTTTGGAGTGATCCACGCCCTCCCCTTACCACAGCCCAACGTGCTGAAGAAGCCGAGTTCGCTGGCATTTGGTACACACCAGCTGTGCCAGCAATTCCTCCCCAGACCTGAGGAGCAGGGAATGTTCATGGCAAACGAGCTGCTGGCCTGCTGGTGGCTTGGTATTTCCAGCCCAGACTGAAGACTTTTTCCAGGTAGATGCTCACTGCCTGCCAGAGGAGTGGGGTGTGATGGTGAGGTAGTGGGCAGTGGCAAATAAATGCCTGTCTCAGTCCACATCTGCTGAGGTAGGGTGCTCAGGCTTCTGCCTGTGGGACCTCACAATGCTCAGAAACAAATAAACCTGGGGACAACCTTTCTGTCAGGCTTCATCCCACACTGGAGAGAAAACTTACAGAGCACTCGCTTTAATTCAGCGTTCATAAAACCCCAATCCAGACATGACAGACCCCTTCTGCTCTCACAAGTCCCTCGCCAGCTTCAAGTTTTCTAGCCCAGCGGACACATGAAAGAGTGAAAGTCAAAGAACAGATTTCCTATTTCCTATAAGGGGATTTTGCTTTCCTATAAGGAAACTTTGCTTTCACGTGTGGCTGTGATTATCCACTGGGACCTGCTGCGAGGGAGGGAAGCTCCCGTTTGCCTTGCTGGTGCTGGCCGGGGGTCCCAGCGCTCAGCGCCTCCTGCGCCCCCCTGGCATATTCTTCAGCCCCCTTCCATCCAGCAGTGGCAACTCAGTGAAGCACTGCCACAATTTAAATAGTTATTTGCATTTCATTAACAATGACAACATTTATTTTAATGCAGTTAAATCAGAGTAGCATTTAATTTAATTTTAACAAGATAGTTATTAAGCTAACCAAATATCAATTGATTGCTGAAGAAACCACATTGTGAAACAAATACGTTGAGAAATAAATCTTGTTGCCAGGCCATTAATGTAAAATCACATAAATAATAAATGTCTAATTAGGTTCTCTCTAATGAAGAGCTCCAACTGTTCACTGACATTCTCCGGGAGGCCTGCTGCCTCCTGACATCGGCTGTTAGGGGAGATGGATCCAAGCGCTCGGAGGGCGACACAGGCTGACCAGAGCCGGGCAGGTGGCTCTCAAGAGGCCACTGGTGCCCACCTGATGTCTCGCCAGCCCTGCACGCCTCCTGGGGCTCTGCCCGGTGGTGCCGCTCAGAGACCCGAAGGTCTCAGGCCCCAGAGGGAGCCAGAAGCCAGGGGCATGGATCCGCTGCGCTGGCTCTGCCCCATCCCCACCACGGGGCGCGAGGTGTGGGGTCACCCCCCCACGCTCGGCAGGAGCAGTGCGCAGTGCTTCCCTGTGAATTAACCCGTGTCTGGAGCAGCAGAAATGGTCAGTTGTAGCAGACACAAACATTTCCTTTTCCAGTATTGCTGAGGACGTGTAATTTTCATCCATTTGTATGTGTGGGTATCGTTTTCAAGGGTTTTGTTTGTTTGCTTATTTAAACACAGATCTCTTGCGGGGAGTTATTTTCATAGCTTTTCTGACCATCTGCTCCGTCCAGCTGCATAAAACAGACCAAAAAATCTCACCCAGGCAACTCTGAATCAAGTCTGCAACTTCTGCTTAAAGCATATTATATTACATGCAGTCTTGATTTAAAGACTTTAAGTGATGGAAAATCCACTAAATCCCTACACAAGTCGCCCTGATGGTTAGCTATGCCCACTGTGAAAAATGTTCACCTTCTCCCAAGCCCAAATTTGTCTGGCTTTAATGTTTATTCACTGACTGTTCCCGTGCCTTTTTCTGCCAGGTTAAAAAATCACCAGCAATCAGAAATAAATTACTTGGTCCTGAAGCTGCCGGAGGACTAAGGTATAAACAAATCGAGAGCAAGCCAAAGAGATTTGTCCGCGTGCAGACAAACTGCCACCGAGGGCTGCCTCCTGCCAGCACGGAGCTCAACAGCCCCCAACCTTGGCCACCCCTTGGTAACTGCTACGGGGGAGGATGAGGGCTCCGCTGCCCTCAACCAGCAAGATTTTTGGAGGGAAGCCACAGCAATTGCGAGGAAATGGGGTCAGAAAGCCAAGTTACTAAAACATGAGCATGTCTTCAGTGGAAATTTCCCTTTTTCAATAAGAACAATCCACACCTGATATACCTCGCACCCTCAAAAACAGGAGCACCTGAAAAGAAGCCCCCACACAGCCCACGTCCCCAGATAAGCCACCCAAAACTGCACTCCCCCCTTGCACTTCCCATTCAGGCATATATCACACTTTAGGACTGGATCACCAGAGGAGAGGGAGTTATTTTCTTCTTTGTTTTACAGTGGGCTGCACATACCATGTCGAGTGCCCCATGAGGAGCTCCTGTCTTTGGGAGAGACGAGGAGCCCCAGAGTGCTCCTGAGCCCCCAACAGGAGGTGCAGCTGACCCCGGAGGACCCCCAGCTCCCACAGGGGGCAGTTGGATGGGATGTAGAGACAGCTTGGCTTTCCCACCCCGGCACCCACATCCCGCTGCTCTGCAGCCACCGTGGGAGCTCTTCCAGGTGAAGCTCAACCCAAAGCAGCCCGTGACGGATTGCTCCTGCCCGTTAACCTGTACCTACACCATTGTGTTCTGGCAGCAAACATAGCTGGGCTCCTAGCAAAGGCTTGTATAGCTGAAAGCACATTTCTACCGAGGACAGACAACCTCTCAAATGCTGATACGGAAATTGTGGGGCTTGTTTTGCACAACACTGCTTGGCTGTGTTGTGGCAGCGAAGCCCCCGCAGCCCAGAGCAGCCATGCCCCGGCCGTGCCTGCCCCAAGCCCGGCTGCACCCCAGCGCTGCTCGCAGGCTGAGCCACCAGGCACATGCGCCCTTAATCGCAGTAAAAGCAGCAGCCGAGGCTTGGCAGGGTTAAGTTACACAGATCAGAAGCCGCGATTTCTACGAGGGAAGCAGGTGTTTGGGAATATGATCTATTTTTCCAGGAGGATGTGATAAATACTTTTGAGCTAATTATTTTGCACCAAACCATTCTGCTTTAAAGCAAATGGCCTCCAAGGAGGGCTCGTCAGCTCACAAGACAGGCAGGATTTTGCACAAAACTTTAGGCTCGACGATGACCCCGGGGCAGGATGGATGATGGCAGCAGGCACGCATCCTGCATCGGGTGAGCCTGCACCAGAGCTGCAGCTTCACGTGTGGCCAACCACACTTTTTTTCCCTTGCATCTTTCCATCACTCTTTTCCAAATGAAGCAACTTAAACACATCTGGGAAGAAAATTAAGCAAGTAATCAGAAAATGTGCTGGAGCTTCTGCAATACAAATGAAATAGCTGTTGAGCACTAGCTGCAATAGCAGGGGATGCACGGGGTCAGAGAGGTACTGCAGGCTGGGGAGAAAACCTGGTCAGCCGGGGGGCAGATGAATCCACATCAATCCCTTCCTGACTAGAAAACGTGGTGTTGGCTAGGCCGAGGGTGCCCGTGACCTCTGAAATGACCAGCACCCAACGGGTTACAGCGGGGAGAGAGCCCGCAGTGCAAACATCACATCCCTCACTCACAAAAGAGTAAATTATTAACTTTCCCTAATTAGGCACCACTCCCATTCCACCTCTGTGTGTTTGGGATTTGGAAAGGGCCGAGTCGGCAGGCCTGCAGCTCTAACAATGCAATCTCCACTCCGCACAACTAGGTGGGACCGTACCACCACCAGCCACCCACCCACCAGCCCTCTTGGTGGTGGCAGATGAAAAACTCACTTCCACTGTTTACCATCCTCTGATAAACTTCCAGTAAGGAACAACAGAGACTTCCCCCACCACCAGCCCATGACAGCATTCTGAAAAATCACTCGTAAATCCCTCCCCAGGCCCCTGCAACAGCCCCAAGAGCACCCTGCCAGTGCCCCTCAGCAAGGAGGGACCCATGGGAGGTGAGGAGGGCTCTGACCCTTGCTCTTCAATTGCCACAGGCGCAACATGGAGCTGCCATGCAAGAGCCAATCTCTTCCCTGTACAGAAACCCCAGGAAGACTCATCTCCATGCTTCCACTCGTCCAAGCTATCCTTTCTTTTTCCAGGGATGACCTCGAAGATCACGCAGCTGGAGCTCACCCTGCTCTACAGCTCCCGGCTGTCCAGGAGGTGTCACGGCCGGCTCAGCTCTGCCTCCTGCTACTGCCTCCTGCTACCAGCACCCGCTTCCCCATTTAGCAGCTGATGGTTTGTGGTGCAAGAAGCCCTGTAAGCTGAGGGTGCTGCGTCAGGCCTTAATGGTCATCTTCTTTCCTGAGGTCTCCCCTGCCAGGGCTTACTGAAAGGTGCTTGGCACAGCATCTCATTTTCCAGGTACAAACAGTTTGGGGGAGAAAAAAAATAAGGGAAAAGCAAAGCAAAGCACAGCAAGTGTGCAGCAATGTTATTGTGAGCTGAGAAGATGTTAAATGAATTAATTTGATTCATTCTTAAATTTAACTGGCAAGATGTAATGGTTCACATTGAAAGCATGAATAACTATTTTGTTCAGTGAATGACTACAGTTTAGTGACTCTTGATGTCAGTGTATTTTGCCCAGGGTAAAACTTGCTATATGAATTATTCACTGCTGGGTGGAATGAATGGGCCATGCTCATACACAGAATGCCAACTGTGGTTATTTGACATGACGGGGCACACTTGATGCTGACAAAGGACAATAGTTAATTTACAGTGTGGTACTGGGGCTCAGTCACTCTCCTTAAGATCTTTATAGAAAGCATGGCACTTTTTGTCATGTACTCCACATTAAGATGGATTCTGTGTGCCAAAAAACACTGAAGCATAGCTCACTTTTAAAAATGTTCACTAGTTTAAAGGCAAAAAAAAATCCACCTTCCTGTCTTGTTTGGCTGAAACATTGCTCCAAAGAAAATGTGTTTAAGAGCAACTTAAAAATAAATGGAGAAATGCATCTATATATCACTGGAGCATCTTGTCATAGATGCAATAGTTGATAGCTATGAGAATCTCTCCTTGATAGGAAAGGATCTGGCAGCCTCTCACACACCAGGATCTTGGACTGGAAATAATAGTGCTTTTACCTAAGCTTTTATTTCCAAAGCTGGGAGAGAAGAGACCGGGCAAAGTTTCTACACTAAAGTATTTACAATGAGCAATCGGAGTAGGACATTTTCCCAGCCTTCTTAAAAAGCTGTTGCTTTAATGCAAGCCATTTGTAATCTGGAAAGACAGAACGCAATTCAGCCTGATCTGACAAATGGGCCACAAAAGTTTACTTACGCATAATAATGATACATTCATCTTTACTTTACACTTCCCAACTGCATGCTTATTGCAAACATCTGTGTTGCTGAAACTGGCATTACAACTCATTTATATGGTTAAAACCAGTGATAGATGAAAGGGGAGGGGGAGGGGCAGGGGGCTCTGCTTCCTCCCGAGTTTCACAAACAAATATTTGGTTTCATCTTTGAGCATTTTTCTGTGAATGGGCTGAGTCACTGCCCTGGCATGAGCAGAAATAACTGTATGGACAGCTTCCAAATCAGCAACCCAGCACAAACCCTGGGTGTGCAAGTCCTGCAGTGACAACACACCTCACACTCAGAGAAAAGGCTGAAGGCAAGACCACCAAAAGGCAGCTTTCATTTCTCCACCACGTCACATGCGCCCCACCATGCAGTGACTGCAGAGGCATTCCCCTTCTGCTTCGTGGGCCAGCAGCTCCCCTCAACGCCAGCTCCGGGCCATGCTCCTCCATCCCCAGATCTCCCCTAGAGCAGCTCAACTCTTAACGCCATACCAAATTCGGGCATCCTCTTGCCTTATGACAAAATGATATGCTTTCCCTCAAACTACAGTGTGCTGGAGACAGCACTTACCTCTGAAACAAGCCTGCCTGGATTGCCAGGCTTTCATCCCTCCTGACTCCGGCTGATTTGGCACAAATCCTGCTACTCAGTGCTGTGCAAAACAACATAGCCAGAACTGAAATGCAGTTTGCATGGCTAACAGTGAAACGGGACACTTCTCTGTGGCTCCCAGATCTGCCAGGTATTACATGTATTTGTTTCTGTGGCTGTGACCAGGTCACACTTCGGATTTACAGCAGCACACGAAGTATTGAATTTCTGCGCTCCCATTTGGTGAGCATACACCATCCCTGGGGATCCTGGATACACGTTAATGCACCAGTAAGGCTCCCAGGTAGTCTTAGATGGATTCTCTCCTCAGACACCTAAATATTGTTTGTTATTTGACTGCCTTCATTTACGACACGATATTGTGTATTCTTCATAGTCATGAAGAGCATCTCTGTAACCCTTCAGCCAGGCTGATGGGTGTGCACATTTGAAGCCCTGCACTCCCTATAACACGCACAGAGGACACTGAGATCACAAGCTATGCAATTTAAAAGAAAAATCTCTAAAAGCTTACAAACGTTTTCCATTCACACAATTCCCTGCCCCAAAAGCAGGGGTCAAGCTTTCCACATGTGAACCCTTTAGCGAGACGTCTCCTTTTGCTCAGGTATCTCTGTTTAATTGCTGCCGAGGAGTTGGCACCTCCCTGCCTGGCGGAGCGGTGCCCGGGGTCTCACTGGTGGTGCCAGCCACCCGCCGGCAGCACGCCTTCACCTGCAGGGCTGTGGAGGAGAAGGAGGGAAGCAGCTAACAGAATGAAGAGTCAATAGTAAGAATGCAAAGTAAAAAGAAAAAAAGTCCACTTCCTTTCACTGATTAATTTTGGTCTCTGCATTCATCAGAAAAGCCAGGAGGGTACAGCAAAGCAAGCCATGAGACTCCATTAGGAGGAACATCTGAATGAAATGCTGTCTCTCTGCTGCTTTCTTATGAATATGCTCTGCTAACGCGGTCCACTTGTAAAAGAGCAGAGGGAGTGCAGCCCGCCATGGCACTTACATGACAGCGTGGCTGGAGGGTGCACGAGGAGAAGCGACTCCTCTTTAGCCCTTTCAGAAAGAAGAGCCTGCGCCTCTCTGAAGCCTACAATTGAGAAGCCATTATCTTAAGGTATGTTTTCCAGCCCCCGCTATTTTCAGGGTTGACTGCTGCAGACTGAAAAATACCTCCCAAATTTTTCTCTTTCTGTGCATTCTGGCTGTTTATTTTGTGTAGATACTTGTCCAATTTCAGATAATTTCATGTCTGGAATGTCTGCAGAACTCAGTGTGTGGGACTATCACAAGGCAAAAAGAAGCATTTTTGCAGGAAGTGCTTCTTAACACTGAGGACTTTTACAGAGAAGATCTGTGCCTTGGTGTATGCATGCTATCTACAGAGATTTACCACAAGCAACAGACCTGGATTTTGTTTGTTTGCTACAGTTTATATCAGGTGTACAAGCTGTCATGCACAGAAAATCCCTTTCATTAGGAAAAATGAGAGCTACAGAGCTCTTCACTGCTTTCTTTGTTGTCCCTCTGATTTCAGGTACGTTACTGGTGAATAATATCCCATCATAAAATACAAAGATTGCAGTAATTGGACATGTTAAATATTGGTGATGCAGTGGGCCTCTGGATCGCTAAGCAGTAATTCAACAGCACCCTCTTGAAGCAGAAGCACGCTGAACTATGCCATTCCCTGCTGCTTCCAACTCCTGCTGCTGCTGTTACAAAGCGCACTGTTAGATGAAACGGAAAGAAGGTAGAAGAGTGCACCTTGCCATCCATGCACACCCGAGCACCAATCAGCCAAAGGCCATCTGGGAACAGAAAGACACAGCCATTACCTTATTTCACAGCCCATACTGCCGCTGCTTGGGTTGGATTTTTTGAAAATGCACATGCAGTGTGCATCCTGTTACTTAACCTTTCTGTTTTCACTGAATTACACAGGAACATCATCCTTTCCATACACGGCTTTCATAGGTCTGTGTGGATTGAGACTCACACCAGATTTCATATTTTTTTAAGAAGTTTGCTGAACTGACTGACAGAGTGTGCTTGGAGATGTTTCCTGGCTGCTTCACCCCCAGCACAAAGCATCTGCAAGTAGCAGCACCAGCCACTCGCCCCACTGGCAAACCGCGGCACGGCGCTTCAGGCAGCAAGAGCTGTCTCCGGCTCAGGGATTACCCACTTGTTGGAAACCTGAGTCCAGCTACAATCCCTGCAATACTACCAGGCTTCAGGCCGGGATCAGACGAGATCTTTATTAGTTCCTCTAAGTAATAACGAACTGAATATCTAGCACGTGCTGTTTTACTCAATGGAAAAAACACAGGATGATTAAATTAAGAGCACAATACTCTGAGAATCCCTCCCTTTTGATCCCTGTGTGACATCCTCCTGTTAACTGCACTATTGCCCTCAAGGGAAAGACTTCAGAAGCCCCCAGGCTGAGCAGGAGCTGCACACCAGGGCTGGGCTCAGCGACCCGCAGCATCCCCTCGGGCTGCATGCACGGAGCAGCCTGGTTCTGGTTGTTCACAAGCAAAGCTCTCAGGGATGCACCTCGGCACTCGCTTACCCAGCACTGGGTATCGGTTTAGTTCAGACGAATCCAGGGGCTAGGGCTGTGATTTTGGGTGTCCTGGGCTTGCTGCTGGGCACCTTGAAAGTAATTCTTCTGTTCAGCTGCTTAAGAAGAGGGCAGGGAAGCTTGTGGCACTGCCAATGCAAATGTCCTGGGCCTGAGGTCCTATATATGCATACATGCACGCACATACAAATATGTATATTCCCGTCCCCCCACATTTGCTGATCCACTTGTCTTTCTAAGAAATGAGAGCACTGGGAGAGCTGACTTTCTTCTCACAAACACTGTGACTTTCCTTCCTTGTCCCCAGCTATCTCAGGCCCCTTGGACAGCTGTCACCCTCTCCTGCCTCCATCCCATCTCCCATGCATCTGCCTGGAGCATGAATGCCAAAACAAACACGGGAGATACAGCGGCATTTCTCAGACTATTACAGAACCTATTTTAACAGATGACTGATGTCTCTGGAGTAATGTGTGTGGGAAACAGAGATACACTTCACACTTTTAGGAAGCTTAGAAAATGTGATACTTCTAGGAATACAAATGACAGCGGTTTAAGTATGTTGAGTATCCACCCTCTTTCATTTTCTTGTGCCCAGATTTCAACAATAGCACCAACTTCTGCAGTAAGTACCATTTAAATGGCTAACTGAAAGAAATCTTCAATTATGTTCATGAATATGGATAGTCTCTGCTTGCTGATGTACAGGATTGTGTTTATACAGGAGAAGGACAGCTTGTTGTTGTTCACATACACAGAAAATATTTCAGCTGTAAACACCAGTTGGTACAATTGTGCATCACACATTCAGTATGGTCTCTGGGTACAACGGCTATGTTTAAGCACCAGCAGTCTCCCTCAGATGAATCTCCCAGCTAGATTTCTGTTATTTTTTCTTTAACAGGAGGCAAGCCATCAGCTGTAGAAGGGACATTTGCAAGTGTGAAAGCAAATGAAACTGTGGGGGAGGAAGAAGGGAGGACAAAGAGTGCTTTACTGAAGATCTCGGCAAAATATAGTTACTAGATAGGATTTGTCCCAGCAGAAAGACTCAAACAGAAGGGACACATCTGGGAGCATGTGGACAGAGCTGTCATCTACAGAAGCAGAGCTCTACAATGATGTGGATTTGGGCTGTTTGCAAATACCATGCAACTGACTCTTCTAAAGATCACACACTATTTTTCAACAGACACCCACTCATCAAGATACTGTCTCAATTCAGTGAAATCTAATAATCTAGTTCTCGCTGTTTGTAACTATTGGAGTTCAGAAGCCTAAACAATATTTGGCTAA
Organism: Anser cygnoides; assembly: GCF_040182565.1. Taxonomy (NCBI): domain Eukaryota; kingdom Metazoa; phylum Chordata; class Aves; order Anseriformes; family Anatidae; genus Anser; species Anser cygnoides. The sequence goes on along the minus strand of NC_089879.1, from coordinate 27,697,486 downwards.
ATAAGTGCTGTTTATTTCTACAAAAGCCCCTCTCCACTCTTGCCACTTGCAGAGCAAGATTCAAGGTCTGCGAGTACAGATGGATGACACAGAGCTCTGCTGTGCCTTACATCCATGGACAGAGCCTGCTGTTCTGAACAGCTACTGAAATACAAGGAGTGCACCTCTGGAGAAGCCTGCAAGAGGAAAAGCAGCCAGTGTTGCTCTCTCCTATAAAGAAGGGACACGACATACGAGAAATGGTTTATTGTCACATGGATTGACACTTGCAGAAGGTGGGAAAAACAATTCTGTAGAGGATATATTTTTGGAGCTGCTGTGGGAAATCTCAGAGCTTGCTGTGGGGGAAACTCGCGCCCTGCGGGGAGGGAGCACTGGCCCGCTCAGAGCCCAGGATAAACACTTGGCAAGAAAACAAGCTGTCAAGGATCTGCACCAGGACTGGGCACCTCAGTCGTGCAGAGACCAACACATAAACTACGCTTTCTGCACTTGAGTATTCCCAATCTAACCCGTGGCTGTAAACATATGCATGTGCGCAGATTCAGGACCTTAGCACTCTTTTTCTCTGGATCACATTGAAATTGTCACAACTGCACTGCACACAAGGGATTTGAGGCATCGTTACCTGCACAGCCTTTCCTGCAGGCTGAGTGTTTGGAGAGCAGCCCATGCCCAGACACATGGCTGGTCCAGCCACAGCGGGCTTACTGCTGCGAGATTCACTGAACAGAAAGGCCTCTGATAAGCAGGAAACTACTGCTATTATTGTCTTTACTCTAATGTTTTGATTGCTGCTAACACTGCTTCTCATCTGCTTAATTGTACCTCTATATAATGGTGAATTAGTGTTCATCTAGACTCAACTACAGATTAGTTTGTAACAAAGGGGAGCCACTGAAAACTAATCTGAATAATTACTTATTTTGTTTTACTGAAGTTTTGTCCAAACTACTAAAATCGTTCACACTTTCAAGGGAGCTTTTGCCTATGTATTCCTTACTAAGCCCAGTTCAGTCAAGATTTGATCAGATTTATGTCATTATCAGGACACTTAAGGTCAGTGGATTGTTACAGGTAGTAAGGACTTCTAATTTGCATTCTTCTGATTACAACACTAACTTTTTCAATCTCATTTTTGTTACACCCCATCTGATCTGTTGCTGAGCTGCCAGAACTGGAATTTTGAAACAAAAATACTTAACAAGGTGTGGTCAGCTCTTCAAGCAATGATGGTTTCGATGTTCAGATCGAATGTTTGCTCATAGTTTACCAACAACTGCCCCTTATAGAAGGATAATCTACATGCTCTCCGACCAGTGTGTTGGTTGCAATCACAAACAGAGCTGTTTGATGTACAGCAGGAATTAGTCCTTCCAGGGTCTCAGCTGATTGCCTTAACCAAGACCGTTTCTCCTGTGTTGGGAAACTGAGGTCTCTTTGCCAATTACTGCTGCCTTTTTGTAATCAAAGAGAATAAAAGAGAACTGTGGGGCTTGGATTCTACCAATGATTCGATTGAGCCATGAGCAAATCAAAGGGGAAGATGAAAAGAATTCCTGGGGAAGTATTTATAAACCCACAGGACTGAATGACAGCATCCAAGATTGCTAACAGAGCTAATAGAGGCAAGCGCGATACCTTGAGCAGTGATTTTTGAAAGTTCATGGAGAACAGATGAGGTGCCAGAGGATTTCAGAGCAACAAAATACAGCACTCAACTGAGTTATAAAAAGGGGCATCCAGGAATTTACTAACCAATTCATTTAACTTCAATAGAGAGTAAACTATGTAAGGAGTCATAAAGGAGCCATTATGAGAACTTAGAGCAGCCCAGAATCATAAATAATTGGGTGGGAAAGGGCTTTAGGAGGTCATCTAGTCATCTCATCAGAAATCTCATAACTGTAAACATTCAGCAAAATATAGTACTCGGATATATACATTTCAGCTGGCCCTTCCTACACATCAGAGGAGAGAATCCAGCCTTTATTTTGGGAGGGGGAACATTCCTCGTGAAAAGCCCACTTTAAATGAGGGACTTTGTTACCTTTCCTGCATGGTTTTGTCTCACTATTCAGCTAAAATCCCCAGAGGTGACAGGAGAAATTACGGCAGCTGGCACAGAAAAGGAAAGCTGTTAAACTTGATGATCCTCTTTTTCAAATTAATATATCCTGGACAGAGAACCAGGTAACAGATCTTCTAGGGGGTGAACTCTGATAGCATGAACAGGCTAGCGCAGGGACAGTGGGGCTGGGTGGGAAGAGAGCTCTAGCCAAGGAAAAATATAAAAGCAAGCTTCTCCTGCCAAACGCTTGTAGCACAGGGAATGAGGGCAAAAGATAGTTTTATTTAGGGCTTGAGGAAGCTTTTTAGCCATTAACCGGAAACTTAAAACCCGTCATTTCAGCTCATGCTTCTGTGAATTTTTATATTTTACTGTCACGTCAAACACCATTCAGGTTTGGAGTCCTATCTTGGATGGGGCCAGGTGACCTCCTGAGGTCCCTCCCTACCTCAGCCCTGCTGTGTCTCTGTGACACTGAGCTAGTGAAATTCAGGAGACTCAGGGAAGTTCAGAGATTAGATTAGACTAGAAAACCAGGACGGGGCCTCAGGTGCTCACCCCAAAAGGCTGAATTGTAACCTGCCCTCCAGGAGAAGACCGCTAACCCTGAAGCACTGAGCTGCTGGTGCATTTTAGGAGCTTTACCTCTGAAGTGAAATCCCACTTCTTCCCTGCTCACATGCAGCTACTCACTGAAGCAAGGCAGACAATCTCTCTGAATCTTGAATAAAGTGCTCTGCAACTGCAAAACTTATCTAGGACTTTGGTCCAGCCAGATACATGTGTATTCTCCCTTTAAATGCAAAATGACATGAGGCCATTTTGAAAGGAATGAGAAAAAAGAACAGAAGTTTACTTGTCATTAGATATAGATAGTAATAACCAAAAGCAATAACCAACCCATGTGAGCAAATTGAATACAGACAAACCGCTATGCTAAATAAGAGAGGAACACCAATTATGTGCAGCAGAGCTCTTATTATATGGCATTCTGATTACCTTAAATTATATTTTTTAACAGACATCCGTTTTTATTTTTGCTTCTAAAACAGGTGAAGTTCCTTTCAAGTATTGACGTCAGCTAGCCTCATCAATTGTTCCTTTAATAGCTCAACTACCACTACAGCCACAAATGCTATGAAAGAGCTAAGTACTCCCTACACAAAGGGGACGCGGTTTTGTCATTGCCGCAGCATGTATGCACGGCCTAGTCTTTTACAGCATCGTAATTGATATTGATTTTGTGTGGTAGAGGTCCCTCCTTCCATGCACCGGTCTTTATTTCCAAAAATGAAAGGAAGTTAAAGACATCATGATCCATCTTGAAAATAAATCTAATTTTTCCCCTCTTAAAAAAATGTAGTGAATTTAGTATTCCTCCGATGTGCTGGACTGAGTCCATGGCAGGGCTCCAGCATGGTCGGCAGGACAGCAAGTCTCCACGTGGGCCTGCCTACACCGCTTGGCCACGCTTTTGGGGGTGCCCCTTTGGGCCACCACGGTGGCACAACATCGGCTCCTCTTCAGCGTTACGGTCCCTGCCGATCCCAGCACGCAGAGGCCACGTGCTGAGAGCACCCCAATCCAATCCACCCCGGGGCAGAGGCCACCAGCTCTTTTGGCCACCAGCCAGCAACACAACTGTCGATGCAGTGTCCATGGTCCCATCCAGTCCCCACTGTGTCCCATCCCCACCGTTATTTCCTGTTTGGTCTTTCCTTTATGTTTTGACCCTTAGTTATTACTAGAGCTGCATCTTCCTCTCTCACAGGACTCCTGGATTGCACTATTTATTTATCATTGCTATTATTTTGGTTTTAAAAGATAGCCACAACTCAGGGATTCGTGGGGGGGAGAGTGCATGCTACCGAGAATGCCTGCTAACAGTTTAATGGAAAACCTCGGGCTGTGCCAGGTTAAACAAGGCAGGCCAAGAGAGCTACAAAGGCCAGCTGAGTCCACGGGAGCACTTGAATTCCTGGGGCAGGCAAGGGAAATCTGTGGAAAACACGGGAGTGACACTTCTGCTTCCTTCCTGTTTATCAGACGAACTCAACTGGGGATTTACTTCCAGGTGTGAAGAAGGTTTCTACCAACACGCAGTTTCACTTGGGACCATGAAGGAAGTGTTGGAGGCTAATAGCAAACTGGCCTCCGCTGGAGGCCCGAATGCCACCAGCATTACACACGAAGGCCTTGCAGCAGCTCGCATCCCAGCAGCTTCCCAAAGCTGTGCAGAAGTGCTTCCAGCCTACTGGGCATGGCTGCTGCTGAAATATTAACCCCTGTGCTTCAGTCTTCTTCTGCACCCTCAAATTTCACATTTACTGTAACACTTTCACTGCTCACAGATCCCAAGTGCCCTCTGGTACTTTTTTATTCTAGGTACAGTGCTCATTTATAACAAGTACCTTTCACATGCACAGACATACTTGTTTCAGCTGATAGACACACAATGTTTGAGACTTGGACGACAGCTAACTTTTACCCAAGCTTTATGGATAAAAACAAATATTGTTGAAGGCCTGCGGAAACGTGCTCTCCCATAAGATGTCCAGTACTTCTTGTTGCAGCCTGGGCTAAAAATATTACAAGTATAGCTCACAATTTTGTCATTCCCACTGCCCATGGGAGCAGGATGTGCAGAGGCGAGGTTCAGCGGACATGAAAAGTTCATTCAGGAGTCTGTGTTTTTTACATTTTTAAAGTGACCCCAGACACTGGGAGCCCTCCATTCGGCTTTGACCAGGTTTGACTTTTTCCTGACCCCTCCTTCAGGCCATCGGGAAGCAGGAGTCAGATCCTGACCATCACCTTGATCCAGCTTTTCTGCAATTCGGACAGCCCTTTTGGTTCCCGTGCCCACAAAGCATCAATGTCTCCCACAATTCAGCTGTGCCTTTCTAAAGCTTCTGCCTACCAAACTCAGCAGAAGGGCTGTGGCTGGCTGAGACCCATGCCAGCCCTCTCCCACCTCTCACTGATGCCCAGTCCTATTCCCGGCTGCACTTGGTGGAGCCGATACAGATTGTGGTCCATGATGGAAAACACAGGGCAAACCAAACCTACTGCATTTTCCCAGGATCTGTTCAGGTCAGGATATTAACCAAGCCTAGCTCCTCTGAAGAAGATACAAAGCAAGACTTTACACATGCTCCTTCCGCTCATTTTTCTCAATCTAATATTAAAAGTAATTCTTTCTGAAACCTGAAATCTTTCTGATAACCCTAGAGTCCTGACCCAAGCAACGGTGTGATTTGGAGTGAGGTGGTGACCATGTATATAAGATGGAGAAGATACAGAGATGTCATTTCCTACAGATTAATTCTCTACAAGCTGTGTAAACTTTCCTTAGTATAAACAAAGTCTTTATAGACAAAGATGCTAGTTTTTTTTTCCCCCCTTTGAATTATTTAGAGAAAAAATAGGAATGTAATTTGCTGTCTAGGCTTTTCAGCCGGGACTCAGCAAATTGAGAGTTGTTCTTGTTGCCTTCCGTGGCAACTTCCGCATGGTCCCGACTATGAAACAAATGTAAATAAACTTGCAAAGAAACAACCTTGCAAAGCCGGATATTACCGAGCAGTCTCAAGTTTCCAGAGTAGATTGACAACAGTTTATAGTTACACCCAGTACGAATCTCCTACTACAAATGGGCACCACAGCGTGAAGCCAGCACAGCTGCCCAGCGTCATCTTCACTCCCAGTGCTTTTTCCATGCCCTTCCTTTGGGGAGGCTCTAAAACTTGGCTCTAAAAAGGCATCAGGCAGTAACTCTGCAAAAGAGGGAATCCTCCACACAACCCATTTGGTGGCCTGGCTCTGGTCCACATTTGCTGTCTCCCGTGGGCGTTCAGCGTGTCCCAGCCTGCGGCAGAGACAGGGAGGGGAGCTGCCTACGCGCCTTGCCCTCCTGCAGCACCTGGGGTGCGATGGAGCCTCCTGAGAGGAGGCAGGGTCTCTCTCTCCCCAGGGAGCTTGGGGCACCCTTGGTTTGGAGATGGAGCACAAGAAGGGGCAGAGATGACCAGATGACTGCAAATCCCCAGGGCTTGGTGTGCCCCGGGAGGAGCGGGGAGAATCCCCAAACCAGCCTCGGAGGTGATTGAGAGATGGAGGCTTGCCTGGGGGCATGGGGGAGTGGTCTAGGGCTGTAAAAACATGGGAGGTGCTGGGCTTGAAAACAAGAATGGAGGATGGACCTGTCCTCCGAGGACCCCGTGGGATGAGAAGAGCCTTTGATTTTAACCTGAGGTTTTTTTTTTTCTGCTTCAAAAGGCACCCTGCTGGAACCTGGTTTCTGAGAAAACATAGAGCTGGGGAGCCCCTGGGAGTCTCCTTGTGCACTCACTTTCAGGAGAAATGTAGGGGGTCTACTGAAGGGCCTGACTCAGTCCCATTAGGAATGGCTTTGCCAAATAGACAAACAAGTCATTACAGACAAATATAAAAGTACCATCAGAAAGCAGCAGTATCATCCTTTAAAAATATTCCAGAGCACTTAATTCCCACTCATATTCAAATATACGTAGGACCAATTAGAAATGCTATTTGCTGTTATTTGTTTTCCTTCATTGTATTACTTCCAATCAGTACATTGCATATCATTTAAGAGGAAGAGTGCTTTCATAAATCAGAAAGACATTTTTGTCTCATTAATGCTCTAAGCCTAAAAATAAAACTACAAGATTTAACATGAACGTTTGTGATATTTACCTACCCTTCAGAAAGAGATCTCCATGCCTAAAGACATGATTTCCTAGAGACACAGTGGACACCTCCTCCAAGTGACACTATTTAGACCAAACAGAGCAGAAAAAAGTCACTGGTGCTCATGACCCCCCAATATTTTGGAAGACAAGACCTCATGGGGAGCGTTTGTGCCACATTGCCCAGAGCTGGGCGCTCAGGCTTGGTATAGGGAGCAGCAATGCTGTGTTGCTGCTGAGAGCCTGTGCCTTTGCATCTCCTGGAGCACTCAGGGATGCAATTTGGAGGGCAAACTTTCAGAGTGGCAACTTCTAGAGAAGATGGTTTGCACTGAGAATTAAATAACCAGGATGTATTTTGTCAGTACAAACACCTATGTTTCTCTGGAATTTCTTACTGGAAAATACCACAGCCACCCAGCTCTCTCCCTGTTGGTGATGTGTGTTTGTCACACATGACAGCCTCACCCAGCGGCAGGGTTACCTCTTCGGTATCACTGCTGCTTGCAGCCACTGCTGCTTAGGATAGCCACCGACAGTCCAGAGCTGGCTGTTCATAGTTGGCCTTTTTTTTTTTCTTCCATCTTCTCTCTCCCCAGTGGCTGCAATGGCTGCTTCTGACAGTACCTGTGGTTTGACTTTCCAGCTTTCACTGGGAAAAAAATACTAACAGTGAGAATAGATGCCTTAATACTGCTCCTTAAATTAATAAGGCCCAATATGTACTGGAATCTGATTTCTCAGTTTTCTTTATTAGATACTTTATCATTTGGTCTCCATTTTCCAACCTGATTTGTTACTACAAGAGAAAGCAATTATGTGCTCAAACATGATTGCAGTGTAAAACTCCAGCCTGTACAACCACGGGCCAATGACAGACACGGCTCTATGGGTGATACTGTGGCCAGTGAAACAGCTTTGGTACGGGTGACGCTTGAGGCAGGCAGGGACCAAGGCCTGTGCTACCCCTCCAGCCAGACAGCACAACACAGCCAAATGTTGTCAGTCTCACGGCCAGAGGTGCAAAAAACCTGGTGGCTTCGAAAGGAGGAAGCTCACAGCGACTTTGAGTTACATGGGTCCCCACCAAGGACATTCCATTTTGAATTTGAGGTTCAAAGTAGCCACAGACCTTCAAAGCAATTGTACCAGAAAAGGGAGAGGCTGGGACAAGTAATATCCCAAAATACTTCAAAATATCCATTTGTTTGGTGGTCTCTAAACTCAGTCCAAAGCCTTTGCGAGCTTTGAAGGAGCAGATTATTTTCTGGTTAAAACTCGATGAAATATTGCTACACTGAGCCCAGTAGCAGTGCCTCGGTGCTGATACTGGCCCATAGGTTCCTCACACTGCAGCCACTGTACTCACACTTACATTGCACCAGGGCCCCTTTGCCAAATACTCCTCCCTGCCACCAGCAGGGACGCACCATCCCAAGAAGCAAGACCCAGGGAGCATCACACAGCTGCTCCTCATCTCACTTGGACACGACACATGCTACTGGCTAGCAGCTGCCCAGCCCTGGGTGCTCTCAGTGCTCTGGCTGCTGCCAAGCCGTGGGGAGGCTGGGGGCTCCTGGGCCATGGCCACCTCGCAGCCAGTCCTGCCTGCTGCAGGTTGCAGAGAGAAGCTCCTCGGCCCCAGTGCTGGGCCAGGCAGAAGACAGTGGCTGCCACTGGCCACTTGCCAGTGCAGACTGTGCTGCCTTGAGTATTACGTTCCTGCTACACGTCCTGTTCGGTAGGAAACAAACGTGCTGGAGGAAATGAACAGGATTTTGCTTTTAAAGGTATTGTGTCAGGTACATCAACAGCTCTACCATACATGTTACTCAGCCCTTCAGAGAGTGCTCGGGTTTCACTTCTGCTGTAATTGTATCAGCATCTTGCTTCAAGCCTCTCCGGCTTTCCTGCTCCTTAATTTATTTTCCTTTGCAGTCATGTGCTGAGCCATCCACTGTGCTCTGCTGGCTGCTGAGCCACTGGAAACACATCACGCCAAAGCCTTTTAGTGAGTCACCTATGGCTCTTGTTTGCAGCTTTCACTTGTGCAGCGAATGCCAGCTCCGTGTTTAAGACCTATTACTTTAATGATGACTCTTTTAGCCCTAGCAGTTGCTGAGCACAGACAGTAAAACTGAAGACTTCTGAGGAGGAAAAGCAGCCATTTGTCAGGTTTTAACAAAACGTCTGGCACAGAGGTGGCTCACAGAAAGCAAGGAACTAGCAGTTATTAATCCAGTAACGGTGAGCGTAAAACCAGCTGACATGCAGGAAGCAGCAAGTCATTAAGCAGGTGCTGCAGCAGGCCAGCGAGAGGTACAGGCCAGCTCCCCCGGCATCGGCACTGGGGTGAATGCTGCTCAGATATTTATCAGTGACATTATTTATTCTGTGTTATTTATGAGTGGAATATGCAAACTTGACCGTGACCTGTGAATGACAGGGAGCTAAGAGGTATATCGAATGCAGGAGCCAGACGTCATAAACACAGAGGAATTAAACAGCTCGGAGATCTGTCAGAGCAGCGGGACGGGAGCTGCAATGGGAGCGGGGTACAAAGGTGGTGTCAGAGCCTCCAGGTGGGGCAGGCTGCCTCACAGCATGGTCAGCCAGGCTCACGTGTTGGGAGCAGGAAGGAGAGGCGGCTGCCACCTGTAGACGTGCCAGCTATGAGGGGACAGCTCTGGAGCCACACAATGCCAAGGCAAACTGAACTGTGCTGCCTCAGGGAAAAGGGCCACACAGCCACGTGGCTCCCAGCTGGGACTGCTGCTGCCCCGTGGAGCAGGATGTGGGTTTCGGGATGGTCTGTACCTTCCCCTGCCCACAGCCACTGCCACACGCACCTGGAGCCCATCTCCTGCGGCAGCAGCTCCTCTGGCTCTTCACAGCACTAGCACTGGCAAAGTGGGCCGTCGAACTCGAGCCTTCTAACTCGGGCACCACTCTGTATTTGCTAGTGCTTAAAACCAGGCAGAACCAGACTCTTAAGAGTAATTATTGATCCCACAGGCTCATTACAGCTGCCTTTACTCCCCCTGCAGTGATTATGAGCAGATAGCGTGTTTTAAACAGCAGGGTTGTGTCTACATGTCTGCTAAGTGACATTTAAATGAGTTAGCTAGTACCTGCAAAGAGACGCATTTTTCAGCACCGGCCTTTTTTCTCTTCGGCGCAGAGAAGGGGGGCAGGCAGAGCGAGTTGCTCCACCACAGGTGGGCTGGGAGAAGTCCCACGGCACCCTGTAGTCCCCCTACACCTCGCTCATCTCCCACCTCCTCCTGCTGCCGCCACACACTGCATGGAGGTCCACATGATGTGGGAAGGGAAAGCACTTTGCTTCAAGTCTAGAAGCAACTTTTCCTGCCCTGGGACAATGCTTACTTATACTTCAGGTACTTCAATATGCCACTAGCTAGGGCAGCCTGCACCAAAGATAGATTTAGCTTCATTTTAAGTGTCTCATAATTTGAGGGGGGAATTCATGTTTAAGCGTTCAGTTTAAAGAGAGTTGGGATGTGCAAGGCATGCTGTGATCCCTGGAGGAGGAACTCATGCCAAACTCCAAAATTCAGAACAACTTTAAGATATCTCAAGTCCGAAGTCCAAAACCAGCTACCTCAAAAACCAATAATCATCCTTTAAAATATATACTTAAAGGGATCTTGGCTGAAGTTGGGGCAGCTGTCAGAAGCAGATCACAAGCACCCTCCATTTAACTGCTTGGAGAGTCCTGGGTGTCACGACTCAAAGATAAAAGACTCCCAGAAGCCAGGGTTGTGGCACAAAAACAGCTATCTTAGGGAGAGTGGGAAGAGTTATGAAAAGTTAACTGCTCCAGGGAGCTAGCAGATGTTAAATAGAGTAATTAGTTCAGTCTGAAATGGGAGAGCCCTGTCGTCAGAGAGCTGCAGTCCATAAGCAGGGGATGGACAAGGCCTTATGAGGTGTCTGAGAAAATGCTTCTCATCAGGAAAGGATGCAGGAGAACTAAAGAACAGTCAGAACACCGCTCAGGAAAGAAGGCAGCCTCAAACTGAATTTGCAACCGTTTACAGAAGAAAATTGCTTCACTGGAGAGAGATAAATATAGTCCCAGCTGAAACAACTGCAAGGAGTCTAACACTGAGATTTTATGAGCAATATGAACCTGAAGAGCAGGCAGGATGGGAGCATCTCTAGGGCAATGATCTTGGGGCACCACAGGCTACTCCCAAGCGGCGCACAAAGGGAAGCCAAGGAGCAGGGTGACGGCACAGAGCTCTGCCCTCCCACCAGGATGTGGTCAGGAGGCACGACTCAGAAGATGCCCAGCGCAGAGGAGCTGGGGAGGGAAGGGGCACGGCTCCGGCCAGCTGCTAACACCCAGCGTGGAGATGGGAACTCGCTGCTGCCTCACACCACAAACATCGCTGCTGTGACCCAGCCGCACGCAGCCACGTCCATGAGATGGGATCCGTGCCCTGCACTAACTGGCGCCAACCACGGGGTTGGCGGGTGGGAAAACACCCGCGGGTCTGCCCCAAAAAGCGGGTGGGGGAACATCTGGGAATGGACCCTTTGTGGGTTCGTGAGGGCAAATTCACATTAACAAAAGATCTCAAGAGGATCTTGTGGAAGAAATAAGGAGCCCCTCCCCCCTCAATTCTGGCAGTTTCCAGATGGGAAACTGAAATGAAACTCTTTTTTTGAAACGTTCAGAAACCTTTTGAACCTCATTAGTTTTCATTTCATGTGGCTCTGCACAGAAAAAGTATATAAACCTGCAGCTCTTTTAGATGAAATGATGCAACATTCAGATTATATCGATCGGAGCTGAGAGGGGAGCATTCGTCTCAGTAATATTTTAACAAAAGAAGTCATTTTATGCAGTCTTTACAATGCTTTCTTATTTCAGGGGTCATGGGAGCTGCATAACACCAGGTCTTCACAGCCTCAGAAACCAAATTACTTAATTTTGAGGAAACAATACCTGCATGCAATTAGGCTCTTAACTTGACTCATGTGAGTAGTCTGAATTAGTGCATGGAGAATACTTGCATGCATTCAATTGCACATGTGTAAGTTTTGGCAGGGTCTGGTTCTTAATCATGTTAATCTTGAAGCACTGCTTTCTTTGTTTTCAGCAGCAAACGTAGCAAAACTATAAGCACACCATCCACTTTGAAAATCCTGTAAAATCAATTTTGGAGACTTCAAGGAAATCAAAGGAAATGTGATAAAATTAAAATGCTCCCACTTAAATAAAATTTTATTTCCCTTCCAGTAACATACAATATTTAACTAAGAGTTTTAATACATTCAGTAAAATATGAGCATATTATTAACCTCTTCAAAATGACACAATTTACTGTAAAGTCATTACCATTCTGTTCACTCATGTCTGGCCTCTTTGTTTCAAGTCTGTTTTCCCAGCTTACAATATCAGGTCAACAGACTCTAACATAAATGAGTAATGTGTCTGGAATTTTTCCTTGCAACACCAAACCTCAGAGTGAGCACAGCTAGGAGGGCCATGCTGTGAATAGGACGGGAAGCAGCTTCAGCTGCACCTCTTCTCTCCATTCTCTGTCCTGTTCCCACTTTCCCTTGCAAGAGACTCATCCACAGGCTGGTGTCTGTCCCTGACTTCATTTCCTCCTCTTGCAGCTCTCAAACAGCAGCTGGACTTTTGGAAGTCCAGAAACATGCTTTCTCAGGGTCTAGCAGACAAAAACATTGCCATGCTTCCCACGTCCTCTTTCAAAACCTGCAATGATGACCCGGAAATTCTCAAGGCAAACTGGTTACTGCAAGGTGGGACAGGCAGATGGGATCTACTCAGATAAAAGTGTTTGTGGTGATTTCTCAGCTGCTGCCCCAAGGTTACTCAGTGCATCTAGGGTGTGCCTTGCTTCTTGCCGTCTGCTCCAGGTGGAAACGAAAGCCCAGCAACCAGCAAGCTTTACTGACCGTGCTGGAGGTGTCATGGAGTTGGAGAGCGATGTAGACCTCTTTCCTCAGTGCCTGAAATTTCTATAGTCATCAGGTCTGGGGAAGCGGGCTGTCCTTCTGAAAGTTTCTGTCAATAAATCTAGTGTTTTATACGGATATTAGCAAATGAAAACCAAGTTGTGTGAAAAATGTCAGTTCTATTTTTGCCAACAAAAATATAACAGGAAATTGTATGCTTAACATATGTGGTAAATGCAAAACTGAACCACAGATACGTAACCACTATTATTAAGATTGGTAAATACGTCTGTGGAGGTGAAATGGATTATGCTGCTGGATGTTTCCTTTAATATAAATTCCAGCTATGGTGTCACTTTGCATACGAAGGTAAATAGAAGATCCTCGCAACTTCAGGAAAGAAAAACGTGTTCTTACAATTTGATCGTATATTTCACTTTATCTAGTTGCTTAACACAGTGATGGGAAAACCGATGTACTGAGGTATCCAAGCTAAACAACTGGCTTCCTGAACACCTTAACTTCAGAAATGCACTGATAGCTTTGATAGGAAGGACTTGAAATGAGTGTCTTACACATAGACCAAAAACAGAAAAGAAAAATCAATAAAAGCTGCTAAGCCACAAGCTATTTTACATGATATCTGGAATCAGCATGAGCAGAAGCAGGTCACACCCCAGATCTGAATCATACAAGCAGGTCTCATTTGGGATGCCCTGGAAGGCCCCACACAAGCTGTGGCTCTGCCAAGCAGTGAGTCTGCTGAGTGCTCTGCAGCAGGCACCTGGATCCCTGGGGCTGTTGCCACCGCACCGGAAAGGAGGGACGCCAGCCACCGCAAGCACGGCCACCTGTCCCCTCCTTGGTCATCCCAGCAACTACATGAGCAGGGAGGCTTCAGAACACGGTCACCAATATTTTTACTTATTGGAAGATAAGGGGGTTGGAGGTTTTCTGTTCGTTCTTAGAAAGCACTTGTTTCCCTACAGAAAAAGCCAGGCTTCTTTCTGCAACCCTGAGGCTCAGGCTAAATATTTTTCACACTAACCTCTTCCAGCAAACGGTGCAGTTACTCCTTCAGCCAAACCTCCCTTGTCCAGTCACGGGTCCTGCCCAGGGCAACGGAGGGGCTCCACCTGAGAGGGACAAGGCAATTGACCCCTCCACCACCCTTCTTAAATGAGGTGGAACAAATTAGTAGCAATTTTTATTTGTACCTAATAGTTCAATCAACCCCATGATCCTAATGAAAGAAAGCACTCCCTCTCTTAGATCCTCTACCAAAAGGATGTTGCATGACACAGAGGTGGATTTCTTGAAGAGCTACAATTTTCTAAGCAAAGAAATGCTTTATAACTCTTGGCCAAACCAGGGCTTCGGGCTGCATCCTTAAGGAGAAAAGGGAATGGAAGCTGTAGATGCCAACAGTCACCTATAAGGATTTTCCCTCCATACCCCTCTCACTGTACCCATCACACTGGGACGGAGCAAGGCTGAGCCATGGTGGGACACAGGTGGTGACCATGGTGAGGAACTGGTGACAGGCAGGCAGCAGCTCCTCATGACCAGCCTCCGATCTTTGTTATCTTGGGGTTATGCTCTCACTCAAGTTGCAGATTGCACAAGATAAGTTATTTCTGAGCAAAGCACCCAGCAACCCACCAGCCACCACAGTTATTCACGTGGCAACGGAAGACTTCAACGTGCACAAAGTGAAATAATTGATCAACTCGAGACGATCCTAGCTGCCATACCTTGATGTTTACCACCACAAACCACACGCAAGCATTGCTGCCCCCAGTGATAAGTCCTGGTGAAGCCCATTGAATTTCTTAGAGGCGACTACCAGCACTCTTGTGACCACGCCACAACTTTCTCCTGCCGATGACAACCTGGTAGCCAATTAGTCCCTAAGCCCCTGATGAGGGCATGGCTGCTTCAGTCTCCCCTCATCTCCGAGGCCACAGGTACCTGCGTGTGGCCAGGACAGGGCCCCTCTCCTCAAAACACATCTGGGCAGGCTCCAGGATACTCCAGGCTGAGGGCTACTCATCCGATTTCTTTTCAGACTGGTGATTTGTGACTCACAGGCAGGCAGCTATTTTTAGGGACAGCTTCAGCCAGCTCCAAACGGACACACAACAGACCGCCGCTTCCATCAGCCAGAGCAACTCTCACAGCCCAGCTCCCGACACGGGTCCGCGCACAGCTTCAGCCGCCGCGGCTTGGGCAGAGGCTGCTGCTCATTTCAACCTGGGGGCTCCCCATCGCACAGGTTATTGTCAACAATGCGAGAAGTGCCTCGGACAGGCCATGTTTTTCCCCTTCCTCTCCTCTCAAAAACTATCCCCAGAGCCTTTTCCAAGCCACCGTGTCAGCAAGCACAGCGCCGTCCAGCACAGACCGTCTGATGTCCTCTGAGTCAGCCACGTCCGACGAGCCGCAGCTGGCCTGGAACTGCTCCAAAGGCTTTTCCCTTAAGTTTTGTTGCACAATGTGATCTAAATAACCGGTCCCATCCAATTTGTTCCCTTCATGGGTTTAAGGAAACCGTATTTCACATCGTGAGGTCTCAAGTTAGGGAAACATCTTAAGGTCAGTGTCCAAAACCAATTCAGACAGCAACACAAATAAACACCGATTGGAAAGAGAGAGACACCGTCAGGAAAAAACCCTTTTGTGACTAGACTATCGCTTTCACTAGCATCATACTCTGGAATTTAAGTTTCATCTGTTTCTATGAAAAATACGAAGGAAGCAATGTATAACCAAGGAATGAATTCCTCCTCAGCCTTTTCCTTCCTATAAATTTGTCAAGACAGTCTTTTAGCAAAACTGGTTTAAAGAAATTCAAAGTTTCTAGAGTAAAACTGAGTCAGTAAACCTCCTAAGGTGAACATTGCTAACATGTTTGGAAGTCAGTCGTGGCAGAGACTGCTTTAAGAAGCAGCCCAGTATGTATTTTTGTCATTCCTTTTTATTTAATCATGACAACACTTCTTTGGAAAAGCTGGTGTATTTCAAGCATTTCTATCTTTCAACTTTAAAAAGCTGTAGCGTAGCCTAAACACGGCCCTGTTCATAATAACTTACAATTTCAATAATATATCCAATGACAAGAAGTTTTACATAAAAAAATCAGCTCTACCCAAGAGAAAACAAAACTTTAAGAGGCTAAATTAATTTTCTTGTTGATTCAAAATTTTGAGACAAAAGATTTTCTTTAAAGCATGCATGTATACACACATGTATTTTCCAGTATTTTACTTATATTCTAGCAAAGTCTTATATTTTAGGGGACAATATATAAATTATTTTTAGTAATAAATTTTATTAGAAAGAAGGATCTATTGTGTGACTCTGGTAATAGAATACACAACCCACATTGTTTTAAATTGCTTCTGTGCTTGCAAAAATTCCTAAAATCAAGCCCAAGTACAAGGTGGAAAATGAGCGAATTGTTCTGGCTGTGCCACACACAGCCCACTATGCTCCTCTCCCAGGCAGCGGAAACTCCTGTCCGCCTGCCAAAGCAGAGAAACCAGGGCCTGCTGCCATCACACCTGACAGCCCAAACACAAGTAAAGGCCAGGGCAGTATCAATGTTTCTTGAGGTTTTCTGGAGTATTTTCCTCCGGCTTTTGGCTCCTCGGCCTGGCCCAGGAGCACACCACTTCTCACCCGCAGGCATGGAGCCACTGCCCACCAGAGGCAGCGTGCAGGCAGCCCCGCTCACAGCATCCTGGGCCACAGAGCTGCTCCTCTGCAGGGGACCTGAGTGGCTTTCATCTAATACTGCTTTACTGGGGTATGTTATGCCCCCTTTTAAGACACCCTCTGGCAACTCTGGTCATCAACGGACAGATTTTGGCCCTAACAGTGCTCTAGGGAAGACTGCACTAAAGGAAGAAGATGCTCTACTGGCACAGAGCCGGACTGGCAAAACCCTTCTGATGCAAGACCATAGCCAGAGCACACCTTCCACATCTTCAACGGCCTCCTGTGACCCACACGCAGTCAGTGTGAGCCACTGCCACTTTGCGAAGACTGTTTTATGTTATGTGGAGGTGAGAGCCCAGGCTGGCGCAAGCTGCCTGCCTGCCTCCCTCTTCCTCTGCTAACTCACATGGAAGCTCTCGTGTTGGCTGCCTTGGAGGAGCAGGTACCATCTCTTCTCCACGATCACAACCTCGCTGCACCCCAGCCACCATGGTATGAGGTTTTCATCCAACACAGAGCTTCCACTGGTGACCAGGAAGGGAAGAAAGGCTAACAGCAAATCTTCCTACCTGGGAGTTTGAGAAAGCAGCAGATTCCACACCAGGGTGGAGAGTTAGTTTTCAGTCTGAGTGCTCCTCTTATTTGTTTGTTTAAAGGCTACTCCGACAGAGAACATGAAGGAAAGAAGTCCTTCCCTGGGCAGGAGCACGCTGCCAAATGCCACAGACTGCAGCACAGCTCACAAACATTGCCTGGCTCGCTCCATCCCCAAACACAAGCAAGAAGCCTATTCAATACCTCACAGCAAACACCAAGATCGTTCATACCTCAAAGGCATAATTTAAGTAAGAGAAACAAACTTACCTTTTCATTGAAAATTCTACTTTGCATACAGCCAACTGAATATATTTCCACATAAGCTGGCGATAAATGGAGAGGAGGAACTTGCAAAGAAAGAGAAGTGCTAATTTGCCTGTGCCTGAATCAAAGCAGCCGCTACTTGCAGCCATCGGGGCAGCAGCACACATGGAAGCACATTGTTCAGATGGAGTTTGTATCAAAAAAATAAAAGCTTGCACATGGTGAAAATGAGGTACAAGATCTTACATTCTCGTCCTTATTAGCACAGTGGGACAATAATATCTGAGGTGTTAACTGGCAGGTGTGTTTGCTGATAACCACTCGTGCCTGTTATGCAGTGCAGTGGAGAGAACAGAATTCAGATTTAAAAAGCTATCGGGCACCAGGTTGCTTTTCTCTGAGGTTGAGTCCTATGGCCATCATGTATTAATGTGGATAATACAAGTTGTTCAATAGCTCTGTAAAGCTTTCCTGATGGATTTTAACTCTTGCAGAAGCTCAATATGATTTCTACAGGCCAAGTTCACTCCTTAGCCTAAGGAGCAAGGCTGACAAAGTTGCAACCACTTAAAGCATCGTGTTTGCTGTACTCCGGAGCAGTCGGAATGTGCAGGTAGCTTTGGCTCATACCCTCAGGGCTTCCCAACACACCAGCATCCCCAGAGAGCTCTGAAAGCATTGGAGTGCACTGCCAGAGCTGGGACCTCAAGTCCCAACACCAGTAACCAGTGAGAAACAGTTTCTAAAAGGTTCTTGGAGACACTTCCAAGAAATGCAGGTTTTTAAAACCTTAGCATCCAAAAGCTCCAACAGATCTAGGAGGATCCACGGCTGTCAATGGAAATGACCATGGTGATCTCTTGGCAAGCTGTCTCAAGGGCTGACCCATGTGTTTTCCCTCTGGATGAATCACTTTTCAGACAGATAGACACAAATCTAACTTGTTTACATATACAAGTCTAGAAGTTAATTTGCAAAAATAAAAAATTAACATGTCCAGTGATCAGCCCCAGTAGTAATCAATTACACTGACTGTGGCTTTTCCTCCATCAACCATTTGTGGCTAAAATGTGACTCCTCAGAGTAGTAAACAGCAGCCTGGTATATGCAGCCATGGCCAGACTCATTATAAACTATTTGCTTCATAACAAAACCCTTTCATCCTTTGTTTCTTTCTTAAATTGTTTTTGTCTTTAAACATGAAATAATCTATAGTGTCGCTCGAAGAACTGAGCTCTTTCAGGGCTCCTTTAACATATGTGTGCTCACCATGGCTCCTTTACCTACATGTGCTCACCGTGGCATGGGTAAGGTGCTTCACCTAGGAGTCCTTTTACTTTTCTTCTTGTTTCCTTTTTTCTTGCAGCAGACCTGTGCTATAAGACAGGATGTACAGAATGCCTCTCAGCAGTCACAATGAACCAGACCTTCAGATGGTGTAAGGAGAGGAAATTGTTGTTGAATTGATAAGTCCCTGCACCAGTGTCAGAACAGAATCTGACTCCAGAGCTTTTGATTTCATACTTTAAAAAAAAAAAAAAATGGGTGGGGTGGGGGCATGGACAGACAGCCTGGATTCCTAAACACCAGGGTCAGACTGATTTGCTGCAGCAGACTGCTGACACCCACTCTCAGCCACTCTTGCCCTGGCTAAGACTGGTCACTGCTCTCAACAGGAGCTGAACCGGATCCTTTGCTCTCTCCTCCACATTTTGGCTGAAGGAGGAATGTTTTCAATCAGGGTGGGATGGGAAAAATTAAGAGCCTTTTAGGAATGGCACATCCTGAGTTTCCAGAAGCTGTCTAGGTCAGCCCAAAGTCTAGCCGGCTTGTGCACTCATCCTCAGTATTTACACTGACAATGGAAACAAGACTAGAACAGCTGCAAACGATTACGTCTCTGACCCTCTCACAGCAAAGCCCTGTAATGAAGGATACTTCCATTCATGCTGCACATTGCAGCAGCTGACGTTCACTTCCGTATAAAAACATCCCCACTAAACTTATTTCATTATGGCTAATTGGTATCCAATTGAATTCTTTAAAAAGGTGTGCTTTGCGATATCTGTCATCTGAAAGCTTCCCTTATGAGGAGGAAACACCTGTCTTCTCTGCAGTGGGTTGAGGGCACAAGTTTGCTGTCTCCACATGATATACATCCCAGAGAGAACGATGTTAAAACAAGGGTCAAACGTAGGTGCCCTGCTGCTGCCCATGGCCTGGGTGCCACCGCTGAGGACTCCCACTCACCGTCAGGGTCATCTCCTGCCTTCCCAAGTGAGGGCCCTAAGCATGTGTCCACCCCCTGCAGCCACTGCCCAAACCACGACTCCAGCCCCAGCCGCATCCCACAGCAGGGCCTCTGCCTCCTTCCAGTCCTCTCCGCCACGTCTCTGCTCTGCAGGACCCACCCGCCGTGCTCCCTAGAGCGGGACCCCTGCGTGCTCTAGGCAGAGCCTGCCTGTCCAGCGCCCAGCTCCGTGCCTGCATCCCAGGCCAGGCAGCCCACAGGCAGCCGCTATGGTTTGTCACAACCGAACTACAACTTACATGTAGGCACCACTGGAGTAAAACCCACTAAGGGCCAGGCCTGGCATCCACCCGCTCTCTCCCCCCGCTCCATTCCTCTAGCGGTGTAAAGCAAGGAAATGACGGTCATGAATTCCCTCAGCATGAGTGGATCCCGGGCTGACATGGAAACGATTGCTAGCTCCTCAAAATAATCCTGGCATGGGGTGTGCACAGCAAGGTGTTTTAGGAACAGAAACATTAAGAGGAAAACAGAAACCAGCAACCCCACTGGCATGACAGAAGGCATCGAATGCCAAGTCTTTTCATATTTACAGACTCATGCAGTTTATGGGCTTAACCCAATGCTTCACTGAGAGAATAAGAATAAATAGTGGACTCTTTAATTTATAATCCTTGAGACTAATGGAAAGAATGATTGGGCCATGACAGCAAAGCCAAGCTCTAGTCTTGCTGGCCTCAAGTTTAGGGTCTTTCCCTCCTCTTGCTTACAGTCTTTTAAAGCAACATTTAGAGCTAACCTCTCTCACACAGAGTAAAAGCTGAAACACAAGCAGATAAAAATAAACAGCGGTAAACATGGCAATAGCCCTGGACTTTGAGTGAGCAGCTGGACAACCCACATTTTGCTGTATTCCTTGACGGGCTGGGGCCAGACAGTCTTACAGGTGCTGTTATTCTTTGCCCTTTTGTGATACAGACTTGAGTAATGAAAATGGAAACAGCACATAAACCAACTCTGGTTATTCTAATGACTGAATTGAAAAGTTTTCCTCCAAGGGATCTGATAATTGAGAAAGCAGATTAGAAAAAAGTGGCATAAAATATTACTGTAATCTCTCTGAGACTAGAAAATGTATTACATTGACTAATAAGCAACAGGAAGAGACTTTACACTTCCCTTCACACTTACATTTCCAGTCATTCATTTACAAAGAAATGATTAGGAGGTTATTTTATTTCTGGAACCTCAATGGAGAAGACAGAAACCAGAAGAATGTGGAGAGCTTGAACCCAAGCATAAAATATAGGCTTTGCTACGGAAAAGATGTCAGCTTGCAAGTGGCAAAAGGAAAGACCAAGATCATTGATCACTGGTGCGCATCGCCTGCTAGAAGCTCACTGTAAATTGTTACTCCCCTTCAAGGATGTTGTTTGTGAAGTTACCAGCAGACAGGCATGGTTTGTGAAACATCAATGAGCAAGAGAGCTGCGTAACGCACAGGTTACGCCTGCCAGGCTCTTGCTTTGACCTTAGACTCTCTGAATCATCCCTCTGAGTCTTTGCAAGGACTAGGACCAGTGCTTGATATTGTTCAGAAATACAGATCTCCTCTTAAAACACCGTATATGTTACCAAAATATCACTGGAACAATGACTAGAAAGTGCCCCAGCAAAGCAGTTCATTCTGGGAGCGCACGGTACCAAAATAGCAAAATGCAAAACCACAAAAGCACTCATTCAACCAGGGAAAAATACTATCATGAGAGCTTGGAAGTCTGAGTCGCTCCTGGTGCTTATTGGAGCTGCAACTACTCCCAGTGAAATGTTCACCACCAAACTCCAGTGGATACAGCGTGAAGCCCGCAGTAAGTGGGCAAGCAGTGTATGGTGTGTCACAGACAGGGAGTGCTGTGCTGGCTCCTTCCAGCCCAGCTTGCGTGCTCAGCATGAATCCCTTTCGTGCAGTACATGGCAGGCTTTCCCTGAGCCCGCCAGGAGCAGGGGAAAGAGGAAAAAGCTAGCCTGTGATTAACTTTTAAAATAAATTGTATTAATTCCATGCACTAGACTGAAAAGAATAAATGTCAGAGTGCCACATGTTGGTGAAGTGAAAACAGCTTCTCTAGACTGCCTGTTTGAATCAAAAACACACATATCTAGTTTCGGTATTAGTGAAAGGGACAACTGATTTTCACTCAGTAGACTATTCTGGTGTTTTACTATTGATACTGTGATTTTGTGTGTCAGTTCTGTACTATTCAGGTCCTGCTACTACTCATGAGGTTTGGGCTTTTGGATGCATTATGTGGGAGACTGCTGAGTCCTGATTGTTTCCAGCCATTACTTGCCAAAATAAATGGTAGCTAGATCAATGTTATTTGGCTTGATGCCGTCATAAGCAAATTAGGGAAGCGCAGCCAAAGAAAATACAGAAGAATGAAAAACTGATCAGAAAAGCAGAGGCTGAGAACTGTTAGCAGCAGTGCACAGCTGAGAAGGAAGAACACACTGTGTGATACTCGGCTCTGCAGCAGAGCTGCCTGCCTCTGTCCAGGCTTTGCATTAAGGATTGGCAGATAGGTTTGGACATCAAAACTTTTTTTGAGAACTTGCAGGAATGCTCAGGGAAAAAGAAATTCAATTCTACGTGGAAAACTGGAAGATGTTTCTGCCATGCAGGAATTATCAGCTTCACAACTATGGGAAGAGAAAAAGTTGTCCAGGCAGCAGCTCTCCAGAGAGAGATCTGATCAAAAGTGAAACAGGAGTCAGTTGCACCACAGCACTGAGGGGAAACTGACATGAAGAGGCCGAGCTAGGAGCCTGCATTGCTCCTGAAGTCACCCCTCCAATGCACACCATGCTGCTCCCGGCTCCCACCTTTTCCATTCTCATTTCCAGAGCCGCGCACTGCACCTGACAAAATATGGGAAGGATTGGACAGAATCCAGGGAATAAGAAGGCTGGATCTTGTTTTAGGGTCAGTTACTCAGGGCCCACTGACCGCTTCTGTGTAACAGCAGCACAAACTCTCACTACCCTCACCAACCTGAGAGCAACTCCTGTAGAGTTGTTAGGAGGCTATCACATAGAACAAGGACATCATTCCAGACTAAGGTAAGGAACTAGTGCCGTTACTGGCAGAGGTGGTACTCACTCGCACAGTCGACGAGCCGCTCGTTACTCTGAGTTGTCTGGCCTAGATGCTGTACATCAGAGTGCATCGCGTTGCTTTGACCTCCAGTCCCAACAGCTTACCTCCTGGGAGAACCTGGCAGCCTGGAGCTACCTGGGAGCTGTGCAGCAGCTGGATGCGCACAGCACGGCTCATCCCACCCCAACACAGTCGGGCAGTGCTCCTCCTGCCCCTCAGCAGGAACATTAACAGAGCCAGGATGTCAGTGGCTCAAGCAGGTGGGATGTGTCCTCTGCCAAGAGATGCAACTACTCGTCTGGGTATTTTCTGGGCATAAAGAAAATGCCCATGTTGGGGAGTGCTTTTAAAAGTTGCCATACCAAGAGCTATACATGTAAATGCAATGCCACTTGCTTTTTGACACAGGGACATAGTAAAGAACTACATAAGAACCCACAAAAAACAAAAGTGGTGATTCGCCACTGTTAGAGAAGGAATAAGAAAGTTTTAGAACGATTTCTCATTGGCACATAAGTCGTCAGGCACCTTTGTGGATCCTTGCCTTAAAATATAAAGGCACCCTGTTAACTTTTGGTAGGATGCACAGATTAGGTGCAGAGCCCAAATGAGACCCAACATCAGCACTCACTCCAGGAGATGCCACTCAGCTCTCAGAATTGCCTTTTCTCTGAATATCTGCCCAGAAAGTTGGTTTTGATTCAGAGGTGTTCAGATTTTTCTCATGTAGTTTACTTTTGTGTATTTTAAATACACCCTAAGCTTGTACATGCCAAAAGAATTAATATGTCCTTGTTTTCACTCACATTTTAGTTCTGTAGCGTTTATTCCAGAATTATTTGTATAATGATTTATCAAGAGATAAATGTAGGTAATATGAAAAATGCTGAAGACGGTAAATGTGCATGGTATTGTCTTGCATAGAGCCATTTACCTTAGAAAATTTCAGTTATGTTGGAAAAAGTAGAAGCTGAATCAAAACCTATTACAGCATTATTTCCTACATACTCATCACTTACGGCCCCTAAACACTTCACTTTCTTACTGTGTGAGCTCAGAGAGAACTGACTGAACTACTACTGCTGTGCCATCAAGGTTGCTGGAAGGGGGACAGCCGGTGACACTGGAGGCTGGCAGCACTCCTGGATCTGCTGCTATACAGCAGGTTTACTGACCGTCTCCCTCGGTATGTTACACCAACGGCAACCTGTCACAGGCTGTACACTCTATGGAGTACCCACTACACAGAAAAAAATATTTAGATAGAGCCACAAGACAGAGCCACCCATGATACTTTGGCCACTTTGAGTGACATGGATCCTTTTTAAAAAAGTTACCTCAAGTGTGTCAGCAACACCATAAGGTGCAGCCAGCTGAAAGGGGCAGGCGCAGCGCCTTGGGTTGGTTAACTCTGTTTGTCCATCCAGAAACGGTTCCATCTACAGTACACGTGGTCTTAGATTTAAGTCTTTATTTTAAGCACAAACATTTTGTATTTGAAAAATAAATAAGTAACATAACGAAGCTGTGTTAATATTAAAAGGAGTTGTGCATCAGCGGTTCACATTGAATGGATATCGGCATTATGTTCACTGGTGCTAGGATACCATGGTGATGGGCCCTGAAGAATTACCAAAAATAGATTAAATGCATGTGGCAAGTGATAATAAGCACAAAATGTTTTCCATACAGTAAAAATGCTGCAGGAAAGCAGAATAATACATTCCATAAATCAGCTCAGCAGATCAACAACTTCCATGCAGAATACTCAGGGATCTGAACACATAGTGAAAGCTGAACTCCTAAGCCCAAAATTGCCAAGAAACCAAAATTGGCACTACTGTCTGCACCTCAAGAAATTCAGACCTAGGAGACTGGCAGAGGATCTGCTGTTGCTAGCAAAAATGTATGAAAGGAGCTGAGAGGTTTGGATTTAAAGTAAGAGACATTAATCACTGGGTAACACCTACCACAATAACTGCGCCTTTCCAAGCTGCTGGAGTCTCATCCCTTTTTGTACTGAGTCAATCAAAATATTAAAAATGTCATTCTTTGAAGCTGTGCTGAGCCAGGCTGCTTGTTCAGTGCTGTAGAAAACAAATCACTCGAAAGTCTCACTGAAGCTGCCCACCATTCTGCAGGATGCTCGCACACAGAATTAAAGACACGTGCAAGAGCCTGCAGCTCTTGTCTAGGAATGACAGGAGGCAGCGTACCCCGCTTTCTCATTAACCACCACCGTGCTGCATTACCACAAAGCGCGTGACATCAAAGGGGCATAAAATGTCTGATATAGCACCGCTACTTGCTCACAGCTGTCAGCAGCGCTTTCTCAGACCATCCCTTATGGATAAACATGCAGAGCAAAACAATTTGTTTACAAAAACAATAGCTACCTAAAGCCACACTGAAAATTCATTAACCAGGATGATTTACCACCACCACCGTGACTCGCTGTACATATAAATATTTAGGTTGCTACTCCAGATGTTGAGCCACTGTCAACCCGATGTCTGGAGTTTCAGAAGCAAAATTTCTTGGGCTTCACAGGTTTGTGGGAGCTCCCAATGCCAGGCGGGTCATGGAGAGCGGTACCAGACCCTCGCAGAAAGCTGCAGGGAAGGATGGGCTTTCCCAGTGGCACATCCGACCACACAGCAATGCACCAGAGAGGTTCAGAAGGCAGCACACTGAGCTGCCTGACAAATGCTAGAAGAAAAGATGACGAGCGTTAGAGCTCGGGGAGGAGACATGCCCCAGATTTCCATGGCTTTGGAACTGGAGTCAGTACAAAACATGCTGGGTCTATCAGCCAGAGCAGCTCCTTGAAGAGAGAAACATGGGTGGTGGAGTCCTCACAAGGCCAGTGGGATTTTTTAACTTGTAAGAGCAACAGAGAGATCTAATTGCAAAGCCTGTTACTAGGTGACACACCAAGTCCTGACAAACTGTACTGGATGATATTTTGATATATCATCGGTCTATGCAGCAAACTGTGCCAAAAATTCACCTTCTATCACCTCCACTCCTCTGCTTCCTTGAATTGTTGAGAAATAAGGCCTGGAGAGCACATAAGCTGACAGAAAGCCTCTCAACACCAACAGGTTAAGGACTCCCAATCTTCTGGTCCAGTCAGTCTTTTCTGTAGGAAACAAAGAAACAGCCCAAAACTGCAGAGATGTTTTCTCCAAAATTATTTCCACCTCTGCTTGTGAACAGGCCAGAATGAAGGATGTGTAGGAAAAAGAAAAAAAAAAAAAACTTGCAAAAAAAAGCCAATATATCAGGCTCTCCAGCTGGATGTGGGGCTCGGTGGCTGCCTTTTCTATCAGCACTGCCTCCTCGTTGGGCTGAAAGGGCTTTGGGAGTCTCTCACTTCTCCAGGGCCAGCTTCTGCACTCTAGCAACCTTGTACAATTCCACTTTTATTAACAGATTTTTTTTTTTCCTTTTTTCTGCATGGTCAGAGAGCAAAGAGAAGCTCACAGGCTCCATAACCTCTAATAAGAGCCTTGGGTTTAACTGAGGTGTGAAGTTGCGCTGCCAGCTGCTTCTTCCTCAGGCACCACCATCTCTTTAGACCGTGACCACAGCAGAGTTACAGCAATGCCTGGACATGTTGGCAGTAAGATCCAAAGGGAATGCTTGACCTGCTTTGAAATTCCCCAGCATTTGGACCTAATACGCTCACTGAGGTGTTTGTCGGAGCAAAGGCCTGATACTTTTGTTATTACAACATGCTGCTCTGAAATGAGAGGACTTGGTTTCACTTTCTCAGTCTCCAGAGGCATAAGAGATTTCACATAAGTTCTGGTATTCAACATTAAAATTTGAATTTGGAAACAGCAGTGTGAGGAAAAGATTTTCGGAAATTAACACAAATAATACTCCCAACCACACACTATTAAAAAATTAGCAAACCCAAAACTTCAAGCTAGGCGGAAGAGCGGTTTGCAGTAGAGAATTTAGATCACGGGTTATTGTTATTATTCAGCCAGACCTGAGCTGCTCACTCTCAAAACCTGGCGTCCCCTGGGAGCTCTCTAGGACAGTCCCTCAACCGGTCTGTCTTTTCACGAGTTTGAGAGCTTCTGTGTGTTGATAAATTCCTACCTCATTAGCAAAAGCAAAGCTCTCTGCTGACAGGGCTTGGTTCTGAAGAAGTAACCGGGGAAAAGAACTGTCAAGCGAAGGATTTGGAAGGGAAATCCCGCTACCTACTTCCCAGCAGCTGCCTGCCTCCGTTGAGCAGCGCAACTTAACCAAGACCTAAAATTTAAGGTGGCTTCTCCTCCTTCTAGCACACCAGATCCCCTAAAAGCTGGGGATCCAGAAGTACCGAGCCTTCAGGCAGAGCCGCTGTGCGCACCGGCAGGGGACAGATGTCACCCTTCAGGCGCTGCCGAGGATTTTATGCAGGTCCCGGCCTTCCCCGGCCGCGGGGATCGCGCACCGCCGGCTTCAGCCGGCAGCCCCGGCCGCGGGGAGCCGAGAGAGGGCGCCGGTGGCTCGGCGAGCCGCGGCCGGGGCCGGGTCCGCCCGGGGGCAGGGCGGGGACACGGCGGGAGCGGCCGGGAGCGCGCCGCTGGCGGCAGGTGGCGGGGGCCGTGCGGGCGTGCTGCGCGCTTGGGGGGCGGCTGCGTGCACGGCGGCACTTGGGCGCCTGGGAGGGCTACCTTCTCATCCGGAATGGCACGGTTTGAAAATAAAAATAAAATAGAGGTAAGTAAACGGCCAAGCTAAGAAAAGCCAACAGAAAAGCACGTTTCAAAGCACAGGACTTCGCCATACATCTAGTCTGCAGGCGCTGAAACGACTTCCAAAGCCACCAGCCGAGTGGCACAACACGTCCCAAGTGGCACACCTGTACGTCCACAGCCAGAAACGGGGAGACCCCACTCCAGGAAAGCTAATTTCGAGCAGAGTTTATGAGAAACTCTGCTTTGCTGACAGGTCGGCCTCTTCAGTTTCGTGTGAAGCAAATTCAACTAGTTTCTGCTTAACACAGTCCTGAAAAGTGTTCTTCCTCTCTCACCCAAACAATTGCAAGTTTCTTTGCATTTAGCTAAAAACCTGATTTTATAAGTCCTACAAGCTAAAGAGAAATCTGGTCCCCATACACTAAAACTACTAGTTAATATTCTATATGAAAAGCATCTTTTTTTTTTTTTTCCCCTGTTCTGCTGTCTTATTTTGCAGGTAAGGGCTCTCCTAAACTTATGTCACAGAGGCAAAACTGTATCTCCGCGCTAGCAAGTACTGCACAGCTAAGCTGAGAGCTGATTTCACTAGCTTGCTTTCTCGTTTTTTTTTTTTTTTGTTTTTTGTTTTTGTTTTTGTTTTTTTTTTCAAAAAGCATCTTTAGACCACAGCCTAAACAAAAGCTTGTGATGACTTCCAAGTATGGCCTGAAATGTATTGCTAACGCGGTATCCAGAGCAGAGCCTGGTTTATAACTTGGTTTCAAATATCAGGGTTCAGTAAGACTTCTGTCCCCAGAACAGGAGCTGCAGAACCAAAATCACGTGTCTCCCAACTCCGTCACGTTCCTAGTTTGATTCCAGATTAGGGCCAGTGCTAGAGGTCTCTGGAGGAGAACCAGAGCTGTTAGCAGATTTTCCATGGCCTGCTGGAGAAGTGGCAGACTGGCATCAGCAGACTGTCCCTCAAATTTTTGGCCTGAAACACATTTTTACTTCATTAACTACGTTAGCAGGAGGATTCCCAAAAACAGATGCTGCGAGAGCTGTGACCAACTTTGACAACCGTTATCAGTAAATTCAAGTATCCTGAGCTTCATTTTGGCCTCCACATCTACTGGAAGAAGACTCGAGTGCCCTGCAGCAAGTGGTGGACAAGCTGTATGTCTGAAGTTGTTCCTGAGCCTCACATGCCCTCAAGAGGGAACCTCGAAGAAACACCAGCCAACTCCACACACCAGTGGCTTCAAGGGAGCCCACAGACTTACTGTGTTAGGTAGAAGTTAAGGGATCATAGGAAGCTCAAGATGGCCTTCAGTAGACTAAAACATTTTCCGCTTAATTTTGGCCTGAATTTGACTCCCATCTGTTGTCAGCCTCCCAAATACACACCTCCTGCATACATGCAGCAAAGCCATGATTATAACTTACTCCAGGACCCCAGAAGCAAGCTAAAATTTTTTCAGTAAAGCAGGCTCCTAATCCAATGGCTACACAAGGATTAAGTTCAACAGAAAAGAAATAAATTACGAAATAAATTTGACATTCTAGAAGATATGGTCACAAGCCAAATTTGCAAATTCAAGAAACTCCTTAACTGAGCGGCACGAAGCAAGTTCGCAGGGTGCTGCTCAGAGGTGTAGGACTCGGTGTCTCCAGAAAGGAACCTGCAGAGCCAGGATTTTACACAGCATCAGAAAATCTGGGTGCCTTGCATTGGTATCAATGCACAGACTCTGCAAGGCTTTGTTTTGTTTTTAAATGTTGACAAGAGGGGCACTTTGCTCTGTTGTCCAGACTAAAAGTAGGTTTAGAAGGCACAGCCAGGACTATAAGTAGCTATCTATACCCTCTGTAGGGACAGTGAAAGGCTGCCCCTCCGGATGCAGTGAAGCATCCTTCTTGTTCCTAGCAGCCCTAAGCCTGAGCCAGGGCTTCTTCAGCCTGGGTCAGACACCTCCAGGCTGGAGGCTGCAGAAGCAGGAGGGTTTTACGCCAGGCTCCTGGGAAGGTCTCAGGGCTTGGTGACAACTGACAGGAATAAACATAACTTGCTGCTTCTTAGCCTTGGACCAGGGGAAGCCTGTGACAGCAAGGCCACAGGGCAGAATTGAGACCATTTCCACATGAGCGAGGTTTGCTGTTGTCTTACTCCATCACTTGTTATTCCAGTTGCGTAGGACCCACAGGTGAAGCAGTGCCTTCACAGCCCAGGCTGCCCCCAGTCCTACAGCCAGCTTGTACTCTATCCTCAGCCATACACCATACCCAGCCCAGACCATAGAAAACCCATCAATCTCTGCTGGTAGCAGAGTTTATTATAGCAGTGCAGGCTCGGCAAGATAACTGCAGAGGAAAGGAGGATGTGAAGAAGTTTGATCAGGATAGCAGAAGAGAGAAGTACCAGCGACGGGAAAAAGCTAGGGCAGGAATGAGCTCAGTATTTCCCCGGCATTATCAGCAGGCCTAGGCACCACCAGTAGGAACGAAAAGGAAAGTACGATTTGCTCAGGGACTATGTGAAAGGGAAGTCTGATGGATAAAAGGGCAGAAAAGCAGGAGCAGGTTGATTTGTAAAATTAAAAGGTGCAAGAGGAAGGGCAAGAACCAGGACTATATCTGTCATTCGCCTCTCTCCGCCCACTCAGAAAAGCTTCAAAAGAGATTTGGAAAGAGAGAGGAAAAAAAGACTGACAGATATTACTGTTCCAGCCACTGAGTCATGGCAGGAAACTACTGATACTGTAAACTAGTACTGTAATGTCAGAGACTATTTGAGTTTTACCAATGCTTGCTGCAAGGGGAACAAATATTCAGTGGTGGGGATTTGTCCCTTTCACAATTATTGGTGTTACCGTAGAACTGTTTCACCAAGCATGTTCGAAAAAAAGACACGTTTATTTTAAAACGCTTCAGATGTTCTCTTCTTCCTCTTCCTGCATCTTTATTTTTATTGCAATAAATGCTTAAGAGAAAGATTTGAAAAAAAAAGTAGAAAAAGCCTCCAGTCTTCAGGGTGTTACTGGGTGCTTGGGCTACTCCAACTCTTGTAAGCGCTGTGCCACAGGAAAATTGTTTTATTATGATCTTCTTATCCTTCCATCAAATGAGTCACTGGCAGTTGTCACCATCTATGTGGCCTTTTCAGACAGTCAACATCAGTTTTGTCAGCGTAGTACACATGCAATGGGTGGAATTACTTGACACAGCCATCCTAATTCCCCCAGGAACACAGCAAAGAAGTGAAACAGAGGTTTGCTGACAGATACAGCACATGCTGAGTGCAAAGGGCTCCAAAGCCTCCTCTCAGCCCTGAGTGGAGCCCAAGCTCCACTACGCTCCCTGCTCTGTCCAGACACAGCAGGCCCAGGCGGACAGGCTCAGCCAAGGCTGTTTGCATTTTTATTCCCCACCAAAAGCCAAGCACCTCAAGCCCCACAGGATTCCCAGCTGCCAACCGAAGGCAGGTGCTGGCCATAAGGACAAATTACAAATTTTGAGCTGACAAGCTCTGCCAGAAAGGTGAGGAGCCACCTAGCCCCACTGTGCTGAGGACAGGAAAACAGCAGGCACTGGGGGTTCAGAGGTGATACAGGAAGGAGAAACACAGCACGGGACATGGATACATGGAACTTCTAGCTGCATCCTACTATTTGCTAATTAAAGTTTTTAATGACCCACTTCCATTTTGCTCCTTTTGCCTGGGCACAGCCACTACTGCTTTGCCACTGCCCATCACAGTGGACTCTGCCAGGAGGCTCGTCCCACTGCAGGGCTTAAGACGTAACAGGATGACTGCAAACATCTGCTGCAGTAACCCACTATGCTAGCAACTTTCCATCTCAGTCATCTTAAGCTAATTGCTTCCATAAGTCCCAAGGGTCTCTCTCCAGCTCATCTGAGTCACAGCACCAAGCCCGAACCAGCCTCAGCTGAGTACAGTTCAGCAGAAGGACACATTCTCCAGAATAGCCCCATGCTCATAATGCCGGCAGAGGTTCAGGAAGGAAGTCAGTCATACCAGTGAAAGACACTGGTGACCCTTGGAGCCTGTCCCCTTCTTCCTCTGTCAGGAACACAAAGCAAAACCAAATTTGCCACACGAACCAGGTGGCTAGAGCATTTAATCCAGCGATACACAGAGCAAGGGGATGCAGGGAAGTTGTAGGGCTGAAACCAATGCATACAGCTCGTGTCAAGCACAGAGGCAACTGGTGTCAAAGTACTGAAGAGCTAAAGTGTAGAATCCCTCCACCTTTTCCTCGCAGCAGCTTTAAAGGCTGCTGAAGAGCTTTTCTGTTTTAAGAGTTAAAATTTGTGACATTACAGAAACAAGTCAGATGCTATGTGCACTGTACCACCATAGCATGGCTGAGCTTCAAAGCATTCCTGTCAGAGATCACTATCCAAAATAATAATAACAAAATTATTCCCTTCTCATCTGGGCTTACAGGTACTGACGATGAAGATGACATGATGATTTCCAGCAGGGGAGCAATATTTGTGTCAGTTTCCACACCAAAAGCAGCCATGGAAAAGGGCAAAGAATATAATGACTCAGTATCACAGGGCGGAGACTAATTAGCAGCAGATCAGGAGCAAGCAGTGGTCTCTGGAAGAAGGTGCTTTCATGAGCGAGCACGATCTTACTCATCTCCTGTCTTGATCAACTGCAGAGGTTTCCACAAAACCAATGCTAACCAAGGCTGCCTCACTGTCACACACAAACTGAAAAAAAAATTGTTTTTGTTTCTTTTAAGAGAAGTGCCTCTTTGGGACCTTCCCTATTCTTTACTTCCAGCATCTAGTTTAGCCTGGCAAGGAGAAAGCCTCCACAGTAACCAAAATCTCACCGTACAGCATGAGCACTTCTCAGTCAGATCCTTAGTCAGCTCTCAGTTCAGTGAGGACTGATAAATTAAGAACGAGGACAGCACTGTCCTTTCCCTCAATGCAAATAAGTTCCAGGGTCAGTCCAGCTATTGCTTCTTTCAAGACATGATGCAGCACTCAGTGATTTTGGACAGCCAGGGAACTGACAGCACCCACCTGTCCCTTCAGAAAGGCTAAGAAAACGTTTTACCTAATTAGTTACCACAGTACCCCAGCAGCAAGGTGAATTTTATTCCTGCTGTAACAAACCTGTCATCACTCTGGGTTTATCAGAAAAGTACACTGACTACACTGAAAGATTATTCTTGTCTTATAAATGATTTAGCTGATTTTTCCAGGAATATATTGGGAAATGCTGACAAATCTAAGATTTGAATCTGGGCCTCCTAGGGCTCCTGCCTATTCTTAATGTGACTTACTGGATTGCCTCCTAGTAAAATTTTTTTCTTCTGAAAAATCTATTCCTTACTTAGGGAAGTTTAAATTCTCAAAAGCCCAAGAACTGATTTGTTTGTTTTTAACTAAAACAGCAAGCGCATTTTTCAGGGGCTGATGTTTGCCCGTTCATACTGAGAGAGGCTTCTGCCATTAGCATTTATCTTTCGTTTTGCAGGGCTGAGGGAAGGCACTGCCTGTATGAACTGCAAAGCCTCCATTCCTCGGGATAAATCCAAAGGTGGGCAGGGGAGTGGGTCTCCTCCCTGCCATACACTGCTCCTTGGTGTCCCTCAGGTTTTCCTCATTTTGTCCTGCCCAGGAGCAGCACCAAAACGAGACACACGCTTTTTGCTCTAGGACACTATCAATAATTTAAATGCCAAAAACGCAGAACACCTTTAGCCCTCAAACACTGGCAGTTTATAGATCTACAACGCAAGAGTTTCTCTATAAAGAAAAGTGAGGAAAAGGATCAGAGAGCAGGTGTGCCTGGGAAGGAGGGCAGCAAGCATCCAAGAGGCCATCTGATCCTCCTCTGTGAGCGTACAGCCAGGAGCTAGGAGGTCTTGAGCTGGCCCCAGGTTAGGTTGGACTGCAGCAGGGTCAGTCTGGATGCTGCACAGCCCACAGGAAACGGGTTGCCTGGCAAGCACCAACCTCCTGGCTAGTGCAGGTGCCTCTGCACAGCACCACAGCTCCCCGACTGCGCGCAGGTTGGGAGGCACATCCCATGGTAACACCCTGCCTGAGCACCACTGATCTGCAAAAATAAAATGAACATGGGTGAGCACAGGCTCTGTAAAATATTTTGAAGGGTTTTAACAACCACCTCGTTATTTGGTGACCAGAAGTTTGACAAGCAAAGGCAATAGATGCCACCCACTCACCCCAGCTGAGGTCTGAACCATGCCATCAGCATGACACAATGATGAGGCCCTCCGGCTCTCTCTTGCCTTACTGCCCTGTCATTACAGCATTTCCCCAAGGCAGCAGGAACACTGGCATCCCATAAATCCTCCTCTCCTAGGCAACAAGCTGACTGACTCTTCATTTCCTACATTTTTGTTTTTTCATTCATTCTTGACTGCATAACAGGTAGTTCCATCCACAAGGGTTTCTACTTTTGCAGCTTATGATTGTTTGAAGCAGCCAAAGTGATCTGGGAGCTTAAATCAGTGTCGGCCTATGCTGATCACACACCATCTCCCTGCAGCTGTGGCTAGGCAGACTTTTGTCAAAGCCAGTCAGACCAGGGAAGGCACAGAGAGCACTTGCTCTGACACAGCATGGTCTGGGCGACCCCCAGGAGTGCTCACACAAGTCTGCAGCAGTTGGTGGTGGGATGGAAGAGTGATGAGTGGGGACAGATCCCTCAATTTATTTTGAAAATACCATTCACAGTGCATTAAACTTCCTGGGTGGCCTGGCCACTCATGGGAACAGGACCTTGATTTTGTATCCCTCCACAGCTTGAAAGGAGACATCAGCACCTGAGCAGTGGCACAAGCAAAGCGGTGTAGTCCCTTACATAGGGCATGGTTCACCAAATAGCCCTTGCCTCTTTCCTCGGAGGGCACAACTGGTGAGAAGTACACAAGAACTGCCCACACTGCGTGATCAGACCTATCTCCTTCAGACAGGCCTGCCAGAACTGCACACCACGTGAAGCACTGTGCAGAAACGGCTGCGCAAACGTCGTCCCCACTGGTGCCTCAGCCTGCTATCTGGGGCATGAAATCTGCCAGCTAACTCCCAAAGGTCACCTCAGCTAGTGGACACATCCCCACGGTCTCAAATCTCGTTCCACTCTTGTGAACCGTGGCTGCAGAAATGATGATGGGAAAAAACAGACCAGTACTGAGAAAGTACCACAATGTATGTGAGAGAGACTTTCTCTCTATATGGTTCATCACTGGATGAAATGAACAGAGACACAAGAGACCATGCACTTTGTTGGCTGTTGTGGTGACATCCCACAGACCACCACAGCTGGCCACACTGCAGCCCACACTCCTCTGAACTCCTCACTGATCATCTGCATGACAGCTTCAAAAATCTCAAACCAATGGGTACAGTTGACTTACATATATTAATTTCAATTATGTATAAAAAGACTCCATTACAGCTCAAAGCATGGCAGTTACAACAAAGTTTTCATGCTTTTCCCTGTCTTCTGCTGGCAAGACAGGTTTTTCCCATACATATGAGGAAATCTTCCCAAATGGTATCAGGAAAAAGACATCTCTCTTGAAAGCTGCCCAAATCACTAAGCTTGCAATGAGTGATGCAGTAGCTGGGGAGTAACTAAGAGGATTGAGCCTGTGCCTGCTCAGTGGGAGAGACGAGGAGCTCCTTCCAAGGTGTCAGCAGATGGCTGTGCACTGAAGGTATTTCACCTGTGGGAGACAGCTGGCAGAAACCTGGAATGAGTCAGCTGCCTGACCAAACTGTCAAACACAATTCAGCCACCCGAGGGCACCTGCAACATCTGCATGGGGCCAAGACTGACCCAGGACTTTTGGGAGACCACTGCTCCTCACCTCACATGACACTAGTTCACCACATTTACATACCTCGATCGCTTCTCTAGAAACTGAGCTAAAAGCAATTGGAAAAGCTGGCAATCGCAAGAACTCAAGTTACAGCCCTCCTGGCTTCAGTGTTACAGTTACAGTTTAGGGTCTGATGTGAATATCATGATCTGATAACAATTACCAGGAAAACAGCAACCTAAAGGGTAATGACACACTCTCCCTGCTCCATTTACAAATGTCACGGTCATATGAGATACTAGTCAATCACATCAGCAGACTAGAAATAAACCACAACAGGGTATGTTGATAAATATTGATTTCAAAACACTATAGCATTTTACATGACTAATGTTAATGTGATTTCAGACAGAAGAAAACAACCAATGTTGGTTGCATGTTAACCACATTTGGAGGAGTGAAACAGGTAACTACCACCAGCCCTGGCTTTTTATTCTCCAATTAAAAAATGTGACTGGGTCTAATAGTCAATGCCATTATTATCTCTAATATACCAATGACTACTAATGCAGGACAACTGTAATGCCTACAGGTATCATCTTGAAAGAAGACCAGCAAATAACAGGGTTCATCTTTTCAGGGCACTGTAGGCTGGTTTCACACACCAGCAAACAAAGCCCACATCATCTAGGGGTTGGAAAATGTCTGCGTGGCCCTTTAAGATAATTGTATTCCAAGTTAAATCACCATCAAACAATTTTCACAACAGCATCTGCTACTGAACAGTTGTTAATTAGTCAGCGCCCCCCCACCCCCTTCAGTGAGGGAGGAAGAAGTGACTGCAAAGATGGAATTCTTAAAAAAGGAAAAGCCCCAAAAGCCCCGATAAGGATTGCAGCACTTTGTGGCCTACACCATGCTTGTCACAGGGCAGGGAGAGGGAACCTGCCTATCAGAGCGTGTTGCAATCGCTGCGGAAATGTCTTGCTCTTCTTGCTTCCTCTCCACCCTTGTTTGGGGAGTTAAGGTAAGATGGGAAAGCAGCTGCAGCATTTAGGACATCCTGGCTGGGGACCCAGGACAACACTGACAACGCTCCCTCAGCTTGCTCTTCGGTTACTTTAATGTTTTCTCCAAGTATCACTTCTCTAACTGTTGCAAGCAGAATAAAGAAGCTTCATGGAAGATCTTGAACTGTTTTGATAATTGTAAGAGGGCCACCCAACAGACAACACCGTCAAAGATCTATTGAAACAAATGGTTCTACGTTGGGGGAGAGAGAATTTGGAGATGTGACTTGACCTGGGGAGAAGGTGCATCTAACATTCACAGCCCTAGGAAAGACTATGGGACAGCTGTTCTGACACAACCTCAGTTTTCCACTCTGTACACCACAACCTCCAAGCAAGGCAGCCCGATGACTACTAACAGACTGAAAGGCCCATAGGGAGAAACAAAAGCCCCAGGACTGCTGGAGTTCACATTTGGCTCTTTGGTCTCCTCCCCGTGCCTGGACAGGCTGCCCCCAATTACCTAAGCACATAAGCAGCTTTACTGGAAAGGCTATACATCTGGCTCGGAAGGGCAGGTGCTCCATCTCCTCTCTTTTACCTCCTCCCAAACAGAGCAGGGCCACAGTGCTAAAAGGGACTGCTACTTGTTGCAATAACCCACACATTCTCATAGCCTCACCTATCTGAACACCCACAGAGAATTACTTAGGCTCCAAGCCCATTACAGCATCTACCCACTCCTTAAATCGCAAGGGCCTCCTAGAAACACCAAGCATGCCAGTCTAAAAGTAATTTTTATTGTCACAAATTGCAATGACACCAGCATCACGCGCACCCTCCCAGATGCACTCAGCTCAGCAGCTTACCAAACATACTTGGAATCTGAAGGGCCAACAGGGAAAGAGTCTCAATGCTGACAGCCTGAATTTTAGCTGTCAGTGATAAAAGGAGAGTTACAGAAAGTGCAACATTTCAGTTCTACTGGTCTGTTGTGAATCTGCCTAACTTGCAATAATCTGCAAGTTTCCTCTACAACTGGTCATTTTCATGAAAAATATATTTCTGGTGAAAGATATACACAGCCCAGCACTGTGTGCATCATTCAAGCAAAATGGGAAAACATTCAGTGCAGTGGGAAAGGGTCATTTCTGAATGCTGCAGAACCCAAATGCAGGTAAGGTACATTCAGTTCCTAAGTATACGAAACGCACATAGACAGAAGACCTCCCACCAAGATGGCAGAAAGGTCAAACTAAAGGGGAAAGGACAGTCATGGATACTCATGGACTTATTGCTTGGGAGCTGTTCAAGCAGGTGTAATTTCTAACATATCCCCCACACCTGGAGTTTGCCATATTCACAAATAAATTTCTCATTCTTTGACAACACCATCCACTTCAGAAAGTCTGATGGGCAGCTAGCAACATGAGCACCAGGACAGCGTGATAGCCCCGTGTCCTGCTAACTTTTGATTACTAGGGAATGTTCTCATGTACAGTAAGATAAATTCAACCAAAACCAGCAGCAGCCTTTCAGAAAGGGATGTTCTTTCCAAGTACATTTTTACTCCGTTAGTAATTACACAAGTTCAGAAACTAACATGGTGAAGTGTTACCTCAAGAAATACTCATACCTTGGCACTTGCATTGTGTTTGTATAGAGCACTGCTGAAAGCTCATGGACTTTCTGAAATGTGCTAGCAATTCTACAGCGTAAAGCTGTGCTTCAGTCTTGTTCCATTCTCTGCATGGGAAACTAAACCAAAGACTTAGCGCTCTATAGGACTGGATATATGATAATCAGCAAGTGGAAACGCAATGTTCAGGAATCCAAGACATCTCCCTTCCTTTCAAAGGCAACATTTGCTTGATCTGTCCAGCCATGGGATGACAAATATATCTATGATTTCAACTTGTCAACCAGTCAATATGAGATGCAAATAAACTCTTCTTTTTCCCCTTATTCCTCACAAGTCTCTTATAACCTTTCCCTTCCACACACAAATACTTGAAAATCAAAAGCTTTCTGTGCTACTGGATTGTTTAGTTTTTGAAATGATCTCTAGTGTGAAAATGCTTCATAATATTCTAAAACAAATGAATAGTTTTAGGCAGCACCCTTCAGTATGTACACTTATTTTCCTCATATCAATGACATTCATTGAAAATAGACAATAAAATAGGAGAAAGTATTTCCTAGTAAGGTGTTAAAAAGCTGGTAGAAACATGCAATTACCAAAGCATATTAATTTTTAATGACATTCTGTATGTGGTCATTTCAGACATGCTGGAAACAAAGGAATTATTAAATATATTACTTTAGCAAATATATTCCAGCAAATGCATTTACTATAATATTCCAGAGACACTGTCACACATTTATACTGTGGAATAGAAGTCGTCAGTTAAAAGGAAGGCAGTAGACGCTAACCCATGTGGTGGAAGAGCTATTTCAAAATGTAAGCTCAACCACGTCCTCTTCAGTATATACTTGCCAATGTTCAATATAGCCTTCCTGAATCTGTAGAACGCCTGAAACAACAGCTCCAAGAAACATATAGTACACACTTCATCTTAAAAGAAAGGCTTGCTCTGAAAACCAGCTATAATAGCTTAAACATTAACGCTGACAGCTATATCCATGTTCAGCCCTGGAACAGATTTGTGCTCACTCAGAGCTGTCAGACAGTGCAAAGGCTGGAGGACAACAATTATTTGGAACAGAACACAGCAGGAATTAATAATCCAGGCTCCTAGACTTGAGGTCCTAGACTTCAAGTCCCACCTTCACAGGAACACAGGAGAAAGGGAAGACACACTGAAATCTTCCTTTTGCTTCAGCATCTCACAATCAGAATCTATATCCAGTAGTTTCCAGGGTGGCAGATCTGCCTAATTCTATCTATCACACCTGCCCATCCAGCCTTATCACATCACTAAAAGTTTGTTTCCTGCAGGGAACCTGCGGAACCCTTAGTCAATTAGAAACACTGTATCTGAGCACAGCCTAAAAGTGAACCTACTGCCAAGTAAGTCAACACAAGGAACTACCTGCCTCTCAGCTCTGTGTTTTCCGCAGTAACATCGATACGCAACAGAATTTTTTAAGCTTATCTGTAGCTGCCACACATCTTGGAGTTCACTGTGCATTCAAAGTTGTCCTCATGCTTCCACCACACAGGTTACATGTTTGAATGTTGTCCACTTCTTTCTGGAGGCAAGCAAAAGACAGAAAGATAAGTATTTATTGAACACACATTTGCATCATCTCATTAAAGACCAGGGGAACAGAGCAGGAAAAGGGGAAACGAAGTCAGTTTCAAATCAGTTCAATGATCCTCAGGCCCATCAGTCCACATATTTGCATGTCTAAGAGCTGCATAATGCTGTCATGCTGATAGTGGTGACCAAAATCAGCAAACGGTCTATACATCCACATGGACAAACGGTCAAGTAACTGGGCTGCCTGCCCCAAATGTTTTGCTGCACTGCTAAAACAGCTGACACTCAAGAAGACATGGAAAACACCTGATCTAATTCTGATTTAGCAATAAGACTTTATCACCAACACAGTAGGACATAAAACTCCCATAATTTAGTGAGCAACAAAGCAAATTTCTGCTTTTTTTTTTTTTTACTAGTTTCCTTAAGAAGCAGCAGCCCAGAAATGAGTGCTGTAAGCGTTGTACATGATTTGGTTTAGCTTTCAGATTTTTGTGTGCTAAAAGCAATGTGCCTCATCCACTCTAGCTCCCGCTTGGATGCTACACAGGCAGCTGAGCAGCTAACGACACCAGGGCTTTGCAAGGCTCAGCACAGAGCTTAAGGCTCCGTGCATGGGGCAGTGAGGGAGGAAAAAGATTGCAAACACCACCACTGACGTAGTAATAAAACGTTCACCAACCTAACTCTCACCAAGCCTACAGGTTACCTGCCATTAGTACATGTTCTCACTCACCTCCAAGAGGAGAGGATTTCCAGAGGCTACCACAGTCTTTCTGAGCCAGAAACTCCACAAATTCTGCTATGTGCAAGCTTGGAAGTCCTTTTCCTCCCCTCAGTGAGGGGCCTTGCATTCAAAAACACAGCTTACACGGCTGTTTAGTTTTAAACCTTTGAATTTTAGCTCTGTCCAACCTAACAGCTCCCCAGCACACTCCCTGCAACAAGCAGGGCCGGTAACAGCAGCAAAGAGCCGCAGAACGTGAGGTGGTCAGGCTGGGGGCTCACACCTTCTTCACAGGATGACCAAAGACACCTTAAGAGAACTGAATTTAAATCTTGGCGAGGTTTTAGAGCAAATATTCCCAGAAGGTGTGCGAGGGAGAGCCCCAAACGCATACACACAGCCGTACCTCGGGCCGTGCCTGCGCCAGCCCGCCCTGAGGCGACGGCACGCCAACAGCACCGCCACACACACCAACTGCAGCGCCTCGCACATAGAGCGCCTGCCTGCCCCCCCCGCCCTTTATAGCAGAGGCCCCTCCCACTGGGACGAGCTGACCAATCGCGTCGGAGAGCGGGAAAGGCGGTGTCCTATGGCTGCGGGGCTGAGGCCCAGAGCCCGCCCACCGTGGAGCTGCCCCTCCACGGTCGTCGAAGCGACGAGGCGGGGGTTGGGAGGGTTCCCTCACAGCCCAGTGGTGGCAGCCAGTGTTGGGGGAAACACGGCCCCTGCGGGTGCTGCGGGAGGGCTGCTCTACCCTCATAGACAGGGGACCCCATTGGGAACATCTAAACTCCAAGTGAACACTGACAGGGAAAAAATAAATGTAAACAATGAAAAAGGGGGGTGCAGAAATGTGAGGGTCTGGTGCCACACCGGGCGTCCTGCTGGTGGGCGCTGCTGCCTGCAGAAGTGTCGGGAAGACCTCGTGAAAAAAAATAGCTCTGTTTAAGATAAATGGACATGCTGAGGCCATCCAGTCATTGCTGGTAAGAAGCTTGGTGGTGTAGCCGAAAACAGCAGTGGAAAAGGGGAACTGAAAACCTTCAAGGAGCTGTGGAAGGTCGCCTTTCCCACAGCCTGACAGCCAGCCAGCAGCCCTTGTGCAACCGCTCTCCACAGCGTAAAACAACCAGAAATGGCGACCCAACAGACGGGGGCCAGTGGGACACAGGTGTGCAATGGCACCAGGTCAAGGGGGACCCTGGACACGTCCCCTTGTACGCAGCCCCCTGGGACATGGTGGTCCCTGCCTAAACCCCATCCTACCTGCTGGTGCTGAGCCACACCTCAGAGAATCCTCTAAAGATGTCCGCCAGGTGTGCTATGGGTGGTGGGACCATGCCTGAGCCCAGGCGTGCTCCAGCAGGCAACATGTCCATGACAGGAACACCGGCTCTGGGTCAGGAGGTGCTACAGCCCCATGCAGGGCCAGGCAGAGAGGTCAGGGACCAGCCTGGCCATTGCTGAGGCAGCAGCGCTGGAGCCACCAACGGATGGGTGGCATTTTTGGGGAGAGTGTTAGCTAATGGAGCTAAGGAGCGAAGAAAAATCCTAGTGACATCCCTATCCCTAAGTAAGTTTTCACCATGGAGACCATCTTTCATTCATTTCTCCTCTCAGGAGAAGCAATTCTATAGGGTTCCAACTCCTGTCTGTTTGCTCAAGCCAAAAGGAATTACTGTAAACTAAGAATAAATACTAATTAACCTGAATCTTTCTTTGTATCATGATTTGAACCATACGTTGTATCTATCTTTAACTTTACACTGCTCTGAGATGCACTCTCTATCCACAGCAGGCAAAAATGAGATCCCTTCCTTTGACAGAGTTAATTGTACGCCTCAGCAAGACAGCATTTATTGGCAATACCGTGCTGTTATCTTTAAATAATTTAACAGTATATAAGGATTTGAAAAGACATGCATTTTGAGTGCCTCCAATACAACTGGTTTCGTGATCAAGGATAATTTAATCCTGTAACTTTCCCATGTCCTGCTGGAGAAAGAGGTGAGGTGAAGGTGAGTTACTCCTTGCAGCAAGAGCAGCTTTGTCAGTGCACACAAGCGTTGTATTGAGGCTTTCCCATAAAACCTAGCCAAAGGCTGCCAAGATTTATCCCCCCGAAGCTGGGGACAGCAGGGTGGAAGCTCTAAATTATCTTATGGTGAGTTGGTTGAAATCAATAGTGCTTTATAAAGATTTTAGTACCAGAGAGAGAATAATAGAACAGGGTTAAAATGAAGATTTGTTTTCCTGAGTATATCAACATTTTGAAAGCTGTTCTGTTTTTAAAATTTCTTTTGTTGTAAGTAGCTCCAATATTTTCTAAATTACAGATAACCGTTGAAATCTTGTGTAACAAAACTGTTTTTCATTATGACTGTAATTATGCAGGCAACATGTATCCAGAGGGGGAACTATATGGACTTCATATACTGTAAAAGCCAAGACCTTCCATAAATGTAGCTACATTCTCTTGTAGAAAAAATAACTTATTTGGGGAAAAATATTTTCAGATTTCAAAAAGCAGCTACAGGGATATTTAGCAATTCTTAGCAAAACCATGCAAAATCAAATTCTGCCCAATTCCACCTCTCAGGCACCTTCTGGCACAACATAGTCTTGCACCAAACGCAGTCTGGCTACCATAGGTTGGTAGCCAACATTTGCAATATAATCTTCACATCACTTCAGCTGGACCTTACTGTAACTCTGCAGGACTTTACAGAAGTAAATGGGGAGAGAGAATATGCCCAATGATGTTGGTACAGAAGTTTTAACAAGCTTGCAGGTGAAGTTGTGAAATAAAGCTTCTACTATTTTAAAGTTGCATAAGTGCTACTTCAATGGTTTAATAGTGTGATTTGTTTGTACAGCATGAACATTATCTGTATCTAGCAGCCCAGTGAGTCCAAACTGTGTCCAGCGATGCCCTTTACCCAGGTGATGGCACACCTTTCTGAGCCCAAACCCTCTGCTGCAGAACAAAAATTTCACTTGTGAGGCCCAGACATTGCCCACCCCCTCGTCACATGGCCATGTGAGGAACTGCTTAGGTATGTCAGTGCACCTGCTTTGCAACTGGGTCCTCTGAAACAGAGGCTACTGGTTGCTCTGTGTAACTGACTGCAAGTAGCACATCTACCAACACCTACTACTGCCCCTTGAGAAGGGCAGCAAGGCAAAGAAGATGGGCTGTGCATGTCCTAGAAATCACCTCTTCAGCTGCCAAGGGAAAGGTAGAGGAAAGAATGCTCTTCCCACACAGTTAGAAAGCCTCAGAGGGCTAATCCCTAATAATTTCAGTTTATTAGCTCTTGCTTGGAAATGAGAGGAAACTGTACAGCTGTGAAGAGCTGGGCCAACGATAATAGTTACCTTTGCCCTCCTGGAGAAAAGACCACAAGTCTATCCTGGAGGAAGGCACTGCAGCTCCATCCCTGGGAAAAGCTAGAGCAGATATTCGGTAGCTAAAACAATGATGAAATACTGTTCCACCCTCTTG
Organism: Anser cygnoides; assembly: GCF_040182565.1. NCBI lineage: Eukaryota > Metazoa > Chordata > Aves > Anseriformes > Anatidae > Anser > Anser cygnoides. The sequence continues at coordinate 27,653,773 of NC_089879.1, read as the reverse complement.
GTGAGTCCAACCACCATCTTCCTCCTCTCTGTCTTGCAAAGTGGCTGTTGTTCTAGGGACGTATAGCACTAAACAGGTGGAGCAAAGAACAAGAGACAAACAGAAGTAGCATCATTCCTTCAAAAAGGTATGGAAATAATATATCTAATGCTTTTGAGAACCCCACTAAATTCAGTGCCTGAACTGCTCTTAAGCCCTTCTATTTAGGATATTGGATAGATGATTGTCAAGTAGGAAACACTGACCAGAATTTAGGCTACCTAAATAGGGTTCCAGGTGCTCGTGTGTATTTTAGGCACATAAAGCACCTCTCTGGTCGAGTCCTTTCCTTGAACTGCAGATTCATGTTCTTAGGTGAGTCCCATAACTAAAACTGCCATCATAACAAATGCACAGGCATCTCCTTTCCTGGATGTGGGTGGTTTCAACTCCTGGATTAGTTATAAGAAGCAACGTCCTGGAGAACACAGAGCTTAGGAAGATGAGTAATATCTGAAGTGTGGAGGCAGTAAGAGATGATCCACATATTATGTTCTTTTATTTAATAATTTATAAATAAATATCAGCTTTCCCCAAACTGTCCCTCAGCCTAGCAATTATATGTTGGCTGATTTCTTGTTAGTGCTGTTCTTTTATAATAACAAACTGTTCCCAAAGCCTCACATACAGAGAGTTAGACAATCAAAGCACTGTGTGCGATTTTCCACTTAATTCATTCAGTTAGCTGCAATTAAAACAATACAATTCAGAGCCTTGTGTGTTTCCCTGCAAAAATACAAAACTTTAGTTGTTACTATTAATATATACAACCTACAAGAAAGAGTTAACAGAGCCCCTGTTGTAGTAGAGTAATTTTCTTATCCTTTTCTGTAGATGTCCCACCAGTCATCAGTATTTCTTTCAGTCACTGTTCTTCAAAAGACACATGCTTTTCATTCAACTGCAGAGAAAGAAAAGGAATTCAGTGGGCCAGATTCCCTCCTTGGTCAGGTCCATTCACTGCAGCCACCCAGGGAAAAATCTAGTTGAAGGTGCAGGGGTATCATCGAGAGGAAAACTGAACTTACCTAGAAGGGAAGAGGTCACCATTTTATCAGGTAGCAAACAAAATTCTGTTCAGATTTTACCTAGACATTTTACCTAAATGTTTCTGGAAAAGCACTGCCTTCATGAACGCTGATCTCTACCCAGACATTCAATATAAGTGACATACAAAGTTTTCACACCGCTGTAGAGCCAATCCTTTTTTGTTTTATGGGGCTTCACTAATGAAACCTGATGACAATCTAATGTTACACCAGTTTCAGAGGTGCAAAAAAGAACAGAGGCCGAATCTTGCCCCATGACAGTGTTAAATTATTCTAATTGAGCATCTGTGATTGTCTCCTGTACCACCAAGCTCCCGAAATACTGGACAGATTTCCACCAGCGAAGAACAGACTCTGAGCGCACAGTGCTCAAAGAATGGTAACATCCCTACAGTTTGAGGTTGCACTATGTTTGACCAAGACTCACAATGTTTCCAGAGCTTCCACGAGCAAGATACATCTTAACATTGTCCAGAGTAGAAAGCTATACTCCTGATGCACTATTATTTGGCATGTTAATTCAGTATTTCATCTCTAATTTTTGACAGAGGTTTTCATTCAGCCTACTCCTGCAATGAAATGGCAAACCACTGATTTGAGTCTATAAACTTAATTATTATCCTACCAACATAAATGAGCATTTAATTTCATCTCAGTTCATGAAGAAAGAAGTATTTGTGTCTACTTTGATAACATGGTATGAAATTTATTCAAATGTTTACCAAACTATGTGAAATCTTATTGGAAGAATATGTTCTGAGAGTTTGTGAATAAAGCCCCCCAGGAAAAAGTAACACCAAAACGTCAGAACAGATTCCCAAACTCTGATCCAAAAAGAATTCACAGCTTATTCAGTGTTCACCTTTATTCTTTTGTTCCAGTATACAACAGCACTAAAATGGGATGGCAAAGCAAAGAAGAAAAACTAGCGTTTCTTTTCCAGAAAGGTAAAACTGCCAAACCGAGCTCCAATTACAGAAACACTTCCAGTATCTTCTTTCCTTCCCGTTACTGCAGTTCTACAAAGATGTTACACAGTGATGAATGACAAGGAAGGCGATCCACTAAATAAGAAACCTATTCCAAAGTTATCCCTATTAAAAGAAACGCTAATATTGTACTTCTGGCACACGACTGTAGGCTTGAAAATTATTGAAATCTGCACATAATTTGGGTGCAAGTAGTCTAGTTGAAAGACCACATCTCCAAATGTCGATGAACGTTTCCAGCAACAGTCTCAGAAAAAAAATAAAAATCTCTGTTTGGCACAGTTTTTTCCAAATGTGTTCTCATAACTTAGGTTGCTGTAACAGTTAACACTAGGCAGATAGCAACTGGATGTGTTCTGTAATAAGCATACTTTTCATAAGGCATTTCAAGGCAATTATATTACTAACAAACTTTAAAAGTTAAACTATGTAGTCCAAGGATCATGTTATTGCAGTAAGTTATATACAGTAAGGCACTGTCCATAAAATCAAAGAGGTATTCATATCACTTTACATATCACACTGACATTATTGACTGACCTATATATCCTGATAACATTTTCATTGTCATCTACACTTAACCTTTTTTATCCTTTCAAGTGCCCTTATGTCCAATACCTGAAACCAGGCAATTCAGGTCCACAGAGTAACTCCAAAAATCACATCAAGGAAGTCCTTTATTGGTTTCTCTCAATGACTTCCAGATTAAATCTGCTCATTCTATAAATGCAGTAAAGGGTTTTGGTAAGTGTCTAGCCTAAAAACACACGGTTGAACTTAGTAGTCTTTTCAATCCAGCAACAAAGGACCCTGCAACTAGAACAAAGTTAATACCTGCTGATGACACACATACCGGAACAACAACAACAACAAAAAAAACAGTGCCTCACCCCTTAGTATCAGAAGAAAAAAAAACGTGCTTAAGAACTGGAAGAAGATTATGGAGCTCACAGAAGGAATAGGTTTGTGTATGAAACTAACCTTTTACCTACTCACCTTTCAGATATTTGGCTTCATTAAACTCCAAGTATCAGTGCAAGAATGAGCATAAATGCCAGAATGCCAAGGTAAGGAACAGGCAGACTTTGTAAATCTGTTCACAGTAGTGTTCCAGATTGCTGCTAAAATAAGAGTTATGAGCTACATTCACTTCAAGTAAATATAAGAATATCTATAACTCAGCTCAGGCCTTCTTTAGTCATCATCTATTTGGGAAGAAAGGAAGGAATTATAGCTTCTGTAAAACAGTGTTCATTTTTCTTAGTGACAGAAAGTGAAAGTGAACAAACTCTGGCCCTTCTCCAGTTCAAGTCAAGGAGAGTTATATGTCTGAGTCTCTGAAGCTGAGATCTATTCAGCCCTCATATGGCTGCACTTACCTACGCTGTAAGCTCCCAGGTCAAAAGCAGTTGACTTGAGCCTCCAGAACATGAAAGGTTTCGCACAAAAAAATATTTTTCCAAATAGAGGTCGGTGGCACCAACTCACCATCTCTCCTTGTAACAAAAGATTTCTTCCTTAAAGTTTGCAAGAAGATGTGATCTATACCAGTCACACCAGGAGAGTAACACAAACTTACAGTGACCTGTCAGTCCCATGCACCTTGAATCATTTCTGTTATGAACAGGTAAGTGTTCTTCGGGCCCACTATGACAGGGAAAGGAAGAACAGCAAAAGAAACCCTGGAGTCCTCCAGAACCTAAGCACAGAATCATAGAATGGTTTGGGTTGGAAGGGACCTTCAAAGACCATCTGGTCCAACGCCCCTGTCATAGACAGGGACATCTTTCACTAGATCAAGTTGTCCAAAGCCCCTTCCAACCTGTCCTTGAACACCTCCAGGGATGGGGCATCCACAGCTTCTCTGGGCACCCTGTTCCAGTGCCTCACCACCTTCATATTAAAGAATTTCTTCTTTATATCTAATATAATTCTACTCTCTTTTAGTTTAAAACCATTACCCCTTGTCTTATCGCTACATGCCCTCATAAAAAGTCTCTCTCCATCTTTCTTATAAGCCCCCTTCAGGTATAGAAAAGCTGCAGTGAAGTCTCCCCGGAGCCTCTGCTTCCCCAGGTTGAACAACTCCAGCTCTCTCAGCCTTTATTCATAGAGACGAGCTACAGCCCTCTGATCATTTTTGTGGCTCTAACAGGTCCTAGTATCTCCTGTGCTGGGGGCCCCAGAGCTGGATGCAGTACTCCAGGTGGGGTCTCACAAGGGCAGGGCAGATGGGGAGAAAACATCTCCATCTAGCTTTCCATTCAGGTATTTCTACCCTTGGTTATCGATACTAAACAAGCCCACAGATGCACTGAATAGTAACAAATCAGCAGCAGCTAATAAAATTAAACTAAGCAAGACAATATTGCTATGTTGAACAAAACAGATTCCTCCTTCAAACAGCAATGGCAACCGCATACAAAAGCAGCAGATGTGTGGTGACACAGACCTTCAGCTGGGAAGGCAAATTGGCAGGCCGTGGCAGGAGTTGTGTAAACTCTGTGGTTTGGTCCTGGAGGTTGTGGCTTCAGCCCCAGGTCCCAATTCCTTACCACAAACCACCGGAGACCTCTCTGAGTAAATGCAAGGCCAGCTTCTTCTCAGCAAGGCTCCATCAAATTTAAATATCATCCATGCAAAGGGGTCTCTGGCTTAAACAAACATCCTGCTATAGGTTTGGTTATTGAACACAACAATAGGTAGGCATGAGTGGTCTCAGCATGGATGGCAGAGACCTGGTTCATCTTGACAACCAGAGAGAACGTCCCCACCACCTCGCATCCCACATGCAGCCTGTCTTTGTTGGACAGCCCCCTGGGAACACAACTCAGGTGCTTGCTCTGAATCCGACGCAGAGGACTGCAGATTACTCAGTATTGCCTGGATCCCAGGAGCACCCTGGGGACCTTAATCACAGCCCAAAGCCATGCTCCGCTAGGCACTTTCCATGCACTGAGCAAAACGCCTACGCGTCAGGAAGGCCTGCCCACTTGCAGTGGTACCAGCAGAGGCAGGTCCTTTTGAACCACTCCATGCTCTGTGATGCGATTTCCAGCATCCAAACATTGCTAACGCAGCCTCTGTTTCTGAACACTGGGAATAAGGGAAACCTGCATGAGCACGAATGGTCAAAGCCACCCAACCCGTTGACACTGGAGCTAGGCAGATGAAAGTCACACATGGGGCAGCCCCTGCTTTGCATTTTGGTGCAGATGTACACAGAGAAAGGAGTGGAGGCAGAGCTGAGACAGTGGGAAGCTTGGCGAGAAGGAGGGCGTCTGTTACTTGAAATCACTCTAAAGCACATTACAAATCTGTTAAATCATTGTGGGTTACCCTGTATTTCAGAGTAAATTAGTAACTTTTCAGAGGGAGTGAAGAAACTACCACTCCACTTTTAAATAATGAAAATGCTAAAAAACCTACACTTAACAGCTCTAAAACTGCAGCAAGTCACCCACCAACACCCACTCCTCTTGTCAGCAGGCTTTTTTCAGCTTTGCCTATTATTTGTGTCAAGCCAGAGATGTTTAATGTTTGCTGCCCTTATATGCTTAACTTTAAGAAGCCCCAAATGTTACAATATGTACCTATGCCACTGACCTTTCTTCCCCCCAGCATTTTGATCTAAATAAGTAACAAACACAGAGTTTCCAAAATCATTTGGATTCACTGGCTCTGAGTGCATAGCTGTAAAAAATCTGCTTTAAGATTAACATCCAATTTTATTCATGCCTGAGGCTTCACCACAGCATCTATTTTTGTAAGATTAACAGCAAGATCCCAGTTCTCCAGAAATGTAAAGAGTAACAGCCAATTGTAAAAGGAGGCTGATATTTCCTAACTTGCCCTGCTCACATCCAGGAAGGTACATTTTCCTAGCCCTTCCAGCAGTGGGTGTAATTTCTGCTTGCATTTTTGTACCCACAACACACAGCTCGTGTATTAGTCCTTCTGCCTCCCATTAGCTGAAATGCATTTCTGATGAAACTGTGGGTGCCAAAGAATACTAACATAAATCTCACATGTGCTAAGTGTCCCCTGAAAGACAGCTTTTACTCTGGAGGAGTTAAGAAACAGCCGTCTTCCTGTACCTTGCACAAGAGCATTTTGGATCATCTAACTTGAAAATACAAGCATATAAAATGAGCACTTGATATTTCAGCTAATCCATTTTAAATGAATATACATGCAAACACTTCTTTTTGAACATGGCAATCGGGGACAAATTGAAGGCGATTTTTAACTTTAACAGAAGAAAAGTTGCTTTAAATAGTGCCTTTGGTATCTGTCAATTAGAGCTATTGCATTGCTGTCAACTTGCACTCCTTCTTTAGTTCCAGCTTTGCTCCATCCTACACAGATCCGTACAAATCAATTGTCTCTTCCAAACATGCACTAACCACTGGAAAGTGAAATTAATAAAGTGCGAGAGAAGCTGATTCATAAAGCTGACATTCCTGTGCCCAACAACTCTGGGTTTCTCCCCTCCAGCTAGCTGTTTGAGATAGGCAGGCAAAGTGGTAAAAGATTATCAAATTGCAACTGTCACTCCTGACAAAATGCATCTGAATGCTGGAAGGAATTTTAGGTTTTAAGCTAAAACACTGCCCCAAAGGGTTCCTCAGAGGCTGTCAATATCTGTACCTTGGATGGAAAGCTACCACTGAGCGCAGTGTGTCCAACATATAGAACCTGCCACGAAATGAAGTTCTTCATAAGAAAGCTCATCTCAGTCTTGGTTGGTAACAATAACAAGGAGACAAGATGAGACCATCAGTCTCAATTGTGAAGACAATGTTTTCCTCCCATATTATTCTGTCTGTCATGTTCCCTTCAGGTTCTAAAGGAATCCCTGTCTCATACATCATTATTTCCCACAAAGCTTGAAAGCCTTCAGGGGGGGTTTCTTCCTGCCCACTGTACCAGCCTTCATGTCTGAGTACCTTCAGAACAGTGACAGAGGCCTCTGCCAGCAATAAAGGGGAACATCTGCATACCAATTAAACTGCTGAGCTCTGAAGAGTTAAAAAAAAAAAAAGCGGGGGGGGGGGGGGGGAAGCCTTGAAAGTAAATCTGAGCCAAGTTCTAATTAATGCCCTAGGCCCCGATTCACCACAGCACTTACGCATGTAGTTAACTTTAAGCACATATTTAGTTCCATTGAAGTCAAAAGACAGCATCGAAGAGGCAAACTACATTAGCACAATTTAATACTCTTTGGGCTAATTAATTGGACGTAAAAATTAACTATGAGAATGGTATTCCTTATTTTCCTTGCTGTGATATTTTCAGATACGAATACTTGGATGCGGCTGGAATAAGCAAAAAGCACTACCTTGGCTGGCTGCCATGGGCTGCTGAGTCCTACAGCTGTGAAGGCCAGTCCCAAGGAGCATCTACAGGAACTGAGCTCTCTGCTCCCTGCAGGCTCAAGTCTGTATCCCCCACCTGGTGGAGGTGCACAGGCACAAAAGACACAGTCCTTGTCCTGAGGAGCAGTAATCTAAGAAATGAAAAGAACCGGCAACAGATCAGCAAATCCATCAGGCAACGGATGGCACATCAGAGACAGCTTTCCTTTTCTCTATAAAGAAGTATTTATTCACTGCTGTGCATCGATGTTATTTGTGATTAGAGATGGCAAGGAAGGGCAGCAAACAGGGCTGGGTAAACCACGTAGGCTGAGGGTAGAAGAGAGTTTGGAGACAGAGCTGGTGAGGTTACCAAGAGAGGCACTGTCAGGCAGGGTTGTGGGGAAAGCAGCAGTGTTTACATCTAACAGGTAGGCAGACTGGAGCTAGCCCCGAATGTGGACAAGGGCTTAACTTTCCTCAATTTCACTGGAGCAGGACTGAACCCTGCAAAAAGGGAGCCCACAGTGCAGTCTCCAAATAGCCAAACAGTCCCAGGTACACCCAACCCTTTTCTCCATATGGTAAGCACAGAATGGTGAATTGCTGCCAAAACTACACCAAAAACGTGCAGATTAGCTTTGGTCTGAATGTGGTCTCCAAGCTCAGTACAACCAACTTTTGAGCTCCAGCTGACTTCACAAAGGCAGGTGTATAACCAACCATTCTGTAACGCAGGATGCAAGGAGAAAACGTGGTCAATAAGGGTCTTCTTGATGGAACTTCTGCAAAAATGAAACCACAGAAAGTTAGCTAAAGTATCACTAAGGTTGTACATGGACCTATAAAAGCTAGGAAATTGAGAGCAGGGAACATAAACTCCTGGCTGACAATACTTCTTTATCTCATCCATTAGGAAAACAAAAAGAATAAAAACAAACCCCAAAAACTAGAATGCCATGAGCATAAAACAAAGTACCAGCGTAGCTTTTCAGATTAACTTTGAATTTCCTTGCTTTCATTGGTTTAAGAGCTCTATTGTTACTCTCTTGTTTCTTTAATCGCAGACACTAAAAATTCTTTTATCTTTCAAAGTCCTTAAAGTCTGTTATATAAATACGTAATTAAAGCCTCTTTCAACTGGGTATAATTTACTCTATAGTTTACAACAGCTGCACTAGAGCTATTACAGTTTATCATTTAAAAGCCTAATTAGGGGCTTCTTAATTAGCGGATCCTTCAGTCACTAGACTGTGACTGTGTAAAAGATGCTTGGCAGCTATCGCATGTTACAAATCTGCATGAAATGTTTGCCTGAAAACAGGGTATGTGCAAGTCCAGAACCACATTAACTGCCCCATTAGGTCAGCCCATCTCAGCATGCAAACCTCCCCGCTAAATCCACCCTCTTATCTCTAAGCACACAGCTTGTCTGCAGACATCCTTTCCCCTCGTGCACATGTTGTGGGGAACCACCTGAACACAGAGCCACACAGGCCAGACGAGACATAGCTGAGGTCCGGAAGAGTGACTAGCAGGGGCAAAGGACAAACTGCTCAGAGCAGCTCCGTGCCTCCCCTGCACATCACACACCTGAGCACAATTCCTTCTGCTGCTAACTTCCAGCCCAAGTTGAAAGCTGAAGTCTGGACTCCTCATATAACCAACCTCCTGAATGCAGGACAGTCAATCCTAGAAGACCACTCTACTCCCCACCTGTTTCCTGCAGCCTTTCCCAGAGCACCCCTAGGCCAGCTACCAGCCTAGCTGAGCTGAGCTGCTGTGCCAGTCCTTTGATGTGGTGACTCTCATGTTCAAACACAACCAGAAGAGAAGATGGGCCTGTGCCCGCTGACTGCTCAGGCTGGTTTCACATGGCTTGTCAAGTGCTTTCTCCAGTGAACGCAGGTCCTTGCTGCTGCTGCCCTCTGCCCAGGAGCTGTGCCACTGTGCTGAGTTCAGCGGGCAGCTCCTCCGCGGTGCCCAAAGCACCCACATCACTAGGAGGAGGAAGAGGATCCAGTTACTGCCCCTCGTTATAATTTCCAACACAGATTTCTCATTAATCAGTACCAAATTAGCAGTCAGACACCGAGATTTTAATTGCAATCTTTGTCTAGGGTGGGCTGTAACTGACAGGACTATAACTCCTTCATCCTTTGCCCCTGGGTGGCATGGTGTGGGGGGAGCAGTCAGCGGAGCTGAAGCTCATCTTGAGAGGCATCGCTCACTGAAACGAGCTCGCACTAGCTCAGGGCTCTCTGACCCACCACTCAGGGAGCAAAGGGCTGGTCCAGATCGTCCTCTGGAGGACTGGTGGGTTTTTGTTAAGTTTTCATCCACTCATAACACAGCAGCTGTGTTACAGAGGGTCAGATTTGGGGCCTGCAGCATTTGAGAGCATTGCTTTAAACCATTCAGTGACAAAAATCAGGAGATTTTATTGACTGCAGGATAATATAAATCAGCTATTGAAAACCTGTATCATTAGCGCTATTGCTTTCCAGTGGTAGATAGCTGCAGTAATGGATTGGCCTCTCCATCTTATCCTCCCACTGGAAAACAACATACACAGGGCTGATCAATAACCTGATCTAAGTTACTTGTAAACGTGTCAGGTGCAAATATCTCCCTTTATCAAAGGTTTTAGAAACCAGATACTTTTCCAAAATTTAGGCCAGGAAACAAATTGCTTTGGATAAATTGTTGTTATGGTGGAGAACAGCATAGCCAGATCCACCCACATTGTTACAAGGAATTTTTAAATAGACAGGGAATAACTTTATTAGATGCATGTATTACTTTGTGGGGTCAATAGCTCAAGACGTTCATTTGCAATAGGAAAAAAATTCCATTTGAAAAGCATTTTTGTAACATCCATGTTGCTGAGAAGCCTCTATTTGATAGCTGGATTATTTCATCAGGGGCGTTGACCACTAATTTCTACAGACAAAATCCCTAAAACACCTTCAAAAAATCAATACCAAGTTCCACTGCCATTACTAGGGCCAGGATTTCATCCTATTGTACCACAACATATTACCACTTACTATAGTGTTGCCAACTCTGAAGTCAGTGGAAACTCCACAGGTCACAGCCTCATTTCCCCACAGATAAGTGGAGAGGTTACAGAGGTGTTAAGGGCCTTCCCTATATAAAGGTGGCACCACTTTTACTCCATCAGTGTGATTAAAGCATGTACACATATTTCTTCCCCTTATGCTGCTCTAGCTCAATTGCACATGCAGAGAGGGGATGTATTTAAGATTATAAGGCAGGTCAGAGGCGGGCTGAAGCACAGTAACATTACAGCCTGCAGGGACCTCCATGGACACCCAAAGAAGCAGCCATATGCTACGTCCTGCCGCAGCACTCTGACACCAAGGCAGCCCCTTGGGGGTGACCAAATGCTAGCCAGGGCTTTCTGAAAGGGGAGATGTCACCTTCAGAAAGCCCCTGGGGCAAGCAGCGTACAGAATCAATGGAGAACTTTACGGGGACAACGTATTTCTTTGAGGTGGCGTTCCTGGAAAACTTTGCACTCCAAGTTCCTGGAAATCCTTGCACCCTAAATCAAACACCCTTTTAAACTGGTCCTTGCTGTACAGCCTTACATAGCCCACACGATACTGCTGCCCACTTTCTTCAGTTTGGAGGTTAAGTGGCATCCAAAGTGATACCATGGAAAAGATTTTATCTGAATTCATTTTCCACTGACTTTTGTGACACGAGAGCACAGGTGGCCTTGCAGAAGAGGAAGAGGCCACAGTAATGTAGAGGCTGAGTACAGGTTGCCACAGCCATAAAGTGGAGATGAAGGCTGGAGAGAATCTTTGCCACGAAGACTGAAGACAGAGAAAATAACATTGTGCTGATGTGTTTTATTTCAATTACTTCCTCCCAATGTGTCTGCTGGCCCCAAGCGACTACTGTGAACCACCAAGCACCTGTGCTCAGCCAACCACCCTCCCAGCCTCAAGGCTGGTGGCTTACTTGCCCCAGCCCCAGAGCCGTTGCCTGAACCCTCAGGTGTTACAGCCCTCCAGGACTGAAGAGGGGAGATTTCACAGTATCACAGTATCACAGATTTCTAGGTTGGAAGAGACCTCAAGATCATCGAGTCCAATCTCCAACCTAACACTAAGTACTCCACTAAACCATATCGCTAAGCTCTACATCTAAACGTCTGTTTAAAGACCTCCAGGGATGGTGACTCCACCACCTCCCTGGGCAGCCCGTTCCAACGCTTAATAACCCTTTCGGTAAAGAAGTACTTCCTAACATCCAACCTAAAACTCCCCTGTCGCAACTTTCGCCCATTCCCCCTCGTCCTATCACCAGGCACGTAGGAGAACAGACCAACCCCCACCTCGCTACAGCCTCCTTTAAGGTAACTGTAGAGAGCGATAAGGTCTCCCCTGAGCCTCCTCTTCTCCAGGCTGAACAATCCCAGCTCCCTCAGCCGCTCCTCATAAGACTTGTTCTCCAGACCCCTCACCAGCTTCGTCGCCCTTCTCTGGACTCTCTCGAGCACCTCCATGTCCTTCTTGTAGCGAGGGGCCCAAAACTGAACACAGTACTCAAGGTGCGGCCTCACCAGAGCGGAGTACAGGGGCACAATCACTTCCCTAGACCTGCTGGCCACACTGCTTCTTATGCAGGCCAGGATGCTGTTGGCCTTCTTGGCCACCTGGGCACACTGCTGGCTCATATTCAGCCGACTATCAACCAATACTCCCAGGTCCTTCTCAGCCAGGCAGCTTTCCAGCCACTCATCTCCCAGCCTGTAGCTCTGCTTGGGGTTGTTATGCGCCCCAAGTGCAGGACCCGGCACTTGGCCTTGTTGAACTTCATACAGTTGACCTCAGCCCATCGCTCCAGCCTATCCAGATCCTCCTGCAGAGCCTTCCTTCCCTCGAGCAGATCGACACACGCACCTAACTTGGTGTCATCTGCAAACTTACTGAGGGTGCACTGGACGCCCTCATCCAGATCATCGATAAAGATATTAAAGAGGACCGGCCCCAGTACCGAGCCCTGGGGGACACCACTAGTGACCAGGAATACCATTTATACCATTCTATATTCATTTTGCATGGAAGCAGCCCACACACCCTTCATTCCTTATGGATTTGAAAGATCCAGTGAACCAGGGACAGATTTGACCTCGCCTAGGTCATACGCACCTTAAGATGTATTCAAATGGGGAGACCCCCAAAAGAAGAAGAAATGGATCCCTTCGGTAATTAAGAGATCCCTTTTTAATGGGGCAAGATCACAGATTGCCATTTTGTACAGTTGTCTGTTGTTCTACTCCCCTTTTTTATGTTTTTGATAAATGAAAACACACCAGAAGAGTTCAGCATCTTCTTTCAAAACTTCTCTATTTCACTAACTTGTTCCAACCTCCATCACAGCTCTTCCCTTGTCAGCAACTGTACCACCACGATATACCTCTGCCCACGCACAAATGCACTGGTTGAAGGTATGAACTGGAATCTCTCCGTTAAAGGAACAAGCAGGCATCCCAGAGACTGACACAGCTGCTATTTGCATGTAAAAGAGCAAAAAAGGTGCATGACTGAGCTCAAATTAGCATGAGCAAAGCCTCCCACCACATTTGCAAACTACAGCTTGCACAGTGGTGCTAATAGAGGTGCACGTTTTCCTCACAAAGAAGAATTTCTACCTCAGTGATAAGGAAACTTGTCTAACAGTGGTTCACAGAATTTAACATCTCATGAACTTTCAAATCCCCTTTTTTCATATAATTTACAGAGTGCTTGGAAAAGCGAAACATAGTGGATGCAGAGTGAGCTGGATATGCCCAGGTTCAGTTTTGTCTTCACTTCCAGCTTAATTCCTGAAGCTAGCTACATCAATGAGCCACATTTTCTAAGGCCTCCATCACTTTTGTGCTGTGGGAGATCATTTATGTCCGCATAATCTTGCTGAAGGCGTGCCACTTCATAAACTATAAGATCTCTGGATTTTAACACAGTCTTTGTCTCTCTGTGGCCATGAACACACATACACAATGTGCACACACCTACTGAGTCATAAAAAGATCAGTTGCTTCAGCAGGCTGTTTAAACAGTGTACTTGTATTAACTGTCCCCCACACCAAACTGCATATCGAGCCCTTGTTGCAGAGAAGTTACAGACTTTTTTTACTTTATTGTCATACTTCTACGGAAGCTGTTGGAACAATTCGGTGCCTCCACTATTGACACAGTAGCTTTGGCTCATCTGGGAGACTAGAAGGAACAGCAAATGCAGGCATTAATGGTAATAAAAATCAAAGCTAAGCTCTACATGAAGAGCAACAAATTCCAAAATGAAAAATTCGATTACACAGTACCTGTCTCCTGGCTTGCCTTCCTCATTATATGTAGAAATTAACCCTGTCATTAAGTACTTTGATCAGGCTGTAAATAAACAGCTTATAATGGCATGAAATCTACCACAGCAAGCAGGCAAATGAACAAGGGGAGAAATACTGACATTTGGGGCTGCTGTCAGACATCAAGTGCTCCTACTCCCTCGGGGCCAAACTGCTAGAGTAAATGGGGTTATGCCAACGATGAATTGCTCCCTCCTGGTTTGTGCTACTTCTAGAAAGTTTCAGTAACAATATCTAAGAGGCTGTCATCTGGAGATCAGTAGCATTGGTTCGAGATCTTTGAGAGATGTTTAAATTGGCTTGTTTTAACTGCTTTTAGGTTAAAACTCAGCATGGAAATTCCCAGCCCATGATGGAGCTGAAGCAGTTACGTGGTCAAATTGGTCCAGGTTTCCATTGCTCAGAAATAAAGTATGGCACCCTTTCATGTACTCCAGCTCCAAACATTTGTCAATTGAATTTGGACTGCTTCCGGGCACTAGTACATATCATAAGCAAGATTTCTGGGCAATTGAGTGTTGTCCTTTGTGTTTCTTTTTTTGATTTGTTTGTTTGTTTGTCGTGATTTTGGAGTAGAATTTGCTTTCTTCTGGGATGTATTTAACTCTGTGTAACTCTACTTACTTGCCATGCTATCTAAATTCCCTGCACAACTAGATTGCTACACAACCAGAGGTGGCCAGGCCAACAGCTCTGCCCCTGGCCTGCCACGAGTCCCTTACCATTCCTGAGACCTGGTTTCAAGCAGCTGTGTTTCCCCGTTGGCTTTTCGCACCTCTTTGCTCAGGAGACCCTCAGTGTCCTCAGATGGACTGCGGTTGGCCAGGTGCAACCTCTGCCCCCGAGCACCACCTGGGGGCACTCCATTTTGTTTAGAAAGTACAGCTTAGGTGCTCGCTCCTCTGTTCTCCTAACTGAGCTGCAATGGGATTTCTGGTGATTTGCCAAGCACAACAGACACAGATGTACGGGAGAAATCCTGACCCAAGCAAGGCAAAGGCAATTTCCCGCTGTCTTCAAGGTAGCCAAGATTCTACCTTTAACATCCTAATAAAAGCTTGGAAAAACACTAAGCAACCCCACAGATTATTTGATTATTTTTTTCTTTATGCATTGCTAAACATACTGCAGAACAGGCATTTTATTATTCCTAAAAGCACTGAAGACCAGCATCTCCCCTCCTTCTCACAATTCATTCCTTTATCCCATTGCTGCAATCAGTTCCAGGACATTATAGCAAGCCATTGTTCAAAATTGCTATCACAACAATTTAGAAAACACTCAGTCCTAGATCAAGACAGCTCAGATAAAACATCTCAGGTGCTGTGTAGCTTCCAAGCATACTGTTCTCACTCTATAAAACTGCATCTCTGCTCTTACTTACACTCCATATACCAGCCGTGTATACAAAAATGGTCCTTTCCAGATCCACAAATACTCACATGCTCTTTTTTGTACAAAGTCATACAAAAAATAAAACACAACCCCAGTATCAGCACACACAAGGCAAATAATACTATGGTTTTGGATACACACAGAGGTTTTGACCCCAGCTGCAGTGGGGGTGGGCACTTTGAAGTAAAGGTCTGTAAAGGTGAGAGGATGAGCAGACCCACTGTCTGGGCAAAGGTGGGAGGGCTCGTAGGAGGTGGGGCAGCAGGGAGGAAAGGCACTCACAGAAGGCAGCTGGCAGGGGATGGAGCTAGCTGGAGGCAGCATTTTTACATCTGGCTCTAATGAACTTGACCAAACTCTTTCAGTGCATATGTAGTCCCTGATAATAAATCAAATCAAGTATTTCTTTTGAATTTGCAGTTCCTGTTCAAATTCAGTAATTTAAGTACTGGCAGGTATTTTGCCTGCACTGAAAGTTGCAGGAAGGGTGTACCTGAAATTTCTGGCAAACCTAGAAGAGCCTAACAATCTAGGCTGCAAATGCACATTACATATACTAACTACCATATCATTATTATTTGACACTTTTACAATATGTCAGCTTCCCTTCTAAAAATAATTCACTATTAATAGCAATTTTATGTAACTAGCAGTATGCCAGGGATCTCTCACAGATCCCATCCCTGAACAGGGCATTCACATATCCCCAGATTCAGCAAGGCAATCAAATCTCAACTGCAGTATCTTCCAGTGATTACTCTTTCATTCACTTACTCAGTAGTCAGGTTTGATCATGCTCCTGCTGAACCCAGTAACCAATCCAGCCTTCACTGGAAAACTACAACGTGCAGAACAAATTAAGGACTCTAGTCCTGATCAAGCAAGACATTTTAAAGTGTGACTCACCTGTAAGCATATGCACTGCTTTAGTAATCGATGGCATCACCTAAGTGCACAGTCAAGCACACGCTGCAAACACCCCCCTGACAGCTAGTTCCATAACCTGGGAAAACTCCCTGGTGCAGCTCTGGAGCTGCTCTAGAGTAATTCATGAGTAACGTGCACTGAAACGTGTCAGTCTGGAAAAGTGTAAACAAGAGGGGCAGAAACAGGTAGAGTGGAACTGCTTTTCAAAACACACTTAATGGCTGTCGGGAGGCAAGGCTGGAACCATGTTTCAGGCTTAGAAGTGAACTTGGGAAGGAAGGCAGCTGCTCAGGGACCCAGGATGAGTCACAGGAGCTCTCTAAGGGTATGTGAAGAAGCTGGCCTACCTGAGTGGCTTTCAGGGAATGGTAAGAATTGTAGTCAAGATACATGAAGTTTTATTAAAGGTTTGTTTTCACTAAACCTTTGTTCCTGCTGTTAAAATGGCTTTAAAGCAGTGTGATACTTTATTCTACTAGTAAAAAAACCAGCCAAGGAGAACAGCTTGTCTCCAAATGCGGCTGGATCTGCCAGGTAGGGATGTCTGGGAGGGAAGCACAGCATGCCCCCAGGTGGGGGATGGCAGGAGGTGAGGCCTGGGGCCAAACTGAGGCTTTCACATAGAACCATGGTACGCAGCACCTGCAGCTGCCATTGATGCTAATGGGAACTGTTGGTACTCAGCACCACTGAGGCTCTGTCTCTAGCAGAACAATTTATGATTTCTTGATCGTGAGCTCATTGATTACGTGATCAGGAGCCTGCACCAGAGACATACCCTTGCAAGGAACTTGTTTTCAGTCCTCCCACTTGGAGTGGGGGCACATGTATGGGCTTTCCTGTATGAGATGAAGTACCAACCCCAGCCACACATCTGAGAAGCTAGTATCTCAGTACACCCCCAGCATTCCCTTCAGGGAAAACTCCTCCAGACATCTGCATATTTAACACAGGTCGCACATCCAGAAAACACTGCTTTCATAGGTCCTAGCTTTCCTGACAGCAAGCTAGGGCTTGTGGCTAGAGGAATACAGGCCTACAGAAAAGCATGCTAAATGTCAATAAATGCAGGCAATGTCAATAAATGGAGGTAATAAATGTCAGGAGAGCAGTACATAAAGCATTTCATACCTGAGTCAGAGAACAAAAGTATGAAGCTTCTTGGAACAAGGTCTAACTCTCTTTCATATCTGCAGACCTCAAAGATGCTGTCAGGTAAAGAGCATGAGTCATGGGTACCTACAACATCCTTTCCCAGTAGCCTTTGTCCTATCACTCAGCCACTGCTCCTCTGCTAAATAACCAGAAATTTGTGGAGAAATATTTCTTCCCTGTCTTATCTGTACATGCTCTCCAAAGATTGAACAGTAAAAAAAGCAGAAAGAAAAATACTACCACTTTCAGAGGTGTCCCCATTACAGAAGTCCTCACTTCATGAAAAGCATCGTGGTGTAGCTGCTGCAACTACTTCCATGCAGAGACATCCCTGCTGAGGTGCCTACTCAAAGATGCAGGAATCCTTTGGAAATGGGGTCTGGCTGCCCTCTCATTTTCCCTGCAGTCTGTATTTGCATTTAGATTTTGTGTCTGCTGATTGCTGGCTAGGAAGAGTTGATAATGACATGACACAGGCTTCTATCAAAATAAGACAATTTTGCCTTTTACAAGTATCTCCCTGTTCTCTTCTGCACCAAAGAGACTTCACTGCTGGTAACATGGGGCAGTAACTGAACAGTGCACTGTTGACTTTCTTGAAGTGGCAGTGATTTACACCACCCAAAGATCCTGCACACCATTCCAGCCATTTCTTTGTATATTGTACACTCTCTACTTTAACAAGATTAGGTATCATGACTTAGAGAACAGAGTCACTAAGAACCAAGATGGTATTAAACCAGGCGTGTTTGCTTCAAAGGTGTGAAAATGATTCCTTGCTTGGGCACTTGGTTTTCAAGTAAACAGCCTCAGGAGGCCAAGAACGGGTGAAAAGCAGAAACTGGTAATTCCTTTCTGCAGAATGGGATAAGAAAAAGCTGTGCCTCTAGAAAGGGATCACTTGATAACACTCTAACTTCATTTCCAGCTGCTTAATAAGTTGAACAGTTCAAAATCAAACAGAAAAAACAAAAACAAAAAACATCAACAACAACAAAAAAAAAACAAACAGAAACTGTTCTAAAGGAACTGTTCTTGAAATCTTCTTGGATTACTTGAGAAGCACATATTAGTAAGTTGTCTCATATTGAAGGGATGCAAGACACGGACTCCTGATGGCTCTTGAACAGGAGACGTTTATTGCCCTTTTTCACTACTACATATACTTTCCCTGTAGCCCCACACGCTGTCCATGCACCCGAATCTGTCTTACAATTGGTTAGAGACCCTCAGACACGTGCCTTGAGCCAGCCAGCAATTGGCCACTGCCCAAAGATCATCTTTAACACTGTAGCCAATTTACTTTATCTCAACCTTGCTCAAGTTTTTGGTTCTACCGCTGTTTTCCTCATTATCTGTAACTCAGGGACGTGTGAAACAGCACAAAGCTCCCTGCGAATTCCCTTCCCACATCAAATGACTATGATTGTGGTCTTTTCTTACTAACTGTTTTTGTTTCCCAAAATCACAACCACAAAAGAGTGGAATAATGGCAGTA
Source organism: Anser cygnoides (assembly GCF_040182565.1). Taxonomy (NCBI): domain Eukaryota; kingdom Metazoa; phylum Chordata; class Aves; order Anseriformes; family Anatidae; genus Anser; species Anser cygnoides. The sequence continues at coordinate 27,634,961 of NC_089879.1, read as the reverse complement.
ACACATTGAAGTACTGAAGATAACACTGGAACAATTACTGTTGGCTGCCAACAGCCTCAGTCAAGTAAGTAAGCCTACAGCACGAGCCTTTCCTTCCTGTCCAGTCACTGCTACTGTCAGCATCAGCTCCTACAGAGCATCACATTACTGTAGTAGACAACTCTTCCCTCATCTGCCATTTAAATCCAGCTATAGACACAGGAACCTAAATGAATCATTAAGAAAGTGTAGCTGCATGTGCCATGACCACTAGTGGTCACTTTGATGAGGTTTTTTGTTTGCAATATTTCCTCTGTATCAGGAGTCTGAACATCCCATCACTACATCTGTAGAGTCTGTTTCCCAGCAGAGAGGAAGCTTGTCTCTGCTCCCCAGAAACAGTTATAAGGCTGGTGGTATAAATAGAACAACTGTCCCGCTTACTCTGTAGTATTGAACTGGTAATTAATGCATAGGAGAGTAAGTCTTGAAACAACTCCACCCTTCCCTGCTTTATCGTCATCACTGATTAAAAACACATTCAGGTAATTTTTGTCATTGATTCCAAGTTAGAAGAGAAATTAAAATATTTGCTGACCTCAAATTGCTAACACTTGGCTTTTAAAAAGTTCTCTGGAAGGCACGGGACATGCAAACTTGAAGAAAATTTCTTTTTGTGAAATCAGAGGAATGGTTTTCAAGTAGCTGGTGGTACAGAGGTGCACATGATTCTCCTGGGAAGAAGGTGAAAATGAATCAAACAGTTCCAGGAGTGGCAGACCATTGCAGCCATGTCCCTTATTCATCTGTGTCCAAAGGTTGGATTCCTTGGTACAAAGAAGGCACAAGCTGTGGCTGACATTTCCCTGTATTTCAGACTGTTGTGACATCTCCCTCCCAAGTGCCTCTCCTCTCCTGGGCCTATCTGCATTTTCTTTCCTACCTCCATGCACCTATTGCATTGATTTTGGTTAAAAAGGTATTTCCATGTGTTTTCATGTTTTCCAAATGTTGATGAAACTAGTTGGGATAACCAAAGTTACACAGGAGGAAGGGCACACTTCCTCTATTGGCCAGATTTCAGCTGTACAATTTGAAGTCCCCCAGACTGTTCAGCACCTGCTTTGCCCTGTACCTGAAGAAGTACTTCACCACACCTCCACAGTCCCCAGTGTTTTGGGGTAGCACCCCACAAAAAGGAGCAGTTTCCTGCAAATCCTGTGCCCTAGAGGCTGCCTCAGCTCCAGCCAAGCACTCCAGAGGCAGCTACTTCAAGCAGTCTTGTAGAAACCAGCATCCCCTGCTAACTGAGGTTCATTGCAGTGCAGCAACAGGTCAAAAGTAAGACATACACTTACATATGGACAAAGGCAGGGATGGCATTCCCATCCATCCTTCTTATGCAATATGCAAAACCCAACGAGCTGAGCTTCCCTAGTATGGCCAGCACATAAAATGAGATTTTAATGTGGGCAAGCAGGAGGCCATACACAAGTCTGGAAGTAAGGGGGTTTATTTCTTACTGACCAGCTTGATAGCAGAAGTGCCATGGTCATTCTTTCTAATTTCAGGGGCCTTTTAAATAAAGTTCCACTCCAGAAGCCAAGCATGAAAGGAGAGGAATGAAAACTCTGTGATAGATAAGATATTACAAGACACTGTCAGAATCTTGGTAGGAGAATGAAATAACACTCTGGATACTGTCATTGAAAACAATAATGAAAGAGTACACCATTTTCTTAACTGAAGTACTATCAAATCTATGTTACTGCCACACAACATATTTTTCCTCCAAAGGTGCCAATTTCAAGCTATGACTATTGATCTCTATCTAACACTCAAAATTAACTGCACTACAAAGGGAAAGTGGCACCAAATCGTTTGAGAACATCAAACAGTAAAAAGCCAATGGGGTCAAATCAAGGTCAGAATTTGATGAGTAGGGTGTCAGAAATTTAATCCATTTTGTCTAAGATAATGTATAGAGCCAGTATTGTTTTTCCCCCTTTCTTTTCTGTAATATTTTAAGCCAGCTTCTCTGAAAAATATCACAAAACCAGACCTCAACTTTTTCATGAACTTTTTTCCATGACTGGAGAGAGAGAAGATTAAACGGACTGAAACACAGATGGCAATTATGCCTCTGTTTATTTCCTAATGAGTCACACGATTATTTTTTGCCTTCTGCCACATCATTTCAGAATACAAGAAAACCTTATCTTGAAGGAGACATGAAGAGACAGAATAACACTGTTAAAAGTCCCAGTCCAACAAGATACTTAAGTGCATTAAAAAAACCCCAAACTTTTGACCATGAGTGAAGTTCCATTCACTTAAACTCACATCATCAGCAGCAGGTAAATCTGTACCATCAGCTGGTGAATGTGGCATCTATCAGATTCAGCAGTGGTCTCAAGACAAAATACTCAAAAGCTCTTATAGTGATGTTACATTTACATTTCAGCATTTGGAGAAAATTAAGGTCAGAACTATGGTCAGAAAAGGCTTCCCCTTTGCCTCCCCACCACAGCCCCTCTAGCCACCCCCATTTCTGTTCGTATCGCCTCCTGCATGCCCAGGATATTCCCCAGCCTCGGAAACTTGACCAAACTCACACCCAGACTGAAATCTGGATCCATAAAGCCTGGCTACCTCCCACTGTAGAGGCAACACAGCTATGAGCACACTGACCCACTGTTTGGGCTTTCAAATTTGGCTGTGGCCACTTTCTTTTAAAACCCAGGCTGAGTAACTGCTTTGATAGTGGTAACACCTTCTGCTTCTCGTATCACAGTCTAGTAATTAGTATGCTTGTGAAAGGAATCAGAGGATATGTATTCATCAGTTCAAATTCACGTCTCTCACCTCCCCAGGAGGTACCTTAACCACAGGGCTTTGGATAGGGGATTCCCCTCTTATCCTACTGAAATCAGGCAAGAAATATTCAGGCTTTGATCCTAAAAGAGCTGAAACTTCAGCCCAGTGAATTGGACACGTGACTGGAAGAGGACTCTTCATATGTTTTAGCCAGTAACTGGGGGTGAATAATAAGGAACTGGATTTTGTCAGGAAGATTCTGAGTGTGACCTCCCACTTCCTAGCAGAACACACAATATGCAAAACAGGATCCATTTTAAAGGGAGAGCAAGACACATACTCCTCTCTAAAACCAGCACAACCTCTGTGCTGGAACACACTGGCTTTCTGCAGTAGTACTCATCTCTCCTCAGGACATGGGTAGTGCTTCAGAAACACCCTTGCCTTCAGGTTATTTCTGTTTCCTCCTCTAAAGAGTTCCCTGTTCAGCATCTGGGGATTCCTGCAGGCACTGGAGAGGCTTATCTATCCCAAGGAACTTCAAAGATACACACAACTGGTATGGCCAACATAGGGCACAGATAGGTTGAATAATTCGTTATAGGTTGAATTATTTGTTACCTAAGAAGGCTTCTGACAAATGGCAAGGCTGTTCTGGAACACTATGAATAGAACAGATTTTGGGATGGGGTGCTGAAGAGAACTGGTTTTAGTGAAACATTGGATTTTTACCAAAATGACCTTTTTCATTCCAACCGCCTGCTTTGCATAGAAAATTGCACAGAAATTTCCAAAATTTGAAAAGAAATTCAACATCTCAGTGACTTATCAGAGTTATCGTCTGGATGTTATTTTCTTTTGTGGACCATTTCCTGCAACTGGACTTAATTTCCAACATGCATCATTGCCAGATGTTCCCGTGATGTATTGCAACAGCACAAGAAGATAGAAAACCATCATTCACATTAAAAAAGACCTGAGTTTAAGGAAGAATTATGGAACAGCTTGGGTTGGAAGGGACCTTAAAGATCCCCTACTTCCAATCCTCCTGCCATGGGCAGGAACACCTTCCAGTAGACTGGGAAAAGAATATGGGTTCTTTGCCTTGAAAACTTGCAAGTTCCTGAATGGGAAGTGGGAACTGGTCACTTCTACTTTGCTCCCCCCCCCCCCCCCCAAAAAAAAAAAAAGCAGTTTTCCACAGCAAATAAAACATTCCCAATCCATTCTATTTAACAAGGTATTCTCAGGCTATGTTCGTCATGAAATGAGGATTAGTTGTTGGCACTATGTGTCCATTTATCGGTCTAGTGGTCATTTCTGCATCCCTTCCCTTCCTGACTCATCAACACATTTAAAAAGTACCCAGCAGACAGGGAAGGGGAAGGATCTGTGGGTGCTGGGTGGGAAGAGTAGATATAAAAATTCTTAGTTCTGTTTTGATACTTTGCAACCATGGTACAGATCTACATGGCAGATCAGCAAGTCTCTGAGGTTTGAGGGAAAACTCTGCCAAAAGATGGTGTTTCTTTTCCTTTAAAAAAAAAAAAAAATCTTGAAACAGGTTATTACTAGCTGTTGTACTGCATCTGAAACTTTCAGTTTCATTACTTACTTATGTGACGTATATACCAAGTGGAGCGGGATCTTACTAAAACCTTCCAGGATGAAAACTGTCATGCTAGCCTGTCTGGACATTTTTTAGCAAACACAAAAATGGAATTAGATGTTGCTGCTATTCTGACTCAAATAAACAGAAACAAATTAATTAAAACAACTACATGGAAAAAAAAAACAACAAACACAAAACAGGTGAACATTAGATTAAAACAAGGTTATTTTGAGATGGTGAAATAATACAATACAGCTTATTGAGGTAAATCCATTAAAATTCCAAGCACTTTTAAACACATATTTAAAGCATGTATTAAAGTATATATTTGTTTGTCTTAGAATTATGTAGAAACTTCTTTTTAAGTAAGAACCTAAGTTAGCTTTCTAAATTAGAATGGAAACTAATCTCATAGACATAGTACAACAGCCATAGTACTGAGTTTTCTGCATATTAACTATTAGGTTAAGACTTACTGAATTTTTGGTGTCTACTTAATTACTTAGCTTGCCTTAGGCTCCTTTTGTAAACAGTTTCACTCAAGTGAGTTGAAAATCGCTGATTTCTGACACTTTATTGCATAGCTAGGAAAGTTATTTTATACACATCTGTCTGCCCAAGAAAAGATTTTCTACTTGTTTTGGCAAGGGCTTTTAAATAGATACAGATATAGATATAGATATATAGAGTCCTTTTTCCTGATTCCTAGTAGTTCTCCTAGCTTAGTTTCAACAGACATATTCCACAGAAAAAGTAAAGGTTACCAGTGTATTAATATTACTTCTGTACACTACTGTATGTTTTCAATTAGGCTCACTCCCACAACGATTTCCATATCTAGCAACTTGTTCTTCTTATTTCTTGATAAGTGATGGCCCCTATCAGGAAGTCGGGGGCGAGTCTGCTACTGCTTTGAGTAAACAGCCTAAAGGTCATTTTAGATGTTGGCTTTTGACACTCTTGGTTCAATAGCCACCCACCACAGTTGTCACCAGTAAGCTTAAGTTAACCTCATGGAAAAATAGCCTTTCAGTGGGTCCTGTTGTCTCTTCAACAGAACAACTCACCAGTGGTCACTTAATAGTGGAACGAAGAAAATCCTATTAAGTTCCCCTCACAGAATTTGACAGAGGCGTTTGGTCTGGGGTCATGATCCAAGTGCTCTAGGCTTTCCCTGAGGTCTGCTAAGGTTATGGGAAAGTCTTTGAGTTAATGGGGTCTTTGAGTGGCAGTATGTCCACACGGGTGCCACGGTTCTCCTAGCAAGTGCCCAAGGACCTCTTTAATGAGATTTCTCCTAGCAGAAACAAAATGCAGAACAGATTTCAGCTACACACACACAACCGACTTCTGCAGGCACGGCTATGTACACCAGAATGTGAAGGCATAAAACCCACAGCTAACACTGCGCCCCCACCTTGAATGTCCACCAGCACAGCTACTACACGTACAATACTGTCCCCCCCAGCCAAACCCAGGCTCCTGCAGATCTTGTTTCTTTCCTATTGCTCCTGCAAGATTAATCAGTAGCAGGCACAACTTTGCCAAAATAGATGTAACTGCTGGAGTGTGTTGCCAGTACACACTACCAGTGAGCCTCCATCAGGAAAAGGTCATTACACCACTGACACAACCAGCCACCTCTTCCCACACACCTCTTCAGCATGAAAGCAGGAAGAACCCAGCAGCCAGACCTAAAGATACTATCATCCTGCAAAAGGAGAAGTGTTGCATGACTACATCTAAGATTCAGAGCAAAGGCCAAAGTACACACAGGGCTGATACAGCAAATATGCTTTGCACTGACACCCCCCTTCTGCAGACTGAACAAGGGACACCACCATCAAAGATAAAATCCAAATTTCATTCCAAAATAATACCTAAGACATTTCCAAGAAATTTCCCATAAAGAAAGACTAATGTATTCTCAAAATCAGGTAGCTCAGGCTTGTAGGCTCTCATTTTAGGCACCTGAAAATAAGCATTTCAGAAGCAATGAAACAAAACTTAGTGGCAAGGCATCTCAAGACACTCTTCATATTCTCCAGCTTGAAAACAGTAACTCCTGCAACTGAGGCACTGTTGGGTCTTGCAGTGTCAAACTGTGTACACCCTGCTGGAAGACATGCTCTGTATATACTTTACAAAAGTGGGGAAAAAAAACAGCACAGCCCAAACCTCCTTGTCCAGTTAGAGATTGGTCTGAGACTCTCCATACACCATGTTGATTGTTAGTAAAAAAGGGATTCATACAAGTAAGGGGCCAGCTTGTGCTGATAAACTATCTTCACTTTTTTATTAAGAGAGGTACAGGCTAGAACATGTGTTCCTAAATTTCTACATGAAGTGCATCTTGTACCATCTTTGTTTCACATCTGTGTAGCTCAAAAAAAACCACTCCAGAGCCATGAAGAACAGATGAGGGAAGAAAGCAAAACTAAGAATATTCTCCAAAGATGCTGATCTCTTTTCAGAGCCAAACACCCAGCCTACTGCATCCACCAGCCCCTGTGCTTCATGACACACACAAAATAGTAGCTACCAGCACATCCTGTTCATTTCCATCGTGCTTTGTGGGATTCAGCTGTAGTCACTGTGACCTCCAGCACCTCCCGCTCATCCAGCATGGGATGTTCTGCTGCCCCTACAGAGGAAATTTCTGTTTTTCACAAGTCATTCCTAGCACAACAGTTCACTCAGGGTGGCATTACCATGTAGGTGCTAAGAGATAATAAACACTGAGGACACATCCCGTTGATTCTGTTCTCTTTCCCTCCCTCTACTCCACAGCAAACAGAGCTCAAGGCTTCAGAGGCCTCCACAAAAGCAGTCAAACCCAATTTCCACTGACTCCTACATGATATTGTATAGCCACAGTCATAGCTGTTTTCTCTGGACACAGGGCTCCATTTTCCAGCACATAATTTTCACTGTGCACAAAACAGACAACAGAGTGCAGAAACTCCCTTTTTTGCATTTGACATTATCATACTTACAAGAAAACCATCTGCAGTTTTCAGCTTCAGCTTTTGCTCCAAGTTGGGATCTTTCAGTTACTTTCCCAATATGCTTTCCAGCCCAGACTCTAGTTCAGTCTGCTCCTTACTCCAGCCACTCTCCTGCCTCTGTAAGTAACATTTGCTTTCTAGCACAAAAGCGTTAGAGTGTTTAAAATCACAGGATGGCGTACCACAAAGCAGGCTCCTTGAGTCCAGTATTTACCCAAAAACAGTAAGTGCATGATGGCTGCAGGGCCACAGCACTGCACCCTCCTGAAGGGTAGAACAGTACAGCTGGGACTTCACTACAGTCGAATACCACAACCTGTCATATCTTTCTAGCTAAAGGAGTCTGGGTAGAGAAAATACAGGATGTATTTAAGCAATAATACCTTATGGGAATGTTTAGCAACGGCAAGTGTTCTGAGGAAGGGGTTGTGCCTCTGGTCCTTACCCTCACAAGTCAACAACTCCTAAGCTCACTGGAGTTAAAATAGCTGACTTAAAAGTCATAATTGCTATTCTAAGCAGTAAAACACAGAAATGTTTTTTTTAATGTACCTTTTAACATGCTGCAAAGTTAAACATGGCTTGCATGTTACCATGGATATAATTTCATGTTTATAAGACTGGTCTTTCCTGGCAGCTAAATGCCTGTACAGGAACAAATAGCAGAGCAGAATTTTGTTTGGCATTTTGCTCAGTTTATGATAACAGCTAACTACTCTTTTTCTATTAACAAGCTTTTGATTTTACTGGAGTTTCTGTAGGAACAGAGTTCTTGTCGTTGGCACTAAACACGCTGTGACTGATCCTAGCGTGAGCAGAACCCTGAACTCAGTGGCAGCATTCATGAGAATCAGGGCCATAGGTTCAAGTCCCAGCATGTTTACGTATTTGCCATGGCTGCCATCAGCCAGTATACAGTACGTGCTTCATCTCTGCCTGATGAAGGGTCCACTCCAAAACCAGAGTGCAGAGGCTGAGCTAGAACTTTTACCAAAAACATGAGAAATTCTTACTAAACTCAGGCACAGTCAAGTTAGCTTTTCACCTGAGGACAGGGACAATTTTATTCACCTAGGTCCCAGAAAAAATTACCCAGGGAAAATCTCCAAAATGGAATTGCTACTTTCATATTAACTTGAAATCAGCTGCATTCAAGAAGAAAGGCTAATTGAGTATGAACAAAATACAGATTGATAGAAAGGTAAATGTGGCCAGTTCAGAACAAGTCTAAATGCCTCCCTCACTTCCAAACTTAATTGTTTGTGCCCATACCTATTTCAAAAAGCCTGTGTGTATTCCTAGCCGTACCGAACAATTTCTGTGGCAAAAGTTGCCTTGTCTTCAGTAGGACAAAATTTCACCCTTCAGTGAATAAAACCAGGAATAGCTTTTGGCTGCTGGTTTGCAATGTGTAGGATTGTAACAACTCAGCTGCTATTGCTAGATTTGAAGAGAAGATGGAATTGCACAGACCAGTCTGGGGATTACACCACGTTATGTCCCTCCAAATCACGCAGCCAGAGTGTTTACCTGTGTCTATGTGTTGCTGTCATAAAAAGTTCAGTACCTATTTCAGTAGCAGATACGTATCAGTTAAACTTGGCTTCAGCTTTTGAAGTGGGCGGAGAGCATCACCACCCCTTTCCTGTACTGAAGTCTGCAACAAAATTGCATTTTACTCACAAACATATCTGTAGTTCTGTTGTGTTGACTTTTTTAACAAATAATCTCATTGGACAGACAGCACCAGCAAGTTTCTCCACTCGGTGGAGTGTCTTCACAGCCCTCCCACACAGTGAAAATGACTCAGACAAAACTACTAAATTTAGGGCATTGGTATTCTATGTGTTACGCTGGTGTTCATACAAGTAATGCCTTAAACAGTAAATTTCTGAATTAAGCATTCAAGCAATCTTTTCTGTGCTGCATCTGCCACTGAAACAGAACGGCAATGAAGGTGGGCTGAGGAGGAGGTTATTTGGATCGTGATTTGGGTTGTGTTTTGGCTAGAGCTAAATGTGAATTTGAGTGAGGTCTGCATGCACTTTTAGAAATACCTATTGACCTGACACTGTGATGTTTGATCTCAATTGATAAGATCGTGCAAGATTAGCTGCCCTTGGGAGATTCCCTTCATCTTGGGCAAGAGACTGCAGGTTTGACTCACACACGGGGATGATTTCTCTTAGGATGACTAGACCGATTCCCACTTCTCAACATTCACCTCACCCATCTGCCTGAGGCTCCCCTACTGCAAGTGTGGCTCATGAAGCAGCTGCTGAAGTGCTGATTGCAACTACATGCAGCCAATTAAACTGGCACTTCTATAATTCAATATTAAATTACAAAGGATTGTCACAATTTTATAATTTGCAAGTCATCCCCTGCTTCACAAGTAAATGAGCCATCCCTGTAGCAAGGGCAAGATCCTCTGGAAGAAAGCAGAGGTGGACAAATAAAGATGAGAGGTTTTATGGCTGTCACTCGAGACATGGCTCTGCAGTGACACTTGCCATGTGTTCACCATCCAGGAAAAGGGACAGCAAGTCCCTGGCCACAGGGGCAGCAGGAGAAGCAAGGAGAGGGAAGGGAGGAGAAGAGAGAAAGAAGAGGAGGGCTAAAGCACCTACTCAGTTAAGGCAGTCTTTCCTCTCTACTTGCTTAAAATTGCCAGTGAATTCAGGAGACCAAAGTCAGGCCTGAGCAGGACCAAGAGACAACACTCTCTTCAGGCTGACCACAAAACCTGCTGAGGCCAGCAACAAATGTACATGGGTACCTCTGGGAAGGACATAGAAGCACTGACTCGCATTGACGAACTTTGACTCTTTTTCTGTTTGTCAGTTGTCTCCAGAAGGGCATGGTTTTCTTATATATTTTTGGGTTTGAAACCGCTGAATAATCATTACAAATATAGTTCATGATCTGTTACCCAATTAAAACCATGCAATTCCTAGGAGCAACCTGAACTGTTTACATTGCACACTTCCATCACATGCCCTTTCTTCATTCCTCACCATTGTAACATAACTCTTAAAGAAAATTAGTTTGTATAAAAACACTTGCAGATCGTGTGCCACAGCCTCTAGAAATGCTTATGCTGGTCTGATGTGCAGTATTTCAATGCGGGGAGCTGGGCATCCCTGTCTAAAGTTCTGCAGACTAGATAAAGAATATTTCTTTTCCTTGGGTACAACCCCAAACCTGCGCTTACATGTAACACCCGCCCTGAGGCAAATTTCCATAGTTCAGGGCTTATGCTTGCCCTGACTCCACCTGAGAAGCAGGGGTCTTAAAAATCCCCCCAAAGTGCTTACTTAAGAGATGCTTAAAAATCCAGCCCCAGAGGAGATTTGGGGCAATTATTAAATTTTTTCCCTTGCTCTAAGGCAGAATAAGTAACTTAGACCATCTCTGAAAAATACTAGTCATGCTTGTTCTTCTAAAAATTCAGTCAAAAAGATTCCACTTTAACCCTAAGTAATCTGTGCTGTGGTTTTACTACTTGTACAACTAGAATATTTTTCCTAATGCTTGAGCCTTGTCTTTTTACCCAATCCTCTTGTTAGGATATTTTTCCAACCAGGCAACTTTGACTGGGTAAAATTACCCAGTCTTACTACTCAGATTTCGATTGGTAATCTAGTCAGAGAATATAATGAAGATCAAAAGTCGAGATCAAAAAAATACCTATATGATATCTACTGCTCATTCTTTTTATCCTTGGCTAGCTGCCCTATGAACTGGGAAATTACATTAGTTTAACATTAATTACTTTTGACAATTATATTTTGTTATCACTTTACAATCTAATTCTGTACAGACTGTCTGACAGTCTGTTCCACTATCTGTCCAGGAATCCAAACCTCTCAAGTAGATTTTCAGTTTCGTTATTATTCCCTTCTTTAGATGCACAGGCAAGCCATCCTTCTTACTAAGACTTAAGACTAAAATACCTTTCTAAGAATTTCTACCCTATGAAACAGAATTGCCCCCAACATATTCCGAGACGGTGATGCACTGAGGTTTTTGCCATGCTGCCTTTCCAAGCAGTATCCAGGTAAAGTGCCCATTGCCACCTAGGCTTTGCTACAAAGTACTTCCAAGAACTGCTCAAAAACTTTTCGCTCCTTCCAGTGGAGTGGCTTACACTACACCCTCCCATCACAGAGGCTGTGCTCTTCCTCTCTTTCTAACTTAAACAAGTTAACTTAACTTAGACAAGTCTGTCCCTCATTTATTCCACAAAATCAGAACAAGCACGGATAACCTTCAACTATACTACCAACACTTAATTTCTCCAAGCCCATCCTTCCAGAATGAGTTGTGCTAATACCCCAGCCCTATGACTTACCCCAGCAAATTTCTAATACACCAATTAAGTATTTAACTTGGTTCTATGCTACAACCTCAGATCCTTTCCATTTTTTCCCTGTTTGTATTCACATTGTCCTCTTAACCTTCCAAGGATCCTACTGTAGTGTTCTCTCTGCTGACTTTCAAATGTTTTTCTTCTACGTGTAGTGTAATTTTCACTTACCTAGCTAACTTTTGCACTGGCCTCTTTCAAAATGAGCACAAAGCCTTCTTCTCGCTAGGCTGGTGAATGGTGTGGAGTATTTCTTCATCACCTGAGTGCCACCTCTCCCCATCAGGCCTGTGTTAAGAACATCTGCTGTTATGTGGTACAGAGGAATCTCCTGTCAATATCACTTGAAAAATTCACACCCTTACCTTCAAAATCTGACATTAGCAAGTGCCAAATATTTTATTTCCACAGTTTTGATGAAAAATTAAATGTTTTGGTATTTCTGAATTGAAATATTTAATTTCAATGAGTTGACCCAAAGCAAAATATTTTTTTGACCCAATTTGACAAACAGATTGTCTTACCCGTCCAGAATGAGGCTCTCTGAGCAAGCTTTTTCCCATGATCCACCACTACAGTAGGTAAGAACAGCAATTGCAATGCACCCTCGGTTAGGCAATGGAGAGCTGGGGATGGCTGTAAGAAATAATCAGGATACAATGTCACCTGTCCCAGAAATACCACAGCAGTTCAGGCAGATGGCTTAGGCTTAATATTAAGCAATAAGCTGCAATCTAGCTCAACAAACTGTTTTGAAATGGATCAAACTGACTCAAAGCAAAATATTTCAGTTATACCTTCCTGGTGAGTCCTTCTTAAATCACAACTTCATATAAACTTTGCATAAAAGTCACTTTAACACCAAGTGTTTTTTAACATAATAAAATTAGCAACTGTAGAAATAGATCAGTCATCATGAGTTGCTGCACAGGAAGATCAGAGTACTGATTCAGACATACTTCATATACATTGAATTGCTTCAGGAACTCAATACTTTTACATCTTGTTCATACCATGACAGTTCAAAAGATGGTCTTTGCTCTCCGATGGCTTGCACATGATGGGAAGTGATGCCAATCATGAGAACAACCAGAAGATTCTTTTGAGCCAATTAGATGGCACCAGTCACAACGACATTAGTCACCCACTCCTCAGTCTGAGAAGGAACCAAAATTATCATTCATCAACTCCAGAGGCTGCAAAAGACATGAGGGAAGTATACTATTTCCCATTCTTATTGCAGTCATCATCATACAAAGTGACGCAAGCTGCTATTTTCTGCTCCTCTTCTAGGAGAGTGGTGGTTACTCTCTGTACAGTTTTCAAAAGAGAAATTTTGATCTCATTTAATTCCTCCAAACTCCTTCTCCTGTCCTTGTGTGACCAAGAAAGGAAATGGGACTAGAAAATGCTATACAGTAAGAATATATACAGCCTGATGCCATCAGCCTCTGCAGCTGAGACAGAGGATAGTGTTCTGGTATATGGTGACAAGTGTCCACACACCAATGGGAGCAACAAGAAAAGAACTGATACCTGATGTGTGAAAGCACATACACAAGAAAAAGTCTTCAAAAAAAATGATAGTGAAGCATCAGGAGTGGTTAACTGCAGAGGGTTCAGAGTGGAGGTTGTTAAGAGCAGATCCATAGAAACAGACTGTGCTGGAGTGGCCAGTTTAACAAACCACAGAGTCTTTACACTGCTGAGATCAATGAGTTATGTACCATGTACGTCAGTGAGCTGAAGAGTACAGGAAATCCAGGAGGAATTGATAGGCTGGAGAGACTGACCAGACCCCGTTTCTCCTCAGCAAGATGGTTTGAGCATCTCAGAGCTGCTGGTGTAGCAATCCTTGCTAGCTCACTGCCACCCACAGCTAGGAGACCAGACAACCTAGCAGCTCTGGTAAGGACAAACACCTTTGTACATGATACTGTCCCAACCCAACGTGAGAGACACCCTTGGAATAAGGCTCAACAGCTGCACACATCTCCAAGGCACAGGTTGGCCAGCTCTGGATAGATAAGCTTGTGAAGTCCCTTCCAACACTTTGCTTTCGGAAGACACAAGCAGTGAAAAAGAAGATGAAAATTCAAAAACATCAACACTTCTGATAGAGGGGAAAACAGATGAAATTAATGGCAAAGTAATACTCTGCAGAACAGAATAGCAATGTTCTATTCTGTGGCTTGGGAAAAACAACAGGCCTCCAACACATCTGGGGAAACACCAGTAAGTGTTTTCATGGCAATTGCTCCTCTGGGGTGACATTTGGTTTGCTGCCCAATCAGAGCCTGCCCTTGAAGGATTTCCTGGGATAGATTCTCAGCTGGAGTAAACAGTGTCACTGCTTTCTGGAAGCATGGCAGTTCTGAGCAGGAGAGGATTTTGCTGCAGATATTCGACTGGCAGGGAGGCTTTCTCAAGGGAGCTACATCTGACAGCTTCACAACGAAGGGAGATGTTATCCACAGCATGAAAATCCAACTAACAAACAAATTTGATACTGACATTAGAAGTCATGTTAACAGATGGTACCAAATCCATGTGTCAAAGATCACAGTTGCTTCTTTACATTTCCCATTTTGTCTTTTTTTTTTTTTTTTAACTTCAACCTCAGAGAAACAGATTCTGACTCAAGATGAAGAGCTAATTAACCTATAATATACTAAAAGGAGATTTGGCTGTGCTGAGAAATCTGGAGTTTGGTACAGCAAGACACTCCTCTGTAAACAGTCAGATACCTCCCAAGGATTTTTCATAACTATGAAATAATTCAGATCATCTCCAGAATTAGTCTTAGATCTGCATTACAACACTACAGATAATGAACTAAAGCACAAGTTAGATAAATCAGATAATCTAAGACAATATTTATACATGTATAAAAAGATGAGGAACAGAGACTCTTGAAATAATACCTGTGTTGCAGTTGTTGTTAGACATTACCTTACTATAGACAGCTGTACTGAATCTAGTTTCATTCTCTTCAAAAGATGATATCTAAAACTTCCAGACTTGTCTTTCACATTATACACTGTGAATAACTTGATCGTGGTGGAAGAGGACTCACAGTAGCTCTCTTTTATCCAGAGAAAAGATATCTTTCATAAACTGTAAAGATACATTTGTAATTATGTTCCAGTGCTTATTTACAACAAATGCCTGTTTGCACCATGCTATCTAGCAGCATAAATGGTCTCTTTAGCTCTGATGCAGCCCCTGCTTTACCTTGTATGAACAAAGCGACAGTGATCTAAAAGGTGCAGGTATGTCCCACAGGAAGGGGAACAAACTTTCATTTCAGAGCATCTTCATACCAGTATGCTTTTATTTCCAAAAGGAAAAGTGCTTCAGGAAGGAGAAATTCCAGCCTCTAACTGACCTAGATAAGCTGCTGGCATAAGGAATCCAGGAGTGAGGCTTCTGACAGAAACTCAGTCCCCCTGATGGTACTAGACTGAAGTATTTCCACACTAGCTAAGTACATCCTGCCAGAACTTACAGCTGCATTTGCAGTCTTGGTGAAAGAGAACCTCTGTCCATGCCTCATCATGCAAGTGATGCTCAGAGAAGACATGGAAGAGGAGCTTTGGGCATATACACTTTACTTAAACATCTGCAGGACATCAATCTGTCTGTGGACAATTGCTGCCTTTACAGACTTCGGACACTCCAGGCTCTCTTTATGCTCATTTTCATCTAAACTTTGCTAATCGGAAACTAAACTCACACTTCCCTGGCTCTGAGCAAGAAAAGCATGTCCATCTTAGCCTAAAGTTAATGCCTAGCCTAGGCTGGTCATCCATACTCCCTTCTTCAC
The DNA here is from genome assembly GCF_040182565.1 of Anser cygnoides. NCBI lineage: Eukaryota > Metazoa > Chordata > Aves > Anseriformes > Anatidae > Anser > Anser cygnoides. Next base: position 27,619,350 of record NC_089879.1, on the reverse strand, counting down.
CAGTGCAGAAGGACGGTATCACTAGATGATTCACTGCCTTACGTACCTGATGAATCCTTGTTTACTGATGAGGGAAAGAGAGCCCATACACTTCGCTTGGACTGGATCGCTAGCCTTCTGACAGCTCAAGTAGGATGAGATATATCCTATCAGGATGGTCGTCTTCTTTTGAATGTGTCTAATGGTGAAGACAAATGAAAAAAGAATTCAAACTGTGGCTTCTTGACACAATAACTGTATAAAACTAAGATAAAAGCAGTAATGAAACAACACTGATATTAATGACAATAACACAAAAAGCCAAAAGCTGTTCTACATGATACTCAAACGTGCCACAGCTTCCCTGTGTGTAAACGTGTATCTCATCTATGCCCAATGCAAAGGCAACTGCCAGGTCACATCCTATGTACATTTTCAAACAGAGAGGAAGAAAAGGAATCATTGGACCAATGGCTTGGAAACCAAGCGATTTCTTCTGTGTTGTCTTGGTATGCTTTGTGAAATTTTCTGTCTAGAATAACACCTGTAACCCTGTCCTTTCAATGTGGCTTTGATTTATTTCCTTGGCTTGGCTTCTGCAGTGCTTTTACCCTTCTGTAAAGAGTCTGATTGGACCCAAGCTGCACAGATGGGGAAGTGGCAGGGAAGAACACAGCTCCGCCAGTGTCAAAGCAGCCAGACTCCCTTCTGCTGGCTTCAGAATTCTTGGAAGGGGCACAGCACAAAAGAGAGGCTGCTGATGTTCTCTCAGCAATAGCAGCACTGTCAGGAAGCTGAAATGATGCAAGAGAGCCACAATGTCCTGCAGAGGTACAAGATTTGCACACAGTGACCTTGTGCTCCAGTGGTCTTGCCCATTTTGCACTGAGGGTTTCTGCCGTGCCCATGAGAGGGGCAGTTCAAGCCACAGTGAAACAGGCCCAGGGACTGGATCAAGTTTGACTGGCTCTGAAACACCCAGCTGTGTGGTGTGACATGGCCCTTTATCTCCTTGGAGGGAATGGGATTTTGTGCATTTTCATTCCGAACACACAAAGCAGGTAGCTAGATGAAATATGGCACAGTCAGCCTCTGAAAAGGCTTATTGTAGGTCTGAAGACTGCAAGAGACACACATCACTCTTCATTTAACACTTTGTTGATCACTGACTTGTGGATTGTTCTCCCTCTGAAACAATTCTAACTACTCTTTTTAAATGGGAATTTTGACCAGAGCGACCAGGATGTCTTTAAACATACAGTTGGCATGGACACTGCAATGGCAGTGAGATACCAATCTGGCTGGACTCATACCTACTCTGTGGCTGAAGCAGAACAGTAAATGCCTCCCTCAGCTACAGTTGGAAAGAAAAAGTGTTTCCATTTGAGTCAGATCAGCGCCAGGCACTGGCTGCTCCCCATGCTTAGGAGAATATCCCTCACCAAACAGCTTTCACAAGAAGATCAGCCACATTCAAGTGTATGCCACCAACTGAAATACGCTTATTATGTAAGATAAAGTGAATACTTTGAGAGCACTACTTACAGTGGTTTATCCCGTACAACTCCTTGTAGGATCCTGATTCCGGGACTTATAAATTAGCCAGGCTGTCTACAGATAAATGAACCACAGAGCAAGAGCAGCAAGAGGACAGTCTCTTCCCTACAAGTATTACATAAATAGTAAAAGTCAGTATGTGAAAGATGGGAGAAGAATGCCGGGTGCATGCAATGTTTGTAACTTACACCTAGCACAAATGTGTGCACACATCAACTGACTTTCTTTTCGCTTGGTCCACATTGGACCTTGCAATATTCATTCATGGAACAGACCAGCTTCAACTACAAAGCCTTCTTTCCAGTAAAATTTTTCGATTGATAATATGATCCCACATTTAAATTAACCAAATTTGTAATTACTTTTTAACCAAGCTTTTTAATATGCAGAACTATGTAAATGTAGTACCAGAATGGTAGGGAAAATAAAACATTACTTATTTGGCATAATCACAGATTTTAATAATTGACAACACATGTCCACAAATCACAGCTTAGGCAATGAAATGTGGTGTGTCTTTTTCATTCCACGTTACTGGTTTCTTAATTTAGCAAACAGGGAATTTTGAGTGCATTTAAAGAGGAAATCAGCAAACAATACTAAATTTTCTGTAGAAAGAGGAAGCATAAGATTACACAAGTTACCACAAAAACAAATCGAAGCAAACTGGTGCCACAGGTCAAGTAATTAGGCACAAAGAAGAATTAAATCTCTTCAAAATTTATTGATTTATGATACCAAGTCAAGTTTGGGACATAAATATTTATTATCTTAGAGCTCCTATTCGTTCTACGCTTAGATTAATTTTATTCATGTCTTTGTAATAACAGGGAATTCAGCTAAGTCCAAGCAGCTAACAGTAAGACAATACGCTGTTACATTTGTCTCTCCCCTGAGAAGCAGGGAGCACATTTTACATGTCAAATTATTCCATACACAGAGAACACTGCAATATTGGGTACATGCAACTGCACCACAGATACCAGATTAGACTCCTCTGTATACCCTGGAGCAGTCTAATATATTTAAATCAAATTGCCATATAGTAGACAGGGACAGTGTTTTTTACACTTGCTGTAGACTGCAGTAAGGAATGTTTCATTATCTTGTAGAGATGGACAGTTACATTTTAGTTCTTTTTAACCAGATAATAAACCTCACCTTTCGAGCAGCTGGCACCAAGCATGCAAACAGCTATCCATATGTAACTCAAAAGAACAGTACTACTGCTACCAATGCCTGCTAATTACACTTAACCTTTTGAATTATCTGGACTACTGACATATAAAGAATGAGATGGATGCTTAACAGACCCCACAAAGAACAGTCAAAGGCCAAATAGCATTCATTAAACATGTGACATGCATTAGTACTAGGATAGTGGTGATTACATGTGTGTTAGTTTGATAATGTTCTCTATAGAAATTACATTACTCCAATGAATAGAAACATGTCATTCAAGAGAAGAATGAATAATAGATAGTATGAATCCACAGGACTTGGTGGTTATTGTGGGTATTAGAATTTTACAGTGTATGAAATTTCATTTTTTGAAATATATTTGCAATACTTGAACTCCAAGAAATATGGAGAAAAAAACCAAACAAATATAAAACTCAATACAGTAATAGCACAGTAGTAGTTCAACATGGCATCTCTAGAGAAATCCTGACTCCAGTTCACTGGTGAAAAAGATTTTCACTGGACATACACTCGAATGAAAAAATAACCTAAAAATCGCTTGTGCAGAACTCCCCCAATGAACAAAGAAGGCCCAACACAGAGGGATTTCCAGACACACTGTGGCTGCGTGCAGGACTGAATTTCCACAGAGGGCACCATATCACAGAGCAGCAATCTGCCAGAAGGGTTTCAATGCCATGGACTGCTGTTACAGTCAAATTGGGCAACCAGGTATGCTTTTGTAAACACTGAAAAACGATAAGCAAAAGAGGAGGGAATAAAAGCGTCCCATCAGCTTTTCATGTACCTTACTACATACAGGTTTGGCTCAGAGCTTTGGAGAGGCGAAGCAGGGAGTATTTGCTCTGATGCGATCCTTCAGAGCTGAGGTTCTTTATCTCTGCACTATGGATCTGCCTCATCACTGAGTTCTTCCTGACGAGAAGCAAGTTTTCCTAAATACCAGAAGCAGACAAGTAACTTTGAAGGTTTAGACCTTTTTGCTCTTTTATCTAGACATCAGCAATGACCAATTTCAATAATGCACAGTGCAAATATTTGGTGTTTTCACTGCAGGATTACAATCTAATCTAACCCAAAACTCAAGTCAAATCTGCTAAGGAAGAGAGAAAGAAGAAATACAATGTCTTCTCTTTTTTTCCTTCTCTATGCAGAATATTACCAAACTGGCATTTAGTGTTAGTTCAGCTCACAGAAATAATTCTTGAAAGCCCATTGGTGGAGTTTGTTTCCTTCTCCTTTCAGGTTGAAAAGGAAACTTTCTGTGAGTTTACTGTAATGGAGTGTTTGTCTGTATCAGAAGCAGCCTGACCTCTCCAGCCACAAGATGAAATACCAGCAGCCCACTCTGTCACTAGTTCACTACTAGGAAATTACATGGGAGGAAAAACACAACACAAAATTCACAGAAAAAAAAAAAAAGAAAGAAAAAAAAAGACATCAGCAGTGGTGGGAGTGAATGAACAACTCAATAATGAAGCCAGTAAAAAGGAAAATATCCTCCAGCCAATTGATAATAAAAGGTTACTTGAGGCAAAGGGTCAGATCCTGAGCACTGTGAAGTGGCCCAGCTCTCCAACCTCAGCAAAGCTACAGTGATTTACACTGGCTGCAGAAAAACCCAAGAGACAGAAAAACCCAGCTATAAAAAAGGAATTGGAGGCCCACATTTTGAGAAGATTCCACTCACTTTTAGCACCAGACTGAGGTACAGAGGTGACTCTGAGGGTTTGTTTCTGCGGGGGAGTTCCTGTGAAGTAAGCTGAAGTGTGAATTTACACTGCGTTTTCTGATGGGTCTTTAAGTAGGCTGTAAATTCATACCCTAGCCTATTTTGCAGGGATTTCCCCAAGTAGATAAGCCCTAAATTGGCCTCCTAATCATGGAGGCAGACAAAATAAATAGATGTTTTCAAAACTGCAGACCCACACAGGATCTCTCTATTGCAGGCGCAAGTGAGTACCAGATAGCATATACTGTACTTCTGCAAGTACATGGTGTCCTTCTTTCCTCCATTCACTCCCAAGCCCCACTCCCATCATCTTTCAGCATCCCTCCACTCTAAGACACTACCTTCAATCCTCCTGCCCTTATCCAGCTTCATGCCAGATTTCTGTACCTTGCCGCCTGGCTCTTCCCTTCCCCACTCTAGTTCCACATCTAGAAGTCCAGGTCTTCCTTACCTACTTTCCCCTGACCCTCAGGGGAATGGTAAAATGGTCCTGGTACAAAGCTGGCTTCTCCTACCAGTTCCTCGCCTCTGACCCAAGCCAGTCATGTCCCGCCCATTCACACCTCACCCATTCCTCAAAGGCTGCAAGGCACCGAACCCTTGGGCAACTGGATGCCCTCTGAAGCCACCTTCAGAACCACAAGGTTAAATCTATGCAGACAAATGCCATGAAGCTGTGCGAGATTACTCACACTTTTTTGATTGTAAGATATTTCTACACGCTGCTGAATGGGAGGCCCGAGGCCTTCAGCAGGAGGCAGAGGACGCAGTTAGTACGGCCACAGCTTCACCACAGTCCTCAGGCTGGGTGGTTTGGCCATCAACACAGGCTGCACCACATGAGGTCTGGGCTGTTTCCCTGGGAGCCGCAGTGAGGCCGTAACAGAGCAAAGCATTTAAGCCTCGGCTAATCTGGGGCCTTGTACTGCTTTAACTGCTGCCTGTGCTGTTCTGCCCTGCTGGCTCAGGCACTCACTGCACCAGTGACAACTAAGCCCCACCTGTGGCTGTACTGCTAACAGGCGATGACAGTATCATATCCTGAAGGATCCTTTTCAAGAAGACAGTTTAGTAACGTGCTGTCTCTGGTACAAATGCCAGATTTCTCATGAGCAGCACAGAACACACCCACTTCAATGCAACCCCTGACTTCGCAATGCATGAAGAAGAAATTCAGTTAATGCTTTGAAGTCTGAGCTTTTAGATCAATGAGGGAAGCAAAAAGGTACTAGCCACCTTTTGATAGCAGCAGAAGGAACCAGCTGCAGTGAACAGCCATCACATACAGTACAGTATCCCACACCGTCCTTATCAGCTCCAGCAGGTAGCAGCAGTCTGAAGAACACGAACATCTTGCTAGCAGGTACAAGACTGAAAAAGCTATCTGAGAGATGCAGATTGTAAACCAGTGACTCTTCCAGCACTTGACTAAGTAAAAGTTTCACCTCTGATGTGTATGAAGATCCTACACAATAAGAATCTCCAGGTACAGAAAGAGCTCGACACACTTTAAGAGCCAAAGTCTGTGCTGCAGACCTTTTCCTGCATTTCATTACCTTAAGTATTCTGTGCACACCTTTTCTGTGTACCATCCACAAACATTTGTGTAATTCAGTTTTAACAGCAAAAGTACTTAAAAGAAGCCAGCATCTGAGCTTCACAGAACGGTCTTCAGGGAAAGTGAAGTTTACATTCTCTCAGGAGCATTTGTTTTGGAAGTGTTCAGGCTTTCATGCAAACAAAAAACACCAAGAGCAGCCAAACCCTATCAAGCCAACAATGGCTCACAGAACAGTGTTTCACAGCGTTTGTTTTGTTTTGTTTTTAATAATAATATGAAAGGTACATAAATATCAGAGAACAGCAAGCACATCATCAATATGATGCAAACAGAGAAGGTTAGGTACTCTGGAAAAATTCTTGTGTGTGAATTATTCACTTAGCTGAAATAATTTCTCTTTCTTTTCCATCTTACCCTGTTCAGGAAGAAAATCAAGGCTATATAAGGCTTCACATTCAAAGGGAGGAATATGCTAAAGATTCAAGTTTGATGAAAATAATTAAATCATTTGTTTTGCCTAAGATAACTGAAAAATCCCTCGGGAGTAGTCTGCAAGAAGCTAGTAATTCCCATGCAAACTATCAAAGTTTTGAGAATAGCATCTTGCTGTTAAACATTTTTTTTCAAAAGAACAAAGCAGATGATACTTTATAACTTGCAAATCACAAAACATGAACGTAAAAACTTACACATTTCTTACCAAGAATAAACTGATCCTCACTTTACAACAAAACATTGTATAGCATTTTGAGAGTATTAAGAGGACTCAAGGGATTTTATGGAAAATTTATGGGATACTCAAAGGTCAAAAACTGAATAGTTTCATCCACGTATGGTATAGCACTTGCTTCCCACTCCAGGACAAGATACTCACACTGGACCAGACGCACTTGAAAATGATGTGCAGAAAGGTGGTTGTCCTTCACATTTTGTAATGTGAAATTCTGAGGTTTCACAGGTAATTACAGATGTTAATTTGATTTTATATCACTGACTTCAGCAATGCAATCTATTACCAACGATTCCAAAGCCACAGCAGCAAGGACGTTTACCTGCTCCCCTATGGGCTACACATGCAATATGTGCAATGTGACTAGACATAGACTCATCCAAGGCCAAGATGACATGATATTCAGTGCCATGTGGAGGTGGATACAGAGCCACATTTCAAGTCACAACACAAGCAGCAATGGCTGTACCAGCTCCCTACTGATGTCTCTATTCAAAGACTGTGCTAGAAGGTAAAAACAAACAAACAAACAAACAAACCAACCAACCCTACACGATTATGTTACGAAACCTTGTCTCAGTGCACATCCACTAAAAAAAAAAGCTGAATTTTCACTGAGAAGACAACCTTAGTACGGACACTTTTGTGACCTGACTATTTGTTAATCAGCAGCAATGTTATTAGCAAACTCATACATCTATCCATATCATACACATCATTTTAGATGACCTGTACCATTTAAAAAGTACTGACATTTGAAAAGAAGGATAGCCTCACTCAACTAGCTTGTCTCAGCCCACAGCCAAAGGCAGCCATGTAGAATCAGAGACAGACAATGAATTACTGGAGAATGGGGAAAAATATATATAGAGATGGGAGAGTAGTGTGAAAAACAAAGCAGACAACAGGGGTCAACGCACAAAGGGGCCTCTGAAACAAACCTGGACATACCTATATTCTTGTCTGTTGAATAACAAGAGGATGCAGGGAAGGAAATAATGAAGGAACTGAAGGAAATAATGCTGTGTTTTCACAGAGGTGAACTGTAATCTGCATCTTAGGTCTCAAAACTATTATAGCAGTATTTTATTACTCATGATGTACCATTTGGGATAATGTATCTATATAAACGTATTAACTTTTGAAAGAACATTTTATGTTTTTAACTTTCAGAGCGTAATTTCTTTTATTTGTAGCTTTCCTAGGCTATAGATTTCCTGTCTGGCATCTCTCTCTCACCCCAGAGCCAAGCTACTCTAGGTCCTTACTGAACCTACAACTTACATAGTAACTGGGATAACCACCAGCATAGTCCTTAAAAAGGGTGCCCCAAAGAATTCAGTCATCAGAAAACATCCAACAAGGCAAAGGAACAAGGCCGTCCACATTAATTTAACAACCTATTATCCTCTGAAATTGTCATCAACACTATTTATCTAGCAACTAAACAAATGTATATGAGCTTCCTATGTAATAACACACTGATTAAACCTTAGAACATTTCAGGCAGGGCATATTCCTCAAATAAAAATCAGACCTCTTATTAAACCTCAAAGGGAATTCCACATAAACACACAGCATCAAAAAGCCAAGACCACATAAGGATTTAGTCTTAGTTTTAGTCAAAATTCAGTGATTCTTTTTAATTGCTTCAGTTGCAATGTTTTCAGAAGCACAGAGAACCATCCTCTGAGAAAGCTAACCAGTAAAAAGAGCACAGATCTCCTTCTTACTCCATCACATACTAGGGAGGCCTTTATGCCCTGCTAAATGTAAAATATTTTAGAAAAATAAAACCAGGAAACAAAATGGGATTTGGTCAAGAGTTCATGCTGGCTGAATCACTGTGGTATGGAAACCACCAGCTCTAAAGATGGAAAGTCCGGAGCCATTCATTCCCTCAAAAAAAAAGAAAAAGAAAAGGCATTAAAGAACCATTTGGCTTGAGGTTTTGCTGGTAAGCTCCCCCAACATTGGAAGCATGGGAAAGGCTACCTATGGATTTGGTGCCTTGACCTTTTTTTCTCCTAATCTTTCTCTAGGACGACCAGCAATTTGACATGCATCATAGTTTTTCATATTGGGTGCAATGAGAATTGTTTAAATGTCACTCTGTGACTCAACATGCAGCAATGCTACAGGGTCATGGCACTGCTTCTTCCCTCCACATCCTGCACCTATTGCCCTCTTCTGCCTTTCCCCAGGAAAAAAAAAATCTACATACTTTACAGATTGAACATTGCCAGTTTCTAAGTAGAGATTCTTTCAGATTTCTCTGTGTTGCCTTTTATCTGAGAGCTTCCAAGGAAATATTGCTCAGAAGCAATTAAGGCCAACTGTTCTTAGACAAAGGCACACAGCAATCAGCGTATTTAGCAAGGCAGCACAGTCATTTTGAAAGAGGCCTGGAAAATCCTAACATTGTTAAAAATTATCTTCACAATTGCTGACAAGATCTAGTAAAGATATTTGTGTTCTGCTTGTGCATTTCATCATCTTTCATAAGCCAAAATCTTATTAGCAAATAATTTTAGCAAAGTTCAAAAGCCAAACTGTTGTACATGCCTATTGCTTCAAGCAAGAATAATAGCTCTTTTTAACAAAGTATTTTCAAAGTACTGGCATACATAAACACGTTATACTTTGGTATGTAACACATTTATTTGTCTCAGCTATTCATCACATTATTTGATATAATCCTGTCACGTTCAGACTCACCTGATCGCTGTATCTGTGGCAGCCTCCTTGGCTGTGCTGGATGGGATGACCAAGAGCCACAGCCACAAAGGAATGTAACTGTGCTGCGGAGCACGAGGAGAGCCAGTCCAGTGGCTAAACATCGGAAGCTGAGAAAACCCAAGATCAGTTCTGTAACATATTTCCTTACGCAGACTTATGCACATCATTAATTCTCTCTGTGTCTGTGCTCTGTAAAATGGTACTTCTGTATGACAGGCTCTGTGAGAATAAACACAGTATGAAGTGGCATACTGACAGGGAACATGGAAATGAGTCTTTGATAACTCCCCATTACCAATCATTCATTTTTAACACTCAAAATTAATGATCCAAGATAATGTTACAGTGAAAAGTGCTCGTAAAAGACTCAAGAATCAACAGTTTACTGAACTGAATTTAGTTTTGTGAGTATAGGCTTAAAAAGATTCCTTTACCATAGTGATTGGATTCATTTACCATAGTGATAGCCATTTGGAAAGCAGCCTTTGAAAATCAGAAGCAGCTTACTACAGAGCAAACCACCAGCTAGCAGCAATGATATTTCATTGCACTGGTCACAATGACCAACGAAGCCTTTCAACTCACCAAAGTACATGCCAGGATGTCTTGAGAAAAAGATCTATAAAAACAGCACATCCCAAACCTGGGACTGTTGTGTGTTAGTTTGGCACAATTTTTAATGGTGCTGATGTTGCAACATGCAGCTAGTCCCTTCAAAATTTCATGACCAATATGACAGGACAGAATCCATACTGCAGTACTGAATTACAGTAACCTTAGGGCAGGCACCAACTTTCCTGAGCAATTCATTATCCTGAGTCTACAACAGACACTGCAGAACTTTAGCTAACTTTACTGTTACCTTGCCTAAATCTAAAAAGTTTTTTTTTTTTTTTTTTTTTTTTTCCCTTCTGGTGTGAATGTGCTCACTGGACAGCATTGTTTCATCAGATAAAACCACCCCCAAATCCTTCTTCTAAGATGTGTGTTAAGGGGTTGGTATCTTTTTTATTTTATTCCTAACACACCTACCCAGATTTGTATCAATCATTCTCCCTTCCTCTTTCCCAGAGTGATTACCCTGCAGTACTGATCACTGCAGTCTCTTCACCTGCTGTATTCCTTATGGCTGTCACTGCTCTCAGCTCTACACGCTGCCAGCACCTGTAACACGGACTAGTGGATTCTGAGTATCCCCTGCCCTGTCACCACTCCTGCCCTCAAGTTTCACAGGGTGTGTTCATGTTCAGAGCTGGAGCATGCTTTTGAAGACAGCCCCTCTACTGCCCCACTTACCGTGCTGCACTTTGCATCACAGAGCAGGCCCCAGTTGCGCAGCCTGGATTCCTTTTGGACAAAACAGAACTGGAAGAGCTACCTCAGAAGCACAGGTGAAGAATGCCAACTGCACGCAGCATGCAGTCCAGGGGCCCCTACTAAAGCTACAGCCCTCCAGGTCCGTTCCCAGTGGCTGCAATGGCTGTGGAGAAACAGACATCCATTCTCATTCAGCAAATCTTAAACCCCTTCTACACACCACCCAAAACTCACACTGCTCCCCCATCCCCACCAAAATGAAAAATAAACACCAAAACAAGCAGCATGATATCTTTCTTTTCAGATATTCTCCCAGAGAGCATCTCCAGTGGATCATAACATTTGACTTGTTAACATTTGGAGTAATCTTTGTTAAACCTGTCTTTTCATTTAGGCCCTTGCTCACCTCCCTGTCACCTATCACTCACCCTTTTCCTTTCACCAATTTCTACTCCTCCTTTCTTTCTTTTGGACCCTCTTATTCTATTTCATTATTTCAGTTATGAATAAAGCTTGAGCTCACTGCTACACAAAATTCATCTAACATAACTCCTACATCTTTGATTTTCCATAACTGAATTTCTATGCAAGTTCTACCAGCGCAATCTGGAACTTCAAGATATCTATAAAAATTTCCTTTCCTCTTATTTCTCAGCTAGATGCAGCACGGTCTTTCTCTTTGTGGGCCAACCCAGGACGCATGGAACTGAATGGAAGGACCTCAGCTGACTGCAACACGCAGTCCCCTAACTTCATGTAATGAAGTCATTCAAACAACTGATACTATTTATGTTAAACTTCATGGCTATATGACATTCAGAGATAACCATGTATGTTTTGTGTCTTTTGCAAATACATTTTATCCTATTATGCAACCTGAAAAAATACTCGTTTTGTTCTAATGTAATTGTAAGAATCAAATTTATATACAAGACCTTTAGAAAACAGAGACCCACCTCTAAATGCAAAGAACAAACATTTGCATTACCTATTTATATTAAAATATGCAGAAATTTCCAAAGTATTCAGTCAACTTATAAATTTTTATAACTTCTTCAAATTGTTAACATTTTTTTAACACACAGCGTTATTTCAGCTTTGTGGAAAGCTCAATAACAATCTTTCTGGTCTGGAAAAAAGGAAAGAACATTATAATAAGGAATGCAGAATAAATAAAAACAAAACAGTACAAGCCGTACATCCACGCATACAAAGACAACTTTCATGGTGAGCTATAAGCAATTATAATAACACAATGTGCTGCATGTTGATTTCACCAGTGAAAAGAATTTCTCCAGTTATTGAAGACTTTCCTGGCAGAATCTCAGAAAAAAAATTCTGACATTCTCCCAATCTGACTTCTGTGCAATGCAAGTCATGCACATTTTAAACACCGATGAATAATACTGCCTTTCTTCTAGGAACTGTTAGCAGCTGTAGAAACTATTACAGCCTGCTTAAAACCATGTCTCTGTAGTCAATACTCTCCAGACACTTAGCAATACTAAAGCTATTCCTGGGGCTAAACTAGAATTGCTATGTGAATACAAAGTTTGATTTATGTTGAAATGAAACAACAAACATCTGATCTTTCCTTTTTTAAATGGCCATTCACATAAACACGAGTATCAGCTGCATAACTAGAAAGTGATGTACCGAATTTACAGAAATTAGACAAAGGAAGACCACCCACAGTTACCTTCAAGAAGAAAAGATTTGTCAGAGGGTGAAAGATTGCTGGTGAAGGTATTTTGTACAGATATGGCTGCCCTAATGTCCTCATGGTGAGACTGTGGCTTATGAGAGTGATGCTTCATGAATCTAATTTTTCAAGTCTTTTGAAAGATGCAAAATTGATCAGCAGCCCAGTACCGTATCCTCGCGCTGCTCATCATCAGCTGCTTTCAGACTGATCACAGGCTCAGTGCATTGCCTAATAAAATGGTCCAGATGCAGCCAAGAGGAAGTGGAGGCCTCTATGTGCTAATGTTATTCTTTCGCATCCCAGAGCATGGGTGGGAGCAGGAGAACACTCAGCCGTGGTTCCTCCAACATTTTCAAAATGATAACTGGGAAGAGAGAGGAAAAGACACACGTGGAACAAAAGCAAACCTGAAAGTACATACAGAATTTCAGATATGTTGTACAGACTCATGTACTTCGCTAAACTTTTACAGAAACTTGCTGTACTGAAAATCTGTTTGTGATTCCTCACTGCAACAAACTGCCATCAAAGTTCATTTATTTTTTTAATGCATCTTCACCTTTCAATGGATAAAAACATGTAAGAAAATACAATCAGATTTGTGGAGGGTTTGTGATCTCTCACAGAGATAACAATTAACTTGACCAGTAATGATAATAAAGTGAAGGTTAACATAATTTGAAGAAAGGCACTCTTCCCCTAGGAGAATATCATAAACCAATCAGGAAGAGTGTAATGGCCTCAAATCAATGCTTTAACCTCTTCTAGACTAATTTTAAATTGTAGATGAATCTGTAGCTGTTTGAGTATCTAGAAAGGTAAAAGATAAGCTAATTGTTCAGCTCATTATTAGTTTTGCTTCTATTTGTGAGTTACTTTTTTTTTAAAGCATCACATTTACATCTTCTAATCAGTGGTCTTTTTAATAAAAGTTTCAGCATGCACCAGTATTTCCACATGTAGCAGAGGAACACCTCCGCCTTCTCCAGCACCAGAATAGCCTGCCTGTCCTTCAGCTGCCCCAGATTTTTATCAAACAGAGCTCTGCAGACACAGTGTCAGTGCACAGACAGGGAAAAATGCTACCTGGTCATATCTATGGCACGTTCAGTGTTGCTTTCCTAAAAGCCACTGAAAATCACTGTGCATGGCTATTCCTGTGAGGTTTGGAAGAGGATACATCTCTTAGGAGAACTGAACAGCTGCTAGCTCCACCAGCCTACCTTCACCCTGGGGACAGCCTTTACTAAAACTGCACGTGACCAGCGCAGCTGTTCAAGGATAGGAACTTAGCCTGAAACCTCCGTTGCTCACAACTGCTCTGATGGAACTGTGCAAGATCAAGGAGTCCAGAGGTAAAACAAAGCTTGAAACTCCAAATACCAACCTAACACACAGCAGAATTGCTGTAATTCACCCTGCTTTCTGATTGAATTCCAACTCTTAAGCTGGCCTTAAGACCACTGATACTTTTGGGGAAAACTCTATTTGATTGTGCTCAAGACCCCCATTCACTTTTACAAAGCCCTATCCCATGCTGCTCCCACTTCCCCCTCTCCTTTTTCTCCTCCCTACTCACACACTCACTCCATCTACTTTTCTTGTTCTTTCAGTCCGTGTTTCTCGCACATCTCCTTTTCTTGTCCGTGCTTTGAGCCTTATCCCATGCTGCCCTCTGGGCTAAGCTTTCTCCCTGAGAAGGCTTTGGATGTCACACCTCAGTAATTTTGGGATAACATGCAGATTCAATGGGAGCAAAGCTGACCCTTATTGTTGGGTCTTTCTTACCAAGTATCCTCCATCCTCTGCTCCAAATCCTTCCTCCTGCCTTTTTGAATAATCTCATCCTGTCTTTATTTAGCATCTGTAACTTCACTCCCCTTTTCTCCTTAGCTGATGGACTACATATTACATTTGCAAAAATTGCCAAACTTTGACTGACGCTCCTACAGGCAGAGTATGAGATTGTTGGGTTTTTCCTTCCTTTGTCTATTAAATGGCGCATTATTTGAAAGTTTTCAAATATGTTCAGTTAACAACATTAAACATACAGAAGGAGAAAGTGAGCAAATGAGGGGGAAGAGGACTCATTATTTTCTTAAATTATAATAGGTTTTTAAAAAATAGCATTTTTTTTTCAAAAGCACTGAACTTATACAATGCAAAAAGACTTAGACATTGCTGGATATTGTTTAGAGAAAAAAGCATAAAAAAGTAGCCATCACATCTCTTGGTCTGGGAATTTCAGCTCGGCTCTGTTTCTTAATTCAGCACAGTCACAAGGCAACACTGCAATTAGAATCCTCCAGGGACTGCAGATGAAAAAAGGTTGCATTCAAATACTGATTTCCACGGTCATGTATTTTGAGAGAACCAAGCAGCCTTACAAAACTTACCAAATAAGTACAAATTATGCAACTATGAAATACTCACAGGTATTCTCCTAACATTAACTTGACTTGTTAAACTTTACTCATCAGTAGTCCATTGAACGGAGTAAGAAAAATCAGGCTGTGGTCGCAAGGGCGGATAATTTACAATGGGAGGCTGACACCAGACCACATGGAAAATTAAGCAGCTTGAACTGCAGGCAAGCTTAGAGAAAGGGTGAAGCAATGGCTATTTTGTTAATCCCTATTGGGCACAAAATGGCATTCTGCTACAGAGTGCTAATAACACACGTGAAACACACTAACAGCTGCAATGCAGGCAGCAAAAAAATAACCTTTTGGTATAAAAAACAGATTTCAAGTGACTTCATCCATCACAAATGATAAATGAAACAGAAAAATCTCCAGCACACAGGCACACTATGAATGTGGGAACAGATCTTCCTAGCGATGGGGTCAGAAAGATCTGATCCTTGGCACTAATTCTGGAGTGAGCAATCTTTCAGCCAGGTTCCCTCCTTATCTGCCTATGTGTAGAAAAGTCACTGATAACTGAAAAACTCTTAAGCAATATTCTGAGCTGCTTTTATGTTACAATAATTACACGTGGGCTGCTCAGCACTGAATGGTATCTGGTACCATTATCCTAACACATGTAACTATCCATGCAGACATTTATAACGCGTCCAGAATAGCAGGGAAGGACTACGAACGCAAACACATACAGCAACCAACACCGTTGATGCTTCCCACTTTGGCTGGTAATGCTGTGCTAGTGCAGTCTGCAGGCAGGTGCTGTGGTTTCTGACAAGCCTGCTGGGTAACAGTGACAGGAATCTGTCAGATGCTGCCCACACGCAGGCCGTGTCCCGCATGGCATGCTGACCTCCACAGAGGAATTTTCATTTTAAAATTCTGCTGGGGAATGTTACAAATACCAGCTGACAACGTGTAATGTATTACAGAGAAATGGCAAATCACAATGGTCAAGGCAAAACAGTGGGAAAACACCCTCCGAAGGCAGCAGCGGAGTTGCCAGAGCACGCTGTGCTGGATCAGAGAGATCAGTTAGGTCTTTGCGTCTGAGGCATGCTTGCCCCATCACATGAGGCAATGGGCAGAGGCTCCTCCAAGCTGCCTGTGCAGTTCCCTGGCCTTGTGGTTGCCAAAATATTAGTGGTGTCATAAGGACTACTTAAAGCAGCCTCAGGCTGTGCCGAGAATAAACCTTTACCCTTACAACATTACGTTCACACCACACACAACTCCTTTTCCCCTAGAAAAAAGCCCTGTGCCAATGCATTACAAGACGGGTGTCAAAGACCACTGACGTTCCCTCGACAGAACCACACAGCCTGTTCTTCCCTTAGACAAAGGAATTTGTGGGACCTGCTTCCTCCAGCTTCCGGCCTACTTTACACCACAAAGTTGATGGAGAAGATGAACAATCAGTTACACTGCCTAGGTAGGCAATAAAATATAGGAGGCTCTTGACCAAGTGTCGAGCAGAAGAGCCTTAGCACACCTACCCGTGGCAGTTCAGAGTGCTTCTGCTCCCGTGCAGAGGTTATCAGACCCATGGCAGAGCAATAAAACTGAGCAAGTACCTCGGATTTAAGCACTCTAGTGAAAAGTCCAGCCATTTAAGTGAGGAGGGAAGGTAGCTTTAAACCAAGTATCAGGCTTGCCACCTGAGCCTCTGAGACAAACATATATGCTCCCTCCCCCTGCTCTGCTGTGAGCAGTCCTGTCTCTGCAGGGGTGGAAAGCAACAGGACGGGTGGCAATAACTTCAGCTGCAGGAACAGATTTGGGAGAGCTCTTTTGCAGCATGCTGGGAGCTTGGGCTTGCTAAGTCAGGCAATGAGATAAGCCCAGTATTGTCTCTTTAACAAAAAGTAGGAGGTCTCTGCAATGATGAATTTTGCCTTTGGAAACTATATTAAGACCAGTGCAGAAACTGGTAGCGAAGAAGTGATTCATGAACACCAACAAAGTGATTCACCAACCCCTTGCTAGGAAGTGATATCATCGCAACACATCTCCAATGGAATGGCAGAAGAGAGGCATTGTTTCACAGGACAGGAAAATGCTGCATTCTCCAAAAGAGATGTATTAAATCTGCAGGTGTATATGACAAACGAGAGGGGACAAATTGTCAGTGCTCTGGGTAGCGAGTTGGACAGCCAACACCGTGACTGTCAGATGCTTGTAAGCACTGCTGAAGAATATTTAACATTTCCAATCTGGTCCGGGATAAATTGCAAACTCTGGGTATGTTTTAAGATTACCGCAGCCCAGCCAGATTCTCCTCTACCTTCCCAAGCTGAGCCATCACTCTTTGCCCCATCCCTCAAGCCACAAACAGTAAAACCCTTTCTTGCTCTCCACTAAGTGGCCCTATGAGTGTGTTCTTGCATTCTCTTACCTAACTCAGTCCTGCAATCTCTCCGACTCACAATATTGCCTCCACATCCTCACATGGGCTCTGCCTTGCCAGGGATCTACATGCCTTAGCAGTATCTCTCTCCAGCCCGCTGCTCTACCCAGCACAGTTAGGCAATTCCCAGATGCCTGGGGCTGAACACGTGTATGCAGCTGCTGCGGAGGCAGAAAGCAAGGCAGTGTTAGGTTTCGGTACGTATGCTGCATGTTGTCTTCAAGGGTGGCAGGCTGTGACTTTTTCAGTTTGTAAAACTGTATCTCGTGTGGGCCATGACCATGCTCTCCGCAGTTATTCTGGGTGGTATCAGCTTGTCAGCACCTCAAAGCCCTAAGCATGCCACACTCTGCCGTGCCTTGTAATGAATGACCTGCCCCTTGAGAAGCACACAGCAGCAGGCTTGCAGCTATTTAACTACTGAACTCACAATGACAAGCTGACATTGCCCAGACTAAGAAGATTTTTTGTTCTGTCAATCATTCCTTCTCCTCAGCCTGTCCTGTGTGCTAAGACGGCAAAGTGCTAGCCCCTAGTTCACCTGATAGCAATGATTCTCCCTCACCCACAACCCTCTTCTCATAGAACTTTTGCTTACAGCACCTAACATCAGCAGCCCCAAGCATGTGAAACACAGTAACACCAGTGCTGCTTTCCTCCCTAACCTGCTGCCCAGCTGTCCCAGACACCAGGGCCCGTTCAAATCAAGACGATTCTGTGATTCTGTGATTCTGTGAAATTCAGGGAATCACCAGAGAATAAAGTGGTGGATTTCCGGAATCACTCAATTTCTCCGAAAACTCCTTTAATTCCCTGCAGGAAGACTGGTGGGCCTGCTGCTACACAGACCTGCTGGCCAGCAACCCGCAAGAGGCTAACGTCAAATGAAGGCTTTAGGATGAAATCAAAGCAGCACTGGAGAAGGGAATCATTGCATCACAGAATATCCCAAGATGGAAGGGAACCACAAGGATCACCAGGTACAACTCATGGCACCAAAGGAAGAACAAATCCAGCACAACGCAACATGAAAGCAAGTTGTAAGTATTTATTCTGCCATTGCTCCTAACCCCCCGCCAGGGACTGGCGTGGTAATTCAACTTGTATCCTCCAGTGTCGTAGCCCCAGCTCCCTGGAGACCAGTGCTGTGTATGTGTGCAGATAGGGCTCAGATCTGAGCAGCTCTGGGATTTCTGATGTATCCAGTCACGCTCAGTGCCAGGCAGAATGAAGCAGAACTCCTCACGCAGCCCACCCGCTTCACTGGCTTCCCCTAGAGAAGTAAGCAAGCCACCCACCAGCCTTCTAACTCAGCCCTCGAAGAAACGCCCAAGGAGCAGACTGCAACGACAGCTGGCTCTCTCCAGTACAGCAGCGCTCACAGCCTCGCGCGCGGTGGCAGACAGCTCTGTCCCAGAGAGCCCAAATCTAGAAGGACGAAGCAGGCAAAGGGAGGAGACAGGAAATATGCTTCTCCTCACACACTCAAATGGGGAACTTGATTGCGTGATTTTTCTGTGTGGTAGGGCACGAGGGAGAATACATTCTTGATACAGTTTCAGTGTTCCTGTATGTTAGATAAGATCATAGGGGAACTCAATCAGCAATGGAAAATGGAAATGCCCCTTCCTTTTGCCAAACACAGAAAAAAGCATTGGGCCTGATTTTCCACTGGTGACACTCATTTAACATCAATGCAGTCCCACCATACTCACAGTAACTTTTGGTATACTTAAGTAAGAAGAAAACTTAATTTCCAGTTTGGCTTAGGAAAATAGGTACTGTGTTTGGAGCAGACAAGTGTAAGTAACCTGTTAGCAAGCACTTTACAGAACATTTCACTTTATTGAACATAATCCTTCAAGTTATTACTATGATCTAAATAAGCAGCAATTATGGTGCTCATCTTTTTAAAAATTATCAAGTATCATCAATTAATCACTCCTGTACTAGGGTTTCCATTCCAATAGTCTCCTTGTTGCACATACACAGCACTTTCTTAAAGTCATGGAGGGATACCCCAGACAGAGCAGGCAGAAATTGATCAGAGATAACCATTTTACCTCAGTTACCCAGAAAAGTGAATGGTTCAATCTTCTGTGTAATATCAAACCTCATGCACCACAGGAACAGAAGCCTAAAGGCCACATAGTACTTTCACTTTGCATGTGCATCTTCCAGTGATGTCAACTGGATGCAAGTTTCTGATTCTCAGACAGTACAACTTCTGCCAGGAAGTATTTCCATAAATACCCCATTCACTCTGGGCTCACATTCATGTCCCAGCAAAATTCAACATCTCTCCACATCATCTGGATTTAAACCAGCTGTCAGTTTGACATGATAGAAAGACCAAAAAAAAAGGAAGGAAGGGAAAAAAAGCTTGCACAAATAAAATTAACTTCATCAAATTCTGGAGGCTCTTTGAAAGCTGAAAGCATTTTTAAATGTTGGCCTCAGGAAATATGTTCTCTGCTTACAGAGAATGGGATGAACACAATTCTAGGCACAAGGACAGCTGATAACTTGCGGTGAGATTACCACAGTTGTAGAATTTAACAACACGAAGATGGAATAAGCTAACAGGTATCATTTCACCGCAGGACGTGACAGCAGAGTCCCTATAACTGGTTCCTAAAGCTTAGTTGAGGAGTGACAAAGTGTTAAGCTACAGAAACATGATTGTTTGCAATCTTCTTTTATGTTCTAGGATCCAAACTGTCCCTGTTCCAAGGGCAAAATACTGCAAGAAACAAAGGGCATAGAGTGGAACAGAAGAAAGGTCATTTTCAACTTGTGCTTCTCATGAAGTTTTCAGATTCTGCACACAGATTTAACCAATTCTATCATTTTGGTTACATTACCGCCAATTTGTTCTTATCAAACCTTTCTTTCATTCTAGTCATATGCCACCCTTGAAGTAAAATAGCTCAGGTTCACACATAAAGATCGGGATAAGATAGTGGAAACAAGAGATAATGAATCAACTGGTTCTGTACACAAAATAAAAATCTGCAATTACAAAGCAGCTAATGCACTGACTCTGCCTTACATTAGTTACATTACAGACTGGCCCCTTGGATCCCAGGACTTAAAATCACCTTTGCTCTCTCATGGGTCAAGTACAGCTCAGCCAAACCCGAAGATTTGTGCCAAACAGTTTGTATTTCTAACAATTAAATAATGAATTTGCCTTTTATAAGTCACTTAGGAGTCACACTTACACAATTATTTGCACACACAGCCACTTTATTCTTAATCCCTCCTTTCAGTCTCAAACACAAAAAGCTATTATCAGTTGGCCAGGCTCTGCTCTCCTTTGCCCTAGTGCTAAACCACAACGCTTGCACTGCGAGCAGCGAGCTGCCGAGCTCTGTACCGCACACGGGAGGGCAGAACTCGATCAGGCTGCTTCTTCACAGAGCTAACTGCCCTCAGCAGCGACTTGCCCTGTCTGCAGCGCAGGTGGACTGGAGATTTTGTGCTCTGTGGCACACACTGTCTCCTTGCTCAGCCCTTCTAACGCCTGGGGAGTTGCACGAGTCCCTCCGAGGCCCTTATTTTAGATGCTTCTTGTTTCCCATACAGACCAGAGCAGACTACTTATTCCCCTTACTTCATTTGATTTACAAGAAACACACCAGCTGGGTAACACTGAACAAAAGACAAAATTGTTTCTACAGTGTATTTACAGACAATAAAATGAACCTATCCAGCAAACAAACTGTACATAACGTGCCCTATTATTAACTGAAACCAGAAGAAACACTCTTCAGTACTTCCAGTGCTTGTAAATATATGCTTATGTCCTGAGTAACCTAGAGCTTCCAGCAATTACTTAGTCCTCAAAGCTCTGAGCCAAGTTTTCTCCACGACATGCACTCACTGGGGCTCACAGGAGGTAACAGATAACTGGTCTCTGACCCCATTTCTTCACAGCCTCACTGCTGAAGGCACCCTGACTGATCAGATCACCCAGCTTAGTTCTCCTGCACTATATTCACTTACTACACACGTCATGATCACTGCCACACTCCCAGGTGTGGTGGCGTGCCCTGTGCAACACCTGCTAGCAAAGGACAGGTGGCTCGGTGCAGAGGCACTCCAGGAAGATCCCACCAAGCAGCAAGAGCCCTGCTGCCAGTAAGGAGGCAAACACAATGTGCACAAGAGCACGCACAGCAACAGTCTGAAGAACAGAAATCCTAACAGCACTCCCCTGTGTGCCCACGGCAGCTGGGGCAAGAGTTATTGTTCTGCTCCTTTACAGGTACAGTGTTTACAAATTCATACCCATTACTCGGTGCCCTTATTTCTCTCTGGTACCGTAATAAAGCAATTCCCAGCTATAAAGACATGAGACTGTTGATGACTGGGATGAGGTGTGTCAAGAGTTGCAGCCCTCAGTGCACAAAACATAGCCAATGCTGGTCAAATGAAACCACCAATGCTGGTCAAATGAAACATAGACAATGCTGGCCAAACAAGCCCGTGTTCCTCCTGGCACCCCGCCTGACCTCAGGGGGATTCAGAGGCCACCCCACGCAGCAGCACCCAGCAGGACTGTCCTTCTGCAGGTGCACATTTTCTGCCACCTTGCATAACCATATCAACAGCCACGTAGTTCAAGAGGCAAACTCCCCCAAATGCTTCCCCTTGTATAAAGGGAAAAGTAAGCTATTACACATTGTGAGACACTAAATCACCCCAACTTGGTTACTGATGCCTGTCAAAAAAAAACACCAAGGGTCCTCTTCTGCCACCCTTCCACTAAATGATAATCTAATTAAGGAGAAAAACTTGATAAGTCACAGCATGATACTCCCGATGCAAATTCATATGTCTTTTTTCTTCCCCTACTATAATTCATGGAAGTGGAAGAATGTCACATTTTTCAAGTGGGAGATGTTAAGATCTGTGTTTTAGCTCTCGGGTAAACCTGGAAAACAAGGTAAGGGCTTCTCTGTGCATGAACCCCAAGTGACTCAACTGAAGTGAGTGTAGATGAGGTGAGAACCAGGAGAATTGGATAATTACATTCCAACTCTGTACAGACAGATTCGTAAACAGAGAAACTGGCCGCTATTTTTGAAGTGGCGAATTGTCATCTCAGTACAGCAGCAGCATGGCTCTGAATTCAACATTGTAATTCTCAGACAAAGCTAGGATAAAAGCACATCAAACTTACAAAAACAACTCTTATCTGCTTGGAAAGGACAGGCGTCAGGCTGCTTGGCCAACCTCGCTTGTACCTGCTTGTATAAAGAATCAGCACCTTGACACTGTAACACACCATTTCCCTACAGTATGCGATCAGCTTCAGATCCTTCTGTTCTGCCTCAAATATCCATACGCAGACGTGACATATATATGGTTTACACACATGCTGTATCCAGTCACAAAAAAAGAAATTGCCCCGCATTTAGCATTCAGTTTTAACAGTATGCATATACACGCACAAACGTGGATGCAGTTGACCTTGAGAAATCAGGTATGTATGTAAAATAAGATTTTTAATACACCCTCAAATATGTCTCACCATTAATGGAATTCCTTCCCAGTGTTGCTTTTCTGCCTTCAGGCAGGAGCAGCAGGATAGAAGACACTCTGTGCTGAGCCCCCCCTTGGAGCGTTAGTAGAAGCTAAGTCCAAAAGGTATGTGAATGAGGCCCCTATTACCCCTGCACACCAGGAGTAACTCACCCTAACATTCTATAATAAGGCCAAAGCTTTTAGCTTTAACTTGGGAGTCACAAGAACTACAACCTACCACAGGAAGACAGAAGAGATCAAGGGCATCCTCAAAGACTTTGTTAGGTGAAAAAAGTAAAGTGCACGGTTACTCAACTTTTTGTGGGCTTATGGCTCTGTTTGCATCCTCATACAGTCATAAATTTTAGTGTATACATAAAAATACAAACACAGTTACAACTCTGCCTTGAGTTCCACGCAAACAGCTCTCTATAAGCAATGTCAACTCCTGGTATGTGCAAGGCCTTGCCTATACAGGGCTCTTTGCAGGATTAGGACTGTAAACTATGTACATAAATGCTGGTAAAGTGTGTTTACATAATATGTAAATAGATAAAGAAAAGTACATTCACACCAACTACTGGGGAAAGAAAACAAATCATTTTTCTACTGCTAAAAGTACTGAATCACTTACCATCTGGTTTGGGAGAAAAAGGACTCGGTCCAATTCAGCTATGAAGAAAATCCTGTCTAAAAAGAGTAATCACATGCTAGATCCCCCTACGTTCAATTTCCAATCATGTTAACATGGAGACACGAGAGAGAGTTTTGTTTTCCTGGAAGAGAAAGAAAGAAAAAAAAAAAGAACCGTAAGAAAGATGTGAGGCTTGGTAGGCCCTGATCCTGCAAACTCCAAACACTTAGCTATGGGGAACAGTGACAGCTATTTTTCAGGAGAAGCTACGTCTATGCATCAGTTTCTGCTGGAATGCATCCTGATTTTCTAAGAAAAATCTGACACACATTTGCTACCATGCTGTGAAATGCAAAAGTGAAATCTAGATACTAAATATCTGAACTAATTTCCCTTTATGCACTGGCAACATTTTTTTCCCTCAGTCACATGAAGATACACAAATGCTATGGCAGCACAGAGCAGAAGTGGTATGTAACCGACAGGCATAAAGCTAAAGTGAAAACTGACTGATTAATCTAAACACACCAAAATCCTAAAAAACATTGAAAGAAATTTCCCTATCCCACTAAATACCTTACCTACTACAATTTACGACTCATCTCTTTTTCTACTGAACACTAAGGCTTTCCATGAAAAAAATATACTTATTATTTATTTAAAATAGAAAAATGTTCCTTGGCTATTCCCCAAATGTGACTTATTCTTTCCTTCTTAAATTTAGCACAATTGATTAACCCTGTAGAGATCTTCACTGGGATAGATTTGATCCTGAAATCACGTAAGAAACAAAAAATTTCCCTCTCACACTGAGAAGAGACTCAAAGTAGTGTGTTACAGACCAGATGTACAAGCAAGGGCGATCAAGTTACTGTGGCTTCATGCGTTACTGCTTATCACCTGCGTGATGACCGTACCCAGTCCTCACCCTGTGATTGTGAAATAGAAGGGCTTAGCTTAAAGATAGTCTGTGCTAAAGCATTTTTGGCAGGGAGGGAAGGCTATGGTTGAGCACCAAACAGGTTACAGTGACTCAGCTGCACAGCAGTAACTCTTTAAGCCACAGAAATAGGAAAACTTTAGTCCTTGCTATAACCGTGCCTAAAAGTTGGCCTGTGATCACTACCTCAGGTATCACAAGCAATGGCAGACCCACACCTAGTACCCTCCGGGACCCCAGAGCTGGTAAATTATCTACTTCAAACTCAGTCTCCAACAGCACAGAATCACACCCTGCACTAATACAAAAGTGCTTAAATAATGCACATTATCTCAAGGCAGGCAAAAGTAAACATGGCACTGCAGTAAGTGATAATGGGAGGAACAGACACAGACTGAGGAACACAAGGCTTTCCTTGCAAAGAAGCTTTCCTCGTTACTGCCGGATGACAAGACTGCAGCGTCTCTGTCCGCGGAATGGGCCTTTCCCCTGGGTCATATGAACAAAACCTTCTCTTGCCATTTGAAAGTCAGCTGCTGAGGGGAGGGCTGAAGGCCAAGGGAGCTGGTTCCAAACAGAGATGACCTTGCAAGCTTTCTCCCACCCTCCGCTCTCTGACTGAGCAACCAAAAAGGACCCTCGGGATTCTCCAAAAAAGTCACAGAGAGAAAAAACGAAGTGGAGTTTGGCACTGATGTAACAACGGCCGGGGGGGCCTTATGGGTCTGGCAGCCGGTGATGGTGAAAGAATTCAGTGGATCTACAGGATGTGGTTTCAGAAATGGTGGAGAAGCCCTGCTCCGAGCTGTGGAACTGTACAGGGCTGGTGGTAGCGAGCACCGCGCGGTTCCTCCCTCCCCGGTGTGCCTGGAGCAGCACTCGGGTGTGACGCAGGACCCCACGCTCGCTACCTGCCACAACAGGGCGCATGCTGGTGCTCCGCTTCTCTGTGAGCAATACAACCATGCTTCACGGCCCAAACTCAAGATCAGGATCTTCCAGATAGGATAAGTCCCTCATGCTAATGAAGTGTCAGGACTACAGCTAAGTATGACTTTCATTCTGTATCAAATATCTCAGGAAAACAGATTTCAACTTTCCCAACAAGTTTAAACAGCATTTAAATTAACTTTTATCAATAAAACGATACATAACCCATGCATTTTGCATTAGTCAAAAGACTAAAAGTGATAGTCCAAATTACGGTGTTCTCTACGTTTTTAGTTTAACCAATACAATATAAAATCTTAAGTGATTCCCATTTGTTTCTAATTACATTCTTCATAACCTAGTATCTATGCATCTTCTGTCAATATTTTGTTTTGAATGTTATGCAAGTAATAAAAACGATGATACAGCTCCTTCTGGACTCAGAATTACACCTGCAAATTGAGCCGTGGGTTTCTTTAATCTAAGTAACTATCAAAAAAAGTCTTTTTACATTCCTGCCCATTCCTGAGCACCCAGTATCGTGGACACTTCAACAATATTCTTTGGATATATTTTTAAGTTTTAGACTTAGAAGTCATATTTATCCCAAGTTATATGATTAGATTGTCTTTAAAGAACATTAAAGATGCATTGTGGTGGTTTTACTCGAGTGGGTAGCCGAGCTCCACCACAACCGCTCTCTCACTCTCCCCCCTCAAAGAGGAAGGGGGAGAAAATACAACACAAAGAGCTCGAGATTTGAGATGAGAATGATTTAATTAAAGGGAAAGGGAATGGAAAAAAAAAAAAATGAATGAAGGAAAAGGGAAAGGGAATGAAAAAAAAAAAAAAAAAAAGGCAACGCGGAAGCACAGAGAGAAAGGAAAAAAAAAGTCTCTACTTCCCATCAACGAGCGATGTTCGGCCACGTCCTGGGAAGCAGGGCCTCAAAATGCATAACGGTTGTTCGGGAGGACAGCCCCCTTCCCCACGAGAGCCCTTTTATTGCTGAGTGTGACATCAGGTGTTATGGAATATCCCTTTGGTTGGTTTAGGTCAGCTGCCCTGGCGATGTCCCCCCCCCCCCCCCCCCATCACTTGCCCACCCCCAGCCTGCTGGCTCTTGGGGGCTTGGAGGGAGTCCTGATGCTGTGCCAGCACTATGCAGCAACAGACACAACACTGGAGTGATACCAGTGCTGCTCCAGCTACGAGTGCAGAGCACAGCACTGCGTGGGCTGCTGCAGGGAAAGGTGACTCCATCCCAGCCAGACCCAACACATGCATGGAACTTAGAAATGGCATATGATAACTCTTCCCACAGCCACTGGTTGATTTTCCCCCTCTCTCTGTTGTCACGGCTGCATACAACTGGCAAAAGTATCCTGCAGCTCCACAGCTGCAGCGGGTCAGTGCCACCACACAAGCAGCTCTGGCCAGAGATGTCTTCATGCAAACTAAATGGCAACAAGAGAGCACCTGAAGGGAAAACAGTTTCTAACTACACTGGTAAATGTCTCCTTCCTCATACGCGGGATTGGTCCTAGACAGTCAGAGAGTTCAGAAGGAATAAGGCCATGACTAACTCACAGTACCCATCGCCACAATCTAACCTGGGTGTAGTCAGAGACACCAGCACAGATCTGATTTGCACCAGTGGAAACAACAAAATCAGTGGAGCTAAGCTCAGAAGAGCAGGATGAGTTTCATTATCTCTGCAAATTCATGCACGGGGAGTTGTATGCTGCACAGCCTTTCCTACTCTGAGTCACTCCAACTCCTGCTCTAGGCTGTTCAGTAGCAAACTGTCAATAAAACTCGTTAATGATGTGCTTTATATAGAAGTAGTGCATTTAACTGAGAGGCTGCAACAAATGAAGAGTTGCAACAAAGGGTGAATTACATGGTTAATGGAATACAGGATATGTGTCAGTAAAGAAATGGTAAAGGTGGGTGGGAGTCTTAATGTTACATAGATCTGCTTGAAGTTTGGTATATATATGAACCTAATTCCCCTTTTGATTTCAGTACAGTTATATCTAGCACTCCTCTGTGTTTCTACTGATATATAAAAATTCTCTGATGAATAATTGATAACCAACTTTCTTTTACGTAAGCCATTACTGAAGAGACAGCAAATATTACAGACGTGTTTGTCTTCTTTCTTTTTAGCCTTGTTCTCATCTGAATCACGTTTGGCTAGCATTGGTATCTCTCTTTTTGATTGGTGGTAGCTATAAAAGTAAAGAAACACATACCTTTGCAGAACTGGTGGCATCAACAGTGCAAAAAGATGTTCTTTGACACAGTCTTATTTTTCGTTCTATGTAAATACACCTCTGCAGAGGCAGGCAACATTATAACAGAAGATGGTTTCTGCACTGCCTCTCCAAGTTCTACACCTTGTGAAATAATGCAGCATCATGGCACAATATTAAATTACAGCTAACAACTGACCTTCTAAGTAGGCGGTCGTCATTGTTGTCCGTTCAAGACTGTTGGTTTACTCAATGATTACAGGCATTTCTAAATTCTCAAAACAAATTAAGAGGATCTGGGAAGCAACCCCTAGAAGAAAGTGAAAATGAGCTTGGGGTATTTTACAAACTTCGGGAAAAACTGTAATACATAAAAGTAACAGAGAAGCAAGAAGCTAAAAAATTGTCAGTTCCACAGAAGAGTTCAGGTAGAAAGAAGCAGAGGAACTTAGTAGTGGAGAGGGGATGGAAAGAAAATAGCTGTAAACAGTTCTCAACACACTCTGTGTGAGGGGAAAAAAAACAACAAATGCAGCAAGAGACCAAAACTGTAGCCTGACTCTGACCTCACTCATACTGGTTTTATCGCAAAATCACTGGGCTGAACTTTGGTCATTGCATCACCGACACAAAGCAGTCTCAAAGCCCAGACAAGCCGACTACACTGTTGTTTTTTCCTTCCCATACATTCAAGATGGTTGATAGATGTTGGTTAAGGATATACCTGTCCAAAAAAAAAAAAAAAAGAAAGAAAGAAAGAAAAAAAATGTCAATTTAATTAATTGTTAGTTGGTTGGACAGCTTGCTTTTAAGTGTGTTTTTTTTTTCTTATATACATTACTGCACTTAAAAATGTGGGTGTGATATAACATTTAACTGGAACATTAAGTGCCAAGGACATATTTTTGTCTGTATCTGTTAGAAATGGAAACCAATACAGTAGTTAAAAACATTGGGGACTGTAAGGTGATCAGTTATGCAAAACATAAAGCTCATCACCAGTGTAAAATGGCACTGGGAATGTTCACATAAAGATGTTCTTAAGATCTTTTTAAATTTTAATAAATAACCTTGTACACAGGACGTGGGATTCACAGTTTACAGAGCAGTAAGTACTAAAGGGTCAAGTAATTCACCTAGTATAAACCAGCAAGTTAAGATCAGGCTGAGATCAGAACTGGTCCATGCTGGTCTTGCTTACAATGGCATGTTACAAAAGCACACAATATCCTACCAACACCAAGCGTTTCTGTTTCCACAAAACGGTTTACTTTTGTGCTGCACAGGAAAAGAACCAGTGCGTTCAAAAGTAACCATTCTAGCAATCAGAAATAATTTATCGTCACCCTAATAACTGCAAAAAATTCTAATCCATGCCTCCATACTGAAATTGACTGGCCCTGCAGAGAGGGCTCAACTAGAAGAGCAGACTAAACATGGAGACTTCCAAATCTCTTGGTTTCTGTCATAATTCCACTTGCCAATGAATGCAGCAGTGGTGAGGCTGTCACCATCCTCAGCAGTTCACTCCCATACAGTCACATGCCACGGAAGCCCGGCTCTGCCTCTCACTTCAAGATGCAGATGTCTGCCCCCTTATCCCAAATATCCTGCCAGGTATAGAAATATTCTCCTGATCTTCATCCTGTGCTTCCAACGCTGGCATTGGGGGGTTGAAATTATTTAAAAATACCTTTGTCTGAACATGAAACAGCTGAATATCACAATGTTTATAGATTCGGGTGGAACTCAAAACTAGCAACTCAAATGAGCATCCTCCTCTATGAAGAGGAAGCAATTATGCCATGACCTAAATTTGCAATCTGTGCACCAAACATTTATAGAAGACACAAAGTAAGTTAGGGAAGAGGGTTTCAAATCACTGATCTATGTTTAAAGTATCATTATTTCATCTTTTGCTAGGCCATCAGAAGCCTGCATTATATGCAAGAACATTCCACATGCATCTTTCTTAAGTTTAATGCACATCTTAAGACTTTAGTTTGCCTTTAACCAAGAAAATACACTGGTTTACCTCATCTTTACATGAAATTATTGAACTTGGTGGTCTGCAGCCACTGGAGTCCTACCCAATGCGGAATCATCATTCAGCTCTTTTTCAGAGTCATAACCAGCTGGGCCCAGACTACAAGAGTACTTAAGTGCTGAACACCTGCATAAATAACTGAACTCAAGGTGGTATAAGCCTGTATATTCTTGTGATGAGAGACTAATTTTGTTTAATAAATCCCAATATTAATGGGTTAATTTCTGACTTCAAGAATCACTGTATTTTCTGGGCATGATCTGCTACATGTAGTCATGTGAATAGTTAAGAAGGTAATACAAGCGTTGCCAGCCACTGATACACAAGCAGAAAATAAAAGGTTGTGTGTAATGCCCCAGCAGAACAAATGCTGTACCCTTTTTGTACATTGGCCTGAAACTACCACACGCAGATTCCACCGTGCTGGAACTCAGTCAAAATATCATCCATCCTTTCTGTCACACGTGGATTCTCTGAGGATCAGCATTTGGAACTCCATGTGCTTGCTCGATGTTCATCTGTGGTTAAAGACAATTTAATTCAGATACAGCCAAACGCAAAAGCGACGATCAGAAAACGCACCGCTTGCTGTTCTGGAAGACACTGAGCCGAGACTCTAGCAGGAGCGGCGCTGTCAGAAAGTTAGTTCAGATCAGATGAATTTGACAGGACGGCTTGGCTGTGACAGGCACTTGCTGGTCCAAAGCAACTATCAACACGCAACTATCAACAAAGCACGGCCCGTTATGTGGTCATGGCGCTTAACGCGTGCCACCGCGCTCGGTGCTTAATTACAGACCAGCCCCAGCTCCTCGCGGCACCTTCTCACGGCCCCACGGGGGACAACCCCCCCACGGGGGACAGCTCTTTTTATTAACAGCCTCCTCCACGCCGCCGGCGGGCAGGGCACGGCGCCAGCCAGCGGTGCACAGAGGTGCCGGGAGCTCCCGCGGCCCTGCCCGGCCGGCCCGGGACGAGGACGAGGCCGCCGAGGCCGCTCCCCCTCAGCGGAGCCCCCTCAGCGCCCTAAGATGGCGGCCGCGGGCGGTCCCGCCGCCGGCCCTGCCCGGCCCCGCCGCCCCTCGCCCCTCGGCGCGCAGCCCCCAGCGGCGGCCGCTCACCTCTGCCGGGGGCCGCCGGGAGTCGTAGTCCTGCTCCCCGCGCCGCCGCCCGCCGGGCCCAGCTCCGCGCCGCCGCCCGCCCCGCCGCCGGCCCCGGGCGGGTCCCCGCGGCACGCTGAGGAGCGGCGGGGTCGCGGGGCGCGGCGGGGCGGCGCGGGGCGGCGCGGGGGGAGGGGGGCGGCGCGGGCAGGACTACGAGCCCCGTGGTGCACGGCGGCGGGGGCGCGCCTGCGCGGCGGGGCGGCCGCGGGAGGAAGCGACGGGGCCCGCCTGCCGC
The DNA here is from genome assembly GCF_040182565.1 of Anser cygnoides. Lineage (NCBI taxonomy): Eukaryota > Metazoa > Chordata > Aves > Anseriformes > Anatidae > Anser > Anser cygnoides. The sequence goes on along the minus strand of NC_089879.1, from coordinate 27,588,258 downwards.
GGCCGGGCGCGGCGGGGACAGGGACGGGGACGAGGCCGGGGCCGGGGCCGGGCGCCGCCATGCCCCGGGACAACATGGCCTCCCTGATCCAGCGGGTGGCGCGGCAGGCGCGCATCACGTTCCGCAGCCCGGCGGGGCCGGCCTTCGGGGAGAACCTGCACCGGCTGCAGCAGCTGCTGGACGAGGTGCGCGCCGAGGACTTGCACTTGGCCCCGCGGGGGCCGGCGCCGGTGGCGGGCGCGGCGGGCGCGGGGTGCCCGCGTGCCGGCGTGGTGCCGCCCGTCAGCTACATGCACATCTGCGAGACGGAGAGCTTCAGCATGGGCGTGTTCCTGCTGCGGAGCGGCGCCTGCATCCCGCTGCACGACCACCCGGGGATGAACGGCATGCTCAAGGTGCTCTACGGCACGCTGCGCATCGCCTGCATGGACGCGATGCCCCCCGCCGCCGCCGCCGCCCCCTCGCCGCCGCCCGCCGCCGCCGCCGGCCCGGGGCCGTGCCTGCGCGCCCTGCTGCGCTCCCGGCAGCACTACACGCCCGCCTCGCCGCCCTGCCTGCTGTCGCCGCACAGCGACAACCTGCACCAGATCGACGCGGTGGAGGGGCCCGCCGCCTTCCTCGACATCCTGGCGCCGCCCTACGACCCCGAGCACGGCCGGGACTGCCACTACTACCGCCTGCTGGAGGGGCCGCCGCCCGGCACCGAGCTGCCGCGGGAGGTCTGGCTGCTCGAGACGCCGCCGGCCGCCGACTTCTGGTGCGGGGGCGAGCCCTACCCGGGGCCCCGCGTCTGCCCCTGAGGCGGCCGCGCCGGCCCCCGGGACCCCCGGGGCCGTTGGGACGGTTGGGACCGTTAGGAGCGTGGGGACCGTTGGCGCCGCCCCCCGGCGCAGCGCGGGCCGGGCCCTGAGGGGACCCCGCGGCCGCCCCCCCTGCGGCCGGCCCGCGGGCACCGCGCTGAGGCCCGAGGGCGCCGAGCCCCCCGCGGGTCCCTCCCGAGCGGGTGCGGCACGGGGGGGCTGCGGGGCGAAGAGCCCCGTCGCCTCATCGCCTCACGGCCCTGCCCCGCTCACCGCGGGGGCAGGAAGGCGGCGCAGCCTGTTTATTTCCCTGCGACTGATGTGAAGTGATGGAAGAGTCGCGCGGGCACGTTCCTGCTCGACTGAGTGGTTGGGGAGAAATAGTCCAGCGCCCCGTGTAAACAGCTGGGGCCACGCTTCAGTAAAAGGGGGAGCGGACTCCGGCGGGGAGTAAATGCAATAAGAGTCCTTCTCGGAGCCGCCCCGGCGTCCCCGCGGGCCTGCTGCCCACAGGTGGCGGGGCTGCTCGCTGCTCGGCTGTTGGGGACTCCAGAATGAGTTTCAGTAAGAGTTGGACTGAACTAGCAAAAAAAAAAAAGAAAAAAACAGACAAACCAGAACAACTCTTGAGGCAGGAAATGCTCCCTGAACACCAGTGGTTCCAGGGGTTGTGGTTAAGTGTCCCTCCTAAGGGACAATGTCAGGTTCAGAATTACTTTTTAGCAGTTCGTTAAAGTGTTATGTGTAAGATCCATCTGTTACAACTGAAATTACGGAGCATTTCTATGCATATTTTCTTCAGCCAGGAGGAGACTAGTCAGCTGCTAATTAACCTTGCTTGGAAGTTCTCATACGGCAGTGGCCGAGGGTAGCGGAAACTATGGGCATCTTTAGAAAAAACAGACTATCCACTGTTGCCTCATGGAACACGTGCTTCATGGAACACTAGAGACATTACTTTTTTGCAAATAACCTACATATCCAGCAGTATGCGTACCCTAGGTTGAGATAAGATTTGACCTGATAACTTCTCTCTAAAATGTGGTCTGTGTTTTTATATGGACAAGTGAACACTTTGGGCTTTGGAAGCCTTGCGGTTTCTGTCTTTATACTATTTATAAAGATTACTTTTTCATAAGGCTTTTAAATAAACATAGCGTAGAAGACACACGGTGAATTTTGCCTTGCTATGGTGTAAGCAGCCTTGAGATCCAGTTTGTCCTCGACAGGCAATGCGATCTTTCTAACGGGAGAAACTTTTTCTATAGGTGACATACTCCGTTTATACTGCAGGGAATGGTCTTGTGCCTGTTTATCCTAAAGCACGCTTCGTACCACAAAGCCCAGCTGGGGCAGCCTTCACCCTCGCGGTCACGATGTGGGAATTTGAATAAAAAACCACGACTTAACCAACTTCCTAAGTGATGTACCAACCTGCTCCAGAAACTGTTCCACAACTGGCTTTCATTTTTCTTTGTGTATTTATAAAAGCAGACTTGTTTTTCCTGTGCAGTTGCTTGTATGTGTGAATTTTTAAGTAATGGCATTGGTTTTTTAACTTTTTTTGGGGGGAAGGGGAGCGGGACTGCTGAAGAATGAACATAAAATGCAGTCAGCATTATGCATGCACGTATTAATTCTTTTGCAAGCAGAAATTGGTGGAAATTATTTCAGGCAATTTCCATTTATTCTTACAGCACTTTAAAGTGTCTGATATTTCTGCAGCTGGCTTACCTGTTTTTCCTGGAATTCCCCTGCATCTTAGCATTAGTTAATGTGCAACAATTCGCTATCGAACGTAGTCATTAACTATAATGCAGTGTCTCGGTATGGCACAGCCTGTGTTCCTCACTCGCTCCAATGCTACTGAAGACCATCATCCCTTTTCAGAAGCCCACAAAGAAGATAGCGTGCTGCATGCAAACAGCTGTACTGGAAAAACAAACTGCGACAGACTATTTCGATTTTGGATCTTGTCTGCTTTATCCTCCCCCTTAGGTCTCTCTTTTTTTTTTTTTTTTTAAAAAAAAAAGTCTTTTCCATGTGTAAAATCTAGCCAAGATGTTTAATGGGATAGGACTTTAATGCATCTTTCCATAGAGGACAGCATGGTCCCTTACATTGCAGAGTGCTGTTAACAGTCGTGGCAAATTCTTTTTTTTTTTTTTTTAATAAAGGTGTTAGCATCAAAGTATTAAAGTCATAGTGCCAGGGAAAATAGCAAAGAAAACCTGAGATGCATTAAAGAAAAGCCTCTGTGTAACTTCTGGCTTACTCAGTGATTGAAACTTACTTTGTATGTTCTGGATATCTGTAAGCAGAAGGTTTGAGTCTGTAACACTGTTCCTTCTCTCTGCAATCTGATTACTGTGTTTTCACAACAGCAAAATCACTGTTATTGCTGAATTACAGAATAAATACAGGATATCTCACCACTGACCAGTCATTACTTTCCTTCACAAGTATGACAGTCTTGAACCAAATGTGGTGAAGAGCGCAACTTTCTTCTGCAGAACAGTCCAGACAGCGCGTTTGGCCTCTCTTCGAAAGGCAGTGCCTAAACCTGAGTGCTCGGCCCAGATCTCCCACCGCCGCCCCGCAGACAAATCCACGCGGTGTTGCGAAGCTAGTTGTTCCGGAGAGCGGAGGCAGGGGTTCAGCACCATCCCACGGCGCGCGGTTTGCTTGCTGTAGCCGGTTGCTGGCGGATTCCTTTCTCATCTCGCGTCCGAGCTGGGTGTTCTGCTGCCGACCGGGGCTTAGCCTCGCAGCACGGCTGCCGTCGGTCGGTCGGAGCCTCGCACCGTGCGCGGGGCACCCGGGAGCCCGGCGTTGCTGCGGCCGCGGCCCGGCTGCGCCCAGCCGGGGGCCCGGCATCCCCGGCCGACCCCCGGTACCGCGGCCCGCTGGTGCCGGTGCCCACCGAGGAGGCAGCGTCTCCCGCAGGGAGCTGGCCCCGCTCCTTAGCTCCTCCGGGCCGCGCCGTGCCCGGCCCCCTTCGCTTCAGCCTCTGCCACGCTCCAGGAGCCAGCGCCGGCTCCGGGGGCTTCGGGCAGAGCAGGAGGGCGCCGCCGGGCCGGGGCTGGGGGCGGCCGGGACGTCGGTGCCGAGCCCCGGGCGGGCCAGCACCTTCAACGAGAACTTACAGAAAGGTTAAGGAGCAAACAGGGAAAAAAAGGCAAGACGAAAACGCGCACGAAACGCGGCCGGGCCGCTGCCCGAGGAAAAGCCCGGCCCCGCGGGGGCGAGCAACGCCGCCCCCGGCCCCGCCGCGCAGCCCCGCGCCGCCGGGAGCCGCCGCTCCCTCGGGGAGCCCGCCCCGGGCTGGTGGCAGCCGCGGAACAAAACAGAGAGTGAGTCAAAAAAACCCACCCCGCTCCCCGGTTAATATTAGCCCGGCTCGCGTCTCGCAGGGAAATCCCCGCGGCCGGCAGCGCTTGTTTGCGCGCCGGGGCCGGAGCCTCCGCTTTTCCGAGAGGAGGCGGAGCGCACGGCGGCGCCCCGACGGCCCCGCAGCCCCCAGCATCGCGGCCCCGCAGCCCCCCGGCAGCCCCGGCCCGCAGGGGTCCGGCGGGACCCGGGCACCGGGGAGCTACGGAAAGAAAGGTGTCAAGTTAGCATAATTAAGAGATTTATTTGTCTTCTCTTAGAAACGTTGTAAGCACCGACCCTCCTGTCGAAAAGTTTATTTACAGAGCGGCCGGGGAGAGCCCCCCTCTCCCGCGAGCTCCCGTTAGTGGTTGTGCATCACTCGTGTTAGCTGCCGCGCTCCGCAGCCCGGACGCCGGGCGGCGGCTCCAGCGCGAGTATTTACATCCCGTGCGGAGTCCTACTACAAACGGAACACTTTTAAGTCACCGAAAAGAAAAAAAAAAAAAAAAAAAACAAAAACAAACCAGTGCGTACAAAAATATAGTCTCTAAAAAAAAAAAAATCCCAATATTAATAGGCAGAAATGTACAGCCATACTAAAACCAGGGAGGGAAAACTTTCCGGTCTCGGCGTCGCCGCTGTCGTCGGAGCGGCTCGGTAAGGCACCCCGCCGCATGCAGCCGGGGGACCGGGCTCTACACCACACAAGGCACCAAGGACACCTCACCACGACGGCACTGCATGCATCCATCCTCCCGCCGCAGCCCCTATGTACACCCCCCGGCCCGGCCCGGCCCGACGCGGCCCGGCTCGGCTCGGCCCGGCCCGGGGAGCCCCCCGCGGCGCCGCCGGGTGCTCGCCGCGTCCCGCCGGGCCCCGCGCCCCGCCGCGCTGGGCGGCGGCGGCTCCGCGCTGGCTCCTGCGCGCCCCGCGCCCTCAGGGCGTCCGCGTCCGCGCCGCGCAGGGGGCCAGGGCGGCCCCGCTCCCGCCGCCGGGCTGCGGGCACCCGGCCCCGGCCCCGGCCCCGGCGGCGGCGGCTCCCGCTCCCTTGCGCTCCTTCTGGCGCAGGTGGATCTTGGTGTGCCGCTTCCTCTCGTCGGAGCGGGCGAACTTCCTGCCGCAGAAGTCGCAGGCGAAGGGCTTCTCGCCGGTGTGCGTGCGGATGTGGGTGGTGAGGTGGTCGCTGCGGCTGAAGTTGCGCATGCAGATGCGGCACTGGAAGGGCTTGTGGCCCGTGTGGATGCGGATGTGGCGGGTGAGCTCGTCGGAGCGGGAGAAGCGGCGGTCGCAGCCCTCGGCGGGGCAGGGGTAGGGCCGCTCGTGCACCGGCGTCTTGCTGGGCCGGTTGGGGTACTTGCGGGGCCGCAGGATGGGCCGCAGCGGCAGGTGGTGCGGGCTGTAGGCGCCGCCGGGCAGCCGGGCGCCCTCCGCTCCCCCGCCGGGGCCGGGGCCGCCGCCGCCGGGGCCGGGGGCGCCGCCGGGGGCGCTGCCGGGGGCGGCGCCCGCCGGGGGCGCCCCCATGGTGAAGTTGCGGATGGTGGAGAGCGGCGTGAGGGGCGGCGGGACGCGGAGCGAGTCGAGCGGGCAGGGGAAGGGCTTGCGGTCGGGGCCGGCGTGCAGCTCCCGCTGGCACTGGGGCGGCGGGAAGAAGCCGCCGTACTCGGGGATCATGGTGAAGAGCCCGCCGTCGGCCGCCGCCGCCTTCGGGGAGGGGTAGGAGGGCGGCGGGGGGAACGGCAGCGCCCCGCCGCCGGCGGCGGGCAGGAAGGCCGAGGAGGGGTCCTGCGGGTACAGCTCGCCGCAGCCCGAGTAGGGCGGCGGCGGCGGCGAGTAGAGGTGCTCCAGGTCGGCCGGCTGGCCCTGCGCCATGGTGCAGCCCAGGGCCCCGGCCAGCGGGTTGGGGGAGGCGGAGGCGGCGGAGGCGGCGGTGGCCGAGGAGGAGGCGGAGGAGGCGGCGGAGGAGGCGGAGGAGGCGGCGGAGGAGGGCGCGCTGACCCCCTGCAGGATGCCCGCGCTCACGATGTTGATGATGCCCTCGGGGTAGCAGCCGGCGCCGGGGTACTGCGGGTCGATGGAGAATTTGCCCATGTAGGTGAAGGTCTGGTTGCGGGGGGCCGGGGCGCCGGGCGCGAAGCCGCCGCCGTAGGGCAGGTCCAGGGCCCTCTTGTCGCCCATGTCCACGTTGATCATGCCGTCTAGGGGGGCAAGGCGCCGGTCAGCCCCGCGCCCCGCCGCCCGCCCCGGCCGGCTAGGGGCTGCGGGGCTGCGGGGCCGCGTCGCGCACATGTCGCGCTCCGGCTGCGGGGGCTGCGCCCCGTCGGCCCCGACTTCGCCCCCGAGCCGGGCGCGGAGGCGGCGCGGTCGCGAGGGGCGCCGGGCGAGCCCCGGGGGGCCGCGGCCGCCGGCCCGGTCCGGCCCCCGCCCGCCGCCGACGCCTCCCCGGGCTCCCGGGGCCCGCCGCCCCCCTCGGGCGGCCCGGCCCGCACCTGCGCGGGCCCCGCTTACCTGCAGCCACCCCGCTCATCTGGTCGAACGGCCCCGCCAGGTCGGCATTGGGGAAGATCGCGACCGAAGTTGGCAGCGCGGCGGAGATGTCATCCGCGGGGTAAATGCCCTCGGGGAGCTGGTGCACGAACCCGCCGAGGGTCACCGGGATCTTGTCCGCCGCCTTGGCGGTCATCATGGGGGCGGCGGGCGGCGCGGGGAGCGGCGCTCCCGGCCGGCGGCGGGCGCTCGGGGCGGGGACGGGGGGCGCCGGGGGGCCGGGGCTCTCCCCTGCCTCCCGCTACCGGCGCGGGGGAACGGCGCGGAGCCGGCGCGGTGCGGGCATGTGCGGGCGGGCGGGCGGCCGCCCCGTCGCGGCGGTGCCCCGGGAGAGCCGCGCTCCCGCCGCCGCTCGCGCTGGAGGACAAGTCTGGCGGTAACTATTTATGGGGGCCCCCTCAATGCCCGGGACGTCACTGCCCATATAAGGACTGGGGAACGGGGCCCGGCGGTCACGTGGGCGCCCGCGTGCGGCCCCGCCACCCCGCGCCCGCCCCGGCCCCGCCGCGCCCCGCGCGCCCCGCGGGGGCGGCCCCGGCCCCGGCCCCGCTCGGCCCCGCTCGGCCCCCCGGGGGCCGCCGCCAGCGCCCCGCCGCCCGCCGCCGCCCAGGGGGGGGATTCCGGTGGCGGGGCCCTTGGCCTAAAAAGGCGAGGATCCGGCCCCGCCCCGCCTGCCCTAAAAAGGCCTCGTTCCGGTACGCCCGGGGCTCGGAAAGCCGCGGAGGGAGGGCCCGGGGCCGCCCCGCCGGACCCCGCTCACTTTCTCGGCAGCCCGCGACCGCAGCTCGCTCGTGGCTTTTTATACACACACACACACACCGGTTGTTTTCTCGGGTACGGGTGGAAAGTGCCTGCGCTATAAATACCGCCGCGACAACGGAGCCGAGACGGGGGGGGCTCTGCCGGCTGCCACCGGGCGCTCGGCAGCCCGGGGCCGGGGCGGGCCGGGGGCGGCGGGGGGCACGGCGGGGTGCCCCCCGCCGCCCCCGGCCCGCCCCGGCCCCGGGCTGCCGAGCGCGGCCTCCGCTGCCCCATCCCGCTGCCTTCACAGCCCCGTTTCGCTTTTCTTCGCACGCCACCTCTTTTTCCCGCTGATCTCTCCCAGAACAAGGGGATCGAAGCAAAGAGTGCTTAAATTCGAGCTTTCTTTTTCCAAGCGCTAAAAATAACCTCCCCTGTGCCTCCCTTCCCAGGAGAAGCCAATCTTCCCTGCACTGTTCCCAAGCTCGGAGCTTGCAGCCCCTACATCTTCCTGCTGATGGGGGTGTCACATGTAATTATGGTTGAAAGCTGGATCCCATGTTATGTTTTTGTCACTAATCTCATTACTTTGGAATATTTCATCTGATGACTGTTTATTCCTGCTTTTAGGAAAGCAACTCTCACGCTATCTGTAGTGCGCAAGGCCCCTGTTCAGTGGCATACAGGGGGAAAGAAAAATCGACAACCCAAGCAGCAGCAAGACACGGCGACATCTGAGAGATGCTACAAAAGCACACTCCTGCTCCAAAGCAAGAAACCAGCATACACGGGAAGGCTACAAAATCCTCATCGTTCAGTTTTAACTCTAGATATCAACATTTACAGGTTTTAGGACATTAGGGCACGTGCCACGTGGACTTACCTCTGTGTTGGGTCCCAAATGCTGTCAGGTCGCGTCTCGCAGGCTCCCCTCCACCCGTGCAACACCTTACACCAGCTGAGAAAGGCTCTCCCAATTGCTCAGTTTTTGTTTCACTGCTCCTCCAGTCAGCGCAGAACCCAGGCTAGACAAGAGCATACCTAAAAAAGTAAAAGCGTCAGGGGCATTTGTCATGCTTTCTAAGGAACAGTAGGCATAAATCTAGATATTTTCCCTTACGGGTGATCTGGGAAGCGCACATAGTAATTAGGAAATTATATATATAATATATAATATATACACTTAGTGTTTTTTAACATATAGTAAGATTTTTTTTTTTTTACCAATTCTTTCTAGCACTTAATGTACAGCCAATACAGTTTGGCAGGTGAGACTGAGTTGAAAGAAAGCTCATGTTCAATTTCAGTAGGATCCTAGATATTTTGGTTTAAAAAAAAACAATCTCAATTTAAAAGTTAAATTGTGACAGAGAGACAGAGAGAGAGAGACAGGTTCTGGGAAATTTGACTGAGAAGTAGGAGCAATTGTATTGTATTTTATTGTATTCCTTTCCATTACAGCGGAGCTATAATTGGTCTCATCACTACTATGAAAGAACAAAATATTGGAATCTGTTGTGCGGTGGGGCAAGTTACTTTACATGAATTTGAGAAACAGGTAACTCTAAGAGTATCCTCCTTACTAAAAAACGTCGTGCACGTGTCGGATACGGGTTTAATTGATATTTGACAGCATCTTCCTATATTATTTTAAAATACCACGTGCCCACTGATGACACTAAATCATAAAGCACACGAAAGAGAGAAGAACCAGAGTTTCACATCCCCATATCTCAACTCCACCTTTGAACCAACTCGGCAAATTTAACACTCTTCCGCTGTGGCAAAGGATTCCATGAAAGACTGACACGAATACAATTTAACAGACATCCTGGCTAACTTCACATAAGGAATACTGCTGTTATTTGACTTTGTTGGTTCATTTTAAAAGCCTTCTTAAGGATGGGGTAAATTGTGCCTGATTTCCAGCCTCTACGCAGACAACCAAGTCACACTCAATGGGAGCTTTGTCTGAAGGGCGGCAGGATCTGGTGCAGGGCAAGATGGAAACATAGTTAATGCTTGGTCTTCAGGAAGACGTTGACAGATGAAACTTGAATGGTTCTGGTCCCTTTTCAGATATTCGTGCTGTAGAGCTCTGCATGTGTTTTGTGCCTTTGATCCTCATTTGGCTGATTAAACTAGCATCCAGGGTTAGACCGTCCAACTCGTACTGACGTCAATGAGCCTTACACGCAAAAAATCCTACTGATTCCTGTGGTTCCTATTAACCACGTGGTTTCATATGACGGACAGATTGTTGGTGTAAATTGCCAAAGCCCCACTCACACCAACAGAGGAGCTGTGCTTCAGTGGCCCTGTATGCGTGCAAGTATCTGGCTTCTCCTTGGACTCTGCAGCTTCCAAAGGCAAAACTACCCAATTTGCAACCCACCCTGAACCCACTCAGGGTATTTTCACTGACTGATTTCAGATCATTCAGTAGTGAATTGGAAATGAACGCAGAAATGCATGCTAACTTTGTACTGGGTACCTTGCACGTTGGGATTCTCCCAAGAAGATTTATACTTACACGGAGCGGTCCTGCCTTCTCCCCTTACCGGTGTGACATGTCTGACTGGATATAGCGCTGCCTGAGTGCAGAGGTCAGAGCTGAAGGGCTGAACTTCTCTTTCACTCCCAATTTCTTTGAACACCCCCACCCCCCCACCCCCACCCCCGGATTTATTGTACTTGTGTACTTGCTTTTTTAACAAGGTGCTAGCTGGTGCTGCACTGGGTGTATTTCCCTGTGGTCATTCTCTACTGTGAGCACCTGAGATAGAAGCTGCAGAAGTAAAATTGCACCTGAATTTAAGAGGGCTAAGGAAGAAAAGGCAACTCATCATCTGCAGGAGCTGGCAGCACCATTTAACCAGCTTAACACCACACTTCCGAGTTGCTCCAGGGGGGTTACTATGCTTTCATAGCAAAACTCGACCGACCTCATGTGCTAACAGCAGTGATACCAGTAGGTCTGCTTGGGAAACACACCCTCACGCTTCCACTGTGCACCTCGCTGCTTTTGGGATATTAGCGTGACCCCAGCTCAGCTGGGAGCTGGGTCTTGCTCCCGGATTAGAGGAAAGTGATCCTGTCTTCTGATGACAGCAAGGAAAGTTGGTCCTAAGCCTGTGCTAGATTCAGGGTGTGGTTTGTGGGTGCTTTTTGTTGCGGGGGATTGGGGTTTGTTTGTTTACACATTTCACATAAAAGAGAAGTTCTTGTCTCCGAAGCCGTATTTCAGAGTTTCATAAATTTGCCCTTTTTCATTGAAAGTAGAGAGATCTGGCATGTCCTCACAGGAAGAAATACTTGTTTACTAATGCCTTGTGTTTTGCCAGGGGTGTCTGCTGGATTCCCAGGCTGCAGTCAAAAGCCACTTCCCTTAAATCTAACCTACCATTCCCTCACAGACCTGCCACAGGGTCTCAGCCTTTACTGGCTGGTCACTGAAAGCCAGTGCCCAGCCAGGGAAACCTGGTGTAAACACGAACCTACAGGAAACAGCTGCCTGACTGCTCGCATGCTAAGGGAAGGGGGGTGGTTAGAGAGTAGAGGAGAAGGCATCCCAGTCTGCCCTTAATTATGGTACCTTAAAACCACACTCTGCGGTTTTCAACCAAGGCTTCTTGTTGTCTTAGCGTGAATGCCTGTAAATTTGAAATAAGTAAATGACTGTATTGTGAGGAGTTGGCTCAGGAGAGCTGTAGCAGCATCCTGAGGGGTTCTTTAAATGTCAATAACATTTTCTAATTCAGGCTATAGAAGTTAAGCCTGTGCAGAATCAGCAAGTTACTGGTATAAATGTGTGTGGCCATAAACAAATACATATAACAGAGAAAACTTCCAGTCAATTAAAAGCAACAACAAACTCGGTCACCCCAAATCTATTTTTGTTTACAGACAACTCATTCTCGTTATTAAATGCGCGGAACACTTGGATATTCCTGTACACGGTTCCTAGCATACGTATCAATCTGTACTCCTACCTCTGCTGCCCCGTCCCTCTCCTTGCCCAGCAGCCGGGGGAGCCGGCCTTCCCGCCGGCCGCAGCACGGGAGCGTGTGCGGCTCCACTGCCCTCTCCTGGGAGCAGGCGCTCGGGAGCCGGAGAGGACTCGGCCTGCAGAGCAGAAAGCTGCGCGCTGGGCTGGGTGCTCCTGGTGTTTCAGCGCACGGCATCTCTCCGAAGCTTTGCGCTGCGGATGTGCTACCTGTAGAGACACAAATGCAGAGCCTCGGTGGGTCCCAGATCCCGGGCCAGGGCAGCAAGGTTGCCCGATGGCTGCAATCCCACAGGCTGCGATGACGCCCCTCTCCCCAGAGCATTAAGGTTAGACACCACGTAACGCAGAGAGGCACTGGGAGCAAGCCATAAAGGAGGCATCCCAGCCAAAAGGCCCTCCAGCACCCTCTCGCATGGGGCTGGGAGCCTCAGGCAGCCCGGCCAGGCGCTCCCGCTCACTGCCACCCGCCGGGTCTCTCGCTGCCCAGGAGCCCAGCACCAACCTGGCCCCGCGGCCAGCCACGCCACCCGATCTGGCCCAGAAGTGTCCCAGGTGGCCTGCAAACTGCACACAGCTCCGTGACCAAAGTCAGCGGCTCCTCCACACATGTATAAGCTGACTGGGTAAAATATCAGCTCTGCGTGATGCTTGCTGGAAAAGAAAAAAAAATGTATCTCACAACAGGGAGAGTAACTCAGATATAACTCATACATACACCACCCATGTGACAAGACTCTCAAAATAATGACTTTGTTTCTGAATAGTGATAGTCTGACTGCTCAGCTTTACTTTGCAGCCCTTCCTTCCAAAAGCAGCTTCGCTTAACTTTATATTTCCTGCTCTAATGCGTCTCCCGCACTTTGTGTAAATAACTTCTTGTCCAAAAGCTGCACTGGTCCTCTAGCCCAGAGTGAGACTGATTGAACACATCCTTTAACAATGCAAATTGCCTTCTTCTCTGAAGGACTGAAATAAAAGCATAGCAAGTGTCACACTTTCAGTAATGTTGGTTCCATTACCTAGTGCCTGAGTACTTAGAAAGCTTGTCCAGAAGGCTATCCAGATGTGCTCAGTTCAGAGGAAACACCACCTTCAGGACTGGGTAAGGCTTTTTATCCTCAGCTGGAGAGTAAGGTCACATATCGCATCTCTTCAGCAGACCAGGAGCGAAAGCAGAACCCTAGCACCATTTTCCAACCAGTCTTCTGAGATGAGAAGCAGAAGAGCTCCAGGGGGTATTTCTCAGAAGCTTCCCACCCCTCCAGGGAAGTTGGAGCCGTTCGTGGGATTTCTGGATTGCCAAGGACTCATCTGTGTTTGCCATGTCTGTGTGCTATTTTTCACAACCTGTTTCCATTTACGTCTCATTTCTCCGTGCCTTGGTCTTAAACCAGTCTGTCCTGAGCCTTGAAACCCCTCAGCTCTTTGCTCTGGGTAAGTCAGTCTGAGGGTGGTTCTGACTTTTCCTTATTTCTTATCATCATTTGTTTTCTGCTCCCAAGGGCATGGCTAGATGCTCAAGTCTCACCAGAAGACCAGAATACTGCGAACTCCTGAGAAGGGTGCTGAGGTTCAGTGCCAGCAATTTTACCCACTGGATGGTTTTCCATCTGAAACTGCCAATAAAGTTTATTGGAGCAGACAATTTTTAAAAAAATCCCACGAGAGATTAAAATAAGCAACGTGTTTTGCTTTAAAATTTCTAGGACCAGATCTTCAAGCAGTGTAAATTAGCATAAGTTTTCTGATGCTCTAACCCTTACAATCTGAGTGCAAGTCAAAATTGGGCTTGATTTTATTTAAGGTTTGGTTACTTTTCAAGGCTAAAACTCAAACTGCTCCTGAGGGTGGGCATGGTGCTTTTTTATTCTGTATTTGGGCTGCTTCCACCTCTTTTGCAGGAGTTTATTTCTATCTTTATTTTCTCTGCTGAGATGTATTTTCCTTATTCTTTCACCTCCCCTCTCATTCATCTGTCTCTCTTTACTCTCTATTGTCCAACCTTTTCAGCTCTTTTCTCTCTTCCCCCTCCTGTCTTCCCTCTTCCTTGGTAGTTCCTTTTCCTTCCCCCTTATCTCTCAGCAATCGCTGCCAACAGCTATATTTGGAATAGAGTGGGAACAAGCTATTCTTGTGACTTTACTTTGAAATAACTGAGAGGAGCAGATGATTTGCTTTGAACAAATAGAGGATACATCGAGGAGAAGGCAGGCTAGTCATGTCAAAATGACATTGTTAGGGAATACCTGCCCAGCAGGTTTGTCTTTCCCAACTCTCAGGATAACCTAACTAGCTGTGAGTTTCTGTTTGCTCTGTTTTAGCTTTAAATCCTCCTTTTGTGCAAAATTCCTCTTTCCAGGTTAGTAGCACGAGGTCCTAACAAGGCCTAGTTCATCTTCACAGTGTCTGGGCACTCGTACATCAAGGGGAATGACTGCCACCTAAAATCTCAGATGCTAGAATTAGCTGAAACAGGATATATACTTGTTTAGCACTTGAACTCAGTGCAGTTGTATCTTCTGGTATAGTCACAGGATACTGTTACAGAGTCCCACTTGAATGGACTAGGACAGAAATATGCTGGGAGGAACAACTTCCTATCGAGCAACATGATTTCTCTGTGTCCTCTCACATTAACTCCTCATCACCACCTGTTCCTCATCACCATGGCCATTTAAACTGTTGCAAGCAATGCATTAGCATAGCCAGTGAGAACCAGAGCTACGCGAACAGGACAAAACAGAACGTATTTCCCCCTGTCCTCTGTATTTCTGTGTTTATACGATTAACTCCCACATTGGCAAACCAAACGAGAATTGAGGCCAAATGAGAAATTCAGCATTAGAGCTTTGCATTTTGTGCCTGTGCCAAAAGACGACCCAAGTCTATTTGTCTGCTCTCAAACGAAGCAGGTTCTATTAAAACCGTACTGCTGTACACGTGGTCGTGTGTGAAACTGCTTCATACAAAGAAAGATGCGTGAAATTATATGCAGAAAGATGTAGGGAAAAGATCTTTAGTTGCAAGTTAAAAAAAATCAAAAGCGGGAAGGCTGCTAAAGCTAAAAGGAAATGATTCTTCCACCCATTAAGGACTTCCCGGGACTTTATAAACCAGTTAACACAAAACATAATGTGGGGCTAATGTGGGGCTTTCATAGTTGTCTCTGCAATAATTGTTAATACATTCATTTTGCCAACAGAATATGCATCAATACCAATGTCTTAGGAGGGCAGGCTTGGCTGAGTTGTAATGTTTTTCTACCAGATCATCTAATATAAAAACATCTCAGTCTTTGAGCAAACAGGCCCTTTGCCAGCTCCACACGTACTACTACCACCACATTACAAATCTTGTATGTGCCATACCAAATGGAGGCAAAGCAAGGAGAAGAAGGAAGGATCCAGGATAAGAAGTGACATTTACTTTCAGCACTACTCTAATTCCCAGAGACTGCCAAGTGTCTCTTTGGGCTTCTCTCCCTTAAAACTGAGCACAGAAAAATTTGGTGTATGCTGCAGACGTAAGAATATATCAACATCTCATACTCAATTAAATGAAAGTGCAGTGGCTAAGTGTTATTTCATCAGTAGATGAGTTTTTGCAATTTTGTGCTGCCATGGAAAGCAAATTTGTGTTCCCAACCCCAGGTTTACAGACACAAGTGAACTTTCAGGTATTTAGGGAACACTGCTAAGTCCATGGTGAACTCAGAGAGGATTTAGCCTTCTCCTGTTACCTTCTCATGGGCTGTCCCATCCTCACCATACTGACAGCTTGCAGCTTTCCTCTCAGCCTCCTCAACTCTACATGCTCAGCACAGCTGAGTAAGACAACTTGAAAGAGCCTCTGGAAAATAATATTGACTTTTAGGGCTCCCAGTGCACTATATGGGCTGCAGACCTGGCCAGCCTGCTGAAGAAGAAGCTAGCCCACAGCTACACGGATCTCACTGGACCAGGCACCAGAAACTTTTTCCAGCACTCTCAGCAGTGTCAAAGTACCTTTGCTTTTTATTACTGAGCAGATGCAGATGGGAGTAAGGATTGTCAGTACCTAAGCCATGACTGAACCTCACTGAGATTTGCAGCGTAGGCTTTCTCCAACATACTTGGTCTGGACCAGCTGAGAAGATAAACATTTTCTGAACCTTTCTACCACCACTCAGAATGGAGGGATTTTTTTTCTACCTGTAGTTAGTTACCCTTGCCCACAGTGTGTGACATTGTGGATTCAGTCCGCTTTTCTGCCTGACTGCATCTGAGCCCATTTCTTCCATCTCACAGAATGGCACTGGCCATCTTACGGGAGCAGGACTGGCTCCACAGGGAAGGTCAGGGCACCTACCCAGAGAAGAGCCAAGGTCCAGTAGGAATATGCAGCTGGTGTCCCAATTTCCACACTCTAGCTCCGAGCAGGTCGTGAGAAGCTGACAGGCTGTGCATTTGGAGAGAACAGTTACAACCACCACTGGCAAATACTTCACAGGCATCCTAGAAGGGACAATCACTGTTGCCATAACCCTTGAAGAACCTGGGAAGAAAAGGTGTGAAGAAAGAACAGCAATGAACAGATGTTGATTTTTACTTTTATCTACAAGAAATATCAAAGAACAGGAAGTATTCGCCTGTGATGTACAACGGACCTTCCTTACAGCTAAGCTGAAAAATCATCGTATTAAGAAACCCATCCCACAACTCAGGATAGTCCTTGTGTTAGTGCACCACTAAAACCACCAGGACTGCAGCCCTGGAGGAGCTGACCAGGGCTGTTCTGGACTTCGCAGGCTTTCTGGAAAGCACACCTATTGTAACACAATTTAAAGTTGAGAACATGTCTAAAAAACACACACAATGTCAGAGAAGGAATTAAATGGTGCTTCTCTCCCCCCCACCCCTCCAACCTCATTACAGGCTAAGGAAAAATAATGTATGGAGAATAATACTTCACCATCTAAAGAGTTTTTCTGGTTTCTAAATCTAGTGAAGAGTCATTGTATATTTTGACAGAAAAATGAATCAAAATAATAAAGTGAATACAAAATTATATTGCTGTCAATAATTTAATTTACACAAAATAGCACTGTGACATGGTAATTGTTATATATGATGCAGCATTCAGTATAATATTTGGAGAATGCATTATAGAAAGTCAACATTTAACTACTAAAATCAACTTACATAATCAAAGCTGTCAGGGAATCTTTACAGTTTTATATTAATTTGAATGTAATTTACTATAGAGGTGTCATTCTTAGAGGTGCTTACAATAGTTAATGATCTCTGCTTTTCCATTATAAAATCCTATTTTCAAAGGCTTATAACTTGGTCTTAAGAACTCTCAGCCCTCCGGCACATTTTCCTCTTCCTCACAAAACTATGTTAGACATTTTAAACTTCTCTCTCAGAGCAGAAAGTGCGGTTACTTTCAAAATTCGTTTTGAGGATTTTCTAATTTGCTGCTTGCTACCCAAGGATATCAGAAAAAGAAAGGTTCATCACAGCACCAGAAGACAATGTTATAGTTACGTTCTTTTCTTCCACTTTCCTGAATATTTTGCCTCTCAGACCATTTTTCTTGATGAAGAATCTAAGCATCTTCCAGTATTGCATCCTTCCTTCTCTCCCCACCACGTGAACAACTAAGGTGAACCAGAAAGTGCCAAGGAATCTTATGTTTCAGCTCACATCTCTTAAAGGCTAACCCTTCACACAGAACAGTAAAACTAGTATCACCTCCCGCCTCATCAGCCTTCTTACTTCTTCCCGAGCAGCATTTATCCTCCATGGTGAAAACATTCCTAAACATTTCTGATGTGAATCCCTCTAAGCCCTTCCATTGAATCCCATGCTGTTAAAGGCCTGCTGATCTTTGGTGCCTTCTCACACAGATGATCTTTTGTCTATGCTCCCATCACCTGTGTTTCAGTTACTACAGCATGCTCTTCCCTAGCCTGGAGAATTAAGCCTTGCCTGCGACTGCTTTGCCTGCGTCTCCTTCCTGTTGCCACCCTCCTTTATCCTCCCTCTGTAACACGTGCCGCTTTCAGATGCAAGGTGTGCACAGTCTCCTTCCTCTCTCATTGCTTCCTGTGACAGAATAATCCTCTGCCTCTGCCTGGCCACTGATGCCAACTTTCATCTTGTTCTTATGCAGCATCAAAACACTGCTTCACGCTGCCTCCCATAGTGGTAGAAGTCCCCTGAAAGGATATGTAAGACAAGTTTATCGTCTTCTGGAAACCTTGCTGGAAAGTCTATGTAAAGAAACACGCCATCTGCGGCAACAGGGTGGGTGAAGGCCACTGCCCTTCATCCTGATCAACACTGCCTCATTGTGCCCTTGCCCTTCACTGCCAGCCTACCTTTGTTACCCCCACAGTTCCATGGATGGATCCCTCTTCAAGTAGCAACCACGCACGCACTGTGCTTATACAGCCTCTAGCAGCTGTGTCCTGGGACTATGACTGTTTCTGACTCCTGGCTGTCAGTGCGTTACCACAGCTCTCTGAGGCTCTGGATTTCAAGTCTGAGCATTGGAGGGAAAGGAAAGGCAAGGAGTTGGCAGCATTTAGTTGCTTCAATCTTTTTTGCCCCAGAGAGAGGACACTGAAGACCAATTGTCCACAAACACTTTTTACCACTGAGGCCACACTGTTACAGGTCATATCCAAGCCAAGAATCTGAAAGGCAAATTGTCAGCACAAAGATATTATCTGTAATAAAAGCAAAGCCAATTATTAACTTGTTTGCTTTGATAGACCTGCTCCAGTTCAGGGGTCTAGTTTTCCCAAATTCTGCTCAGATTCACTTTTTGCATCCATGCCTGCTAGCTGTCGTTTTGTATCTCCTACCCTCTAGCTTTCTCTAACCTCAGTGTTATCTGACCAGACATGCTTGAGCCAATGTGCAAAACTACATCCAAAACCGAAACCATCGTCACCATGTAATCCTCTAGTTTTACATGGAAGCAGCTGTCACTTGTGCAGCATCCCTTTGTTTCCCATGCAAGAAGAGCTTTTTAAAGTATTTGTGATACTCTGCTCTCCCCAATCCATCTTTTTACGGCCACTTCCTTTGTTCAGTGCCACCACTTAAACAAAATACTTCCTTTTTTGCATCATTGCCCATTCTCCTTGTTCAACAAAATGAAAGTATCACTTTCTAATAACATGTCACAAAAAATGGGAATCTTCTAATAACATGTCACAAAAAATGGGAATCTTCTTTCCCATTCTTCTTTTTCTGACAACTGTGTGGTTCTGTAGTTTCAGACAAAAAGAAAATCTGCTGCTTATGTTTCATATATTGAAACTGAAAAAAAAACTCTTTCAGAGGCATGATGCTCCGATGATGGACTTCATTCAAGAAAAATGTGATCATATTTAGACTGGATAGAGCTGGTAACTGACTCAGTAGTACCAAGGTTGCGAGATGGCGTAACTCTCATCTGGGGCTGATTACAAGAAGAAAGATAACATTGAAAAAAAATTGTTTCATCTTCCAGATTCATAAATGAGTGGTAAAAAGGAACTCTAGAGATGACTTTTTTCCCCAGTGGACATTCAACTGGACATAAGCAGGATGAGTGTCTGGATGAACTATATTCTATAAAAAACATTTGACGCGCTTCAGATCTTTATTCTGTTTTTGTAAAAAAAAGGAAAAAAAAAAAGCACTAAAAGCCTGGCTGTAAAGAGGACTACAGGGTGAAAGTTTCTGGATGTTATTTCCTCATTCTGTGTGTTGAGAAGCCAGAACTAAAAGATGAAACTTACAAGTCAGAGTAGTCAAGGACTGCATGTATCTCATTTTCTGCGGAATGAATGGGACACGACAGGCACAGGACCTTAGGGGATGTTCTTCCAGACTGGATCATGATTCTTGTATTTTTACTGTTCCTCACAGGAAAAAAAAAATCCATCAAACCGGTTTATCTCCATTCAATATTTTTACTCCTTGAGTCTCAATGAAGAGGTTTTTCTCTGATGTAGGTAGCGCTGCCCGCTCTCCCGAGGTTGACGCCCACTTCATTCAAGTATTCCTAGTGCAGCCAGGGATGTTAGTGGCTACTGGCTCACAGCCAACATCCCACACATTTCCTCCGCAGCAAAAATGCCTTAATTCTGACCCACTGTCTTTCAAGTAGATAGTGAAAAAATCAGTCACAGAGCTTTGCTTTTATCTGTATTTCTCCTTCAGAGAGATCTGCAAAAAATAAAGAAATTAGACATTGTCCTTTTCTTTTTCAAGGTCTGTGGTCAGCAAGGGTGAGGCTTGGTGCTGCTGTTAGTGCTAGAGCCCAAAGAGAAGCCGAAGGCATTCAGACAGTGGTGCTTACAAATTTGGGCAAAAGGAGTTTGCAAGCAGGGTAACTGTGTATGTGTGTGTGTGTGTGGGGAGGGGTGGACGGACCGACCACACTGTCATCACACCAGCAGCAGCACCCAGCACCTCTCCTACTCAGCAACTCTTCTGCACACCCCTCCTTCTGAATCAGGTCAATCATCATCTGTTGTAAGAGCTTGTGTTTTTCAGGCAGGACATTCAAAAAGATCAGAAGGGACAGAAACTTTTGACTGCCAGCTGAAGTTTTCCATCCTCAGCACAGATACGAAGAACACTGCTGATGTTACCTGATAAGCGCAGGGCAGCATGTTCCAAGCCCAGCATCTGAATGGGCAAGAAGAGCGTGTACATGCTTATGAACTGGGCACATTACAGGCCTGGCTCTGCCACCGCTAATGGCTTCGAGCTGTGACAAATTATGCAACACATGCATTCTTACACCCACAAAAGCCAAACACATGCATGTTTTAAGACCAGTGCATGGAAAAAAAAAGGCACTGTGGAACAAAGCTGTCCAATTCATAACTCCATTGCACAGAACCTTAAAGGAAAACAGTACAGGCAAACAGGTCTTGTATTTGTTAAACCAGCTGAGCAGAGGTGAGAAGAGATACAGGGATGTTTACAGGGGAACTTGGAGCCCAGTATTACAATCTGACATACAAGGAGGTCTATCCGGAGGGCCAAAACCAGAAGCCAATGGGAAGAAAACGGCTGGCAAACAATTTAGTTGATTTCCAGCAGTGTATGGTGCTGTCAGGATGAAAGAAAAATAAACTACCCTCTGAGGTAACCAGTTATGGTGTCATAAATATTTGATAGAACAGGTTAAGAGAGTAAATATAAAACAAAAAAAGTATAGGGAAAGAAAACCCCAGAGAGAATGACAACCTTGGAAAAATGAGCAAGTGCAAGGAAGATGACCCAATCTTGTGATAAACACACAAAGATAACTACTTTATTCAATAGAATAAAAAAGAAACAAGGAAGATACCTAAAATGGAAAGAAAGGAATTAATTAAAAGAAACCAACACACTGACCTTTCATAAATAAAATTTCAAAGATTGCACACATGCAAATCTGAGAAGCAGGTTGGCTAGAAGTTCGGAGACAATTAAAAAAAATGCATTTCTTGATATCAGAAAGAAACATTTAATTATAATAGTGATTATATGTACTTAGTAGTGGTCAGGATGATTATGATCTTAGAAAAACTACATGGAAAGCAATGTTGCATATAGTGACTTTAAGGAGAACTGCAAAATGTACAGCTAAACTTGAGGAATAAAACTAAAATAGTAAGAAGAACATAGGTTAAAATACAAGCTGCAGAAAAATGACAGCAGGAATTATTTCAGAAAACGAGTTTGGATAAATTGGATAAAACACAGGAAAAGGCTGATACCCATCACTGCTATGACACTTGCATTACATCTCACTTCCAAGCGCGGAGTCCAATTTGGAAGAAGGCAAGAAGCAGAATATTCTCTTTATGGTGAAAAAAGGCTTCTTTCTTTTGCAAGTTCCTGTGTCAGTAGCCATTTTATGGGGCTGCCAATCATGGCAAATCAACTGAAAAGCCAGATCATTTTCTAAAGCATCTACCTTCCTAGAGAAAGATTTTAAAGTTGTCTGTGTACAATCCAGCTGCCGCTTTTAATCTTTCCCTGACAACAGTAGTTGTTTTATTACTTTGACAGTCATTTTTAGCCCATGAATAGTACCACAGTCCTTGTAAGATACGGAAATTCTTTTGATCTACAATTTCATAAGGTTTAGCAATGGACAAAGGATTTTTCCGGTACACTTGATCACACACTTGCTGAAGTTTAGGCTTAGAGCTACTAAAAAGGCACTGAGCTACCCATTTGGAGAAACACACAAAAAAATCTTTTTGATGAATAATGATTGCCAGAAAAAATAATTTATAAAAATTCTACATATTAATAGGAAATTAAGAACAAGGTTATTCTGAAATAACCTTGATACGTTGCCAAAATCACTTTTAACTTTCACAGTTTTAATGTAGTATGATCTAGAGGATAGAAAGTATGGATGCAAGATAGGCATTGTATGTAGGTACAAAAAAAGGAAGGCATTTCTAGCTGTCTGTAGTAACTAAGAGAATATGGGAGAAGACTCAAGCAGACATAGTTTTCTAGCTTAATGGCTTGTTCTATTTGCTCTACAAATAAGAATTGCATGCTTTGTGCAGTCTCAAATACTGTATAAGCTGTAATATAAAATGTATTTCCAAGCAAGAATAGAAAACCATTTATCAACCATTTTGAATGAGAAAGTGATTGAAAATTATCAAATCTGCAATTTTTATTAACACAAGCTGCAGTACTTTCAGCACTTACATGTTTAACTTCACACACATGTGCATCCCATTTTCTTATCCTATTCACATGGGAACCAATTCTATTTTTCTTTGTGTATAAGGAACTAAACAGAAGGCCTTTGTGATACAAGTGTAAGGATGTTTCTGGGACAGTTATCAATTTCGCAGTTAGCCAACTATTAGATTCTAATTTTTTGAGTCCTCCTTTCTAAAATAAAAGTGCAGTGGAGGGTATACATATATGTACATATACATATATTTACCCATGTAAAACCCAGCATATCTGCACGCTCTTTTAGTAACTGAATTGATGAACTCTGGCTTGATTTCCTTTGAAAATTGTATGTCCACTAGCACTGCCACTTTGCATAAGGACATTTATTTCTAAAACCCATAACAAGTTTTTAATTTAAAGTAAAAAGAAACAATTCTCTCTTTTGCTGGGTGCAGTTAGAAATCAGTCGTCTTGATTCTCAGATGAGTTTGGTCAGAAAGAGATTATAGGAAGATTAAAGGAAGGACAGGAATTCCTCTCCCACTCCCTGCGTTGGAATTATTCACACATCTGTAGTATTTCTCAAATGAGACTATTTCAGAAGACAAGAACATTGAATATCATACCTTTTGCCAGACAGCTTCAGTTTATAATCTCTTGAAATTTCCACAGAATTCCCCGAAGTCACATCTTCTGGCAAAACTCCAGCCTGACCCCTACAGTCTAACATTCACAACACAAATATTTCGTCCCAGTATTTTTTTTTTTTAATCAGACAAACCACTGCCCTATGGTTTTATTACATTCTTCTGACAAAACACTGAGATTTCTGTGTGCAATTATTAAAAAGCAAAAACAAAACAGACAAACAAGCAAACAACAACAATAGTCTCCCACAATCAGTCAAAACTGACCCTGGTATCACTGACCTTGAGAAACCAGCTCTCAGTGCAAAGAGATCTTCACCTCTGTTTCTCTGTTTTTCCAGATCTCTAAATGAAAGACTTTTTAAAGGCCCAGCCTTGTTCTAGACACTTAAAACTATGTTTGCAACCGCGCTGTTTTGGGGTAACACAAAACTCTGAGCTCTGTATATGCAAGATTTTTCTTTCCATTCTTTCTTCCAAATTAGGAAGACTAAGAGAAAATAATTTAGAATCATAGAATATTCCGAGTTGGAAGGGACCCATAAGGATCATCAATTTAGCCTCTGTTGTTTGCTAATTATGTTCAGAAGTTCCTACAGAACATCAGCTTCTTGTATCAGACTGTTCCTGCATTCACTATGTGCCCAAGCATTTACCCATTCAGCTCCATTAACTGAGTTATTCCCTATCCTTTTCAACTGTTGGAATTTCCTTTTGAGACCTCAGTCCACCAAAGAGGGAAAGATGCACTTAGTGCAGGAAACACAGCCCTATGTTTTTGCCTCCCTCCTGCCAACACTTGCAGTGCTTAAGATAGTACATTCTGCAATAAAAATGAATGAAAATTTGAAATCATAAGTGGAGTTGTACTGTCATAATCCACTCAAACTGCATCTCTTGTAGGTGTCATCTTTTCTGAGTACTGGAAATAATGAAAGAGAGGTCTGGCTATGAACCCTGCCAAAGCCAGGAGCAACTGCCCCACACAAAGCAAGTTGCAGCTTCCAACTGTTTCCAGCACAGCAAGGACTGGGGACTTCTTGCTAAACCAAAGTGCC
The DNA here is from genome assembly GCF_040182565.1 of Anser cygnoides. NCBI lineage: Eukaryota > Metazoa > Chordata > Aves > Anseriformes > Anatidae > Anser > Anser cygnoides. Next base: position 27,564,399 of record NC_089879.1, on the reverse strand, counting down.
ACCAGCTGCCACTACACAGCTGACAAGGAGATCATTGCATGTACAAGGCAGCAGCTCCAGAAGGCCTGCAGGATCTTTGTGGGAAGGGGACTAGTTAAATCTCAGGATGTAGAGGCTGCTCCCCAACAGTCACGCTTATTTAGCTGATGATTTACGTCTACAAAAGCATCAACTTCTCAACAAATTATTCATCAAAAGATTAGCTTCACTCTTTCTGATTCACAACACTGACTTTCAGGACATTCAATCTAATAATTCTGAAGTAGATATGAATAAACAAACATGGCATTATGCTAAATTCATTAATTATGCACCAAGTTACACAGTGCGAAAATCACACACAACACTGGGAGCTTGTAGAAGATGTGTCTGCAAAAGATAAAGTATTATCTACATGATGAGAAACATCATTTCACTTTTAGCTTTACCTGTTTTGGATGTTTCGGCTAAAATGTGTTATTAATTTTCAAGTTGTGATTGACTGATCTAACATGATATCTCTATCTGATGTTTGAATGTTCTACACACTGCACATAAGAGCAATCTGCCTAGTCTGATGTTCTGTCTCTTACAACAAGCAGCCACTGACAATTTTTTTACAGAGATGCATACAAAACTGTGCATGTTTAGGGCCATCCTTCCCTTGTGTACTCATTGGCCTGCTTCAGCTTCAAGGATTCTTTATTTGGAAGGTGCACCTAGATCATATTTGACAGCGCCTGACAAAATCTCCTTTCTCCCTGGAGACACCCTTTGGTCACATTAGCTGAGTATGTTTTCATAGCATCCTCAATACACCACATATCACAAATGTTGTGGTATATGATCTGTTGTTAAAATAACCATTTACTTTAGTGTTTCTCTGATCCCACACAGAACAATGGAGGAATAGCTATATCTTACAACTGAAACTCTTAAGAGCTTTCCATCTTCAAAGGGGAAGAAAAGAGAAGAAAAAAGAGTTCCCTTCTCATCAGGAAGGGCCCAATCTTTTGACATCAATAGACTCGGATCATCTCTTGCAGGAGACAAACGTTCTTTTAGGAATTACAGTCCCAGCTGAAGCTTTTCAATGTTGCTGAGCAAATCATAAACTTGATTATCAGATAAAGCTTTTCCAGGGACAAAATAGTGACTGTGAAATCACTTGCTTCCTAGACACCCAGAGTTACAGCCAAGGGAGGGGCCAAGAGAACTAGCATTAAGCTGTGTTCATAAGGACCTTCCAGCAAAACTTCTTCCAAGCACTCACAGGTGAGTATCTGCTTTTGTTCAGACTCAGAACCCATGCAACTCCTCACCTTCCTCCTCCATGTGACAGTCCCATTCTCCCATCTCCTTCTGGGGATGAAGGATTCTTGTTTCCTCCCAGCTTCACTTACCTTGTCTGAGGTATCAGCCTATATTCAGTACTGCTGGACCAGGGGGCCTGTTTCAAAATGCAGTTCAGTGTTCTCTCAGTGTCATGGTAACCTAAAAAAGGAATTATACTGACATTATAATAAAAAAGCTTGAACAACAAAGAAAGACTCCCTTGGCCAGTAATACTCTCATACCTCACTTCTCTGTTGTTCTTCCAGCAGTCAGTCCAGGCTGGGGTGTTGCAGCATCACTCCAACAGCTGGCAGGAGCACCGTCAACTTCCCTTTCCTCCCAGTTTCCATCTTCTCACTCAAATCAGAAACTACTTTGTATTATCGACAAAGGAGACAAGGAGCCATACTTCTGAATACTGTGTGTATATAAGAAAAAGGATGCTATAAGAAAAAGGGTCAAAATAGGTCTGTAGAATTTGTATAGATTTTATATATATTGTATGAATTTACCTGTTATTCAAAATTTCTTAAACTTAACTAAGAAAGCATTTGGTTTGAGTTTTGGGGTTTCTTCTCATAGGCGGTTTCCTATACAAACACATGAGGCTGCATTACAGCTATATGTTTCTTTTAAACACACAGTGCTGTAGCAATATGAAAATATCTGTGCAAACCTTGTAAGGGTGATGTTGTTAAGCCCCGCATTAGCATATTGATGTTTCTAAACCCAGCAGATTCAGGTACCATCATCCCCCATTAAAGCTCTCTCATAAATTTTCTACAAACAGTTTTATAAACAGACAAAACGTCTGTATCCCTGACAAACTTAGTATCAGTAAGAAATCAAAAAAACTGTTCAGGAAATTTTCAATAAACGAGGTAATATTGTGATACATATTAAGATACATGTTAAGACAACACATTGCTTACAAGTTTCTGAAGTTGAATATGTAGGGCTGCTGGATTTCTTTTCAGCAACAAATGGTGGAGGAAATTGCAGAATTGCTGGTGCTCTTGCCCCTTTGCACTTGTTTGCTGTGAGACTTCTCCACAGTCTATTACAATTTAATTTCATAAATATCCCTTGAAAATAGGGGTTTAAAAAAAAAAAAACAAAAAAAAAAACACAAAATGGCCTGCATCCCCAGTACTGAAAAGTGAAGCAGGCTATATTTAGAACCACCTTTGCAGAAAGGGGACACCTCAATAAATGCTCTGTGTGGCCATTTGTGAGGGTTATGTGTCTGCCGATGCAATCTACATTTTTTACGCTAATAGTACAAGTCAGAATAAATATCATCTCCTCTCATGTGACAGCCCTTTGATAAAGCAGAATTGGCCTGGTTGATTAGGAATACGTGTCAAACACAGATAATGGGGGAATCCCTTTCAGCAGTGTCACACAACCTCAGCAACCATAATGAGACCAATTTAATGAGCCTTCTGTTTTACAAGAGATATTAATTGCAGTCCTGTCACATAAGGTACAATTCAAGATAAAATACGTAAAAAGGAAGGGGATGGGATTTCATTCCATTTTTGTCAAGATTATAAATTTTCTTGCAGGATCATGAATCTCCGGACTGCTGATCTAAATACTCCAGGTGGCTGACACCACCGTAGAACAATGCGTATTGTTACGAAGGCTGTTGAACACTAGAAGAATGCCAGGCTTTTTGTTCATATTTCTGCCACTGTGATTTTTATTCTACTCTAGGCAGTTTTCTCTTTTTTATTTTTTTTTAAATTCTATTTCCATCTTTTTGTTTGTTTCTTTGTTTGTTGTTGTATTAGTAAGAATGCAATGGGAATCTGCCTACAAAAAGAAAGCACCATTCCCATGTATTCATCCATGATGGTGCTTGCCTTTTCTCACTGGTATGGTCATCATCTTAAAAATGTTTTTGCAAGTGTTCCATTTGATGCTTCTTCAGCAAGGCTCAGAGACTTGCAATTAAGCATACATCTAAGTGTTGTGTTGGATTGGAGTACAAATTATATTTATGCATGTAAATCAAAACTCTCAGTTCAGGATTTCAAAAGATATATCCGCATCCAATTACTCTTTATAACAGAACATGTGCTCTCCGTTTGTGTATCACACCAACTTCGCATTGCCAAAGCATGTGCTCCCAGCCAGGGCTCCTGTGATTGAGGGAGAGGAAGGACCTGCTAGGTGACAGATGCTCGTGGCTGTGGCATGGCAGCGGGGACGCTCCCCACTCTGCAGCCTCACCTGCAAGTCAAAGCAGCTGCAGGCTGATCCCCTGCACATGGCAGATGCTGAGCAGCGGGTGCTGCCTGCACATGCATCGCGGGATTGAACAGGTCTTGGGCACTGCTTGCACATCTGCTTGCGTTGGGGATTAATTTAAAATTAATTCTAATAAACACATTGTCACGTCAGCAGGTGCAATGTGCTTCCTAACCAGGTCTAGGCTTTCTTTTAGCAATGGGTACACCTGCAATGAAACAGTGGCTGCAAAGCCCTGACTGCAATATATTCAGCTCCAAACATTCCCAACCATATCAAAGCGGTAGAAACTTAGAGAAACTTAGTTCTCATTCCTAATCCAGTCATCAGGTTAGAAGAATTCGGTTGCTGTGAGATCCTGCAACAGCAGCTTTGCAGAGAGCATTGCTGCTTAACAGCTGAACCTTAAAGCTGTTCCCACTCCTAACCCTTTTGTTCTGGCAATGCCAAGAACTGCAAAAACAGCTCTGCTGTACTGTACTCCCACTTTGTTGGTCATTAAAAAGTTGACTATCTCCTGACTGAGAAGGTGATAGATGAACAAAAGCAAGGATGGGCTAATTTTTCTACAAAATACGTTAATAGAGTTGTAGGAATATTTACCACCTAGGTAGGGCTTTACACACTAGCCCGAGATGCTATGCCAGACATCTTAGGACATCATAACAACAGTCTAGAGCTGCTTGCTGTGAGGTAGCTTCTAAGAAACTTTCCTTCCATACATTGGTGCCACAAGTTAAATCTGTTATTTTTTGTAAGAAGCCTACATATTCAGGAAATGTAGTGCTGAAATTCAGTCAGCCATACACGTACTGCAGAATTCAAAGTATGGTGCAAAGTCGGTCAGGCAAATGAAACAAAACACTGAAATACACACTTTCTCTCAAGTTTAGCCTTACACAGCAAAATATACACATGCTTCAGGACATCTCTCTGAGCAAAAGAGGGTCCTAAATCCCATCCTCAAGAAGTTACTCAGGGTCAGATTTGGCCCAAAAATGCAAATATATACTAACTTCCTCAGATGTATCTTGGAGTCCTAACTCTTATTAAAATAAATAAATAAATAAATAACCTAGCTAGAGTTTGGGTACCTCAGTAACTTCACAATTCCTGTCCAAGGAGTTTAATTTGCTTTTGAAAAGAGATGCTTTAAAAATCATAAATATGTAATTCACAGTAATAAGATCTTAGCACTTGCTCCCATACTTGCTGGACCAGAAAGCAAGTTTGACATTGGAAAGAATAGCTCTTTACTGCTCATATGAAAATGCTGGGGTCATTCCAGGTGACCCTGTGCAGAGATAAAAGGACCAACAGAGTTGTTGTGAGCAGTATTTTCTGATTATAAGAAAACAAACAAACAAACAAACAAAACGCACAGATGTGGGCACATTCTCTAGAATAATTATTGATTTATCATGTCATGACTGTTTTATCATTTTTTTATTTTTATTTTTTAACATTTTCTTTAATGGAAAATAATGATATGGCAGGATAATGTAATGCACTATTTCATACTATGCATCTCACAATATCCTTTTCTGAGATTTTTCATCTTATTTTTCTGAAAAGTATCATGTATATATAAGCTACTAGCAGTCCCCTTCGACATTCTGACCATGAAAGAGTACACTAGAATATTGATAACCCAATGCAACATTCTAATGTTGGAAAATATATTACTTTTCAGTAATTAAAATGACTCAACAAGAAAAACATGAATGAATATATCAACTCATTTTCACAGTCTTTTACACTGTCACATCATGAACAAATAAGAACCTCAGGTATGTAAAAGCAGCATTTGCTCTCTCCTGCAAGGAGATCACTTACCACTGAACTGGGACAGACCCTTTTCTGTGACCTCTGTGAAAGCTGCCCCCTGGCTCCCCTGCAGTTAACGCGTTCTGACGATCATCCTTTGTCTCAGTCACATACTGGCAAAGGACTCTGCTTCACTGAAATCAATCAAACAAACTGCTCCAAGCTTTAATCTTTTACACAACAGCCAGAGCAACAGAGTGCCATCTCACGAGTCCCATATTTGTAAGCATTCAGTAGAAGACGTGACATATTGCCTTCTCTGTGATCAATATGACAATTGATATTTTCACCTTGTTCTGTGAAAGCTGCTTCCTAAACCAAGCACCTGTGAGTAAACATTAGCAAGGGCAGATTGGTCCTTGTATATTAAAATTCAACGACCATGATAAAACCTGGGAGCGCCCAGAAAACAAGCTTCCCAGTTTACAAGAAAAGGCAATTTCCCAACCATCACAAACCTGCCAGAAGAGCATCTAGACTTCACAGGATCAGTATTAAAATGCCACTGAAGTGGTGCTCCCTAGCTCCATAGCCCAGGCAGGGAACGGAGGAGAGTGTCAAATGCCTCCTAGCATTTTTGTATGGCTTTTCCAAGACATCTGAAATACCTCAGGGGAGCAGACACCTAACACCCTCTGGACCCTTCAGTTTGCCCATCCTGCATGACAGCAACTGCTCAGCTCTGGGGTTCTGAGAACAGCAAAAGCACCCCGAAGCCCTTGATTCAAGGTGGCAGCTGCCACAGCTGAAGACCTCTAGCTACTGATTTAAACACCTTAGCCTTCCAGCAAACATCCCAAAGCTGCAGTTCAGGCCAAACCCTTCCTCCTTTACTGAAGTAAAAGTAATGGTTAACGTCCAGGTTAGCTGTGCAGAACAGGTCTGGTACCCTGGGGTACGAGATTTCGCAGGAGCTGGGGAGTGTGTGTGAGAAGTGTTGCTAGCTGGTCCCCTCTCGGCTACCGTTAAAAAAAAGGTGCTTGTTATTCCAGAGGAAATTAGAATACTTTATGCTCACAAAGTATTTAAAATGCAACTACTTCAAAAAGACAGGCTACAACTGAAGTTTTCAACAGCCGCTTTCAGAGCCCCACCCTCAGCAAAGCAGAAAGAAAAGAAACAGGAGCTCAGCATTTCTCACAAAATAGGGCTGTGTAAAACCCCCAGGCCAAAAATACTCTTCAGACATCCTTGGAGAGCATAAAAGATCAAAACTTCAGTCTCAGCCCTGTGTATCTGAATTGCTAATAGATGCTCAGTACTGTCTCCATCTGCAGTGTCACACAATGAGGATTAGAGGTAATCGTGTTTTTAAGGAAAGGGAGTGTTTCACATTGCCAGAAGCATCTTCAAGACTCAGACTCAAATTTATGATTTAGCATTTTCTGGTTTGCCCTGGACTAGCTTTTCCAATCCTCCGTTTATGAACAGCTGCACCAATACCACACTGCTCTCATGTGCTACATAACAATGGGACATTGCAAAACTACAAAGGCTCGTCCTGTCCATTTAGCTGGCGTGTCACAGGGAGACAAAGCATAATGCAGCCCAGTGAAAAGTCCACCCACAAACTTCATTTCACACTATGAAATGAGGCACTTGAGTTCTCTGCCTTCCTGCTCTCAAACGAGTTCACACGACAACAACTTCAGCATTTTGGGGACAGCAGCATGCAGCCTTCCATAAAGTCACCTGTTTAAAAGAATCATAATTTAAAATACTTCATTCCATTTTGTTTATTCTTTCTTTAAAACTGTTGTGTTCAATCCAATTTAAAATGTAAATGAGTACTGAACAATGAAAAAGAGCTGTTGCCATTGAAGAGAAAAGCCATGTCATCTTATTAAAAACCTAACACTCCTGAATTTGAGTCCACAGCACACTGAAGTGAATATAAAAAGCTATTCCTAAAAATACACTTTCTTTTTTTCACTACCAAAACACACTGCCTTGACATTTCCAGATAAAGTTTAAAAAACATCGTGGCATTGGTTATCAAATGGGCAATATTTATTTTATCAATTTAACTCGCAGCAAAATGTCCATTATGCTGACATGGTGGAACCAAAGAGCTGGACCTCCTCTGCACACACACACACGTGCAAACACACACTCATCTTACCAAAAGCTGGGAGAACAGCCACATGGCTCCAAGAGGAGGAGCAACAAAACCAAACATTAAATGTCAGCAAAAGACATCCTCGGCACAGCTGTATTTGGAAAGCAGTGTTTTGCTGCTACTGGGGTGTGTTGATGGGACTGTACAACAAATGTAGTGTCACAGCAAAAAGAAAGCAAAAGGAAGGGACAGCAAAGAAGGCTAAAAACTACTATTTTAGAAGTGCATTTTCCCCAAGCAGAGTGGTAGAAATAGGTGAGGACTTATTCAAGCAAAAAAATATTCCTAATATTAATCTGTTTTTATCAGTAATTGCATCCTTCCTATCTGGTTTTATTCAGATTTCATAAGCCCACAAATAACTGTTTTAAGCATCTAATTGTATCATTAATTAATTCTCTGCACAAGGAAGAATGACAAACTTGGAACAATTTTCCTAAATGAGAAGGAGACAGCTGATGGCTCAGGTTTCCCAACACTGCTGATCTTTGACCTTTCTGAAAATCCACAGGCAAATCTCCCCACCAACCTTCTCTTGCAGCTGAGTCTCAGCACTGTAAACTGTCAGCACTTGCATTTATTACAGTCGTGATAAAATGTTGGATATCCTTCTGCAAAGCAAAAGGAGGTTGACGGCTTTATCAATTTTATGGGGTTGGAACTAGATGATCTTTAATGTCCCTTCCAACACGAGCCAGTCTATGATTCTATGATTTATGATAACATGGCATGAAAAAAACAGGTCAGACCCTACAATATCCTGAACATTTTCCTCTGCCACAAACTCGAGGTGCCATCAGGGTAGATCCAAGGACACAGTTTGCAGAACTTTTGCCTGAACGCGCTTCTGGCTGTTATTCCAACAATAGTTATACACAGAAATTTTAGCAAGCACAATCAGTACAAAACGTGGTGTCTCCAAACATGGTCTGAAGACAGCTAACATCAGCTTGATCCTGCAGTCCTTCTAAGTCACCCTCATTGATGATAAGGGCCTGTTTTGGTCATTTAGTTTAAGCACAGGCACTGCTCCTTTGACTTGACAAGGGTATTTGCCATATTAAGGATTGCAGGAGTCAGCAGACACGCTGTTCCTCACATTCAGGAGAAAGAACCCATTTAAATATCCTTATGATTAAGTGAGGGCATTAAAAAACAACTCTCTGACATGCAGGTGAGCACAATGAAATTATGGTAACAAAACTTGTGCAGACACAGCTGGAGCAGGATACGGCCCTCAGAGCCAGCTGAAAGCTCCAGGGAGCCGGGCGAGAGATCCTCAGATGGCACAATCACACCCTCCTCTCAAGAAAAGAAACAAAAATTTTGAAGGTCTGTGCCAGTCTTCCTCACTTAAGTCACTGAACAAAACTGAAGGAATGAAAAACAGCTTTCCTAGGAACTTCTGAAAAATTTAGCTAAAGGATTTTGATGGGAGCTGGATAAATGCTATTTCTGTTGCCTTCTCAGGAATTCCTTTGAAAAAACAGCATTAAAATAAATGAACAAATTAATCACCACAGACTTTTCCTTGTGATTACATGACCTAAGCAGTTCCAGAGGGGAAAGTGCTCCTCTGTAACCAGGCTATTAAGAAACTACCCTGCAAATAAGAACTTTCTCTCTTTATTATAATGGGTCTTGACATTGACATTGTCATGTTAATTTGACAATTCAATCACAGTATTTGCTTGAATTGAGGCAGCAAAGGCATATGAACATCAGCCACCAGCTAAGTCCATGAAAGACAAAAGCTGCCCTTTTATGGTCAGTGGTACTTCATGTTGTTTTCTTCCTTTTACCAAAATTAATGGTCAGATCCAGGAAAAAGACAGACTGGCTAAATTGTAATAGTTGTCGTCTTGTTTTAGGAAAAAAGAGGAACCTCGGGGGGGGGGGGGGGGGGGGGGGGGATGGGACAGGACAAAATTCAATGAATCATTCACCAGATCATGTTTCTCAAAGAAAGTGAGCTAAAATTCTATCACAGCTGAAGTAAACTGGCAGAGAATTTGGCTGTAACAAAGACAACCCTCCAAGCATGAAGCTTACCATTTTGCGAGTTCAGGGATATACCTGCCATTGCCTGGCCCCCGCTTGGGAAAGGGCTTGAGGCAGAGGAGCAGAAAAACTGAGTGCAACTCATAAATGGGAGCCAACATGAACGAAAGGACCATGTGCTGCATACTAGTATCTACAGAAGATGCATGGAACCAGACTGAGTAGGTACAAAGACACACCTGCCAACCTAAGAAGTGAAGAAATGGAGAAATGTTAAAATACAATGTCAGATTTTGTGTACTTTTTACAAGCACCTTGCCGACACAGGCCTCAAACATGGAAAAAGACTGATTGCTGTCTCACTTTTTAAACAGAAATTTTTGTACCTTTGGAAGATTCTGGAGTTGTCCAAAAAGCTTATGGAGGGCTTTCAGCAATCTTGTTTTACCTCCATCTTTCTCATATGTACCTTCAGTCTCATGCTGGGTTTCAGCCAGATGATTATGTGTGGTGCTTGATTAGACGTTTAAGAAAACAGGACTTTGTTCCAAACACAGGAGGAGACAGACATGAAACTGCAAGAGCAAGTTGCAGGGAACGAATGGGAGATACTCTGTGCTGGCTCACTTTGTCTTGTGGACCACACTTTCTCTCAGAGGCTGAGCCCTGCTTTTTATTCCTACAGCTCAGGGGGCTGGTCTCCAGCAGAAGTGTGGCATCAGGCTGGTGCTCTAAGCCATCAGCAGTCCCAAACTGTTGTTTCCAAGAACACCATTGCTGCCTCACTTCCCTTCCTGTCTCTAGCCTTTGCTAGAGACAGATTGATTACTAAGAACTTGAGAGCTGAACAGTATATACATTTACATAAATTGCACATTGTGTGAATACAAAGCTTTGGTTCAATCAAAAGCAGCAGCCTCAGAGAGAACCAGATGGGAACATGAATAGGTCGAAATTAATGACTTGCAGAGATATGGGAGAATTCAGCATCAAGTTGTGTCTCTGGTTAAGTTCACAAACCAGTGTCTCAAGAAGGTAACAAGTGTTTAAAGTGAAAACATAAGCATCACAGCAGTGGGCAAGAAACTTAATTGTAACTTGTAAATCAAACCTCAAAGGTCTTACAAGGTCACTGATCTGCAGGTGGATATCCAATAGAAACGTGATACTGTAGACCTGACATAAAAGAGCTCTCTTAATCTCTTCTTTCACATGCATAAGTAACTCATACTGCATGCACATGTCATATCTGTAGTAAACAATTCATTTAAAATCATTTATGGACAGCAGAAAATGTATTTTAATAGTATTTTTCTAAAGGTCAGATAATGCAAAGGAAAATAGATAAAAAAGAAACCAAAGCTTAGCCAAGTGATATTTTGAGGTTTTCTAATCTCATTAATTATGAGATAACATAATGTTGTTAAAAAATAATACATTATAGAATTGAGAAGGAGTAAGTTGCACAGCAGGCTCAAGATTAAGACTAAGGAAAGTCCCATTAAGGCAGTTTGTCCCAAGTTTACTCTTGCCTACAACAGCATAAGAGAGCATACTCTTGTATACAACAGTATGCAAGTACATTAAACAATTATAATATAAAAGTATAATGTTCTCTTTCCAGTAGAGGTGTACCAAACCATAGGAACCCCTATGACTCCTACTCATAGGACATTTGACTCCCCCCACACTTTGGGGAAGGCCACATCCTAAGTTTTTACCAGATCATTTTGGGGCATAAAATAAAAACCAGTTACGCAATTCACTTTCCATAACCCACAGTCCCCAGTAGTCATGCGTACTCTGAACTGAGAGGGCTACCTCCATTCTCCAGCTCGCCAGACAAACCTTACTTCAAAAGTTGCTATCAGGGTCCTTCTGACTTACAGGTAACAGTGCCTGCTGTCACATTTACATTTATGCCTTAAATGGGCCACACTTTCAGAAAGTCTGCTTGCACATTCCCTTCACACCTACACAGCACAAGCAAATGCACACACATGCACACCAGGGCAAATTCTGCTTAGCAACTGAAGCTAACTATGAAGAGTAGTTAGTATTTGCAAGCCCCTAATAGCAAAAATATCAGCACCCAGCCTTCCTAATGCCATGTTGGTGCACACACATGCATACACATCCTGAGGAGCTTAGAATAATGCTAAGGCATATTTTGCCTCTACTTTCTATTTGTCAGTGTGCTTCTGACCTACAAGCTGGAGCTGTTAATTCTAACAATCCAAGATGTTCTCCCCTTTGGGAGAAAACAGCAAAATATGCTAAATACAGTGTATACTTACTAGCTGGGTAGTGGCTTCTCTAACAGCAATAACCATAATAAAGTTGTCAGATCTTCCTTCTTACTTCTCATTTGACACTGTAACTGTGTCTACCATCTTAAGCTATTGTGGTGGTAAGAGTCACATCAAATTGCTCCTGTAATTATCAGTGTGCTTATGCATCCCCAAATACAGCTATCCCCCGGATTTCCAAGAATATTACCAAAGAGCTGAGTCTGAAAAACAAATACAATGTTTTAAACTGTGAAAGAATACTAGTTGTCTGCTTGCTGCAGGCTAAAAAGAGCAGAAGATTTTGCATCCCTGCCTTACAGTTCCTCAAGCAAAGGGCTTGGACATGCACCTGACAGCAGGAGCAGAAGGTTTCTACTTCCCTAGCTCTGAGACGGCATCAGCCTCCTGCAAGAGTAGGGTCAATCTCATCTGGTAACATCCTTCTTATGTCACTTGAGCTGACATTGTGCAGACAGTGCAGAATCTCACTGAGTCATCACCAGCAGCTGTGTGTCAGAAACCTTCTTAGAGATCTTTAGAGGAAGACACCAATACTTATTTACTGTACCACACTGCCTAAATAGCCAGGGCCATGCACTGCTGGCTGCGCTGGATCTACTTCACATGTATAGGAGACTTTCCTTAATGATGTTAGCAGGGCTATGCCAAACACCAGAGAGTTAGAACATTTTGTGTAGGCATTTCTGTACCAGAGGCACTGGCTGCTCATACATTGCGCTTTTGACTTACCCTGCCTTAGCAGGTGGAGGGGGTACAGTCAGTCACTTGTGAGGCTAGGCTGGATTTGTTAATTGTTCAGTGGCAGGCCAACTCTTATTCAGTCAAAGCCTTTTCCACCCACAGAAGTCAGAAATGGAGAATGTTGATCAAGGTCTCTCCCAGCTAGCTCAGCTCCCTGCCATGTCAGAGTTGTTCCTTACTGTAGATTCGCACACTTAGATATCGGTCAGATTTTAAATCTCCTCACAACGTTCAGGGGGACATCATTGACAAATGCTTTCACAGTGAGTGTCATTACAAATTCAACAGCTGAAATACCAATGTGTATCTATTATTCTGTTTGCAGGGTTTTAAAGATGCATCATGGTCCACAGTTGTCATTCACCTGGCGCACACATTTTAATGTCTTGAGTTTGCCAAGTGAGCCAAGCCCATGGGCCAGTTAGTTCCCACTAATGTGGTCTGCCACACAAAGAAGCAGAAGAGAAGTTTCTGGGGGGCCACATGCAAAGTAGCATCTCAGCAGACAGTTTTATCACACACCCTCTCACCTTGCAATGCGTCTCCAGACAACAGTGGTGTGAGACAGGCAATGCCTCTTGAGAGGGATGTAAGACATAGGTTAGTTGGGCTTGGACCTGGTTATGAAAGATCCTTCTGAGCCTGGTAGTGGCTCGCAGCAACCTGAGGAACAACTTGACAAAGTCATGTCCCTGTCCATGTCAGAGATGGTGCAGATACATAGTGTGGCAAAATAATGTTGCAAGCTTCCCACCTTACAAACTGTGAGTAGCTGAACTACTCAAGTTGCCCCTTCCAGCCTTCAGATCAGTCAGTCCCATGAAGGACTTATAAACAAAGTTTTTTTGTCCACGAAAGAAAACTGGAGAGGACCATGGGAGTCAGAAAGGAATTTCCCCCAGGGCAAACTGCTTCCTCACACACACCCCAACCCCCTTTATCGCTAACTGCTGCCACTGCAGTGACCACACAGGACATTCCTGTGGCACTTTCTAATTTTGTGGCTTTTGATCTTTTGCACTAATGGTCTGAGTTTTATTAGAGGGTGCTAGGAAGTTTCATCACTTTGGATGAATGTTTTGTGGACCAGTCTGAAATGTAAGTACTTGGCAAGTCTGTTAGCCTAACCTAATACAAAATGGTATCATTTTTAATGATTTTTCAAATGTTACGCTGAAGGAGAAAACATACTTACTGCCAAAGAGCAGTCTCAGATACTGCAGGGAGAGAAAGGCTAATCAAGTATACAGTCAAGGAGAAAAGCAATGATCCCCCCCAAAATTTGAGTAGATTTACTCCCAGGATCAGGCATGCAAACTGGTTCCTCAACTCCATATTTGTGGGTTACAAGCATAATGCCCAGGAAAGACAGCAGTTAGAATATTATTACCCAAAAGTCTCCTACATCAAAGCAGTCAATGATCGTAGTTATCTAGATAAGCTTTAAAACTACATCAAGCTCTTAAAAAATATAGTGATTGTTTTCAACAAAAGAATTATAAGAAGACCAAAAATTAAAGGCGGCAGCAGGCTCCAGCTACCTATAACTCCAGCTGAAAAATCTTTTCCTTTTAGAATGAATTTATGTTACAAAATACGTTTTGTTTGGTATGCTATTACACAGCTTTATGTTCTTTAATTTTTCTATTCACTCACCTTCTGGAGAAAGAAAAATGAAATTAAAAACAAAAGCTGATAGTAAACATACATTATGAAATATGAAGAATCATGGGACCAACTGACCACTGCAGTGATTATGAAAACTGTAAACTATTTAAAGAGAGTACTTTTCACTGCTCTTCATTAGGGTCTGATTACCTCAGCCATTAACATTTGGCTCTTATTATTATGATTGTGAAATACTGTTCACACTAATGGACAAAGAAAGTTGACGTGGCTATCTTGATTAACTCATCAATAATCATTTGGAATAATTTTTCTTCATTCACTGGATGAATCATTCACATGTCCTTTAATAATGCACATTGTTGTATAGTAAATTAGCATTAAGATTACTCACCTCTGGGAGCTACACTCTATTTCAAAGCATTGCTCAAAAGATATTTGAAATGTGAATTTTACTTCCAAAAAAAAAAAAAAAAAGGATTATCAGAAAACAATTACTTCTTTGTAACTTTTCAGTACACCAAGATGTAGCCCTTGGGTTACGCAACTGAGCTCAACCTTTAAGCCATTAGATAATCAGGAACATATAAATACCCCATATTCCCAACTATTTTAATTCTTTTTAGGAGAGTAAAACAAAACTCTCATTCCTCCTAACACAAATATAAAATTGAATAATGAATTGAAGTAACCTTTACGTGGATAAAGAACATAACAAAAGCACACCAGTTGGTTGTGGATCTGACCTTGCAAACACCTCCACTCAAATGAGGTTTCATAGCTGGTGTGACTGCACAATCTTTACATGTAGAAGTGAGTCCTGAGAGCTCAGTCCTGACCCTGTGGAAAGCCCCAACAAGTCAGCTTCTTGCTGAGGTTCACCTACAAAGACAGGAGGTGGTGAACTTCTGGTTCTCAAGTCATGCTGTGGTCACTGTGGCAGATAATAACTTCTTATCAGCTCTTCCCAGCAGCCCTGCTCACGTCCCAGATATTATTTTCTGTGAAACAGCAGTGGCATGGCATTTCACCCACCTCTTCCCTGCAAAAGCCAATGCTAACAGCCAAGGCAATTCCCGAGATAATCAAGAGTCTTGGCTTTTCCCATCTCGGTATACACTGCTCAATTTTTTCCCCCACAAACACTACATACTACCTCTCTGAAAGTGCATCAAACAGCTGTTTTACCATTTGCCCCTTCACTACCCATTGTAACCAGACCTTCATAGCTCTGAGGAGGAGCAAGCTACTTTTACCTGTCTGCTGGCCTCCCGCACGTGAAAAGTAACAACCACCAGAAGTCAGGCCACCAAGACACTGTCCTGTGTCCCAGCTGCAGCCAATGGCAGGTTGTCAAAAAGAAGACAAAACAGGAGAGATGCATAGCGCTATTTTTCTAATTACTTTTCAAACCACATAAGCCTGTGGTGGAGACATCCAGAGTTTGACTGCATAGCATGGGGACAAATAACTTCTTTTGCTTGTTTTCAGCCTGTAATCTGATAATTTCTTTTGGTGGTTGTTGTATAGGAAAGACAAGGAATAGTAAATTCCCTAGGAACTTTTTTCATGGCTGTCAGGATTTTACAGCTTTCCATAAACTCTTCATCTCTCTTCCACACGAAGAATTGCTAGCTTTTCAACTGCAATGACCAAACTGTTATTTATTTTCTATTCCCTCCTCTTTTCCTGTTTCTTTGTTGTTCTCCCCCAACTACTAAGCATTAACTGTTTCTGAAATCTGTGCTAACACCACTGACAGTGTTCAGCTGACACTGATCAGTTCAGAGCCCAGTACTGTGCATGCAGTGTCAGGTGTGTTTTCTCCCCTCGTGCCTGTTAATTTGCTTTAATCTGTAGAAAATTTCATGTCTTTTTATTTCCTAGACACTTTGTAGCATGAAACTGCTCTGTAAACTTTTTTAAGCCTTTATTGTTTAGGTATTTTTCTTTACCTGCCCTAAATAATGTCACAGCAGTGAACGCACTCACTTTGCCATCACCCGCTTTACAAGCAATTATCTGTGAAGATGTAAAGCAGCCCAGGACCAGCACTGGTTCCCAAAGGACTCTCCTGTGACATCCCTCCATTAAGCAACCCAAATATGTATTTATTAAAAAACAACTCATTTATCCCTGTGAAGAACTTCCTTATTTTAAGTTCTTTCATCTTCTTTCACAGTTTGGTCTCTTTAGGAAGCTTTGGGGAGGGGCCACATTAAAAGTAGTCCAAAACTGGGGGTAAGAAGAAGGGAGAAAGAACACATCGCTTCCATTTCTTTATCTCCCATTTTCCTTCATTCAGACATACCCATCTCAGGTATAGTTTACCATGAAAATAATCTTTCTGAAGACTACTGCGTTTTCTCTTTTTGTAAATGGTCTTTCTGAAACAGCCTGGTTGCCAGTTGTTGTTACGAAGTTATTCTTACAACAGCAACAAAATCACCAAGAACCACATTATTAATTCATCCAGAGAAAAACTGTTTCACAAGGAGGAAGTTACTGTTGGGGATAGAGAAGGAGAATAACATTCGTTCGATAGTTAGGATTAATTGGAAAATAAACTGTGTAATGGATGCTTGTGGAGGAATAAATAACATAATGGAATAGTTGGGGTATTTTCCTATCTTTATGTACGAGTCATCTATATCAATCCCCACTCACAGAGCTGGAAATAAATACTACATAAATATTAAAAAAAACTTTTTATAGTTACAATGGGAAACAAATCTTCCTGTGCTTTACAGCTGAAATAGCGCTTGTCTGCTCTTTTCTCTCCATGCTTTATGTAGCAGCTATTTCAGCACACTGAACCTGCCTGCCGAGCAAGGAGGGCAGCTGTTCATCTGGTGCACATTTCCACTGCAACGGCTCCGGCAGGAACATTTGCACCTCCAGCCAACGCTATTGGCATCAATGGTGCCAGCGGGATCTACAAGATTTCCGCTCTTTCATACACCTATCATATAACAACACTTGAATTGTGTAGGTTTGTCATTTCAGGAGACCCGACTCGAGAGCTCTTGAGCGTAGTCTCAAAGCTCAGAAAGAATACAAACAAAGGAAATGACATGTGGTTTTATGATCACTGCTATAAAACATTTTATCAGCTGAGGGACAGTACCCCAAACTGCAATGCATATTCATACAAATGATCCTCAGTTAATCCGATAATTCTCTTAATTTTGCTACTTTGTACTTATTCTAGCTTCTTAACTGTTGCAATCCAACTGCTGTGTGCCTTGGGTTTGTGGAGGGATCTGGCCTAGCAACTGGGCATTTGAGCCTATGGTAGCAAGAACATTTTTCCATCAACTGCTACAATTTGCAGATTGAGAAATAATTTCATTTTTTTCCTCCTGCTGCCCTGTATTTTTTCTTAAATCTGATAAGATAGGTGCCTTAAAAAGTCACTACAGAGAAAACAACAGCAAAAGACAAGGAAAAAGGTGAAATTAAGACTTAGATCAATGGTTTTGTTTATAGGATCTGAGACACCAGAATTCTTACATTCAGTAAGGATTTTTTTCCATCAAAAATGACTCTGTTTTCCCAAGGAGAAAATTTTGAACAAATTTCTACTTTTCAGTTGGATATAGTTGTGGCTAAGAAGCTTTCACCAGGTTTAGTAGGGTAGAAAGGAGATGCCATTCAGTGTCTGGTTCCCCTTTCATCATTATAGGAAGAAGTATTTCTATAGAAATAGTCTACATACAGTTAGTTCAAAGTCTTCCATGTTCTCAGTTCAGTACAATTCCTGTGTTGTTTTTTTGTTTGTTTGTTTTTTTGACAATGAGCGCATTTGCAATTTTTTTCCTTGGTGCATTTTTTTGTACAAACAAAATAAATATTTGTCTGTTTCACTGTTCTTCTGTTCCCAGAAAACTGTCCCCTTAACTGTCCTTAATTAAGAAACCTTTGTACTTTTGGACCATATTCATGTTTTCCTTAATAATTCATGTATCATAAAGTCATCAGTGCTTAGTGAATTAATTGTTTTTCTTTGTCATTTTATGTGAGAAACCAAAAGTTGTCCTTTCACTTATCACCCAAGAATCAAAATTGCATCAACAGGGGAGAACATGGAAGCAGAAACTTTCAGAACAGTAAGCAGTGAGTGTGAAAATGAACAAAGACAACTGACATTACTTTCCTGCTCCTGCACCCAAACATGGTCTGTCTACTACAAACCACGGAAGCTATTTATGTACTGATGAACCTGATGCACATTAAGTTCACTTGAGGATTTATTCAGTACCCTTATACAATCCTAAAAGACCCTGTTGGAAACAATGAACAAAAACTGGTAAAAAGAGATCTTTTCAGTAGGTAAAATATTAATAGATGAAATTCTCCAATACATTAGGATGTTCTTATTTGTGAAAAATTCAGTGCCATTAACAATGTGCAGTTTGGCATAGAAGCGGTGAGAGAACTGGATCACTAGGTACAAAGATGAAGATTCTCAACTCTTCAATAAAATACCTGCACTGCTGACCCACTGCCACATAAAATCAACTTACCACCCCATGAGGTCTGAGTGGTCAAAACCAATTAAATCGTGTTTCCAGAAAGATCCTGTTTCCAAAGAACACACCCGTATAGGACAAGTACAAAACAACGAACACAAAAAATCTATCATTCCGTTATGAATACATATTTCCTTTGATCACGATTAAAAATAGCGGCACCAGGATCATTGGCTTTTCTGCCATTTTGAAGCATGAGACTCCTTTAATATTCCACTATTCTTCAGACATGGATTACATGTGACCAGAACAGTTCAGATTTCATCTGAGTGAAGTCTTGGGCTCTGCTCTATAGGAGATATGTAAATGCTAAAAATAGCTGCTTGTTCTAGAGTTAATCACAGCATCATGCCCCGTTCCCAAAATGGCTCCTGCGAACAGGAGGTTTGAGGAAAAGCATCTAAGAGTTTTGAAGGTGCTGGATTTATTTATGTAAAAATAGGGCACCATGTCACCTGCAGCTGTACGTTAATTTAGTATGGTCTTTAAATTGATGTGGCTGTGCTATTAACAACAGGGTAGAGCTCACGGTACAACCCCAGGCATATTATCAGCATTAATCAATTAACAAAAGCAATCACCTCCTGAAATCCCTCAGTATGTACAGATTTTCTGGTATAAACCAGAATATAACTAGTTTCTTTAATATATTTAATGTAACAATGTTTTGCTGTTTTTAAAATTAGTATCTGCTGTCTGTAGTCAGCTTGCTTCATTGATCTCCCCTTCTCTGTTGCCTTGTTTTTGTTTTCAAGTGTTTTTCTTTTAAATCTATCCTTTAAAAATTCTTCACAATAACATAATTAAAAGAAAAAACAAAATGAAGCAAAAATTCTTGGCAAATTAGGTGCCTTTTAGGGACAACATACCAGCTCTGTTTCCATGCTTTAAAAATTAACCTACCTTTCACTGAAAACATAAAGCTTGCATACAAAGTCCACCAGATTTTGTAACTTGGTTAAAAAAACAATAACCCCAGTGCTGAAGACATATTAACCTAGTTTTATGAAGCACTAAATAGAGCTTGAGTAAACAAAAATAATCACGAAGGGACAATTTTAATGTTGAAAAGTTCTGAGCATCCAATAGAAAAGCAATACTGAATTGCTGTGGTTCCCCTGGCTCCTAAGCCTGCAGGAACTGCCTGGCCCCAGGCCAGAGGGACCGCTGATGGCCCTGGGGGAGCCACCTCTGCACCAACAGAGGACAGAAGAAGCAAACTCACCCCATGCTGACAAGCTGTGCTGACCTCAACAGCTAGGATGTCTTTTGGGTACACTCCTGGAGCCTTCTGCTTTGTGGGAAGAAAGAGAGGATGCCCGCTGCTCCAAAGGGGAAAGGTCTCTTGTGTCCCAGGAGCCTCGAGCCCCTGCCATTTGCTGACTGCTGCTCCTCCATGCTGGCTGTGGGATGACAAGGGAGGGGAAGCACCAGGAGGGCAGGGGGCTTTGTGATAGCCTCACAGTGCCACCATCTTTGCCATTTTCTTATGTTTCATGACAAACAAATTGCAGCCAACCTTGGGAACTTTATCAGAAGCACCCACATGAGCCCTAAAAACGTGATCCAACTCTTTCCCATAGCACTTTGTTCTGAACAAGTCCCTATAAAGCTCAGTTACTATCTAGGCCTTTTCATCAGTTTTTTAATATACATCAGTAAACAAGTAGTTGCAAAAGGTTTTGAAACAGCTGTGACATAGCATGAGTCAGATATCAATTGGCAAAACACGAATGCTGTGAGCGACAAGCATTTCACAGCCAGGTTTTTCTTGTAATGCAAGAAAGTGAGGAGAAGGGCCAAGACCAGAACTGCCTTGGGAGGCTCCTTCTTTGGTGTGTCCCAGGCAACTCCTGGAAGAAAAGCCTTGCTGATTGGAAAGACCTGTCCCTCAGTGCTCTCTCTTGCCACACTTTCAGCCCAAGCCTCCCATTTTGGACTGTACGATCACGCAGGTTTGCAAAAGCCAAAAGCTCCTGTTTGCACATGCACATCCCCGTCTGTGCAGGTACACTGCAAGACAAGAAAGTGTGCTGCTGCATGGACACAAACCGTGAGAGGGCTTTGCCTACGCACCCAGGTGAGCCAGCCCTCTCAAAGTGGCAGGTAGCGCTACTACCAGCTTTTGAGATGTTACTGAAAGCTGGGGGGGGTTGGTTCTTTCCCTCAAGGTGCTGCTTCCTCTTGGAGGTTTGTGGTCAAGGAAAATTCCGTGTTCATTGTTTTAAATGCTGCTGGACAGCAAATTCGGCTTGTGAGAAACGTTAAGCAGATACCTACCAGGAGCTCCGAGGAGCCTGGACAAATAAACCCTCAAACAACTTGTTTTCAGAATCTTCTGATTTTTAAGCAAATTCCCTTTCTTTTTTTCTCTCTCTTTTTTTTTTTCCCTTTCATTTGACTCCCGATTTCTCCAGAATTGAAGAGAGGCTGGTGCAGCTTACAACAGCAGTTGTTAGCACACTACCACCCATGCTTGCATTCTTGGTGCGGACACGGGCCCGCGTACAGTCTCATACATGCAACTGGTGGCCTGTCTTATCTCTCTCCCTCCCCCGAAATGTCCCAGCTTAGGCCTTGGGACAATAAAGGGCATGCAGGCTACTTTTTTACTCTTTGAAACACCCCCGGAGAATCATTCCCAGGCAGAGGAATGCTCACTATGGCTGTACCCAGTCGCACTAGAATAGCAGGTCTGCATGATGAAACCCTGCTTAAAGCTATCTCATTCACCACCACTATTTGCTTGCCTTGGATTTCTTGCCTTTCACTTCCTGACTGTGGAGAAG
The DNA here is from genome assembly GCF_040182565.1 of Anser cygnoides. Classification (NCBI taxonomy): domain Eukaryota; kingdom Metazoa; phylum Chordata; class Aves; order Anseriformes; family Anatidae; genus Anser; species Anser cygnoides. The sequence goes on along the minus strand of NC_089879.1, from coordinate 27,542,882 downwards.
ATGTGGAGGAGAGACCTTGTGAATCAGGGTGAAAAGCACCAAAGAGAAGAGCCTTTTGCACAAAAATTGAGAAATGCTTTCAGCTAAACATGCAAGCACCTAAGCCCCTGGCTGCATCTTCTTCAGGTTTCAGTACATCTAGCTGTGCCGCTCCTCGAGCCGTTTCCACCCACAGTTACCCACCCAACCACCCTTTCTTACGCATATAATAAAACAAACATAAGTAAGCATGCAAAAAAAGTAGCTTTTCACCATGTCACTCAGAGTTACCCCATCACATTCATGAGCCTGCCTGTCAGAATACAGCTGCTACCAGTTTACCTGAATGCTCAGAGTTTGTCATTTCGTGACTGGAGGCTGTGAATTGCGAATAATGCAAGTACTAAAATCATAGCCCAGTGCCAGCTGCCCTGTGGGAGGGACTATAAACTCTGCAGCCAGAGTAAACAGCAGGATACTTTGAGTGACCACTGCTTCATCCTCCCACACACACCTTATTCATCTTGTCTCCTTTTGATGACATTAAAAGCTGCTGCAGCATAAAAAGAAATATTAATCTGCAAGAGAAATATGAACAGCAATTTAATACTCAGGCAAGCTAACAGATCTGGAAGCATGGCATAGCTGTTACTGTCATCAACCAGCTTTCTAGCTGAACATAAGTTTTGGTAAGTTATGCTTGTCAAAAAATACAGAAGTAGAGACAATATGTGGAATATTTAACTCTATTAGATATTGAAGAAGTTGCATTCAAGCTGTTGAGCAGAAGATGTAAGCAAAGCTTAGAAGAGTTCCCTTGTTTTCCACAAGTTTAGAATATTATCATTCCCCTTTTCTCAGAGCATTATTTTTACTTCATCAAATAGCTGGTGGAAATACAAAGGAGAAATGAGATACTGAACTTCTGGGTAACATTTTTTTTCTTTTGTGCATCAAGCATCCAGGCAGGTGTTTCTAAATAAGCAATGTAAAGCTCTGCTGCTAAACCCATAAGAGGGTTAGTCTGGACAGGTAAAAAGGCACTCCTTAAAAACACCCTCCACCAACCTTTGCAAAAGAGACGATTCCTCTGTTACACTGGCACAAATCTGCTGAGCTTAACAGGTCTAATTTTCAGCATATACCAGTAGGATGCCCGAGGCAGGCCCACAGTTACCAGCCCAGTTAAATTCTGGTAAGGAAAAAACCCGTGCAACCTTCAGAAGGAGCCCAAACAAAGGCTCAGCAGCCAGCCATTGTGCCTTTAACTAATCAGAGAGAAACCACCTGCAGGAATACCCCCTTTTCTGTTTTCTCCCAGCAGAACCTTCCAAATGATGATTAATCACTGAATAAACTGAACAACTGACAATGACATAATGACAAAGGGAAGGCAGAGAGGGGCACCGGCACTGGTGGATGTGGCTCAAGCATGGGTGGGTGGAACGGCCAAAGAAGATGGATGGCCTGAAAACTCTTGACACTTAAGTATCTCCTGTGTAGCAGGAGAACGGCTATGCTAAAGCAAGCTGCCAACTTCAAGCAAATAATGCTCTGCGCAGCAAGCTGACACACTTCCTTCAGCTGTCAGCAGCAACAGAGAGGGGCAGCTTCCTCAGGAATGAACTAATGAGGCTTTTAATTGGGATGTGAGCCCAGATAATAACAGAAATAAGTGATACTGTACATGACAGGATAATCCATTACAGTGGAAAGCATTGTGAATGTTTTACTGATTATATCCACAGATTATCTTACCTATGTCCCTACTAATTTGAAAAATGATGAATCATAGGGTTCAAACAGGACTCAGATGAGTCAATTAGACTAAATAGTGATATCAAAAGCTCATATTTTCTACACTTAGGAATCAAGCATGTTTTCCCTAACAACAAACAAAAATGAGCTATGTTTCACACTCTCAGTTGACCAAGTCATTAGCAACATGGAAGAGTACTTCTTTAAGTTTTCCACATTTTCAGATGTTCTTGTCCCCATGGAGTCCTTTCTGGCAGATGTTTATTAACGGGAAAAACATTTGCAGGAAATGAAATATTGTCTTGCAGCATTCTGCTGATTCCACTTCTAATTTTGTCAGTTCAGGGTTACTTTAGGTGTTTCACTGAATATCAATGTAACGAGAAAACTTGGACTGCTATTAGCCAAGCTCTGCACATCCAGTACTCAGACCAAAACTGAGCTCCAGTGTACAAGTAGGGCATCACTTCTCTCCTTATGCACATAATGCTCTACCTGAAGTTGAAATGCAAGTGGTATAAGGTTAAGTCTTACGGACAAATTCACCATACATCATGGCTTGGGCAGTAATTACACTAATGCAGAATGATTAGGTAAATCTTCACACCTGCTTGAAGATACATGGGCATTAAACACTTTACTGTCTTTGAAAACACTGCTAAAAGATCACCTGATTTGAAAGGTGCTTTCTACTGAACAAAGAAAGGTGGTCTGGCTCAGTCTGGTGCCAGTTTTGCACCCGATGAAACAAGCAGCAAAGTCCAAATAATGTTAATAGGAATAAATCCTCTGCTACTATTTTTGTTATGCTTCTGTTTCATCTTAGGAATGTAGTACAGGTACAAAAGAGGATTTGATGTTTTGGTTTTCTGATTAATTTTTTTTCCTCTCTCCTCTCCCCATAAGGAAAAAAAGAGAGAAAGGAAAGAACTGGGGTGAATCAAACCCCAGATGCTTTTATTTTAGCTTCAGGTTCAGTTAGAGCATTTTTCATTTTGAATTACAACACTGAAAGCAGGAGTATCTCCATGTATCTGAAAACTGCTGTGAATATTTTCTACATCTCAAAAGGCATTTTTATACAGAAAAACATTCACAAACCACTTCATCTACTTAGAATATAAATTAAGTCCAATCTCATTCCAATTATGACAATTTGCGTTTTCTCACTGATTTAACAGAAAAGTTAAACAGACAATTAAGACAAGAAATACTGCAACGATGCATCTGCACTTCCAGACTTTAGCCTATGTCACTATTTGTATGGTGTACTTCATTGGCCAATGGTTTAGTAAAATTTAGCTTTACCTACCATTTTCTGTAAAAGATCTGTCACCAAATGCAGCCTTAGAAATATCTTAGCTTTGAAAAAAAAATAAATAGAAATAGACATTTGAGGACCGAGAGATTTATATGAACCCCAAGTAATTTCTTGGGGGCAGAAAACAATTGTTCAGGAGCATTTATCACTACGAAACCAGAATCTTGTCAAAGTGCCCAGAAAAGTTCTTCTGTAGCAAGCAATGTAAAGACTATTCCTTCTGTACGATTCTTCTTCTCAGCATAGGAGGTGTGTAGTGTAGCATGCAGTCTGCCCACTTCTGTGCAAGTAGCTTGCAGACGCCACATGCACAAAAGCTGTATTTGGCTCCATCCAAGATGCTTGCCCCCCCTACCTCCACAGCACCTCAAAGCACCTCCTCAGCAGTAAAGGCACTTTCCGACTTTCCCATTTCAGTTGCTCTACAAGACAGGGCCACAGAAAAGTGAAAATGAGCACGAATGGTAGCATGGCACTTAGAGAAAGGCTTGGAGCCTGCTCGTTGCTTAAGGACCAGTTGGATATTCTGCACAAAACATCCTGCTTTCAGCTCAGACACTGCTGATCCTTCTGTGGCCTAAACAATCTTTGAAGCCAGGGCTCAGTTCCCAGCATCACTCGTGAACTCTCAGAAATGTTGTCTGTCTTTAATTACAACACTACAGGACTGCCAGTATTTCCTAGGAACATACCCTACATACCCTGAAAGGGCTCCTGAGTGTGCAAACATTTTCAATCTTTTTACTTTCATGCTAATATTTGTTCCATTTCTCCACCATATCAAACAGTTCCTCATGACAGCTCTCCTGCACGTAACCACCAGCTGCCCGTACGTCCATCTTTATGTTTCATGTTAACTGCTTTCATTCCTTAAAAATCACATCACTCACAATAGATGGTCAGAATCCTCCATTCAAAACCTACCCAAAACTGTTCCAACTCTTTCATTTGTACAGTCAATGTTAATTCTCATCAAAGCTCTCCTACATCAACCCCTGTAGGCACTCTTCCTAAATCTTCCAAACTCTCCAGCTACTTTAAGGAATCTTGACTCTTCAATCAAGAATCAAGCCTCTTATCCAACTGGTTTAAAGTCTTGGGCCTACATTGTATATTCCAACCGTTTTATACTGTCCCTTGTCCAAGGACAACAGAAAATCTAAGGTGGTTGTTTAATGGTAAAGATACAACCTTTCCTACAGAAAGGAAAAATTCATTTTCAGCTCTGCCCAGACACCAGTAGCTACTGCCATATTTGCTAAATGTTTTTCTCTACACTGACACCTTTCTATTACAGCACAGACTTTTCCACTGATTTTTGGAATCCCTTTCTGTGATCTCCGCTGTCCTCTCAGAGATGCTCATTATTCACAACCACACTATCTGGAGCTTCTCAATGCTATTTTTCCTACACATTCATGCTTCTACATCTGTATTTTTGGTCAACCCCACAGTTCTTTTTCGATGTCTATTACCAACAAATATTTTACTTATTTCCTTTAGGTTTTCCATAGGTATTTCTTTTGAAAGATCCAGGCGGGATCAGAAGATGAAGATAAAATGCTTTGAGGAAAAGCTCTCTCTCTGTTTTTCTTCTTGCTTCATATTTAGCAGAGCTACCTTCACTGGCTCTTCAGAAAGAAGTTCTGCTAACCTTTGAAATGTACAGATATGAGTTTTAAATGGTTCAGCAACAGACAAGGCTAGAAAATTTGTGAATGGGCAGGGAAGAACTTACCCCTTCATTTTCTTTAGAAGCTTCTTTTCTGAATTCTTACAAAAACATACATCCCAGTGAGTGAGGAAATAGAAGAGAAATACGAAAGTACAGACAGTGCATTTTCCCTTCAAAATGTTTAAAACATCTTGTGCTGTTTCTTTGCAACAGTGAAGATTGATGCCTTTTTTAGGATAATGCTTCAAGGAACTACATTACAAAAAATACCAGCTTCCTTTCAGCTAGTTCTCTGCATGTGGCAGGATATTGGTGAAAATCAGCAAATTTGGCATGTTAATGTTCAACCAGGTACAGTGAAGGGTGCAAAGCACTTAAAGACAGATCAGCTTGACAGACACTGCACTCCAGCCTATTTAGCCAGGCATGTACTTTAGTTGTAAGTTGCCTTGTTTAATTAGCTGCTGAGGTGTTCCATCTTCATCCCTAGTGCCTCATGCCTCATAGGACGCAGAAGCAATCACTGCTCAGGACGATGACAGAGCAGGGCTTGATTGTTCTACAAGATGTCCCATGGATGAGGACCAGACACTGTTGATTAATCATTAACTTTGAAATTCTTAACATCATTTTTTTTTTCTTTTAGTGATGCTAAGACAGACACTTTGGAAAGATCTGAAATGCTCTGTAGAAGACGACAGATTGCTTTGTGTGTATTTTAAAAAGGGCTGATTACAGCAGGCTCTACCACCACACCAATTTAAGAATGGGAAAAACATAGGAAGGGATGGTGGAATTTCTAAGAGAAATAAAAAAAGGCAACTAAAACCACATTCACACAAATGTGCATTTGAAATGTATATAGAGATGTCTCTATTGAATGTAATTCTAATACAATATATATAGGATTAAATCATACTTTGCTGAAAACTACAAAAAACATTTTCTAGCAATCAGCAAAATTCCTCAGTCCACAGGCTTACGTTGCTTGTACAGAGGAAAGAAGAGAGACTCATGGAAGGAAAAAGTACAGGTAGACTGGACCAAATAGCAGAGAACTGACTCCAGAAACTACCCTAAAGTAAGTGCTCTTAAAAATGGATTTCCAGGTACTGTGTTCACTGTAAAAATCTACTTGAAATCTTTTGTAACATCGATTCTGATACACCCTGATACATCCTGATCCACCACCACAGTTTAATTCTCAGATGCTGCAAAAGGATTTCTAGGAGCTCTGCTGCAGAGCATTTCATTTTCTTTATGAGGTTAGGTTATGCATTTAGGTTATTTTGCATTATTAGTTAGGTAATAGCCTAGACATTCATACCTTCCACTTGCTCCTGACTCCAAATGGCTATATAAGTAAGAAATTTTCAAGAGTTCTTACAAAAACAACTTTAGTCCAGTGCTGGCCAATACAGTATTCCCAATATGCATCAGTTTTAACTGTTCAAATCAGTAAGCCCATTCTCCTACCCTTTGAGCTTTCTCTTTCCATCCCTTCAAGAGGTGTTGCAGAGTAGGGCATAGCAATCAAGCCTTGATGTTACTGTATAGCCATCACATTTCTTTGGCCATTTCAATTTGTTGTTGGATCCACTGAGTCCACAGAAGTGCACATACTCCCACTTGCATTGGCCACAGAAATCAAATGACAGTACTGAAAGAAACACTCATCTATCGAAGGAGAGTCAGCTTAACTTTCTTAACTTCGTATCTCCCCTTCCCTTTTTTAGGTAGGTAAGGTTATCCCCTTGTTCCTCCCAGATGCATCAATAACTCAACATACAGCAGCGATCTCCAGCTAGCCATCCCGTGCCTTTGGAAGCTCTGTCTTCTGGCTAAGGCACGTGGTACTTGCCATGCAAGCACTTCCCACCCTTTGCATGGCACACACAGCCCCGTAACTGCATAAGAATCTAAGGTCACAGACTGTCGGCAGTGGTGAGGAGACCCAATTCCCTTAGCTCTTCCCTCATGCCTTCCTAGTCAACCATAGCTCAAGTGCACTGAGCTTCAGGAGACACCGAGGAACACAGCCCGTCTCTAACTCATCAGAAAGGCAATTTTTAAGGAGGTTCTTCAAAGTTTTTGCAAGGCACAGTTATTTTTTGCATTTTTTCCCCAAGTCCTTTAATTGACACGGAGTAAAAGTTGTGTGATTTACATGCGCCTGGAAAGGATGGAAACAGCTATTTTTAACTGTATCACTTGCTTGTAATTCCATCATTCAATTAGACATATATTTTAGCTTCAGGAAACTTTCTTTTCAAGAGGTGAAATGCCAGCACAGTACACTAGCAGAACCATTAGCTGTCAAAATAAAACAGGCTTCATATTCACAGAACAACAAGATCAACTACACACGACAGAAATAAGATGGCAGCGCACTTTTACTTTTCAGCAGCTAGTGCAGTGTTTTCTGTATTAAATTTAATAGGCATTTTACATGGGATGTCAGATATTTTTGTCTCTGCAAATAGGGACCTTTCCTTAAAAATAAATAAATAAATAAATAAATAGAGGTTTCCTGCTGCTTATACAGGGAAATCATTGAGGAACAGAACAGAACTGCAGCCTTACACTAGCAATGACTAGGTAGTCATCATTTTTAAAAACAATGTCACAAAAGCTATTTCTACACTGTCACTCTTAAGAATAATTAGTTTCCATCAAAGCAACAGATTATCTGTTCATGTTGTCCACTGGGTCATTACAATGGGCAACCAATACAGATAAATGGTATCTAATCTTTTCTGCTCTTCTATTGGATTGATTGATGGTTATAACATCTCCAATATTATAAGGCAGAAAAATTATGCTGACATTTAGAAGCAAAAGCACAGAAAGATAAAACTAAGTACAAAGCACAACCAGCACCATAAAGAAAAGAAAAAAAAAAAAGCTAAAGACAAATAGAATAGAAAAACAAATGACAATTAAGCCAAAGGAGAGTTATAGAGGGGAACAGCTATACGTTGTGGGTGGCAAGGAGCTCAATTAATTATAGAACATGAAGGGAAATCCAGGCATTTCCATGAGATGTTATTAAAAGACATATTGACTGAGCTTTCTTTGCATGTTTTGCCTTAGCAGAAGACAAAAGGATTTCCCTGGTATTGATTTGTTCCTGGAATTGGTCGACTTTAAGCCATGAAGAATAACATAATAAGAGGTGGCTGGGTAGCAAACAAGAAAGAACGAATCGCTGCCACTGACACTCACGTTTGTGAGCTTCCATATATTATTGCCTTTTTCAATTTAGCATTTGTTCATATTGCTTGTCAGACAGCAATAAGCCACAAAATATTCCCTAAACTAAAAATGGCTAGCCTATCAGTTATCCTACTGTACAAATAATCACCATTTTCAGCTGACCTGCTCAGGAATACTAGCAATGTTCCTGAGAGGTACTAAATGCCCTGAACTGCTCCCAAAGAGGAGGGATGTACTCAGCCCTTTCCCCCAGCACTGAGGGCACTCATCCCACATTCATCTGTTGCATCCTCTGCTGCAGTAGTTTTGCAGTCGTAGAGGATGACCACAAAACCAGTCCTCCAGCTGAAGTAGCAAGATGAGGATTACATTGGCTGGCTGTGTGACAGCCTGTTGGCTGAAGATCTTTAAACATCATCTTACCCATGGAGATAACAAAAGGGTCTGCTTCGCCATGATGGCCCACTCTGCAGGCAATGTCCAAAAGAAATTCAAAGAAAGTATTTTTCACCAGAATTAAATATATTAATATGAGAAAAATAAGCAGCTCTGTGCTAATAATTAGTACTGCACTAAAGTTGGCTTCTTTCCATGAGAGCACAGGCTTACAAACGTAAATATCTTCCCTTATGCGCTTAACAATTGTCCTCACAGTTATGATTCTTCAAGCAGCTTTGTATAGTATTAACAGATTGACTACAAAATAATTTTCTATGATGAAGAATATATGTATAGCAGGCAACCACCCCCCCTCAATGTATATATCCACGGTCAGATAGCTACCTCCAAAATTACGCTACTAAAATTATATTTCTTCTCATTCCCTGGTATTTAGCTTTTTGATTTATCAGAAACTATCCCCAGTTTTCACCTGTGAAATTTTGGCTATCAGCTGATTTTGTCCTTTCTCTGGGACTCACGTGATATTGATTCCCAGGCATCAGAATACTTCAGGTATGCAATCTTTATTTGGAGAACCAGCTTTCAAAATATCAAGGGCACCAATGGATGCAGTATGCCTTAAGCAGGCATGGACCAAAAAGCGCCTCCACGACACTGATGTTCAGAGATGAATATCTGGATAAAGAACTGCCTTTACGTTTGCTGTCATTGATATCTTTTAAGTATTCACTCTTACTCATCCACCAGGTCACTGTTTCTGGAAAGAATAAATCACAGAGCTACTCTTACTGCATTTATAATTCCAACCCGGAATGAAATGTTTTCTCCGTAAGATCTCTAAAGAGCTCCCATCTCAAAAGCAAGGAAAACGCCAAAGTCTTGACCCATTTTCTGAATGAAAAAATACAAAGTTTCCATCACACCGTTTGTAATATTCCATTAATTTCTAAAAACAGCAATATTTTATTGTTTTATTTTTACTTCATACTTGGTTTGGAATTGAATCTTTTTGTTTTGAGCAGCACAGATGAATTTTTCGTTCCATAAGAGTATTCTAATTTCAGAACTCTAAAACATATTAATTAAAAATGAGAAATGTGTTCAAGCCAACCTATCATACAAATTCCATTTCACTTATCTTGGTTTTGAAAGGGAAATATTTTATTTAAAACTTCATAGCTGTCTCTTCTAATTATCTATTCAGATCTTTTGAAATGATTGGAAAAGTTGCTCCTATCATATGTATCAGCCCTGAGGGACAACTACAGTACATATAACACCTGAAATCATGGTATTTCAAATATTAGATTATGAATGTCAACTTAATATTGATACCTGCAAATAAATAGCATGATATAACATAAATGTTCTGAACAAATTACAAAAATATATGCACAAGCTCCAAAACCTATGTTTCAAACTGTCTATATCCAGCAATATCTTGAGAACAGAATTCTCCACTGCAAGAGTTCTGCTTAAAGTCAATGAGGTGCAACAGACTTTGGCAGTGACCCAATCCATTTCTTCAACTGTATCCCAAGGCATTACGATACACTACAGTCTGGTTCATTTTTATTTTAAATTAAATTTTTCATATCCAAGCCTTTGACACAGAAAAATGTATCATGTTATTTCTCCAATTGTACAATAATTTGGCACTAACCTTTTTAGTTATAAGGAATTTGCTACTAGTATTAATTTATAAAAGGCAAGGAGTGAAATCTGAAGCTTTAGTGCTATTGTCAAAGTTTTCTAAATGTTATGCTCCAATATGTATTTTCTTCTTAGTTGCATTTTTTTGTTTGTTTGTTTTCAAATTTAGGCTACCAGATAACTTCACAGTTGGGCTAACTATGATTGAGATTCAGAAAGTTGATCAGTCTTTCATTTAACTAGTAGAAAACAATAAAACATATCTCACTTCAAAGCAAATGCTTCTCTGAAATTTGGAGCTAATCTGGGAAGCAAAAGGAAGCACCTCTAAAAAAAGTGAAAAGTTAAGCCCATGCTGTCTGAAAGGGGCTTGTACTTACAAATAAGGAAATTGTCTTTTAATTCTTTGAGTTCTTCTTTTGTCGGGGAACATTTTTTTACTCTTACTCCTATGAACTTGAACTTGTGCAAAATCCTATTTTTGCTACCTGTTCAAGTAAATAGGGTAATATAACTTCAACTCTGAGGTATTAGCTCTTCCTCTCAATGGCTCATATTATAATACTTAAGTTTCTTCAATATGTCCTCTATTTTTAGAAAATAATGGATTCAGAATAAAAAGATGAAACTTTCCACAAATGGAGACCCAGAAACAATACAGATTAAGTCAATCAAAATCCTTCAAGATTTTTTAAACATTCCACTTTGATTTTTTTTAAATCAATTTAAATTCCTAAGTGAAAAGTCAGTTGGACTAAAAATGAAACTTTTCATTAAAAAAAAAAGAAACATTTCCATAGTTTCAAAGCTTTTCTTCCATATTTTTTAAACAAATACTGTGTTAAAAATCATCATCATCCTCCCTCCCCCTAAGAAACAGCTTTTATTTCATAGTCTCATTTTCTGGGGAAAAATATTGAAGTAATATTGACTACCTCTACTCCCAAACTTTGGGACCTTTAACCCTGTGATAGTTGCTGGGAGGAAGGTAATCTCTCTCCTCAGGATCTCTGAGTTTGTGCAATTGTACAAATTAGCGGACATCATCTACTTATCACTCTCCTTATGATAAGTAATTTTCAAGAAATGGTAGTGTTCTGATACTACATGTGATATAGCTGAGTGAATGAATGTAAAGTAGGAGGATAAGAAACTGTTTTATCTAGTTTTTTCCTCCCTTCTGTTGTCTGTTTATGCTGTGACATTTTCTTGTTTTAGCTCTCTTATGCTTCTTTGGAAATTAAATGAGATCCAGTATCTCAGAGACTACTGGCACTTATGGATTAGTGAGGCTAACATAATAGCAATTAGCTGAGAAAAAGAAGAAACTAATTGCCTGAATTTAACTTAAAAAAAAATCCTACATCAAAAATCGGGAGGAAAGGTGAGGCTTGATAAAGAAAGTCAAGTTTTGGAAATACAAGGTAAAAGAATGTGCAGGCAAAGCACCTCTCTTCAATTACAGGAGTGAGAAAAATGGATGAAGGAATTGTGGGGCTGCAACGACACTGAAAGAATGGCAGCCTCATGTATTCAGCCTCACCAGCAATCTGCCAGCTGGCACTAACATTTTCTAAACATATCCAGGATACTCAGAACATGATGTTTAAGCGATCTATTCTACTCAGTTTATACCAGGGAACCACAGGCATATTCCACCTGATTGCCAGAACAGTTAAGTTTCACAGTTTCATATGTTGTGCATGGGAAGACAGTGTTTGAAAACCCATCCTGACAACTACATTTCTTTTGAGTTCCTGAGTGCCTGAACTCAACTTTTTATCAGTTTGAACTAGAATGGATCTACCTAACCCTCAAAGAAAGAAAAAAGATATTTGTGGAGTCAGCAACTATTCATGTTTATCACATGGGTAGATAGACTGCAAAATCTGAGATCCTATCAAAGAAAATAACTACAGGTATGGGTGCATACTTTCCTATGCAAGTTGTTAAACTAAATTGAAGCTCTAAGCTGTGACCTACTTTCAAAACAGATCTATTTACATCTCTGATTTACTATTGACTTTGATCAAACATTTTCTTAGCCTAGCTTGTACTCAGAAGGCATTATTCCACACCATATTCTGTTCAAGTTAGAAAGGCCATTTTGCATTTTTATTTAAAGGGGCACAAATAAGTAACTTTTAAAAGCACATCAGGACAAACCCACAAAAAGCTTCTCTTTCTTTTCTATGCTTTTGGATTGCTAAACCTAGACTCACCACTATGTCATATGAAACTCTCTAGCCTGATCACAAAGTCTGCTGACAAAATGTTGTGTAGGAAATTACAGGCAAAATTTCACTTCTTTGCATCTTGTAAGATGGTGAACAAAATAGCATTATGCAAACAGTACTTCTGGCAACAGTGTACCTGGGACAGATAGAGATGCAGGGCAGCAGACTTGGCAAGTCTCAGTCCTGTTGCTCCCTGGCAGAGCTGATGAAAGACAACACAGCACATTTGTCTGCGAGTATCCCTGAAGTGGATCATCTAGCCAGTCTTACCTACAAGCTCAACAACTATTAGATTCCTATCATCCAGGTTTTCAGGTTCGTACACAAAATACAGAGCGGAAAGGCTATTGAGATGCATAGAGACTGTCTAATTTTAAGCATCTGACTTAAGAGCTGTAAATCATATCCTGAGGGCATCCTGCTTCTGCAATGAACATGCACAGAGCTTGCCTGATCTGCCTGGGCTCAAACCTGGGCAGTTAGTGGTGTGCGTGTTCCTCAGTGTACTGCTAAAGAAAGAAAATGTTCTACTTACACCTGATTGCACGGCCAGAGCCCCAACCTCTCTTCTTCCTTGAGACTCAGCCAGGACAATGGATCTCAGCAGGATCCCAGACTCACCCAAGCAGGCAAGGTACAAGGACCACAGAGTGTGAGCCCTTCCCTCTCCCACAAGCACTGGCTCCAGGTCCTTCACATGAAGACCTTTAATGGTCCAGATTTCTCTCAAACTCAAATACCTCACAAGCACATAGACACCCAGACTGCGCAGCTGAAGCTCAGGGTGGCCTGATGTGGCTTCAGCTGTAAGTGCTCTGAAACGCAGGGAAATCGAGTGCCTGCAGCAGATGGTATGGGTATAGTAACCCGGACTGATTTTTTCACCTGTCAGAATAATGCAAGACTTGCAATGAGTTTAACTTCACCAACTCTGGCAGGTCAGTTTACAGGGTAGATGGTTCAGACATAGAGTACCAGTACCTCACTCTCTGAGCTTGCTGAAGGCCATAGCTGGGCAGAGGGCATAAAGAGCCAGTTCTGTGATTTCCTTCTAACTTTGTGAACAAACAGCCCTCTCAAGATCACCATTCCTGCTAGCACTGAATGTACTGCCATTTATAAAAGGTCAAACTGGATTCACCTGTGATTAATTCAATGGGTAGTTTGATTTTTACATTTGCTGCCACACTTCAAAGCAAGAACTAAGAACACACTGTAAACATAACTCTTACCATTAAATTCCGTAACTTATGGTTACGGAAAAATTAAAGTTCCTTGTTTGAAACCAGATGCATTTTCAAGAGCTCTTTTACCTGATTTTGTGCCCACACACTTCAGTGGTATCTGTGTGTTACATGCTGAGAATAGCTTACATGTTCCAGTCATAGGGGAGAGAGTTCTTCGGCTCTGAGCAAAGCTTGACTTTTCAGTTATGAAGGATATAAATATTTCTAGGATAGGAAACTAAGTGCTTGACTATAAGAGCCACATGAGGAAAAGGGCTGATTCATTAGTAAAAGGAAATCTAAATTTACATAACAGTATCTAGACGTAGACATTTTTGAGAAATACATACACTTTGCTTTAAAGTGGCCCATTTGAAAGGAAATTTTTTTTTGATCAACCTTTGTAAGTTTAAGATAAAGGCCTCCAAAAGGACTGCTAAATCAGAGAGGTTAGATATTTCAACAGCCAAGGAACTTTCTTTGACCGACCAAAAACAATTCAGGGAAACAAATGTTCAAATCAGGATTGACATGAGAAGAAAAATGAAAATATTTGTTATTTGTATCTTCTACTACACTGTGACTTTTCTTCACTGATCCAAATATCTGTCCTTGCAAGCTAAACTGTCAGCCATGCAGCGTTCTACCCTAGCAATACTTGTGTTGGTAAGAGACCTGTGTTCTTTACCTGGAACCCATCCAGTTCTACTGTGCCTCTAAGTGCAACTTACAAACCCATTAGACTCTGGGATATTGAAAATACAATGGAAGAATGAGAAGAGTAGCAATAAAAGACTGCAGCAAAATCCAGGTCTAATATTTTAGCATTGAGTCAGTAGTTCCTAGACCTCTTGAAGAGGTTTTGTTGTTCTGTGGTTGACAGACAGACACCAACTGGAACATCTTGGTGTGTATATGTGAAATGTTTCACAAATTGCCACTTAACCACAGATATGGCATTACGCAGTATTCCAAAGTGAGATCTGTATCCTTGTATTTCAATAACTAAAATCCTCCCTACTTAGTAAATCTGAACATGACAGAAGTCATTAAGTTCCTTGGGAGTCATTAGTGTTCTCCAACTAGATGTTATAAGGGCTTTTAGTAATAATTTTTGCAGTGCTATCACTGGAACTTCACAGACAAGAGACACAACCAACCTATGTAACAGCTTAGTTAAAACAAGCTGTAACATGTTCAAGTGCAATCTACACAGAAAAGACAAAAGGCAATGTCAAAACATTTCATCATTGTTCCTGCAAGTAACAATATAATTTGGTATGTCCCAGAGCATGTTTGTAACAATACATCTACACGGAGAGTTTAGCCCACGCTCAATCTCAAACTTTTCTTCACACACCCTGCATAAAAGCCTTAAGACTTAAGTTACAGAGCTTGCTTTCTTGCCTGCTGGGAACATTGAACCAAAATCCATGACTGGGGCCCGTTGGTGTTCCACTTATGGCAGGCGAATGCAGAAAGTAGCCAGACTTGAATCCTGAGCAGGAACTTCTGCTCCTATTTGCTCATTTGAAAGTCAGTCCTAAAAGCAAGACCTACATAAGTGAACAATTCTGCCTCCCATCCTCTTTCCGTAACTGACCCAAACTTCAGCTTTTCCTTTGAGAGGTTCTCCAGAGTTCAGTGGATTGCCTCCCTCTTCACATTAACAGACAGTTACTTCTTTTTCATCTGCTTATTCCAAGTAAAAGCTGTAAGTACAAAATTACATGCTTCTAAAGCTTTGCAGATGGATGCGTAAGCTTTTCAGTGATGAACATTAACTCTTTGCACTGGCACATAAATCTGCTGATGGTGGTCTGGGAAACCAAGTGTTGGCTGTTTCCAAGCCTCTAGGATACTCAGCAACACAGCATATTTTGTAAGAGCTGTGTATCACTACTAATCTCTGAAGATGCTTAAAAAAAAAAAAGTGCATACAACAAGGAATAGAAAAAAATATTTACTGTAAATCTAGTAAAAATAACATTCAGCTCCAGTTGCTTTGAGGTAATCAGAAAAAATGAAGCAGTAAAACAGCTCTGAAGACATTTTTTCCTGCTTTTGAGTGAAGACAGTTGTGTTCAATGGGGCTTAGTATGGGGTAGTGCACACCAAGCAGGCATAAAATTGTTCTTAGCACCTGTCATGTGGATAAGCTTTGCCATAATAAGGTGTGGTACAGACAGTAAGACACAGTAAGACAGAAACTTAGAGAACTGGAAAACAGAAAGTCTGCTCAAGAGTTGTGGAGAATGTCTATTCAGACATCCATTTATTGCAAGACAGGTAAAAGACAGCAGAAGTGCAGACTGACACATAGTGGGTTATAATTGATAGTCAATGGAGAATCTCACAATTAAGTAAGAGAAACACTCAGGAAGAAGCAGAGTTTGACAATAGTCATTTTTGTCAAAGCATCATATTTGAAGTAGTGGAAAAGACAGTGTCCTTGGCCCTGGGAAATTCTGCCCTTTCTGCCAAGAGGAAATTGTAATTTTCCTATCCTACAACTGAAATTCTGCAGTTACCTCCACTGACCAGTCAGTCAAAAGAGCTGATTATCCTGCTACAGTTAGCATTGGTGCGGCCTCACCCTGAATATTGTGTGCAGCTCTGGTCTCTAAAATGTAAAAAGGGTATTAAGGTAGTCAAAAGTATCCAGAGGAGGGCAACAAATCTGGTAAAAGGGCTGGAAAGCATGTCCTGTGAGGAGAGGACACTCGGGTTGTCTAGCCTGGAGAAATGGAGGCCAAGAGGCGACCTTGTTGCTCTCTGCAACTTCCCAAGGAGGGGAAGCGCAGAAGGAGGTGCTGGTCTCTGCTCCCTGGTTACTGATAGCAGGACGCAGGGGAACAGCACAGAGCTGTGCCAGGGGAGGCTCAGGCTGGATGTTAAGAAAATTTCTTTACCACCAGCGAGGTGGTTGGTACCTCATGCCTGTCAGTGTTCAAGAGGCACTTGGACAATGCCCTCATTAATGCTTTAACTTTTGGTTAGCCCTGAAGAGGTCAGGGAGCTGGACTCAATGATCTTTGAAGGCCCCTTCCAGCTGAACTATTCTATTCTAATAGGGCAGGGAGGACAACTCCATCCTGTAAAGCACCAGGACACCTCTGTGACTGCTCTGCCACTACACTGCCCTGATTTCTGGAGGCAGGGGCTGCAGGAGAAGCCCTGGTGATGTGGGAGCCGCTGTGGCTACCTGCAACCTTTTGTAACAGGACATGCTCAAGTTCCTGGAAAGACATTCTGCAGCCATGTCCCCTGTCCCATAGCACTGAATTCTCCCTACCCATGGAGGATGAACAAGCAGTATGCTTCAGGTCTTTTGAAAGGGCCTCAGTCTTGCAGAGAAAAGGTAGGAGAAAGGCAGGTCTATGCTATCTGCTACAGTGGGCTTTCTTCAGTTGTCCCATACATAAGAAAGAAACAGTCAGGAGTACAAGATTTCCCTCTGTGATTTTAATTATATACCCAAGTGATAGTTGTGCCTCTGTCAGCTCACTGCAGTCTCTGAGTACACGGCAAAATAGATGGGACTTTCTGAACACAAAATATGAGCAAAATGCAGCTCCAGATACATGTGGACACATGGACTGTAACAACATCTTCGCTCTCACCATTTCTTGCAAAGCAACAGGAGCATTAAGTCACATAGGCCAAACAAAAGTGCTACTATAAATGAAGCCGGCACCTAACCTGAGTTTGGAACAAGGTGTTGAACATCATTCAGCAGACCCTGCTTTTCGCCAGCTTACATCAAATGCATTTTTAAAGGAATATTTGCTCCTAGCAGTCAGGAGTGTACACATACAGCAACATCAGAACAAATATGATGCTCACAAATTACTAACTAGTTTAAAACCCTGCAGTTTCTCCTGATGGAAGCCTAGCATCCTGTAATGGGTTGAACTGCTGTTAGGGGAAAATATCTACTGCTTTATAGTAATTCAAGTTCCAGTGAAGGGTATTTTTCACTCTAGTCTCTTTAACACTCTCTATACAAAGTGCCACAGCTTGTCTTAAACCTGCTATTTACTGAAGTAAAAAGATTCCCAGGTATGAGGAAAATGTAATATTATCTGTTATAGATCAAAAAATAATAAAGCTTGTGATGATTTTTTATTTTTCACATATTTAAGTCTATATATTGTCTAGTATTGTTTCACCATTGTCTCATCATCAAGATTAACATTAAATCAAACAATGAATTATTCATGAGGTGTGAATAAATGGAATTAGCCTTTCTAGCGTTCACTCTGTAAATCGCATCTTCTGGATAAATGCCTTTTTTTTCCCCTCTCTCTCTCTCTCTTTTTTTTTTTTTTTTTTAATGTCTGAACACTAGAAATAATGACCTGGCTTGCAGCCTTGCTAGATTAGTTCTTGTTAGGGTGATATTTTTAGATGAACATAGGTCTCATCAACCAAGAGATGTCAGGTCTGCTATCATTCCTGTCAGCTTCCTAACTTCCAATGATTTCCCTCTCCAACCCTAAACTCTACCTTCACCCCTAGTAGCCATGGTACCTGGAGCTCAGATGATTTGTTGAGATTGACTCATTATCTACTGTGTTGTAACAGCAGTTAGAAACTGAATGACATTCAATTAAAATGATATTAGCAGCTCAGGAGTGATTTTGTTTAATTTACTCCTACTCAGATGTAAAAACATTAGTGACTTTTTTAATTGGACCTCATAATGTCTAACTCCTACTCAAATGCAATGAAATTAAAGACTTTGGTGGCTAAATACCGCTTAATTTACTCCTACCCATCTATAATGACATTAAAGATGCTTTAGGGTAGATATTGTTTCCAATCATTTATATTCAAAAGAAATCTGAGCTTATAGGTACTATTATTGAGCATATAATAAAATCATGCAAGAAATGTATCTATACGGTAGGGGATAGTTGGTTACAAGTAATATTAAAAAGTAATCATTCATTTTTAATGCAGGGATATTAAAAAGTAATGTTAAACACAAGAATCTGTGAAGTTTTCTGTTCTTCACAGCCTCTTCAAGGACACAATCCTTTCTTTTTTATATTTAGTGTGCGGTTTTACATGAAGCATTTTTATTAAATTGCACATAGTTTTAAAATCTTTCTTATGTGGCATTTATACGATAAATCCAATGCTGACTTGTGTCATTACAGGGATAGACAGCAAAGCATACATTTCAGTAATGGGGTTCATTTTGCTCCGTAACTGTTTGTAATACAGCTTAATGCACTCTTCTAAAGTTCAAACATTTTAGAGGACTATGTGGTTCTCTATCGCATTTACACTACATTGCCTCCTTTTTAAAGATGACTTCTCCTGTACTGAGTTGATGCTGTTTGCTTCTAAAATACAAGTACCTGCTCGATGTTTTGAAACAATCATCTGGCTGGACCATCAAATCTTTCATGCCTCTCTTACACAAAAATCCCTTTGATTTGGCCTTCAGCATATTCTTTTCTTCCCCTTTCCAAGTTTAAAAAACAAAATCATTATTAAAAATGTCTTCCCTTGCTTAGCTAAACTTCTAATTCCTAAAATAAAAAGCATTTATAAAATTTCACTTTTGCTTGTATTATGAAGACAAGTGATGCAGATGACAGATTTGCCATTGAGAAGGCAGAACAAGATTTCTTCTTTAATCATCTGCTCTCAACTAGCATGTGGCTACTGAAATGTTCAAATGGAAACACCTTTCCAGGTAAATAGTATGAACCATTGCCAAGGGAGAGAGGAGATTCTTCTCCTCTTCCTTCCTGTTGGTGACACCCAGCCAGCATCCTTGTCCTGCTGACTGGTGGATGGTTCAATGATTGTCTTTTGCCCTGTTTTTCAAGTGAAAGTGCCTACCAACTTCTTCCCATTCCATTTGGAACAGTCCCTTGAGCTCCTGAACAGCAAAGTCTGTCAGAAACCAGGATCCTTGTTTCATTTTCTGATTCTGAAACACTAGTCAATGTGTTATTTCGGGATTCCTAGTGTTGCAAGCTAAAGTAATTTATTAGAGTTTATAATAATTACTTCATAATTTTAAGATTTCATTGTATAAACAAAGTAACAAAACTATTTTAATTCTAGAAAACATTTGTATGCAATTTTGTAATCCATTCCACTTAAATCTGGAACTTGGACATGGAAGAGGATTTGGAATAAATTTCTCCCTCAGCATGGGCTTGCAAGGGGCAAAACAGCATGGGCTTGAAATACCAAAGAGCTTCAACACTGTTTTGGAGTACTCATAGCAATATTAATAACTACATAAGCACCAGCTAACACAGACCATTTATACACCTTCTGCTCTTACCTTCAGCAGGTCATCTGTCAGGTGACACAATAAGAGGGACCACATTAAAACACTGAATTAGTACCTTGACCTGGCACGGGTGTGAGCATCCAGGGCCAGACAGGTTTTGACACTCTCCAGGGATCACTGGTAGTTGGGCTGAGTGTGCTATAATGTCCCGTATTCAGCCACATACCTGTGAGCATCTATGTGTTTATTTCTGGGTCACAGCTACTCCTGTTCTTCCCTTGCTGACAGGATTATCCAAAACCTCTACGGGTTGGCACAGCGGTACTGTGGAAAGAAAAGGGGCACCCTAGTTACAACAGAAGAGTAACAAGGACATTACCATATATTTGGATATGGCTCAGCTGTCGACAGATAACCAATTTTCTAAAATTAACCTACTACTGATATTTAGCATGTTTACTGTAGGTATGATCAACGTAGCTGTCTCTATCTAAAGTGGTCAGCAGGGACCACTGTGCATTTTAATTTCCGTTGATACTACATCTTTTTCTCACTACGTTTTTTCTGACATCTCCCTCCCTAAAGCAGTCTCTGAATAACTTATTTCCAATTGGTACAGTACAACAGAGAGGAATCACAGTTACAATATGGTGAGTAAACATTGGTGAACAATTTCTGCAACAGGGAACACCACTAAAACATTTTAGAGAAGGAGGAAGACATTAAAAGCAGTTATTGCTTTCCTGAGTCACAGAAATCTGAAACAGATACAAAGAAATATACAAGGACTTCTAATTGTCTTCCACATCTCGGAAATTAAAGGAATCATTAATAGAATACAGTTCTAAATGTCTTGCACATACAGTGAAAATAATCCAGTATCATCAATTCATGTATGAAATGACAAGATACGCAGCTGAGTACGTATTTGGCTGCACTGGAAGACTCACAATGCAGCACAGTAAAGCACAAGACCCAGATTTGATTGTAGGTTTTGTGTACTCCCTCTGAAGCCAGAAGCATTTTTAAGGCTAAAGCTACTGTGACCAAGACGAAGTCCTTTAACGGACTGAGACTTCAATGCCTACACTGTGCAGAGATGCTTTATATTAACAAGGCCTTTTATAATAATAAAGAACCAGAGAGAATGTACACCTTCAGTAGAAAAAGAGAGAAAAATCTCTATAATTGCCCTTTTCTAAGATGGGTGTTTAAGAGCCAAATTTAAACCGACAGTTCACCTTGATTTAGTTCCCCTGCTTGAGTAACACGGGCTACAAGCAGACCGCTTCCCATCGAGTGCAGTCCTTGACGGCCAAAGGAAAGGGCAGTCCCACTGGGGACATGGAACACCAGCTCCTTGTCACCACACTGCTGACCAGGCAACCCAGTTTAATCTTCATGGTGTAATCGCAGCCACTTTACAAGGCACCCTGATTTTCAGTATTGGTTCATGACTCATTACATAGAACATCCAAACAGCCTATATCCTCTCCTATCTACCCTCATTGTATAAAGCCATTATTTAATACATGCAATAGCAAACCTCATGCTGATATATTTTCCAGCTTTCTGTATAAAAAAAAAAAAGGAGAAAAGAAAAAAGAAAGTTTTCTTTGTTTGCTGTATCTCAACCAAATAAAATGTTTTTGTTGCAATTAGTTCATAATTGTTTCGGGAAAGAGGAAGATACTCTGTAATTTCCATGGTGGAAATTTTAATAAACAGCACCCTCAAGAGGATTAGAACTCACTTCCTTCACTGTTTGGAAAAAAAAAATCAGTTGCTATGCTACCACTTTTAAATACAGCCAGAATCATTTCCAAGGGTTATTTAAGGTGTTTAACTGCAGAACAAATACTGTGCGGGAATCCATGTATGCACAAATACTCCCAGTCATAAGTGTGCTGCGGTGGCCCTGAGGCACCTGTGTGGTTTCCTGTGAAACTGAGGCTTGCCGAGATCAAACAGGCAATCAGTCCCCATTATGAGCTGATCCTTTAAGGAGGTGACTTTGGAAAGGGATCAGGGAATAGGCTTCTTTGAGGCTCTTTGCTGCACTCCAGGTTTGGGAAAGCCTTTCTGAGAAAGGCTAATTTAATCAAGAGATCTCTGATGTCTTGCTGTGAGGGTAATGAGTCCCATGGCCATCCTGGCTTTCTGGCCGAAGGCTTGAGAGCATGCCTGGGCTGGTTCCTTACACTGCACAGGGAGGAGATCTGGGCACACACTGTGGGTATTTAGGAAAGAAGCACAGCAGCTATACCCCAAGCTGGGTAACGGGAGGGCTGACTGGCACTAGAGGCATGCTGAAGGTGCCCATGTTCCCCTGGATGGACAGGACATCATTAGCTGGAGGCAGCTGCAAGGACGATTGTAGCCTCCATCCCTGCAAATCTCAGCCTGAGCCAACTCATCTTCGGAGTCCTGGAGGACAGTGATTTGTGTGATGGTAATGAAGAGATCTCTAAATCATGTCTCAGAACAGAAATTAGGTAGGCTGGGGAAAAAAAAAACATGATTTTCAGAGTATCAGAAAAGTCACTGTGGTGCTTCATTCTACCATTTGGATGCTTCTCTCCCATGTGTTGGCAATGCTCAAAGAAAATCAGACCTTCAGTTTAAGAAGAAGCTTGCAAAAAATAAATTAAACTTTGAGAATGAAAAGTCAATTAAATAATTCAGAGTAATTATTTTACATTTAATTTAGTGAACTTATTTTCAAAGATACTATGTTGGCTTCTCATTGATGCAAAAATTGCACTCAAAATCTGTCCTATGTGCAAAATGCTGCTACTTGGCTTTTTTGTTTGTTTTAATTATGAGCATTTTCACTATGCTGATCAATTTTTATGGATTAAAAAGATAACCTTACCATTTAAGACATTACTGATCCAAGGAGGCCTAAGCCAGGACAGCCTTCTGGAGAGCAGCCAGATTCTTGCCTAATGTTATTTCAGAAGAGCGTGAATTCCTGCGGATGGGACTCCTAGATACAGATGTGAATGGGACTGTCAGAGCCCATTTAATGCACCAAGGAAGCTGCTTTGTCAACTCAGACCTGACAATTCAGAACTGTTTTCACAGTTACACTTTGATACGAAGAACTATTTTTAAACTACTTTAAAAAGTATTACTTTTTTTTTAGAAGCCTTTATTGAAGCCAGAAATGAGCTGATACCTGTATGATGAAGAAAATTTAGGCAGAAATAACTCATATCTGATAATTATTCCCTGGAACAACAATAAACAGCTGCTTATCTGCAATGACGCTACTTGGCTGTAGCATTAACTTAGATATCACAACTTTAAAGCTTCACATTAATGTAAACTCCTCAAATTATCTGCTGTTTACTCATGAATGGCTCTGGTCCCATTATTCTGAGGTAATTCATTTCCTCTTCTTCTCCCTAGCTTTACCACTCTTTCTAAGCATGTCTGGCAAATTTTCTGGCATGAAAGCCTTACTAAAACATACTGATTGCTTACTTTACTTGCCATTTACAGTAATTTTGGTTAATTATTTAAAAATCCATATATATATATATATTCTATATATAGCCTCCACATGAATAAGAGAGGCTAATATGTAGTAATTACCTCTGTCTTCTAATTGCTTTACTCATTTTATTTGAGATAAAAATGAGCAGGAATTTTTTGCATAACTGTTAATTAAGTTTTCTTTCTTTCTTTTTTTTTTTTTTTTTTTTTCCCTTCCAGAGTAGTATAATGTACTGGGGTGGAAATAAAGCTTAACCTACATTTCAGACTCAGCCATATTCCTTTTCATGCTGTAGGTAACAAAAGGTGCTCATGAATCAGCTGAAAATCTCAATTCATAGTTGGATGACACTTTTCTTCAACTAACAATCCTCAACTACAAATGCCAAACAGGAAGAGCACATCTGTGAAAAACAAGCCTCTTAAACTGAACAAATGAATAACAATAATGTGTGGGTTGTGCTTTCTATGCAGCAAACTCTGGGAAGACCTTTCTGTGAACAGCTATCTGATAACAATTGAAGACGCTTTGGTGTTCCTACTCGCCTCCCACAGCCCTTTGTATCAGCAGCTCAGCAGAGAGAGTCTGACAGCAAGATTCCTTTGTCATTTGAAATTTCAGGTACTGTAACTCAGCTCAGTGTTGCACAAAGGGACCCTCTTCTGAGTAGCTGTGTGTTTGTACAGAGAGAAATTTCTCAATGGCCAGCTCAGAGTGTGCTGCGCGAATTCTTATCTATGAGTTGTCCCAACTAAATCGCCTTCTGCTAAGTAGCATTTCATCACCTTGCTCTCCCTGACTTACACAAAGCAGTGCCCTCATTTCCAAATGAACAAACTGAAGCCTGACAACACCTGCCTGAAGCCCTACCTGTGCTGCGCACAAGAACCCATGCTGCATGCAGCTTCTCTCCCACTTTGTGAGGGTGAAGAGAAAAGCCACCTGTGTGTAAAGCACCCTTAGGTTCCCAAACAAAAACATAAAACTCTGTAAAAATGGAAGGGAGTTGAACAGAATAAAATTCATCTTCATATCCAAAGCTGAGTGTAAGTGGCATTTCCCCATCATTCTCAAAGGCCCACCAGAGAGACGTCGCATCTGAATATAAAAATTAAGAAGTATGAACATGAGCAAATCATTCTCGACTTGCAAGCAGCAGTCTGCCATAAGCAACCCCCCTCCTATTGTGTTTGCATTTATAGTATTAAAGAATAACCACAATAATTCGCAAAAGTTCATTCACCATATCAGAGAAGAGGGACAAGAACACTGGATAATTCATATTGCTCTTCTCTCGCAAGTCCTGCGCCAATATTTACATACTCCAGCAACCTAAGAACAAGGAACTGTCAACTTTGACCTTCAGAGTTCATCCCAGAAAGCAAGCCCCTTTGACTGCAACAGGGTAGACCTCCCCCACCTATCCAGAACAGCAAATAGAAGCAGTATGAAGCTTCTGACATCAAAATAAATAAATAAATAAATAGATAGATAAATTAATAAATAAATAAGCCACACATTTCAAGTGAATGTAACATTTTTAATTTTGCAGAAAGTTCCCTTCCATCTCACCAGAAAGCCAGGTCTTAAAAATACTTCAATAATATGAGAAACAGGCTCAGAGCTGCTCACTTTCCTTCTTGCCAAAACAGGCTACAATTTTCCAAGTACATTAGAACATTTTTTCCCAACCATTTAAAATCCCAGTCACTGGAATCAGAGCCTGACAGCCATTAATTTATTTGGACTCCTTCTCCCTCATCGACATGCTAGAGCTCCAGGCTGCAGCATAATCCCAGTGTTTTTCACTCCTCAAAAGAACAGATGCTACTAAGAGGAAATTACTTCAAGTGCATTCCCAAAGACAACCACTTCTCATCCCTTCCATCAGAAAATGACCAAGACACCTGTAGTTTCTTAGGAGTTCCTACCCATGACTTCCATGCCTGGTCCTGACACCAGTTGTCCAACTACAACTGAAGATGAAACACTGTTTAGAGACACCAAATCCCTGAAGGGTTTTCTTCTAGCCCAGATATGTGACTATAAAGGAAACGAGCATGCATTACGGAAAAGAATGGAACTAAGTCACGTGAAATTTGATTTCACAGTGATGAACTGTGTTGCCTAAAAGTTAAAACACAGGTCTCTGATGTACAACCCACTACTCTGCTCCTGCTAGTTGTACAATGGACACTTGTATGTAGTGCCCACCTGCAAAAACATGAACAAAAAACTGCTTAAGAGATGTTTCAACACTCATTGCTTCAGCATTTGCAAGCCATTTCAGGTCCTAGGCTAGAAAGCACTCACAAAAGCTGGAAGTAATATTAGCTTAGATCATATTTTCTGCATTTTTCTCCTCTCGTTCTTAATTTTGAAGGACAACTGCAATTGCAGTTCATCCGTTTAGGCTTATCCTAAAGTCATTATTTGTTATGATGCTGTTCCTGCCTTCAGCTACAAAGAAAATGACTATCCCTACCCCCTCACAGGCAGGATTAACAGCCACAGAAAATGAGTTATGGTTAGTCTAACTGACAGGAGCTCAGAAGCAAATTCATTTTCAGAAGTCCACCTAGAGCCCAGGAAAGAATTCTGCACATTGTGTCTTCTTTACGCTTCCTCACAGTTACATAAAGAAAGTCCACAATGTTTTTCTTCATTATCAGTCTGCACACCCAAGATGCATGCTGAGACCTACGGGTGCTGAAGGTAGCATGTGATGTACATGATGTGGAGTAAGTGGGGCAACACCTAAACAGAGCGTCTACACATGCACTTAGTATTTTCTAATGTAAAGGATGTATTAAAAATATTGTCAGCATGGCTGTGTCATTTTATTTAGAGGTGAAATGATAGGTATTTTACTTATGTCTGTCAATTGGAAAAAAAGGAGGCTACAGAAGGGAAGATTGGCTAGAGTGTGCAGATTGTTTACAAATACATTCATACCAAATAGGTAGTAACTGGCTTCATTATTTTTAATTCAATCCATAATTTCACCTTCTTAACAGCGCAAGTGCCAGGTGGAGCTGCATGGGCTTAAGTCAGCTGAATGTAGCTTAGAAGATTCACAGATCCTGGCTTGACTGTTCTTAATGCCCTCTATCAGTAGATTGACGAGTATGCTCATCCACCTTGCTCAAAACGAAGCTGTTATCCAAGTAGCCTATGGCTGCTACCAGCTTTTAACCACTAGACACCACCAAAGAAACAGAGTCTCTGAATGAGCTGAAGAAAGACGCTTTGGGATAAAGCTATCGACTGGGTGCTGATACATTGCTCTGTGCTTCTACAGATGAACACCACACAACGATAGCCAAGCAGCCTTCCAAAGTGGTAATACTTCAGTTTAGAGACCAGTTTACAGCTACCAACCAAACAGTCTAACATCACAGACAGCTTAAAAGAGTATGATAAACACATGGAATCTGTGTTCTGAAAAATAACTTGAAGAGATCCGGTTTTTGAAGTTATTGTAGTGTAAAAATGTACATATCTACCTGCAATTGCAGCAAAAAAAAAAAAAAATCACAGGATTCTGCATGATTCATAATAATCAAGAAATGAAAACTTGATAAAAGAAATTCTCACCAAAAAAAAAGTGGAAAAAAAAAGGTATGAGGCAAATAACAGGCTTAAGAACAGCTGCAGCTTATCAACATGGGATTCCAGAACACATGGTAAGCATAATTCATGCCGTATGACAAGTGACATGTACCACAAGTCAGTGGGAACATTCTGCATGTTAAACACACATGGCTGAAGATCCACATGTGCACTCCTGCTGCTACAAACAGCTCCACAGACGATCCAGATTGCAGAAAAGGGATTTCCTACACAGACCCAGGACAAGGGCCTTAGTTTCTTTTCGGCACAAAGGTCAGGAAAACAGGGACACATCTCTCAGAGTTTACCTGGAGAAGACGTTCTTAACTTGCTTCATGAGTAGAAGCCTTAGGATTTAAAGGTTTTTTAAAAAATCTGGAAATTCTTCATATGTTTAACAAAATATGTACAATCATGAATTCAAGTCTTACTGTCTTCAGCACCTTCTCTACCAAACAAGCGTAGATGCTCTACTAGATCAGGTCGTATGTTACCTTTGCATATTAAAAAAGTAGATGGAAATATTGCCTTACATTCATTTTAATACAAATGTGTAATTTGAGGTTTATAGAGCCATGCATAAAGTATTTGTTATTGCACCTATAAGAAAACTGATCCATTAACACTGACAATATTTTTAGTTCATATTTTGTTACAAAAGCATTAAGACATGTTATGAATCATTCTGGCATTATGAGAGTTAATAGAATACTACATATTTTTCAGGATTATTAATATTTAGTGTCGTTCAGTAAATTAAAAAATCAAGTTTAACTAAGGTTAAAAATATCTGATGATACAGTACGTAGATAATTGTAAATGTATATTAATGACGCTTTACACAATTGACTGGATATCTTTTCGTTAATCACTCACAAAACCATGCCAAACATATATCAAAGACTTCAGCTCTTTTTTCATCCAATCTTCCGACATTTCATTATTATGGTTACCTGATTAATGGATGCAATAATATATGTGGCATGATATGATATGTTCACATTAAATTTTAATCAAATATTACTAAATTCAGAAAACATTAAGTAAATCATGACTGATGAGGCAATATTGCTGTACTGTCATATTGATGGTTACAGAAACTCACTATGAAGAGTTACAGATTAAGGAGGAGAAGTAAATCTTATGAGGAAATAGAAGTATTTCAAGTTTAACTAGTTGGTTCTTTTAAAATTGCCTTCCAGCCAAAGCTTGAATATTAGATCCATCAAAAGTATTCCACTGTCTGTAACTGATACGAATGTTTTGTTTCCTTCTACTGCAAGTTGTCTTGTTCTTTCAAAAGCATGGATTAACATAGACTTTGCAGAAGGGCCTTTCCCAAAAGATGATGGCCTATGTAGTGAAAAATAACATTATTCTTCACTGCAGTTGGGAAAAAAATAGGCCAAATTATGTAAAAAACTTGCTATGATCTGAGATGCAGGGTGTCTGGCATGTGGAATACACTTGGTCTGTTCATTTTTACGCAAATAATGCTTTTACTGCTTTGTAGAACGTGGACAGGGAGATAGATGGGGGTTAGTGCTCATAGACTACATATGCAAATGTAAGATGGTTTCATCCTGGGAAACCAGAGAGTATGTCTCTACTGCTACAGACAGCAGCTTTCCTTTCACCTTTAAGCCAGTACAGAATCTGTTTATTAAACTTCCAGTGTTATAATCCATGATTATGTTTGTACAGATTTAATCACACGGTACATACTAAATAGCTCTCTTCTTTCACTTGTTTGCACCTTAAAAAGTAAAAATGAAAACATGCTTGTCATATGACCATTTTTTGGATAGATTCTGATGCCAAGCTGTCAGACACCACTGGATCCTATTTTGTGTACGTAAGCCCTGTATAACTGTTCAACTGATTGTATTACAAAATGTAGTGTATTGCACAGTACTTGCTAGCAGAGCTTTCCAAAGTCTGTTTGCCTCTTCATGTCCTGGTTTCACTTTCATAATTCTTTTTGTCTTGAAAGATTATAAAGGGTGTAGGACTATCGTGTATTGTATGTATGTGCATGCCAACAAGGGAAGTCTCAGTACAGGTACTCTGCAAATAAATACTAGGCAATTCTGCAGCTACACCCCGAGTATTAAGAGCAATAAATATGTAACGTGTTTAGCTGGAATGTTTTTTGGACCACTTGGCTTTTGCTAAAAGTCATTCCATATAAAGTATTTTAAGGGAAAGCATACAGATGATAAATGGAGAGAAAGAAGGAAATTATAATGCTAAAATGGATGCAGTGAAAGTAACAACCAAGTAGAAGCAGCCAGGAAGGAGCTCTGATAGATGCATCTTGGTAGCTGTACTGAGCTACTGGTTTCATACTGGTTAAAGTTATGGTGCAAGGACTTCAGTTAAATACCTTCTTGTTGTAAGAACTGGCTTCAGAATTTTTTAAGTGTGACTAGCTCATAGAACATAATGTGAACAGTTATGAGAATAATTACAGGAAAGCACTAAGTTATCTTCCTTCATAGCCAGATAAGTTTTGTACAGTTACAAGATTAAAAAGCACAAAATTCCTGTGTGTGTAAGACCTAATAAAAATGGAAGAATATATCCAAACCCACAGCTCTTACCGCAGGCAAACTCCCACTGGTGTTGGCACCTCATACGATGCAGAGAAGAGTGCAGACACTTCAAACAAAATTGCCTGGAAAGGTTTGATTCACTCTCACTTGATTAATTGAATGAGTATATTATAAGTCAGTCTTGCAGCTCTTGCTTTTCTCAGGAGTGGAAACATACCAGAAAAAAAGAGGTAATTCAAGGTCCTCAGTAAAGTTTAGATCCAGAACATGATGTTATGGTTCAGGCCTCCAAAAAACTGCTGGCATCCTCTAGAACCCTCTGTTAACATCAAGGTCCAGCTTTTAAAGATCTCACATAGCCTTGTAGTCTATAGGGCTGTATCAAGCATTGTAGTCTACAGGGTTGTGTCAAATACCAGACCTCTTATCAGAAAGTCAACTTGAAACGGGCCTTGCATTTCAAAAATGGGCCCTTGCATTTCAGCCTGAGAGAGGAAAAACAGAACAAACTCAAAAGATTCTGAGAAGTCAGGATGGGTGATGTTCACTGGATTTAAAAAAATAAATAAAATGCAGCTTTATTTTGCTAAAGGATAAACAACTTACTTTTGTCCAACATTTTTAACCTCAGAAGGCAGTGCTGAAGAGTTTTTTATTTTTGTGGATAGGGTCAGCTGAAAGAAGCGTTATTCTGCTGCCTGTAGCAGCATTTAGTTAGGCAGTAAGAAAAGCAGGGGGGCAGCACTAGTACTTTCAAAGATGGGGATAAACGGAGCAGCAGATCTGAGCTGGGGAAACAGGGGCAGGCCTGTGGGTTATAGGTGAGAGGGGATTTGTGGCAAGGAATGGAAAGTGATGAAAGGGAGGGTGGTGGCTTTACAGCAAAGCTGTAGGAGGGGATATGTGTTATGAAATGTTAGGAATAAAGCTTGGGGCAATGGAGCACGAGTGAAAAACATGGACATCCTCACATCCCCAAGCTTGAATCCTCATCCCCACTTTAAAACACCCAGCATATGATGCCTACTTTTGCTGTCTGTCAGCCCTCACCAAGACAAAGGAAAGAGTTGTCACTGTTCATCATCATGCTCTCACACCACACAGAAAATAGTTGAGTTTCTGCTCAGCTAAATACTGATCGTTTATGAATACAAACACAATTTTGTTGGTATCTTGCACCTGGACAAAGTGATGCAACGGCATACTACTTAGCCTTTTACCATTCCCACCAACTCCTTTACCTAAATTAGTTGTACTGAGCAAAGAAATCACACTATAAATATAATTAGTTACTTGGAACCTGATCTAAAGCCTAATGAAATAAGTAGAAAGCTTACAGAGAGAATGAGCTATAAAGAAAATATTAGTTTGATTGCTGTGGGCAAAACTACTTTCAGATCTAAGCAGAGTATTTAGCCATTTTATTCTGCAAGCAATGAGAAAAAATCTTCTTGATTCTAAAACTGAAATAAGAGACCTAATTAATTCTAGAGCACCTCAGTCGTATACATTACTTCTTAGCATGCAGGATTTCAGTAGTTTCTTTTTTAAGCAGTAATATTTAAAAAAGCATTTAATTTAAATGGTTGTGGTTCCTCTTTTCAGTAAACACATGTGAAGGCATACATTGTGTTTAAATATAATAAATACAGCTAAAATCATGCATCTGGGTCAATCCTCTGCATGTAATCAGGATTATGAAAATTTAGTTTTTCTTTTCTTATCTTTCTCAATAAATGGTCTATGTACAGATGACTGGAAATTTATTCAGACATGGTCTTGGTTGTGTTCTTGTTTTTTAACTCACCAGTTCTTCCTTCCTGGCAAATCTGGCTAGGTGTCTAATTCTCTCAGTTGCTCTGGTGGCTAAGAACATTGCCAAATTATGGTTGCTGATTTCTAAGCTGTGCTGAAGTTCTTCTGAAAATAAAACTTCTCATGTCTGGGCACTCCAGTTGCAGGTTTTCTGCCCATTCTAATGGCTCGCTGTTTTGGGGTTTGGTTCTGACTGCTGACTGCATGTAACTATGAGGGAAAAAGTTACTGAGAACCTTGAAAAGCCAAAATACAAAGAGACGTGGAAGGAGGAGAAAAGGTGGCAGGAAAAGGCTTTCATTTAGCTCACACCTTCTCCAAAATTTCACTCTCTGAAAGAGACATCTCCCAGCTCTCTGAAAGAGTTTCCTTCAGCCATAGTTGTCAAAGCCCTTCTTCATGCAGTGCCTTGCCCACAACCCCTCGGAGGCATTCCCCAGAGGCAACCTGAAGAGACACGCCATGTCGAGGGGGTGATCCTGAAATCTGGTAATTCTGAGAAATCTGACAAATGGAATTAGGTCCATCAGTCCGATGGCTCTGTGTATGTGTGGTGGGAAATAAATTGTCAGAGACATAGGGGAATCCCTTTTGTTTCAAAAGTGCTTCTTCAAAGAAAGAGACATCCCCATCTCTCTTTGAGGAAGGCACTGTGTGGGAGGCTCTGTGGGCCCTCCTACAATGCCATGACTGAGAAGCCTGTCTTTAACTGGAGCTTAACTGAAAATGCACAGTCCAGATAAAATGCAAAGGCACAAAGAGTAAATAAAGAAGTAGTCAATGCTAAGCAAAGTGTGGGCTGAGGAATTCTGCCTCCTAAGGAGGTGACAGTCAAATGAAGCTGGCTCATCATGTGTGTCAAAAGCAGCATCAGACAGGTAAATAGCAATTCTACACTTCCCTCCTACTCTAAAATTCCACTCTTAAAACACAGGGTATTTTAGGAAGCTTCCTGCTGACAGGCACATCCTGCCCAGAATCACATTTTAATAGTTCTTCTTTTAGACAAACATTTAATTTATACTTATACAGTCAGCATGATATTCCCAGGCAGCCTCCAGGGAGGAGCAAAACATGCAAAACACAGAAAAGATGGTAATGAAAAGAAATAATCACCCTGTTTTCATTGATGAGTTTACAGATAATGGAGTAAACTACTTACTATGGTTCTGTTTTCTCTGGAGGGCAACTTCATATCTTTCAGAACAACTCTGTAGACATTGGCAAAGAATGGTAGCCATTTTCAGCCCGGCACAAATCAGGTTAGCAGAGACAATCTGGAATGAACATGAAACATCCGGTAGTCTAGGATCTTGGAATTTTGGATAAAAACCTATAAAGTGTTCCAAAATTATCCTCTGAGCTAAGGAGAACTTCCACACAAATTTAGATTTTGAACTAGTAATAATTAGAACTATTTCCCATTACAACTACTATTACACAGATGATTGTCAAGGCTTTACTTGCCTTCCACAGCAGCTTCAGAAACTGGCAACATGATGCTTCTTGAAGGATGAGGGCACAAAGATACTTTCATTTTGCCAAAGCCAAAAAGTACTAGCTATTCATCAGGAAAAAGAAGAAAAAAAAAGGCAAGAAACTAATTACATTGAATATAGCATTGCAAACACCAACATTGATGGTTCTGAAGCAGACTACATATTACTGGCAGCTTTTAAAACATAAGAAAAACATAAGATTTCAAAAAACAAACATGTCAGGGTTCTTTTTATTATCTGCCTTCATTTTTTTGATCTAAAACCACCACAGATATATTGAAAAAAAAAAAAAAGAAACACCACAGATGCCAAGGAAAATGCCCAATTTACACCTCTGCCAACAGCCCCCAGCTGAGAAGAGGCCTTACTGGGTCCCCTGAGGGGCTTCCAGTCACTGCCTGCTTCACTGGAAGTACAGTAATGACCACTGCTGGCTACCTGAACACCAGGCACACTGTGACATGCTGGCTTGCCGCAGCAATATGGCTCCTAAAACCTTTATCCTATTGAAAGAATTTTCCCCACTACTTTAGCTCCCATTCCACAAGTGGTAAATTGGCTCAGCGTCTTACTCCATTTTTCCACCAAAGATAATGTTCCTTGAAATGGACATCGACTGTCTCTTAAAACCCAGTAAATCAAAATGTCTTTCCTGAGCCAGCAGCAGGAGTAATGGAAAACATTTCTCAGAACTAGTTTGTTTTATTTCTAAGAAAGTGTTTGACCTAATGATCTATTTTGGCAAATTGGTATGATTTATGGAGAACTGATGAGCACACAGTAAAAAACAGCCATGCAGCTACCTGTCATGAGTCAAACTTTTTACGCAAAATTCAAAAATATACACAAACAGATCTGTGATAGATTTTAACAACAAACAAAAAAAATGTGCTGTTCAGTCAGCAAAGATGAGAAAAAGAGTTCATAGAGTGGCTAGAAATAACAGCTTGACAGTACGCAATTTAACTGCCAGTGTATATAAAATCTCATCCCACATAGTATTTAGCAAGATCATCAAAATTTGCTGCTGGATTAATGCAGCATTGAAAAGGACGATCAGCCAGCTAAGTGTGTAGATCTCACATACACACGTAAGAAAATCAGTAAACTGTGACACATTAACGGAGTGCAACTTCATTAACAATCGAAAAACCAAGTCATCCGCTCAGATGTAAAGACCTTTGGCAGACTTTTTCTTATTGTAGCACTACTGGCAAGAGAGAGAAAAAGGCAAGGCAGCACGGGAGTAAGGGATAGGGAAGGGCTTGTCATTACAAAGAGGAACAGTGAACAAATGGGATGATCAAGATGGGATTTGTACTCCTACAGATGACAGATAAACGTTACCTCTTCCTGAGTGTACGTATGTGTGCATGTCTGCATGTGTACACGAGCTAACAGGAAGAAGGGAACCACGAGCGTTTGGTACAAGAAAAACAAGTATGTTGTATCATCTCGTGTGTCCAAGTGCCACCAGTGAAGCACCATGTAGCCTTTTTTCTCCTGCTGACCTACCTCTGATGACTGCTACCGACCAACTCCACCTATCTACTACTCAGTAAGAGGGCTCCAGGTCAAAACCACTTTGGACTACAGAGGATCTGACTTGGTGATATATAATTAAACCAAGTGATAGATAAATTATTGCAAATGAGAACAGGAACTAACAAAGTATCTTCCAGAAGCTCCTTGCCTGAAGAGACTGTCTTGTCTAACCACATACGTGTAGGGAACGCTCCCCACAGGCATCGCCATGTTGCAACGCCAGTCCCCATGGCGCAGGGCAAGGCTATGAGCTACAGCCCATCGGGCCACGTAGCTCCCTCGGAGACCACAGACGCCAGCCATGTCTGAGAATCACGTCTACAAAGGGAACAAAGGGAGCCCTGGACTTCTTTTACCTGTTGCTAATTAGCTTTTTCACATCTTGTTTTCTAGGTGCCTCACTCTCCCCCTCTATCTTCTGTTTTCTCTCCCGTTTTCTTCCCCTCATGACCCTTGTGGTGTTTTACAGCTGTGTCCCCATGTACTTGGGCCACCTTCAGTTCCACCCAAGTTCCACCCAAACCCTTCGTGGCAGTTTTCTTCCCTAGTCTTCATACAAAGCGGTGTTGTACAGGTAGGGACAATCACAGCCCTCAGTAACTCAGCTGGTCAGCCTGTGGGCTGTTCAGTGCTCTTCACCTCAACGCCTCCCTCCAGGGCTCTTGGTTATCGTACGGTTAACACGGCTGCCTTGCCACCACATACCTGCCAGGCGGCACTTTTGTTACCACCGCCACCTGCTCTCACACAGGGCAACCGAGACCCACGGCGGCTGCGCCGCCTCAGCAGCACGGCTCCCCGCCCCGGAGGGGCTGCAGCAGCCGCCCTGGGGGCTCCCCTCGCAGCGGGGGCTCGGTGCGGGCACCGCTCCCTGACGGGAGGAGAAGGGGCCGGAGGGGGAGCTCGGGGCGCCGCCAGCGGCTGACACCCTCCCGCCGCCGGACTCCCGTCACAGAGTGCGGCCGTTGAGGCGCTTGCGGCCGCCCTCGCCCGGCGCGGCGCCTCCCCCGCCTTCCCCCGTCTCGCGCGCTGTCGCGAGATGTCGGCCGGCGAGGCGGCGGCGGCGCCGCGCTGACGGGCGGCGGGGCGGGGCCGGGGCCGGGGGCGGAGCGGCGCCGGCGGCCGGGCAGGGCCGGGCCGGGCAGGGCCGGGCGGTGGGGGCCGGCGGCACCGGGAGCGGCGATCAGGCCGCCTCCGCGCCCATGTGCCCGCAGCCCCCGCCGTCCATGGAAGTGATGGAGGGGCCCCTCAACCTGGTGAGTGCTGGGCGGGGAGCGGGGCCCGCCCGCAGCCCCTGCTCCGGGAACGGCACCGGGCCCGGCCTGGCTGCGGGGCCCGGCTGCAGCGGGCCGGGGGTGGGGGAGGCCGGGCAGGGGACGCGGGCCCGCGGCGGGCGGCTCTGAGGCGCTGGAGAGGCTGCCGGGGTGCGCTCTGGGGAGGGGAAGCGCCCCGCCGTCCTCAAGTCAGCATAACTCTGCCCGGGCTGAGCCCCTGGGGCGCCCCGGCGGAACGGAACCCCCTCAGGGACCCTTTCGCCAAAAACAACCGGGCCGTGAGCAGCCCGAGCTGCCGGCCGCTGCCCCGTGACCGGCACCCGGCGGTCAGTCGGTGCCCGGCTGCCTTGCGTGTCTCACCCAAGGTCGTGTGCTGGCCGCGCCTCGGGCGCAGCGGTGCTCGCAGCGCTCCCCAGCAGCTGCCCTGGTCCCCAGCCCCGGGCAGCACCCAGCAGCACGGCTGTGCCGCCCTCGGGAGCGGCTGCCGGCCCGGGGGGGTTAGTCACGGCCGTGCTCGCCGTGGGGATCTGCAGCAGTTCTGTTTTTAAATCAACGTCTATTTGCGCCAGCCTGCCAGCAGCCCTGCCAGACCCTTCACTGCCCCAGACGGAGCCAGCCAGGTATTTGTGGTTGCTCCCTAGTTTCAGAAAGTCTTGGAAAATGGGCATTGTAGACCACCTGTGGAGGTAGGACTAGCAGCATGGCAGGAAGGTGGTCTTGTTCAGAGCTGAACTGAAGGTGTGGAGCCATGACAGTGTCTGTATCATGCTGTCTCAGACTTCTTACTCTCTGTAACAGAAAAATGCCCGAAACAAGGAGCAGCAGGAAGGAGATAGTTCTTGTAACAGCAATGTGAAACGTACAAAGTCAGGCAAACTTGCAGTACAGTGATGCAGGAAGAATAAACTACTGCTGTTCATAGACATTTTAGAAAACCTTTTAGAAGTAGGTCTGGTGTATGGGCTTTTAAGGAGAAAATGGTAACTGATATTTACTAGGTAGTGTCTGTAAGCAGCAGCTTTGTGGCAGTGCAGATATCACCAATTAGCAGGGTTTCTTACTGAGACCATGCACTAGGGATTATGAGTGACAAGAGTATGACTAAAGCTTGGCTTCTGCCCGAAAAGATGATGCTTTGACCACAACAGTAGAGTGCAATTACCACACCTGTCTAGCACCAGGCTAAAAATAAGATCAAGACACTTTGACATAACGGATGATACAGGAAAAGGTTGCTTTATATAGTCCTATACAGAAAGCTACAAAGTTGTCAGCACGTATGTCCCTACTCCATTTTAAGAAGTGTCCTGAAACACTCAAACTTTTCCTGAAACTGCTACAGAATGCAGTCATGGATCTTCTTATGTGGAAAAACTCGCTGTCTTCAGGCTGTATCAAGTAACTTATTTTTCCCCAAGCTCTTCTATTCACCATCCCTCTCTGCAGATGAATTTCATATTTGTAACAACATTCAGGGGAGGTGCCAATTCTCCAGTGTAAGAATATTCATTTTAGTTACTGATAATGTTCAATGTCATGTACTTCTCTTGCTTCTCCTCAAAATCTCTTCTAGCTCACGTGGATCAGAAGAGCATAACTTTTTCCAGAGATGCCAAACCATTTGGACAGGAGAGAGGAAAAAAATCCTAAGCTATTAACTGGTTTAGTCTACACTAACAGTTAGGCTTATTTATCTGATAACAATGACTCTTGTCTTAAGTACAAGATATTTTCCTTCTTTCGGTGCATTGGTGGTTGCTAATTTTAGTGAAATGGCTTTTTCTAGAGTTAAAAATTTTCATTAGAACTTGCTATAATTCTTGGATGCTGCTCACTTTGTCCTTTGAAGCTCACATCTGGTCTTAGATACTTAGAAGCAGGGGTACTGTCCCGATTTTTCTAGGGATCTGAACTGACAAGAAATCCCTAGTAGTTTCGCAGTGTCTTAATGTCTCCATTTCTGTCAACATGTAGCACACCCACTGCACTTAATCACTTACGTTAGTGACTTTCAGTTACGTATTTCACTATTTGCTTAGCTTTCCTAATTACAGGTGGCATGCCATACCTCATCTATTCTGCTGACTTTGGTTACATTATCTATATTCAGAGAATAGAAATCTAACGTATTTGGATTAAAGTATCTGGCCTTGATTAAAGCCTTAAGATGTTTCTTTTTCTTAAGTTTAATTAGATTTTTGTTTCCATAATTTGCTGATTTCCTTCTGTAGGTGGCACTTGAAAAACACTGATTTGCTTTCCAGAGTTGTTTTTAACGTCTATGACTTAACAATGTTTGTTTTATTTAACTGAGTTTTGATAGATGACCCTCAAGTCTAATGACTTCAGTGAGAAATGTACCTGTCTTCTTAGAGTTTGGACTTCAGTTCATAGACTTAACTTATTTTTATGGTTTGCCATTGTTGCATGCTTAACAGATAATTATGCAGTCTAACCCCATCTTTCCTTCTCTTAACCTTTCCAGGGCTTGTGCTACAGTACTAACTGCCAATTTGATTTTCCACTGAGTTGTCCTCAAGGTATCCATTGTATCCAGTGATACTTCATTTAGGAATAAATTGAGACAACTCTTCCCAAGTCTGTTGTGATCCCAGTTATTAGCACCGTAGGAAAGTGTTTTGGGGAAGCTTTGATACCCGATCATTTATTTGGGCTCTTCTTCTTGCCCTCTTCCTTCCTTCCTTCTCCTGCCCGCCTCCTGCCTCCACAGTGTGCTGTATGCTTTGCACACAAATGTCATCTAACTGCAAAAGAACGGGTTAAAGCCCTGATCCTTTTGCTAAGAAGGAAGCCAGTTCCTCAGCCCTGCAAGTACAGTATTACACCAAGTTACACCATGGAACTTCACACTGCTATGGGCTAAGTGCAGTCCCTGCACCTGCAGGCAATCATATAGTGGTTATCTAGTCCAGCTGAACACTTGTTTTCAGTGCTGTAAACTAAGGCATGTCAGCATTCCTTAACAAATTTAAAAACTTTTACAGAAGAAAAAAAATGAAGATAAGTCTCACAAGAGAAGAGGCCCTGTAGAAGCTCTTACCTTCATCTTTTATGTGCCACTTACTGTAGGGGCAATTCCTTCTGCCATCTGGTTTAGGCAAAGAATTCCGGTTTCAAACCCAGTGACTATTTTAGCCTTAGGTATAGGAGAAAAAGGGGTCAGCCAAACACCTTTGAAGAATTTTCCATACTTCAGAATCATAACAGCACACAGGTGACCACCAGAAGCTTGAAAGTAACACAGTAAAAACATGAGGCAAATATTAACAACCTTAAGAAGTTAAAAAGGAAACTTGTTCATTGAATGGAGTCCAGCATCCAAAACCTCGTAACTCCGTGGACTTTAATACCTCTGTGTAGGTATTCAGCTTTCCTGTAGGACACGTGCTAAGGAGCCATACCACATCTATCTACCTTGTATTTCTCCTACAAGATCACAGCATTTCGTATGGCATATAGTAAGATACAGTTTGAGATGTGGTGAATACTATTTTCTGTAAGTTTCTTAAAGTATAAGGGTAGCTGGAAAAGCTGTTTTGCTGAAAACTAGAAAGCACAGACTGGTGGCTGGAGTGAAAATAATACAACAGTGTATGTACTGCCAGACTCATATGTAATGAAAGTTTTTAAACATTAATGCTGTGAGACATTGGTAGCAATTATTCCAGTGCAAGCCAGTCAATGGTCTACATTAACAAATGGTTTGTAACTGAAGCGAATACCACATCCAGATGAGGGTAAAATAGCAGGCAGAATATGGCATATGGAATGGGCGGGGGGGGGGGGCGGGGAGAAGAAGGCATCTCTGAAAGTTTATCAGAGACCAAAGAATTGAGACCACGTGGACCAATGTGTTTGAGATTTAATGCCACTCTGTACCTCTGTTGTTTTGGCTGGGGGGAACAAAAAAAAAGTCATGTTCATCTATAGAAACATGCACTGAATCCTGTTTTTTGTTGATTTTTATTTTTTAAATAAAGCATAACCTGAAAACTGCTATGCTTGCTCTTTCAATGTAAAATGAAAGAGAGAAAGGCATATACACTCAATTCTGAACTCAGACTAGAGGAAACAAGCTTTTAGGTAGTGAAAGTGGAAGAGTCTCATATAGACATGCCTAGCAAAGTCTGTTTTTACCATGGTAATAGCAGCATTGTCTTGGCTTTCCCTTTATACGTGATACATATGTGGGTATCTTTTCAGTGAAGGGAAATGTAAGGTGTGAACCACAGAAGCAGCAGCACATCTGAGGAAAGTGAGTGGAGGTACTGAGGTGATGCCGGGGATGCTCAGCTGCACACCCTGCTCACTACTAGCCTGCCTGGCTCAGCAACGTGGTATTCAGGTCATTCAACGTTGCGTTCATGTCATTACTCCTCAAGCACAACACGAGCCTGTTCTGCGTAGCAGGTCTAACACCTTGCAGGAGCTCCCAGTCAGGAACATAACTGACTAAGCTACAGGTGGCTGACAGAAGGAAGCATCATTTCCTCCCTGCTCTCCGTGCTGTTTGGGTAGCTACCAGCAGTTCCTTTCTGCTGTGTCACACTGGCATCACAGGCAGGGTACATGTGTATCACTGAGCCACGCGGTTCAGCTCTGAGTAAGCGCGCTTAACACAAGTCTGAAAGGCCAAAATGAAGCAGTCTGCCAGAGGCCTGGCGAAGCAGCAGGCTGAAGCCTTTCTGCCCCACCTCTTGGAAGCTGTTGCCCAGAGATGGCCTCTTTACCATTAAACACTTGTGGTGCTGGTTCAGTTGTCCCTAGTGAGGGTAGCTCAGTTGCCGTGTCATCTGAACCATGTAGTTTAGGGCTGTAAGTGTGCAAACAGGAACCCAGATCGCTTTTATTGTCAGGGCAGTGGGACCGTTCTCCTTTAGCTTATAACCTCCAGTTACCAAGACCTGCGTATACCTACTGCAGCACTATCTAGAGGGGAAAAGCATTACAAAAAGCAGCTGGGAGCTGTAGGGATGCGAAACAGCTTTGAAAACCAACTTAAAGTATATAGTGCTTTTATCATATTAAATGGACCAAATGGAAGAGAATGAGGTTGACCTGAGTATGCATTAAGAGAAAGGATACCACAGCTTACTGAAGTTGCAGGTGATCGGGGAAATAACTGCAGCTATGCCTGCATGGGGTTTGGAGACTCCACCTAGCCTGAGCACTGTGTGCAAGCTGGTTTTGTGCCAGATCTCTTAAATGCATTTACATGGTGAGGAACTCAGACTAACCTATTTTATTTTAGATTTGGGATAGGTTGGGAACACACGCAGAGTCAGTTAGGGCTATTCAGTGAATTAACGTTGGTTGGCGAAACGACAATAAGTTGGTTGTTTGTCTGCCCATATATTTAAATTCTAATACTACTGCTTACAATAGAGTTGAACTCCAACATCTTTACAGTTCAATAAAAAGTGACTGAGGAGTCTGTTAATATTGAGAGTACATTCTCATGAGTTTCACATACTTATTTTGCTCTATAGTCACAGTAACTTGTAATTTACAGTTGAGTCACTGTTCTGTCAACCTTGCTAAATACAGGCTTTAAAATACAAAATTGAGCTAGCATGTGGCTAGTGGTATTGGTTGAGCAGCCACAATGGGTTGTGCCATTGTTTGTTTCTCCTTTAGTCAACTCTGTCTTTCTCCAAAGCATACGAGGAGTATTTTTAAGGGGGCTTGCTTCTGTTGATAAAGCTACATGTTGCCCTTTCTTTAGGTTTAGTGGCAAATATATTCCCATTGTTTAGCATAAGTTATAGGACAAGATTTTTAAAGTTATTCTTGCTTTTAGTGTAACTGCCTGGAAATACAAGCATTTTCTGACTTGTTTGTGTGTGTGTATTGAGGAGTGGAATGGAATAAAGAGAGAACACTAGTATAAAACTTGACCTGACTGGTCCAAGAATAAACTATAGCCATCTACTAAAAAAAAAAAAATAATAATAATAGAAGAACCATGATAAACACTTCCAAGTTCACTGGTTCCAGGTGAAAATGGGTTTGAAAGACACTTGTGTGTGCGTGGAGGAAGCGATGAGGCACTACTTCATCCCACCCTTCGTGGTCTGCTGCTGTGCAGTTCCACACAGAAGATACTCAGCACACTGGTACAATACTGAAGCAATGA
The DNA here is from genome assembly GCF_040182565.1 of Anser cygnoides. Lineage (NCBI taxonomy): Eukaryota > Metazoa > Chordata > Aves > Anseriformes > Anatidae > Anser > Anser cygnoides. The sequence continues at coordinate 27,501,194 of NC_089879.1, read as the reverse complement.
TGAGGTGCATTTTCTTATTCTTCCTTTCCCCTAAATACATTCTTAGGAAGACAGCCCTGTATCCTTAAGGAAACAAACCACTGGACAGATCCCCCATCTCTCAGAAAAATACCTTTGTTATTGCTTTCAGCATTAAGCGAGCATAGGTATTGATCCTTTCTGGCAAAGATGACTAGTATCCACAGCTCATAGCATAGAATAGATGGTATTAGTGGCAAACTTTGGTTGCAACTTGAAACATTTACAGACTGTTATACTGCAGATAACTTCCTTTGCAGTCCAATTTGCTCACGCCCCTTTACTTTAGTAGCTGGGTTTTGCTGCCTTTGTAACTTCATAGTAAGTAAACCACTGTAACCTGCAATTCATAATTGTATTATAATATATTAGTTGCTAAATAGTCCCTTAAAATTAAGGGAGAAGGCTGCAAGGTTAACAGTTTATGCAAGACTTTGTCCAGTGCAGAACAGTTCCCCTTCTGAGAACAAAGGACAACAAAACACACACAATACTGTTTCAACTACATGGGGACTGTTGCGAATTACTGCTCTAAGGAGAGGGTGGTGGACTTCCCTATTTGAAAGCCAGTAGCACTACCTCTACCCTTTAGAAGTACTGCAGGATGGAGCATGCTTTTGCACTGTTACCCTCAGCTCTGTAAGAGCTAGCAATCGACTGGAATCACACGGGAAAGGCAGCCTTCTTCTGCACCCTCAGCCTAAGCTGGGATCCTATGGTGGTAATCCTTTAAGTCATAGTGGTTCATCTTCCCTAGAAACAAAGTTACTGCATTTGTTTCTTTTTGAAGTTTGAGAGTAGTACAAAATCTGGCAAGCGGGCCTTGTGACTTTGTTTCACATGGCCTGCAGGTGCATCATTGTCTAGTTTATATTGGAAAGAAGTATTAATTTTAAGGCTGCTAAGGAAAGCTTTAAGCAAAGAAATACCTATACTGCTGCTTTAGAGTGGGATTTGATTATTTTTTGATTCTGTTGCTCAGAGATTACCTAGGCAGTGGTTTGGGTTAGTTGGGTGGAGAATCAAAGGGGAGCACTGCTCTGGAACATCAGCACTGACTTACAAACGTCCCTCAGCATCTCAGCTACAGCTGGGAAGCGAGGAAAGCTGTCTGCCTTACCTGCTTCTGCAGTTCATCCAGGGGGCTTGAAGTGACTAAGTATGGCACACACCGATCCCTTCAGAAGCAAATACTTTGGAGTAACTCGAGGAAGCTTTTTAGCTTGGTCATCTGTCATTCACACCTGTTTCCTCTTAGGAGAGTCAAGTTGTTACACCTGTCCATTTGCCTACTGGGAATTCCTGCTCGTCTGGATGGGGAGGGACATCTGGAAGTAGTTGCTGAACTGCTTCCCCCCTCCAAATCCATAGCTTGTTAAGAAATTATAATTATTCTTACACCACATCCTACATATATTTCCAACACTGCAACTGGGAGAGGAAGGAGAAATCAGATACGTAAACCCACTGCGGTTGTGCAGCGGCTGTTTCTGCAGTCATCACAGCAGCAGTACCAACATCAAAGCAGTCCTGTTGAATCTGTTAGGGGCCAGCAGAGCAGCTTCAGTATCATTGGTGTAAACACCTTCCTTTAGCATGACATCAGACTGGGGAGAGACTCGAGAGTCGTTTTTCCCACTGTATGATATAGGGCCCATTCTTCCATTGCCAGTTTTATAACGGGATACAGACCACTGAGTTCAAAATAGCTTTGCTAACAATGGTTGGATGCTGTGTCTAAGTGTAACTGAGTGCTAAGAATAAACCAGCAGACTAGACAAGATGTAGAAGCTTACCCATGATATGTGGCATATTAAGCAAGTGCTTCTGTTGCCGATTCATCACTTGCTGCTAGGAAACAGCACCACAACTTTCTTCAGACTGCTGCTTTTGAATGTTCTGCCATGAAAATGGGAGAAATTCTTTGGTCCTTGCACAATCAACTAACTGGAACAAGCATTCGCAAGGTGGAATAACTAACAAATTTTTCCTTGTCAAGCTGGCAGGAAAACATACAAAATGAGGAATTTCTTTCCCCGTGACTGGCTGAGAACACCTAGCTTTCTCACAGGAGGCTGCGCTGAATCACTGGATTTCCTCTGATCCTGTTCCTAATGGGGAAGGCTGGTAGATGGGGGAAGGCAGCAGGATGAGATGTCCTGACATCTAGATATTTTGATGTAACAGCAAGAAAAGTATTTTGACTTCGCAGTCAAAGAATCCTCTTTTCTTTTTGCTAGCACCTCTGATCTGTGTGGTTTTTTTTTCCAAATTGTTTATTCATGGTCTAGCCCAGCTTCTTCAGACTCCCTTGAACTTCACTGGGAGTTAACTGAAAATGGAAATAATTTAATTGCCACACCAAATAACAACTCACTGTCCTCAAATGATCTGCACGTGCTTAAGTGATTTGAATATGACCATTCCCCAATTGTTTAAAACATATGAAAATAACCTTTGAAAACAATCCATTTTTGTATGTGGAAACTAACAAACAGAACCAGTCCCTTGGCTTTTTGACTTGCTTTCTTCATTCTTTTGTCTCTAGCTGTTTCCTTTTGCCCTTTCTTTTAGACCCACCTGTGCAGTTTGCAGAAGAAGCTGTACCAATATCAATTTATTGAAAAAATTGTTTTGCAAGGAACTAGCTCAGGTGTTTTTATGTGCATGACATAGCTAATTTGTAACTGAATGACCTGCCATGAGTAACCGAGGAGCTGGCTCTATATGAGCTGTTACTCATTTGTTCTTACCCAGGGGAAATAAGCTTCTCTTTCTGGCGTATGTCATTTGTAGGAGTCCATAGAAAACAACCATAAAATAGATGATTTTCCAATAGAAAAACACTTCATCTGCTGAGATTATTTAACCTCAGGGCAGAGGAAATAAAGAATGCTGGCAGTGCTATGAGGATTGAATGAAGATGAGGAAGAGGAGTATGACTGAAGTATTTGTTGTGGAGAATCAAGGAGGTTTTTGGTGTTTTTTTAAATACTCACCATATTAGCATAGAAAATCAGTTTTAGAAAAGCTGAATGTCTAAATGCAGTGATATAGCTGCTAGGGATTGCTTAAGAACAGTTGTTTCCCAAAAGAGGGTTTTCTGCAGAAGTCATTCTCTTCTGTGGTGTCAGAGCTGCTAAAATTCTGGTAGAAAATTGAACTTACTGTAACAATTTGGGTGTTAAGTCAATTTGGAGGACAAAAGTGACAAAGAAATGGATCTGCATTTTGGAACTTTTTTAAAATGGTTATTAGTACAAGTATCATGTTAGACTTGATAGAATCACGTCACTGTCTTGTTTGGATTATCTTACATTTGATGTTTCTACCAAAATTGCAGGAGCAGAGAAAAGTGTAATTCCTGTTAGGAACCAGTTGTTCTCACTTTTTGGGACAGGGACGAATGCTGTCATTTTTATATTGCTCCTGGAACGTGCTTCAAGGGAGTCAGTGATTTACATGCACCAAACGTCTAAAGCCTGATGTGATTTATGCCTTTGGGTGAAAAGAGGAAATAGAGAATTTCTACTGGGCAGAGATGGAATTAGAGAGGCGGACTGCAGGCCTTCAGTTCTGTTACCCCTACAAGTTTCCTCAGTATGGATTTGGTAAAGGCTGTCTTGAGAGACTACAGTCTTTTAAGATGTAGAATCAGACAAACACTTCGGTTTCTTAACTGTCTCATGTTGTTTCACAGAGCTGGTGCCTGGTACTTAACATCTATTTTCTTCAAACTCAGCATGGAGTGAAGCAGCCGTGCATCCCGTGCGTTACTGACGGTTGTGCCAGCTGAGTGCTTGTAGCCGTTCATATCACAAAGCTTCTCCTGGAGAAAGAGCCACAAAGTTCCTATCTTACAGTAACGACAAAAAGACGTGCTTTCATGAATGCTGCAGTGCTCATTATGCAATATTCTTTCTCACTAAGCATATGCAAATACTTGCACCAATTGCTTGCTTTCAGCAACACTAGTCTACCCTAGTGGTTTGCATTAGTAGCTTACAAATGCCGGTATAGACTTAACTGTTGTACAGCAAGGACGTGACTTCGATACCTTCAGCTATGGCTGTACTGATTCCATTAATTGATGTAAGCTGCAAACAACCAAGGTCTTTTGTACTTTCTTCAACTGAGAAGCAAAGCTTGCTGGGGATGGGACATCAGAAAATGGCAAACCAGGGATAAGCTGTAACATTTCATTTTCCAGCTCTGTAGTTCAAACATCTTGCATTCTGCTGCCTAAATTGGTCCTAAACACTTTCAGCTTTTTGTAGTTTCTGTGGCCTCTTGGTCTTTTTACACAGCTACAGTGAACGGTTGCCTATGAAGGAGAGGATATACTTTTGGAGGAGAGCTTCAAAAGGCTTTTATTGTGTACACACTGTCTTTGCTGCATTAACAAACTCCAGTTCCTACCTGTACAGTACAGACCCTTGTAAGGCAGTATTAAAAAAAGAAACCAAATAATACATTTCAGAAGGGACTGGGAGATCTGAGCGTAAAGGCCTGAGAACTGGAATCAGTATAAGACTTAGATATACCAATTACTTCAAAAACAGATCTAACTATTTGTTGGTTAACCCTCATTGATGTAACACTCTTTTTAATTTTAAGGCTCACCAGCAGAGCAGAAAAGCAGACCGCTTGTTGGCAGCAGGGAAATATGAAGAAGCAATTTCTTGTCACAAAAAAGCTGCTGGTGAGTAGATATTTCTCACATTCCAGTTTTTAAAATCAGTTTCCAGATTTGCATGTTTCATGGGAGCATCTCGTTACTTGCAAAATATTATTTTTATTCTTTGCTTGTGAATTTGTTTTTCAGTCCAGATCAACGATCTTTTTAGAAACATTTTCTCAAATATGACCAGCTGAAGTCAGACATTTCCAAAGTTGATTTTTCTGGGGGTGGTTATCACTGCTAAGGCAGTTCTTGATTCAAGTCGAAGCCAACACCTTGTGTCGTGTACAAAGTGCAGTTGGGGACCTACTGTAAGCTGGTTTTGCTTTACACTTCCTTTTTCCTTCACTTCTTTCATGGCTGAAGTAATGTGCTTTCTATTGATAAAGAAAATACGCAAACTTTTTATGACAAAAGTTTATTTACTTCCCCTTCCTAATATGTAAGTCAAGACAGCTAATAGCAAGTAATGAGCTCGGCTTCCCTAGAAGTTGAGCAGGACAGCAGAGCACATCACAGGCCTTGATGCGGTGACTGACAGCGTCTCCGAAGTGAGACTTTGTGCAGCTACCTGTTCATTTAACTAGTCATGCTTAATTATTTGTGGTGGAGTCCCTCAGCTGGCTGACAGTGTGGCAACTGCTTGGCAGAAGAAGAAAGAGGAAATCTTAACTGGTGCAATAAGTAGGACTTTTCCAGTGACAGGGCTTGTGTGTAGAAAAAATAAGTGGCTACTCTGAAGATCGTAGCCTAGATACCAGGCATTCTTGCTTTCCATTCATAAATACTAGAAAACCCCATAGAATGAGAAACTGAAAATTGGTATTTATGAGTAGGAAGAGCAATGAGGGATAGCACATATCCTGATATGCAGACTTTTCTTTTTGGTTTCCTTCACTTCCTATACCAAAGCAAAACCAAATAAGGTATTGAATGTTTCTTGTTTTTCTTCAGTTGATGATTCTGTGTCATTATCTTACAACCCGAATTTGGTTAAGAATTTCTTATGTCTTGTCATTTTCAGCACTAGTAAGATACGGTCAAAGTCCGAAGTGCTGCTCTGCCTCTAAGCCAGCACATTTTTTGGTCTGAAGGGGAAGTTAACGAAAGAAATGGGGAACTACAGACTGTACCTCCTAATCAAGAACATAATTAAAGCATGACTTAATAACACAGGTGCATCACGAGAGAGAGGATTTTACTTACCACATTTTGTTTTAAAATGCATGTATGTTAAGAGTCCAGTCCTTGTCTGTGTTTCTTCCCTTCGTGGGAAAAGTTGTTGTTCTGCGACTTTCTGGAAATGGCTGCCATGATACTAAGCTCCTGTCCTTCTCTGAAAAACAAATTGTTAGCAATCTCAGCCAACAGGATGCCATGGCAAGGGTGTAGCATAGACTACATGATCTTACAGTAAATTTTTTTCTGATTTTTGAGAAACAGCAGGTGTTTCCAGCCTCTGTAGTTTGGTAAATACTTTGCATTTTGACTACTTCTTTTATGTGGGAATTCAGAATATGAACAGCCTGAAGCCTTTTCTTAACTTTTAAGGAAACATTCATGTCTTATAACCTTGCCTAACACATTTATCAATTTTCTCTTTTGCAGCATACCTTACAGAAGCTATGAAGCTGACCCAGTCAGAGCAGGTGAGACCCAAGTGCAGTGGACACCAGAACTCTGTTGTGTATCTGTGTTATATCGTGCCCTCACTGATCGTATCCCTCTAGTACTCCATATTGTTTTCTGAGATCCACAGCAACTACACTAGGAGGTTTGGAAGTGCAGAGATGCTAGTCTTCCTTGAGAGTTTTTGCAAGTTTATGTGGAGCAGGGATAGGAGAGCTACTAACCCATCCAGGGGTTCCCTGGCAATGGTTTCTAGCCTGTAAGGTGCCTTCAAGTAGGTGATAAAACTAGTTTCATGGGTAACTTTTGCTCTGAAGCACTTAGGCCATTTTGCTGAGACACAGGAGCTGAGTATTTCATGTACAGTGTGCCAAATGAACCTGTTCTTTCTTGGTGTTGGTTACAGATCAGTAAAACTTCTCGTGCGTCTGCTCAGGGGTATTATCACTGTCTGGCTAGTGATTTACACACCCAAAAAAGACTAAATGTTAACTCCTGAACAATACCAGCAGTTGTATTAAATGTGGGTGATATATCTGAATCTCTTGCATTGCACAAGCAGAGAGCACTTCTGGTTGGATTTACTGTCTGAATAACAAAGGCTCCTCCTCTCCCTGGGGCATGCTATGATGCTGTTTATGTAAATATTTACAGGCATGTAACTTTACTTGCATGAATATTCAGGTGGATTAAGGATCACCAATGAAATTGTTTAATCTTGTTTTTACTCAGGCTCAGCTATCACTGGAATTACAAAGGGATAGTCACATGAAACAGTTACTGCTCATCCAGGAGAGGTGGAAAAGGGCAAAGAGAGAGGAAAAGCTGAAAGCCCAGCAGAACGCTGACAAAGAAGCAGCTGCACACCTTCAGACTTCTTTTAAGCCACCTGCTGAAGAATCTGATGATCAGAATGTCTTGGTTCCTGTTACTCAGAAATACAGCCCTTCCACAGAGAAACATCTACATGATATTCAGGGTGTCTTTGACAGAGACCCGGATACACTATTATTTCTGCTTCAGAAAAAAAATGAGCCAGTGGAAGCGTGTATTGGCAGTAAAGCTCCTAAAGACGACAAAACAATAATAGAAGAGCAGGCAACCAAAATTGCAGATTTGAAACGGCATGTAGAATTTCTTGCAGCTGAAAACGAGAGATTAAGGAGAGAGAATAAGCAGTTAAAAGCAGAAAGAGCTAGACTCCAAAAATCTCCAGTAGAGAAGGAGTTGGATGTAGATGCTGACTTTGTAGAGAAGTCAGAGTTGTGGAGCCTGCAGCAACACTCGGAAACTACTTCTTCAGCTGCAACTTGGCAAAAGTTTGCAACAACTGCGGGGAAGGCAAAGGACATTCCAATACCCAACCTTCCCCCCCTGGACATCCCATCCCCTGAACTCCCTCTGCTGGAACTCTCTGAAGATATACTGAAAGGACTGATGAATAGTTAAAAACCAGGAAATAAGTGCTCAATGTAGTTACCTAAACTAAGAAAAGGGAAAACCACCAGGACAATGATAACCTGAGGGCAGAAACATCTAACACAATCCTACTGTTGGAGAAAAGGCATTAAGCAACTTTGTTACTGTGAAATACACATCATATCTGATCTACTTCATAAAACTTAAAGGTACCATAATCGGTATAAGATGGCAAGCTCTTTAGTCTTTCTCCCAATGTTTCAAACCAAATGACTGCCTGGAGAATGTTTTATGTAACACAATCCTTCAGGGGTTTAAAGTATACTATATGTAATAGTTATCTATAATGCCATAAATGATGGTGCAGAACTTAACTGTTATGGTTGCCAGTTGGCTGCCACTTCATATTGAAAAATGCTTTCTAGCATGAATTTAAACTGTGCATTTCATTATGCATAACTTTGTTAATTCAGATACAGTGCAATTTTTACACCTCCTAGATGGATTTATGTGCCACACTCTATACTCCTGACTAAGTTAACCTCAAATCAGGAGAGATTTAAATTTCCATTCTATGAAGGAACCAACTTATTAGTTCTGTTGATGAGTTTTTTTTTTGGTTATCTGTTTACATAACTAATCAGGGTGCATCAAATCTAGCTATTGGTTTCTGTATAAAGTGACATTGTTTTAAAAAAATCTATACTTAAGGAAAAATACCCTTTTTGTTTTCAGTGATGCATGAATGGAAGTAATTCTAGCTGGCAGTATTTGATTGAACAAGAAATTGTTTACAGCTTAACCTGATTCAAAAAGGATATGAAAATAAAATCCAAGGTGTTTTGACACTAAGTGCGTGTTAAATCTGTACAAACAAATTTAGATCTAATGGTGTTAGCACACAACACTCACCTGAAGTTCTGTGTTCAGCCGTCAGCAGATACTGGAAAGCTAGGATAAATTCAGAGGGCCTTGCGTGTACATAAAGTGACTTTGCTAATAGCTTGCTTAAATACCTAGAGAGAGGTGAAGTGTCAGAGGAGGCAGCACCGTGCATTTGCCCAGAGACAGGCTCCCCTGGGCTGAAGGAATCGTGCTGCGAGAGCTGTGCACACCCATGTGGGCTGTTGGTTTCTGCGCCAGGCGCTGCTGCTCAGCTCCTTCCAGCAGGGCTCCGGCAGTGCCCAGCCCCGGAGCAGCGTCACCCGAACCCAGGCTTTCCTGCCGCAGGGCGTGAGGGTGGCGGCGTGTCCTGGGGGCAGGCGTTAGTTCTAGCTGTTACTGATTAATGGAAGGTGTTGAGTGTTGCAAGCTACCCCATTCCAAGTTATTCTTGAGTGTTACAAGGTAAGCTTGCTCTTTCTAAGGGTACTTTTTTTTTTCCAGAATAGCCTGGAAGTACAGCAAGGACACCTCACTGCTGTGCAAATTCTCCCCATGCCTCTGTATGCCTGGTCTGTCTCCTGTGCTTGCTTGAAGGGAAGTAGGGACTGCAGGCTAGAAAAAGCTATGGAAGCAAAGGTAAGATGAGTTCATTAGAGGAGGTCCCTTGTGCTGAATTGTAGCAGGAAACTAGTCTTTTTTGGGGGGGGGGGGGGGGGGGGGAGGTTTTTTTTCCTGTTGGAGCAGTTTAGCACGTGGTCCCACGGTACAGCTGTGGTGAGGTAACCTGTTCCAGGTCAGCCCCAGCCCGCTGCTCTCAGTAAAGTGCGAGTTACGTTCTCCGCTGTCATCTGCCTGGCTGGCTGTTACAGGTAGTAAGTCAGGAGAGCACAGTGTTTCTATTCTTGTAAGTAACGCAAAGAAAATGGCGTGTGCTCACGGGAAGGAAATCAAATTATTTAAGCACCTATCTCATGTCACTGCCAGGGCTGTTAGCTACAGACAGACTGGCAGCTGTCTCTGCAAACAGTAGCCGTAGGAGAAAAGGAAGCAATTTTAAGCCTGGCTACCTACCTCTAAGAATCAGGAGTCTAAGCAGGGGGCAGGGGAATAGCAGGTGCCACCTCTGGTTCTTTTAGCCACAGCTGTTTGTCCTTTCACATCGCTGCATAAACAAAACACCAGATCTGAAGAAGGAAGCTACTTCTCCATAGGAATATCACCAAGTAGAGGCAAACTTTATGCTGCCACTTTGAAAGTGCCGTTGAAAATTTTCTCTCTTGCAATTCAAACATTTGTTTACTCTGTTCTTGCAGTCTGCCCACTAACGCATGAATGCTGCTGAAAACAAACTTAAGGCAGCATGGTTTAACACTACTCCCATCAGTGGTGCAGAAACAAGAATGAACATAATGTTCTCTTTAATAGGATAGGAGCTCCTACACTGCGGTTTAAAGTACTGCTAGCATTACATGAGCCATGGGGAAAGCTATTTCTTGTACAGTGCACAGCCCATCCTAGAGGTGGAGCAGGTGATACCACTCAGGAGTCAGACCATGGCCTAGCGAACAGCTCACGTGCTCGTGGTGATGAAAGAGCCCTCCCTAGCACTGCCAGCCTCTTCCTCCCTCCCTTCCACGCAGCAGTGTGGTCAGCCAGCCACAAAGCCTCCCAGGAGAAAGATGTGGGAGCAGATGGGATCATCCTTCCTGGCACCATGGGACGTTTGAAAAAAAAACATCTTACAGCTGAGAACCCGTTGAATAATGACTTTTTACAAAGTGCTTTAAATTCTGGGCAAAAAGCCAAGTGTATGGAATAAGCACAGAATATCAACTTTTCTAAGAAAGGTATGTTTTGATATGTTTAGAGCTAAGCAGTCACATGGGTCATTTAAACAATGACAAGTTATATAGAGAATACTATGACAGAACAAGTTTTAAGGATACATGGCAGTAGATCTAAGGAAATTCTGTTCAAGGTCTATCAGCAACTAGTTTATGCCCCAACAATTTAGAACTGTTTTAAATAATGACCACCTTTCAGCTTGTTTGGGTTGCATTGTGAAATGACAAAAAGCAGCACCCAATTTTCCTTCCCTGCGCCGCTGGGTTAGTTTGCATTGCTGTTTACACACCCTCCTCCCAGGGACAGCTGTCTTTTCCTACCACCTCACCAAAAGATGGGGTTTTGAGACCTGTGCTTGGAGGAGCCGCCGTTCAGCTGCAGGATGTTCTCTCCTCCAGCCTCTGCCTGCTTTTGGACGCTGCTCCGCTTGCTGGGCATTTTGTTGCCACCGACTGCCACCTGGCGGCCGCGCGGCGCCTTGCTCGGCTCCTATTAAGACACAGAGACCCTTCTCGTCTCTTGCAGGGTCTTTTCCTTGCTATTACCCTTCCCCATTCTTGCTAATTCCCCAGGTCCTTCAAGAGTGACGAAAAGATGCAGTATGTGAATACTGTACAGAAAGTAAGCAAAGCAATTTTCATGAACTGTAGCAGCAGCAGCAAAGTGGTAAGTTATAAATGGGCATACGCTGTAACCAAAGCCTCTCGCAGTAAGTGGAAAGGTTCCCATGGGCTTTAAATCTGATCTGCATTGTTTTATAGGACATACATAACAAAAAATGCTGCGGTCCATTATTTCAAAGTGTCTCACCAAGAACCAATTTTAACATGTGTCCAGACACTGACTTCTATTCATAGACTTTGCTTTACCACAGAAACCTCTCTTGTCTTGGAACACAGAAATATTATCCCTGTTGAATATAGCCAACATATGCTTTGCAAAAAAGAAATTGTAATTACCTGGTCTCTGACTATATCCCCACAGAACAGGAAACCAAAGAAAGGCAGCTGGGAAGCAATGTAGCGTCTCCTGGGAATAAAATCTGCAGACTGCACCACCAGTTGATACTTAAAATGACAGCTAAAACCAAAATATAGAAGTGTTGGGTTTTACATTTCAGACTTACATAAAGGGAAAATTGGATCTTGTGACCTCTTCCTCTCGAGAGCGTTTTCATTTTCAGGAACTCTTTGGCCATGAACTCCTTCCTACTTTCATGTCAATAGCAGCTCTTCAGCCATCTGCAATTCCTTTTGACCTGTTTTCAGTGAGTGACAGAGACTGCCCTATCAGAAACCCATACCTGATCTGAGTCATCTAGAAAATTGGTGGCAGCCATATAAATACAACATCTCTTCCAGGCACAGCTTGGAATAAACCCAGATTTATTTCACATCTATCCTCCCTGTTTTAAGAGAAAAACATTGAAGGCGAGTTCTTTAAAGATATGAAAATGAAAACAGGCTAGAAAAATAGATGACAAAATCCCTTGTTTATTAAGACTAAAAATACTGTAGAAAACAAACAGTAGAACTGTCTAAAAGTAACCAGAGTGGTAATGTGCTACCACAAATCAGGTAAAGCCAGACGATGTTTACCAAAACTTTCTGCCTGAATGCGATATGAAGTTTAACTGTATAAAAAAATTCATTGCTTTCAAAAGGCTCAGAGCTACAGCCATCTTTTCCCACACCTCCTTTCTCTCCCATGTTTGTTTTACAATCCAGAAGTAACCTAGACTTACCCAGGCTTTTTGTCCTGTAATCATTTGAAATGTTCCCCCTGGCCTATTTGTTGCAGGAGTCAAGGTATTATTGAGATCAAACAACATAAAATCCTTAGAGCTGTAAAAATACAGGATTTCCTGCCTTAAAGCTACTAAACCCTCCTCTTTAATTCCACTAAGGAAGCACAGAACTATGATAAAACCACATGCCCTGGGAATGGAAAAAGCAACGGGCATCTGTGTCAAGAATACAGTGTATGGTACGGTTGGAAGGTACCAGGAATGTTCACTTTGATGCGTAACAAAAATCCTGTCTACCATTTAGCTTTAGAAAGGTCCATGTTTAAAATGCAACTGTCTGCAGACAACGCATCAGGTAAAACATATCTTCAATTTGCTCTGAGGCAACATTTTCCTACTAGCTATATATAGATTGTAACTTCCTTTTCAAAACCTAGAAAAACAAATGAAAAAAGTACAGAGGTTAGTTTGTGTGCACGTCTAATGCTACAAATCATTTGCCCCTTGGTCAGAGTTTCCTAGGTCGCCCTGCTGAGATGGAAAGAAAGGGATGTGGCCATGTATGCTGCATCAGAGCAGCCCCCACGCCACTGTGTGCTCTCCCGGCCTCCGGGGGCACACGTACCATGGGAACAAAAAGACAGAGAAGGACAACTGGCACTCCTGCGAACAAAGAGCAAGTCAAAAGGTGGAAAGCAGGAGCACAGTGGAAAGCTGACGGTCTTTGAGGCAGAACTGGGGGGAGCTAGGAGGAGAAAGCGTAGCAAAGCCTGAGTGTGAGAGTCTCAACAGGGAGAGGCAGCGTATCCAGTGCGGATGTGGGGGAGAGCACAAACATCCTGCACGGGAAAGCAGCAGAATGGGGCACAGTGGCTGTGGAAGGAGGAAGGAAGGGAAATTCCCAGTTAGGGCGCAGGGCGGAGAAGGCTGTCAGTTGTGAGAGCAGGAGAGGGCTTCACAGGATGTCACGGGAGAGGGTATGAACAAAATTACCACCTACCGAGAAGGTCAGAGAGCATGAGAACGTAGCGCTGATCAGATGGAGGTTTGGTTTACACACAGAGATCTGAGCAATTTCCGTGAAGCTGCAAGAGTAAACAGATTTTCAAATCAGATTGTTACAACCCCGTATTGTTTGACGTGTAACAGGGCCCGGTTTCACTGCCAGAGATTCCAGTAATCCAGCAACTTCTGTTTGAGCTGAAACATGTACACAGACATCCACCCATGCCAAAATAGTTCAGGTCATAGCAGCCCCGCTTTGTTCTTCGCTGATTGCTTACTCTTTGCTTGTGACCTCTGCAGTTACAATAGGAAGTGTGCCCATTTAATGTACGGCTCTACCCTGGATGGCAACGAGAAGGAGCTGGAAAGGGGCGAGTTAAGGAGGGTGTACGTGGAGAGGAGCATTTGCAGTTTGGACGAGTTTGAGATGTGAACTTTCACAGGACAGGGAAAAAAAATAAAAAAGAGAAAGGAAGTTTCATGGAGAGCAAAGTAGATCAAGAGAGCTTGTTCTGAATAGGAAGGTGGTAAAAAGACAACATAGTACTTCGTGTTCTTGTTCTAGAAGTTGACAGTGTTCCTGCAAACAACTGCAGCTGTTATCGTTGAGTACTTTTGGCAACACTAGAACTGTTCAGACCACAAAACCTCCTAAAAAGTTTTTGGGAAAGGAAGATGAGAAGAACATGCCCACCAGCACAGCCTCAGAGAACACAGAAATGGTCCAGAGGAAAAAGCTAATCTGCAAACAACCCCTTACACACACACAGACACTTTCAGTCTCAGACATCAGCTATGACAATCTCACTTTGTACTGGCCTTAATGCTAACTCTGCTTCCTGCACTGATTTCCTGTATAGGAGCAGGGAGCTTAACTTCATTGTGAAGGAGCCAGAAATCTTAAGACACTGAATAAACTAAGTTTGGGAAACCAAGTATTTGAGATAACAGAATTTTGGCCTCTTTTACTGGTATTGGGAGTAGCCATTACCTTTAACATTTTTTTGTGGTCTGCTAATGCACGCAGCATGTGACTCGCAGTCTCTTTGAGTTGATAGCAGAGGCGCTTTACAGCGCTCCCCGTTGTGCTCAGTTTGTGCCACGTTTACCTTGTTCACTCGCTCCTGGCTTCTTCCCCTCCCGTTAGTTACTGGGGAAACACTGTCACTGTTGTGGGCATAGACATCTGCAAGCGCAGCACAAAGTCAATTCAGAAAGCGATTTACAAAATGCATCAGGTGTTTTTTACACACTACAAACCATCGGATATACCCATTCACCACGTCTTCCAAACTACTTCTGGCATGACCACCCATCAATTTACTTCACATTAACTCTACTAAGCAAATCAAGTAGATAGTTAAACTCTATAGTGACTCTACGAAGAAATCCTATTTATGCAGTTAAAACTATTTTTTTAATCTTATCAACTTATCTTTGCTAAGAAAGCAGCAAAGGTCTACTTACCCCAGTGGCTGTGCAGCATTCCACGCAGCACGGAGGCTTGATCCCATCAGTTCAGCCTCTCTCCAAAATGAGATTTTTGTTTTCAAACCTGTCAATCTCCCTGCCTTTTCTTTGGGAGGATTCTCACTGCTTCTCCACCCATTTCAACCACATTTTCGCAGTACAATGTCTTTGTCATATACTTACAGATTCACCAGCAAAGGTGGGAGAGGAACAGGTGGCCACAAAGAACTGTAATAGTTACACATGGAAGTAACAGCCTCTGTTCAGCTGCTCATTCAGATCCCAGCTGAGGTAAGAAGTTACATCTTCAGCCTCGGAGACCCAGGTGGGGATCGCTCCCCGGCTCCCTAAGTCCCGCAGGGAGGAAGGGGCAGCCTGCAGTTCCCCACGGGGCAAAAGCTCAGGCCTCCAGAAGCACTCGGGTGCTATCTGCTGAGCAGTTAGGGACAGCAAAGCACCTGGGTACGGTTAAGACGTGGAGCAGGAAGCCAGGACAGACACAGTAACTGCTTTCTGTCAGTAGCTGGAGAAACAGATTGATTCCATTCAGCTCCACTACAAAGAGGGTCCCAGCACAAAGAGTGAGCTATGATGACGCCCATGGACCATGCCCTAACAACTGCACTTTGTGTGGGGAAAAATAAGTGGGGGGAAGAGAATCTGACCTGCCGGTCTGCAGCAGGAACGCACGTTTTGGTGACCTCAAGACACTGCACAGATGTTTCACGTACTGCACCGAAACTCAAAGAAATATTTATACTTGAGATTAAAATTCGCTCATTTACACATTCTAAACTTTAAAGGAAGTACAGCAGTCTAGTTCTGTGCTATACACAGCTTAAGTTCATTTGCTGCATGTAACTGGTTACGAACTCCAGAATCAGCTGCCAAGCACGGTAACGTTAACCCCAACATATTTCTTTGCAACTTCATATGAATTCAAACCAGTTCAACAAAGAACTTTTGGAGCCCCAAATCACCTTTGTTTCTCTTAAGATACTGTCTTAAGGCTCTCTCTTACGAAAACTCATATGCAACTACTATTTTTTTTAATCTATCAGACTTTGTCACCCTCAGAGCAGTATGTGGGATACTTACTGTCCCATTATGGCCAAACAAAAAGCTAGGTAACGGCTGCATCTAACACTTAAGACAGAAAACTAAACATTTGGATAGTTTGAATAATTCGAAAAATTTATGTACAATTTAGCTCTTCAGACAAACCTGAAGAGCCAGAATGCTGCTCAACTGCCGAACAAAATTTATCGTTATTAAATAAAAACAAACATTGTGGTGTTTTTTGTTGTTGTTGTTGTTTTTTTTAATGTCATTATTTTGCTCTATTACTTGAGCTGCAAAAAGCCAAGATGCTATTTTTTTTCCTGTAGAAATTCCTTTCCCCCTTCACCGAAAATACATGTTGGATTATTAAAGACAGAACATAAGCAATGTTTAAATTGTTTTATTCTGAGCGAGGCTCTTTTTGGCTCAGCCATTTGAACTGTGCTCCAGCACTTCCCTTCGCAGTTTTGTTTCAAACCCAGAGAGGGCAGAACGGTGCACATCAACCACGGCAGAACATTTCAAGCGTTACAATAAGCGACACCGAAGCAGAGATGCACTGGCAATTACTGTGAATGAACGACTCGGGCTGTCACAAATATGCCACAAACATGAAGAACAAACACAACGAGACAACATTTGATAAAGTTCTTTTAATGGAAAATGTAAAACCCCTTTCAACTTCAATGTACAAAGCATGTGTAACACTTGCACTTTTAACAAATTAAAGCAAGCCAATGTTTTAAAAAAATACATCATTGAATGTATATATGTATATATTTACATAGCATATTAAGTTTAATATTTAGCTTTAAAAGTTCACATAAATTTTACCAAAATGAGACAATTTTTAAATAAATTACACCTTTTGAAAACGTTTAATTGTACACTGAATAGCTTCAATAAAATACTGAAGTGTCTGTATTTAATATCTACTTTATATACTTTATATTTTACAAAGTTTACAATTATTTGGCAGTAATTTTCAGATTATGACATGACTGCTGTGCGGACTCAGCAAGATCCCAAATGCAGGCAATAGCTGGTGTTTGTGTCCTACTCTCACAGTAACTGTCTCAATGTAGTGAAAAATATCTGAATTATTTTAGCAAACTGTACAAGTCACATTTACATTTGATCAACAATATAGCATAGAATTTTGTGTTTTTTCCAAAAATAAATACATCATCTTAAATCTTTGACATTTCACAAACTTCATGTACATTATAATACAGGACAGCAGAATGCTGCTTCATTGTTTGCAAGTCTAACATGTAATCACAGTGGCTGTGATATGAAGCTCTACCGTTGCAGTGTCATTAACAAGTAAATACGATGACTATATTTTCTTGGCACTGATGGTTTGTGAAGCTTAAATTAGTGTGCATACTGTTCATATATTAGAAAAAAATAACCTCCATTTGATGTTAACACAAAAAAGCAGAGAGAGCTTAGTTCTCTTCCATATCTTCCATTTCACTTTCATGAATCTTCAGCGCTCTCACCATTTCTTTAACTGCATGATACAAGATATTTTTAACCTGCAAGAACATCAGACATTTTAGTAAGGCTTACTTCCTAAGGAACTCCTAAAAGTAACTACATTTAGGACTAAGCTTAATGGATGTTAAAAAAAAAAAAAAAAGGAAGGCTGAAGAATCAAGTCAGTGCAAAAGGAAACACCTTTTTACACATTTTAAAACATTATGTGAAATAAATAAATAGAAACAGCAATTCAAGGGAGAGTCATTTACACCCTGGCATTCATGCTGCTGCTCATTGTTATTCTGTGTGAACAGCAGCGAGGAAGTAGCTCCACGCACTGCTCCGCATTTCAATGAGCCCGAGCATGCCCTGCCTTCACAACAGCTTCCAGAGCAGAATTCATTTCCTACCTGCAGTTTATCATCATAATTGATTTCTTCCTTTGACAGCCGCAGCTCCTGCGTTAAATGAAATGACTGTACAAGATGTTCTGGAGACACAAAGTCTTCAGTTACTTGAACGCAGCTGTGAAAATTTTGCACCTATCCAAAATACAAATAAGAGTCATAATTAGTATTTTGGGGTTGTTCTTTGGCAGGGACACCTGAGAGAAGAGTGGGACTTGAGATCTCTAAAACCACATACTTATCAGACTGAAGGATGCCTTTATACATTTTATGTGGAGAGCAATTAAGCCTATTCGACTTAGGTAAGCTGGATTCTGGTAGAAGACACACACTGAACAATAACGCATTTGCCAGTGCTCTGGCACTTCTTCCTGCAGTCAGCTCCAACATTTTTTCAGCATACCCTGATGTGCGATTCCGCACATCCTTTTACCAACCGTACAGGAACTGCTGCTGTGTAGCACTGCTGCGCAGCCATTTCCGAAACACCGCGCAGGCACCGCAGCCCAACGCAGCCGCAGCCCTGCCTGACAGACCAGGCTCCTTGGGCCACTTGGACACGCTGCAAGCTGCCACCAAACTCGGCCAGGCAGAACTTGCCATGCTCACTGACAAGTAATTGCTGGTCAAAATATTTAAAAGGAAAAAAGAAGCCATGGATAAAGCAGCAGGTCCCCAAAGGACAAAAACACTTCTTTTTCCTTTAACGTTTCCTTTACTGATGAGAGGAACCTGCGGAGAGAAGTGGACACCATCTCCTGCCACCAGGTCGTATCTGGAGGGTAAGAAAAAGGAAAATGCTTCCTGGTTGTAACCTATCGGCTTCTGTTCGTCTTATTCAGAAATAATATACGTTTACCATGATTCACCTTCAAACCTCTACAAATTACACCATTTCTGCAGCATGTCAAAAACCTCCCTTCCCCAAGTTCTAACAGCTGCTCACCAAGTTGTGCAACATCAATTCTGCAAACCTAGCAAGCCTCTGGGGAGCGGGGAGGGGTGCCTCTGCTACTGTAGCAAACAACAATCCCACCCTGCTCGTTAGTGATACAGCTCTGCAGATTTTAAGCTTGCATCTAGTAACATCCAGATTTTTTTAAGTTAGAGTCCTAAGTTTCTCTTGTGATGCCTGATGTTCAAACCTTCACGGCTTACACAGCTGAGAACACAGCATTTTATTTTAAAATTATTTTCTTTTTCAGAAACACTGCCAGAGTCTGACTTTATAAGGTGGTTTACCCCTTTACAGGTGAAATCCTAGAGATTAACATGTAGCTTGATGCTAGCATTGCACATCAGGCTTCTGCAACCTCATAATCATCAGGAAAGACAAGGCAGTACAGTTTCCTTCTGTGTATGCATCAAAACTGAAGCAATCCAGGAACTGAAGAGAGCTTGTTGATGCCACACGGCCTCAACTTCCAAAGAGCAAAAAAGCCACGAGTGAGGGAAGAGCTGCAGAGGTGCCACCACGAGGCGCTCAGGGAGTTTCCTAGAGCTTCAGGTGAAATGCCTGAGCTCTGTGCAGACAGGCAGCTGGCTCCAGCCCCCTCTCCTCCCTTGCAGGCTTTTCACCTGTTTCAAGTCCATACCTGCCCTTGTTTTGCTTTTCAACCCATGCAAATCCCATATGGCTCTTTCACTTTCTCCTCACTGAGACAGGATGTTACCAATTTCATCTCGCTGCCTCCCTTCATCAGACAGCTGACAGTATTCACTGCTGTCACATCATTCATTTTGCTGTGCCTTAAATGTTCCCAGCCAGTGCCTGTCTTATTGGTCTTTGGGGGGATGACAGAACGTACCTTGCCTGTCTGGTGCTTAACATGGGAATGCCCCGCTGACAGCCCATAGGCAGTTCTACTTACACAGATTTAGAATGCCAGCCGCCATCATGACACACTCATAAATATGTTTAGCAACGATTCCCCTGAGGTTCGCAGGGCAAGGACTACAACACTCCCACGACTGTGCCAGTTCCAGCTGAGCTGAGAGCGCGGCTTCACACTCAGCCCACGTGAAGCAGAGATTTTCCTGCAGGGCGCAGGAGATGGGTGAGCATCTGAACAGCCCCAGACCTCAGCCGGGCTGGAGGAAAGGGCGGTCCAACCCACTGCCGCAGCTCCTCGCTGCTCAGCTGCCTCCCTCCTGTCCTCACGCTGTGCATCAGCCATTTCCTGCAGGGCCAGACCCCAGGGCTAGCGCGCAGCCCAGCAGCTCTGCATACGCAGCTCCCAGGCCTTTAGCATACCTGCTTATCCTAACATCTCCAGGATGTCCTATTACCTGCAGCATGTTATTTTGCAATATATAATTCCGCTGTTAATCAAGATAATACAATTATAAAAAACAACATTATAATAACCTGTTCTACTATAACAATTTTTGCATTTAGTCTGAACAACACATTTCCACCACCGACTCAAGTCTTGCTATCTTTCAATTTATCGCTAAAATATTTTGCAAATTTGGATAAGAATCACCAAATTAAAACCAAGGAGGACATCCCTGGAGGAAGACTGTGATACAGGCTGACCCAGAATGGAGCTGCAGAAAGAGCATATCCTTCAAAAGAACAAGAACGAAGGCATTTTTTTTTAGCTAGGAATGTTTGCTGAAGAGCTGAGGGCTCGTTGTTGCAAGCGCTGGAGAAAGAATGAGACCCCAATATTAGCAAAGCAGGGGACACTTCTGAGCTCCTCTATCTGTACAGCCAAGAAGGAGACCAAAAACCTACAGAGAAACACTCAAGGTACATTAAGGGAAGCATCCATAATACAGAGACTAGTCCAACACTACACCCTAAATCCCCTCACCCCCCCTTTTTTTTTCCAGGAAGCAAGAGGAATTGTTTATGCTACTATAAAATACTAACAAGTTACTTTAAGCCAGATGTTAATCCACAGAAGCTGGAAAGAAAAAAGGATATATAAAAAAACTAAACAACCTCCCCCACATTAAGAGCAGTAAAATTCTAGATCAGCATGTCGGAATAAGTATGAGACAACAAACCTAACAGGTTCCAGGATAAAAGTGTCTGACTACACCACACAGTGATCACAGGCAACTGGGCTCCCTAGCTCCACACATTGCCCTTATTTCCTCTGTTCCACAACATTACAGATAAGCAAATAAAAATAAAAATGCTGATTTACCACCAAATTTACTATCAACTGTCATCCAGTTTTAGTTATTAAGGATTCATGATGTGCATGTAAATCTGAAACACTTAACATGTAAACCTGAAATGCTTAACATGTAAACTTAACCCGGTACGTATTCTTGTTCAGACTTATTTTTAAGCGTTTAAATGTGCTTTGTATATATGAAGTGTTGGTGCTGATCCCTAAGGTCAGTATTTATGCATCTCTATAAAGAAAGAGTACTATACATGTACATGAAAGAACACGATGCTTTCATTTCCTCCTACGTGGCAGATTCACAGGAACTTACTGAAGATGAAAAGGTTCTCAGCTTCACCCACTACAGTTTTAAAAACACCATGTTATTAACTCCTTGGTGCCAAAAGCGAGCATTACCACTTCAAAAGCAATTTGGAGTTTGAAGCCAACGAGATAAAGATAACAGTGGTCTTATTTTTGGCCCTGAAACCTGCAAACTCTAGGGAAGCCTGGAACAGTCCCACAACTTCATGTTTTGTATTCTGCATACCTTATATAAATGCCTCATGCTACGTAAAACGATTTTCCTAGTATGTTTATGATTTTCTGTGCGTTCCCTTTTCAGTCTATCTGGGATGATCTCCCTTGTTTCAAGAGATCAGAGTAAGGTTAATGGAGAATGCAACACAAATCCTACTGACTATGGGAATCCAAACTGCTTTAACCTAACGAGAGCTAAGAATATCAGCAACGCCAGACATTCCTTCACCTTTTTGTAAGGGCTTAGAAAGTGCCAGCCACTGGAGACACGGCACGGGGAAGGCAATCTACAACCCAGTATTTGGGGTTTGTCTTTTTGTTTGCTTGCTTGCTTGTTTTGTTTGTTTTTGGTGCAAACAAATCCACACAGATCATCTAGGGTTAACACAGCCATGTGAAACTCAATGATGAAGGAATCTAGTCTGGGTAAGATACCTGTTGCTTTCAATGGACAAGCAACTGCAATAGCCAGCAGGCAGATTAGGGACATTACACTTGTCATCACTACAACCCAGTCATCTCTTTTTTTTACGCAGAAAACCCCAGCACTCTGGTCACGGTGACACAGCAAGCCACTGCTCCCTCTGTGCTCAGAAGAGCTGGAAGCTGATCTGCAGATCAGAAACGAAACCGTGGCGTCTTCAAAAAGGCCTCACCTCGCTTGAAGCCAAGTGCAGATCACTGATGAATCTTTAATAACAAGATGGTTTACAACCCCTACTGCAGGGAGGGGATGCTCCTCATTCCTTGATTGTCAGCTACCTAATTATTGGTGCTTGACAGCTGGCAAGGCAGCAAGAAAGCAGGCTCCCTTTCCCGTTTTAAAAGGACAAAATTCATATGGGGGAGGGGGGACAGACGGACGGACTAGAACAATCCAAAAAAATCACATGTGAACAATCATGCTTTCTTCCTCTTTCCACCAAAGAGGTGAAATTTGCAGACTGTGAGGAAAAAAAAAAAAAGTAACAAGATTTACGTGCAGGGAGGACTAAAGCTTGCTGCACAAATTCATATACCTTTCTGTGAAACTACTCTATTAGCAGTACTTTCTCTTACAGAACTGAGAAAAAAATATCAGCCTAGCTCTGTCAAAGCTGAACCACTCGTGATGGCAAGAAAAGTTGCTGAAGGGACAGTGCTAACTCCTGGTGATTGATGTACCTTCCTCTGTGGATAAAGGAACTCAATATGGTGCACAAAACCAACACCCAAACCCTGTTGCATAACCATCTTGTTAATTAAACACAAGCTTTCTCCACAATTCCCTATAGCTAAAGGCAGAAAACAAGAGGACACTTGACATCTAGGTGTTCATCCTTCTGGGTTCCTTCCCCCTGCCTCTCCAGGGGTTAAGTTACCTTGGGTTTAGAAGAAGACAGATTAACTTAACACTCTCCTAAGTAGCACCAGTTTATTTAGAAAGTTACTCATGAAATAAGTGAAGAAAGTAATTAATAATAGTCTGATCATTTTTCATTTTAGAAGAAGAAATAAACAGTATTTCAAATGTTTGAATTGTTGTTTGTTAGTACTGGCTAGTACTAGGCTAGTACAAACAGATAGAGCTTGTAACACATTCCTATACTCTGTTACCACGAAGAAAATCTAACCTGAAAACAAATGCAGTATGTTTTTGAAAAAAGTTATTTTATGACATTTATGTTATGTTATTTAATCCTGTATGTCTTTAAACCTGTGTATTTTACCTGATGAAGTGCTCCTGCTGGTAGAATAATAGCATCACCAAGAAACTGAATAACCGTACAGGTTTTTACTCCATATTCTTCAAGAAGTCTTTGGCGAAGCTTTTTGTTCACATACCAACTCTGATCACGTATTGGATCATGCTCTGGTAAAACTTCTAAGCCTTGCTCTTTTGCTATCTGTAAGTACAGAAAGGATCCCAAGTTACTTTTATAAGAAGCTGAACCTTTTGCTACTTAAATTGTACATGTACCGAAGTATACTTAACTTACAAAGCTACAGTACTGCTCATGATGGACAATGAAAAATAATAAATAAAAAAAAACTTCCTGACAAAGCATTAGACTTAAACATCAACAACCTTTTCTTATGAAGTTAACCACAAAGGAACAAGTATTACCCTTAATCAATTGCTAACTGATGAATCACAGTGACTACAGAAAAAAAACAAAACATATATCCAATCCACCTGTCATGACTCCAGAGACAATTATCTCATGGAAAACATACATTTTTTATTCATAATAATGTTAAATATACTTAATTATGTGATGCAGACCTTGAAACTGTTCCTGTGCACGAATCACCTCTCTCCTGTACTAAATGAGTTACTGAGATTTTCTCTCTTATCAGCAAAGTGGTCCCGGGGTCTATTCATCAATTCATCTCCAATTATGTATTTCAAAAATACCACCACACCAAAAATAGAAGGCGTCATGAGATTCAGTTCTGGATACCATGGCAAGCTCTGGTAGCAAATGACAAACCTAGTGACACAGCATCTAAAATACTTCTTTCTGTTTTAAATCTGTTGCTCCAAGAGTTCCACAGTGCCCCTTAATTGCTCTAAAGAAGAAACTCTGAATAATATGCATTGTCCACCCATTCCCTTGTGTTCACTCTTTTGTTCACCACAGCCACCCCCAGCTTTCTTGTCCAAACCTAAGAGCCACCACCTCTACTTTAGGAGCATCAAGTTTTTGAATATACAGAAAAGACTGGATGTACAGTTCATATTTTCCTGGAATTAGCTGTAATTTTGTTCTTTAGTGCTCATTTTTCCCCACAGTTCAGCTTGCCAAAGAGCAAATGTTTGAGTCACCAGCGGACAGATGCCATGGGACTGAAATACAGGTTTACAGTCCAAGAGCATTTTTACTGCTGAATTTCCTATGCTTTTCCGGCTTGTGGTAGAAACGTTGGTCTCCAGATCATTTATGGCCCCCTTTTCTTTACCCAGCTAAAACTCATCTAAATTAATGCCACAGCAGAAAACAGTTAAGATTTCTTTTGGTGATTTTTCCTTGAGCAACCGCTTCAGTTTTATATTAGCGATTTGAGGTCATCCATCAAGACCACCTTCTAGAGTGTGAAAACTTGCTAAAGGCAGGGCTCAGAAAATCGCTTCCAACATGGTATCTCTAAATGTACTGGCACTGATCGTTGCCTACAGCCCAATGGTGACCATTGGTCCTACGTTGTAAGTAGTGACCTGGGAGGTTCTAAGGTGGCTCTGACTTGTTTATCACATGCTGAATAAAGAATATCCGTGCAGTAGGTCATGTTGTAGAATTTTGTCCTTGGGTACATTATCCCCACTGCTTTCATGTTCATTAAGAGACAAGGCAGTTTTTTTGTCTGAGCTAATGAAGACTGGTCACTAAGAAGATCAGTGGTTGCTGGATTGCAGGTTTTTTTTTTTTTGTTTTTAATGGGAAAATTCACAAATATTTCAGCATTTGGTAACACAAGCATTGGGGAAAAGCAGTATCATTTAAATGCTAGTAAATAATAATAATTTTTAAAAAACATTACATTAGAAAAGAGAATTACATAAGAATAATCTCTATGTTCTCCTGAACCTTCAGACTACCTGTAACTCTTAACAGATGAGTACGTACCATGTTATGTATTTCATTCATTGACTGATGCAGCAGGTTACCCATATATCCATATATATCCTTTTATATCCATAATTTATGGATATAAAAGAAAGAATTTTGCTTCCTCCCACCTTGCATAGCATAGGGGTGGGTTTGGAGGTTTTGCCCCACACCCCCTTTAACAGTTATTTAAATTATATTCATAAAATATCCACTGTAAATCTAACCTTTTGCAGAAATTCCCTTATCTTGTCAGCATCTTTGCCAGCATAAATGTGCCATAAAGCACCAGGTAATTCACTTGAATCTTTCAACCGCTTCCTTAAAAGGTCATCCAAATCTTCTTCTTCAAACTTCTTCAGTACTCCTAGGATTTTACAAAAATATTTTTCAAGAGTGAGACAGTGGAAGAACTGAAACAAAACATCTTTTCATATTTGTCGCGTGCGACTATGCAGATAAAAGTTTGGTGAACACAACAGAATGATCTTTTTGTTCATCTTCTTTAATTAGAAAGTTGTAACATGAATGCTGTAGTTACCTTTAAAGCCACATTTAATTTTTAAACTCCCTTTTACATCTCTCAAATTTGTTAGAACACGTTTCTCCTACCAGAAATAAATAAGCAGGGTTGGGACCAAAAAATTAAAAGACAAAAAAGGTGTTCTTCTGCAGTCAGTAGTAGTAGCAGTGTTTTCCATACCGTTCTGCAGCAGCTAGTCAATAAACTAGACTTCCCCCCCCATTTGCTGAAGTTTTGCTGGTATTAACTCGCTGCATACACAAGCAACTCCAAAGCAAGTAAAAGACAGCAAACCTTACACTGCAGTTCTATTAGTTGCACCCTTAATCTACATTTGCTGATTATGGAATCAGAGGACAACAGAGCAGGGAAAGGAAATAAAACTATTTCAGTGATTTAAGGACTTTCACATAGGCAATGAACCTCATACAGAGAGCTAACATACACCAACTTAAGCTCCGCAGTGCTGAAAAATTACATTATAGCCCAAACAGAATAAAGCAAACACAGTGCATCCATACGGAGCAGAATAAACAGAGGGTTTGGCAAATACATCATCCTAACATTAGAACTTTCTTTAGCTCTACCAGCCCAACACAGGAATGGAACATCAATTACAGGTAATAGCATAAATAGATAAATAAATAAATAAATTTAAAGAGTTTGAAATACAATGTCATAATTCATAAACTGCAGTGTATTTTAGGCAGAATTTATTTGCTGACAAATCTTGAGACAATGAAGCTCCCAAGTTTAAGCTAGTACTTCATGCACTTCAAGAAAGCAGTGTCAAATTTAAAAGTGACACATTCAGTCTATTTACACCTATTTACAATGAGCTTTACCTGATTTGGAAAGTACACCATTTCCTTTTGCTATGCCAACATAAACAAGGATGTTCACTACATCAGAAACTTCAATATGGAGATTTGTAGTTCCTATATCATGGTCTTTAGTAGCAGCCACACCTATGTTACAAATAAAAATTTGAGGTAAAATTAAAGTCAATACAAAGGAAATCAAAGCCTTAATTTTATGCCTGGCTATAAACCAAGTTCCTATTTAAAATAAATCCCCAAAGAGGAAAATTAAGTTTAGTTCTAAGAGGTGAAAAAATATATGCTCAAGTCAAAAGGACATGTCAGAACACTACGCCTTAGAGCAGTATTACATATAACTGTCATAAATGACTCAGTTCTTCAGACCAATTCTTGATCGCTATCTTTAATGTGTTCATTTTAAAGGACATCTGGATTTATTTTTATTTTTTATTATCAAAGCTATGATGCCACAAATTACAACTCATTTCTTATGCCATTAAAACAATTTGTAAACCAGAATTGAACAAGCTTGTTTGCAAAAGAAGTAGCAGCTGGAAAAGGTCTGAGGGAAACAATCTTTTTAAAGAGATCTTTGAGTGTACAATATACAACACAGATAAAAATTACAAGAAAAGTTCTGAGATTTGTTTATGACTAGAATTATAAACACTAATACTTCATGAAGTCCCTTGTCATATGGAATTACTGAAGATGGGAACTCTTTGTGAAAAGTAACTAATCATTTATCTCCTTCAGAAGACCGTAACAGCACAAGAAAAGACAAACGCAGAAGCATATAAACTCTCATGGCTGAGGTACACGTACTGTTAACGTCCCAGTCAGTAAAGGATTTCTCCAACGTTCAGTCAGTAACTATCCTCTAAGCAAGCTCAGCTTTCTATCAAGCACTAACAAATGATATCTATAATTTTAAGGGAAGAGGTAACTGCTACAATTCTAGGGCATACTCACCATATGCACTGCATAGTCTGGGTCCCAAATCTGGACGGACAAAAAATCCTGGCAGATGAGAAGCCAAATTTAGTTTTCCTTCTGGACTACAGTATTCAGGCAAGGGTAAACTTTTCAGTAAGTCCTCATATCTGGAGAAAAAAAGAAAAAATAATTTGTGTCATTACACAGAGAGAAAAAAAAACAACAGATTGACTTAAGAATATCTAAATATTAAACTCCAATACCTTGCTGGCATCATAGCCTTGAAATCTTCACCAGAAGGCCAATCTTTCAATTTTAGTAGAGCTGTTTCCCCATTTTTTACTTTCTGCCGTTCTGCAAGTAACACAGAAATTACTAAGAACTAATACGCCACAGGTGTTTTACTTTATTCAACTAAAACATATAACTGAACTATTAAGCTGTATATAAAGGCTTCATATGTAAAACGGGATTATTAAGTTAGAGATTCAAGAAAGACACAAAACACACTCAAGTAATTAAGGAACCGGTGAAGTTATTCATTTTCTTAGTCAGACCTAACCGAGGAGATGGTATATTAGTGTATCTTGAATTCTGCAAAGGTACAAAATAGAAGTTTTCATCACATTCTCTTGAAACAGATTATCTAGAGCTTTCTTCTTAAATTAATTTCTTCAAAGTCTTAAGATCCAAAATAATGCTTTAAATTGCAGTTTCTAACACTGACTGTGTTTAGAATACAGGATAATACAGTACAATACAGGATAATAACTAAGCTTATAATGATCTTCCATGATAGTAATTCAAAACAACATACTTGAAACATCTTCAAAACCATCCCAGAACTCTTTGACGTTGGTGTTTGAAATAATACTGTCTTTGCAATTCAAGATATCAGCTTGCTGGTTTCCAAAATCTAGACTAATTGACTCAGCTTTCCACAGGCTGAAATTCATTTTCTTATGCATACCGGACACAAGAACAGGCTGTTAGAAAAAAGAAAAAGAAAAAAAAGTAGTAATTATCCTTTATAAAGAAAACACCTCCTTGAATTAAAACTATAATACAAATCTATCTGAAATGTACACTGAAGGCTCTGGCCACACTGAGCTGTTACAGAAACTTCCATCAGCAGCAACCACACCCAAGACATCACACGTCTTTTCAGAGGTTCCATCTCCGTAGCAGTGGTTCCTTATTCATTACTAACAGTTAAGTGAGGTTTCAACTACACAAGGTTCGTATGTGGAATATACCTGACTAGCTTTTGCCCACTGTAATAAAATGTGCTAACAACATGTTTTCAAATGTGGAGTTACACAAACTGTCCTGTAACATGTTCTCCAGAGTTCATACTGAGGTCACTTTATAGACCAAACTGCTCAATACCTACCCTCCCCTGTTTCCAGCACTCTTTGAAAAGCTTCCAGTTGTTAATGTTTTTATGGTCTCTGAGCCACAAAACATGCTTATCGCAGATCCAAGAATACTGAATATCACTGTACAACTTGTTGCCGTCATCCTGAATACATTTTCTGTCATCCTTTGGCTCATCTTTTATTTCAGATTTTACATTTATCTTTGGTGCTCTATTTGGTGGAATCTTGTTTTCTACCACTGAAGCAATTATGTCATCGAGAATGTTTGGCATAGTCCGTCCACTCTTGCCACTCTATTAGAAAACAAACAGAAGTGTGTTTAAACAATGTGAAAGCAAATAAAATTAATGTGATACCTTTTTTTCTGGATGACTGACATTTCATTGTCAATTAAAAGCTTACAGTTATATACTTTCTGTGTAGAAAACCACAAGCTTTCTTACATGGAACAAGTTGGAAATATACAGTTAAAACAAAACTCAAAATATTAGAATCTTCCTTCATGTTGCCAAGTAAATGCTTTATCTAACTTCACAGACATTTTCTTCATTATACATATAAATTATCACTAAACACATATACTTTAAGCAAACATGTATGCGCATATATACATACAAGTGCTAATTCCTTCGAGAAAACTTGGAAAAAAAAGGCAATACACCTGTCACTACTTTAACTACCAGAACAAAATGTCATACATTTTCAAATCCTGAAATAAAAAACATGCATCTTGTAAACACTTACTGCTGTTCCTGTAGAGTAAACTGGAGCAAAAGCAATACCAGCATCTGTAGAACCTAGACGCAGTTTGCCTGCTGTTGTTGTTAACAAATCCCGTAAGGTTGAGCCCTGCTCATTGTTCTGGGATGCAGGAGGGGAGCTTCTACAGTTTTGGGACTCCAAATTATCCTGGTCTTTCTCCTCCTTTGAATGTTTTCCAGAAGGACACTCTTTGTTCTCTAAAACAAAAAAAAATCATTGGGAGTTTACACTGGTGTATCATGAGGCAGGCATAGGCACACTGGTACCCTGCATTTTATAGTGCTCATTAATATACTGTAGCACTAGCGCACCTGAAAACACACCAGAAGATGAACTAGATCCTTCAAAATGCAGACAAACACTGTGACCATGAAAAGGCCTTCCTCAGCATCTCAGACATGCAGCTGAGTGAGTACCTGTCACAAATGAGAGATGCTGTAGCTGGAAATACTGCCATATTACACATGCATTCCACCAGTGGCTTCTCTGGTAACTAATTTTGATGCCACCAGGAGAAGGCATTGAAGTTTCAAGACTCAAATTACGGGGAAAAAGAGCATCATCTTTTCTTTTTGCTGAACAGAAAATAAGAGTGATTTTTCCCTAGTGCATTGAATTACTTTATTACTGGTGCCCCCAAAATCATGCACATGGTATAACAATATCAAGCATATACCTACCTTTCTTTTCTTCTCTGGCTTTCTGCTCTGCAAGATCAGCTAACCAATGCAGCGGTGACTGCGATTCAGGGGGTGTTAACTTGCTGTCTGTGCTCACATCACTCCTTGGACTTGTATTACCATTTGTCTCAGACTTTTGAGGGGTATTCTGCTGTTGAGACTCAGGCATGCACAGAGAAATTTTATTACTGTGATTAAGGACATTCTGCAAAACCTGTAAAGAACAAATTTATTTTTAAGTATATAACATTGCCTTAATGTATTTCAAAGACACCGATATCATTTAGACATTGCATATGCAAACTAAAACTTGGCTGATACTGTTCAAATATGAAAATCCACAAGTAACAGAACATCTGAACAGACAGCCGTGTATACACACATTTTGGACTCACCTGAGACACACCATTCATTGCAGGGAGCTTGCCAGCTTGCATGTTCTGCTTGCTGGTACACTGACAATGGGATTTAATTTCAAATTTTTCTCTAATATTGTGCATAGCATCTAGAAGATCTGTCAAAACTAGAAGACAATTAAGAAGGAAGACATTAGCTGTTCTTGTCAATCGTTTTGTGGCCTTCTGTACAATACACGCTGTGATAAGATGCTACCCGCAAACCTTTTAAAAACATAAGCTATTAAAAATGCTAAATTTAACACTCAAAACTACTATAAAAGGACTGTCTACTTTACCATAAAGCTCACATTGAAAGAGCCAAGATCTTGAATTAAATAATTGCATACTACTCTTTTGAGTAATATAAACGTCACTCTGCATTCCCATCACGTGGTATGCAACAAGCCAGCCATTCATTATTTACTCCTCATTGTTCAACAGGTGCAGTGTTGCTTCATTTAATAAAACCATCAAACTACAACAGACTGAAGTGAGCCATAACTTGACAAAAAAAAATTAGTATGTAATCATGTAATTTAAGACTGTTTGGTAATGGATATGCACAGAAGAACAAAACTGAGGTTACGCAGGCAGTCTTCACTGTGCCATTTCCAGATGCACAGTTCACTTCACAATTTAAAATTAAAACCAGTTTCAGAATGGAGCCTGTTCTGGGGAATGTCACAATTTGAATATATTATGGAATCTAACCAGCCTTTATTTCTACCTGAACTAACATGTAACAAACCATAAAAATAATGACTGGATCTGTATTTCCAGCTTAAAACACTTTGGAATTTATTTAACAAGTTTAAAGGCGCACTTGGGTTTTCTATTCTCTGCTCTGTATCGATGCTACCAGAGATTACAAAAACAGTGCTAACAATGACCACACCTAACCATGCTTCTTTATAAGGCTTGGATATAAGCAAAATTCTGAACTTTACTGGGTTTAGGATTACTGCTAGTTTTTCATTAATTGCAAGCTCCTTCACTGCTTTCTGCCTTATGATGCTCGATCAGACTTCCAACCAAGAACAGAAAACAAATTTCACAGTATGTGATATAAATGAACAGTGAGAAACAAATCGCCCCTAAACTGGTTCCCCATAATGCTCCTTGATAGCACTGTTCTAAAATTTTCTTTTAACAGATGAGGTCAGATTCATTAGTACATTCTGGCTTCTTCATTCTACTTTGGAAAGGTACAAAACAGTCTCAACAAACACCCTGAATTTCTACGCTGCCTATCGCCAAACCCCTTCAGACACCTGTCAGCCTACATCTCCTCCTCTCTTCTTCATCTGTGCCCCTCACTGTTCAGCTGCCCAGAATCACTTGCCTTCCTGCGATGATTTGACACAGTTTGCAGATTTCTAAATGGCAAATGAGAAGTTTCAAGAAGCTACTGTGGCCTCTCTTCACAGAAAGACCTGGGAGAAAAACACATCTTGCTTGTTCACAGGAGGTCTTACCAGAGCCTGGAATAATTTGTGTTGGCATCAGGTGTTTGTGATCATGAGGCTGTCCCTTCACACACTTCATCCAGGCATACAACTCCTTATCTGTAAAATAACATTGCCAATTGTTTTACTTTACTTACAATGATACACAGAGATAACATATTTGGATTGGTTTTAGTTAGAAACAGTTTTTTACACTCTGTAAGCCTTTTGTACTGGTATCCTACATGACAGGTATTTGCATACAACAGCTACTTTTCAAAGAAAATAAAAGAATAAAGGAGTTTTAATACTACTGAAATCTAAAATAGCAGCATTTGTAATGTAGACCCTTATCAATAACCGTAGAGCTTTCAAGTATATTCCACTTTATTAAATTTAGGGAGCTGCCAACTAAAAGTGGCTGTCCTCCACCCAGAGAGGGCTGATCACACCAAGAAGATGGATTTTCAACTGAATTGATTCTCTGATCTGGCCCTACCGTGCAGCTGCATTAAAGTTACTGGTGGCACAAAGGAGAAGGAAGTTGCATCATGGATTTCTGTCAGATTAAAGCAACCATGAAACCACAAGTGTGTATGTACTGGTTAAGAATCATTTGTGGCATCAGGGAGGGCCGAGCCAGTGAGAGAGAGAGAGGCTCTGCACAAAATTTCAGAAAGACTGTCCCTGCCAGAAAAAAGTGCAGTGTAAAGACAAGACAGAGAGAGAATGAGAGTGAAAAATGTCTGGCCAAGCAACCGGTCACCGATCTGCTATGTGATTTTGGGCAGCAAAAGGAATACAGTTTCTCTCTCAATTCCCAGTCTTACATCCACCCCATTGAACTGCTCCTTTTAAGAGATTCTTCAAATCTTTTTACCAGTTTGCAGCTCTTCACTTAGAAATGCAACTTAAAGGGAATACACCAAAAGATGCAGGGAGGATGTTTAAAGTATTATTTTCTTTCTGTAACATATACACATCCTATCAGATGTTCCTTTCAGACAAGTAGTAGACTCGTTAGCTATAAAACTGAACATGGACATAAATCAAAATAATGTAACATATGCATGCATCTCCCTAATGTATTTTATCACTAAAATGCCGTAACAGAGCATTCCACTTGATGGTGCCAGGAACTGCCTGAAGGTAACAATGGAAGCACATTCATCTGTGTACTGAAGTAATAAGAGAAGTCATTGATAAATAGCTAAATATTGAATATTTAAACCTCTAACATTCCTGCTGAAGCAGCAGGAAACCAGTGTATTCTCCATTACATCTAGCAACTGTAAAAACAACTACCAGTTCCAGGAAAAATGGTGTAATATAAAGTGGTATTATATAGAGAAGGGTGGGTGGTTCTCAACTTTGTAAGAGTGCCAAAGTAGAGGTCTGCTTCACACGAACCCTACAGAAGTATTAGAAATAAAACTGCAGAGAGGGAAGATAAACTTCGGCATGTAATGCTGTGATGAACAGTAAGGAAAAAGTCTTCCCTGCTGGAAGACTGAAAAGAAGCTTGCTTCTGTATACTGTTTTTTTAAACTTTGAAGACATTTTACTAAAATTTTCCTGGCTGGTTAACACACACACACTATAAAAAGCCTCTGACTGCATGTTCCCACTAGGGTAAATAACATTCAGAGTATATCCCAAGCCACGTCAGATGGATGTACACACATGCGCACACACAGACTTAAGCCAGTTAAGGGCTGCTGGAGCAGCCTCCCACATGAAAGCACTAAGGACTGCGCTCAGTGTTGGAAAACACCAGAGTTAGTTCCCTAGAAACTTCAGGCTTTGATGAAAATCTCAGAGAACATCTTACAACCGCGGTGTAGGAGGTCCCTCACTGACAGCCAAGGACAAAGTGGATGGGAGTCTCTGCATTTACTAAAGGTTTGCCATCTAATACTTACACATTATTTTACTAACATTTCACATATGTGACATTATGTTGCTATGACAAACATGGAAATGCTTTTCAAAACAGCATTATATTTTAATCTGTTCCTGGCACAATATTTCACTGCAGTACTGTGCCAGGGCACAACGCCTGCCACCCAGGGGAAAGCAGCTCTTTCGAATAACTAGCCTGAGCAGGAATGTTACAGCAGGGAGCTGAATGACCAGATCAATCTTCCAAGCCATTCCCTGTTTTGATTGCAAACAAGCTGGGTAACTCAAAAAGCACAGGTTTGCAAGTCAGTCCTGTTACACCTCACTACAAACCAAGTTAGACATTTCCATTAAAACACAGGAATTAGATTAAAATGAGTACATGTATAGACTTTTGGATTTTAAAACCTCCATTAACACTCATTTTAAATTCTTTGCAAAGCTTTTTTTTTTTTTAATAATAAAAGGTAAGCTAAGGTGAAGATAAACAATGTAGTTCTGAAGGGAAGACTCCAGAAAGCACTCATATCAAGCCCTAACAGCAATGAGTTACCATAAAACAGGGAGGTGGAATGCCAGTCTTGCAGTGGATGAACAAGACTCAACCTTGCAAGGCACACGTGAGCCAAGACAATGCACAGAAGACTGAAAAGTGGACGAAGACTTAAAGTAGCCCCACAGCAGTTACTTTCTGAATGATTCTACGCTTACAAAAAAGAGGCAAAAAGATCTAAGAGACACCAAAACACACAAGTAGTAATTAAATGCTTTACAGAAAGTCAGTTACACTTAGGGATCAGTAGCTCTACAGTAAATGAGAATAAACAGCATATACAACACTCTAATTCATAAAGAACTGACCTCTAGAACTTTTTCTTTCCTTTGCCTTGTAACAATCCAGGCAGACCACAAATCCACATTTTTGGCAGACCCAATGAATGTTAAATAATGTGGCTTCGCATGCATCACACATCTCACGGACTCCTCTCACCGCTCTCTTCCATGCAATTTTGGCTGAAATACAAAATAAGCAGAATAAAAGGCCTGAAATTTAAATGCGAGACGCAGAATGAATGGTTGTAATAGATGAAGCATTCGTGATTTTCCCTTCAGATGCAGCCAGGGGTGGAGGAAGAAAATGATCCTTCATAAACAGGCCATCAACATATACCCCCTTAGCTGCATTACACAGCATCCCCTCAGTGTTCGTGTCAAGACACTAGAGAGAGATTAAAAAACAAAGACTAAAGTAATACAGAAAGAATATTCCTGCTCTACATGTGAGTTACAAGTACCAAGAAGAATTTCTTTAACACGTACTTTAACTCCAGGAAATGAAGAGCTGGGTTGTCACCTCACTGCCTCCTGAACACATTAATCTCAAGACAGCTAAACTGGTGAGCTGGGTGGTAAAGGTGGCAGGTGGGGATGGCAGGGAGGCACCTGCCCTGGACACCAGGCTGGTACTTCTGCTCTTAGGGCAGTACATCGTCCTTGTACTGGGGGGAATTAGCAGTGCCCCTACCCAGCTCCCAGCCTGCACCCATGTGCTGTGGGCCAGGACAGACTAACCACGGCTTCGGTGGGGAGGAGGCCCACGCTCCGCAGGGCCCACGCTGTTGCATTATGCTCCGTGCTTCTGCGGAGAAGGCATGTTGGAAACACAACATCTGTTGGCAGTGATCACTACTGGCTCTCTGCGGGCCTTGGCTTGGAGCTGGCCGGAGAGCTGGCAGCCACGCTGGGAACCGAGGCTGCTCCAGCCCCAGCGGCAGCCTGGCCCTGGCCCAGCACCACCACCATGTCCTGCAGCCCCAAAGCCCACCGAGGGAGGCTGCTGCCCCTTCCCAATATAACCTCGTGCAACACGGCCTATTTCAATCAAAGGTGACAGCCTGGTAAAGCGAGCAGCTCATAAAGGGGCAGTGGGTCACAGCCAACACAAATGCCTCAACAGAACTGCACAACACCAAAACCAGAAAGAGTATTTGAGATTTCCTTACCGTCTTTCTTCACCCAGGACATGGCTGTTTTCTCGGATGTTACCAACTGACAAAATTTATCTCCTATGATATCTAAAATATATTTAGAAGTTTCTAGGTCCAGTTCATCATCTTCATAGTTTTCGTGTGTCCATAAACTCAGCGCCTCATCATCATATTGATCAGGAGAGGAGAAACCATCTATCCTAACCACTCCATTCTTACTAAAAGATAACCTAAAACCAAAAACGAATAGTTTAACTGCACGTCATACAAGGTGGCTTAGTTTACTTACTAATTACAGAAATTACAGAAAATGGCCTTAAAGCAGACAGTAAGGAAACATGAAAATTAGGAATAACTTTTTAGGCAGAACACTTATTGGATTCAGTATAGTCACCACTCACTCTCTGTAACATTTATTACTGCTTTAAAACTGCAGATGGAAAAAGTTATCTTCTCTTTCTTGTTTGGCCGAAGTTTGGGTCCACCTACTCCTCACCTTTAATTTTCACAGCATCTGTGTCAGCAATCACTCAGTCTGACTCATATTTTCAATCCTACTGCTCTCACTCTCAGAGAACAGGAGTTAAAACACTGTATTTAAGTCTTTCTAGGCAGAATAAATCACTAATACAAAATACTGTTTACATACCACCTTTAAAATAACTGAAGGTTTTCCTGTGATCCTACCCAATACCGTCCTACTAACCACACCTATATTTAGGTGATTTTAAGCAGCAACAATTAATTATTCCATCTCACTCACATAATACAGGGTAATTCATTTTTCACATGCAATTATCACAGCAGTTAAGGAATTTTACAGTAATGTCAGTAAAGCAGTCACAAAAACCGAAGTATCAAAAATGATATTCGGATGGGTATTAAATGAACAATTTGAAGGAAAGATGAGTTTTCTTTTACAGTAACGACTTCCAACAGCAGTGCAAACCTCATTACATTCAAGCCCTAGCACGCAGTCACAATGAAAATAATTAAAATGCTGTAAACTGTACCACACGAAATTCAAAACATTTGTACTTTTAAATTCCATGCCTGTGTTTGAAAACTTTGAAAGAAATTTTATCACTGATGTTCTCTTTTTCAACACAGAAGCAGCAGCTCACAATCTAACCCTGCCACACTGGGAATCAAATATTCTTATGCAGAAGGTATTCTGAGTCCAACCTTAAAACAAATCCTTGTAGGTCTACTGGCTCTTGTAACTAAAGCTTCAATCCAAAAGAATTAAAGTCAATTCAGGGAACAGCAATGTCCTTTCCAAAACATGTTGGCTCTATATTGCCAACACAACCCACGTGCAAATTAACGCTGTTTGGATCTGCGTTGACAGCCACGCCACCTGTGCGACGCATGCTATGCTGCATTCTGGGAACTTCCCCATTTACAAGTTTCCTCGATTTGCCATAATTGTAAAAAGGGAAGGCAGAACTCCTCTGTCCTCAGAAAACTCCCATCAAACCTCAAGCAGCATTCCCACCACCTACTGGCACAAGAACAATTATGAATTAGCGCAACTCCGTGGTTGTACAACTTGTCCAGAGTAATTGAAGCCTGCCTTTTGAAAATCCCACTTCAAATGCCAGACACCTGTGTAATGGTGATGCATTATATCTTCTGCTTGCCTAAGGTACACTGGGCAGCTGTTCTGATGTCTTTGCTATAAAGCTTCAAACAGCAATGAAGTCAATCCACAAAAGAAGCAAGAAATACAAATGTAAATACTGCTAAATTAGGCAGTGTCTTTTATCAGGCAAACTGAGCCAGAAAAATCAGACAAGCTTTCAGGCACATAAGTCCTTTGTCAGTATTATTTTTAAGTTAAAACACCACGTATCAGGAAACAGCTGCACTTACCGTCGAAAGTAGTAAAATCTACAAAACACTGGTGAGTGAGTTGGTTCTTCACCTTTCTTGCTTCTTATTAGCCTACATTCTCTGCATTTCTGCAAATTTGGTCCTATTTCAGAGCAAGAATCATCCTGCAAGAAGGACTCTCCTGTTTGCTTCAGCTTCTTCACTTTGCGCCAATCTTTTAACACTGAGCGAGGTATACCAGCTGCAAAAGCAAGAGGGGTTTCAGAAGACGTACCGCAGACCCTTATACTCAGAACACAGTTAGATCACTCTGCATTCAGTATTTCTAAAAGTGCATTTTTTGTGTTCATAACATACTTCATTATTACTTCTATTTTTCCACCCATTAGACTTATGCAGGCAGGAGTACAGTTACCTATTTGCTGAGCTACGAGGAACACCCAGGACCTGCTATTTTCTCTTAAATTAGGTGCTACAGTTCACCAAATATTCCACTAAAATCTGTGGAACTGCAGAAAGAACCTCACTCTTACAAACACATAAAATAATACAATATGCCAAGAAGGAAAGGTTTGCAGTTTGTTTCAAGTGAAAATGTATGTAAGAAAGCGGTAATTTAATGAATTAAAGCAGAGCTTCAAAAAAAAGACATCCTGCTTCTTCAGAATTTACTTTGCTGAGGGTTGCACAGATATAATTACAGAAGAACAGTTCTATTCACATGTAACTCATCTGAGCTTAGTGTAAAGTATCAGGCATAAGGAAACACAGTATTCATTTACTTTCTTTCAAATTTGTTGGCTTTGGAAAACAAGAAGTAAAATTCTGTTTTCAATATCAAAGTCGGTCAGCCTGACCCTGAGTAACACAAGGAGCAGATCTATTGAGTAATACGCGCAATTTTCACATATGTGTTTTGAAACTGAACCCTGTTGTTACTTAACCAGGCTTTCGATTTAATGACTTTTATAAGTGGCACCAGTTTCATCTGCAGATAGATACGAGTATCTGTCATTTAATCTACTGCTACTCTTGAAAGTTCATGTCCTGTAAACACGGATCTGATGTAGGGTGACAGAGGTTAGGGTGCTAACTTTGGACTTGGTACCTGGGTTCAGATCTGTATTTTGCCAGACTTCTTGTGTAAACTTTGCAGGTGACAGACTCTCTATGCATCAGTTCATTGCCTAGATAACACATTCCCAACCCACCTGATGAGCACAAAGGTAACTGGATTAAAACTTGAGAGCAGAAAAGGCCAAAGTGCAGGCTTGTTAGTCCAAAAGAAACTGTTTTCTGCCTTGGATCCAGAGATCCCTGGAGTCATCTGGGAGCTGCCAGACTTCAGGTTCTGGGGGCAGGGACTTGGAAGACCCCCAGTGCCTGCAGAAGTGTAACATTCCTCGCTTTGCAGGAGGGAGCCTTGCAGCCCAGAGCTCTGAGCACTCTGGCTAGCACAAGGGCTCCCAGGGCTGCCAGCAATGGCATCAGGACAAAGCAGCTTTCAGCCCTGGCAGTATCCAGATACCACCCACGTGGTGACTGCCACCAAGCCCCAGATGCTGAAGCAGAGTTATCTTCAGCAACCTAAGGGGAGCCCGGGCAGCTGCTCCCCGGGGACCTTCTCTTTCCTGGAAGTTCAAAGCTAAGTATGTTTTTGGGTAAATCTTTGGGGAAAGTC
Organism: Anser cygnoides; assembly: GCF_040182565.1. Lineage (NCBI taxonomy): Eukaryota > Metazoa > Chordata > Aves > Anseriformes > Anatidae > Anser > Anser cygnoides. The sequence goes on along the minus strand of NC_089879.1, from coordinate 27,461,935 downwards.
CTCTACATAACAAAAATTCCGACCAGCTCTCTCAGAAATTGTAATGACACTGACCCAAGACAAACTGCTAGAAGTATCAGAAATGCTGATCTATTTAATGGGTCATGGAGGAGAAACAGAAACACTCTGTGTCTATTGAGATGTCAGGAGAGGAAAGCAAGCACAGAAAACTGCTACCATGGGATAGACTCAGTATGTTAAGGTACAGAACACACTCTGTGCTACAGACAACATAACAGAATACCCAAAGCTCCTACCCATTTTCAGACCTGAATCCCATGAAACAATACCATAATGTACTACAAAATACTGCTTTCATACTCACGTAATGCTAGCCAAGAAGAGACTGCCTTCCCTTAAGTTATCTAACGAACCCCTCTACAACAAACCCAGGAAAAAAAATCCTTTGCAACAATACAAAGATCACAAAGACCTAGCATGTTCTATGTATGTATTTACAGTTCACTTTTTTTTTTTTAAAAAAAAAGTGAAACCAATAAAGACAGAGAAATTTAAAAGGTGTGTTCTCCTTGATCTTCCCCTTAAGTTGGATGGGAAAAAAAAAAAAAGAAGAAAAACTAATAATGCTATCACTGGACCCAAGCCAAAATACCTCAGACAGATTGCATCACTGCCAGAACAGAGTACGACTTAGGCATCAAGTGCTCTCAGATACTACAAGAGTAACTTTATACACTAGGCAGTGAAAAGCCAAAGAATGTAATTACAGGGAGCAGTGCTCGTTTTCTTACTAACTGTACTTAAAAATTCTTGCAAAAAGTAGTCCTAAACTTTCTTATACTCAACTAAACCAGAACAAAGACAAAAGAAATACTGCATAGAGAAGAATAAATTAGGATAAAAAACAAGGTAAGTTCTTAAATAAAATCACTCCAGTTGGCAGACCAGTTTCTCTTTTTTAGATAAATCTAGTTACAATGCGGTACACACAACAGCATTACATATAAATTGAAATTCCTATTTCCCTAAATTTCCTTAAACAAGAGGGATGTTAACACCATATAATACACATGCTAGTCAAGAGTGTGAAATGACTCTCCCTCAAACCTTTCATTAAATTAACCAAATTGTAGCAGAGCGGCATCAGGCTCTCAAGGAACTGCCTTTGGCTTTCTGATCAAAGGATGAATTCAAGTTCAACAATAGAGAACCTCTCCCCCAGTAGCACTCTAAAAACAAATGCACTAGACCTTAAAAAAAAAATCAGTAAAAGTAACATAACTCTATGCGCCAGTCTGGTGAATTATGATGGACAGCATAATCCAGTTTGTTTGCTGCCTATTTTTAGGCCAAGAACCAGTTTGTACACATATACACAAAATGCTCTATTTCTTAAACCAAGATATTTCAGAGGACCTCAAGACCGATAAATCTGGATCCAGGCTTTTTCACAAGCACGCTCTTTAAATCTTTTCCCAGCTATTGCACATATCGTGCACAAACCCTCCAGGATTAACACTGCTGGAGTTCACATTAGTCTGTCTTTTCCAAATCAGATTAATATACTCACTGCTGTTACTGCTGCTCTGTAACTTCAGCTTGCTTTTTTCTTTGGCACTCCGGCTAAGAACACCATTCGGTTTTACTTCTTCCTCCGCATCACCCTTTTTTTTCTGCAAATCATTTTGTTTCTTTTTGTAAGTTGGCTTGGGCTGCCGTTTAGTCCTTTGCTCTGACTTGCTCTCACTTTCATCAGAGTCTCCACTTTCAGAGCCAGACTCGTAAGTTCGTTTTGCTTTTCTCCTAGGGTGCTTATCTTCCTTCACAAACTTATCTGCCAAGATTTTACTATCTAGGTTATTTTGCAAATCATTTGATGTAGAAGCTATTAAATTGACAGTACATGGCTTAATAATTTCTGAAACACTGTTCCCTGAATTCTCCTTTTTATTAGTGTTTTTATCTTCCTCTGAATGTCTTGTTAGCCAAGCCTTTTTCAGTTTAGTGTGGTAGTTTGGCTGACTTGTCTGGGAAGTTTGCCCACTGCCTACAGAGTTTGCTTTGTTTATTGTATTGCAGACGATAGCACTGTCTAGGGGGAGAGAGGTTGAAAATGTCTGATTTTTCACAGAGTTGGCCTCTGTCTCACTGGTGTTACTACTTTTAAACTGAGCCGCAGCCAACGCTGCCTTGTGCTTTTTCAAATGGACGAAGTCGGTGGAGGTGGAGAATCCCAAGCCGGGCTGAGCAGCGCTGCCGGTCTTGCCAGGGGCGGGCGTAGCTGGCGCCGGGGCGCTGACCTTGCATTCCTGGGCCTGTGCCGCCACCTGACTTGCCGCTCTCGAGGCAGCACACTCCAGCGGCGCGCAGGCCAAGACCGTGTTCGATAAGGAGTAAGTCACTTCGGAGCTGCCCCAGCTTGACACGCTGGTAGTCGTAGCCGCTGATGCAGTTACATCCGTTTTAGTACTGCAGATCATAGTTGTGGTAGGGGTGACAGAACGAGGAACGCTGCCTTGCGAGACAGCTGGAAATTTCTTTTCATACTGTGTGCGAGCACTGTCTGAGTTCATATTTGGCAGGATGATTCTTCCAGTCTCTCTGGCTTCCGCTGTTTTCAGGCAATCTGCTTGATTTGTCACAGCTGAAGATCTCTCACTGGCTCGATCTTTGGAAGCTGACTGCATTACGGCTACGCTATCATATTTCGTGCTAGAAGGAGGACGCACAATAACAGATGCCGTGGCGGACTGCGACTTTCCGCTCATTCTTTCAACATGCCAGTCCGCTTTTTCGTTATTCGGGGCGTTGTTAGATTTCCACATTTCGGATAAATTCTGTTCAGAAGTGCCCTTGTAAACAGTCTGAGCTTCCTTAGGTTCAGGGACTAAAGTTGGTGGTTTCTGCAATTCTTGTATTTTACCACCACCAGCATTAACGGGTTGAACAGGAGTCAGGGTGGGAGGCGAAAGGCTGCTGTAGCTGCTTTCCTTCTTCTCTAGGTTCTGGTGCACAGGGGGGTGAAACACGGGGGCTCTGTGCAAGGCAGGCATACTCCGGAGCGTATTTGAAGATGAGACTGACAGCTGAGTAGGGCTTCTGCTGTCATTTCTAAAAGAACTGACTGAGTGAGACTGCACTGATTGTGAAAGCTGCTCAGATATCTTGCTTGCAGAGCCTTCGCTCTCAGGTTGGTGCTTAATTAAAGGGGGAGGTTTTGAAAGAGAAGAAATGTAAGAAGGAAGAGACTGGGAACTAGCTGCTGTTGAAGGACAATTAGTCTGCTTCTCAACATACGCACTTGAAGCTTCCTTGGATGGGTATGATCTCGGTGGTTCATTTACTACACTGTTAGACAAGGTGGTGAAATAGTTACTCTGCGGCAAGCTCTGTGGGACCGAATGCTTCATTTTATACAGTTCTGACACAGAGCGTTCTGCATCTTTCTCATATTTTACTGAATGACTTTTGGGACTCGAAGATAAGGATGTTACCCTAGAGTAGTTCTCTCTCTCTCCCTCCAGTGCCTTTATTTTAGCTGTAAAAGGAGCAACTTCAATACTTTCTTGGAGTATCCGTCTATGTTCTTCTTTGTATTTGCTCAGTCGCTCCCCTGTCTCCTGTGGTGGCCTTGGCAGCTGGTTCAACATTGGATCTGCAAAATGTCTCTGCATATGGCTCTCCTTTGCTGTCTGTGTTCTGCTTTGCTCCAACTCTGTCTTTATTGGTGCAGTTGTAACGGAACGTAAAGGTTCGATAAATGCTTTCCTCTCCAGCTCTCTGAAAAAGGTTACACAGTTTAGTCTGAATGTTCCACAACAAGCTGAACAGAAGACCTTTCTTCCCATGCTCTGAACAAAGTTATCTATTAACACAAAATAAACTTTTCTTTATATTAGGCACAATTTTCAAAAGTCTGCAGATGACTCAGGAACTCAAGTACCATTCAAAGTCAACAGGGCAGAGTCTGCTTTGCAGCACACTGACAAGCTTTTCCCTATCACAGGCACCCACATTTGCAAATAAACTAAAATGAAGCTAGAAGACAACGTCAGGGGCTGAAATACAACCTCTTGGACTGCACTCTGTTTACACTGTGCACACAGAGTTGGGACTGTTCAGCCTGCAGAAGAGGAGGCTTGGGGGGAACCTTATCAATGTCTGTATACACCTAAAGGGAAGGTGCAATGAGGACAGAGCCAGGCTCGTTTCAGTGGTGCCCGGTGCCAGGACATGAGGCGATGGGCACACTAGAGGTTCTGTCTGAACACCTGAAGCACTTCTGTGCTGTGTGGGTGACTGAGCGCTGGCACAGGCTGCCCAGGGTGGTTGTGGAGTCTGCTTGGAGATGGTCAAAAGCCACCTGGACATGGCCATGGACGGCCCTGCTCGAGCAGGGGTTGGCCCAAATGGCCTCCAGAGGTCCCTGCCAACCCCATTCTGTGAGTCTGAGTTAGAATAACAGTGCACTTACTCTTTGTGATGCTCTACTATACTTTTGGACAACGGTGGGCTAGAATGCGCTGCCAGTTTGAGAGGCCGAAGGGGATCTGCACTGGACGGTCGCACAGGAATGTGACTCAGTAACCCAAGGCTGTCAGCTGAGGTCACAGGGGTGGGCTGGTGTAACCACGGACTGGGAGTATTCTGTTAACACCAACACAGAAAACATCAGATTTCAACATAATCACGGGACCTTCAGCACAGTGCCACAAGAGGTACTGTACCATGTCCTAGCAATGAGCAGAGTACAGTAATTTATTTTAGTATCAAATCAAATACAGTAAACATAATTTATTATTTTAAATCACTTTCTGATCACCTGGAACATCTGATTATACTTCTCTCTAGACTTACAGCATACAAAGTAATTTACATATATTTCAGAAGTATTCGTAAAACAGTTTCCTATTTAAGTATTCAGTATGAATTGTCAATTTCTAGAATGGGATCTCAAGCTACTTCATCACAACTACCAAACCAATGACAGTCTGACAGTACTTTACTTCAGTTACTAATAAAAAAGACCATTAGCTGTTCAATGACTTGCAAGAAGGACTTCTTTTAAAGGAAAATACAGTTTATTATTTCTGGAAAACAATTTAATCTCCACGTAGGTAACAAGTCTCAATATAAGGGACACAAACATCTCTTTGCCACTTGGTTCCTCTCCTACCCCCAACCAAAATTATTAAGAATGATAATCCTAATTAATCTGCTTTATGTTGCCAGATATTTTTACATAGGGTAATTTCATAATCAGCACACTACTAATATCATACGGGTACACACCTGCCAAACTTTGCAGTATGGCAAAAGCACAGAATGCACCATTTTGTACTGTACACCTAAATACTTAAAAGCCTGGCAATGCAAGTAAACTTCTACTTGGGCATTTTCTCTGAAACTTGTAGAATAGCTCTGCAGAACAGACCATGAGCAGTTCTCAGGCTCTCTCCCCCCCTTTCCCTCTCCTGTTTGCGGCTTGCTTAGGAGAAATATGTGCTCGCTCATGGTCTGGGCTGAAAGGGAGGGCACTCTGTTGGGGAGTGCTGGTCAAGTGCTAGGAACAGGCATGGAAGAAAGGATGGGGACTAGAAAAAGCAGAACTCCCATTTACAACCCCAAAGCCTCTCAGTGCCACTCCACCCCTAATTCCTGCTATTGCCCAGTGCTTCTTCCCTCCTCTGCTCCTCACCAGTACATCTCACTCCTTCTCTCCAGCCTCGGTGACTCCCGAATGAGAAATGCTGCAGTAGAAGAGCAGCAAAAAGCTCTCATGGCACATGCACTCAATACAAAATAGATCTGCAGGTGCTACAACTTTGAAGTTCTCATTCCTAGACTTTTGAATATTTAAAGCAACCGCTTGGGTTTTGCACTAACAGTTTTAGTGCACACATTTGCTAGGCCAGGAGTTCCCACGCTGTGGCGAGTTCCCACGAATAGCCTGTAAGCTGTATTAAAGTATTATGCAAAAAAGACCCATCACCTTCTCCCTAGAGGAGCTAGGGAACATCTGCTTGGGCACCAAATGTTGCCCAAACAGCCCCATGACTCCACCTGCAGCCATCCACAGCCCAGCCCAAAGCCAGGAGCTGCCCCAGCCCCCTGCAGCCGCTTGGGAAAGGTGGGCTCGGGGGCACGCTTCCTCTAGCAGCTCAGCACGGCTCGGCCCTGAGCCGAGGGTGGCTGCTGCTTTTGTTACAGCTGAAACATGGATCCCTGTCTACGATCATGGCAGCCATGCAAACTCTTTCTGGAAACACCCATCCTGGGGTTCTAAGATGTATTTAAAAAAGGCCTCCAGTGCCAGAGCCAGAAGACAAGTCACCACAAGACAACTGCCACATATCAACATAATTAGAAAGCTACGTGCCTCAGTATGCATGGCTGCATACTTCAGGCAACCAAAGTGAAAACTGAGTCTATCCTACGTTCTTCAAAATGGACTTCAGTAGGGGGGTGGAGCGAGTAGCAACATGAAGTGATAAAAACCCACCTATAGTTTTCTCTTAAGGCTTTTCTTCCCTGCTGCATTTGACTTTATCACATTTTAGATCAAACTGACTTCGTATTACAAGGCCAACTCAAACTGAGTGTTTGGGAAAGACTCAGCCACAATGGTTTGGCTTTTCTCAAGAACGAGGCTGGGGAAGAATAGTTTTCCCCATGATGAAGAAGAAAAAAAAAAATCTTTATAACCATTCAGAAACTCCCAGCTTTGACGCAAAGGCTTACAATTTGGCAGAAGGACCACTGTCAGCGACATGCCTTTTGTGGTCCCTGTGAAAATCTGCCCAAATTAGGCTAAGTTTAAGCCTCTAAAATCAGTATGCACATGCTCAGTGGAGGTTTCATTGAAGTTGGCAGCAAAGCTCTCCAAAGTTTCTGTCTGTGCTACACATGCTTCATCTTAGGCTGTTCCTACAAGGTGCCTGCAATGAGCAAGCTGTATCCCAAGCCTGCAGAAACTGAGGAAAGTTTTTCTGTAATTGCCGTGTCTGCCTACCAACCAACACCATGGCACTGGGCACTACACTGAAAAACAACTGATTTCTCCCGGGGCTTCAACAGTTGCACTCAGTGCAGAGACAGAGGAATCTTCCTGACCCGAATACAGAGGAGTAGAAAGCAGAAGAGAAGGCAAAGATGTGTGTAAACAGGAACAGAGAGGGAGAAAAGGATATGCCAAGAGAAGGTACACAGACAGGTGCGTAAGGACAAGAGAAATTGGTATATAATGCACGTAAGATTTATAAATGCTAGAGTATTTCTCCTCAGAATTTCCCACTGGGTTTAGGACTCCTTCAGTCCCAGCCTTCCCCATTATCCCGCAAGCACACACAAAATTCCACCAAGTGGAAGACACAGACAACTGCTGTACCTCTTCTAGTACTTACCTCACCTAATGGTTTCCGTAATTTAAGATAGCAAACATTCACCCTGAGGACTTTAGGTCCCAAATACGCTGGCTGACCTCACTTGGTCATGAACTAAAAACAAACATTTCATCTTACACTAAAATATGTTGGAAATCAACGTTCGGAGAACTCCCTACTCGTGGCACTGTGAAACAACGGATACCACTGGATCGCCATTTCTAGTTCTACGTCTGCTCCAAACCACCTCCCTCATCATATGCTTGGTGATACGCTTGGCATGATCCAAACTGCTGAGCTTGTACCTAGAAAACTGCTACTGGAAGACACCAGCCTCAGCTAGACATGTACTCGAGAAATCAGCACAACTTACCCTTCTCAAGGAAGCCTCTGCGTTAACAGGAGTTTCCGGGTGGACCCATTTCGAGGAGGGCAGACCGAGTCCTGAGTAAGCATGTGTTCCGTTTGGATACTGCCAAATAATTGGATAAAGCCCTAGCTGATTATAGGAAGCAGAAGGATGAGCTTGTCCGAGAAGATGTGGAGACTGGTGTTGTAACATCTGTTGCTGCTGCTGGTGTGCTAATGCCAAATGGCTTAGGCTGCTAGCATGAGCAGTCTCTAGTCGCGGGTGGCCACCCAGCAAGGAGGCAGCAGGCACTCCAGGTAACACTGCAGGAAGTAGATGAGGGTGATGAACAGAATGGTGAGGTGCGGTACTAAGGGGGTGAGTGTTAATAGCGGACAAGGGAGTCTGAGTTGAAGACCCAGCTAGCAGATGGGATGGACCAGTTAATGCAGGATGATGAGCGTTTGGATTTAAACAGGTTCGGTGGGATGAGGAATGCAGAGGATAATTATGCTGATGCAAATAAGGTGAAATGTGATTAGTTCCTGTTTCTTGTCCAATCAGAGTGGGGTCCCTGTACACTGTGAAATGTTCATTCTTGTCAATGATAAGAGGACTTTTAGTAGCTTCTAGAGCACTAACTCTAGCTGGAACTGGATGAAAACTAGACCTAGGCAAATCATGATCAGTTTTATTGGCTGACCTTGTTAATCCAGTAGTATGGCTGTTTTGGGAACTAACCTTAGACTTCACAGTATCAGAAGATTGGGTGAATTTAGGCTTAACATCAGGTGACTTTGTTTTAGGATGATCAACTGAAGCACTAGGTTTGGACTTCACAGAATCAGGGACTGGACTTTGTTTACGCAGTTTACTCTCTTCTGCTAGAGAAGCTACATTTAACGAAGACATAAACGAGCCATACTGCACTTTTTCCTTTTCAGGATTTAAATGTTCATTTACTGGTAATGCTTTCACAACCCCAGGTTGTATCAAATCCATTTTGTTAACAACACAGCTAACCCAACTTTGATCAGCATCCTGTTTTCGTGCTTCAAGGAAATTTGCAGTTGCAAACTGCTGTTTTAAATCACTGCTGTGCGATTCTGTTTTCTGAACCGTTTGCAAACCAAAGGTACTTGCAGCATTATCCTGGCTCTCCTTTTCAGACTTGTTTTCATTAGTTATATCAACAACACATTTCGGAGTAGGAGGTCTGGGTACAAACTGCTCATTTTTTAATTCCGCAGCATGATGTTTTTCTGCATTGCACTCTTGAACATGTGGATCCTTGGAATTCTGTTCATATGGTGTTGGCTGCTCTGCCGCATGGAGTGAAGGCTTTTCCTGCTGATCCAAGACGGATGACTTCAGTCTTTCTGTCTCTTCACGTGTTTTATCCTCCTGTATTTCATCCCACGGAGACCGCCTATCTGTTAGTGTCTGCTCTGCTCCCTCAGTGGTTTGGGATTTTCCTTCTTCTCCATTTATCTTTGAAGTGTTCTTGCTTTTTAACTCATTTTCTGAATTTTGCTCTGAGGACGAATCTGTTAATCTTTTATTTGAAATTTCTGAGTCACTGCTCTCAGAGTAATCTGAGATATTGTCTGTCCGCAGTCTCTTCATATTTAATTTCTTTTCATCCTCTTCAGGTTTTCTTCTTTTACTAAGGAAATGTTTATTTTTGTTTTTGGGGTTTTCTGTAAAAAACAAAAACACGTCTGTCACATTTTCAGGCTAGCACTGTTTTAAGCAGCTCTCCCCCCCTTTCCAATAACCGTTCTCACCTCCTCGACCTATGTAATCATATCTTTCTTCCTTCATCTTCTCTTCATCAGGCATGCTGCTATCTGAGCCTTTCCTCTTATTTGGCCGAGTGTTCCTCTGCTGCTGGTGCTGGTGAGAATTCTGTTTTGGTGCTGCAGTTTGGGAATTCATTGCTGGTCTGGGACTATTTGCTTGTGCACGTGTATAATGACCCTAAAAATAGTTTTGTGATTAATAGACTTAAATACAATTTTAAGCAGCAACTTTAAACATGTATTTTTAATATTCACAATATACAAAAGTATTGAGGTAAAAAGATAAATGTATCTACGTGAACTGTGTTGCTGTTCTGGTTGGAACGAGACCGCCGGCGTGAAGTGATGCCAATATTTTCACCTTTCAACAAAGAGTGAACAACATCATCTAGAAAGGTCATCTGAACCATAGAAGGATCAACATTCTGAGGTTCTAACACCTGGTTATTGAAAAAAGGGAAAAAAAATAATAATGATCAGCATATGTTCAGACATATCCAATCTGTATTTTCTGTATCAGTATTCACCAGTCTATGTTGTGTGCTCAAGATTAATTAGAGAAAAGCCTACTTAATCCTCACAAGCAGAACTGAGATGCCTTCTCAATTCTCGGAATAGAGTAAAACCAAAGCAAACGTTATCTTTACGTTTCATGGTAATGATAACTTTATTTTTTTCCCTTTTTTATTTTTTAAATGCCACTGCTTCACTGCTCCTTCCCTCACATTGACCTGAAAATTTGAAATTAAAAGATACTGAGCTCTTCGTAGGGGGTAATCCTTAAGTAGCAATTAAAATAAACAATTGTTTTGTAAAATTTACTGCAGAAACATACTACAATATTACTTCCAAAAGAAGTAACTGCTGAAAGAACGGAACCAAAACAACTAGAGAGAACTCTAAGAACAGGAGACTGTTACTAGTGAGGGATGATCTTTCAGAAAGAAGAAAATGCTAAACAGATCTTTAACCAATATGCTGCAAAGTGAAAAGATTAATATTTGGGGACAATAATTAGAGCAAATGAGGGTAAAGAATGGACTTCAGCATTAGACTAGTCTTAATTTTTTATTGTCACACATGATTTAGTCAGTCATTTCAAGGCAGATGGGTCATTTACTATATTAATGTTGAGTCATTACTCTGGCCTCCTGAAACAGAATTCATTACTGCCACTAAAAATACCAGCATTAATTCTTTTTGTAATGTCAACTTCAGAAATACAACTAAAACCCACCATAGTAAATGCAAATTAGGGTGGCAGTAAATGCTTAATTCAATAAATGGTGGAAAGCGGATATTTCAATTGCTTGGAAGAAGTAATTTTTACTGCAGCACTAAAGGATTTCAGCAATGAGAGAAGAAATTCTCAACAGAGCTGACAGGGAAGACCAGTTCTTAAAACTAGATCACTTTACTTCAAAGACTTAGCTAGTCTAATAGCAACAACAGAAGAAAAGCCAAACTGTAGGGCTGGAATTAATCATATCATTGCACAAACATTCAGCTTCAGGATGGCATTAACTGCCAGTCCAGTGCAAAGTCAAGCTGAATTTTCAGCAGAGGAAATAGACATGCCCCGATGGAACTGATAAGTTCAGTGCTTTCTAGAGTACCACCAAAAAATGGAAAAGCTCCCAGCACGTAGTTTATTTAAAGCTTGTTTTCCAGGCATCACAGAGTCAAACTCACCTGGTCATTCATAACAACCATAGTGCGGGTGAAGAGATCATGATGAGTAATGATCCCAGTGAACCACTGGGTGGCAGAATCCTGTCTGTACACTCTCACCCTATAACCATTTAAGGAGTACGGACCTTTAGAAGGGGAAGAAATGAAAAAAAAAGCCATTGAGGAATTCAGCAAAAAAATGTATTAATAGATTTTCCTCGGTTTTTAAGCTTCATAGCAATCATACGATGTGAATGGCATGGACAGCAAGCTACAAGGTATTCTGGCACAGCACTGCCTGTGGATTTTACTTTTACTGAGGAAGACATTTTGAAATGCAAATGGTACGTTTTAAGTATGCTTTAAGGTCAATTATGCCAACATTTTCAACATACAATTTTCTTATCTAACTAAATCTTTTTGCAACCATAATGACAAATGATGGGAAAATTCCTGCCTACAAACAGCAACCATACAAAAGTAATCTGAAAGGCAGAAAGTGGCAGCAGCAGGTTATACAGAAGCTATTTAATAGGCTAGTCACATGCACAGATGATTTGCTGGCAAAACAATTTAGATCTTGGTGTTTAGGCTCTGCATCTGCCAAGTCTTTCCCATAAGTGACCACAGAGCTTCTCTCTATTACAACAGTCAAAAGGCAGCTGAGCGATCCAAGCCCTGCTATGGCCCCACAAAACATTCAGGAACACACACACTAGTAAGACTTCTGGAGATGCTGTGCCTTAAAACAGGAGCTAAAAAAAGCGCACACAAAGATCAGTTTAATTCATCTCCAAGAGCCCATGGGGAAGGGATGAGATGGTATGACACAATACTCATTTTAGAGTTAGTTTTGAGACCCAGAAATCGAAGTTCCACGGTTTTATTCATGTTCGGTGTCTCACTCGACCACCAGGACAGTAAGCTCCATCGCACTTGGTGTTTATACAGCGCTTGGTTTATGTAGCACTTCATGTGACCAAGCATCACAGTCACCAAGTTCAGTTTGCTGTGGTTTTCGCTACTTCCGCAACCAAACCCTAGGTCAGGCACACAGGAACTGAAGTAAAACCAGTCAGTGTCAACCTAGGAAAAGCCTAGCTTAAAAGACTGCCGGCTGCTCAGCAGCACAGGCAGGACAGGATTCCCCTGTCTTTCCTGACAAGCGGTGTTGCTGGCCCCTGCCCAGCAAGCTTTAACACCTGGAACACACCAAGGGACCTCGCAGGTGACAGCTTTCTCCACTAAAACACCCATGTGCACACTTCCGGGTCTCTTATGCACTCTGCACAACAAAGCACATGATCATAAAGACTGTTTTCGAGGCCAACATTTAAGAGGTCAACAGTAGTGCAAGACAGGATTAATTTAGACATTTCCAACGTGTTCTCGAGGCTGAATTTAGGAACCTTAGCAAGACTTTATCTAGGTTTTCAAACAGCTGAGAGGAACAGAAACTCCATGCAATGGCAACCTTCTTCCACCCACATCCACATCATTCACTGCACCGCTGCAAACTCGAGCCCCACTAAGCCATCCGAGCTGCTGCACTCAGCTCACCCCCAGAGCACATTGCCAGCTACACAGACAAGGCTCAGCGCAGCACCAGCGCAGTCTCTGCCTCTTACAGACACGTATGGGCAGAAAAAGAGCAAGAATCTAAAAGCTTATGTCTCACATTCCTGGTCTTGGACTAGACGGGGTTCCCGTGGGGACACATTTCCTGATGGCTTCTCTCCAATCCTTATTCTGAATGCCCGTGCAAAATGCCTCCAGCTCAGCTCCCACACTTCTGTCTGACCCAACCGCATTCTCTGTGTCTCAAGCTTTTCACAGCTGTCCCAAAGCTCTGCCTCACACAGACAAGTCTCCGTTAACTTCTGCCCGTGTCTTTTCATGCAACGTTCCCATTCCTACTTTCCGATCCCAGCTCTTCCTCTTTTCCACCCTACTGCTAATTGCACAACAATTTTCAGTCTCAGTCTCTTGCTTAACCAAATCCAGCCTCTCCTCCCTCCCCAGCTTCTTGTCTCATTTTAGCATTTACGATTCCAGGCCACTGGCTTCCAAGTCCTTTCCCAGTCTTCTCAGTTTACAAGCTCCATCCCTCCCTTCTCCATCCGCTGCCAGCTTCTCTTGTATTCATCTGCACTGACCCCGTGCCAATTTCTTCCCTCTTACTCCTTGTTCTAATCTGTGTCTGTCCTTCATCCCAGTTTTTATCCTATCTATTTTTAAAACAGACTTTATCTGCCTTTAAAAACTGGGTGTTTTTCTTTTCTTACGTGCTGCTGGGGTATCAGGAAGGGGAAAGATTAAACTGCGGTCATGCGACACAGGACAGCCCAGCCCAGCCACAAGCAGCCATTACAGGAAAAGCCTGGCTTTGTCTCCGGCCCCTGGCTGAATCATGTTCAGCTACGCATTGTTGAAACAGCATGTGCAGCACTATCAGGAAGTATCTTCAGGGCCGAGGCACACACAGTGTTTCAAGAAGATTGTTATATATTCAGCCTCAGAGATTGTAGTGATAATAAACCTAATATGGAAAAAAACCCCTAAGATTTTAAACGTTAAAAATCAAAGACACTTTACCGAGCAAGTTCCTTGAACTGGTTTTATTTTTCCCCAAAACTTTCAACTTAGCCAAGTTTGGGAGTTGTTTGTTTTAAACAAGGAACGAACTGCTTTCCGGCCAACCTCCAATCTCTACTCTGAAGTGTGCTGCATACTGCTATCCAAGGAAAAGGTCACCTGGACCATTTTTTTTCCTTAGTCTCAATTCTTGTAAGTAAATGGACTGGTTTTGACTGAATTACCCCCTCCTCAAACTGGTGTGCTCCTTTCCAAACATTCAGAACCAGACTTTAATGTTCTTCTCCAACCCTCCTCTCCCAGAAATGAGTTTAAAGTGGAACAGTCACATTAGAAAATGTGACTGCAAAAACACTACGATATGAGATGATGACTTCAGTCAGCATCAGAGCCAATGAAGAAAAGGTTGGATACTAAAAACGCTGTAGAGATTGAAGTAACCGAGTATGGCAGCAACCTTCGCAGAGGGGTTTGATGAGGGCAGAACTGAAAATGCTGCCCAAGCTGCAGGGAACAGGAAAATGGTGATAGAGAGGGTGATGAAAAAGAGAATGGAGGGGAGGAAAAAGGACGGATTACATGGCTAGATGACAGCAGCTAGCACTACGAGAGAGATCTGTAAATCACTGAAAGGGTTGTGCAAAATGCATGTCCTCCTCATCTGGGAGCAGACTACATATGCCAGGAGAAGGTGAGAGCAGTCCCTGCCAGCTGACCAGCACCCTTGGGGTGGCTGGCACGTCACTGCCCATGGGGGCACGTCTTTCCTCAGGCCACCCCATGCCATGGGAAGTAAGCAAGGGGATCTGAAGGGCAGCTTCTCTGCAGATGAGGAGAGATGGTCTGTCAGGACACCATTTGTTTCATCTCTTCGTCTAAAATACTCCTACTTCGGTGCACTTGGAGCATCTGTTCCATACATTTTTATATATATATATATACACACACACACACACACACTTACACACACACACACATATGACAAAAATACAGTTCCTGGAACAATGGGATGCAAGTGAGTTTTGTGTATGATGTGTTGGCAGTTTCAATCAGATGACTATTTTGATGTGGCTGGGGCTTTGCTGAGGTACTGGTTCTGTACCAGAGTGGACAGGGCTCGTTATAATTGTCTTTTTATTGTTACTCTAATAAAATACAATGAACAAGCATAATCTTAGTTTCCTTTCCATACAACCCTAACTTGATTTTACATCACCTCCCAGTCCAGTTTTGGCTGCAATTCTCATCAGACTATTAATTCACGTTGTAACTGATGATATTAAGATAAAATCTAAAATGACTAATGCTGACATACCAACTCGCTATCTACACAGTTCCGTGCATTGCTTCTTCAGCATCTTTTCACTGTGGCCCATAAGAAAAAATCATATCTAGGCAAATGAAAAGCTCCGCAACAGGGAAGATGAAGTTGTGGGGTTTTTGTTTGGTTGTTGGTAGTTGTTTTTTTTTTAGTACTGTAACTTCGGTATTATACTTACCATATTCGTTTGGCCTTCTAACCTTAGTTTATCAAAGAAACCTGACAAGCAAGCAAACCTCAGTCCCATCCTTAAAATACCAGATTATTTACTGCTGCCTTCCCAAACTTAATTTATAGAGTGACTGCTTAAGCATTTTTGTCCCACAGTTGCTTTACTGTTGAGCCAGGGATTTTAGCCCAGACCCACAAAGGTTAGCTTCTGTCTCCCATTGCTAGAAAAGCCTCTGCAGAGCTGGCTGTCTGTCAGTTCTGCAGAAAGTTAATGAATACGCTGCAAACATATATAATATTTAAAACGTTAGCAAGACTGAACCAAAATA
This sequence comes from Anser cygnoides, assembly GCF_040182565.1. Classification (NCBI taxonomy): domain Eukaryota; kingdom Metazoa; phylum Chordata; class Aves; order Anseriformes; family Anatidae; genus Anser; species Anser cygnoides. Next base: position 27,446,354 of record NC_089879.1, on the reverse strand, counting down.
ATATATTCTAATTCACACTAGTTTTCACGTAACTTGTACCTATGCTGTAAAAATTACATGTTTGCTGTAACCTTTCAGCATCAGAATTGAGTTAAAAATTGTAACTGGTTTGAAAGATGATTTTCAATTGGGGCTGGGTCAATCTGAAAGTATTCACCTGTGATAGAACTGTGAAGAACCAGAAACAAATAGGTATCTGAGAAGTTATCACACAGAACAGTAACACTAACAGCGCAAATAACAGTTTTACACACACTAAAGAGGGTGTGGTTTCCCTTCATACACTTCACAACCAATGTTATAAAACATGTACATTAACACTAATGATATTCAGCTGTCCTGTAATCACTAAGACATCAAACAAGTCAAGTACAGTCTGAAGAAGTCATGCACAGCTTCTTACATAGTCTTGTTTTCTCTTTTGAACAAATACTTCCCAAAGCACCAGGTTAGAAATATATTCTTCATTATACCACAAACACTATGGGAAGAGCCCCACGCAACTAATGGCCTTAAACTAGCTAACACAGAATAAAAATAACACAATTTCCCAAATAATTACCTTGCATAAAAATCTCCTGAACCTTTTGTTCCTTTACCCAGGCTTTTACTTCCTCATGTAACTGCGGGTTATCCCTGAGAACTGGGTTTAGACTGTCTACGTCGTCCTAAAGTAGAGATTAAAAAAAGAACCATATGTTATGTTTACTTGCAACATTTCTGTTTATTTTCCTAAATATATTTTAGAGTACAATATTAAGTAGCTTGATGCTAATTTTACCGATTCCCTATAAATTCCCGTGTTGTCTTCAGAAAAAAGCTTTTCAGTGCAACATAGTGCTAAAAGTTATTTCATGGGAACACAGTATGTCAGATCCTGCACGTGGCCAGACTTGTAAGCTATTAATAGGATCACACTTCCAAAAATACTGTCTTACTACAAGCTAAAAATAGCCTATAAAGACTTCAATGTTTACAGGTATGCAGAAGGAATTAAGCAATGATTAAATGAGTCAAAATTTTTTTCCTTGTTTTGCATATTTGTAAAATTTAATATGGACATATTGAGCATAAACACAGACTAAAAAACCCACAAAGATAATGCATAAGAGATACCTGTATAGCAAGAGAAACAAACAGCATTACTGATTTTCCAGAGGTAGGCCTTTGTTAATTAGGTAATTTCAAGTAAGGCATGCTTTAATTTTTATCTCACTTCTCCTGGATTCTCACTCGCTATTTCAGTAAGACAAAATCTGGGAAATTAAGGCTTATTTAGCAGCACCACCCTTGTAACAAGGGAAAACTAGGTACAAAACCCATCTCTGAAAGCATGGCTTAAATCATCATTCGTCACTGGATTCTTTGCATAACTACTTCTCAGAACTTCAGAGAAGATTTGCTATTTCTGCCTTTGAGGCTGTGGTAGAGAAATAAAGCTGCACTGCAGCTTGGTGCCTCCTCATGCAGAAGGCAGCCTTGGAAATCCAGGAACATTCATTTGTGCTGAGAGAAATTCAGACAGCTAAAATAATCAGAGCGATTCTCGACATACAAAATGTAAAATGTTTTATCAGTACTGCAGCTGAGATCAAGTAATTTCTTTCCTTGATCTCCAACAAGTTCCTTGATGTTTCACAATTTATTATGAAGAGCTCTAGCCATAGAATATGAAGATACAAGCAACACTCAGAGAATCATGCATTGCTGCCAGGCCCTCGAGTGACATGAGCAATTTCTCTCCATTCATCTGAATGAGATTATTCCTGCTAACTCACTGATCACAGGATGTCTATTTCAAATTCAAAATTCACTTCCTGACACTTGAAGATTTGCTGTGCTCCATTAGGAGAGCGCATCAACGCTTTGGCTATTAGAGAAAATGACTATCTTTCCTCGTGCTTTTGAAAAGGATACAGCCTCAGATCCAAAAGGAACGGTCACAATGATCTTTGTAGTACACGTCATATGGAACAAAGTAAAAGTGAAGAGGAAGTCAATGGGGCCTCCACCACCAAGTTAGAAACACTGACCAGGCAAGTGTGTTGCTAACTCTGTCAGAGGCACAAGAGGGTCCACACCAGAATTTATTCAAGAATGGCAGACTAACAAAATGCTTCCTCTCCTGGGGAACCTGAAATGAATATATTAGCTGTTTTATTTTCCTTTGCAAATCCGTCTTTGGATTGATCCTGCATACAGAAGTAACACCGCCACTGGAAAGAGGGAATGCTTTGCCAGGGGAGGCCAGAAGGCCCTGGAGCTGGGTGGCGACCAACCTTCTGTCCTCCTTCCCACGCACTCTTTTGCAGTAGCTGCGGGAGATTCCCCTACTGAGTTTCACCCCTCAGATCCACAAACGTTAGGGCTAAGCAGTGGTCTGACGCACTGCAACACTGGAAGTCTAGCTGACCTAAAAATGCAAATAACATGCAGAGCTTGTACATTTTCAGTAACTACTTCAGTTCCTCTAAGAAAATCAGTATCTTTGTTTCAAGACTACACACAGTGGTCAGGTACCCTGAAATCAGACCCGTTACACTAACGATATTCTACTTTCCTGAGTTCTTTATGCAGTTTCTGAGTCTTTACTTTTTCTTCTAACACATTACTTTTGATTAGCCCTGTTTCTGAAGGCAAAATACACCGCTGCTGTTTTCTTTTTTAGATTTCACACCCTTCCTAACCGTCTTTGCCTTCTTTGAACTTAACACTGAAGATACTGGCGAACCTTCTGACAATACTTTTTTGTTCTGTCTCCTATTCAGACGCATGACGTACTGGTACCTTTGATTGAATGCTTCATGTGAACACTTAGAAAAGGAGACTGCAAAGTCCACTTTGTGTTTCTCTCCTCATTCTTGGAAGAAGATGAGCTCATGTCAAACATGAGCTACAAAGAGCACTAAAGAGGTTGAAGATCCATTACACAGACTGCACACAGGTATGACTCGGATTATGTAGAGGACATCAAAGTGAACCTAAGGTTTCTGAACACCTGCACACACAATACACGTTTAACATGTCATCAGTCACCGCGCTAGAGGAAGCGTCTTGCTTCTAGATGCTAGCATGCTATGTACTGGTCAATGGAAATCAGAATAGCAAAGCGAAGTTGTAAGTGACAAGTGAAGCTCAATACCAAGATTATTAAAAGACTCCTGAAATCTCGAAATATGCTTCTTTTGTGTATATATTACCTACATCTATGAAAACACATGTGCCATGACTGATGTTTTTTTAACGTTAGTCTTAAATTTAAAAATCTAGAAATCAGCAAATTCATTACATAATATAAGGTGACGGCCTTAAGCAAATGGGTTTACTGCATACCCCAAACTTTAGCAAAACCAGACAGGGCAATGAGCAGAAGGCTGATGACTCGCAGTCTCCTCTCTGTTGTAGAACTGAAGATGAGCAAATGACTCCTCTGCAGTACGCAGTCTTTTCCCTTAACCTGCACGTATGTTGTTCAAGAAAATACAACTCTTGTCTATTGACTTAAACCTTGGCAATTAAGACTTTCAGTTTTCCCTTCCTTCTTGGCTGGACTGGAAAGATCGACAGACTAACACACAGAAGAATTAAATGCCCTGCAGGGTTTTCCTCTATAGCATGTTCCTCATTTGAAATGAGTTTTATTCGCAAAAATAAATATGGTGCCTCTCTCAGACTAGTTTTTCTACAAGTTTTGGAATATATTCTCCACAAAGATGTTAATGCTGATTTGAAGCCCTTATGAAATGCAAATCAAAATGCAAATAAATGGGACTGCAATTTTATTTTTTAAATATACTGTAGAATGTTCTTTATATACTTCATACAGCAGTGGTCCCTGCTCCAAGAATGACTATATACTGCACAGAAGACAAAGGGCTTATGGGCCAGAAAAATACAGTAGGAATAACTCTTCCTGCCCTCGTGGAAGCCAGTCACATGAAGCAATACAACTACCTGAAGTTTGCCAACCTATGGCAGGTCTTACAGATCTCTGCTGCTATTTTATTTTGCCTTCTTTCCAGATTGACAGAGGAATTCACTTCTGGTGGAATGGACTTTTCCACTTAATTATCTGAAGAATACTTGAATCTGCCTCAAGTCTCTTAAGGTGAAAATTCTCAGGTGCTGGCAATGTGCTGGACTCCCGGAAGTCATAAGGAGCATAAAGAATGAAATTTCCCCAAATAACTAAGAGATCCAGTGTTTTTCTGAGTATACCTATTCTTTCTTCTGGTGCATTAGAGCAGAGCAAGTTGGAAGCTACAGAGCACACCATCAGGTTAAGATACCATAATGCTTCAACTAGACCCACTGCTCACTCCTGGCAGGAAGCAGAAATCTTTGTTTGGAGAAGCATTTTCAGAGAGTTTATTTAGACAAACACAAGGTATCATTCAAAGACACAGGTGAACAAGTACAGATCACTCACAGCGCTTCTAAACTCCTTTCAGTCACAACTCAAACAGGAATTTCAAAGCAAGTATCCACAGAAAAAACAAGTCAAAATCTAAATACATAGAGAATTCGCCTTTGAGCTCCATCCACAAACAAAATACTGTTTGAGATACTGACAGGCATCTGTGGATGACCAGAATCTGCATGCTGTCCAACAGGCAGCACACAAAGCTCCTTCTGAAAGGCTCGAGTGATTGCAGGCTCCTTTTCCTTTTTGGGTAGCAGGACGTCTGTGGTGGGAACACTTCCGCAGCTCTCTAGCTCTCCAACAACCCTTGTGCTATTAAACCAAGATGTTTCCTCAGCAATTTAAACTATATTTTAAAGTCACTCTTCATAACCTTGAGGGGCGGAAACAAGTTCATTAAATTGAGAGGTGAAAGCCTGGAGCACGAAACAAAAACTCATGAGTGCATTCAAGTACAACTCCCACCCACCCCCCCGAAAACACAGCCTGTGTGCTGCATATAGGAAGGTGTGGAAACTCCACCATCAGCTGTCAACCCTTCCTTTTCAGTGAAGGAGAGGAGAAGAACTGACGATATGTATTCCAGGAAAACCAGCCCTGGAAAAACTGTGGCTTTTGGCACTAAGAAGGCTTAAAGTGAAGCCTTGAAGACCAAGTCTCAACACACGTCATGCAGTAAAACCTGCAAACGTTTACTTGGGAGAGCGCCTTCCTTAGCCACAGTGTCTACACTTGGCTTCAATGCATAAAAGACATCTTTTTAGTATCAGTAGGAACTCATTTCAGCTAGCGTTTTACAGAGAACGACTAAGTAGATTTTGCAGTCCTCACAAAGGTCAACACCACATTAGTCCTCACCATCTGTGGCTTAATTAACTATAGCTTCCTCTGGCTGCTTAGAGGTTTTCTGATGATTTAGGACACGAATCAAATGAAAACTAGTATGTAACCAACCTGAGAGTCATGTTTACAATGTTGACAAAGTATGAACTGCACACTAAAATAAGCATTTCATTAGTACTTTAATGGTAGAGGGACCACATTTAAATTCAAACAGTGCACATGAAAAATTCAAGATCAAAGAGTCAGGAGCTTGAACCTTCAGTTTCCTGATCACATGCATTTTACCCAGCTCAAATCATTGTCTGCTCAGATTTCCCCATGTTTCCGACCACACAACTTATCAACACTGCTTGAGCTTACTGCACATTGAGAATTACATTAAGTCATTTGACACTCTGTTTGGCATATTGCCCTTTGACTTTATCCATACCTGCATACTTCAAAACAAAGTGAAAGATGCCTCAAAAAAGTCATTTCACCTTGAAGATTTCCCAAATGTATATTCATAAGAATTCCATGTCTGTGCATCCTTTTGCTCATCCAAAATGTGCGCACAATCCTCTCCTTTCATTCCTTGATAACTAGCCTTCGTTTATTCCCTCTTCCTTTCTCTTCTATCTTTCACTTATTATATCACCTGACATATATCTGATTATATCACTATCTATAATAACCTTTCTGTGGTTACAATCTTTTCTAACAAACCTTCAAACTTAACACTGTTGTGCCTGATGCCAAGCTTAAAAAATAAAACCACCAGGAAACAGTGACATAAAATCTAGACAGGCAGGTTATCAACGTTCTTCAGAAAACATTACCTATGAATTGGTAACGTCCCTGTGCCATGCCACAAGATTATTTTTTTTTCAGTGGCAAAAGATGAGAATTCATCTAGAGCAGAGAAACTGGCAGCAACTGGCACCAGCTGCATCACCTGGAGCAGGTGTGGCCATGGCCAAATGGACCATGGCAAATCCCTATAAAGCAAAAATTAACTTTAACTGCAACTAAAATTAATAGATCTGCTGGTCCGCACATCTTTGTGTGCGCGTGTATCGCCCACCGGTGTGTTCTTTTTAATTCGCTGCTTTCTGACAAGTCCCTGGCCACCGGCAGAAGGCTGAAAAGTTCTGGGGGGAGATGCTAACTTCCCAGTTTACCTTAAACGGCTTTGTCTGAGCGAAGAGGAGAGGCTCAGGCTTACCAGGCGACGTTAGTGCTTTCTATGTAAACCCAGCCCACACTTGACCTATTTTCTGGTGCTGCTGAGTGCCCGGTCACCATTTGCCTCATTCCAACGCAGCAGCTGCTGGGCTACATCTGAACCGGTCAAGCCAAGCCTGAAGGCACAGCCCTGGCCCCTAGACCAGGATCAAAGTCAGGATGAGGCCAGCCCTGCCTGCAGGTGCATGGATGTGACGCAGGGACCGCGCTCGCCCTACCTGCGCAGGCACAGTAGGGGAACACCAACCATTTATCATTTTACAAGAGGCTCCGAACGCGTTGTTAACAAAGGGACAAATATGTACAGATATCTTAGACCACATACATTTAAGACTGCCGGTTATTTTCAGTATGTAACAGCAGTACCTACCTATGAATAGAAAGTTGACGCTACAGGAAAAGAAGATGAAGCCCAAAAATTTAGTAATATTTCAACTGTCAGTGAACTTAACATCTGTCAGGAAAAGCTATCAATAATTTTTCTTTTGCTCCCCACTCTTCCTTATGCCTAATACTTGTCCCCACACACCCTTACTTCCTTCCTCATTTCATCTGTACAATTAAAGAGTTGACGCTGATTTTAAATTATAATTATCAGGTTTGAGAATTAGGGGGAGTAGGGCTGTGCACATTTCTCCAAATCATGATTTCAGGCTTGAAAAAGCATCATTGCACTGATTAGTTCAGTTCTGCTAGAATAATTCACATCCCCAAGAACACCAAAAAAAAATCTATAGAAAAAATATAAAACTACGAAAGATTATGCTATGAAAAATGTATTAAACTTGGGAACATAAATTACACAGAAGAAAATCTAGCTCATCATCAAGAATTTTAACTCTCAAACACAAAAACAAACAGAGGTACTTGCCTTCCTGTAAGACTACCGATGTCTCAGGTGAAACACGCATGTTGAAAAACCTGCTTTTTTACAAGTCAGCTCACTAATCCCACAGCTGTAGATGAGAATCCAGGATGGAAAGACAAAAGGAAGACAAGAGCAGCACACAGAACGAGCGTGCAGCAGGGAAGCAAGCAGCCATCAATGCAGAAGCAAAAGCAAACCTGAGCCAGGCAGATGTTGCCACAATCAACTTAGAAACCGCTCTGGTAACTTCTACAACAGTCCCACATTTGAAAACCACGGATTAAAGAGAAGAGATGACCCTTACACTGATGGATTATGTCACCCTCCCCCTGAGCAGCTGGGACAAAGTGCTGTCACTGTAATTCCAATCTGGGTCCTGATCTGATTTGCAGATTAGGAAGGAAACAGAAAAACTATTTGGCTGGACTGAGTGGGATGGAAAGCGGAATCTCCTGACGTGACGTCTCTGTTAGCATCTGATCTAACGACTTCCCCAAACAAGAGGCTCCTACCCACCAAACTGGTGGCCTGACAGCTTGCATTTAGAAAGCCACAGTAACCATGTGTCATTTATGCACGGAGAATAATATAAAGCTCAAGCGAACAGTACTCCAAGCCCATTTCCTCCCTCATTTTGGGGACACAGCCACACACTTGCTTTTCTTTCACTGTCCATTCAGTCATGCTTCCCTCCTTGTTGCTACAGACTCCACACGCTTATCCCCAGCACCTCAGCAATACACAGCTTTCTCCTAGTTTCTCAGCTCCTAAGAGAGCCGTGGAGCACCGGTCCTCCCCCACGGCCAACGACCCTCCAGTGACGTGGGGACACCGGACCAAGCCTTTGAGTCACCTACCAAGCAACACAATGCCGCTACCACAGCTATCTATGGGAAAAGAAACCTCAAAGTGCAGACATTTCCCTGAAGCAAACAATTAGCAGAGACAAGTTAATGCTAACAAGGAAAGTAACAAAATGAGCAGATAAAAAAAAATCTTTTGTAAATTGATTTATTAAAATTTAAACCTAGACCCAGACACCTCGTGAATCATGAAGAGCGTTCAGAAGGTTTCTAACAACTCTCCAAACCATATCCCTTCAAGGACAAGCCGTACGGATGGAGATGCCTTTAGGCAACAAAAAGGAAGCTTATTCCTTTGATCATCAGTGGTCTGAACAAATGGGCCACTAGAGAGGCAGACTAACATCCCTAGAAATCAAGCCACAAGTTCATTTCTTGCTCAGAGACTGACAGTTTCATCAGACACATCTACCTGGCATCGGGGACAGCAGAAGTCCCTCGCGGCAGCTTCAGCTGGCCGGGTTGCAAAGCCGCACGCTGCCAGCACATGTAATGACAGAGTAGCTCCCTCACCTCTTATCTAAGGGTAGTTACCTCCAGCATGTCTTTTATACCTTGCATTATTAGCAAGACGGTATTCATTGACAAGAATGCTGCTAACTAAAACCTTAAGGTATTAAAAAGCTAAGTCCTCTCAATTCAAATCTGCAGAACACTATCCAATATGTGGTAGATTGAGAAAAGCTCTTACCACCACCTCCTGAAACATTCATTCGAGTACACATCACTGCTGTGAATCACTCAGCTCTGTAACTTGAACTGCCATTAGCTTAGCCCAGCAGCAGCTGCAGAACCTTCTGCAAATGTCCTCAATTTTATCTCCCAAATCTGAACTCCTCAGGAGCTCTGGGAAAGCTGAGTTGGGAAAACAAGTTGGACATTTTCTTGCAGAATTTCATTCCGAAGACTGCACTTTCCTGGTGTCAGGGACACGGTGCAGAGGCTGGGCAGGCAGCACCGTGCAAACATGGAAATGCTGCCTCTGCTCCAAGACAATATTCAAAGCAGAGAAGCCATCGACAAGCACTTTTTCATGCTAAGGGCTCTGTTCTGACCTGCTGGAGCCATTTTAGGTATTTTCCCTATAAATAACAGGGGTCTGACCAGCTGGGATGCACATCATATTTGGACCAATGCTGCAGCTCTGTCCAACTCCAGAGAAAGCAGTGGCCGTGCCTTTTTATGGAACAGACGAATAATGGTCTTGCAGACAGGAAAGATTAAATTGCTAATCAGAAAACGCGGGTATTTCAGTTGTTACTGCAATAAACACTTTGGGGTAAACCTGGCAAAGTCATTCAGTGGTTAAAATTGACACAATGCTCATCAATTTCACAACACTTGTCCATTGATACAACTACTTGCACACAGAACCAAAAAACTCCTATCAAAAACATAATTCAAGACCGTATTACACCACTTGAGGGGAAAAAAAAGTAGCTTGCCTAGCACCATACTTTAGCTACAAAGTCTTACGTATCCTAAAATCTGCTTTAACCTGATTTTGTTTGTTGTATACCAATGCAGTGGGAAGAACACATTCACACAGCCTCTATGGTTGAAATATAATTTCTATACTGTGTGTTTAAAAGTCACTAGTAAAGTTATAAAATTTGAAATAATTTGTGAGATACACAGAAATTAATGTGCTTCAAACCCACTTGCTCAGCAAAAGCATACTGAAATACTATAATGCTGGCAGACACACACAAGAAGAGGGGGATGCAAGGAAAAACAGGAATAGTTAATTTTAAATCCATTCAAAAGACAGGAAATGTTTGCTAGATTGAACAGGACAAAAAACCTGTATAATCAGTATTTACAAACAATGGTAGTAAAAAAAAAAAGAACTATATTTAATCATGTAGTATACTGTTAGGAAAAAGGTTTGATGAGGAAAAACACGGGAAACCAAGCTCTCTAACATCAAAACAAATACCGCACTTTTATTAGCAAAGTTTTTCCAACATCTATGCAAAAAATAGCATTTGTACTTGCTTTCATTTTTTAAAAAGAAACCAAGTTTGGATAAAATCACAAGTTTCTTCAAAGATGTCTGGCCTGGAAAAGGGCTTCCACTTCCACACTTCGTCCATTCCATCTGGAAGTGCTGCAGTGCTCAACTACTAGCACTTGCAAGTTGCTGAAGGCTGCAGAGAGCACAAATCCTAGGCTGCAAACTAGTACTTCTGCTAGGTGTCATTCCAAACACAGCAGAAAGTTATGAAGACACGTAAGGACTACAATTAGCTGGGGTACTCCATTTCCCCTCCTACCATACCTCTGCAGAAGCTGATTGAACACACTACCTCACAGACCTTTTGATGATAAAGATTTCACAACACTGAGAAGGTCAAAGTCTGACCTCCCCTTTCAAGTAATTCATGAATCTCTGTGTAAGTCAGATTTTCAGCATGTGCAGCCTCCTGCGAGGACAACATAAGAAGCCTGCCCATCACAATTCATTACCTCCAATCTCTCAGCTGTACAACCTATCCCCCAGGTTGTGGAAGGTGTTTGGTTTTCTCAATGCAAAGTTGCTCCAACAAAATACTGTACCTTCCCCATTTAAAAGCATACTAAAAACTATAGTGTTGTACTGTTCTGCAGCACATGCATCAACAGTTCGATGTTACATCAGAGGAAGGAGCAAAACCAAACAAAGCCACGAACACCTCACCAGATTAGCTATCATATTTATCAGGTCAAATGCAAGCTAAAAAATGTTTCTTGTAAAAATTGAGTTCAATAAACTGAGAGTTCTCCCCCCGAACTGAACTGCAGGAAAGACTGCTCTCCCCTCCCCCACGTAAACACTCCCATGCGAGGGCAGCAGGATTTTACCCCCATTCAAGCTTCAGAGCTCCCCATGGCATCGGAATTCCCAATCCCAGCAGACAGCAACTATTTGGCAAAGTGCCAGCTGGATATGAAAAAAAGTGAAACTGACTTTTCTAGGAGCTGTGTGTCTGCATTATGAAAATGGGGTTGGTCAAGATGTCACCTAAGAAAAACACTCATGAAAAAAAATTTGTATTTTAATAAATCAAATGTGAAGATTGGAATCACCAAAGGACACAGAACCAAGGATAAGGAGCCTTCCTCCTTCTTCTGAGCAATATTTCCATGGACTTTTACTGGTGAAAAAAGTATTAATTTCTATCAAACACAGGAAGTTCCCTACCCAGGCTAAAGGGCTAAGTAAGCCCTTTCTCCTTAAGAGATCAAGCTAAAAGAGGCACAGTTTTATTCCACCCACTGTGAGAATAAAGACAGGTCAAGCCCTGGGGTACACAGCAGCTTTGAAGGGAGGCCCAAATGCAGGCCGAGGAGACAACACGCATCTCTCTCCCCCATTCTGCAAATAGAGGGTGCGACTCTTTCCCTCGCTCCTCTCTCCTTGCAACTGCTCCGATAAACGTCTTCTCTGTCCCACACTCGTAGCAGGCAGGGAAGACTGGCATGAGTCATCTGACCCACTTCTAGCTGGATTTAGCCTTTTGCTTCCCCTCACGTTGGAAACGTACACTGAAACATAGATGCATCGCCATTGAGCTGTTCAGACCAGCGCTCTTTACAAGGCTGCCAGAAAAGGCAGCTGGACTGCCGATGGGTGGTCCAGACACCAGAGACACGGAAAAGGAGGGAGGCAGCTCTTCAAGACAACACTGAGAAGAGTTAAAGATGCAGAAAGTTGTGTGCTTCTCTGTCAGCCGCGGAGGAAACGAAACTGGGAGCGGAGCACATGACGGCCACAGCCGCCAGCTGGCCGGCACCCGGAGTTCCCGAGCTGCCTGTGTCAACCTCAAAGGGTGGGACAAGCCCAGCAGCTCCCGCCTGCCCGGTCAGCGGCGGTACAAGTTTATGGGAACAGCAGTTTGCAGCTGCAGTAGCTATTTTTAAGCCCGAAGTAGAAGTCTGAAAGAAGTCTGCACTGTATGATTATGGGCTGCTTAAAATACATACAGAAAGATACCTTATTTTACTCCCTGTTTCAACATGCTTTAAGATTTTGTTTCATGTGTACATGTTATTGCTACACAAGGCCTGCTACACCATTGGTTTATTTGTATGAGCAAGGTAATGATGCAAAAGCATCCAGGCCTGAAAAACCCACTACCTGTCCATAATAAACAGAAAAGGAGAGTACTGGAGTTGCACAACACCCTTTTCTCACGCCTTACCTCATGGCGTACAGAACTTGGATTTGTAATGTATCTAGGAGTATTTAGTTCCTCAATCTGGGGTTGTATTTCATGATTAGTAGGCAAGTTTATTATTATTATTACTCGAACAATCTTTAAGGTGTGTTAGACATTTGATCTGTCAGCTCTCAAGCATGCAGTGCACATTTAGGAGACCAAAGTATACACACCTATCATTTTGCATGTAACACCTCCCACAGGGGATTTCTCGGTGCCGTATCTTTACATCTGGAACCTTCAGTACAGAAGTAGACAGCCTGACCTTACCATTTTGAAATACTGAGGCAATCAGCCTTGTCCGAAAAAAAAATTACATGAATTGTCCTTAAGGAGAATGTGAGTTAGCAGCTTGGACTGAAGAAAAATTCCACCATAAAGAAGAACTGAACTGTGTTTGGCTTGATACCTTTTTTTTTCTTCCTAAAAAAAAAAAAAAAAAAAAAAAAAAAAAAACAATACGCAGGGGACTTTCAGAAGATTGTGTGCACACCCTTCCACTTCCTTCCTTGAGTGGTGAAATACCCTCTCGCAGGAAGCGTAACGATTGTGAAGGAACTTCATTTGAATTCTTTGCCCTGCCTTACCCGTGCACGTTTGTTCCAGCGCTGCATGCTCACAAACCCAACACAGACACACAAACGGGACGAGGCAGCGCCGCGAACCCCGCGCCAGGGAGCAGCCGCCCCGGGAGGCAGTGAGCCAGCACGACCGCAGCACCGGGCAATCCGCAGGCTCACCCCTGCCCTGCTCGAGCCGGCAGAGAGCTGTAAAGCACCGACTGCTGGGGCGAGGCATATTGATTCCTGGTCTTTGCACACTTGTATGGAAAAATACAATGTAAATTGCTTTTTGTTATTCTTTATTTGCTTGGCCAAAGCATAACGCAACTGGCTTCAGCTCTTCAGCTGGCTACAGCTGCTGAGCGCAAAGCCCAGACTCCAACCCACCAGTGCCGTGACTGGTACGGCCGAACGCCACACTGATGAGATCGCACATACCATACACTGAGCTCTACTTCTTCATAGCCCCGTCCCGGGTCCTTCAAGGAAACTGCCATGCTTGAACAACTGAAGGCACAATCTGCTGCTTACCTTACTACGTGTAACATAATTGACAGATAGATAGCTGTACCATTCTGTGGCCAGCTAAGTTGTTACTATTACAGAAAACAATTTTAGTTTTAACTATTTTTTTACATTATACCTGCATTTGTGTAGGCTTATTGTGGTTTTGCTTAAAATGTTTTTGTAACAGATATATTTGGAAGCATGTTCATTTTCAACCTATAGCAAAAGCCACCACAAAACTCACCAAATTTGTTGAGTTTTACTTAGTGAGCAATCACAAAACATACACGATATATTGTGAATGCAAAGCAGAAAAATATTAGAAACCTGTAGTCTTGAAATATGGTATGTAAGTCCACTCTTTCAGATGCTAGTTTAAGACAAAAAAATGCTTGTTGCAAATTTTATGTCAATCACTTCCTGCAAAGGAACATAATTTGCTTAGCAATGACATGAAAATAACCATGGCAAACACATTTACATCTGCTTTCTCCTCAAGATCCTCTTGTCACCACCATAAAAAGAACTACATGACTAAATGGCCTGACCAACCCAGATTAATGAATGAGTCATTCTCAGTCACACACAAGTTTCACGTAGACAATAATACCGTTTGTATCCTCCATGAAGCAACACAGATAAAAGGCACCGGAAACAAGATGTAGGTTGGAGTTTAAGGCACCACACACCAATTCAGAGGCATTTTTGTGGAGAAGGGCACGATACAAGGCAGACGTATGGGAAAAAGAAAAGTCACATACCGCTTTTAGATGTAAAGAACAAATTCACTCACCCGTGGAATACTTGCTACATAAAACATCGTGAAGATAGGAAAAATGGAAAAAGGCTGGTGTAGTGCAGCTGCACAACCTACTTTTAATAATGACATTCATCTAGCTCTTATGAAGGTTGCTGAATCTCTTAACAATTGAAACATGTTTATTTATGCAAAGAGCAGACATGGCATGGGAATCTGTGGTTCATGATTCCCCAGCAAGTCCTGCCAAAGTGCCTTTACTCTTGTTCTGGAAGAACCACTTCTGGTAACGAGAGTAATTTACTTCTTTGCCTACTCAAACTTTGTTTTTCCTGCCAAGACTAAAAGCATGCCAAGTGTGCTGTTTTCTTCGCCTTGAGCAGTTGTCACCTTCAAACCGGACAGCACCACCTTTTTCATGAAGCCCTTAGCCCAATGGTTATGTTACAGAGCACTGTGTTTTGATCAGAGCTAATCTAAGCAGAATTCATACCAAATGCTTGCCTGCTGCCCACTACTAATATTACAAGTACACGCAACGATGGGAAAAATTACTCAGTAGTTAAGAATTGTATCTGAAGTGAAATGGAGTCTTCCCACACAGATTCAAACTTTGTTTGCTTTGGCAGAAAGGTACTGGAATTTTAGGCACTAGCAGCAAAAGGCAATAAAAAAAGTGTTTAGATCACCATGGCCTCTGAGGACTTCATATTGAAAATGCACAGCCATGAGAGCTTAAAGCAAAAACTAAATACATTTAGAAAGACAAAGTTAACTCATCTCTGCAAAGATTAATTCCTCACTTTTGTTCTTCTGCTCAAAAACAAGTTAGCAGTGTTCCAGACCAAACAAGGAAACAAAAAGACCATTTTTTCTACTTTTGAGAAAGCAGATTTTCACAGGAAATTCAACAAGGATTTATCTAGGATCTGTTCTCATGGCAAAGAAAAAGAAGGCCTTCTGAAAAAGAAAAAAAATGTACAAAACTACCTTACAGTGACTTTGAGTTAAAAATGTGCAGGCTGATTTCCAGAATTAACTGAAAATAACAAGCAAAACAGAGACAATTTTCCCATTTAGGAGTATTTTAGGAGAAAACAGTCTCATGATCAAATTCTTATTTTTGTCTAACGCATTGCTGGTAACACTCAGTTAACATTTAAAGAATTGTTTCTGTTCTCTTAAAGACATCATCATCCAGTGAATTTCTCATCTGTATAATTAAATCGTAGAATTCAGCAATGGGACATTGGTAGCCCTGCAAAGAGACATACCTAAGAATGTAGTTTCCAAAACTTATCATCAATAAAATAATAATAATAATTTAAAAATCTCTGTGCTATTCATCAGTGAGCTCAACGTTCTTTCATGCATCTACATTTGATATCTGAGCAATACACAGTTAAGACACCTTTTGGATGTCTTTTTACTTATAAGGAATCTCCATCAGCAACCTTCTTGTAATGAGAAAATGAAGAGAGAATTTAGGCTTCTGTTGTCACCAAGCTACTTATAACTGATACAGATCAGCAGTCTCCATCTCAGGCTTTAATAGACGGCTGTTTGCTCCATGAAGGGTGGAACAACCTCACCTTTCATACAGCAGTTGCCCTCGATGTGCCAAAATAAAAGGCCAAGAGTTAGACAGATGAAGCTTGCATTTGGAACATTTCTCACGAGCTACTGCATTCTACCCAGCTTTTAGTGAACACCTCTTTTAAAACCAAAGTTGCTAATGCTGTTAATTACAGTATTACCTACCAAGATGATATATAGCTAGCTGTTCACGACAGACATTTTCAAAAATGACACCTTCAATTTCTGTGCACCTTCCCAAATTAAAGTGCTTCTGCGTCTAAGACTATCAGTGAGTATTCCCTAATGTGAAGGACCTAAAACGCATACAGCACAATTATGTTACTGCCAGCCTGGCTTGGCAACGAGACTGTTTTTTAAAAAAGGCAGTCCTTCTCAGAGATTTCATTTTGTTTTGCTCAGCTCATCTTGTGAGAAATGATCCATTGCCAAAAGGAGACTGATTACTGTTACCGGAATGAACGTTATCAGAGACATGATCTTGACAGATTTCACACAAAGGACAGACGCTAGTGCAAGTATTTGCTTTGTAAAATGAATCTGTAAGATTGCGGCTGGACTCTGAGGGTGAATTTACACTTCATGGCTCAGCTGATTTAAGAGGCTGCCACTGCCAAAGGAGGATATCCCACTCTGCGTTGCGTCATCCTGACCCCCCCCCCCCCAGGAGGCCGCAGCAGTCACTGCACCCTCTGCTAACCCAGCTCTGCTCATTAGCAACATGCTTCCCCCCTCCTTTTTGCAAGTCAGGGTTGTGCTGGTTTAGAAGGCTGAACTAGCAAGCGTGGGGTCTGATAGTGGGAATTGTCCTTTTCAGCAAGGCCAGGCTGTTAGAGCAGCTCGAGTCATAACATGTAACTTCATCCTGACGAGAAGCAATGAACTCCTTCAGCTTCCCCACCGTGGACGCACAAAAGCAGCAGCCCTGCCACACAGCGAGCCTCCCTCTCCTTTCCCCAGCATTCTGTCGCTTCTCTTTTTCTAGCTCTATATTTGGTACTGGGAAAAAAAGATCTTGGTGAAGGAGGAGGGAAGAAGGGGTGTCAGGACAAAATTACATAGCATTTATTCAGGGCCATCTGTTATTCCAAGTCTCAAAGTACTATTTCTGTATCACTGCAGTGTACCATCCCAGCCATGAAAAAGAATTTATGGCAATTCTAATTGCAATCAGCAAGCTGAAATACCCGAGGTTTTCTATTTGTCATAAAAGAGATTTTTAAGACCTTCTTCTTACAGGAAGGGGTGAAAAAAATCGTTGCTTTTCCTCTTCTTTAAATACATGCACATTAATATACAAATGTGTTTCTAATTAACGAAGAAGGCATTAAAATCAAGGATATTAGAACTTTTAGCAGTCTTAGAAACCACAGCATGAAGAAGTATTTTTCTTTTTTCAAAAAAATAACATTTTCTGCTAGCCATTCTCAAAGAAACAGTAAGTCGAACATCAATGTAGTATTGCGAAGGCCTAGAAATCAAAGCCTGGCTTCAGAAGGATGGATACTATCTTTTATCTGCTCTACAATTAACTGCGCTGATTAACCTTTAAAGGGATCAGATAATTTCACTTGAAAGGTGGTTCAGTAATATTAGTTGCATACTACTCCTCAGCATCATCAAATTCCCCAGAACCATACATAATCTTTCACAAAATGAGGAACGTTCACTGCCAATAATCAATAGGAAATTTTTCCTGTAACATAGAACTTGACTGTAAAAAGGACTTTTAACAAACACAAGGATTTAACTAAGCTAAATGAGCAGTACTTACACAGTAACCAAATTTCTTACCTGATAGGGCTGAAAGGCACTATCTTCAGTTATAAAATCCAGCTGTTTGTCCACAAGGAATTCTACTGCAGTAATTGAATTGTATACACTTTTTCCAACCAAGGGCTTGAATGTCTGTTGAAAAAAAAAGAAAGAAAACTAACGAATTAAAAAAAGGCTTGGCACATCAAGCCCCCAGGACTGTATAAACACTGACATAGCAGTTCTTCCATCAAAACAAGTTAAAACAGAATAACAATTGCTATTTATACAAGAAAGGAGAGTTCGGTGTTTTTCGGTTGTCCTCTGTGCCGTTGGTGGAAAAACTAGCAAGAAAATGGAACTGCAACATACATTCTTCCTTTCCCTCATTGTTCTTGAGCAAGAGTGTTTACCACAGAAGCTCAAAGTACAGGAGCACGATTATATCTTAAACATACAGCTTAGCACGCAGATCCTCTCCTTCTGCCTGCAGGACTAGCTAGCGCAGTGGTAATTATACTGAGGACACTGAAGTGGAAACAACTGCAGACAAGAAAACGCTCCCCTTCCTGTTCTGAAATCGTTCACCTTGCCTCAAGTCAACCATCTCATTTCCCTGCCCGTCTCTGCATCTATTCTGACTGCTGCCGTCCTCCCCCGCAGCCGCTCCTCCCTGCAGCACCCAGCTGCTCCAGCACAACTGCTCGCCCGACAGCTCGCCCCGTGCCCCCAGCCCCACGCCAGGGAGCAGGACTCCTCCTGATCCGGGACGCCAAGTGAGGGCGAGCCACGGGGAGAGGAGAGAGGCGAGCAGCAGGCTCCGGAGCAGGCCCTCGGTGCCATCTGGACATGTATTTGCACAAAGCGCCCTGCCTCTCGCGGCCCCCCCGCAGCGAGGCGCAGCAAGCTTTGCGCAGGCGAGTGGGCAGGGAGCGCGATGACGGAAAAAGCTCTCCCCAAAGAGGGGCCGAGCGGTCCCGCTGGCGCTGGCAGGGTTTCCTGGAACAGAAGCGCAATGCGAGCGCGACTGAGCGGGGATGTACCACAAGGAGATGAGTCAGGTGAAAAGGAAATCCCAGCGGATGGAGGAGAGAAAATGCAACTCTGAAGGCAGACGGCGAGCACTAAGAGGAAGGCACTAATGAACAGCAGAAAGAACAAGCAGGATGTAAGGAGAACAAACCCAGAGGAACAGAAAAAACAGGAACCTTAATCGATACGATGGAAAATAGGGATGGGGGGAAAGAGCAAAAAGAAACGTACCCTCTGAGCCCCGACTCTACGACCAGAATTAAGGAGGAAGAGCCGAAGAGGAGAAACAAAGGCAGGTCAAACCAGACGCCGCGCCGCACGAACGCTGCCCAACATCTGTGCGGTGCCGCCGTCCCCGCAGGACACCGCCAGTCCACGTGCCAGCCCGCAGCAAGAGAGCCGGGCTAGACAGGGGAGCCTGGGGTCGCTACCGCCCTTCACAGATGGGGAAACTGAGGCACATAGCGCTTACGTAACTTGGCAGAAGCCACCTCAGCAGGGCAGCTGCAGAGCTGATGACCTGCCTTCAGCCCGTCCACGTGTCAGCCGCAGAGACAGAGGTCGTAAGAGACGCACTCAACATTTTATCAGGCTTCATTACCTACTTTGCAAAGGTGTTGCCTTGCGATTAGTCCAAATATAACCCAAGTCTCTGTGGAGCTTAAGCTGTGGCCCTCGTTAAACAAATGAGAGCATTTTATCAGAGCTACATAATACTTTCTAATAAATATATCCAACACAAACGTTCAGATCTAACATACCGCACTCTCATTTCTATTTTATTTAAGGTTTCACTTCAGTTGTTACCTTCCTTGTGTGAGCAAGGGAAAAAAAAAAAAAAAAAAACCCAACAACCTATCAGGCAGCCAGCCAGCCATCTCAGTAACATGGTAACTAGATGAAAGGGCTGGGAGGGCAGAGGAATATGATAATATGCTAACTACACAGTCTGAATAGCAAATAATTATTTAACCTCTAAGAGTTAAGAAAGGGCCTTTGCTCTTGCATCACTTTTCTAGAATGGATCTTGTATTGCTAATGGTTTGAGTTAAGAGAGGGTGGAGCTCACATGAAATCGCAAAGCAGGAGTGCATAAACCCACAAGTGGATAAACTTTTCTTCAAAAAAGTCAATGTTGTAGTCTTTCAGTTTTTAGTCTGCCCCCGCACCTAAGCAGACACTGCTCTACTTTTTCACACCGATTCCCTTCTAACTTTCCGTCCTATTATTCAGGTCAGGAAACACGTTTCTGAGTACAAACAACAGGACATACCACATCATTAGCTGAAACGAAACCGTGTGGAATGCGGCTTGCAGTTATCGTTCAGGATTTAGACAACACGACAGATTAAGGTATGTGTGAGCCACCGGTTTATCTTACTGCTGGTATTAAAAGAACCAGTTCCAAATATAGATCTGTGAGCATGATTATGCTGAGATGAGAAACGTAATGCCTTCTCATTTGCTTTCATAGATCTAAGCCTCTAGACAGGCCAACGCCCCCAAAATACGCATGTGAAGGATGCAGACTATCCCACAAGCACAGAAGAAAAATATGTAAATAAATAAAGCAAAACTATGCCATGTCACACACCTCCTCCTATGGGGACGGCTGCTCAGCTGCACGCAACTTGCCATTTTTCAGGCACTATTAGAAAACCTTCCCCCTATCAAAGACCAACAAAACCCCACCCTTTAAAAAAAGCTGGCCTTCTGGGGAAAGCAAAGTCCAGACTCCATCAGCTCAGAGCGATACGCAGGCCACCACCAAGGTACCCAAAGAGGGACAGGCTGGGGACTGGAACAGCCTTCGTACAAAAGACGTGACCAAACTTCACAGCACGGATCACATATGCACAAAGAAAAAACGACTAAGAGCACGGCAGGCAAGAGTCAGCTACCGGAGGCAAGCATGCAAGGCATGTAATGACATGAAACCAGAATTAAGAAGGTCCAACAAGCTCCCTGCAAGCTTTTAGGGGAAGGCGCTCCCTCTTTCCATTCCCAAAGCGGAGGACGAGTCTAGGGAGAATCAGGCATACTGGCTGAAACCAGTAAAAACCAAACATCTTCAAACTCAAACCTCCCTTTCAAGCTTGCATAAAGCTTCCTTTTACCATCTATGTTAACCCAGCTCCCTCTAGACCACAATTAAGCAAAGGGCTCGAGCACACACTCAATTTTAAGTGACATCGGATTCCAGCACTCTTCTAAGCTGCTACTTAAAAAAAATAATAATACTTTTTTTACCAAATTAAAACTTCCACTTGGCCAAATTGTGCTCTATGAACACAAACACTTGGGCTGCTTGGCTAGCAAGCTCCCTCACACTGACGAGAGTTTCTTTCTTTCTTTGCACCTCCCTCACCCCCACCCCCCAGTGCTTTTACCCCAGCTCACACAAGAAATAACCTGCCTACACGAGGCACCTGGCCCCGCTCTCAGACAGCGAGTAACAGCTGGTTTGGGACTTTCCTGAAACCCAAACACATTTTTAGAAAATACTAAGCACCATCACTTCGCAGCAAAACACCTCAGAACATTTTGATGGCATTAATCAAATATTCACCCGTACTGCCGATTACTCACGGACTGCTTCTCCTAGCACGCCTGGCAATGCAAGTCGTCTATTTATTTATCCTTCCAGACACCCCATGGCAACCGCGGGCCCCGCTCTCCCGAAGCAGCAGCCCCGAGGAGGCACAGAGCGTGATTTTCGCCCTGCCCAGCGCGATGAAGCAGCTGGAGGCCTGGCGAGGCAGCCCACGCACCCGGCCAGCACTGAGCGGGGCGAGGGCAGAGCCCGGCCGAGCCCCTGCTGCTCCCCAGCTGAGCCCCGGCCGGCTGGCACCCAGCACTTGTGCCACAAAACATGCTTCAGAGCCCATTTTCCTATGTACAGACAGGGCGTTCGCTCTTTTTTCGTTGTTTAAAAGAGAAAAAATTACCTCTAGAGGGATTTATACTACCAAGAGAACGCCCCAAAAAAATAAAAATTATCCCAGCAGGCCTTTCTCGGGGTACTACCTGCAGCGTCGATATTCGCTAGCGCTGGCTGCCTTCGGCACAGCCAAGAGCCTCTTTAAACCACACAAAAAATCGAAAAGCTCATCTAAACGTAATTTATGCGTGCTATTAAGCAAACTTTTCCACGTATTGTTTTTGAGCCCGGCTGTTTAGTCTGCAATAGCGCAAACCCTGGCACCTTTTCGTTATGACACTTAATCATTAAACTCCCAAATAGCCCTACTTCTCCTCCCCGGGCTGCTGGGTGCCGTGCCTAGCGCTCAGGGGCACGAGTTACGGCAGGGAAGAAAAATAAAGACGAAAAAGAGCCCAAACCCTCAGGCGGCGAGGACGGAGGCCCCCCGGGACGGGGCAGAGCCGGTCCCGAGGGGCGCAGGGGGCGGCGGGGTCCGGCGGCCGCCCCAGCCGTTGGCTCGCACCGGCCTCCCCCGGCCAACGGCCGCCGAACGGCCGGGCTCGCGCCCCCCAGCTCCCGCATGGCCGGGCCCGGCCGCGGGGCGAACAAAGGAGCGCGGCCGGGGGCCCCGGGGCGCCGACGGAGGGACCGGGGAAGGGGGCCGGGGTAGGGGGGGTCCCACGGAGCCGCCCCCCCGCCCGTACGCACCTGGCTCCGCGCCCCGCGGCGCGGCCCGGCCCGGCCCGCGGGAGCTCCGCGCCCGCCTCCGCCTTTGAAAGGGCAGGGAAAATGGTGCCGCGCCGCTTCCGGGTCGGGCCGGGCCGCGCCGGGGGCGGGGACGGCGGCAGGGGAGGAGGAGGGGGAGGAGGAGGAGGAGGAAGGCCGGCCGCCGCCTTTGTGGGGCCGCCGCCGAGGGAACGGGCCGGGGGCTGCGGCCGCCTTACCTCGGGCTCTGCGGCCGGGCACGCGGCGAGGCTCCGAGGGGGAGCCAACGGCTGGGGAGGCGCCCCCAGAGCCGCCCCTCAGCGCGAGGGTGGCGGGCAGCGCGGGCACACGGAGCGGCGCCTCAGGAAATGGTGCCCGAGCCGCCCCTGCGCGGCGGGGCCGGGAGAGGCGGCGGGGGCTCAGCTCAGAGAGAGAGAGGGGAAAAAAAGCGCTGAGGAGGCTGGGATGGAGGCACTTATTTCCTGCGAACCCTTTAAACACGCACAGCTGTACATTTTTTATTTCATGGAAAAAATATACAGCGTGGCGTCTGCCAAGAAAGTATGAGAATAATGGGAAATCAATGCATGACTACCTCTCTGTTCTCATCTTGAGTTATTCCAAATGATGTAAGCTTGAAGGTGTACTGGAATGCTATAAAATGCTGAGGTCTGAAATAATAAAGCACTTGAGTACAGCTGAGGACTGAAGTTGAAGGGGAAGCTCGCAGCCCACCAAGGACCTTCCCCCGGCGGCTGGGTTTCTTCCCCGCCAGCCCGTGACAGGGTGCAGGGCAGGGACCCACGCTCCCCCTTCTCGTGCCTTGGCCTCGCTCCAGCCCATGCTAACACCGCGCAACTGCAGAACCGGCTCCTGCTGGGAAGGGAGGCCATCGGAGGCGGTTTCTCCTATTGATTTTTCCTTTTAAGTTGTCTCCCACCTCGGCGGGCCTGGCTGCTGAGCAGCCGTGCAGGCTCCCACTGCCGCCCGCAGAGCAGACGAGTGCTGAGCTCGCCCCCCCACACCATGCTGGCCCCGGTCAGCACCAGGCCACAGCTGCGGGGAAAATCACTAAACCCTCAGCCACACCGTTTTGACCCCATTTCTTTCCAACTCTGTCGTTTCCAGCAGTACCAAGACAGGCCCTGCAAGGAGCAAGGAATAAAACACACCCTCATTCCACGCTTGGGCGCCCAGTTACACCGCGTGCCCGTCCTCTGCTGCCCAGCAGCAGCAAGCCGCACGGGCTTCCTCTGGGCTCGCTCCCTCCCGAAATAAAGCCTGGCCCACCAGGAGCAGCTGACGCAGGGAAATACCCTGAAGTCAGATTTTGCCAAGTAGTCTAGAAATGGTATGTGTTTGGATTTTTTTTTATTTTCCCCAAACTTACTTAATTCTGTAGTCACATGATCTTCAGTTTAGCTTTTAAAACGCGTTTTGGGTTACCTCCAAGAAGTACTGAGCATCCCAAAGACGTACTACTCCTACTTTAACCAAATTCCTAACTTTCACACAGCTTCGGGGTTTTACCATTTCTCTGAATTATGAGTGCTACCACTAGTTTTTATGCCAGTAAAAGTGCAAACAAATGAGTTATGCCTATTACAGAGCACAGCACATTCTTTCTGCTATCACAAACTGATCAGGTTGTGGTAGCGGTGTGGTACATAGTAGGGCTGTCAAAGCAAGCAATCCTTAATAATATCTGAGACAGACGCTGTTAAAATACAAATCACAAGACTGTCTGGAGGACAGGCAAGTTTGCCCGTTTGGACAAAGCTTTATTAATAGACTGCAACTTAGTAACAAAGAATATTAATACCCAGTGCAGCAGCACCTATTCATTACCACAGAGGCATTTTGCTAAAAATTCTCAAGTGGCACCAGCTCTGCCTGGAATACTAACCCGGCAACTGCACGTCCAAGTGCTCCGCTTAAAGGCGACCTCAGTCAAAAGCCACTAAAGGGGAAAGCACTTTCGGAGGGGATAAAAAATGGTGAAGCTGCTACCAGTGCTATTGCTAACATCGAGTACCTTTATGCAACATAAAATTACGTTTACATATTTACAGCCTATTAAATTTTTAGCAGTATGTATATTCTTAAAAAAAAGAACAACGACACAGATTTGCCATGTGAAAGCACTAATACCCATATTTAAACAGCAATTTTAAAAATGAGTGTCTTTAGTTAATTGTCCTGAAGCCTATGGAAAATAATTGTATCAAGTTTGGTTATGACATTTACAAAATAGCACACTTTAGAGCAGCTTATTTAATAGTCACATTATTTTAGTGGTGTTTCCAACTACTGTTTGCTTCGTCTCACAATCAGGCCTGAACTCTGCCAAACAAGCCATACTATAAGCTTGCAAAACAGAGCTGCCTTTGTTCTTGGGCACTGCCAGTCCCCTATGGAACAGGCAGCGCACAGCACTGCACTCAGCAAACAATCCATGACCTTCAATTACTGTCCTGGCTTACTGCCACAGGATACATGTATTGCTGGTAACACAGCGTGCCCTATTTTGCAGATAGTCGCTAGAACCAAAGATAATCATTGAAATCGATAGAGAAAGGCAAACATTCCCTTCTTAAAATCGCAGTTGCAAGTTCAGCTACGGCACAGCCCTGGGCAACTGCAGCAGCACCCCCGGGCTGAGCATGAAGCCACATGTGCGGGAAGGCCAATACTACAGGTTTTGTATTTTTAGAGACCACACGAAAAATTCCAGGTGACGTATCACTTTGCCTTCCTCTTCAGGAGGTTTTCGGTTTGTTTTGTTTGTTTAGAGGTGGAAAGCACACTGGCTTGCATTGGCACAGCCTCACAAGAGCTGCCTCTCCCCTCCCTTCACCCCCTCTCTTTTCTGTTTTTGTTTGGATTTTTTGGCTTCCCCCCCTCCCAGAAGCCTTTAAAAGCCGTGCAGATCCTCCGCCGAGCACATGGCTGTGCGGCGGCGGCAGGCTGGGGAGCGGAGCCAGGCGTGGGGCCAGCTGCAGCCCCTGCACCCGCAGGCTGGCCACCCGCCAGCGCCCAGCTCCGAGTCACCGGCCTTCTGCTAGGCCACCGGCACGGCGCAGCCAGAGACACAACAAGGGCGCAGGGAACCGACAGCACGCACGCAGGCCGAGGGGGGTCTGGCTCGAGCCTGTTTTCGTTACTCGAACGCAGGGCGCAGCAGAGGGATTTACCCGTAAAACACGGTCCTTCCCCACGTGTAACCCGAGAAACGCATGCGTGGGATGCTGCTGGCAAGGAAAGAACACATGTGAATGTCATGAATGAATAAATATTTAAACTTTAAAACAAACAAATGAAAGTTATTTAAATCAGCCCTCATGATTTAAATTAGCGTTTCTGTACTTATCTTCTCGCTGGGCACGCTGTCCCACATTTCCCTAGCGGGGCTGGCTGCTCCGCAATGCTGCTCCTGCAGAAATAACACAGTGCGCGAGCAGAGCTACGGGCGGTCTCACGAACTTTTGGATTACCTATCCACAAGTGCAAACCAGCTGAGTGCAAACGGTGTGCTTCCGTGCAGAAAGCAAAGTCCAAAGGAGGAATTAGCATGCATGAAACAATCATTACTACTCAGGCTGCAGCACGGAAAATAGAGTAACTGACATTTATGTGCCATTTCAATTGGCAAACTCACCTTTTTGGTTACAAAGGAGGAGAAAGACTGTTTGGAGACAGCCACACATGCAAGGACTTCACCAGGCCATCTTTAGTAATTTTTCAAAATTGTGAAGCAGAAGACAACACTGCACATGGAGGAACACAAGCAACAACACAATACCCTACACTACATATGAGTGCTAACTGTTTTTACACTTATTTAAAATTGATCTGATTTCAAATTTGGTTTCTAACCTTTGCAAAATTTTCAGCCAACGTCTGAAATCACTTTCGTCCTTCCACAGGCAACCATCATGACTTGTGGTGCTGCATGCATCAACGTGACTGTGCAACTTTCCCCATTACTTCATCTGACACCAGCGCTGTAATCGCAGCTCTGGCAGTAAGCTCTGTTTGTAAACTTTGCTATTTTTGTGGTTGAATCAGTGTCCCTGCTGCAACAGACCAATAATCTGGGTAAAGAAAAAACCAGAAGCATGGCATTAAAGAAGAAAATAATAAAAGCCATTGAAGGCAATGGTATTGCCTGAGCTTTCTGATTTGCTGGAGATTGCTACCAAAGTTTAAATGATCAGCAAGCTTCAGAAACTACGCATTTTTAACGTTCACAAATAATTTCAGAGATGGTTGCTTTCATTTCTCCCATTACAAGTCACAATCCTTTAAACAAAATCAACTTGCTCTTTCAGGTCTTAAGTAGGTTTTTGTTTGTTTTTACAATTGCTGTAATTTCGTTTCTTCCTACCCGATTCGTACCTTCCACTGGCTCAGTTTTCATTTGCAGGCTGTCGCTGACATTTTTCTCTACTTCGCCTCTGCATTATGCCATTTACAGACACAAACCCTTTCTGTAGGAAACCTACAGAATTGTGCTCTAATGCCAGATTTATGATTTACATCCAGAGACAAAATATTGAGCAGTTTCTCGCACTTCCCTTTGTGGATGTCTGTCATCTCAAGCCCGGTGCTGCTGTAGCAGATTTGTGTTTTCCTATTCCCTCTCTCTTCGTTAGCTGAACAGAAATGCCATGACCTTGCCACTCACTCAAGTGCAATAACATCAGCGTCATCTTTAAGCGTGTGACCTCCTCTCGCTCAGTGTTGGGTCCAGATTACATGAAACTCTTGCAGAGCTTATAAAACACAGGATTTTTTTTTTTTTACCTATTCCCACAGTTAAAAGCACCAACCCATACATTCTGATTACTCAAGCCTCTGCTCCTCTGGCCTTAATTAACACCACGTGCCCAGCTCAGACCCGCCCAAACTGCTGCCACAGCCACCTCCAGCCCACCAAGCCCACTATTTGCCCTCCCTCCCCAGCAGTCCCATTGCATCAAACCGTGCCTTTGGAAGCAGTGTCTCCCAGTCCTACATGTGCTCATTTATCAATTTTGAGAACAGCTTACTGGCAGCACTTGCAGAGCTGATTCATTAACATCTTTCAGTTTTCTCCTTAAAAGTCTTTCCTGCTGTAATGACCTCTAAAACCTTGACAATGCCTTGGCCACTGCTTTATAGAAGTGTCATCTTCCCTCATAAGCAATGCCTGTTTCCCACCTGCCTGTCTACGTATGTTTTCTGCTCTTGACTTACTCAGGCATTTTAACTCTTTTGAGAAAAGAGCCCTTTTCATACCACATTCATTCTACAATACATTGCACAATGAAATCCTGGTCTTTCATACGGGTTTCCAAGTGCCATGGTAACGTGCCACAACAGTAATTAACCTTGGGACTGGATTCTGTCTTCCACAAAGCAAGCACGACAGTTTCAGGATCATAATGTTCTTACCCACACTCCTTCTGCAATATTCATCAAACCCTTTTTAACTTGGGTGCCATCCATGTTTTTCAGTATTCACACTTCTTCAGCCTTCTTGCTTCCCTCACAATAATGTCAAACTCCCTCCAGCTCATTTCTTGGCTTTATTCTCTTCTTCCAACCCCATCACCAACATTCACAACATTCTTGCATCCTTTCCCCTGAACTTACTGGCTGTAATGTTCATTTATAGGGCCTCCTTCCAGCCTCACCTCCAGAAAAACAACCCGACCTAGAACACCAGCGCTGGGCTTCTGACACGCGCTGAATTGCTGCTCGTCTGATTCAGCATCCGGCACTGCCTCTCATACTTCCCACTAGCTGAAGTCCATTACAGGGCTGGACTCCACCTTTCACCCTCCCACTGCTTCCTGCCTCCTCTCATACTTAATTCCCAAATGCTTCTTTGAAGTACATTGCGCTTCCTGAGAGTCACCTGAGCTATCAGTCAGAGGCTCCCTTTATGTTTTTCCCCCTGGAGCTACCTACCTGCCTCACCTTTTACCATTTCACCCCCTACATCCTCATTAACATCAACTTCCACAGCAGTATTTTTTCGCCCCCAGTTGTGCTGTTTTTTCAGTTGTGCTGCCCTGCCGCTCCCTCTGTCCTTCCCTTCCAAAGCCTAAGGCACACCACTGACCAGCTCAGCCAGCTTCCTCCCTCTGACGTGGGCTGTATTCCAGTTTGCGTTTTTCTTTTTGCTCTTCTCCAAAAGAGCTTGGGGGACACCCTTGTGACGTAAAAGCCAGCTTCCCGCTGCAGTGCCGGCTCCCTGACCGCTCAGGCTGCCAGCAGCCGCTCTGGCCCAGGGCGCTCTTTCGGGAACAGGCTGCGGGCTCCAGCCCTGGGTGCTCCCAAAGGCAGCGCAGCTCTGAGGGCGCCTCACTCCAGGCATCCCTTTTTCTGTTACTGCAGCGGTGAGAGCACACCCGTGCTGATATTTTCCATTCCCACAGTCTTACAGCAGTATCCAAGCAACTCTTGTAATAGCAAATGCTCCCCATGAGCCTGACGCCACACCCAGGACACGCAACATATTTTGACATCACACTACAAAACGGTCACTCGAGCCGGCCCTAACAGCTCTGTTAGGCAGAAAGTCTCCACAGGGAGAGGAATTGGCTCCTGAAACATAGCTGGGATGAGGAAAAAAGGTATTTTCAACAGGAGCTCCTGTTTGGAGCTGTCTGGGATAACAAAAGCCTCAAAAGTGCACAAAACATGAATGTAAGAATCTCGAAAAAAAGCTTAAGAACAGAGAGCAGGATTTCAGAAGAACACGTCCTTCAGAAGCTACAAGAGGGAAAGACCTGCTTCGGGTTATCACATGAAACAAGCTGTTACATGGAAATTCAGATTCAGTTGCTAAGAAGCCAAAGGCTCCTTACCAAGGCCACCCCTTCCCCCTCACTCCCCTTTACTGGCAGCCGTGTGTTTTGTTGTTAGGAAGAATAAGAGCAGTGGAATCAGTGCATCGCATTTGCAATACATTCAGAAAGGCGTTGGGGTTTTTTTGGAAGTACTGCTGTGAAGGCTACAACTTCTCCTCCTTCCCCCTTCCCTACCTTCCCTGTCTCCAAAGAATCACAAATCACATTCACCAGTTCCTTACTTTCTATCTGGCCATCTCAGGACTCCCTTAACAAGGAACGGCCACTGGAGGTGGGAAGGGATTGCTCCGGTTTTGGAACCACTGCCTCGGTGCTCTTTGAGTTCCCGCTTTCTGGGAGCAAGGTCACACTTGGACATTTCTCTGTTTTGCAGCATTTCTTTTTTCCTTTTTATATCCTAAGCATGGACACAAAGTATAGCAGTATCTTGATAATAACATTTTCCTATTTCGAAACACTGAGATTTAAATTTTAAGCCACATAGATACCGCGTGTTTCAGTTATCTTTGTAAAATGTTCCACCTTGCTGAGACAACACTAGTCCATACTCCTCAATAAAAATACCAGACAATTCATCTCACCTTCACGTGTCATGGAACCAAGGAGAGATACAATCTAGTTTCAGACTATAATCAGAAACATCTTTTAACCTTTTTGAGCAGTATTTTCCCTGCTATGTCTGTCCTATAGTAATATTGTGACTGTGTCAGAATTCCTACACTGACACGCAGTTGTCAATTCACTACTTTGATGCCTCACTCTGCAGTACAGAAGGTTTGGGAGAACCTCTCAAAGAGGAAATTTATTTCTTTCAGGACAAATTATAAGCTTAAACCACCAAGATGTCAAGGTTAAAAGTTTACACTTGCTAATAAAAAGTCTGATGGAATAGGCACAGTTTTAGTCAATATATTTCTGCATCAGAATAATGATGAAATATGTTGAAATAAACACCAGCATTATCTAGTAAAAAAAATAGAAAATAACCTAGATATACTGGACTGCCCCCTCCCCGCCATGTTATTTTTAGATTCTCACATCTGCCCTCGTGCACGCTCGTCCAGCAACAACCTTGATGGACAAACACTCTCTTTTCTTTCAGGAAAACACAGGACAGATGGTGTTGAAACTATTTCTCCCTGAGATAACAAGTTTTCCATTTTTTATAAATTCACTCATCTTCAAACTGTGACAGCTGTGAGCTTAAAGATAAAATCAAAATGATCCAGATCTTGTTCATCTCCTTTCTCTAGGGTCTCCGAAAGGTCACACGAGTGTGTCTCACTTAAGTTTCCCACTAAATGGGAAATGCATTCCTTTTGCAAGTCCAAACATACTGGTTAGTAGAAAGAAGCTATATAACCCTTTGTGTGTTTGTTTGTTTTGGGGGGGGTCACGTTTTTTCCTAATTTGTGTCTCAGGCCTGCATTGTAAATTCAGGATCTTCAGGATCCTTTTGTGTAGGGTATCAGACAGTACTTACCTCTGACACCTATTTATAGTACTAATTACATTCCCTTGTTCCTCCTATAGCAGCATACACGGCAATGATACTATCCTACACCAAGTATTCCCACCTAGTCCTCTTGTTCGACTGTAGTCCCACACCTGGTTATCAGTCCTCCTGTGTATCCTGTCAAGTTTGAATTTCTCTTCCAGCACGGCTGACAGAATTACACGTTATTTTAAAAACCAGTCTCAGGGCAGTTGTACAGGGACACTGGCACACCTCTATTCCAGGAACACATCTCGTGTGCTCAGCATCACACCTGCGATCTGGGCGTCACGCAGCAGGCTCGCAGTCCTCCTCTGCCTGATCAGAAGGGCCAGACCTTCACCGAGCCAGGGCTTCCAGTGCATAAGCTCTCATCTATGCTTGCCATCTGCTCCTAAATGCACGACTTGGTTTTATACAGCAACATTTTGTTCCCCTTCTATTACTTCATTTCTCAAGGACATTCTATTTTAGTTGCATAAAAAAGCCCTCATCCTCTGCGTGAAGGGATCCTCCTATTTCGTACCATCTGCAAATTGAATCAAATGTAATCAATTAGTCCAAACATTTTAGTGAAAACACTAAGCAAGTCGTTCCCAAAATGTGTGAACAGCAATTGGTAGCCAGACCTATTTCACCACTACACAGCTCCACCTATTTCAACACTACATAGCTAACGTCTTGTAAGCTAATTCCTATCTCAGTTACTGTTCACACTACTAATCCCCATCTTCCTCTGATTGTTCATCACTTGCCATATTGTGGAATGCATTACAGAAGTCATGATGAATGATATTAATCGCATTTTCTTGCCTCAGAACAAAGGCAACCAGCTTTTTCGTTCAAGTGGGTCCATGATACAGCTTTTCAAGTTGCTGATGACAAGAACAGCCCATGATTAGGGGGAAGGGGAGGAAATACACAGCAGATACAATCAGTCTATTAGTAAGCACTTAAAAGAAAACAAAGTGAAGAGTAAAAACCATCAGGAATTCAAAAATAATAAAATAATCTCAAAGCAAACATCCTTTTTGAAGAGAAGAGAGGAGCTGAGAAGCAGATCTTTTCACACCATCTCCTGCGATGTTCACATATGCAAACTGAAGAGACTAGACCCAAATGAAACCACAGTAATGTGGGTGCACATCAAGGATAAAAAACATTCAGAAAACATTACTAGCTCAGTGTCAAAATATGCATCCAGAACGGAGCTCCCAAAGTCACCTACACTGGGTCAGCTCTTATTTGCTATTTTCATTAGTGACCCAGATGATAGAACACAGACTACATTTATTAAATTGACAAACAACCAGCTTGGTGGGACTGCAAATTATACTGAAGGACAAAAAGACAAACTGGAAAAGGGTCTGAGAAAAAAAATGAAAGGCAAAGCATTGCACCTAAGCAGGAGCAGTCAGCTGGAGAACAACAGAGCAGTGAATGACTGGCTAAGGAGGAATTTCATATGAACAGAGACAGGTTGTGTTCAACTCACGAGCTCCTCCGAGTTAGCGGTACAATACAAAGCAAGCGCAAACCCAGTACTGGAGCATACAAATGTTAGTACAACCTGTCTTCAGCATCCATAAAGTCTCGGTTTAGTGCTACAAAATGAGTTTTGGACATCGTTCTTCAGGCCAGGTACATGTTCCAAAGGGAGCAATAAAACTGATGGATACAGACTGAAGAGACTGGGAGGGGAAAAAGCACAGGGTGTGTCTTCACGTATGAAAACAGGATGCTACAAGGAATAATTTGTTAATCTCTACAGCAGACACAACAACTTCCAACAGCCTTAATTTAGATTAGATGATCTCAAGGTCTTTTTCAGTCTTATGATTGCAGAGTATCTGCAGGGTCACTTACGCCTCACAAATAAAACAGCATTTAGAAACACATGCCCAAATTAATGCGATATTTAAGGCCACTTTTATTAAGCCACCTCCCTCTTGGTTCAGCTTCTCTGATCACCACTGCCTGCTTCGTGGCTTCTCTCAACAACCACACACTGCTGTCCTTTGGGGGCTGCAATGCAGAAGGACCCTATTCCCTGGCAGAAATACTCCAGTACTTTCCAAGTGTTTTGAAGTACCAGCTTCTCCCTGCTCTAATCCCATCTTTGGACTCCCACCAATGGAGCTGAATGAGAAGACCTACCTGCAGAGCTTGGGGAAGATTTTGGCAGATCATGCCTGACACGAAGGCCACAGGCTGTCCTTCCTTACCTAGAGAATTTATTCTTCTGAATGGAAGGTACCAGGCCACTAACAATCTCTCCTTGAAAGAGTTATAATGTATTTTACTCCATTTTCTTTAAACTCCCAAGTCCTTGATTATTCTTTCTTTCAAAAACGCCTTCCAAAGCTTTACATGTTTACACAGAGGGCAGACTGACAGTCTTTCAGCTGCCTGCATAATTCTTCCCTTACCCCTCCTTATGTAAGGAATGCTTTCTCCAATCACTGGTACCACCCTGAAGGAAAGATAAGCTAGAATAGTTACAATCAGGACAAAATCTTTCCTAATTCTGAGATGGAAACTTCTGTGTCTGAGTATTGTATGATCCTTTAGTTCCTCCTTCTGGTGGTACTAATTTCCATTCTCTTCTTCTCATTATATGTCTTGCCTTTTCCTCCATAGCTGTCATCACCCTTATTGAAAATTGAGCCAAAAATATTAGATGTTTTATATTTTAGTTGTGCTTTATCATTATTCTCTACCCTTCTCACCATACAAAAGCTTATTCTTTTTGTTTTCACATCATTTGCAACATCAAGTTCAGCTTTTAGAAACAAAGATATAAAAACTGAAGTCTGTGCTGTTTTTTTTTGTTTGCTTTTTGCTCCCCTTTTTGTGACAGGCTTCCTGCATTAGTCTTACTGGACATCTTCAGTCTGGCTATTCATCCATTTTGGTCTGCACATCACATTCAGTTTCCAGACAAACTGTGAGTACCTCCGACTTGAAAATACTGAGTCCTTGGGCTCCTTACATTTGTGTTCATTTTTTCCTTGTTTCACTTTGCCACTAAGATTCAGAACTCAAATTCCAACCAACTTTCATTTATTTCCTCCATGCTTTTTATTCTGAGCCAACCCACGATTACTCAGGGTGCAACTTTAGGTTCCACCCAGCCTGGCTGCTGTCGATGGTCACTGAACGGGATGGCCAGGGGCCCCTGGGGCTGGCCTTGCAGAACTCCCCCGCGGACTCGTGGCTCTCAGTCACCTTGCTGGCATAACTCGCGTCTTGGCTGCATGACTGCTGGGACCAGCTAGGCAGAGGCAGAAGCAGCGAAGCCAGCCTTTTCAGCAGCTGATTAAGCATAAAGTGAAACTGAATCCTCAATCCAAAATGATTTTCCAGAGTAACTTTGCTGCTTTTCAAAACGAAGTCTGAAGTAGCAATGATTTCCGATTGGTTCAGGGACGAGTTTAAGAAACTTGCCAGCAATCACATCCAGGAATACCTCGGCCCTATCATTTCTTCTCTAATCTGTACCTGGGAAAGTAAACCACCTCCTAACAAGCAGTATTTATCTAACAACACTACAGAGATCGCTATCCCTATTCAAGTCTAACCCTGGGGCTAACAACAGATTCTTTACTCCCTCTGTCATCTTTCTCCAAAGTGATTTTGAGCCAAACTGATTTTGGTCTGTCCTTTTTACACCAGGACATTTTTTCTCGTCTACCATATAATTACTACTGCACAACTTTTGCTTCTGATCAGCTATTTCTGAACAGCACAAAGCACCTTGATACACGTAGTCCAATTACTAATAGCATTTTACCATACTTCTGATACTCAGCATTTTATCTCAAACTCTAACAGAAGCTCATACGCCTCCATTTTGTTGTCCAGGGTCTCTATACATATACCAAACATTTCAGTTGTTTCTTAGTGACCACATCCTATTATCCAGCCAAAATCTTTCCCTAGCTGCAATGCCTGACTGTCATTTTCCTTAACCTTGGAGCTCTTTCCCTTCTCCGTGAGTACCTGCCTTCTACCCACTGGCACCTCTCCATACGCCGAGACAGAAACAAGGGTTTACCTGACAGCTCCCTGCTGGGAGCTAAGGACTGCATGGAAGTTGCATGGGTTGAGCAAAGCTTTTTTCCTGACAGGGAGGTTCCCAGCCATCACACTCACCGTCTTCTCTAAAGGCAACTTTATGGTGTAGTTTTGGGTAGAGCCTGGCTGTGAGAGTGGTCTCCTCAGGGCTCTCCTCCCTCCCAAGGACCAGAATCCCACTTAAGATCACCAGAAGATCTACTTTATGTCTTCCAGTATGGTTTGCACATCTGTAATCCACCATGGCAGAAAATTTGCTGTCATTTATCCTATCATGAATGCTAATGATGGAGTCTTTCCTTCCCACTCCCACTCAAATCCCTTCAGGATCTTTCTCAGCTTTCTCATTCTTCCTTATCTCCTCATTCAGCAACATCAAAAGTCCCACCAAGCCGCCTGCTACTCCCCAGCCACATGTGCATTCTCTTAATTCCTGGATCTGGTTTAAGTGCCAGCAACATCTCCGGTTGCATCTTGAGCCTCCCCCTACTTTCTTATTTTTTTCCTTCCACTTTTCAGCTCTATTAGTGATTTCATGCGTACTATATTTAGTCATCTTTATTAAATCTGCCATTCTTCAGGTTTCCTCCACTGCTCCCTTGATTATAACTGTCATCCCTTTCATGTCCTTGCCTTCAAGAAGGACGCACGCTGAACTCCCTTGATATATTCACCAGTTACACAGCAACTACTTTATCAGCTGCTTGACTTTTGAAACCTTTTGTCTGAAGTGGTTTGAACCCTTCAATTACTTTAGCTGGGATTAGCAGTAGGAATCAATTTCATATTCAAGTTCAAATGCTGTCCGTAAATTACATCCCAATCAAATGCCCATCAGAAGATGCACTCATGCACTGGTCCTCAAGAAACAGATGTGGCTTTTTTTTCTCTCCCCCTGGAAGGGGGTCCTGCACTGGCTGTGTTGACCTTTACTAAAACCTCAATGCTTGATAACAAACTACATGTGTCAAAGATGTTTTGGCTATGCCCGGGGAAGTCTATCCAAATTTGGCAGAGTTAGAGGCCTCTGGAAAAAAAAACCAAAAAAATAAAAAAACACACATTTGAGTTCACAGGTGTTTAACTGAGAAATGCTAGTGAGGGGCTGCCTCCCCTCCTTGCAGTCACTGCTCCTGAGCAGCGAGGCTTGTCTCGGAGATCAGAGCACTGTCACACACTGCCCTCACCCAGCACAAAAGGAGTAAGCTGAGGAGAGGGCACAGGGGATAGGAGAAGAACCGCGAGAAGGACGAGGAGGAGTAAATGGGGACAAGAGCTGGTACTGCATTAATGAGAACAGAAAGCTCCACGCGCTGCCACCACGGCGCCTCCTGGAACTTGGAACCGCACCTAGAAATCCCATGTGGCATCCCTCTGTTTTCTGCCGAGATGACTTTCATGCTTTTTTTTGTACCTGGGCCACAAAACCGACCAGCCAATTGGTGTGAAAAAAAAAAGCTTAGCTCTGTAAAACACAGTAACTGATGAGCGCAGGGACCAAGCTGCTCCCTCCTTACCTCCTCCTCTCCATCACCCAAAACAGTCCTGCTAGGGAACATCCCTCCCTAAGCAGAGCAAAGGAGCGGTGCTTGACTTCCAAAAAGTACTGCCTGTGCTGCATAAGAGCAACAGAGAAGCCACAAAACCAGACGTGCCCCTTCTGCACCCTCCCCACACACTGCTGTTTCACACCTTCCACCTTCTCTGGCCTGCATGGCACGTCAATACTTTCACCAGTTGCAAGATACAGCGCATTGTAGGTGAGGACCAGCCTTTTTTTCTGCCTTTCAACTTAGTATAGCTACTGTACATTTTATTATTATTCTCCCAATCATGTTCAACTTTTTGTACCACTATTTCAACTCACTTCTGAAATTAAACTCTTCTGGTTTGCCCTAACAAACCACACAAAGCTGATCCAAAACAATGAATAAATCAGACACCAGCACCAAAGTTAGGACTATTCAGAAGTTTTGTTGTTTCTTTTCTCCCATCCACTTAAGGTATCTTCAAGTTCCACTTATTCAAGATATAAAGCAAGCAATGGGTGGAAAATTAAAAACAAAGCTTCCTTTTTATATTATCATTTCTGCAAAATGATTTTAAGAACTTTATTCTCTCCCCCACAGCAAGAAGAAAAAGCTTCACATTAGTTAGGTACTGAGGGAACAAAAGAATAACTCTCTCTGGCAGGTTTTTATTTTTCTGTAAAAGAGACTTCTTTCAGAGCAAGACCCACAAATGGAGCTAGACAACAGGGCAAGCACTAAATCTCCGGGACACTTTTCTCTCTCTATCTCATAGCTCTGTAACACTGCACAGTAAATTACTTTAGGAGAATCTATAAAATGAATGACCCATTTCTGGTCCAAAATCCCAGCTGCGAATCACACAGCCATTTAGCCTATAAAAAGCAAAAATCATAAGGTTTTTTCCCCCCCAAAAAAACTGTTCTGATATATAAAAAAAAGTGCAGCTATCTTCCAATGAATATAAAAGATAAGAAATTTGAGAAAGAAGTACAACTACTTTTAGGGCTCTTTTTTTTTACCCTATATATATATATATATATAAAAAAAACCACTCCAGTTTACCTGCACAGGAGTGTTTCATTTCTCTCTCCCAGGCATTATTCGGTTTCTGAACCACTAAGTTTCCCTATAAATATACCAAGATCTGCTAATCCCAAAAAGAAAAGGGGGTTAAGAAAAATATATCCACATATATGAGCTTATTTCAGCAGAACACGCTTTGTATTAAGTAGCTACAACAGTGGCTTTAATGAAAGCTTACGTATTTGTCTGGTTTAGTGAGGTGGAATAGAATTATTCTGGCTGTGGAAGATATCTCAAACTCAAATGTACTTATACAAACTGCACCTTCACCCCCATCTGCAAGTTCTTCTTTGACTTCAAGCTAAAAGATAACTTAAGAAACATACCAATGGACTTCAGAAATAAATATCTCATCAACATAATGAAGAAGAAATGGGCGACTACTTGTCATAGCAAGAATCTAAATTAGGTTTCTATATTTAGAGCACCACCTTTCTTTTGAGGACAGTAATATACTGCAGTTGAAGGGCAAGAGAATTTGACCAAAGTTGGTGGAGGAGCTCCTGAACACGAGTACAGGTGGCAAAAGACAGTAAAGTGAAAGAAATTTATATGTAATGACTAGAATTGTCAAATGTAATTATAACACCAAAATTAAAACTAATCTTGTAGAAGACAGGAGGCATATGAAATTTGAAAGTGACGTTAACTAGTTAAGTTCTAGATCTTTAAAGAAATTAAAAGGACAAAGCTATTCATTCCATTATGAACTTTTTATTTATGACCTGTCAAACAGAAATGAATTAAAACATGATAATGACACCAGATATCTGTTATAGTAGTAGTGTCGTAGTTATTAAGATCTACAGATGAAGATTGACACATCTATTTCAGAACAGAAGAAGAATTTGCATTATTAAAGCTTAGTGGTTTAATTCCTTCTACATCTGTCAATGCAGTAAAATATATTAACTCTTCCACAAGCCTTATTCCACCTATTATTTTACAGAAATGTTGAGGATTCTGCTTCCATTGCATATTTATGTTTTTCCTAACCCTCAGTTACTCCTTTGCTTTTGGTCGTTGACAAGAGACTTTACAAAACTGATTGTCTGTAAGCGAAACACAGTATTTTAAAGTAAACCCTTGGAATAAAAATTATTCCTACTTCATTTTTGTCTTTCATTTGGTCTCGTTCTCTTTGTCATAGAAATGCTCCTAGTCTGCAGTTACTAAAAATAGTCAAGGTGACCCTAACTCATTTATTTAGTATCTACAACATCCAGCAACTTTCTATTCCAAATATATCCAATACATTTTCATTTCACTTTTTACCAGATATCACATACTCTAGGCCAGATAAATAGAAAAAATGCAACTTGTTGAGCAAAGCTGCAGTATCCAAAAAGATTGCACTATGCCAACTGGGATGGACTTAATATTAGAAACTTCAACTCATACATATGCAGAAGGAATGCAAGAAGTAATAATATAAAAGATATTGAATTTGCCACAAGATTGGTATATGACTATTAATTAGGCCAAAAAAAAGTAATTCTCAATAGTATCCAACATGTATGTAATCTTAACACTTGACCATGAAGAGGAACTGAGCTGTTACCTAGGTGTATAAACATTTAGCAGCACATTGGCAAGTTACTGAAATACTTTTCTGGCTTCTTTCTAAGCCTCCCTGCCAACTCTAATTTCAGCCACCGTTCTTTCAGCCATCATGATTTAGAGAAAAAATGAAACCCATTCTTTTGGTCCTCCAGTCTGGTAATACCTTGTAGCTCTACTTTGTACACGTAAACACCTACAGCTTTGTCTCTTTCTAAGGGACAAAAAGGCTTTCTCTATGATGCACAGGCACATCTCACCAAACTGCAGATTATAATTGCTTTAATAATACAAAATACTTATTTTATTGGTGTTGGCATTCTGCAGCATGAGCTAGCTTTTTCAAACAGAGAACTCTAACATAAGGCTAAGATCTATGCTTTAAGAGCCAAAGTAGCTCAATGAGGACAGGAAAGAGCAAAAAAAAATACACTCTTGGAAATTTCACTGAGGAGGCCTCGTGCCCCAGAAGGAAGACTGCAACCTGGTATTCAGCAAGAGCACAGCAGGATGCTGGGGGCAGAGGCATGGCTCCGCTTTTCCACGCACCGCTCCATAGTCAGAAGGCTGGTAAGCAGGAGGCAGGTGGCCCACACGACCCCTTTCTCCGCTGCGCCCTCCCAGAGGGCACGATGGCCATTTACAGGCCCGTTCAGTGCAGCTCTGGAAGTGCAAGGAATTCACTTGGCTTTTTATTGTTCTTCTTCCCCCAGTATTTTTGAAACACAACTCTCATTCAAGGAGGGCACTCCATACAAAAGGTTGATGTCTATAAATGCTTCCTAAGAGATGCAGCTCAGAGAAATGTACTTTAATACATTTTAATTGTATATCATTTTAGGAATTATAAAGCAAGGACAAAAATTTGAATTTCAGTCTGCTGATCGATGAATTCAACACAGGTTACTAGGAGCACTCCAACAAGATCCTGCGTTATTTGCAAAACAGCCATTTAAGCATTGACTTGAGAGCCTCCTTTCCTGCCCCCTGGGATGGCTGGGGGGGACGACGGTTGAATTAACAGAGCAAAATGCCACCCATTTCTTCCTTTTAGGGAAATTTGTTGAAAGAATTTAGAGAGGAAAAAAAACAAGCGAACAAATGAAATTACACAGAGACAGCACGCTTATCTTTCCTGTTACTGGTAACATCTCCTTTGCTCATTTTAGCAGCTACTAGAGAGGATAAGCTTCTCCCTTGAGACTGAGTAACGTGTTAACACCTCCTACAATATAGGTCATTCCTCCTTTAGCTTAAGGAAGAGTAGCTTAATAGAAAAAGGTGATCAACTCTGTATTGTTGGATATTTACAGAGTTGGGATTCCTTCAGGTTTTATCTATTAGCGAAGCATACCTGCTAACACACTGAACGTAACTCCTGTTATATGCCAACCTCTGAGGCTCTGACGTTGACCAAACCGCTTGTTAGCTGTTCTGCCCATTGCACAACGGGGCAGGGGAGCCGTGGAATACAGACTTCTGAAAAGGGAAGCCCGGTTTCGAGATCCTCTTACGTCTGCTTCAGAGATGTTCCATTCCTCCTGATCCCGCACTGGGAACCTGAACCTCTCTCTCCTCCTCAAGGAAAGGGACTGCTGGACCAAGCAGCCTCTGGGTGAAGGTTTCCATGAGACTTCTCTGTGGTTTAAAAACAGTTTATTTTCCAAAAAGTCTATTTCTGCGGGTACGCCGACCATCTAACAATGGCTGATGGTCTAATCCAGACCGGTTTACTAGCTTAAATGGACTTCTCTGTTGGAACTAAAGGTCCTTCTACCTCTACCATATTATTACAGCTGACTGAGGGACAAAAAAAGACAAAAAAATAAATTAGAACAATGAATATTATTCTCCATAGCAGAAAGTACTGATTTTAGATGGTGTCAACCATCAAATCTGAATTATGTACAGACTTCAGTGAAGGATGGCATTTAATCCAGAGAAGAGAGATTTTAGACCAACTTGTACAAACTGATTTCCCATGGGTAGTCTGTTTTGACAACAGTTACCACACTGGGACATCTGAAATTACTACAGTCTTTCCCACACTGAAAGCGGAGCCTAGATGACCATCGATTTCTGAAATATTAATTTGTTAATTAAATACTCGTATGTTCATATTTACAAAGAAAGGGGGTTGAAATGGAATTGATCAAAACTGAGTGAACTTCTGAAAGCATTAGTTTTATACTGTGCAGAATATCCCTGGGCCTGTTGCATGAATAGAAAAGGCTTATTGTGTTATAGTGTCAATTTAGCTAGCTAAAAATTCATGTATGTAAATGACTTTTTGTAATCTATTAGGGGGAAAAAAAAGCATTAAATAAGATCAGATGCTTCTCCGAAAAGCACGCCTGCCTGAGAAAAGATCTGTTCCTATACTAAGAACTCAACTAAAACAGGTCTGATGAAGAGTGACCAAATTAAATTTTTTTGCAGATGCTTTTTAAGCTTAAAGCCCTTGTAAATATACGTGTGATATAAA
This sequence comes from Anser cygnoides, assembly GCF_040182565.1. Taxonomy (NCBI): domain Eukaryota; kingdom Metazoa; phylum Chordata; class Aves; order Anseriformes; family Anatidae; genus Anser; species Anser cygnoides. The sequence goes on along the minus strand of NC_089879.1, from coordinate 27,405,001 downwards.
TTAGAAACTAACTTCTGTCTCAGATTATTTTCCCGAACTGCAAGTGATTTAACATACTTGTGGCTCATCGGTACAAGCCTGTCCATGAAATTCATCTCTTAACATAAAGGTAGTGGAAGCAGACGACAGATGCATTCACTGCATTTACCTCTGCTCAGCGCCAGGCTGACGGAGCTGCAGCCATGCCCGCACGAAGCTGCCAGCTTGGCACAGAAGGGACCTCGGGGACAAACCCCCAGGCCAGGCCCCACACGCCTGCCTGCAGCTCGCACGCAGAGGGGATGCCTGCCTGCAGAGAGCTGTGCCAGACATGCTCCCAACAAGCTCCTGCCACTGCTGGGAGCCCAAGCCCAGAAGACGAGACACCAGCAGCCCAGAGAAAGCACGCAGCGAGCACACGGCGAGGACATGACACCCTTCCCACCTGCTGTGCTGCTGCGACACATCATTTGCTCCCTCGGGCACAGGCTGCGCTGCAGCCAGGCTCTGCTCTTGTCATCACCGCAGGGTCACAAGCTGCTCCTAGCCCCGAATCTGCATAGGTAAGTGCTTCTCTCCTACAGCAGCAGGCACAGCATCACGGTGCCCCTGTGTTAAATGCATCAGCAGCCCTCCCCTGTCTGCAAGTAGCAAAAATGCACATCCTTTTCAGTGACATGCTTTTGATGTGAGGAAATCTTAACCTCAGCACAAAGGCCAGGAAGCCCCGGGCTAGGCTGGTAACTGCACACTCCTTGCTCCTACAAGAAGCCTTCTGTTGGGCTGGTGCTGGCAAGGCTCCCTGAGAAGTCATGTGTTTTGGCACTTACTTTTTTTATTGCAGTATATGGTTCCTCTTATAACTTCTCAGTCTACTGCTTCTGCTTCTCTGAAAAATTGAGCAGATGCCCCTGTAACCATTACCTTCACACCACACTGCGGGATTTCATTTCCAAACACAAGTTTGTTCGTTTGTTTTTTCAGAAATAAGGAAAATGAAGACCCTGCCTTCCTCAAAACTGCAGGTGTGAGGTAGCACACCAAAACACTACCTGCACCAACCCCTCGCAGTTCAGAGAAACCTTCTACAGCCCCACAAAGATAATCACCCTGGCTGAGAAACCTCAAACATGAGAAACGCTCTGACTGACAAAGGTAACCTGGGGCGGGGCTGTAAAAAAGCAGCTTTTAATCACAGGTCTCAACATGCAGAGCTGCTATCAAAACATCCATGCCACTATCAGAAAACACAAACCATGCCAGCTGGCACGGTTACTCACCGTACATGAGAAATGCTAACTGCCCGGGATCGTTCCTCCACCGGTGGGGATCTCGATGCACAAGCTGCCATAGCCCCCGGCTCCTCCCATCAGCTCCACTGCCCAGCTTCTGGCTGTGGACACAGCTTGGGGCTCACCTGAGGAGCCCTATCAAAAAGGCTCTGGGTTTGTACACTATGCCCACCTGAGCTGACCAAAATTTGTTTATTCACCCACAATATACGTAAAAACCTGACCAGTGAAAGCACGTTGTGGTTGAGAGGACATCTGTACTTAACCGAGAGGCAGGATTCAGGTGCTGAATTGGACTTCTGGTGTGCTCCTTCCACACAGATGCTCAAAGCTGGGGGGGTATTTTTGTAGAACAGAAGTGTAACTGAGGACTGTACGTCATGTCTCTCTTCAGATCTTACAGATATGGCTTCAAAATACTGACCTACAACTTAAAAAGTTTGATTCGTATCCCTATTTTTTTGAGACTGTTCAGGCAGTTACATGAAGGCTGGAGAGGACTGACAGCATGCGCATGTGGGACCACCAGTCCTTGAAAACAGTTTACAAAAGGCTTTGCCCAGGAAACTTTGTGGCGGTATCACATTATTGTACTACGATGAATTTTTTTTTCCCTCTCCCCAAAAGGAAAAGTTGCTTCCCTGTATCAATTTGATCAGTACCTGAGATTTCAAGCTGTCTTTTGGCAAGGCTTTGCTGCTGCTAATGCAGCGGTCACCTTAGCTGGTACCTTCACCTGGCATCCCCTCTAATTCTTTTGCCTTCCTGATGGTTTCAAAGCAGCTGATTGCACAAGTCTGTTAACAGAGGCCGATGGCAGGAAGCTGTCTTCCAGTAGCTCTATTCTTCTCATCCAGGCACACCCAGTAGTGGTGGATAATGGTGCATTCAGACCAGCCACTCTCACACGAAGTGCCCAGGGTTCCACCTGATGCAACTTTGTGTGCCCTGGCCTCAGGGATGAAACACCGGCTTTTATCTCTGTGCCCCACCAACATGTACATGTACCGGTATCCCCCAACATAGACTGGATAGATGACTTTGAAGCTCAGCCTCTGTAATGGCTTGTTCTTTTTTTCCACTCCCCCCCTCTGCCCCCCAAACTAATTTGGTCTGGAAAAGAAGAGCTATTTTGCATTTCCAACGTTCAAAACAAAACCATATCCAAACTTGGTGATTATGGGGATTTCCCACCAAAATCACAGTGACCACAAGCCAAAAATGATGGAATATTTTGTCTTGCTGTATGCATTAAATTTTCAGCATACTTCTTCAAACCAGTTGCAGAAGATTTGAACGAAACTTATTTGCCAGAGAGCCAGGCTCGGATGTGTGTCATGCTTTGAGGTCTTAGGTAGGAAATTCTTCAGGCTGACAAATACCCAGGGCCATGAACAGCAGCTAATGCTAGGGAATTCAAGCTGTGATGGTCATGAGGGGGCCGGGGGAGTAATGGGCATTAACAACCCAGCTGGCTGCTGAGGCAGTGCTAATAAACTTCTGCTTGTAGTAAGGGGAAGGAAGGAATATTGGCAAGGCACAGAAATTTGACTTTACAGCTTAATTTATTGGTTTTGTTGATGTTGTCTATCCTGTCTTCATGGAGGAGGATGAAATCACTACAGAGAGTTCTTCACTTTAATACAGGGGCACAAAGAGAAACTTCTAGGACAGCAGAGAAAGAGCTGAAAAAGGCATGTCAAAGTGGAACAGCCCAATTCCCTCTCTGACCACATGTACAGCTCCCATAAACCACATCAAAGAAAGTTAAGAGCAAAAAATACCAGAAACCTAAAAGGAAATAGAAAGGAAACCTTTCCTAAAGAAGCTACCCGATAAATCTTGTTGAAGTGGCATGTAGCAGCAGAAGGACCTGCTAACTACTTTTATTCCCCTCTTCCTTCAGAGCAGGACGAGCCGTGGGTCAGAGCAGGTCCCTGCCTGGCTCCAGCCCTCCCCACACACACGACCCCTCCGGTTAGAGGCACAAGGGGGATGCACGATGACCTAGCAGCTACTGGTGCACAGCGGTTTACGGACCGACTTCCTGAGCCAGAGCCTGCATCCTATTTCATCGTCTCCTCCATGAGTCAGCACAACCGCTTTCTGTATCCACCTACCTTTTTTTTTTTTTTTTAAACCACCGTAGCACAGCAGTCTGCAGCAAGGGCGACGTGACAGTAACTTTATTGCTCCCTTTCTGGATAAAGCACTTCCTTCTGCTCCTTGTGAACCTGCTGCTCCACTGGCTGTCTGGGCATCCACTGGTACTTCAAGGCAATTCATCGCAGGACAAAAGTCCGCCACCCCCCTGCCATCAGCTCTCTTCCAAGCTCAAGACTGCAAATCCATTTAAGGCTCCTGATGATAAGTTATTACCTCCTCATTATTTTCTTTTCATCCTCTTCGCTTTTACAGTTCTACTATACAATCCTTGAGGCAAGCAGACTGCATTCACTATGCTGGGCAGACATGCACTGTTAGTTTCTGCAGTGGCATAATTATTATTTTGGCTTCATTCCTTATTCCTTTTCTATCCCTTGCTCTATTCAACCGATTACTAGAGCTAAAACCAAGACCAAAACAGCAGGCCATAATAAAGGTCAATTAAGGACACACAACCACACACTGTTTTCTAGAAAGATGATGAAATACTTGGTAAAACAATCAAATGTACATATAGACTTAATGATTTTAGAGGGCTAGTGGTATTCCACCACCAAAATATATATTTTTTAATGCAATCAGTGCACTTCAGAATGAAAAAGTACTTGACACAGCCAACACTTGCATGAAATCACATGAAATCAATGGCTCATTTGGGAGACAGGTAACAAGCCAAAATAACATTTTAAGATGATGTTATTACTCTATGGTCCTGGACTAAGTTCGCCTTTGTAAAGATCTACATTACTTGAGACAGAAGTCTATAGTAACAGTTTTACCTCTCTTGTTAACGTCAATACTTAAAAAGATTGTTTACATGAATATTTTTAATGCATTTATTTTATGCATGTTAAGACATCTCCAATAAAAGCTTTTCCCATAGAAAAGCTTAATAATTAAATTTACTGTATAATCTTCATAATCTTACAGATGAGATATTAGAAGAAAACGTTAGCAAGAGAAAGCTGATAGGGAGAGACGGTATCAAAAGGTACTGCTATAAAATGGCAGCAAACCAACTGATGAGTTATGACAAGGAAATCTGCAAGCATACACTATCTTCAGACCATCACAAGTCCGGATCTCTTTTCAGAGGAAAAAGCGATACTTCTTCCAGTTTCATTATTTTATTTTACAAACAAATTTTTGTGTTGATAATCTTGCCTTCATGTCCTGCACAAACACCAAACAACGTTTTGATAAATTTTCTTGGGTGAACTTCACATGAGAATACTTCCTAGGGTGGGCTGTTCAAAAAGAAGTTTGCCAACAAAGCAGTTTGCAAAATGCACACAGAACAGAAGAAAGAGACATACTGATATTATTTTCAAGATCATACAAAAGACCCCTTTACACTTCAGCTAAAGAAGTGAAAAAATCCTTTATGTTTCTTGAAAACTTAAAGACAGCACTTATAAAGTCCTAGATTGTAAGGGTGCATTCCTAATGGCAGCAACATCCTGTCAAGCATCTGTTGACAGAGCCTTTTGGAAACAAAAGGCAATGTACATATTGTAGCTTATTCTCCACCAATGAGTTTTATATAAATAAAAATGTTTTTCTTTCGCAGAATTGAAAAATGTACTCGATTCTGTGCTATGCCAGCTTAAAACAATCACTTGATCTGACTTCAATTTCATCTGAACACAAAGCATTATTGTTACAAATTTCTAGAAAGGGGGAAAACAAAACTATAGCTGTCTGATTATTAACACTTTTTGACCAAAAAACTATTCCATGCATTAGAAAGTAGAGCAGAAATTACATTTGAAGAATGCTATGGATAGGCCTTATATAGCTGTTGACCTAAAGTAAACATTAAAAAGATGATTGTATTAAAAAGATACCTGATCATTTCTCCTTTTACAGCATCAGTGATGGAACTGAACAACTGAATTCCCGATTAATATAACGTGTATCAAAATACTATCTGCTCAGCTTTTTCTTTTTTTTTTTTTCCCTGAGTTCAGCAATAATACTATTTGTATTAATTTTTCAGTGGCTGTCTTTGCAACTTGAATAATGGCTTTAAAAGTGAGAGTTGTTTTGCCTCTGATCGCAAACTGAAAATAGAAACCAATAATACTGAAACTCAACCATGGGGAAGTCGACTGACCTCACAGAGATCACTAGTCTAATTTGAGCTTTAATATTTCACTTACCTACCAAGTGAAGTAAATGCAAAGTGTGGCAGACATCGGGGCTCCTAACTAGAACTACATATATTCTCTTACTCCAAAAAACTCTCTCCTAAAACAAAATGAGAGTCAGAGATTAGGATCTCCTTGCTCTTCCGAGACCAAATACCAAGTGTTTTGCTGCTCAGAAGCCAAGCAGCTATGCTCCTCCAAGCAACTGAGGAGCCGGAGACCCTGGCAGGCTGCCACAGAACACAAAGCCAGAAGACCTTGCTCAAAACCAACCTACCTGGTCAGCTGCCTTTTTTGCTAAGGAGCCTAAAAACCTGTGCTGCAAGGCAACCACAGAAGCTGGCACAGTTTTTAAGCAGAAGACTGTTCAGACCAGTCCCTAGAAGGAGATGAAAGACTATGTAAATGAGTTTCATAATTATTTGGTAGACGAGTTTTGGTACTCAGGACTTACAGGTTTTATTTTTAGTTCTGATATGAAGTATGTGTTTTTAGATATATAACCCTTTGCCTGGTCAATCCCAGTCAGCCTTTTTCTACTTTCATAGCTCTTACCACTTCACCAAGGGAAATTAAAGTACTTCTCAAAGGTTTTTCCGTACTGGTTACACGAAACTGGGATGACTTCATACTCACATTGTTATTCACACAATTATATATGAGAGAGGTGCTGCAACCAGAATTAATGCATAATTAATTTTATACTTATGCTTCCTACAAAATACTGGATTTACATTTAAAGAATTCTGCTCAGCTCAACTGACAAGACTGCACATGGTACGGGAGTTTTATTAGCCAGATTTAACATAAAGAACAGCTAAGTCTCAGAGAAATGGAATGGCTAGACCGTGAACACATGAAAAAAATCTTTCCACCTGCAAACAAGTCCCTCACTACCTAGAAATATGACATAACAGAGATATTTCCCCCTTACAGCCATTAATCTTTTTCTTTTGAAGCAATCTCAGCACTTTACTCTTCTGTTAAATGATTTTCTTATGCCCCGAAGCCCCGGGGCTGGCACTGCAGCCGCATGTGGCCCCGCGGGCTGGCAGCCCAGAGGCAGCAGCGGGTGACTCAGGGTCCCCGTCCCCTCACATAACCTCCCGGCTGTTCCGACAAGACAGGCGCTGCAGCAAACACGCTGGCTGCTGACTCAAACAGATGCAAGACGCACGGCCCCGTTCCCTCGCAGAGCGCAGTGCCTGCTCTGTGCCATTAGCTATGATTCATCCGCAGCGCAGTGCCAAAATCAAAAGAACAGATCAACATTAGCAGACAGTAAATTCCAAGTCTGCTCCTCTTTGAATACTGCATGCAAATCACCTCCAGTATAATTCCACATATAGCAACTTGCCTTTCAACCTCAGGAAGCACGTTACAAATTTACCACCTTCAGTTTGTAAAAGCACACGTCTGTTTTGACCATGCAAGCACCCAAAGAAACACCAGTGATGCCTGACACCGAAGTAAGGTAAATAGATGTCAGCGTTTCGCATCAGCTGGTCTTTCCTAGCAGATGATGGTGGTGTACTGACATTGAAAATTAGAGCTGCGTCCCTCCAAAGCAGACCTTTGCATTTCATAGAATCTAACTTTCACTTGGACCCCTCAACAAATGAGACAATACATTTGTTGGAAAGGGAGAAAGGAAGACATGTGACACAAGCGCTTTTGAGCAATGCTGTCGGAGAGCGTGGCACGAAGTGGTTACAGTCTTGACAGGCAAGCCAGAGAGAGACAGGCTTGGCGAATAATCCCATCCTTTTCAGCGAGACAGGATGTGGTTCCACAATACAGCCAATATCGACTCCATTAACCAACAGTGCTGGAACCAAGTCATGAAAAATGTATTAATTTCCAGTGCTCATTACAACCCCCAAAATAGCTGCTACATGCTTACATACATACCACAAAGCATTTTTTTTCCAAGAGAACTCTGTTGTCCAGAGAGAGCAGCAAGTTCTACCTAATGTTTTCTTTCTTAAAAGAGCAAATGTGCAAGTTAAATCAAGTCTTTTTATCCTTCTGATATTTTTATATTTGATGAGTTAGTCCCTTCTTATGGTAGAAAGCAAAGAGCCAAACTAGAAGAATCAAAGCTGCTGCCTAGAATTTAAGGGCTTCATTAGCAACAAGTTTCATTTTCAATTTTTACTGATGTAAATAAACTGTCTTCTCCAAAGTACCCCCCCCTCCAAGTACAGCACTAAGTAACTAGGTCAAGAAAAATAATTTGAGGTTGGTAAATAATTAATATGGCAATCAAATAATTAAAATGTGTATATATTTTATGTGGCTACAATAAAATATATAGAGATCTGTACTATAACCTGTGAATATAAATATGTAACTCATTTTTTCCCCCAAAAAAAATAATTAAAGGATGATGTGAACCGCATGACTAATACATATGGGTCTTTAGCATCTTCATGGCTTGATAAAAAGAAAAATATACATACATTTACATATATATCTGTATACCTATCAGTATCTGTTTAGCCCTTCCCTTATAAATTTCCCCCATAAATTCAAAACGTGGTTAAGTCATCTGCTACTTTGGTATTCAGCTTACTGAGCTTTTTCCTGCCTCCTCCTGCTTTTACAATGAGTAAGAGCCCAGTAAAATTAAGACAGCCTGCATATTAAAATATCCATTTACCATGCTTTTGAAATCAAAAACATGTAGAGAAACTGTCAATATATAGGAAAAATATCTTCAAAAACAATAACCTGTTAACTTTTCTAATGTATTTCTCAGCCTTTTGTACTCCTGGAGTAACATTCCCTGCCAACCAAATACTGCTCCTCCCTCTGCTGAACTGAAGATGACCAGGAGGCTTTAACATCACGTTCAGCATCACAGGACTATGACGGGCTCTGTGGTCATACTCGAACGCACAGAAACTGCAGTGAATCCTCCTCCCAGAGCTGTAATTCGTTCCTGTTACACGTCAGAGCACAGCCCTTCGGGGATTGCAGCAACAAGCCCGGGTAGGATGTTGCGAGGAGTCAGCTCCCGCTCCGGGGTACCTGAGCGCCCACCGCCGTCACGCCCTGACTCACCACGAGCGAGCGGCTCCGCCAGCAGCCCCAGCCGCGCAGGGCCCTTGGTGCAGCGAGGTGCAGCAAGGTGCAGCAAGGTGAGCTGCTCGCGCAGCCGCAACCCACTTCCCTCCGCCGGAGGCCCTGCGGCAGCTTTCTTACCAGGCAGGCGGCAGAACGGCAGCAGAGGCACACACGCAGACCTGGGAACAGCCCGCGCCTTAGCCCTGGAGTTTGCACCCGTCAGATGGCTGAGCACGCACGCTGCCTCACGTAAATGTGGTCATTTCAGCGAAGGCTTTCTGAGCAGCTGCACGCTGCGCCCTGTGGACCGGCTGGCTTGCCCACGAGCATGCTATTCAACTGGGAAAAGGAAACCATGGAGAGGAATTGAACTGAATGACTGAAAAATTCTGTGCTCAGAAGATAACGAAGACTACTCAGAGGGGCTATTCAGTGCTAGCATTTCTGTACTCCCCAGAAATGCAAAGCTTTACTTCCACCACCCTCTGGCTGACCCACAGGAGAGCCCCAGAACTGAGGGGCACACACCCTGCGCATGGGGCAGGTACAAGGAGCCACGAGAAGCCAGCTGAAAGAGGGGATGGAGTACCTGAGGCACCGAGTAAATACCAAATGGCTCTCAGGATTCGTAAAGGGAATGAGAGGGAAGGAACAAACGGCACACTGGCATGTTGCATCTACATGTCATGTCTGCTTGCTTTTTTTTTTTTTGGCTTTGTCTAGACTATTATTATGGCCCCTGAATTCTTAGTAGACTGTGGAACCAGAGCTCCCACAAGGGGAGCACTCTGAGAAGGAAGGCCTGAAGCTAAAGAGGAACCTTTAAAGTACTGGAGAAGAAGTGTTAAGAAATTCTGGCTTTAAGACAAAGCTCTAGCAAACCTGAGGGGGCAGAGGACAAGGTCTCTGTACCCGACCTCAGAGCATATTCTACACACAAGCCATGTTGCATACACAGGATTCAGAAGCAACGTCCACAGGAAGAAATTCATTGCAAGACTACACACCTCTACATTTCCTTAGAAATGTTAGCCTCTTCTAAAACAACTTAAGATGTTGAGCAACCACTCTTCAGGCCCTACAGGGCTAGGAAATACCAGGAATGAAAAGCCTTCTCTGTCTTATGTGAGGAAGATCTATCCGGCTGAGATGACCTCCCTACAGCCATCAGTCTAGTGAAGCAAATCCTTGCACAAGACCTGCCGAAATGAGGAAGAGAGGTGAGGATGAAGAAGAGAATGGAGCAGAACAGCGTATCCCCTCAGCATCACATTTGTTGGAGGTGAAAGATACACAAAGAAGGGATCAGTGATCCCTCCAACCAAGTACTTGTGGAACAACCCTGCTCTGTGTGTGCCCACCACCCCAGATCCTCAGTCTTTGTTAGGCAGAGGTAGTGGCAGGGGCAGCGACCTGCTCTCAGTTTGGCCTCCAAGAGCTCTGCCAAAGGCTGTACAGGAATGTCACCGCTAACCTGGGACTCTGCAAACAAACATGTACGCTCCTCTCAACAGCCACTCTTGATTCAGCACCCTGCCTGGGATCAATGTGAGGGACTCTCCCCCATCCTTTCCTCTGAGGACAGCAAAAGTGACAGCATGAAAACATTGCCACAGTGGAGAGAAAGGAAAAACCCTCTGGACTCCATTCTCTTCTGATCAGCCTTCTTCTGTGGCAGCAATAATCCTCCTTTCACAGGTAAGATGGAGGCAATAGCTATGACAAGCAGTATTTAACCCAGCAGGTAGGATCTACATGCTGCAGTGAAAGAGCACAATCACTTGAACCACCTTCAGTCTCTCCTTGCTGATGTGAGCACAAAGACTCCCTCTTTCGACACCAGTGAGCTTCTGCATCAGTCCTCTGAATTTGGATGATGATGACCTTATATTCTGGCAGTCGCTTGCCTGAAAAGTACCTATATGTGAGCATATACCTCATTCTGGCTACAGGTAGCAACAGAAAGTTTACTAGCAATTCCTAGAAACTGAGTCTGGTGTGATAAATTCTATCTAGACAAACAAAAGCTGATGCTGAAACAATAGGAGAAAAAAAGCAACCAGAAAAAATGGCAAACAGCACAACTACGCTGCCATGTTTGCATTCCTTCCCCAATACCCCTCACACCCACTTTTTTTTTTTTTAAATTTTTATTCCTTTGCTGAATTCCCAATTCCCTCTTTCCTGCCAGCAACCTCTATCCCAACACAAGCCCCTCTGGCAGCTCTAGAAGCACTGATATTGCCTGCAATTTTATCAAACAGCTGCAGAGAATTAAAGCAGGCACCAGTCATAACTTGGAATCAAATATGAGCAGTTCAAGCAGACAACCCTACCACTTCCACACCTATCTCGTTACTGATGGTATCTCCTTTGAAACAGCAAGACAGAGCCTCTTAGGTCAAAACAAGCAGCACATCCTGGGGGCAAAAGGAGAAGTGACTGAATCCTCCTTTCCCAGCTGAGCAGCCAGCCCAGTAGACAAAAGATACAGATTAACATAGTCAAAATTTTTGATGATTGCTAAAATCTTATCAAAACTGGAAATCAGCCAAGATAAAGACAAAAAAGTCTTCCCTATTCCCATAACCAGGGATCCTAAGAAATGACAACCCACCTCATGTCTTGCCACAACACTACTCAAGAAAATGACTGCTCAGTAATAAAATTACATTTCCAGCCTTCACGTTGCAAGCTGAGCCTGACGCTCCTGACAGGCTGCAAATCATTGCTTGCATGAGTCTGGAGAAATGACTCAGATCTCAAACCTCCCCATTAATCTCAGGGCAGAGCACTACTGAGTCCATGTTCATGTGGCGAGAAGTCTGGCCTTTCTCCATGTAGAGCATGAAGATGAAATTTTTGCTAAGGAGTTTGATCACTTAGCTGCAGTCTGGAACAATCTTATTTCCCCCTCTCCACAACTTCTCCCACCTGCAAGCTTGTCCCTCAGATAGTGACCAACTTGCAAGACAGGTCAATGAGCAGTAAGATGTGAAGAACAGAGCGCGCAGGTTTTGTCTGCAAGGCAGGAGAGGCAGAAACATGAGCTGGTGAACCAATCAAAGCCAACAAGGAAGGGGGGAAGTGGGGAAAGATTCAGTGACGGGAGATCCAAGCTACAGTCAATGACACAGGACAGCCAATGAACTGTAGAACACAAAATCAGTGCAGAATAAATGACTTGGAAGAGCATGATGATAAAGCGACTGGTCAAGAAATACAACTGATGAAAACACACAGGATTGAAAATCGTGTTGCATATGGTTCTTGTTTTTATTATTATTTCTTATCTCAGCTACTCTGATGGGAAGGCTGTTTGAAGACCCTCCTGCTTTAACAAAAAATGAAAGACTGATTAGCCTTACTTATTACAGTTAATTTGTGTGTGGTTTATACGCATATTCTCATATCTAGCATAAAAACTGCAGAAATAAGCCTCAGTTTCTGATAAATGACAACTGCTGTTTTTACCTACATACTTGGTTACCAGTACTCTTTGGCTCTTCGCAGTTTTGTACTATGGTTGAAAAGAAGATTTCAAGTGAGCAGCAAGTATCTGCTTTGGCCTAATAAGTTATTTTCCATAAGAAATTTGATACAAGCAGTTACTGGTTTTTCTTCATTTACTTTTTGTAGTCAAAATGTTATTGCTGGCCAACAGTATTCAGAATGTATTGTGTTTTATAAATCTTGCAATTACTTTCCTGTTATCTCCCATCTTCATCTCTCATTTATGAAAATAAACAGATCTTTTAGTTCATTTCAGAGAATCTCTAAAGGCAACTAGCAAAAATCTGGATTACATTACATTAAAGAACTATACTGAAACTGTACTAGGAAAGCAAGCTATCATTGGCGCTTTAAATTCGCAAAGTATATGCTAAGACCCTAGTTAGAACCAGTGAAAAACCATCAATATATGTTAAAGAAAAACATTTCCCAATGGGAAGTATTGACTACCTTTCACAGCCTCACTGTGCCAAAAACATCCATAGCTGATTAACAGACCTGTACTTTCTTTAAACAACAAAAACAAAAAGCAAACAAAACAAGAAGTCAGTGCCACATTGTGAATACGTTAGCTAAAGCATATGTTAAAATGCCATGAATATATCAAGGGAAATGTCTTGAATCCTACAAAAACTTGCAGAGGGAGGAAAAAAAATCACTGTCTCCTCTGCTATCCAAAATTTGCTTAAAACAACACAAACAGAAACCTCTGTATAACAGGGGTTATACAAAAACAAGGTGGCAGAACCTGTAATCATTTCAAGTTCTACTAATTCTCTTGGTAGCTAAGGATGTCCTACACTACATTACAAAAAGGCAGACAGATACAGCATCAGTGAAATGACAGCCAATAGAGCTAACCTTCCCTGTCTGGACACTTGGAACAGTTGTCCTTTCTGCTTTCATTTATACTTCGTGTGTGCATTTGTCAAGTTTAAAGAGATGACATCGGTCACTTTGCCTCTTCAAAAACAAGCTTGTTTTAGATATTCAGGGGAGAGTTTTAAAAGCCCAATAAAAGGTACAGTGGTTATTCTAATAAATAATCTAGTATACCACATTACATGTGCCAATAATGTCATTTGTATTGAAGGAACTCCAAGTACGTCTATCATTAAAATATTGTGCAATTGCAGCAGCCAAAGATGTCGAAATCGACATTCTACAGCAGTGGCAGTCATTTCAGAGCCCTGTGCCAAAATATGATTAATCACAGTTCACTGGGTATTTTGATAGTAACAAAGGAAAATAGCTCATTGTAGAAAAAACATATCATCAATTAAGAATGCCATCAAGCACAACTGTAAGCTTCATCTTCAAGTAATATGAATACCACAGCGCTTATATATACGGATCAAGTGCCAATATAGAGAATATATATAAAACAGAAAGAAAATCAGAACTGTTAGTATGAAAGCATTTGAAAATATGTAAATATTGTTTTCTTCTCTATGAAAATTTGTTTTCTTCTCTATGAAAAGCTCATCTGAGACTAAGCATGTCCAAAAGAAGCCTGAATCGCTGCACATTCAGAAAGACAACAGACCTGCATTTCTACCTTTTGGAAGAGGACGAAAAGAAGTGAAGAAAAATTCACAGCAGGTTCTCTACAAGCTGCACATACTGGTCAGACTTAATCATCTGCAATCCCTTCACCTGCAAATCAAGTCAAACACATTATTCTGCTAGGACCACACCAACCCTGCCTAGTCAGATATTACTGCTGTCTGCTGCCAGCTTCACCAGCAAACTCAACAGCGCTTAGCTGAGGTTCATACAAGTCTTTCTAGGTGATGCCTGACAAGTTATTGTTTGCTACAAACAAATGCTGATGCAATCTCAACTCCATAATGCTTTTGCCACAGGACAGGAGCTATTATCTTACCAGAAAGTAGAAAAACATCTAAAAGGTTTTAAGTAATTGATAAATAAATGCACAGTGATTCTATTTTATTTTTTTATTATTTCCAGTACAACGAGGTTCCAAAGATTTCCCTGACAATGCAATTCCTCCACAATCTTCAGTAAATGGCCACGAATATTACTCAATTTCCACGCAGAAATTAACTGCACCATGAATCTTAAAAGATGACCACACTCAAATACCTCTCGCTTCACTTACCAATAAGAGATAAAAAGAGAATTCTTTACCACCTCTGAAATTAAAAAAAAAACGTTTCTTGTCCCAAAAGTAAAAGAGTATTGGCTAGCTCTGTCCTAAGAAATCTTCATCTGAAGGATACACTCTGAAAGCTGAAGGTGCTGCCCAAGTCTTCAGGACTAAAGCTATTAGTATCGTGCCTCAAAATTTAGTAAGGATCTGACGCTACCAAATTTGTAGCTGCTGTTTACAGAGGTACTGAGACCTCTTCATGTACACAATCCATTATTAAAAAGGTTTCTAAAAGGGAATGAATGCATTTTGATGCATTTTCAAACTGTCCTTTCTGTAAGCTACGAAGATATATCCTGGCATTTCAGTAGTACTTTTGATAAAGACATGAAAAGAAAGCCTGTTGTAAATTTAAAAGCAATTTTTTAAAGTGTTTTATGAATCATTAAGAATATTTAAAGCATGATGGGTAATAAAACTATTGTAGTTTAGAATAGTAAAGGTACTGTAAGTAAACCATACCTGGATGAATAGAAAAATCAGCACACTTTAGCTTGGTAACAGAGCCACTAGGTAGCTGGTTAGAGAAAAACACAGCCTACTCCAGCCAAATATACCAAACTGCATGCAAACGCTGTTCTCTGAAAAGACTCTTATACTCATAAATGCAAAATTAATGTAAAAAAACCTCTATACAGCACATTAATGGATTTTGGTTGTATTCATGTAAATACATAGCTTTATTATTATACTTTCAAAATAGCTAAATTCATCAACCAACTATAATAAGTACTATTGGGCTCATTTCAGGATTCAGCCAAGTGTTTCAGTGATTCCAAAAGGCATCTATTCAGTCAGCTCTACAAAACAGTGTTGTATTCCTATTGTGATGGCACTAATAGTTTGTACCAATTCAATATATGCATTTAAAATCCCAGCAAAGCTCTTCACTGAAATACGTAAGAATTTTTCAAAGCCATCTAAAACTGAAGTCATGAAAAGAAATATAATTGTGCATCTTTTTTAAAAAAAGAAATAAGGTACTTACCCAATGACTTAGTCTCAGAACTGATGAGAAATTTCAAATTAAAATACTTGTTCAAGAGTTTTTCAGAATGATGAAAAATCTTTCATTATGCATAAGAATGGTTCGTTTCTTTTCTTAAACAATTCTGTTCAAAAATTGAATATTGAGAGGTTTCATGTAAGTTTCTGACAATTGTTTAACTAATAGACCAAATCTTTTTCATAAAGAAATCAAAATGGAGGACAAAAGCAGCTAATAAAAGACCAAAAAGATTAATAAAATACTTTTTTCTGCCCATGACTGGTGTAGACCCTATGACAGTCAGTAGACAAAAAATAAACACTACTTCTTTATTCACATTAATAATTCACCTATTTGTAAACAAGAAGTCTGACTTATTCAGGGTTAGTTGAGGTCAGCCATGTTTCTCTAGTAAAATATTAATTACTGCTAAAGGATATTATTTTCAAACAAAGGCCCATTCCCTAATCAATGGAATAAAAGAATCTGAACCTGAGACTAATGGACTGTTTTGATTGCTTATAAAGTCATTCTAATGAATATTTTTCTGGAATTGTTTTGGTTCCTAAAGGCTTTATATAGCTCTACATTGACAGTTCTTAGCATTACATTGATTTCCTTACAGGTATTAAAGATGTTGGTTTATGTAATAGCTCTTTAAACCTGCAATGCATGCTAAAAATTTAAGATAAAGTAACTTACAGAATTACCAATAACTATTGTAAAAGCAACCCCTATGCTTTACTGCAAGTAAGAGCAGACATGACAGAAAAATATAAAACATTTGATTTTATGTCCTGCCCTCGTTTACATGGATATTCCACGTCAAAGAAGGTAGAAAGGCAAAAGTGTTGTAAAACCACAGATATGACAGAGTGGCTGTTTCTCAATACCTAATGGATCTTAAAGAAATTAAATGGTTTCAGCATTGTTCTTCATTTGCTTAGGACAGACACCATATCCTTGTAGGGGACACATTCCAAAGAAAAATGCAAACATCTTCAGTTTAAGTTTTTGTGTTTTCTTCTAAGGAGTCATTGAAAGTGTATTTGCCATGTGTAACCCTTGACTCAACTTCCTGATTTGGCCCACGGCTGGAAGGGTGTTAATCTGAGGGCACGAGAAAGGAAGTGGTAAAACAATACGCTCCCAGCCCTAGCCTCTAACGTGCTCACAGAGAAAATGGACCTTGAACCCATTACAGGTGATTGGATAGGGCACAAAGTAAAAACATTTTTCTTCTTCTATTGAAAGAAAGAAAAAAAATCTGCTTGGAAGAAACAAATCTGCCTTCAGCAGCTTCCTCCTCCACCCTCGTCTCCCCATTAATGCTCCCTCATAATTCCAATTAGGCCGATGGCCTAATCACCTGCTAACTCCTCCTCATCGCCAGTGGACTGACCTGTGCACAACCACGGCTTCTGCTCCTCCTGTCCAACTGGGACACGTGCAGACCCACCAAACCCGAGTAGGGCTTCCCAAACACTGATGAAATCCCTATCAACTGCAACACGAAGTTCAGGAAGTCACATATTTCCCTATAAACACACACCTGTAGGGAACAGGCAAGCGCCTCTGGAGACTGCTGTTAATGACAATGAAACCAGGCACAGAGGACATTCTGGTTTTACTACTTACAGCTTGGTTTTCACAAGATAAGAACGAGTCACCCTGTCAAAAAACGAAGTTACCTGAAACCGTAGACACTAAAGTTGTAAATCACCAATCCTACCCCAGCTAGCATCCTCATGCAGGTAAGTACCTGTAGCTGGCAGGCCCTTCCTGAACTACTTTCTTATGTTCAGCCTTTTCCACAAGCTAATATAAATTAAAAATAACAGCAGATATACACCATCGAGTTATTGCTGGAACAACTTACACAGTATTTGAGGTTACTGTGGAGAATTTGTCTTTTTGTGGTTCACAAGAACCTGTCATATATGATGAAGAAAACACAGATCGTTCATGATAAATTCATCATGGAGAAGCCATTTACAATGTTTTAGCGTCTATGACAAAGAAGAAATCAAGACTGCCTTTTGCTACAAGCACTGGATGTAATCTGTTTTAATGTAACTGAAAGCCTGCAACATCTGCCAACAGAGAAGTTTCTGTTAATGGCAGCTAGCTGAGATCTCTTGCTGTAAAAGCTTTTTTTCAACTGCAGAGCCCTAAGAGCACAGAATGGCACAATGAAATCAAAATATAATAAAGCAAAAATGATCAATATGATTCAAGTACAGACAACATGTAACAGTAATAAACAGCACCTCATTTTCACATATATCCCTGCCTACCTCACAAGCACTTGGTGTGTTTTTTTGTTTTGTTTTGGTTTTTTGTTTGGTTTTTTTTGTGTTTTTTTTTTTTTTTTTTTTTTTTTAGCAAAAGTGCAGAAAAGTAGTGGTAATAGCACCGTCCCTTTCAGCAGTGAGAGACAGACTAAATTCACTGCAAAACCACATCTGTAGCAGATTGAACTGAAAGTTAGTTCATTGATGATGTTGTTTTTAGCCTGTTTATGGAGCAGCATCACTTAAAAATGACTATCATCGCATTACTGAGCTCCAGTTCTGGGCAGCAGAGTGAGATTTTTCCAGGCTCTGTCAAAATCACAGAGGAGACAACCCTTTCCTCCCAACAACATACCAGCAACCCAAGAAACATATTAACCCCATGAGGTGATGAAACTATCCTTTCAATTCAATTTCCTTGTTTTCCCCAATTAACGTCCTTTTTCAACACCACAAGGTCTCAAAGGACCGAAGTCTTCCACAACCCACGTTGTCAATTCTCTTCTTCAATCGAGCAATACAAGATCCTCCACCACCACTTATCTTGGTTCTTCAAAACCACAAAGGATCCCTACACAGTGAGAATTCCTGTTGCTACGTCTGTAAAAAAAAAAAATTAAATTAAAAAAAAAAGTGCTATGGAAATTCCCAGAAATCAATATAATATTGTTTCATGGGTACTGGTTCTAGAGTGGACCAAGAAGCTGAAATAAGGTGATACAATTATAACGTGACAGAAATGCCATATGGAGTCCATAGAAAAGATAACCTCAGAGGAAACAGTTGCCTTGTTTATATGCTAATAACCAATATTCAGGTGGTCAAAAAGCTTCCTTCAGATTCTCGGCACTTTGCAATATGCAGAATTTGTAACCTAGCCTAGTGAAATGGCCATGACTGTAACATTTTGACTTCATCCAGACACTGATTTTACCCTGAAGCTCCGGTGTCTCAGCTACAATAGAACAGACTCTATTTGCACAAGGCCATATGTATCCAAATAGTGATGTACAAACTGTAGCAGTATTTTTTCAGAAAATGTGCTTTGCATTTTGGGTGGGTTTTCTGTGCTGC
This sequence comes from Anser cygnoides, assembly GCF_040182565.1. Classification (NCBI taxonomy): domain Eukaryota; kingdom Metazoa; phylum Chordata; class Aves; order Anseriformes; family Anatidae; genus Anser; species Anser cygnoides. Next base: position 27,386,303 of record NC_089879.1, on the reverse strand, counting down.
TATACGGTGAAGGCAGATATTGAGACAGCACATCATGGGATTCACAACAAAACCCAGCAGAAGCTGCCGGAATTCTGGGAAAGGAGAAAAAGAAACTCATAAAACTCTAATTATGCCTTCCATAAGTCATCTTACTCAAGTCAGCATGAAGAGAGCAGTGCTTCAGTACTGCACAGCTGACAAGTCATTAATGCACAGAAGCAGCAGTGGAGATTTTAACAGTGGGTGGCTTTCAAAATTAGCTGCCAAGTGGATTTGACAGGTGTAAAACCCAGCTGCTCCTCCCCGCTATCACAAGAAAAACACCGAGCAGTTGCTTATCGATGGAAGTCTTCTGGCACGGCTTTGCTCATCCTGGGCAGCCACCATTTGGATGGAGGACAAGTACCATGCTGACATCCTTCCCTCGCTGTACAGCCTTCTCAACAGGTATGGGTCAGAGACTTTATTATTGTTATTTATATATGTGTGTGTTTGTAATATACACATATATAAAAACACAAAAATATATTATATATAATACATAGCTTATACTTTTATAATATCTATGTTACCATTTATATAAACAGCAACAAACAGACCGAGTGACCAGACTGATGGAGATGCACAAAAGGCACTGCAAGCATTCATTTATTCCTCCAAAAAAGAAAAAGTTGGATTTCCAAAATACTGTGCTGAAACAGCCAGCAGTACCCACGTGCCTGTATTCTCTCACTACTGCATCTCCAAAGTTGAGCTGATGCTTCTAGTTCCAAGAAGTTCAGATGATCTACAGGGCTACAAAGCCACTTGTTTCCTTCAGCACAAATGGAAAATCTGTTCTCACAAATGCTATGAAAAATCAAAGATTAAGACTTCCCAGCCCATCCCAGAGGCTCCAGCATAGCTTCTGGGTTTCGTATCTGATAAAGCTAACTTTGAGCTAGCTAACTGGGATTTCAACAGCAGTATAACCACCGCAATATAGGTTTTAGCACCAGATACAAAATCAATATGCAAGCAGGTATCCTGCACTGAACTTCCTGCAACCGTGGCTGCTCTGCTACTGCAACCTGCACTGCCCAGCTTGAAGATGGAACCTCATAAAACTCGATTTGTACCTTTTATAGGAATATACATGAAGTACCACCAATATTTCATCACCATCTCTTGAACAGGTGCAGTGACAGCAGTGCAGTCAACTGGGAGCACTGCTTAATGTTACAGTTGAAGGATGATAAACAATATCGAGTTATTCTGTGTGATCCTTGGAGAACAAGATGAAATGCTTTACCAGCAGGAAGCAATCCAAACTATAGAGATCTCCAGGATGCTGTGACATACTAAAGAAGCTTTCTCTAGAGGAACTGCCAAAATGGCAACTCCCAGGCCCACATGATCAAAACGACTTGGGGGTGCTGTTACCTTAAGGCTAACATTTTTAAAAAAACATAGAAACAAAACAAAAGACCACCGCACACTGTTTTATTTGGAATTCCAGCACTCTTCTGGAATGAATTTGACATTAAAAACAATTCACTGCATAGAATTTAATTACAAAATACAGCCTACATATTTTATGTATGGAAGCATGCTTTTAGAAAACTAAATCCTGTCCAAAAATGGTCTTTATTACTTAGAAGTTCAAATTTAGCAATAAAGTAAAACACCACCACTACCAAAAAGCACAAGCTTGCTGTTAGGCAACTCCTTCAGACAAAACTTGGGAACAAACAATTGCTTGCAGTAGCGTAAAGTGAGCAAGAAGCAAGAGGGCCACGTACAAACCCTCCCCGCAGCACGGCTTTCCACTCCGGCACTCTTCTCCCGAGTGCCGTAGGACAACACCCGTATTTCACAACGGAGCATCTGGGGAGACAGATTTCAGTTTATTGCTGTTCATTTGGGGCACGTCCTGGGAAGGTAATGGCCTCTGCTTAGAAGCCTGTGTGGAGAGCACTGGCTCCCAGTAAGCAGTAGTTTAAAAGAGCAAGTGCCAAAGTACACAGGAGGGCTGTGGTACTGCTTGAGACGCTGATGTTCTGTGGGAACATTACAGCAACGCACACTCCAGCAAAATAATCTTTGAACCATCTCCAAGTGCTGTTTCTGCATGTTACTGTCTTTCACAATGCAGCAAAAATCAGGTCACTTATGCTCTGCTGAGTCAGTTACTTAAATTTTCTCTTCCCCAAACTGTAACTGTCCTAAATCTCTCCTAAGAAGCTGACAGTTTCCAAGCATTTTCTCCTCTCTTGTATATATCTCATCATAATCCCAGATTAGCAAGGGATACAAGCAATGAAATTCAGACACAGGGTATGGGGAAGCTGAAAAAATCCACTTGCAGTTTTTCACTGTCTCCCCTGGAAATATTTCCTGCCCTCAAATTTGAGAAATCCTTAGGGTTTTTTCATTTTTATTTATTTAAAAAATTCACACCACTCTGGAGACTGAGTTTTCTCTCTTTCTTACCTTCCACATACATAGTAATCCCTTTTGTGAATTTATTCTCTCTTTCTGCTGGAATATTTTGAACATCTACTGATTTAATTGCAGTATCTACCCACGTATACTTTATTTTCCATTGTGCAGAGGGAAGAGAAGAGGCCACAGTGAAATGAGTGAGTATGCAGGGGGGCAAGTTAGCAGTATCTAAATTAACTCCTTACTTTGAAAGGCACCAGTCTGATTCACGGGACCAACACGTAAAAGAAGTTTGCTAAAAACATTAAAATTAGGCCATCAAGGCATTAAATAAAACAAATTCTTGAGAGATTGAAAAAGTTGTGTTGCACCATGGTATTAAAAGGAATGAACAATGAATGTTCTACTTTCCATCATTGTGCCAAAAATAAGGACAAATTTGTCTCAAGACTATCTGGAAGCTCTACAGAAGGTGGGTGTTCAAACTGGTTTTTTTGGTGTTTTTTTTTTTTCCTTGAATAGTGACATAAATGCCAATGAAATGGCAGGTTATAAGCATTTGCTTGATAGTCCATCATAATCAAGCCAGCTGAAGCAGAATGTGATTGAGCAAAAGGGTTCTGCAAGTGACAGCTAGGACAGAGGGAGAGGAGGGAGGTGGAAAAGGCTACGTAAGGTCAGAGGACAAGTCTATCCTCAACACATCCACAAACCTTCTAACTTAAATTTTGCCACCAAGTACTGTGACACTTAGTCAGCACGTGAACACGTGGATTTGTTCACATCTAACCTGAACAAACGCATCCTCTAGCACCCAGAACAAATCTCATCTCCTTCTGCAGGACGACCTCCTCATTAGCACGATGGTCAGACCCAAGGCCCATGGTCCCACGGGTGCCACCGGCACTGTTCCCTGTAAATCAGCTGTGGGTTCTCACCCTGCGAAAGAGTTACTGAGCACCAGTGAAGAACCACTCTTTGTCCCTGGTTTTGTAACAAGCCTGGCTAAACCTCTGTATTCTCACAGAGCCCTGGGCAGAGTCCCAGGAAAGACTGTTCCCAAGCCACTGGTTTAGCAATGACTTCACTTGTTCCAAAAAAAGTCAGGCAAGCACACATACACTTTTTCTTTTTGGTGGGCTGGGGAATTGAGTTGCTCCTAAAGCCATCCTTCCTTAGGTGATGAGCATATTCAGGGTCTCCTCATTAAACACATTTTAGTTTTAAAATTCATATTCTTCAGAAATATACCACTGGAAGAGAACTGGTTCTTGCTGTATGCCAACCCTGGAACTGGAAGCGATAGAGTTACTGCAGGACTTTGTACTAGTTGAGACCATAGTGCAAATCTCTTGATTTGACAAGCTGAGTGCTGTAAAGCTAGCAAAGCTCAGTCTCCATATTCAAACCATTAGAGAATTAGTATGGATTCTTCTGATTTATTATACATGAGCTTATACTGAATTCACAAGTAAACTCTGGAGACAGCACTGTTTTATTTATAGCTATAACAGGCACCACGTACTTTACAAAACAAGCCATAACCAGCAGAACACACAAAGACCCTGATGACCACATGTGCCTGTACGTAACCTTCCCAGGTATCCAGCTCTGTCCCTCCAGCTAAATGAACCATTCCCCCATCCCACTTCTCACTGAATTTGACTCTATCAAATCATTCCCTCCTTCTTCTTCTGGCTTCTACCCCACAGAAGACTGCCAGTTTCTTCCAAAAGGAAATGGCCAAAATAAAAACACTTTTTCTTCTCCTGTTCTACAAAAGTCTCTTCCATTCTTGCTGCAAGTGCAGCAGTTTCTCATGTGTTCTCCCATTCAGTGCATTCATTTTCCCTTGCCTCCAATTCCAATCCTTTTCTTTCCAGCCTCTTGCACTCTCCTGGCTCCTTTTCCTCAAAAACCTACCATAATCTATCTATCTTAAACTCATTTAATCTTAATTACTTTTTCAATTATCCTTCTTCCCTTATTTTCTTTCCAAAATGATAGAACATGTCCTTTAAGATGGATGCCTAAAATTTCTTTCATTTCTATCTGTAGACCTTCAAAGATAAACTTTAATTTCTGCATGCTATTAAGTTTCCAATACTCTTCCTAAATAAAATCATTTGGAAAAAAAAGGAATTCAGTCTACACCTTCCTATTCTTTGAACACATAGTTGATGCTGTTAAAAAGAACCTACAGTTTAGTTTTCCACCTTGGTGTGCTCTCCCAGGTAGTCTATCACCTTAAACCTGTCTTCCACATTATTTTACCATTCTCTAAAAATCTCTTGTGGCTTCTGTCCTTAATTCTCTCTTTTTTTCCCTCTACAATTTATTTCTAGATATTTTTATGTTCAGTTGGAGAGTGAATAATTAAATTAAAATTGACAGCTCACAAAATCATCCTGTTTGGTCCATATTAATATCTTGGCTCCTTGTTGTTACCCTGCCCACACACTGACTTCCATCTCCCTCGTTGGCTGCTAAGGAGACACCATCGCACTCAAGCCTTCAGACTGAACTGTATCATAGGCGTGACTTCATCACGGATCTGTAACATCCTAATACCCAGACTATTTCTAAACCAGGGAGAAGAAATTAATCACCCTAAAATACAACTTCTCTCTTCCACCCACAAATCAAAAAAAATGTATAATCTCAGTTGCTTCAAAAGTTGCCTTCTGAAGAATTCAAAAGCAATTTTGCCTCATTTATAAAGTATTAGCAACTCTCCTAGCCCATCACTTTGAGCCTGTCACTTTTTTTTTGTACCATTTATTTGTAGCCCCCTTGTTTACCAAACTAAGCTGATGCCTTCAATTTCAACATATTATACAGGCTATTTTTCTTAATCCTTTAATGTGGAAAGACACGCTTCTACTACCCACCTGCTAAGTTTTCAAAATCTGTACTATTTTCCCCATGCTACCCTGTTGGCAGAGAAGTTTTCTTCTGCATTCACATCTGTAGAGCATCTCCAGTAGTCACTTGCAACACCTTTCCCTAACTTCTAGGCTGACATCACTTGTCACCACTGTGTCTTTATGCTTCTCTCTTTACCTGCACTGACTTTTGTTTGTTACATTGCCTGCAAGCTCTCTAAGATAGGGATAATCTTTTCTTCTATGGTTTTATGGCATCCAGGAAGCTGAGCATGGCTTGAACTCAGAAATGCCGTGGCTAATGCTGCCTACGTTCCTGTAAAGCTATTTATGAGCCAGTGCCATTAAAGCTTCATCTGTGTGAGCATTCACATACTGTGCTGTGCTCACCTCTGTCACTAGCTCCAGAAGCCACCCTGCATGGTGGCTTGCAGTTACAGCAGTCAGCTAGGCAGCCAAGAAGTTCTTCTCCAATCTGTCCAGAAGAATCATCTTCACAAGAAGGAAAAGCATTTGATTAAGGCATGAACAGGTCGAGGCCTTACACCTCCTTTCCTTTGCACATAGGTTTTTACAGGTATCTAGTCAACGTTGTCAGTGACCCTGATACGGTGAAGCACATTGATGCCAGTGGGACTCTAGGCTCATTTGCTGTCAATCTGCCACCTCTGGAGTGAATGAGGCAGGAACCCAACCAAGAGAAACAAGAATCTCATAGTGAAAGAAAGTGAGCTCCAGAACCTATCCCTGCCTACGTTACAGTTTCTAAACAAGGCGAAAGAGGTGATACTTCTCATTTCCTTTCTTTCTCAGCACCTGGTTGAAAGGAATATAATCTTAAGAGCACGGCTAGACAAGGTCAGCAGAAGCTGTGCTCCCAGTAGCAGCTACGCCTCAGGCATCCCAACCAGGAGGTGTTGTGACCAAGCTGCATTCTAGCAACTTCATCTATGAAGTGCTCTTTACATTGTATCACACAATGAATACTAAAAGAAATCAGTAATTGTGAAGTGATGATTGCCACCAGAAAAGCCCACAGGAAATTACAGACCTTATCTTCTGATCAGTTTTGAACACCACATGGTAAGTACAGAATATGTTAATCAAAGAAGAGCAAAACAAAAGGTGATTAGCATCTAAATAAACAAGCATTTTCCATTCATTAATAAGGCAAAGATGATGTAGAAAATACTACATAAAATACACCTAAATATTACTTTGCTGCATATGGACTGCATCCAAAATAAAGTTATACCGGAATCTTTTATTTTGGTATTTACTAAGATGACAAGATTGTCAAATACATGAATGACTTTCCAGTATGGTTGCATGCGTGAGAAAGGTTGAGACTTCTCATTCTAACTATGCCAGGACTCAACTTTCAGAAAACATGCATTGTCACATCCACACTGAGGACTTCACATCAAAATGCTGTTGGCAATCAACATTTTTACTACTTTTTCCATTACTTCTCCATTTTTAATGAGCTTTCTTCTGACTTAAAAAAAAAAAAAAAAAAGCCCCTTTATAGAAGTCACCCACTTCGCTACACCAGAGTGTTCAGATAGTCTGGAAGCAACAGAATTACGATGGCGGTCTGGGCACCCTCCCTGTTCCCAGAGACCTGGCATGCTCAGTGCAGCTCTTGACAGGGAGCAGAGCTCCGGGAGGTCTCTATGGAAGGCATCTGCTCTAATTTGAGTAAATATTCTGTATCTGCACTTTCCCTCAAACATGGGTTTTCTGGAACGGGGATGGATGACCAGAGGGTTTGACTCAGAAAACAATTGTTAGAACAATTGCAAACAGGCCAGGCACAAATGCTGAGACCTTGTCTTCTTTAGCATCTGGAAACTGTGACCTAACAAGCTGTTTGAGCCCCACTTTGGACTATATGATTTCAATCTGGTTTTGAAATGTAAAAACAAGAGGTGGATGTAAAATAACAAAGTACATAGATAATAAATTCTAGCTTGCTAGCAGATTTTAAAATACTGATCTCAACCAAGGAGACATGGGTAGTTTCAAAGAGCAAGTGACATGACTCTAAAACTACAAATTCTTGCTTGAGAATTTAGTAACATGAAACAGAGTATTTGCCTGTGCAAGCAAGTATGTGAAAGATCCTGTACATCCAAAATATTATCATTTCACACATTAACACAAACATCATAAACGAGTCAAGTAGGAATATTACGAGAAAAAAGTCCCATCCTAAACCATTTATGCGTCTCTGCTACCACCAACATTCCTTGAACAGCTTGCCTCATGACATTCAGAATGACAGTTCTAGCCGCAGCTCCAGAGAAATACACATATATTTTAGAAAGTCCTCAGAGACAACAACATGAAGGGAATACTTAAATGAAGCACAGAGACACAGCTAAGATCCAGAGAAAAAAAATACCTAAATCCATTGCAACAACAAATTTATAAAAACCCTGGACTGAAGTTACAGATACTGAACTTAACGTCAAATATACCTAACACTTCTCCCATTCTCTTCACCATTTTGACAAACCTGGGGGAGCTTCCTTTTCACCTGACAATTTCAGTAATCTTTCCCAACCCTCTACAGTGGAAAAATACCAACAGGTTCCTTAAGTCTCATATCTACTGATCTTCTAAAGACTTTGACAGCACTACAATTTTTTTTGGAGCAAAAAAAAAGGAATACACAGTCATTCCTCAACAGATTATCTCATCAGATTCTTGATATTCATCAGGTCTACCTAAAGGCGTGTCAAAAACAAACAGAACCTCCTAGCAATTCTCTCAGCAGCTTTATATTTGGGCATTGATCCAGGGAGAGGAAGAGTCACAAGTATCACCTCATAAGCCAGGAAAGCAATTGTCACTTTATTGATCTTTGTTCACTTTTCTCACCTTTCTGAACTTTGACTCAAATTCAGCTCCCACAAAAAAAGGTGTTACAAGTTTAAGGGTTTATTTTTCACCTCAGTTTCAATCTTCCACAGAACAGATCATATGTTGCCAGCTACTAAGTTAATATTTATAAAATGCTTTGACTACGCAAAGTGACAATAGTTCTACTGTGTCACTCAGACTAGTTTTGCCATGCTCTAAGTCGATTCAAAAATGAATGACTTATCACATATCACACCCACCCTTTCAACCCAAGTGATTTATTAATATCTTCTTATCTTTTTTTTTTTTTAAACTCTCTTCCCCATGCTCACCTCTTTCCACCACCATCGTGACCGAAGTAAACTAGACAGTTTCCCAAGGAGGATAGCATTAGAGAGATTAAAATCATTTAGTAAACAGGATTGCTCAAGTGTCTTACCAATGCAGGCCATTGAATTTGTTTGATCTTTGATCCCTGAGTCTGGCTTGGGTCCTTTCTTTTCGCCCAGACCAGCTGGTACTCCACCAAGAAGGTTGCAAAATCTTCATAAACTTTAACCCATTCTCGCTTTTCCCATTCGAGGTCATCAAATTCCACATATACCTGGAGAGATGTAAAAGCAGGAAGATGTACGTTATTACATGTACTCAGCATGTGCACATCTACATGCACTTTTGAAAGCACGTGTTTTAAAATGTAACGTTAAGAGCTTAATATTATCCCTTTTACTGTTATGGCATTGAAATGATATAATTAATTCAGTTCCTGCATAGAATTTTTTCTTAGCAGAGCATGTGTGCTAAAGAGAGAAAGGGTACGTTTGCCAAAACATTACTGTGAATATTGGGTGTCTTATACCATGAAAGAAAAGTGTAACACTAAATACTTGCTAGAATAATTCAATACATACAGCTATTTATATAAGTACGTTTTGAGAATACTTACTGTTATCTGTTCAAATATTTCTCATACTTAAAAGTAATTAATGCAAACTAATCAACCAAACAAAAAGCACAGTTTCAAAGAAAAAACCCGCCAGCTGGAACAGCACCAGAAAGGACACCATAATCCTGCAGTTACGTGCAACTCCAACACACAGTACCCAACTCCAAGCTCCACCAGCAGAAGCAGCTCAGTATCTTGACATTCCTATCCTTCTGGGATCCCACTCCTTTTGGGTTAAAACAAAAGGAAAGGAAACAAAAAAAAAAAACCAAAAACATACTTTTTGTTTCCAGCTAAATTAACGTGGAGCCAATTTGCATCCATTTGATCTTTTGTCACCCCTGCCCTATACATTACACAGTTCTCCCCGACACGTACTTGGAGAACCACCGTACTGTCCCTCAGCTGCATTTACTAAGCTGAACATGCCAAGCCTTTTGTCTTTTCTAGTAAAAGAAAGAGGGTACTTGCAGGCAAAAAGCTATCCAAAGGTTACCTTCATTAGAATGCAAACTTTTATAAACGCATTGCATTTCAAAATCACAGAATTAGAAGAAACACACGCATAATTTGGGAAAGAAAATGACTAAGAGACATCAGTGTATTTTACAATGCTACCAAGAAGAAACATTCGTCATTATACCAAACACCACTGTCAGAAAGGGAAGATGCTCTGCTACACTCCTGAATTTTGCCTCTTAGTCACACCCAGGGCAACTTCTGAAATCGGAGTTTCTTCCTCTATCTCCTTCTGAGAACTTACATCACTCTCACCAAAAAACTCTTGTCTTTTTAACTTTGGTTAATTTTAGGCCTGCAGCATACTTCCTTGTCTAGACTTCCCGTCTCACACTTCCAAAATGTGTGTTATATAGTGCTCCTTCTCATCTTGTCCTTCTCCCTTCTGCGTACACAACTTAAGGTTATGCCAAGCCTCCTCACACTCCTGTATCAGAATTCATCACCCCAGTCCTCCCCACTCACAGCCATTCTTTTTTAACCCACATCACTTCCATTCTATTCCTACACGCTTTCTTCCTTTCTCTCTGAAGGCAGTGCTTGGATTACAATGACAACTTACTGCAGTTATTTTCTTCGTAGCAGCCCCCCATCACATCTCCACTTAAAATCTGCCCAACTATAAGGGAAAACAGAACTAGTTTCTTCTCCTCCCACCAAGCTCCCCTCACTCAGGCTGTCCATCTATTTCCCACAGCCTCCATGACCTGGGCAGAGGGAAGGCAGCCGTCGCTCCCTGCTCCTCCAGCCCTCTGCCAAACGCTGACAGCTGGACATCCCTGTCATCCTGAAGGCTCTTGGTCACCACTCTCACACCTGTGGCCAACTGGTCTTTTCACCTCTCGTTTCATCTTACTTCTCTCTCATTTGCCTCCTCGCCTGAACTCTGAGTCATGGCAGAGTGCACGGGGCAGCCGCCTGCATCAAGTGTTCTTCCTTCTGTATTTCCCAAGCACAGCGTTTCCCCTCCAGATTCCCTAGATCCTTGTCTGGAATTTCTGCTGTTTGCCTGCTTCCACTGCTCCAACATCTAAACCACCCTGCTCAGCCACAGTCACTCCAAAACTCTGTTTCACCTTGTCCATCAACACCCTACCCTTTTACCTTCTCCTTTGCCCATTTCACTCACTGAAACTCTTCTACAGAGAGAAGAGTAGTAGGAAACTACTACTAGCCCTTGCAGTGACCTTCGTATCAGACCTACTGGGACAGGTCATACAGAAAGTGATCCTCCTGCTTCAGCTTCTTCATTATTAAACCATCACCTGTTATTCCAGCAACAAAGTAGAAAGCAATAACAAAACCTCAAAAGAACTGGAAATTGACACTTCTCATTAAAAGGCACAATTTTCAAAACCTAACAGAAGTTATAAAATGTATAATGAAGTTACAGTAATTTCACAATCAAAACAGATTTAACAATAAACATACTCATGCTTTAAAGCATTGGCAGAAAAACATCATATCTCAAATCTTCTCAGAAACACTATCCTGAGTTTGCAGCTGCTTTGAACCCTTCTAAAGGGAAACTCTTGCAATTGAGCAAGTGACAAGATTTAAAGACATCCTTCAGTGAGAGTACAGTCCAAATCATTCCCTATAATCATCTTCCTCTTAGCCCCTCTTCCCACAAATTCCACCCAACTATCCCAGGCTGGTCAAACCACTGCATTTTAGTATCTGGGAAGACACTTAGCTTGGATAGCCTATTAACAGGAGGTTGAGCACGAGACTTCACACAGCAGTGAGTTTAAAAATAGGAGGCAAGGGGAATCAAGTCAGTAAATGTTTTTGAAAAACACAGATAAGCCTAAACTGGAGTTAGCAGTTTAGAAACCGCCACGCTAAAACATACTGTGTCTTCTGGACACTAGCCAAAGCTTGTGGATAGCTGTGATACAATCTAGTGTTTGTGTGCAAGTTTTGCACCCCAAATAAACTGAAATCCGGTGCAACGACAGTGGGAGTTATTGCTGAGCTATCTGCCGAGTCTCCTGGCACCGTATAATTAGATCTTCAAAGGAGCAGTTCCAAGAAAAGTGAAGAATGGAGCGTGGCACGGAGCCAGTCTGCCATTGCCCAGGGCACCATATTCCTCCTCTAGCAAGGCGCACACACAACCTTACTTGGGAATTGCTTCTGCCAGCTTTCACCACAGTCAGGTTTTGATGCCAAGATTATTAACTACATCTTCTGGCTTTTCAAAGTTCATTTCTGAAAGGCAGAAACAGCACAGACAAAACACGGAGCCCAACCCTTCACCCATTCATTTTTATTTTTTTCGCAAGCAAATAATGTGCTTAAAACAGGAAAATGCATTACCAATTTTTCGGAGGCAAAAGTAAAATCTCTGAAGAGAATAGGCTTCCTCTTTCTCTGGACACTAATCTACCACACAGAGAAGAGCTGTATGAATTTATGAAAGGGAGTAAAGGGAATACAAAGGGGAGAGAATAAAAAAAAGCAATCCAGCAACCTGTGCCAACAAAGCAAAACATGGAGCCAAACTAAGACCCACTAAGGAGTGTGAAGGCTGGAAATATTTGATCTTTCTTGCTTCACTGATTAAACTCTGTACAGCAAGAAAGTCTCCAACATCTGCCTTCTTAAGAATAGATGTTGATTTTGAGATTTTTCAGCCAAATTTTGCTTCCTTGCCTTGTCAGCTATATAGAAGTTTGTTTTGCCAGAGCGGCTCAAGCTTTCACACCACGTATGCACTGACTTGCACAAAAAGAAGAAATTCCCACTGGGACGATATTATATTTATAATTGGCATTAATGTGCTAATTTTGTAACTCACTATTTTCCAACAGGAAGCAGCATAAGCCTTTAGCATGTTTTTCCAAGTAAAGCAAGACAACAAATTAATTTCCAACGGAGTCAGCCAAACAATTGCAACAAAATATTGCTGTTTCAAAGCCAGAACACAACAATCGGGGTGAAATTTTCAACATACAGAGCCATGATCCAGACTTTTCCAGTCGCTTCTGCTCCAAATAAATACGCCTGACCAAACAAATCCTGAAACCTTTTAAACGGTCATGAAACCATCTCTGCCTTCCAGCGAAGTCCATGTGTATTGCTGGGAAGCAGACCACGCGCCGTCCACTTTCTTGAAACCACCTGAGTCAGCGGCAGCCGCTCGCACCTCCTGCACGCAATAGCAGCCCATACGCTGCCCATGGGTGGCTTTGTTTTGAAGAGGACACTGCTAATGACCCAAAGGCTGACTGCAAATTTACTCAGCCCTAGTAATAGCTCCAGGCAGCACAGCTACAAAAATCGCTTAAAAAGTTGCATCATTTTAAGACAAAGTGTTCTCTATTAACAAGCAAATAGAGTGCCGCATAACATTTATTTACTAAGTTTCTAAGCCAATGTGTGAAAATGATTCATTTTAGCAGATTTGTATTTAACAGAGCACAGGTTATGTTTTCCTCCCTAAGGGAGGACAGCCGCCCAAGTCACCGCTCTTCCAGTGCCACATCGAGGTCTGCCTGGTGAAAGGCGACACACACTTCCCTGCTTCTCACCAAAGGACTGTTACCAAAATATTTATGTCTAGCACGATTAATCTTTTTTTTTTTTTTTAAGATGCATTTAATAGAGCAAATAAAACACTTACCCTTTTGTACCACACTGAATAGTCTTTCATTGACACAGATTTGACTACTGGCTTCAAGGTGAGTCCCAGGGCATATCCCATTGAGTTTTATTCTTAACATTTTTTAATTAAGAGAGACTATTACACTATGCACAACTATATTACATAAACATAAGGGCTGAGAATTCAGAATTCAGGTGCTAAAAATTATCTGTGATAATCAAAAGTCTTTTAGGCCTATCTTTTAAGTTGTGTAACTAAATCCTAGCACGCAATTAACCATCCAAAACTAGTTGCCAGATAGCTTGTTTCCCAACCCTGTGATGCACAGTGATGTAAAAAGAAAAACGTAAACCTTCCATGTAATTTAGTACAGGCTTGCCTGAAAACGTGTTAAGTATAAAACAGACATGTTTTCAGTGGCGATAAAATCTCTCAAGTTTTTGTTTTTTTTTTAAAACCACGTGCAGCCATTTGGGCTTGAAATGGGCAGCGATGGTTCCCGAGGTACCAACTCCACACAGCTCTGACGTTTTGCTCAGCTCCCCTGGTCTTCCTTAGCGTTTTATGTAGTTGAAAATTAAAACCAAGTATGCTAGGCTCTGAGAGATTTCCCTGCCTACATATTGAAATGGATGTGATTGCCAAATATCTAACTGGTATAAACTAAAGCTACTCATAAGTACACAGGGAACAGAGCCAGTAAGAGTGTTTTTATAAAACTTAATCTTCCCATCCTGTTCCCAATATCCTTGCCTTCTCAGGTTTTTACAGATTGTTTCTTTGATGGAAATAGCATTACCCAGCAGCCAAGTCTTTCTAAATATATCTTTAACTAATCAAATGCAATCAAAGCACAATTTACTATAAAGCAAAACAGCTTAACACAGTAAAATTATTACTCTGTTATACAAGTACTACCCATTTCCGCATGGAAAAGCGATGAAATTGCAACCAAAGACAGAAGAAGGGTTTTGGTTTAATAAAGAGCTTGCAACGTAGTTACATACTACCAAAATTCCCCCAATCTTTCTCACTAGCATTTCAATTTTCATAGTCACTCTACACTAAAAAAACTCTTAAAAGTATCATCATACTCCTTTGCTTTATATATTGAAATGCTATATATTTGTATTTTACAAACCCTACAAGCAAAACAATATAGGAAAAAGAAGCATATCTGAAAACAGATTGGCATCAGTCCACACAGCCTAACAACACCCTAAGCAATTGTTGGAATAGTAGCAATGGATTGGTCTTAAGCTACCACATTCTTCAGGATTAAAGGATGAGTTTTATTGCCTTTATTTATTCTTAAGAAGAGTCAGCATTTTCATTTTTACCACAAATCTAGAACAAATTTTTTAAGCACAAATATTTCACTTGTATTTGTATACCAGAAAGTATTTACTTTCAAGGAACAAAGCAATACTAAATGTACTGAGTATTTTTAGCAGGGGTGAGCAGACACCCACAGTGCCACAGTAAGCCTTTAGAAGATGTGAAAAAATTCTTGATAAAGTTGGCATACATCTATTAATCAGACTTTTGGAATTCTTCCACCATTTAAGGAACATTATAGTTTGTCTCAAAAATGTAAGACCTCTGCTTTAACCCAATTACTAGGAAAAAGCTGTAGAGTAAGGCACGTTTTACAGCAAAGAACATGGAAAGCTTTTTCGAAGACTGGACAAAATATTTACAGTCTTACGCTATTACATCACTTAATGCATGTTGACATAAGACATTAAGTCTTTGTTGTTTCAGAGCTCCCTGGAAATCTCCTTTTTAGAAAGGCGACAGTTCAGGGTCTGTGCAGCAGGAATGGAGGCCAGCACCCCACAATGAAAGGCTGCCCCCTGCCTTTTGCCACCTGCAGGAAGGAAGGAGAGTAGAAGGTACAAACACCCAGCCTGAGAGCATCTGCTTAAAACTAAAATCTATTAAAAAACTGGACATGCACGCTTGCTGGAAGACATGTCATATGTATGCCATGCACAGGAGGAAACAGGAACAGATGTAGCTAAGAATACATGCTTCAATAAACATGAATTTTCAAGGTAGCTTCCTTATATCAAGCTTTAAAAATCAAACCCTACAAATACACAGAAGCATTTAAATAAAATCATTTCTTTCAGGCAACTAATAGTCTCAAGATATACTATTGGGGAATAATAAGCATAGAAACAATCAGCATACACAATTTACGGTTAATTTTGAAATCCTGATTTTCTATTCCCTGAAATGCGTGCCTGAACATTGACAATAAAGTAGCTTTTGCAGAAATGCAGATAAAAATGGTTGCAAAACTGAAGAAAAATACCAGTAGTATTGCAACAACCTGCTGCAGTCTGTAGCCTGGATTGCTAAGCAACCAGCATATCATGTAGAGTGTAAAGTAGGATTGCAGGGAAGATGAGAGTACAAAAAAAAGCCTCCTACTTGGACGCCTCAACACTGTCTTTGAAAAATAACAAAAAACATGTAAGACATGGATGTGTCTTTCATGCATAAATTTAAAATATGTATTCCAAACAGAAAACTGAAGAGAGAAAATATGAATTACACTGAATTGAAAGAAAAAATATTTATTAAATGCTATTTAGAGTCCTCAATGCATTTCTCAGAACGACTTGTCTCTCATAAAGACAGTCTGCAGGAGTGCAAAATTTATTTAAAAAGTTGTTTGAATCACTTATGTACTTAAAATATTTGACACATTTATTTTGCAAACCTTTTCTCCAATTTCATATGGCAAAGTGACGTGCAAACCGAAAATTAAATCATGACTGTACTGGGCTTACAAGCAAGCCTAAGCCAAGTAGTACCACTTTCAAACGTTTTAGATTCCAAAACATACACTGAATTACTTATCTAAAATGAGAAATAAAAGTGACATTACATTTTTAAGAAAGCATTAACTATTAAATCATAGCAGCACCTAGTTAAAATATATCCATTACTCAAAAACTTCCTGGTCCTTCAGGCTCAAAAAAAAGTCTTACAAATTCTTTGTCATCACACAATGTAAGGAAACTTTTGTATTATCTAAATAACTGAATTTTTAAAAACAACTATTAAGAAACATAAACACTACAGAAAGCCTCCATGCCCAGTTTAAAAACAACGTGAATTTTGTGTTTGAATCAGACAATTGTGAATTTGGATAAGGTAAGAACTATTACACATTTCTATAATTATTATTTAGATGGCCAGTTAAAAGCAACATGTGCATAGAGGCCTATTTTGAAAGTCATACTACAGTTTAATTCCTGTCATGTAATTACAGATTGAAATTTTGCAGCAATGACTTTTTAAATATATGATACTGTTTTCAAACTATATACATTTCACACTTGTAGATCTGACTGAGCCAACTGAGTGGGGTTTGAACCACATAAGGCACTGGTAATTAATTTCTAAATATTCGTGGCTTTTAGTCCATTGTGACAGTGCAATAGCTTGCTAATGAAGGTATGGTTAAAGTTCGCGTAGCAAGTTGTCAGGGGACACAGAGCACTACAGGAGGCTGGGCTGAAGTGCATGGAAAAAGCAACTGGTTACTCTCCATCTAGATTTCATGATTTGCCAGTGTTCCTGAACCACAAAATCCAAGCTATGGACAGTAGCATATCTCTATCGAGGCAGGACAGTTCACTGAATCGCTGGCTGGCAAGGTATGGCTAGAAATGGGAAGCACTGCAACTTCAGTCCCCCAGACAGCCTGACCACGCGCAGCTTGGTGGCTTCAGGAGACGCCTCGCACCTAAGCAGAACGCCACGATGATTTTGTGAGCTTTTCAAGTGTCTTGGTCCAGCTGAGTAGTCCAGAACTGAACCACTGCTAGGGGAAATCAATAAAAGTGCTAAAAGCGCAAGGTTTACCCCATTTCTACCAAGAACAGAAGTCTAATTAGCTAACTTCAGAGGTGAGTCATCTTTCCAAGGTGTAAAAGACTAACTCCTGGATTAGACCCAGACCTAGAAGTATTTATCAGCATCTATCCAGGCAGAGGTTCCATGGGTTTTGCACTGTTGCATAGAAAGTGATGTCCTCCCAAAGCCACCTGAACACACACCGATTTCAAACAACAAATCTTTGTTTGAGGTCAAACAAAACAGAGACTGTAAAAGAAAAGCAAGCGTTTGGGTTGTATTTCAGTAACTGCCTTGAACTGCCTGAACTGCTCTTAGAAGAGCAGGCCAAAGAAACCAGTAGTGGGCTCTCAAGCAATTCCCCTTTTGTCAGGCAAAGCCAGGAATACCAGAAGGACACCAGCAAACCTTTATTCCGGTGAAAAACAACACCGGAGACAGATGGTGAGCAGGTCCTGTTCGTACCAGCAACGTGTTGTCAAGGCCTGCTCCTGATCCCAGCAGGAACAGGATCAGACACCGCAGAGGATTCACTGCACTTCTTCAGGCAGCTTACAGGAGTTATGAGGAGTATGCGGAAATATCACAAGAGTAGTCAGGAAACTAAGGGAAAAAAATCATCTCGCACAGACAGTACATTATATTCTAGATAAATTATTTCCAACTACAAAATTGTGGTTCTTCTCCGGTCTGATGACAATGAAATACTTGCTCCTATAACCAAGGCCAATAACCTTAAGTAATAAGCCAACCAAATGATTCTCAAGTAGATTTTTTTTTTTAATAAAATTCTCCAGAAGTATCAAGTCAAGAATCCTTAAATGTAAAAGAAATATGGTTAAATGCTTATCTCCCTCACTGATTATCCACTAAGATGCTGGAAGATATTTCCCATAAGTTTATTCCTTCATAAAAGAATTAGAAATATTTGAGTAGGGAAGCTAGTGTACTATATTAATTAATTTAAAGCCTAATTTTACATCAGAGAAGATATTTCTACCCACCGTCTTGACAATAACTTGTTGTCTCCCTTCTTCTTTGCGAAGTGCTATTTATAAACCAAGTCTGCAACCTGTTTCTCCTAGTCCTGTCTAAATCAGGTCTAAGCCATCTAATAAAGACAACAAGTAGTTTCTAAATACTACCTAGCTAGGACCCAGTCATATTTTACTTATTTTTTATTCTAGAAATTTGAATGACAGCCTCCTTAAAGTCTTCCCCTCCAGTCCCATGCCAGCACTCAGTGCTATCTCACACGCAGATCCTCTCTCTTCATTTTGGTCAGATTACTTGCTACCATTCCAGCCTTTGGGTTTCCATCTCCTCTGTAACTCATCTCTCAAAACCACATCTCTATTTCTTTTACATTATTGATCTTTGTCTACCTCTTTGTAGTGGCAAGCCATCCCTCATTCAAAAATAAACGCTCAGATAATCTTCCTGATGTATCTAGAAGCTCCAAGACACCTGCTAACAAAGGACTGTAACCAAAACTTACAGAAGTCGGCTTCTTTCCTACGGATTAACTGCAGCATTAGAGAAGAAAAAAAAATCTACACTGAAAGGCTGAAGATTCAAAAGACCAAGATTTTTCAGGTGAGTATGTTTTTCCTTTGTTTTTCTGTTTGAAATTGAATCCCAAGGCTAAACTTTACACAGAGAAGAACTAGGTCATTACAGTTCCTATTACATCAGTGCATAAAGGTCCACAAACCAGGATCAAGGTTCATTCTAGCTCTGAACTGAGGCATCTCCAGTATTACTAAATGGGCAGCGGAGATGAAGACCAGGAACACACATGAGCAGACGACATCAGGAAACACCCTGCCAAAATTAAGCACCATTTTGGGATCAGAATGAGGAGCACAAGCACAGCTTCTCCTTTTTCCTACAGTGTCTTAATCTACCTCTTGAGCCTCCTTGCCATAACAGCCACTGCTCAGTTACAGGTATCTGGTATTTGATTAGCTATCTGACCAAAAAAATACAACTCTAAAAGTAGTATGTAAGCTATAAGTAAATGCAGCAGTACTGTCAGTCATTTAGGCACCTTTAATCACCTTTTCCATCTCACTGTCCTATCTAGTTGTTTTATATCAGAACGAAGACCCACTAGTAATGCACACAGCCTGCTTGGTCCCAAGTTAACCAAATACTTAGCTTTTATCAGTGTATTACAAAAGATAGACTAATAGACTTGCTTTAAACAACAAACTTTAGAGATTCATATTAGAATTGGGATTTTTGTAACTGATTTCATGCCACCAAGCAAATCACCATCTCTGCTTCAGTACCCATACTGTAAAACAATCATTTCAACCCAGTTTTACCTGCTTTGACCACAAATTCTTTGGGAACTGACATATGTTTCTGTGACACCAAATGTAATGGAGAACTAACGTCAGCGGGCTTCCAGGTGCTACTGAGGTGTCCCAGCGCAAATCCCTTTGGATCACAGAAATACAAGGACTGGCTCCTCTGAACAGCTGGCCACTTTGGTGCTGCTGCTGCTAAGGTCAGAGCATAGGAATGACTACTTCAACCAAATGGAGCTCTTGATGCGTATCAGCTTTAGCAATGAAGGGGTGGAAAGTACTTAAGGTTACAAAAACTGTTCGTGACCCAGATGCAAAGACCCTCTCTCTCTCTCCACAATTGTCTGCTAATGTTTCTCAGAAGATGCACTTTTGCACTCATCTATTTTTTTCATTCTGCAAGCAAATTTTTCGAGTATGCTAACAAGGTGGTTCAACCTTTTATAGCCTACCTAATCTTTAGCCAAGGTATTAACTAGTCTCAGTACCAAAATTCTGTTTATAATTTTTACCTTAATTGCATTAAAAAAAAAAAACTCATACCTTATTTTAGAATTAAGAATTGTCCAAATCTCTAATGTATTACATCTCAAAAAAAGGGAAGAAAACAAGTTTTTTCTGCTCTCCCAGTAAAAATTTTTGCAAAGATTTTTTAAGGGAGAACAATAGATTCCTTGATAATATCGACAGTACAATAGAACAAGCAGATAACACCACCAAACTGTTAACACTTAAGCTCAGAAGTAAAGATGTAAGAACAAAACACAATGAGTATACATCAAAAGCTGTTTAATGAATCCAACAAATAGTCTTAATTATTGCATTAGCTACCTCTGACTAATTCACTCATGAAAACCTCATAGAGGCATTTCCCTATAACAACAGCAGGGAAAATATTTTCAAGCAACTGGTGTTTTAAATATTGCAATGTTAAATCAAAAGCAAGCTTGTTTATGCACAATGGTTTTATAGACTGTAACTGTAAGAGCCGTGCCTGTGTTTTAAAACAACAAAAAAAATCCTCCCTGCAATTCAAAATGCATGCTAGAGAATAAAGAAGCATTAATTCAGAACTGTACATGATTTGCTCACCATCTGTGCAAGTTTCTGGAAGAAAATAGCTTTTCTTTACGTCCAAGGCAGCTTTTAAATGCTAGAAATGATACATATGATAGATTACCTACTGCATTGACTCCGATATTTATGAAAGTTTATTAAATCCTTTTAGAATTGAACAATTAAAATGGGAGGCCTGAAGTATGCATATAAGTACGGGCAACTTTTCATCTTTCCCCTTTCTCCTCTGTTTCCCCAGTAACATCTCGGTGGTTTAAAATCAAGATTTAGTTTTATGTATCCTTTGATTCAACCTTTGCTACAGACAGAAAATGCTGAACAACCTCCCCCAGATTTTTAGCACTCAGCATGTATTTGCAAGACTTTTTTTTTTCCTGGGATGCTTCCTTGTAATTTTGATAATCACTTCACTACTTAAGCTTAGATTTTAAACAGAATCTTTAAGTTTCACCATTAGCTAGTTCTTCTTTGTGACAAATAATATTAACGCACCTCAGCTCCTCCACGTTTTCTGAGTGATTAAATAATGTTCCCTCCAGGAAAAGGAACACACTACATGAAGATATTTTTGACTGCAGGAGTCTCCAGCTGCAGAATTGTTAGTGGTGTAAGATAACAGAAGTATTTATCGATAACAATAAAGATGTGAATCTGTTTTCGAAATAGATCAGAGAAACACACCCAAGGTTTCTACTTTGCTTTACCAAATAACTTCTGCTTCGCTGTACCAACTACTTAAAACTTGAATGTTATTTCTAGCAATCAGTCTCACTTCCTTCAAACTGTACGTACAATAGACCATGTGCTCCAGAAGACCACCTGCGAATGAGAAAGGAAATCGTGAAATTTCACCTAATCATCCAAGGCAAAAATATAGGACAGACGTCCTTCCTCTACTTTCAACAAATATATTAATACTGTATTAAATTAAAAGAATGTGATAAACATTTTTGAAGGTTATGTTCATTATTGGCTTTCCCGTGGCTTTGAATACACTTGTTTCACTGCGACCTCTTGTATCATAACCTGTTAAGAGCATTAAAAGCACAGCCAAGGCCCGCAATCATTCAACTGCAACATGCTTTGACTAGATAATAGTTCTCAGTATCACACACAGATACGTACTCTAGTATTTTTATTCGGTGTATGTATGAAAAATAATGGATAAAAAAAAGCTATGTTTTCCTTCTGTGCACTTCACTTCCAATAACACCAGTAAGGCCATGATGCCTTACCCCCAGTCACTGGGCTGAAAAAAGGAGGGGAGGAGGGAATGCTACCGATAAAACCCGTTCCTAAATGCCCCTTCGTATGGGAAGGCAGAGGTCACTGACAAAGCAGTCAGACAACAGAAACCAGCATATAACCCACTCAGGGAATCCCTCACAGACACTACCATCACTACCTCACTATCAGATCAGGAGACAAAGGTTGAATAAACAAGATTCAGAGGTAACGTTAAATGCACTGAACACAGGCAAGGAGAGGTTTTCTAGTTTTGCCCTTAAGAAATGACCAGAACACTGCATATAGCCAAAAAACCCTTACTATGGTTTGGTACATGAGAGTATTAGATATCAAAACGAGCTGCCAAAGAACATTGGCACAAATTCATGGGAATCAAAGAAACATACCCGGTGAGTCCCGTAACACTGCAAAAATGAAGTGTGCTTGAGCACTGAGAGCAAAGGGCAGAGATTCCCAAGCTTTCTAACGTGTGTGGCTTTTCTTACCATCACATCCCTTCCTTTCTACCTTTGATTAAAGCAAACAAACATATGTCAACAGGATACACTTTGTCCAAGAGAGTCCACAATGGCAGAACTGGTTGTTTGGTTATGGATACCACTAGCTTTCAGTACTAGCTGCTTTCTTAACATGCTTTCTGTATCCAAGATGTTAGGAAAAAAAAGAAATCTCCCACCCCCCAAAAAAGCACACAAGTATGCAAGTTATCTAAAGCCAAGACAAGATCAATCCTTTTGCAATTACTTGATTTTAAAACTTAAACCCAGAAATAGGCAAATTGGTCATTATTTTTTTTTTCCTAATGAACCTCTAATCCTTGAAATAATTTTTCTTCCCACATGCAACACACTGAAAAACAATTGTAAAGCTCTGAGGAAAGCCAGCACCTGCAGGAAAAGGCTTAATCTGGCAACTGCTGGTGTTGTTGAGTTATTCGTCACATAAATCTCTTATTAAGTCCCACCTCTTTCCTGTAGCTCTAACTGTTGGAGTTTGAGAAAACAGACCTCGTTTCATGCTCAACTCCCACCACTAAGCAGCTGAATCTCCTACGTTACTTAGAATACTGTTCGTGAGAGCAGACTTCACATGGAGTCATGCAACATCCTGTTCCAAGCCAAATGCTCCAGATGGGATATGTTTCACTGCTGCCTCCCCCTCCCCAGCCCGTTTAAGCTTGTTCTTTTTTCTTTGAAAGCATTTATCCCAAACTGATGCTCTAACAGCATGCTAAAACTGACCTTTGAAGAAAAATACAGGCATATCACAACTTGCTTAAAATCTAAATATTCGTGCTACAAAAAAAAAAAACATTTAAATTATCAAAATATTTGTATCAGCTAGTCAGTTATCAAAACCACATGTATAAGAAAATAAATTACTCGATGCAGCTCAGGAAAATCTGCCTTACTTCAGAAAGTTTGCTAATCATTTAAAAGCTTAACATTGTCACGCACGTTACTAATCTAATGGAAGTTCTCATCGACAAAACAAGGAAAAAACTGTCTAGTCTGCTGATCACTCTGAATGCTGGCAATTTCTCAAACATCTGCTAAAGGTCAGATTTCCACTGCATGGAACCAATCAATGAAGCTACACAACACTCCCAGCGCCATTGGAAGTGCCAAACAAAGACCAGTGTTTTACATAAGCAAAGAAACTCAGCCTGAAATCTTCCAAAACACTGCTAGCAAAGTCTTCTCTTCTGTCGCCACACAGTACTCGTCTACCTGGCAAGGACTCCTAGAATTAGTGCAGTTTTGCTTTTTATCGCAAAAACAAGTCACTGCTAACCCGTCTCTTTCTGCATTGTTTAATAGTGTACAGCTCCTAACACGTACACAGGAACGTTAGGGAAGGAAAAGAGAACATCTTCTGATTTAAATGTAAAGGGTTTGTTTGGTTTTGTTTTTAATTTAAATACTAATCACTATATAAATGAGCAGTTTCAGCAAACTGAATATTCACAAAATTGGTGCCTGTGTTTCAGCTCAGCGACTTCAAACAAAACCCACCCCTGCTCAATTCTAAAAACAGATCTTGGAGTTAAAAATCAGGCTGAGCTCATAAAACTGTCCTAAAATCCTTACTAAGCAACCTCAGAAATATAATCCCAACGTCCTACCAGATTAGGGAATTGTCGTCTCCCGCTAAAAACAGCATGCTCTAGATTTCAACAGCTTATCGCATGCCATAAGACCGGTGTTTTAGCAAGAGCATATGCATAAGAAATAAGTGATCGATTCCGATGCTGCTGAAAAGCTGAGCTTGTTCTATTTTTACAGATAAAACAATTTTATATATGGATAATCTGGCATTGATTTACAAGAAAAGCCTTCCACACACTGGATAGAAAGACCAATAACAAAACACTCTGATGCAATTTGGGGATTTCTTATTTATTTATTTTCAACTCCTGCGTGTGTTGCTAAGTGATCTTCAAACTACAATTTTACTTTTTTTTTTTAAATCCACTTTAACTTCAGAGGAAACACGGATAAAAGAAGGGAGGCAGAAGTCCCTACTCACTCCAATAAATTCAACAAATATTCTCTTGCATTCCTTCTAACTCAGCAGCTATTACAGTAATAGTGTGGTGGTGCTGCAATCCTAAATGAAGGAAATACGCAATTTAGAATATACATATCTATTAAAAAAACAACCAGCGAGGACATCTCCACACAGTGAGAGCCTTGTGCCTATCCCTGGCCGTCCAGCGCTGCAGCCCTACCTCTGCTGCCTCCCAGCTTTGCTCCTGAGCCTGGCACTGCCTGCCACAGCCAGGACAGGGCACCCCGGGGGCGCCCTGCCAGGAGGAAGGCAGCTCCAAGGCGTGGGTCAGAGCAGGAGCACCGTGCCAGAAACCAGTGCTGCCTGATGGATGCTGAAGGCTGTGAGGAAGACAAGGCCATCGCGCTCCCCAGCCAGCCCAGGCCCACTGCAGAGCAGCGTTTCACAATGGCCGTGGCGAGGCAACAAAAGCACAGGCTGCTTCTACTAATACCTACCCCAAAGCTCTAACGGCACAATGAAAGCTGATGTTATCTGAGATATAAAAATGAAGTTATTAAAAATGAATTTGAATATGTCTCAAAAACGCCTCTTCAATTGTATTTTATTTTATTAAAGCTGAAGAGGATGAAGAGATACTTCAAGAGACAGTTATTTCTCTGCACTAGTTTCAGTTCATGTTTGAAAAATGCCTTCAGGTCCTTTGAAGAGCTTTTTTTTGTGATTCTTTCTTACCTGATCTAGCTGCCAGTGTTTGGGCTGGTCCCAGTTTGTGGGGTGCTCAGGAGCATGGACTGTCACACTTACAGAACAGGAGGCAGCCACCAGAAAGGCCTGTCAGCATCCAGCTGTCTCCTAGCCATCGCTCCTTCGACCTTCTCCATTCAAGGGAAGCCAAGAAAACAAACAAACATCTGTATGAGATGCTTCAGGGAAGAGTGCAATGGCCAGTAACAGTTTCCATCGCTGCTGCTGTTTCTCCCAGCAGTTCCGTACAACTTGCCCTCACAAAGGGCTTTCTTTGAAGTCTGTTCAGCAGCAGCACATCACCCACAGGGGAAGAAGTGTAGCAGCACACGCTTCAGCAGCAATTCCGTGTAAGGATCACAGACCAATAACGTGCTATAACTATGATGGCTTGCAGAATTGGGGTACCTCTCTATTCAAACATTAACGACCACATTCACATATTTGATTGTAGTTTTCTTTTTAACAAATCTCATGCCTAAGAAGCAGCCTGGCCAGATGGGAATATAGACTATCAGAGTCTAAATCACATTACTCACATCTCCTCACGTACAAGTGCAGGAGAGCACCGCTCTGCCAGCCCCATCGCAAACACCTGGGCAGAAGGGAAGACGAAGGCACAGGTAACCACCTCCCCGTACTGGAATGGCACTGTCTGGTGAAAGGTCAGCAGAACTTACTTTTGGAGAACATACCAAATGAGTTAATCTCTCCTGCTTTTCAGTTCTCATCGAACCACACCTACCTGACAGAGGTTTTATGCCCTTCGTGCCAGCTTTCAGGGGGTTTTCGATGAAATCATACTACCCCCACAAAGCAGTAAGTTAGGGCAGCCAGCGGCTCTGCTGCCTGGCGCACCTCGACTACCTTTGCTGATTTAGCATACAGCTTGGAGCTCAGCCAACGAATGAGGAAGAGATGTTAAAAGCAAGCTCAAGGATCTGCAAAGACCAGTTTTATGAGCACAGGCCAACTGCCAAGGCATTACTTTGAACTCCACGTTACCGTGGCTGCAACAGCTTAAACCCAGCTCAAGTGCATCTGCTCTACACTGCAGTGCACACCCAGCGACTCGTCAGCTCGCTCTGGTTTGCTCTGACTGAGGTCACTCCGTCTGCTTTCAGGGAATGCACCGAGAAGGCAGTGACTGAATTCACCACAAAACTACCCTTGCTAATGTACCTGAGCTGCAATGCCACCTTATGCCGCTGAATGAGCTGTACTAAAGGGGTCAGAAATTTAGTAATTAAGCAGAGGAAACAGAGAAAGAAAGCTGACTAAATGCTGCCTCCAAAAAGCTGTACAGCAAAGTACTGATCCAAGACCAGCACAAATTGCTACCATTACGTAGACATCCCAGCCTCAAACAGTTGGGAAGAAGTTTATCACTTAGCCTTAAGATTTAAAGCTTCTAGTCATGCAGTACTGAAGTTAACCCCTGAAGAATTACAGTATTACACTCACTGTGTACTGATTTTTTTTTGAATAATTCTTATGAGTTCATTAGTTCAAAGCATGTAAAATGTTCTTTGAAACTGTAGCTACCATAATTATTCCCCAAATCTTCTCCATGCACACAGTATCCACATGTACATTTAAGATTAATATCTTCCAGTTTATGCAATGCCATGGAGAGGCCACAAAAAGAAATTTAGATTTAGCAGCAATCTTCTCCCATGGCACTTCAGAGGAAGAAGAATACTGCTCTCCAGAGAAACTCTCAAAACAATTGCCCTTTTTCCACAACAGCTGCCATTTACTTACATTCTCACACGGACTGATGCCATAGGCTGCCTCTCAGCAAAGAGTAACTGTCACCTCGCTTTCATCCTTTCTCAAAGTCATCATCTGTATCCCTACAGAGAAGAAGCAACTTTCTCCCCCGAGGGCAATTGGCTTCATTCCCAGTGGTGAAAACAGAAGGCAAGTGGTGGCCATTTTTGTTCAGGCAGTTGTGGCTTCAGTCCCACTGAGAAATGAGAAGTGGCAGGCACAAAGGAGGGAAGCACGCTTCTCGGACCCTTGCCCTAAAAATTAATCTCTGTCCTAAACATCTTAAATCCCGCTGTATCTGCATCAGCCAGCAAAATGGATAAATGGAAGGAGCAAACATACCTATTCGAAGCATGAAAAGAAAGAAAAAAAATCTGGACTTCGGAAAATATCAGGAACAAAAATAAACTGCAGGTCCCGTTGCCCCGAGTCAGTGAGGCAAAACAGCTGTAAATCTGTCTCGACTGGCTCTGCATTATCCAGTTGCTTTGTGGCTGCAGAATGCATAAAGCAGCCATCACATGCCAGTCAATCTGACCCTCTGAATTGTTAAAAGTCTACTTTATTTAACACGGATTCACTCTTTAGGGATTTTCTTTTGTATGAGCTGGGTAAGAACACTGCCTACATGGAGTGTGAAAGATGGGTCAAGCCAAAGAAACTGCCAGAGAGAGCTACGTAAAGACTGAGTCTAATCACTAATTTCGAATCAAAGGAAGCATTTTACTAGGGCAGACTGGGAGGAGGCGAGGGGGAAGGAGGGGAAGAGGGGATGATAAGACTTACAAAACAACCTTTAAAAGTTTAAGAGATGTTATTAATTATGTGTACTGTAATTAACTGGAAAGTCAGGTAATCACAGGCTTTAAACAGAGAGACAGCTAATTTCATTTTCCTTCAATTTTTCTGTTAAAAAAAAAAAAAGCTATGCCACAGTCTTTGTTTGAAGTACTATTCTGAAATGTATGGGTTTACTCTCACAGTTGTTTGGGTGATGATTACATCCTCCCCCATCCTAAATTACTGATCAAATTCTCCACCTTAACTTAGCAGTTCTTACTATTTCACTGCAATGCATTAAAGCTACCAAGTGTGGCAGGTGGGATTATTCAGCTGGGTTGATAGCATTACCATTTTCTGACATTTTAGTGCTTCATTTTGCAACCTTTATCTTTAATTACGTTTCGCACTGGAGTAACAAAGAATACAAGACAATATGAAATGACATAAACGATACTCCTAACTAGAGCTGCCAAGATGCTTTTATCTCGGAGATGCCTGCAGGTTTTTTGCACTTTAGTTTCATTGCTTTTTCAACATTTTGAAAAGCATGCGAGACAGCCAGCTAATTCGATGGGTTTTTTTTTTCATTAAATATTCTGGTTGTATATTCTTGCATGTAGCACTTGTGATACTCTCCCCCCTGCTTGCAAGAATGTGAACAGTCAGATATAAGAAAGTTTAATTGAAGTATCAAAGAAACAAATCAACTTAGAAAGCATAATTACACAGTAACCCTTGAGCATACAAGTAGTTAGATTTCTAGTTAAACTGTCAGCAAAAAAGGCAGTCTGTAAAGTTAATCAAGCGTTACATAACAATTAGTCCAATATATTTCTCCAGAAGACTACAAAAAGCAGAACTGGAAAGAAGAAAAAACACCAAAGTCCCTGCACTACCCCTGAACTAGGAGAAAGTCAGTATTGCATGTCCTTCAGCAGGGCAGAGCCAGAAAGCAGAACATGCTTTGGCACTGTGAGCACCAACGGGAACAGCCCAAACTGCCACCATGCACGCGGTGCCTCTGATTTCACTATAGATATAATGGCTTTGATGCAACATCTTCTGCTTATGCAGATCAGCAAAGTAAATTATCACTTTGTATGATCCACATAGTCCAAAGAATATTCTTATCTTACAACAAATGCACAATGCCCAGGTGGTATTCAATGATCTTGCAGAGCAGCATTGCAGAAACAACCTGCAAAGGGCAGTCATCAACTTATCTGTCGAAAGGAAACAGTGCCCAAAAATCAGTATCTCGACCCATTTTTAGAGAGCTCTACTGTGGCATTTCAAAGTCTACCTTTCCAAAATTTTGGCATTTAAGCAGTTACCAGTAACAAATGCACAAACACAAATGACAAGGTATACCATACACAATGAACGCTGGCCACCTTGGCAGATTTGCCTGGCTTGCATTTGAGCATAGATGAAGCCCAAGAAGCAGCACAAACATATTGTGAAGTCATTAATTCCCCCATAAATCCAGTGATACTTGAAATTTTCATTCTACTCGAAACAGAAAGCATCAAAGACTTCACAAACCCCAACACTCTATTTAGTTGACTCTGTGCTCATTTAGCCTGTTTAGTCTCCATTTTCATTTCATGTCGCTGTAACATGAAAGGCAATTTTCACAAAGAATGAACAGATCTCCCTAAGTCCACAATTCAGATTTCTTATTACATATCCTGAGCTCTCCTATGACATTTCAACAGTAAAACCTGATTTTCTGTGATGTTTTCATGCCTGTATAGAGAGAACTTGTGGTAGTCCAACTTTGAATCACGTTACCTGGAAGTATTAAAAAAAAAAAAACAGCCCTCAATAACGTTCTCCACATCACGTACATAAACTGCTTTAGAGATTAGATCTTGCTTCATTGTTTATACTGATTAACAGCGGCTTATATAGGACCAACCTTTCTTATTGTTCACTGCTTTATGACTTGTTTTTTAGAATTAACTTTTTCCAGAAGCAGAAATGTGGTTTCTTATGTTCCAAAATATACTCTTATCATATTACTCTAGAATACCCCCCTTCAGAGCTGCAACATTTTATTCCAGTACCTTGAGTTCCCTTTCATAATGCCCTCCAATCTCTTAGTACATCCCAGAGCTTCTTCCCCTCTCACCCATGTAAACGTAAGGAGACAAATTCCTGAAGATCTTTGCTGTCAAAGGAGATGGGAGACAAGACCACCAATACAGTCCTCCAAAACTGCCAGTAAGAGCAGCTAGTACGACTGGAAGAGAAGGGCCAGAGTAATTGAACCTAAATGATATGGTTCGCTTCTCATAACTTACTTAATGTCAAACGATAACGATAACCTAAAAAGATAAAAACAAATGTGAAAAGTGAGGGTTTTTTTAAATCCATATGTACTTTTTCTTTCCAATGAAGTCTAGAAACTTGTCAGTTCTAGGTTAATCATGAAGAGGCAGAAGGGTTGTTGTTATTATACAGTTTGAACAGACTTCAAGCAGCGACAGGCTAGGCACTCTTAGCCAACCAGTATCTGTTACACTATACAATCTTTGTTTCAAGCCACATTATCAGAGACTGAAATGCCTGTAAAAATGGAGAAAAGGGAAAAGGGGACAAACTTAGCACAATAGGTCTATATCCCTTCTTTCACTATATAACCATTTTCCAGGACAGTGCATCTACTACCTAGTGACTGACTCCCACCTATGTTAACATTTATAGAATAGGAAAGAACAGCGCTTCTCTGCCTTCTTGACAAATTCTTGGCCAGACACCCAAATACTTCCAGAGAGCAGACCTTTAAAATTATGTTTCTGCCAACTGAGAGGTGGGGAGGAAACCTTTTCTTCTTGTGAAGAATGTAGATATGGTTCATCTAACTAATCATTTTAAGGGGGATGTCCAAGCAGCAACAGGAAAACAAAGCAAAAAAAAAAAAAAAAACAAAACATGGGTGATCATACTTGGCAGAAGAGGCACAAACTCATTTCAGTTAGTCTTCTTTGAGGCATACTCAAACCACTGTTAAACATCAAAACTATTTGCTATATAAAGACATACATAAAAGCACTATTTGGAGCATCTTCCCCAATCAAAATTCAAGTATGACCTTCCAGACAGGTGAAAGGCCTGGGCAACAACAGCAATGGTGATCCCACAGAAAAATGTGCTCCATACATCAGTGCTAGGACAGCAAGTTCAATTTACAGCAGCCTGGGGGGTCAGCTGGAATCAACAGCTTCTGTGTGCTGCACCAGCACTGACCCTACAGAGGGATCTGAGTATTTCTGAGACCACAGGCAGTTGTTCTGACATACTGTGAAGAAAAAATACGAGGCACAATGAAAGTATTGAGTCAAACACTTTCTCCAAGAGAAAAAAAAAAAAGGGAAAAAAAGAAAAAAAAAGAGTAAAACAAACTAACAATAAACAGTAAAATTTCTGCAGCTAAAGAGCCTTTATAGCCTTTCAGAAAAGAGGGCATCTTGCAGCATCTAAAGCATTCCCCTTTGTTAAAACGGTCAGGCATTTGGTTGCTACCAGTCACCTCACACATACATGCAGGCATGCCCCAAGCCTTTTTTACCCCTAAACCAGCCTGAAATAGACAAGGACATGGTCTGAGAAAGCCAGGAACTTGCCACATAAGGAAACACAATTCTTGTAAGAACCTAGCAAATTTCCTTCTGAAATGACCGTGGGTTCCTTACCTAGGAATGCTGTACCTGCCCAGGAGTACCAGACCCAAAAGACTGCAGTAGCTCGCTGATTTATCTGTGCAGAGAGATAATGCCGTACATCTGGCAAGTCAGGACTTGCAGGATGATTTACCCCCTTTGTGAGACTGCCAGAACAGCAAGAGCCAGGCATCAGATTTCTTCCGACAATCAAATGGGTCAGACAGAAACTACCGATCAACTTTCTTCCAGAGAACAAAAATATCCGTAGTAGCAGTAGGTTTATGACCAAGAAATGCAATTTATTATTAGGTAAAAGCTCAACATTTTAAAGTTAGATATATCACTGCTTTAGTCTGCAAACTACCTTAATTTGAGAGCTCAAAGCAAAGGTCTACAAAGCAGTCCCTTGATAGCTTGATTTTCCTGCAGGCAGAAATCAACACAGGCATGCGACTGCAGTGAACAGGAAGAAAACATATGCCTGCATGACTAAGAAAACATCTATGAATTCTCCATTTAGGTGGAAAGAATTAAGCATGTTCTGGAACGACCATGCTAGAAGACAGTAAGCAATCAGTAAACGTGCACAGGTTTTGCTTGTGAAAGTCAAGAATCATTTGAAACCAGTGAAATATGAAACTTCCAATACTAGAAAGATGGCTTTCTTTAACAAAACTGGATATCCAAATGCAACTGGAAAGAACTGGATAATGCAGACTTCATCAGAAAAAGGGCTCATACAGCTAAACTATCGTCTTCTGAAAATGCTTGTGAACATTAAGAAGGTGGGGAAAAAGTGGAAGTAGCTAGCTATACAAAACAACTACAGTTTAAGGTCAGTTTGTTTGTTTAGTTCCCTGCCAGTAGAAATTTGTGAGTGTCTGCTACCCTAACTTGTAAACCAAATGGCCTACCACATCTACTAAACAACCTCCAGGGATCAGGCCATATTTCCTTGTCAATGTGAGCTTGAACCTTTTAAATAACATAACCTAAAGCAAGCAACATAACTCTTTAACTGGAGTAAAGAATAGCAACTGCAAGGGGCTTCTTCCAGTGCACTTGTATTTAATTCACGTGCCAGGATTGTATTTAAAAACCAAACAAAACCCAGCAGACATGAAAGCGTAACAACAAAGATTCTGCAGTTTCAGTAAACCTAGTGAAATACTGAAACAAGAACTTGCATCTGCTTCATTTCTGCCAAAACCATTTATACCACAGCATAATGCCTTCAAAGCTATAAGGTAGTAATTACAATTGGGTTTATCTTATGGCTATGATTAATGCACGCACTCGACGCAAGGTCAGTAAATTCTCCTCAGCAGCCTCCGTCAGGGGTCACACTCACTCCCTCCTGCCCTCGCACTCCTGCTCTCGAGCACATCGGGGTCAAGGCAACCCACGCTGCCGCGCCGGCCGCACTGCGAACAAAACCGAGCTGCACGAGCAGAGGGCAAGTTGCCGGATCGACAAGTACAGAACATTTCTAAGTACAATAGTTATATTAAGTAACAGCTTTTTGCTTAAATATCCATGCATGTGACTCTCGCTTAGCAGCTTGGTGGTGTAGGAGAGGGAAGCTAGAAACTCAGCTGAAAGATCAGAGAGTGAACTCTCACTGCATCTGTTCTCAGTGCTTCCATCAGCACATTGCTCTGTGACTGCACACACGAAGACCACGTAGCCTCTCTCCAACCCCTTGCTGCCGGGACCGTGCTGAAACGAGCTATGAAGAAGTCTGAGACGCTGCTGAACAACTTCCAGTATACAGCTGAGCATTTGTTAATATCATTTGTTGGTATGCCTCAGTCTGTAATCCAATTTAGTGCTATGCGCCAAAAATTGCTCCTCCTACGGTCAAAAGAAACAAAATAATCTAGGCATTAAGCAAGTAGATCTCGTTCTACATAAACACAGCATTTCAAACGACCAGACTATACGATTTTGCTTCTGATATGAGCAAGAGACAGGTATGCTGGACTGATGGAAAAGATTCTCAGACAATTTGCAAAATAAATCTGAAGTTTGATTGTTACCTTGTCAGAAAAAAGAACACTGCAATAACCACACAAATCAGGGTGCAATTTAATGCTACATTTAATCCAGAGGTAACTGCAGTTTGCTTTCCTTGCATCAGGCCGACTTGTTATGGAAGAGAACAATGAGTAAGCTGGTCCTATGCAAAGATTAGGGCACTGGTCAATGAAGTTTCCCTGGATCAGCCTGCAAAACAAACACACGTTGCAGGGCCATGCTGTTGGTAAATTCAACCCGAGAGAACACAGGGGGTACAGGAAGGCACCAGTACTTCCAGAGTAACCCCATACTTCCTCAGGTGCTGCATGAAACTATTGCTATACTGCAAACAGTAGGTTGACTCCAAAAACCTATCAGCCACTAGACGCCTCCCCTTGTTGGCCAGGAGCAAACAGCATCAATTCATGTGTGCTCTCCCCGATTTAGTGCCATTAGCATCAAATGTGAAGTAAACTCTGAATTCCCCTGACTAGAGGAGCCAGGTAACTAAAT
This sequence comes from Anser cygnoides, assembly GCF_040182565.1. Taxonomy (NCBI): domain Eukaryota; kingdom Metazoa; phylum Chordata; class Aves; order Anseriformes; family Anatidae; genus Anser; species Anser cygnoides. Next base: position 27,352,542 of record NC_089879.1, on the reverse strand, counting down.
CTTGCTGTACAATATCTGATAAACAAAAGCAATGAGGCCATTCCAGAGCTGGTGAGATTACCTGGACCTTTACCAGTCCTGCAGGAGAAGTGATCCATCAGCTGAGACAGCACCCACAACCAACACCAAGCCCCTTCTGCCAGGCCACTGCTCTCTGTAGCAGGAACAGATCTACTTGATGCATTACTCATTTGAGTGGCACTCTGGTCAGAGCAGACTGCTTGAGAGACTATTTAATGAGCCAGAGGTTTTACTGCAAAGAAGGTCTGCTAATTTGTTGATCTCTGCAGGGCTATGTAATGTTTCTGATTTACAACCCATCATTCCCATGCCTGGACTGCTTCGGACAAGTTGCTCGCTTCCCTGCTCCCGTAACACCAACCGACCCAGCTGTTCTTCACCACCTCTCCATTTTCCACACCGAATCAGAAGGAAAGGTCTTTCTGTTTGCAACTGTTTCAAGAAGCTCATGTGAAATTTAATAATCATTGACCAAATGACTGGCAGGCAATCAAAGAACCAATACATTTCCAAGACAAATTTTCTCACAGTTTATCCACCACTGAAAACACAATGTCTTGCAAGGTTTTTTTGTGTTTTGTTTTGTTTTAAATTAAGTAGCTGATTGACCCATAACAACCCTTCTAAGTACCATTATATATGCATATATTTTAACGCATGGAACGACATCTATTTACTGCTTGTTGTGGGTGGCTTGTAAACTTAACAACAAATTGATTTACATGTGAAACGCGTCTTGATGGACACCTTTCACGCTCTGGCATCCCAAGACCACTGCAGCAAATTACACAGAGCGCAGCAGCCAGATTTGACCTTTTAGCACTGACCTGCCGGTCTCCAGGGAAAACAAATCACGAATGACTCTGTTTTCTGACAAGATGGTTCAGGCAGCTTCGTGTAAATGGATAACTATACCTGCAGACTTTGCTACCAACAGATAAACCACAAAATTTTGTGAACTACTTAACCACAAAGCCGCAATGAATACATTGAAATTCCAAACCATGCAAAAGTTTTACCCATTTTTGCACCAAGTTTATTCAAAGTTGAGTTATTGCATTATCACCTAACATCTCCTTGGGAATACCAGAACATTGCTAATCGGGAATTTATCTTTGTAATAATACCCAGTATCTGCTACATCAAAACACTGAAACGATGCTCTGAGAATTAACCATTACCCACAACAGTCTGGCGAAGTTTACTATCAAGCTCCCTGTTGGTTTGTCAGAGGCATCAGTGATCGTTTCCCCAGTGAATTTTGATAGCACAGCTTAATAATAAACCATTCTGCCTGGAAAATTGGGGGGGGGCGGGGGGGGGGGGGGGAGAAAAAACCCTTATTGTTATCCATCTGCCCACAAGATCAAACTTCTTTTATGCATTGTTTTCACTTCTAATTGCCACGACTGCCAGAGAGAGTTGCAGAATACTGTAAAGATACTCAAATCTAGTGGAAGGCATCCCATTTATGTGGTTAGAACGGTGTGGTATGTGGAAACAGAAAATAATGTTGATCGTTGGCAGCCTTTAAAATATCCTCTTTCATGGTAAAAGTACTCTGTTTTGCACATCTGACTGAAAGGTGCTAATAACATGGTTGCTAATAACAAAGGTGCTAACAACATGGGTTGGTGTCAACTGGCACAGGGAGGCCTGCATCATTTCTAAAAGAATTTCAAGGCTCTTGTTTCCTTTCAATAGCTCTTCAAAGTCCTCTATTTAAAGTTACCCAGCACAGGGGTCACCAATATACTGAGATTTCTCTCGAGACAGGATTAAGAAAACCTTTTATGGAAATGGATCCACTCCATCTATTTTACCTCACTGATATCACTCATCTTATTGGAATCACTGCTTAGAAATAAATAAAGTCTTGATTTACCAGTCTACTTTGAGGGAACCATAAAATAAACTACTTTGGCAGCTACAGCCAGAGATCTGCTCTAAGACCCATAAGAAAGGCAGGCAAAGATCCTTCTCTCCTAAAGAGCCAGGAAGAGGAATATTTCACGCACATGATTTCTAAGTTGAGTCACTTAACTCTGTTGCACAGTTCTTACTAGAGTAGTGCACTGAGGCATATCATCGCACCCTTGAAAGTCAGAAGCTTCTTCCTCCGTTTTTCCTTTTACTAAGGACGTTAGTGCAAACACACAAAGCTTCTTTCTCATCTCGGCCCTCTTACACTCGATCTGTGTGAATATTAATGTTCCCAGTCTTTCCACTGCCATGCGTTCCCCAAAGTCACAAACCCTCAGTCAGCACATACCACCAAGCCTCACTCACACTCTGTGCCTGAATGCTAACAAAAGCGCTGCTCTAGGTAGAGTGAAAGCCAGAAAACCAGTATCAGACAAGACTTTTTGCCACACCTCTAAATACTGAGAGCTGTGGTGCTGATTAAAGCTGCTCCAAGTAAAAAGCAGCTGCATGTCTTGCTGCTGAACAAAGTTGTTTTAGATTAGGGCATGTCACAAATTAATGCAATACAAGTAGGTAGCAAACTCTCTCGTTGGCGATTCCAAATACATGGGACTGTAACACTGGTGCCTGCAACATCAAAGCACATGCCAACGCTCAAGAGAGGCTCAGGTTTTCATCATCTTTGTCAATGCAAGACGCAGCTTGCAATTCATAGGTCTTTTCTTCCTTTGTCCTCGGGACAAAATTCATGATGTAGAAGATAATTTGTCTCCTCAAAACAAACAATCACTGATTACAAAAAAAATAATTATGAATGGGAACCGTTGAAGCCATCAAGCCACCAGGCACAGAACCCTTTCCACACACCCTCTCAAAGCTTCTCAATGCCTCTCTGATCCACCCAGCTGGAATGGCCTTGTTAGACAACACTGTTTGGGTTAAACAGGTTTCCTGACTCTCTGAACCCAGTTTCTTCCATTTTTACCTCCCCCCCACCCCCCCACCCCCCCAAAATACCTTGCTACCTAAGACTTCTTGGCCTTCTGCACGTGTTCTTCTCAGAAATGAGAAGTCCACCTCTAAACTCTGCGTGTCCTGGAACAGACTCCTGTTCTGTAAGAGGAACAGCATACAAAATCTCACTGAGGGAACCAGCCACACCTTATTATTATTATCTGTTTTACGTGGCTCCCAAACATTTTGGACCACTGACAGCATTCAGTATTTCTTCCACAGAGCACCTTAATCAAATTTATGTTATCATCCAAATACAGGGGCAATGAAGTTCCACAGGCATCTTGCTGCTTTTTTGGGGCCCCCCAGTGACATGCAGATCTCTGTTCTAAAACAGCCTTCCAGACTGTGGTAGTGTGCTATCTCTTTCTAGTTATTCACATAAAACTACATGAAGCAGCAACAGTCGCTGTAGCCACACAGCTTACAGGACCAAAGCCTTCTGGTACAAGGGACATAAGTTCACTCCACCACGCTGCCCAAGCAGGTAAAACTCACTGGCAGCTTTACATGCCCCTTATGTCCTTGTGAACAGCACTCCGACATAGAGGGAGAGCCCACGTATGATCCTTAATGGAGAACTGTTGGTGAACACTTGCCAAGCCTCCTATGCAAAGACTGTCTCTGCCAACTGTGACTCTTGACTTACAGACTAACTGCACAATTCATTTAGTAACAGCAAAGACAGTAGTTGAACATCTGGAAAAAAATGATTTTTTCATTGCTTCTACGTATAGGAATGAAAGTATTTTGAAAAAGTGTTCAAAGCATCGAAAATCTTTCTGCTTGAATTAATTTTCAAAATGCAAATAAGGAACTACACCAGAAGTCTGAACGCTAATAAGAATGTGAAGTTAGAGAACTAGAGAAAAACATTTATGACCAACTGGTTCCAAAGGCAGTTTTGAAAGTCCTTCTCTTCACATGTTCATTTTACAGTTCTTAGTAGGAAAATCTTCCATCTGGCAATACAAAATAAACTTGTAGGACTGCTACTGCAACTGAGAACATAGCGCCTTTTTTCTTTAATTTCTGTTTGCAGGGCAAGCTACAAATAGTCACTTCTACAGTTTTATTGATGGCTCAATTATAGTTCACGTTGTCATGCACTTGGCACGACAATATAACCCATTCTCTGCTCTGTGAAGAGTTCACGCCTTCTCTGCCCTCAGGCCTTGAAAGAGATTGCTTACTCGTAAAAAGCAGTAGCAAAGCTGAAGTAAATCGAAACTGAAGAGATAAGAAGCAAGCACAGAGGTAAAGAAAAAAGAATGTATCGGACAAGCAGTTTTGGTGGCATTATTCAACCAGCAAAAAAGAAAAAACCGTGGCAATATAAAATGTTTTTCACTGTCCCTGTCCGGGGTTCTATTGTCTTGTTTGTTCCTGAAGGACGAGGGAGCACAGCTGTCTTTTTCAGGGATGTCCTCGCTCCTTAAACTACCTTTAAAACAAAAACAAATCAAGACAGCAGTGTTCCTTTTGCAAAGGAAAAAAAAATCAATTAACAGTTTTACATTTCGTATTGATCGTATTTGTCGTTTACAGGTTTGAGCTATCCCACGTTAGAAATTCAGATTTCTGCCCAGCTACAGTCTTTCCATAGACTTTTCTAAGTTACACAAACGATTTCTCTTCTTCCCTTCCTTCTCCTCCCCCCACCGCCTCTTGAGAACCGCCTGAAGGCGAATATAATTGGAACCTTGCACTCGCTGCAGACATGTCATGAGCAAGAACATAATCCAGGGTCAGCAGCAGGCTAAAGCCAGCGCGCTGCACTGCCATGCGAGAAGATCAGCATGGGGATGATAAGCATGCCTACAGGCCAGCCGCGCAGCCAAGGCAGCGCCAACAGACCTGAGAGCGAGCAGCGAGCATTGTTCTCCAGCAAAATCTGTTCCCACTCTTGCTGAGCGGCTTTCCCAGCTGAGCCATCGCATCTCTTCCGCCTCCGAGTCAGGAGGCTGGAACACAAGGTCCTAAGGACTGGGAGGGTGGGGGGCAGCGGGGGGCTGAAAGCGAGGATCTGCTTACAGCCAGAGCAGAGTATCATTAACTATTAATAACAAAAAGGCTGCAATGCAGACAGCTTGAAATCTGGTACAGCTTACTAAATCACAACTGCATACGAGAGCATTGCACTACAGTATACTGATAGAGCTCCACAGATCACAGTCCTTACCTTGAAATCTCATTTTAAATGAGAAATTCATACATTTGTATGGAGACCACACAGCACATTTCTCCAGCCACGCAGCACTTATTTGTAAGAAAGACATTTGAAAAATAATTTTTAAAAAAAATCTTACAGTTAAAAATTCATTTTAAAAGCAGGTCTTTGTGAAACAGGATGTTTTATGCCAATTTACAGACAATATTCAATAAAGCACAAATGCAGATCTCAGGCTGCAATAACACCTGGGGAAAACAAGTGATAGCCATGCTTACCTAACACAATTCCTTCACTAGGAAGAAATGATGAGTAGCTTTCTTCTGAAAAGAGCCCTTTTAAAAGCCAGCCTGTCTCTCAAAGCCACAGTTCCAATTTCTTTCCACCTCACTTTAGAAAACTGGCAATCAGTAAGTAAATACTGCATTAATAAGCATGGCATAGCAGAGCATTTTCCTAACTGCCAAATGGTTACTTGTTTTTTTGTTTGTTTGTTTTTAATTTTAAATAATGCCCAGCACACTTGTGGTCTAGATGGAGCCCTCTGTTCACATCTAAGGAAATCAATTTAGCTGATCCCCACTTTCTTCCCATTCCATGGACAGACACTTCAAAGTATACTGATCTGCCTTTTGGGTGCGCTCTTCCTTGGTGAGATACAGAATACCTACCAAGTTTTCCAGAATGACAAGAGGAAAAAGGGCTAAAGGAAAACAGGGGAGACAGACTGGAGAGAAGGGCCGGATCACACTGGCGCTATCAGAACGTAATTTGGGCAGTGGCAGGCCTTCAGAGCTCTGAGTAAATCACGTAAAGAGCAAATCGGGTAAGAGCAAATAGGGACAACAATGCCAGTGCCAAACCAAAGTGGGGGTGCCATCTACAGGAAGGAGAGCTACAGCTGTTTGAGTGCTAGGTTAACCCCGCTTTGCTCACCACGTCCTTGCTGCAGCGGTGTTCGCAGCGCTGGGGTTCTGCAGTCCTGTTCCCCTGCTGCCACCACACTCACAGGCCCCAAAGAGCAGAAAGGAGCTCAAGAGTCCTGCCCCAGCGCTGGGCCTCACCGCTTCTGTGCTCTCCTTTCTCAAGCAAGGTGGCTGTCTTGTAGCCTGGAATATATTTTGTAGAATGGCGAATTTCAGCGCAGCTGGGCCTAGTCTGTCAGTATCTCATAGAGTGGAGAACACGGTCCACACAAATGGGTTTTGTATAGAGATAGAAAATAAAGAGCCATTAAACTACCTTTAGTGACAAGTTACAGTTAGCAATTTTTTAAAAATTAACGTGGTCTCAAAGTAATCCATCCAACAAGTATGTTGGAGATACATAAAGAAAAAACACATTCAGAAAACTATAAAAGCAGCAAGAGCCGCATCAAGAACGGTCAGGGTAGAAAGCCATCAGGGCAGTGCTACAACAACAACTGCAGCTGGCAGGAGGGTGGTCCATGTACTAAAACAGAAGTGAAACAAGAAACATGATAAATCTGGAGTCATAACCACATCAGAAAAAATGCTGCGTGTGCTTTAAGTGTTAACTTGCCTCTTTCTGGTGTTTTATTTTATTTTGGGATTTGAATGTAGCAATTCACTACCTCTGGGAGTAAAAGTAAAAACCCTGGAAAAATAGTAAATGTTAATAAATTGGGGGAAAATTAAAGAAACAAAACACTTCTCAGGCATGAGAAACCAGCACAGCTCACTGTTCCATTTCTTTTTCTAGAACAGAAGCTGGCAACCTCTCAAAGCGTTTTGGACGGTATTATTTTTTCCCTTACACTTGAAGTTAAGCATGCTGGTAACATTTTTCCTCCCGCCTTCCCGATTCCCACTGAGTTTGGAACTCGGCAGGAGCCAGAAGCCTTACTTCCACAGACAGGAGACACCCGAAGACGCCAGTGATTTACAGCACCTTGCCCTCGTGAGGGACGGTGCGTACCTATCCCTCCTCTGAGTCCCGCAGGCCTGGCAGTCGGCAGAAGCCGGGAGGCAGCACGTTGCAGTCGTGCCTGGCGAACAGCGGGTGACCGGACATCTCGAGAGAGCTCAGCGCAAATCAGGACCTGAGAGCTGTTTCCAGTAAAAGATATGACCTGCTGCATGCAAGCCAGCGTTTGCTGGAATGCTGGATTTGCCATGTCAGAGCCTGTAAGTTCCCTCTGGTAGGATCAAATTAGAGGGTTTGGCCTCTGTGGTCAGGGACGTTCACAATTCCAACATACCCGGCGGAGAACAGTCACACATCCAAACACCAGAAATGCTTTATTTAGAATATGGGATTACTTGTATGGAAAAAAAGACAAAACAGAAGAACTTCATGTTGAAAGTCAACCAACAGCTTATGCTCACCAACAACACTGCTCATGAGCTATACATATAGGGCACTGTTCTCTTGAACAGCACAATGCCAAATTGATGAAATTTTAGAGAACAACAGAAGCAGAATTTTTTTAAATCCAACATATGTTTGTGGACTGAAGCTAAAGGACTGCATCCATCTCTGATGCAGTCCACATTTAAAAAAAAACTTGCTAGAAGTGGAGATGGATTCAGAAGAATAAGAAACAGTTACTGAATATAAGCTGGAAAACCCATTTAGTCCATATGACCAGATCACTAACCAAGAGAAAAACTGGACTGAAACTTGCAAATATTACCAGGAAATACCTCACATGAAAACACCAGATAGTACTAGGCTACTCTGACCATGAAGCTGTATAGTCATGACCCTGGTCCATTTCAATTTTTTATTTTTAAACTTATCCATATCCTCTGCACAAAACCAGGAGTAGGCTTTATTTCCTATCACTATTAAAATGTCTGCCTAGTCAGTAGTCCTCAAGTTATACATACCTATTTAAGCAAGTTTCATAGAGAACTGATATATGATTCATCTCTTCTGCTGTTTGTGAAGGCAAGGTATATTTACACGATCCAAACAAATCATCTGATGAGAATAAAAGCGATAATACTGTCTGAGCTGCCAGGATCAGAGACTTTTTCAAAAAAGCATCTTCGCATGACAAAAAGCTAATGCTACATTAGACAGCTTTTCATTAGCAGGAAGCTAATAAATTAATATCCTCAAGTAATTAATTACAAAGACTCCAGGCAACAGGAAGTCTCACGGCAATAACATGTACATTCGATTTTCATAAAGATGTTCAGAGTAGGAGTATGAGCTCCAGTTTGGGGAAGACAGTGCCAGATGCACCGAGGAACTGAGTTTCTTTCTGACGGGTTGCAAATCTGTGCCACTAGTTCTCACTCTGAAAATCAAGCCAAGCACTAGCATTGACCACTGATGCTTTGTTTCTTTGAAAAACTTTAACAAAAGATTATTCATTTTAAAGTTCAGCTACATTTCCTTTGCATTGAAAGCCTATCTCTGGACAGCAGTGGAGGTTTCCAAGATCTCATGGATTTTTCCATCTGTAAATCACCAAGTTTTAGCTCACGTACTAAACCTGGACTCACAATAAGGTTAGGCAGAGCCTTGATAGCATAAAGCAGAGGACCTGAACCGCAGGACCTGAAATTCACCCTGTTGTGCCTCTCAATAGGAAATACAATGCTATTTTAACTACAATGATCAATCCCTAACAAAGGAAGATGGATTCACTGCTCAGAACCTTCAAACCAAGCCTGAATGCCTTTTGTGGAAAATATGCTTGCGTTAAACATACTCTGAAAACCCAGCAAGACAAGTGAGAATAAAACTTCATAGCTCAATTATTCAAGAGATCTTTATTACTAGATCGTCTAAATGGATTACTTTTATTGCCAACAGTGCTGAACATTAATTATGATTCAGGACTTCACTCTGCTATATGCTGCACTGACAAATGAAAATATATTTTTAACATAAGAAACGTTGATTTTCCTGTTTACAATTAGTTTCACTGATATACCAGAACAGAATATACCAGCAAGTACCAGTTACATTGGATCTGCAGCATCTGCAGCACAGCAGTTCATTTACCTAACTGAAAAGTTTTGGTTCATACCTGGCAACGGATTTATTAGTCTAGAGTGCCACATTACCAAACCAAGCAGCTAAGAAAATGTTAGAATTAAGCTGGAGCCACTGATCTGCAAACACCTAGAAATAATGCAAAAAAATAAGCAGCAGCTGAGCATTCAAACCTACAAGTTACCATGACTTAGTTCATCAAAATTCTCAGTCAATGCCTAACAACTGGTTAAGTTGTGCACAGGACTGATGGCGAATAAACTGATTGCTGCTTACCACAAGAAATCATAAATCAGTTTACATTTTTTGTTTTGTTTTAAAAGGCTCTCTTTTGCACAAAATACTAAGCTGGCTCCTGTCCCAGCGCTTAGCAGCTACATTAGCAGCAGACAATGACCTGCCAACACATCTAATGCCACCACAGCAAACACATGCTGCAACACAGACACCAAAAGCCTGGGATCTTGCACCTGCACCGTCCAGAATGTAACGTCCCTCGCCCAACGCACTGCATGCCACGCAGAAGCTAAGCAGCCACTGTAATAGTGGAGCTCATTAAAGTGACTTTCTAAAGGACAGAAATACCCAGCTGCCTGAGCAGGACATCGCTCAGAAAATAATCATCTCTGCTCTCTCTGCCCTGATCCACAGGGGAAACCTAAAAAATGCATTCCAAAAATGAGCCTGGGGACTAACTGCATTGAATACCAGAAACCTTGAACTCTGTAGATATAAAGTGCCATTAAGCCAGTTATTTTACTCCCCTCCATTCACCTCTTCATGTTCCAAATGTCAAACTACATTATTTTTCTTTCTCTGGAAGATAAACTTACTTTAGCACTTCTTTCACTCTCTCTTCCCACTCCCTCAGCTCTATCACTTCCTTTTCAAATACAAAGAAGGACTTGAATGCTGAAAAGCTTGTCCAGTTTTTTCACCCCGCTACATCACATTGTCTATTAATAGTTTCTCTACCTTTGAAACTTGGTTTGCCTGCACTCTAATAAAGTTAGGAAATAATGTCTGTCTTTCAAGGAGTCCTGTGTTTTCTCCTCACACTTCTGCCAAATCTTGATGATCTCACTTCTCATTTGCCCGTTTAATTGACAGCCTACACCATAAACAGAGGATACAAAACCTGGGATCAATTCAGTTCATAAAGGCGTTTCCTTAACAGGCGCACTGCCTGCCATCGCAGCAGGGCAAGGTAGAAAAACTTGATGGATTCTCTCAGTAGTGAACTGAAAAAAAAATAGAATTTGGGTTTAGTTGCAGAATTAGCTTTCTCTCCCAGTCATGGGAGAGCACACCTGCCTCTGAAGACATGGACACTGCAACAAACCTACACATCTATGCAATTCCCCCAGTCCTACCCTTTGACAAAACGCTCTGATACCCTGCATTAGTATCCTTCATCTAACAGTTTACCTTGTTTACCAAGTCTGACGCTTCAGATAAGCTTTTTAGGAACCTGTGAACAAACTGATTCCCTATTTCTCCTTAAGCACAGAGAAAAATGAGAAATGAGTCTAGAGAACGTTTTAACATCTCACAATGACACCTAAGGCTATCTTCATTTTTCAGGCACACCCATTTTCAGGACTCCTACATCTCAGTCTGGATGCTTGAATTGTTACAACCCACTCTTGTGAGTAGGAGTTGAAAATGGAAAAAGAACTCTTTTTACATACCTAGCTTTGGTTCTGCTGAAAAACACCAGTCCTGCAGGCTTAATTAAAAACAAAACAAAAAAAAAAGCAAAGGGGAAAAAAAACAAGGGATGACAGAGTCACTGGCTTAGCAGCACTCTAATTCTCTGCCAAGACATAAAATTCTTTCTGTTCCTGCCTATTTTCCCTAGACACCTCCACCTCCTCTTCCCTGTTAAACTAAACCAATATGTTCACACAGTTAAGCGTTCCAATAACTTGGTCAATATAAAATATTCACAGTAGTTCCAAATCAATCAGATGAGGATAATTCTTCCCTCTCCATTCAAGAGGCATAAAGCCTCAGAGTATTGCAAGCACACTGATGTTTCTGCCTCCCCTGGCAGCTCTGTAAGGTTGTCCTCCCGTGGAACAAATAAGAACTGAATCCTGAGGGTATTTAATGATAGCATGGTCCGGATTTCACCATGCTTTATCACTTTCGCAGGTTGGAGATGTTAAAACAAGAAGGTGTCACAAACCCTACTTAACACCTAAAATTTTGTTAGGCAAAACTGAATGAATACAAATCAGAACATATGGAGCATTTCTTCTGTCTTTCTTGATGCAGCCCACAGAAGTGATTAGCTTGGCTTGTGACCAATTTGACATCTTGACAAATTAGTCAGCTCCTCACAGCAAAAGGATCTCAACTATTACATGCTTAGGCAATCCAGGTTAATTTGACTATTACTCAACTCTTCTGCCACTCCCAATTATTCAAACCTCTACAACAAGGGGAAAACCAAAAGGTCATGGCCACGTCTACAACAGAACACAAGGCATATCACTACTGGCATACAAAAAAGCCTGCTGGCAACCCAAGTTGCTACCAACCCTTGTCATCAAAATGCCAGTGACTGTTGGCCTGCTAAATCATCAGAAAAACATTCAGATGAAGTAATTCCAAAGCCTTTGGCACTACAGAGCCTTGTTAGCATTCAAACTTTCTGAGATTAGCATTCACTCCAACTTTGACTATAAATGCCGTGAAGACACCCTGGTTCCACTTACCACTCAGCTGCCTAGCCCACAAATGGGCTGCAGACAGAGCTGAAAAGCACCAGCGTAATCCATCTCAGAAGTGACTTCCCAGGTTCATACCACAGAAACATAAGATGTGTGGTGGTGTTGAAAAATACATTCTCTGTGCTTGGAGAAAAAAAATATCCAGACTGTCCTTAAAATAGGAGCTAAATCAGACTACTTAGCAGAACCCTATGGTTAGGGTCACAGGCAGCACTTAAACTCACTCACTGACACTAACTTGCATAGTTGGCACCCTCAAGCACAGCGTGGCTAAGACAGAGCTTTCAGTGTTCATCCCAGCACTGTTTCTGTCAACTCCTCCAAGGCCCTTACACACAGACCTATATTTAAGTCTTACCTAGGTTCTTACCTCACTTCTTACATCTTTGTTTTTTTTCCCCTTGGACCTTTCTGCTCAACACACATCCTTTAACAAGGCTGCTACACAAGTAATCATTGTATTCCGTCGCAGTGACATCATCGGTCCTTTCTACATCATTCTGACTCCTTTCTCCATCAACATAACTTACTGGGGTTGGGTTTCAAGGCCTTCGAGACGCAGCTACAAAATGCCAACGCATGCTTCTGATTCACCCTTAATCAAAACCTCCGTCATCATCTGCTTTGAAAAAAATTTCGATGTGCCACCTTTGAGTTTTATCCCTGGCTATCCTTCAGGTTTGACAGATAACCGAGAAAGAGAAATAGCGCTACTTTGTTGTTCTCCTTCAGAACTCTCTTCTGCCTCTCCTCTGTCACAAGATTTCCCAAGGTTAGGCTCCTGTACACAAACAACACATCATTATATTCTCATTTCAGCTCCCTCTCCTTGTGGATTTTGTAAACTCTGAGGCACAGATGATTTTAGTCCTGTGTTTGCACAGCACCTACCATAGGGAGGTCTTGGTCAAAGAGAGTCCTACAAAGTAAACAGAGCTGCATGGACACAGAAACACACAGAAATGGTCATCTCAGCAGTTCCAGCACCAACACTTGGCAGAGGCTTATCATGGGATTCGCAGTTTGTTTACCCTAGAACATCTCAGTCTTACCTTCAGACAAACAAAATCACAAATACACAGATCTGGTTTTGAAGTTAACCACCCCCAATCTTTCAGATCACCTAAAACCAAAATCACACCACTCTACTAAATCTTTGCTCTATTTATTGCCTGCAGAACTAAACAACTGACAGACCTGTGCAACACTCTACTGCTAACACAAGTAGCCTTGATGTCTTTTTTAAGATGAATGGCTAACAGTTTCAGTAGTTTTAAGCTTCATATTAAAAATGGAGTACCTAGTTGGAAATAATATTGCCTGGGAGAAGGGAGGTATGCTGGAAGCCTTCCAACTGTAAGGCCAGGATCAGATGTTTGTGAGAAACCTGAAATGCCCTGACCATAGAAAGATGCAACAGAGAACGGATCTATGGAGAAATTAAAACGTTGCTCATTAGGGGGGCAGGGAGGTAGCAAGAAAATGCTGGACAGGCCTAGGACAACATCAGACGGAGTGTTTCGCACAGGATGATAAAAGATCCAAAGCAGGATCAATAATTTTGACTCACACATCCAGAAGGAACGCAGCTTAAGCTTCTACCATTTACGCTTACATGACACAAGACATCTTTTTCCCTGCACAACACTTGCCATTGCCAACAGTTTTATGCTACCTCCCTTGGTGGTTTGCTATTTAGAAGGTAAGTAAAAACACAGAACACAGCAAGGTGTACGGGAATGACATTCACAGCACTCATTTCAAAGCATCTTCACAATGCCTTCTAGCTGCAAGTGCAATTACATTAACTGCTCTATGAAAAAGTTTAAACATTTCTTTGTAATTTATTTTTACAGATAACCCATAGAACATTTTTTGCTGTATCTTTTTTCCCCAGGTATGCATTTCCCATAATGCACACATAATTTAAGTTAAAAACCACTGCAAGTTTAACCCAAACACACAGGATAGCTACCCTTCAAACTGTTAAGCCATTTGGCATGACTCTGCTAAAGCAGGACTTTGTTTCCTTTCAGATTGTTAGAAAAATTGCTCATTAGAGTACTCGACCGAGTATTTTCCATGTTAAATAACGTTAATAAAGTGTTAGGTTGAAAGGTTTATACAGAAATAGCCAGTAGAGAAATAGAAAAATATTTTCAAGCATGACTTAGCAGCAAATACTGCCCTTAGTCCATCATTACTGCTCACCGTGAGAGCCTTTACCACCACAAATGCTGTCTACCACAAAAGCCACAGCCCTATTCTCTTCTCCCAACCACCAACACCAACAAAACACAGCGGAGGTGAAGTCCTGCACACTCTATAGCATGAGCATTACAGCAGCAATTTTCAAGTTCTGTAGCAAGGTGGATATATTTATTTTTGTTTGAAATGCCTCCAATTTTTTATGTCATAAATGCCAATTCCAAGAGCTGATACCCCATTACCACTCAATATTTTTTTTACTACAGTTGCTAGATGTAGACTTTTTTCAAGCACATCTTCCACTCAAGACTTCCCTATTAAATTTAATCTACTGACCAAACACCTCCAAATTGCCTAAGATCTGGAAGTTTCTGTCCACAACTGCATTTCTTACAAGAGGTTTGCAAAACACACGACTTGCAAATAGGAACACTCGGCTGAGGGCGAGCTGGCTGCTGTCCCCAGGTAGGCCTGCAGGTCCACACCTTGTGCTGCCCAGGGCCCAACTGAGGCCAACCAAAGAACGGCGTGGGATGTGGGTGATGCTAACAGCAATGCAGAGAAAAAAGCACTTGGTGTTAATTAAAAGTGGCTTTCAGTAGCACAGTTGCATATTTAAGTTAGACACGATTGTCTTCTGAGCTCTGAAGAAAAAAAAAAAAACAACAAACCTCCACACTAAGGAAAAGGTTAATTCTGTTGGTCCATCAGTTCAGACACTAAGCTCACACTCCAGAGAGACTCTGAATAGCCTGAGGGCGGATAAAGCTGCAGCCAGTTTGCACTTTACCAGACATCTGATAAACTAATCCTCATCAAGGCTACCTGCCTGTTTGAGCTCTCGTAACCAACACAACTCAATTGCTGCCTTAGTTAAAAATCAGCTAAAAGGGAGACCCAGCAAGAAGCACAAATTCAGAGGCAACCTGACTGCGTAGCATGGGCATGCTCCGAACCACCTCTCCACGTCCTGCAGGCAGCGCACACATACCCCAGTAGCAGCCACATCTGCCCCCCAACAGTATTTATTGGAGAAGCACCATCCAATTTATGAGACCTAACTTTGCAAGTCCCAGATTTAAGCTGCTGTGTTATCCTCTGCAGCACTTGACTGCCAGTCAGCAGTTAACCATCCCAGCTACGCTGCTGTAAAGGGTGGTGTGGGCTCTGCCCTGCAGACACAGTCCCGTGGAAGAGAAGGGCATGCCTGCTGTGCTACCGGTGAATCCCCCTCTCAGGGAAAACCTGCCAAGCAGCAAGCAGATACAAGCAAGTCCTGGGAAGAAAAATGAAACACAGCAATTAAGAAGAGCTGCAAAAATAGCTCAGTTCTACAACTGCCTTGAGAAATGCCAAACTGACAGCCTTAGCACCAAGGAGTGCACAGGGCCCTCGCTATGATTAATGAAACAGCAAACACCGGCTTCATTGCTGCTCTGGCTTTCAGTAATCGATTCCTGACTTGAAATAATCATTGCTTTTTGAGACTTTGTTTTTCATAGTTTTTAAGGAACCATTACCTTTGAGTAAGACCGAATGCAGGTATTGAACTTCACAATTAAGACTTTTCTTAGCAAATTTCTCAGTATTTCCTTGCGCTAGAAAACAGACCCATTGCTTAGAAAGCCATAAGCCTCACAGGGTGAGATGCTGGCTCTTCTGCAGACTACAGGTCAAAGAAGGAGCCTTCCTTTTGTCAATATACATCAAACTACGTATGGATTTCTACATCTGAACCACTATGGTCCTTTCTTCTTCCTTTCTTCCTCTGGTGGGCACATACATAAACAACCCCTAAACACCAGTTACTGTATGTGCTTGCCCAGTGTTTCTCTAAGAAGCACTGATCAAAGACAGCTCAAGAACTGATCAAAAGGCTTTCAGCAAAAAAACAAAAATCAAAATGCAAAAAAAAAAAATGCACAATGTTGTTTTCCCCACCCTCTCTCCCTCCAAACGCTGGCCAACTCAGCCTTAAAACCCTTAAGGGCCATGCAGCATCCCCATACGTAGCCCTGTGCTCAGCTGAAGGCATGCTTCTTTAAGAGTAGGCTCCAGGCCAAAGGCGGACTTCTCTTCTGTACGGGAAGGAAAAACACAGAGAGAGAACCGATTGCTTATTTCCACTGAGGTACTGAACTTTTGCACATGCATCAGTGAACACTCCTGAACTCGTGAGTTCAAGGTGCCTGGAAATCGGTAGGCTGCCGTAACATAAAACACACCTCAGAAAACAGCCATGAGACGCTGTCTTTTTCCCCTCAGCCAACAAACCTAAGGACTCTCCGGAGATACCGACGGCATCCAAATGAAAGGTTCCGACTGCAGAGCTCCGTCACGTTCCCATACAAACTGCTGTTACTTGGCTTTTTATTGCTCAGTATTTCACTGGAAAAGTAACATATGGGCAAACTTAAGGCTTAACTTATATTCTGTATACCACATTTGAAACCAGTTGGTGAGCTGTGATCGACACTGCCATGTTATCCAAATGTGAGCCACGCTCAAATGCATCTGAAGGGTAAAACATTTAAAAAAACAACCTAGATAACAGAAAATCCGATGTCAAAAGCATTTGACAAAGGAAAAACACAAGGCAAAAGGTACACACACACACCCCTCATTTAACCCGGACAAGACATGATTAAAGAGCTCACAAAAATTAAGAAGCATCAGTAAGCAATTTTTCCAACTGCCAACTGAAAGCCAAGTCTTTCCATATCAAAACACAAAAATCTTTACCATGTTTTATGAAAGTACTACATTCGGTTTAAAAAGAAGCCATCTGATGGAATTAGAAAGTAAGTTACTCAATGAATAATTCAACATGGAGCCAGATTTTCCATGTTATATTTTATCAAGTTTTGGGCCTGACTGTCACTAAGTTGAAATTTTGTAAAAATCTACAGGCAACAAAAGGAACAGATTAATATAGATGAAAATTTTCTAAAGGAAAAATACAGTAGAAAGCAGCAAAGTACTTGAACCATTTTCTATTTATACAAAGATATTGAAGCTTCTTGCAATGAGCCAAAATCGATTATCTTTTTAAAAAGCTTATGCAGAAGTTAAGTACCCCATTACACGGAAAAGTTACCTATCAAATTAAGAAATAGTCCTGACATTGTCTAAAAATACTCACATGTCACATCCTGACCTATATACAAATGTTAAAATATGACGGTATACAGAAGGATCAGGTATATTTAGGACAGACCACCCAGATTAATAGTTAGCAAGCCAGAAGTATTTCATTATCCTTTTCCCCCCATTTTTTTTAAGCTTTACAAACTGCTTAGCAGTTATTAAACAGACCACCATCGAGGTTTGACCAACACCTGGCACACAGAAGTATAAATGAACCCACCACAGAGAGTTCGGTAGCATAACGGCCGTCTCCGAGTCTCTTGGGTTAAGAAATAGCACAGGAAAGCTCCCCATTTACATGTGCCGAGAGGGGCACGAGATAGCACAGCACAACTAATGAAATCATCGGTGGCACACAGACAGCAAACAAGGGATGACTGTTCACACGCACCTCCCGACACAGGAACCAGATCGTGTCTGATAGAGCAGCAAGCGATACCGCATACAGAGCACAGCTAAAGCCAGACCCGTCTTTGCCGCAGGACATTGAACAGTTCACCCAGATTCAAAAAGGATTCCTACAAATTCATTTAGGAAATATCCAGCAAGGGCTATAAAGCTCAGCAAGCTCTGCTGGATGAAGGCCCTGAGCTGTAAATCAGCAGAACAAAAGCGCTGAGGACGTACAGCTATATGCCAGAGCTTTAGAGGTGTGATGAGTGTCACCCTGCCGGTTCTTAAGACCATGCTACATGGTTCACATTCAGTCTCCCCTTACACCAGTTTCTGTATTTTTGATGGAAATGCTGGTAAACAGACCACTGCCAGCTTCTGTTTCTTCGCACATCACCATGGGTCTACAGCCCAGAACTCTGAGCTCTCCCCCCAGAAACTGCTCTCCCCACACCTTTGCTTGCATGCGCTCCTTCCTGCCTATGACGATCAAGCTGCCAAGGTGACCAGGGCTGCAGAACTGAAGTCATCAAGTTCTGCTTCACAAAGAACTAGGATGCAAGAAAAGCTACAGATTAACGGCAAACTCTAGGCAAAGAGAACTCCAGTTCACAGGATTATCGGTAGCAACTCATTTAAATCACCCATTCTCTATGATTGCGCCAACAAATTTGTCTGGTTGATAACAGTCTGGGGGTTGTTTTGTTTGTTTTGAAAGGCAGTAAGTTTACATGCCATATTTCAGGAAGGAAGGGAAGCCAAGAAGAGCAAGAATCAAGGAAACATGCTGTAGGACTGTTTCAAAGTAAGCCCCCTTTGTCAGCGTTCCTCCAAAATCCAGCTTTCTGTTCTTTCCTCACCAGCCATGCGGGACTACCGAGATATGGCTTGGGCCGCCTGGCAACAACTCAGCACGCGGTCTGTCTTTCACAGAGCAACTGCACACCAGATTATAGATGATCACTTTAATAAAGAGCCCTGTTCCCTTAGCAAAAAAAGTAAAACCTGGTGAGCCAACCTAACCGCAGGCCGGCAGTGCCCGCCGGAGCCATCACACCTAGGCGTCGCTGCAAGCAGCACTGCTAACTGCAGGCACTGCGATGTCTGGGGCGGTCACAGCACTGATGGCAACATGCAAACACCACATTCACATATAAATATTGCATGCAGCACTTCATGGAGGCATCAGAGGCATGTGCGTTTTAACATATAGATGCTTAAGTTTCCCTCAAAGGGTTTGATTTCACATCTGTTTTTCCAAAACTTGCCTTTGCAAGCAAGTATAGCATCAACAGACACGGAATGATCATGTTACACGTTGTTCTGAAGATACATTTCCTTATTTGAGTGAAAGAATAATTTATTCTTCCTGACCGAACAAATAGCAATTCAGCCGCAGTACCAACTCCCCGCATGACAGCTGAGCAGGTTGGGACACAAGGACTGACTAGAGCAACCACGGCTCTCCCAGAGGTATTTAAGCCAGCTTTCAACCCCTTCATTAGGCCACAGGTCCAGAGCCGTTCCTCCAGGAAATGGCGCCAGCTCCTGCCCTCAGCTACTTGCCGCAGCTGATCCCATACCACCTCCCCAGCCTCGGTACCACTGCTTGGAGGGCCAGATGGTGAGCTGAAAGGAAACTGTTCAGGGTTAAAAAATTAAGCCAGCAGTGCCACCAAGAGAAATGTCTGTGGAACCACAGTCTCCAAAACTTCTAAAAAGGTTGCCATGGTAGAGCCAAGCTAGAGGCCTTAATGTTTACCCTACATCTTCTGTGCCCACGAAGCTCCTTACAGAGCCCATGAATTAGCAAAAAACCACTTTCTCTCTGCACACAGAGGCAACTCCCTAACCACCAAGAAAGTTCTTCCATTCCACTGAATTCTGACAAGCAGTAACAGCTATTTAAAGAGCAAAGTTAAAAAGAAAATCCTCAATCAGTGAAAATATTGTTTAAAAAACTCTAGAAAACAAAACAGAGCAAAATCTCTGAGATTCTTCTGGTTCCTCCACACGTCAACTAATGGCAGCAACTTCTCAATAGGTCAACACGATGAAGCAACATAGCATTAGTTTAGCCACAAATGAAAGTATCTCCAGAAGGATTACACGCACCCACACAGAGCAGGCCTCAGTCCCTGCCTCAAAAAGCTGGGATGGAGACCATTCCTGCAGCAGTGCTAAACGTGAGCATCCAGAGCATGAAACTGGGCAAGGAAGTCATGTTATAGCACCACGCCATTCTGCGATAGCCACCTTATTGCCAGCTGTAGGTCAGCTTCTTAAGATGATCACCACTAACTTCCTTCCAGAGAAAGCAGAAGCAGCTTATTGAGTCCTACTGAAAAGGAAGGTCAAGCCTGATCCCAAAAGAGCTTCAAGACCACTGGGGAAGTAAACATCCCTGCAGCTCGCCAAGAGTAAGAGCAGAAAGAGCCGAGCTTATTTCTGGACATGTTTCAGAAGTACCACTTTCCCCTCCCATTACTTTCAATTGCCATAAAAGCTATGATGTTCTCAAGCAGGTTTTGAGATCTCAGCATCTGCCCAGAATGAATGGCTTTTTATGAAGTGGCTGCTCATCTCTGAGAGGCTTAATGTGACTGTGCACCAGCCTGTCAAGACACCTCCAAAGCTTCACATGAACTGCTGGAATGAGAAAAAATGATGTAATGCGAATATGGAATGACAAACTATCTGTATGTGTGTGGCACATACAAGGCAAAAGTGAACGCTTTCTAGATGGACAAAATACCCGATAAATCTTTCTGAATGCCTCCTCTAAGATTTAAGCAGAGGATCAAACCTTCCCCTTTCGATATCTCATTCACTGCTGATCTACTGATTACTTGGAAACTATGTAGCAAATGAATAATTAACCTGATTAATTTATCTGCCCCCTAGATTGGGACACCTAAATTCTGTTTGCAATCTTGATATTTTCAAAAACCTTCCTCAAAATCCATCAGCATATTTATTTGTTGATCTACAGGTTCAAACTTCAACTAGTACAAAAGCAAAGAGGAAAAGAAGCAGGGCACAGAGCACTGAATCCTTGCAGTGGATAACAGGAATACTCCCGCGTTTGATCTTTGTGTGAAATTACGAGGAAACTGAACACCAACTGGACTAACTCTGGAAGACAGATGAGGTGACATTCACAGACACAGGATGACAAACTCAATCTCATTAGAAACAGAAAGGAAAAAGGAAGTTTTCTTTACTGCTGAGCCAAGAAGAGATCGCCCAGCTGATATGCACCGTAACTTACAAGACTCCGGTTGGCTTCAGCACTGACTCAGAACAGTAGAAACAACTGGTAATTGTCTAAATCCATATTTTTTTTTCTCCCACTTGTTTCAAACCAAATTCAGAACTAACACAAAATGCATCCTGCAACAATATCCCTGGTCTGGATGCAGAGGTGGCAGCGACATGATGAACTGTGGCAGGTTTTTAACATCATCTCCCATAGCTGGAGTAAATAACGTGACAGACTTCTCACCCACAACGTGCTCTTCATCTTTAACCCAGATGCTAGTACAGAAATATGTAGTGTTTTTAAATTCCACTAACCACCAACAAGCTATACACAACTACTTTAAAGCACATTGCTTTATTTACTTTATACAATAATTTTATTGAAGATTTTTCTGCATCCTTCAGATTATTACAAGGTTAACAAGTAAAAGCTGCTAAGCATGTAATACTAAAATAAGGAATGAAAAAAAAATGTTCAATTTTAAACAGAATAGCTCAAAATGCATTAAAAAAATATATTGTTTCACCCTAAATACTAGCTTAGCGAAAGGAAAACAGGAGAACATGTAAACCTCACACTAAGAATGGCAGAAAACAAATGTAACACACAGAAGTGCAATTCTGTGCCTATGACAAAGCCATACTGGATTCATAAAGTTTCAGATTGAATTCCAGGCCATAAAAAAAACTGGAGGAGAACAGCTCCATGCACAGGGAAGGCAAATTTAACTTCATCTTTTCGTGAGAAACTCTCAGCATATGGAATACTTCTCAAAAATAACTTTTTAATTCAGTACTGATAAGTTTCCATTATGTACTGTGAACTTGTGTTTTACTGATGTGAGAGCAATCCAGTCACACGACACACAGCCCGCCATTATTCCCTTCCAAAGGTTTTAGGCAACTGGATTTTTAACGATTCCTTGTTAGCAAATTGCCAAAGACGAGATACCAAGAAAACACGGTATAGCAAAATTGTCAATGTCTTTTCCCCCACTGTAGCTTATCAATTTTAATGTAAATAAAAGTGAAACAATGGCTTCAAACCCTAAATATTAGGGTTTTATGAAGGACATACGTACAAGATATCTAAAACAATGGTGATGACAACTTATTGCCATAATGCATTGCTAAATGTTACCTCAGCCTATCAAGAGACTCCCAAAGTATTTAATTCTTTATTTTATCTTCCACTGTGTAGATGTCATGGCAGCAAAACTCACACGTTAATAGAAGCAACGGCAATTATAAATCACAACAACGTAACTATTTCTTGTTAAGGGTTGCACGCTGTGTTTCAAAACCTATTTCCATTCTCTCATACAGAGAAGCCACAGAGAGGGATATATGACTAGATTCTGTATACGACTGCAAACCTTGAAAATTCAAACTCTGAACTAGTTCCAGTAAGCAAAATAATTAAACTTATTTAAATTTTAAAAAATTTATAAACACATTTTATGCACAACATAGGAAAACATACGCGCCATGTCCATGTCAAACCCCAGCAGTAGTGATTAAATAGGCATTTTGCAACCTGTGCCCCAGAAAGCCATTCTTACAGGATAGCAAAGAGCAGGGAGATCAAATGGCATCAACTCCACCTCTTTCCTCCTGGCTATTTCTTTATTTGTGCAGATTTATCGCTGCAATCATTGCCGTGTGCAGACTTTTCCAGGCAGTTAGCAGTAAGGAGAAATAAAGTTCTCAGCTACCTCTAACCCACTGCTACTTAAAAACAGGAAAGTAGCCATGAATTTTCTCAATAATAATAGTGAAATATAGATAGATAGATTTACATAGATATGAGACTTCCCCACCACCACCTTTTGGTTTTAATAAATGCTCTCCATGCAAAAGGAATGTCCAGGAATGAAAGATCAGGTGGTCTAACGATCAAGTTGTGATTCAGACCATGAAAATTATCAAGAAAACTCCTGGATTAAATTGCATCCATTGCACATGTACAGCAGGTGTTTTTAAACATCTGTAAACACTACAGGATGACTAATAAAGAGGCATGGGTCCCAGACCCTGGGAAGAACAAGACGGGTCTAAGCATTCAAGAACAAGAGCAGTCATCTTCCAGAAGACCAACAGTACTCACAACCAGTGCTACTTGTTCTCACTGTATTCCCCACTAGTGGTACCTCAATAGGAAAAGTGATAAATGCAAATTTCAATAAAATAATGAGAGAGGAGACGCTTTAGTACTTTATCCCCCCACACACTTTTTTAATACCAAAGAGTAACCAGCTATGCTGCAATCACAAGCAGCATAAGGAAGCAGTTACTTAGCATACTTTCAGGGAGTAGGAGACACCTCTTCAGAAGACGACACTGGGTAATGGACAATTTTTCTTCATTTTACTACCAGGACAGTAATTTCAACTATGAATATATTCAGGAATTTATTTATAAAAGTACAACCATGAAACTAAGTACCATAAATGGAGTCTCCATTTGCCTGCTCACCAGCAGAGGGGACACACAGTCCAGCACTCAGGGCTGAAGCTCGTGATATAAGGGGTTGTTCTGTTTACAGCCCACCTAACAAAGCTTGGTTTCTGATCGGTTTGCTCCTACAAAGCCCTGTGGCCACTTAACATTAATTACATCAGTTGCCTCCATGTTTTCCCATGCGTTCCTAAGATCCTCCACTTGAACAAACTCTCCATTTGCCCATAAATTCCTTTCCAAGTACTCACGCTTACCCTCATGGGTTTGTTAACTCAGCTCTTTCTCATGCCCTTCAGCCCACCTCCACCTAGCAGCAGCTCCATCCCCCGTGGCCCACCTACCTGGGCACAGCGCTAAGCACAGGGCAGCATATGCCAGAGCGGTTTGAAGTTGTGCGCATGCTGGCCGGCCAGCTGGAAACCACCGCTTCGCTTCCAGGAGCAGCGCACGTAATGCCGTGACCTCCTTCCCTGTTTTTTTTGGTGGAAAAGGGCACTCACTTCTCAGATGTCAGCTTTCACAGGCTGGGGTGAAGGTAATCTTTTTCTCAGACCTCTCCATGCTCTTTAATTGGTTGAAACCAACAAGAGGGGTTCACACTTATTAAGAATGAAAAGACACTGAAATGGTGTAAATGATGCTTCCTTGTGAAGCCCGGATTAAAAAAGGTAATTCAGCTCTAGTTGCTTTTCAACCATCTTGAAAATGCCTACTAATACCCTCGTCCTCCTCCCTTCCTGCAGAGGAGGGCATCGTCTGTACTTCTGCAAAGGCCATCCAGCTCAGACGGATCAAGAATATGCAAAATTGATAAAAAAAAAAAATCAGTTTCAACATCTTTATGCTGCGCCCTGTGGGCAGCAATGGAACTGTCAAGGAGAATTACCATTTCAGTCCAGTGACGAGGAACAGAAGGGTCTGGAGCTATTCCTAGGGACGACCACCTGAAAGGAAAGCCACGAAGGCTAGGAGCGGTGCTACCCAGCTGTGGTGGTACATGTGGAACTGGGCCTGACAGAAAAACAGGGTTGTTCTTCACTGTGGGCAGGAGAAGTGAGTATTGCTATCAGCAAGCATCAAACTCATGAGAGGTTAACGTTAACCACTACTGCAGGACAGCCTAACCGCCAGAAACTACCTGTTGTTCACAGAAACCTTATCGTTTCTCCCTTTGTGATTTATGCCTGTTTGCGCCTTGGGGACAGAGAACAGGTGACAGGAAAAGCAAACACTGCTCTCAGAGGGAGCAGCGATGCTCCAGTAGCTCAGGACTGTCTGGGACTCATTAGACCCAGACAGTATCTCCAAAACCCTCGCAGGCTTCCGGCACCCCAAGTGGCCAGCAAGCCCCCGCAGCGTAACGCAGCGCTGCGTGGCGAGCCCACGCGCAGCAAGGAACCCGGCCACGCCAGCGCTGCACTGCACCCAGGCTCGGCGTCGCAGGTAGCTCGGGTCTGTCCACAGGGTGCTCCGCCACGCGCGTAGGCACACCCTGAGTCATCATCCTGCCCCGGGGGGCCCATCACAGCGTGACAGCTCTTCCTTCAACTACCAGGGGTCGTAAGGAATGAGAATTTGAAGAGAAAAACCACTCGGATACCAGAGTTAGCAAGAGAAGGGCACGCTTACAACAGGCAGCATACGTTGCCTGTTTAACATAAAAGAGACAAGCCCTGGACGCCTGGCTTTAGCGCCCTTTCTCTCTTTATGGCAGCTCTGCTCACAGAGTTTACAAATTACAGGTCTGACTTGTAAATGTTAGTACACATCTCCCCAAACGTTACTCAGTGTTTCCATAACTGCATAAAGCTTGTAGAGAATACTCTCCTGTAAGAATAACATCCAAAGCAGGCTCTAAAAATAATGTATTCTAGACTATTCTCACGTATAACCAAAGGGTGAAAGCGCACGGCATTTCTCACAGAAGGGCATGGACAGCACGCTACCTGAGTTACGGCTAGTATGAAGAAAAACACAACAGCACAACCCACAATATAGTAAAAAGGAAAAAAAAAGAAGTGGCATTTCAAGTGTCACATGCATTCTGTTTCTAAAACAAAGCTTGGAGCCCGGGATGGAGGAATGCAGGAATTCCTGGGCATTTTGCAGACCCTACTGCTCTCTCTCCGCCGCGCCAGGCAGTGGCTAATCCCCGGTTGTTCGCTGGCCGAGCTGGCGAGCAGGGCACCAGGGCACCCCGGGCTGCCTCCCCCCAGCCGAGCGGCTCCGCAGGGCAGCAGCAGCAGCGCCGGGCCGGGCCGTCCCTTCCCAGCCGTGCTATTTTGAACCGCGCTTTCCGCCGGCCCCACCGCCACGGGAACACGGCCCGGGGGCACCGCAGCGGCACCGCCGAGGCGGCGGGGGCCCGGCCGGCTCCATCGTACGGCCCCCGGCCCGGGGGGAGCCCCGAGGCCCCGGCCGGGGGCACCCCGCCGCGTCCCCGGGCGTGTCCCCGCGTCGCCCCGGCGGGGGGCTGCGTCCCGCCCCGCCGCAGGCCCGGCCGCTTACCGCCAGCTCGGCGCTGTGCGAGTCCCGCTGCGACACGGCGCGGATGACCCCTGCCCGCCAGCGCCCGCTCTCCGCCGGCTCCTCGCCGCCGCCGTTGCCGCCGAGGCAGAGGAACCGCTTCCCCACCAGCTCCGGCCGCGTCTCCACCGCCATGGCCGCCGCCGCCGCCGCCGCGCAGGCACCGCACCAGCCGCCGAGCCGAGCCCGCTCCCTTACGGGCCGCCCATGGCGGGGGCAGGCGCGGAGCGGGGCTCGTTCGCCTCAGCGGCGGGCTCGGGTCCGCGCCCCTCGGCCGGGCCGGCGCCGCGGGGCCGCTCCGCCGCCGGCCGCCTGCCACAAACAGCCGCGGGGCCGGGGGCGCGCTCCCTCCTCCTCCTCCCCGCCCGCCCTCAGCGCCGCGCTGCGGCCCCGACCACTCCGCCCCCGCAGCCCACTGCCATGGCGACCGGCACCACGCGCCGTCTCCCTCCGCCAGGCAGCGCGGGGCGGGGGGCGAGCGGCCGCCGCCGCAAAGAGTCCGCGCCCGGGGCCCCCCCGGACGCTCAGCGCCCGGCCCGCCCCGGGAGCAGCCCCCCCCCCGGCCCCCGCCCCGGGCCGCTGCTGCCTCAGGCCCCTCAGGGCCCCTGCGGCCCCCCCGGCTCAGCTCGGCAGACAACCATCCATCTTCTCGCCCACGGAATGCGGCGGTTGCCGAGCCCCTGCTGAGGTGCTGCAGGCCCCGCACCCCGCTGGTGGCAGCCCCGTCACCCGCAGCCAGCCCCGAGACCCCTCTGGTGCACCTCAGAGCCGCCCCCCGCTACAGAACATGGCTTCGTTATGCCTCCCCTACTCTCCAGTAAGTGTTTTTCTGTGAAGCCTGTCATCATGCTGTGGTAATTCCACATTTAACATATTTTCCTTCGCCTTATCTGCAAGCATAGCTTTCACAAACTTCAGCCTTTCTTTGCTGGGCCGCTTGCTTTCAATAGAGCAAGTTAATGATCTCTCACCCAGCACTGGGGAGTAAATTTGAACAGCGCACTTGTAAAAAATAAAGATTATGAGGCAAGGGCAATAAGTCAGGAGTGCCATCTTCGCACATTCCCATATATTTCAGAGGAACAAATAACTTCTGGTACAAGTGAAGTTAATTAACAAAGCAAAAAAAATCAATTTGTCATTCAGCATGACAAGTTTGTTTACAGCATTGGAATAACTCACAAGACCTTTATGTAAGAACCTATAGCTGCCTGGCATCGCATCGGCAGCAGGCTAGGGATGTATGTAGGACATAAGGTACACATGTATAAGGTGCGCTCCTTAGAATCTGCAGGACAAACCACATCACAGCCAAACAAAATGAGATCTTCATCCACATTTCAAAGTAATGCTACCAGTGACCGAAAAAATGCAGTCTCGCAGAACGTGCAAAAATTATCCTTATAGAGCAGTTACTCATAAGCAGTTTAAAAAGCAGTTACAAGGACAACTAAATAAATATTAATCATATCAAAACTCTTTATAGTTTTATTAGATTCCCTCTTGTTTAGCCAAAGAGTAATTTGAGATTATTACAGAATTATACACTTAAGTAGATTACATTAGTGTGTAACAAACCATAAAATATGCCCCAAAAGCTGAGTTATATGATATAATAGACAAAGATTGGAATTTATCAGATACTACTATATTATTAAATATCTTTTATTCATTCCAAGAATTCATCTCAAAGTGATGACACCAGCATTACATTCTAGTATAGCTCCGAATTCACTAAAGGCTATTGTTCACCACTGTATCATTTTAGTGGTATTTTTCAGCGATAAGAACTGTAAGACCAAGTTATGTGAACGGTTAGGTGTGAATTCCAGTCACCAGGTCCCAGGTGCCGAGCGAGACGGGCAGGACCCTCACTCAGCTCCCCACCACACCAGCGAGCACAGTGCTGCTTTTGAACAGCTTGTCACACAGCCCAGGAGAAAAAGGCTTAACAGAAGGCCTTGTGGCACAGGGCCAGGGCAGCCTCCACCTCCAGCCACCCCGCATCTCAAACCCTTCTTTTTCCAAAGTCATCAGCTTTCAACAACTTTTGTTACCCGCACATGCTTCAGGAACGTCAAAGTGACCGTGTTCAGGTGGATCGGTGTAGAAGAGACCCATGGGACCCATTCTCCACCTTCAGCAACATTTTCTCAGCTCCTGTTCACTTACCCATTTCTTCTCAGCTTTTTCCTCCTCTCCTCACATCTCTGCCAGGTGCTGGAAACCACAAAAGCACTAGATGTTCAGGATGCAGATCAATCGACTCTCAGTCTCCAGCTGCAACAGAACATAAACCAGTAATGTTGTGCTGTGGCCTAAGCCCCAAAGATGCACAGAGACTAGCTTTTAGACAGCCAGTGCTCTATCACACTGCAGTGGGATTTCTTCCTTCCTCAGAAGCTTTGCAGGCATCAAACCAATACATCAATCCCCCTTTCAAAGCAACACCTCCTCTATTTCCTTGAAAAGTATTATGCAATACTTGAACTGAAAATCCAAAACACCATAATCTGCAGGATTGAAAGGATTAAGGACAGTTTGAATTGATCCATCTTCTGAAGAAAATAGCATAAGGAAGCCTCCTCTCAAATTACTCTAGAAAGGCCAGATAAATCATCATCCTTTTAGCTTAGCAGCAGCACTCAAAGCCAGGCTCTTGCATGCAACACCAAAACACAGTTGACGTTTTCAGGTTTGGAGAATAGCAGGCAAAAATCAAAGCAAAATGTCTAAACCCAGAAATTAGGAGGAATCCTGACAAGCTCTCCCACTACCGCACCTTACTGCTTCAGCAGCTTCTCACTACAAAACAGAAACTATTTGGTAAACTCTCCTTCTTCCCCAGATCTCCACAGCTCTGGGGACCTTGGGCCACACACCAGGTCCATGAGCCCAAGAGGCTCAGCTGTGCCCCTGTAAGCACACTCCAGATCACATTGACTCAAGCTCTTGCCATTTCTGTGCAATCCCCACCCCACCTCAGGCCACCAGAACAATCCCCCCTCAGCTCACCTCCCACCCTAGCCCTTTGTAATTGAGGTGTCCGAGGCTGGACCCCAGGGTAGGGGGCTCATCTCAGGGAACCTACCACAGGGAAACTCCTGTTGTACTTGTACACGGTCCTAGTGCAGCTTTAATGCAGCAACTGATTGCTTTAGGTACCAAGATTTACAGGCAAAGCAAAAAAAAAAAAAAAATTCAGCCATCTCAACAAAAGAAAAATCACACTGATGCTAGGTATGACTTGCTGGGTCAATCCTTTCTCACTCAAGTCACATCTACCCAGCATTAACCACCTGAGCCAGTCAACTTCGCCCTGCCACAAAGGGACAGGAATAGGAAGGTGGGGGAAACAAGGCTGTTTTCTATCCCTTCAAGCAACAAGTAAAGCTATTTCCATGATTTCAAAATCACAGCATCTTCCATCTTTTGCTGTAATTGGAAAGATATTGATGGTGCTGTTTATATCTTCAGCAAATGGCTTCTATAGCTATTTACCCCACTTCAGCTGGACATTTAATCACCTGAAAAGGCTATCATGCATGTAATGTTATTAACAGTATCCTTTAAGTGGCACAGATTGGTAAATTACTTACTTATACCAAAATATTTTCAGTCCCACTTCCCTGAAACTATACACATAGGTCAGTTGCAAAATTAAGATCTTTATGAGGAGCTATTTCTAACTTTGAAGTTGAAGCATAGCACAGCCTGCGTTGGCAGTAATTGCACCTTCTGCATACAGATAAATACTACATTTAAAAATGGTTATTTCCACTTTGCAGTAAGGAAAGTTCAGTGGGGAAGGGAAAATGACTTGTCACAGTCACAACTCTTAAGCAGAACAAATGTTGATTCAGCTATACCTGAAATTCTATACTCTATACTTTTAGATCTATTTTACCTTTCCTTGGAAGATAGTAAATGTCAGGTTCCTCTGAATCTGTAATTTATCAGAAACTTACGAGGTCACATTTAATGCTTCCAAAGGTTCACCACCAGGAAACCAGGAAATTAAGAATCTATACTTAGTAGCAACTTGTATTATCTGGTTTTAAAAAGTTTCCTAGCTTAAATAAAACCACAGTCAAGAGGAAAAAAAAACAAAAGTATTCCTCAAACACCAGTCATTTCCCCTACAAAACTAAACCTAACTTCCGGCTTATACCTATATTACTTTTATGTTCCACATAGTGTCAAAGGGCTTTTCTTAATGCATCCTACCAAAAATGCCTTCCCTGAACACATAATGAAGTGGTGAGACAATCCTTGAGCACTTAATGGGACACAGGCTTAGTACAAAAAACATTATTTAAATGCACCTATTTAATGCACGTACAAAGAATAATGCAGAAAGTGCAAAGGTGCATAACAGTAAGACCTGAGTCCCAGGGGATTACATCCCCAGCTCTGCCACTAACACTCCATGCGGTGATTCGCTATGACTTACCTCGCTGACTGTCCACAGCTGCATTCAGGGCTGTTGGTTGACAACTCCTGATCTTTTCCCGTCTCTTGACTTTCTTACTCATAAAATTGATGCAAATTTACTGCAGTATTTACACTGCAGGTTACTACAGCACACACACACCCTATGCCTGGGTATTACCTGCAGGACTTTGTCAACATCACCCTAGCTGTTGCCACAACACACAAAGAAAGAAGACTTCAGCTTATTGCTTTTGCAAGTCACTCCAACCACAAGTGTACTAGAAAACACTGCAATTCACATGGTGCCCCTTTATCAACACTGACAATAGGAAGGAATTACAGTGAATTTATAGTCTAGATTAATACTCAATATGCTGTGACTCCAGAATTTCTTTTTGTTCAAGTTAATTAACCCATCCATAACAATCCCTTTCTTCTCGTCACCCTCAAACACGTCCTACTGTTTTACAGTTGAGCCAACAAAACAGATCTCAAGAGCATCCCCTATCTATTTTAAATACACAATTGACCCAGCCCAACAAAGCCACAGGAGCAGTTTCTGCTGATTCCTTGGACTTTTGCCCTGAAGCTGCAGAGCTCTGTTCACACTTTACCCACTGCTGTGGGGGCCGGCATCTTCCCTCCAGATGGAGGATAGCACCATCTTTAATGCCCGTCACCCCTTTCTGCAGTAATTATTTAATTGCAGCCTGAGGGTAGAGCATCATTAGACCAACATAACACTTTAGTAAGAAACAGTCTTTTGCTCCCATTGAGTTTACAACCAATAAAAACAAAAAACAGGGTGGGAAGAATAGAGATAACAAAGTTGTCAGTCTGCACTTTTCCCTGAATACCTACAGGCTTAATTCCTAAGGTGAAACTTCCTGCTTTGGTCCTGCTTTGTCCCAAATCAGCGAGGCTGGATCATCCAATCTTTTGAATTTTGAATGACCTTTTGAATTTGCTTGGAGGGAAATTTTCAGAGGTTGGAAATGTTCTCATTTGCTTCAAGACAGAGATCTAGGTACTACTGTTTCCTAGCTGGCTTAATGTAAGTCAGTGGAGATATAAGCATTCAGAGCAAGAACAGGCTGCAGCAGTGTAAAATTTGTGTGGCTACTCTGTGGCCATCCCAGTAACTTTAGGTTTCTAGACAAGTTTCTTTTCTACCTTTCAGCAAGCTTCTGCTGCCAGCTTGAGGCTTTGGTAGTTCTTAGACACAGACTGAGCTTTAGGCACAGTGTAGAAGGCATTCAGATCTGTCAGCCCCTAACAGAGCTCTCCTGCAATGTTCTCCTGGGACAATGCATGCTATAATACTCAGAAGGAAGCATAAGAACTGAGAACAAATTATTTTTAGCTAAGGGGATCTACCCACAGAAGTCCAGAAGATTTCCAGCATATTCAGAGCCTGAGCAGCTTCAGCAATACCAATGCACTAACACTCCTTCTGAAAAAACCTTCCTTTCACCCAGCTGCTCCCAGGAACAACGCTCATTTCTAGTGTCAATTGCTCACACACCAAACCTGAAACCAATCACGCTTAAAAATGAATAAATTGATTTTTCAGAAACCTTTAACTTCAGGAGAGTTTCTGTCTACACAAACCTGAGCTATTTAAGAAGTACTAAGTGTTTCACTGCTACTAACAGTGGATTAGGTAGCAGTATACCTAGCTATGTGGAAATACTATTTTTCCTCACACAGTCTCCTAAAGCACCAACTTTGTGTTATCAAGAATGTACTTTTTTAATTTTTACATAATGCTAAATTCTTTTTTATTGTTATCTCTATTTGTACAGTGAGTAGACTTCTAATGTTAGCAGATGGACAATAGTAAAAATATATGAAGACAAATATTATTTCTAAATGGTAAGCTGTCGTATCAGTTTTAAGATATATCAGTCACTCAAACATTATGGGAGAACTTAATTCTATGATGAGTGAAAGATGTTTAAGTACATCACTTTATAAGTAGATACTATAGTT
This sequence comes from Anser cygnoides, assembly GCF_040182565.1. NCBI lineage: Eukaryota > Metazoa > Chordata > Aves > Anseriformes > Anatidae > Anser > Anser cygnoides. The sequence continues at coordinate 27,320,280 of NC_089879.1, read as the reverse complement.
GTCACTAAAATAACTGTACAGGTACTCTTTGAATTAATTAGGAGGTGGATCAGGTCTCTTATCCTCGCTAGAGATCACTGGTGTAAGACCCTGACTAATAAAGACAATGTAGGAAAATAAGCAACTAGAACATTCTGTTTCAACTGCTTGAATTTGTGAGGTCTTACGAGCACTTTCAACAACTCTAACTTAAGGTGACAAAGCTTTATAATCTGATTAGCACTCTACATAAATCTTTGAATGTTTATCTTAAAACTTCTCACACACACTAAAAAAAATCAGTAGTAAGGATTGTACTGTTGTTCTCATACAAGTAACTTCCTGTCTACTGATTTTTCTTCTGGATCATACACACATTTTTGGGGGGTTGACACTTGGAAGAAGGCCCTTTTGTTCACAGCTGCTTTAGGTTGAAATTGTTTGGCTGTTATTATTACCCTGGTATAACTAAAGCAGGTAATAGTTATAGCAAGGAAACGGCTTCGCATACTACTACACAATAAAAAGCTAATGAGAAGTTTGTGGGGTTGGCAAAGGTCTAAATCTGAGATGAAAAATAGCTGAGTTTAGCTATGAGTAATTATGTACTAACTAGGGAAAATTACCTGAACTTATTACTTATGGCTACTTCCTCTGGCCAATACAAAAGTAGTTGGGTCTTTCTGAAGTCAAGGTAGAAAGAGAAGTTCATAGAAAACCATTAAAAAAAAAAGTTCCTTTAACACCTTTTTTTAAGCTCTATACTATCACTTTTCCTCAATTTCTTTGTTCTGTTTGTTTTTAGCATCATTCTCTTACTACCTTGTTATACAAATTCATTTGAATTTTCTTAATGTAACTGTAGCGCTCTTGATATATCATAATCTATGTATCATTACAAGATGATTGGTTGATATCAGGTTTGTCTAAACCAGTAACTATCACATGTGGTAACTACCCTTTTAACAAACTCTTCTGACTGCTTTTTTTTATTCACGAGATGATGGTTCTTCTTTCTTCCTGCCAGCAAACTGTCTCTAAATTGTATTAAAATTGATACAAGGGTTTCTTTCTTATATTCCAACTACCTGTCTTGTTAAATTTCTGTGTCAGAAAAGGCAACAAATTAGGGCTGTGTTCTAGAGTTCAGTAATAGCCATTATTTAACAACGTTTACCTCTTTGACAAGGATATTCTTAATATTTCATAGTGTACAGGATGCAGACAAATTGATGTTACTGATTCCATGCTGATTAAGCAACAGGGTTTCCTTATTTTTTTTTCTGGTACTGTTATCCAAATTAAAACCATCACAAATTTTCTACGGAGCCAGTAACTTCTTCAATTCATTTGCTGTTCTTATTAGGAGTGTTCCCGGGTCTGTCTGTCACATTTGTTCAGGCTATATTTAAAACCAGCCCTGGAAAGGGAATTGATTTAAGGCTGTCCTTACTGCAAGAAGAGTAATGAAACGTTACATCTTCTAATGACAACCTGAAAAGGCGCAGACCTACATGAGCAGAGAGATGAGAAAGGACTTGCCTGTCGTCTTGGACTAAAGAGCAGAAGATTGTGTTTGTTTGTTGCAGTGTCATTTAATTGAATAAAGAGATTGCCTCGGGGTTACAGACTAGATGATACTGGAAAGGACCTCTGGAGACTGTCTAGTCTGCCCTCCCCCCCTGCTCAGAGCAGGATCACCCACAGCAGGTTGCTCAGAAACTTGTCCAGTCAGGCTTTGAACGTCTCCGAGACTGGAGACTTCACAGCCTCTCTGGGCAACCTGTTCCAGAGTTCAACTGCTCGCACAGTGGGAAAAGTCTTATGTTGAGATGGGGTTTCCTGTATTTCAGTTTCAGCAACTACTGTTGTTTATATAAATATCTTCAAGTCCACGTTATACAGTCATCGATGCTGTGGTGTTGGAGACATCCACTTCTGCGACCACACCCACCACCCTGAGTTATATTCCACGGCTTTCCAACCCAGAAATGCTACCTGCTTGCTACACCTATCCTCGCTGCCACTCTGCTAGTCTCTTATGCTTCCTTAGTCCTAGTGACTCTCTAGACTAGAAAACATAGAAGCGCAAGTCTGTTTTCATGGTCTGGTTTGTCAAAGTTCAGCCAGCAGATATCTCTTCAGCAAACCAGCTCTGTGGATGCAGGAATAAAACAGGCAGTTATTTCTCTCCCTCAGGAAAGCCCTTACTGTAAAGGTCAACAATTTATAAAAGCACCTGTTATGTTGCTGAAGCATCAACTGACAGTAAACATGACTGAATTGGGAAAAACCTTGTTGGATAGAAAGATTAGTAGAGAAAAGATGTACTCAGTCCTCAGCAGTTGCAGGTATCTGCCTTGCTGTTTTATTCCCAGAATAAATGATGCAGGATCACATTCTTTGTGGTTTTTTTTTTTTTTCCTGTTGTGTGTGACTTCTGGACCTGAAATTTCTACTCACTTTAAGAAACATGTCTTCTCAAATTTCTATCTATACAAGCACTTACTTGGTTCTGTCTTGTGATATCTTATAGAATGCCATGCAGGAATCCAAAGGAACAATCTGCTTTAGGATGTATAGATTCTAATGTTCAAAAACATTCTCAATACAATGTCTGCTGAAGAAATTTTAGCAAGGTGTGTGCAGGTGGTTGCGTGCAGGACACATCCGCGGGCAGGAGACCTCCCTCCCTTCAGTCTTCAGCGAGTGAACTGAAGGTGGGTTTGCTGCCAGTATCAAGCCCTAAATCCCAGAACCTGACTCCAGCCTGGGCTCTGGATTACTGTACTACTGATTCACATCGACAACTTCTACATTTAGAAACTGATCATGCTTCAGCAGTAATAGGCCAAAACCAAGTAAGCCCTACTATTAAAAATAGCTGAAAGGAGGGAGGGAGAAAAAGGAAGAATAGCAAGTGGAAAAATAAATCTTGTGTCCTGGTATGTCTGATTTTTTTTTCTTCCTTCTTCCTCTTAATCACAATGCAATTTCCACAAAACTTTGCTCTGGTATTATTGAGTTGTAGCAGTAACTAATGGGAACATTCTTCCATATGACCACATCTAAAGACGGCTCCAAATTATGAAACATTGAGTTGTGATCTTAAGTGTAATGAGAGAACACTTCCCTGTCACAAGCTGGCCTGTGTAGAAAAGCCCTATATGTAACTTGGACTTCAGGAAATGCTTAGAAGTCAGTTCTGCTGGCATTGTAATTCCAGCGAAGCTATTTACCTGAACCAGAACTTACATGACTGTACTGAGCCTTGCTTGAGATGATTCAGAAAGGTAAAAGTCTGAGGAAGGTGATGAGCCAGCTGGTGTGGCTACACTGATGTCCTGGATTGGGGAGTGATGTCCTGGATTAGGGAGTGATATCCCTTTGTAGGATGAGGCCTCAAACAGCTCTTATTAAATCTGTAATTTGAGACTCCCAAATGCCCTAATGCAATGCAAATCCACTGCCTTTTTTTCTTCTGAAATTACTGACAACAGAAGGACAAAATAAAAGTTCAAGGAAATGGTTATAACAAAGCACCTTGTGTAGGCCTCAAAGCCTCATGCCATTTCCAATTTTCTCATGTTTTATTCTGCTTTGAACCCTGTGCATAAGTTATATCCCAGCGATTCAACACCGTTTCATGTTGTTTACATGAACTTCATTATAAAAAATGAGGCTGAAAGCACACACTGGTAACTCCTAGTCCAACTGAAAACTGAAGTTGTTAATATAAGAGATTTTTAGTGGTGTTTACAGTTGTAGTGCAACTCATCTGCAGGGAAATTAAGTAAAATATTAGCATCTTTCAATTTTTGCAATAGCTACAAAACTTGTTCAGTGACAAGGCTCATGGAGCTTGGTACTTGATTTTTATCTGAGAACTAAGTGGGTCAACCACTTAATCAAATTCAATGGCCACTCAGAGCCATAGAGGTGGTTTCATGTTTCTTCATTCAGCTCATCAACACACTTGATTGCTGGACATCAATCGTTTGTGCAGCTAATGCTCCTAAATACTTCAGAGATCAGCTGATGAGGTTCCTGATTTTTGGGTTGCACTCTGAGATGTGTAATTGTTTTCCTGTGTGCTATTTCTGTTTTCATATATCTTGGTGAATTGTTCTACAAAACTGGGAGAGAGGATGGAAGAAGAAAAAAATGTGGGAAGAACTGTATCCACACAGCAATATGGTAAAAACGAAACCATAACAAACCAGCTCCTGATTCCCATTTTGGACTTGTGGGACTGTGACTTTTAGTGTCAGTTTTCAATAACTGGCAGTTCTTTCTAGCAGCTTCTGGGAGAAAATAGGTATACAAAAAAGGGTGAACCTCTGTGGTAAGAAGTTGTGCTTTGTCTAGACAGAGCTTCCTTGACATAATCTAGGTAATTGTTCCCTAGCCTCTTGCAAGCTACCAGCATTGAGCAGCTAAAGCAGCAGAGTATTTATGCCTGTTAAACCAGAATTTCTGCCTATTGTTTTTCCTGCCTTCATCACTTTCCACTGCTATAGTCCAGCTATGTTGTACCAGGACATTAAACACTCAGCATCCAGAATGTCTAGACAGGCTGAAAGACTGTCTGTGCTCCCTTTTTCACAGAGGAACTACAGTCAACTTTCCTAAGAACTAAAAGGCTATTTGGAAAGAGAAGGTGGCAAAGTTCCTAGTACAAGACACATATTCTAGCTGCCTTCTGAAGCAAGTAATACAGTCTGGTATGGATTTCCAGCAATGCATAAAATTCCTGTGTGAGCCTCCCTCTGCTCCCCAGGCAGGCTTCAAACCTTGGACAATTACTGCTAATGTCTTAAACAGCTTGCAGTTGTATTCTAAGTACATAAGATTGTACAAAAACTTGCCATGTTAGCTGGTAACGTCATACTAAAATAACAGAGAAAAGAACTAAAAGGTGGCTTCCTTGCCACTGAGGATGATAAGGCAGAAATAAATTATTTCCATATCAAGTATGGGACCTGTGAAAGAAAGATATATTTTGGTGTGCACAATCTGCAATGCTACACGAGAAAACAAACAAAGTTTCTTTCCATATGGCCTCTGTTTTCTTCAGTGCTAGCCTCAGTCACTCTCCATATAAGAAGTAACTACTTGTTTCCTGTAAGGTAGAAGTGAATGTTGACCCTCCAATTTTTGTAAACAGAAATTTGGACACAGAATAAGGGCTGATGATCCTGTTGCTGTTAACCTACCTACACTCAGTGTGTGATTGTGGTATATATGCAAAAAAAAAAAAAAGCTTTGATTGCAGACTGCCGTGGAGGTGAGTCCTCTAAGAACAGATGACCGACGAAGCCTCTAGATGAACAGACCAGGTACTGAGAAGCAGTACACAAGAAAGATGCCTGGATCATAAAGGACAAAAAAAAAAAAAAAAAAAAGAGCACCCAAAATGACAAAGTGATAAAATTGATAACATATTGTTACATCGATTAATGAGGGGAAAAAGGTGGGTGGTAGAACTGTCATTCAAAGTCATATGGAGTTGAGAGAAATTGAGTCATTGTGTCAGAATACGGAAGTGCAGTGGAGGGAAAAAAGTGGATAGAGCTAGAAATCTACCATAAAGCATTTAGGGACTAGAAAAAAAAAACTGTTTAAAGATGCTTGCAGTTTACCTCATCGGAAAATTGAAAGGTGACTTAAGCATGCATAAATCATTGTGGAGAGATAATGGGTGCAAAAGAGCTCTTTAATCTATCACTTAGGGCATAGCAAGAACCCATAACTAGAAACGACAGGCAAATTCCAAGTTTAAAAGCATGCTCCCGGTTTCCTCTAAGGGAAAAACAATTTACTGATAAAACACTGTGTTCTGATGCCTCAAATCAATATCCTTTGTCTGCAATAACTCTTCAGGAAAACAAAGGTGATCTGACTCAAAACATAAATAAAGGATTTCTGTGTCTTTGAAGTCAGATGAAATGATTTGATACTCACTTCCAGTTTTAAAATTTGTAAAAAGAGATCTTTACCCAATTTAGGATAGAATACAGAGAGCAAAATCCTTGGAACAAAAGGAACTTGAGAAATGAAGAGACAGAAAGCACTGCTCCACCAAAAATCACAATACTGCATAATAGAACGGCTTCCTTAAATGCATTTGGTGGTCAGGAGTTTTGATTAGACCTCGTCAGGAAAAACAGGGCAGACATATGTTAGCTGGCTGAAGAGTAACTTTCAGTTGTACATAGGCTCACAGAGGTGTTCTATTTGAGTAACTCTCCTAGCTAGTTTTAAAGTTGCTGCAAAAGGAAAAAGACAATCTTCATTCTATATTTGTGGGAGACAGGACAAAAAGTTCTGATTATTCCTTGAGTCAGCTTAACTTTCATACTAAACCTTCCCAGCAGGGTAATGACTAGTAAATACAGCCTAGAAAAGGTATGTAATCTGTTGCTTCTACAAATACCTACCCAAATGACATGGAATGATCCTGGTTGTGTTATTCATCAGATATCCTTTCTGGTTCTGGGACACTTCCTCCCTGCCTCTTTCGGGCTGATGGCCGTGGGTTGGTGCACCGTTTAGCCGGAGGCTATGACTTTCTGTAAATGGATATTGTGCTGAACAAGGTTCTAAATGTTGCCAAAGAATGTATATCTCATCTTCATTTAAAGTAAAATCTATCAGCTAGTTCAAAAGGCAAACATTGTTCCTTGATAAAATGCAGCTGGTGTGCATATGAGCTTAGTCAGCAGACTATAAAATAGCATAAGCTTTTCATAGTGATCAGAAACATCAAAAGCAGAAAGTGTATTTAAAAAAAATCTCCAACATATTGCTATAATTATTAAATTTGATGCATCACAAGTAGCAATGGAATATAGATGCTGAGATGATATTACCCAGACAGGAAGGAATAATGTGGCTTTGGTCTATGTCTCAGTACGCAGATTTCAAAACACAAAGAGAAGGCGGATCATCAGATACCAGAGTATGTGTATCCCATTTTTTAAAATGGGTTTGCTCTCATGAGAGGCATATATTTACTGTAACATTCAGCTGCAGCTTTTGAACAAGTTACCATCTTGTCACTCTATATGGAAACAGAGGGAAAATAATTCATGCTAATCTGTCTTGTGGACTACCCTATTGAGATGTACTTGTATATAACCCTGGTGTGTGGTTACGCTTTACCTAATGAGTAATGTCTGCAGGTCTACGTGCAATACATGTCAAAATCCTTTCTTTCTATAGCTTATCAATACTGAAGTAGGGGAGTGATAGGCATAGCAGCCTCTTGCTTTGTAAGAGTCTCTCAGGTGCTCCTAGCAATCTGGAAATGAGCTCCTCCCTGTTGCCTCTGCTCGCCCTTGCAGGGCTGCATCTCACATGTTTTAAACTCCAAATGGAAGCAATAAGATAGGATGGACATATGACTGCTCCCAGAAATACAAGTCTCAAATGGAACTGTTCTGAACTTTCCCCTTCCTTTTTAAATCACATTTCCCTCAAGAAAAAAATTCTAAGGGGTGCTCTTATGTTTCTGCTGGGAAACAAGGAACTGGACGTATTTAACCCATTGCAACCATCATAGCAACTGGTCTTTAAAAACTGATACAATTAATCAACAGTTGTATGATAAGCCTTTTAACAGCACAGTAAATTAGTTTTGTTTAAAAATAAAAAGTACACAGAGGACATCTAATATTTGTTATTTTACTCAGATCAGATTCTACCTGAATTGCCTGATTATATTCTATTGTGCTGCACTCAAAACCGTCTCATGTTGGAATGATGGAAGTGCTTTAGCTTTTTATTGACAGGAGGGCTATTTTGGTGAATGAAGAGTGCTAGATATCCCTCTGTATTCTTGTGGGCAGGAGGGTGGGGTGGGTGGAGGAGAGTGGAGAATCTCTGGGTCTGTTCTTGCATTTACTAACTTCTCTCTGCTTGAAAAAATTCCCTGTAGTATGCAGTTAGGTCATCCCATAACTTCAGTTTGATGCTTTTTTAACTCCAACTTCTGTATTGCTTAAAATTCAGTACTAATTAAAATTGTCAGCGTCCCAAAATTCAGGAAACTGAGAAAAAAAAAAAACAGACCATAAATTTACCAATATCCTGTACCTGTTGTTGTTTGAACTTTCAGATTTTGCATTTGCAGGTGTATCTGCAAATATCAGGGGAAGAACTTCAGTCACGAATACTGAGGCAAGAGCTTTAAAAGGAACGTCAGATAGTGAAAGATAAAATAAAACTGAGACGACAAGAGTGGTTAAACCTACTAGATTAAAAAAAATGCAGAAATGCATCTCAGATTTTTTTTCCTCCCGATTTAGATGTTTCTCCTTCCTAATTTGGAATATTAATAAATTTCACATTAAATACATTTCACATTAAAACATATTTCTGAACATAACCTGACAGTCTCTTGGTACATTGTCTATGCCTGTATCGCACAAGTCCTTTAAGAGACAGCTGTGTTTGATACCAACTAGCTTTGCTATGTTCCACCACTGCGCTGTGAGGATGTAACATATGTAAGCAAGGAGTGTGACATCTAGAATCTTTTGCAAAAGCTTCAGACGCTTTGATTTCATTAAATGCCCCCACTATTGCCCAATGGTTGCTCTTGGAGATGAAATCCCATTAAGGCAGTAGGACTACTTGGTCTGTGATCACAATCAACCTTAGCTGTTTTTTCCATATATAGGAAAAATACATGGAGAGTTAAATATTCTAAGGTAGTATAAACCACAACCACATTTTCATTATTAATCAGTTATGAAAAACACATCAGCCTAGAGTATTGTAAGAAAAAAAGTCATCTGTATGTCCATTTTATATTCTGTTGTTTTAACAAATAAAATGTTATAATCTGTTCCATATTCTGACTCCAAAATAACGAATTTCTCTGGTATGATTCAATGACTGTGACAAGTATGGTTTATCTTTTTGTTTGGGCCTTAACTGAAAATTCCAAATTGTTCTGTATTTGAGACTTATTTAGAATGTGTTCATATAAAACAATCAAGGTTATAAAAAAGAAAAAAGCACTGCAATTAACATATGTGTGGTTTGGAAGCTGCAAGGAAGCGGTGTCTCTTCAGGGAGCTTATCCTCGCAGCGCAGAGACTGAACCCCATGAACTCCATAGTCTGCAAACCAGTCAGTGTCTTCCTAAATGTTGCTCAATTCCTGTTTTCACAGCTGCAATGCCAGAAAAAATGTTTGTTTACCTCTAAAAGAGGTGAAAGTTAAACATCATTTGTATACATACATTGTATTACACAGAAGTGGTTCAAAAAAATTGAGGGCAGCTGACCTCTACCAGTGATTTTCCAAACACCGTTACAACTATTTAAAGCGACTTTTAGCTATATTAAGTGGCTTTTGTGGGGGACTTAAAAATATCCTATAATGAGATAGCTGTAAGTCTTTTGCTTACATAAAAATAGACATATGGGTAAGACATCCCAGGTTTGAATGAGTACATGGCATGGTTTTAATTTGCTTTGCCACTCCCTGTGTTTCTGCAGTGCAGGAGCATGGATTATCATTCTGTACAAACTGGAAAATGAGGAAGTCCATGTGGTATCCTCATGGTTGTCTGCTGGGGGCCAGGCAAACATCACCAAGTTTGTTGCACTGAGTTAAGTCTCAAAACGTTCTATGAAATGAAGCATAATCTTCTTAGCAAAATAAATTACTCTTAGGAGCCATCTGCCCTTACCTTTTTTTTTTTTTAAAAAAAAAAAGCCTCTTTAAATGTAAATTTAGCTTTCCACCAGAGACGGTATTGCCATGGCAACAAACACAAGAAAAATAAATGTCTTCATACAAAAAAGAGTGTTTTCCTCTTAAACATACTTCATACAAAATAAAATATGCAGCTATAGAATTAATGTATACACTTATCTTGGACAGTAGAAAAGAGTATCATTCTCTTCCTAGAAAGGTTCTCTGAGATATTATCAAACATAATTGCCTGGGGTAAAGAATTCTTATATACTTATTTAATATGATATAAACTCAAGCTCGTGTCTTGCAATTTGCTCTAGATGGGTTGCAATGCTACAAACTCCTGTAGAGCATTATGCAGGCAGCAGGATCCACCTCTGCAGAATTGTTTACAGAACTGGAGTCTAAAATGTAATCTCTTTGAGCTAATTCATATTTCAAATCCTTTGTTGTTCAAGTTTGTTTTGTGCGGTCTAATACCAGAAAGGTTTTTTATTTAAGGGGAATATAAATTGTGGTTCAGATTTCAGCTTTCATAGAATGCAAAGTTAGGCCTGTTTCAATGATAAGATTCATGAGTGGTGTAGTCTCATTTGCCCACAAACAAACTCCTTTCTATCTTTTTCTGTATCAGGTTCCCCCTATAAAAGATCACAGTGTAGCTCCGGAGACACCCTACATGGCCAATATCATTTTCAAGATCTCAACACCTGCATAGTAAGAATACATTTGTTTTTAAATTATTGTACTCTTTCCGATTTCAAGCTTAAAATTTCACATTTTACAACTATAGCAAAAATTTTGAAGTGCTACAATTGTTGAAATGCTTTGTGTTTATGTCCCTGCTTCTTCTTTTTATAAATCACTTTTAACCTTTTGACTGTGTGATTTGTGTTTGAAAGCAGCAGAGGAGCGAAGATACCTTTGTCTGGATTTTACTCATTTGAGTAGGAGAGGAATTGTGGCACTTGCCTGTGGAACAAAAAACATCTTGCACTGACCTAGCACGTCTGACCTGAAAAAGCCAATAGCTTATGAAGAGTAGGTCATTTCTTCTCACTGTATGGTATGCAAAACATGTATTATCCCTACTTAAAGACATTTTAAAGAATTAATTTCTGTTACAGATTGCAATACTGACCTTGGAATGTTATTTACCATGTCAGCAAGAACGGTGGTGAAAACTATAATCTCCTGTTTCTCTACTTTAAGAATTGAACGGCACGTTCAGAAGCATTGGCATTTTGGCATTTATTGCTTCTGGTATCACTTTGTGACATTTGTTAGACATTGACCAGAAAAGTTCAATGTTTCCAGTGGTGGCGTAGGCAGAACTTTCCACAGGTTCTTGTTCTGGGGAAAGATAAAGCAGTCCGTCTCAGCAAAATATTGTTCTTTTATGTCTACAAACAGTTCTGTATACAACCTAAAGCTGGTATGCAGGAACGAGCTGCAATGGATTAGCTGAAGTACCACGAGGTATTCAGCTTCCCCAGCACCTCCCTGGCAGGTCACAACCCGCCAGACCACAAGCTCGTCAAGGGTGTCTGCACTGGGTCACGCTGTGAACTGTCCTGCCTGGTGTCCTGCCTTAGACAGCTGCCAGTGACAAGGGAAAGAACAAAGGTAACAGTGCACACAGACAGTAATCTGTCCCAAACATCTCCTCCTGCCCCCCCAGTCACCTGCAGTTTTAGATCCACTGCAGGCAGCAGTCTGTGCGACCCATGTTAAGTATGTATCCTTACACAGCCGCTGGGACTGAGCATTTGTAAACCAATACCAAGGAGTTGGCACCTTTGTGCCACAGTTCAGCCAGGTACTGGAGCACTGACAGGGCAGTGGATATGCCCACGTCTTCAGAGCTCTTCCCTGCACCGGCCTGGGTGAGCTGGTTAAACACTGCACCCAAACCCGAGCCCACCCCACCTCCGCACGGACACTGGGTGCCACAGCAAGCTCGCTCTGGGCCTGCCAGCCCGACAGCGGGTGATGTGAATGCACGAAACTGGTGGTTTTATGGCTCCTGCAGCAGGTAAGGGGGTAAGAAATAGGGAAATAAGGAAACAGCGCACACGGGGTGGGCACCGTCACCCACCTGTCCGCTAGTCAGTCACCGTGCTTAAGGGGAAGGGGAGAAGGGCTGCCTCACTACGTTTTTCCTTGATTTATCTGTTCCCATCTCCCCGCGACGGCTGTTGTGAAAGGCTGCCTTCAGCTCCCACCCTAAAAACAGGCGGCCCCTCACGGCATCGCTCAGGGGACGGCCACGGACTGCACCCGACAGACCCGGGGGGCGCCGGCCCGCGGCGGCCGGGCAGCCCTGAGGGGCCCGGCGGGCTTCGGGGCGCGTGCGCGGGGCCGCCGAGCCGGGCGGCGGGCGGGGCCGGGCCGGGCCGGGCGGGGCCGCGGCCATTGGGGCCCGGCTGCGGAGGGGACGCGCGGCCGCCGCCGCCGCCATGGTGTCCTGGATGATCTCCCGGGCCGTCGTGTGAGTGCCGGCGGCGGGCGGGGCTGGGGGTCGAGGTCGGGGCCGGGCCGGGCCTGGCCGAGCCGAGCCGAGCCTGGCTGAGCCGAGGCGCCGCGGCGCTGGCGGCGCCCGGCGGGTGTGAGCGGCTCCCGCTGACCCCCGAAGCGCGGCCCGGGGCTATGGAGGGGCTGGGGAGGAGGCTGGGGAGCGCGGGCCGGCGGCTGCGGGGAGGCGGGCGGCGTTACCGCCTGCTGCCGCCTCAGCGGGGCCTCGGCAGGTAGCGGGGTGAGCTGCGGGTGAAGGTGTCACCTTCCTGAGAAAGGGTAAGCTGCGAAACCTCTGGTCTCCTCCTCATACATCGCGCCGTTCTTTCATGGAATTGAAGGTTATTTTGCTCTTTTGGGTGTGAACAATGCTCGCGATAAATGTAGAGTAATAAGGGAGAAGGTGAACCTCCCTCGTGCTCCGTGCTGTGCAGCTCTCTGCGCTGGCCCCGCTGCTTGTGGGGCTGCTGGAGTTGGGATTTACCGTGTGTGAGGTTTTGTCAGGCAAACGGAGTGAACCTGCTCACAGAGCAGCCCACCGGGTGTCTGTGAAGGATGTAGCGCGAGCGTGTGACCCAAAACACTGGATGATAAATAGGGCTTCCCCATTTTGCTGGTGACAAACACCTCCCTGAAGCTGTCTGGTGTCACTTCACATGAAAGCTTTATCCTGTCAGGAAGCCTTCTCCTAACGCCAAGTACACTTCCTTGCTGCTGTCTCGTCACCTGGCTAAGTAGCAGTCCTGCAGCCTTCTCCCTTCCCACTGCCCTCCGTGAGACTTGTCAGGTAATTGAGACCTGCTAAGTAGGCAGCATTGTGTTCTGGGGTTGGCAGAAGAGGAGCCAGGCTTGGAAGAGGCTGTAGGAAGAGATGCCGTTTGCTCGCTCTGCCGGCATGCTCTTCCCACGGGCAATACCTAGCACTGGAGGGGAGATGCATAGGCATGCTTTCTGGAAGTCAAATGTAGCTGCTGAACCTGTTTCTGCTTTGGAACAGAAACACCAACCAGCAAATCTTTGGTTTAACTACTTCTTAAACTCCACTGGCTGTGAAAGTGGTATCAGCAGCGCTGAGCACCTCAACTTCTAATGACCAGATTCTTGTTGCTTGTTTTATTTTCTTTTTTTTTTTTTTTCTGTGAAATACGCCACTAAGGATTGTATTTGCATTTTGAGAACTAAGTCCTCTGTGGGCCAAACCAGCATCATATCATAGGGATTAAAGATAAATTTGTGTATTGGAGTACCTGTTACTGCAAGAGATAATAAAGGACAATGTATTATGCAGTTGGGTTTTCTGGTTGCTGTTGCTCCCTCATTTGCGTGTGCTAATTATTTTTGCTAAAAAGGGAGTCTTTAATACTATTTATAAATCCTCTCCACCTTCTTGTGTCCTTGTTTCCTAGCTGTGGGATTTAACCAGTTTGCCAGTGTTCCTCTGCCCAGGAAGAGGGGAGTGCTCAGTGCATCCAAGAGAGATCTTGGAGTCTGTTGTTTAAGTTTGCCAGCAGAGGATTTTATGCAGTCTGGAGACTATTGTTTAACTTTACTTTCCACATGAATTTTGCTTTATTAAGCAAAGGTGAAATTAAACAGAGGCCATGAGACATAAGATGCCTTCAGTCAAGTGGTCTTGAGACTGTCTTCCTTGTCCCCTTTTCTCAGTGTTCATTATGCCATCTTCCTCCATCTGATTTTCTTCCTAGTATCTTTCCAGTCAGTTCCAGTGGCTTTGTTTCTCTGGCTTTTGTGTCATTGGTTAGGAAGAAATATATTACCTTTTCCTTAAACCCCCTAAGAAAGATGAAAATACACTTAACTGGCACATAGCCACTAAGACTAGACGTTCTCTCCTACTTGCGGTAGTGTTCTAATCTTAGCTTGGTGACTTTGTTGTGTATGAGAGCCGTGGAGATCCTATGCTGTCCATAGCAAGTCCAAAAAGCCCTGTTGTCACGTTTGTGTAGCCATCAGGAATACCTGCTTTCTTCACAAGTGCTAGGAAGGGGCAGCAGTTGTTCTAGCTGCTGCAGAATTCCTCTGACTGACCTACTATTTTCAGGGCCAAAAGAGCAGCAAAATGTGGATTTGTGGGTGTGTCACAGTGCCCTCTACTGACTTTTCACACAGGATTTTTGTGAGGCGCACTTGCCAAGGAAACTCACTTCTGGTTCAGTTTGAGAGTCTGTAATTTGGGGTTGATCAACTCCACTAAAAATAGTTTCCTTAAAACTTTAAGGAAGTAGGGAATAGAAGTAGTAGAGAATTAGAATTCGTAATTGCATGTGAATTGCCTTGAAGAGTCATGCATGGGGAACGGGGAGTGGTTAAAATTTGTTGCTTCATGTTATCTTTGGCAAAAGTTTGCTTTAATGAATTATTTTCTTTGCTCTGTAAGTGCTTGGGCATATAAATGTGCAATACCTTGCACTAGTGTTGTGTCTTCTTTTCTGTCAAGAAGCCAAAGACTTGAAGCACATAATTACAATACGTTCTCATTTTAAAGTTTTCCTTCTATAGGGTGCTGTTAGAGTAAGTACAGGTTATTAATTCTAAAGCACTGGCTATTGCAACAGTTTTAAGAATGATTACTGCAGTGTTTTTCCTCTATTGCACTTCTAAAACCAACAAAAAGTTAGTAATTTGTTTCAGGGTCTCAGAAGGCTTCTCAAAATGGGACACCTTGTCAAGTACTTGGTCTTTGGTGGTGGGAACTTTTAAATTCGTGGCTGCCTGTCTTCTAAGCTTCTAATACAGCCTGCATCTGATTTAGTCTGCTTTGATTGCTCATTCTTCTCGTTTGTAGGGTCTGAGCAATTGTGTACACATCAGTTGCTGAGACAGTGTATTTAATAGTAAACACACTGAGTACTTGTCAGTCACAGCCTGGTATGGATGAGATCAGACTCTTCTCTTGTGCCAAGCAAAGATGTGATGCATCCTAAATACAAAGTAGATGGCCATTTTGTTCTTGCAATCTGTTGAAGCAGACTGTCTGCTGTAATCTGTTAACTTTTTTTCCCCTCCTCACTTAAAAACTAAAGTTTCCCCATCTGCGTTGCTTTGCAGCACTCTCTGCCCTTGTATTTAAGTTCATTTTCTTTTCACTCCAGTTACTCTGAAGTCTTGATAGTTGGAAGGGGTGAGCTGTAGTAGGCTCCAGGAGAATGCGTTTTTCAGAGCTACTAGTAGCTGCTTTTTTCTCTGCCTGTTTTAATAATACCTATGTTCCCCACCTGCATTTTAGAGCCTTGCAAGGAGCAAGAGATGTACAAATAAACAATTCAGCAAGCGTTCCTTGGTTCTGAAATAGTCCACAGCTATATGAAACTGGACCAAGACTGGGGCACAGGGGAGGTGGCCTGAAGATAAGTAGTGGTGTTGGCCTTTCAGCTTCTGCTACTTGACAGATTAGAACAGTTTATTTCGTCAGTTACCCAGGCATTGTCTTACTCAGCTTTTAGTATTTTATTTTTGTTTGAAATGTCCAGACTTCCAGCTGCTCCTGGAATTGCTAGACATCTGAGAGAGGACAGCTGAAGCCATAGCTCCTGTATTGATGGCACAGTCGTCAGGAATCTCCGTTTTAGAGTGGTAGTGATGTTTTACGTAGCAGTGTACACTTTGTAAACCTGAATTATATCTTGCTCTTGGAATACGAACTTGCTTTTTTATTAAAAACAAGTACAAAAATATGTTCACTCACGTTTGCTAATGAAACTGCTGTCAAACATGTTGCTTGAAGCAACGATAATTCATTAGGCGGAATTGGGTAACGAGACTGCCACATGGTGTGTGGAAGTAAGAGCTGTATACAGCCCGGTCTTCAGGGCAGAAGGGTCACTTGTGGGAGAGTTTCTTCAGCTGCTTGTAGCCTGCACTTCTTGTGGTTGGATGCTTCCAGCTGAAGCCTGGAGAATGTTGAGTGCTGTTGGATGCCGAATGCCTTCCAGCGTAAAGACCTATAAATTGCAGCTGCACTTGTGGGGGGGAAAGGATTTGCTGTCACAGTGAGTGACAGAGATGGAGGGAGGTGCTGAAATGGCCATCTCTCCACAGAACTGAACGATTTGGTCATCGTGTGTCAGTTATCCTTGACTCTTAATGCTGTGCTTAAACATCTAACCAGCTTGTTGCTGGGAGGAGCCATCCTCCCTTCACCCTCCCCTCACCCTCTGCTCTCCGCAGGGTCCAGAAGTTGTGCAGCCACAGGATGATTCTGGTTGTTTGTCGACTGAAATGAAAGAGGATCATCTTTGATTAGTGGCAGCAAACCGAGCTGGCTCGTGCTGCTGTCACGTAGTTGTTAGGTGCCATGTAAGTGCCATGTTGAGAATGAAAACTTGCAGGAGGAAAATAGCATTGTTTTCGGCGTCAGCATATTGCCAGGCTGCTTAAAACATACTCTGGAACTGTCTTCTTCGCTTGCACATTGCTGCTTATTCGTTCCTGTGCTGGATCTCATTCCAGTAATAACAGTGCAGCTGCTCTAATCAAACAAGGTGTCAGAATTTTTAAAGGGCCTTAAATTTTATAGTGGGGAATCTGTAAGTATATCCAAGTCTAGGGATTAAATATATTGTCTATGTGAAAGTTTAAAATCCTTTATATAATTGAGCAGTGAAATCATACGAGTGCTTCTGTCTGTAGCTGAGCTTCACAGTTAGGTAATCCCAATGTACAGCAAAAAGTGTCTGCTCGCTCATCTTGACTTATAATACCTATTCTGCAGGCGAGTGCAGTGACAAACAATGAGGTCTGGCAATCTGTTGGAAATAAGTGTCCCCACTGCCTGCCTGGCACACCTTTCCTTGTGTCAATGTTTGCTGTGGAGTTGAGTTGCTCTTTTCTCGCCCGTGCTTATGGCATTCCGCAGATGCGGAGCATGCGTGGTCAGCGCTCGCAGCCTATGGCAAACTGCAGCTTGCTGGAAACAGATGGAGCACAACTAGAGGCGTGCTGCAGAGTCTGACATTCTTACTTAATGATCTTGGCATGTACTCTGTTACAAAACGTGCTGAAATCCACATCTGTGTCCTATGCATTGCAGATAAAGGAATACCAAGAACTGCATGGTCTGGCACAAAAGGACGTTTCTAATTAAAACAAACAACCTCTGCTCTTGTATGTTCTGCAAACCAATGTCTGCTCTGTCAGAGCGTACTTTAGGATCTCAAGCAGTTCTGCAGCATAGATGGAACAGCTTGCCTTTGCTGGTTATTTTGTACATAGAGCCAACTCCTGATATGCTCTTATAAGGACATCTCTGGGGAAGGTCCCAAGCTGAATTCTGATATTAATATACATATATATATATATGTATAAACTGCTTTGGATTAATGCTTTTAATTCTTGATCAGAAATTCTTCAAAAATATATGTAAAAATATGTTTGGCAAAACCTTTGTTCTGGTGTTTCATGTGTAGAGCTTTCTCTGTGCCTATTGATCCTTTTTGTTCTGTTTCTGCAATTTCAAAACCTCTACCATTGTGTGGATGTACCTTTTAGCCCTTCCACGTTTTTAGAGAACAAAAAGAAGAAAATATTACAGCTGAAAACAATATGATCTGTTGTGAATCTTTCAAATCTTGCAGGCTTGCCAAAATAGGTTGTAGCAATTTACTACTGCGTAAATGAGATTAGGTATATAAGAATCTAGGTAGGAAAGATATATTGCAGTTTTTTTGCTGACCAGCCTGACTTGAAACATTGCGAGCTTGGATGAGACAGGACAGCCAATGCGATGAGATGCTTTCAGACACAGTGGAGTTAAAACACCCCCGAGTGACTCGCTGTGTGCTGAGCCCACACTGATAGTTCCTAGCTGAGTTTATCCCTGACAAAATAACAGGGCGTTACTTGGTTTCTGTTGTGCTCTAAGGCTAGTCTGCAAGCGTTGACGTGGAAGTAGGTTTAACTAGGTGAATGTTTTCCTTGTGTTAATCATCTCTGAAATACTGCTCACATATCCTGAAGACAGTTGGAACTTGTATTTGGTGTTGAAAACTAACGTAGTGCAACTTCTTTAAAAAGCCTTTAACTCAGCATTAAAATGAAGGGATCCACAAAAGGAGAACTTTCCTGAAGTGAGAAGTCTGACATAATGCTTTGCTTTCTTCTGCTAATAAAGAGAGCTGCTGGAACTTGCACTGCTGGAAGGGGAAAATCGGAAAACAGTTTGTGCTTCTGCCTTCCAACAACTGTCTGGTTTTCGTTATTTCTTCTCCCTAACTCCTTTACTAACGCATTGATCAAAACCATGTAAAGGAGAAAGAGGAAAATGGTCACCAGCTTAGGGATGTCTGGGTTAGTTTTGATAATAACATTACCTTAAGCTGTAACGTTAACGAGAACCTAATTCTTTTGGCACTGTGCTCTTATTATTCACTTTTGTCTGCCAGTCTTTTTTTTTTTTTCCACACTAGGACTCAGTTCTAGAACACATGGTTTCCCTTATGTCTAAAAGCAAGTCTACTGTTACTCAGGTTACGCATATTTACGATTCGACTGTTTTAGAAGCCATAGAAGAAGCTGACCTGTACACATTGTTCAGCAGTGACCAGCTTAGAGTTCATTTAGAAGACAGTATGTCCACAGAAGCATAAAATACCTAGTTTTAGGGATGGCTTTAGCGGTCATTAGGTTGCCAGAGAAGCGATTTAAAGTGTTGGTTTTACAATCCAACATATACCTCTTCCAGTGGTGGTACTTCTTGAATAATAATTAACCTTGAATGCTTCAGATAAAGTGGAATTTATATTTGTATAAAGAAGGTAATGTGAAATGGGCAAATTCACTGGTGGAAAATGACACTTCTGAAAAGGTACACTTATATTCACTCTATCCTCTGGATTCCTGGTCTGTTGATATACTACGACTCAGGCATTAACTGAATTCTCCTCTCAAAAATGAGCCTTTGGTTGGTTAGCATTGTATGCACTACTTCTTCTTAGGAGCAAAATCTACCCTCAAAGCAATTTAATGCATGAGTCTCTAAAGAGAGGTCAATAAATGAGTGGGGTTCAGGACCAAGGAAGTTAACTTATTTTTTCAGCATGATATTTCTGACCTTAAGGTGAAGTTACTAATACAGCTACATGAAGAAGTTTGTCAGAGATTCTGCATGTTGTCTGTTCTTAACTTGGTGTCTAGCAGTATTCATAGAGTGTCTCTAAGCACAGGTTATAATTGAGGAAACACACGTACGTAGGAACAACAAGTCCAGATGTTATCTCATCATTATCTGCCAAATACAAATTTCATAGAAGAAGCCTTTTCCTGTGTAAGTTTCCTGCAAAGTTTGTTTTTTGAATGCTCAAAAGAGGCTTCAGAAATACCTTTCTGAGTCTTGATAAGATTAACAGAACTGTTTGGAAATCAGGGTCCTTAAGGCAAAAATATAGAGGTAAGTAACTTCTGATGATCAAAGGTGAAAAATAGCTGTATGAGGAAGAGATGAGACAGACTTATTTTACTTCAATAACTGGTGTTGTGTGGTTGCATCCATTTTCTTTGCTCAAATCATTGTCTGTTATGTAGCATTTTCTTGGGAGAAGCAGGACCTTGAGGCTGGTCTGCAACAGCATCTTTAGGTTATAAGATGTCTAATGATTAAGTTGGAGCATTTTGGCCTTCAGGGTATGAACTTTGCTTTCTTCTTTAAAACCAAACATACGGATTCCTGTTCCACATATTGTGAAGTTTGTAGCAGTGTTGAATGCTTTAAATTAAAGAAAAAAAAAAGGCAACCGTATGGTAAAAGCATGGCTATGTGCAATTTGGTTTGTCTTTCATTTACAAATGGCTCAGAAATAAAATGTGGTTTATCCTGGAACAAGCAGAAGCAAGTTGGGACCACTTCTATTTTAAATGTTAGCTTCCTACAGCAAATCATTTTGATGTTGATGGTTCTTCAGAAATGTCGAGGGAAGATACAGCAGAAAGCTGTGGCATGATTGTGCATTTTAACTAGTGACATTCTCTCAAGTTTCCAGCTGATTCACTTTTTGTTAACTATATTTTCTTCTGTGGTCTTGGAGGAATTGTGTCTAGGCTACAGGTGATCTTCAGGCAGAGGCCAGGATGGTGAAACTCCAGCACAGTGGCTAGCTTTAAAACCACATTTCAAAGCAGAATAAAGCTTTAGACTACCCTAATAGTAAGAATAAAACTACCTTGAGAGTATATTGACTAGTTTCCTAAAATATCAACAGCATTAGAAGTTCTAGGTAATTGAACTTCTATAGTTTGTGTGGGATGTCAGGTCACTTTTTTGCTTAATGTAGCTCTTGAGATGATAGAAGAAAACATGCTTGAATACTTCAATACAAAGAATTTCTCCCCATCTCATGCAGTTGAGACTTGAATGTCTGTGTTGTATAATTTTGCACAGAGTTACTGCGATGACTTCCACAGCTTGATCTTGAAGATAATATAATTTAAGGTAAATAGGCCAAAGTTACTGCTGAAAAAAAAATCCAGATAACCAAAATGTTCTTCCCAGCACTGAAAGAAATTACTCCAACAAAATACTGAATTATCTTGCTTTGGGACTTAGATACATTAATGAGTGAGGCTACTTTAAATGTTAAGTAGAACTGTTGTAATGATAATGTGTGTTTTGGATCACAGTCTTATAAAATAGAGCGTATGCTACATGACTGTTTCTTTTTACATATGTGTAGGTATCAGCTTTCATCTTTGAACTTTAAAATAATGTTAATTGTTTTCTTACCTACTCCAAGGAATAAGCTTTTTCACCCATGTGCTAAATATAGAAAACATCTGCTGAAAGCTAGTTTGATTTAAAAAAAAAAAAAATCAACTGATCTCTAAGTGACATCTTTAATCCAGCTGACAGTCCCAGTTGATTATTAAAAGAAAAGCACAGTTTAGTGCATAGTGCAAGAACACGTCTCTTACTTGGAACACAGTCATGCCAGGTTGTCATAAGAGCTGTGTGAAAAGCAGATGCAAACTCTCATAATTGTTGGTTAGTTCCTGGTGCTCCTGTCTGAAGCCACAGCTGGCTGCTCTCGGCCATAAACACTTCAGTGGCAAACAGTCAGCAGGAGGTGAATTTGGGGGGTATTAAGGTAGATATGAAGAAAGATAGCTTATTTGAAGTTTCAGTAGGTGTGAGCAGCTTTGGAAATTAGTGCGTCTCCAGCAGGGATGAAATTCTGCTTTGAGCTGAGAGCTAGGTGAGAGATTTAAAGCTACTTAATAAGTATGATTTTGTATTGAAGGCCTTCAGTGTTGACTCTTTATCAGGTGGAAATGTTATAGACGAATTCAGTTCCTCTGTGTGGCTGCTTGGGAGTTATGAAATCACCTGCTGAGTATTCTGCATAAATGGCTGATCTTAGTAAGCATGTAAACAGGAAACAGTACGGGGATATTCAGGATGCTGTTAGGTGGTAGTCAAACACTTAAGTTGGATCAATTATTAGGTAGGCACGCAGAGAAGTGACTCAGACTTGTATAACCATTTCTATTCCTACTATAGTTTGTTTGCTTTTCAGTACTAGCTTTTTGGAGTTTTCCATACTGCTGGGTTTGTTGGGCTTTTGGGTTCTTTTTGAACAGGATTTGAGAGGTGTTGTTTCATGACGTGGTGATGGTATCTCCAGGCTGATACCTGGAGCAAGAGGTGAGTTGTTTCACAGGGCTTACGTACAGGTAGTGCCCTGAGAAGAGAGACTGGGAGAGCTGTGCTGTCAGAGCAGTGATGCAGCTTGTCCCTGTGAAGGGCGGCGTCCAGGCAGACTTGGACAAAGAGGGGTAGCCTGGATTTTGCTCTGGGAGTGGCTTTTAGCTGTACGCTGTTCGTACTGCCAAAGGCCCTTAAGGGAGAGCTGTTGTAACGTGCGTGCAGTAGGTTTGTTGCTGGCAGAGTGGGACTCAGGGAACTCGTATCTGGGGTGTGTTGCTGGCTGGCTGAACTGCCCTAGTAGGCTGCAAGCCACGTGTAGGCTCTGAGTTGGGAATTCCTAGGTGCTTCTCTGAAGGAGGCAGCACATCATATGTGGGTACAGGTATCGAGTTAAGTGTTAAGACTTCTCTTTGATCTGTATTGTATTATCTATGGTTTTCTAGTAGCAAGTGGGATGAGTAACAGGCAACCTTGGAAGTACTGTGAAAGTTTCCAGTGCTTTCAACTCTTTGAACATATGGGAATTCTTAACAGAATGCATTTATAAGTGAATTATAGGTGATAGTGGCAGGAAAGGGAAAGTCCTCATTCTGGCCTTGAAGAAATTTCTCTGCAGAGCAAATGGGTTAATTAAAGATACCAGTGTCCTCTTGGCATCTAGGTATTGCTTTCTCTGGGAGAAATGTGGCGAGCCTATGCAAATAGGCAGTCAGCCTTACTGGTGTGTGAATACATCAGTGGTTCTGTACGGGTTCCAGCACAGAACTTCCTTTATAGAAGGGTTTTTTATTATGTTTTTGTGCTGTTTTTAGACTTTCGTGGTTCAGGCAGGGATGTTTTCCATGTTGAAAGAACTTAAAGAGTATCTGGCAACAGGTTGCTTATTTTGGTGTAAGGCAATACAAGAGCATTCCATAAGTGTGAGTGCATAGGATACAGAGCTCCAGGCTCTCTTTCGTGTATTGGGAGAAAGGCTTTAATAGTCTGTCAGACTGCTCGTGGTTATTATACTTAGCACTTAACAAATGCTTCTGATATAGGAATCTCTGACTTTCTAGTGGGATTGGTAGGGAAGTCACTTTCCTCCTTAAAACTTCTAGGTGACTTCTGCCTGCTTGAGTAATTGCACTAGTTTGGGTTATGCTGTGCTTTGGAAGAAGCTGGCAGTTGTTTAGGAGGATTCCAGCTTTCTACGCTGAAAGGTTAAAAGCCAGCTTGCTCAGCTCAAGAATGTGCTTTATTCAGACCTGTCAGTGCTTCTGGGTATATTCTTTAACTCTTGAGACTTTTTTTCCTATGGCTTCTTGGGATATTCTTTCTATAAGAGTGCCATGGAGGTTTTAACAGATCTGTTTCTGATTGCATTCCTGCCTTTCGTTAACTGCAGTCTCCCACAGGAGTTGAGGAGTTTAAGATTTGCTACTGTTAACAGACACATTCTTTCAACAGATTTATGCGATTCCTATGCCCGCCCCCTCTCCCCTCCATATATCTCTGCCATCACATAAGGAAGGGGGAAAAAAAGGAAAAAAAAAATAGGATGCAACTCAGTGTGAAGTTCAGGAGCTTATCATCATGTTCCCCCTCCCTGTAACAGACTAGCATTTTGACCTAAAGGTATTATTTGTAATTACTTGGGTACATACTTTTCTAATATAGCATGTTATGGCTAATGTCATGTATCTGAATGTTGTCCAGTAGCAAAATGCAACTCAATTCTGTCCGGTGTCGGAGATAAGTCTTTGTTTAGCTTAGTGCCTTTCAAAAGCATTCAGCCTGACGTTTTTGTCCTGAGCTTTTGTTTGTCTGAACACGTGAAAACCGAGGCGAGAGCTGGGTTCGTCTAGAACTTGCTGCCTACCCAGTCGTAATCCTTGCGGGGTGCAAGGGAGGCGTGATGGAGGGGCTTGCTTTTTCCTTTGAATTGTAGGGTGGTTTTTTTTTCCTGACTAGAATTCTTACAAATACTCATTATGCCTTATTTTGAGTATGTATACCACACAAATGTTTAACAGTTTTAACTTTTCATAACTAATTAGACTTAAATTTCACCACCCTCAAAAAAGAAGAAAAAATGAGAAAAGTCTTAACTGTTCTTCTTTTATGAATAGCAGCATGTAGTTTGAGCATATGAGTTACTGCTTTTCCAGCGTGTGCTGATTGAAACCTTAGCAGACGCTCTGAGAAGTATGACCATATCTTCCTTTTTAAGATCAAGAACAGCCAGCCAAAAACTCCAGCGTTGCTCTTCAGACTGTTTCATTCTACTATTTACTTTCCAGTAGGAAATTTTGCTTTCAGAAGGAGTCTTGCTTAAATTAAACTCTGTAAACATGACATGGAATAGTAGTTGTAGCAGAAGCAAAGGAATACTAATGACATTAGCCTAGTTTCTGCATCGATACAGTTCTGCAGTACAGGTAAGGCTTTGATATCACACGCAGCTGGGAGTTGTCTACATTACTTCTGGTATTAGCATGGTGTATTACCATCTCTTGGAAAAGCTTGTTTGTGGAGGGGATGGAAGATCCTCCTGTCGTAAATTGCAGGTAAAGACTGCAATATTGGGAAGGGAAAATGGACAGGGCCAGCAAAGTAATTGTATCAAGAATTTATATTCACTTCCATGGTTTTATGGAGACAGGGTGGATTTCTTTTTCTTTTATTTCTTCCATTCTCCAGCCTGCCAAGTGCTGTCAAGTGATCCTCCAGGATGTAGGTACATATTTCTACTGTAGATGCACACATTAACAAATGTCTGGCTCTGTATCAGTCTGTGCCAAGATCGTCAATCTGTCAGTGGGTGGACAAGTCAGTGTCATTTGTTATCAGACTTGTTAGGGAGCTTAGCAAATGGTGCTGTCCCCAAAGAATCTTATACTAAATGAGTGTCCTGAATAGCTTGTAATAGTAGGGAATAGTTGGGGCCCTTGTCTTTCTGCATTTCAGAGAAATAAATAAAAGAATCAAGTTCCAGACACTTCCTTGCTTCTAGTAATTCTTTGGCAATGTGAACAGACTGAAGTCATAAATGGACTGTTGGCTTAATGGCTTAGCATTTTGGGAGTCTTGATGCAAGTAGTCCTTCTGAGAGACTTAGAGGCTTTCATTTCATATTTATCTATATTTTAGACATTAGCTTTAGTGTTGTTTACTAGCCAGACTAAATATGTTTTGTGCTAAAACAATGTGCGTAGAGGTGACTGTTTTGTTTTCCAGTTATCAGTCAGATGCAAACTTGGTTGCTTCACTTCAGAAATGAGTGTTTTAAATAGTTGTGCACTTAAAAGCTATTTAAAGTATTAAAATGCACATAACCTACTGTCTTATGCAACCGTATGGGTATGCAATGCATCATTCTCAGGTTTCAAGGGTTTATTACTAGTTTTGCCTTGTTTTGATTTTAATCTCCTGGTATATTTGAGAAACGTGTCTCTTTAAATGAGCAAAATGTCTGTAAAGGAGGTGGCTGTACCAAAAAAGGAATACTCCCCTAGCTGCTGAGTACAGCTGGAAACCTGAAATAGCTAGGCGTACAACTGGCAGGGAAATTACATTGGTAAGCAGGATTATCCATATATCTGCTGGTGAAATACAGCAAATGACATCACGCTCAGCTGAAATCTGTTTCCATCTGTGGAAGCTGGCTTTGTTCTTATCTGCTGTATTAGTGCAGCGTGCTAATATACACTGTGAAATACAAAGTGCATTTTAAAAATAGCACTTAAGCTTTTAAATTTGAAAAGCCTTGGGATAGTTGGGCATGTCCTTAAAGTATGTCATGAAGTCACCATAAAACAGCAGAGGAGGGGCTTTATAACATGTATCACAATATCTTTATAACATGTAGCAGGAGGTGCTGCTAACAACTTTGAGATTTTTAGGGGAATCAATGGAAGCAGAAGTATTAGAAAATGCCTTGCTGTTGTAGCTTTGTCACTGACGCCGATTGTGCTTAGGCTCCCTGTGGCTGCTCTGTGTGTTTCTGCCTCTGTCTTCGGTCAGCTGCAGTGAGCTCTCCTACTCCTGCCTCTGTACTGATCTGTGATTTATAGGTTGAGGGTAAATCTGAATTTGCTGACATTCAGCCGTGCTCCGTGGTGATGAGAGGGCTTTTTCACTGTTAACGTGCCTGGTAGCTTTAACTGAGACTGGGTGACTTCGTGTGAAGGAGGTAATGATGCCAGAGTTGACAGAGGAGTCATGCCGTGCTCAGTGTCAGCTCTAGGGAAGAGATAAAACCTTCACCGTACTGGTTTCTGTTATTACCAGCTAAACGTGCTGATGTCTTTCATTGTTAGTCTTATCCACCCACTTTTTGGGGAGAGGAGGAGAGAGATGAAAACTCTGGTTTTCCTCCATCAACAGACAAGTTCTAATGCTTCCATTTTATGGCAGCATTGAACACTAGGAAGTGACAGCATATTGTGTTACAAAGTTTTTTGTTCTTTGGTTTTAAAAACGAATTTCAGAAGAATTTTTTTGAAGTGAATAGTAAAAGTTGGTAACCTTGCTGGCTTTCCTGCCTTAATTTACTAGCTCACAGGATCTGAGTGGAGCCATGAATCAATGTGACATTGACTACTGGAAGTTTATTATTATTTCAGATGATGCCTTAATGTTTTTTAATTTGTTCCCCCTTTTTTTATAGTGAAAATAAGTACACTTCCCAAATAATAAACATCGTTCCATTTGAAATCTTCACTGTGATGTCTGTAATGTTCCCAGGCATGAGCAAGTCACTTACATGTGAAGTAGGAAGCAATTGGGATTTTTCTGATTTGACCAGGTTTCAGTAAGACCAAGATTTGCTAGCTGGGAAAAACTAGCTATTTCTATCGTATTTGTCTCATGCTAGTTACAATTCTCTTTTAACATGAGGTTGTCTTTAGCTTAGCTTACTGCTAGCTTAGCAAAAAAAATCCACTTTATCCTAATATGGGCTTCTAGCAGATTTTATAGGATGTCAAATCGGGAAAATTGCTGTTTAAATTTAAAAATAAAACTAAGCTTTTATTTAAAAAGCATTACCTGACAGTAGAGTGAATTGAAAACTATAGACCAAAATCTGTTAAGAAAAAGGTTCAAAGGGTTTCTTTCGTATGCTTCGTAGGAAGAAATTTACATGTGCAGTCTTCCAGTAGCTATATAAATAGCTTTGGACTGGTTTTGAGAATCTGGGAGACATACTTAAATGACCAGTAACTGCTGGCATATAATTATGGCATCTGGCAGTTAGGATGACATTCAGGAACCTTTTCTGTCTTTTCCGTTCAAAGGCATTTCCATGGCTATAAACTCTCTGTTGTATTATTTAATAAAGCTTTCCTTATGTCTGATACTTAAAGGTTATAGTTTGAGCCAGAAGAAGGGAAGGTGAGAGGCATTACAGCTGATGTGTTACCGA
The DNA here is from genome assembly GCF_040182565.1 of Anser cygnoides. NCBI lineage: Eukaryota > Metazoa > Chordata > Aves > Anseriformes > Anatidae > Anser > Anser cygnoides. Next base: position 27,293,014 of record NC_089879.1, on the reverse strand, counting down.
ACAGGGTATTACCCAGGGACAAAGAAGAGGAAGAGCTCTTGTCTACAGAAGTTCATCCAAATTAAGGTTGTTGGATCTAATAATGCCACTTCTGTTTCCAGGTCTCATGTTGTTTGGGTGAGGTGAGGTTTTTGACTGGTGGTGTCAAGATCTCCTAGTCAGCAGAAATAAAACCGTTCAGGGTTTTTTGACGGTTGCTTTTCTTGCCCATAGGATGAAAGGTGTTTGGATTAAAGTAGAGTTGTATTTAGGTAGACTTTAACAGGTTGTGCTGAACTGGAATTCAAATAGTCTGGGCTTTTTCCAAGAGGCATTTCAACATCTGAAATGTGTAGGTAAGGTCACCTGCAGTGGCATAGCAGCTTAGCCTGTTCTTGTTAAAGAGCTTCAGGATCCATCTTCTGTTTAGCGCAGACTGTGAAATTCTGAGCGTCCAGGTCCAGATGGCCAACTATCACCCTGATGCTCTGGTTATGCCCTTTCGTATTAGTGTTGTCTTAAGTGATCTGCAGTATACCATCCCTTCCTACTACACGGGAAAATGACGATGATCATAAACTGAAACGGGGGGGGTCTAAATAGATGTTATGCAAACAGTTTGCACTGAAAGGCCCATTAAGTGTTGGAGCAGGTTGTCTAGGGAGGCTGTGAAACCTTTCTTTGGAAGTTGCCACCACCTAACCAGATAAAGCCCTGAGTAGCCTGGTCCAAATCTGATGTCAGCCTTGGTTTAAGCAGAAAATTGGACCAGATGACTTCACAAGGTCCTTTCCAACAGAAAGAGTCCTGCAATTATTCTTCCATAACTTTCTCCTCCCTCTTTCACTTGTGGCACTTGAAGCTTAATATTAGGAGCTCTAGTAATAGCCCCCCCTACCCCAACAATAGATTTTCTTCTGTAAGTTAACAGGTATGTGTTTCTTACCCTGGTATATCTGATGTTGAAGAAAGTATCTCGCCTTTGCTGTTAATAATTCTACACTTTTTTTTATTTTTTAATTTAAAGTACTGTATTTTAACTGTTGGGGATTATTTTAGTATTTGAAATAGAGTTCCTACCAAGCAGAAGACTTCTGCCTATGCATCAGAGAGGAGATTGGAAGATGGGGTATATCAGACTGCAACTCTCAAGCGTACTCCGATGTCTTGTATACTACATGGCAGTATTTATAATTAACATCTTGTAGAAGATGCAGGCTCTTCTACAGAGAGTCTCTTTAGAATTTTCTAAAAATACTTAAATTGGGCTAGAATTTTTTTAGAGTTTCTTTAGGGCTGAAACACAAAGCTTGCTAGCATCGTGCAGTGTTATGCGGTGGTTGCACAGGTAGAACCACTTATTTAAAGCTACCTGCCACAGCTATGAAACCTTAAATTTTAGTTGATTATTTACTTTGGTAAACGTTGACGATATGAGTTCAAATCTTGTGTGCTGCATCTTCCCCAGGTGGAGTCGTCTTTAGAATACTACATGATGCATCTTCCTACACTTAGCTCTATTAATTACTTAAGAGTTGTGAACTTTTGGGGAAGATCTCTGGCGATCCTGAGATGTGTCAATTTCTCCCACATAACCATGCTGAGCGGTTTGTAAGTGCTAGTGCAGAGATGTAGCCAGACTTCTCTGTGACTGCTGCTTTAGGCCAGTTGGAACTAAGGGCAGGCAGTTGCCTGACTTTACAAAGTGTAGCAGGCTGGTGAAATAAAAGTCTAGACCTCCTGCAAGGAGGCAGCAACCACAGCTGTTGCATTTATCATGAAGAACAGTGCCACTGGTCTGTGACCATGATAGTTTTTCCTAGAAAATGCTGTATTGTAACAAACGTTTGTTAGAGCAGATCTTTTTTTCTGATTCTGCTCTCACTATGGATTGGTTGGCACCCTCTCACCCTGCTCCCTGCACCTTATGTTTGATGAATTATAGCAGAAATCGGCTGTCTCAGAAAAGTTGGATTAATTCCCACGTGCCTCCATTTCTGTGTTTGGTTTTGCAGTGTTTTAGCAAAAGGAGCTGAATTTGCTTAACTCTTCTTGTTGTGTTACGATGGTTTTTGAAGAATCTCCTGTTATCTGATAAAAGATGGTTCTAATTCTCTATGATAATGGTTAGAGGATTTTCAGGTGTGGTTGCACTGCTAAGATGGAAGCAATTTTTTGGTATGGACAGGACTGCAGGACTGGTTTTGCTTGCAGCAAAACCAGAAGAGCTACTAGTTTTGCATTATCTGCTAGAGGCAGTCCTAGAAAACTGCTGTCTATGGGGTCATACGATCTTTTCTTTTGGTATTGCTTTTATTCCTGTATATTGCTAAACTTCCAAGGAACCTGTAACACTGATTTTTATTTCAAAGTATGTGAGTTTTTTTCAGAGTTGGTTAGTTTACAGTAACAATGCATTGTCACTAGTTTGCTACATATGGTATAACAAATTCTGAAAACTCTTTATTTTCCAATAGGCTGGTGTTTGGGATGCTGTATCCTGCATATTATTCGTACAAAGCTGTGAAGACAAAAAATGTGAAGGAATATGTAAGTCACATTCCTTTTAATTGCTTAATTAAATATAGCAGTGACATTTTCATTATGCAGTGCAATAGAATATATGAAAGGTGAATTCGACTGTCTCAGTATTAGATATAAAACCTGTGTGAGTGTGATGGTAGTCCTGTGATTTCTGTTTGGAATGCCAAAGAAGATGGTTCTAATTCCCTATGATAATGGTTAATCGTTTCTCAGATTTCTCATATATAACAATTTTAGAGGAGGTTTTTAAAACATAAACCTTAGTGTTAGCTGTATTTCAGTGGAATGCCCCAAATAATGCAATTTTGGGCAGCGAAAGGGGAAGCTTCCTAATTCTGCCAACACCTGTGGAATAAGCAATTACAGATTCGATTCTCATTGATGATGTGAACAGTGGCAGCATTTTAACTGTCATTGCATAAAAGTCAACAAGAGGTTCAAAATCCATCTGAGGAAAGGGTGGCCCTGGTTAATCCATCGTTCTTCAAAGATTTAGATAAGATAATGTGGAGGAAAGAAGCAGAACAAACAGAAGAGTGAGATGGGGAAAGATACTTACGCAGGTCAGAATTAATTTGTTAAATTGGGTACTTTCGGATGTGAACAATGATGATTAGCACAAGAATGGCATGCAGTTGCAAGCTTTGGTCACTTTGTTCCTTATTAATTTGATTCAGCTACTAACCTGTATTCTTACCTGAACCTTTTTTTTTTCTCTCCGTTTTTAACTCGGCTCCTTGACTTAGGACAGGGAGGCAGTGCCATCGGTTATATTAATTTGACAGTTACAGCTGTGACCTAATGCTGCTGTCTGGGGACATAATGTTGCTGCTCTGTACTTGGTGCAGTAGCAGAATGCAGTAGATGTTGTTCCTCCTCTTGTATTTCTTGCATTTAGCCAGGCCACTCCATCAAGGCTCTGAAGTGAGCATCGTGTTCATACATAATTCTGTTTTTTTTTTGTGTGCAAGCTGATTAGACCTTATTTGTGCACGCAGGGCTACTGTCTGCCACAGGTAAGCTTCTGAGAGGGAAAAATCAGTGGAAATAAGAAGAGAATTTCATCTGTATTGTTTGCTTTACCCTGCCAGGAAAGTGTATAAATGCAGAGAGCTTAAAATCCTGTTTTCCTCCCTGATCCCTCAAAAGGGATTTACAGGGTTAGTAGAGGATACCAGTTTTGAACTCTAATACAAGCTATCACTTTGAGGTTTGTGTTGACTCTAACAATACATTTTCAAAAAATTCAATGTCCCTAGAATGCTGAGATTCTGACTCAAATAGTCAGAACAGTTAGCTGCGACTTAGCTTTTATTTTTTTGAGATGTCTGTTGTTTCAACAAGACTGCTAGTAGGACCAGGAACTGTATTTTTCCAACTGTGTATTTTCATCCAATTTGAAAGCAATACTTTCCAGTGACCTGTGGTCTTTGACCAGTCCCTGCGTCTGCAGTTGCATACAAAATATTCATGGGACTGAGATGAATGAAAAGCATCACATTGTTTCTAAGCGCTCTTTATTTTTTAGTGTAATACTGTGACTTTTTCATAGGCAGGGAGTGACAGTAATTGCTCAGTGAATTACCACAGCATTGCAGGTTAGGTTAAGTGTCCTGATAGATCTTAGACTGATCGATGTCTCGTCTTCCCAGCTGGATCGTTTTCTTTGGAGAGAGTATAGGTTACTGCAGCCTTCCAAATGGCACAGCTCAGCTGCCAGTTATGTTCTGGCCCAAGCCCAGCTTCCTTTCCAGGGCTATGTGTGGCTCAGGACCATCTGTTTTTGTTTACAGGATTGCAAGAGCTTTATAACAGGGTGAAATTTTGGATTTAGCCACTACTTCCACCAGTTAACAACAACAACAAAGAAAAGGAATCTTGATGTGATGTGTGTGTGTATATATATATATATTTGCTGTCATAATGCAGCAAAATGTTCACAGAAATTTCTTAAAAATTGAGCTTTTATTGCTTCAATTTTTGATAATTTAGAAGACATGTATGTACTTTTAGTTCTAGAAATTAGGATTTGCTCCTTTGAGAAAAATTTATTTGTTCTTTTAATTACCCTGGTTTAATGGAGTCAACTAAAATCTTTGAGGAATCTTTTCACTGTATTACACCAAAGTGCCTGTAATAAGGATCTGAAACGTAGTTTAGAAGTCTACCATCCAGTCTTCTCAATTTTTGGCTTCAAAATCCTGACTTGAAAGACTGTGATTCAGCCAAAGCCAACAAAGATGAGCTTAACACTTGATAGAAAAAACACCCAGCAAAACAAATCTGTAATCACCCTTTTAACATAAAAAGCAAAACCTGATGAAAGCTTCTTTAACTTTGTCTTTCAGAGTAGAGCAGCTGATGGTCTTCTGGGCAGTGTCAAAATATTTACAGCGACCTTCTTCTGGTTTTTTTTTTTTTTCCCTAATTTTTCTGGTATGAAAACCACTGTAAGTCACTTGGGTTCACCTGTCAGGGATACTTTTGTTACCTAATACACTAGTTGTACTAGAATATGATTTGCCCTGTGTTTCTGAGAGTCTGTGCCCAGACATCAGCAGGACTCCTGGCAGATGTCACGTGCCCTTCTGCTGTGTTTATTACTGTTTGTAGCATCCCCAGACAAACTCCGCTTCCGGTGTTGTTCGTAATTGGATAAATAGATCAAAGATTTAATACCTTGGGTAGACCATTTCGAAAAAGGTCAGTATTTCAGGGCATTTTAAACATGCAGTTTTGCACGTTTAAGGTGATGGGGCAAGGGTGGATGTTAACTTCATTTTTATTTCAGGTGTTGACTCAGGTTCATGGGAGGGTCACCAGTCTAAGTGTCACATGGCCTGTCAGAGATGACTTCAGCTGTTGTGTACTTTTGTCTTAGCTTATTCAAGCCTGAAATATCTAAATCCTCTGAGAGATTGAAATAAAGAATGTCATCACATGACTGAGTTTCTTTTCAAATTGAAATGCAGAAAACTACTTAATATAAGTGGGTCCTGTGACAAAGGAAGTAGTTTTAAATCTTAATACACAGCTATGAAATAAGCAGGAGTGTAGTGTTAGGTTTGGACTTAAGTTCACCACACACAAAAAAAGCTTTAGAAGTATAGCTTAAATCTGAGCCATATCCTCTGTGGGGAAACTGTATATTTCTCCCTTTGAAAGAGGGTAACATGAATTTAAGACTTGAACTAGTATCCCACAAATGTGGTGGTTAATGCTTTGTGGGTATATGAGAAGAGTTAGCAATCTGTATATAGCAAAAGAAAGTTACTGCATCTGTTTGTAGGAGTTACTTTTCTTTTCTTTTTCCTTTTTGCTTCCTTTTTCATTTGTTTTAAGCATAGATAACAGAATTTAAAGAACGTGTGGGCGTTCAGTTAGTAACAACTGAATAGATGGTGGTGCTTTGCACGGATCTATTTTGGAAACACATTTTTTGGGGTCATTGATATTTTAGAAAAGACAAATGCACAGAACTACTATAATATTTATTCTGAAATATGTAGTCAGTTTAGAAAACAAGATATGAACAAATGTTCAAGAAAAGAGATTTAATCAACTGGCTAATAAAATACAAGTTTTAATTCTGTTTTTAAGTGCATTGTTTGATTTTGGAACAGTGATGTATAGTCTTTATAAAAAAAAAAAGCACCCCCCAACAAATTTAAAAAAAAAAAAAACAACACATCTAAGCATCTTAATACTTCACGTTTAAATTCTTTTGTTAACAAGAACTTTGTGGTTCTTGGCATGTGAATAGAATTAAAGTTCCATGAAAATACTTTTGTCTTGCCTTGTTCCAGTGTCAGCACCATAATGGCAAGCACACATGTAGAATGTAATTTCAAAATATAGCTGAATTAGCTGGGTAATGGATGTGGTACAGTGAAAGCAAGGGCTATCTGAGTTACTGACACTGGTGTTTTTTTTTTATGTGTGTTCTAGAAACATATGGATGAATGTTGAAGAGTGAAATATGCTTTAGTGCTACACTGGGAGTTGCACTTGATGCTTGTGATAATCTACTGACTCTTCACAATGTTTTGTTGTCATCATTAAAGCTTTCTAGCAGCAGAATCAAATCTGTGAAGCTGTCCTGGGTGAGGCTGTGACCCTGGAGATCCAGGCATTTCACTCAGATCATTAATGCTGCCACCAGTTCTTAGGAACAGAAAACCCGTAGGATCTTTCTGTGATTTCTCTTGAAACCAACTTGATGCAGACCAAGACGCTGTTGAAATTCTTGCTTTGACATCTTTGAACCAATGGACTGTAAAGTGCATGGTGTATTCTATGTAAAGGTGAAATAAAAACTCTTACTGATGATAGTGTTTTAATTTTCAGGTTCGCTGGATGATGTATTGGATTGTGTTTGCTCTTTATACAGTTACTGAGACAATAACAGACTTAACAGTCTCTTGGTAAGAGCCTGCTTTTTATGAACTCTGGATGTAACTATATTTGTTTCATATGTTCTTTGATTTATACTGATGTAACTTTATAAAGAAGTCATACTTGTAGATAGCTTTTTTTTCCTCGGTAGAAGATTTCAGAGTGTGTATGAAGAATTAACATCTGTTTCCAAGCTTGCTGCATGCTGTTGCTTGAAGTAGTGACTACAGAATTTCTACCTTTGCTGAAGAAGCTGAGGAGGGGAAGGAAACTCTTAGAAGTATAGACTATGATTACTCTGTTTATGATTGTGTAATGCAAAGCAGATATTTTTCCATGTTTTGCAGATGACAGTATATTTCATAAACTAAATCCATAGGTCTAACTTTTTAAATTTATTTAATATAACTTTATGTGAAGAATCCTTTATATTAATATATAATTGTTTTTTGAAGAGATTTTTTGTTGTTGATTTATTTAGTACGTCATCTTATTCCTGGTGTTGATTTCATTCAACTTTCGGCTTGCCTTTAGGTTTCCACTGTATTATGAACTGAAGATAGCTTTTGTTATTTGGCTTCTTTCCCCGTATACTAGAGGGGCGAGTTTAATCTACAGAAAATTTCTGCACCCTCTTCTTTCTTCTAAAGAAAGGGTAAGAAGTAACTTCTCATATTTTTAATGCCTAATATGGAAATACCATATACTGAAATGCTAACCATTGCTAGATAAAAGATCAGTGTGTTACTGGCTTGCAGGGCAGCGTGAACTTGGACTAGAAAAGTGCATATGAATGTCCATAAATATGCCTCTGTTTAACTTGCATGAGCAGATAGTCTGTGACTTTCTATTGACATGAGACAACAACATAGTGTTCCCTGATCTACACAGTGCACACTGGGGAGCCCAGCTGAGTGGAAGTGATGCAGTTAAATATTTCTACTGGAAGAGCGTGTGCAGTACTCCCTATGCAGAAGCATGAGTACAGTTTTAGCAACAGCTCTTCATATCACCATTTTTTTCTAGCATACCCAAGTAACGTAATTTCCCAGGATGGATGATGTTGGTGACTTTTGGTATGCAAAGTGAAAGGATGCAATGAGAGACTTTTCACTGAAGTGTAAGGGAGGACCAATCTGCAACAGAAAATACCCTAACAGAGAATGACTACAGGATAGTTAGCTTTAGCTAAAATATGACAAATCTGCATAGTTCTTTTTCAGTATTGTATTTGTGTGTGTAGAAAGATCAATTAGCAAAGGTGTGAACACTACTGCTGATAAACCTCACAGTACAGAACGTAGTATTTATTAATAAAGGGTTAGTGCAGGGCTTGACCAATATTAGGTAAAACAGGTAGCTGACACAATTGCTACTGATTTGAACGATAATGTCATCTTGACCATATGAAGGTTGAATTGTAAACAGTTTCTAACTTCATAAGCTAAATGGATTTTTCTCTGTAGACTGCTAGCTATTGTGAACTGCATTGAAGTTTTTATCTCTAACTCCAGGCATTAACCACAGCTAGGGAGAAGTGTCATGTCTGTATTGTCCTTGATACTTAACTGTGTCAAAGTTCTGGCCTCTGAAGCATGTTTTTTTTCTTCTTGAACAACATTTGTCTGGCAATTTAAGCTTACTCTCTGCAAGAAACTTGTTACATAGCTGCAATGTTTCTGAGTTGGACAAAAGTAATGTTTTACCTTCTTGTTTGATTAGACTTAATCCTTTTTAGAATGAGAGAGTGTAAGTGAATGAAAGATTAGTATGCAAAGGCAAAAGTAATTGTTCCATTAAATATTTCTTCGAGGGTCTCTTCTGTATTCCCATATTGATGAAAAATAATACTGTGTGGGTAATATGCCTCCTATATGCACAGCCCTTTAATACTTAAGTATGTTTTGCTTTAGGAGATTGATGAGTACATCGTACAAGCCAAAGAAAGAGGCTATGAGACCATGGTGAATTTTGGAAGGCAAGGGTTGAATTTGGCAGCAACTGCTGCAGTGACAGCAGCTGTAAAGGTAACCTTCTGCTTACATTAATTGCTTCTGTCCTTGATATACTTATTGAACAGTTTGGCGGTACCGAGGATTTGCCATTCCTGAATAAAAAGACGAATTCTGCAAATGTGTTGAAAACCTGGAACACAATGTAAGGGCTGCAGCACTGTAGTTCTCATACTATGTCTAAGATGGTTTGTAGTGATTTTTTCAATGATGGGGATCAGGTTGCATGCTATCTTCTGAATTACAGTAATTTTCTATGCAGGCTTTTGGTAAAGATGACCACTGTTTCTTTTCTGTCTCCATTGTGCTTTCTTGTTGATAAACAAACTGTTTAAAGGATTTCTGGCTTCTTTCTGCTGTTTTTCTCCAATCAACTTGAGGTAACTGCATATATGAAATAAGGCATGATAGATTACTACCACAGATAAGTTATTTTGACACAATTAACTTGTTTGCAACTAGCTGATTGAATTAGTAAATTAATGCACTAAGCATAAACTTGCATATTACTGTTTAGCATACTCCTGCTTTGTTGTCTCATTTCCATTAAGTCATGAAGTAAACCGTGATTGTTACAGATTCAAGTTTGTACAAAACTCAGAACATTCAGTTGAATTTGAAAGGGTTCTGGGCCTAGGAGAACAAAATAAGTGCTTAAGTAAGCTTCTGAGCAACTTGTGGCCCAACAGCAGGGAGTAGAAGATGAGCATGATGATTTTTTGGCAATGTATATCATAGAATCATAGAAGCGTTTGGGTAACCTACCTAATACTCAATTAAAACAAAACACAAAAGTGTGGAAAGTAAGATGTGTATATCCTAGCTAAATGATAGTCTTGAGACTATCAGGATTAATTTCCTCTAGTGAATAAATGGAACTGCTGTGTTTGTAGTAACAGGACTTAAAACTGTTAGTAGGTAGCAGAAAGCACTGTAGAGATCCCAAGCTGTGACAGTTAAGGAAATGCAGCTAGCATTTAACTTAAATTTCTGTGCTCATATGTAAACTTAGTTAATAAATCAAACTCAATTTTAAAAAATGCATTTTCAAATACTATCTTAAAAAGGTTTGGAGAAAGTCCCAATATCTTCTTTATTCACTTTCTCTCTTTTTAAAGATGTATGTGAATGGTAGTTTAAAAAAACATAGTTTTAAAATATGGGCACAATGAGCCTGGGTTCAATTTGATTGCTGGCTCCTTTTTTTGTTATTCAAATTCGTAGCGTTACCTTGAGGCATGAAGTAATGTAGAATGAAATAGAGTATACCTCTAGAGGAATGAAAGTATCCAGAGTGAAAGTAGGTTATTTAAAAGCAAATAAACAAAAATAACAACAAAAAAACCAACCTCAAAGTACTCTGGGGAAAATTTAAGAACTATGCTATTTAAAATGCTAAAAAGGTAAATTCTCTGCCAAACAGCAATCATAACTTACTATGATGTGTACTGTAATGATACTTACGCTCTATGTTTTCACCATGTCTGTCTGTCTGGCTAAGGTTGAATATGTCCTTGTTAATTCTTATAGTGCTACAGATACACCGTAAAATAAATAATGCAAATATCTCCTCCCAGTTTCTTCTGAAGCATGAATAACTTTTGCCTAAATGTCATCCATGTTTGGATTTTTTAGCTATTCAGCTGTGACTGGCAGGATGCCTGCTCTATTTTCTTAAAACTTGCTTAACACACTCATGAATATTTGTACAGAATTATTTCGGTGCAGATGAGATGCTTGGGCAAAAAAACTACTACAATACCAGAGACCTAAAATAGACATGATTTAAACACTGAAAGAAGAGACTCTCTGAAAATCTTTATTTTGGCATGTTAAACCTCTCTTCAGTTTCTCATTCCAAAAAGCTGAGAGTGACTGCTCCATGCAAGCAAATGGAGACAATGCACGTGTTCTTGATTTTTGTTCACTGTTTTTCAAGAGCTGACTGCTGCCTCCAGCAGGTGAAAAGATTATCCTTTCAGCATGAGCTGGTGGAGCATGCTATAGTGTTTCAGGAATGGAATGCTATTAGTGGGATCAGTTTTGATGGGAAGGAGACACATTCATCATCACTTTTTTTTAATAGAACAAGCATGCTTTTTCTGACACATTGGATCTCAAATTAGGAGTAGAGAATGTAGGAGGTTAAAGACGAGAAGAGGTTCAAAGAAAACTTCTGCTCACTGAAGTGTTCAAGTAAATGATGCTAGGATCTCTATATACTCTGACTTGAGTAAATTTGCCTGGACTTCAGTAAAATCACTTAGAAAATCTGGAATATTTTCAAGAACAAAAGTGGGAAAGAGTAGCTTCTCCAAGGGCTGACAAAGGAAAATGGGATTAGCATTGAAAGGCTAGTTGGCTATGTAGGGAAGGCTGAAGCAGACAGGTCAGTCTACTGAAATTTGACATAGATTCAAGAGTGCTCAGCTGTAAAGTTGAAATGTAATTGGCAGGAGCTGTGGCTTAGACTTTACATTCCTATACTGATATTTTTAGCTGCTGCTAGTTAGCCCCTGTTCACATAAAATTTGTGTCCAGACAACACAATTTGATCGTAAAGCTACTTTTTCCTTAATGTATTGGTTAATCTACACCAGTTGAAATTCAGTGTTTCAAAACCAGCTAAATAGCATACATTAGAAAAGTAAATTGTGTTACTGTCATGTTAATTTTAGAATAAAAATCTTTGAAAAATACAAATTTCAGGGTACTTAAAGATGAAGCACACTCTAGGCTAACTTTTTACAGTGTGCTAATTAAGAAAAAATTTAGGTATGAAAGAATCAGCAACAAGATGCATTTAATGATATGAAAGCTGTTGGAGCTCCAACAGCTCAGTTTTATAGGGGTTTTTGGAAATTGTCACAATGCTCAGTTCCACCAATATGTCTTGTATTTTGATGCATCTGCTTTCCAGATCTTCAGAGATGCAACTTAACTGTACACTGCAATTTCTGCCAACACATAAATTCTGACTTTGCAAGCTACTAGGGAACACTGTTTTTTCTATCGCCACCAGCAGGATGGCTACTCATTATGCTCTGAAACACACTGTACTTCCTAAAAAGGTCACACAAATACTGTTCATGTGTAAACTATTTGAAAATAATTCTTATTTTGATGGCTGTATTTCTGTGTGACTGTTAGTCATCCTCAATCTGCTACCTCTCTGCTGTTTTAATGCTATTCTAATAGCCTTGCTCAAGCTTCCCCTCCTTCCTGCGTAGTGCATGACAGAGGAAGGTACCCTGCAGCCAGCTGTGGCATGCAGCCAGTATCACTATTAGCTCCGCTCTCCAGCGATACTGCTTTCATCCCTCCTCCCTGCTGGGACTCCCTGGCACACTGCAGAGGTCAGTCGTGGGCCAGTAGTCCCTCTGCAGGTTGAGAGGGAACAGAAGTACCTCCCTGTCAGCCCAGACTGGAGTGGGGAGAGAACAGCTGGGAATGTGGGTGCTGCACACCACGGCTTTGCAGCCACGGTGCTCCAGGAACCTCTGTGAATGCAGAGGCCATTCAGCACTTGTCCCATGAAGCCAAGCAGCTTTGTTCAGCAATCCTGACCACTGACGGAGCACAAGTCCAATTTAAACAAGAAAAAATAGTCCCCGAGGCAGACATACTGTGTGGTGTCTGTTTACAGCAACTTCCCTGGGTTAAGTATATAGATTATAAAAATACATGCCTAATAGCAAAGTTGAGAAGGGCATGTCATAGATGGGGGTCAGCTGCTGTAACTACATACTAACAGCTTGCTAGAATCCAAGTCGTCTCAGAAAGCGGTCCCTTTAGTAGGTTATCTTTATCAAAAATTAGATTTAGAAACCCATTACAACTTTAATTTGTGCTTCAGATGTATCACTGGTAATGAATGCGGTCTCTGAAGAAGGCTTAATATGTTTAAGGAAATACTGGTGAATAAATAAGCAGACTTATTTTTAAGACCTGCATTTTAAGTCTACGCAAACTTCACAGTTCATCTCTTCAAAAATAAAAAAGCTGTAAAAGTGAGCACTGGAGGCAGGAGATTCCCCACGTGCGACTGAACTGCTGTGGCCAGTAATTATCTGAACTGTCTAAGCAAGATCTCAAAGGTCTTAGCATAATAAAATTCTAAACGTGAATGTTTATTTTGTTCATGGAGGGTGTAAGAATCTTCTTAAAACTTAAGATCTGTATCAACATTTAATAAAGAACACGGCACAACAGTCCAAAAAACTTAAAAATAAAGAACATAGCACAACAGTGCACACACCCCCACCCTCTCCCCTTGAAATTTGTCCTCTTTGTCTGTGTGGTGATATCAAACTGATCTTGATTTGGCTGGATTGGACCTTCCTGGGGGTGAGATGGAAACTGCTTCCTGGCAGAAGGAGTCTGGTGGGGCTGTAGGAAGTATCTGCTGAAGATGGCATACTGTGAGCGTGACTGCAGCACAGTGGTGGTTGTGCAGCCCCCATTCCTCCTGTAACTCAGGCACTTCTGTTGCATCTCTTATTTTTCCCTGTTACCCTTCCAAAGTTCTTAATGCTTGCTCATTGTTATTTTAGGGCACGTTGTTTGACCTTTTTTCCACTTTGAAAAACACAATTCTGTATCCAAATACGCACTGAAAAATAAGGTCAAATGTTCACAGTTAGGATCTAGTCCTCTGTCTCCCCAATGCAGAATAAGAGATACAGGCTTGTAATTTGAATTCTTCTTAGCATGTTAATTACTATAATCTTAATTGCATTACCCTATACAATTTCAAAATGATTGTCTTGTAGTACGTGGCATGATGAGTGAACTCACAGTGCAACTTTTAAGCAAGTGTGTCTTCCTATACTTCTGCTCAGAGCCAAATCAAGAGTTTGTCGTGATGTTACAGTAGATTCTGGCCAGATTTAAAGTGAGTGGAGTTGTGCTGAATTCATATGGATTCTGCTGAGAACTGACTGGGTTCATTTCATGCATTCATCAATGTTCAGTGATTGATGCTGGAGCCGAGTTGCATCTGGTCAGGCAATGGACACGCTGATCAACTGGCTTGTGTGTTATAGCAGATACTGAAGGCTGTTGTTGCTGTCAAAAGAAGCAGCCCTGTCTCTCTGTTTCTCTCCATTTCTCTAGCGTCCTTGCAGCTGCCTGTCAGCCCTCAAACACAGCTGGTTTGTGAGTCAGTTTACTGTGCAAATACTTCCTGATACTAGAACTGGAGCAGTGGAAGGGCAGGATTCCTGTTGTAGTGACAGACCTGCCTTAAATAAGTCCTTTTAGGAAATAAAAATAACTTTAGAGTGTGTAATTTATACACAGACCCTACAGCGTCTACAGACTCTGCAGTGGTGCATTTTAACTTAAAGGCAGGCTGTAGCTGTGTTCTTGAGAACTGTCAGTAGGAAGAGCGAGAAAAGCAAAGGCTTCTGCTTCCCTTATAAAAGCCCCTTTCTTTTATTGTTTAATTGTGGGGTATGAATGGTGTTGTAAGAATGAAATTACATTATTCTTGCATGTGTAGGGCACTTAGTTTTACGTGTTGTACTCGTGAGTAGTTGTTAGAAAATGAATATCAGGTTTCAGCCACATCCTTACCCCCTTCTGCCTCTCCCCTAAGCTTTGGTGGCCATGCTAATTTGAGGAGTATCGCTGCGCTCTCTTCACTTTACATGGTTATTTTTAACATGAAATAATTTAACATACTGGCCTACCATCTGCAAACAGTTGTTGGCACGAGAGTGGGAACAAATGGTTGGGGTCAGTGGTGCAAGAACTGCTTTATGCTGTTGCTGAGAAAGGTGTGTGGACTTGTATCCAAATACATGGTACTGATACCGAACATAACACTCAAATGAGGATTTCTACTCAAAATCTTGATTTGCAAGAACAAAATAAAATCTTGCTCAAGGTGGGATTCACGCACAGGTTGGTCAACCGTCCTCTGAAATTGTGAAATTTTTTTGGGGCTTCATATGCCCAAGAATTAAATGTTGTTTTAACATGATACTAAGTAATGTGTCTGTCTTGGTTGCTTACGTGCTTAAATTAATCTTTAATGCTATAATAAGATCATATGATGTAAGATGAAAGAGCTGCTTGATGACCTTCCTTTATCTTTTAACTTTCTTTATCTCCCACGTAGAAAAGATGTTAACAAAAACGATTAGAAGAAATACTAATGCTCAACTGTGTTAAGCTGTCTTTGAATGTAGTATTGGATGTTGGGTTAGTATTATGTCAGTACAGATGCACCAGTAAGAGAGCCTACTAGCCTGTAGTCCAGGCAGGACCTCTTTGGATTGTGGTTTCAGGTTTCTGTGACCTAGAGCTTTTGTAGTGCTGCCAGTTTCTCAGTCACTTGAGTTACTGTTTCAGAGTGTACTTTTAACCCTTTTTTTTCCTATGCATAATAAAATCTGTGGAGAGTAAAATAGAAAATATCAGAAATCTTTATCTTCAACAGCAGTTCTTAAAATGGAAGTGTTAAAGCCACTGTCATGCTACCTAACACTGCTAGAGAAATATGTTTGAAGCAAATTGAGCATTTCTGATGGTTTTTGTTCTTTCAAACACTTCCCCTCACCCAAAAAGCCTTTATTTGTTCAGAGTAAGGGAGTGAAATGAGACATGTGTAATGAAACAGCTAGCTTATCTGTAATTTTTTCCTCTACAATTAACATACAGTTAAACTTGGGTAAAAGCAATACTTAAAGCAAATGTGAGTTTATTGCATGCTTATGTTCAGTGAATTTTGTAGTGTAACAAGGAAACATGGGCTTAACCGTCATCAAGCCAACTTTAACATCAAAATTAAAACCTCTGCTTTGTTTTCAAAGATACTGTTGTTGTATTTCAGAGTCAGGGTGCGATAACTGAGAAACTGAGAAGTTTCAGTATGCATGATTTGACTACTATACAAGGAGATGAGCCAGTAGGACAGAGGCCCTATCAGACATTACCAGAAACAAAAAAGAAAACCAGAGCCTCTGCAAATGAACCTCCAGGTAAGTATCCCTCTAAAATAAAATAAAGGAATTCTGTTTTCCAGATAATAAATAATACATGGAAGACAAAAATCAGAAAGAACAGGAGTAATTTACCCAATTAGAAATGGAAAAAATAAACAAAAACAAACAACACAAAGACTTCTTGAATATTTGAATGGAATTGGCTTGAGCAAGACATATTGCAATGTTAACAAATGATGCACCCTGTCCCCCCAGTGCATTTTTTTCGCAATCACTAAGTTTAGTAATTTCTCCTGTCTCTGTCAGTTAGCAACAATAATTTGCCAAAGTAAAGCATAATTGGAAGTAAAAAAAAAAAAAAAAGTGATTAATTAGTGTTTCTGTGACAAATGGACAAAAAGTTAAACATTAAAATTTATGGAATCTCCATAAATAGGAAGAGAAAACTAATGGCAATGAATTCAGCAGGTCCGCAATCATTGTTGGGTCAAAATGTAAAATCACATGTGGTGATATGAATAATGAAGGCATTAAATCGCCGTAACATACTAATGCACATTGACCCTCAAAAGATGGTGTGCAGTGACCAACATGCTTTTGCAGAGATTTTCTTGAGCCTGTGCTGCTTGGAGACTTCTGTGGAATACTGTCGACCTTACCTTCTTAAATGGAGAGGCTACAACATAAGGTGGTTGATATTTTTCACAAAAGAAATAGCTCTCTTCTAGTTTCTTTTGGCCATCCCCCTAAGTTTGTCCTTTCTTTTCACCTCTCTCTTTTGGGGAGAAGTGGTGGCTGTGGACTACAAGGCATTCCAGGAATCACATGGTAGCTCAGTGTTTCTTGAGGAATAAATGGCCACCTAAATGACTCTGTGCTGAATTGCTAATTGAGCCCAGAAGGTATCCTGTGCAAGTCAGTGTAAAGTACTGGCCAGGGAAAAAGCCCATGAATTCACCAAGAGTTGCGTCAGGGATGATGTCACTGCAGCTGTTGTGCATGAGCTATTCCTCAGCAACAGACCATTAGTTATTTCTCTGAAGCAACTTGAAAATGCTGAAAATTCAATTTTCAGTAAAAACTACTCAAGTACAGGTTATACTGTGTAAATAGTCAGTGACTGTGACATTCAATCTCACATGTCAAAATGTTTTCTTAGAGATAATTCAATTTTAACTATTTCTACTCCTGGACCGAAATCTAGTGTATACCTTTCCAGTTTTCTTTGAAGCTTCTTCTTTAAATTAGGGATTAAAAAAACCAACAACAACCACTGGTGGAGTTGGAAATGCTATGTAGCAGAATGTTATTTTTTTTTGTGATGTGCGCTAGGGGCTTCTGTACAAGCCATTTGAAAAGACCCAGTTGTAGAAGGACTTTGATCATTGGGTGACTGTTGTGAAAAAGGCAAGTGTCATTTTGGTGAATCAGATGGGGTGTTACAATTACAGATAAGTATTCGTGCCACTGAAAACATCCCTAGTAAATAACTATAAGTAATAGATATGATTGAAAGCTTCCATATTTAAGAAAAGATTAATTGAAAATGTGCTGGAGGCAGTGACAGGTTGTCTCTAGAATGGCAGGAGGGGCAAGTCTGCTGTGGATAGCAATGGAGCTAGGTAAGCTTGATTCTAAGTTCAGGAAAAAATGAAATGACCGAAAGAAAAGAAAGAACCTGCTTAAAGAAACATTGTTTTAAGATGAAGTGGTTATTGTTTATGAATAAAGTTGGGTTTAGAGTCTAAAGATGTCCCTAGGTGTCCGATCTTGTAGGTTCTGGAATGGCCTTCGAAAGTAGAGCTTGCCAGCGGGACCAGATTACATTTGGGAGCAGTGTATGTCTATGATGAGGAGTCTTGGCTTTTAGACCCTAAGGATCTTTCCAGCACATGTTTTTAAGCAGTTTGCTCCCTCTAGTGAAAATGTTTGTTAATAACCTTGGTCCTAGTTTTGCAGGATTTAAGCAACCCTTAATAACTCTTTCACACTGTATCTGTCTAAAATGAAGTTTGGTATTTAACGTGCATAGAGTATGCAAGTATGCAGAAAGTATGCATGCGAGTATGAAGATACTAATCTAAAATTAGTTTTATATGTTAATTTCTAATAAGCGCAAACTGAACTCTGGCAGTAAATTTGAAAAGTGAAAGAGTAAGATTTGGTTCTATGGGGCAGAGAACTGGAGAAATGAAAGATTAGGATTTGTTTGAGGAGGGACAAGAAGGCTGGGTGAAGAAAAGTTATTTGGTATTGATCAACTTTATATAGAACTGAGAAGTAAATCATGAAGAACATAATGTTCTTACTTTTGCTTTTAGATTTGCCACTTTTTATCTTAATGTCTCTTCTGGGGTTAAAGACAGGTCACTCAAAATCAAAAAGCACAGTTAAAAGATGTGTAAGTGATGTCTAAGTGAGAAATAACACGAGACTCAGAATTCTTTCCTTATTTTGAAGGCTGCTTTGATTTTGCCCTGAACTGAGTCTTTTGTATTTATCCCAAATTGCAAAAACTAAACACTCTTCTAAGGAAACATGAAACTTCATGGCTCCTGCTAAGATACATCAGCAAATCTGTTCTTTTGGGGGGAGTCCTCTGAGAAAGGAAAACCAGTATAGAACTTCTAATGGGAGTGGCAATGAGGAGGGAGGAGGACAATAAACTGGGCAGCTGGAAACCTGGTTTGTTCTTTGCTATGATAGTAAAACAAACACCGAAGGAAGGAATAACCAAGTAAACGTATAAAGTTAAGTTTAAAATGCAGCATAGATTGTAAAAGGTATAAAGTGTTTTATCTCTCTAATACATCTGCCTGTACTTAATTTTAAGTACACAGTAATTTCATGGTTCATAATAGGGCTGGTGGAGAGTAATGTCCCATTTAGTAGCCTTTAGTGTAAAAGTAGGTATTCTTCTGGCAATTTACAACAGATTACACTGAAAGTGAAGAGGTTCTTTTTGTCCAGATGCTTGGTGTTGACATCAGTGTTATTTAGCACATTTAGTAGTGGCTGTGGAAAACTATAGGGCGCACGTAAAATAAAATATAGTCGGGATCAGAAGAAGGGTTTTCATTCATCTGCAAGTTTTTTTTTGTTTTTTTTTTGTTTTTTTTCCCTAGAATAGGCTCCAAACAGCAGTGTTGCCAAAAATCTTAAGTACTTCTCAAGAAGACCAGTGTTTTTTTTTTCTAGTTCATTGTAAAGCAGAATATGGTGCCAAACTGATGGTTTAACTTTTGTAGTTAAGGGACTGCTGCATTACATACCCGTGGAATGAACTGGCTTGTTTCTCACAAATGGCAGAATGTGCTGCTCCTGGCAGATTGCTATATGCCTTGTTGGTTTGAAGCGTCAGGAAGAGTGACGTATCCTTTAGATGGATGTGTGTATGGCTTTCTTAGAAAAGTTACAGGTACTTTTTATTCAAGTTTTTATACAACTGCTTTTTAAAGGTTACAAAATTCCAACGGAAAAAAATCCTGGAGATGATAAAACAGATGAAGAGGTGGAGGGGACACATTCCGAGGATGAAATGTTTGCTCAGAGAGGCCTTCGAAGAACGCAGAGCATGAAATCTGTGAAAACTATTAAAGGCCGTAAAGAGGCAAGTATGATTTTTCTTAAGTGTCGAGTTTACTTTTAAAGATGTACCTTGGCATTTTTAATAATGTCAGAATTTAACTTTTATCTTAATCTTACAGGGTTTATCAATGATAACTGAGTTATAGAATGTGAAATGGAGAAGTAAGTGTGTGTGGTAACAGTATCTAGGCTTGAAGATTTTGTAGTTTGGGGTGCTTAATGAAATTATGCAGGAATTAAATTAACTACACAAGGGAAAAGGGATGCTTGTAATCTTAATGCTGACACCACCAATCCCAAGTTCCAGAAATGGCATACCTTGAAAGGAGTGTAGATAATGGTGTTGTCACCTGCAGTAGAGTGTCTTGATTGTGCATATTAAGCATCTGCTGTTTTAATGGTTGAGGATAATTCACAATTATTAGTTGGCATAGACATATGGCCTGCTTTGACTTGTAACCCACAAAGAGAAGATTTGTATGTGGGATTCAAAGAGCTTTGTGTTTGCGTGTGTCACAAACTTAAGGATGCTTCAGGATAAATGTCTATGGAATCTCATAAAGTTTGGGGGGGTAACTCTGGGAACAGCTTCTTGCCCAATTCTTTTGAAAATGTCTGTCATTCAGTCAGAGGCAGATTATCTCCCTGACTCTGTGAAGTGCCCAAAGCATGCTTAATGACACTTATTATATTGGAGTAGTGGAAAGGTAAATATTTCTGTCTGAAGTGACCTTAACTCTTTTAAGTTCTGTTTTTTTTTTTCCCTCAGATACGGTATGGATCACTGAAATACAGAGTAAAGAAGAGACCCACCGTATACTTTTAAGTTTATTGCACAATGCCTGCAAGTCAAACTGCTGTATTATAATAACTTGAATTCAGTACTTCAAGTGTTAAAGATCTGTGTATGATTCATATAATGGATATATATGAATAGATATGGTAGGACTTGGTTTTGTGAGCCTAAATGATTTGATGATGTATTACTCTGCTTTTCTGTAATTGCTTGTTGTTTAGACTTTAATCTGGAGAAGGTATTGGATGAATTTCATCACTGCTTAAATAAGAGTTAAATGAGTAACAGGAAACAGCTTGACTTTTTCAGAGGTACTGAGCAGACTGAAATAATTACAAGTCCAAGTGAATTAGCAGAAGCTGTAAGTGTTTGGAACTTGTGAAAGTCGAACCCATAGTGTCCTTTAGTTTACATGGAAAGATAGGTATACTTGATATATTCTTCTGAACTACAGTTCCTGAAAAGACCTATGTGTAGTTAAAAAGCATAGTTTAAAGGACAGCAGATGATATGGGGAAGGAGAAGGAAATGTGAGATAGACAGGGAATATCCTTAAGATCATCTTCTCACATCATATTTCCAAGCTTAACAAACTTGTATAATGCTAATAGGTACAAAATGGGGGTACGTTTAGCACTTTATGCAAAACTGGGTAGTTTTGCGCACTTACTGATTTACAGCTGCACATGTCATTTTAGTTAATTCTTAAGTAGATTAGACTTATCTTTTGAATGCCAGCAATTCTGTAGTTCGTGGTCTTTTTATAACTTGATTGCTTAAGTACACTTAGGATGCTGTAGATAATTGCAACTAACACTTAACAATATAATCAGGTGCCTTTCTGTGTCTTACAGGGCTGCGGGGTTATCTGTCTGTTTTTTTGGTTTTGTTTTCTTTTTTCTTCCCCCTTCAGCTGAGAAGATGTAACATGATTTAAGTCAGTTTTTGGTTAAAATTGTGGTAAATAAAACTTGTAGCAATTCTGGTGATAGACCTCAGGGATCTGAGCAGCCCATCAACTGTGTAATATAAGTCATACTGTTGTGGTGGCACGTATGATAGATTATTCAGGCCCTGGTTTGGTTTTGCTCTGCATTTCTATAAGAAAATATATATATATTTAGATTATGTATATGTGTATATTTCTTATCATGTGGATTCTAAATTTGGCAGTGTAGTATTTTATTGCTAAAGTTATTACTAAAATATTTACATACAAATAGCTTTTTCTGAAAGTCTAGCTCATTTACTCAGCCATGTTATAACCTAGTGTCCATGGCATGACTGTTTGCACAGATTAATTTTGGAATGTCATTCAAGGCAGGGACTTGTCAAAATAACCTTTTGAGGTTCCTATTGGTTCCATTTTCTGTAATTCTGAGAAGTAGGCTGATTTTAGTTTTTTACCGTGGATTTTGGCAAGACAAATCCACTTTTTGTAGATAGTTTTTTATTACTTGGCATGGGTAGAGATGGTGTTAATTTTCTGTAAAGGAGAATGATGTGTTGTCCCTCCTATCCTCGAATCTCAGACTCCAATCCTTAAACTTTCTCTGTATGACAGTCACCTGCAAGTCCACTGCAGTTCTTTTAAACGTTTCCTTAAGGGTCTGCTGCAGTGTTTTCTTTTTACTGTTACAGCCATAGCAGGTTTGCTGCTGGTGGGCACTTAATGGCCTGTTAATATAGACTGCAACTTGAAGTAGTCTTCTGTAGATTTCTTTGGGCCAGGGTTTGAATTTTATGGATGCAGCTGGTCTGTATTGGCATTGCGATTGTAGGCATTTACAAGCAAAATGTAAAGCCTTGGACAGATGTAACGATATTGATAGCACAGTGCTTTTAGCATCTCCATGGAAGGTAAATGCTTTAGTAAGAAGTTGCAACATTCCATATGGGATAAGAAGGCCAAAGTTTGTTTTGCTTTACTCAAAGATGTCATTTCATGCAAGATGACAGGAAGCCTGCTCTCTCCCAAATGAGTATAGTGCAAAAATCCTGTCTTCTAACCAAAATGGCAATTTGTGATTTAGCTTTTATAATGAGCTGTTTCCTAGGGTGCGAGGAGTGGAGGGCAGTGCTCAAAAAGGGTGTGGTTCATTGCCTCTGCCCCACAAATGTTTGCAATTCTCATCTGCTTCCCTGAATGGAGGAAACGCCCAAGCAGGAAAAGTCTGTCTGTGTGTTATGGTATATAAGATGTTAGAGGAAACAGGCTTTTGTATTTGCATGTTGCCCTTCCTTGAAGATTAGAATAACCTGGACACTGAGTTGAA
Organism: Anser cygnoides; assembly: GCF_040182565.1. Lineage (NCBI taxonomy): Eukaryota > Metazoa > Chordata > Aves > Anseriformes > Anatidae > Anser > Anser cygnoides. Next base: position 27,270,474 of record NC_089879.1, on the reverse strand, counting down.
TCTCTAAATGTTATTCTCCAGTTGAGCATCCTCCTTGAGCACTTGGTGCCACATCTTGCGCTAACTCATAATGGTTTTTTAATTAGTAAGCATGGCAATAAAATTGTCATTGCTTTACAAGTGAGAATCCTGCGTGAAAGAGCTGGGAAAGCCCTTCTTTCAGAATTCTAGTTTCTGTTTCAAGTTCATGTAGATCCTGTTTCTAGGGTTGGATTCCTTTCATGCTTCCAAGGCTAGAAGACATCTGAGTAGAAGTTTAGTCTCTAGAAAGCTCATGGTCAGTAAGTTGCTTTATGCAATGATACATACTTAAGGCTGTAACTTCTGACAAATGTAACTTGCTAATTAAGTGGTGACAGGCTAAATAAACTCCCCTTTCCTGAAATATGGATGGGATTAGGAATGCTGGCAGTATTATTCATATTAATTACTGTTTGCATGTAAATGTATGTGTTCTTGCAGATACTGTCTTAAGTGATAAATCATCCAGTGTTTTCCTAGCTATTCTTTTTGTCTAATACCCTGCTGTAAAGTGTCCCCCAGCTTGTTTTTGATTTTGAATTCGTCCTGAAACTGCTTCACTATTGTTATCTTAGATTTTCTTTTCCTTGCTGTTCATTGTCAGCTGATGCTTGACAGGGCACAATGGCATAATTAGCCTTCATCCAAATGATACATATTTCTGCATGTTAAATTTAGTTTAGTCTGGTTTTGAAATGTTACACTATCTTAAACTTTGTGTACAGAGAATTTTCAAACTTTTTTTTGCCTTATAAACTGCAAAGGTCATCTCTCTAGCTTTTGCCAGTAAACTTCTTGGAAAAAAGTTAAGATATCAAAATTTGATTTAACAACCTTTTTGATTTTGGAATTTCAACTATCTGTTCACATCAAATAATCTCACAAAGTGTTTCCTGAGAATTGCCTGACTGCTACCAACAAATGCTAGTATAGTTAAAGAAAAACTTACATAGGGATTAAAGGTAGTTTACAATAGAATACATATTTCTTGTAAAGTTTTGGAGTATTTCCAAAATATATCTTAACTGACTCGGACTTCTTTGCAAGAGCCTACTGTACATGTTAAAATACGCAGTTTGAGACGAGGTTTAAATTGCTGGCCTCAGTTGCATATAAACTTAGGCTGGACTCTGATTACAAGGTAATTGCCAATATTAGCTACTTAATGCTAATTGCTTAGCCATGTTTAAGTAACTGAATATTATCCAAGATACTTTTTGCAGATTATAATGAATTTTAAAATGAACACAAGATAATTTGGTTAAGCAGAACAGTGGAGTAAGTGCTAGATGTATTTAACATATTGTTAATAACAAAAAATGAGTTTTATTTTGGTGTTGGTTTTATTAATGGGAAGTTGGTATTTTAAAGTATTTTTCTACAAAAACACGTGTGCGCAAAGGCAATACTTCAACGTTTTTCAAGAACTCATATTTTTGAATGCTACAGACCAGAGACTGTCTACATTGAGACTGAAGTTAGTAGCTTTAAAAAATGCAATGTAAGCTTTACTTTTTATATTGTAATAATACCTTGCTGTCAACTTGTTTACATATTTGTAGGAGGGAAAGTTTCATTATGCATTGACTTATCTTGATGCTGTCTTTAATAAATGCTGCTTTGAGCAGGACGCAGTGGATATTTTGTTACCTGAATTATGATTTACAAACCAGTCACTCTGTAATTTGTATTTTACTATTACGATTCCTGTACTGAAACAGCTTATCTAAACTTTGAGGAGACTTTTAAAACTGTTTGAAGTATGACTAAACTGTCCTTCAGGTTTTGCCATGGAGCCTGATGCTGTTTTAGACTTAAATTGAATTTACCCTGCTAAAGGCAACTTCAAAATGCAGTAGCATTAAATATTTTCATTATATGTTCTTCTCAGAGTAAAGTCAAAATCAGATGCTTAATCTCCCAAAAGAGTATGGCTTCCTAGGGAAGTGTTGGAATTTTTTTTTTTAATTAAAACTTTTAAATTCTTTTTTCTATGCTAGCCTTTTTTTTTCATGCAGCATTATTGTGCTTGTGCCAAAAAACAGACTTTGTTTTGTGTTTCCTAGTGAACGGAGTTCTCTGGTACAAAGGAGAAGGCAGTGAATGGGAGAATTTAGGCCTTTCCTTGTTTAAATCTCACTTCTAGTAAGCTGTTAACATCCCTAGCAAAGCCCAAACAAAACACTCGGTAACCTAGTTTTCTGGACCTTTTGTGCAAGGATTCATTAACTACTATTTATAGTTACTGTGTGCTGTGCATTATGAAAATATATCCTAGAAACAGACTATCTGTAAGGGACCCTGCAGTGACTCAATTCCCAATGTCAGAACAGTTCATGCAGTATAAACCCTCCACCTACTGAAGAAATTGTGGCTGTTGGAAAACAATGCTGATTTTTTCCTTTATTTGTTCAACTGATGTTTCACGCATAGCAGGAACATTCATGAAAGCAGCCTAAAAGCTGTTTTCCAGCTGTTTAACGTGATGCTGGCCAGACCTGCTCAAAACATGATCATGTAGTAATGCTAAGATTCTGCTGTACCTCTGTCCTAGGCTGAAGTGTTCAAGGAGAAGCAGATGCAGCAATGGTGAGAGCTGTTTGGGGCTCTTTTATGCAAGAGACCTTAAGCATTCTTTATTTTCCACAGTAAGCTGGGAACACATGACTGAGCAGGAGAAGGAACCTAACAGGTCCTGTAAAACCAGTAGACTTCCACAATTATTTTCATGCTTCGTGTTCTACTCAGGAGCAAAACGGGAGCCTGCCATGATTAAGTCTACCTGTGTTTGCCAAGGTTCAGCAACAGACTGCTCTATTTGAACTAAGGTAGGAATCATGAAAGCAGATGGAGTAGAGAGACTAAGGACTTTGGATAAAACCTAGGATTTCACTACTGTCTGCTAATGTTTAGTGCCAAAATGGGTAAGGAAGCTCAGAAATATTTTAGGAAGTCCCTGGTGTCCGTGCTGTCAGAGTTCCAGGGTAAACAGCGCTTTGACCCTCACTTAACGCTTCCTGGCCAACATAACCACAGTGTTGCATGGCACACGTGGTCAAACCCCATTAATTTTAATTCTCCTGCACTAAGAAAACTAAGGGGAGATCATCCTAGCTTATTGCCTCAAAGGAAACGGACTTTTTCATGTGGTTGAAGAGAGAGGCTTAATAAAGCAACAAAACAAAGCACCTGTATAAAGGTAGTGTAATAGTAAAGCTGCATTTTCAAACTTAATACTAGGAAAAATACAGGTATAACCATTTGTGTTACAGTCCAGAAGGAAATTATTGCACCAAAGAAGGCCACTTAACATGCTTTTGTGTCAACTCCTCCTTTTCCCAGATCCAACTAAAAATAAGTAGCGTGTCTATCCTTAATGCTGGAACAGCCAACTTAAATAACCGGAGTTTCTTCTGTTGCCCATAGGGTTGGTCCACGGACCTTTTAGGTGCCACTGTGGAAACTGGATGAAAGCCACAGGGTAAGAATGTTTTTAGTAGGCAGTTTGGCTGAAGCAAGCAGAACTGATGTGCAGGTGCCCAGTTCCCAGGTCTGGCCCGAGCCAGCCGCCCGGGGAGAAGGGTGCAGAGCAAAATTGCCCTTTGGTAGCAGCTAGACTAAATCCTGGTGGAAAAATCCTGCTTCTCTTAAAATCGAGGAAGAGGGAGAGTTCCCCTCCCCTGAAAACAGCTTCGGAGCCGCTGCGGGCTCCAGCTGTACGCAGGTAGCGGCCGCATCCCGGCCCCATCCCGTCAGGGAGCCGCCGCGCTGCGGGGCGAGGGGCCGGGCCGGGCCGGGCGGGGCGAGGCGGGGCCGGCAGCGCGGCGCTGCGGCCGCGGCCCGCGGGGCCATGGCGGCGGGGCTGGAGGAGGCCTTCGGGGCGGCGGGGGAGTTCGGCGGCGCGCAGCGGCGCTTCACCGCCTTCCTCGTGCTGCTGCAGGTGAGCCGCCAAGGGCCGCGCCGGGCCGCGCCTCTCGCTCTTTCCCGCGGTCGTCCCCTGCCCCCGGCCGAGGGATGCGGCGGGCCCTCGGAAGCCCCCGGTGCTAGCGCCGGGCCCGGCCTCCTCCTGCTTCCCCTCGCTGTGCGCCTCTGCCGCGTCCCGACCGGTGTCTGAGCGGTGCCTGCGGCTGTGCTGCGTGGAAGGAAGTGGAGTCCAGCCGCGGGAAGCTTGCCTTTTTTTTTTTTTTTTTTTTAAGTCATTGGTGAAAGTGATCTTTCACGGTGCTGTCTTTAAATAACGCCCACACCCCTGCATGCAAACATTTATCCGTCGCTCCCAGCTCCTTCGTAAAAGGCTTCCTCCTGTCAGCGCAGTTCTGCAATTTGGATTAAAGCAGTGCTGGGGGGAAGGAAGTGGTACTGGTAGGTTACCGGTTTGTGTCTGTAGCTGGTTTCTCCGAGTACGTTCAAGGTAAGTGTCTGATAAAACAGCTTTGGAGCCATCGATCCAAGCCCACCACCCCAAGATGCTCCCTCTAAATTCAGAACTTTCCCACTGATGGTAATGTGCCAAAAATGATCACTGAGACTTAAGGATGTCAGTTCAAGTTAAAAGAAAAAAATCACACAAGTTGGAAGACGTTCACAACATGAAAGCCGTAGGATGCGTAAATGTGCTTACAAGGATTTCCGTATGAGAATCTTTTTTTATTCCTGAACTTACGAGTTTTCCCAGTGATCAGGTGAGGGTTTCAGTCTCTGCAAGGGAATCTGCAATGGAAAGAACTAACAGAAGCTCAAAAACAAATGCACAAAATCTCCCTTACATTTCTAGTACTCATTGATTTGTCACTGCAGGTTGTATTCCTTGAGTAAAGTAAGTAAAAAGAGCGTTTTTTTTTTTTTTAAAAAGTGTTTTTTAAAAAAAAAAAAGAACCTTGGCCTTAGGGTTAAATCTTAGCTGTGAAACTACGCTGAAATTCTTAATGCCTTCCTTTCCTATCCCTGGCTAAAAAACAGCAAGATAGAACAACGTTGGAACAGAGATGAGGGTGGCAAGATGACGCAGTCACTGAAGGTGCATCGGTAACTTAGGAGTGGTACCTGTTGCTTCCAGCTGCCCTGATGATCATGTTGTGGGGATTTAAACACAGTAGACTTGGTTTGCATTGCTGAATGAAGGGAAATTGTTCATCGTTAATTTAATGAAAAGCTTACAGTATGCCAACAGAAAGGGTGGTTTCTCTTTGGGATTGTTCAGGGTAAGTGATGTGTATCTTGTTTTAAGGTATACGTGGCTTGTCAGTCAATGCTTATCGTGCTTGTGGGAGCCATGCCTGAGTATCATATAGACCTAGAAGGAATTCCAGCGAGCAAAGCTGAACTTGCCAAGCATATCCATTTCACGAGTAACTTCACGTCTATCGTAACTGAGGCAAGTACTTCCGTCGCGCCTGTTTATTCTTTTCTTGGGATTTAGGCCACCAGTGCTTGAGAAAGTTGAGCAGGGCTTAGCGTAATGTTTTTCTTGTGCTATTAAAAATTACTGGAACCCACCCATCTGGATCTTCTAATTTATTCTTTTTTTTTTCAACCTGAAAGTATATTATTAAATTATTAGTTGAGTTTTCCTAGTGTAAAACCAATACACTTAGTAGGTTTGTTAACCTTTATTTCTTTTGTTTTCAGTTTTCTTCATCTTCACATGTTTTTGAAAGTCATTGCTAGTGAGACTAATCATTTAACTACTGTTTATAACTCTGGAATTTAGCATGAGCTCCTCCTAATGTCTCTTTTCCACCAAGAAAAGGTTCAATTTGTCATGTCTGTGCAATCTGTGCTATGTATTTAAGCTTTCCCCTGGAGTTGTTGAAATAGCTTCTCAGAGAAGATGCATCTTAAAGATTAAAACGAGCATGAAAGGGCAGTATATGCACCACATGTCTGGGTATTCTCATGTACGGTGAGAGTGGGAGCTGGAACAGATTGAAGTTTGCTGAGTGGGACAGAAGCTTGACCCTTCGTCCTCATGCCTTGTGAATTCCATGCAGAAGGCTGCGTTCGCTTTTTGCTAGTCCCTGGGCTATAATCATTCAGGGAAGTGCGAGTGACCTAAGCGTTGCTGCCAGTGCCAGAAAAAAGATTGTGTGGGTGGCTTGGCTTCTAGCGTAAACTGTCAGAATTCTGCTGGCTGGGCTCTCGGAGCGGCTGTCAGTAACTTGCTAAGGCAGGATAGCTCTTGGCGTGGCTGGTGCCCAGTTTTTGCTTCCTTCCCATTATCACAAATGTGACTCTGTAGTGTTTATCTTGGAAAAATGTAATGACTAAGAAATAAGAAGGAATGTTACAATATTGGGTCATATCCTCTGTCAGAAACAGATTTTCTTGATTAGCGTGATTTACAAAATCACCCTTCAATTTGAGACTGTCAGCAGGATGCACGATATGGAGTAATGCTTAATTTACGGTCAGAAAAAAGGCAAATTTAATCCAGTACTGTATTTTAAACGTAGGAGTCAATGTGCCTATTTCCAAAAAATGTAGTGATTTTGAAGACTTACTAAAAACAAACAAATAAACAAAACTGTTCCCATTCATTTCAGTAACTAAGTTTTTTTATTACATTGTTAATAAATATGTATATATATTTTCATGTCTTAGATGCTGGCCAACATTTTTCTGGATGTTAATGGTCTAGTAAGTAAATCAAACTGCCATATGGATTTTAAAGAGCTAGAGGATGTCTGTTATGGTGATAGCAAAGTTGGCAATGTTTTTGTTGGCAAGCTGCAGTTAATTTTGACAAATATTTAACCAGTTCCTTTTATGCCAATAAAGTAGACGGATGCATTCTTTTAAAAGATATATTCTTCACAGATTATATCAGACTTGGTAAACTATGAGCATCTCCCAGTCACATACTAAGCAGCTAAAGTAACAGGTTGCAAGTCAATCTTCTCTCATCATCTTCTGAGAGGAAGCTGCTTTTATAAAGTTTATTTCCTATATTTTGCTGACGTTATGGAGTTTAAATCATAAATATTTTCAGTTCTTTTCTGGCTTGACAGCAGCACTATTCTGCTCTGAAGCTCAACAAAACTTCAGAGGAGCTCTTAAGATCTAGTTCAAGAAATAATCATTATAATCAGTTTTGGCATAACTAAGATTTTGTAAATAACAGCTCAGGGTTTGTTTTTAGAAAGTACAGTTGTTTGAATTGCTTCTTGGATTGCCATCAGCTCAGTCCCCCTGCTTTATTTAACAAGTGATACTTAGGAAGGTGAGTTAAGGAAAATGTTTTACATTGATATAGAAATCATCCTTTAATTTTGAGAAGTTGAATTTTACAACCGTATCTAGGACCTGAAAGGCTGTTTTCTGTCTCATATCAGCCTGAAACACTGCAGATGAGAACTGGGAGTTTGAAATTTGTATGCTGTGGTGTGCTAGCACAGAGGAGGAGGACTCACGCCAGCAGTGCTCTGTGTCTTGGAGAGGACGCGCTGTGATATTTTTATCCCAGATGAAATTTCCTGAGGATTTGTGCCCAGGAATATTTTATTGCTTAAGCCTCCTCAGAAAGTTAAGAAAACGTAAGTTTTGTGAGTTACATCTTTATCTGCCATAATAGGGTGGAATCTAATACTATACCAAGAAGGTATAGTAGTAGGAAAGTAGCTGCAAGTGCTGCTGCACAGGAGTTTTACCATCCCAGAGTATCCAAAAATACTCCAAAACTCTGAAGTGTTGAAACTGGGTACATTAGACTAAAGTGAATGCTGTTAAATCTCATCCTACTCCTGCAGTCTGCTGTCTTGCAGGCTGCTGGATGGGCAGGGCAAAGGTTACCAGAGTGGTGGGACAGATAGAGCCACATCTTATCTCTACGCTGCCGCTATGAGAGTCAGGATTGACGAATGAAAGCACAGGTTTCTTCATATTGCTATAATTACATGTTCCTGAAAATTCCTAATACTCTGTGGGGATCTGTATTAATTCAAGGTTGAGGCTGTGGTATGCTGTGTAGGATTCTGGTCATATGCCTCTTCCCTGATCCCTGTCCCCCCTTTTAATCCTTTCATTTCTTAAACAAACAAACAAACAAACAAAAACTAAGTGGTATTAGGATCCTTCTTCCTTTCACGAAAGGAAATACTGCAGATATCATTTAGCAGATATCATTTAAAAAGCCAGCACAACGCTGTTTTGGCTTGAATACTCATTCCCTTTCCCGATAAGTTTCCTTGCACATTACAAATAATTACTAAATATTTCTTTCTGTAAGGCTTTGCATTGAATTAGTTAAATTCTTTTCCTGGAACATGACTTGGGATATTCTGATCACACTTCTTTCCCAGCTTCATGATGTGAGCAATATTTGTAATCCTAGCAGCGCATTTTTGTTGCTGCTGATTCTCCTTGTGTGTAGCAGGGGGGCTGCACAAGCCAGCTGCGTGCCTTGCCCCACCAGGACATATTTTGCTTCCTACAATTTCCAACCCACTGTCAGTTCATGCTGTTCCTTTCTGTAGAACAGACTACTTTTGCTTATGCTACCTCAGTTTAGCTTTTGCATGAGGTAGAAAGTACATTTTATAAAGAAACCCATCATTTGTTTCTAACTCTTTTTTGTTTGGTCGTAAATGTGTGCACACAATAAAATACTAAGAGGTATCCATGAGTAGTTAGTAAGTATTTCTTAAAGTTCTTATAAAACAAGTCTTCTTTAGGACATCTTTCCATAATCCTTTTCTGCTTCTCTTCAACACGTGTACAGTGCAGGGCAACAGCATCAGGAATTACGGCTGCACAGCAGTAGCTGTCTCAGTACTAAAAGCGTGAGCATGCTTTATTCTTGTTAATGAATAATTTTTATTACTTGTTGATTGAAATAACTAAGCTTATGTAGAAATGGCTGAGCAGTTTAAAAATTGAAAAATTCCTAATTTTAACTTGTTACTTTGTCAAATGTTGGGAATGGAGGTGAAAGTAATTAAATCTACCAGGTCAAAAGCTTAGATTATGATGATATTTTTGGAAAAGTAGAGGGAGATGTCTGTTAGGGAGGAAAAAAAAATACTAATGCTGGCTTGTGCAGCAAACTTAGAACAAAAATTGAATTGGATATAAAGAAAGAGATGGGAAATGGCACCAGAAGAATTTTGGTAGATGTCCTTATTTTGGAGAAAGCCAACAACTTGCTGTTAATACTTATGACAATAAGAAAATTCTTTTATTACAATTATTATTATTGTTTTTGATAGTGGTATCTAATTGAACAAGAAGCCTACAAAGTGAGCCTTGCATCATCCCTATTTTTTGCTGGATTGCTTATTGGAAACATCACGTTTGGCCCTTTGTCAGATAAACTGGGCAGGAAACCAGTGTATATTTCAGGTAAGACCGTTAAAGTGTTCTCATGTGTTCTGCATGGATAACAACATTGCTGGTTTTGCCCTGCCTGTGGGCCACCCTTCCGTGACACTGATATGGAGTCAATGGTCTGGTTAAATATTTCGGCTAGAGTAAAGCAGCGCTAAAATTGGTTGATGTGAGTGTGCTCAGCAGCATAGTGGGCTCTGGAATATCAGTGACAGATGAAAAATAACCAATTTTTGCTATGACTTTGCTATTTGAGTGCAGTGCTGCTTGCATTGTCTTGCCATTTTGCACCCCAATAAAAAATAATCCCCTTTTTTTGGGAGAAGATGGGGGAGAATCTGAATTTCTTTAGAGTTGGTAACTTAGGTCCTGCTATTTTGTTTTCCAGCTGCACTTGCAACAGCTGGAAAGGGGTCATTTTCAAAATTACAACATTGTCTCAAGGAAACATTATCTTTGTTATTGTAGACCTAAAGTGTAAGACTTGGAGATGATCGTAGTTTTCACTTGGTATGATTTCAGAAAGCCAAATGTGAGAGATGAGTACTGTAGACTCATTGCAGTCACTGTGCTTCCTGCCTTTCTTCTAAGATCAGGCTGCATAGCATAAGTACTAATGTTATTTTATTCTCTCTGCAGGTCTATTTTTTGATGTCCTTTTTGGGTATGTTACAGCATTAGCTCCAAATTATGGCGTATTTGCAGTTTCACGTTTCTTTGTTGGAATTGTGAATGGTGGAATGGCTCTTGTGTCTTTTGTCCTAACACAGGAATATGTAGGAAAATCATTTTGGTCATTTACAGGTGGGATTTGGGAATGTTTAATAATTATTACTGTGCCAAGTGTTGTTCTGACTATCGATACCTTACTTGCTACAAATTTAAAAATTTAAAATGTCAAGTTAGTTAGCATGTCAAATGAACATGATGCTGATTCATCGAAGATCTAATTTTTGTGCTTAAATAAGAAACGTAGGATTGGGTTTGTTTGATAAATAGCAAAAGTAGGGTTTTTAAATGGGTACACTGATTCCAAAAATATCCCTGCACTGGAAAAAAAAAAAAAAAAAGGGCAGATCCTGCCAGTTCTGAATGGTGCTGTACAGTATCTTGGGAAAATATTCTTCAAAGTGTTCTTTGGAATTTCTCTGCACCACAAAATGATTGTGTTTTTTACCTCTATTGGATGTGCTGACCATCCAGTATTTTTAAATGTCCTTTTTCTATGCCACTGCCAAGACTTAAAGTAAATTTAACACTTGCGTGTTGTGCTGTTGTAAAACTAAAGTAGCTCAGACTGAGAAACCTTTTCAGCTAGCGCAGCATGTGGAAAAGCTTGGTCCAAATGCTGACTCGCTGTGACTGTGAGCGTATTTTTCTCTGTTCTCCAGTTACCTCATTCTGCTATTTTCTCATTTCTCCTCTGGACTCTTGGGGATGTAGGAAGCAGTTGTGGTTTGTTGATAGCTTTCTGTTTCAGTTGTGTTTTTTCAAGTACTGAGTTTTCTTCTCCCGGGTTCACTTTTTTGACTCACGTCATCTCTCTCCCACCCCTCCTTCCCCCTTGCCCTTGTCTCTGTCTCAGCTCTTCCCAGCCTTTCTCCCTGCAGGGCCAGCCTCCTGAAGGACCGACGAGACAGCCTGCTTCCTGCCGCTTGTCACTTTAGGTGCTTTATTCTAGTTCTGCTCAGCTGTTGGCAAAGAGGTGCTGCACAACTGATCAGGGGCTGAAGGAGAGGAAGCTGCTGAATGCTGCTCAGCAGTGTTAAAGAAGCTCTCCTAGGTGCTGCCTGTGAACTAGGCTGTGTGTGCGATAGCTGAGAGCTTCTGGGTTAGTACGAGACCTCCTGTGTTAGCCTGCAGAAGGTTTGTTGGTAGGCTTTTGGAATGGAAGTTGACCCTGTGTTTTTAAAGTTTTTATTTACACTTGTTCATCAGAAGCTTGCTGTAGCGTACCTCTGGTTTGCAGCTGTTCATATACTGACCTCAGTCCTTGTATTTTCATAGCTTTCTTGCAATTTCTGTTGCAGCCTGCCACCTCTATTCAAGATTATCTTAAAGACCTAAATAAATCACTTGCAATGCTTCCCCTTCCTGTCTTTGGGTTTTCTCTTTGGTCTGTAGGTTTCTGTTCGTTTCTTGATCTGTACTGTGCACCGCCCTTTATTTTTGAAAGGAAACCAGCCCTGCTCACCTTCCCCCGCTCGCCCAGTTATACAAAGGCATTCGTCATTAGGATTGCACAATACACTTAAGCCAGCTGGTTCACAGAGTGCTATAAAGATACTGTAAGGATTTTAGTGCTATTTTATTTAGATCTATCAAGGGGTAGTGATTTAAGGTTTCTTCTTAAGTTTGGTTTTCGTTTTTGGGTATCTGTAGTCACTTTTTTGGCCTTGTATTTCCAGGTTCATTAACTAATTTGACGTTTGCGGTTGGCATTGCTGTTTATGCTTTACTGGGTTACTGTGTAAGAGAGTGGCGTCACCTGGCATTGGTATCAAATACTCCAGGAGTCATCTTCCTTCTTCTTTCGTTGTAAGTAGTTCACGTGCATTGTAATGATAAAAATTATGCATTGATTTAATGGTTATTTTTCTTATCATAGTTCAGAAGAGTGGTATAAACAAGGATGATATTTTTCTGTATGTTTTTATGAACCAAGCAGAAGAAAATCATGTAGTGAAGGAGGAAGTATTTTTAAACAAAGCAGAAGGTCAGGGCTGCCCGGAAGAAAAGCTTGCATTTCTGTTTGCTGTTACAGTTGTGGCAGCCAGCGTTGCAAAGAGCAGCTGTATGCCAGCTGTCTAATAAAGCTTCATTACAAATCTGCTTGGGGAAGGAAAGGCCTGCCAGAGGCCGTGAGCTGGAGCATCAGCCAGGAACACAGCCTCCTGCCAAAGTTGGGTTTCGGTGCTTGAGAAGTTTTGGAAGCCCTCCTAGAGGAGGGGTTTTAGAATTACTTTTTAAGACAGGCATGTGTGCAAAGGGAAATAAGTGAGAGCACTTGGAATTGCGTTTCTAGTGTGAGATGTCGTGTATCTGCATGTTTTTGAGGTCCCTTGTGTCTGTTTCTGTCACTATTGCATTTGCGTTCTCCTATTTAGAAATCCTACATAGACATTATTGTAAAAAAGGTTATGAAATATAGCAGTATTTAAAAAACTGAAAGTGCTAGCATTGTGTTGTTAGAAAATACGCTTTTAAAATACCAAATGATATCCCATGTATACTTCTGGTAGTTAGAGCTTCAGAAAAAATAAAAGCATTATTAGTGTAGTAGATTCTCTATTTAAACTCGTCTCAACATGACTGAGTGCTTTGACAAGCATTTCCAAAAATCTTGCTATAAAGTTAACCGTATATTATTATCAGAATATGTGGAATTTAATAGGCAGAACAGTGTAAATAAAATGTATTTTTCTGAATTCTGCATTGGTACCATTTGTTTTGTTTTGATTATTGATTTGCAAAACAGGGAGCTTGATTTTACTGCTTTCCTTGTAGGAACAAACTTGTCATCATTGATTTTCTTCCCTGTTAGTATGCTGCCAGAATCACCACGATGGCTGTATTCCCAAGGGAAAACTGCAGAAGCTGAAGATGTGATGCAATATATTGCCCTTGGTAATGGAAAAGAAAGATTAAATCTAAAATTAAAACCAAGTGCAGGAACTTCACGAAAGGATGAATCACCACCTGGTATACTAAACTTAGTAAAACACCCAGTCCTTCGGTGGCGAACCATCATACTTATGTACATCTGGTATGTAATAACAAGACACTGAGATGCTGTGAATGAGTCAGACATGAGGAAACTGTTAAGATTTTCATCATTTTCTCTTAAAAATGCTGTCCTCAAAATAATCATAAATCTGATGGTTAATGAGGGCAGACAGTAAACATCTAAAATGGTGTGTTGTAAAGCTGATGTTTCATTATTATTTCTGTTGCAGTTTCAGTATGTTATTTAGAATCTGCCTCAAAGCCTGCTAAGAAATAATCTGGTGAAAATATAATATTTAGTTTCAGTGAAATGAGAAGCCAAAGCAGAAATTGAGAGGATATATATTTGAGCCAGTTTTAGGAAGCACTATATGGAATAGAGATCTGGAGTAAGAGTTGGAATAAGTGTAAGAAATGTGATGTAAGATCATGTGGTTCAGTGCAGGAAAACTGGGGGCAATATGAAATGCAGATAGCATATTAAGTGCTGTTTTTGTTTTTGCAGCTTGGGGAAAAAAAAGATGTCAGAGCAGAGAAGGATCAGCTAACTAACCTAGAAAAAAACAAAGATCGTAGAAAATTCCAGAAGTTATGCTGTGCATGTGTATGAGCATTTTTTTTTTCCTTTCACATAGTTTACTAAAATAGGAAGTATTCTCTTTGTCTTATTTCTCCTTTTGGACAAAATAAGAGTCTCTTCTTAATGCATTAACTGAAAATAGCTAATCTATAACTTGGCATAATTTGCCTTTTAAATCTTAACCTTTAAAGATTAGATATGCTTGTAATCTAACTTTTATGGTTATTTTTAGGTATGTCTGCAGCTTGGTATACTATGGGCTAACTTTAAATGCTGGTGAATTAGGAGGAAATCTTTATTTAAATGTGGCTCTCTATGGTCTTGTGGAAGTTCCAGCTTTTCCACTCTGCATGTTCTTTATTGAGAAACCTTGGTAAGAAAAACTTATTTCCTAGTTTTCTGCATATATTTGTAGACAGCGTAGAAAAACATTAACATTTTTCTTGGGAAGATACTTCACTGTTCTTCTAAACCAGTTGATTCTTTATGGATTAAGTCAGCTGCAGAGGGTTCTGGAGTTGATATTGAAATGGGAATTTAATTTTCTACCTTTTCCATTCTTTAGTTTTGTTCATAGGTTGAATTATTCAAGGCACAGGATTTTCCATGATTAATGTTATTAAAAATAACAAGTTTGGTCTTTATGGAAAAAAATATGTATAGTTCAGTTATTTAAGTATCTATAGCTTTTATATACCTCATACTTATTTTGTTCAGAGTGACTTTGTAGTATATCAAAGTCTACAAACTGCAGCTGAAAACAGTTTTCAGCATTGTTCATTTTTACTTAAATTTTTCAAAGAGACCTTTGAAGGGTGAGCTGTTTAGTTACCATGAAGGCATGGATGGTCGATGCCCATGTCTTTTCATACTTCGCAGTGTTTGGAGGCCATCCTTTGGTTGGGCACTTTATTTTTTTTTTCCAAAGTCTGGATAGTCAGTGTCAGGGCACAGTGCTACTTGGGGTTTCACCTAGCCTTCAGTTTGAGCGTTTTTGTAATGGTGTCTTAGTCTCATTGAGATCAGTAGAAAAATTACTTTCTTCATCAAGGTGAGGATATCACATTTACAATTTGTTTGGCAGTAAAAGAAGCTGTAGGCTCTGCCAAGCAAAAAATAAATAAAAAAACCACCAACCTTCACCCGAAACCCAGAAAACTTAAGGACATGCATTTAAACCACAAACAGCACAAATCTTTTCCTACATGTTAATTTCTTTGTATTTTGGAATTTTTAATTTACCTGGCAAGCTTTTATTTTTTTGATTCTTGAAGTAAGGAATATGTAGTTTTATTCACTTAATGGAAAAAAAGGTGGTAACCAGCTGCTCTGTTTTTGTTCAGCTGTAGTGAACAGTTCCTTCAGGTACAGCTGTCTTGTTGCAAAAATATTTAGAAGATTTTAAAAATAAATATTTAGTTGCTTATAGATTAACTGCAGTTCTTCTAATTAGGGATAGTAGTAAGAAGCAGCTGTGAGAATTAATGAAATAACAAGCATAAATAGTTCTTGTACATGCCTGCAAACTGATGCTAAGGATGTATTTATAGACCTGTGCAGCTAATTATGAGGTATTTAAGTATGACAGATGTAGTGATGGGTTGGTGTCTTTCTATCCTGTCTACTTCCTTTTTGTTTTAAAACACTAGGTGGTAGAAACAACCTTTACTTATTTTTGCATGTATACTGTTAAATGAAAAAGCATACGAAGTAGTTTTACTTTGTTGTAACTGCATATATTCATGTCAACTTGTAAAAATACAGATTAAGAAACTTAAGAAGTACTTTTTGAATTATTATTATGTTTGTGTGTATGCACTGTGATACCTTTTGGTGGCAAAAACAAAGTCTGTGAATTCTTGTTGCTGAAGTAGATGGGTTCTTCTTAAGAAGAAAAATCTAGAAGTAGGAAAGCATTTATGGGAGGCCTTTGGTACGCAGAGCTGGGAAAACAGTGTAGGATTTTAAGCACTTAATATGGTACCAGAGGTATGTAACTTACTCATGATGCTGTATGTTTCAGCTGGTGTTTTGCAGAGGGATTCAAAATATATTGAAGGACTTATGTTTCCGTCTTTATCTTGGTGCTCTTTCCCTTCTAGGTCTGGAAGACGTAAAACTATGATGTGCTTTCTGATATTTGCAGGATTTGCCTGTATGTTTACCATGTTTTTACCAAAAAACTCTGGTAAGTATGTAGTGCTGCCAAAGTAGGTACTTGTTACATTGTTTTGTCAGCTTTTATTTGAATAATGAGTATTTCCTGACTCTCCAGTCCAAGGCTGGTCAGGTAGCCAGGGTCCTGTCTGTATTGCTTTTAACCTCTTGTAGACATAATTAGCCCTTACTAGGACCTGTTAATTGACTAAGTTTGTCTGACTCCAAGCTCTTTGCTCTCAGAAGGTCAGAACAACCTATCATGTTCAGTTTCAAATACTGACACTGCATTCATTCATTCTTGTTAATCAATTTACCTTAAAATGTTGCTTTTAATAACAAGACTGCAGGGCGATAATTTAGTTAGATCTTGATGGTATGAGACACCAAGGTTAATTTTACATTTGTTTTAGTGGCATGCAGTGTTTTTAGAAATACGAACTGAGGCTTTCCTGAATTAGAAGCTTAACTCATCACTTAAAAAGAAAACAAAAACAAAACCCACTAAAGCTTAAAAAAAAAAACACACTTATTTTGTATTTGGAACTGAGAAATGGAGGTTGGAATTGCAGTATGGAAGCCATGGGATGGTAAGAAGCTTGCTGTCTTTCTCAGCTTTGTACTCTGTACTGCTGCAATGTGCAGTTGTGAGGACAACTCGTGGTAACAAGAGTATCGTCAAACATTTCTGATCTCAAAAGATGTCTTTTTTCTGTCATCATCAGTGACCTTCACGGATATTTTTTTTCTTTTCACGTTTCTTTCCATTTCAAGTGCGTTTGTTCTGTACTAGTATGTACCTTAACCACTGAAAATGCAGGTCTAAATGACTCTAACAGAAGTGGCCACTCAGATTCTGTTTTTCATAATATTGCCTCAGTAGAAATGTTTTAACTTTACAAGTCTGTTAACACCATAGAGCACCAGTGATGTGATTACAAAGTAGCTTTCTAAGGTTGTGTTTATCTTTAACAGATATAAATGCTGTCTGGCATCCATTTCAAATTAATTGCAGAAAAGTGTAAGGAAAAAAAAAAAAAACAGAAAAAAAATCTCGTAATCCTATTTGCCGTGCTTGCGTTAGTTCAAATCCTCAGACGTTCTGTTGTTCCTTTTATTGAGACCATCTCTTCCCTGTTTGCACTTCTCATTATATATTAAAAAAAAAGAAAGGCACGAAAGAAAAGCAGTAGTGACTAATCCAGGATAAGGTAGTAATTGATAAAGAACTGCTAAATTCCAGGGAATCATCTTTTTTTTTTTTTTTCAGTCAAGTTGACTTTAATTCCTTTAAAAGTTCTTATTTTCCTTTGTGGTAAGAGTAATAATACTGGTTCTTGGCCCAGAATGATCTGTATCTCTCAAGCAGAAAGAAATTCAGCTCTGAGCATGATGAAGATGAGTCACTTCCGTGGATGCAGTGAGGGTTCAGTGATACGAATATCAGATTGGGAGCTGCTGAGGGAGAGTGGCAGCAGAGGGGGAATTGAGCTGTAATATTATTTTCTTTCAAAAGCTGCTGTAAAGCAGGAAGACTTTTCCATTTTGTGTCCGCTTTATACTATAGTAGACAAAGCACACTCCTAGCCCAGGGCTAACTCACTTAGAATTTACCTGGCTGTAGTGAACACAACCATAACCTTTGGTGACTTTCGTTGATATGCTTTTGACTGAAGAAAGAAAACTTCCAGTTCTTTAACTCAGTTTTGTCTCAGCCTTTGTTGATGTTGGGTACTTTCTTTTGTGCTGAGAACTACCCTTTCCTTGTGGATACTTTTTCTGAAGTAAAGACTCCTTTAGTCCTAAAGTGCTGTTTAACTGAACTTTTTCTGATAAAGATGACATCCAGAGGGAGAATCTACATTATGGCAGTGCAAATGAGACTTAGTGACATCGATGGCATCAAACTCTAATCACTAACTCCTGTTCTAGAAACTCTTAAACATCAGCACTGTTTGTTACCTCACTTAGCTGCCCTAAATTCTATAGATCAATTAATGGAAAATTAGTGTTTAGAAATAAACTCAAATGCTTGAATTTAGTCAGAACTTGCAACTTTGACCAAAGTTTGAAAAAGTTGCACCAACTGCAGTATTTCAGACAAAATTGCGTACATATTGTTACTACCGGACATTCAAGTGAGAGGATATTATACAAAATATAATAGAAATGTTAAAGAAGGTGCACTGATATGCTTGGCTGGATCTAGCAAATGACCTATAAATAACTGGTTGCTGGAATCCCCATAGGAGAAAAGCACATTCCTGCTTAATGGTGTTATATATGTAGAGAAAATAATGGAGTGTTGTGTAAGAGTTGCTAAATATATTTTTGCAATGAGGAAGATGCAACAAATGTCCGAGCTTACTTACAAAGGACGCTGACGTGCAGTGAATTTACAGCGTGCTTCTAATCCTGCAGTAATTCCCCATGCAGACAGCCTTCAGCCTCCCCTGGGGGAGTGAATGTGGAGAAGAAAGTGCACTTTAAATTCACTCCTGAGCTTCTGGGTGCTAATTTCTCTGTCTAGACAGACTCTTTTTTTCTGTTTTGATAGTAAGACCAGAACTTCCTAAGTGCACTAATGCTATATTTCTAATGTGTATATGGATATACAGCGTTTAACTTAAGTCTCCCTGGGAGAGAAGCAGTATGTTTTAAAACACATTTGAGAATTACAGATCTCTTCTTCATTGCTTCATGTTTGGTTGATGAAAGAAAAGGTATGTCCCAGCTTTCTGATGGCAGCCAGCAAGGCTTTGAAGAGCAGCTTCACAGCTTTGCATCTGGCAACTGTATGTAATATTTGAGTTGTTACTGAGCAAAAGGAGCGCTTGGGTGAAAAATATTATATCTATTTTGCATGAATTATGGAAATAACTGCAAAAATGCATCAAGGAAATTAAATCAAGCTTCTGGATTTGTTTACATACAAATGAATTTCTGCTGCAGTTGAAATAAAATTTGATTTGATCAGATGACTAGAATTGAAAATATTTAAGGGAAAGATTGCAAGGAAAAACAATAGAGAAGCAATGCGACTTTAACATTACTTAGCATCATTTGATCCAAAATGAAACATACGCTGAACTCAGTGCTGGGGAAGAGAATCTGAAATACACCTAATCAGAGTACTCATCCTTTTTCAAGTTTAACAATAAAAAAATAAATTCTCTACTTATTAAAATAGATAGTACAAACATAATCATATCCAAAGTCAGAGTAACTGAAATCAGGTTTCTTCAGAACTTTGAAAGATCCATTCTGGTTTTGTCAACTAAAGGTTGTCTACGAGTAAACGAGGCTGCGTTAGCATTCCTTCTTTAGAATTACAGGGCTGCTGCTTCTTAAGTTCCAACAGGATGTCCCTGGGGAGCAGATAAGCTTTTGAGGTGAATCAAGTTGTAATGGTTTTAATTTAATATATTAGTCAAGGAGCTTTTATTGTCTGCTTGTGCTTGTTAAAAGATGCAATTATGTGGTAAGATTTTTCTGTCTGCGGAGCTGGAGGCCTTTCCTTCTACCGCTATGATAGTTTTAGAATCCACCCACCCCTTAAAAAATAAACAAATAAGTGGTGCTCGTCTTGTCCCTAAATATACCTTTACGTACTTGTTCTTCTACAAGCTTTTAGGCTAGTTGGGAAGAAATGAGATATGGTTATTTGTGTGTGTGGTTGAAAAAAAACACATAGATGAAACATTGTTTTTGCATGAAAGTCTCTTAAAAAGGACCGGATACTTTCAACATTGTGTAAAAAGAGTAAGAAAACAGACTATTTATATATTACTTCTATAAGATATCGTTTTATATACGAGTATACTTTTTATATAAAATAGTTATGTATACATATTATATATAATTATCTATGTAGTTATATGTATATGCTTAGAACTTATTTTCCTTTTCTTGAAAGGTTTGCTACTCAGTCCCACTTTGTTAGCCTTGTGTGGAAAAATGATGGTCAGCGCTGCTTTCAACATTGTATATATTTATACATCTGAACTCTACCCAACAGTACTGAGGTAACTGAACAGAGCTTGTAGGTAAATTCAAATCCTTTCCATGTGCAGTGATCCTGACTGCTGGTGTGATTATTTTTACCTGAAATATCAATATGAGTTCTTTCTTTAATTGAGACAGGTTGTCTCGGCTTGAAAGGGCTTCTCCTCGTACTTACGTGTTTTGCAGCAGTGTGCTTTCTGGAGCAGTTTCTGGCAATTTCCACCAGGGCTGAATCAGAATTAAAAAAAAAAAAAAAAAAAAAAGCAGCCTTCATGCTCTGCAATGCTAGGTGCCATGTTTCTCATTTATGCTACTGATTTGGGAAGTAAAATTATAGGTTGCAGAACTGAACATAATGATGTGATGGAAGTGTGTGCTAACTTAATTATAAATATAGAATGCGCAGTAAGGACTGTTTACAGTGCTTCTGTATACTTAAATTTCCAACATAATTATGTTTGTTTGCCTCTTGAAAAACAAGTGCTTTTATATATTTCTTAATTAGGTATTCATAGTGTAACTCATTTAATACTTTCTGCATGGCAATGATTTGCTTTATAACATTTAATTCATGAACAAGTGGGCTAAAACCTTACCTTATTTTTCATGTTCCTAACAAACTCTGTAAGGCTAAGCTCTCTCCTTTTGTCCCAAGATAAACCTGAGACAGGAAAATAAATGCCTCCTAGAGCTGTTATCCTCAGCTGCCGTCTCAGCTCCATGTGGTTTTCTGAATGATACTCCAAGTACATGTTCAGAGTTTGAGCCATATTGCACTAGCTGCTCAAAAATAGCACGTTTCAAAAGTTGAGCATTCCTTTCAGAGAGCAGGAAAATGAAATGCTGAGTGGAGTAGGAAGGTGTCCTGGCTGGTAGATGCATCCTCTAGCATCTAAGAAGTATTTTTAAGGATGGTGACACCCATCACTTGATTCCAGGAAACTAGGGCCTTTGTGGGGAGAGGGGCAGGGAGAGTGGGAGACTGCTTGGATTGGCTTTTTGTTTCTTTTGAAGTTCACCATTTCCCATATGTTACAGAGGCATAAACTAGACTGTGAATGCAGTTTTTGCAATAAAACTTGTGAGGATGGAGGTGGATTGGCTGTTGCTAGCTACTCAGCTTGTCATCCTTGGCAAAGGTTTAGGTTTAATACGCAAGTCACAAGCATGCTGACTGAAACTGGATTTGGAGGTTTGCTTACATTCTCTCAATCCAAACTTCTGTGTCCTTCTAAGGTCTCTTTCTTGATTTTTTTTTAATTATCATTTTAAAATTATTTTTATTATTTTATTATTATTTTTATTTATTTTTATTGTTTTTGTTTACCATCCCCTCTGCTTTTCTGGAGTTGAGAATTGAGAATCAAATCTGATTTTAATTTCTCAGCTTTTCTTTGTTTCACTGCGTTCTTGTAATTTATGTTAATGCCTTCTTAAGTTCCATTGGTGTTCAGGGCCAAGTATTGTACATGTCTAACTCATACCTAGCTGGAGTTGCAGTAGTGTCTCAGCATCTTTGAAACTAGATGTTAGTGATTAGGATGTTGATTTTTTTGTTTGTTTGGTTTGGCTTTGTTAATCTGTGGAATTGCTGCTTCATTTGAGAATCTGCACTAATATTGTGGTATAAAAGTAACTGCGTGTCAAAGATATGGAATGCTAGTAGAGAAAATGCAAGAGTAAGTTCAGAAAATCACCAGCTTCTTTGAGACAGATTGTGCTTAATAATATGGAAAACTATTACGTTAGACAATATGAAAATTCCCCACATGTGGCACATTATACATTTAAAAATGTGTTTGTTATCTCTCTGGTATTTTAATTAACTACAAATATTAGAGTTAATGCAAGAACAGTGATGGGAAAGTGGTTAATTTTAAGGTAAAACATCAGCACCATCTGGTGGTCTTTGTAAAGCTTTGTAGTGATCCTGGCATTCCTCCAGCAGGGAGCCTTGCCATGCCATGTGATGAGACACGTCCCATTTCTAAGGTAGAAGAGAGGAGGTGGAATAAATTGTTTTTTTGGTTTTGTTTTTTCCAATTGGATATTCTGCAGAGAAGTTAAATGTCTTCAGTAGTACAGCTCCTTGCTTAAACCTTCTCATTACTCTAAGCATGAAGACCGTGCTAGGCATATTTTTTTCCTGATAGTTGGTGCATGGAGGAATGAGAAGTGCTGCAAACTGAAGTGTGTACACGTTTGGGGCTTTCTTCCTGCCTTCTTAATGTGTCTTTAGAATACCTGTTGGGGAACAGAAAGTTAAAAATAGAAAGCATCACTTCTGTTGTGTTTTTGAACAAAAAGGAAGGTTATCTTGCAGTGTTTGGAAACAGAATGAAATTATAGCTCTAGTAATACAGATGTAAATCACAGTTCTTTTTTTTTTGAGAAAATGGTTGCAAAGTTATGCTATCCTTGTACATAATGTGTACAATCAGAGTGGGGGCACTGAACTGCCTAGGATATCATCAGAAAGCGTATATGCTTATTTTCACAGCAGGGAAAAACGTGTTTTTTATTTTTCTGTCAGTGGTTCCCCTTCTGGTCTCCGGCTTTCTCTGCAAGGAGCGTTCTGGTGAACAATCCTTGGTAAGCAGTGCAATGTGAGAGCAGGCAGTGTGAGCAGCAGACAGGCTTTTGCATCTGCGCGGGGCTGTTTGCTGTGCAGGCGGCGCTGGCTGAGCAGCGCAGCTAGAGGAGTGCTGCGTGGCAGATGGAATTAGCCAGGCAGCTGCAGCAGGACTAATTGGCTTGAGCAAAGCCCCGGGCTGATGTGATTACGCTGGCTGTAGAGCAATTTTGGCTGGCATTAGTTCAGCACTGTGCTCCGTGGTGTGGTGGGAGCGAAGGCGGGAGTCAGGTTTAGCAGGTCTGCCAGCGAGCAGGGGAAAAGCAAGGCACCGAGGTGAGATCGGCGGTGGGTGGGCAGCTGCCAGCAGCTCAGCACCTCCTGAATGCTTCCAACAGCTCTTGAGCAGGAATGCATCTTTCCTCTGGCTTGCCATAACATTGTTCTGCGTAGTCCAAACTATGCTGGGTTCTGAATTAATTATGTCCCAAAGTCTTTTAACAACCGTTTTCCTTTTGCATTGGAATTCAAACAAAATATTTTGCTTTTATGATCACCTTTTGCCATGCTTCCTCTCAGTAGGAAAAAAGCTGGCATACCTCTGGATGTTGACAGACTTAGGGTTTATGGGAAGGATGCTCCTAAATGAATGGTTTGGATTATTGACCGGAGTCTCTCATCTGTTAGGGATTTTGACAGAGGGGAGGAGATAGGACTTGTCTTTTGGGGTTTGGATCGATGTCGCTTCAAAGTGAGGAAGTGTGGGTTGCTATTTTCCTTTTCCCAGGAGGATGTGATGAGAGAATAGGTTGCTTTTCTATTTATTTTTACACTCAAGTCACTAGCTTTTCCTCAGCTCCTTCCATCATCTGTTTCCCTTAACCTGTGCAAAGGGCCATTAGGAAGGGTGGTGGATGTGGGTGGTTTTGGTGCTCTGGTGACCCGTGTCACCTCTCTGCTTGTCGTCTTTTATCCTGTCGCTGTCTTCCTGTGTTCAGAGAAGGAAAAGGAAATGGGCTGAGGGGGAGAAGCTCAGTGCAGTCGTGTGAGAGGAAGAAACTGGGAGAGGTGGGAAGGAGAACAGCTGCTGTGAGCCAGTTCTTGCTGTCCAGCGCATGAGCGCTGCCAGTGTCAGTCTCTGAAGTAAGATTTTTAGGGGTGATACAAACATGGAAGATTTTTGCATTTGATCAGCAAATGAAAGACTTTGGGGCTTTTTGTCCATTTCTTAAAGAGGGTCCTGCCGTTCTAAGCCACGCTTTGATTATCGTTTAGTCTAGATGAGATTGTTTCAAACCTGTCTGAAAATGGAAGGTTGTGCAGAATTCAGCAGTTTATAGTGACGCATCTGGCCAAACGTTTTCAAGCTTCGTGGTAGCATATACTTGTTTTCTGTTAGGAGGTGAGCACTGACTTTTCATTTGTGTAACCTAAGGCAACAGAAGAGATAGGAGATGCCATTTGGGCTGTTCTGTCTGCAGGTCCTGCCAAATTGTGAAATTGTTCCCCATCCAGCACAGGGATGTCCAATTATATTGCCCTGTATGGTAGGCTGGAAAACTTAGCTCTGTTCAAGCTGTTGTGAAGGAGTGCTTTTTGTTATTGTTTTGAAAGGGTGTGATTGACCTTTTAGCAGTTGTAGAAGATCTTGGAGTAACTGCTGGAGGGCTTAAAAAAATTTCCTTCTTTTTAATTTTAATACAGTCTATTGATAACAAACTAAACAAAACACAAGTCATTTCTGACAGTGCTACCACACGTTGCAGTTCTGTATTCTGAAGCTACGTATCTTTCATCCTTTGTTTGAAACAGAAATGCTGGCTTGGGTGTCTGTTCCATGTCTTGCAGATTTGGAGGCATACTGGCTCCATTTGTGCCATCTATGGTAAGACTGATTTTAATTTTTATATAACAAATGTGTGAGGTTCTCTCAAAAGCATGTTGCACATTTTGGTACCACATACATCTATATTTCTTGAAAAAATATTTTCAAGAAAAAAATAAATCAGCTTCTAGAAATAATGAACAAGATGTTTGAAAGTACCTAATGTATTACCCTTTTTGGAAAGAATCTAGTTACTCTGTGTTGTCTTAATATTTCATCTGTTAGTGAAGTGATTATCATGTAATGCTTTCTGTACTGCTAAGGCCCACTCTCTAGCTGAGTGCTTTTAGCGTGTAAACAATTAAAGTTCCTATGAAGCTATTTCTGAGAAATGACATTTATTGGGTTTCTTTGTTCTATTAGTACACGGATAATTGCACACATGGAAGAGTTTTAGCTTTTCAGTGTTGACTGCAGTTCACATGGATCATGTATTTTAAGAGCAGGAAATTGCGATGTTTTTCTGTTATGGATTTTTAATTTCAGAAATCTCTCAGCCCTTCTGTACCATTGGTGGTGTTTGGAATCAGTGGGCTGTCAGCAGGATTCCTGACTCTCCTTCTGCCAGAAACACTGAATAAGCCAATTGCAGAGAGCATTGAAGATCTTCAGAGTCCCAAATACAGAGTGCTTATAAATGAAAAGGCAGAGTATTTTTTTCTGTTGTTTTCCATTTTTCTCCCTTTATCTTATGTAAACCATGATTTAGCACATATTGCTTAGGTTGTGCCTGAATGGACTTGCACGTGAATGTTTAAAAGCCATCTTTCTCTCACATTAAGTGGAGATGAAATTTATTCTTTTTGCTTGGCTTTTAAAGATGAAAAGGCTAGACGCCTTCACATATATGTATTAAATTTTATGTAAATCAATACTGTTCTGTTTGCTTAAAGAAAATCAATCTTAAGGCAATCTAAGATAATCAGGGACATCACATTCAATACCATGCCTGTACTCACAGTAAAACAACTAGATGTATTTTATTACTGGATTGCACCTTTTTCTCTGTCGTGATTTGTAATGGAATATAATCTAGAATTAATGTGTATTTGAGGAAATGTTTAATCCATTATTAGTCCCCTTGGTTAGAGCCATTTAAAGCATTTTCCCATTGTAGATAGGTATTAAATAATCTTTTGAAATGGGAAATTAAAGTTTTGTTTGTTTCAACAGGCAACAACCATAGAATAGAAAATGGGAGGTATATCTACTAAGTCGGGGAACAGCTTCATAGAGGAATTATTTTTTTTAAAGAATAAAAAGTTAAAAGAATTTCCTGTAACAAAGAAATCATTAACTTGGAACAAAGGAGGCTTAGTATAGATAAAAAAGAACACATGCTTTCCTTGTGGTTTTTCTTTGTGCCAGTTTGTTAATTATCTTGTTGTTATTATATTTAATCAGTTCAGTCATATTACCCACAGTTTATGCTTACTGTATCCTAATCCACGTCAGTACTGCATACAGTTGAAACGGGGGAAAAAACTCATTTCTATGCTTTTTGAATGTCATTTCACTACTTAATTTAAAAAAAAATGGATTCTGTTTTTCACATTTAATAGCCTACAAAATTGGACAAGAAAAATAAGACGTAATCTGTTTTTCAATAATTATTTTTCGTCTGACAGGCAAACCAGCTGGAAGAAAGCACTTAAGTTTCAGAAGGTCTCTCTGTGCTGAAAAAATGAAGCCTCCATTGAGAAGGTGCTGTAACAGCTGAAGGGCAGAGTCTTGCTGTGTATATCGGAGTGGAAAAGTTGGAGGACTTATGTATAATGCTGTTTATAGCATGCTGAACAGTTTTATGTGAAGGCAAGTTGAGAAGATGGAAAAAGTTGATCAAAGCTTCTGAGGAAAGAAGTGACAAATCAGTGCTTTAATGTAATGACTTAACAAAACCATACGTTGGATGTTTGGACTTCTCTGTGGCTTCTTAAAATGAAGAATTCAATTAATTTATGTTACAAAATATAACTGTTAGCTTCAGATAATAAAATGTTGTAACTGAAGTGATGTGTATGATGTAAAATTTAGATGGCCTTACATATTCACACAAGCTGTAATGGTAAAAAGTAACAGCAATCCTGTATATGCTAATTTTTTCTACTGGGTTTTTGCCTGTAAATTACAGTATACCTCAGTGTGAAGAGACCAAAGGTTTTCATGTAGTTGGTCTTTGTATGCCTAACATAGGAAGCCTGAATAGGAGATCTGAAAGGAGAATAAATGGTTTTCATTGTGGGAAGAAATATTTTTTTGATACAGTTGAACATGAAAAGGCATGTGAAGTTAAAATAACACTATATTGGGAAAAATGGTGTCAAGCCTTTAAGAGGGGGAAAAGGTGCACTTAAAGGACAGGGTGAGTGACCTTTTAGTCAAAAGGTTATTAGTTCTAGCTGTACATGTGGAACTGGAAATTACTGAACATGTCATATATTGTATAATGTAATATGTAATATGTAATAATGTATAATCCAAAATTATATAAATTTCCCATGTGACATTCTTGCAGGGGGAAGGATAGTTTGCTTATCATTTAATATATTTATGTTGGAATAGACACATCATAAAGGTTACAGTTACGACAGCCAACACAATTTTGTTATTTAAAAAAAAGTTTATTGTTTGGATTAGAGAGTGCTGCTGTCACCAGGACATTTACCAAGGCATTTTGAAGAATACTGTTATCATTTTGATTTTGGTCTATTATTTAATGAATCTGTAAGGAAAAGGTTACTGAAGAGCTCATGTGTTTTGAGCAAATTTCACAGTTAAATAATAGTTCTGCAAATAAGTGCACTCATGCAAGTATGTGTGCATTTTATGCACGTATGAATATAAATGTACATGTGGATTGCTCTGCCTGGATGCCTTGCTGTACTGCGCGTAGGTTACCTGTGTGTGCTTTACAAACAGCTAGGTTAGGTCCTCATGAGGTGAAAATCAACTGGCAATCAGAACACCTAGATAACGTTGACATAAGGGTGGATTGTGTGCGCATTTATTTATTTTCTGGGGTGCAGCTTGATGGCAAACAGCCTGTAGAATATGCTGCGAACTTTTATCATTTATTTACTCACCATTTTTGTAATGTTTCACTGTGAGGATTAGAACTGAGTTGATGATTTTTTTTCTTGAATAATATTAATGCTTCTGTCGCATTAACGTTTATAATTATAGTGACTAATTATACCTCTTCAAAAGATAATTGGGTCAGCAGGGATATGGTAAAAAAACAATTTTTGTTACCGTTCACTTATTTTTTTTTTTATTATAAGAAATAAAATTTAATATGGAATAGAACAATATAAAGTTGTATTCCCAAAGCAGAGACAAGACTCTGGAGCAGAAGGATTGTGAAGGATTATGTGGTGAGAATCTGTTTCTTTCTCCTGACACATTAAATAAATCAGCCTATACCAGAGCTCTTTTCCTCTGCTGTTTATTCCATATCCTGGGGGGGGGGGGGGGGGGGGGAGTGGAGGGAATAACAGGAAACAAAAACCAGGAAACAAAGACCATTTGCATTTTGAACATGCTTATTTTCTGCTTCATTTCACCTGGAATTAATGATTTCTTTACTTAGGGTGACTTCTGTGAATTCGGTGGATTGATGACCAGAAAGCTAAGTGTCCCAGAAATAAGTAAATGATCTTTTCAGTAGCCCTGGCATGACTCATCCATAGTACCTGCAGTTCTTTTTTGTGTGTGTAGGCTGTTTGGATGCTTTGGTACTTCATCTCCAGCATCCAAAAGAGAATATGAAGGGAAACATCAACTCCCATTTTTGCTTCTTATCTTTTAAGTTGAGTTTAACATGTGGTTTGCATTTTTAACTTTATTTTATATATCCTTTCTACATTTTGCTATTGCTGGATAAAAAAGGTGCTATTGGGGGAGGATGGGGAGTGTTTTTCCAGTCATGTGTTTATAAATAGAGAAATTATAGCTTTATTTAAATGGATTTTCAGTTGGATTAATGTGATTAGCATATTAGACTTCACAGGGTGCTAAAGTTGGGAAACCAACTGTTTCCTTACTTTTCGTTACTGTACGTGTCACAGCAAATCAGAATGGCAGCATTTTTTTAATAGGTATCGTCCCTTAAAATTTCTGGACTTGTAAAGTTAGAAATTCTTTATTTAGAACAACTTTTTCCCATTAGTTTTAATGAAGACAAAGCATTTTTGGTAGGAATGCCCTACTAAATTCTATACGCAGTGTGGGACTATTATCTATTGCTTTCCTTTTCTCTGTAAAAAGAACACGGAGCTGAGTTAATTTAAGTGGCTTAATTATACACATTAGTTCACAATCCCCATCTTTTAAGTATCACTTTTAGCTCTTCTCCTGTGCTTTATTTGTGTGTAGAAATTTGAGTATAATGTTGCATCTGCACTGCTCATCTGTTTCTGTGTTGGAACAATGTCTTCAGTGTTTTAGCGCTTAGTTGTGAAATTGCCCTTCTTTCTGTTTGTCTCTAAACTGATTTGAAGTCTTTTTTTTTTTTTTCCTTCAGCATCTTCCTGCTCGTACTGTGTTTCAGCCGAAAGCCTTAAAAACAATATTCATTTATTCCACCTACGTTTTAATGCCATTTCACTGTCATTATGCAATTTTTATCTTTTAATTCTTGGTCAAATTTGGTTAGCCCTGAAGTGGTCAGACAGTAGGACTCGATGATCTTCAAAGGTCTCTTCCAGCTGAACTATTCTATT
Organism: Anser cygnoides; assembly: GCF_040182565.1. Taxonomy (NCBI): domain Eukaryota; kingdom Metazoa; phylum Chordata; class Aves; order Anseriformes; family Anatidae; genus Anser; species Anser cygnoides. Next base: position 27,241,486 of record NC_089879.1, on the reverse strand, counting down.
CTAGAATTTAATCCTTCAGTTATCCAGTAAAAATAAACATGGCGCTGGTGAGCAAGAGCAATCAGAATTAGTTACAGAAAGAATATCAATTGTAAATATTTAAAAATATTTTCCTGTTTTTCTTCTACTTCATACCATCTTGTTTTACCTTTTTCATTCCATGGCTATCCTGATGACCGGCTCGCTGTGGAACAGCATTTCCCTAGCAAGCAAATATCCTCTGTTTTACTTTCTCATCAGCCAGCAATTCATCTAAACATCCTCCTGCCCTTCCCCCCATCATTTTTTAAATCAGGTCAGGTATAAAGGTAGGGGTTGAGTTCCTTTTTCAGAAAAGTAAACTTTGCACAGTATTCATATTAAGCTCATCTCAGTGATCTTTTTCATTATCTCATTTGATGTTTCATCAAAGCTATTTCCTCCTTTGTTGGAGCACTGGATGTTATTGCTTGAAGTGAAGGCTATAGATTCATTTTTAGAATTTATCCTTTTTAATCTGAACAGTGAAGTACGAATAATCCTTTGCTTTGTTGACTAATACTCTTGCAGCTAAGCAGCAGAGAAAGGAGGAGGTGAACTTTTCACACTACCATCTGTAACCAGCTGGTTCTGCCATTCAATTTCAGTTTGCTTGAGGCAAATAATTGTATCGTGTATTACAGCATGCAAGAGAGATATTTTTTTTCATGCAGTGAGTTAACAGCAGTTCATTGTGAAGGTCATCTTTCTTTGCATCACTTACTACAGGAGATGTAAAATTTCTTAGAGTTGATTTTTGATATATGCAATCCTTCCATTAGAGTTAAATTTCTGAAAATAGTGGACAGATGTACAGCTATAGGCAAACTATATATAAATCTGGTATTTTCTTGTAGTAGCAGCATTCCTTTCTACCGAGACTTCCAAGTTGGTGAAGAAATGTGAAGGCTGTACTATGTAGTGGGACTCCTGTTTGTGCCCACCTGAGGAGGGTGGTAGGTGACAATAGCTGGAGATGTTTGTGAGGGAAAGGGAAATATGGCTGAGAAGTCGATGATGACTAGAAATTAAATTATGCTTCTAACTCCAGCACACCTGTAGTGTGATTCTGAATTATGTCAGGCCCATTTTAACTTGCCGTGAAATATCCACAATACTTTCTATACTAGGTGTGGTCCTGTTCCTCTGTGTAGTCTCCTGGTTTAGAAAACAAGCTGGTATTAGGATGAATAAATCAGAAAACAAATGTTGGAGCAATTTCAGTAGCTTTTAAAAGTACAGTACAACTTTGCCTGGACTGTTTTTGACGGTTTGGGCTACAGCAGTCCAAATGGATGTGAGGCTGCAGAGGCTGTTTTTTGTTTTTGTTTTTGTTTGTAGCTTTTCTCCTAATAAAAGTCTGGGAAACACTGCTTCAGTGACATCTTCCCACGTAATAGCAACCTAGTCATGCTAATGACAAGTAAGACTAAGTACATTGGCTGACAAGTAACTTCTTCAATAACTTCAGTCACTTGGGCTGTCCTTTTCTGTACTGGTTGGGCTGCCAGATAGCAGCATTGTCAACATCCTGCTGGCTATATTTAAATGTCCTTGTGATGAATGGCTCCAGGTAAAAACTGGTGATTACATGCTTTTTAACTCTGAAATTCTGCATCAGCAGCACCTCATCCCTTGGTTGTCGAAGGCTTGCTCTCACATCATTTTCTGCTTTCCTTTGCATTTTTTTTTTTTTTAGTATACAGTCCACAGTGATCAAAGGCCTCATGGAATTTTCATCTCTGTATCTACATGAGAAGGAAAAGAAAGAGACTGCAGCATATTGCCAGCACACCAAAGGAAAGTAGAATCTGTGTACACCAAATGAAGTTACTCCGTATGTGTCCAGGTTGAAAGAAATTATTTCTTTTCACCATCTTCTATCTTGTGGTTGGTCAGGTTTATAAATAGTTGGTGTCAATAGTCAGTGGTAGTTGGCTCTGAATGCTGCTGCAGGAGACCCAGCAGCAGCGAGGTTACATCCTGCTCCTTCCACCAGGGTGTCTGCTGCAGCTCTGGAGGCCTTTCATCTGTTTCAAGTCCCTAATTTAATCTTTACAATAGTGTATGCTGTTGTTCATACAAATGTCCAACCCTTTTTTAAGGCCTACTGAGTGCTCGATTTCAAGGCTATGAGATGACATTCAGTTCAGCGGTCTGTCATTGCGTTACGTTTGTTTCCTTTCAGCATTTGAGATTTGCTGCCTCAGTTGCAATGGAGGTGTCAGTGATTGGGAATAATAACAGTGAATGGGAGTGTTTGACCTAAAGATACACCCTGCAATTTAGCGTTGTATATGTTGTATTGTCAGGTTTCTCTTCTGTTGAAAACGTTCCAATTATTTCTGTGAATGGATGCTTTTCGAAGGCCTCTCACTTTTATATCTGTCTGTGTTTTTAAATTGGTAAGCAAAAGGCTTGAAGTGCTGGCATAAAGAAACTTTCCTAGCACGTGCCCAGTTTTACTTGCACGAAGACCTGCTGGTAAAGCAGCAGCTGTAGCCTCTGTAGGGGGGTCACAGCGACCGCTCTGACTCGCAGGAGCTTGTGCGTGGCTATGTCTGAGGAAATGTCACCCAACCTCTGCATTTAACGGATGACAACTCCAGTGTTGAATTCCTGAGCTGCTTTAATGGGGTTTGAGGTGTTTTCAACTTTCATGACCAGTTCCCTGGTGGGCACAGTGACCCAGATGGTCGAGGTTAGAGTTGAAAAGTAGCTCCAGCTCCTGTTACCCTTGCAATGAGCCTGCTTGCTAACGTGGGAGCTGCAGGCAGCTGGGCTCAGCTGCTTTTTTTTTTTTTATCATCGCTGTTTTGCTCTGTCCTGGGGAGTTCCTGCGCTTTCCTGGGGATTGTGCTTTTGCAGAGCAATTTCTTGGTATTTAGCTCTAGAAGTTACTTCAGCTGCTTTTTTGCAGTTTATGCAGGCTTTCAGAGTCCTTCGAGTGTAGAAATGGAAACGTTTTTCCTGGAGCACTGCGTGCATGCCCTGTACTGCACTGCCTCGGGGACTGTCAGGGTGTAGGTATGTGCAGGGCCAGCTTGAAAGATGTCTTGCAACCTGCATCTCGATTTGCAGAATAGTCAGCTGCCTATATAGAGGCGTGATCACCTCTCCCTGCTCCTCACCTAGAGGGAACCTTTTACATTTGACCTGGTAGTTCTTACGTGCACACACACAGGCACTAAACAAATATAAAACCCAACCCCATGCAGATAAAAATTAGTTTTTGGAAATGAAAATTAAAAGCAAGGAGAAACAGTAACTTATACAGGAGATGGTCATCTCTGCTGATGAATGTATCACAGAAAAGTAAAACTGGCAGCAGATAGGCTCCTGTGATCATGTCTTAACAAATTGCTGATCTGAACTGGGTATTTATTATTTTAATCCTGGTGGAACACTAGGAAGGAAGGAAAATAATTATTAGTGACAGATTTTAGTTGAAGTTAATTTATTGGTAGTGGAACTAATGACATGTTCAAGGTGTTCTTCAGTTTAACAATACATTTAACTATCAAGTGTTCCAATTGTAACGTGGTTAATTGAACATGATTAAACTGCTGGATTTACAAACACAGCTAATTATATAATAATTACGCTTGTAGTGCATTTATAGTGTACTTCATGACAGATATATGCAATTTAAAAAAAATGCTTCCCATATGACTACCTTGCACTCGTTAATTTATAGGTATTGAGTAAAACTCTATGCTGTATTATTAGACCAGAATTCTACTTTGGAAAAGTTGTAGTGAGATACTGAATTAACTGATCGGCTAATGATTGTTTGCTTTCTTATGCTTACTGAGATCGAGAAGAAAAACTGACAAGAAAAAAATTTCTGCCCAGACCTTTATCGCTTTCAATTCTGATTTATCATGGCTATAAGTGGATAGTCTGCTGGAAAATTTCAATTTCTGAACTAGAATAAAGCTGCTTTTGCATGAAGGAGAAGAAACTCTTATTGTTACTGCTCAGGAGAAAAAAAGGACACCAAAACATCTTTCCATCTGCATTCAAAGCTCTCTCCCTGGGCTGTTGCCTATAACTAGCAGTGCTTAAATCTGAGACAATAGCTCAGTGCCTCATGGCAGCTGCTGTAAAATTCCGAGGGTCAGTGCAGGCATAAACGTAGCCTCTGGTTGAAGAGAAGGTCAACTTGGATGTGCAGTACTGAGTGGAAGGGTAAGGAGATGGTGATTAAATCTTCTGAGTTATCACCCATCCTTTTCTTCAGCCTTAACACCTGCTTTCTGTTGGTAGGGTGCGTGTCCCAGGATAGCATAAACAGGTGTTCTCCTAAATCCTGCACAGCACAGAAAATACGGCATGAATTAAATCTTTGGTGTTTAGGCTTTGTTTTGGCTGCTAGCTATTACCCTTTTGATTAGTACCTGCTAGTTTTCTAATACACAGATCTCTGTGGTAGTCCTTTCTATTTTAGTGCCTGTCCTGATGGAGATACGTCATTTAATTACGAGTAATACTTTTGTTAGGAAAGCTATGCAGTACTCTGTACATGGAATAAACTTTTAATCTCTAATCTAATTTTTATTAAGACTATTTAATTTGAACAATCGATAAAAAGGCACCAAGGAAAACAGGTATTAGTGTGGCGACAGGGGTTGCAATGTCTTAATCTAGTAATATTGTGAAGCAGCCAGCTATCTCAGTGCCCCCAGGCGTATCTGGTGGGAAAGCAGTCATGCCCCCTTGTCCTCCCTGTGGCTGAGATCGGACCAGCATGGTTGGGAGGGGAGGACTGGAGATCCCTGTGAAGGCAAGTAAGAGCACATGTGAATTTTCAATGGGCATCTCATCCCCAAGAGCCGTAGTCATCTCACAAGCAGCAATACTTAGCTTTTTCTTAGGATTTATTGTAACAGTATATGAATTTGATTTTGCAGAACTTCAGCAAATTCTGAATATAGGTTAATGTTACTGAGATAGAAAGCAGCCTTAAAGTAGCTAATTTGGAGTGACCAGGCGTCTTGCATATTGGAGAAATAGGTCTTCTGTGCTTAAATATCTGTATCTGCAGTGACAATATACATGCCTCCTCATCATTTCTATCCTAATAAATTTGCTCATTGGTGTCTGTGTAAGACTTGCAGGGAACGTTATTTTTGGTAAACTTTTTGAGTTCATTCTTATAAATCCTGAGCGTTCGTCGCACTGCGGTGTTTTCTTATTACAGGATGTTTTGCATGTGTCATTAGTATCCATATAAATATCCTGTAGTTCATTCATGTTCAGTGTTTCTTTTCTTTGCATACAATGACACAACTAGGCAATTGGAAATCTGCAATAAAATCAGGCAACAATTGGAAATGTACAGTAATATCAGCCATCTCAAGTAAGAAATCATGTCTATTCCTCCCTAATCATCAATGAAAATTAGCCTAGTCATTAGTAATAAATTCCAATAAAGGTCAGTAAATATTTCTGAGTAACTTTAAATAATACTCTTTCATTGTAAGTCTAGTTTTTCTCTTTCTATCTTCAGGCGTGCAAGAATATCCTAGAAAGGGAGAGAAGTTCCTCCTCTAATTGAAATTTATTGTTGCGCAGACATCTAGTGCTGGTAGGATATATCGGAAGTAGTAAAACTGCACAGATTTATAACTGTCCTGGGATTTTTGGAGCCAGCAGAGCACTGTGTGAAATGAGCTTGCTTTAATTTTCCTGTCTTGCATTGAAAGGCAGCTCAAAACAATTGCCTGGGCTGTTGAGCACAGCATTGAGAAGCTGTGAGTGTGTAGCCTGCTACGGCCTCCACTTTGGGTAGGAAAAGACCTCTTCTACCATATTACAGATAGTCCAGGGATGGCCATTGAGTAGAGCAGGTTTTGCTCTTGCTCACTGGCCATGCTGGGTTTATGTTTGTTTACCTATCAGTTGCTAGAGAAATTATTTTTGTTTAAATAACTTATTCCTGGGGACAAGTAGTTGCTGAAAAAAAAAAAAAAGATTAATGTCGCAGTGGCATGGAGACTAAAGTGTTGGGACGGGGACTGTACCCTCATGCTGTTCCTGAATCAGTGCTGCTCAGGGCAGTGACACAAAATGGGAAAGAGAATGATTAAAGCTCATCTGGTATCTTCATGTTATTGTGAGAAATAAACAAACAAACCAGAAAAATTGTCAGTCCTGGGGACAGCTGCCTATTGAGGTTTCCATGCGGTGTGTTCCTGGACAGGTCTGTCCTGAGGTTGGCAAGTGACCCCCATCTCCAGACAGTGCCTGCCAGCTTGGTCTGTGTGGGTAAGACAACTATTTATTTGCATTTGTGGGTGGCTGCCTGTGACACCCACATTAGCTGTGCTGGTGCCTATGGGGTTGTGCTGGGCACAAAGCACGGAGAATTTATGGCACCTCTGCTAATGTGCCCCTCTGCCTATGGGGCAGCTTAACCACTATGTTGCAGCCCTGTGCTTGTTGCTGTGCTAGACACAGAGGTCTGGAAATGGTGTTAAAAGTTTATTTATTTTTGTTTCGTGACTTTTTGCTCATGAAAAGACTATGAAAAGAGATTGAAAGTAAATTTATACTGTGCCTTTTAGGCAGTTTTATACTTCTCTCTGACAAGAAGGCTAAAAGAGCAAGAAAACATTGACTAAGTGTCTGGTGTTTATATAAGTGCTCTTGAAAGTTAATCAATCCACTTGTGCCCTAAACAATGTTAGCTCTTCAGTTCAGAGGGAATGGGGAAAAATCCACCTGGCTTTTCTGTCTTTAAAAGGATGGCAGGGCTAGAAGCAAACTATGATGAGCTTGTTTGCCTATGCCTTGATGGGATTAAGATGGGATGCAGCACTGTCACTCGGATGATATTTTCTGTGTATTTAATTGACCATTGCAGCTTGCAAACAGACCCATTAGCTAATGTATTTATGCGACAGGAGGCTAATGCCAAGTGGTGCTAGTGTCTCCATGTTTTGTTACGGAAAAAAGGTAATTTGAATGAGTTTGGAGGAAGAACGGCAGAGAGCTGGGTTTTCTTCTGGTAATAATAAATATGGCTCTGTAATTTGTAGGCTTTACTGAAGAGCATTAAAATGCATAGACTTCTAATGAAACTGCAAAGGAAAACAAAATGAATCCTTCTGACTTAAGAAATCTATCACTGAAACTTTGATCTTGAGAAATGAAAAGGGATGTAAAAGTCCTTCTGACCTTCAAACTACTCCAGCTGCTGTAGCCCACCTCTGATCACATCAAACAGGCCCAGTACAGCAGGGCTGGACAGGGAGAAAGAAGAAAGGTGGCCTCTGGCCCTGGGACAGTGCTGGAGAAACACGGGTGGCTTTGAAAAAAGCCTTGTGATTTCTGCTGCTTTGGCAGTAATTTGGATGAGAGCCCCATCTCTGGCAGGCCCACAGCCCAAAAATGAGCCATGGCTGTTGTGTCATCACACTGAGATGTTAGGATGTTTGTTGTCATTTAGATGGGTTATTAGCTACAGATGTTAGCTGCATTAAGGTGTCCTGTTAATTTTAATGCACATATTTGCGTGCATGTCGTAAGCAATTTAGATGGTTTTTGTTTGGAGGGCTTTTCTCTGTGTTAGAAACTCCACAGACAAAAGCATACCCCTAGATGGGCCAGCTGCAGTTATTTGGGGTTTTAATTAATAAATCCCCTTGGCAGTTTGGGTCAGTGGTTTCTGCTGTATGTCTTCTGGACGTGATCTTTGCCTTTGGGATTCAGGTTTCTGGGACCAGCTTAGCGGTGGAGTGAGCACAAGGTTAATGCTAAAACAGTGGGGAAAAGTACAATAAAATACATGAAAATCTTTATGAAGCTTCAGTGATGCCACTTAATGACTTGAAAAAATGGCTAAGTAAAAGATAGAAAAAGAATTACTTGAGAACACAAAGTAAATTGCCATAAAATGAGTGTTTATGCGAGAGCAGGTTTGTGAAGCCTCTGTTTCTGCTTCAAGAATACGTTTAACAAACTCAACTTTGAGACAATTTTTGTTCCATTGTGCTTATTTCCCGATTTTTCTGTGCGGAGAGGTAGGAAGAGGGATGTGAATGTGACTGGGCACAGGCGGCTGACAGGCAGGCCCATCCTTTTTGTGCAAAGGCCCTTCATGCCTCACACAGGGGTCGTGCCACCCACACATGCCAACAGTGCTGTTTGATGATTATTCCTAAGACAATGAGATGTGTGATCATGTGCTGGAGGGCAGCTGAAACCCTAAATGTTGTGTTTTCACCTTTAGGAATGGACCACGAGTCTGAAGGGACCTGTGAGAGAGCTGTGAGGGGTGGGGTGGGCCCAGCCCCAGCCCCTTCCGGGAGGCTCTGGAATGCTGTGGAAGGCTCTGGAACGTTCTGCCAGGTTCTCCCCCACCCCACCCCGTGGCGCCCAGCCGAGCCCCTCAGCGCCTCTGGTGGTGGCTCTGTGGGAGCTGGCAGGGGGCCGGAGGGGAGGAGGAGCCGGCAGCCAAGGAGAGGTTGAGCCCGGGAAAAGGGGGCTTGGAGCAAGTCTTTTGTCTCTGTTTCTCACTGTGCAAACCTATTTTAATTGGCAAGAGGTTATTTTTCCCCAACGCAAGTCTGATGGGCCTGTGACAGGGATCGGTAAGTGACTCCCCGTGTTAGCTCCATCCACGACCGTTCCCTGTGCAGCTGAGGAGGGGAGCGAGCGGCTGGGCCGGCAGCAGGCTGCAGGTCGGTGTTTGACCGACCCTAAGCCGTGCTTTCGGAGGAGGTTAGCACACGGGGTGCTGGGACCAGACCCTTTGCCCCTGGGCACGTGGCCACCAGCGTGCTGCCCGCTGATGGGCCGTTCTCCAGGCGCGTCGGAAATCCAAATGCAAACGTTAGCGGAGGTGAATGTTTAGCTAGCAAATTGGTTGGCTTGAAGCCGTGACTGGATCACTTTCAAGTGCAGGAGCTTATTTTGGTGTTTATTTATGTATGTATTTGCTATAGGAGGTTCTGGGGTGGCATTGCACTGTACGCAGCAGGAGAGAGCAGCAAGGAGCACAGTGCAGCAGAAGAGATGATGGCTCTGCCAAAATTCACACTAGTCTTGCAATGGCAGAAAAAAAATCCTGGAAACATACAGGTGCTGTTTGCCACCACCATTTGTATGGTAAAGTTTCCACAATTCACATACAAAAAGGGACAGCAAATGCTGCAATGCCGCCACTGTAACCCAGCAGGGTGAATCCTGCTGACTTTGGTGACCTAATTGCAAGTTTTGGGGGCGGGAGGTGGGTGTTGGGCAGGATGTGGCACACTCTTGTACAAGAAGCACAAAGCAGACACATATTAATTGGGAAAAGGATGATTGGTACCATTGCCTAGTTTCAGATGGCACAGTGATTATATACCCTGGGGTGCGCAGCAGCTTCTGCTTTGAAACGGAAACGCTTAGCAAGTGAATTTTATGGGAACTGCAGGTGGCAGTAGGGACTAAGTTATACAGACAAAAATGTATTCTATTTCCTTTCTCCACAGTAGCACTGCAAATGGTAAAAATCTGAATTTCTGCAAGAAGCCTTCCCTTAAAGCCATCACTCTATGTTCTTATGGACTTGTCAGCTCCTTTTAGGTGAAATATTTTCAATAATTGTAATGACAGTTTCTGGTTTCCTTTGGGATGTCCTGAACTGCTTTCTCCAGGGTGGGTTTCTGACTGTTGTTTTGTACAAGTGACACCATTCTAAAATAGCTCATTGAATTCTGCGTTTATTTAGTGTATTGTAACTGTGTAAGTCACATAATTGAAAAGTTTAGCACAAAGAAGATCATGTCCATTTGAATTTAAGAAGCAGTTGAATCTCTGCATGTTACATGTAGAACCTTGGTGTTGCGCTTGTTACACAGAAAAACCTCAAACAGATCCGGATGAGTTTAAATACAGGAGACTTCATCTTTCTCTGTTTGGTTTCTAGTCCTTAAGGAAAACTTAATTCAAAGGTTAGCAAACAAATAATGGACAGACTGTTATCCCCCATGCTCTGTGTATTTTTTGGCTAAGTGTCATCTGTCATCTAGTGCTTTCTCATTCAGAATGCACACATGTATTTGGTATAGGCAGAATAAAGAATGTACACGTGTATCGCGTGCTGTGCGGAACTTGAGAGAGACAACGTGCTAGAATAAAGATGGACTTTTGTGGTTCATATGGCTCAGTAGATACATGCATGCAGACCATGTGATGATACATATATATGATGGAACTAAGCAGCATGTTTTTTTTCCTTCTTTTTTTTTTCTATGTTACGTAGCATTGGATGACAATTAAGCTGATGTGAAACTTCCCAAAACACCTAAGGCTATTTCTGAGCTCTGAGGTAAGGCAGAGTCCAGAAGAATCTTTTAAAAATTCTTTATTCAAAAAAAGAATTTATTCCTAAAAATAAAATTTTTAGAAAGCCGTAATTGTTGTTACTAATAAAGCTGTACTATAGTGATGGTAAGTGAAAATCCTGGAAGAATTTATTCTGATGCTGTTGGCAGGGTCAGTTCAAAATCTGCAGTAAATGTTCTTGGTAGCACGTTTTCCAATTAAAAAGCAATAGCTAAGTACTTAAATGTGTGTCTGGGAATTAAATACTTCTGTAGAGCTAATTGCTTTCATTGGTAGTTTTTTCAGTTGTACACTAGAATGACAACAGATATTTTGGACTGTGAACGACTCACCCTTTTTATAAAAGCCTATGCTGACACTAAGCACTCAGATGTCGTTCTCCCACTTATGTTTCTTCCTTGGTGCCCAGTGCTACTGACAAGCCATATATCTGTGCCCTTGCCCCTGGTCAGAGCAGGGGCATTGGTGAGATGCTGTACGGGAGCCAGTGCTGTTAGAGAGCATGTCCCAGCCTCCCAATGGGAAATACTAACATGAAGTATGATGTAGAACTGTATTACCTATTAAAACGTAATTATTTAGGGCATGTAGGAAAGAGCATATATTATAAATTAAACAAAGAACAAGGTGCATTTTAATAACTGTTCCTGAGTAGTGGGAAATCTCAGACAGCCCTTAAAGGGTTTTACTATGAATATGCTGCTGTTGGGGAGGATCCTGGGGATGGGGCTCAAGAGGAAGAGAGACGGTCTCTCACTGCTCAATCAGCGTGAAGAGAATTAGCTCAAGATGCTCTTGTGGACCCCTCCTATTCCCTTATCACAAACATTTGTCTAAATTTATTTGGCTGCATGTCTGATTAAAGCAAATGTCAAGGTTGTGTTGTCTGCCCTGAGTGTCGATTTTGGCTTGCATGCAGGAGTGCGAATGCGCCTGTACTCTTCCAATCCAGGGAGAGCTGGAGCGCCCTGTGATTTACCTTAACAATTATAATCAAAGCCGCACAGCTCAAACTATGAATGTTTGATCTTCAGAACTTATAATCAACCCAGAGAAGAAACACCCGAGAAGCTATTTTATTGAATAAATTTAAATAATGCATTAATTTTAGAAAATAATCACACATGAGAAAATGGTGAAGTTAATCAAAGTATTAATTTGTTCAGCTCTCAGGGATATGTAAGAACTTAAATAATGTGTAATTATCACATTTGGCATGTGCATACTTAACATAAAATACGGGTTAGATGTAGTGCACACAACTGAATGGAGACTACGTCAATGTATTTTAATGATACGTATGGGGAATTGATATCTGTCAGGCTTGGAAGTTATATAGGAAATTGCACAGTTCCAGTTTTGGTGCACTGGTTAATGCTTAATTACCTTGCAGTCAAGCTTGTAGTGGAGAAACCCACTCCTTGTTGTGTGCAGAGTCAAGCTGGAAGCACGCAGCCTTTTGGCAAAACTTATTGCATATAGTAAAGTAAATGCCAAATGTGTCTGCACAAATGAGGTATCCCAAACTGTGCAACTCAGCTGGAAAAAAAGTGACCAAGGGGAGAGGTGCCATCACTGTGCGGAGTGCCATCGCAGGCAGTGCTGCAGGCAGTGTGAGGGGTGGTAAGCCACAACACATCGTGGTTTTGAGCAGGGCCCGCACAGCAGAGACAGGCTGGGACAGAGCTTTACAGAGACGGCTCCAGGAGCTGCAATCTTCTGTCTGAAATTGTGAGCCTCATTTATGGGGGCTCCATAGTGTGTATTGGTCTGTTGGCAGAGGGCTGGCCACAAATGGGTATAGCCTGGTAGCCTTTGCTGTAGCTTGGCCACATGTTACAGCCCATCAGGGTCTGCAGCTGTACTGAGCGCGCTGTGGCTGTGCCACGGTATATTAACACTCTTGCAGCAGTCTTCAGTGAGCTCAATAAAATTAATACGAGTATTAGTCAAATACTGACTGATAATTTTCTTAGTCTGGGCTCCGACAAGAGTCATGGTTTGGAAATTATGATTTCCTTTGGTTATTTCATTTCACTTAATACTGATATGGGGGACGAATATATGTATTTTTTAATTCTTACTTTTGAAGTGGGCTTTTTATCCTGGCTCAGTCAGAGACTGGAATCTGGTATTTGTATTAAACATTATATCAAGTGATTTGTAGTAGCTGTGGGGTTTAGCCGGATGAGAGCTATTTGTTTTTTACACAGAAACTTGTGGTTCCTTTTGTTAGGGCTTTGAATTGCTTTTATGCTCCATTCTCACAGGAGAAATGCAAATGCTACTGAAAAATTATATTTTGATTACACATGAAGATAGTGAAGAAGCATTCCAACAGAAGCTGGGTATGTCTGCTTTTTGCTTGATTTGTTTTTATGTGGAAATCATATTCCACTGCCCTCCTGCTGAACGAGTAGCACGCAGAAGCTTTGGTAAGAAACGCACAGTTGCAGCCACCATCAACCTGGGCCTTTGTGCTCCAGCCCTGTATGAAGCGACACGGGAAGGCACCCCAGGGGGTTACTGGGGTCTTGGGAGTGATCAGGGAAAAGCAGGCTGTGAGCGGGCTGGATCGGGAGAAGGAAAGACTTGATTTTGATCCCCGGCAGGCAGAGGTGCTGCAGCAGCTGCTGGAAGGCTGTGTCTGAGTCGGGTGAGGAGGACAATGGCTGCAACACTTGCTAGGGCTGCTTTTACCCTGAGCAGAAGTCAGAGGGGACTTTCTGAGCTGGTAGCCCCCAAACTGGAGCTCATGGTGGCTTTCCCTGCATTTTGGTGGTGGCTCTCACGTCTTGTGCAGCACTGTACTGGTACTGGGGAAAACTCCCAAACGGCTTCATTGTGCTCCCTGTGCAAATGTTCCTGTTTCTCCTTGGTTTATTTACCTTAGTACATTAAGATAAATCTGTGAACATAATGCTGCTGCGTGCTAGGGGGTGACCCTCTCCTTGGGTTAGACCATGATCTCTGGCTTCATGAGACACTCGCTGAGTGCAGCACTGGCAACTTTGCTGACTTGTCTGGCTTTCTTCATCCAGAAAGGCTTCTGAAATATGTCCTGTGGATTTGCCTGTCACCTGGTAATCTGATCAGCATACAGCACGGCTGCCAAAATTCACACAGGTCCTTGAAGGTGATGTGCAAGGTATATTGAATTACGAGCTGACCTGTTGTACCTTAAGTTATTTGCATGTGGAGATCAGCAATTTTGTTCCATCCTCCTGCAGCTCATGAGGAAGAGCAGGGAGGAATAACCAGAGCGTTTTGTGAAGATAAAAAGGCCTTTCCAACCAGTTGAAAGGCACAAACTTCATCTTAGCTTATGAAGCACTAGAAAAATGACCCAGTTATGCTGTTACTTATACCCGGTACATTAGGAACAGAAGGTAGCACACGTAATGCTACCTATGTAAATGTATTGGCATTTGTCTGTTCAGCCATGTTTACTAGAGTAATTACAAATCCAGTTAGGTGTGATGCTTGCTGACCTTTAAGGAAGGGACCAAAACAAAAGGCAGAATGCATTTTTCAAATGTTAGGCTGAACAAAACCCTCAATTACTTGCCAGGATCTCAGGGTATGTTCGTATAAGGGAAGTAAAAAGCTGGACGCAGACAAAAGATATGCGGATATCAGCATGTGCTGATAGACATGCAGTAAAATTCAGATGAAGTAACTTTATAGTTTAAAAAAAAAAGAAAAAGGCAATTTTCTTGTCTCATAGCTGGGGGGAGGAAAGGTTGCAATCTTCCAATTACAGTTTCTGAAAATACAGAATAACCAGTGAGTGCTAGCAGCAAAAATAGGATTCTCTTGATATTTTTTCTGCTGTGTCTCAACTGTTAAACCCTGATTAACTTAAATATAAGTTTGTTATTTAAATGTGAAAATAATTTATGGTGGCACAAGATAGCAATTGGAACTCAGAATATTAATGTTGGTTATTTATCTCCTGGTTGCCTCCCGTGCACACGATTAATTTGAGTACGCAGGTATTTTCATGCATTCTGTGGGATGCTTTTATGCAATTTACATAGAGAAATTGCTCATTTCAAAATTACATCTCATACACTGAAGGCATTTCCCCATATGGCATGGCTGGTGTTGTCTGTTGTTGAATTTCTTTGTGGAGAGCCTGCAGTCACGTCCTGCCTGGCAGCTGCCCTACCCAGCACGTGCAGAGATTCTCTGCCACCACACAGTTTGGCACAGTGTAAGGGAAGCAGCTATCTGGGGGTGTCCCCAGCCTCTTCAGTCCCACTTTGCATCAGCACGCTCCCCAAAGGCGTTATGCTTTGGCCACGGGTGAGTATGAAACCTGTGCGATTAGGGAGCTGGAAAACACACGGCTTCCACATGCAGCTGGGGCCAGGTGCTGCTGCAGTGGGGTGCCGATGCCTGTCTGAGGGTGGGTGCAAGCTTCTGCAGCTTTGGGACGACTTCCTTCCAGAGTGGAAAACTTGCCCAGGTGCCACTAATGCCATAAGATTTTTCTTGTTGGATGGTTCAGCCATGGAGATTTGCTTGGTTTCATCTCCCCTGAGCATCCATACATGAGAGAGATGTTAGTAATTTACCTCTGTCAGTTGCAGGTGTCTCTGCGCAGGCCTTGTGTATGTATGCCACCATTTGATCTGCTTAAGTGACAAAAACCGAAATTTTGCCTGGGCAACAGAAGTGTTGTGTAGATTTAACTTTAATAGTACTTTTAGGATGTTTTCCACTTCCTGAAATAGTGTGCGGCAAAAAAGTGGATTCAGCGATGCCCACCACTGGTAGCTTATGACGCATGTTGAAAACCAGCTCTGTAATATACCTTTGGCTTGGAGTGTTTATTGTGTTGCTTATTCTGGGCATGCTGATCTGTCTGAACACCCCCAGCTGAAGATTACAGGCATTGCAGCAGCAAAGCTGAGCAATTATATCCCCTTTTCTGTGCCAGCCTGGAGGCTAATCCCCATGTCCCTTTGTTTCTCTTCCTTTGTTCCCCAGTAGAAAGGATAATGCCCCTGGCCCATCACCTTGGCTTTATGTTCTAAAAGTGTTGTGTGTTTTTTTTAAAGATCTTTTTGTCTTTTTCAAAAATAATTTTCCATGGGGGACAGGCACCACATCACGTCTGCAGGGCCTCTGTCCTGAGGCAGAGGCAGAATTAATATATTTCACAGGAATGAGAGGCACATGCAGAGAGGGAGAGCAGATCAATGTTTAATTATGCAAATAGTCCTTTAGGCTTTAATATTTAACTGGAATAAACCTGTCAGAACTGCCACGCTGGGGACAGGCAGCGAGCGAGTTGCCATGCCTGGGTGCTGCAGTAGTGGGGTGCTGGAGGATTGGGGTCTGCCCAGAGGCTCCCTGCACCACTGGGGACATGCATCTGGGGCACAAGCTGCCCCCAGCACCTGCTCCTGAAGAGAGGGCTGGCACTCCTGGATGAAAACTCGGGATAGCTGGGTCTAGGAGAGGAGGTTTTGTGCAGTGGTGTTATTTAAAGCTTGTCAGCATTAATACAGGCTCTACTTGGCTCACCTGATGTGGATGTATGAAGGCACTTGTCTCTAGTGCTCTCCTGCCAGCTGTGGCTGAGGTCTGTCAGCTGAGAGCTACCATGCTCTCAGGCAAGCCTGTGTTTGAGCAGGGTTTTTCCCTGCTCAAAATGGAGAAGGCCATTTAATTCTGCTGGACTTGCTGAGCTTGTGCTGAAATCCAAGTCTTGAAGTTTCTTCTTGGTGGGTGTTACTCCAAGAGGGTGGGAGCTGGCTCCCTTCCCTGCAGGGCTTCCCTGCAGTCCCTCAGCTGGGGCCAGCGAGCCTCAAAGCTTTCTAAAGGATTCAGCTGCAGGTACGTGGGTGTTGTGGTAACTGAAGAAAACTGCAACCATTTGTCAAACTTGACATGCTTTAAAATGTTTTTCTTAACTGAAAAGGTGACATAATAAAGGGTTTTAACTCAAACCTTCACAGCCACGTTGGCATTTCTGCTCATGTTACCCGTGTGTTTCAGCATCCCTCTGCCTCACAAAGTTGGTGGTGAGCCCTGGGGTGGAGGTGATTTAGCACGTGGGCAGGGTGTGCCTCCTGCAAGGGGTTGGAGGATTGAGTGTGTGCTCAAACAGAGAGGAAAGGTAAAAGCTGCATGTTGCAAAGAAGGTTTAAGAGAGCAGATCATCTTCCCTTCTTTTCCCCTCCTTTTTATCCCTTTTTCCTTCTCCCCAGCAGGGACCGCCTCCAGCCATTGGCGAGGGATTTGATTCTGAACCCAAGGAAGCTGCAGCTTCTGCAGTGGGTTGTGCCTTGGTCAGCACCTGGTGACAGGCGGGTGGGAAGCAGGGGTGGGAGCAGATGCTCAATGTGTGGAAGTGGCTGTGCCCCAGGTGTGTTGGGGTGCAGCTAATAGGGCTGGTGGTGCTTCTCTTGCTGAGAATGGTTTTGAAGATGTGTGCATCTCCCTTTCCTGTTCCCACTTTTGGAATTGCTTCTGCTTTTGTCCTTTTTCCCTCTTGCTTTTTTATAGCCTGCTGATCCTCGTGTGGATGAGCACAAGTGCTAACCCTAAGATGCTCTGGGCATGTGGAAGGGAGGGCATGTTTCTTCAGATACCCTCCTTGCCTGGTAGCTGTGTTCATCATAACTCTGTGACCTTGTGTAGTTGAGATAATGGTGCAAGAAGATGAATATTGCCTGCTGTTGGGTTAGATTAGGTAATGAGTTTCTAGCTCTCACAGTCTGTATCAGGTTTTTCTCATTGCCCATACAGTGCTTTGATACACTATCAAAAGGAAGTCTTGAATTATGCAAAGAATAAGGTATGAGCAGCAGCGCTACTGCTGAGCTTTGTTTTACATTGCCACTATTGAATATTAATGGTAATCAAAGATCACACAACTTTGTTTTTTAATAGTTAAAATGCTTCTTTGATAGCCTGGACAAATTGCAGGCTACACAATAAGTATTGGTACAAATGTCAGATGGCTCTGCTACCTCCTCTAAAGCAATGGTTTTTAGGCAGTGGACAGAGGGACTGAAAACAAGAGTCAGGTTGATCTGTTGGGTATATTTGAGAAAACAAGCACTTCAGCATGTTTGTTTTCATTCTCTGCTAATTCTTAATTCAGAATTTGTTGATGCTCTAATAAAGTTCAAAGATGAGTGAAAGCAATCCCATCCGCAATCTGAGATAACAGAGGTAATTACCATATACCATATTTCCAAGTTACTACAAGAAAAGCTGTCATGAGGAGCATGGAAGGGGGAGGAGGCAGAAGAAAATATTTGTCACTGCATGTTTGTAGAGCTAACGTGTGCTTTAATGCTTGCTGCGGGGGGGGGGGAGGGGGGTCTGGTTTTGTATCAAACCAGAAATGCGTCTGGTTGTGTAGGGAGATGGTTAAAAGTGAAATAGGGCCGGTGTTTGCTTGTT
This sequence comes from Anser cygnoides, assembly GCF_040182565.1. Taxonomy (NCBI): domain Eukaryota; kingdom Metazoa; phylum Chordata; class Aves; order Anseriformes; family Anatidae; genus Anser; species Anser cygnoides. The sequence goes on along the minus strand of NC_089879.1, from coordinate 27,223,705 downwards.
TGCTTTTATGGTATGCTAAAGGGCCTGCTTTTCCCTTTGGGGTCTGCATGTTTCATTAGTCGAGTTTTTCAGTAGGGAGGGAAAGTAATTGAATACATTTTGTGACAATGAGCTCTTGCCTCTAACAGAATTGTGTTTTGCAGTTTTCACTCTCAGCTTGCTGACAAGATGATAAAAGGTAGCATGGTGTGTGTGCCTTTTTAAATAGGCACTTTACTTCCATAGATAGGTAAATAATTTCCAAAATAACCTGCTTGAAAAAGGCAATGAGAAGAGAGAACTATGTAACATTAACATGCCAATATTTGGAGAGGGATTAATCCTTAATCAGGGAGTGGTTAAGGCAACAGGCAGGATGTAAGGACTGCATTGCCAGCCATCTTTCCCTCTTGGGCCTTGGACAGGGGACAGTCTTGGAGGCTTCTGAGGCTGCAAATGAAGTATCCCTTGAAATCGCTGCTCCTAATCTGGGGTGCAGATGCTGGGTGTAGCTGCAAGTGATGGCGTTTGAAGGGGGCTCCAAACACTGAGGTCAGGAGGGAAATGCCAATTAATTTAGGGGATTTTGACTTTTTCCTTGTGATACTGCGCTAAGTAGGAGCACCCCAAGGAGAAGTGTCAAGAGGGCACCATTGGTGGCTGATTTCCTTAGTGCCATCAAGGATGGGTAGGAACTAAAGGAGGATGAGCACCATTTTTCTGGTGCTTGGTAGCTAAAAGCTTAGACTGCAAGTCCGTGATGTTGGAGAGAGAGCTGTATGTGGAGGTAAGGAATAATATAGATGTTGGCTGTGCAAGCATGTGGAGAAAGTAGAGAGGCTGGGAAGGGGGAAGGGATGAACAGATGGGAGGCAGAAAACCAGTGAACAAGGTGGAAGGGGAGGAAAAGCTTTTCTGCCAGATGCATTCCTGTTTTCGTGCCCGTGAGAGGCTGTTTCCCAAAGAGGAGCTGGGTACCTGCAGATGGCAGCTGCACCACGGGAGATGGAGTCAAAGGGAAGAAAACAGCCACCCTTGTCGTCAGTCTGTGTCTGTCTGTGCCGCTGGCTCCCTGCTGCACAAGGGTTTCCAGACAGCAGACCCGAAGGGCAGAGCGGGGCTGGGGGGCTGTGGGGACGTAGCGACGCCCTCCATCAGGGCTCAGCGGGGGCCGGGAGGGAGCCGCTGCTACATCCTGATGAGCCACTTAGCTGAAATGGCTGAGAAAGCACAGAGGGAGTATCACGTACTACTTCCCAGCTCTCTGGTGGCTGTAGCACAGGGACTGGGATCTGGAGAGCTAGATAAATAGATGCATAAAGCAAAGCCTCTGCAGGGTTTTGCTGTTGAAATTAGACTCCTTCCATCCAGCCACTGGGTACAGTGTAGACCTTTTGGTGGTGGTGCAACACTGGTTGCTTGCAAAAGCCAAATAATCAAAAAGAAAAAAAAAGTTTAAAACTTGAAAAGGATGGTGGCACAAATGTTTAAATGAAAAATAACAATTGGTACAACAAGTGAAGGATAGCCAGACGAACCCTACCTCATCCTGCCATCGTTTCTCTTTTGCCCTTACGGCTCTTATGTTCCCTTTGGGGCCATGCAGACAACAGATAATCAGACAAGGATTTGCAGGGAAGATGAGAAATTAGTGCTGTATTTTATTTATTTCTTACAGCATAATAATGCCAATGTTATTTTTCAAAAGCACCTCAATCCTTGTTACTCTTTACATCAATCACTGAGGATTAAAGTGGTCTGATCGCTGCCCTTTGTATATGATGCATTCAAATATATTGAAACACAGTCTAGGACTGCAAACTCATGCTAAAAAAACAAACAAACCTAGCACTGATGTATGCTTGGTAGCATGGAGAAAGGATCATACAATGCTCTGCTTTTCTCACAAGTGTCTTCAGTGTCAAGCTCTACATTCTTGGCTTGTGGTGAATAGGCTGTCATGGTTCCTTGATGTTGTGATTGCCACGTGTCTGTGCTTACATCTAAGTAGCCTGCACCATACGTGGCTTATTTACCTGTGTTTTGTGTGATGTATGTTGGTGTTGGTATCATGGGAGAGTTTTGAGTAAAGTGAGATACCTGCAGTGAGCAGAAACTCCTCTGTCCATCCAGACTGGGTTTGAACAGGAGCATGGTGCAGGCCAGTTTTGAATCTCTTTGAATTGAATCTCTTAACAGATTCCTAGGTCATATCTGCCATGCAGGCTTGAGCTTACAAACTCAGCTGTTGTATTTGGTTAGTCATATAACAACTTTGCTTAAAGCACAGGTAAGGACGAACACTTCTTTCCAGTCATCCCTTCCATTGCATAAGAGCAATAAAGCAGACAGCCACTGCCCTTGGAATTCTTGATGGTTAGAAACACCACTGTGGATTTTTTTATTGTGAGGAAGTTAGCTCTGGTGCTTCTTGGCTTCATTATGGTACCCGAGCAAAATGAGCTTGGAAAGACCTGCAGTAAGCTGTCTTACGTGTTCCTGTGTGGTTCTTTGAATGTCAGAAGCAGAGCTTATCGTTGTGTTTGAAATTAAGTGTCTTACAATAACCTGAATTTACAGCAATTTGGAATGGATGCGGCCTAGCAGAGCAAGTTGGGGAACCCCTGCTGGAGACAGAAATTTGACTTCAAGTAGTAGGCACAGCTCTCGCTGTGGATGCTAGCAAGGAGCTCACGGACTCTATTATTTGATGGCTAAAAGTGTCTTGCAGCTGTTTAAATTTACAGCAAATTGAGAAGAATGCAGCAGAGTGGAACAGATCGTTTGTACGTGCTGTATGCGCCTGTGCGAACCTGGGCTGTGCGTCCTGGATGAGCAGGTGTGCCCTGTGGGGTTCGTCATCTCCAGGGCTACCCGCCAGCCGCTGGGCTCACCCCGGCAATCCCGAGCTGCGGGATTGGGAGTTGGGTAGCGAGCAATGTGACTGTAAAAGCAACAACTTTAAGCAGAGGACACCAGTATTGGAAAAAAGCAAGCAGAACTGCAGCCCAAAATGCTTTTCTCTGGAGGAAAGACATGCCAAGGAGCTGTTTTTACTGGAAGTATCAGCCCTGAGGAGCTCTTATGTAGGGCTGCAGATGTAGCTGTCAAGTTAAATGAGAGTGGCTGGGTCTGAGGCAGTCTCCTTGCTGCAGATGTGTGCAGATCCTGATGTGGGACATGTCCATTGGGCACAACAGGTAACAGACAGCAGCGTGTCCGTATGGAGCAGCGCTTAGCATGAGCTTAGCTAGGATGTCTTGGAAGCAAAAGCATGCAGTAAGAACAGGGCTTTTAATTCCAAGGATCGACTGTAATGGAATCTGCTTTTTAGAGGTAGGATGTAGGGATTGATTTTGTGTCAGGAACGAAGTTCTCTGCCAGCACATCCAGCAAATGCAGGGTCTTTGATTTCTTTTCTATTCCTTACACTGGTCCAATGTTTCAGAATGAATATGAGGTGCTCTGTACAGACAGTACTTTGGCCTTCAACCTTTTCAAACACATAGCAATGTTAAAAAATAAAAAAGCAAACCGCAGAACAATAACAAAAAGAAGCCACACAGCAATAGGTAGTTTTCCAGTGATCCATCATGTACTCTAAGTCTATCACAACTGGCAAGTGTATATTTCCAGTGCTTTCAAGCTCTTTCTCTGTGTGTGGATCAGAGGTTCCAGAGATGTATCTAGCTTTAAATGAGGCTGAGATTGTCTTTTAAGCATCTGGCCTAAGAACCCTGAACTGAAAGCAAAGGCAGGAATGTAGAACCACAGTGAATTTACAAGACCTGGAAACCCCTCCAGGGAGTATTGTTATCCCCAGCTCCCCTGTACAATATGGCTGCTGTTATTAGGAGAAAACCTGAAAGCTTCTGCAGTTTATTCTGTGTGGGGAGTTCAGAGTGCCAGGAACAGGTAATTTAAGGGATCTCCGCTGCTTAGTGGTGCCGACTCTCATAACTTTACTGGCTTTGTGGCATTTGGTGCTAGTGCCATAGCTCCTGGAGAAATCTGAGTGTGTCAGAGTATCAGCATCTCTCAAGTTCATGATTGCGTGGTAAAGGGGAAAGCTCAAAATGGGGCACAACTACAAGTTAAAGAAGCAACATTTGGAGTGGAAAAATACACGTTTCCCCAGAATACTTTTGTGAGGTCTGGAGACTTGGTTTAAGAGGTCTGTTTTTGTGATGCACCTGCTAATAACTCCAGTAAGAGATGTAGTTTTGTTTTCGTAGAGATTGTTACTTGGGTGCAGTTAGTGATCTAATGTAGCCCTAAATCAATCTGGGCGTGTGGCCAGTTATTCTCAGTTTTGTCTCTATAAATGACCTCGTTTTCTCCTCTCCAGTGTGGTATAAAATTTATATGTATTTCCTGAAAATTGAAAGATCCAACAGAGCTTTGTGAAGTGCTGTTGAGTCAATGTGCATATAGCACTAGGATTTGGGGGTAAAAGTTCTCTTAGAGGTGCAAAGGGTTATGGTCCTGCTAAAAGATTAGTGATAGATTGAGCTACACATTTGTAAGAACCCACAAGACTTGCCAAGACTGCCAATATGTGATATCTGGGCTTTGGCGTTGACTAAGCACAGTGCAAATACATGTGTGCACAAAAACTGGAAACAAGAAGTTATGAGTTTATATTGGAAAAAAATAACAACAAAAACAATGCACAAATAAAAAATCCAACAACAAACCAAAACTGAACATCAGGGAAGAGAGGAAAATGCCCTGTAAAAAATACTTTAATTATTCACTGACAGAAAAGACAGCTTCTAGGGGATATTGTTTTCCCTGATGCAACTGTGAGAGGAAATCCTATTACTCAACCAAATAGCGTATGTTGTAGGATGATGATGTATTAAGGATAAAATTCAAAAAAAGTCAGAAGAAAGCATGCTGTATTTCCTTCACATTGTGGATTGCTTCTCTTCTAAAGATATTAGATGTTTACCTGCTCAGTACTAACATCACTTGGATATATCTGCCGTTTGTAAATTAGATATTTGAATTGGGGGTAAGTGCCCAGGATCATGAAGCTTTTCACTTCCAACAGCTACTGAAGGAGCCAGCTGCGTGCTGTCTTGGCATGCGGGTAAAGCTACTTTCTGATTATGAGAGACGATTTAGGCTCTAAGCTATTGCTTGCCTCTTCATCGTCTCAGCATTGCACTGTGCATCAGTAGCAGGTGGGGAAGGGGGTTCTTTTGTCCCTGCTAGGATGCAAAACGGTGATTTCTGTTTGCCATCCTAGGTATGCACCTGTGTGGGTAGCTGGACCGGAGGTCTGCCCCTGCAGAGAGCAGCTCTTGGGGGTTTGCAGAGCATAATGCTTCTAGAGCCTTGTTTTCAGCTTTTGGCAGGACTGCCTTCCCTTTGGTTTTTAGGGAGGGAGGCAAGAAGGCTTTCCAGCCAGGAGGGTGTTGTGCTGCCGTCCTGTCCAGCTGCAGTCCTGAGGTCAGGGAGGGTCAGCAGTTAGGAGTAAAGGAGCCCTGGTGAGACTGTGGGCTGGAGGTGTGCTGCTTTTTGCCCCTTCTGCCCCTCTGAAGATCTGATAGAAAAAGAGAAAAGGCTTTCTCTTTTTCTAGAGAGAAAGGCTTTCTCTTTTTCAAGAGAAAGAGAAAGGGCTTTCGACCTGCTTCACTGCAGTAATGGATTACTGAGAAGTAGTGGTGCCAGGGAGTATGAATGCAATTTTCTTTTGCATGATTTGGCTGAAGATCAGAAACCTGCTTCCGTGAATAGGAACATTGTTGATTAAAATGCCATGACTGTTGATGCTGTGTTACAGCCATATCTTGCAGTACTGGTAGCTCAAATCTATCTTTTCTTGTTAACGTAAGGTTTTAACTCAGAGAGGACTGTAGGAATTTAGAAATCACCCCCTGCAACCTATTGAGACCTTGAGGTATGGAGACAGTGAAAGCAGGCTGAGAGACAAAGCTAAGAAAATGAATATTTGCTTTTCAGTCACACTTTTTTTTTTCCCAGCTGAAAGAACTCTGTACAGCTTCAAATGTCGTTGCATCTCATTTTGATTGAATATAAGCTGATGGTAATAGATGAGGTCTCAGATACCTTGTGAGGGCATCTACCTGGCAATGACATCTTATTAACAATAGTTAAAATGATTGCACTTGTTTCAGAACAAAAAGTGGAATATCTGTTTTTAACCCAAGTGTCTGAAGTATCTGATTAGAACTGTTAGTACTGGGGAGGCCTTAAAATAAATACATATTTTTCTTCATGGGTGATTGTTAGGGTATGATGGTTATTTTTAGCTGTTATTGTAAGATCAGGGAAAACAAAAGCTTACCCCTCAACTAATTGTTTGTGGTTTTGTTTGTTTGTTTCTGGTGTTTTTATTTGTTTTGGAAAAGCTGAAGATGAAAGTCGTTGTGTAAGCATATGCACCCCTTCTCCATGGCTGATGATATTTGTATAAACGGAGGCTGCTTAGGTCTTTTTCGAGGCTGTTCCCTTCCTGTGGGACTGGCTGGAATCACATTTAAACAGCCTTTTCTGACCAGGCTGATTGGCTGAGCACCTTACTTTGTGTGTTTATTTGAAGACCAGACTGATTGCAAAGTAGTTAATTTGGTTGGGCAGGAATTTTGAAATTTCAGCTACCTCAGGCCAACTCCTGTCAAATTTGCTAATTCAATTTGGTAGATTCAGTATAACATCCTCCCTGGTGAAGGAGGTGCTGTGCAAATAGATTTTGGAGTAGGAGACTGCACCTGCTTCTGTCTCTTTTATTGTGACTTACTGAGAAGGATCCCGTTGCTGGTGGGGTTTGTGTGTCTGGTGTCAGGTTTTGCCTGCTATTGCTGTTAACTACTTAGGAAATTGAAGTGGAGTGAAACCCCATAAAAATTACCCATTTTGAGGTCACTAGTGTTATTGTTTAGTATCTCTGACCTTAATTCTGGGAATGAGGTGACACATGGAGCTGCAGGGAAGCTACATCACTGCAGCAAGCCCCACACAGCAAAGCACAATGTAGGGAATAAAAACTCACAAGAGAAAAAGCTAGCCTGCAGCTAAAGTGTTGGGCAAGCCAGGCCAGAGTGCCGAGACTACCTCAGAGAAGAGCTCATATGTGCCTTTATCCTGGTATCTGAGAGGGAGGGGCACAGCATTTGGGCACCTTAGTGGCCCTAAATATTTGATCTGTTGTGTTTTCTGCAACTCCAAGGAAGGGGCAGGGGCTTGGTAAAGCAGTATTTAGCAGTGGTTCTCACCAAACCAGGCTGATCCACTCCCTTACTACTCTGTTAACACGGGGAGGGATCTGCTACCACAGGTGCCTCTGGTGTTCGCTGCATCAGGAGGGTTGTCAACGGGCCACACTGGGAGCAGATTATGGGAAATAAGAGTCCATAATAGTCAGACTTCACTGCTACAAGATCTTACAGTAATGCTTGTGCTGCAAAACACCAAAGGCCAGAGAAGAAAATTGCAAACCAACTTCAATTAATAACTGAGAACAGGAATTACTGTCATTATGTGTCAGCCCCTCCAAGTCCTACAGGAGGCTGCTGCCCTTCGCTGATGACAGGTAGTGGCGCAGCAGCGGCTACTGCCTGGCCAGGAGCAGCAGGTGGATGCTGCACAATAAAATGAGAACAGACAGCAGGGCTTCGTCTGAGAAGGGTCTGCAATCCCATAATTCATTTCCTGCTCTTATTCACCTGAAGCTGAATGTGAGGATCTTTGTTCGCTTTTTTATTTCTGAGATTAGTTTAGGAGAACTGAATAAGGGGTGCAGAAAGAAGCTTGGCGACTTGAGGGATGTGTTTTTAGTAGGTCGTGTTGGGAAATGCTTTTGTTTTTGTTTACCTCTGGGATCCATTGCAATTTATGGGTATTACTGCTTTGGAAAGCAGCAGGAATTCCTGGGGTGCTTTCTGCCAGCCAGCCCTGTGAGAGCTGGGGGAGGAGACCAAGAAGAGTGAACAGCTGCTGTGGAAATCCAGGTGAGCAGTTGAGGTACATAGGATGGATCAGTAGTACAGCTGAAAGGATCCATAGGGGGATGTGCTTATGAGTGAAGATGGGAGATGGGTAGGATGGAACAGTTGCCAAAATCAAACATACGTGCAATGAAGAATGTTTGTGCCAAGGGGCATGTACTGCCATCCGCTTGTGTATGGGGGCTCCTTGTATATGTTGTTGCAGGAGATAACCAACACTTGCATGGTTTTAATGATACAGCAGCAATTTGGCCTATTTTAGTAAGTAGATTGATATCATTAATTCAGTATGGTGACAAGAATTGTAATGTGTAGTCTATTGCATATTCAAGTTGCTAAACCTTAACCTAAATGAGGAACCTGTAAAAATGGAAGTTGATGTGGTCATGGCTGGGAGCACTCACCAGGTGCTCTGTTACTAATGAGCTGTCCAGTTCAAGGAGCAGCTACGGCAAGGCCTTCTGTGCTTCAGAAGCCTGACCAAGACTTAAGTACAGGAGTTGAGCATATCTTAAACGTGTGCCCTCACATAATTATCTTTGCACACTCATGAACCCAATCCCTCTTTTCGTGGGGGACCCCAAATACTAACACTGCTTTGGCTTTTCTTCCTTGTCTGGTGGGAATGGACAGTGGCAGCATGAGGGCCTTATGGTGTCCCTCGGCTGGGAGACTTGGACTTGTGCTGCCAAGGGACTCCTAGAGCTGGCTGCAACAAAGGCACAGTGTCGTACTGAGGAGATGTCAGAGCTACAGCTGGATGTCTCTACGTGAGAAGTTAGAGCAAAAGGAAATATAATAACGCAGGATAATTACAGTGTGGTTTGTGGCTATGACAGAGTTTAAATTGCATGGTATAAAAGGAGTGATCAGACAATGTTAATTGCTCTTGACAATGGTGTCATTTAAATTCAAATCCAAGTTTTTCTTCAAAAGTTCTGAGGAAGCTTTTGGTTATGTTGGACTTCCCAGCACAGAATGCTGGGAACGCTGCAGTGTCTTGAAGACAGGATCTTACGAAGCTCTGAGATTTAGAAACAGTCCATGGAAGAGACCCAAATCAAAACAAAAACCAGAACAAAGAACCAACAGAACCAACCAAGGGCAAAGTCATTCTTCCCTCCCCAGAGCAGTAAGTGTTCATAGAAACAGCAATGACACTTGGAATCACCTGGGCAAAAATTTTCTATGGAAAAAGAATTATCAAAGCAGCTTGGTAATTTTTTTTCCTTTGCTATTGCTGTTTAGATTAGAAACAATTTGTATGGTTTTCTAAATAAAATAAAATGCTTTTGTGTGTAAAATCCAGATCTTGTAAATCAAGACTCAAGCAGGACAGGATTATGGATGGAAATGTTTGGTTTAATAGTGTTACAAGTTTGGAACAATGTCACCGGACTCAGCAGAGAAGGGTGAAACATCACTGGAGTCAGGGTGCTACTTGTTTCCACTGAACACTGCTAGCACAGTGTTCATTTTAATTTTTCTGTTCTTGTAGTTTTGTACAGATGTTTCTCTGCCTCTTCGGGTGATTAATATTCACATGCTGGAAGAGTAATTTAAACAGGTAATAGGTACAGACTGTAACCATTAAATCTTGTTCATAACAGAGCAGATTATTGGATGGCAATAATTAAAAATATGTGCCTGGCTTTGCAGGATGCCAACCTGTTGATTTGGGACCCAGGGCTCACCTTAAGTGACAATAAACATTTTATATTTAGATGTTCAGAGATGAGCCAGATGAACACAAAGAGCTGTAGCAGTTCATTTTTATTTTTTTCTTTTTGTTTTCTGTAGAGGCCTTATGTATACTGACGGCAGTCCTGGAGAGCAATCCAGCTTTGCTCGAGTGGGATACACATGCAGCTTTTAATCAGAAATGACAGCTATAAAGCGGCGCTATGTGCAGTACCTCTGAGACCTGTACCCTTGCATGGAGGAGGAGGTGAGCAGCATGCCTAGCAAAAAGAATGGTAACATTTGAAATATCTGGAAGAAATGCAGGTATTTGCTTTTTAAAAAGAGCTATTTCTGCTTGTTCTTCTTCATTCCTGTCTTTTCTGCTCCTTCTGTTAAGCAATATGGGTATGTTGTCAGAAGGATAAGCTGTGGAAAAAAATGGAAGTGGCTTGGACCCATATTTTGTAGTTAAATGGATTCTAGCTGTAAAATTGTTCTGTAGATGCGTAGGGCTGGGGCACAAACTAAGGGAAGCTGTGGGCGATTGAGGAAATCCTGAGGTGTTTTTTGTTTTTGTTCTAAGAGCTTCTGGAGAGCTGGGTAACTTCAGGAGTGACATGAGGTCATCTTTCTCGTGATAAGCCATGTCCCGAATACTTGTGATAACCAGGAAAGTGGTTGTAACCTCAGAGAGTGGTGGTTGCAATCAAAACTCAGCAACCACGTTGTCAAATTCTCCAGCCCCCTGGTTTGCTGGGCTCACTTCTAAGCTTTCTCTAAGTGGAACTTTCAAGTTCCTGATGGAAGAAAAACCCCAGCAGCTTTTAGCTGTCTTTTTGGCAGCTTCCATCAACATTTCTGACTTAATTTCACAGCTTCCAGCTGTCTACTTGGCACCAGCTTTAGGGAGCTGAGCTAGCACTAATGCTGGCCCCACTGGTGTGTGTGCCTTTGTTTGGGCTGCGATGGCTGGTGTGATGCTGGTGGTGCTTTTGGTGCGGAAAAGGAGCGTTCCCACAAACGCAGAAGTAAGATGGGAGTCAGTTGGCACACTCACCTCATCCTACTGTAAAGAAGCTCAAGTTTCCTGAAGGCTGGCTCCAAAATGACAGCCGTTCCGTTGCACGCATCAGTATGAAAGTCAGCAGTAAAGACTGTAAAGTAACAAAAGTCCATAGTGAAGCTGTCATACTGTGAAGACCAAACCAGTAACCCAGGTGAGGAGTACTTGTTCTACTAGCCTTAAGTTAGTGGAGAGAAAACACATCAGTTAGCATTTAGAGGGTGACAATATTCCTATTTATATTGATTGCATGCTTATCTGGGAATTACAGCAGAAAATTCACCTTAAAGGGGATTTGGGAGAATGTCTGTCGGAAAAAAACAATTCCGTTTATCTACGCGCTTCTCTGAAAATAAACACCTGAACTCCCTATTTCTTAAACTTGTATTCTCTTTTTCAATTCTGCCATTTGTGAAAACTGAAAAACATTTTTCTTGTTCAGTCAAAAGGACTTTCTAGAGGAAAGAAATGTTAAGAAATGTCTCAAGTGGAATACCAGCAGGATTTCTTGCAAACAGGGACAGGGCTTCTGTTAGGCATAGCAGAAGCCTGGCCATTTCACTCTCCCACGGTTTAATAGAGGGCTAGGACTTACCTGAAGCTGAATCAGGAGAACTGGATTACCCCAAACCAGGAAACAAGATTTGTATTTGTCTCAATAGGTACCTTGTGATACAGCACAGGGGAGACAAAAACACAGAAATGCGCTTATGGTATTTTATATGCGGAAGGAAGAAGAAAAGCAAGCTGAGAAAGAACCAGATATTTCCAGATAATGGAAATATCCAGTCGTGATCTTACTGTTTGCAGTAGGGTAAACTGCAGATACTCTGAACAAATATAAATGTCAAAAGCCTGTGGGAGAGATGAGATCACCCAAAGGTTAGGTAGAAAAACAAAGCAGCTTCAGTGTATTTAAATAAGTGGTCCTTGTATTGAATGTTAAAACATTTCCCTCCTGTCAGTTCAGTGCTAAATGGAAACTATAAAATCGAATGCTAAAGTGAAACAGAGCAAATATGTGTTTGGCTGCCTACATATTGCTGACAACGGGCCGTGGTGAAGACTGAAGTGGTTTGGTGGGTATTAGCAGGCTTCTGCATTCCTACAGTTAATGAGCTGTTGGATTGTTGTAAGGTGCATAAACACCCCCTAGTGCTGTATCTATATTACCAAGGTATCTAGGTCAATAAGAGATAGGGAATGATAAAATCGGAATGAAGGTATGGAACTTGGAAACGGGGATGTACATTATGGAGGTTTTACTCTCCTGCTTACATAAAATGGAGATGATTTATTATGGAGTCCAAAAATGCCATTAGTATACTGCATTTGAAATGCAGACCCTAATCTTTCTTACTGTTGTCCTGTGTGAGGAATTTTAATTATTCTCTAAGGTTTAAAGGAAAAATACCCCCTGGATAAAAAGAAATAATACTGTAGTAAACAGCTTTTCTGAAATGTAAGCTTTCAGAAGTAACGAAAGAGAAAATGTGGAAATGTTAGAGCAACACTCATTTTTTTACTACATTACCTTGTGTAAAGGGTATACAAGAGCTGTTAATATTTTATTACAGAGATCTGTAACTGTGTTTGCGGTTGACTGATCTGACTGTATGCTAAGAATTATGTTGACAAACAGGCATTTCTCAAGTATACTACTGGCTTGTTTGTTTAATGGCCAATTATTTAGCAGTATCAAGTAACCCAGTGTTCTGCTATGCAGTATTTCTTTTTCACATCATGTGTTTTTATGCGCACATTCTGTGTGGTGGGATGCTCATAACAGGGAAACCTGCAGGAAACACACGACTTGCTCTGATCCTCCGCTGGTACCCCTCTCAGCCATGATGGTGTATAGACGTATGGTGTATAGGTGAGAGAAGAGGTGATATTTGCTAAGAATAATTATGGTGGTGCAACTTTAAAAAATTTATTATTAACTGAGTGTACCATACATGCATTTTTTTTAAATGTTAATAGTTTTCACTGTTTTGAGCTATCTTCTAAGCAATTGTCTCGTTCCAAAAATTTCCTCAAACAAGACTTTGATAACTTTCATTTCTTCCTTCTTAAATGTTAATATAGGAAAAAAAAATGGTATTTTTCAATTTCTACTTATACTTTAGCATTCAATCCCAAGCCCTTGGGATACAGTTAATTTCTCTGGCTCTGTATCACTGCTTTTCCAAGGATGAGAGTACTAGATGGCTTATTTGAAAAACAGCAGCTGACAGCTGCACTTAGTTTCAGACAGTGCTAACTTCTGTTCCTGTTACTTGAGTCTGCTGAAGATTCATTTGATATCGAAGACCTAATTCTAGTACAGTCTTGTATTTTTAAGGTTTAGACTGTGCTGAAGCAGAGACTGTCACGTATATAACAAGTTATTCTGATAATAGCGGAGGGAAACTAATTTGAAGGAAATGCCACAAGTACATGATATACCTAAATATACTTGTATTAAATTGACTCTGATTGTTAGAGGTTTCAAATGGGAAGGAAATACCACAAGCTCAGCAAAAACAGTTATATGCATATTTTCCACAGGGACCATCGTGGAAAAATTGGAATAGAGTTTTATGTTCAGATACCTTTAATATTATGCTGATTCTTCTCTGTCAATGTTGAACCACTCTTCTTTCATGGAGATGAGAAGGTTGAGTGCTCTTCTCTTGCATAGTTCTTTTTTCTCAGTCCCTATTATATTCCCCAAAATGAATCTTGGTACTGTGATAACATTGCTCGGAGCTCAGAGGTGAATTTTATTTTTGTTCTTAGTCATCAGGCTGTCTTAAAATACTCAGGATGTGGAGACAAATGCCTGTCACAAGCAACAAATGTGATGTTAAGAGACGTCGATCCTGCACTGATCCCAGATAAATTCCTTCTACCAGCAGGTTCAGCGGAGGATAGTGAGTGGCCCTTACATAAGCGAGGGTGTCAGGAGGTCTCTATTTTGTTTTAAAATCTGTCTCCTTGCCCATAGGCTCATGGAAGAAAGAAAAGTCAGGGTCTGAGTAAAGGCAGCAGCAACCCTTTGTGCCCAGTGCGACACAGTAAAGCAATTTAGGCCCAAATCTGCAAAGAATTTTCATGGCAATAAGATAGAGAGAGATGCATTGTGGGGCAACAGTAGTCCTATGTCTCCCTTCTCTGCTTCTAAATCGGGGGAAACAGCACTTCCTTACCTATAGTTCCACCTTTCCTGGGAGTAAAGACATAAAAAGCATTACAGGTTGCGTAGTGCTTGAATGCTAGAAAACGTGGCTTCTCCGTGTGCCACTGATGTATTTATAATACCGTGGTTGCTGTTACGTGGGAGTTCCTTCTTGTCACGTACCTCTTGAAGCTTGGGCTCTACACAGAAGGCAGTATTTACCATTGGTTAAGAGTTGCTCTGACATGATGGAAAACAGCCAAGCACCCTATTAGACCAAGACAGAATGAAGGCAGCTGCTGGCGCCGCACGTTTCAAGGGCACCACGTGCATCTTGTCATGGAAATGTAATCTAATGCTGTGACGCTGCTTTCCTTCAGGCTGTCTTAAATGTCGTGGGGGCAGCACTTTTTTACTATTAGAGAAATACTGTTTTCTTTTACTTCATGTTTTGCAGTGTATGTTCCACTGTTCTCTGCAGAAAATTAGTAAGGATGTGTACAAGAGAATCTAGATTAGTATCTGGGTGGGAGATGGGTTTTAGACCTGTCAAGAAGCAGCTTGCAGCGTCCATGGCAGGCAGGGAGATGGGTTTATATTTTTAGTGAGTGTTAACGGTAGGAGAAATTTTCATGAGTGCAGTTTTGGTGTTCTGGTGCTTGGCAGAGTCTGAGTGAGCCAAGGGCCTGTCCTGGGAGCTGGGCTCCTTCTAGGGCCATCCCCGGCCAGAGCTTGGGCACTGGAGGGATCAGGAGCACTGGCACCTAAGCTGCTGCACAGAGCCTGCCGGTGTCTCCCTTGATTTCCCCCTGGTGAGGAAGGGTAGCACTTCCCAATGCTGCTGCAATGGGGCTTAGATGTGGAGGAGCCCAGGGGTATCCTTCCTGCCATCCTGCAGGGCTGGTGAAAGGACTGCATGCCTCAGGCTCTTGCCACATCCTCCATCAGGATGAATGCTGTGGCCAAAATGGGTGACACACTTAACATGAGGCTAAAACCATGGTGTATGTGCAGTGCACTCAGTACTCACTGTACAGTTTCTTTCTTTTTTTTTTTTTTTCATTTTTTTCATATTGTGCAAGTTACCAAAACATCCTGGAGCCCATCCATGACTCCAGCCCAGAATGGATTGTTTTCATCACTTTTTTCTATTTTTCCTTCCTGCTGAGTTTGTTCTTCCACACTTGAGCGAAGCAGACATGTACCTTCCTCCCCTGGCATAATGCAGCGTGGCTCAGCAATACTGAACAAATAAGTCTGTGAAAATAGGAAAATTTGATAGAACTATTTAAAAAAAAATGTTTCCATGCAAGTGTATCTTATACTCTCTCTTCATCTGAGTGAATACAACTCACATAAATGACCTTCAACATAAAGTGGAAGTGAACATTGGTTACTTTAGGCATGGAATTGCTCATTTTTAACTTGATACTGGTGTATCAAATTGCATGCAGTTTGAGTTTTGATAAGGTATTTGTTTTTCCTTTAGACTGTAATTGAAGCACGGTTTTCAGACACTATTAACTCTTTTAAAAACAATTCTCTGAATTTCGTGCTTTTGAAGCATGGCAGAGAATTTCTTCTGAAAGTAGCTGCCACATAATACTTGCTTACAGAAATCAAGTGATACATTGGGAAGTTAAAATAACAGTGTAACACAGAGAGGCAGGACTTCATATTTTTCTAACCTCTCTTCACTTAACATTGCCAGTAACAACTCTTCTTTCTCTCGGGAGTACATTTCACAGTGACCTCGTGACATCACATTTTTTTCTGGGCTGCCACAAAGAAAATGGATGACCTGATGGAGGTGCTCCAGAACCTCTACAAATGAAATACTGTCCAGACACACTTCTTGTTGTTATCTCCCTTTCTTCTCCACTGCCTGCCATCCATGCTGTACTCATGCATGAATTACCAGTACAATGGTTTGCAAAAATATTGGCTGTTACAGAATAGCCTTAGTTAGTAAGCAGAGCCACGAGGCCCGAGAGAACTGGGATTTTTCCTCTTCTTCTCTGTAGTGTTGATAAGTTATCGATTCCAATTCGTGTGTTTTAAGGTGATTTTCTGTGGGTGTTTTTCATGCATTGGTCTGAGCTGCTATCCTGAGGCCAACAATTTCTTGCTTTCCCATCTGTCAGTGTCAGTAGCCATAAAGATAGTTTCCCAGGCAGCTATTGGCACAGGCCATGGCGGCAGATGTGGGGGGGCCTGCTGCGTCCCCTGGGGTGCATCCTTCCCTCTGCTTGAACGATTACAGCCGCGGAGGCCATTCTTGCACGCCGCCTGCAAATGCCATCTGACCTTGCCTGCAGGATGTCTGCAAATAGGTTGGGCTTGAGTCTTCTCAGATGGCCTTTGGCTTGCCCACTCTGTTATTTCCTTCATCAGCAGGCTGCCGCATTCCCCTGTAATGCTCTGCTATGCTGACTTTTCAGGACGTGGCCCAGAGCATACGTATACTCCTCTCAGCATCTCCTGTTCAAATTGGGTGAAGCAGGGCTTTCTGCCCATGAGCTGTCTCCTGGTCAGGGCAGCACAGGAAAATACTTGCCACAGAAAGCTCTTCTGGTGCTAAGCTAGCAGAGTTGAAGGTCCTTCCTTGCCATCTCTAGGCTTGCTGCTACTTCCGGCATTGCAAAGGGGTATATCACTTTGTGCTTGCACGTGTCTAATACCCATATCCTGCACCATGGAGAACCCCCAGAGAAGTAGCCTGGGTGCTGAGCCACTTCAAAAGAGCAGCTTCTCTTCAGAGAGAGGTTTCCACAGCTTTCCACTTGCCTCACGGCTCTAAGCAGTACATTTCTTGGCTGGTAAGCCCTTTTGCTTTTTGCAGTTGTGGAGTCCACCCCAAAGGCTGAGATCCAGGAGGAACCTACGTGTGGCAATATTGGCATGCAGAGACAGAGCAGACCTCCTTCCTATATTCTCCTGAAGATGCAACAACAAAATACCCTCACCCAGCAGAGATGTGTTTTTGTGTCACCTCTTAGGAAAGCCGCTCCCTGCAAAGGTTGCAGCTGTAATGTATTTAGTGCTCTGAGTTTTTCTGTAGTGTACAGAGAATGTAATAGTGCCGGGGAGGTATCACTGCAATGAATGTGGAAGTAGTGCCTGGCCTCTGTGCTGAGCAGCTGAATTTTCAGTCCTGCAGCCGGCCAGTGGGATAGCTTAAAAAAAAAAAAAAAAAGTGGGGTTGTGCGAAGTGATTTCTCCTATCTTAAATCAATAAAAACTTGATGCTTCCTTAGCTGATTTAGTTAATATTTTCTCAGCTGTACACCAGAGTGCAAGTGATCAGAATCTTGTTCCTCTGAATTGGGAAGTGGAGTGTCTCAGCAGCAAACCTTGCTAGCTATACAGTTCACCTAGACCATTTTTGACACAGTAACGTAGAGGCAAAAGGTACTTCCATATACGTTGCTATATCCTGACTCATCCGTGCTTGTTCTCCTTGTAGTTGCACTACGTCATTTTTGTAGAAGTATTATAGCTGAAGGATTTACACTCAGCTCCACAAGTTCTTTGAATATTCTTGTAAGAAAAGGTTTCTCTACAAGAAAATAGAGAGAAAAATATTACCAGTCTGGAGCTGACACAGAGATGGGGCACTCCAACTGGAGTGCCTGCTTTCAAGAGGGTTTTCTATAAATTCTGCCCTGTTCCTGATGAACAGACCATTTCTGTTGTCAGTCTCAAACCGTACACTTGTCAGACGTGATGAAGGCAGAGGAATACACACAGTGTGCGTTAGCTGATTGCACATTGTCTGGAGCTGTAGAATTTTCCTACACTGTTATTGCTTTCTGGTGATTTATTTGTGCAATTTCTTGAGGAAAGTCATCTGCAGGTTTCAAAATGCATAGTGTTATGGTCTTAGGGATTTATTCTTCATGTGTAAATGGGGACTATCAGTGTCATCTGTGAAACTACACTAAGATAGTATGGAAAGATAATCAAGACCACTTTTTGAATATGGACCTCAGCAGAATGACTGCAGGTTTTTATTAACATGCCTAGGGTATAATAATGTGACTGGAGAGCTGTCGATAGTCTAAGTAGCAGCACTACTTTTGGATAAAAAATACTGAACATTAGGGGCAGCAAACAGGTTTTAGCAGTGTAGTGTGTAAAACTTCCCCATATCTTTTGAAAGTAAACGTCTGCTTTCGTGCTAAGTACTGTCTTTTTCATCCTCTATAGGAAATATTTCAACTCTCATGGAAATTAGTAAGAAAGAAAATTAAAATTTCTTAATCATTTTCACCACCAGAGGAAGGAGATGAGTTTTTATTTTAAGACTATTCTGACTGTAATTGAACCAGGGTAATTACTGTGCAAACAATACCTAGTTTTCTCATAGCTTCAGGAAATTTGTGGTTTCATGAATTGTTTGCTTATTTATTTTCTGCTGCTTTTAAATCACTGGTTAGACAAAGTCGGGGCAGGCTTGCCTTGATGAATCCGTAGATAATTTGGACAGCACATTCAATATGCAGAATGCTGAGGTCCTGGCTGTAGGAAAGGCTGGGCAGTTTAAGGTGGCAGCTTGTCACTCTTAGTTTGTTACTTGGCTGTGAGAAATAACCACCTTCCTCCTGGCTGATGTGGTAGAGCAGGCCCCGTGGCACATACTTCTTGTGTTGGCTGGAAGAGACCACAAAGCATTTGCTGTATTAATGTGTTTTCATTACACTGAAATTGCTTGCACTGGCCTTAAAATCTTTCCTCAAAACTGAAAGTGACTTGTAGTCCAGCTTGTATATTGGTGAAACCCTAGAGTCACTGCACTTGTATCTGGGCTGTAGGGTTGAACCTGTTTCTGGGTGTGTAACAACAACGCTTAATGTGAAGAAAAAAGTCTTTCCATCTGTAGGACATGTCTTTAGGTAAAGAGAGTGTATTCATCAGGGTCACATGGACACATTAGAAGTTAATTCTTTTCGCTTTCAGTCCATAGTCCAGAAATGGAGTACTGTGACATAAGGAAGCAAATTCCCGTAGTTTTCTGAAAATGGTTGTTTGAATTCAATTTATCTTAGGAGTCCAGCTGCAAGCTCTGCCCTTGAGCTGCTGGCAAGGCTGTTGTGGGGAGCAGCTCCTGTGGCTAACAAGACCCTGGCTGTCTGTACTGGCTCCTTCTTAAAAACAAAACCCACATGAAACATGCTGCAGCTGTGGCTGACACGGCATGTTTTATTTACAGCAGGAAGGAGAAATACCCATGTCACATTTGGTCTGACTACCTCAAATCACCCCCGCCTGTGTTTTTTTTTTTGTTTTATTGGTCATGGAAGTGTGGTCTCTTACTGTTTTGTCATTGTTGCTCTGTAAATTACTGAATAGTGCCACGTTTCATCAGTTCAGAGCCAGGCAGTTGTTGCAGTTATAGTAAGCATGTATTCTGCACTTTCATACCCTTTACTTTCAAGCTAGAGATTGTATTTTTTTTTTTTTTGCTGATCTTAAAAAAATGTCAGAGGCGTGTGGGATTCTTTGTATGCTGAATGCATGACTTTTGACCCAGGTAGCAAATGCAAATGGAAATGCGGTATTTATAAAGGCATTAACTGCTGAAGTAGCAGTGCTGAAGCCCAGTTTGGGGTCACGGTATAACTGCAGGAAGCAGAAGCCCCTGGAGAGCTCTGTCACTTACTGTTGAGTACCTGAAACTAAACAAAGCCCAAGTAACTTACACTTAGTGCTACTTAATATTTCCCTTTGCTCCATCTGGCAAATTATTTTTTTACTCTGAGGGATTTCTGAACTGCTGTAAAGTGAGAAGAAGAAATAGCTTTACTTTATAAAAGCAGAAGGTGTGAGCATCCTTCAGTTTTTCACTGCTTTATTGAACAAGAGCTTTCTGCTCTTCAGAGTTTACTCAGATACCTGTACTTTCTCATCTGAGGTCTTTCTGTTAGCCTACAGGAAAGGACAACACTTTGGACTCCTACTTCACCGACTGGTGCAACCAGAGGTCTTTTAAACATCAGGGAAAGTGCATTGTGTCCTCTGTTAGCATCTTCTAGTGCTGGGCTTTGTGCTTGTGTGTTCTTCTTGGATATGAGGTGTGCTTTGGCTCTGTACCTCTGTACCTCTGTCACTGTTTTCTACACCTGATATCCCTCTCTGTTTTCCCAAGGTGAGAAATTTTTTCCTTACACATTCCCAGGCATGCTGATCCCCAGCTCAGCTTGTCTGTAGTGAATCAATATTTGAGAGAGACAAAGCAAATGCTATCCTACATTATGTGTGTGCTGAACAGAGAGAAAGAAGCAGTATTCTCCATGTGTGTATTAACTGAAAGCACAGCCTTTCCAGCTGGTTGAAATCCCATCTCAAATGAGGAACAGACTACTTAGAAACTGTCTGCATCAAAAGTACTTCCTGGTGACATGGCCCTTCCCTGGGGACCTAGCTTGATCCATCCTGACAATCAGCAGAGCTGCATGTATTGGCAGGGAGAGCTCAGCATTTTCCCTGATTGATCGAGTGACTAAGTTTGTCTACCTGTGCCATCAGCAGTCTCTGTCCTCTTTACTGTAGCAACTGTAAGCTTACTTTTTTGAGTGACTAGATAACCCACTTCAAGACATTTTATATGGTCCATCGGGCCTCTCAGCTTGCAGTTCCTTCCTTTACCCTTTCTTAACCAGTATCATTTTGCAGGCTCCTTCCCTTAAAATATGATCTCACCATAATCTCCTTCATCTTAAAATAAAACCAGCCATCCTCCAATCCATTTCCTCTCTCCAGCCCCTCTTCTTTCACCCTGAAGTTTAATGAACTGCTTTTTGGTGTCTTATTGTTGATACTCTCCAGCTAATTCTCACTGATGAACTGAAGCACTTTAACCAGTGACAGACCTTTGCTGGAGATCTAACTACATTTACCTTTTTTCCTGTAATGTCCTGTCTCTAGAAGTCTCATCTCTGGACTCAGATTCAGGGGATCTATGCATAGTCAACAAATACAAGCTAAGGTTGCACCATCTTGGACAACGCTTTGTGGAGACTTGGTTAACAAAACACAGTCTCTTGCCCTTTCCTCACTAAAGGTCAATTATTCTTTTTTTTTTTTTTTTTTTCCGAGGCACTTAGACAAGACCACCATCCTTGCAGTGGCCCAAGCTGCACTATGCTTTGTTTTAGTGTGCCTATTGTTTTTTTCATCGTGCACCCAGGATGTCTGTATTGTGGTGTTTCATTCTGTGCACCACCTTTGTATCTGTACAACTGAAATTCTTACTCAGGTTTCATCAGCTCATGCTTACAGTTACCAAGGAGAACACTTAAGCTCCATTTATATCTGTTTACAAGACTGCCACTGAGATTAATTTCTGGCCTTGTTAATTTAAGCACTTTATCACTCTTTACATTTCTCCACTGGCTTGCTTTCTTCCCTCCTATATGCTATAATTCTTCATTTGGTAGGACCCTTCTAGGCCAACCCTATGAAACTAAGAAGCTGTTAAATCCTTTTTCTGCCCTGAGGACGGTGCCAATCTCTCACCCTCCTGTTTCACCTGACCTTATGTTGCTTGTCAGGGGGTAAGACCAGGAGGACAGCTCTGGTGGGTTCTTCCTAGGCTAGCCTTGGAATTCCCCATGGCAGTAATGCCTGTGTGAGGGGTGACAGCAGCGACCCGAGTCCACTGCCTTGTTTGAGCTTGTGTGCATGCCCCAGTGCTGCTGTCTTCTGGGAGGTGATATGTGAAGGGACAGAGCTATTGTGACATGAAAATGAAGCCCTGGTAGCAGTAGGATACTGTAATATGAAACTCAGCTCTGGCGAGGCCTCACCCAGAGTGCTGTGTCCAGCTCTGGGCTCCACAGTGCAAGAGGGACATGGAGCTCCTCGAGCGAGTCCAGCAGAGGGCTACAGAGTTGATGACAGGACTGGAGCCTCTCTTATACGAGGAGAGGCTGAGAGAGCTGGGCCTGGTTAGCATGAAGAAGAGAAGGCTGAGAGGAAATCTTACCAATGTATACAAATATCTGAAGGGAGGGTGTCGAGGGGATGGAGCCGGTCTCTTTTCAGTGGTGCCCAGCAACAGGACGAGAGGCAAGGGGCACAAACTGAAGCACAGGAGGTTCTGGCTGAATATGAGCAAACTTTTCTTTATTGTGAGGGTGACGGAGCATTGGAACAGGTTATCCAGAGGCTGTGGAGTCTCCTTTTCTGCAGATATTCAAAACCTGCCTGGATGCCATCCTGTGCGATGTGCACTAGGTGACCCTGCTTGGCGGGGGGTTGGACCAGATGATCTCCAGAGGTCCCTTCCGACCCCAACCATTCTGTGATGCTGTGAATAATGCAGCTTGCTTCCTGTGAAGATTCTGGGTTAGCTGTGTGCACAAGCTCTTTCCATGCAAGTTGTTCAGACTGAAAGTATCTACATTTTGTAAATGTAATTCTATAAATTAAATCGTCTTCCCAGATCACACTTTCTTTCTATTGTTATTTGAGGGCATATGGTAGCATTCTGTAAAATGTCGCCTTAATTGCCTTCTGGATCTACCCTATAAATCCTGACAAATGCATTTAAAAGCAAAAACAAAGGCGTATTTTTCTTCTGTTAGAGAGAGCTCAGCAAACTGGCTGTACTTTTTCCATGGGGCCTTGCAAAACAGTGTTATGTCAGGAAGAATAATGCTATTTAATTTATGAACCATTAATATTTATTGCACATGCAATCACTGGCATTTTGTGTGTGAGAGCGGGGCAGCAGCTAATAAAATTGGGAAGAGGTTATATGTTTACCAGTGCTACCCAGATGATTCATGTGGAATAATTTTTTTGATGAATTTATTTCCTTGTGTTGACAAATTTCCTGATAGTAGCAAATGAGGATTTTTAAAACTTATTTGCTAGCTCAAAATGAATTGCTCAATAATTACTGCAGCTAATTAAACCCCTTTATTTTTAGGGCTTTTTAATTGTGTTGAAGAAGACTTGCTTATACCACTGTATAATTAAGCAACCAGATTTTAGTCGTCTTTCTGATTTCAGATCTGCCTATTTCTCACAAAGATCATGACTGGGGACCTGATATACTGGATTTTCAATAAGCACACTCAGTGACCCAAGTGTATAATGCTGCTGCCCCAAGCTGCATGTTTGATTCTTCAGTATGAGGAGTTGGTGTTGCAAAAACTTGTACTAGTGCTTAGCTTTGCAGTGAGAACCTCTGCAAACCATATGTGAAATACTGGCCCAGGAATGGGGTCTGGTGCCACAGTATCATCCTTTGAAGACACGAGGATTAATTTCAGGGTATAAATAAGGTATATTTGTAAGTCTTTGAAGAACAGATTGTCTGAAAATCACCTGTAGCAAGCTTTTAAAAATCAGGTTGTGCAGGTTTCTATTGATGTGTGCCTGTTCTTTTTGGATCCTTATTGGGAACAGTATTCTCTTGCTTCAGGTTCTGCTTGCAATATAGGTTTTATTTCCCTAAGTATTACGTGTATTTTACTTCAAAATAGCTCCTTCCAAGAAGGTGCCAGGCAATAAATTCATCTGGGAGATGTTGATATAAACTTAAGAGTATGGTTGACAGCCATGAACAAAGGATGGGGATTCTAAACACGTCTGTGGTTTTTTTTTTTTTTTATAATATTGTGATACTTGCTTCTGTAGCAGTGTGAAGTTTGGCTGTATTGTGAAGGTGATTGTTAGAGAAATGGCATGCCTAACGTGCCAATACAAACACAAGTTTGTTTCCAGTACAAATTGGAAACCTAGAAAGCAGCAATATTGCAACCAATTAACACTCAGAGTTAGCAGTGAGCTAGTCAGAGCTGAAGTGCTATGGCAAAACAATTCTGTCTGATACCAATGTAAGAACACAGAGATAATGGAAGCTTTCACTGCGTGCCTGTGTTATACAAAGGGATTAGTTGTGATTGAATCTAGGATATTATTTTGATGAATTATTCCCAGTAAGGTATTCACAGAACAAGAGGAACTTGAAGAGTGGTGAAGTACAACAGAGTGTTTTTATTAGCTGATTTGAGAAGATGTGATTTAGCTTTGTCTTCGAAATTGAATCGTTGGAGTCTAGGAGAGTGTAAATCACCATTCCAGCCGTGGCCCAGATGACAAGGTAGCAAGCAATCCTGTTGGGAGGAGCGCAGGCTAACCAGAAGACTGCTCCCATGCAGTTCTCTGCCACCTCAGTGCGGGTGTCACAGTAGACTGAGGTCCTCACACATTGAAAACCAGGTTCAAATATCTGTGGATAAGGGAAGACTAGTGCGTAGAAGCAAGGGAGTAAATTTTAACCACCGTTTGGACTAAAATACGTTGTCCGCAACAAAGCACATTAGGAATTTTGCCTGAATAAAGACAGCCAGAAAGTCTTGCAGGTTTTTTTCTTTTTTTTTGTTTTTCCCCAGCACAGTGGAGCTGGAACATGTTAGGTAAAAGCTGCTGTTGCGAACGACAGTAAACTTGAGCACACTTGGCCGGGCAGGTTCCCTCTCTCTGCTTTTAAAGTTGCACTGAAATCCCAGTAGTTACGAACTCTGTGTAGTCACTGTCCATGTCATCACATAAGTCAGAGCGTTTAACTGCAAGACGGTGTATGTGCAAGGTATGCCAGCTACCAGAAGACATGTCACTTCCTTTTGTGCTGTGAAGCTGGTAGAGATTTTCTGTTAAGATTGAATAGGGAAAGCAGTTCAGTGCAGTTACTGGCAACTTCCTTGCTAATTTTTTCATGAGCTGATTTTTTCTCATGTGGACAAGCAAAAGCAACAGCGCTGCTTTGTTTGTTTCCATAATGATGCATCAAAACTGTGCATCAATGATGCACATCAAAATGATGCATCAAAGCTGTGCTTTTGAGTTGTGAAGGAAGATGAACATTAGTAAACAGGTCAAGAAACCCCACAACACAAAGGATTTTGTTATTCCTTCAACATTTGTCACCAGATGCTAGCCCTCCAATAAATCTTGCTTTGAGAAATAGTTTTTGAGTCTTGCTTAGATCTGACATCACTAAAAGTCCCTTGTGAACTCTGAAAAGGCAATCTCAATCCAGCTGCTGGTGTTTAGGGATACACAAAATGAAAAGTGCTATAGTGCTATAAATGACAGAATCTTTCTTCTAACAGATTTGACAAACATGGGGGCTGAACCTGTGAATGATGGGAGCTTTTTTATTGACTTGCTAAAGCAATGGCTTTTGCAACTTGCACAGCTGAAATAAACAGTAAAAACATGCCATGATGCAAGATGCTGAGTAATCGCATATCCTTCCAATGAGCAGTAAATATCTTTTTGCTAACTAACCACTACATTCAAGAAGAACAAAATGTGGAAAAGATGCAGTAAACTTTAGAGTAAATCTGCTGCTGGGGTATTCAGCACCAGGATGCAATCTCTGTGTGACTTTGGGCAGGTTGCTTAGCTCAGGCACCTCAGTTTCTTCATCCAAAAGAGGTGGTTCATAAAATCCCTTACATCACTGTGTGAGAGATGATGCTTGTGTTGGATTATTTCTAGGAACTTGCTAATTACTGCTGTCTCAGTAGGATGATCTCTCCACTTGCCCACCAAAAAAAAAAACCTTTCTACTTTTGCACAAACCCTAAATAGAAGTCAGGTGTTTATCACTCAGCATAAGTAATTTTTCTGTGGTAAGTGTTTCTGGTTTTTGATTTTTACTTTCCCAAAGTAAATGACCCTCTTAATTAGTTTAAATAAATTTAATAAATTTAATAAATTTAGGAACAGCGTTATCTGAGTAGTATAACTTACCATTGTAGTCACTAGCTTGTCAGCTTCTTGGAGAAGCAGTCCTCACTGTATAATCTATACTCTGTTGAAAACAGAGGAACTCTGACGCCAGGCGAGTTTCATAGGGGACCCATAATAATACCAGGGAGTATTGCAGGGCTGTAGTGCACTTATTGCTCCCAGACAGGTTGTGTTGCTCAGCGTTGGCTGAGCACAATTTCGATGGAGATCAGGTCCCTGTGCAGCTGCTGGGAGTTTGGCGGCATGTGCTGCACCATGCATTGGTAGTGTGAGCCATCCATTCCCTCCCCATGCCTTTGGGTTTGGGCCATTTGTGTGCTGACAGCGGGGGCAGCCCTGCAGCTGTCAACCGGAAAACTTCAGTGTTAAAACTAAGATCTGCAGACTAAGGTAGGGTTAAAATGGAGGGAAGTTGACAGCAGATGTGGCACTAAAGGTGTTTGCGAGATAACTAAGCATTTTAAGCAGGTATTGATCATCATGAGGGATTTCTTTCCATTCTGAAACCCTTCATTTTGTCTGGTTTGAATAGGTTTGAGTAATTAGGGTTGTAAAGGAAACAAGCAGCCTTGACTTGAGCATCTTTGGGAGCTGCCTGAGGCTGCCCACCTGCCCAGCTGCAGGACTTGGACGGCTTCTCCCCTGGGGCCTGATCCCTGATGCGCCTTGGCTGTCAGAGAAGGCCCTGCTTTTCAGTGTCAGTCCCTGTAAAACTTCTTTCTTGCGCTGGGAAATTGAAGGAATTGGTCTTGTTAGAGTCCCTGGGAGTGAGGGGAACACCCCAGCCACCTCTTTGGCCACTCGAAGAGCCTATGTTTGGGTGGGCTGGGGAACAGGGAGAAGAGGGCTGGTGTGAGCCCTCCTGTTACTGTGGTGAGTGAAATTCAGAAATAGCGGTGTGACAGCAAAGCCTTCAGCTGAGGAAGGTAAAAATTCCTCAGGCAAACATTAATCTTTCAAGGGTATGCACTCTATGGAAGCCAGGCAGAGAAATCCCCTTTCCTCTAGCAAAATAAATCCGTTTTGAATAAAAAAAATCTGCACTTAAACCTTGAAAACACAATCCTTGGTATTTTTTGAAAAAAGCCAGTTGTTCCTACACACATGCCTTTCTAGCTAGAACTGGGGCACAAAAAAGATTAAATCTCATTATTCTGCAAATCTCTAAATATATTAACTGGTTACAATACATAGACGTTAGGTCAGTGTACAGAAAACAACACAACAAACAAACTGCAGTGTTCCTATTCAACAGATGCCCACGGCTGATGATCAGACAAAGTGATCTGAATCACTGATTGCTGATGGGCACGTTTAGCTCCAGCCAGAGCCCAAATTGCCTCTCACATTCACCCCACGAAGGTCCCAGCAATATAGAGTCTTAGCAATGAGTCTTTGCCTTTGATGCATTTTTTTCTGCTAAAAGGCTCATTATAAAGTGCTAGCTATGCAAATTTAACTTCTGCTCATTTTTTCTCCCCTTTTTTTTCTCTTAATTTTCCAGGCCTTTTTAAAAATTCTCCTTTACTATTTTTAATATTTAAATTAATGCTTAAATGCTTAATGCAAATTAATGGTTAAATGTTGTAGTTTGCTTTGTCCTGGTGAGATAGAATTCCTTGCCCAGCTGCAGTGGGGCACACAGGGATGGTGTGACCATCAGCAGGCAGAAGCTGGGACACCTCAGAACGTGGCCATCCCCACGCATTGAGCTGTAGCGGTGAATTGCGGTCCCAGGACTGCAACTGCTTGACTGGCAGAGCTTGACTGGGCTGAGCATTGGAACCAGGGCAGAAAGCAGTGTGTAAACAGCACACACTAGCTTGGGCGCCTGTTTGTCATGTACATAACCGTGTTTTTGTCTCCTGAAGGAGAAGGAAAGAAATCCAACTGCTGAGCATGGAAAAAGGAGTGTAGAGACTGTGTGTGGAAAAGTGTCTGAATTTTGGTCCCAGCTGCAGGGACTGTGCTGCTCTCTAACAGCTTGTGCTCTGTCTTCTCAGAGAATAGGGGTACAATGAGAATATAAATAAAAGTTGGGCCAACTTTGCAACTATATTTTGAAAAAAAAACAAACAAACAAAGTTTTTTTCAGGTTTAATCAAACTAAAAAAAAAGTGGGCTGCTATGGAGAAAAAGGAGTGAGCAGTAATGTTGATGGATGTGCAGTCCCAGGCTAAATAGGTCCTTCACCACAGTTTGTCAGTTAAGAGATTAATTTTGTAGGAGCAAAAAAAGGCCAAGTAGGTTGTGGAAGTGAATGCATGAAAATGTGAATAACAGCCCAGACAGGGAAGCCGTGAGGAAGGAAAGGAAAAGGTAAGATCTGGCAGCTTTTAAACAGAGTGGTCTGCTGGTCATGTAACTGACTTACTGGTCCTGGAGGAAATATTTACTCCAGTGTGGTCAAGGCTGGTCAGGTGTTATACAGCTGCAAAATGGTTAAAAATAAAACACCATAAAACAAAACTGTTGTGCAGCAGGGGAAGAGGGAGAGATGCATGTAGCCAGGAATCACAGGTAGCTGGCAAGCCTGAGTATAGGAATGTTCTGGGAGAGTGAGCCAGTGATGGTCACAGCAAGCACTTTGGGGCAGCAGGAGCAGTGCTGAGACCCTGGAGTTATTTGCAGTTTCTTGTGGCCATGCTCTTGGTTTGGTTTCAAGAAGACAAACTGGTGTTGTGCTGATCTGCTGCAGAGGGGCTAGTGTTTGCTTCTGGCTCTTACCTACAGCAATGTCTAATCTTTTCTGCTAGGTGTTTCCCATCACTATTGACAGTTGGCAAGGCTTTACAAGAGTCCACACGCTGCTCTTTTAAGTTGAGGAGAATGTGTGTGGCTTGTTTTTTATCCTTAAAAAGTGTGCTTTTTGGTTTTATTGCTTACTTGCTTGTTCTGCATCACAGGAGAATTAACTGGAGCAGTTGGTTTAACTTCTTTATGCTGTGCACTCATTTGTATCCTTCCAGCATGTCCCTTCTGATTCATATTACTAAAATAAGCAGTCCCAGTTGTTCCTTTTTTTTTTTTTTTTTTTTTGGCAAATTCACTGGATGAGCCATGGTCCTTTGTGAAACTCCGGGGATAGTTCAGATAAATAGTACTTTTCTTTATATGCAGATCACTTTCTGGGATGTTAGTCTTGTTTATCTTTTTGTAGAATAGATTTTATTAAGAGGTCAAGTTTCACAAAGTTATCACTTAAAATTTTAAAGTGGAGAAAAAATAAAGGGAAAAAATGGACTGATCTGGAGAAACTGTGGAGCAGTCAGCCTGCTTTTCAGCCCTAGGAAAGGTTCTGGGACAAATCATTAAGCAGTCAATTTATCAGCTGCTGAAGATGATGAAGTGATTAAAAATATAAAACCACCACCCTATGGATTTGTGAAGAACAAATTATGTCAAACTAACTTGATTTCTTTCTCGGAAGGGGTAATAGTACACAGGGGGATATATAATTTGACTTCTGTTAAGCTTTTGACATTTTTCTCCTATCTATATATACAACACAAGGAAATATATCCAGCATGAAAACACTGCACACAAAGGATTAAAAGCCACTCAAAAGTAGTTGTAGTTTAGTGCCAGACTGAGAGGGTGTTTAAAGTGGGGCCAAACCACCCCATTTCTATTCTGCATTTTCATTGAGGACTTGGGTAATGAAATAGAGGTTAAATTGGTCAAATGCACAGAGGACATCAAGCTGTTATACTGTAAGGACAATAGAAGACAAAATTGGAATTTAAAAGGGCCTTCTTAATTTGAAAGAGAGTCCTAAATTAACAAGATCAGCTTTTCAAAGCGCCCTGTACCTAGGAGGGATGAGGGACAAGCTCGAGTGAAAAAGGGAGAATAATAACTGCCCAGGCAGCGTGAACATCAGGAAAAGATCTTGGTGTGGATAGCAGATGAATATAGGTCAGCAATGTAGTGTTCTTGCAAAACCACATATTTCATTGTGTAATAAGGTGGTGTGCAAATTGGAGGGAACTTGGGAAAAGTGACAAGCGTTTACAAAACATAGAATATAAGTACGTTTGGAAGAAGTGGTTATGCTTAATATAAAGGAAAGAAAATGGACCGGATAATGGTAGCCCAATTTGCAACATCTTTAGTGCAGAGGATTGCAACTCATTGTTCTTCCTTTATACTTGGGACAGAACAGCAAAGCAACGTTTAATGTTGAAGAAAAAATCAGGTTGAAGGTTAGGAAAAGCTTTCTAACTGGTAATGTAAAAAGGGAGCATCTTTCGGAAGGAGTCCTGATTTTTCTCTTCTCTGGAGGTGTTCAGGAGAAGGCTGGCCAGAAGTTTTGTAGAGATGGGAGTTGAGAGATACCCAACACCTCTGTTAGTACACCAGACCAGAAAGCAGGGTGCCTTGAGTACCGCTGATGTGACATGACTTTTCTATGACTATTCTTTCTCTCCATGACTATTCTGTCCCTCTACCCCATCAGTAAAAGTCAGTCTTTTTTTTAACCTTTTGAATACAATCAAAATCTGTTAAGACAGACTGAACTTCCTATATGGTTTTGTTAAGTCTATGTTTGTGTCTTCCTTTCCAGAACTGTTACTTCTGTGGTGCTCTGTTAGCTTTTCCTGTATTCTGTCTGAAACCTTGTTCACTTGCGGTCTCTTATCTGGGGGATGGCTGTTCCAGCTAGAACACTGAAACATGCTCAGGGTGAGGATTTGAACTGTTTGATTCCATATAATACCCATCACAGTTTTTAACTTGTGAGCTGGGACAAACGTTGTTAAAACCAGAGTGAGCAACTCTAGCATGCGAGCCGCTTTGTAGAGGGAATGGCAGAAATCTCCAAGCGGACTTCATCCAAGAGGGAGGGATGTGCAAGTCTTTAGTCATGCAATCAAACGG
This sequence comes from Anser cygnoides, assembly GCF_040182565.1. Classification (NCBI taxonomy): domain Eukaryota; kingdom Metazoa; phylum Chordata; class Aves; order Anseriformes; family Anatidae; genus Anser; species Anser cygnoides. Next base: position 27,193,191 of record NC_089879.1, on the reverse strand, counting down.
GGCTTTTGTTTTAATGTCAGCAAGGTTAAGATGAAGGGGTTATACCAAAATAACATGTGGGAGAAGTAGCAAGGTACAGCACAGAACTGGAGCATACTGAGGAGCAAAAACTAGAGGGATTTTGGGTTTGTGCCACTGAAGAAAGTCTGCTTTGTCTGATTTGGGGCTGGACAAGGCTTCACGCTGAGAGTAATGACAGGTTTTACTGTTTGATCCTGTGTTCATGGTAATAGAACTTCATACATCCTATATAAGTAAACATGATTTCATCAGAAAACTACCTGGCAACGTGGTGATATCCTCTTCCTAATCAAAATAACTGTCAGGATCCTGAGTTTTGATAAATTGCTTGAGTCAAAAATGAAGAAGTGTTACAAAACCTTAGTTCAAAAGAAATACAGCTCACATGAATAAAAAGTTAGCTGGTATCATTATTCCTTCCTCATGCTGATGACAGGTACTGCCTTTTTCTTAAACAGCATGTTCCCTTATTCCTTCCTCGGGCTGATGACAGATACTGCCTCCTTAAAAAGCATGCTCCAAACAAATAAGCAACCCACTACCCTTTTCTTGCTTTAATTTCCATGATCTTACATGAGTAAAGATGCAAACTTTTGCTTGAGGATCTGAATGTTTCTCATATGTTATTTCCAACCAATGGAGAACAAAAAACCTGAAATTCTTTCATTCTTGTAAAGCACTGTCATGGAAGAGCACAGAGTTCAGGCAGTGCAAAATGATTTAAATCTTGGAGGTCCACTTGGAAGGCTTTGGCTTCCAAGCTGCTTTTTTCGTTTCTCTCTTTTTTCTTTTTTCCCCCTCTATAATGGAAAGGAACATAATGTTCTTATAATGGAAGAAACAGATTTCTCCCATTGATCAGAATTGATTTTTTTTCTACACTGGAAAATTCGCTGTCTTCAGTAACACAATTAAAAGAATGTTGTTATCTTTAGAGCTTCAGTTTTCCTGCTTGATTTTTTTTCTGAGTGCTGTCTTGTGGACAGATCACTCTGTAACATGAACCAACACCTTCTACCATGAGCTACAATAATTTTGTTGTTCAGTGAATGTTGGATTTTTTTTTTTTTTTTAACTCTAGATAGGTCTTGTTTTGTGCATTGTATTACAGAATTGAACACTGATGTGGTGTTTTGAGAAGGTGATTTAGAACAGCTGTTGTGTTTGAAGGACCACAGAGCCATTGTGGTGGTTTTACTCGGGTGGGCGGCTGAGCTCCACCACAACCACTCTCTCACTCCCCCTCCTCAAAGAGGAACGGGGAGAAAATACGATGGAAAGGGCTCAAGGGTTGAGATAAGGACAGGGAGATCGCAGTCATTATCATGACGGGCAAAACAGACTCAGCGTAGGGAGATAGTAAGATTTATTGCCTATTACTAACAAGCTAGAGAAGCGAGAAACAAAGGAAAGAAACCAAAAGCACCTTCCCCCCCAGCCACCCTCTTCCACTCCCTCCCCCCCGAGCAGCGCAGGGGAAGAGGGGAATGGGGGTTATGGTCAGTCTATGGCACTTCTCTGCCACTCCTTCTCGGTCACTCTCGTCCCCTGTGCTGTGGGGTCCCTCCCACGGGATGCAGTCCTTGGTGAACTGATCCGGCGTGGGCTGCCCACAGGCAGCAGCTCTTCAAGAACTGCTCCAGACGTGGGTCCATACCACGGGGTCCGTCCCTCAGGAGCGAACTGCTCCAACCTGGGTCCCCCACGGGCAGCAGCTCCTGCCAGCTCACCTGCTCCTGCGTGGGCTCCTCTCCATGGGCTACAGGTCCGGCCCGGAATCTGCTCCGGCAGGGGTCTTCCACAGGCCGCAGCCTCCGTCGGTGCAGGTCCACCTGCTCCACCGTGGTCTCCTCCACGGGCTGCAGGGTGGAACCCTGCTCCACCGTGGTACTCCATGGGCTGCAGGGGGACAACTTGCTTCACCATGGTCCTCACCACGGGCCGCAGGGGACTTCTGCTCCGGCGCCTGGAGCACCTCTCCTCCTCCTTCTTCACTGACCTTGGTGCCTGCAAGGCTGTTGCAGGGCTGTTCCTCACTCCTCTCACTCTCCCAGCTGCTGTATGGTGCAGTGTTTTTTTTTCCCTGACTTAAATATGCTCTCATAGACGTGCAAACAACGTCACTTATTGGCTCAGCTCTGGTCAGCAGTGGGGCCCTTACCAAACATGGGGCAGCTTCTAGATTCTTCTCACAGAAGCCACCCCTATGGCCCCCTGCTACCAAAACCTTGCCATGTAAATCCACTACAGCCATCTGAAGACCTTTGCTGCACCATGTGATCATCTGAGCGTTTCCGAAGTGAGGGATAAAATATTTTCATTTGTAGTAAAGGGTAAAAGACATCAATTATGTTTTCTATACTAGTAACGCCTAATGCAGAACATGTCCTGATGTGAGTAAAGTGGTGGTTCTACTCTTTGAGAAACAGCATAGAGAATAAGGAAAAAAGAAAAAGAAAAACCTGACCTTTTGCCAATGATAATGCGTTCATGGTTCTGTTTGTACAGCTTAAAATGCAGTGACTTTATGAAATCCTTTCATATGAGTGACACATGTCAGATGAAGCTCTTAAGGGATATTTGGCATCATATATACCACAATTACATGTTTGATTGCGCAGAATATAGTATGAAATGATGACAGTGGCATCTATTAGTGTTGAAAGTTTTACAGATTTTCTAGAGCTGTCATCCTGTGGTGTCCTAAGTCTTTTGTCTTCGGTTCCCTTTCTGACTGTCATAAATTCCTTTTAGCTTCACTCCTTGGATGTCTGTTTTCAAGTTGTATAGTGAATGTAATATTAAATCATAAAGCTCTGTATATGGTTCCCATATGGCCAGTAAAATCTCAGGCTACCATATTTGACCTACAGGCATTTAGAACTGACTTGTGCATTTCTGTACCAGCTGCTGATCACAGGCAACCAGCAGCAGTATCTTCCTGTCCTACCAGCTAATGTAATACAGTTTGCTCTCATGTTCATGAGTGTGCCAGAAACAGGTATCAGCACCAGAATTCACGTGACCTTTTTGCATCTCTGTGATTAAATGTTTTTCTGTTCAGCAAAGAAACCTTAAAGGCCAGACTGATTTACCAGTATGCCATAAAATGACAATTATTAGTGTGTGAAAAAATGTCGTAACTAAAATAAAATCGAAGAACATACCTCTTAATTTTTGAGGGAAAGATGTAAGCGTGCATATATGGATTTGTATATCAGAAGATAAATCTGAAGCAATCCTTCGCAGAGTTGCTGATGTTTGCTTTGTCTTCTGTCATCATCATTTGCTATTTACATTTTAAACAACTGCATAAGTATTTGTCATTTTCCAGTATGCTGTGAAATACAATCAGTCTCCATCAAGCAAAAAGGAAGTAGACCGTTGGACTGCTTTGGGGAACTATCAAGTCCTTGAACTGGAAAAATCTAGAAAAAGAAGGAATATCTCAGTACTGAATCTGAAATAACACACCAAACAGTTTATTTTTTATTACTGATTTTTAACTTGATGATTTGGCATCAGTGTCTGAGTAGTGATGGTTTCTTCATTTTTTCTGATGCATAGAGAATTTGACGTGTCTCAACCTTGAAAGAACGCTTTTAAAATCACCTCTCTTACCCAAAAAATGTTTTTGGGAGCTCTGATTGTTTTTTGAACAGTGAAGTTTCAGTTCAGTTCTCATGGCAAGCATCCAGACAACCTGTCTTCTGTCCTTTTTGCTTCTTAGCCGTCTGTCAGCAATATATTTCCAAGGCTTCAGTTAGATTGACATTCATGAGCAGAAGGTATGCATTTCACCTTCACCATGCCCTCCCCAAAATCAGCATGGTGTTGTGCCATATACATAATTTATCTCATCCCATGACAGTAAAACCACACAAGGATGTCTCTAGCTTTATCCAGGGTGACAAGAGAATGAATTTTTTCTGTCACTATTTCCATCACACTGCTTATCACTATGCAGATACTTTGTCCATGAAAATTGTCTGACCTGTTTGATAACCTTTTGCGGGACATTGACCAAACACCAAATTAAGGGGTATTTTAGAGCCCAGTCTTCTGCCATCCTTCATCTCAATTTGCTAAAATCTTCAGGGTATCAAATGGCAGACAACTGTGTCAAGATAAAGATGGTTTTGCTCACTGGTAGCACATAGATTTTTAAGAGCTAAATGGGGAAGCTTTGTATTTGTGTCTGTTAACTCACTGATTAACACCTATGCTATGATTGCCAACAGAGATAAAGAAATCTATTTTTAATCACCAGAAACTGATTATGAAAAGCAGGACATGATTCTACTTCCTCCGAGGTCAGAGGGGAAATGTTTTATTGACTACCTGGGGGCTGGTCTTCTCCCCAAAGCAGAAACCAGGTGAGATCACATACTTCAAACCATTCTCGAGACACACCTGTTGTGATTTTGGAAACCATGTTTACTCTCTGCCATACCACAGCACTTATGCAGAGCTTTGAAATTCAGTTTTTCAGAGAAAGGGAAATGAGTGATGTAAGCTCGGTGGGCAAGTGTTGTTTGTTTTACTTAACTTGTATACCAGTCCTGGAAGAGATACGGATGTAAACAGCGGCGCTGTCTTCCAAGCTTTCTTAGTCAAAGCGCGCAAACCAATTCCTGTTTCCCAGGAAACTAGTGGGTCACAATAATTGCTTAATTATTTCTGGATAGTAGATAGGAGTGTGAAACTCCTGAGCTCTGTCTCAGTCCTCTCACAGGGCTGTCACATGAAAAACAAAGATGTTGTATTTTGGTTTTCTTTAAAAATGAAAAATGTGCATCTTTAAAACATAGCTTGTGAATAGGACTATTTTTTCTATGATGGATAACAAAACCCCTGAAAATTCAATCTGAATTCAATCTGAAGCAGATTCTTTTGATTTTACACCAAAATAAAAGTGGAGAAAACATACAATTTTTAGATAATACATATTAACTTCAGTTGTGTAACAGTTACGAAAACATAACCACATGAAAAATTTATATTAAAAAAATAGAAATATGTTTCAGAAATTAGTTTCTGAAATCATTATTAATAGTTTTTTTTTTGTTCAAGATTCCTTTTTTTCTGATAGTTTTTGTGTGTGTGTGAATGAAACAGCTTGACAAACTGGTGTTCTTTTGTATGACTGAAATGCATGATTTTAAATGAAAGTGTATGTTTTTTTTCTGCATGTTGCTCATTGCATGATTAAATGTAACGTTGCTTTTCAATGGCAGTTAAAACTTAAAGAAAAAAACAAAGCAAACAAAACCTATTTCCTCTTGATAGTGTCTCACATTTGGATGGCTATTAGATTATTATTATCTCACTTTGGAAATTTCAATATTTCGTTGTAGGAGAAAAGTTAGTAAGCTGTTTTTGTAACTGGCGAATAAGGTGATCATTTTTAAGTACGTTTTTTAAGTTCTCACAGAGGTAAAAATAAATATGCATTTAACTGCAAAATAATTGAGAAGTATGATAGCACAGCAATTATTGAGAAAGTTTTGCTCAGATTATGATTCAATTATTATTAGTCAATTGCAAGAGAGGGTTTTGCAAATTGAACTACATTAAATAATTGTAGTACGAGTTTGTAAACCGTAGTTACAGCACCAACCACAATGCAGGAAATTTTATTGCTGGGAAAGTAAATACATAGTTATGCCTCAGTGGCTGTAAAATGTTTCTGTGCTATGACTGAGACAGTCCTATCTGAAAGCAACCATCTTCCTATTTTGGAGTTCAGTTAAGCCTGTATTATCTGCGATGGAGAGGAGAAAATGTCCCTAAGGTCACTTTCATCCTGTTGCATTAAATAGGAGGCCTATGAAAATGGATTAAGAATGGTACTTAAATTGCAAAAGCATCACTGCAAAGTGGATTGGAAGTGAAAATAGCTTTGGGTTCATATTCCAGTTATTGTGCCCATTAGACGTTATATTGGTTAAAAATAAAAAAGCCTACCAGTGAATTGTGGTGGATACATATGAGTCACTTATCTATTCTACTGCATTATGTATTATTCTAGTAGCATAGCATTAGCATTATTTGACTTGAAAATAACATTTTCTTCGATTCTCTGACATTTTAGTCAAGAAACGAAAAAATATTATCTGTACTTAGGCTGAAATAATATAGGTTTATTCCTTCCTATTAAGTTTTTTAACCAAATTTAAGGAGGAATACTTTTTACAAAATTCGCTAACAGCAATAGCAATATCAAATATACACAAAGATGAAATACAAATTTATAGGGAAGGTTGTCAATGGCAATTTTCTTCTCTGTTTGGAAATCTTCTGTAGTTTATTGTGGTAGAATGACCTGTTTCAACTTAATTTGTAGTTATTGTATTAAGTAGAGCGCTCTGAACATTATTAACAGAGCATTGGCAAACTGGAAAAACAGAGCAGTTCGGATTTTTCGCTGATGTATTTGACATTTTTAACTATGTTGCTGCCATTCTATAGGCATAAATTACAAGCAATTTGCTGTGGTGTATGGTGTGATGATCTGTAATGTGCTCATGCTGTGGGGTTCGCCTTGCAGCGGCACTGGGACCAATTCAGATGCAGCTCAACTCGAGGGGGCTGCTCTACAGGGCAGCCAGTGAGGTCCCTGTCATGGAACCAGGGCTGGCTGGGGACACAACCAGGAGAGGTTGTGCATACCAGAGGAAAGAAGCTTTCAGGGGCTGGTTCCTGGGGCTTGAGAGGCCAAGGAGAGGCTTGTAATTGGGGATTTCCATGGCAACAGGCTCGTGGGAGCTGCTAAGGCAAAAAGGGAAGGCAAACGCAAGGTGAAGGACAGAAAACGCCTGGGAGAGGTGGCGGGAGGATGCACTGATGAAAGCTGTCCTAAGCGCTTGTACGAGGTCTTGAAGAAGCCCATGGCTTTGTACCATGACACCCTGCTGGGGGCACATGGAAGGCTGGCAGAAGGGCTTGCTGGTGATGCAGAGGCGAGGAAGATGTCTGGAGGCCCGGGTGGACGTGCGGTGCTGCAAAAGGTGTGAAAATGCAAGGGGCTGAGGCTGTAGGAGCCAGCTGTGCCCCGTGCTGGAGGACTGAAGGCAGCTGCGATGCCCGTGTCTCCTTGGGAGCTGGGCCCATGGGCGGTGAGTGTCTTGCAGGCACTTGGGTAGAAAGCTTCAGTTTTACCTGGGAAAGAAATTGCCTTCAGTTCAGACTTGAAATGTAAAAGGTAAAGCACCACAGTGTGTCACTTGGTCGGTCCTATGTGGTGGACATCTGATGGAGTTGCTCTTTGAAGAGTACTAGGAATGTAAAATGTATTAATGTAAAAGATAATTTTTACCTGCTATTAATTATTTAAAAAGTGCTGATGAGGGAACAAAAAAGATTGAGTGCAGTAAGTGCAGAAGTTAAAGATTTCCCTGGAAAAGTTTAATATTTGATGCTGAGATTGTTTTTATGAGCAAACCTACAGTCACAGGGGGTATTAACTAAAATGGCCTGAGAAAGGTGTACGAGTGCCCTCCCCCCCCCCCCCCCCAGCTTCCTTGGAGCCAGCTGATTTTGCTTCTTGTTTTAAGTTATATTGAGTGGCTGTGGAAATATGCAGTACAGCTTGCTCCTCCTGCTCTTCCTCCTCCTAGGTGCGGGTTGTGTTTCTCTGTAATCATTGCAGCGATGGGCTTAGCCTCTGGGAGCGGAGTTTACCTCCGAAATTTATTTCTCTGTTTCCAATTTCACACTGTGAATTTCCTGAGCACGGTTGCCTGGATGGGGGTGGCTTGCTGTGGGCTTGCTGATAATGGAGGCCTCAGGGTGGTCGGGGAAGGAAGGGGAGATGTGCTGTTGCTCTTACAGCCAAGAAGGTGGCAGCCTGTGAGCAGCAGAGCCCTGGCTCCCTTTTGCCCCAGCTAACCCTCAGTCCTTAAAAAAGCTGCAGGGAGGTCACTTGTGGGGCGAGCCTGTAGCTGGCCTGGTGGTGGCCCTGCAGCCGGGGAGAGGCAGGCACCCCCTGGGTTTGGCCACTCTGGCACAGGACACACCAAGTCCTGCTTTGCACGTGTGAAAGGAAAAAAAACCCTCTTTGGGACTGGCTGATGCTGCTGATTTCACTGATTTCCTGCAGCGCTGTGGGGCACATGGGTGAAGGTGGGAATGCATGCAGCTGCCGTTTGCCTGAGGTGGCTGTTTGCCAGTGGTGTCCCACGCTTGGTGGCCGCTTGCCTGAGGCAGATGCTTGCCTGAGGCTCTGCAGTTTTCATTTGCCTGAGGTGCCGCACACGTGGTGGCTGTTTCCCTGAGGCTCCCCAGCATGTGGCAGCCGGTTGCCTGAGGTGGCTGATCGCCTGAAGCGCCCCGCACATGAGGAAGCCACTTCCCTGAGGCAGCTGGTGTGCTGGTTGTAATCCCTGAGAGGACACTGCTGACCTGGGGGGCGGTGAGAGGAAAACAGTGCTGCTGACATCAGAGAGCAGGAATTACAGTGCCAGCTGAGGTGAGCAGGCCAGCAAGGGGCAGCTCTGTGCCCTCTGCTGCCTGTTGTATGCGTAGGTGTGATGTGGCCCTCGAGACCAGAAGGCGGGAAGTGGCCCCAGGCTGGGGTGACTGATCTTTTGCCCTCCTGGGGAGAGCGTGAAGCTTCACGGAGGAGGACTGACTTGGCAGCTTTCCTTCCCAGACCTCAAGGTCCGTCTCTGTGAAAAGCTCAATATTAGGTTTTTCCACAAGTTCTACTGCAGATGGGAGTCGTCAGATGTACTGAAGGCTGCACAGAGAAGCAATACTATCTGCTAAGTAACACAGTTAGTGATGATATTAGGAAGGAGTGTTTCTCCCCGGGTACTGCCTGGCCAGGCTTTCTTTGCACTAACAGACTCCTTGGCATAAAAAGACTCATGTTTTTGTTGAACTAGTGAACAGAAATGCAGTGTGAAGAAGAGGAAGGCTGGGGAGGCAGCTGCAACAGCTGACACAGCCTGACGGAGGGAAATAATGCATGGCAGAAGTTAGAGAAGAAAAAAAATCCCTCTAAAATATACCTTTTATTTCAGGGCATGATTTAGCTAAGCACCCAAAAATAGAAAAAATGGGAATCTGGTGTTTTTTTGTTTTGTTATAGTTTTATGTCATGGAAAGAAATGAACTGCTCTGAAAAAAAATAGTATGTGTTTCTAACAGGCTTGTACTAAATTTGACAAGTTAGACTTGAATCAAGGTAATTTCTAGGGTGAGAAAGGAGTGAGGACTACCTCATAACAGTACAACAATTACAACCTTCAGAAGAAAAATAAAATAAAGCAATTTAACATAAAGGACATCAAATTAACACAACTTAAGAAAAAACATTGAAATATGCTTTGGAAGCACTGCTTTTTACAAATAACCCTTGTGTTTCTTGGTATCTGAAGATAAACAGGCATTTTGTTGAATGGAGACGGTGTTGTCATTTGCTAGTGGGTTATTTTAAATTTCAATCACAGGCAGAAAAAAGTTGTAAATAAATAACAGTGCAAGCTTATTTTTTGATCTTTTTTAGACCTAAGACTAGGCAGTGTTAAAGCTCTTTTAATGCTCAAGAAGGGAAGAAATCACTGAAGAGAGAATAAAGCATGAGGCTTCAGTGAATATGACAGTGGAGAGAGGAGGAGTAAAGGCATGTGTCCAGAAGGCCCTTGCAAGTTGGGAAAATGGTGATGGAGAAGAAGCTGGGAATAGATAACAGTGTAAGAGGCAATGACCAGACAGGAAATCACTGAAGGAAAGGTCAGGCGAGGAATGGTGCCGAGCATAACAGAGTCACAGGTGACTGAATCTCTTTTGTACTGGGTGAGAGAGTTGAATGTGGGTGTGCCATGCTTATTATTCCCTCAGTATTCCCCAAAATTCTAACTATAATGTCAGCCACGATGTCTTCACTTCTTTGATTAGCACAATATTTATAATCAGTTTGTTGCAGGCTTGTAAGCCAGGCTTGTCTCTGTTATCCAAGCTTGTTTTCCTCATGTGACTCATCAAGTCTGAATTTGCTTGTATGTGGGACTACTTTTGAAGACTTCTGCAAAATGTGATGGTTGGCTGCTTGGTTATTCTGCATCATTGGTATTGAGAGAACGATGCAGGAGCTTTCCAGCCTGTGTGCTTTAGCTATTCTTACTACTGTGAGCAACATAAAAGGGTAACTGATCTGTTTGGACAACGTAAAATTCTTATCGGAAAAATCTGAAAGCTCTTCATAGTGCAAAGGCTGCCTCACTATCATTTTCCAAGAAAGAGAGATAGCAACACTCCCACTGGGACAGGGGAAGATGGTGCCCTTCTGCTCTGCTGGGAATACTTCAATGCTCTCAGCTGGCAACGTGCTTTTTCTAGCTGTGAGAGGGACCTGCCTCCGCCAGCTCCTGGGGAGACATCAGAAATGCAGTTGCTGCATGCAGAATCTCAGTAAGTACGGCTAGATGAAAAAACAGGCAGGAATTAAACTCATCAGGCAGGAAATAAACTCATTTTAGTCTTTCATACACCTGGTCTAGTCTAATAACTGGGTAGCTTCATCTGAACTTGTGTGAGATTTTAAAAAAATCTCATTAATAAGCTACTGTTTCTGTGCATCTAGGTGGTCTCTGTGAATTGGCCAAACTTCATGGATGCCTCCGGGAGGGAAAATAAATGCTTTTAAATTATGGTAGCAACAATCATACAGTTGAGCTCTCTTTTATACGGTAGTAGTTGCTGGGTTGAACAGAGGCATTTCCTTCACTACAATAAACTCTAAAGTCTACTTCTGTTATCCATGTTGATAACAGTATTAGTTCATTTTTTTTTTTAATGTACGATCATGGGGAAAAAAAATAAGGCAGAACAATAAGAATTCTGTGATAATTGACTGGTTTGAGACAGCGTTGGTCTTGGTGATCATAAAAGGGAATAACCAGAGCAGGAATATGTGAAATTTGACATTTCTTTATTCTTAAAGAAAATAGGAGGTAGGGAGATGCAATATAAGCCAGAGCATATTATAATAGTGATTTTTTTTTTTTTTTTTTTTTTTAGAGCTCGTAGATTTCACCCTTGATGCACATTCTGAAGTGCCATAATGTGAACTCTCAGAATAGCAGAGGAATTTTCTGGGCATAGCTATGGGGAGTGGATACAGTTGTGGATGGCTGGTAATTTGGAGAGTACACTGAGAAACTGTATGTGGTCGTAAGCGTTAAGCACAACGGAGCAGAAAAGGTTTTTAGTTAGCTCATGCCCCAACTTCAGGTAGCAATTTGCTTTATTGCCCACAGGATCAATTGTAGAGATGACATAATCAAGGAAGCTTGCATTGCTGTCTGCATGCTGCTGAAATCTCTGCTTGTGTCTATAGTTAGATCAGTTTTCCAGCTTCCTGCAAATACAGGTCACTGTTTCACCTGGTGTTGCTTTATCATCTTTGAGAAAAGCATTGTTAACAGAAAGGCATCCCATCATCTGAAGACACTAGGGAGAGGGAACCTGCTGTTTCTTCTGTTATTTCAGTGGTTTATTCTTCCTTCTTACCTGAGTTTTGTTTTTCATCACTTTTTTTAGGTAATCTTGTTAATGTTATTCTGCAGGATTTAAGAGCCATGATACCAGTATATTTTCCTAAAAGAAAAAAATGTAATGAAAGCAGTTCTATTTTTTATTCTTTGCCCCTTGGTTTGTTTCCTAAAGCCTCTTTTGGGCATCCTGTCCAATTTTTCCAGTGTCCTTAAAATGTGACAAGAAGTCCATGTGCAGTATCTTGTTACAGGTCAGAACACTGCCTCAGAGATGAGCCGAAGCACTTGCTGGTCTCTGGTTATTTCTCTTCATGCAACCAAGGATCACACTGAAACTTAGGTAGAGTCACAGCTGTGTGAGACAATGCCCCCCCTCTATAAGTGTGGGTGGCAACCTTTTCATGGGTTTATAACTTTATGTTGGGATGTACTACAAATTTCTTTTTTTTTTTTTTTTTACATTAGCAGCTTATTAAGCATCTGGGTCCATTCTGAACGAATGTCCTCTCTTCACTGTTTATCATTCTGATTGTGTTTGATGGTAGTTTTATTTGCAGGGATGTAATATTTATGTTCAGACTGTAAATAGAGTGGGACTGGTTCCTATTAAGTCATGATTACCCTAAAACAAACAAACAAAAAACTTTTCCCTTTCTTCTTATTTTCAGCACTTAATGTAATTTAGTCAGTTTTTAATCCATTAACTATATACTTTAGGGCTTTAAAAAACTTAGAGAATTCTGAGAATATTACATTTCTGTTCTTGCCTTTATCAGCCAAACTTGTAATCCCATCAAAGAATGAGACTTCTTTGACTCTGCAGGAACTGCTTATGGAAAATTGGCTACAAAGACATCTGGAACAGCTCTTCTGCTCGAGAATTAAAACAATGTGGAAAACAATGTAAGTAGAAGAGACTTTAAACAAAGTGTAACTTTCTCAGTCCTTTAGTGTTTTCAGATATATTTGCTGGTTAATGGCGTCATCATTTCGAATTGTACTGTATGTGTTTAAAGGATGTTGCAGTTTAAAGAACATTGTATGACACTTTTGCCAGCTTCATGGGTCAGGGCCTTTTGGCCGTTTTTTTTTTTTTTTTTTTTCCAGATCTTGGGGTTAAGAGTAGTACGTGGCACCAAAATGACTTGTTTTCAGTAAAACCATTTCCCCTGCAAAATATAAGTTCATATTTTTAACAAAACGGATGCTGTTTCACTGCATCACTGTTTCATACCTCATGATGTTGAAAAATCAGAATGTTGAGTAAACTTGTTTCATTTGTAAATATTTTTCCTGTCTGTTAAACAGTTGAAGGCTCAAACTTACCTGAACTTGCATTTTAGTTTTTGTATTCTCATAAGTCTTTTCTTTACGAGTATTGGAGAAAATTGAGAACCTCTTAAGAAATAAGTTAACAAGTTTTGGGTTTGTTAAAACCCACGTATATGTAGTAAAACGAAACAAAAAGCCATAACTACTACATTCTACAACATAAAGGAATTCAAGCAAGTATGGGAGGCAGAAAGCACAGTCATAAGGTAACCGTTCTCTTGCCTGCATACCTATTTAATATTGAGGTAAGTATAACATGAATTTAAATCTCCTATCCCTGTTGTCCCTCAAGCAATTAGCAGATACTTCAGATTAAAATTACTGAGTATGCACAGACAATACAAAGTCAACATCAGAGTAGCAATGGTTTTACTGTTTATTTTGCATGTCTTTGTTCATGTGATTTATTAATTGTGATTTTTGTCACTTGCATTTCTTTTACTTGCTTCTATTTGGCTTATTTTTCCCTGTGCAGTGGTAAGTACCTAGAATGCTATCATAGGTAGTTCTGTTGCCCACTGAATACTTTCTTCTGAGATCAGTGTGCTTCAGCTGTGTAACTGTCAGAGACATGTGCTGCCACCCTCGTTGTGCAGAGGAAATCACCTATTTCAGTCACTTTTTCCATGTTTATCAGGGCATGGCTGTCTTTCACAGAAATCTGGTATTCCTGGACACACTATAGCTTTAGCATTGGTGTAATGAAACACAAAATGGAAAATGGGAAAAGTAATTAACATGCAAGTTGATCATCTCCAATGTCTGGAAATGGATTATTTTCTCCTTTGAGAATGTTTTTGCTAGAAAACCAAAATGATACAGAGAATGAGTGGCAAAAAGTTATCAGCTTATCATACTAGAAATAAGGGCAAGAAATAAACACTTCCAAGCTCTAGAAAAGCCTCTTTCGCCTTTAGCATGAAGTCTCTCCCTTCGATACCTAGGAGCAAATATTTCATCATATATAAATATTTGTATGCATTTTAGATTTATGAGAAATGAATGAAAGAAGAATAAGACATTCGAGTGAACACTAGCGTTTACTTTAGCAGAAAATTGGCGATGTGAAATACCTCCTGTTTAAGTCGTTTCTTCCTGCATACTGACACTAAACATCTTCCTTGATTCTGCACAGCCCCAAGAGCTGTTTCTTACCCAGCACAGCACTTGAGCACATCCTTACCTCTAAGTGGTTATATAAGTTTGCTGAGATACATGAGGTGTATTAGTGAACCTAGAGAAATGACAAAAGTGCTTTGTTAATTCCAGGATAGAATATTTGTAACTCTGTAGGATGAAGTCTTTCTCCCTTTTAGTGCTTTTTTTAGTTTAGCCATTATAACATAGACTTCACTGATTTCTCATGGGACTTTATGTTTTATTGGATTAAAACCAAACATGATGATGATTTTCCTTTCTAGAGAAAAGTAACAATACATGTAGGAAAGTATTGTCACTAGTTTTCCAGGCGAAGAGGGACACCAAGGGAATTATTAGTCTGCACATCAACTCTAACACCTGCTTGCAACTAGTGTTTTTCTAATGCATGCAGGTCTAATTCTGCTGTGCACTTTTTGGCAACGCTGTAGGTACAATTGTGGCTCAGTGACTGCCTGACATTGCAGGTTCAAGCCTTATTTGCACACACTAGCCAAAGCCCAATCTCTTTTCAGTGTTGATGTTCTAGCAATTGTATTACTGTACTAGATGTGATAGGACTATCATTTGTGCTAAATGTGGTAGGTGGCAGACCTATGGTATGCCAAGTGGTATCTCAGTATGGCAAAATATGGCATTAGCTAGAAATGTCTTAGCTTTACATGTCATATTAACGTAGTCATACTGTTTCTGGTGGCCAAGCAAGCTCATTCAGAGGCCTCTTGTCTTGGCATTGCTGCATCCTTAGACGCCAAGATAAAATGGGTTCCTAAGGGGTATAACGTTAGCCAGAAGCTACATACCATTACATTACATTACAGTTACACATGTTTTTGCAACTTTTTTTTTTTCACCTGTATGGTGGCACAAAGAAAGGAGTGGAGATGAATGAAAGAAGGTCTGGTCTTCCCATTTCACAGGCTGAGGTATGGAAAAATCAGCCCAAGGCAACAGATAATGTTGTACTCAGACTTGTAGATCTGAAAGTGGAAGACTTCTGAGTCACAAGTTGTCATCGTGGCCACTGCCTTGACTTCTGCATTGGAGAGCATTTGCTGCCTCTCACACAGCTGGAATGAGTTGAACTGAAACAGTTTACTTTTACTGGACCACACCTTCCCAGGCTGATGCACTGCAAGTCGGGCTTTGTGGAGTGCTGCTAGGTTAGATTACAAAAGAATTGCACCTGACAAGGTTAAGTGGTCTAGAAATGACTTTGGGTTCACAGAATGGCACAGAAGGTAAACGTTCTCTACAAAATAGCTCAGAATTCTATGGTAAATTTGGTAAGAGAATGCAACTTACTCTGTTGTTTTGGAATAGTCCATAAACCTGCCAAAAGCAGCACTTCCTTTTAATCTCTGGCTTTTTCCATGAAGACTTGTTTTCTTGACTGCTTTACAGGTATCAGTGGACAATCAAAAGTTGGTGGTCCAGGTGGTTGTTAGAATCTGCAGTTGGTATATAGGAAAATAGCTTGTATAGGGAGGAGACCGTATCTCAGAATGGATGGTGAAGTACGTTCGTAAGTTTCACTAGCTTAGAGTCCAGTGCTGACTCTGGAGGTGGTCTGATCCTGCTGCTTTCAGTCCTGTTTAGAAACAAATGGGCAGGAATTAAAGCTGGTGACATGAGTCAAACATCTCTGTTAATAGTGTGCTATTGACAAATGTTCTCAGGAAATGAAGCAATAAAAGTTTTGAGGTTGAGACCACACAATTACCTTGGGATTGGCAGAATAGACTTCAGACTGATTGACCATGTATGCCATATCTGTTTCGTAGATTACAGTGTCAGTGTTTTATAATGCTGATTCTTATCAGTGAAAAAGAGACTAAGAAGTGTAGGTGATCCTCGTATAGCTTTATGTAAGGGACTTCAGAAGGCTTGTGAAGTGTTACAGGCTGAAATTTAGAAAAGGTTTTGAATCTAAAGTTCAAAGGCTTCTTTGACCCCTATAATAAACACACGTTATTTCAGGTAAGATGAATTAAGCTGGAGAAAAGGGAGCAAAGAGATCAGAACACACTGCGAGCTATCTTCTATCAGTGCTTGTTCTCTGTAACTCTATTTCAGTTAATGCAGGTATATCAGCTGAAGACCACTGGAGCTAGCAAAAGAATACAGACCCCTGTGGCTTCAGGCTTGTATTTAGAAATGGGAAACATATTCTTTAGAATCAGTTGTTTTTCCTTTCAACTTCTTTAAAATTCAAGATGCTTTATGATTATCTGACATGAATATTTTAAAGCAATTTTAAGAAGAAACAGAAAGACGTGACTAATGTCCCAGCATGTACTTAACTTAGCATATGGTTTATGTTTCCTTGGGGTTTCTTTATTAGCTCAAGAAGGGAGATAGTAGTAATTCTGTGTATACAGAATTCAGAAGGTTTAAATTCAGTCTTTTTAGAAGTCAAAGTATAGAATAGTTTGTTTAGTAGTCTCTTCCCGTATAGCTGGCAAGACTGCTTTCTTTTTTTTTTTCTTCAACAAGTCAGTGAAAATTGAAATAGGCTGTAGTGAGCCAAACTATAAAACATATATGGACATTTATTGATAGCAGTCCCTGTGCTCTACTCAATCACAAAGATAATAGAAATGCTTCACAATATAACCTGAAGATTTTTTTCTGACCCTTTGCCATTTAGGAATTGCCCAGCCTGTGTGGTAGATGTTCATTTATCTTTCCTATTTCTCTGTAGGCTTTATATTACTTTTTTTTTTTTTGTATATAACATAGTACCCTTTATGTGTATAATGGAGATTTTTGACAGTTTCATATATATTGAAATCTTTCCATGGGGAAATGATTTAGTATAATGGGTTTTATGTTGTTAGGATCAAAATCGAGCATATACTTTTGATCTGATTTGTAACTAGCCCCATGAAAAGAATTCTCCCCAGAATGTCAAAAACCTATGTTGGAAGTCTGTATCTTCTTACTTCTTTAATTCTGGACACAGACTTTTCGCTGGAAGGGGGAGCTAGAGAATTCTATTACTTACAGCATCTTTTAGGAGGATAGTATTTAATTTTTGCTAAAGGAGTTGAGTTTTGCAATATGTACTAGATTGAAAGAGTAAAAGAAGAAGGAAACTTCAAGGTCGGTGAATGTGTTGTTACCCAGTGCTGTGGGTGACAGGCTGACTTTACAAGTCTGATGGTCTAGGTTGCACTGAGAACACCATGAACATTGTGTTGTCTGTGAAGGGTCAGGCTGACCTCATGTGACCACATGTAGGTAGGTAAAGGGTACTGCTCTTCTTCAGGCAAGATTAGAGCATGGCATCAAAAAAAGAAAAAATACATACATATCTTTTTTCCTGAGAACTGCTAACACAAATGCTTCTACTCTTTGCTCGTAAATTGTGCTATATTGCCTGCAATCCAGAGAGGATCCAGAAGGAAAAGTAAAACTTTTCCTGACGATTCCCAAGGTAGTGCAAAGTACTGCTATAGTGGGAAAAAGGCTGGATTTTGCCACCATGGTCTTACCACTTTCTGGGCTTAATGTCTGCAAGAGGTCTGATGTGTCTGATTGCTTGGTCCTGCTGTTGCATCACTTGAATAAATGAAAGTTCTTGTATTTCACATGCTGACCCTTGAAAAGATCAGGAAAAAAGGACTGATTTCAGCAAGTAAATGACAGGACAGATTGGATGAAAAGTCTGGCTCTATTTTCTTTTTTCAGTTTTTCCAGTTGTCATCGGGGAGGGAAGCGGTTGCGTGAGGAGGATTGGCCAATGAAACAAATTCTTTGCTTGTTTTTTATTCTCAGCCTCCACAAATGTAGGTGTAACCTCTCCACTTCAATTATTTTGGCTTTCTTCTAGCAATGGGGAGTGGTATTTTTGGTATTTCTTGGCATTTTTACCACTTAGCTGCTTTATTTCTGGCAGAAAAATGTTAGAAGCTTACTTAGTCCTTTCCAGGCATCTGCTGCTGAAGTAGCAGAATTGTTTATTACTATTGCTGAAACATAGAGTAAAGGAGACTTACACCAGGATCTGTGCATAATTGGAGATCTGTGAAGGGACAGAACCTTGAGGAACACAGGGACACAGTTGTGCCTCCTTGACCTCATGGAGAGTGTTAGTTCTGCCCTTGTACTTGAGACTGAGTAACAGCAAGATAACTGAAGCATGTTCTTAGCAGCAGCATGAAACAAATGCTGCAGTGAATTAAACTTGGAACAGAAACACATGGACTGACGGCAAGTCTGCTGTGGTTTTTAAAATGTGTTTATAACACTTGAGAGCAGTTGACTGTAAATGCAGGAATACACTTTGATGTTTAAATTGTGATGTGCTTCCCACCTGCTTTGCCTGCCAGCTCTGGTTCTGTAGCCATGCACCCCTGGTGACCACTGCTCTGGGAGCAGTGTCTCCCTATGCCAGCTGAGGACTGGGGGCTAAGGAAGGGCAGGGGGCCGATAGAGAAAACGGGAGTGGAGCACTGCCTAGCATTCAGCACAGGGACAGAAGCCCCTGGCATTACAGTCCACACATATGAGGATCATCATTTTTGCAACAGAGGTGAGTTTAAAACTAGGCCATCTCCCTCCATCCGACTCAGTCTTCTCTGTCTTTTAAACTGTGTTCACAGTCTATGACACTTGTCACTGTATGAGTAGTCAGAGCAAACTTGTTAGAGTGGGGTGTTTTTAACTGGGAGAAAGAACTGGTTACTTCGGAACCATCTGAGAGTTTAATCCTCTTGTGTAAGTTTAGTAGTCTTAAGAACCGATAGCAGGATTCCTCAGTGGAGTGGTGAGTTGTGGAAACTGAAACTACAAATCCTGGACTATGGCACACAAACTCTAATATCAATGGTGCTGATATAAACACCTTGAACATCTAGAAGCTGAATTTAGCAAACACAACTCTGACCACCCCCTCCCCTCTTTCCCCCCAAACAAAAACACCATCAAACAAAAAAGCCATAGTATGAACAAGGTGGGTGATGAAGTAATAGAGTTACTCTTGGACCCTGAGGTGTCCTAAAAATTTTACTTGTGTTAATGCTTTGTGATTAGCTATGTAGGTGTACCAGAAGAAGATTTCTAAGGGGTGCCATATTACCCTGTTGCCTTTTTGTCCTTTGCACTTGGAGTTATATTTTTCTCCCCCAGGGTAAGATAGCTGTACACCCCAGTCTTATCAGTGCTTAAATATATACTTGATTCTGTGCAAAGATTTAATTGCTTGCCCAACTGTTTGCAGTACCAGACCCTTAATACCTGTCAACTTTTCATGCACTGACTCTACCCCCAGTGCTTCAGAGAGTTTAAGGCATCCCATGGTGGGTTAATCTCTTTCTGCTCCAGCTGTTGGTTATTAGAAGTAAAAGGGAAAAGAGATTTGTTCAGGTTAGATTAAAAGAGAGAAGGACAACATAAGAGAGAGACAGAAGAGAAAAACAAGAAAGGCATTTCAGGTGGTAGAAGCACCTTACATGGTCAGACTTGTCGTCATAAAACAGATGCCTGCAAAACATGAAGCATTTTGTGGTTAGGCAGAGAATTGGGAGGGACGAGACGACGTTGATAGAGGGAAAAAAAAAAAAAAGGAAAATCCAGCATTGGAGGTATGGGGTATTATGAAATATTAATTCACTTATAGTCTGATGTGTGAATCTAGTCTAATTTTCTGTCCTCAGAATGAAAGTGACGTTGGTGCTGGTTATTTTTCTGTGATAAAGGAGCAAGCTTAAATGAGGAAGGGTTATCTCTCTTATTTTTCATTTTTCCTCCTGAAATATTGGTATATCAGTATGATCTCAGCATGCATTTGGATTTCCCCTGAAGCCCTTTACTTTATGTAGTATAACCTAAGAACTATCTACTTGTATATAATATATACTGTGTGGTATATGTTAAAATGTGATGCTATAAAAACATTTAAATCTTGAATTTTATTGCGTTAGATTAACAATTTAGGATTTCTTTGTCAATATCTCAAAGCCAAAGCCCACCTACTCTTTCTTACTGTCATTTTTAGCTGTCATGTTGGTTGTTTCTGCTAGGGAACTTGGCGGAAGATGAGGTATATGCTTTCTTCTCAGTGACAAGTATTTGGGGTTCTGGCTCTAAAAGTCAATCTAGATCGGGATCTGACTCAAAAGCTTGTCAAACTCGCTTGTAATGGTAAAAGCATTCCATTTCATGTTGTCGACTTTTTATTACTCTGCATCACAAAAGGAGTCCACTTCAAATCTCCCATGCTCCTGAGACGAATTAAATTGGCTGAGTTCTGGTTTGATGTACTATTTGCTCTCTGTTTGCTAGATGGATCCAAACTGTTGTTGTCTTTTATCCTCTGAAAGAAGTTAAGGTGAAAAAATAAGTGAATGTGCTTTTTGATAATGAGCTGGAGGAAACTGTATGTTGCATGACAACAGAAAGCAATCACAGGAAAGAACAATTTCTCCCCACTCAAAGAAACCTCAAAAAAAGAAGTTTTCATTAAAGGGAGAATCATCTATAATCTTAATTTATTTGTCCTCTTCCAATGTAGAGCTTTCATCAGCAGCCTTCTTCATCCTATTTTTTTCCAAAACAAGAATTAGCATATAATAAGTTAATAACATCATCATTATTATACATTAAGATGAATCATTGGGTCAACCACTCGGATGTAAACATTGCTTGGCTTTGAGAAAAATGTTCATTTTTTCTTTCAGAAAATCAGTGGCCAAAGAAACAATCTGCTGGTCAGTGTGTTCCTGACTTCTGGGTAGGACAGTCTTGCTTTGCTAAGGCTGACAAACTGGTCTCAGCATATTGAAAGGTGGTTCAATGTGATGACAGCTGGGAAGTG
This sequence comes from Anser cygnoides, assembly GCF_040182565.1. NCBI lineage: Eukaryota > Metazoa > Chordata > Aves > Anseriformes > Anatidae > Anser > Anser cygnoides. The sequence continues at coordinate 27,172,359 of NC_089879.1, read as the reverse complement.
ATACAAAGTTTAGAAAACATTCTCTGTGAATGAAGGTTGAAGAAATGAAGCTTGTTTCTGCTAAAGAGGGCTGGCACATGATAGGAGTTGTGGGGGCATGGATTATTTACAATTTACAGAGTGGGAAAATACGACTAATATGAAACACAAATCGGGCTTCTGGAGAGACTCATTTAATGCCCTCGTTCTCTCCCTCCATTTTGTGACAGCCCCTGGCTATTGCTTAATGGATGCACTTCTACTAATTTTATAGAAGAAATTCACCTGAATTAGAGCTGAAGTTGATGATGATGTGTTTACCCCTTCTTTTAGCCCTTCGTGTGCTTAGGTGGGAAAGCTCTTAAAATATATAGAGTATTTGAATATCTCAAGCCTCCCCTCTTCTCTCTCTAAGCTGACAGAGGTGCAAAAGATGACACGCAAGTTCCACACCCAAACAAGAGCTGCCATAATTTGGCTGACAAGTACATGCCAAGACTACCTTTTTTTCTCTTCATTCAGAAATTGGTTACCATTTAGTGGTTCAGTAACTAGCTTTAAAAAGTCACGAATATATTTTTTTCTGATTCAAAAATTGGACACTGAGCCAGGTGTCCTCCGAAGGCTTTAGGAAACCTGAATTCTAAGGAGGTAGCTGAGACACTCAAGACAAGACACTTCTTGACTTAATGTCAAGACATTAAAAGTTCCCTGCGTTAGACTTCTCTGACTTAAATATTTAAGTCTACCTTTACTCTCATGACTTTGGTCTTAAATTTGTCCTTCTAGTCTTCAGGAGAACATTCTCCCATTTCCCTGAAAGACAGAACCTGCCTTATGAGATTTCTATGCATAACTTCAAGCAATTTACATAGAAATGTCAAGGTAAAGCTTGCAATTGCTTTACCTTGGGGGCTCACATATGGTAAACAAGATACAACAGGAGCTGGGTCGTAAAATATGAGTGTTCATGAGCTCCAATAAGGATTTTCTTTCTCACTAGTAAAAGTAAAAGACTTTGTTTAAATTAATAATCTTATTAATTGCTATCTGGCATAAAATGGCAGCTGTAGAATGTGCTGAGAATTGAAGATAACCTACTTGATCTGTTGTAAATCAAAGTAATATTAAAAATCTGTCTATTTTTCCAAGTAATTAAGCAATGGTGATCAAAGCTCAATAGTTTTCTTGGAGATAAACGATAGCTTTGGAAATTAATGGTGTGAGGTGAAAGCAAGGACCATTAGCTGTAACAAATTGTTAAGAATCCAGAAAACACACTGGGCTGAGTCCTTCAGTTTGTTTTATGATTATTATATACTGCCTTTTCCTTGACATTTTTTTAGAAAACAAATGGTTATTTATACATGCTAAATAGTATAAATCCTCACGAATTAACATTTTGATAGTATAGAGCTCAATAAGGAGTAGGTTCAAGTTCCAGCCATGGTCAGCCTTTGAGAACAACCGCGACTGTTACTGGTGCTGCTACCTACAGACTCTGCTTCTCACTCTTTTCACCACGTGTGCCAGGATGCTTTTTTTTTTTTTTCTTGTCATGCTGCTTTCACTCATGAAATTACTCCTACAATGCGATTAAAGCAAACCAAGCTTGTGGTGTTTGCAGGATCAAGTCCCATTGCTGCCTTAGTGCCTGGTAAAAGAAACACGTCATCCCTTTTACTCTACTTTTGCACACCAGGAGAGACATTTCTGACATAATTTATTTTCTTTTTAAGAATTGCCCTTAGTCAGTAGTGTTTTCAGGACTGATGGTGGACAGCGAAAGTATCTCAGCAGAAGCTGGTCACCTGGCTCTTTGCAGCTCTCTGGGAGCAATAGAATTTACTGGGTCTTCTGAAGATTGTGTTCTTCAGACTCTGAGTTTAACCTGTTGACTCACTGCAGTCAACAGTGTAACTACTATCAAGTTCTCCACTGCAAAATCAAGATGAAAGCTCTTTCTCTATCTCTTTCTCTTTTTTCTTACAATAGCACAAATCAGAAGTAATTTAGGTGAAATCAATGAAACTACATCTCAGAGAGGTGATTCAAAACCAAGCTATTTGCCAATTCATGCTTCACTTACTCTACCACACTTCACCATGGGAATACTCTTGTTTCAATTAGGCATGCTGTAAGAGAAATTGAGATTTTGAAACTGTTTTTGAAAGATTTTACTGAAGTTTTGTCTGTGGGAGGTAGACAAACATCCTTTGTTCCTTTTTTTTTTTGTCTAGGTCATAACTGGACACAAATGCTTGACAGTGCTTGCACTAACCTTCTTTTTTTAGACATTCCTTTACACTGACAGCTAGAGACAGTTTTAATAACTCACTAATAGCCAGAACATCAACAGATGCTAGTGTGAAAGATGCAAGTATCTCTAATATTAAGATCTGCTTTTCACCTAAAAATGCTGAACTCATAAGTCCAGTTTATTTCTGCTGTGCATAGACAGAAAGCTTTGTTTCTAAATTTTTGAGAAATTAAAGAAAATTTATTATATTTAATAATAAATTAAAATAATTTAAATATTTTAAATAATTAATTTTTATTTTTAATAATTATTTTTTTAAATAATTAAAATAATTTTTAAAATAATTTTAAAATGTTTCTTGACTACTTCTTTAAAGCTATGATTCTATTTGAAGGCCAGAATAAATCACTAAACTCATCACTAATTGTTTCCTCCGTGACATGCAACCAAGCACTTTGAGAAGTCAGGTGGATGGATTGGAGCATCTATTTTTCCTTTCTTCCTGAATGAATTTTTCATTGCAATTTCTGTTTCTTTGTATTTTGGTTGAAGGTTGAGATGATGGAAACAGTCTGTATATTTTTCTTACTGAAAACCAGCCAACAAAAACAAAACCTCTTTTATTTTAGTAAATATTACCTTTGTTGCTGATCTTTAAATGTATTAGTGGAACAGATCACAGATTTTCCAGAACTTGAAGATGGTACAGAAGTCATGTTTTTCTGCAATAGGTTGCACAGTACACAGTGGGATCCTGCAAACATTTAAGAATATGAATACTTGTAACTAAAAATGCTGAAAGCCTGGAAGCAAAGGCTGGTCGTCTTCTCTTTGATTGCAGTGTGGATTTCAGTCTGACTAATAATCACATAGATTTATATGCTATGTGGTTTTTATTGTACATTTCTTAGTATGTTATTTTGCGCATGCTGTTTTGTGTCAGTCAATCCTGTCAAATGTCCCCATGAAGATGTAATTTATGTTCCTCGCGGCATTGTAATGCAGCATATGGGAATTGCTGAGAGGTTTAACAAGAGTGTGTTGGAACTGTCTGGAATCACAGAAAAAATCGGTAGCATTTTACTTGAGGTTTGTAATCCATTTGTAAAAGCCTACATGCTGTCATCCTGTACGTTTTAACAGGAATGAAAAGCTGAGCCAAATTGGAAGTTGCTTTGTGGTGCTGATAGGGCAGAAGCGAAAAGCTCAGGGATGTCTGCATGAGTCCTGAGTCAGGTGCCCTATTAGTGTGATCTGGGGTGAATTGGGTAACGTCCGCCTCCCCATGGGACGCTGCACGGTCTTGCTGCTCTATTTGCTGTAGGCATTGATAGTAGTTCTGCAGAAGTCCGCAGAAGCAACAGCAACGTGCAGCAAAACAAATTGTCTGTAGTAAAAGCAAACCTCAATCTCGCATCAGTGTGGAACTCCAGTGTGGCACGTTTTCTTGCAAAATGAGAAATAATGAGGCCATGTGGAAGCCAGATACATCTGCATTGCAAGTACCTTACATTCTGCTGCCCTGTGCCAGGCAGGGAGTTAGAGTGCTTAACAAGTGCTGCAAGCGTTGGTCAAAATGCAGTGCTATAAACCAGCAGGGTTTCAGGAGCACAAGGAGCTTCCTTTTCTGTAGAGCAGAATAACACTGGGAGAGCCTGGATAGTACTAAATTCAAAGTTCTCTGACAAGAAAAAATACGTTACCCCTACACTTTTTTTCCTTCATCATAACTGCTTTATTACTTCAGTCCTGCCAGGTGTGGTGGCTGTGCTTGTTACACAGCTTCATAAAAAAACTGCTGTTTCTAAGCTATTCACTCTGGGCTACTCACATACATTTTGCATGGAATATTGCTCAGAGAAGACAAAATTTCCTTTAGAAAAAAAGAAAGAACATGCAGACATCTCTGTTCTGTCAGCAAGTCACTGAGTTCAATCAAGTGACCAAAAACTGAAGGTTAATGCAGCTGCTTTGGAATGTGTTGCCTTGTACAGAGACTCCAGCTGTCTACATACAGCGTCCTGTGTTACGTGGAGGCAAAATGCAGCAGAAAGAATCAGAGTGGTGCTGCTCTTGGCTTTATAAAGGCACCAATGCCCCCTAGCTGCTCCATCTGTCCCCAGACAAAGGAGTACCACTACCACTGCTGAGGTGGTCAAGAAACAAGTTGACTGGGAACGCTGCAGACTGCTTTGTAAAGGGGGTAACGTCTGCTCTTGTGCTACATAGACAGGGCTGAGCAGAACTGGTGCAGCTGCCTGTCAACTGGGTGAGAAACTTGAAGGTTGGTCAGTGAATGCTGGCACAGTCCTTCCTTCTGGTCCTGCGAGATTTAACTTTTCAACCCTCTAGACCAGTTGCATTTTGAGTACAGTTAGTTAGGCTGTTGTGTCACTCTTGGGCACAACTGCTTGGTCCAAAGCACCTTTGCATTTCTCAGTCACTGGAGCTATCTACAGTAACAGCTCCAGAGTGCATATACCACAGAAACACTTAGCTTCCCTTCCCTTCACCACAACAACCGTGTCATCTCTCGCCTCTTCTTGGAGTCGAATCAGAGATTCCAGCTCCTCTTGTCAAGCACCATAACACCTTCCCTTTTAGATTTTTCTCGACTTAGTGGGAAAGCAATGGAAGTGCTGCTGTGCCCCTGAACTATGTCTTGCAGTTGTTGCACAGTGAGGTGAGAGAAGAAAATGGAAGGTGGTTGTCAGAAACCTTGGCTGTGTGCAGTACATTGCTGACAATGAATGGGTTGTCTGTGAAATTTGTGATTTAAATACAGTTGAGATAATGTCTTGACTGCTGTGGTATCCACGCTGATGTGTGATGGTAAGACACATTTCATTTTGAAATTTGTAACTCTCTAGTACTGTCAGTAATATGCCACTTACTCAGACATTTGCTATGATGGGAAATGCAGAGGCAAATGTGCTTTGTTCCTCATACGTTATATTGGTATGAAATATAAAGATGAATTTATCCATCTCCTTCAAACCAAGTGGTTCTCTTGTTGAGTCTCACAGAATTCGTTTCCCACTGCCAAGTTTTACTGCAGCAGCTTCGGTATCAGGAACTTACTGCAAGGTATTATGTAGTTCTGACTTTCCTCAATTAAAAAAAAAAAAAAAAAGCAGTGGCTAGTCCTTCTGTTACTTGCAGTAAGTGAAATGAATGTTAGATGACAGTATTATGAAACAAAACCTCTTGAAATGGAGCAGTTGTGATTTGAATAACTGTTATTAGTGTCTAGGCTGCTAGAAATTTATGCTGTTACTTTAACTCCTATTAAAACCATAGAAACACATACTAAAACTATAGAGTAGAAATATTAGAACATGAATATCATATCCACACCAAGTAAGGCAATTTCCTTTCACTTGAGTCCCTGTATTTTCTGTATTGAACCAGAAATTTGCCTGTATATAATAGCTTTCAGCCTTGTCTACAACTAGCACTCATACAGAACTGCCATAGAAATGCTGGCAAATTCAATGTTGGGGTCAGACTGCTTGGGTTATAATAGGCAAAAGGACTGCTTGGCAGTTACTTTTCTAATTTTTACTCCTATGAGCCTCTGAAACTTTCCTCAGGACTGAGGGAAGAACAGGACTGAAAATATTTTAATTCCTTTTTTTGAATGAGGAATGCTATTGGTCTTTCCAAAAGCTTCATTAACTTTAAGTAAATGTTTGAAAGTTCTGTAGATCAGTGTTACAGAAATTGAAGTTTTTGTTTGAGTTGGAAAATTAGTGTGCTACTTTAGGTCATTGTGCAAATTCAAAGATGAAGGCAGTTTTTTTCATTTATTTTGCCTTTTTCCAGATGTATGCAAGTTCTAAGGCCTGTTGCTATTAAATCGATGATGACAGTAAAACTCTTTTTGATTGAATTAGGTCAAGAGCAGCTTCCTGTCTAGGAATGTCTGGCTACCAGACTTCAGGGAAAAAAAATCTATTTAGACCAGTTGCTTGTTTGTGTTGTTACAGCAAATATCAACAAAACCTCTAATTTAGCAATTTTGGGTAGGTTTGAACATTCATTTTATCCTTCCAAGTGATTATATTAGAAAGAAATTAGCGATTTTCCTTTATACTTGATGGGGACTTGTACACATCTTTGAGTCATCTAAGGTATTTCACAATTAGTAATCTGACAGGAACTTGCTTGTCAATGTTTGACTCTGGCTTCCCTGGCTGGAATCCGAACAACTTGAAAAGAAAAAGGTAGGGGCTGGAAACCCAAGATGCCATTTATGAGCATTTGGTTCCGATGGCTCTATGCTCGGGAGAGGCTTTTGGTAGTGCCTGCTCGCAGCAGATGGGAGTGCAGACTGGGGAGGGAGAGGAGGAAGCCCAGAGTCCCCGTGCTGGCTGCCTGTGCCTGATGCCATGAGCTGGCATTTGCATTATCTGATTATTGCAAATCATTACAGAGTGCAACTCTTCTTTGCTGCCTGGAATAACACTTCAACCTTGCTGTTATCTGCGACTCTTTCCAGAATTTTAAATCGGACTTCTGAATGTTATTTTAAATGTTAATTTTTGTGTTTTGAGATGCCTTGCCATCCCTCTTGACCCCTTTTTCCCCAGCACTACAATATTGTGCTGCTGATTGTGTTTTCCTCAGTTGAGTTGTTAGTTAACAGTTGCATATTTATAAGTGGTCTTTATGCTACAGGGAAGCTAAAAAGCTATGTTTGCTGTTTAGTCCACTGCCAGAAACTCAAAGAAACAAAGTCAACTCTGCGAGAATGCCATGGCAATCAACATGTTACCCAGGGAGGAATATTAGCCAGATTTATGACTGTATCGGTGGAAAAAATTGAGGGGATGTTACAGGCAAGTCAACGGAGGTGTTACCAGTGGTCCTGCATGGCAGGAACCCTGCCTTGGGCCAAAATGGCCTCAGTGGAACGCTGCTCCAAAGTTGTCAGGACAAAACTAGAGGTGATTGCTTCTCCCTCTGCGTGCAGCATCATTGCCCACTGCACAGCCTTCTGGGGTACTACGGGTAGCTGAGGCAGTCAGTGCTACTGGCTGTAGAAGTATCCAAGCTTTTCTCTGTTGGGGCAGGATGTTCACTTTTTGGGTCTGCTGTGCATCTGTGGCCCCCAGGCTGCCAACGTGCTTGAAGAAATAGTTGCAACGTGAGATATTTGTGGAAGATTTGATGGAAAGGGAAAGATAGCTTTGTAAAGGCCTTGAAAGTGAAGACAAGTAGCATACGTTTGTGCTAGGGAAGTGAGAGCAAGGAGAGGAAAAACAATGGCGTTCCTTAATTGCAGTGAGGAAGTCCCATACAGCAGGGCTTCACCTTTTCTTCCTGCATGACTGTATGGGAGATGGTGTGTCTTAGCCCCAGCATTGAGAACGACTACTTGCTGCACCCAGAGAACAGAACCACCCCCTGTGCCCACCCAGTAATAACCCACTGGTAAAGCCACAAGACAGTAATCTGTTTTCTGTTACCTCCCACATGAACCAGCAAACCATGTGTCGGGGCAAGGAGCATGTGGGAAGGTGCATACTGCTGCTGCTCTTACTGTCTGTGCTGGCGACACAGTTGGAATCAGCTGAAGTTCTGGTACAATAGGCTGGGCATACGGAGTTTGAGGGAAATACATTTTTACCCATTTAGACACTTTTAGTATAGATTCTGCTTAAGCAAATGCTGCATTTGGTAGTCCTGTGTTCTTGCTTCACAGCAACTGAAGTGATCAGTGGTTTCCTGGAATGCAGGAGGAGACTGCACAGAGAACTCTTTGCTTTATTAGCTAAATTAAACTTCTTCCCTGCCTACCTGACTGCACCTGCAGTGAAGTTTGCTAAGAAGGTTCTTCAGTAGTTACCTAGTACATGCTTGTGTCCAAAAGAAATGCCCTGCATAGGAAGGGGAAGAATTTATTTCTCAGTCTGTTTTAATTCGGATTCAGTTCCTCTACAGATTTTGTTTTGGGACCTGCACAAACAAATTCTTGGTGGCAGAAAAGATAAGTCTTTTATCTGAGGAGATAACACTGAAGTGTGGCATTAGCAAAAACTGACTGTATTAGGATAGTCAGCTGCGGGTAATATCCAGGGGTCAGAGACAGGCAGCTCCCAGCTTTTCGTTGAATGGGACACTTGGGGATAAGCTATGGGTGTGCAGGTTCTGCAGACAGGATCAGCATCTGCTGTTCTTTCAACTTGAATATATTTATTTTTGTCTTGTGAAGTGTGAGTGCATGTAACTACAGATCTTGCCTTGAACCTTTCTCCTTTTTATTTGAGAGTTGTGTTCTGTTTGCGTTGTTTTCAAGGGCATATGCTTTCAAAATGCTTTACTCAATGAATTAAATGATGTGAGCTGGAAGGATTGTTGACATAAAAGTTCACCAATGTATGCATTCTATTGTGATCTTGGTATGAATAGTGTTCATCAGCTCAAAAATCACTAAGTATATTGAATCTATCTTAAGAAAACAAAGACCCTTAAGTAGAAACCTTTTTTTTTTTTAAATAATCAAGAGGTTTAACAACTGTGGCATATAGCCTTTTTTTAATTGTCTGTAAATCTAAACTGATCAGTAGGTGAAATGGGACCCTTGATCCCTTGCACTGAAAGCTTCAAATGATTCTATACCCCGTTTTTTTTTTTTTTTTTTTTTTTTTTTTTTTTTTTTTTTACTGCACAGGCCAGCTTTGTAATTTCCTCAGTTATCTTTCTTTTCAGGCAGTTGTTTATTCTTTTCTTTTTTTTCCCTCCCCCCCCCCCCCCCCCCCCCCCAAACTTGTGTCCACCTCTCACAGCACCAGAGGCTGAGACAAATACTGATGTGCATCTAGAAGTGTAGGATGCAGCCCTGAAGCTCTTCACCCTCTTCTTGCTTGGATAACTCTTCAATTAATTTTCTCAAGTTATTTAACTCTAGGTGTAATCCTGAAGCATTACAGCATGAAGTCATTAGTCATGAGCAAAATCCTGGCATCCTCGTAGGCCCCAGATGTTAAAGCTCCTCCTGCTTAGAGAGCTGAAAGCTGCACTGTCACTGTTGAAAACTGCTTAGGACTTTGCTGCTTCTTGCACGTGCCATTTCTTTATCCCTCAAAAGTACCCAAGAAAACAGACCAGTTTGTTTATCCTTAACAAGCACCCAGTAAAACTTAAGACCCTTTTCTGGTGCTGATCTCTGCTTTCTTATGAGTGAAAAAGGAGAGATTTGTTAGTGTTTGTTGCTCTGTAATGCTGCCAAGGTGTATTTCAGATGGAGGAGGCATCTCAGATGATTGCAGAGGTTCTGTACAAGAACCTGTACTGTTTAAATCCTGGGACTGCAATGCCCAGGCTGAATACTGGAGGGTACGCTTACATTGCTTGTGGAGAGCGTGGTGGTTTTACCCTGCTGGGCAGCTGAACTCCACCACAGTCTCTCTCTCACTCCCCTTCCTCAAAGGGAAAGGGGGAGAAAATGGAATGGAAAGGGCTCAAGGGTTGAGACAAGGACAGGGAGACCACTCAACAATTATTGTCATGGGCAAAACAGATTCAGCACAGAGAGATCAATATGATTTGTTGCGTATTACTAACAGGCTAGAACAGTGAGAAACTCAAAGCAGACTGACAGTGCCTTCCCCCCACCCACTTTCTACGTCTTCCCCCTTCTCCTACATAGATAAACGAAAATGTTTGGAAGTTGGATTTACAGGTGTACTACTCTTAGGCGTGCTACAGTTATTACTTTATTTCCTGCTGAAGTACTGTAATGAAGAGTAAAGTTGTTACCATGCTTATTTTGAGGAACTAGGAAAACAGTAAATTTCAATTTATGATGTCTCGTTCTGATACCTTTTCTTTCCAGAGCCTTTATAACGGCCTAATAGCAGGGAGTAACTTTAAAGAGGGCTCAAGCTGGTTGAGGCTGCCAGAGCAGTGTAAAAGAGATGTAAAAAGACTTAAGAGTTCTTAAGAGTTTGTATACTATATGGTTTTCTTACATAATGCCATCTTGACCCCTTTTTCCTCACATCAATTTAGTCCATATCTGAGAAGTGAAGTGTTTCTGAAATACAAACTTGAGTTGGTTTAAAAAAAAACAAACAGAGATGTAAGCATCCAGGCTGAAAACAAGTACTGCTTTTATGATGTTGCTAATAAAAAACATATGAGAGGGGGGACTGAGAGACAAAGAAGAGTATATGTTAAACACAGTTCTCACCTGAAGCAGATACTGGTCTCAGGGGCTTTTTAAGACTAAAGATGGTAGTAATCCAACAGGGGGTTCTGGTCTTTAACATTTGATTTAAAGGCAAGATAAGCAGTTAAAACTAACAGCTGATAATCTTCCCTTAAAAAGTTATTGTTTACTTCCTTTTCTAGTAGCAGTAAAATAAATCCTGAGGAGAGAGGCATGGGTCATGTGCAGGGCCTTTTAGAGTGAGAGGGTGGTGAGTGCCAAAACTCACGCAGCTGGTGGCTTTCTCATTACTTCAAGTCACAATCTGCATTCATGAAACAGCCACTTCAACCTTGATTATGGAGTCACTGATAAATCCACAAAAGCTTATTTTTCTAATAGCATAAAGGTGCAAATTACATGCCTGAAGTCAATTGGCCATAGCATGGTGATGTTTTTTAATCACCATTCTACCCTGTCTTCAGTTAGTTTTGCCTGAAATTCCATCGCTGAGATGAGAAATATGCCAGTATTTTGCATATGACACCTTTCCAGCTTGGCCCTGGGCTCGTAGTTGACTGGAGTTTTTTAGTTAATTAGTGATATATAGAGTGATTCTTGTATATTCCACTGGAACTTAAACATGTGCAAAGTACATCACAGGAATCATGTAAAATCTGGTCACATGGGTCTTTCTAGTAAGTCAAGAATTTAACAATCCAGACAGATGCTAGTGAGATTTTCAAAATCATGTAGGTGTGTAGCTCCTGTTTCAAACTAGTTCTGAAAATCCCTTCAGTATTCGCCTGTCTCTTTCACACTTTTTCACTGTTTAAAATATGCCGTATGGGCTGTCATTTATACTTGGAAATTACTTGACCATACATACGCAGCATTAGCAGTGTTGGATGAGAGTGGATGAATAAAGATTGCAAATACCAATTAATTTGTAATTACATACGATACAGAGATTATTGGAGGCATTTTGAATTCATGCTGTGTTGGAGGACTTTATTTTTCATTATTTTGTTACTCCATTAGTCCGTGGAAGAAAAATAACTCCTGATGCAAGATGAAGCGCTGTGGTGCTTCTTATTTTTACCTAGTTATGGACTACATCTTAGGAGTGTAAAGGGAAAAACCAGTGCGTCATTGCCTTTGACAGAGCCAGAGTTAATCCTTGCTACAGGGAGCAGCTTTATGATTGAACCCAGTAAGAAATACCTTTGATAACTAGTGTGTGCTGTTTTAGTCTGTGACATTTAGTCATCTGAAAACATCAGGGCTGTGATAATAGAAAAATAAGCTTTAATTTTCATTTCTGATCCTTTCAATTATGCTGATACATCATCTTCTGGGAGTGTTTATAGGGTATAACTTAATCATATTCTTTCCACCTATGGATTAAACAATAGGTAAATTAAAGCTGAAACATCGAGGTGAAGTTGTCTTGGCTGTAACTAACTGAAATGATTGGGCAGTATCTACAATTATTATTATAACTATTATTTACATAACGGTAATGGTATCAAGAGCTTTGTTTATCAATTATAGTTCTATATTGTTCATATACTGAGAGAAACACATATGTTAATGATATATTCTCTCATGCTCTGTTTTTCCAATTTGCTGACTTAACCCCTACAAAACCCTATTAGTTGTGCTCTCAATGAATACTTATTGCACATTCACTTTATTTTGGCCTTTGTACTAGTGACAAAGGTTCCTGTAGTAGCACGTGTAAAACTAGGACATGGCAAATGGGGTGCCATATCTTTCTCTTACATATCTAGAATTAAAATACCAGCTCCATAGCTGGTGCAGCAAGATTAGATCTGTATTCTTTTACAATGCAAAAGTTCTAAGTGAAAAGTGATCAAACATCTCTGCAAAAGGACTGGAGAAACTACCAGTCAGGAGTTCACAGGTGTCACTAGATTCATGAAAATGGAGCCTGCAATTAATGCTGGTCATCAAATCCCGAATTTCACCACATCTGTTGCTACTTCTTGCTGCATGTATTGGGACCACAGGCTTACGGTTTTGAGATGTGACATAGGAAGGCACAACAGCAGCCTGTCTGTCATAATGTAACCTGTACATTTTTCTTGGCCACGTTTCCTGGTGTCTTGTATGTGCTTTTCCCATGTCTGCTGTTTTGGGAGACTGACAGAGGTACCTTCGGAGAGAAAACACTATTTTGGCATTGTGATGATTTTTTTTTTCTTTTTTTGTGTCCTTCTGAAGAGAAGCTGGAGCTGGAATTAATGTTGCCTAAAACACGAGCTGGCTTCGCTGGGTGAGATACCCAGGCCTTCCAGCAGCAGAGTCTATGGAGAATGGCATCTGTAGTTCCTGTTGCTGGTAGCATACCCGTTCATTACTTTGTTGTACTAAGCATAAATGGAAAATGTTGAGGCTGAAAAGTCTAAATGATTTTGGCACTGGTTTCTGCAGTATGCATGCATGTCATCTCTCTATAATGCTGTTGCTGCACAGACTGATACTTAAAAATGCTTCAGTGCTCGCGTCTGAATCAGTAATATGAAAGAAAGAAAGAAAATACAAACCTGTCATTTTCTGACCATACAGAGAGCGGCAAACAAACTGTGAGCTTGCTTGCATGCCTCATATAGAAGGTTGTGATGGAGTGATGTGCTTCCATTTCAATCCTCCCAGCCCTTAATACGCTCTAACAGCCACTGTTAAAACTGTGTTTTCCTCTTTTTAGACCTTGATTTCTTTTCTCTAATGGCTGTGCCTTTTGCTTCAGGGCAAGGGTTGCTTTATGGACTCTGCATTTTTAGTTTGTTTTCATTGTTTGTTTTTCTGCACTGCCTAGATGTAAAACATCAGTGTACAAATTGAGGGTAATAGTTTGATGAAAACTTGGTCCCAGAACACACTCCTTGTCCTTAGCTCTCTTTCCCTGCTCCACCCAAACACACCTAGGCTGGAGTGCTAACTGTAATCCTTGAAATAGAAGGAAAAACCTGAACTAAGATGCTGCTTAAAGCAATTAGTCAGCTGCATGCAGGTTCACTTTGAGAAATCCCTCCTGACAGTGAGTTGAACAGGGAGGTGCTAGTACCTCTGGGATAAAAAGCTCTTCTTTAGCTCGAGCAGGAGCTCTGCAGCCTTCTTGTCACCCAACACGGAGGGAATATTTCTGAGCAAGATTCTGGGAGTTCACTGACTTTCGGTTGGGACTGAACATGATAAATGCCTTCCTTACTTATTTCAATTTTATTGCACAGAAAAACATTTTATGCTTGAATTTTCTGGCACCTGTTCCCGTGGCTTTTAAGAAAAGGTAGTAACTCATTCTAGACCTTATTTAATGCTGATGAAAGTACTGGATTTTAAAGAAATTTCCCACAATCAGGTTGTTCCATGACAGTCTATTGTAGGGTCATGCATTGATATGAAGGACGGTATCTGCTCTTCGCTGCCAGTGTTGAATTAAATTCTGCCTTGTCATGGGGTAACAGTAGGTGAAAAGTTGATTATCCATTTTAGAAAAATAAAATTCTGGTGAAATGTTGAATCTTTTGAAATGAATGCGTAGCTCGTCATTAACTTGATTGAGGACGTGACTTCTCCATTGACACGCTGCTCCTGTCACAGGGTGTTAATGTGTGGGTTTCCACTGTTTCAAACTGACAAGGGATGTTTTTTGAGTAAGTACGATTGTCAGGTGCCGGCATCTAATTCCCTAATGAAAAGCTATCTGCAAAAACAATGGGAGGAGCCCTTATGACAAAAATCAAAGGCAAGTCTGGAGGATTATTTCCTTTCTCTTAAAAGATAAGCCATGTTATGGGGCTTGCTCCTAGTTTGTTTTGACTAGTGATTCTTCTCACCTTCAGTGGTAACTGGTATAAAAATTGGTATTATTTTGTATCTATTTGCATCATCTAAGGAAATGGCTGACAACGTTTGATGAAAGTTTTTTCCTTTTTTCCCCCTCTTTATGAATAATTTAAATTCCCTAATCAAAGCACTTTTTTTCTTCAGCTAGGTAATTCAGTTCCGCAACGAAGAATGGTACCACCTGTATACCATGCCATCATTAAAGTGTTCTTTAGTCCTGCCATTTGAATTTGGAAGGAAATCCATTCCCTGAAGGAATAAAAAGAGCAGGATTGGTGGCCAAAAAGTCAGGGTGAATTAGTCACCAGAAATATCTTTTATTCATGGAATTAATAAATAAGGGAGAACTGCAAAAGATATGCTGCTGGGTTTTGTCACAAAATGAAATAAAAGGAATTGAAAACCTGGCTTCCTGACAAAACATCACTTACACTTTTAACAATGCATATTTTAAAATCAAATGCAAAAACTGCTAATCAGTTTTGTGCTCTTCCGAGTTTGTTTGTGTCTTCTGTGGATATTTTTAGATCTGAAAGCTGTCTTTATGAGAATATCCACTGAGAGCTGGGCCCCTTGCAGTAAGTTTGGCCTGCAAAATCCGTTTCATTTGAAGTTGGTTTTGTGCTGCCATCCCTGGCTTGCTGGAGCAGTAAATTCACAGGTGGGATACCAAGTAAATAGGAATTTGAGCGTGAAGGATCATTAGAGATTCAGGCAGCCGTATTCTCCCTCTCTGTTATTAAATGCTACTTGTGTGGTGAAGTTTGTGTCCTCTGGCTTTAGAGGCTGGGCTGGCAGAAGAGAATTTGGCAGTTTCAAACAATCCCTAGCATTGAATGGGACAGTTTACTTTTTGTTTGCTCATTTTTTGTCTTTGCTTGAAAAGCAGCTGTCTGGATACTGCACATTTTGAATCCCTGTGGCCTGACCAAGCTTGTTCTGAGAAACAGGTGAGAGGAAAAAGAAGAGAAGGATTCTTTCTTTCCTTCTTTGCTAAAGCATACTAAAACAAACAAACAAAACAAAAAACCACCACCTCTAAAAAAAAAAACAACCTTAAACCATTAAAACCACTAAAGGTTTTGTTGTAAGAGTACTTTAAAAGCAGTTCACTAAGATGATAGACTTCTAGGACCCTGTGAAGTGTTACTTTTGGGCTGAGATACACGGGGGCTCAAGCAGTAAGAATGAATGCTTGCGCTCATGGATAGTATGGAAATCAGGACAGCTTATTCCCCTGCTACTTCAGGAGAACTCTTAGAGAGGATCAGAGGATCTAGGAACATTCACTCAAGTGTTCAAGTGAAACATGAAAGATCTCTAGGTTCAAAAGCTTGTACTGAAAGGAAGCTCTAACACATTTCAGTAATACCCTCAACTCTTTTTATTTTAAATTATACTACAGTACAGTTCTTTTTTTTTTTCTTTTTTTTTTTTTCCTGGAAGACAAACCGTAAGTTTGGTAGCATTAAAGTGGTTTAGAAATGTCATACATGGTATGCATAGTGATAAATTAATGTTTATTCTGTGCTTCCAATCTTGAAAGATTTGAAATGAGAAAAATGAAATTTTACAATTACAGGTTTATCCACTAGACGATGGCACCAGCATAGCATATGACTTCCTAACTATATTACTCTTAATCAGCTTCAGTTGAATTTAACAAGATAATCTCTGCAGTTGTTTTGTAAATATAGAAGGCAGTGAATTTGCTCTGGTCTGTGCTTGCGAAGCATCTACCCAGGCTCCAGCCTCCACTCATAATGGCTTTATTTTCTTCTTGTATCAGTTTGACCTGATGTAATTACAGTACCTTCAAAAGACTGTCTCCTCATTTTATGTGAGCAGGATGTGAATTAGACCTAAAACATAATTCAGAATAGATAGAATCCAAATTCAATACAACTACATAATTAACATTATCTTTGTATTCATGCAGAAAGGACTCTGTTCAGAATGAATTTCTATTATGCTACTGTTATCACAACAGTAAAGGTGAAATGCCACCTGTACTATCCATTACAGTTGTGGAATAGATGAGCTGTATTTTATTGTCAAAACATGAATCAGTTTTGCTGCCTGAAAAGGTACTGATCTGTTGTAATGAGGTTCTGTCGTTGGTATCTTGCTTTGGTAAGTACCACTGATGTGATCAGTGTCTCCACGCTCAGTTCACACATCTGCATGCCTTTCAGCTGTGAAACTTGGGACTATGCATTCTTTGATTACAAAACCAGCACCTTAGGTTTATTCACTGCCAGGCTGCAGGTGCACTAGTTGGTCAACAGACCTCAATTGTTTTCTTGCAAAAAGGCCTAATTCTTTCCGTGTTTGTAAGGGCTACGGCCACATAAAGGATGATCCAGTCCTTGCAGCGTAAGTTAGAGTTGATAAGTGGACTGTTACATACTTGCGAACTTCCAGATAGTATGTGGAATATGAGACAAAAAGTTGGTGACCAGGACCTGGCTTTTCTGGAGATAGTTCACATCTCCTACTATTTAATCAATGATTAATCATATGTTCCTCTTGTTATAACATATGAGATGGTTGCTTTTGTAGTGTTTGCCATTTAGCACGTACTTGATCTTACCCAAGGTCGGCATCCTGAGTTTGGGCTTTCCCTTCTGCAGCTGGGAGACATGGAGAAGTACAGGGTAGGTGTGGGTAGTGGCAGTGTTGTGGTGTGTGCTGGTATTAATTAGCATTCCCTTCTGTTTACTTCAGCTACATCAGAGGAAAAGTCAAGGGGATTTATACATCACTGGAGCCTGTGCCTGTTCATTTGCACTATTTTCTGCTCTCTTCTTACCAGATCCAGATAGCTACTGCTTAGAGTCCTGTGGGGATGAGCTCTGAACTGGCAGGGTTGTTCACCCATTTGTTAGCTTTCCTTCTGCCTCCTACTGCTTGGTGACAGAAAAGGCAGAATGCCTATGCAACTTGAAATTTAAGGCTAGTGCTTAAGATGCTAGTGAACAAACAGGTGGTATCTTTTGGCTCTTCCATTGCATTTTGAAATAAGGCTTTTGAGCAAAAAGTCTTCATTTCTGGTATTCTCAGGGTTACGGTACTCTAAAAAAATGTCTAGATGTATTTTAATGCTGTCAAATATTTGCCAGCTTCTAACTAACGCAATTTATTCTTTTGGCTTAAACCTGTGGTTATACTGCAAAGGTGTGAAATAAAGACGGACCTTGGCTGGGTGGGTCTATATACTGTGTCACAGAGAATTTTTGCTTGAATTATAAACAGAGAGAAGTATGGATTTTTGATAGAAAGGAATCTGCAATTTCAGCATCAGTGGAAGAAATGTGGCTGACTGTAAATGCAGACTAACGTTGATTTTGAAAGATATCCTCCACTGCTATTGGTTTCTACAGATCTGAGCTTCTAAGAAATGATACGGAGCTCATGATTCCTCCACTTTAAATCACCTTATCCATGTATAATTAAGGTGAAAAATCAGTTTAATAAAGTGAATTTAATGACCGAGTTTAAGCTTGGTGTCAGCTGGAAAAGTTACCGAGCTTCTTTTCTCTAGATTTGCATATAAGATTCTGAAGAGCACAGTCATCCATTTTCAGACTCTGAAATCCTAATTTTCCTATTACTATTTTATACAGAAGATCAAGCTTGAGAAAACACTCCTGCCAAAATTTGTTTTACATTTTGATTTCTGGAAAGAATACTCTACTGAAAATATTTTTCAACATTTTAAGTTATCATATCTGTTACTTTAAGAAGCTCTTGGCTGTAGTTAACCTTTTGGTTGATATGTATCTAACTCAGAATGCTCCCTTGATTGTTTGGCCCTCTGGTATTGGCTCAGCAGAATAAGGAAGAACCATTTCAGTTCATTTTCCTTAAGGGCGTGGATTTTTGTTTGCTTATCACTAAGTTATTAGTACTATTAATGTTTTTTGGCAGCAGCTGCAAGTACAGTGTATGGAAGGTTATTGTGTTCATTTTACTTTTCTGGGTTCTAGAGTATAATAGCTAATTTTCACAGCATAAGACCAATAATGGAGACGAGTATCACTGGAGAGGACAAAGTTTTCTGCTCATCCAAGTCTGCCACTGCCTGACCTGCTGGACATGGTCTCTGAATTAGTTTGTATGTGAGTTTTTAACACTGCTCTATGCAGAAGCCATTTTCTGTGTATAAATGAGAATAACAAAACAAACAAACAAAAAATGACAGCTCACAGACTACTTCTGTACAAGATTTTTAATGGGAAAAAATATGTATATTACAAATTTTCAGAAGCTGATTCCTGAAATTTCTCTTCAGTGCAAATGCCAGGTCACTTAAAATGTTGAGGAAAAACTTAATCGTGGCATATTGCTTATCAGTTTAATCTAGATCTAGTAATTATTTAACCCCTTAAGGAGCACAAGGGCATAAAAATAATTCAGCAACTACAGTAGAAATAATAGTTCATCTGAAGTTATCCAGTAAAAATGTTCTCATGTTTAATCACTCTGCTGTCTTACTAGTTCACATTGTGCATTTCTGGAAATGCTGTGCTGTTATTGTCCTGGTATGGAAGTGTTCACAGATACTCAAGTTAAAAGGAAAAAATACTCCAACCATTAGGAAGGACTAGGTGGTCCTTGGACAGTTAGGAAGGACCTTGCGCAGTAAACCATGAAACTGATCACGCGGTGATTTCTGCAGAACTGCCGCCCTCTGCCATTAAGTGCCCCATTTTCTAATCCAGAGTAGGACAGGAGTGCAAGGATTAGATGAACACACGTTTTTGTTTCCATGTTACTGCCATATGGTACACATCTTCAAAGTGCAACATCATTGTTCCTTACATGGTGGCTTTTCTAGCAGCAGGGGAAATGTCACCAAGAGACATCAGCTAAGCTCAAAGGAAGTGCAAAAGCACTTTAACAAAGGCAAATATTTTGTATCTGCCATCCTGTTTTAACCATATTTAAATGTGCATTTCAGATTGTTGGTACTTTATGCATCTCACATTATGTAGAAGTAGAAACTAAGTTAGTCCATTACAATGATTTATATTCCATCCAAGCAACACACACATCTTCTGATGAGATTGGGGACTGAAGCATATTAATGCGGTTGAAATGTTCCAGTTTCCAAAATAGAAAAAAAAAGTTCAGAGGAGTAAAACTAGAATAGCTAATATTACTATCTGTAGAAGTACAGTAAAAGGCAAGTGCTCTGCATCCATATTGCCTGCCACTGTGTTCTGTCTGTTTTTTATCAGCTGAGTTGTGCAAGATGCATCCGAGGAGAACCTGCAGGTTTTTAGTGATGTGCTCCTTTGGCTGATCTGGTTTTCTGTGTATGTAGCTTTGCCTAGTGGAAAGGCTCTTGGAATGCATCAGGAAAACAGATGTATTTCATTTGTGATTTCAGTGATTTCCATATATGAGAGGATCCTTAGAGATGTCTCTGCATGAAATGAATGCAGCTGCTCAGGTTGTTGCCCAAAAGAACAAACATACGGAAATTAAATGTGCCGCTAAGACGCTCTCATTTTCTGCTTATTCTCACTGATGTCAGCGTCCATCTGTCTGCCCAGCCCTGAACCTTCACTGTCGTTTACACAACTGCCTCTCCTCCAGCTTCTTGGTCCCCACTGCCAAATACTTGCAATACTCGCTCTTTCCATGTTCTGATAGATCACTACCCACTGGCTGAACATAAAGAAACCCCAAACGATTGCTCCCTCCCACACCAGTCTGTTGCTTAGTTCCCTGCTCTGCAGACTGGCGAGGGCTGGATACAGAACCGAATCCAAGCAGAAGTAGGTAAGTACCCTAGGGCTATATTCTTCTCCTCCATGCTGTATGGGCTGTCTCAGATCACAGTTTAAGATTTCAGACTGTTTTCTAAAGACACCACACAATTTTTCTATCCCTTTTATGTTGGAATGATGAAATTCAGAGTCGGACTAACGTGCATCCCTTGAAAAACCTCCTCTTCTAGCATGTTCCTGACCCCTCCTACACTGCCACTGTGTGAGAGGTTTATGAGTGCAGAAGTGGACCAGTGCGGGAAATAGTATCCAGACGGATTGAACCATGACCTGGAGGTTTCTTTTCGAGAATTTCATGTGTTTTTCTGAAGTGACCTGAGAATCGGGCCTGTTGTTGTGGTTTAGCCTGGCAGGCAGCTTAGCACCACGCATCCCCTTCACTCGCTCTCCCCCCAGTAGGATGGGGAAGAAAATAGAAAAGTGCAAGAACTCAGGGGTTGAGATAAGGACAGTTTCATAAAAAAGAGAGAAAATAGAATGAAACACAAAACCACCACCACACAGAATACCCAAAGCGAGTGATGCACAATGCAGTTGCACACCACCCATTCACCAATGCTTGTCCCTGAGCAGCAGCCCCCTGGCCAACTCCCCCAGTTCATTATTCAGCATGACCCATGTTGCACGGGACATCCCTTGGGGTCACCTGTCCTGGCCCTGTCCCCTCCCACCTCCTTGTGCACCCCCAGCGTGAACAGTCGAAAGTTCCTCGACTCAGTGAGAGCACTGTTCTGCGACAGTGAAAACATCAGGGTGTTGTCAGCATTTTTCTGTCCTAAATCCAAAACAGCACCACACCAGCTACAAGGAAGAAAATTAACTCTACCCTAGTGAAACCACGACACTTGTTTTTAGGGTTTGAAAGTTTCCTGTGCTTTTTTTTTTTTTTTTTTGTAAAGTGTTGTGCCTTGACTCCTCAGAGGGTGTCTGAAATCAATCCAAAGAAAACATGACCTCAGACGGTGACTTTAATCTGTGTACAGCTATTTTCTGATCTGTTCTTTGACCAGACTGGGGCTTGTCTATGCTGGTACAACAAGCATCGCCATGTATGTAAAGGCTGAAGGAGATGCTTTTTTTGCTGCTGTGCCCACGGGTTTCTGCTAGTGGGGACACAGTTGTATTTGTTGCTCTGACAAAGGAGGGTGCAGTGGTGGGAGGACCTGGCAAGGATCCCTTTATTCCTGTCTGTCTGTCCCTCCCTTCCTATGAGCTCTGCCAGATTTGTGTGGGTGCTGGGGGCACATCCCAAGGTTGCTGTGTGGAGGAGCAGGGCAAATGCTCCTCCAGCGCAGGCAGCGGCTCCAGCTGGGTCCAGCTGCTGCTGGTGTGTGTGGCCAGTGCCTTAACCAGAGTCATGATACAGGTGTGCGCTGCAGCAAGCACTGTCACTGGGATGGTGCTGGTGGTGTTCAGCTGGGAACGAGTAACGTTTTTGTATTTGTGGGAACTTTATGCTGTCTTTTGATACATCTGGCTGCTGGAGAGAGGATGGCAGCTTAGCGTGGGCTTTGATGTGTCTCAGAGAGGTATTTCTTTTTGTTCTTTTGCAGAGGAGGCTCTAGTGGTACAAAAGCATCACATTCTGGTTCCTGCACTAAATTCTGCCCTGTCCCTTCTGATGCAGCTAGGAATTCATTATGATTTAACCTTGAACCTGCAAGTTTTTATCTCGCTGAGAGGCTCGAACACTTGTAACTGAAAAATCTGTCACTTCCAATTCATCTGAGAAAGAACTGAAGCAATCCCCCAAGTTCACTTTTCTTTGCTAACTACTGAGTGTGAGTCGGTTAATGCAGACAGGTTCTCTCAACGAGGGACAGCAATGCTCTAGAGGGCAGGCTTGGCCTGTATTAGAAAGAAGCATTTCCAGCCCACATTCATGCAGCCCAAATATCGTTTCAACTACTTAGCTTTCTTTTTATTCATAAATCAGACAAATCAATAATTGTTTAAAATGTGAAGGCTTTAATTTGCTGGCATTACGTGAGAAGTAAAGGCAGCGTTAAATCAAAGATGCTACTGCAATGAGGTCATGGTGTCTCTGAATATGCAAGTTGCCTTTTCACTGGTGTGGGCTTTTCTTTCCCATTGGCATTAAGCAGGTTCTGTGTTGAAAATTAGAAAAGGTCAGCATCTAGAAATGCAGTTATGTAAAGTTTCTTCTTGGGCTGTTCACAGTTTCAGAGAATGCAACATCTTATGATCCCTCGTTAACTCTTATAAAAACTATTGTAAAGTGTTCTTCTGGGAGGTAGGTCTCTGATGGTCCCCTTAGCAGTGGGCTTTGTCACCTGGCCTCATCTTAGTTGGTGGTGAAAGATTTGGAGGTGGAATACATCGTCTGGTCCCACAAGCTCTGGGTTAGTACTTAGGCTGCCAGAGGGCTGGAAGGATTGAAAAAAAATAAAATTATCCAAGAGCTACGTTCACCGTGTTTGCAGTGAAAATATTCATGTGGTCTAAAATAGTACAAGTGCACTGTGATCAGTCGGTCAGTATGGCCTGCTTTTCCCTAGGGTCAGCTCAGGTCTGCTGTGGGCATACATCAGGCGTCACAACCCATGGGCAATATTCAGATGGACTTGATGGTGATGGAGGCTGGCGGCGCTTTGGTGTGGCGCAGGACAGACGGCAGTGCTCCTCGGGGAGCATGGGGCTGCTGATGCACTTCTCGGCACCTCCACACTTGGCTTAGGTGGGGCAGCACGCACCCAGTTGGCAAAATGAGTATCTTGAGTGAGTGATCCTGGAGAAAGGGGCCAGCAAGAAGGCCAAAGGAAGACGGCTTTTACTCAGAGTTTTGTGGTTCTCTTTATTTTCATCTCCCATATATGGTGGTGAGATAAAAAGGATAAGGAAAAGCTCTAGGTTGTTGAATATAATCTTATCTTTTTCTTTGATACTGGGCTGGTCAGTAAGGGTAAAGAATGATCTTTTTCTGTAGCTATGTGTGTAGCAGAGTGGGGACATCGGGAAAATAAAAAAAAGCCAAGACAGTGTATAATTTAACCATCAGTTTGAAATGTTTGCGTCCTAATTATGGTGTGTTTATATAGCAATTTTGCTGCCCCCACTTCTGTTATTATTGGTGGTGTTGTTTTATTTTTCCCCTCAGACCTTCACAGCTCCCCTCCTAAGGCATTCACAGTCTCTGGACATGGGGTGAAATGATTAATAGCCTGTACTGATTTTTTAGAATGAGGAGATACAGTAGGATGAAGCAGGGAACAGCAGACTTTCAATTTTCCATTATGTTTTCAGTCCTGGAGAGGTTGCTTGGAAATGACTATTTCCATTGGAATGTTCGTGAGTTTCTGAATATTAACAGCCTTTTCTTGTGTTTCTTCTACAGCTGATAAATGCTTCCATTTACATTTTTTTCTCCTGCTAAATTCTCATTTCTGTTAGGAACCGATCTTATTAAATGGGATTCTAAAACAAAGTGTCAGAAGAAATAGATTAGTTGTCTGTCTGTACAGAGGTACATGATTACCAAATGAGCTGTACATTAAAATGGTGGAGCAATGGGGCATGCAGATAGAGAAGATCATTTTTAAGGGATTTGTGAAATTTACAAAGCCAATTACTATTCTGCCAATGGAGAATTTTTCACTAAACATCCAGTAAAAGTTTAAATGCCCATTAATTAACGTTTAACTGATTCTTAATGGCAGTGAAGTCTAGTGACAGTATGACTTCAACATGAAAATGAGTCCAGTGCTGGCTCTGTGGAATGGGGAGATATATCACTGTTAATATGGTCGCCCATTTATTATGTTGGTGTCTTAATTCAGCTGCATTCAAGGGCAGCGAAGTGAGAATTTCATAATCAGTTTGGGTAGAAATTTAAATTAGAGGTGTGTCAGCATGGTGCTGGGCAGCAGCCTGAAGGTTGGGGAGGAAGGGATGGGGAGCTTCGGGAATGGGGAGCTGTGGGGTACAACTGGCCTGGGTGCGCCCAGCCACAAGCTGCATGAGCAACCCTGGCCCCGGACTGGGAAGGTGCCCCTGGTGAGGCTCCTGCCAGACCCAGTGCTGAGATCCCCTGTATGGCTCTGAACGGAGCAAAGTGTGTTCAGGTTTCTCCTCCTGACACCTCTTTGCTGTCATCCACACTGTTCGTGAACCCATAGGTAGAACCCAGAGACCTAACTGCCTGTCCTTATTCTAGCGCACCCCATCATGCTTCTCCAAACAAAATCCCTGTTGCTGACAAGAGGGTGCTTTGTCTCAGACAGGCCTGACTATTGCTTGCAGGAATGGGGAGAAGAGGGCAGTGCTCTGCCCTTCCACCTGGGTTTGAGCAGACCCTCGCGCTGCAGGTACAGGAGCAGATGCAAGCCAGAGCTCACCTTCCAGCAGCCACGGGTCTTGTAAAGGCATAGGATGCAAAGGTACTGGGCCAAGCAGTGCACTCAGTTGTATGGGGATTATCCCTATCAACACGAAATGACTTTTTTGGAGCTACAGTAATTTATGGAAAGCCAGGTTCTGCCTTCAGTTGTATGGCTCAGGAAGGAAAACTGTTTTAAAAATAAACTGCAAGATAAGATTTTTTTTTTCTGCCTGAGGTATTTTAACATATAAACTCTAGCATGTTACTTCAGAGGTACTGATGGCCTGGCATTCTGGTCTAGTCAGAATGATTTTCCACTCCTGACCTGACATCTGTAATTTCCAGTTATTTTTATTTCTAAGCTGCTGAGAAAAGAAGGCCCAGAATGAACCAAACTCTTTTCTCCACTCAGAAAAACAGGGCTGGGAGCAGGGAGAGTACTGAAACCTCCAAGTAATGATCTTGCAAAGTCATATCCTGTTGGGCCTTGAAATTGTGCCTCAACTACGAAGTTGAGGACCTGAAAAGGAATTCAGTTTTGCCCTGTGAACCAGTGTCCTGGCAGCTGTCAGCCCATTCCCTCTTGCCCATGGGGACAAGGTGTCAGCAGCCGTGGGCAGGAACAGAGCAGAGCAGAAGTCACAGCAGTAGGGGCGACTTGCAAATGCCTGTGTCCATTTTTACTGGGAAGTCTGTGAAGATGCCAAGGTAATGCAGAAACACAGCTGTTCCTCTCCTGACTTAGCAGTGGAGGTGTGAGAAGGCCAGTGTGACAGGCCTGGCTCTGCTCCTTTGTCCACAGCGCGGTTTGAACCTGGGGCTCTGACACCAGGAAGGGGTGTGCCAGTCTCTGTGGCTGCTTGCTCTGCCTGGTGTTTTCCTGCCACTCTCCCACTGGTTTCTGGGTGCTGTAGTTAAGTTTGCTTAACATATTAATACTATTAATATTTATCTGATATTTAACAAGTAAAGCCTGGGGTTTGTGTGGAACTTTATCCCATAGCAGAAGCCAGAACCCTGTGCGTTTCATGTTTTTGGTCTCTTCTCTTGCGTGTCTTAATTTTCCTCAGTTCCTGTGGTATGAAGAGGAAACCCCACACACCTAGAGCATCAGTGAGTTATCTTACTGCAGTTTTCCCCTGTTTAGAAATGAGTGTTAACTGCATCTTTAGATCAGCTATCCAAAATAGTCAACAACAAGAATTGTTTCAGTTTTCCTCTACTTTGTACATGTGGGCTGATTGTTAAATAACACTGAAAGAATGAGCACATCTGTATAAAATTCATTTTTACTGTGAAAGATGCATTGTTCATGTAAATGATGGTAGAACTGTATTGAGCACCTTTGATTCAAAGTACCATGCATGGATGCTTGAAATATGATCAGTAATTAATTCACCGATAGAGAAAGTGGAGGATTTCAGTATTACTGGTTAGTGTTCTGGAAAAGATGTTCAGAAGCTGAAGCTTAACTGTCTGTGATTTTTTTTTTCTTTTAAAGAGATTGCCTCTAAACCTTGCTTCTGAAATAGACAAAATGGTTTCAATGAATTAAGGCGGACCTTATTTTTCCTTTAGGTATGAAATAAACACAATCCGGCTGCCTCCTTGCTCTTGCATTTCCTCCTCGTTGTAGTATGTATGTTAATCTTGGTTTTCTGTGAGATATTTCTACAGTTTGAGTAATTTGCTTGTATGTAGTTTTGCCAAGGAGGTGTTCAGGAATCAAAAGCACGTTCTGAATCGTAGTGTAACAGGGCCTACATGTTGAAATTTTGACAATGAATATGATGTTTGTGTTCTCTGCCACTTTATTTTTGTGATATTTTAGGATACATTTCTTCTGGCATGTGCAAGATTGACACATTTATGTTTTAATAGAAGCTGAAATCCTTTGCAATCTCTTAACTCTACCACTGAGGTTTTACCCTGGACATAATTGTACTGAATATTCTTTTGAAGTCACAAAAATTTGCAACGGTGGCAATAGTTCACAAACTGTCCTGGGTATGTGGGGCTAAATAGATGTGAGAGGTGTGTTCTCAGTAGAGAACCACAGGATGTTTTTCTCTGTAAAACAAAAAGAAGAAATTGCAGGAAGTGATACAGAGTCTGTATTCAGTTTTCAGGTGAAGGACATGGAGAGAGACTGTGCTAAATGTTAGGGAAGAAACTATTTGTTTAGATACTTCTTGGAACAAATCTTTCACAACTCAATAGCTGAGAAAGACAAATAATTGTTAGATTTTTATTCAGAAGCTTTGAGATTTTCTGTAAAGCAAAGTGATGAATATTGTCCTGTAGCTGAGTAGCCAAAATGATAATACGTCTCCTTTGCTCTGCTTGAGCTATCTGAGGCAGCCTAAATACCTCAACCTCAACAGCTCCTAACATGCAAATTTTTAATATATATATTTAAGTTCACCATCCTTCCAAAGTGCTGGTACTCTGTGACACCAGATATGTGGAGCCAGCAGCTGGCCATGGAGGGACTGTAACATAGAGCTCTTGGATGCCCATGTTTTAAGCAGAGCACTGAAAAGGGAGAGCTCTACGAAAATAGTTTGAGAGCTGTAGAAAAATGCCTTACCAAAAGGTATCGTAGGGCTGTATTGAAAGGGTAGAGAGGTGATCTGATTCCTGTGCATCAGTCTTCACAGCAGGAAATAATAAGCATAAAAAGGCCGTTTACTCCTATGGATGAAGGTGCAAAAAAGATTACTGACTGGATGCTGAAGTCAAGCTGAAATAAGAAATTAGGGAAAGGTGTTAGAATATGTTACAGCAGGGGAGCTGGCCTGAACCCTGGGCCAGAGCTGCAGTTGGAGGGGTGGTTCTCTGCCAGCCAGAGCACAAGCGGTGAGCTTGCCACCAGGGGCATCTACGTGATGGCTGCACGAGCATTGTCCTCTGAGCTGAGAAAGCTGTGCCTCCACACTGCCCGCAGGGTGTGACTGCACTTCAGCCAGAAACAATGGCTGCTCATAGGGTCTTGGTTGGAAAAGGGGCTGTAATTCACTGCAGTAAAGATGTGTGGACCAGCTAAGAAAGAAGGGCACAATTAGGTGAAATCTCATCTCATTGGATTGTATTCTGCTGTTTAAGACTTGGAGCAATCTTACTCTGTATGGCTAAAACTAAGCTCTTTTTTAGCCCTGCCTTGGACTGCATTAATATAAAATCACAAATACGCTGGAGCTGAGCATTAGGTTATTTAATTTAACTGTGCTGTAAAGCCATCACTGCTCTACTTATAGAAATGGCAAATCTCTGATATTTTTTCAGTTTTTATTAACAAATACCTGAATGGAAATTAGTGATCAATCTTAATAAAAGAACTGATTATGTAATTCATATCAAGGCAGTTTTAATAAAATACTTAATCCTTAAATGTGCATAATTAGATTTACACGTTCATATCACTGCAATTAGAAGTTGGTATTTAAAGGGCACGCTTCTTGTTTCGCATGCTTTTAATCACTCTGCTCAAGTTTGCTTTTTCAAATTGCACAGTTAAGGTAAACATGCTTGTTTTTTTTTTTTTTTTCCCCAGGCATGTCATGTTTTTTCCTCTGGAATGAAATTTATATATTTATTTTGGCTTGTGTTAATCTGTAAAAGAGAAAAATAAATAAAGAGCTAATCCCATTCAGCAGTGGGAACTTTCAAACCTTTAAAAGAGTGGTGGGGGATAAACAATTTTTTTCCAACTGTTGAAATATTCTGGCAACGGCAATGCTCTGAATACAGCTTAAGCTTCCTCCCTTCCCAGCTGTGTGCCTTTGCTCCCTAAAGCAAAGACCTTACTACAGTCTCTAAAGAATAAAGTTCATGGACTATGGATTGCCTCGTCAGCTTCTGACCCTGCAGAGTCTTCTCCCTCCCCTTTGGCCAAATCTGCAAAAGTGCTTCTGTGAAAGGTGGTTGCGAAGTCAATGGGGTTACTTCTGAAATCAGAGAGAAGCACGCCTGTGATTTTTGCAAAACCCAAGTCTTGCAGTGGAAGATGCAATTGCAAGCTGTCTAAAGCAGGGTGAGCTGCACGTCCACCTGTGTGGTGCAGGTATCACAGCAACCTTGGCTTGGCTTTGGGGCACAAACTCTCAGTTCTGTAGGAAGGTTCCTCTGAGCAGGCAGCTGCTTCCACCTGCTTCTGTCTTCTGCAAGAAGACTGAATCCTCCCGCTGCCCTGGGTGTGTTATGCTTCCCTCTGCCTCCCTAAAAAACCGATTTTTTTCCTAAAGATGCCATTTAGCCTGCACTGTGTGTCTTCCTGCAGGAGTGCGTCTGGGAACTATTTGGTGAAAGTTTGTTATTATGCATGCCAAGTAGCCTGAGTTGGTAGACGTGCCTTGTAAGGCTGCGGCTTCGGAGCCCTGAACTTCTTTAGACATTTTAAAAAGACGGGGGGGGGGGGGGGGAGTTAAACTAGTGACTGGAAGGAGATTAATAATTCAGAACATTGAAATGAAAGATGAATATCAGACAAGCAATAAGTTAATGCTCGTGTTCTGCTGACCATACACGTTTCGGTATGAAATGCTTTCTCATCAGCTGGCAAAAATGCTAATGGCTGTAGTACCCCTGCAGTAGGGCTGCCCTCCTTAACTCAGGGAACCACTGAAAATAGGTTTATCTGTCTTTTTAGGAGCATCTATAAAATGGTATTTGCTTTGCCTATGACAGTAAAAATGAATTGAATATATGTATTTTTTTTTTCATTCTGGTCCTCTCTTCTGATCTCCACAGTTAACCTCTGGTTTCATGTGCTTAAAAGAATATTGGCTTTTTTTTTTTCTGTTTCCCTCTTGTCCTTTTTTCCTTTCTCTCTCTCTTTTTTTTTTTGTTTCAGTTCAATTTTCCTTAGTTTTTCTCCTTTTTTTCTTTTTTTTCCCCTGTTTTCCCTTTTTATTTTTTTTTCTTTTTCTCCCCTTCTTTTCTTTTTTCTTTCTGCTTTTAATTTTATTCCCTTTTTCCTCTCTAGTAGGTGGTGCGCAGTTTGTGTCCAGGTGGGGAATAAGCAGTCTGTTGTGGAGACACTAAAAGGCCCCTCTGCATCCAGGTGCATCTGTACCGCGTGTGAAGGCCAGCCAGGTACCACAGTCCATGGCCGATGGACAGAGAACAGGCGGCTACTTGGCTGCTGCTGGTTAGCCAGGTGCTGCAGAGGGCTGAGAGGTTGCAACCTGCTTAAAGTCACCCTCTAGTCCCTAGCTCAGAGCTGTGCTTTTGGATGTTGGTAGGAATAATGATTTTTCTGTTTTGATCCCGAGTGCACCTGGAACAATGCAGGTCAACTTCTCCCACCCACGACCTGCAGCAAAGTTCGTAAACTCTCTGGTTAAAGTTATCCAGCACAGTTGGTTTTGGCTGACCGTGTGCATCTGTGTGAGTGAAGCTAGAGAGAAAGATGGTGATTCAGGAGGAAAGAAGCCTGTCTGTTGTCACATGGTTCTGGAGTCACATTTTCCTCTTTCACAATCTCAGTTTGCTGCTGTTTACGGAGTGAGTTCTTGTTGCCAAACAAAAGGTGACTGCAAGGACATGAGAAAACAAGTCTAGGGAAAACTGGTGCTGCTCTTGGAAATGTATTATCTACTTAACTGTATTGTTTGTTGCTATGGGGCCTCAGGTAAGACTGCCCTATAGCAGCTCTTCAGTGCTCCTGCAACCCCAGCCTTGCCCCAAATGCTGGTAAGAAGTGGAGTAATGCATATTTCCCTGCCAGGTGGGAAGGGAGCACTGAGAGTGTTGATGAAGAAGGAGGAGCTCTGCTTGATTCATTCCCACATACATTGCCTAAACCCTGCATCCCGTGAGCAAAGCAGAGACTGGAATCTGTGATGCTTTTTTGCACGTTGACTCATCAAAAAAGAAGGGCCAGGACTTGAGGCTTTTGGACACTTTGTTACAAAACTCCTCTGGCCAAAGTGTACATGGAGGTGGGAGCAGCAGGGGAGAAGAGGGTGATGTGGTCCAAACCATTAGTTACTTCCTACCAGACTGAGTGGTCGTGATGCTTCCTCTGTAACTTGGTCCCATTCCTTTACAAACAGTGGTAGCAGATGTAATATTGACTAAGCACCAGTGTTAGCTTTATTTCGAGTATAATGTCACAGCACACACTGACAGCATGCTTAGTTTTTCGTACATACTCAGTTCTGAATATGACATTCTGAAGAACTGACATCAAACGTGTATCCAAAGTCAATATCTGTGTAATGTCCCAATGTCATTCTGCTGAAATGGTGCTGGTTATGTAGGTGCTTTGGATGTGAACAGCTTAGAATCACCAGATAGAGCGTGAGGTAGAGAATTGCAATTGAAAATTAAATATGCTGTGGGAGATGTTACATTTCATAGAAATGGGACTGTTCCAACACCTCTATTATACTTTGTAAGTCTGAAATAAAATGAAAAAGAAAGATCAATAGTGTGTTACTGGTATCTCCAGTATCGCATTGCATAAATTGCCTTTCTTGACCTAGGCAACATATGATGAGTCTGATAGGATTAAGTAGAATGAATTTGATGCACCTAATTCAAATCATAATGAACTTCATTCTACATTATGGTGAAATGAAAAGTTTGATAGATTTGGCAACCCTCTATTTACAGAAGGTTTCCAGAGTGGAACGAGCAGAGAACAGCATCGGAAACACAAATACCTGAACTAGAAATTGGTTCCTACATTAATGAGAAACAACTGCACGTTTTTGAGATAGTAAAGCTAGCAAGGAATTAACATTTGTGCCTTTACTTACTTGTAACTGCTGACAATATGATTGGCTAATTTATTCCTACAGATTTTTGTTACAGTGAAGCATCTTTTGAATGTAGTTCTACCTAGCTCTGCTTTTGCTGCAGGTGGGTGGAAGCCTTTTGTTCTTTCTCATCATTGGTTGTGAGTGATTATCACCACTTTAGAGGAATGCCAAAATGCAAGAACGGGAGTTACCAGTCAGTCATCACAAGTCAAATTCATTTCTTTGTAAAGAAGAGGAACTGTTTCAAGTAAAGACTGATGCCAAAATGGAAGTAACAGGTAAAAGTGTTCATGTAATTTATTCAAATAATGGGGTAATAACTTGCAAGTTATTCAACAGTTTTCTGACGTTTTCATTTACTTCATGTACCTTACCTGGCAAAGCATTTAGGAAGACATTTAATGAGAAGTATGTAAGTGGTCCTCCTAGGTTCAACAGGAAATCGTCCCTTAGGAATAGCAAATCCTAAACACGTTGTTAAATGTAGGGACATATTGGCACTAGTTACACATGATGAATTATGCAGTCTTCATTTTATTCAGTAGTGCAGTTGGAGAAATTTTCTGCAAGTTTTCAAATATTCCATGAGCAGGGCTGTGCAAATCATTCTAGAGAAGCTGTTACTGGGTGACGTGAAACAGATATGTTTCTGCTGCAATGGCAAAACATAAATCCCAGGGAAAGAGGAGAGAGACCTTTTTTGACTGAATAAAACATTTTATTCAACACTAAATATATATGTTTTAAAATTGGATATGCTAATGCTGGTCCCAGAATACCACTTCAAATTAAAACTTATAATGCTTCACTTAGAAAATGCTTTTTTTTTTTTTTATGATATGCCTATTGCACATGATGCAAATTTGCAAAAGTTTTGGTTTCCCCAAACTGCTTTCCAGAGAGAATGAGCTATTTATGTGAGAGAAGAACTTCTTTTCTCTGATCAGCATTTCTTCCATAGTTTGCTGTATATTGCAAATACCTAGCAAATGTTACACACAGTCTTTGTTTCATATCCACCGTTACATAAACACAGCTTTTCTACAAGTAGGCTGTACGGGATTGGCACCTGAACTCTGGTCATACGTGCTTATAGTAGTATGCGACTTGTGCTGTGTTTTTCCTTTCCCTAAACTGAAGACTATTTAAAGGAGGCTAAAGGTTTCAAGTTGGGTAGCCTAATTTCTACCTCATTTTTTTAACCTCATGTTTCCTACTGTCTGGCCACAGAAATGATTACCAGGAAAACTACTGGACAAAGGAATTTAGACAACAATTAGATAACATGAATCTGGTCTTACAGTGTCTTTATCTTCACATCACAAACAGGGTAGCTAAAACACAAATACTGAAAAGACTTGCTGCTGAAACCATTAGAAGCTGTTTGTCCAGGCTTCTCTCTGTTTCCCCCACATAGGGCTATACCTGGCTTTGATGTGACAGGCTGGCAAAATACAGTCGGTTCTTTAACTTTGCCTGTGCCTATTTCTCAGCTTTTACCAGAGGGCAGCATATGGCCTTCTGAGCTATAAATGCTTCAGGCTCTTCCATTTAGGATATTACAGTGATCATATTTTTTGATTGTGGAACCATGGCAATATATTGAAAACACACGTGCGCTTTGTCTTTCCTTACAACTGTCTAGGTTCAGGACACCTAGAGACAAATGATGTGGAAAAAGGCCTCTGTGTCCCTACTGGCACTGACTGTACAAGTAGAAAGATACATAGACAGAAGGTAAGAAAAGTCTCTCTTAATTTTTTAACTTCACTGATGTAAAGCCTAATGAAGTGATTTTAATTTATTTGGCTACCAGCAACAGTATTTAAATGAAGCACATAATTTGTTAAATACTAACAAATATGCTTCAGGCTGTAAAGCTAATGCAATTTTTTGCTTCACTGGTAGCCTTGGAGGCATTTGATTTCCCCTTGCCCAAGCTTCAACTTCATCTGTAAGCAGGCCATACCAGCAGATTTGATCAAGCTTTTTTTGTCACATTTTAAATTATGGCATTTTAATTTCTTCTTAAGCCTATTGGACCCTTCCTTGAGCCTCTTCCAAAACCCTTGCTGCCTGTCCATCTGCCACTTCAAACGTGTGTGTCTGTGCAGTAACTCTGAGTGAGCCATGCTCTCTGCTCAGCTCTTGTTCCCTTGAACACGCCAGCTGAATATACTTCGGCTGCTCATTTTGTTTCTCACGTTGCGTTCTGCTCAGGCAG
Source organism: Anser cygnoides (assembly GCF_040182565.1). Lineage (NCBI taxonomy): Eukaryota > Metazoa > Chordata > Aves > Anseriformes > Anatidae > Anser > Anser cygnoides. The sequence goes on along the minus strand of NC_089879.1, from coordinate 27,138,964 downwards.
TGGAGGAGTTCCTGAGAACTGAATACTGAAACCTCATCTAATCGTTCTGTCAAATAGAAACTTTAGGACCTTAGCACAGCTTTCATGGTGAATACTTGTATATAGCCCGCATCCAGTTTTTTTTCATCTTTTCTTGTCCTTGACCCTGTAATCTGTGATACGTAGAGCAGGCAGCATGGAGTTCTCTTGGAGCACTGCAAAGCTAAATGCTCACAGTGCTACACTTGCTACCTAGCTCACAGAAGAACATGAAATATTTGAAGACATAATGGGTTCTATGTATTATTTATTATTTAAGAGTATTTCGTGAAGGTTGTGTGGCTATTTTGGGGGAAGGAGGAAAGGCAGTATTGTTTGATTATTTTCCAGACAGAATGATGTATGAAGCTTCAGAGAGCTATTTTAACCATCTGATACACATAAAACTGGACTAAGAGGCAGTTTGAATGATATATTTTTTTTGGTGAGAATTCTCTTTTTGATACAAAGCCGCATAAATATTGGGGCCTTTTATAATGACTGTAGTTGTAGAGATTTTGATGGACATTCTTAATACATCAAAGCAAATTGCTATTATAGGGAAAAACGAAATGCTTGCCAGCTATAGAAAGCTGAAATGAATGTGCGTTTGTGGAGATGCTGAGAATGGTTGTTAGGAATCAAGGCCGGTGTTAAAAGACCAAAGAAATGTAGATTGTAATAACAGTGTTGAGTAAAAAATAAGAAGGTAACACTCCAAAATTTCAAGTAATATACAGAGCTAATATAATGCTCTTGCGGGAAGATTTTGCCAGGGAAAATGGAAAATATTCTTATTCCAGGTAGGGTGAGGAGAAACATTATTTGAATCACAAATCTTCTGGAAGAATGCTTATGTTCTCTGTCAGATATATGCAAATTAAACAGTATTTGAAATCTTTTCACTGGATTCTGCTGGATAGAACATGTCTCAAGGGCAATCCAAGGAAAGGGAACATTTGATAAACACACATGGCTCCAGGCAGAGCTCCGTGCATCCCCACAGAGCCATGATGCCAGTAAGCTTTCTGCTGTGCCACGCTTTTTTTCCCCTCTTTCTTTAGGCTCTGAATCAAATCCATTTGAAATCAGTGGGGTACTTTCTTTAGACTTCAAAGAGCTTTGGATCAAGTGTGGTGGTGGAAGTGCAGGTCAGGAAGTACTGATCTGAGCTGCATTGCCTTTTATCTTCCTTTTCCCTTATTTGCTTTAATTTCAGAAGGGAACATGCTATATTCTGTCCGTTCTCAAGCAGTCGTGGGCCATGAGCCACCAGAGCCTGACACCGTGTCATTGGGCTTTCAGGATAGGAAGGTGCACAATTCTTCTTCTGTTCTCCTGGCTCCCTCTCACCAGATGTTCTTTTCCTTTCTCATTACATGGTGCAGTGGAAGAAAGTACCTGGCATCTTAATAATATTAGTTTTATGATAATCTGGTCTTCAGCTGTGAGATGAACATCAGATGCTTACATGGTTTCTCTACCCACACACAGAGTGTTTGTGTGCATGTAAATTTATACTATAGTATTGCTGCTACAAAATTATTCAGAATTTAAAGGCAACTATGAGTGGGTATATATGTGACAGAGGCAGAAACAGATGATGTCCCCATTCTGCTAAAGGGATAGCTGCTATTGCGTAGCTTCCTTTTGCATCTGGCGGAAGGACAAAAGACTTCTTGAAATCCTGCTGCTGAAAACTGAATCAATTTTTGAGGAAAAATTATTCACTTAAACTTCTTCCCTCTGCATGCAGAAAGGGTGCATTTCCAGGCAGGCCCAGACAGGGCTATGGCCATTTGAAACCCAGGGGCAAAATATTCCATCCACTTCCCTCCCTGCTATTCTCCTTCCCAGTGTCCAGCTTCATGCCTTTTTCCCGCCCCTCCTTTCCCTTCACTTTCTGATAACTGAGCACAGAAAACCTTTTAACAGTGTATGCACCTGTCAGGGCAGGCTGGAGGAAAGAGATGCTGGAGTAGCTGTGATTTAGGGGTCAGATTCTTTGATCGGGGAGAACATGAGGCATAGCCAACCTCTCCCAAAGAGCAGAATAGGCAGGTTGGATTTTTCTCGTGGAAATTAGCAAAAATACTCTTCTAGAAAGAGCGTCTTACACTCTTCCAGCAAAATCTCTATTTTGCCGACTTGCAGTGTTTGCATTTGTGATGATCTTCCCATAGCAAAGAAATTCTGCTTCCGGCAACATTTTGCAGAATAAAATTCTTGTAATCCTCTTCTCTGGAAGACTGGAGAAAATACGCTCTGTAATGAAATGTTTTCTGAAGATGGAGTCTCAGATGCTCTTCACACCAGAAGAATGATTCCTAACTGACACCACAATGTGCATTTTGCAAAGCATGTTTACAGTTAGTAGTTAAATATATTAGTGAGATCACTGACATGACTGAAAAAATAATTTTCCCTCCCATCCTTTCCCCAAAATAAAAGGAACAAAAGCCTATATACTGTATAGAAACTACGTAAAGCCTCCAATATGTTGTACAGCAGATGTGGTCCTGTCAGATATGAAATTGAAAGAGGGTACCCCAGGAAAGTTTCATGTTAATTATTTAAAAAAGCATTGCTTGTGCATGATCTTTCCTGCTTCTGTCTACTCTTTACGCTGTCTCCTAATATTTGAGCTCTTGGCACCAGTCAGATGAGAGCTGGGGATTCCTGTAGAGTCCAGCACGAGCACTGACAGCCCCTGAGGGTGCCCAGGCGGACACTGTGTTGTGGGAGAGTGCTGCTGATATCCTCAGGTAAGAGCTGTGTTCCTTTACATGGTAAATCTGATGAATCTATGATCTGTACTGCATTTACGTATGCAAGAAGACCAACTAGGAGATGTGCTCATGTGTGATTATGTGACCACTCATTATTTTATTAACTGTGACCTCTCAGAATGGATTTATACATTCTGCCAAAGGAGAAAAGAGAAGAAATGTGAGTGTAGTGTTTAGCTGAACAGTGAAAGAAGCTGAACTGGAAAGAAAAACACATGGTTTTTGCTATTAAATGTGCTGGGAGTTTATGCAACAGATAGCTGATTACTTGGTAACTCTAGGATGTTACCGGTTTCCATGGTGGCAGACTATCAAGAAAAAATGTGAACTGGTATTTTCCACCGCTGCAGTTCAATAGCTTATTGAAATAGAAGAGTGTGCTCATGAATTGCATCTTGAGTTGGAGGCTGGAAAAGTTGGAAAATCTTCCCAAGTGACTTGCTGTTTGTGTCCAGAGATTTGGAAGGGATAGAGGATGAAGTAGTGCTGCCACGTTAGTTTTGTGCCAAAGGAGTTTCATACTGAGGACAGATCTACCAGGAGCACAGCGCTTTTGTGTACCAAGCTCTTTGTACTTGTACCTATGTTCATCGTGATTGCTCCCTTTGGTCTCTAGAGACTGAGACTCTGGAGACACTAGCAAGAAATATTTGTACAACACAGCCACCTTAACCTGAAAACTGGTCACTAGGAAAGAGGATACTGGACAAATATCATAAAGACACATGCATGTATTATTTTTTCTGTGTGTGTGTGAGCAGTGACCAATATTTTCAAATAATGATGTATTGAAATCTCATGGGAGAAAACAACGAAGTCGTTGATTAATCATGCAACAGCAGGGAACAAAGCAAGTATACAGAATCCCTAGGTATATTTGAATTTCATAAACAGGATTATATTCTTCTATGCAACTCTAATTCAAAGCTTTTGAAACATCCATATTAGAAGACACTAGCCTGGAGTAATAATGTGATTGATAAGATGAAAGAAAACTTTGAAAGAACTGGTATTCTCTGTGCTCAAACAGAAAAGGTGCTTTAGCGTTCTCAATAGGATTACAAGCTAGATACAGGCACAAAAGGCATGAGGGCCTTATTCTACTTCTGCTGTGTCTGGTGTACATAATTACACCTGCTCAGGGCAGGTTCAAATGAGGTACTCCATTGCCATCGCGTTTTACTCCCCTGCTGAGAGTCAGTGTTTTAAATTAAAACCCAAAGAAAGCTTATAAAGCCAGGGGGCTATGAGGAGAAACAAACACTGTGTGTTTTTGACCTAATGCAAATGAAATATTCTAATTCAGAGTCTGAATCTATAACCACAGTCAGATTGAACTTGACTAGAGAGAGTCCTCAGCTGTTAAGTGTATAAAGCTGTTTAGTTAAAGGCCACGTTCTGCCATGCTTCCTTAGCAATTCCAGTGCAGCCACCTCTGTTGTCATTCCCAGATAAGAGTGCTGGTATAGCTGCATCATTCTTGTTCCTGGAATGCTCAGACTGTTCAGAAGAAGAAAATCTATGTAGAGTTAGGGAAAAGAATTCCCAGCCCCTGTCAGGTAGTATCTGAAATGAGTATTGAAGCCAGAAGCACACCTATTCCCTAGTATCTCCCTCTTGTTAATTTGGTTTAATGTAATGGCAGCTGGCCTCATTGGCATGTGCATAGCCAGCCCTCTGTGAATGCCAACTTGCACCGCACATCTGACATCATTTTGGGAATAAAGCATTTAAAGAATGACACTGTTATTAGTTTGGAAGCAGAATTTGACTTTATATGTGTTCATATATATGATTCTATTTGTGAACTCTGTTCATATATATACACGTCTATTCCATTTGGATTACCTTTTACTGCATACTTTTAAATATTTGTCAATAGGTAGTTTAGGATGTGGGTATGATACAATGATCAAAGAATGTAGCATGCTGAAATTAAATAGGAACTTCTGCATGAAAGTAAATAAAATGATACATCTTTCATTTGAATTTTCACAGTTGGTTCTGTAATGGCAGGAAGAACAGCAGCGTAAGAAGCTTTCATAACAATGAATACCTACTTTTTTCCCTGGCCAGTGGAGTCTGTTATCCTGTAAGTGCATTCCCTTATTTTGGCTTTCCCTATTCCCCCTTAGATTTGTGTCACTGCTGGGACGAGACCCAAAATGCTATGGAGATTAATTGACCAAACTTCTTTATCTATTTTCTTCAAAGAACCATCATGTAAAAATGTTTTTACCTTTGTCAGCTGTCTTCACAAACAATATAATCCATTTATTTTCATTTTCTTAGCTGATTTAGGCTGTTATATATGTTAAGCCTTTCAGTAAATGAACTTAAAAAATTAATACTTTGCAGGTGAAAGATCTTACTTTTATTTTAATATCAACATATCTGGCTTACACAAGCCTTCTAAATGATTAGCAGCATATCTTAACAAGCCTGTTGAACAGGAAAAAAAAATCACTGATGGAGTTCTCAGCTGTTTTCAGCGATGAAACAAGGGCTGTGAAAGATTTAAAACAGAAGAATTACCTAATTATCTGTATGCATATGAAATTGTATCATCAGGTTTGCAGACGAGGCAAACAAAACTGCCATTTTTTGCTCATGTGGAATTAAGTGGGTATTGCAATTTGCCTTTTATTTTAGCAGGGGCTGAATTAGAGCCATCTGCAGTTCTACTATATAAGTGTGAGAGAGATTGTGAGAGCTCTATTTTCATATCTCTTTTATATAATAATAGAATTCTATGATAGAAAAAAATACAAAAATGAAAGACCGAGAGAAAAGAGAAGGTTGTTTGGGGAATTTGGATAGCAATTTGATAAGCAATCTTAAATTCTGGATTTTCAGTAGTAGATAGAACTGCCTGGAAAGTTGGAAAAGCCATCTGAGCTGAGGCTTTTGTTCAAAAGGTCTGAGATGAAAGCAAACTGTGTGAGTAGGTATCTGCAATAGGAGAGGAAATGGAAGGACCGATTATTTGAGATAGAGAAAAAATTATGCATCAGCATTGATTAGTTCCCTAAAGAAGCCCTGCTACATTTTTTTTTTTAACTTGCACTGTGCATTTCAATGAATAAAGGAGCATGAATGAAGTTACGTTTTGTATTTGTGTATGTGTACTTTAAGTGCAGTTTTAGCATGAATTAAGCCTGATGGTTTAATTTTAATTTCCAGAGGTCTTGGCATTTAGTATTAGGAAAGAGAATACAATATTGAGCATAAGAATGAGATGGCTCTCATGCAAATAGCTTTTTGAAGCAACTTTATTTTTAGATCTTTTTTTCTCTCTAGTGACAAAAAGAAGGAATTTTATTTGCTTATAAGACATAAAGAGGAAATCCCCCACAGCAGAGGTATCAGCTATTAGAAAATGGCCTGATTACAGAGTCCAGAACACAGTGTTCAGCCACCGCCTTATTCCTCCCCCAGACAGAGTGGGGATTACATCCTGCAAACACGTCTTTCTTTGAGAGAGTGTTTCCAGTCCTGTATCTTCCTAGCAACTTAGAGATATTTATGGGTGTATAACTGCATATTCCTTGAGGCTGGGAAGGGATGCATTACACCAATTTAAATCTAATGATTTTATTTGTATATCTAAAGCCCAGCAATTATTTGGTGTGCATAAATCAGCCTAGACTCACAGTCTGAGAGACGAAGGATAGAGATGGCATGGTGAAGGTAACTACAAGCCATTTCTGTATCCTCCTGGGTCTTTGGCACATGGTGAAACCTACATGGCTGAAGAGGTCTAATAAGGAGACCTTAAGCACTTGAGCCAGTGGACTAGCACAGCTTCCTGCTCAGGCCCTAAAACAGCAGCCTAGGGCTGCTCCTCACCAGCCCTGCTCTGGTGGAGAGGGGTGATAAGGCTCAGGCTACCCCGTAGGTACTACCCCAGGCTTAATCAAAGCTCTCCTGAAGCTTTGTTGCTGTTACATGGTGGAAAAGTGCCGTTACAAAACAGTGATTCCATTCGAGGTTTAAATCTAGAGGTACCTTTTTCACACAGATGCTTTGTTTTCCTACCCAGAAGAAATGACAGACAGAAGGGATTAATGTCCTATTTACCATGCAGCTGGTTCTCACAGCAACAGGCAGCATAACTACAACATGATGGTACCATTTCTCGAGACCGATCTGAGGGATAGAATGGTAAAGCATAATATAAAACCTGCATAATCAAAGGTATTGGTAGAAGCTAGCAGGATTCATGGGTATGCTTCCTTCTGTTTAGGATGTGATAACACTGTGATTTTAGGACAGGAAGATGATCTCATGTAACAAATGCACGGTTTTTCTTCCTCCTGTTGTTTAGCACTGTATTCAAGATGATCTCAAACAACATGCCTGCCAAAATTTATTCAAGAATGTAAGGACTTACCATGATGCGCACTTAGATTAACTGGAAATAATTCAGAAGAAAAGATGTCGCAGCACATCCCTGTGTGTGATGAGCTGTTTGTCATTTTCTGTTTTAATGCAGATGCTAGCAGAGTACAGACCTGGAGATAAGTGTTTTAAATAGAACACCCAATAGGTCTGAACCAAAGAGATTCATAAATATTCAAGCAAACTCTGCTTCCCTTGAAGCCTGTGGTTAAATCTGCCAAGCCCTGTAGCTTCAACAGAACTGTACAATTGAGATCAGTACAAACCTTGTGACTGTAAGTCTTCACATCAGTTATTGCCACTTAGTAAAATCTGCCAGTTCTTAAAGGACTATTTTAATAATAAATACATAATAATACGTGAAGATAATACAGCTGGATTGGGGGGTTATTTAGCCTATAGTTAGGTAGGCCAAAGGAAGGAAAAACTAGGGGTTTCAGAGAGAAAGGGAGGGAGGAATAGAGGACACACCAGGACTGCAGAAAAATGAAAGAGAATTTGTTCTCCTTATCTTAGGTGGGTAAAGCAAGAAATGATATCCTTAAGTCGGAGCAAACATGATTTATATTAGCTGTTAGGAAGACTTTTCAAAGTGCAAATTTCTAAAGCATCTAAAATCCACAACTGTTTCATCTCCACCCCAGAGAGAGGACTGTGGGGAGAAATGCCTGCCAAGAGCAATCTCTGTGTTTACATGATCTCCTTGTCTATTGTTCTCCCACCATGGGGTTTTCCTTGGAACGAAGTGATATGAATCACCAAGTGAATATTCAATTAGAATAAAGAGGTTCACCCGGTCTCTAATTCATCAGTGATCTGTATTTATACCCCTGCTATTATTTAGTTTACTCAGTGAAAGAGCTACACCATTATTTTCTGTTGCTCTATAAATATAGATGAGAAACAGTTTTGTTGATACATTTAAATAAGGTAAGCAGCGGAAGAAATTGAACTTGGAGCACATTGCTCTATCTAACAGCTAAATCAGACTTTTTAAATGAAATATGACTGAACTGATGCTGCTTCTTGCTGTTTTTTCTGGAAATGTGCAAAGATAGAAGTGAAAAAAAGAGAGATTGAGTATTCAGCTCGGAGAACTGTTTCCAGTATTTGAGCTCAAATTCTCTTGAAGTACAGAGTGCTGAGGCTGTGTCTGTGGATTTCTTCAGCTTTAGTAGTAAATGATCTCTCAATGTGCCAGTCTAGACAAGAACTTGTAGTTTGTAATGTTAACATGAGCTTTCATCTTGCAATGGATGGCATGTGCTGTGCTTCACTCAGGTGCAAACACTACCTGGGCATTTGTAGGTGGTAGATTTCAGGCCAAATCAGAACAATATATTTTTTTTGTCTGACCATAGTATATTGTGGTAGGGATAGTCAAATGGGAAGATTCTTCAGTCTCAATTCTGTAATGTTTTAGGACTGTCAGATGTGGAAGCGTTCCCCAAGCTCAGTAAAAAAGCAGACTGTAGTGTCTATTCCAAAAATCTAGCAAATCAGAAATACTAACGGTTCCTATCAAAAGCATTTTATTCTTAATATCTTGATGCATAGGACTCTTTAGATTAGGTTGACTTCAGTATTTTTAGAAAATAATTTCAAAAAAGCTTTTTTTTCTGTTTGACAAAGAAAATTTGCAAACAAATCTATACATTGAGAACACTGAAGAGTTAATGGAAAGGAAACATGATACAGATACTTTGTTTGAAAATCAAGATGTTCTCTTTCATGGGAAAGGGACCTCTTTCCTGGCTTTCTCTGTTAATGATACTCCAGTTGTTCTTGGCAGCGTGTTCATCAACGGAGGCTCCCAAGGTGACCTGCACAGGCTCCAGAGGTGCGGTGCATTCTCTGTACTCCTCTAGTGTTGTGTCACAAGTAACATGTTAGTACACTTGGAAATCAGACCTGTCTGCATGTAAACCCGAGACTAATCATTTCCGTTAAAATGGGACAGCTTTGTTTTCAGGCTTTCTATTGAAGGAGCCTGAATCATAGGTATTTAGAAGATGTCTAGTTCTTTTTTTTAATTTATTTTTTATTTTTACACACCTTTTAAAGTTATGCTGCAGGAATTGTTTGCAGTTGAACTTTCTGTATTTGAGGAGTACTATGTTTGCTAATAAAAGCTATTTCCAGAAACTTCTATGAGAAATATTTTCATATGAGCGTATGATAGCAATGTACAGGTACTGATTGTTTTCAGAAAACTCTAAGGTCTGACAGTCACCGCTGTTAAGTATTCACTGCTGACAGATCTGTAAAACATTAATAGCTTGCAATCATAACATCTACCTGCATTGGAATTTTGTCTTCTGTACATTATCATAAACCTAAACTCGTGAAAGTTTAACACTTGTTCTATCATGAAGAGAGCAATGAAGTGGGGATGTTCACATCTGTGATAACAGCTTGACTAGAGTAAGTAGGTTCTGAAAACAGCCTTTGAAGTAACTCATGAAAAATACCAACCAAGAGAAGCCCAGTCTAGTAAAATAATCTATTTATACCACAAATGTTGCTTTGTTGTCATTCTGCTGTAAAATTTTTTTTTGCACATTTATATTGCTCATCATTCTCACCCCTTTGCAGTGTAAAATCTCTGACACTGGAGGACTAATTGCAGTTTAACCCATTGTTCAAATCAATAGGAGAACAAACGCAGCAGGAAATCAGCACAAGAAGCCACAAAATACTCTAGATTTCATTCCTTCTTGACTATGGTAATGTGGCTAAAATAATTTATGATAGGACAGTATTGTCATCTGTGACGTATAGTAATCGTCAATTCCAGTCCTTTCTTAGGCTCTGAACTCTGGGCCTGTAGCTCTTCTTACTGAAGACTTGTAACACAAGATTTTCTTACATACATGCTTGCCTGACAGAGCATAGAGAGACTAAGGGATTGAATCAGAAGGTCCTGGAAATGGCTTTCAGTGCTAGGAAGCAGCAGGGACTCTGCTTTTACATAAAAGCAGATCCTCTCCTTGGTGATGAGCAAGGCTGAAAACTGATGGAAGGAAGTTAGGGCAATTAGTACAGTAGCACAAGCCGGTGAGAATCTATTTTCACTACAGGTCATCCCACATCTGTATTGTGGCAGTGGAGCTCTTTGATATTCCATCTGGCCCCTGGCTCACCTCTCCCAGGGCACTAGCAGCTCCAGCTGCTCCCCGTTGACACCCTGACGTCTCCTAGGGGATGGATTTTGCTCTCTCAAGCTCTTGGCCCAGGAGCAGTGGCACAACATTACTGCCTTCCTAGAAAATGGATCTCTTGAAGTCATGTGAAACAGCAGGCATTTCCCCACACCTTGGCCATGCTTGCTAGTTGTGCTGCACTTCCCCTGCGCTGTGATGCAGTTCATGATCACTCTTAAGCAGGGCTAGAAAATATGAGGAATGGGGTCTTGCAGGCACTGCCATATGGTGCTTCAGTTGCACCAGGGCTGTGTGCTTTTCTCTTCGATTAACCAAGCAGCTGCCCGTGTGTCTGAACTCAGTTTTTCCTGCTGTGATTCTAGGTTCCTTCTGAGGCAAGAAAAGGTATTTTAGGCATTCAGATAGAAGTTTGTGTGTGGATGGGAATACATTAATCACTCTGGTTTGGGTATTGTGTGGGTGGGAATATTACTCCTGAGAATTTTAGAAAGAAATGATGGCTTCAGTAGGCATCAATGCCTATTTGTTTTTGTCCTAGTTATGTCTCTTCCAAGTGTTCCTGTGCCGTATTGTTTCAGGGTGTATGAGCCTTTCTTGGGGTTTGTTTGTTTGTTTTAATGCCTAGATTCTGGATCCTGAAAAAAGATCCATGCTGAGCCTTACACCATATGACTGGACCATCTAAATTCTGTTAGGCCACTTAGAAGATGAACTGAGTCATTTTTAAAGGTCTTTCTTAAGGGCTTTGGCCTGAGAAGTTACTGTGATGTGTATTGAGAGTGAATTACCAAATAGGTATCTTCATTTGATATACCTTAGAACAGGTGAGGTAGTCTCAATGCAAACAATCAATCAAATTGGAATTGGTCTTGGTATTTATTGGTCTGCTGAAGAGTTCGATGAGGCTGGCTTTCAGTAGCAGCTCAGACCATGGTAGCACTCTCTTAAATTCTATGTCCATAACTCATGCTTATTAAATGTAATGTGAAATGCACCAAGAAGCCACACCAAACTTAATTTTCCTCTTTTATAATAGTAACGCTTTATGCAGTTGTAAAACCCTTGATTTGATTCTCTTGTCTAGGTTAATATTGCTTGGTATATCGAAAAATAGATTATCTATTAAAAAACAAAACAAAAAAACAGGCTGACTTTGAAGCAAATTAATCTTCAGATAAATACATAATTTGTGAAAATTATGTGCAACGCCTAAGTAGAGGAAAAATACCTAACCCAGAAGAGAACAAAAGCTGTAGAAAATATTTAAAGGTAGAGAACATTAAAGATGCAGAGGGAAATGTTGATAAGGATACAAACCTAACTATAAATGCAAAGTCAGGATCAATCTAGGCAAATAATAGAGGCCATTTCCACGTAATTACTTAGAGAGGTGTACTGAAGAGTGGGCACTGCTTAATGCAAAGGCTGTTAGAACGATGGCTCAATCATTTTTCTGCAGCTAAAGTATGTGATTATTTCCTTGTGGAAATGAGGAACAAAGGAAGTGGATTTTCCATTTCTGAATGACTGTAAATATGTCCTTAGACATATTCCAGGCTGCATTTCTAAACACTTTAGAGAAAAAATAGGCTGTTTGGAAGGTTTTAAAAAAACTGAATGCATACATTTATATTTAGCTGAATTCTGTATGCTGATAAAAAGAGTAAAGGATATGGTCTGAGACTATTATTTATTTTACAGTGGCATCGAGATGTTTCTGGCAGATAAAATGGCTATTTCATATAATGAGACAGGACTAGATTATGTCGAGAAGCATGCTGATAGCATAAGCTTTCAGTTGACAATATTTTTTGAGAACTTTAGGAAGTCTTTGTGAATGAGTAAAATCAATAGGAAAAAAGACAGAAGGAGTTAAAAAAAAACAAACAGACAAAACATCCCAAAACACCTACCTTAAATCTACAGCTGCATAGAAAGGATAAATGTTAGCAGATACAAAGGAGCCTTTAAGGGTGAGGTATTTGAATGGAACAGTTGGATGTAGGATCACTGTGTGCTTTTGATGTTTTTATCCAAGTCTTTGCAAGGAGGATCACCAGAACAACGCAACCCAATAATCTCAAGCAAAACAGAGCAATGAATGTGGAGAATCTGTAAACACAGTGCTTGATCATTTAAGAAATAAGATGCTTCAGAAGTCCCTTATAGAGAATAAAGCTACTTGTTGCCTTGAAACCTTTCTTGTTAAATGCTTTCAAATCTTAAGAGAACTTCCAAAACACAAAAGAACAAGTAGGAAGAAACACAGAGACTTGGGAAAGTTGGGGGTAGGAGGGGTGTTAGGAAGTGAAGTCACAGACTTGCAAATTGCTGTTTTTATTCATGGATGATAATTCAGCTAGTTTTAGATGATTATGATCAGCTCCTGATAAATATCACAGTGATAGAGATGTGTAAATGAAGAAGGTGATTTGAGGAGGATGGCTGGCCACCTTTCTGTTAGTACGTCCGTGCACAGCTGTGTATAGATTGGTGGGGTGGCTTCCTTGTTTTTGTGTATAGTGAAATGCCCGAGCAGTCATGTGATGGATAGTCTAAAATGCTTTATGGTTCTTTGTCCATAAGGTCGTGTAGCTTTTACATGCAGAGGTACGTATATAAGTATGTACAGAGTACGTACAGAATAACTTATCCACATAGGATATTAATTTGTTTCTGTGGATTATGAAGGTGAACTATGAAACCTAATCAAACATACTTCAAGTTGTTAGACAGGTTTACTTGCTTTCTAGACCAGATTTAAAAAATATTTAAAGGAAAACTTCCATGTATTCTAATGGCAGCAGGTTTAGGTACAATATCTCTCTTCAGGCCTTCCCAAAATACCTTCTCAAGCAAGGTCATCTTGCTCCCACAGACTTCCAAATATCGTTGGCAATTATGTGATTCTCAGGTAGGAAGCTTACTGATGTGTTTTGCTTCAGAATTCAATTTGCATTGTGGTCTCCTGTGAGAGATTTTACTCTAGAAGCTGTGTCCAGTCAAATGACATATCTGTTGACAAATGACATAGCTGTTATCTAATGACATCCTCAGATGTATTATTTTATTATTCATACAAAGCTAGCATGCAGAGAAGAGTGCTAAAAGGACCCAAGGGCTTTCCTTCATCTAAGCTCTGGGCTTTGTATTTCCCTCTTAGCTCAGTCAGGCCTAACTGATTACAAATGCCTTTGCCTTTGGCGAAACTAGGATTCACTTTGTTTCCCCACAGAAATAAATTCCTTCATCTCAAAGGTCAGGTTTTCATCTAGTCTAACATCCTGTGTATTACCAGGATGCACAGAGCTTCCTACCAGGAAATCCTCCTCTCCATTGCCAAGGGCTTTGAATACTTGGGCAGAGGAAAAACTTCAAAGGTATTGCTAGTTAGATTGATTTCTTTATTTATTTTACTTTCAAAGGCATTGCTTTCCTTTCTGTGGATTTTCAGTCAACTGGTGCAGATACAACAGGTTCCTTTGAACCCTCTGAGTAAAAAATATCATAACCAAATGAAAGAAAGAGATTCTGCTTGAGAGGTATAATGGGCATTTCCCGTGGTCCTTGCACAAACAGGTTAAAATACAAAGAAAATGTTCTTTTTTTGTGTGTTACTTTCTTCTCCTCTTTCCTTGCTGGCACACTATAAGTCTTTTGATAAAGCTATGCATCCTAGCACACACCTGTACAGCCTGGCAGGTTTTCATGTGCTTTTCCATCTTGATGGAAAAGTCCTGTATTGATTTCAAGATCCATCAGTGGAGGTAAACAGAGCCCTGTCTGAGGAAAGAACCAGCTGGGACATATATCATTGCTGTACATCCTCTCTGCTCAACCATGCCAGAACACTGAGCCACAGTGGAACTTAATAGCACGTTGAATAAAGGTTAGGATATTCTAAAATAAAACCAGAAAATGACTCAGCATCAGTGGTGTCATGTCTATACACTCACTTCGGGTACTTTGGAAAACTTACTCTAAAAGCAGTTGTATTAGGAGCAGCTTCTTAAAAATAATGTATGTATTTGAAAAACCAATTAGCTAAGCTAAGAGGAGGTTTTAAGCTTTTAAAAAATCCTGTTATCCATTGAGTCTGATAAGCCATGAAATCATATGAAAGTCACCGATTAAGCTCATCTTTTATTTTTTGAAATGGGGAAAAGATCAGATATATTTGAATCTTATTCAAGCCAATTATGTTCCTTCCAAACAAATGAACTGAAACTGTTAACGGATCTGAATTTGCCCCAGGCTTTTAGCTACCAAATCCACCTCATTTTGGTTGTTTCTCTAAAACACACCAAAAATATTGTTCCTTTATTGTTGTTAATCACATTCTCATGTGCTTCATGCCATGCAGAAAAGATTACACAATTGTGTATCATTTTATATAATCTTAATGAGAGAGCTGTAATAAATAGGAAATCTTCTGGGGAGTCTTTTGAGTTTTTAGTGTAATTATTACAGATGCGGATAGTCAGCGAATTGTATAGAATTGCAAAAGGTGTCTTTCAGGCGGTATTTTTTCCCCCAAACTACTGGGTCTCATTCCGGGAGCATTAAATTGAATGAATGAAGGGTTTTATAAGCTGTGTAGAAAGCAGTCGACATCTATACTGCCTTTTTAATGAACCACATTGTCACTATTGCCTGAATTGACACAAGGCCGAGGGTGTAGGAGAAAGATAATAAATGCAAAACTTCCCTCTCGCCCTACAGAGTGTAAATTCATTATGTGATGTGACATTTCAGTTGAAGTTGGCTGCACTTTGTTTCACATTCCTCATTTAGATACATTTCAAACGGTTAGATCTTTACTTTTCAGTTCTTTGTGGCTGACTGAAAGCTCTCCAACTCACAGTAATCCTGCCTTAACTACAGGAGAACCCAGAACTCCACAGTAATAGCCTTGATAAGGAGAAAAGCAGTTCTCAAGTGTATGTTTTGCATATTTAGAAAAAAAAAATATTTGGGGGAAGATTTACAAATTAATCTGTCATAAATGGCATCTTATTTATAAATGGTATAACTGAAAAAATGAGCAGCAAATTATGGTACTTAATATATTATGGCTGAAAGATTGCACTGCACCGCCAGTACTAGGAACAGCGCTCTAAATCTACGAGTTGGTCACTCCTTGATGGAGTATTTCAAGTTAATTTGTCTGATGAACTATCAAAAAATTAACTCCCCCTTTTTCTCTCCCTCTCTACATGAGGTAAAGACACACATCTTCCTGAAATGAGCACTCTGCATACAAAGAGCGTGGATTGAAGGCAAATTGATGAAGTCAATACATACACCACGTGCTGATGTTAAATCTATGGATTTGGTTCAATCTTGAAAAAAAAAAATGATGTGCTGCTGAATCTTGAAATATTTAAATAGGGCAAGAAGCACACATTTCATCTTTGGCCAAACAATCCAAAATCCAGTGTAGGGTCAAATTTTGCACCTGGATTTTCATGCAAGCAAGTTTTGATAAGCTTCTAACGGGCAAGGTGGCTTAGAGACTAAACAAGGAAATGCAGCAGCTGGACAAAGAAAAAATTATTCCTAGTCATACCTGAGCGGGTATGAGGAAGGGGAAAACTAATTGCAATACAGTCCTTTTCCTTACCTCCAATGTTTTATTGTACTGGATTATTTGCTTTTGACAGTCTTAACACAAGCAGCATCTTCTGCCTTCTGCTGTCAAAAAAACAATTCGTTTATTTCAGTGAGAGCTTGGGCCACTGTGTTCCATGTGTTTGTCATCTCCACGATTCACTTTTGTAATTCATTCACCCTACCCAGGCTTACTTAAGCTCCGAATGAAGCCATAATTCACAAATAGTGTGGTAAACCACATCCTCAGGCAGCAGCAGCGCAGAAAGCCTATTATACAGGTGCTTTATCACATCTGCTATACTGACTTCTGAGAGGAAAAAAACAATTCCTGTGATAGATTAAGTCTATCCCAATAAGGGCTTCATAAATCAGTGCTACCAAAGGCAGGATTGGTTCTGAATGTTTGTCAAGATCCAGGAGAGACTGCAATCTGGCAGATAGTCTAAAAAGAAAGAGAAATGCTCTAAATGGAACTGAGAGAAAAGACCAATCAAGTGTAGGGAAATGGTTCTAGTAACCTCTCATTGCTTGAGAGGTTGTAGGATTCACTCACTCGTTACTTCATCGTGGCATTCGTCCAACAGCAAGAGCAAAAGGAATCCCACAGCATGCTCAGAGGAGTGTGAGATTCAACTGGAAGAGCTCACTGCCTGTGGGGAGAAGTCTGGAGTCCGTATGGACCAGTTAAGGGCATATAGGAGGAAGAACATCATAAATCTTGTTAGACAATTACCAGAGTATTTTTTTTTGACCTTGGGGTTGAGGTTTTGCTGAAGGTTTGACAGCATTATTCCTTTATTGGAATTGTTTTGCTCAGTTTCATAAGCTCACTAATACCTGCAGCAGGAAGGATGTAGGATGTACCTCTTTTTTTTTTTTTTTAAATGTGTGTGTGCGTGCAACTTGTCACTGTGTGTGAATGACACAATAACTTCTCAGACAAGGTTAGTGGCAGATTATCTGCCAAGATCCTGACAAGTAAGCAACTTCCAGCAGGACAGGTAAATCAGTCTTCCAGAAGGTTATGATGATATAAGACCTATGCATGAGTGAGAACAAGAACATTAGAGAGCAATGAGAGTGTGCTTGTCTGGGGAATGTCACTCAGGTCTAGGTTCTGAGCAGCCGCTTGTCCTAGACTCCTTTCTCAGATGCCCTGGCTGTGTTCAGGATTAAAAGGTATGGCAGAGAATTTGGAGTAAGACTCTGCTCTCTGGGAATGCTTATGCAGCTGCATGCTCGCTTAACTCTGCTGACCAATTTCTTTTCAGCAGAAAAGAAATAGCTATGCTGCACGGTCAATATGTATTCTCGTCTAAGCCATGTATATGCAAGTTAATACTGTATGAATAACCCTTTAGACTTTTCCTCCATTAATCAATAAGAGAGGTATGAACTTTTTTTGCTTTTATTTAACAGAATAAATAAAACGCTAACAAGTATTGTCAAGCTAAGAAACTAAGACAAATCTGGATTCTGTGAGTTCAAACCTGTTGCAGAGAAGCTTCTGTGCCCTGCTGGCACAGTCACAATTGTAAACCGCATCGGCTGCTGCTCCGAAGTGGTCATTTATTTCCTCTGTTTCTTTCTGGCCCGAGAGATGCCAGTTACTTCTGACCTGCCATCCCCATCACAAATGCTGCATCAATGTGTCGTTGTGAACCGTGAAGGTAGCTGAACTACCCTTCCATTTCCAAGTCCAGTTTTTAAGAAAGTTGCAATATAAACTGAAATCTGTGATCTTTTAGAAATATAGATCTATTTAGAAATAGATCTTTGATTCTATTTCTGGTAAGGGGAGCAGACTATAATTGGTAACAAGCATGTCTTTAAAAATAAAAATAAAAATCACTTTATATTTATGGGGGAAGGGTCACATAGACATTATTCCTATATCAAAATCACGCCATGTGTAGCTTATATGAAAACATCTTTGATATGACAAGTTATTGAGATCTCCCCTTTCAAGAATGAGCTTTAGTTAGTGAGAGATTCTTGCTAAAACAAATGAGAGAACCCAGAAACTGCACCACAACATCATCTGTTAGTCTCTCACCTAGACCAGGAGAAGTGAGTATCTTGTAATCACCTCCAATAATGTTTGTGCTGTGCAGACATTTGTCTACATTTACAGTGAATTCAGAGCATGTTTCTACTGTTGGTTTAAACAAACTGCTCCCCTGAGAGCTAACTCTAGGGAGAAGCACTAGGAAGCTGGCCTCATCTCCCAGCCCTAAAATACTACAGAGGAGAAGGAAACGACCTTACAGTTTTCAGGCCCAGGGGACTTTGCTCATCTGTTTTAGAGGTCTGGTCCCACTGGCCTGCCCTCAGCCTGGTTGGAGTTCATGGTGCTGTTTTGTTTCTCTTCGATGGAAGCAGATGGCAAATGACCCTGAAGGCAGGTACCTGCATGGAGCCCATGCCCATGTCTAATTTATGACTATCACATGCAGCTGGAGTCACTGCAACTTCATTCTTTTTGCCAGTTGGGAAGGAAGGCAGTAAAATAAGATCTCTTACTTTATTACACACAAATACCCATTTCTGAAATAATGGGTTTTGGGAGTACTTTATAATAATGTCAAAAGCATTTCTATTCCTTCCACTTCATGGTGAAATCACTGGTAATTCCTGCACGTAGTCACTTTCACCATACCCAAAATGCTGAAAAAGCTGAAGAGGAACACAAGAAGACTTTGAAAGTGTTTTATTTTAAAGTTATTGCTGATAAATATTTTTGCTTATGATTTCACAGAGTAGTCCTGTGGACTCTCACTGTGTTCCTGCTCTTCTAGATAATTACTTTAAGATACTGCTTTCAGAGAAAGAGAGAAATGTCCAAGATCTAATTTTCAAAAATTCTCCAAATTAACTCTTAGATTTCTGCTGAGCCTTGTGCATTTCTAATGTCAGACTGTGAGATAGTGCTACAAATTTTATCTGACTTAACTGCCACTCTCTGAACTGCAATTACTGTCGTCTGCCTGTAGGAAGAGAACTGGCTCTGTTGGAGCAAGATGCAGATCTGCATTGCTAGAGTTTCTCTAATATCTATCTTGTATGCTGGTGGCATGCTAGAATAAATTGATCTGTTTCATGCACAGATTTACTCCTTAATTAAAAAAGTTTAATTAAGAAGATCAGCGTTAATTTAAAGTCATTAAAAAACCCTTAACATATTGTTGTAGATTTATTAGTGCTAAGAAGCTTGTTATGTTTTCAGGCCTGCTAGGATGAATAGTGACATGTATGAGCAGATGTAATGCTTGCTTATAATGTTCTTTGCTGACATCAGAAGCACATAATAAGTACGAAAGCTGACGTGGTTTCATTTTGATGGAGTTAGCCTCTATATTTGTCATTTCTTTGCTGTTCTTCTGACTGCAAGTTTTAGCTAAAGTGGAGGGAGAGGATGATAAGTTGAGCAAGCTGTCATTTATTGGAGTCCAGTGGAGCCGTATCTACTTCGAATGCAGGAACAGGGAAAGCCCTGCCCCTTGTGCATGCATTGCATGGTTTCTTTTTGATATATGGGTACAGTAATTTTGTCTTAATTGTTCGTAATATTCCCAGCAATCGTCTTACAAATTGCATCCTTTTAAATAGGACGCTGCTGCATTATCAGTTTGGGATTTCCTTTGTTTCAGTTAGTACTTTGGGGCTCTGACACATTATGTAGAGAATTATGTTTATAAAGTAGACAGTAGAAGAAATCTGATAGTGACAGATACCCTGGGGAAATTGTAGTCTCTAGGAAGGGAGGTCTGCAGAAACAGGTGAGACCAGCATCTGCCAGGGTACGTTTCCCTCCTGTCCATATGTCTCCCACATAGGGTGGCACCAGGCCCCAGCTGACCTCGTGCTCTCTCCCAGCCCTTCTCTCCTCTCATTCTATGTATTTTGCATTTTACTTACCAGTGAGCTCTAGGTTTCATCCAAAAGTTGATCTTTCTGGCAGTGGGGATTAGTGTATTTGTTTTAACAGCAAGGCTTTTACTTCACTCTCGAGTTTAAAATGTTATTCATGTTTTTAATGGTGGTGGATAACTAAACAAAAATTATCAGTATTCATCATTGCTGTAAATTTGTTTTGTTCCATTGAAATCTAGGCAGTAATACCAATTTCACTCCATCAAAGTACGTGAGCTAGTATTTCATGTATACCAAAACATTCATTAAAGACAGTGAAAAATGCAATAGGCATTTCAAGTGAGGAGGCAATGGAGGTGGGCATTTCTGGAGGCTGAAAATGCTATAGACGCAAAACCATTTGCTTATGATTTTTAATATGCTATCAGATGGTGTGCACATAGATAATTGAACTTTTTGAAGTGACAAATTAACATCCTTAGAAATTAAATGTGATGTTTAAGAAAGTTACTGAGTGTTAATGCATTTCTTCATTTGTTTTTTATACATTGGGTATCATTCTAAAGCAATTCAGGAAAACAACAGAGGAAGCTATAAACATTTTGCGAATATTAAGATGAAGTTCCAGAAGAACTAATGAGTATGTAATTGGAAACACAAATTTACATACAAATTTGAACATGATTTTTCAAAGCTTGCAAACATCAAAGTGTATTAAAATGACAAGCTATCCATGCTAGTGTACAGTTTTTATTTTAAATCGATGAAAGAATGAAATCAAAAGGTTTTACTTGTGAGATGGCTAATTATATCAAATTGCTTTAGGCAAGAGGCAGCATCAAGCCATCATGACATGCATCTGCTTTGCTTTTTTCTGTTATTGTATGCAATATCCGTGTACCTTGCGGGTCAGAAGTGAAACATGTGTCAGGCATATTAAGATAATACACAGCTTTCCATCCAGCAAATAATAGAGGCATCTCTTACTCCTACTTTGAACTCCAGGCAAATGTGCATGTATGAATCCTCATTTCATTCACGGGATATAGAAGAAACTAGTTAGTTTCTGCTTTGCTAACCTGGAACTCCAGAAGCTGTTTGGACATGACTGACAAAGACCCTGAGCAGAGAAGTGCTGTGCTGAAGGGCAGCTGGTGCAGGGGTCACCGCTCTAACCACAAGACACTGATCACTGATGCTTTTGGCTTCACGCCAACCAAAGCCATTTTGACCCTTTGGCTTCGTGCTGACCATAGCTCACCCCCTGAACTCCCCATCTCTTATCGTTGCCTACTGCAGCTGGAGAAATGGGGAGCCAGAAGGGCTTCAGTGTTGTAGAGTTGTGTTTGTGCTGCTGCGCTCGGCTGCGTGAGCTTCCTGGCTCACATTGTGCTAGCTCAGGGCTTTCCGCAGCCTGTTCTGTTTCTATCTGCCACTGACTTGGTGCGTCCTGCTTTGCATCGGGACTGTCCTAAATCCTTCATCAGTAGAGCCCTTTCCTGCAACCTTGGTTTGGGAGCTAGGAAAGCAGTTCATCTGGCTAAGTGAAACAACGGGAGCAGTGTATGAAATGAGTAAACAGTGCCTAGCTAGTAACTGTTTAATGTGCAAAATAGTTGTGTAGTTGGCAAGAGGTTAAAAGCTAAAGAGGCTTGTGCACTAAAGTAATGAATAGTCATGGGTTTTGAAGGCCATGAGGAATATCAGAGATTTCCTCAGTCTTACAGAGAACAGCAGCAAGTCACTGCAAACATTCTCATTGATGTGTGAATTTCTGCAGTCTTAAAATGCAACCTCACCTGAGGGTTCAGCAGGTTTAGCAGTGAAATGCATTACAGCAATTTAGCTGAATGGTAAGAAAAGTGTGGATCAGCGCTCCTCTCTTGACTTGAATTTCAACAGAAATACAGCAGAGAAATTCAATACTAATTCAGCAGGATTCTTACATATTGACTTTGTCTAGTTACTGACCTTTCATGTGAAGAAAACATTTGAGGCTTTGTGAGAGAGGCTGTGTATATCTGAGGTGGCTCTTAGTGCCAAGAAACAGCCTGACTGTGGAGGCTCCAGCAAAACCAGCTTTTTCTGCACCTAGCCTGTGGGAAGCAATGGGACCAAAGTGAAGCTGACAGCATGGAGAGTTACCACAAAAACCTGTCATAGTGTGGCTACGGAAGAGTGAGAGATTCCTCCAGGAAGCTGCAACCACCTGTGGAAGAGTGGTTCACTCTCAACAGGTGGGTACTTGCAACACAATGCCATGGATTTTCAGGATATCATAATCCATCCTCTGCACCACTGCAACTATTCCTTTTGTCAGGGGCACATGGCTGAAAGAACAGTTTTTCTTTTTTCCCATGAAATATAGCACATAATGACTGAGATGGAGAAAAGTGTACATTTAATCTGAACATCATCAGGCAGTCTTAGTCAATGAAATGTTCTAAGGAAACTGTTTGAAAGCTGTGGAAGTACCAGACTTTGGAAATTTAAAAAAGACTAGACAAAATACTGCCAAATATATGGGGGGGCGGGGGGGGAAATGCTGTCCTGTCAACGGTGACAGAGATAAGAGAATGTATTTCTTTCATCTTCTGAATTCTGGGACATACTTTACTATTTTCTGTAATTAGTGTATTATAGGCTATCAAAGCCACACAGAAACGTTATTTATTTTTCTCTGGTGAGAGGCGACCTGAGTGCTTCTCAGAGCTTAGTAAAGTTGTGGTAGGAGATATTTTTTAGCAACCGTTGCTGAGTGTTGTGAATGAAATGTTTCATAGGATTGGTTTGGATTTCTTCTTTTGCTTATATAGTGCATATAAATTGGCCACTGTTTTTCCTAATCTTTTCCCAAAGGTTTTACTGGAGGAAAATGCAGTATGGTTTTCAGTATGGAAAAAGCAGGAGGAAAATGGGTGTGTTTTTTGTTTGTTTGTTTGTTTTGCTTTGTGTCGTGCTTTTCTTCTTTTCCTCAAAGAAGGAAAGCAAGGCCCTTGTAACCTTGGGGGATGTTGATCAGGATTTACAGCATCTGGGTTGGAATTTTCCATGGCAGTGCAATTGCCAACTACAACCCCATCTAGAATACAGTTGCTGGTGGTCTGACAAGCATGTCATTTTGAAACTTTAGACAAACTTGGCTATTTCTGAATTCTGATTGATTAGAAAGGATTTGCAATTTTTCTTCCTCTTGATTCTTTCCTGTACCGCTCACCTCCTGCCCTTCTTTCTCTACCTTTTGTGCTTGCAGATTGTATGAGAAAAGCTGTAGAGTCAAAGAAATTCCCCCAGCATTGTTTAGACATTATAGTGCAAACAAAAGAGCAGTGTTGGTAACAACAACATACACATGGCCGCGTGGGGAATACAGCGTTCAGAGCATCAGATCCAAGCATTCTGTATCAAACCTCACGAGAGCCTTCTTATCACCACTCTGTCTTGCACATCCTCGGTCTAAGTGTGCACCACATACTGGACAAATTATTAATGGCTATTTGTAATGCCTCAGAGCCTTAGCAAGCTCTTTGGGGTACAAGGTCTGTCATTCAATTCTGGATTTGTACAGCTGCTCAAACAGTGAAGTCTTGCAATGCTACTTTTCACACATTTAGGTGATTTTTTTTCTTCCTATCTTTGTGGTCGTCTGTTTTGTTACTTCATTTTTCAAGCAACAGTAAATCATGTGCAGAGAAAGCTGCTTATCCTCCTAGGTGCAATTCAGGGAATAGCCAGCTAGCCATAGCACATCTGCCATATAACTTTTCCCTCTGGGGTCTGTTTCCCACACTGTGTCTGTCTTTCGCTTGCCTTTCTCTGCAAGCGAAAAACTTTCATAGTTAGCCAGTCAGGGTAGCCAAACTAGAGATACTTTCCTTCCAATTTTAAAGGTTTCTTTTCCTGTCATCTCTTGGCTGTAAGTACCTCGTGCATGCTGAGTCTAAGGTACTCCCTGCCATAGTTAATTAGTGCTCAAAACCGCAGCTTCTTGCACAAGGAATGACAAATTGGGTTTGTTCGACTGCATGTCCCCATCACGTCATGGACTTTTTAGCAGGTTGTCATAAACAAAAGAGCTATCCAAGATCTGCCAGTTTGTGTACCTGTATCTCAGTGCATCACAAGTTACAAGGATGTTTAAAATTTCTCTTGCATGTAGGCTAATATTAATGCTAAACATAAGCTATAGCCTACTTTGACTTTGTTATGAGACTGTTGCAAAGATGACTGATGAAGCTTATCAGCCTCTTTCTGTGAGGAGCTACTATCACCTACTTACAAAAAGAAAAAAGTAATTAAGATAACATCTTTTAAATTCTAATACATACTACAAAATGCAAGAGGTGTCTATTAGTAAGCCAGTCACCTGTGAGGATCATTTTGAAACAGATGGTGAAGAAACAATTTAGCCAAAAAGTCAAAATTAGGGCATAGTCCTGGAAAATATTGCCTGATGCTTATTATTACTGTAGTTATGACCCTCAGACATATGTGCATTCATAGTTTCTTGTGCTCACTCTTTTGAATGAAATTTATTGTGCCAAGTTGCCTTCATGGCATGTGTGTGTGTGAAAGAAAGTTCCAGCAACATGAAATACTCCATTTTGGTCCAAGCACACCTCTGACTTTGACTGTTACTGTGTTTGCTGTCTTGCATATTCTAAATCTATAGAGCTCTGCTATAGGGGAACAGATGTTTTGTGTTGGGGATGAACAGACAGCAAGGCATGACTTCTTCCTGGTGTGGAATTCTTCAGATGTTGAATTTAAGCTATTTGCTGATACAAATCGATCCATCTGGGGGGATTGCTTTAAATCTGATGAGCATGTTCTACCTTAGCTTAGTAGAAGACTAGTGTGGGAAGTCCGACTTTTCCCTAGGGGTAACTAGTGGCATTATTTCTTAGTCTAAAGCTTTTGACAGATGGCTGATAGTGACCATCTTTGTTTGGGTTTTGATATTTTGTACACCTGGTATGCACAGCACATCTGAGGGAGCCCAACTCTTGCTTGTCAGACTGAGCAGGTATCACGGGAAGGATGAGCGAGCTGTTCCCCCTGAGCAAGGTGCTTGTTGGATCTGGTCTGTATCTCCATGCAGAGCTTGAAATTTGTAGATTACCTCACTAGCACCATTTTGAAATGTCAGAGAGAAAAAAAAAAAAAAACCTTCCAGGCATTTTTCCTGAATGTTAGATCAACTGTTGACTGATAAAAAAAAAAAAAAAAAAAAAGTTTGAGAGAGGTGCTGCTCTTCAGGCTATTTTTGAAATAGCCAATAAAGTATTGTGAGGTTCAGGACATTTCAATTACATTACTTGTCCATGTTTGAAGACTTTGTCTGTGACATGAGGACTATTCTCCATGTGAATTCTGAGATAATTTCAAACTAAATTTTGAAAAATCTATTACAAGATTTTTCTTTCTTTCATTTCTTTGCTATGTGTACTTCATCTGTACGTCTGGAAATAGCGATAAGTATGAATACACTTTAGTAATATGAAAGCATATAGTGGATTTAAAATTTACTTGGGAATTATGCCAAGTAACTTTTTTTGTAATACTTTGCTTTCTAACAGTCAATTCCTTTTATATATCAGAAAGCTATTTTAGGAATTTTTATACATAACAGGATTTTCTGGGCTATATTTTAGAAGTTTCCCCAGGTTCCTTTTTTTAGCTGTATATAGAATCACAGAATCATTTAGGTTGGAAAAGACCTCTAAGATCATCTGGTCCAACCTTTAACCTAGCACTGCCAAGTCTACAGTTAAATCACGTCACTAAGCTCTACATCTAACACATTTCTTGAAGACCTCCAGGGATGGTGACTCAGCTACTTTGTGGGCAGCCTGTTCCAATACTTCACAAACCTTTCAGTGAAGAATTCTTTCCTAATATCCAACGTAAGCCTCCCCTGGTGCAACTTAAGGCCATTTCCTCTTATTTTATCACTTGGTGCTTGGAAAAGAGACTGATCCCCACCTCGTTATAGCCTCCTTTAAGGTAATTGTACAGTGGGTTTTATATGTGAGTGTTCGTGGTCCCATGGAAGGTTAATTTATTTTGTGATATATGAAGTATACAGAAGGGAAAACTGCCCTTAAAGGCTATCTAAAATCCCACTGGTTTTCAAAGCAGAACTCCTAATTACTGTCCACACCTGACTACAGACACATTTAAACTTTTATTTCCAATGGCCTGTTAGTCATCTATTGAGGAAATAACTATGAAAATAAAAATGAACATGAGGAAGATGTATCTCTGGGTGAGAGAATAATGGCATTTAATGTGTATTGAATTACATATCCACAGTTAAGTTTTTTGTTATACTGAGGCCAGAATGTTTGAGCTTACGGAGTGAACTCTAAGGGATAAAATGATTGAAGGGGATGAAGAAGCAGGAACTGATGGTAAAATGACCTTTGTTTTAACAGCCATGCTTGTTTTCCTCTTTTCAGTGTTATAACTAGTATCTGGAATTAGCAGGCAACTTGCTGGGCAACGTTTTTCTACTTGTAGCAAAGCTCAGAGCAGTTCTGTGTGAGATGTATCAGTCATACACTTGCCAGAGCACATTGCTGAGCTAGGAAGGGCAGGATATCTATTGAAA
This sequence comes from Anser cygnoides, assembly GCF_040182565.1. NCBI lineage: Eukaryota > Metazoa > Chordata > Aves > Anseriformes > Anatidae > Anser > Anser cygnoides. Next base: position 27,112,493 of record NC_089879.1, on the reverse strand, counting down.
AATGAATGGACAATGAATGATACCTATTAGCTAATCAACTAGTGTCATTCATACTAAAGTAGCAGTCATTTTATTACCACCATTCCTTCAGCCCAAGCCTTGCAACCAAAATGGAGGCTGTAGCTCATACGTCCAATCTAGAAATAATGATGTGTAGCAGATTTGGCTGTTAAAAATTGAGAGAAATGGTCCATTTGGGTATTTAGAGTACAGAGCTGGGGAAGAATAAATATGCCTAAAGGTTTTATATATATATAGTAAGACAAAAGTTGTAATAGTAAAATTTAATGTAGAAGTTATCCCTCCTAGCCATTTTCATCTCCTGCTCAGGGGGTGGAACAGTACTTAGACACTTGCATTTCATAGAATAAGCTTTCTTTTTACAGGGAGAGCTCTCACCCACTTTATTTTTTCTACCTTTTGATCAAGTAACTATGACTAGGTGTCACAGTACCTTTCACCCATTGTTTTCACATCCTGCTTTTTAATGCAGGTTTTAAAGTCAGCAAAAGAATAACTTTGAGTCTTGCTGGTCCGCTGGAGAAAAAGGAGCTTCCTCAGTTGGATCTCAATTATTCATTTCTTGGACTCCACGGCATTGGAGCCAAAGAGATCTGAGTTAACTCCTGACTTGTGTCATAGCCAAATCCTTGGAGGAACAACCTAAATCTTTCTTGCTTTATCATTTTTAAATACGTTCTGTGACAAGTTCACTTTCCAGGAAGGTACTTGTTCTTGTCGGTGGAGAGTAAAACTGGGAATTTAGGTTTCCATTGCAGCTGTAGAAGGTGAAAATGAATGAAGCGTTTTAAAAAAGACATCTTCCAAGAGACAGCCCTTTCTGAGCCCACGACTCTTTGGTGCCAAAATTAATATTTGTTACTAAAAAAGAGAAAATGAAAACTAGCGTTCATTTTGAAAGTGTAATGAAGTTATCACTCAAATTTGAGGAGAAAATAGAAGTGTTCTATAGGTGGGGGAAATAAGCCTATTAAAGTATTTTTAATCAGTTGCAATTTATTCCCATTATTATTGTTTTGAAATACTTTCTTTTAATCCTGGGATCCTCCTGATTATTTAAGTCCTTCTTACGTGCTGTTTTACAGTGTGGAGTTATATTAAAAAAAAAAAAAAAGGAAAGGAAAGGAAAGAAAAGAAAAGAAAAGAAAAGAAAAGAAAAGAGCAGAACAAAATCAGTTTTAGCTCAAATCACAGTATGCTTGTTTCTACAGGGAGACATTGCCTGGTGGGTGTAAAAGCTGAGTGTTTCACTTCAGTGAGGACTGCAGATTTTAGCCCTAGCTCTAATTATTAAACACAATCCTGTTTCAGTGTGCCGTAGTTTTTACTTGCAGTGAAAACTTAGTGCTGTAAAAGGAATATTTTTTGAATTAATTAAAAAAGTAAAACATTGCCTAGTTTAAATGACTCACAGTAGCTTTCTTAGGGTGGATTATCATTTTACATTTCACCTTTATATCATCTTAATGTTATTTCTGTCCTAGGCAGTTTAATAAGCTACTCCATTTAAATAAGCTCATTGCCGTGAATACTGGGAAGAAAATTGAGTAAAAAGTCATTTAAAAAGTCAAGTTTAGAGCAGCTCATACTGCCCCTTATGCGCATCTGGCCTGGGAACATATGAATCTGAAATAATGAAATTGGGTTCTCAGAACTTCTATGCTAATTAAAAAAAAAAAAAAAGAGACTTGTTTTCAAAAAAAATGCTGCAAATGATTCAAGTTTGGCAGTGATATTCCGTGAGCTCCAAATGTAACAGCTTCCATGGGGTGCTAACAATTCCAAGTAGTTAAGAAGCCCTGGTTGGAAATTTTCCTTTCCAGTTGGAAAATGGTGATTTGCCTATATTGAATTATGTGAATCCCGTTGACACTAGATTCAGCACTGTTAAAAAGCAGGTTTGCCCAATAGGTTCTTGCTATACAGCAGCCTGGAAGGTACACAGGCTGTCTGGGACCTCCGCTAGCAGCTCTGTGCTTTCCAGTGTCCTAGGGGTATTTTAAGCTACCTGCAGCCTTCAAATATAACTAGGCAAATCCCAATGTGATGTGCTTTCTGGCTTCTTCCCCTTGTCTCCTTGTATAGTGACAAAGATTGTTAACATATTTTCATTCTGCTCAAAATTTTGTGTTTTTATTGCTAGTATCAAAAATATATTTCATAACAAGAAGTCTCCTGCAGAATGGAAATTCCAGTTCCTACCAGTAAAAAAAGACGAGAACTGGTGTGATCCAGGGAACTTGTGGCCTTTCTGATGCTGTGCAATATGTTCACAAACATCCTATAATTCTGGAATTAGGAAAGCTGTTAAGCAGGTGCTTAAGCAAATCTATCTTTAGGTAAAGTATTCAATCAACAGGAAACAAATAGTTGAATGCCAAGAGCAAATCAATTGGAAATTAAAGGGTATTTCCCCCTCAATTATTTTTGTTGCCCTTGTGACTAAAAAAGGCACAATATTTCTAGATGGAAATATATTTCCTGAATTGGATGTGTTTTTCAGTGTGTGACTGAAATTTCGTATATACCTGGAGGGGTTTCTGTCAGTGCAGGAGGCCTGTGAGCAAGCTGTGGAAGTATAATCCCAGGACAGCCTCTGAGGAGGTTTCCCTGTAAGGCCTGAGCCCTTTAGCCAGGAATACCCAGTTGGTGTCTTGTAATGGGAACATTAAGGAGCAAGAAAACCAGGTGTGATATTTTTCTGTTGTTGTGCTTGTACAGGACAAAAATTAAATCTATATGAAAGAGAAAATAGGCAAATTGGTGATGCAAACTCCACTGGAATCTTCTGATGCAGTGTCCCCCAGTGAGTCTGAGGGGAACGTGCCTTGCCTCTCCTCTTCCCTTGTGTGACTGCCATGCCCAAGTGCTGAACCTGCCCACCAGCTCCAAACTGCCACAGCTCTCCAAGGGGAGAACCAGTGTCATGCCGTAACAGCTTCGGCTAGCCACTCTAAAACACAGGCGTCAGTAAATGAATTTCTGGCTGTTAAAGGTCTTCAACACCTTTAGTCCTCAACTTAGTTACGGTCATGCTTAATTCTCAGCCTTGGAGTAGGTTAATGGGCTTCTCAAAGGTGTCACGTTATTGCTGCGTATATATGACTGCCAAGTTGTTCCTATTCAGGGACACTGCAGCAATGAAGCCCGGGTGAATCCTTTCCAAACAGCTCAGCTGTGTCTTCCCCAGACAAATGCCCTCCTGTATTTTCTCCTCATGCAAACGCTGGTGATAGCTGTGCAGCACACACAGCACAAAACGCTCCCTCTCTTCATAGATGTCTCAGCAGTAATCTAGCGAACCTGCGTCATGCATGCTTTGCATACTGGTTTGTGTAACACGCAGACTGGTATGTCTCAAGGTTAGGCAAGTAGTTCACCTAGCAATTCATGCTCTGGATTCAGATGTAATTTGGAGATCAATGAGTTAAAAAGTGCTTTCCTTCTTAATGGGCTATTGGAAGTATTGCTGCTTTTCTTCATTGCTAAAACAAGCATAAGAAAATGCATTAGTTCTGGAAATTGTGAGAGGGAGTAGAGATGCTGATTGACTGTTATTTTGATAACATGTCTAGAATAATTGTTTTGGAAAAATGATAACACAACAAGGTAGGACAAGTTTTGTAGTTACAGATTCAGATTCAAGGCAAATCACCTCTATAAGGGCCCATCTCATTTCTGCAATCATGATAAATTTGATTGTGCTACTCTGATTATAAACTAGACCAAACTCCGTGGTTATTAACATTCCAGTCTGGATATGTACTGAGTGATGGTGTTGCTGAGAGGTATAATTTTGAAACAGAAAGAAATAGCTGGCTGTGCAACAAGCCTGTCTACATGTGTCCTTCACAGTTAAACACATGGGAGGGTGTACACACTCACTCCCAAGTGTATGTGTGCATACAAAACCCCAGGTAGACATGTATGTAAATGAAAATAGCTGTCATCTAGTTCTGTTCAAAACTGGACTCCACTGTAAATTTTACCAGCTGGCAGCCAGGCTGATGCCTCAGCTCTTGAGGCTGAGCTTTGCTCTGCAGTGCAGTCTGATGGGGCAGAGAATCTCATCTGCACCTCCAGCCCCGCTGATCACATCTCACTTGGTCATTGGCACTATCTTTTACATTTAGTACATGTTGTAGAAATTCGTGCATCTGTGAAAAAAAAAAATCTTTGAAAAAAAATTACAACTATCTCTAAAAGATTGCCACTAACTTTTATAAAAAGTTGTCTTTAAGAAATATGTGCTTTGTCCCATTCAAACTGTTTCTTGTAAAGATGGCTTAGAAGAAATATAACTTCAATCGACTCTTTTACATTCCACCAGGAAGAAAGGATGGGAGCAAGGAAGTGTTTGTGCCTCAGAGAACATTTTGTTTGTCAGCATGGTTTCAGCTTTTTGGTCCCAAACCTTCCCTGTTCCACACAAATGTACATGTGACCTCTAGAGACTGTGCTACCGTGGAGGGGTATAACAGTGGCTGTGAGATCAGTGAGAAAAAGAGGAGAAGGAAGAGGAACCAGTGAGATGGGGTTGTAGCTGCTGCCCTTTTTGTAGGAAAAGGGAGAATTGGACCATGATGATGAAATATTAAAAGACATTAGCAGCATCCAAGCATGTACAGTCAGTGCGAGGAGACAGTGAGCTGCCAAGGACAGCAGATGCTGAAGTCACAGAATAATCTGTGTTGGCAGTGACATCATCTAGTCCAACCATCCAGTCAAAGCAGGGCCAACTTCAAAATGAAGTCCATTTCAAAGTCACTTAAGGTTGCTTGGGGCCTCCATCCAGAGGTGAAGGTCCCACAGATTTCCTGGGAAACTTTTCAGTATTTGGCTACTATCTTGGTAAGCAACTTTACAGCTTATTGTAAATTCACTTGTCACAACTTCTCACTTTCTCTCATCCTTTGTCAGGGTACCTCACAGAGTCTGTTCCTGTCCTCTACAAACTCCCATTTGGTAGTTGGGTAAAGGAATTAGATGCCTCCTTAGACTGCTCTTCAGGCTGACTAAGCCCAATTTGCTCAGATACTTCTTGCACATTCTGTGTCTCATCCATCCTGACCATCTTTATGGCTTTCCAGTGGACTTTTTCCTCTTGTACGTGTCTTTCTTGTACTTGGGTGCGTAAGCTGGGTGGAGTACTGCAGGTGTGGTCTCCCAGGTCTCAAAAAGGGAGAACAACCACTTTCCTTAATCTGTTGGGTACAATCCAAATAATGCAGCTCAGGATCTTAAATTAATTACCGCAGCTCCCAGTGTCTCCCAGGTCCTCAAGAAGACCTGGGGCAGTGGTACAGCCTCTGGTAGGAGAGATTTGTTGTAACTCAGGTTCTGCTCATCATGAGAGCTTCCCAGGTGGCTTGCAGGTGGCCTAAGAATGACTGTAGCCTAGAAGATTTTATTGTGTAAACTGCAAGTAAACTTGCTCTAACTTAAGCCCTGGGTTGCTACTGGTATGATTTTACTGTGTATCTTTTTATGTTGTATGTAGAGATACACTGACAACACAAAGCAACCATAAGCCGTCCAATCTCGTAAGTTATGATGGGTTCATGATTGCTTTAGTCAGCACTGTGCTGCAGAGGACGTACAGGATTGCAGCAACTTCTGTTCTTAATCTTTCAGCGGCTGAGAGTTCACCCTGAGGCAGATGCTCAGAGACTCATTCTGATCTTGTTTGCACCTCGGTAAGTCAGGAGTAAATTCAAGGCAGTAAATTGAATTATGTTGTGGGTCGGGGAGAAAGGCCAGGACAAGCTACATGTCACCATTTTTTGTAATAGGCATTTACTTTTAAAAATGATTTAATTTAGAAAGGGATTAGAGTTCTTTGAGCTGCTTTTCTAACCATCTTTATTATTTGCTTTTCATTTGGTTGCTGCCAATACATAATGTTTTCTTTCTTAATCACTTGCTAGCATGGTAATTTTTTAAAAATGTATTCAGATCACAACAATTTTCTGGCAAAGAAAAGCATGAAATTCACTGTCCTTGAAATCTGCATCCGTATGGAGGAAAATATATCCTTTCATATTTCACTGTCAGAAAAGAATAGTAACTGTGAAGTTATATTTATATATTGAACCATGTAATATTCCAAAGGGGAGGAAAAAATATATAAAAGATGCTGATTCTTCTCCCGCTTATGTAGCACGTATATTATTTAACTGACAATGTTCAGATAATAATTTGTTATGAAAACCTGCACGTTTCAGAATAACGTAGGGGATGACACTGAACAGACTGTCATTACTGGCCATATGGCTGTGGTCTCAGACTCCCTAACAGAGTCTTCTAGCCAGTTAGAAAGCAAGAGAAAAAGCTGGTGAGATTTCCAAGTCCATCTCACTTTCTTTGCCCTGAATGCTAATCCTGGTTTAAGATGGAAAACAACTTCTTGAAATATTGCATAAATATAAATGCTTAGCACATGCTTCGTGCTTCTGTTCTTCAAGCTGTTCTCTAGTTTTCCTATTATACCCAGGAAGTGGCAGCAGAAATTCAGAAATCATGTGGACATCAGACCTTTGAAGAGAATCGGTAGATTCTATAGGTAACACAATTCTTATTTAATCTACCCAGCTGAGAACAACAGGTTAGAGTTCAGAACTTGTGATTTATATGAACAGGACCTACACGTTTTCTATGCTACTCCCTGACTTTGTGAATGTAAGCTTCATGTGAGCTGGAGGACTCCTTGTCCTGAACACAAAACGGAGCAGGAACTAAATCTGTTGATTTCTATAAATGAGCTTTCTGATTGTTGAATCTTTCTCATATTATTTATGTTAAGAAATTGGGAAGGTTAGCATATTATTTATTACCTGAGTTATAATGTCAGGAAGAAATAGAGCAGCTACTTTGCTCATTCACTGAGAAAGAGAATTTGGGAAATTATCTTATATGTTTTGCAACCAATGGAATTTTCAGTGCCTTCCCCAAAACAGAATTGTCCCCATCACTGTTTTTGTTTCTCTTTGCCTAGCAATTCTACTTTCATGAAGTGACATTTCTTTTTTCAACTCAGTTTTAGCCTTTCATCCACGTTCTTTATGGTAAGATAGTAACTGAGATGTTTTTGTTTTGTAGAAACACTTTCTCATTCGAAAGAGGGTCCCTGGGAGATACACAAGGATATTCTGAGGCTAACTGGGCTCAGTGAATACTTAATGTGGAGGACAGAGGAAAGACAAGGCTATATCAGAGATTTACCATTTCTCTTTCACTATAGTGACTCACAGATCCCTTCTGTGTCCTTTTTTTGGAATTCGGCATTACCTGAGTTGTTTTGCTCTTCATTTCACAGGGACCACATAGACCCCATGATTACCATTCTGGTGTTTTACATGCCTCTGAAGCCAGAAATGTTGTGTTGCTATTGACATTTTCAGTCCTCTGCCTTTTTTCCTGTCACCCATCACTGGCTGATATCTTTACTTCTCTGGTATTCTGCTATCACATTGAAGACTTGGGCCTGTTTGTTAGTGTGGAGAGCGAGTCCTGGATAACTTCTCTCTTGGCTTTTTTTTTTTTTTTTTTTTTTTTCTTTGTGTCTCTTTTTAGCATAAACCATTACTAAGAGCCCTCAGGCATGCCTGTTTGGCTCTCCTCCTTCTTTGCCATTACATCTGAGTACCTGGTTGATCTAAGTAGCATGTTAGGAGATGGCTGATACTCTTTTCCTGTCAAATAGATAACCTGAAAAAAATAGTCAGTCTTTATGAAAAAGAGACAGAAGCCCATTCCTTGACTGTAATTTATGAAAGTATATGTCCTTTCTGCTTACACCAGGTACTCACATGGACCCCAATCTTTAACGGTCGTTCCCTGTACATTCACTGTGTTATTACAGCATAAATGACAACAAGACAGTTTCTTGGGCTGCCTTATTTTGATGTGAAGGAAAGGATAATCACCTTTTATCTAAAGCAGGTTTGTGTGCCAGTGGTCTGTCCACTAAATGTGTACATAGCTGCACAGACAGCCTGTTTCTCCTCCACTCTCTGATGAAAAGCAGTCAGAGTAAGATAAGGGAAAAGAACCACGAGGCATAAGAAAGGTCAATACAGACACACAGTTTTGCTTTGAATGTGGCATTACTTTTATTGTATTTGGATATTGGACCCTGGAAAAATATTTAGAAAATAGCAGAAAAGTACATGGCTTGTTACGGTGCTTCAGATGGACAAGACAATCCTGACGTAGATAAAAAAAAACAAACAAAAGGCTCACTGAGCCTGGAGCTGTATCACAGAAATACAATATGTATATTGGACTTTTTCTGGTAAGATACTTCAGTATTTTACAGAATAATGCATAGATTATAATAATGTTCTGATTTTTGTCAATGTAGATAAATGTGCCTGGAAACTACTGTGAATACAGCATTTTGCTTCAGGTATTTGTACAGGGAGTTCCATTAACTGTGTATGACCAGAGGGTAAAATTAATCTGAAATTAATAATGTAGAGCAATGCAAGAGGACTAGCGAGTGTGCTACAAAAATGGGTTTTAAAATCTCTACCAACTGAATTTTTAACATTGTACTCAGGAGTGAGCAAACATTATAAACATTCAAGTAATGTTTGCCAAGTCTGCTTGCAAGAAGTGTAGACAGCTAAAAGATGTCAACAGAGAATATTGTCGTAACACTAAGAATAATGTGTTATCTAGTGCCTAGCACTGAACACCATGTAAACAATTAATCACAGAACAGAAACTACTGAAAATCAGTAACATGTGAGTTGCATTTATAGGCCTGTGCTAATCAAGGAAGTTGTTTATTACTTCGGATGGATAAATCTTTTTAACCTTCTTTGACATGATATGTCAGCATCTTAAACACCTGCATCATCTTGATGTTTATGTGATCTTATTTCTGGAGAGAGAGTGAATACAAATGTTTATTTTTCTGTAGTGAGATGAACCTTGTAAAGAGACAAGAGTAATGAGAAGTATGATTGCCAAACCTTAGGGTGCAATGCTGTTGTTCAAAATGTATGGTGTTGATAATCTCACATGCACACATGTAAAAGACAGTCATAATGCAAAGCCAGCCATTTTGCTCGACAACTTTATCACCATCTTTACACTCAGTCACTGAGTGACATGCACTGAAGTTGCAGGTATTTCATGAAATGCCAAGGCATTATTGTTAAAGTTATGGTGCAAGAACTGATAGTAGGGGATTTCAGTGTCCTGGTACTCTAAAAAGAAGAACTCTTTGTTCATTAAATGCATTTCACAGCATGTGTAGTTTACAAACCATGTGTATTTTACACCTTACCTATTCTTTGCAAGTTAGGGAAGTGTTTCTTCTTTGCAAGTTAGGGAACTCTTTCTCAATTGGAGAAGACAGTGTGCTGGTACACAAGTCTGCTCTTGAATTAAATGGAGAGAGGACAAGGCCTGGGCCCTCCCAGGGGGTGGCCAGCTGGTGGAAGCAGTGCAGGAGGAGCCCTCGCCTGGGCTGGGCAGTGCCCCATGGGGGCTGACGGGTACCTGGCATCTCAGCAGGTGAGAAGCAACAAGTTGTCAGAGACCAGGGCTGTCAGAGTTGAGGTTACCAGTTACCGCTGCTGCTTTTCACCCTCTGCACAAGTTGTCAGCACTGTAAGAAGTGGCCTCTTTCTCCAGCCACTGAAATGAAGTATTTCATTACTGAATTTAATGAGAGCAGGACCATCTCATTGCCATAAAGGAATCAAAAATGGTCTGTTTTCCTTGCAGAAGAGTTTTCTTATCAGCTTCAGAGGAGCCAAAACAGAAGACTGAGAAGCAGGTCTGACAGTTCTTTTCATGTCCCACCTGAAGAGGCAATTATTATAAGCTTTGTTACTAAAACTCTTGCTACTGGTGTTAAATGGCTTAACAATTAGGTATTATCTTGTTGCTCTGGGCAAAACTTGTATCCATTTTGATAGATGTCTCACTTATCAGAAAAGTTAGTATGTAAACTAGGAGATCTTGTTCGCATTTGGAACTCAGGGGGAAGTTGAATGTATCTTTATTTTGTCTAAAAAGTTCTCAAAGGCATGAAAGATTAATCTCCTATTAACATTTGCCTGCAGCTATTTCTAAAATACATTCATTGGTTTCCATCAAAATAATTAATCCTAAAGGAATGATCTAGTGTTCTTAGCTGTGTGTTTTTTACACAGGACTAGGTCCTTACTCAAACACAGTGTTTGAACAGCAAAGCATAAAAGGGATAAGTTCACAGTAATGCAACTTGACCTTTTCAACTTCCCAGCTCAGTAGAACTCTCGTAAGACTCATTTTCCTAAGTCACAAAGTGACTATTATACCGTAAAGAGCAGCAATAAATGTGCTAGTATTTCTGGTATTTAAACTGGTTTCTCATAGTAAAAAGATCCATTTAGAAAGATACTGAAGTCCATATAATAATTGAATAACAAGAGAGCCCAGTCTGGAGGACCTTTTTGCACTTGTTGCAATTATAAATTCTCTAGTCAGGCGTGTTTATCACTAACTTCCCTGCCAAAGACAAGGTGCTGGTTTTTTAATGCGTTTCTGTTGAGACCTCACCCTTCAGATCTCTCTTCAGAACTGTAAGCTATTGCGTTAAAGACATTGAAGTCTCTACCCCAATTTGTATTGTAAATTTCTTCTCAACAGTGTTAGTCATTATAAATCACTGTCTGCAGCATTCCTGTTATGTTTGATAGGATGACTTCAGTAATGCCCCTGCTGCTGCTCCAGAAAAGGTACCATTAGCACAGCCTGCCGGGGAAAGCAGGGATGGAGCCCTACTGGCTGTGCTGTGATGCCCTTTATAGAAACTAGACTTGTTCCGATAAATGTGAATTAAAGACCTTTTTAGGAAGGATTTGAATGCTAACACTAAAGGGATGAACTTCATCGCTGCTTACACAAGTGTGTGGCTTGGAAGTAGGAAGCATATGGGAAGATTGGAAACAGTAATAAGAAAAAATGAGAACTTGCAGAACAGGTGAAATAGAGGGGATGCAGTATAATAGGATACATGCAAGCAAGGTTCAGTACTTAGGAATAATGGATTGCACAATTAATCCTTACTGCAACAATCTGGAGATGGTAATAGCTCACAAACTGAGTGTGAGTCAACAGTGTCATGCTGTCAAGAGGAAAGGCAAGCTTCCCAAAACCAAGATAAGGCGTCCATCTGCTTTGCTTCACACTGCCAAGGCCTTGGAGTACCGTGTCCAGCTGTGGGCATGTATCTTAAAGCTGTGAACTAGTTTGGAGCGATCCTAGAAGACAGGAGCAAGAATGATTAAAGGCATCAAAAACATGAACCACAGGTCATAGTAGAGAGTTGAGGAATGGGTCTTTAGCTAGAGAAGAAGAAATTTGAGGGCAGACATGAAATTATTTTTCAGCTGCCTGTGAGATCACTTGCAAAGAGGAAGTGAATTTACTCCATCTCTACTACTGTTGGGATAAAAAATAATAGGCTTGGCAGGTGAGTTCTGTGCTTAGAAGACAAGAAAACTCAGTAACGGTTGGAGTAGTTAAATGCTGGAATAGATCATGGGATTTTGGGAATGCTGTGGAGTTTCTGCTAGTGTCTTGGAGCCAGTGGGACAGATCATCAGGAACTGCTTCAGGTGGACTTGATCCTACCTTTTGGCAGAAAGATATCCGAGATGACCTCCTGAGGCCAGTTCCTGCAGTAATGTCTACAGTATTTTAAACTTTTTTAAAATTTTTATTTTTTGGGGTGGTCCTTTGGGGACCCAGGAGTTGGACTCAATGATCCTTGTGGGTCCCTTCCAACTCAGATATTCTATGATTGTGTGATTTCCTGTGCATTTCCAGGATCCTTGATGTGAAGCGAATTTCATGACTTATGCTGTATGGGCTCAGTAGCAGGGACAAACTTTTGTTCCAGGTTTGCACAACATCTAATACAATGGAGCTTCCAAGTAACACAACACAAAACAACAGTAACAGTGGCATGGAGGGAGTTGTTCCATAGCTAAGGAGTTTATTTCTGTAGCTTTCTTGTCGCTCTGTGCATCTCAGATACAATGACAGCACAGAGAAAGAGCAATCTCTAAGCAGTCCTATCAAACTGACAGCTTCTTACTCTTATTCACTGCAGGGCAGTCACATGCCAGCTTTTAAAAAGAGTGATTTAAAAATACCAAAATGAACAATAACATCTGTAAGGCACCAATAGCAAAGGCAGTAAACAAAACAAAATGAAGTAGAACACACCAGGGGTGGAAGTTTTTTAGTGTTTGTTCCCCTTAAGGCATAAAATCATTTTGTAGATGATTGACACATAGGATTGAATTAATCTGAAAAGCTAGCTGATTTGCATCCTTTGAAAACCGTTGGCCATACATAAACCTTGGGAAGTTACATAACTGTCATCCAGAGTAGTGCACTCAAGTATTTGTCAAATAAGTTTAGCAGAATGATGTTTCTTCATCATTCTTTCTGTAAGAAGTGCTTCAGAGTTCTATGAGATAACAAACCTGTTTTTCCCTTGTATGTCTGGAGAACATACAAGCTGTTTATCAGTGAAATCTAAATCCTGCAACCTGAATACCCAGAAGAACAAGACTCGCAATTAATTTTCGTATGGTTCATTTGTGCTTCCATTTTTAAACATTTTGGTCTGCTGATTGATTCTTTGTCTTGAGGACCAAGTTTTCTTTTCCAAGAAGGTACAGTCTAATGGTGCAGGTGTGAAAGTCTCAAGCTAAAAACATTGCTGTCAATGTCCTTTTGCTTTATTTTGAGCTTTTGCACCAGGCTCCCAGTTTTAGGTTTAAGTTGCACAAAAAGGGGATTTTATACCAGTGACTTTGCTGTTTTGAACATTCTTTTGTGTGTGATTCTCACTGTATGACCTCTTAGAAACCACTACTACTTGCTGCTTGCTTGGGATCCTGCCCTAAATATATTTTAAAAGATACAGCATTAACATTTGGTCTGTAATAAATGTCCAATAATGAAGCCAACACATCTGGCATCTCCTGAGAATTGACTCCCTAGAGGAGGAACCCCTATCATGTTGTTAGAGAAATAAAAATTAAGACTTGCCATTCTATCAGTTGTTGACAAATGGAACATCTATCTATCCTCCTGTTGTCTGGCTTGCACTTGTGTCTTAGGCAGAGAGGAGCAGTTTTGTTAGGTGATTTGGGAGGGTCTGACCCAATAATAGTTCCTGCTGCCATTGCCTTCCATATGCTCAGGCATCTGATGTAGATAGTATTTACATAATAAAAAGAACCCATAAAAATGAGAATAGTAAATGTAGGTCCTCTTGCATCATGGCATCATAACACTCTTGCTTTTATTGCTTGAAAGAAACTCAGTACACAGCCACGAGTAGCAGAAGATGCGGGGTTGTGTGTGCGTGTTACGTGCAGTCGTCATGTGCTTGTTCAGAAATAAAGGCTTATTGGTTTGTTTTGCTCCCTTCCAGTAGCTGTGATGAATAGGCCTGCAATTTTCACATTTGCTACCATTTCTTTAAATTGTTTTTTTCATGTGCTCAGCAGGGGTGTGGGGAGAACAGGTGTGTACTTGATAGACTACTGGTATTTAAGTGGTGATTTGGGAAGTGCTAGGTTTATGTTTTCTCCTTTTTCTTACTAGCAGTCTCTTCTTTTTTCCTTTCCTCTACTGCCTTTTATTTCATTTTTAATACCAGCTTGTTTCAATTTCTTCATGCATCTGCTTCTTAATTTCAATTCAGTTTAGATTCTTTCCCTGATGTAAGTTAGTCATCTCTGTATATACTAGGCATTTAAGGCTGAAAGTTTTTAATGAGCCTTTGGCTTCTCATTGAGAGAGCATCAGGACATCTGTGTCTGTAACCCCACGTCTCTTTAGTCTCCACCTCAGTGCTGTGGATAGCATAGGCCCTGAGAGAGCAAGGCCATGTTGAGCAAGCGTGGGTTTCAGAAATCCATGAGCCCTTTCCCTGCTCCTTCTGGAATCTGAAGGGTTTTTTTGCTCCTTGGGGATGAATCTGTTAAATTACTCAACTCAGCAGCAACCTTTTAATCAAAAAAGAAAGAAAGAAAGAAACAAAAAAACAGATTTGACAGATTTTAGTTGTTTTACCTACATGTTCCTCTAAGAAGATGGGGTGAGGTGAGATCTGCAGGGGCAGAGGAGAGGAGAGCCACTGAGCATCGTTGAGGGAATGAGCTTGAGGAACAGCCAGGTTAGGCCAGCAGGGGAGTTGCAGCAGGGAGCCAGGAGCCTTCATCTCTTGCACAAAGATTGCAGGATGGCCAGGAGAGGCACTGAGAAGCTGTCCAGAACTCTTCCATGTCTGAAAAGGTCTGGTGACAGAGATTGCTGCTACTCAGAAAGGTACTGAGTTGATTGAAAGCAAAGACACATGATTTCTGTATAAATTCTGATTTTCATGTCTGTTCTAGTTGCTTTGAGCTTTCTCTGTTTTAATGGAAACAATCCAGTTTTTATTCAGACAAAATCAGGTTTTTTTTTTTTTTTTAATTTAAAAATCTTGCAGCCTTTTTGCAAGGGCGTCCTCAGATGGAAGAGGTCTGGATGGATGTACTCAGAGTGCGGACCTGCTTTACCTCTGTCAACTGCAGTGTTTATTGTGGTACTCGACTTCCACACAGGTGTTAGTTCAGATATGCCACACTTCTCTGTGCGTTTTTCACCCCAGATACAGTCTTCCGTCATTTTGTTGTCTTTGGGAATTTCCCCGCGTTGCTGTTGTTCTGTTAGCAGTCTGTAGGCCATCTTCTGTCTCCTCCTGTCTGGAAACTCTTCAGACAACCAGCTGTTGAATTGTGTTTTGGGGCTCTGTAGCCCTCAGTTACAGCTGTTGGTCAGTGATAGGCATTCTACTTGCTTCCAGGCATGCCATAGGTTTGTTAAAATCCTGTGCTATTCACTCGTGTTTATCTGAGTTGCTTTCACTGGTTTAGGTGGTTTGACGAATCCAGGCCCCAAAGAAATGAAGTACTCTTAACACTGAGGTACATCTGAAGATTGATAATTTATTTATGGAGTGTGCACATAATTTTGGGTGTTGGTTGTTGTATTTTCAGGACTTGTTACATGTAGGAACTGAGCGCTGCTTGAATTTTCTGGTGCAAAACAACTTACCTTTTAAAGTGAATTAAAAAGGAAGACAAGCATATATTCAGGCAAGCTCTTCAAGTTTTAACTAAACAGCTTAACATTTCTTGAATCTAGCAATTTTACCTTGTACAAGCAGAGTTCCTGAAGAACAAAGACTTAGGCAATGTTGTATATCTTGTCTTCAAAATACAGTTTTTGTGACTAAGGTAAGAAATACATGTTAATATTTTTTATTCTAACTGAGGCCTAAAATAGTGAATTTCCTTCTGTATAAAGACTGTTCTAAGATTTTCATTTTCAAAACTGTCTAAATAAGTTATACCAAGTATAGAAAAACGTTTATTTAGAGTTAATCTATTTTCTCATTATCTTGTGTCAACTGTGTTATAATTGAAGTACAATTGAAATACGTTTTTAAATGCAGGGAGTAATTTTAATACCAGTTGAGTTAAAAAGTAGTGGAAAGAAACTAAGTCATATGTCAAATCTCTTCAGATCTTAAGTTAATAATATTGAAAATCCTGTAGGTCACATGTACTTTTTTAAAATTACCATGCAAAAACATCAGTAGGCAAATTATAATATGCATAATTGAAACAAGTTAAATGATATGAAGAATGCCTTGAACAAATAGCTATGGGGGACATGTACTTATACATAACCATTAGTGTAACTCCATAAGTCTACTCAATTAGACTTAATTACAATACTGCAGAAGTTGACACAGAAGCTGTGAGATGTGAAAAGAGACATTTTACATACTGCTGTAGGGATCATTGTATTTATGCAAGACATTGACATGGCTTTACTATACTGGGCTAATTGTAACAATTGTGTTTGACTGCAACAGCAATATGGAAACAGAGAAACTGAAACAAGGCAAGTGCCCTAGGACTGCTCAGAAATCAGATCTGTCATCTGTTCTGATTCGCACACGTCATATCAAAAGCATTCTAATGCATTGCTCCAAACATTTTATTCAAAGAAACACTCATACACCCGACCCCTTGTCTCATCAGAATGTTTTAATTTCACCATAAATGAAAGATTGTACCGTCCTGCCAAAATGCCTGCAAAAAAGCAATGGTGACCATCGCCACCCTGAGTCACCTAGCTGGGAAAAGGTTAGACCTTGACATTGATATCACTTACATTGACATAAATCTTAGGAGATTTTGTGTTAGTGGTGTCATGCCAACTGGTCTGATACCACAACTAGGCCTGCAGTTTATCCATACCATTAAAGGCAGTGTAGGATTGCAAATACTGGAGTGAAAAGAAAAAATTGCTAAGTTATGTGAAACAAAAAAAAAAAGTTCTCTGCTATATTTTTCCAAATGCAGTAATTGCTAACTGCAGTACTTAGAAGACAATAGCAAGGCTTCCAGCTTCCTCCCACTGTATCCCTGTGTGCAGGTTGGGATGTTACAGTCTGGGTGGGTGAACAATTGGAGAGTCGGCCTCAGAGGGCAGCAGTTAATGGGACATGCTTTACTCAGAGGCCAGTGCCAAGTGTATCGCAGGGGTCTGTCCTTGAACCTGTCCTTTTCAACTTCTTTGTCAGTGGCCTGGAGGAGGCATTGGAATGCAGGCTCATTAAGTTCCCAAAACAGAAGTACAGAGGGGCATACAAGAGAA
The DNA here is from genome assembly GCF_040182565.1 of Anser cygnoides. Lineage (NCBI taxonomy): Eukaryota > Metazoa > Chordata > Aves > Anseriformes > Anatidae > Anser > Anser cygnoides. Next base: position 27,095,735 of record NC_089879.1, on the reverse strand, counting down.
CAAAGACAAATGCAAGTCCAGCAGCTGGGAACGAAGCATCTCCAATGAGCTGGGGGCTGCCTGGCAGGGGAGCAGCTCTGCTGACAAGCACCTGGGGGGCTTGGCGAACAGCAAGCTGGGCACGAGCCTGCAGCGCTCTTCTCTTGTTGCTCAGGAGACTTCATCCGGACAGTGTGCAATTTTGGGCCCACCAAACAGGCAGGACGCTGATAAACTGAAGGAAGTTCAGAAGAGGGCCACCAAGGTGGTTGGGGCTAGAGCACTTCTGTAAGGAAATGCTAAGAAAATGGGACTTGTTCTGTCTGAAAATGAGAAGGCTTTGGAGGCACCTAACAGCAGCTCACTGCTGCCTAGAAGGTGGTTATGAAGAGCACAGAACTTCTTCACAGCAGTGAATAGTGCAAGGGCAAGAGGCAATGGGCATAAATTGGAACACGAGAGGTTCAGCCTGGCTGTAAGGGAAACCTCTTTCCCCAGAAGGACAGCCCAGCAACAAAGCAAGTTACCCAGAAAGGTTGTGTTGTCTCCAGCCTTGAAAGCTTCCAGGGTAAAGCCCTGAGCAACCTAGTCTTACCCCATAGCTGACCCTCCTTTGAGCAGGAGATTGGACTAGAGCCCTCTTGAAGCCCCTTCCCACCTGACCTGTTTTATGCTTCCGTGCTAATTTTTAAAACTAGGTTTTCAGAATGTTTCTGTAGTCATCATTTCCTGGAGTTTATCCAGGAAATTAATGTTGAAGATAACAGTGGAGCAGATCAGGATTTTCAACAAAATTTTGAGAATAATTTTTCTCAGAGGCAACTTGATTTTTTTGAACGCTTTTTTCTCTCTCTCTCATTTTTTTTCTACTTTTTTTCCTTTTTAAAATCATAGTTAAAGACGAGGAATGTGCAAGATGGAGATAGTCATGCAGAGATACAGGATTTTGCCTTTGAACTGCAAAATTGTTCTTTTCACCTCCTCCTGTTTACATCACTTCTCTCAGCCCTGGACGTGAACCTTCTCCATGGGAAGAGTTAAAGTTCGAGGTATGCTGGGTCTGTAGGAGGGAAGAATTAGGGGGATCCTGATTTGCTGAGACAAAGAATGCTTTACACATCCAGTATTGCTTACTGCCAATTAATGCGGTTAAGGAGATAGAAGACATAAATTTCACTAGAATTGCTGTTCTGAGGGAGGATGACGTCTAATCCAAAAAAAAAAAAAAGGGGGAAGGAGGGAGGCTGAGGGGAATGAAGATCTCTTCTGTGCTGAAAGCTTTAAGGGAATCATTTTAGAGGACTTTTACTCAAAGTAACCATAAATTTAAGGCCTGGGGCCAGCACCTCAGTCTGTATAATGTAGCGTGGATCCACTGACTCCTGTGAGGTAAATCTGATTGATTCCAATGCAGCATGAAGACCCAAATGCCCTTGTAGGCAGGAGGAGCAGGCAAATGTTCCTATAGATGAAAAAAAGCTTAAAAGGATCTTGTTTGAGAGTAAAATACTACTAAAGACCCTTATTGCAAAACAGCCAATAGATGAAGAAGTCGTTTTCAGGACTGAGGAAAAGAAAAGGGAAATATTTTTTCTCAGTACAGAAAGAAACACATCAGTGAAAAAGAGGCCATCTGGCTCCTGGAATCCCAAAATACCAGAGCTCCTGCAGCTGAAATTTTTCATTTAAGTAAGAGTGTTCAGCCTATCTGTCACTCAGTGATAGAAAAATATGTTAAAAAATAAAACTTATTAGGGCAGAAGAAGAAGCTGGAATTGTGAAGTCTGGAGAGGTGAAATAAACTCACTTTGGCCAAATTAGATAAAGCACCTGAAGAAGATGAAGAACATATTTCATGGAAAAAAAAACACCTGCCAACAACTAGAACTATATTGAACTGAAAATTTATGTATGCTGGATTATTTAACCTGCTCTTAGGGAGGGGGAAAAAACATTCAGAACACCTTTTTCCAATGAAATACCCCAGGAATTCTGACTACTAGACTGCAAGGATTGTTAGTGATTTGGAAGGAAAGCATTCTGGGAGAAAACCAGGAATGTGCTGTGATGTCTAGCATCAGCAAACAAACAGGAAGAAAAACCCATTGTATTGGACAACCACATCTGAAGTGTTTTAGAACACATTTTAAACCAAATGTTCTCCACTGCCTGCTGTAAATCCTCGCTCTGAGTGGACTGGAAAGTCTTCCTGTGATTGCTAGTCTGGAAAATAATATGAATAATGCCAAGGCATTGAGTGGTGTCATGTTTGAATCATAAAACGGTATTGGTGCTCTAATGAATTTTAGGAGGATGGTATTAGATTTCTGTACCTTATTTCATTGTTCTTATAGAAGAAGTGATCCTACCTAATGGTAACTTCATGAGGAGCATGGAATCAGCTATGTAAATCCTGTGTTACTACAATTAGTGTACATTGCAGCGTCAGATAGATGTCCTTTCTATGGTCAAGACCCAGTTTTTGTGGAGGCTTCTCCTGTGTACAGTGAGAGAGAGTCCATGCCCCCCAAAACTTCAAGTTGTCAGAATAGTGAAGCATATTGCTAATAAATGGTAGTGTCAAGTACAAATTTTGTATGCAGGTACATGCACGTACTGTATACTACTAGCTCAGGATTTCTAATTGGAGAATTTTAAATGCCCCTGATTCTTAGTGATACTTGCCACATTTTGAAGGTTGAATACTTAATCTTTCCAGGTATTTTTAAAGAACTTCTTAGCGTTAATTCATGTTTTTATACTGCCAGATGAATTTTTGGGTTGTGCATGGTGCTTGAAGATTTTTCTGAAAGTGTTCCAAAGATTATTTAATCCACAAACTACAAGCTTCATAGGCTTCTTAATTTGATCTCATACATCTGTTTGCAATTTGGGATGTTGCAAATGGCTAGTGGGAAGTTCTGCCCGGTATTTGTTTCTTTCTGGATAGGTAACCAAACTCACTCAGGAATAAGTCCATGGATTTTAGGAGACTTAGAAAAGCAATTAACGAGGTCTGGTTTATTTATTATACTTGTCAGGCATTTATGCAATGTGAAATCAGATCCGTGTGGCATACGTCAGATCTGTTTTGCACGCTCTAGTTATGTAATTTGTTTGTACCATGCATACAACCAAAGCATACAGAATACACTGTGCTGTGGGGGAAGGCAAAACTAAACAGTCTTGATTTATCTGTGTCTCTACTTTAAAAAAAAAAAAAAAAAGCCTAGCTGCATCTCTGCAAATAAAAGCATATTTCAAGTTAAGGTATGCATCCAGCTTTTTATGGTAACTTCAGTTTTGCACCTGCACTGATCCACAGAGGCTTACCAGTGGTTCTCTGTAAATCAGACGCTGCTCATCAGAACCAACTTGAACTAGGAACTTGCTATCTTTCAGGGCCACTTCAGTCCAAGTAAAGATTTGTTTGAAGGATGTGAGCCTTTCCCATTGTTCAGAGTGGTGTACAGATACATGCGAGAAGGGCAAACTAGGGCTCTTTTTAAATCTTTTTTGATTCCAACAGAGAAAGCACTTTTGTGATGTTAAAAGTCAAGCTCTTCTATTTTAAAGGGAATAAATTGTGTATACACAATTTGTGACTGTTTTTTTTTAGAAAGCTTAGATTTATTTCTCCAAATAGAGCTTAATAAAAATCCATGAACAGAGATTTTCATCAGAATGTTGTCTATACAGACTCACTCCATTTAGGTATAAATCATCCCTCCAAAAAAATGTAATTAGTGTTTTATACTCAAGATAAAATATTTGCTCAGTTATCCTAAATATCATCAGTAACTGGTACTGTAGAAGTCCAATTAAGATGTAAATGTAAAGTGTCGGTTATAACCTTCAGAAACTAGTCTTTTATAGGACATGTCAACATTTCAAAGATTCAAAAGGATATTTACACTATGAGTCACTGAGCTTATCCCAGAGCCTCAACCTGCTTGGTAAACTAAGATATTCAAACCTGACTAGACATGGCCCTGAGCAGCCTGCTCAAGTTGACCCTGCTTTGAGCAGGGTGGCTGGACTTGCCAATCTCCAGAGCTGCCTTCCAACGTGAACATTTCTGTGATTTTTGAAGATTCTTGAAACCCACCCTTCTGGTGCTGATCTCTCCTTGTAGAGGAGCTTTTTATGACAAGCTATGCTATAAATTTGGGTTACAGGAAAGCATCTACTCAACCTGTTAACTGCAAATGATTTGAACAGACTACTAAGCTTGCCTTAGAGGACACACTATAGCTACTTATGTAGTGTTTTTGTTAATTAAAGTTAATTTTGTTAATTAAAGTCTTTTATGAAGGTTCTTGAACTCTTAAAAGGAATATTGTATATGCAGTACCATCCCAGTGTTCTTGCCAAAACTAGACAGCAATTTCTCTTTTTGATGGAGCACTCCATAATGAGGACAAGGAGACAAATTTTGCACAGTTTTGTACCTGGCATAACTCCATTGACTTCATTAAGTGAATCTATTCTGAGTGTTGTAGATTTTCAAATATTATAGGAATATGACATAAAAGGAGTCTATATTTGAGAAATTAAAATATAAAAAGCTGCTAGCTCTGCCCCCCATAAAAACAAAATGAAAGTATGAGGGATGTACATTCCAAATGTAAGAGTCTGAATTTACTACATTAACCCCAAGCTTGACTTAGGATAGTAAGTAACTGTTTTGGACTGATGATAATTTTGATATTACTTCTGAGAAGGAGATTTTAAATGGAATTTGGAGCAAGTGTAATATTCCTCTTATCAAAACTGAAGCTAATTTGTTGTGGTTTTGTTTATTTTCCACATAGAGACAACAATCAACCTGATAAAAGCCGGAACAGAAAGTTTAAGCTACTTTCTTGACCTTTCCAGAATGGCAGTCTGGACTGGTGAAATCTGTGTTGCCTCAGTGCCACATGTATGTTAGTAAGCTCTCTGCTTGACAAGTTGTCAGCATCTTCAGCAGGACAACGTTCTTTCAAAAGTTCCAGCACTTGTCTGCTGGGTGTTGATGCCAGCAGTCATTCCTGGGGATTAGATGAAGTGCTCATTTTTTTGTGTTGTCTGCTGCAATGTGATATATGCCTGTAGGTCCCCAAACTAATGATTCTCAAATGTCCTTCCTCCCAGTTTGATCCAGAGACAAGAGACAAGGAGTGGAAATGAAAAGAGGGAGGAACAGACGGGAAAAAAAGAGCAGATACAGAAAAAAGGTAGGAAGAATTTTTTTTTTTTTAAAAAAAAAAAAGGTCAAATGGTCATCCAAAGAGAGAAACGGATGTAAGGGGTCTGAAGAGTAGGGACCTGCAAAGAAATTTTTCTTCAGGATATTTTTCAGGATATATATATATATATATATATATATATATAGTTAGTCTGGTTTTCCTGTGGAGAACCAATATATATTTTCACACTCTCTGCACACATCCCCTCTCCCTGTAACACCTATTGAACTACTCGACCAGTTCAAATTAAATTTTGTAGAAGGATGATCCTGTAGATTTCCTTAGCACAAATGGCAGCACCGGAGAGTAAGAAAATCTCTTCTTCTTTGGGAGCTGGGGGATAAAGCAACACAAACACATGCTTTGTTACCTGGAGAATCCATATTGGAAAGAAAGCTGATGAGTAAACCTTGGAAAAGCTTCAAGAAGAGCTTATACACCAGCTTATACGCTATCAACTATGAAACACAAGTAAGTAGGAAACAAGATTTTGTTGGTTTCAAGACTTTTGGATTTCCTTAGGTGTTTTATTTTAGAGAATTGACTACAGAATGAGAAAGATGGTAAGAATTAGTTCAGTAGCTAAAAGCAATTTTCAGTTAGCTTAATTTGTGTTAAATTTAGAATTGAGCTTCCAAAATGCCTCTCTGATGGGGTGTGATAAATAGCTGGAGAGCTATTTCCTCTCAGAAAGGGCCTCGAGAGCCTTTCCTGGAGAGCCTAAGAAAACTCACTGAAAGTTTCAGGACTAGCTATGTAAGGAAACACTGCCATTGTAAATCAGGAAGTAGGTCTGGTATAAGACATTAACAAAAGAAATCAGTCAAAGTAAATGTATTAAAACAGAATGAAACCTGTGGTAAAGAGGAGTAAGCCCACTGGTCACCTAGCCGGGAACCTGGGTATATGTCAGTCACTGTGACAGCTGCTATCCTCAGTCTTTTAAACCATGCGTGTGTTTCACAAAGCACAGCTGAGCTGTGACAACATGATCACTTCCAGTAACGATGCTGGACAGCAGGCAGAACTTACAAAGCACATATTCTAACATATAGGAAACAGAAAAAGAAAATACTAAGACCTTCACTGGTACTGTGCTTTGTTTTTTTCCTGATTGTCTGCTACAGGGAGGATTCATGTTCTACACTTGAGGCAGGTAACTTAGTAGAGATTAATATTTCAGAAAATGGGATACTTTGTCTATGAATGTCATTAACAAAAAGAGGTTGGTGTCTTCAGATTGTGATTCAGGACTTGAAATGAAATTATCTCTAGCAGATTTTGTAAATACCTTGCTATGCCATCCAATTTAATAGCCAGAAAATACAAAAAAAAATATAGACTTTCACTGATAGTTATTGACAAGTTTCACTAGCTCACTAAACCAGCTCTGAAAGAAAATGCCTTAGGGTGGAAAAGAGCTTCAGAAAATGAACCTCTTAAAATAAATCTAGAAAGTTAAATTTAAGATCATTCTAAGGTAAGAAAGGAAACTTTGAAAATATGACTCCTAACTAGCCTGTTCTGAGAAAAATGTATACCTTTCGGGGTTTGGGGTGTTTGCATGGAAAAAGGGCAACTTAGTTAATGCCAGTGACAGAACTTCTTACATAGTTTCCCCTGGAGAGCTTTTTAGAGTACCTATGAAACCTCAGAAAGGAATATCAACTTACAGCCAATCATAAAGGAAGTAATGAAAATCCAGTTAAGGATCACACTTTTTCTCACGTAGGATATCTATCTACGAATGACAGACCATAGAAATACAGGGCTATGGCAGTGTGACCGTGTGCCAGCAAAGCACAACTTCACCATAGATAGGTTATAATTTAAGAGAGAAACAAATTCTGTTGCTTGGATTGCCCTAAATTTGTCAGTCTGAGAAGAACTCAATTCAGTGGAATTACTCAGAATTCTTTCAAAATTGGGTAGAGGCCTTCTGAGAAAAGAAACATACACATTTATATGACAAACATTTAGGCTTGTACTGCCATTTAGGACACACCTAAACACGTATAACATTTAGATTCCATATCACAAAATGCTTAGAAGCAAATGTGGTAAAGCAATTGAATAAAGGTTTTGCAGTCTCCATTTTTCTGCTGTAACTCAGAAAAACTTTGGGTTATCTCTATTTGGGAATCTTTTGTCAAGTCTGGAAATTCAAAGCCATATTTATTCATAAAGTTCAGGAGTACACAATATTTGCCTCAATTACTGCAGAGTGGTAACAGAAACAGGCTATTGAACACTGACGTTCCCACTCACCTGCCAGGCTCCCGTAAGCCCAAGCAGCTCTCAGTCTGTCAGTAAAGGATTGGCCTCAATCACTGCATGGCCATGTCTGATCTTCTCCGTCTCACTGACCTGCTGTCCTCTTCTGCTTCTCCTCATCAGGCTTTTTATCATGTTGTGTCCTGACTTTCTCAGCTGCTTTTGAGTGGAAGAGCTTCTGTAGGTGAATAGCTCTAGGAAATGGTGACTGCCTATCAGCATGTGTTTTTTGTTAAGTCTGTAGTTTGAGCCCTGTTGTGAGTCTCTCTCCCTATTGCACTGGGAGCCTAACTTACAGTTGGTGTTTCCACTGGTAAGCTTTATAGTTAGAAGTGAACCCTTGGAATATTCAGTATTTTAACACCCAAGACATTTTGTGAATGTAGTTCCTATTCTTTGGTTGAATAGACTTACTTTATGTAAATAGCATGTTCTTTTCCTAGCCAACTGGGAAATTATTTTCAACCTTTAAGTCATATAGGCAGACCGTAAGCATTACAGAAATGACTTCTTAACATCAGATCCCTTTATTTACTGTTAACTATTTTTTTACATTTAACATAATTTTGGTTGTCATGTTTCTTCTGAAGGCAAAGCTCTTATAACCATGTGTTCCTTATCTCACATTTCACTGAAAGCTGGCATAGAGAAACAGCATCCAGACTAAATATTATTTTTTATATATTTTTGTTTTATGGTCCAACTGTTCTCAACTTGTTTATATCAGCATAGCCACACTGACCTCAAGGGAACTGAGAATTTTCAGCCAAAGAAAAAAGAGACATTTTAAAATAATACATTCAACACAAAAACCTTTTGCCTTATTAGATAAAAATGAGGATTAAATATCATTATCTAACAGCCCCTTTTATTCTTGTAACAAACATATTCTACTTTCCGAGGCTATTTGAGTCATTTGACAATGTACATATAATCATTGCAAATGGCCACCATAATTTTGTGGACTGCATTGTGTGAAAGATATGTTTCTGTTAGGACTTGGTCATGTTGGGGCAAATAAGAGTGCTGTGGAATTTACAGTATATAGCACGGCTGTTTAAAGTAGAAAAACAGTGATAAATATTTTTTGCATGTTGTGTGGTGTTTTTGTTTGTTTGTTTGTGAGGAAAGCCTGACAAAACAAAAACAAATTGGAATTAACAGTAAAAACAGAAATATTTTTTTCACAGTAGTCAACATTCCAGACAGAAATATATTGCAGTTACAGAAAATTACAGTATATTTTATATTGCTTCATGCATCATTAGCAAAATTGCCTGTTCATTTCTTCTACCATAATCCCCATTGTGGGTGCTAACAGTAGTAATAATAAAAAGAGCACAAGAGAGAACTCTAGCCATTATGTAGTGAGTGCTAGTCCAATGGTTAGAAAAATTCTGTTTTGACTGGCATACTGAGTGTGGTTGATATCTGCTCTATTAAGAAAATAATTGGATCAAATTCTTTGCTGAGGTATTTTGGCAAAACAGAACAAAGTAGAAAGAGATTAGTTTCGATGATCATAGAATTCTGCCCCGTTTCTCTCTGAGCAATCTTAAATTCTGACCCTGTGCATGATATAAGTCGAAAGGTGTTGAAGAGGATGATATAGAGCAGGGATCGTAAACTTTATTTTATAGCTATTGCAGTGAGAGAAAGTAGATATAATCACTGTGCACTATAGCAAATCCTCAGAACATCACTGTACCTTGACTCTATGCTTTAAAATAATGCCTGTAAAAGAAGACCAATTACAAAGCAGAACATTCCACGAGATATAAAAAACAGTTGAAAGAATATTTTTTGGCTTAATATGAGTATGTCTATCGTATCAAGTGACTGGAAAAATTGAGTGAATGTAATTGATTAGCTTTACACACTTGCTTTAAACTGTAACTATAGCATTTTATTTTAGAAACAGAGAATAAAACCAACACTAAAGGCATGCTGTCATGTTGATTAAAATGTATTTTATATTAACGCAAACTTTAGATACATGATAGTTAAGGCTACACTAGTTTCAATTTACTTTTACTCCTTGTTGCTTTCCACTGTTGCGTTTTCGCAAGTTTTCCAAGTTTTCGACTTGGACTTTCAAACAGAGCTAAAGGAATTAGGTATCTTAATCTGACTGAAATTTAGTGGCAAATGGATGTTAAGTTAATTTGGGTCCCCTAGAAATTCCTAGCTAGAAACTTGTCAGCTTCCTCAATTTTTATGGCATTATAACAGCTAAATGCAGAAGATAATTGTCAGTTTTCAAGGCAGAAAAAAGATGGTTCACTGCCCCACTTGGGGACGTAAAGCACCTGGGTTAAACCAGGCACAGAGTGGCTCTTGTCTTCAAATGGTGGAGTGCTGGCTGACAGCTCTGCCTGTGCTGAGCCCAGTTGTTTAATTGCCCTCTCTGGTGTAAAAAAGTTCAGTTTTGGCCCAGTCATTTACTTAGCTGATGGGCTGTGGTAGGACCACCATCGCCACTGCTGGTGCTGCATGTGTTTTGGGTGCTTTGAGGCTGTGGTGCAGGGACAAGGAGACTTCTGGCATGGTGTGTGACCACAGAACAGAAACACAACTCCCATTTGAAGGAACTTACTGCGTCTCCTGAGCTCACCTTTGCATGTCAGCGCTCCAGTATGCCAGTTGAAAAATAATTCATAGCTTTCATTTGACACAGTTGCAGTGGTGAAAAAAATGAAGTAATACCCTGGTGACTCTGGCTGTTCCTCTGCAAGGAATTATGTGTTGTAAAACTGAGGATGTTATATTTGTAATAAAGTAAATAGGAGCGGGGAACTGTGAAGTTGTTTTCACAGCAGATGATTCTGCAGGAAAGAATCACTACAGGCAGCAGAAATAGTTTATTGACTCTGAGGTCAGATCCTTACTGCTGATGGAAGATGTCCCACACATTGTGTTATATATGTTTCCAAGGGTGTTACCTGTCTGCAATGTGAGCACTCAAGGTGGCCCACAGTGTGGATGCACGATGGGGTGCCCTTACCAAAGAACACAGCTGTCAGTGTGTGTCCTCTGGAGATAACAGAGAGATTAACAGAGTTAATCCAGGGAGGAAGGCACCCAAAAGTCCAGGTCCTCAGGAGAATGTGCTGACGGTTATTTATGGGCTTTTGCAGTGGTGTTTTCTTATGCTTATGATATGTTGGTATTGCTCTTCTTTCAGAGGGTGCTTGTTTGTTAGTTTTCAAATACAAATCATACACAAATTAGAATCATAAATGTCAGAGTCTGAATTATGCATTATAGAAACAAAGCCACTGGAAGAGCATTCAGCCTCGAAGTCTGATTTCTTGGTGTTTGAAATAAATTTGAATGTTGAAATGGTTGATAAACTCTGTTTCATTTTCAGAGTGTTTTGTAGACTGAACTTGTTAAAGTGTTTAAGAATACCTTGTTAATTAGCTCATACAAATCTGGAGTCCCATGTTGCATGCTGGTAAATTAACCCTCAAGGAAACCTTAGGTATTCTTATGGCTTTGTAGTAATAATCTAGATTTTTTTTTTTTCTCTCCCAGGAATCCCACTGTCCTGGTCCTCAGTGCCCCAGCAGATCTCCTACTTTGATTTCATGCTATTTTATGAGATATAGTTGAGAGTGGGGATTATGTGCGAATTTATTTTTACTTTGGTAGTTGTTCATGGTCTGTGTTTGAACTATGGAGTAATCAGATGAAAAGATGGTGGCTCTCATTCTTTTGCCCAACTTTGTAATTATTGGCATGTAGGTTAAAAAAGGTCTTCTGAATATTATAACTATATTTTTCAAAAGATCATGACAGTTCCAAATAACACGATCCTGTTACATATTTAGACCCGTATTTCAATTTTTTTGGCATTTTGATATGTTGTGTCAGGACGTATCAGTCACATCCTGGCCACACGCAGCAGTGTGACTGACAGGACTGGAGGAACACACAGCAATCCCAGCAGTTCTCATTCTAAATAAGATATATTCAAAGAGAAGTGAACACTCCTGCTTCTCATCTTTTTAAATGAAGTTTACCACTCCATGCATACCCTCCCATATTCCGTGAGTCCTTAGCTGTCACTAAAGCCACTCAGCTACATCCATTCCCTAGTCATACTACCATCAGTGTCTGCTTGATGTACAGAAGCTACCTACTTTGAATCTCATTTTCCTTGGATGGAGTGCTTTCCAGTCACCAAATAAGAACAGTTTTCTCCTGTTTGCAAAATGTTACCTGCTGCTGAAAGCACCCATGCATACGTAGTGTGGGAGTATCAGGATCTCAGACCAGCAAAGAAAAAGCCAATTTCCGCTTTTATGTTGAATTCAGCATTATGAACTAGGTGATTTTGCTTTTTGCTTCCAGTGTCAATGATACTTTCAAAACCAGTTGTACTCCAGTTGTGCTGCAATGTGCCTGGAGGAGAGGTATTCCCCTAACTTACTGCTGGTGTTTGCTGTTTCATACTCTTGAACTGAGAATTCCCATCTTTTGCAAGAAAGTCTGTGGTCTCTCTCGCTCTCTTTTTTTTTTTTCTTTTTTTTCCCCAAGTCACCTCCTCCTTACTTTTTCCATGTTTGATGAAAAAATCACCTTTGTGATGAGAGAAGAAATAAGGCCCCGACCTCACAGCCAGGTGAATTGCTAAATGTGAATGCACTTTGCTAAAGTATCCAAGAGGTTTCATCCATAAGCAAAATCAGGTCTCACAGACCTCAACAGTTCATATGTCACTGCTTTTCTGTCAGCCTCTTTGCATGTGCATTATGAAATAGTGAGTTCAGCAATGATGAAGGGACATCAGCATTGCTAACAATGGTGAGAGCCAAAAGCAGAAACGATGTGTCGTGAAACACATAGCAAAACAACAAAAATGTAAGTGCCTTAAATCTGTGGGGAATTATGAATGCTTAGGGGTTAGATGACGGGAGTAAGGGCACTCAAGTAAGGCAGGGAGGTTATTTACTGGGAGACATGTAGTTCCTGGCTCCTAGTTAGGTAAGACCTCTAAAGCAGTAGAGAAAACAAAACAAGATGAAACAAAAAAGCAGGCATAGCCTCATGGGACCGATTTCTAGCTCAAAAGGCTTCCAGGCTCACCTACCTGTGCTTTTAGTCACAGAAGCCTCCTTTTTCTCCCCACATTCATGAGGGTTAAAGTCAGGCTGTGGCACCTAGCGTGTCAGTTGTTTCTATAGTTGCTCATTTCACTTTTAAAAGCCAGTTTCAGGCCTCCTGGCCCCTCGGCAGCGCCCTGCGGCTGCGGCTGCCTGTCAGCGGGGCTGCGGCCCCTGCGGCGGGCGGGAAGCCGCAGCTGCGCCCCCTCACAGCCGGCGCCGGCAGCGCGGGCAGCGGGTCCTCGAGGCTCTGAGGGGCCGCGGCTTCGGTTAACCTTTGTCACCGCCCCAGCGGGAGTTTGCTCGAGTTAAAGACCAGAGAAAGTTGCTTAACAGCTGGCTTTTGGTGGGAAGTGTTTTTTTTTTTTTCTTTTTTTTTTTTTTTCCTCAGAGTGGGACGGGGGTTGCTCCCAGCAGGTGGGGCGGGGTGGGCGACACGTCCCGAGAGCAAACGGCAAACCCCTGTGTCAAAAGGACCTCAAACTTCCTCTTCTCGACGTTATGCCGCAAGGAGCAAGTTGGCTCCCTCTGTGTTCAAAATGGAACTATCTGCGGTACAAGCAAGAGGGAGTGAAGAAGAGCTAAAGCTGTGGCTGCCTTTGGGTCGATTTCAGTGCCTGCAAAACCTGCGTAGAGCTAGCCTGTTACAGAAAATACCTGGGATCTTACCTGGGGTTTATATTTTAAGAGGGTATTTTATTCTCTTGAAAGCAGGTTTGTCTGGAAAACTGTTACAGTGTGTCAAGAACTTGAGCTTATTCTTTTGAATTTTGAAGTTTTTATAAAGGAGCTTTTTTTTTGTTTGATTGATTTTTTTTTTTTGTTTATGTTTTTTAACACTCCCCTCCCCCAACTTTAAAAGGCTGGGATTTTTTAAGCAATCACAAATCCACTAAAATCTCCAGAGTTTGAGTTATATTCAGGTAGGTTCTCTGAGCTTTCTCTTAAGGCTGAATTTGAAGTAGGGGATCTGAAAAAAACCCCACAGGCTGTTGACAATATTTGGAAAGAGAAAAAGGCCGATTTCTGAACTGCCTTTGTTGATTGAAATATAGCTATTGTGGTTTGTAACCACTGAGGACTTGGCCTGATATATTGAAAGCTAAAACACAGGCTTAACTTCTTAAAATCTTTCAGAAATATTTTTCCATTCCTATTCAAGTTGCTTGCAATCATTTTTCGTCTGTGAACAATACAGTTGTGAAAAACTCTTTTTCTGTCACACCCCTCTCTGTGGCATAAGTGTTAAGTAATATCCTGACAGTTTTACATTGTATAGCGTATTGAAGACCAAATGAACAGCAGCCAAGGAGAAGAAATGTGAATGAATGTATTACTTTAAACTAATGAAACTTCTTTGGAGTGCCTCATTAATGGTATATTAGCAGAGATCGTTCAGAGAGCAGAAGTGGGATTCAGATTTTGTGCTTCACTGGAATGAGAAGGAAAAACACTGTTTAAATTCCATTTTGCTTTACTATCTTGTCATTTGCTTAACAGTGCGGAAGATATTTGGTTGGGATGAATGGCACTTGTCAGTTGGATTTTTCATCTAGAGGCTTTAAATTAAGTTGGTATTCATGGTTTTGAGTCATAATTTGCACGTCTTATGAAATACTGTCAGTCATACCACCTATAATGAAGAAATCTCAGATACAGTCGTATAATTGTTCTCTGCTTAATCTGACCATTAACCTTTTATGCTCTTCACAAAATGATGATGAAGTGCTGGTGTATCTTCATGATTATACTTGAGAATAAATGAGTGAGTACTGTGCAGCAGTCATTTAAAGTACTGAAATTTGGATTATGTTGGCATCCCTGCGGTGGTAGCTCTACAGATCCTGTCCTAGAGCCTTTCACTAAAACCCTGGGATGTGTCTAAAATACAAGTCCAGGGCTGGTCTTGAGAGCTGGCAACTAAATGTGCTTTTTTAGGCACTCTGTAAAGCTCTCTGTAAGGGAGTCATAAGTCTCACTTCATCATATTCATCATATTGCTCTAAAATTTGGTTAAATTAGACCTGTCTGGAATAGTTCACAAACTAGGTTAAAGCCAATAGTACATTTAAGTGCTAATTCAGTGGAACTTCAGAATGTTCTTAAGCTTGTGTAGATGTCATTGTGAACAGAGCAGCTTTTCTAAATTCCTATCCATCAAAGTGAATTAAGATGCAACAGGTTAAAAAAAAATAAAATCTGTTGTCACTGATAACCCAATATTCACAGTCTGGGCAGGTGATACAAGCCATGTGACTGTTGTTCTTGTGTGTGTGAAATCCTCCTTGGTTGCAAAGGAAGAAGTACAGAGTAAAAACAAGAGTAAGAATATTAAATTCTCAGTCTGGCCCTATCTTTGCAGCGTGTGTGTTGACTCAATGAAGCACTGTCCCCCTGCTTCCCTACAGGATAAGAGTATGACTGACTTTCATTGACTTCCAGGTTGTTTTTATCTTTAGTGTACATGCAGCTGTAGTGAGTTCTCTTGTTCAAGATGTGCTGGTTACATAAGTGAATTCTGCTCAGAATCTGTCTTCTTTTCAGGGAACAAGAGAGCTCCATTCTCCCTGTACCTCCAGCATGTAGCCCTGTCCTAGAGAGCTGTTGGGAACTTAGTCACTGGCTTTTGAAGGTACTTTGGTACACAATTATCTGTGGAAGAAACTTAATTAATGACAACTGCCAAGAATCAAAGAAACCTGCCTGTGCATGTTGACATGTAACAAGTAGGAGCCATTTTGTCTTTCAGTGGTCAGCAAATATTGGATGAATTTGTTTTCTTAAGAAGTAGAACAGTAACGGCCAGATCACAGTGTGCTGCCTGGCTAGATACAAGCTCTAGCTTATCAAAGACTGTGGTAAGATCAGTAAAGAGCTAAGTAAGTTCTGTATGAAACAGTGAGGGAAGTCTGGGAAATCAAAAAAAGCATCTCAAGATATATTAACTGTGACACACATAACTCTTCTGTAATGGTCAGCAATCTTGTATCTCCTTTGCAGAAGAGTAATGATTTCCATCCCACAGATGCAATCTGCGTTTGAATCTTCACTGCAAAAATGGCTGAATTGTCTTTTTTCTTCCTTTAAACAAACACACTCACAAAAACCAGCAAATAACCTGTTAAGTGTCTAGCCTGTATGTAGATCACAGTGGAGGTGAAGAAGGAGTTCATGAGGGAAATCCCACATAGGAAATATAAGCAATGATGTTTTCTAGCTTCACTGGAGTAACAACTAGATACAGTCTGACAAGATTTTTACTGGGAACTAGCTTTATTCTTGTAGTGTTGACTGGTGAATGTGAAAGCCATACTTCTGAGACGAGGTTTTTGTCTGTGTCTTGTGGGGGTATGATTTCTTGAACAGGGATAGCTCAGGGAGCACAAACAAAAAACTAATCCCAGAAGCAATATAGTTTCTACATTCAGAGTCCTCATCCACATTGCTATCAACTCCATTGTGCTTTGGGTGTTCTCCAAGTTGTCATTATGTGCTCAAAAATCCCACTGCATCACAAGGGTATAACATGTTATGAGCAGAGAAGTTGGATTTCTGTCATGAAAAGCAAAAATGAAAGGAGATAACGTAGGTGGAGGTTGTCATGATATATTTCTGGTAAGCGATGCAAAAACATCAACATACTTGAAAAAACACTAACTGAAGTATTTTATTTTTATTTTTTTGGTACAGACTTTGAAGTGAATTTCTATAGGATACTTTGTACTCATTGTTGATACTTTGTTTTCGTTGTTGCTGTTGTGGTATAGGTCTTGATACTGCAAAAATATTTTTGATTGAGTAACTTTGATTAGCTAAGTAATTTCAGTGAAAAATTCCCATACAATCCCTGAATATTGTTGTAGAAAACAATCTCTTATGTACATGGTTACATCCGTACTTAAGAGTTGCTAAGAGTTTGTGATGCAAAAGAGACCATTTAGTACTGTAATTCCTTATCCCAGAAATGATTGTTTATATATAATTCAGTTTTATATTTAACCCTAAAGTAAATGTTCATTTGTAGCATCAGAGAAAAAACTTCAAGCCTGATTTTTACCTGAGGAAATAGAGAACTTCTGAAATATAGCTTTCCATTTTCTGGGTGTATTTCCTGCCTTACCTTTTTCATGCTTTTAGGTAATCCCTCATTTTTGCTGTCCTGGAGACTCTCTCTCTCTCTCTTTTTTTTTTTTTTTTTAATTGGTTTGTTTATAAAAATAATAACCCAGCTTTAGGAAAAACAAGGTCATGTTATTTGGGAGACAGAAAGGAAATAGAAATATGATGTATTTTGTTACCTTGTATCTTTCAAATAGAGAAGTAAAAGAAAAAACAGCTGAAGAGAATTGTCAGTTGGGCATTTAAGACAGAAATGAAGTAGTTTGAGATGATAGCATAGTTGGCAAGGGGTTCACTGGCTTTTGTCTGTGTCCCTTGGAGGTGGGGAACTTAGATAAGTGCATAAGGGAGTAACTATTATTTTTTTTTCTGAACTGTAATTGCAAATCTATTATTTTGTCAGTTTTGAAATGCTGTTTGTTCGTTTTGTTTTGAAGGCCAAAGCCTCCACTGGACAATCCTCTTGGAACTTCTGTTACAGTATTTTCTAGGTGTGTCTGTAGAATAGTCTGATTAAAACATTCAGTGGTGTATGAAAAATTCTTGACTGCTTGCCACCCTGACTTCCACCCTCTTCATTTCTCAATGGGACTAATTGCAGATTAGGGCAAGAAAAAACTTAGGAAGTGAGGCATTTTGCAGTTTGTCCTCAGCCACTACTAAGTAGCTGACAAACTGTATTTTCTCTTTCACCTGGCTGATTGTGCCTGTGTGCAAGCAGTGTAATCCGCACTCTGCTGTCAAAATGCAGTTTGGATGTTTACACCAGTATGTAACTCACATAGAAATAGAGTGATTGAGGTTAGACTCTCTTCTTTCAGGAATTTGGAGGCAGCACCCAAGACCAGCATCCTGGTGCTCCTGTTTACATCCATGCAGAATGGAAGGTTACCAGCACTGAACAGAAATGCCTGTCATTTTGTGTTCGTATGAAAGTTAGTCCCAGAAACCAAACTGAAGTAAGAAAGCTGTTCTGTCTACCTTGCCCTAGTTTAGTTTCCAGAGATTTCTCAGAGTTCTGACTTCACAGATTGCCTGTCTTAGCTTTGTGTTTACAGACTCTTTATTTTCTCCTCACATCCTTTAACTGAAACATACAGAGGCCATCATCAAGAATGGCTTTATATAATCTTTATACTACTTACTAACTATTGCTTTCTGTTTTAATTCCTTCATATCTGAGAAAACAAAAAATATGCCAGCAGTACTTGAAGTTTTTTTTTTTTAAATAGGTCTATGTAGAGCTAGGTAAGTTTTTTTTTTTTTAATAAAAAAGTAATCATAAATTCTAATTTGAGCATACATTCTAAGACATAAAAGTTTCACAAATTTGAAAAATGGCTCGACTCTCCTAATTTAAGAACTGATTTACCTCACTGGGGAGGACTACAACCTGGAGTGGCAAATAGCTCTTGTCAAGGAACTTGTCAGAGACATGAGCTGTGCTGTGCCCAAGTAATCTGCACTCAGGATAGTGTCCTGGTTGTTGAACTCTGATTGTGAACAGAAAGATCACCTTGACAGGTCCTGTCCTATTGAGAGCTTAGCTGACAGTGGTGTGTTCCCGTAAAGTGTTTCTGGCAAGCCAGAGTAGCACTTTCCTATGGAGAAATGGTTTCTTCCAAAGACAGTGTCTCCTAATAATTATTTTGGAAATACCTCTTGCCTGTGATCTCAGAAGATGACACACATGCTGATCCTAGGTCTGCTAACTTGGTAAGAGGATGCTTTTTAAAAAGTACTTACAAATCTGATGGGGGGGAGGTGTAGTCAGTGAAGCAGTGTAGAGCATGGAAAGAGCTCCTGCAGGGTTCCTTGCTGAGTTCCACCAAAACCTGCCAAGAGATCTTCCATGTACAGTATATCTTAAAATGACAGACCAGAGTTAAGGGCAGTGGTGTTGGTAAATGTCTGCTTGTTACTGCTGCAGTTGCTGCTAAGGGGAAGGATTTCAGCTAATGCAGTCATCAGCCTTCCTGGTGCTCAGGGAAAGAAGAAGCAGCATTAGGAAGACTAGGGGATTTCATATTTCTAGAATGTGGTATTTGTTCAAGGTCTTACAAGTGTTTCTCCAGGAGGCTCTGACAGAGTAAAGTGGCCTGAAGTCAGAGACCTGTTAGGTAAGGTTTAAAACAGAAATGTTAGTCAAGAACATTGATGAGAAGAAAAATATACAGCTTCATTGCCTGCAGTACTATGAGTGTCCCAGTACCTGGTCACAGGACAAAACGGAACAACCTTTCCTAGGCAACCTAGGGTAGTCCAACCGGAGGTGGCATCAAAAGGGGCAATATCCTTTGCTTTTTGTCTTTCTTACTCTTGGGAAGGTAGATGAGATGAGCGCAGCAGTGGCCATCATCTTAGACAACAGAAGCACAGGAGGTTTCCTTTACATAATTTGTCTGTTCAGCTTTTAAGCAGTTGTAACAGTTAGTTTTGAAAGGAATATGGCTGTTCTGCATCTGCTCCTGCTGAACAATAGCACTGACAGGGGGGAGCTGGCATGCAGCAATGAATTCTGACCATTGGGTCTGGCAGCCCTGAAATACAACAGCTGGGAGGGAGACCTTAGCAGGCGTCCAGTTCTCTGACCTACTGGTCTCAGGTTGCCAAGAGGTAATGGGATTTCACTCTGCAGAATTTACACGTGCAGTTTTCAAAGCCAGTGTCACTGAGGTCAGTAGAGAGAAGAACTCAGAGCACTGGTGTGCAGTAATCCAAGTTAATTGGCACATACCAAGTCATCAGAAGGGAAAGTCATCGGAAATCCAGAATATTTTATTTTATTGTTTAACCCTCACTTTCACCTCCTAACCAGTATTGGAGAGAGTCAGCGAAGCTTTTTTATTACTGGGATTCCTTTTGCTGGAGCCAAAATGGTTCATCTTAGAATTAACTCTTCCCTCTCCCACAGTTCAAATTGTTTACCCTTAAATATTTCTGTGTGAAGCACTTTGATAATGTTTAGATCATTTTTATTCAACACTTTTTCATTAAGAAGCAATTCTAAATAATACAGTTAAACATAATTGTCTAATACCAACAATTTTTCTTTGCTAGAAAGGGGTGATTCAGTATTTAATTTTGAATTTTGAAAAAACAAGTAGTTTCACTTAAAATCAATAGTCCTGTTTCTCCTCACCCTCACACCATTTCCTGAGGCATATCTGTTAAAGCTAAATGAATCACAGTATTTTTGAATTTAAACTAGATTTGTTTTTTGCTTTAGGTATCAACAGGCTTTATGGCCAGGTTCTGCTCATCTAGAGGAAAAAATGAAATAATGGAGAAACTGTTAATTCCTTTGTTCCAAGCAGCTTCTCTGCTCTGAATAATTTTAGGCAGTTTGCAAGCACATTTAAAGCAAGCTTCACTATAAATTAAGCCTCATAGAGCCGTGACCAATTTGTACCCCTTAATTTGATTTACTCTTTAAACTAAATATCTACTGAAGTAGTGACCAAATCCTGGTTAAGTAACATGGAAAAGACCATGCTTGAAATGGAGAACTCGTGTTTTAGTGAGGTTGCTGATCTTTGAACTGTGCCCTTCACAATGTGCTATTTCATTTAGACAAACGCTATTATTAAAACTGCTGACAAGCAGTCACAAAGATACAAGAAAACACCCCTGCTACTCTAACTGTGCTTTAACTGTAGTAAAATTTACAGTATTTGAATGTTCACTGGTGTTAGAAACTGTATTGCTCATCTGTATGCTCCGAGATGAAAAGCAGTACCCTTTTGAGCTGTTACTAGTGTGTGAAAATTTATACAATATTTTCATTGACACTGAAATCGGCTCTCCATGTCAATTTTGACAGGATCCGAGATGATGATTACGTTGTAGTTTGCTTTGTAGGCTGTGGCAGTGTCATTGTATATAGCTGGGGACTTACTGTGGTGGTGTTTCAGAAAAAGGATGTATGAAAGGTCAGAGAAGTAGTTTCTTAAAAGAATTTTCACTGGAAGCAAAAGCTACCTGGATGTGCTTATATGTGCATGTATCTCTTTTTAGGTGGAGAAGTGTTTTGCCTCCCACATGGCTGTAACAAGAACTCCTTGTTTTCTTGATATCTAGCATAAGTGCTCTAAAAAAAAGGGTGTGTGTGAGGGGACAGGGAGTGGCGGGTCTGTTTAAAGTCCAGAAAGGTCCTCTGTTGTTAGGATTGAACAGCATAGATGGTAACAAGCAGCAAAGTTTTCTTACTGCTGTGTGACTATGCCCTGCAAACGTAGGCCTACAAAAGGTGCCAAACTTATCAACTGAAAAATTGAGTTCACACATAAATAGGGACCTTCTGGAATTTTGTGTTTTTTTTTTTTTTTTTATGCTCATGATGGAGGGTAATGAAATATAAAAGGTAATTCCTGTCACAGCTGTGACACATGCAAGTGGAACATTGTTTTTAGGAAGGCTGTAAGTATTCAAGAGATGTATCAAATCTCTTCATTGTATTTCAAGGAACCTGCAGTGAAGTAAATATCAGGTAGTACTAGAGGGTTCAGTCTTAATGTTTTTGAATTAATTTGGTTGTTCTTCCTTACAGCTGTAAGGAAGATGTTGTGATCTTCAGAAGGTTGGAGACGATCTATTGCATGTGCAAGTGGCCAGTATTTCTGTCCACCAATTCCTATTACCAAGCAGACTTGACTAGAGAAATGAGGCCTGGTTCCAGTCTTCAGCTGATAATCCAGCGTTCATACCTGCTGTGCAGCATCGTCAGGCCACAGCAAAATAAGCTGTGACTCTGGGCACTGTTTTTGGAGTTCTGCTCTAAAAGGTGAAACTGTATTCAGATTAGTACAGACAGGTCATGTAAATAGAGGTAACTCTACCAGGGATATTTAAAGGCTCCTCTATACCTGACAGCTACTCAAAATAGGTGTAATTTGTACCTCATTTGAATTGTCACCAGAAGCCTCGTGTATGTTCGTAAGAAGTACAGGAAATGGTAGGCTATGTCTGTGCAGCCTTATGTCCAATAGCAGTACATGTTCCTCCCAGATGTGGCAGCTGGCACAGTAGCTTATAGGAATAGTAGGAGAAATGCGTATCTTTCTCTGGAATGTGAATTGAATCTACAGTTATTCTGGAGATTTTGACTTCTTTTCTCTTCTTTAAATATTTTTGAAGGGGAATTATACTTACACCTTTCTGCTACGCAGCATTTCATTAGATTAAAATTAGAATTGCTAAGATACCATGGAAAATGTTATTCTAGCCTAAATGTTTGTAACTGGATCAGAAGTATATTCACATTACAGTTGCAGCAATATTTTTTTAGACTCGGTTGATAAAGCCCTGGCCTTGCTTTGGATGTTCATAGCTCAGCCATGCTTCAAATCTTCTATTCCACGAAATCCCAATTCCTCTGTTAGGTAATCATCACCTACTGTATTTCTGATAAATTCTCCTACCATGCTGATTCTGTACATTGCATTCTCATTTACAGAGAAGAAACGATAGCACATTATTTTTTAAGAAAGCTATATTTTTTGTGCACACAGTAATCACCAAAGTGTTCATTCTGTTCATGATAAAATAATGCCAAGCCCTGTAAATGGGGATTTAGTTCACTCATGGAGAGCTCCTGAATACGTCAGCATTCTCTGTCTTGGTATTCTGTTAAACTTGTTTCTGTAGTTCTAATTGGGTCACCGTAGACAATCAGTGATGGTGTTATTAAATAAACTTTCAAAGTTGCTGGCTAGTGATCTAGCTGATTAAATATGGATTAGATTCAGAATAAGCTGATAGAAAGATATCTTATTTTCTGACATGCTTAAATTTATGAAGATGTTATGTCACATTGTATCTTATCACATTATGTTAATTTAGCACTGTGTAGGCTTTTGATGTGATGTACTGTAGCTCATTATGTTTTCCAAGTTCAGAAAAGTTTGTTATCAAGGGGCACGAGAGTTGCTTCATTCGACAATTAATCCAAACAAAGCTATTATAGCCTCATGGAGAGGCAAAGTTTTAAAAACTATTCAGGTAAAATGCATGTTGTGTGTATATGTGTATGGGCATGCCTTAGCTTTGAAGCTAGCTGCAGGAATGGACTTTAGCCTTTCCAATAAGAAAGGTCAGTGACTATTCTACTTTCTAGCCTGGAACTTAGCCAGAAAAGGCAACCTTAAAAGACTTTTGCAGAGATCAGGTCAAGGTGTCTGAAATGGAAAGTCAACTGTTTCTTTTTTCAAGTCTAAGGTAGTTTATTCTTCTTCTCATATCCTCAGTGTGTGTGTTTTATGTTTGAGCCATTGGCAACTGGAATTATTTTATGTGAAATTGACAGACATCTCACAGGAACGGCCTTTGGAGACAGGCCTTATGTATTTTTAGATAATATCTGTGTGTGTATGCACAATTTAAAAAACGAAACAAAAAACCCACCACCAACAAAGAAAAACCACAATGATTTAAGTGACAGAACAGGGGGAATTAATTCACAGCCTGAAGCAAGAACAATCCTTTCTTTTGATTACAGTTTTAGTGTCTGAATCTGAATCCAGCATGCCCTCAATCTTTCTCTTTTAGCTTGTCAGATATCTCAAGGTAAAAAGCAGAAATAGGAGAAAGGTATAGTAGAAGAAAGGAATTATCTTTCTTGAATTATCCTTCCTAGAATAAAACCAGCCCTCTAGATGCCCTCTTCCTGTGCTTTCCATTGTCATGTTCTTCCTACTTGTAATCCCTACTGAATCATGATCAGGTCCTTGGCGGTTGTGTTTGCATACACAGCAGCATGTTTGGAGGTGCATGGATTAGATGTATATTGCAAAACAAAGAAAATCCTGCAATAAAAGAGCAGACTTTGGGACATAGTACTCAAACGCAAGTTTATTTTGTTATGTGGCAGTGAGATGGGCATCAGTGCTGCATGAACCACAGTAAGCAGCAGGTCCCACCCTGAGGGGCAGGTGCTCTGAAGCTCTGCTGTACCACAGAGACTGTGTTCTGCTTTCCGAGTACGCTCTCATCCATGCGGGAGTCCACTGCTTTATGCTTCCCTTCAGGATTTTGAAAAAAGGTGTTTTGTATCACCTAACTAAAAACTTGTGACATGAATACATGCAAGAAGCTTGATTGTAAAGTGGTGTTAGTGGAGCTCGCTTTTGGCTGTCACTTGGAAAGGTTTTTGTAGAGCAAAATTTCTTAATGAGCAATAGCTTGTATTTTTACATTTGTAATCAACTAATATGAAAAAAAAAAGCTTACTGGCCTTCTTGCTTGCAGAGCATAGATTTCTTGGGAGGGAAAAAGTTCTACAAGTTGCAAAGAACATTTGAAATTTCATGGATATACAGGACTGTAGTGAAAGGATAACATGTTTTGCCCAAAAAAGTGACCTGCGTATGCAGTCAGCAGAGGTTCCCCTTTTGTCAGAGTTAAACATTTCAGCCAGCTGGCATGAGCGTGCTACTCTTCTGTGCCACTGGCAGAGCTCTTTACCCAGTGAACTGAACATGAGTGTGTGTGAAAATGAGTATTGTGTGGGATGCACAACGAAGCTGGGAAGCAGTAATGTTGAGCTGGGGGAACCACCTAGCAAGGAAAGACTTTTTGAGGTCTATGTGCTTTCAAAAATTAACGTCTGATGTGTTCATGAGTTTACTGGGACATTTCCCAAAAAGGCTGTGATTTTATCACAAGAAAATGTAATTCATTCACCTAAAAACATCAGAATGATTTAAAATCAGTGTTTCCTACTATTACCACAGATGTCACTTGAAGACTAATAGAATCTTCCCTCCCTGTCCCCCCATGCTTACTTCATGTCCCTCCTTTTGCTAATCCCAGCTCTTTTCCTTTACCTCTTAGAGAAACTGACAGTAGAGAATCTTTTGTCTTGTTTTGCTGTCCTTTCCAGTATGTTTGTGTCATTAACTTCTCCGTAATTTGATCTCTGTGAGTCAGTTAACTGAACTCTGAGAATACTCAAAGTGCATAATGAATGGCAAATCATGTGTCTACACAAGGGAGACTGGAGTCAATAGGAACCAATGAAAAAAGAAATTGAAAATCTACAGGTAAGCAGAATTTATTTAGTGCTCAGTTGCTGGTCAATGCCAAGAACAGCCAGTAAAAGTTGCATAAAAATAGTTGACATAAAGCACTAAAATATAATCTTCTAAATTATTTCATAGCTTTTGTAGGGGGAAAAGAAGGAACACCTAACAATAGTTTTCAGTGTGAATTATTGACCATTCTTCTTTATCTCACTATATCTAGGGTTGAACCTTGAAAATTCTGTGCGTATGTTTTTGAGACAGTGGTCAGTGGAAAGAAATAAAATTTGAGGCAGATTTATAGTTCCTCATGAAACATACCATTTGAAGAGCATAACTCTGATGGTCTAAGTTTGGCTTCCTGTTTTATAACTTTGCCTTCTGCCGTGATCCTCCCAATATCTTACGCTTTATGCTTCTAGGGTGAGGTAGGAATCTGGGCAACAAAGAGAAGAGTGCTGAGACAGTGAGAAATTCCTTTTACAGGATACTTTATACAGTTTTTTTCCCTGTTTTGTCACAATACACTTATTCCTGTGAATTTTGTGCAAAATAGTATGCCTAAGTTGTTTTCTTTGTAACTAATTCCTGTCCTGTCAGGTTTTAGTATATTTACTGCTTTATAGTTTTCTGCCGTTTTTCCAGTGTTTTTTTTTTTTTTTAAGGGCGGGGCTGGTCATCTTGTTGCAGTTTGGGACAGACCTCTAAGGGAACTAGATCTAGAATAGATGCTCTTTCTACTGTCCATAGTCTGAAGTCTTTAATGCCTGAGGAGCTCATTTCTAATATTTTCTGAAGCTAGAAACCAGGCAGCTGAATGCCTTAAAGGTAAAAATTGAGCCTACTCTTGTAGGAGGCCAAAGCAGTGAGCAGGAATATGTTGCTCTTTCTGTGGCTTTCAAAGGGCTGAAGGATGCATGTCAGAAATACTGCATTCCCAAGCAGGGGAAACTAAGAGGTCATAGCTGAGGCAAGGTGTTTTTTTACCAAGAGGATGTTTCCAGTTTAAGCCAGCAGCACTGTCAATATTATTTTCCATTGTTAATATTTTGTGAAAACTTAATTTCAACAGTAAGTGCAAGTGTCTTTCTAATGTATGGTCATTTAGGGTATTTCTCAGTGATGGACTTAAAGCCATTCTAGCAAGTCCTTGTATTTTGCATTCTGTTTCAGCTTTTTTATTATTATTATTTTGTATTTTCTCTTTGGAAACGAGGGAAGAATTCAAGTAAAGCTGTTCGGGATGACCAATTTAACTTTTCTCTAGTGCGCAAGTCGTGAAAATATTATTTCTTTTCACACAATATCAATTTCACTTTCCTTTCCTACCTACTCTGGAAAAAAGAGTAAAAGAAAAAAAAAAAAGGACTAATATCAGGAAGATAATATTTTCTTTCTTTTCCAAAGCTTCAGATGGAGCCAGAAAGTCAATACACAGGAAATATCTTCAGGGTTTATTTTCCCTCCTTACTCTCCTGTGCAAGTATGGAAATGATTTTTTTTACTTGGTATTTGTGTTAGAGAGTGGCATTGTTCTACAATTTCAGGAAATCTTAAAATCTGGGGTGAGAACCCTTATTTAAGGGAGTCTGAGTTTGCCAAACAAGTTTTTATTTTAAATTTCAAGCTAAAGAGAGCTAAGGCTCTCTCTAAAATTGATTTAGATGAAATTAAAACTGGGTTTAATAAAAAAAATAAAATTTAATAAAAATATATATATATACATATATATATGTATTGCAAACCTGAGTGCTCAAGAAACCCTTTGAATTAGTTACATCACTCCATTAAATATTTTGAATTTAAATTCACTTTATATGTTCTGTTTTGTCTGGTTAACTCTGTTTAATGGTATTTTAGGAAAAATGTATTTTTCTAGAAATACAGTAAAAAGGATTTAAGATGCAGTACAAGGTTCTTTATCTCTATCACTATCTTTCAACAGAAGAAAACCTGACTTCAGATAAACATTTTTTGTTTGGTTCAGGACTGTTTTACTTCAAACAAGTCTCCCATAGGAAGACGCTACCAAGAAGGTAGCATTTCACAGCCAGGAATAGACTGCAGTGATCGGATATACTCTTAGTGTGCCCATTGCCTGTATGGCCTTGTGTCCAACAATAATGAATGCCTGGCAGGTCTCTGAAAGCCTGGTAAGGCTGGGTGTGGTAGGTGTGAATCCTGAGCACAGCCTCCCAGAAAGGAGAAAGAGCTTTGTTTCAGCTGGCAGGGGAAAGTGTGGTGGCTTCTGTATCCATCCTTTTGGGAGGAGTGTTGGGAAGGTGGGAATTTGGTGGTCTCTTGTGAACTTGTTGGATGCTGCATGAACCATATATCCCTGTGGCCCAAAGCATTTCTTCTGCCCTGGCTGCTCTGAGAGTGCTTTTCTTTGGCACGGGTACACACAAGCAGCCCAGGTCTGGCTCTGTGCCCTTCATACATGGCATGGTGGGGAATTGGATGCAGAGATGGAATAGCTGTGCAGGAGTCTTCTTGTCTCTGGCAGATCTGATGAGCTCTGACCCCAGGCTGTCCCTGCCAAACCCAGGTTGGTGATCTGTCTGCCCTGCTGATCCTGGGATATATACCATCTGCCTTTTCCATTATCCAGAGCATTTCTGCTCCTATCATCTTGTGTAATGGCTTGATGATTGGATTGCAGAATGTCAGCTATACAGATATACAAATATAGGTTACGTTTTTGTAAATCTGAGCATTTTTACAGGACAAAATAATAGCATAGTTTTGTACAAAGGAGATGAAACACCAGGGAAGCAAATGATATTTTGTCCTTTTTTTTTTCTTCCTTTCCTTAACTTACTAGCTGAAAGCCAGGCAGTGCACAGAAGTGGTGGGCAAATGAGAATATCTGCTGCATTTATTCCAGAATCAGAATTTCAGCTGGAAAAAAAAAGTCAGAGAATTTGTTTTTCAATATGAGGTCAAATGATCCCAGTGGTGTCTCTTGCAAGAGTGGTTAACACTGGACAAAGGGGAGGATCATTTCAGTCTGTGCTTCACATACTCAAAAGTGTTGAATGATGTTACAGGAATGGTGAAAAATTTTGTCTGAAATAATGTTGATTCATCTATCTTTCAGCTCCTACCATATGTGACCTGTTTTTTCCTCTTTCTTCTTCCTGCCCCTATGCCCATGGCAACATTTGGTACTTTTTTTTTAAAAAATGTACTTAGAGGTTCAAAACAAAGCATCTAAGAACAGTTTGAGAAGCCAGTGAAGGTTAGATCACTATTAATCCACTTCAAACAATAGACCAGAGGAAAAAAAATCTCCTTTTTTCTTTTCTACATAGGAATTACTCTGTGCCCCTGTGGTTTCTACCTCATTACAAAAAATGCAATCATTTTTGTTATTTTTTTAATGGGAAAACAAAACGTTCGTTCTGTGTAATGATGGTGTAGTAGACCTACTCAAAAGCAAGTGTAAAACTTTTTATCAGGGAAAGCCACATTTACACCTATGTGAAGTATTGTGTTTGTTGCATTCCAGAGAGATTTATAAATTACGACCTTTTTATGTGGACAGGTGTTCTTAGGAAGATCAGCATTACATTTCAGGCAAAGAGGACAGGTAATTACATGGTATATACAATGCTACTGGCAGCCGTTTTGCATTTTGCTCAAGCTCCAATGTGCTCAGCTTCCCAGCTCTCCTTATTAGTGTCTAATAGGAAAAGCAGCAGGACCCTGCACAGGAGTGCTCCAGTATTGCAGAATGAGTTTGGAAACTGCACTGTGGCTGTGAGTAAAAATTTTTCCAAATACCTGGCTAATTATATAATTCAGTACGTAGAAGGCACCTGACAATTGTTTCTAACAAGTCTCAAACGTAGCAAAGTGAAACATTATTTGACTACGTATGTTCATGTAAAGAGCAATTGTGCAGTCCTGCTTAAACTCTTCTTTTGCAAAACTAAAGGAGCTGGAATCTTACTTCTGCAAAAATGACTCCTTTGTAGAGATACGATCTACCCTGTGTGTTTTTTTTTTTTGTGTGTGTGTGTGTATTAGAAGGTGAGTGCTGAAGTACTGCTAATTAAGCTCAAGTTTTTTGGTACTCCTTAATTTTGTTTTACATTACCAGTTTTGTTCCCCATCTTGGTGCTGTAACTTTGAATCCTGCCCTCCATCCCTTATGGTCCAAATCTAACAATGAGTGATCGTGAGAAGTGGCAGTATGGGCAAAGCTACTGAAGTGGGAAGAACTTCTTTTCCAGGGTTTGTCTCCAGCAGTTACAGACCTTTCCTGTTCAGAGAAGTCCATGAGCCAGTAAGTGAGCTGCTGTCATTCAAAGCAGCAAAGCTTGTCAGGCTGTTTTATCAATATGGTGTATTAAGTCTAAATTTAATATAGAACAGTACATCCATGGGGATGGGTTTTTCCTAGAAGGGTGGCTGAAATATACATCCAACACAGTAATGCCAGTTTGCTTGCTTTTCTGCTGTCACTGCTTTCAATGATTTGAGGGTGAGGAGCTTTATACAATTAAGCCTTATGCCTTATGTTCACAATACATAATTTAATTTTTGCTTGGTAGGTGAGCCTGTTTCATTGACTTGAATTTTCTCCTTTCTCAGTTACTACCGTTCTGCCCATTTTAGTGTAATATCTTCCTAATGTTCTGTTTTGTTTTTGTTTTTCTTGTGTATTCAATGCATCATTTTCGATGAGATTCAACCAATGGTACTGCATTCACATTCAACTTTTTGTCAGCATCTGAAACTGCAATATGACTGCTGATCTAGGCAGCTCTTAGAGTTGTATCTCATTGATTTTGTGTCCTGAAGTGAGACAAGATTTGTGCCTGAATCTTCTGAAGTTTGAATTATTCATGTTTCTATGCTTGTTTAGGTGGCAGCCCACTGGCTTCATAGGTCACTGGCAATAATAAAATGTAAACAGGATCTCTGTAGGTACAGAGAGAGAGTTCGTGCACAGACTGAGCACCACTGAAGCCATCCAAAAAACCTCTCTGTATTGTAAATGAAATGAATCTTCTCCAGAAATGTATAATGTCAGCAAAACATTTGAAGGGCTCATGAAATGAGTCAGGTCTGCAGTGCTTCATGAAGATTTGAAAGTCCATAGAATTCATGGTGTGATTGTGTTTGCCAGATTTCAGTAAAACATGCAGAAATACAATGGAAGTATCCACTAAAAGTATTCATATAAAAAATACAACTGTGAATCACAGGTTCCAACAGTGATAGTGTGTAGCATCTGGCAACAAATCAAGCCTCATCAATTCTTAGCCCAAGATGGGAGTGAAATACTGAAAGGAAGCTAAATAAGCCCTATGACTAAATATCTATACAATTTGTGATGCATTCCTCTTCGGGACCACTATGGGAAAGTACAATGTCTCAAGTTGTCTTGTGAGGAAGCAGGTGTGTTATTCTGTATGTACTACATGCAGCAAATGGTAGAGCAAGCTGATAGCAATTGCTGCTAAAGATAAGAGTATCCTTGTGCTTTGCCTTGAGCTTAGTAATTGTTTTTTTGCCCAGTCTGTTGAATGGGAGCTGACACACAAGGAATGTTATCAACAGATTTCTAAGTTTCTACCACTTAGGAATGCTAGGAACTCTATACAATCTGAAACTTCACCAAATATTAGAAACTGTAAGAAAACAAGGGCTATCATTATGCCCCTAAGTGCACCACAACTGCAGGTGATAAATGTCATCAGCTCTTGTAACAAAATCAGTGACATTGATTCAGCGTGCTTCCATCATCCAGTATGTATGCCAGCATGTGTTGTGCAAATAAGCAGATGTGAGTTTGAAGACTGTCCCTGCAACGTGTATCTTGGAGCTCATGAAGTGCTACTGTCAGTTCTTGCTGAATTGGTAATTCTTTATGTTTTAATAATGGCTGCAAGTGCACAGATATGTACATGTAAACTGCCATCTTGTACAGATCAAAAGATTGCTCACAAAAAGTTGGCTGGTATGCAAAATCTTTTCAAGGAAAGCCTGAAGGAGGAGAACTGTACATTTGAAATGTCATTACTGTTTAGTGGTTTAATATTATCCTTCAGTACAACTAATTATTCTTCTTGGAAAATGTGTTTTATTTGAGCAGAGAATTTTATTTTTAGTTCCCTATGTTCAGAATATTTATAATGGAGGAAAATAATTCCTGACAATATTAATCAGTAAGTAGAAAGAAATGATCAAGAACATAGTTATTGCTGCTGAAACTACTGTGCAACAGAAGGTACTGTAAAGTCTATAGTTACAGACAGATACAGATGTCTTCAAAAGGCATATTTAAAGTCAGCCATTTCAGAATATTATGAAGCTCAAAATTAGGATCTTGGTGAAGTGACTTTGAACTCAAAGCAGTGAAGTCATTGAGCAACTTGTGTATCATCTATGAATTTGTGAATCACTGCCTCCTAGCTCACCAAAGTCCTTCTAGTTATATGACAGAGTCCCAAATGTTGTCTGTTGTTCTGCTGAGCCAAAAAAGGAGCTTGCTACTCAAGAGTCGCAGTGCTCCCCACCATCCATAGGTCTTGACATGCTTTGTGTGTGAAAGGGAAGGGACAAGGAACAGAGGAAAGCTGTTTTGGGTTCTGTCAGCTCTGCCCAATACATGAGAGATGTCAGACCTGGAGGAGGCCCTTGAGAGGGAAAATGCAGACCCTGTACATGTTTCTCACTCCAATCAGTGCCTTAGGAACTAATAATGCTGTTTTTCTGAGTGGTAACTAAAGCAGTTTCTTCCCTCCCTATTTTAACAAATTTAGTAAATCATAACTTTAATGGAAATTTTCACAATTTATACTGCTACTTACAAGCCCAATGAGCTCTGCAATATCTGCTCTCCCATTATAGCACAGCAGAGCTTTCCTTGGCAGTATAAAAAGCAGTCCAGACAAATAACAGCTGTGTTTTGGTTTTGTAACACCTTGGCATGTATCACTTCACATTGACAAATAAAAATCCTGCTTTTGATTTTGGATTCCTGGCCAAAAGCTATAGTAAGTTTTGTGTCTCATTCAATTTGGTATGTCTCTTTGGAGGTACGTTTTCTGATAAGATGCCAGGTGCGCTGCACGCGAGGCAAGTTCTAGAGGCACTTCAGCATTATGGGCACTTCAGCACAGCACTAAAAACCATAAAAACTGGCAGGCCCTTATTTACAGCTTATCCACCATTTTTGTGGCATCATGTTCTTCAGTGCTGTAGTTGTTTTTTCATCCTTCTCAGCCATCGTAGAAAGGACAGCTTTTCATTGCTTACCTCTGATGTTAAAACTGGGGAAAAGACCTTGTTTCTTCTGAAGACCAGAAACTGTGTTGAGCTTAAGTCATTTGCTGCACAGTACAGCTATTTTGTCCAGTTTGCTTGTCAAGCTTAATCTTCAAGGCTGTATATAAATAGAATACTTATTGAAGTATTTGAACTGTGATGATGGTGATAATCCATCAGTTGGGTGCTGAAATCTTCATGTAATAAGGTATGCGTTTTCCCAGTGAAGGCAAAAAGCAATTTTTAAAGATATGTTGAATTGTTCTTTGCTCCATATTAAATTGTTAGGCATTTTAATAGGGAGACAAGGCTCTTGCTGTACCTAGCTTGATGTAGAAATTATTGTATAAAATTTTATGACCTGTATTATTCAGCAAGCCAGACAAGATGATACTAATGCTCTCTTCTGGTCATAAATTCTGTAATATGCTTAGATACTGCATGGTTACAGTGTTGGCATAAATATGCTGATGGGTACAGATTTAATTAATTTTTAGAAGTTCCTTGTAATTATTTCAGTGATAGATGTCTAAATTTGTCCATAACATAGTAGAAAAAACATCCCACTGCATTACTGCTACTTGAAAAATTTAAGGGCTGCAGGGCCTGAGGTTGTGGTTCTGCTGTTGCCATTTTGTTCTACAAGTGTACTTGTAGTTCCACGAAAATTATGACCTGAGCTACACAGCAGAGCATGGAGTTAGCTCCTTGTAATCACAGTCTGTGAGCTCTTGAGAAGGACTCTTTGGCCACAAGGAAGGGCATACTAGGGAGGCTGTTAGAGCCTTAAAGCATGGGTCTGAAATGTGCTAGGCTGGAACAGTAGAAGAGCTAAGATGTCAACATTTGATTCTGAGGATGAGCAATATTACCTGGAGGTTTGTTTCTGAACTTTGGGATGGTGCACAACTTCTCTTGTACTCAAAAGTTATTTTGCCACTATTTTAGAGAAGGTTTTAACTTTCAGCGCATCCCAGCGTTTTTCAAAGGAAGGAATGGTGACCTCATGAAAAATAGGTGTTACATTTTATTTTTTTTTTTACTTGTAAGAAATTGTGACATTTATCTTTTATTAAATTTTTTGTGTTGTCAAAAATGTCTCTGGAGATCCAAGAAATACAACAATGTACCGTCAAATTGTTTCTACATTTTTTTTTTCTGCTGTAGCTCTTGACAGAAGCACTGAAGTTGGCAGGACAGCACAATTCTAGATGCTTTTCAATGACTTTGATATACTTTGCTAGTGCCAACAGCTTTTAAAAAGCATTGCTGTTTTAAGAAGGAGGTTTGAAGGGAACAAACCTGTACGAGTAGTCTGTGTATTCCTGCCAGGTACTGCTCCAATATCTGAGAAGGGAGTCCAAAAATAAGATGAAGGTAGTTAACTTTGTCCATGTGTGCTGATAACTGAACCTTGTACTATTTAAATTACCATTAGACTAAATGGATGAAGTTCAGAGAATGAATGTGGACAGTGTCTTTTAATGTGTTTTCCTCATCAAGAGAATAACAGGAAACACAGATATGAAAAGGGATCAGCCATCTGCCAGCCTTTGACCCATGGTGAACCTTTTATCTTGTATATTTTGGCAGTCAGACACTCACTCAATCTCTTTGATTGACACACGGTAAAGATGAATTAAGTATTTCCATTTTAGGAAGCATGGAAGAGATCTGAATATTCTGCAAAGGAGCTTTGTGTAACTACTACTGTTTCTTTAGGATACAAAGAATGCATCCGTCAGGTTTGTGGTGGCCATAAAAGAATACCTTCATGTGTGCAGTCAAGAATTGTTATTCTGATTAGTGTTTTAATAGTCTAATAATTCAAAGTATACCTAGTTACAAATCATAGTCCAAGTTAACATAGAAGAGCTTCAATAATCATGTTGAGTTTGCTACAGCTGGCAGGGATCTCTGAACTGAGAGTTTCATTCTGAGTATTGAGGCTGAGTACCTGCACGTGCTGGAAATCCTTGGCCCAGCAATGTGCGATTGCTCAGAGACAGGAAAATTTCAGGCCCGCAAGCTTCTCCTTTCACTTTAATGCACTACCTTGGTTTTGTGTCAATAGGAGTCTCCAACCATGTGCTCTTGTACGTGTTGTTTTAGTACACTGACTTGAATCACTTAAATATTCTTGCTGTGAGCAGTTTCTCATGTAAAAACATGTAAACTTACAAGGAGTTTTTCCTTAGGGTGATAACCCCTGAGAAATCTGTAGTTAGTAAAAGAAGCAAATAGTTCATATAAACTCAACAGCCTAAATCATGGAGGCGAGAGGTTTTAATTAAGGTGGCTCTGTGAGGATGCAGGTGGTGAACAGCTGTCGGCAATATGGAGCCTTGCTCTGCAATGGCTCGCTGCGCATTGCTGGTTTTTCATGGCAGGTGTCTTTGGTTTGCTGCTGAAGCAGACACTGATAAATAGTTGGTGTGACGTGAGATCTGGTTGCTTTCTATTCTTCCTTTCAACCAAAAGGACTCAAAACCCGCTACTTTTAATGGAAACTTCACTACTCGAGCATGATGTAACTGGAGATTAGCAAAACAGTAAGTGTTATGAAACTACCTACTCTGCAGCATATAGTCTTTTTCTTAAAGCTTTCTCTTTGATGATAAAATGCGGTGTCCAAAGATGCATTTGTCGTGGAATTTGGAAAGCAAATACTGATTTGTGCATTTGAACAAGTGGTAAGCCTTAGAGAAAAACACTTGTCCATCTTTCTTGATGATACTTACCTTCAGAGGATGTATATTTATAGGCTTACTGTTCTAATAATGTTAAACAACTAGCCCTTGAGGTAACTGAGACATGACTTTCATTGCAATTTATGCTTCTTGCTGAAAGGGATTAAGTAGCAAAAATCAAGGGTTAGTGGAAGTATCACCTTGAATTTTGGATGCTTTTCAGTGCATCTTTAGAAGCTTGTATTTCCATTTCTTTGTTCAAAATGCTTTTGTAGGAGGAAGAACATCATCTGGGATCTTTCAATGAATGTGCTCATAGTAATAGGATACAATGGGTATCAAAAGAACCAGGTGCAAGGCTTGCTTTCTAGCTGCATAGCAATGCTCTGTGCACAACTTCATGTCCACGTGCAGTGGAGACTGGTGGCAGCCAGACTCTTATATGAGTTAGGGACTGGAGAGGAAGCCTAAAGTCAGCCACAATCACCACCTGTGTTTTTAACTGTTTTGAGCAAGAGAAATATTCAGCAAATTGTAATGGATTCATGGAAAACAACATAATTTATAGCCTGCTCTATTTCATTATCTGTAACTCCACTGCAGCTGGTTGTGCTCCCTGTTCAGTGCAGCCAAGCTGAAGGTGGCAGAGGCTGTTGGTTGAGGAAGGCTACTCCATTTTTTCTGGGAAGTTTTGATGGGCAGCAAGCTTTGGTCTGTTTGGGTTGCCCATGCAACCTGGAACTGTAGCTGGTATTCTTCATTTTTAGACCATCCCTAAAGTTAACAACAGGCCCCCCCATGCTGGTTGGGAATCTGATCTCTCTGTCTCCAGAGTCACACTTTATTCATAGGTGGTAGCTGGGAGCCCTAACAACCGTAGCAGGGCTTTGTACACTTTATTGTTTGCAAGGAGAGAATTGAACTGGAACCAAAGGTTGGTTGTGGTTTTTTTTTTTTTTTTTTTTTTGCTTGGCTGCTGACCTTAAAATATATATCTGAGTAATAATGGAGATGAGATTGAATGTAAAACGTCTGAAAAAGACAGATACCACTGGAACCTTAAAAATCTGCCTTAATCAAATTCTGTTTTCATTATCTGTTTGAAGGATTTCTTGTTACTGCATAGTAAACTGCAAAGGACGTTCAAGGATCTGCTGGCATAGATAAATATAGTAGTGCAATTGGAGAGCTTAATCCATATCGCACACTGGTGGCACACAACCTTTCTGGCTGGGATGGCCACTTTGTTTCTGCCAGTGGAGCACCATTCCTGCCTCCCCGTTCAGTGAGGTGGTAGCATGATGGAAAAGAGGACCCCTGTCGAGGGGTTGTCTTGGTTTTGGCTGCTGCCCTCTCCTTCCTTGATCACAGGAAGAAGAGAGGCCGGTGGTCCAGGAGTGGCTGCTGGTTGAGCACCCCAGCCTCTGGGCTATGGGGTGAGGGTCTGCAAGCATCCCAGTGGCAGAGCCCCACTCCCAGTTTGCAGGACCCTTGTCACAAATGCTGCTTCCATAAGCAGGACAGGTCTTGTCCCAGCTCTGGGTTTTCCTGTGTCTTTGGCCTCTTCAGGTTTACCCTGCCCCTATCCACCCCCAAAAAGAGAAGCATTTAGCTGTCACATTTTATTTGCACAAAACATCATGTTTTGTTCAAGCCAGGATTTTGAGGATACAGCTGTATTGTCACTTGTTATAATTAAACTCCAAAGGCCTGACTTTAGTCCAGAGCCCATGGAGTTTTTGTTAGGCACCATGGCAGACCTGTGCTGCATAAAGGTCTCACACATCACACTCCTGTTTGTTTTAAAATGAAAATAAGATCAGTGAAAGCATATTTTAAAACAATAACTCTTCATGGGTGTAAAAGCTTGGGCTGTTTTGCCAGTTACCTTCCAGAAGCTCTGCCTTTTTTTTTTTCAATTTTCAAGTTTATCAATTTTTGGTTTAAGCTGAGTCTCGCTGTGTCACAGTATTTTACCAGCTGGGGTAACAACAACCCTACTTGTATTGTGCTGCTTTCTTTATTTCACTGCTCACTGGTAGGTAGTGTGTATGTTAGCACGTAGAATTACTCAGGAAGTGAGAGAGTTTACCAGGACCTATTTGTTAATTATTTCTCCTCTGCTGTCACAAACAGCCTTGATTTTCAGTAGCTATGTGAAAAGACTGCAGAGCTCAGGCACCCATTGCATTTACACATCTCGGTGATTTGGGGCTCCCAGGGCTTGCATCTGTCCCAGTTACTCTTCTTTTCCTTCAGAAGTGAGGGAAGGAGCTCATAAATAGGGAGGTAGTTCACATTTCAGACAAGTCTCTCATCTAATGAGCATTGTGTTGCAATCTCTCCAGTTATGATGGGAGAAAGATATGATTCTAATTACTATTGCTAAAATGTAAAAATAAAGGCATTTTGAGGTTTGACAGCAATGAGCTGACTCATGCTCTTTTGCCAGAGTCATTCCATATTTCAGTGACTAAAGACTTTTTTTTTGTGAAAAGTACTTTATTAAAAATAAAGATTGTGCGCATTTTTCATTTGTCAAATCTTGAAACTTAAATTTGGGCTGCTGGCAAAGAAAGAATGTTCTTTTAATGTATTTTAAGGGACAAAATGCATTTATGAGTCTGTCTCCCTGCTGCAGCTGATGGATAAGGGGCTGCAGCACTCCTGCATGAAGTGCTGGGAGTCTGTGGGCCTGGGTGGAGAGTATGAAAGAAATGTCTGGTGCCACCCCCACCTGCTTAGAATGGCCCACAGCTGGGCAGGTTGGGTTGCTTAGGCCAGTGTCTGCCTCAGTCCGTGTCATCCAGCTACCCCTAAACTCAGCCCTCTTGTATGTACGTGGAGTTGTGTGTATGTACGTATGTATGGACATACTGGAAGCATGTGCAGAGAGTGAGATGCATCTGTGGGGTGGTTCAGACACATTGGCTGCCCTGTGCTGCCCTGCTTTCAGGCTTGCCAAAGTGACAATGGACGGTCTCTGAGGAGGCTTGCAAAGTGATACTCCTTGTTGGTTACTCAGGGCTGGTAACTCAAAAAAAAAAAACAACAAAAAAAAAAAAAAAAAAAAAAAAAAAACCAGCAGCTGCACCGGAGGGCAATGAGCAGCTACTGTTGAGATGCCTGAGGCAATGTCTGTTAGGAGGCATACCAATTGTCAGGCTCTGCAGTGCTGGACTGACTGCAGAAGAGGGATCCTAAATCTTAGGGTCACAACTGTGGAGAAGGTTTGTGACGTGGAGCAGTGAGAAGCTGAAGCATGTTTGCCATTTGTTAAGCTGTGGTTTTAGTGTCTCTTAATGGCCAGCAGGATTATTTGGGTGCTGGTTCTATAAAAGGTGCCCATCTGTCTGCCTCAGAGGAGCTGTGCGAAACACCTTCTCTTTACCTTTGCAATTTTGCATGGGATGGAGCTGGGACTGAAACATGGACCAAACTTTCCTGGCGTGCAAGTGGACTGCTTAAAAGAAAGTTGAAGTATACAAGGGGTGCTATTATGACCAGGCAGAATGGCTCTGAAGAGCAGTTTGGTGGAGTTGGTTGTGTTGTGGTCCAGGGACTTCTGGATGTTTCAGCCACAACTTACAGAGCTTTTAAAATGAAGAAAGCCTTGTAGTGCTATATAGCTAACTGGTGTGTGCACAGTTGTGGATAGGCTTCCCTGCTTTAAAAAAGCTTGCAAACTACAATTTTATGAAAACAGGGAGGAAAAAAAAAAGAAAAAGTGATGTGACTGCTAATAGTATAACCTCTTTTACCAGGAACAGTTTTCAGTGCCTAACCAGGAAAGTTAAATCTGTCTTTGCAGTTTGCTTCTGTTTCTTGTCTGCAGTCCCTGTTAAGCTTTCCCAGCTCGTGTACACGCTGCTAGCTCCTGTCCTGGCAAAGCTGGGCATTCCTCTCCTCAGGTGAGAAATGCAAATTTGCAGGAGAAACTCAAATCAGTCCATAAGCTAAACAGACTTCCCCATGCCTTAAATGGCAAAAAATTGACACTTTTGTAAACTTGCAATAGTTTTAGAGAAAATAAATATTTGACTATCAAAACCAACCAACCAAACCCAACCTTTGACAGTAGTGTTTACTGAGAAGTTCCACTTGTCAGACACACATCCCTGCTTCCAAGCCATGGGTTTCTGGTATCTGTAGAGCAGGATGGCATATAATGTGTCAGATTAACCCCACCTGACTGCAGTGTTACCTTTTCTTTATATTTTGCAAGTAATTATATACAGCAGGAACCAAGCAGGGATGTCTGCAACTACAGCTTTAGAAAATAGTTTGTGGTCATGTATCATCTTGCTCCCTAAATGAGAAATGGAAAAAGTTTCCTGAATCTTTTAAACAGTGCTTTCAAACCAAATTTCCTTTCATATAGTTTCCAACAGAGTGATTTTTGTTGTTGTTTAAAATAAGTCAGTATGTGGAAACCAAAGTTGTATAAAAATAGAAATATGTGAACAGCAACTGAGAAGCTTGATAGTTTCTTAGGCAACTGAAGTGCTGTTAAAACTATTTGGAATATTTGTCTATGGTAAAGATTAAGGATAGTTCAAATGGATGTACAACGCCTTTTCAGTTTCTAACAAAAGGCAATTTTTCTCCCACTGTTTGGCTTATTTTAGCTGTGGGCATTGCTACGCTAATTTGCATAACAGTATTTTCATTCTATTGTCAGTAAAGAATTCATTCCATTTGTGTCTTAAAGCAAAAGCATGTAGGTTTTTTTTTTCTTGTTGGGGCATAAAGTTGAAATAGTACATTTTCTAATTTCTACAAAGAAAAAGTACTTGAAAAGTATTTGTTCATTTCATATAATTATGGTCTTGCTCAATGCATGTTTTTAGAAAAAAATACTCTATATGCACATGCGCAGCAGTTCTTAAATATGAAAAAAATGAGGATTTACGAGCCAAAAATTGTTTACTTCCAAAAATTGCCTAAATGATTCAAGTACCTGAGTCTCATCAGTTCACTATTGGATTGGGATTTCTTTTGTGTGGCTTGGGAACCATTTACATGTTTCTTTCCTTCCTTTCTGTGCCTTCTCTGTAGTGTCCAATGGATAATTCCCCACAGTTTTGGATCAAGGTGATGTAGTTTTTCTGGTCTGAGCTTAAACATTTGCATATGCAAATGACTTGCAAAGGGCAGCAGGCATACTGGTAGATTAAAGAGCAAAATAACTGATGATATGTCAAATGGTGTTTTTTTCAGATACTATCGTAAAAACATTGTGATTTTTTCTCCTACTTAGGTATGAGCACCGTAGAGTCCTAAACTAATGAAAAGATCAGTATTGTGATCGTGTTCACATTTACTTATGTTCTTCATGTAACTTTTGTTTTCTGCCTCTTCAAAATGCAAAAAAAAAAAAAATCACAGATCTGTTATCCATATCCATAGTAGTTATCCATTACTAAAAACACAGATTGAATAATTTTAGCAAATATCTTCTTAACCCTTTAACACATTTCCATAGCTTTATACCATATTTCAATTTTAAAATAAATTTGTTCCTTTTGGGTAAAAATAAATAAGTCAAATGAATATCCTGCCTTGTAAGTAAGGAGATAGAGAATGGAAAGAAATGTCCCAAGCAATAAAATCTGTTCTTCATTAAGACCATTATCTGTTCTAATGTAATCATGGTCAAGTCCAGACATCCCTAAATCAATGCAGTCTGGGCAGATATCACAACAGCTCTTCAGAAAGTTCAGATAACACCAGTGTCAGTAGCCTAACTCTGGGATGGGCTTAAATGTGCATCAAGAAAGAAATGAAACCAGGAGGAGATAAGAGAGAGCTCTGAACTGTATCTCTGGCGACAAAAGTAATACACTTTGGGGAGTAATTTCTTGATAGTTGACTCTGCATTTTTCATCAATAAAGGCAGAATAACCAAAATAAAAAGTACTCCCTGCAAGGGAAAAAGCTGAAACCTATTTTTGAGGACTTAGCATTTAGTGGAGGGACCTTCAGGTGTTTCTGTGTTGCTTAGATTAGAAGCCAACATTTCTAACATTCAGTGAGAGATAAGTTCTTTCTCCTTTTTTTCCCCTTCCACTTCTTGTATTTCTTTAATGGCCTTTTTCTAAGGGACGCAGGGTTCTGTGACTTTTCTGTTCTTCTTGAAGAGCTGATAAACCTCTTGGTCACACACTTTCTCAAACCTGCAGCAGGAGTTAAGTCTGAAAGATGTCTGGACTCTGTAGAACACGTACAGACTCACTGGCTGGATGAAGGAGGGAAGCTTT
This sequence comes from Anser cygnoides, assembly GCF_040182565.1. Classification (NCBI taxonomy): domain Eukaryota; kingdom Metazoa; phylum Chordata; class Aves; order Anseriformes; family Anatidae; genus Anser; species Anser cygnoides. The sequence continues at coordinate 27,054,775 of NC_089879.1, read as the reverse complement.
GTTCACATCCCTGGTGAGGGAGAATGAGAATTTAGCTAAGTTTATTTTTTTCCTGGTGGCACCTAGCTGAGCAGGTTGTATATTGGCTACCAGTCTGAATTGTGAACCCTGGCCCCACCAGTAAGCTAAGAAAAGCAGTGATAGTGGGAGCTGGAAGTTACGAGAAGGGGGGATGAGGTTTGCTCAGACAGAATTAGGATTTTTTTAGTGCCTCTGGTCATGACTCAATCTTCTTTTCTTGTACAAGGCAAATGCTTGAGAGCATTTAGGTACTAGTAAAAACCCTCCACCAATATGTAGTTACTTAGAGAATCTGCAGGAGCTTTGTTGGTAATAATGAGGGATCAGGGGGCTGGGGTTTAAGTGCTTGTGTATTTTAAAATCTATAAACAAAAGGTCCTACAGAGTGCCGAGAAATGTTAAATATTTTAAGTGATATTGTAAACAACAAATCACACTTAACTTTGGGATGGCCTGTATTATTTGTACCTTCCAATTATATGATACATTGTGAGGACCTTTCCCAACCTGGGAGTGAATAACTGCCTCCCAGGAGATGCTGTGATGTTTGGATTTAGATGTTCGGTTGTTTATTATTTTTTAAAGTCAGGAATTAGACCAGTTGCACACTAGGGAACAAATTGGCTTCTGCATGTGAAAGAACTCCTGTGCAGTTCTGAGGGTAATAACCTGCAGAAGGGAATCTTTAAAGGACAAGACAGACTCCCACCCCAACAGACCTGCAGGTGTTCAGGAAAGGAGCTTACTAACCCAGCCCCAAAAGAAGTGGAACTAGTATGGTGCAGAAGAAGGTTTAAAACAGGAGAGGCTCTTCTAATGTCTCCTACCGTGCAGAATAGCTAGCCAGCTGTTGGCTCATGGCTCCTGCCAGGTCCTGAAGGGGAGCATGGGACTCCATTCTCGCACTACTCATGTTGGATGTGCTCTGAAAAGCCAGGTGAGGCTCTTATTACCACCTCTGTTGGTGGATGTCAGGAGCCTTTTTAATAATGAATATGAAATTAAGAATGTTAATACAGGTGCTATCTTGTGTGTCCAGCTGTCTTAACAGTAATCCTGCAAATTTCTATTCCTGTGGAGTAGGACCAGTGCCTAGGTATGCATTTCTAATCATGTTAATGAGACTAGTCACATGCAAAAACCTGCAGGGTTACAATCAAAGCTCTGAATATTTTGCATCCGAATGCTGGCAAGACTGCCTTCTGCAGTTACTTATGCTTGGTTTTCCAGGGCTCACTGATGCAGAAAATTACATAGATGAGCAATTTCGCCAACTTTTCCTTTTCCCTTTCCTATCCCATATGCAAGCTCTTTTTTGGATCGGCAGGATTGACTGAGAGCCTGTTATTGTATGGAGGATATTCCCAGGAGGCTCTCTGATCCCCATTACTCTTTTTTTTGTGCTCCTGGAGCCTTTCAGAAGTGTAACTTTTTGAAGCAGAATTCTTAGAATAAAAGAAGATTTTAGGTTTCTTGAAAAGAATGAATGGTTTCATCTGCGCCCTGATAGAACCGAGGGAGTAGATGAATAATTTTCGCCTTTACAGCTGAAAAATATGAAAAGTCCTGTGCACTGTCAGATTGAGTCTTGTGAAATAGATAGGATTATTATTTGTGCAGTACTTGCCTCTTCTCCTGACACCAGTGGTGAAGAGGAAGGAACTTTTTGGCCTGACTCTTGTTTTACTTCGCGTGTTGTTAATAACTCTCCTTGAATGAAGGTCCTCTATGAGAGTGTGGCAAGGGACAGAGCCTGTCAGGTCCCCCTACTGAGTTTTTCTGCCTTGCTCTCTGCAAGTTTTTCATCCATTTCACTGTTGTCATTCCTGATAACACTGTATCTTCTTTCTCATTTAAGCTAGAAGACATGACCATGGCAATACCTGTGGAAAAAAGGTGCTTCTAACTGTACCCCATTTGCTCTGATATTTGAATGATCTTTCAGTGCTGTTTCTGCTGCACAGGTTTACTGCCCACCTGGCGAGAAGTCATTCCTGTCTGATTCTTCCCTGAGCTCTGACTCAAGTGGGATTGCCGCTGTTGGGTTTGATCTTCAGATCCATTTTCTTTTCTGTGCCCCAAATGATGTGCTCAGGGTAGGAAAGAAACTGGCTTCATGAAATAGAAGTTGCACTGCAAATTTCAATAGCATGTCTTCGGGCACTTTTTGGCTACAGAAAGATAAAAAAATGTCGCCCCAAGAAGTCTCCACCACTGACTCCTGTGGGTGTCTTCTGGATGAAGTCCAGGCTTTTGACCTTTTAATCCTGGAGAATGATAGTGGGCTTGACCAAGTTTAATAGTACAGTACTGCGAGATCAACAAGGGCAAAGAGGTAAATGTGGATTTGCTGTTGCTACCTTTTCCAACCACTGCTTAAACAGAACAACATGAGTAGTCCATGGTATTTTATGAATTTTCTGAAGTGCACAGGGGTGGTGTTTAATTAAACCTTTGTGATTATATGGACTGGCCTCAAGCACAAACAAAACTGCAGCTGTTTGGGATGATGCAGCTTGTGCAATCTCTACTGCATAGACCATACTCACTGCCAGAGGGGAAGGAAAGGGAGAAAACAAATCACTGCCAGAGCATGATGCACCTTGCATGGACCTAGAGAGGAAACCAATTTTCTTCCACAGCTTTCATTTTAGTATTTTGTAACATCCGAGCTTGAAAAGGTGCACATAGGAAATGGAGATCTATGCAATGAATTAAGCAGTCTTTTTTTTTGTTATTTGGGTATTATTTTATACGTTCTTTTGTATTTGTAGTTACCTTTTTTTATTTTTTAAATATGATAAGTTATTTAGGAAGCAGCCTACTTGTTAGGTGCGTGCCAGATAAGGATTCAGTTGTGTTTAAGTTATCTCTCCAGATGGATCACTGTGAGCAGGTGCCTGGTTAGCCTAGACTTGTAATGCTTTTCAAGAGTTTAGGATGAGAGGCGATAAATGGCAAGAGATAAAGGACAAGTTGTGATAGAGAGGAAGCAGACTGGACAAAGGAATTTAGAATATCAGTGCAGCACAAATATAAAAACCAGGGAATAATAGGATTCAATGAGGTTGGCTAAAAGTGCAAGGCTACAGATGACTGTAAAGAAAGTAGGTTTGATGGGGTGAACTGAAATAGTTGTCATAACAGTACCACTACAAAGGCACTGATGTATTTCCGTATAACAATCGCTTTGTAAGCAGAAATTTTGATCTTAAACGTGGTCTATTTTTACATAAATACAGGCTGTATATGCCAAGTTGGAAGAGAAAATGATCTTGACAAAGTTCTCTACCTTGTCAATTTATCTGCAAAACTGAAAAAGCATTAGCATCACTGGTATACACGAATCAAAGCTGGTAGGTAAGATGGAAGAAGGCTAGGGGCTGGACTCTTGGTTGCTGTGTGTCCTGGTTCCAGTTAGGACAGAGTTAATGTTCCCTCATAGTAGCTGGTAGGGTGCTATGTTTTGGATTAGGATGAGAAGAGCGCTGATAACATGCTGATGTTTTAATTGTTGCAGAGCAGTGTTTACACCAGGCCAAGGACTTTTCGGCTTCTCGCTCTGTCCTGCCAGCGAGCAGGCTGGGGGTGCAGCAGGAGCTGGGAGGGGACAGACCCAGGACAGCTGACCCAAACTGGCCAAAGGGGTATTCCATACCATCTGACGTCATGCTAAACAATATATAGGGGTGGCTGGCCGGGGTGGGGGGGCCGGCTGCTCGGGAATAGGCTGGGCATCGGTCAGCGGGTGGTGAGCAATTGCATTGTGCATCACTTGTTTTCTTACACATTATTATTGTTAATACTATTACCATTATCACTATTATTATTATTATTGTTATTATTATTTTCCTGTCTTAATAAACTGTCTTTATCTCAACTCACAGGCTTCACTTTCCCGTTTCTCTCCCCCCATCCCAGAGAGGGAGGGGGGAGGGTGAGCGAACGGCTGTGTGGTGTTTAGCTGCCAGCCGGGTTAAACCACAACAGTCTTTTTGGCGCCCAACGTGGGGCCCGAAGGGTTGAGATATCGACAAATCTGACCAGAGTGTGTTAAACTAAAATTGGTATAAGTATTGGACCTGCTTAATAGTTGCTAGTCACGATGTTGATTGCCTTAATCTCCAGTCTGCTGTACCTGTATTCCAAATTGAGTTTTATGGTGCGTTACTTTCTGTATGTGCTCCCTGTTGCACTGTTTATCCTTTCCGGGCCCTGGTTTAAGATTGTTATGGTACTGTGCGGTGTAACAATGGCTTATGAAATGATGAAATATCTGGTCACGACTTTAACCTGGTATTTGTACTCAGCACTGACGTCGACTCTATACTTTGGAACCCATATCTCGGAAACTATTAGCAATTACACCTATTGCTTGTTTTCGTTAGGGAGCCAATCTGTGAAGGGGACAGGGGAAGACATGTTTCCCTACCTGTTCACTCTCCCTTTCTCCTTCACCACCACCCTCTTATCCCCCGAGCTAGTTACGGTGGTTCTCCGAGATGTTGAATATCCTTGGGATACTCAGACCAGCCTGCTCTTGTTGTTATGTCTCCTGAATGCGCTTCAGATTTTGTGGAGGGTTAAACAACTACTTAGGAATCTCATCCGGAGATCTGTCTTGAGGCGGGGTAGTTGCGAGTGGCAGGGAGTGTGGGAGGATATGGGCAGGTTTCTAGAGCAGTGGTCACCTCCAGTGTTTTGGACATTCACCCCTGAACAACTGCAAAATCCTAAAAAGCTGGCAGAATGCTTGAAAAAAAGGTGTCATGACTCTGGCAGTTCCAAAGTGACACAAATCACTGTAGCGTGCTGGGGTCTGGCTTGTGCCTATCGAGCTGCAATTGATGTTATTAGCAACCTAGCTCCAGCTCCTGCAGCCGCTCCAGCTGCAGCTCCTGCAGCCGCTCCAGTTCCAGCTCCTGCAGCTACTCCAGCTGCAGCTCCTGCAGCCGCTCCAGCTCCTGCAGCCGCTCCAGTTCCAGCTCCTGCAGCCGCTCCAGTTCCAGCTCCTGCAGCTACTCCAGCTCCAGCTCCTGCAGCCGCTCCAGCTCCAGCTCCAGCTCCTGCAGCCGCTCCAGCTCCTGCAGCCGCTCCAGTTCCAGCTCCTGCAGCTACTCCAGCTCCAGCTCCTGCAGCCGCTCCAGTTCCAGCTCCTGCAGCTACTCCAGCTCCAGCTCCTGCAGCCGTTCCAGTTCCAGCTCCTGCAGCTACTCCAGCTCCAGCTCCTGCAGTCGCTCCAGTTCCAGCTCCTGCAGCTACTCCAGTTCCAGCTCCTGCAGCCGCTCCAGCTCCAGCTCCAGCTCCTGCAGCCGCTCCAGTTCCAGCTCCTGCAGCTACTCCAGCTCCAGCTCCTGCAGCCGCTCCAGCTCCTGCAGCCGCTCCAGCTCCAGCTCCTGCAGCTACTCCAGCTCCAGCTCCTGCAGCCGCTCCAGCTCCTGCAGCCGCTCCAGCTCCAGCTCCTGCAGCTACTCCAGCTCCAGCTCCTGCAGCCGTTCCGGCTCCTGCAGCCGCTCCAGCTCCAGCCCCTGCAGCCGCTCCAGCTCCTGCAGCTGCCCCAGCTCCTGCAGCTGCCCCAGCTCGTGCAGCTGCCCCAGCTCGTGCAGCTGCTCCCACTCCTGTGGCTGGGTCAGAGAAACGAGCTGTAGCAGTGCAAGTTGACCCCGCAGAGGGTATCCCAACCCCTGTGGCAGACCCTGTGTCTGGGTCAGAGAAACGAGCTGTAGCAGTGCAAGTTGACCCCGCAGAGTGTATTCCAAGCCCTGTGGCAGACCCTGTGTCTGGGTCAGAGAAACGAGCTGTAGCAGTGCAAGTTGACCCCACAGAGGGTATTCCAACCCCTGTGGCAGACCCTGTGGCTGGGTCAGAGAAACGAGCTGTAGCAGTGCAAGTTGCCCCTGTAGACAAGGTGAAAAAATGGTATAGAGGCTCAGGTCGTTTAAAACGCAGACAGTCTTCTGCTAAGTCTGGGCGAAGTGAAGACGAGGCTGGGCCATCAAAGGTGCAGGAGACTGAAGATGAGGATGAGGATGGCGAAAAATCAACAGTAACTACCCGGACTCCATACCAGCCATCAAAGGTGCAGGAGACTGAAGATGAGGATGAGGATGTCGGAAAATCAACAGTAACTACCCGGACTCTACACCGGCCATCAAAGGTGCAGAAGACTGAAGATGAGGATGAGGATGTCGAAAAATCAACAGTAATTACCCGGACTCTATACCAGCGTGAGCTACGAGATGTGCGAAAAGATTTTGGTCGCTGTATAGGCGAGCAGCTTGTCACCTGGCTGCTCCGGTGCTGGGACACGGGAGCCAATTATGTGGAATTGGAGGGCAAGGAAGCCAGGCGGCTGGGATCCCTTGCTAGGGACGCATGCATTGACAAAGCAATTGGAGATGGAGCACAATCTCGCAGCCTCTGGAGGCGTCTCCTGTCAGCTGTGAAGGAAAGGTATCTCTTCAAGGAAGAACTTGTATGTTTACCAAGCAAATGGACCACCATGGAGAAGGGAATTCAGTACCTGAGGGAATTGGCCGTACGGGAAGTAATTTATAAGGACCTAGATGATGCACAAACATCCGCAGATCCAGATGCAGTCCAGTGTACACCACCCATGTGGCGGAAGTTTGTACGGAGTGCCCCATCATCATATGCCAACTCATTGGCAATACTAACCTGGAAAACGGAGGAGAATCCCACAGTGGATGAAGTGACTAAAATACTCCGGCAGTACGAAGGAAATCTCTCCTCTTCCCTAAAGGCCTGTGTCTCAGCTGTGGAGAAACTCTCTGAAGAGGTCCACCAACTTAAAGAGAATTTATCTTCCCCTCCACCTGAACGAACCAGTGTCCACCAGCTAAAAGAGAATGCTTTAGAGAAACTTTCTGAAAAGATCCACCAACTTGAAGAAAGATTATCTTCCCCTTCACCTGAACGAACCAGTGTCCACCAGCTAAAAGAGAATGCTTTGGAGAAACTTTCTGAAAAGATCCACCAACTTGAAGAAAGATTATCTTCCCCTTCACCTGAACGAACCAGTGTCCACCAGCTAAAAGAGAATGCTTTGGAGAAACTTTCTGAAAAGATCCACCAACTTGAAGAAAGATTATCTTCCCCTTCACCTGAACGAACTAGTGTCCACCAGCTAAAAGAGAATACCTTGGAGAAACTTTCTGAAGAGATCCACCAACTTAAAGAGAGTTTATTTTCCTCCCCACCTGTACAAACCAGTGTCTCAGCTATTAGGGGTAAACGTTCATCTATGCAAGGAAGACAATATGGTGGGCACACACACCGCGCCACCCTGTGGTTTTACCTACGTGACCATGGAGAGGACATGAGAAAATGGGATGGAAAATCTACTGCGACCCTAGAGGCACGGGTACGTGAATTGCAAAGGAAAACAATTGGGAAAAAGGAGTTCTCTGAAAGGTTTGCTGCTCCAACTTCCAGCAGGCAGTCCTTTAAACACAGAAATGAAGATTCTGACCAGGACTAGAGGGGCCCTGCCTCCAGCCAGGGGGAGGAAAGGGACAATCGAGTTTATTGGACTGTGTGGATTCGATGGCCTGGCACGTCAGACGCACAGAAGTATAAGGCTTTGGTAGACACCGGTGCACAATGTACTCTAATGCCATCAAGCTATAAAGGGCCAGAGCCCATCTGTATTTATGGTGTGACGGGGGGATCCCAGCAGTTAACTGTATTGGAGGCTGAAGTGAGTCTAACCGGTAATGAGTGGCAAAAGCACCGTATTGTGACTGGCCCAGATGCTCCGTGCATCCTTGGCATAGACTATCTTAGAAGAGGATATTTCAAGGACCCAAAAGGGTTCCGCTGGGCTTTTGGCATAGCTGCTTTGGAGACAGAGGACATTAAACAGTTGTCTACCTTGCCTGGTCTCTCAGAGGACCCTTCTGTTGTGGGGTTGCTGAGGGTTGAAGAACAGCAAGTGCCGATCGCTACCACAACTGTGCACCGGCGGCAATATCGCACCAACCGAGACTCCCTGAGTCCCATCCATAAGCTAATTCGTCAACTGGAGAGCCAAGGAGTGATCAGCAAGACTCATTCACCTTTTAATAGTCCCATATGGCCAGTGCGAAAGTCTAATGGTGAGTGGAGACTAACAGTGGACTATCGTGGCCTGAACGAAGTCACGCCACCACTGAGTGCTGCAGTGCCGGACATGCTAGAACTCCAGTATGAACTGGAATCAAAGGCAGCCAAGTGGTATGCCACAATTGATATCGCTAATGCATTTTTCTCCATCCCTCTAGCAGCACAGTGCAGGCCACAGTTTGCTTTCACTTGGAGGGGAGTCCAATATACTTGGAATCGGCTGCCCCAGGGGTGGAAACACAGCCCTACCATTTGCCATGGACTGATCCAGTCTGCGCTGGAGCAGGGGGAAGCTCCTGAACACCTGCAGTACATCGATGACATCATTGTGTGGGGTGACACTGCAGAAGAAGTTTTCGAGAAAGGGAAGAAAATAGTCCAAATCCTTCTGAAGGCCGGTTTTGCCATAAAACAGAATAAAGTTAAAGGACCTGCACGAGAGATCCAGTTTTTAGGAATAAAATGGCAAGATGGACGCCGTCAAATCCCAATGGATGTGATCAACAAAATAACAGCTATGTCTCCACCAACTAGCAAAAAAGAAACACAAACTTTCCTAGGTGTCGTGGGGTTTTGGAGAATGCATATTCCAAATTACAGTCTGATTGTAAACCCGCTCTACCAAGTAACCCGTAAGAAGAATGCTTTTGAATGGGGCCCTGAGCAACGACAAGCCTTTGAACAAATTAAGCAGGAAATAGTTCATGCAGTAGCCCTCGGGCCAGTCCGAACAGGACCAGATGTAAAGAATGTGCTCTACACCGCAGCCGGAGAGAATGGTCCCACCTGGAGCCTCTGGCAGAAAGAACCTGGGGAAACTCGAGGTCGACCCCTGGGGTTTTGGAGTCGGGGATACAGAGGATCTGAAGCCCGCTATACTCCAACTGAAAAGGAGATATTGGCAGCATATGAAGGAGTTCGATCTGCTTCGGAAGTGGTCGGTACTGAAGCGCAGCTCCTCCTGGCACCCCGACTGCCGGTACTAGGCTGGATGTTCAAAGGAAGGGTCCCCTCTACGCATCATGCAACTGATGCTACATGGAGCAAGTGGGTTGCACTGATTACTCAGCGGGCTCGAATAGGAAACCCCAGTCGCCCAGGAATCTTGGAGGTGATTATGGACTGGCCAGAAGGCAAATACTTTGGGATATCACCAGAGGAGGAGGTGGTTCGTGCTGAAGAAGCCCCCCTGTACAACAAGCTACCAGAAAATGAGAAGAAATATGCCTTGTTCACTGACGGGTCCTGTCGTATTGTGGGAAAGCATCGGAGATGGAAAGCTGCTGTATGGAGTCCTACACGACGAGTTGCAGAAGCTGCTGAGGGAGAAGGTGAATCGAGTCAGTTTGCAGAAGTAAAAGCCATTCAGCTGGCTTTAGATATTGCTGAACGAGAAAAGTGGCCAGTTCTCTATCTCTATACTGATTCATGGATGGTAGCAAATGCCCTGTGGGGGTGGTTACAGCAATGGAAGCAGAACAACTGGCAGCGCAGGGGCAAGCCCATCTGGGCCGCGGCATTGTGGCAAGATATTGCTGCCCGGGTAGAGAACCTGGTTGTAAAGGTACGCCATGTAGATGCTCATGTGCCCAAGAATCGGGCTACTGAAGAACACCAAAACAACCAGCAGGTGGATCAGGCTGCTAAGATTGAAGTGGCTCAGGTGGACCTGGACTGGCAACATAAAGGTGAATTATTTATAGCCCGATGGGCCCATGACACCTCAGGCCATCAAGGTAGAGATGCAACCTACAGATGGGCTCGTGATCGAGGGGTGGACCTGACCATGGACACTATAGCACAGGTTATTCATGACTGTGAAACATGTGCTGCAATCAAGCAAGCCAAACGGTCAAAACCTCTTTGGTATGGAGGACGATGGCTGAAATATAAATATGGAGAGGCCTGGCAGATTGATTACATCACACTCCCTCAAACCCGCAACGGCAAGCGCCACGTACTTACAATGGTGGAAGCAACCACCGGATGGCTGGAAACATATCCTGTGCCCCATGCCACCGCCCGGAACACTATCCTGGGCCTTGAAAAGCAAGTCTTATGGCGACATGGCACCCCAGAGAGAATTGAGTCAGACAACGGGACTCATTTCCGAAACAACCTTATAGACACTTGGGCCAAAGAACATGGTATTGAGTGGGTGTATCACATCCCCTATCATGCACCAGCCTCTGGAAAAGTTGAACGATACAATGGACTGTTGAAGACTACACTGAAAGCAATGGGTGCTGGGACATTCAAAAATTGGGATACACATTTGGCAAAGGCCACCTGGTTAGTCAATACCAGGGGATCTGCCAACCGAGCTGGACCTGCCCAATCAAACCTGTTACGCACTGTAGAAGGGGATAAAGTTCCTGTAGTGCACGTAAGAAACATGCTGGGTAAAACAGTCTGGGCTACTCCTGCCTCAGGAAAAGGCAAACCCATTCGTGGAATTGCTTTTGCTCAGGGACCTGGATGCACTTGGTGGGTAATGCAAAAGAATGGGGAGGTCCGGTGTGTACCTCAAGGGGATTTGATACTGGGTGAGAATAGCCCATGAGTTGAATTGTAGTATGTTAATTATTATATAATAATGTATGTCATCACTACCATGATTGCTATATATCATAGATGAAAATGATGATTAATTAGAATGTATTGGACAGAGTGTAACCTGAGCATGACATAAATGGTATGGAATAAGGGGTGGATATCTGTCCTGGTTCCAGTTAGGACAGAGTTAATGTTCCCTCATAGTAGCTGGTAGGGTGCTATGTTTTGGATTAGGATGAGAAGAGCGCTGATAACATGCTGATGTTTTAATTGTTGCAGAGCAGTGTTTACACCAGGCCAAGGACTTTTCGGCTTCTCGCTCTGTCCTGCCAGCGAGCAGGCTGGGGGTGCAGCAGGAGCTGGGAGGGGACAGACCCAGGACAGCTGACCCAAACTGGCCAAAGGGGTATTCCATACCATCTGACGTCATGCTAAACAATATATAGGGGTGGCTGGCCGGGGTGGGGGGGCCGGCTGCTCGGGAATAGGCTGGGCATCGGTCAGCGGGTGGTGAGCAATTGCATTGTGCATCACTTGTTTTCTTACACATTATTATTGTTAATACTATTACCATTATCACTATTATTATTATTATTGTTATTATTATTTTCCTGTCTTAATAAACTGTCTTTATCTCAACTCACAGGCTTCACTTTCCCGTTTCTCTCCCCCCATCCCAGAGAGGGAGGGGGGAGGGTGAGCGAACGGCTGTGTGGTGTTTAGCTGCCAGCCGGGTTAAACCACAACACTGTGTAAGGCTAAGAACTGGGACTTTGGTGCCGCTTCATCTTTGCAGTCTTACAGCAAAGTTTTACATACTTGCTTAACCTCCCTGTACCTTTGTTTACCCACATTTTAATGAAAGGAAGAGTCGTGCCCTACAAAAAAATCAAGAAAATCATGAGTGTGTGTTTTGACTTAAAATGTTTTCATTTCGCAAACTTCTGTTTTAATTGGAAATAATACCTTGGAATTATTTTCTTTAGGAAAATTGCTTTATGAATTTCAAGATTGGTAAAACCTGAACATTGAAATTCTAGGTTTAATGTCTCATGATCTTTCAGCGTATTTTGTACTTAGCTCTCAAATCACTAAGTGAGCAGTCATAGCTTTCTCTGTATTGGTTATAAACTAGTGCTCCAGATATCAGCATTTTCTTAATGGTTTCTCACAGAAATTGCATTTACTTTGAGCAAATTACTTCTGCCTCTGTTTGTCATGTGGAGTGATGTACTTTTCTTCTGGAGAATGCTGCCTTCGAACCTGCTCCCCTGATGAGGTTTGTATTACAGGGATAGAAAATGGGAAAACTGATAGGTAATGAGTTAATTTTTTAGTTCCCATTTTCTATACATAAGCAACCAGTAATTATGGGACTTTAATTTAATATTGGAGACTTCTACAAAGACTCAGTCAGATAAGCTTTGCTTGAAACTGTGTTCAGGTACAGGTTGTTTGAAATAACAGCAGTTGAGTGGGCATTGACTGAAGGCTGGTGAATGTGAAAACCTCTGGAAACTGCTAGCAAGCCTCAGACCATAGGATTCAGAGCTGCTTGGAAGGAGAGCAGTAACTATTCAGATCAAAATCTGAACTGATCAAAAAATATTCTTCTTTCTCTCACTTCCTTTCCCTCCCCCAGGGTCTTTGTGAAGAGGAAAAGAACCACCAAAACTCATGGCAATGTTTTCTGGAAAGTGTTAATTGGCCCTGGATGTTTTTGAATTTATTTTTAAAGCAACCACCTTTTTTCCCATGTATGTGTGGATTGTCTTTCTATCTTGGCTTGTTTTGCAAGTGGGAGAACTGAACAAATATGGAGATGGCACTTCCTGAGGACAGTAGCAGCAGAAATGAAGAAAATGTTTTTTCCTATACATCTGTATACATTCCTGTCCTTCTAGACAGTAGTAGGAATTGATATTTTGAAAGGTAATTTAAGAAAAAGTGGAAAGCCTACATTTCCCTGCTGATTCTGAACTTTGACAATCAGAAAGCATGGGAAAAGAAACACTTTAGGTGATGGACGACCTAGCAAAGTTTGAGAAAGATGCAGGGAGGAAATTTAGTGTGTGAAGTTGTTGTGTTCCTCCCCCCAGTTTTCAAACAAAGTTGAAGTATTCATTTGAAACACTATGTGATGAAGCACCTGGTAAATGTTTTTGAATGAGCAAATCAATATTCAGTTCCACACGGTGCTACAACTTACAGAGCAGCTGAGAGTATGTTAAGTCTGTGTTCATGCCTCAATATGAAAACCTATATAGTTTTAGTAGTGTTTCTCTTAATTTTTATGTACATTACAGCACTTAGATCATGTATTTTATTACAATAAAACATTAAAACATGACTTGTAGCTAAGCTTTAAACCTCCACAAGTGTGGTAAACTTCCACATAAACCAAAAAGCAATACATCTTTAGTATGGTTTCATCATTGCTTATTAATACTATAAACGAGCACTGTAAATTTCTCTCTCCTACAATGCATGTAATAAAATACTTAATGGATTGTGAATGACATGTTATAAAACTTGGCATTAGGTACTGCAATTTATATTTAAATGCATCTCAGACAAATAAATGCTCTATAAATAGAAATTTATCTGAATTCAGAGTGCATGTAACCACTCATTTAGGTGTAGCAGTTTGGATGATGAAATCATTAGATAGTAATATGTTTCTGCAGAAAAATGCATTTGTTGTATTCTGAAGGGAACTCCCCCAAGCACCATGAGTAATACACTCTCAAATAGATGAGGATTTTTATAAAAACTAGAGGTGTTGCCTGTATTCCTAGAAAGATTCTGGTAACCTCTAAACAGAAACCATAATTTCAGAAGCACCAAAACCAGAACAAGTGCTAGTTAACAAGCTGATATAATAATCCTGGAGAAGAGGTTGGGGGTCCTGAGGCAGACAGGTGTTATGTGCTCACCTAAACCAGCATTTACTCAGATTGCAACTCCTCAGTGCATTTCTCTTTGCAACATTAACTCAGTGGCAGTTTACAGCTAATAAAGCACGCGCTGCCTGAGTGCCACTGTTAACCATGACACTTCCTTACTATAGAAATCAAGTCTAATTCAGGGATGGAGCAGGAAGGAAATACGAAGTTTTAATGAAGAAGTCAAAAAAAAAAAAAAAAAGAGTTTCACAAGAAAGCAAAAGAACCTGAGTAAGAGCAAGCAGTTCCACAAATCTTAGTGAGGGCTGATAAGTATTTTAGACTCTGCACTCAGCTATGAAATGAGAGCCAAAGGGTCTAAAGAACAAGTTTAGATTAAAGAGGCCTTGTGCTTTCTTTCCAAAACTCGGAGGAATGAGGCAGGACTCCGAACAAGGCCACTAATTCAGTCGATTCCAGATCGTTCCCTCCAGGATTTTCAAGTGAAGACAGGTGTTTGGATGGATTCAGAGCTGAGTGGCTTATTTCTTCTCTCTTGAGAGAGAGATTAGTAGCTGTACCCTTGAGACAAGCCACGCAGAGTATCTGCAGTGCATCTCAGACATCAGAAGATGAAATCATTTACCATGTCTTTTTATTCTATGCCTGCCTGCCTGTCCCACCCATGGTCTGGGGCTGTAACCTACTACGTCATCTGCAGGGTTTAGAAACCAAGGCTTGTGGATGACTGCTGCTTTGGGCCAACAATCAAAAATCAAATGGGCTCCTATACAGGACGGGTTGTCTGTGTCCAGTTCTTGCATGCCCTCAGTTTTGCTGTTGCTATAGACGTGTAATTCAGTAAATAGCACTTCCAGTAGCTTGAGGTATAGAGAGGCTGCTAAGCAATAATTTTCATTTATCTGTGTTTTTCAGTGATGTTTTATCTGGATGTGTGCACATGCACTGTTCTGCATCATGCAGAACATGGAGGGCAGCTGGGACAGGAGTTTCCTAATGCTTAAAACTTCTGTGACATTTTACGTGGTGGGCTGAATTCGTTCACTCCTTGGGCAGGCAAGAGTTAGTGAAGATAATGTACATGAAAAAGAAAAGGGAGGAGGGGACACAGAAGGTCTGATTTCAGAGTTACCTGGCTGTCTGTTTCTGCATGGCTGGGTGGGGGTGAGGCTGCATTGTGCAGAGATATGGTGTCAGTTCTTGGGTATCTGGAGGACTACTTTTGTGAGATCATTAAAAGAAGCTTTTTTCCTTTGCCCGACTTGTCTTCTTAAAAGAAACTGGGCTAAGATGAACGTGTTGCCGTTGCAGATGGACTTCTGTGTAATCACCCAGATGCTCCTTCTACCACCAGCAGTGGCAGTATAAGAACATGAGGAAATTATATATAAAATATTTAATTTATATTATAAATTATATTTCCTCATTTCCTGGAGGAGAAAAAAGAATAAACTCCAAATCCAACAAAAAACAGATGCTGCAGCACAGGTGGTGCTGGGGGTTATTGTAGACTTCTATGCATATCCCAAATTGTATTGAAATTGGTTGAAAATTGGTGCCTAGTGGAAATAAGCCAAGAATGGACAACAAGTGGGCTGGTACTAATATATAGAGAAGTTTTTTTTGTTTGTTTGTTTGTTTTTTCCTCACCCTGTTTAGCTTTCACTCTTTCATTTACTCGTAATTCTAGTGGAAAACCATCAAAGAGACCACATCACCTATTCCTATGGATCTGGGGTCAAAGCTGAGCTGTCTCTGTATAACCAGACACCGTTATTTCATAATGTGCCCACTGTGTTTCTGTCTCTGTATCACTGCAGCATACTTGTTGAGGTTGCAAAGCCAAAAAGGCATTTGCTTCTATCTCTGTACTGGGAGGGAGAGTTGGAGGAGAGGCTGTGGTAATTTACCTGGACTGTGGCTTGAAGTCTTTATTATATAAATCTACTGTATAATTTTAGGCAGCAGTACCTCTAACATCAAGTCTACTGTTATTGACTCTGCCACTGCAGAGAAGTTGAAAGAAGGTGTGAAGGATTTGTACACTTTAATTTTCATCAGATTACAAGTGCTTCTCTTGAGCTTCAGTAATAATTGAACATCTTTTCTAAAGTGCTCTCAAGAGGGAGAAAGTTAGTCTTCTGTGAGTTTTCACTTTAGTAAATTATAGAGCTCTCTTTTCTTGTTGCAATTACCTCAAGTTGAATAAATTGAAGATTTCTTTGTAAGACAAGGATCTTTCTTGATCACAGATCAATTTTAAGGCTTTGATCATGCGGGTCACTTGATGTCCGAGACATCCTTAGTAGAAGCTATGTCCACGTACATTACAATATACTGTGTCGTGACTGTAATTCATTCCTCCAGGTTTCTACACAAAAGATGGATTCTATCTGGCACCTACTTTAAACTTGTGGTACTGACTGAGATAATACTTCTTTTGTATATCTTCTCTTACTTTTTTCTTCAGTGGTACCACAAGGTACCATTCACTACCCAGCAATACCTAGGTGGAAATATCCAAGTACCCTCTTACTAAAATGGAATACTGGAATCCAGACATGGGAAGTTTGATGTAGGTTTTAATAATGTTTCAAGCATGTTTCTGACAGAACTCAAGGAAAACTCAGGCTGTATTTATTGAAAGAAGGAGTTGAGCTATTTGACTTGATCCAAAGCTGTCACATTGCCTCCCTGTAAGAGGGTGAAGGGTAAAACTGGTTGTGAGATTTCAGCGTAGAGGAAAAATGGTAGATCTTGGTACGCTCATGAGTAGAATTTCTGTAGTTTTTCCTTCTCTGGAGAAAAGCTATGAGAGAGATGATGTTTAGCTCTGATACAGGTATACTTAAAGAGGAATGTTTGCAGCCCTTTTTGTTTGTGTCTTTTCCCAGATATTTTTTGTTTTCCCACTGACTGTTAGTTTGTAGGACTAGTGTATAAGTTATCTATCAGATGGTCATAGTGTCTGTAAGGTAACTAAACTGATTGGCTTCCCTTTTCTTTTGGAGGGAAGAGTGCAACCAAGTAGGGACTCATGGCAGCACCCTTCACCGCTCAAGAGGCACGCAATGATCAGAATTAAATTAACTCAAGACGAGCCATCTTAAGGCCAAAACAAAAACTTGCCAGAACAAAACAAAAAAGTAGCTTTCCTTTCATTAATGCTGCATTTCCTCTTGGAGCTGGTTCATTAAGCTGAAAATTGTTCAAAACAGGCATCTCTGTGAAGAATGCTTGGAGCAAAATTAATTAGTTTTGCTAGGTTGGTAATGCACCTTGCTTGGACTGAAATTGAAATTATTTTTTGCAATAAAGCCATGCCACTTTTTATCAGAAATGTCATTAATTGTAGGAAATAGGAGTGTGATAGAAGAATTTGTCATGTTTAATTTATTCATACAATGACCCTTAAAAATTATTGATTTGCTTCCTGAGCTGCGACAGGATTTAAAGTAACATCTGAACATCACCTGACCAGGGCTGATGTCTGTATCTAGTCTGAGGAATTTCCAAGCTGTCTTTTCATATCATTAAGCAGTAGATGGGTAAATAATGCCTAAGAGTATTCATAAGATGCTGAAAAAAAACCAAACTGATTCAGTTTGACCATGTTCATGTTTGCTATTTCTTTTTTGTAAAGACTAGTAGTCTTTTTAAGTTGCAGCGTGGATTGGTTAGGAGCTTTATTTTGTTTGAACAACATTGTTTACATACAGTAATCCACTGAAAAATAAGCAAGAGCTCAAAAATTTGTACTTAATTTTCATTCTGGACCTGCTGCTTTGCTACTTAAAATGTTTGGGCTTGATACTTTCAGTGGCTGAGGCAAAACACACCTGCAAAGTAAGATGAATAAATCTTAAGATTTTTTTTTTCGTTTCTCTAATGGATATCTTCAGAAAACTGACTGCCATAGAGTTGCCCACGACACAAACTAGGTTACAGGGAAGCTCACTGAGACAACGCCCCTGCTGCCTATTCAAAGCAGTTCCCCAGTTTCCAGCTGATAGTTCAACCTAATGATCACCCACACTTCCTATTGGTAGCATCCACAAGTAACTTTTAAAATGAAGAGTGAGGATGTATAGATCGCATTATGCATGATAATATCACTTTAATAGCTCCCCATAAGGATATTGTCAGATTGCTAAGGCTGCCTACAGTTCAGCTTTATTTTGATATTCAGGTTCCCTCTGAGAATAATTGAAATGTTGCTGTTGCAGTTTCAATGGAAACGATAAGTTTTTTTTTTTTTTTTTTTGGTGGGGGGCGGGGAAGGTTATTTTTACTTTTCTCAAGGGCAACTTTTTAAGATTTCTGCCCACCAGCACTTCTTTTGTCTCCCACGGCATCTTAACAGTATCTCCCCCACACCTATATGTAGATCTTGGTGCCGAATATGCTTTTCTTGCATGGCATTCTGCCAAACACGTAAATACAGGAATAACAGCGAAAATAAGCATCAGAAGTATTTGTCTCTTTGGACATTTTTATTCCTGCTGGAGTCTCTAATTTCATATTTTCCTTTTTTTCCCCCCTTCTCACTGCTAATCTTTTCCGTGTTGATTAATATTTTCATTATACTACAGTGAGATTTTTTTTCTCTTCCTTTTTCCTCTTCTGTAGAGAACATTTCTGCTGCAGTATTTTATTTTTCTGCTGCTGATCAGGCCATCATCTTTCTCTCAATAACAAATGCATTTTTAATATATTAAGCTTTCTTTTGTGGTACTGAATCCATGGCAGAAATAGACCTTTCCTCAGTCCCATTTTATTACGATATCTTTGAAATGATTCACCAAGCCCTATTGCAAGTATCAGATTCCTCAATTTAAAAATAATATTCTCTGTGTAGGCTTAGATATAACTTCAGTCTGACAGGATCTTCCTCTTCGTGGGCTGATGAAGACACCAAGGATTCAGGGTGAGACCTATCTGCACAACCTGCACTTTGCAGGGAGAGTGTTATCCCCACATTTCCCTTTTGCACAAGTGGAAGAATCACAGTCCAGAATTCTCTGAGCACCTTTCCTGTCACACAGTAACTAATTCAGTTGCAAGCAGACGGTAGCAGTCAGTCTGGAAATAGTCAAAAAGCTTTCACTCGTGATTGCTGTTCCCTTTTCCTCTTCTAGCTTGACAGAACTGTATGCATGAAACCAAACACTTGTTTTTGCATGATGGGAGACCTATCATAGGATTTTGTCTTCTACATTAAAGCAAGCTTGCTGAGCCTGCCATCTGAGCTTAAGATGAAACTAATACCAGCAGGTGGACAGTTCTTTCTGGGGTAGAGGGCTGTCTTTTGAGGTAGGGGCAGAATTGTATGATTAATCAATGTGGGAGAGGGGCTTCATCCCTATCTGACTTCTAACTTGTCTAAACATTTTACAGCTCTGTTCTCACCCAATCTTTTTAGTCTCTGTAGTGCCAACAGCTCACATCATGGTGCAGCAGGTGTTTCTTAAGAAAGACTGCAACTTGCTACCACTTTACACTGCTGGCCATGATGGCCCTACTCCTCCTCTATTGCTGCAGGCTCCCTTTGTGTCTCCAGATTCATTTATCCGTTGAGTTAATGGCTACGGGAGCATGTTTTGAGTCCACAGATGAAGACAGGAAATAGGAGTTTGAATTGAGACATACACTGTGTGAGCTCTCCTGTGTTCTACTCAATTTTTGTTGCAATGGGATTATTACTTATGCTAATTTAAGGCATTTGGCACAGAATTTTAAAAGAGAATACATCCACTTGGCAAACGCTAGTTCTTGGAAATCTTGCTACAGAGTAAAACAAAAACAAACCAAAGAGCAGCTCTGAAACACATCTCTGTTCACATGGAACTCTTAATGAGAATTTCCTTAATACATTCTCTTGAGCAAATGGCTTTTTGTTTGTTACAGTATTCTGTTTTTGAGTAATTCATTATTTTTGCAGATATATATTGTGTTTAGAGCTACTTGACAGCGATTAATCCTATATGAAGATGTCCGGTCCAGTTTTCCTATGAATTGGGGAAACAATAGAAATGAGAAAGGAATTAACGGTCTTTTAAAAACAAGACAAACTAAAAGAAAAAAATCTGAAATAGTTGCGTTAACTAGAAGAAATGCCTGGGAACCTTATCAGAAACTATAATCTCTTTTATTATATGGGTAAGAAATGTAAGGTTCTTGTCAAATCACTTGTAACCATACTGGACTTGCCAGTGAAGTAACCTTAACATAAATTGCTTATGGTTGATTACTCACTAGCTAGGGAATTTACTGAGTGTGAGAAAAATCTTAGGGGAAGAATTTTCAACGACTGTTGAAAAATGTATCATGATGAGGGTGATTGAAAACTTTCAAAACTAACAATAAGACTTTAAATGGACTTACTGTTAATAAGTTATAATTGATGTGTGGCACATAAAGCATGTATTCCAAATACCAAATGAGAGTAACAGCAAAACAAAAGTTATCCATCCACAACCAACTAGCTAAGAACTGTGCTTGGGAGGGGGATGGAAAAAAGATGAACAAACTGTGCTGCATTCACAGTGGCATCTGAGCACCATTACTTGGTAACTGATGAGATTCCAACTGTTCCTACTGGGAAAAGTTGTATAGATAAACTTGAAAAAAAAAAAAAAAAGCCCTCAATAGGTGATTTGCAATTTCTGATCTGCACCACTGCAAGTCACTGTAGCCGGTGGGTATCCTTCATTCAACATTCATTGCTCACAAATTGTATTTAGACTCCTTAAAGTGATAATGAAACTAAGTGGCGTCTTAAAGCACGTTCAGGAGCATGAAAAAGGAGCTGTGATGGTAATATAAAAGTGTAAAACCTGAATGGAATAGATGCAGGGACTGGCAGTTGTACAGCACCTAAAAAGTCACATTAGTGAGATCCACCAGCGCATTGCTGAACAGAACTGGCTTTGAGAATGTTTGGGTGTTGTTTACAAAATTAAATATGCCTGTGTTATTTTTAACCTTGATAGTACTGTTTTAAGCATGTGGTAGCTTATTGTGTACTTTGTCAGATATCATCTTAGAAGCTCAGTGGAAGAGCTCAGCATCGCTTAGGAAGGAAAGTGGGGAAGTACACCGCAACATCTCAGCTCTGGCAGGTGTCACTTGCTCTTTGTTCTGGGCATCTTTCTCACAAAAACTTCTCTGCGCTGTGTTTTCATTAAGCTTCTCCATGCAGAAAGATTTATGTGTAGCAGTACACACTGGACTAGTGAATAGTCTTCCTTAGCATACTGAGCAAACATGCTGGGTACTGTCAAATAGCAATAAACTGATTAGTTTGTTTTTTTCACTCTGCTTTGGCACAGAAAGGACTACATTACACTAATGTTTTGCATATGTTGTTGTTGCGACAGAAGTGCCATGGAAAATGACTACGTAAGCTGCTGTCTGTCAAACACCAGATAGGAAGAAGAAAATACAGACCGATGTTAATACACTGCTCAGGATTTCTTTGCAAGGCTGCTTCCCTGTAATCTCTGAAGAGATACAGATATGCCTGGCATTTTACTGTGTGTGTTGATGGTGGTTAAAGTCAAGAAAAAAGTATTTAATAAGGCTGTAATTATATCAGTTAGCTATTTAAACATTTCTAGGAAGCAATATTATAATTAATTACAGTTATTAATTGTACGGCTCAATGCTTGTCTTTGAAAGCTCTGTGCTGCTAAGATATTTGGACCTTTTCTATCAGCCTTTGACTCTGGGGCTCTGGAGATGCTAGACTGTCCTGGGGAAAGCGCCATCTCTGTAGTGCCCTTTGCAATTACTTCCAGGCCCCACACTGCTGTCTGGGACTCAAGGGGAAAGGAGAGAGGCGACCAGGAAGCAAAAGGGCTTGGCCTCCAAGGAGAGCCAAATGTCTAGGCTCTGACAGACGTAATGCTTGCCCATCACATCTAGATGGTTATTCCCACACTTAGAAGCTCTTGGGAAGCTTGGGGGGAAGGGAAGGTTTCCTTTGCGGCACAACTGTAATGCAGCTGTAACCTGGAACGTAATGTGTATTCAATGTACCAGAATTTCTTTCTTTTAAATCTATCTGATTACTGTATTTCATGATATTGATCTGTTACATTCTCCTCCATAAATCTTAAAGTGCATGCATCAGTTATAACGGTATTCTGTGTCCTCCTATCTATTTGAAAGTGTTTGTTGGCTTATACTTCAATAGTTTCTGCAAAGCAAAATCAACTCTTCAAAACCTGGTCTTATTCCTGGTATTGTTTCTTTAAACAAGGAAGTTTTCACAATCTTTGTGCAAAACTGTCTTCTGAAACATTCATCAGGTCTCTCGTAGTGTCTATCCAGAAGACCTTTTGGGTATATATCACCTGTATTTGTTTACAATTTTTAGGTTTGGACAAAAATACTCTTCAGACAGGCATACTTTACAGATTCACAGAATCGTCTATGTTGGAAGAGACCTCCAAGATCACCTAGTCCAACCTCTGTCCTAACACTAACAAGTCCTCCACTAAACCATATCACTAAGCTCTACATCTAAACGTCTTTTAAAGACCTCCAGGGATGGTGACTCAACCACTTCCCTGGGATTCCCCAGATTGTATCTTGTTTCCCAAGACTGAGATTGGTTTTTTTCAAAGAGTGTCAGTTTGCCTTCTTGCTCAATCACTGTTTTTAAAACCAATCAAAGCTATAAATAGAAATACTTTGGAAGAGGTTGAGGGGGATCGCAATGCATTATTCTCTGTGGAGCTGGAATCTGCAGCTCAAGTGTGGATTTCTCCCATCTCTGAATGATGCTGTATGTGAATAGCACACTCAGATAAAACCAGCAGGGGTGCACCAGCTGTTACACAGGTGGTTTTAATGCACACCTCCATGCCTCTGGAGAAGAGTACCCTGCACAGGCACTGGCCCAGCAGCCACCTGTATGGAAAAACAACAAGTCATATAGGAGCAAGCAACACTTCTTCCTTGCTTAAAAGCTTTTTGTGAGGCAAGTGTTTTGGCCAGATGCTTTTGCAGGAGATTTACAGAGGGAGGTAACTTCTCTAACAGGCTTATGCTCCAGGCAAGGTCTTTTGGGTTGACTTCAAAGTGTGTATCCTGCTTCTGCTGAGCAGGCAGGCGGGGAGTTCATCTTACATCTTATGGCTGTATCACATGAAGGAGTTTGATATGATGCCTCACTGTAAGACATGTTGCTAGTGCTGATATCTGAAAGAAGTACCCCAGCTGTGGGACTGAAACGTACCTCGGGTCTTCAGGAGTCTTGCCGCTGCGCAGGCAGCCTTCAGTGGGAGGGATATTTGCGCCCACCTTGGGCACTGAATGCAGTAACACCTTGCTGAAGGCCTGTGCTAATCCTGCTGTGGTTTTTCATTTATTTTCTGACAGCAAGCGGCCAGTTTTTGTGGTGTAGCAAGCTTGAGACTCATTTATTTACTAGCAGAGGTTCCAGTAGTCCACAGTGATGTGCTGTGGTCCCTGCAAACACATAGATGCCAATGTCATCTCAGAAAAAAAATAGAAATCCTATTGTATTTCATAAGAAATTGACTTTGACTGACCCTTTGAAGAAGGTCCCATTAGTGTAATTAGGAGTAGCACTTAGGCCTTCTACCATTGCTTTATGAAGGTTGCTCAGAATTTTTTTGTGCAGTTTAAATCTTTCTGTTTTCTCTACTCAGAAAACTTGAGATGCAGCAAAAAGACAGAACCAATTATATATCAAGCACTTGCATAATCCTAAAATATACCTCTCAGTAAGGATATAATAACGGTGTGCACTTTTAAATCAATTCTTCCAGCAGTAACAAAGCTGGGGATTTGATAAGTCTCACAGGCCAATTTCAAGTGAGTAGAAAGAGACAATTTGTCACAGTCAAGTGATCTTAGGACCTGCTGTCTTTATTTTTTATATTTTAATATGAAGTATAAAATTTTAATGCTGTAATTTTATGGAGATGTTCCTAACTCAATTCATAGGGATTTAAATACAATAAAGTGGCAGGCTGTAATCGTTTTTGTGACAAAGTTTTTGAAGTCAACCTACCTATATTGAAATAACTACCAGTCCTCAGAAGTTAGGGGAAACTGTTCAGATAAGGGCAGATTCTTTTTTTTTAAATAAGTAAATAAATATATATATATATATATATTTATTTTACTTATTCCATACTTCTGAGCTCAAAATTCCTGATGCCCCCCGGGAAGATGGACTCTGGGTTGCAGCTGGTTTGCTGTCCCTAAAAACACAAGAGGTTGGATTGCAAAGGGTGGTTTTATCTCATTGCTGGTCCTTCTTTGCTTACTTCTTTCCAGTCTCCCACCCTTGTGTGCTTTATGCAGGGGCACCAAGTACAAGTCTGAGTAAGATTTTTGACAGAATTAATGAACGTGATTAAGCTGCTCTTTATGCCTGTTCCACAATGGAAATGTTCTGCAAGTGCTAAGCCAGTATAAGTAACGCCAAGTGGTACATAAATAGAAAATGCAGTTTTTAGAGTAAATACTGTAGTATTAATCACCTCTTATGTTTGCTGATAGAGAGTGAACATGAGCAAATCGAATTTGAAGCAAACCTGCGCTTTGCTTCCCCTCAGGTCCCTGACCCTCCCTTCCCATGGCTGTGCTGTGGGGGGCGCCTGCCCCACTTGTTGCTGGCATCCTGCAGAAATCCCTTGGCTCTACAACCTAGGAAAGCTTTTGTGATGGTCACATATCTCTGTAGCTGTCCAGAGTGGCCCAGAAACAAGTCACAGGATGTAAAACCCGAGTGGTGGTGAGTGAGAAGGTTGTCTGGGGGGAGCCCCCTATGTCTGTGGTCAATTTCATGGATAAAGGGAAACAGTAAACGCATTCTCTAGAAGTGGTTTGGCCTGAGTTGGAAAACGCCAAGTTTCTACTTAGGTGTGGACCTTAGCAGGAGTCTGTACAGCAGTGAACAGAGGTGGGAGCTTTTTGTTTTTTATAATGGCTTAGCATTGCCCTATAATACTGCGCAATATCTTGCGTCCTCTTTGAGTAAGCGAACAATAGCTGGAGTGAAGCTTCTAGAGTTAATGTGGTAGAAAAACTTAAACAATTACAGTGCAACGTTGCCAGATGTCATTTGTTTGACATAATGGTGTTGAACTGATGGCTCACTTATTACCTGCAGCTACTTGCATCTGAAGGAGAAAGGACTCCTCTCTTTTCCTTAGATAATGACAGAAAAGGTGAGTCTCTGGTCAGGCTGTTGACTTTCATCAAAGAAATTAGGAGTACAGAAATCCTGCAGAAACTCATCAAGAAGAAAATAGTTGGGGGGAGTTAATCTGTTAGCTGTCTTTAAATTGGGTAGAACTGACAAAGATAGTCTGCAGAGTTATTTACATTTTCACAAAAAAAAAACAAACAGAAAACAAAAACCCTTCGATCACTATGGCAGCACAGCAGTAGTGTTGCAATGAGTAGTCTGTGCGCTATTTCTGGCTCTTTTGGTTGGTAAACTATGTGCCCCTTCTACTGCTTATATGTAGGCTCTGCTATTCTAATTTATGAGGAAAAGAATTTACCATGGCAATTGAAGAGGGGTAATTAGTATCAACAACTGAAAGCAATTGTATTTGTAAAAGTAAGCTATTTGAAGAAGTTTTTCTTTTTTTTTTTTTTTTTTCCCTAAGCGATGGAATAATTTCAACCAGAAGAGGGCTACAAAATGCAAAATGTGGATGTCTCATGTTAGTTATCCTTTTCCCTACTTCCCAGAGCAATTGAGCCTAGCTGCAAAATTTAGATACAGACTTAATTCATGTCAAGCTGAGCCAGGTCTGCATCTGAAAATTAAACCAGGCTCCATTTCTATGGTAAAATACTGACTAAACATGGAAAAAAATTTCTTGAGTTAATCCATGGAAAACCTTTGGTTTAATTCTTCTTTTCTGTTTTTTAATGTCTTTATTTTTTGGAAGCTTTTATTTTATTTTATTTTTACCCTTTATTGCTGTTGTTTGTTAGGTAAAGAAATATTTCTACTCATAAACTGGACTTCCAAGGGGAAATGGGAAAATGACTGGCAAGCAAGGAAAACAATCAAGAACATACATACATGAAGTCTGAAACACTGAACAAAAAAGCCTGTGTAGGTGTCTTGTTTTATTCCAGGTTTGCCCTCACTTTCTGTTTGGGATTGGAAATAGACTGAAATATAAAATAAACAAAAAAAAAAAAAAAAAAAAGGAAAAAAAAAGTCTTAATGCAGCCTCACCAGGAAATATGCAGTCTTATGCCTATATTGATGTTTTGCCCAGCAGTAGTTCCAGCTAGGGAGAATATTGGTATGTTGATTCTTTGCCCATGTCACAACATTATTTTTACATTTTCTGTGCGTTACAGAGTCCAAGTAATTTAATTTAAAATGGAGATGTAATGTTTGTTTTATTTTTATTTTTTTTACTTTGCTTTGGGTATTTTCTTTTGAAGTTTATACAACTAAATGTAAGTGTTTTTCTTTCAGTAACTGAGGCAATGTTCCACTGAGAGACCTTTTTATGGAAAGCACAATTACGTGGCCTGTGGGCAGTCCCTCAGCATTGCTCCTGACCTCACCTTTTGTAAAACGAATAGTTGTGTCATATGACAGTCAGCGGCCATGCCATTTGTATTTTCCTTTTTATTGCTAGTGTGCTGCTTAAGTGTAGCTCATGGAGAGGTAGGTCTTGTAATTTGTCTTGGTGTACGGATGAGAAGCGTGTCAACAGATAGGTGGTGGTGTATTTGGCAGGGATTGCTTTAGTCCCTGATGCAGGTGTTCTTTGTTACATGTACATTGAAACTCCAGTAAGTCTGCATGGGTCAGAGCTACCCCCAGCTCTGTCTCGGTTTTTTTTCTTTTTTTTTTTTTTTTTTTTGGTCTATCAGGTACCTTCAACTCCTTCCTATGTGATGCTTTCCACTCAATGCCTGTATTTGAATTAATGCTGTTGTCCATGTCACTAATGGGAATGTGAAATAGAGCTGGATGTTTGAACCCGCTCTCACTGAACACTTGCAGAGGCTCCAGTTGGTTGTGTAGCTGCGTTCTCGCGATGAAACTGAAAGCATCCCTTTGTTGTTGGAGAACATGGTGTCAGGTTAGCATCCAGGAGCAGGGTGGGTCCCTCTGACTAGATACCACCAAATTGGGAGCTCATCCCAGGACAGAAATGAAATGGATCTGATGTTCTGTGGCTGCTCATTTGTAATCACCTTAAAGTGGTGTGCAAGTACGTGGAACTTCTTAGTTTAATACTTGGACATACTCTGGAACAAAGGTAAGCTAACAACTCTGAAATTTTTGAAAGCTGCCTTCCAATCTCCTCTGTCGCAGGTACTTTAATTTGTTTTAGGATGGGCGAGTTAGGGGGTTAAAGGTGCAGGGAAAGTTTCATGTAATGTTTTCTGTGATCTGTGGCAGCTTTGATCACGACCATGAAGTGACCTGGATACAACTGGCTTAGCTAAATATTCTTCTTTTGGTTCTTCCTGTGTGGATGAGTAAAGGAAAATAACTAGGGCATGTCTGTCCATGGCTGAGCATCTTCATCCCTGCTCCAGCATAGCACTTTGAATGTCCCCAAGTTGTTCAACACTGAAGTTAGAGAAGGCTGAATGTGGTTGAATGCAGTTCTTGTGCACAGCTGCCTGAAGTCTGGGATCATGGAGGGTGTTAAGCAAAATCTTTGCTTTAATTATTGTACAGGCAGCTGTGCCCTAAGGGTGAATCACTCTTTTGAGAGGCTAGGCAATGTTTATTCTCTGATTTCCTCAGGAGTTACCTCCAAGTGTCCCTTTAATTTGGATCAGTGGCTTCAGAGGAGCCTTGTCATTAGATGCTGCCTGGGAATGTGCTTTGCAGGCTGAAATGGATGCTGCTGTTTGGGAAAGCTGCCAGAATCTTTTAAATATTTAAAGTAGGGACAATAAGACCCATTGGAAGATCTCGTGTGTTCTAAACACCATGAAATAATATGAGGTGCCAACTGAAAGAGGAGAGAGAGAGATTTTACCTTCATCTGGGTTATTTGCTGAAAACGTCAGGAAGTTGAAGAGGAAAAGTCCTGTATGAAGTGATCACTCAGCCTAGGTAAAAGCCTGTTGCTTAGTAACTATGTAAGGAAAATTTAACTTCCGACTACATTTTCCAGATCCCATTAGAGGCTACAAATAAAATTAATTTTATCTTCAAAATAGAGAACAAAACCTTGCAGTGTAACCTCACAGTCACGTTATATATTTACACTTATGTCTAGGGAGCAAGGGGCATAGCAGAAATGAATTTATAATCTTTCTATCAGCTGTTAGGGAAAATTTCAGTTCACTTTGTTAAGTACTAGCTAAATATGTTTTCTAAGCTCACATCTTAAGTGGATAAGGAGGGCACTTACTTCTTAACTGTCGATCATTACAAAGATGATTTGAAGAGCACTCCTCTGATGCGTGCTGGACCAGATCCTTCCAGGAGCTGAGGAGCCGCCTGCTGCTCTTAAAGCTTTGAGCACAAAGATAGCTTAGAGAAGTATGGGTGTCTTGCAGTTGTATGATTTTGAAGTCCTCTTCTTATAGCTTTAGCAGTTCTCGCTTACCTTTCAATGTCTGTAAGCTTCAAGGCCTTTGAATATGACCATTTTGCCAGCTGGTGGAAGTCCATTGTGTGGTTCTGAAATATTAGAGATAGTTTTTTAGCTGTTGATCAACTGATGGTCCCTTTTTTCCATTCTGAATGAATAGGTACTGTTTAGCAGGGCTGAAGATGGAACTTGCTGAAAGGGAAAGCCTCAAATTTCCCTTTGCTTTACCTCCCTCCCTCCCTTTATTTTTTTTTTAATCTTTTAAAAAAATTGTACTTGAATGTGGGCTCAAAGAGATGTTGTAATAAATACTCTCTGAGTCACTGTTAAATGGGATAATGGTAATGCAGATGTCCCAGTGAGGGATGTCATTCTTCTGAGCATCACTCCTGGATGAGGACTGCATTGTAGGACTGCATTTCTCTGCAGCTCTGTTAGTTTACATCCATGCTGGACCAACGCTGGGACATTTGGTATCTGAGTGGTACAAGAAGTGAGTTTTTTTTAAAGACAACTTTCCTTCTTCTGTCCAGAGATTTGTCTTCAGATCACAAACTGATGTCTTTACTGTAGATGAATTAATGCCTGAAACTGCATTTAAAAAGAAAGGTGGAGGGGAGAGACATGAGAGTCCTGCTGTGGAGATGGGGCTTCATCACAGAAAGCTGCTGTGAAACAAAAGATGAATTTAAGCCCCATTTCACTCTAGATGTCATTTGCAACCATCTTTGAGAACACAAATGTTGTTGCATAAAAATGTGAAAACTAAGAAATAGCTCAATATTCTTAGTGTATATGCTAGTGTGAGCGTAATGCGCTCTTCATTACATTATGGTGCAATTAGACGGTAGGGTTCAGTCAGCAGGCCATGCATATGAATTTAAGACAGTATTGCATTATCCCTTCAAATGAATTAAATGGCAAACATCTCTTGGAACAGTTAGTCTCAAATTCTTCTGAAACAAACCTTGGGTTCTTGTTGTATAAAGTCACACTTGCAGTATATGCAGTTTTTCATCATGTTTTGCTCAGTTTCAAGAAATGCTGGAGAATGCTTAACAGCTGAGCAACAGAGATTTTTCTAGCTGGTGATGTGAATGCTACATATTCGTAAATAAGATTTTCAAAACCTACATTTGTACAGTGGAGGTTGAACTACAACCTAAAGCTTTTTCCTGCACTCCTAGGACAAGTCTTTGAATGCTCTAGAAATGTCTTTTCTGTACAGGAACATAATGAAATAAGTGTTCAGAAAGTATCTAAAAGATATATGAAAATTGTTAATGTTCTACTTTGAAAGTTTTTGTAGCATTGTAAAAAGCAAAATATCATGCACTGCTCCCACAGCAATTCTTCCCAGCACAGATAGGACTTTGCTCACAGATGGTGGGAGCAGGCCTGAGATTTAGAATTACAATTTCAATATGGTAAGTGAAAAATACAATCTGTGAGTGATGAGTGATTGCCTGAATGGGCCACTTGTATCCTACAGAAAGTGTGTTGCACGGCTGGCTTGATAATTAGGCATCTAATCTGAAGCTGGTTACAGAATTCCTATGAGGTGTCAAATCCTTCTGAAACTTCCTGAAATCGAGATAGATGGCATCGGCAAATGAAGTATTGTGAATCCTGATGTGTTTCAGCAGTTACCACTGATTAAAAATACGTATGTACACACACACACGTAAATTAAGAACTGAAAGCCAGATTGTGTCCCCAGGATCAGGTCAGTCAAACAAGGGACACAACTTTTCTACTTTTCCAGTTAGTTTCCAATGTAGCACTTAACTCTTGGGAACGTTACCACCCCTGAGCCCTGCTTGCTGCAGGGTGGAAATACTGTTATTACAGCATTTGGAAGTGGTCCTGCTGCTTCCCTTGATAGAAGCTGGTGACAAGGGCCAGAATCACGCTCTTTCTCTGTTCCGTGGCTAAAGAAAGGATGAGTTGCAATTGGAACACCCCTGATGGGCTTGTTCTGTGAGTCAGGACTGGAGATCTGGTGGAGTGAGGAGAGGGCTAGCAGGATAAAAAGGAAAAAAGATAAGGACACCCTTAGTCCCAGAGCAGGGGTTTCCAGGCACATTATCCTTGCTGGATAAGAAGTTACTGGACAAGTAGCTCTTTTTCATAAAGTGTTGGTCTCAGTCTTGGATTGCTTTAATCATTGTTTTTAATTCCCTATGACTGGCTATAAAGATTTCCTGTTTCTTAGAGTACCAGAAATTAATTTATTTGGGTGCTTGTTTTCTGAATTGTGCCCGTGTCATTGACACTAGATAGTTCAGTCCATTAGTTGAAAAAACCTTTTGGATATTTTTGCTGCCTTAGCATCAAGACTGGCAGGTTTTGGTAATTTTCTCTGGCCACTCAGTTTCTTGCATTGGTGAAAATACAACAGCTGCTCGCTTAATTCAGTGGTCAATTACATGTTAATAAACACACAGTCATACAAGTACGCGTGCATGCATAGAGTAAAAAAGAGACATGGATTGGGAGCTCTCAGCTTTAAAAGGTTGGTTGCAGCACCAACTGGCATTGCAGCTAGCATTGATGTATGTTGAAGAGTGCAATCTGTGACGCCAAGGATGAGAAGCGTGTTCCTGTCCGATGGAAAAAACCTGCCTGCCAAGCACAATGTAAGCTCTGATGCACTGTAAGAGGCCATGTCCCAAATTCAGACTGGCTTAATACACTGACAGTGTTGGTTCAGTTAAGGTCAGTATCGTGTTTCTATAGAGACAACTATTAAATCGGTCTGATATAGCTGGTCAATCTTAATCTGGTTCAATTAACGTTAGTATCAGGGATGAATACAGTTCATGTGTGTAGAGCATAGTTTGTAAAATCAGAGGTCTTTTCAGAGCAAAAATCCACTATTATTTAACATGTGGTGCAACTGAAGAGATTTAGCATGCATACTGGGCTTTTAATCTGTAGCAGAGAGAGGCTGGTGAACTTGAGAGGTCCTTAGTGGTAGCTTTGATGATTTTTTCCTCTCAGCAGGGCTGTTCCCATTTTCTTCTTCAGGAAGGTAGAGTCGTTGTGGCTGTTTGTGTCTCTCTTCCAGGGTGAAGACGCTGTGGAGCTTCAACCCTTAGGCAAAATTTACAGCTCCAGCATTTCACTCTGCAGTGACTTGAATTTAATCTTAAAATTTAGCAACTCTTCAGGGAACAATTAAAATTTTCATAATACTCATTTGCTAAAACTTTTATCAACATTTGCACAGGGTAGCATTTAAGAACAGTTCCTTCAAGGAAATGTTTTTAGGCTGACTATTTTTGAAGTCATTTTCAAGTTGTGCACTTAAAGGAAATTATTTTTATCGCCTAACTGAATGCAGCAACACAAAGGAAAGCAGGTCGAATTGCTTGGACTTAACAGCTACCTAGCCTCGGTCAGACTGCACTACCTCACTAGCTTTCTTTACATTCTCTTTTAGATTTGTTGTTACCATTGTCCCAGGAATACGCCATCCTGGTGTGACTGGGAGCGGCTGCTGAGTCTTTCCATTGTGTAATGTAATGGGGCAGCGTGCTGCTCCTGCTGGGAGAGAGGGAAGTCCCTTACCTGTACGTAAGGAATTTATCTAAGCCACATCAGAAGCTCAGTGTGTATTTGATTATGTGCACGGAGAAATGTGTGCTCTCTGTGCATCTGTCCTCTGGAGTGTGAGAGACTGAGATGTCAGCGATGGGGCTGATGAACAAGAGCTCTGAGTGATGGGGTCTGCTGCTACCAGCTGCTAGCTAGGTAGTTCCTTGGTGTAGTGGTTGATGGTTTAGTCTTGAGCAACTGCGATTTGAGCTATTTTGTAACTATGCTCTGTCATTTTTAAATGGATGTGTTTAATGAGGTTTAAGTGAATCTGGCTGCAGTGTGTGGTGGAAAGCCAGTACTCTTCCCCTTGCTCAAAGCTAGTTGTGTACACAGGAAAGGTGCCATTTTGTGTACGTGGGGCATCTTCATAGCTATTGCTTGTCTGGTTATTCACATCTTTGTGCAATCAATATAGGAAAATAACAGGTGCTTCTCAGTGAGGGAGACCTGATGGGGTGCATCCTACAAAGACTTGGTCTGTGAGTGTGGAGCAGTGGAAAGAATCAAGGGAGTCCAAATAATTGCCCCTTAATAACAGCTCTGACTTTGGAACCGAGTCCTGAAAAGATCATCCCTGATTTGCAGTTTCTGCATCTTCCTCTTGGTAGCGATCAAATCAGACAATCAATATTTGGTGCTTTCAGTTTTCTACGGATAATTATGTTCTACAGCTTTTATTTATGTAAGTCTCAAGAAGAGCTTCATTGTATTTGAGTAAGTTTTTCTCCTATTTGTCTGAGACCAATCAGGAAGACAGAACTGTGCTTTCATTCTTTTCCTTCCTAATTTATCTTCTCTATTTTTCTTTTCCACTAGTTTCCATTAATTACTTTCTTGGCTATAGAGAAATGTGGTGAGCTTTTAGGGAAAAATCTGAAACTGAGGACAGCATTTAATCAAAACATTTGTATATTGAACCTAATTTCCTTGATTTTATTTATTTATTTAGATGATTTATATAGGAGTTTAAGCGATAAGGCTTAATAGTAAAAGCAAATGCTCACAGGGAGCATTCTGCTGGGTCCCACAGTTCTTGTCTTGGGTTAATAGTATTTCGTTAATTTCATTTGAGATCCTATGTGACAGCATAATTACGATATAATAAGACTTAGCTAGGTGGCATAAAATTATTTGCCAGTAAAGCCTCAAAGACAAGGTCACGTATAGTACAAGTGGTCTTCAAAATGATGTTTCTAGAACAAAGTGTTCCATCTATGGGAAAAATAAAACAAGTAACATTTTAATTTTTGACACTACTTCTAGCAGCAGCAAAGCAGTTCACCAAAATGATCTCTCTAAAGCACTTTAAAAAGCCATTGGTGTTAATTTAGAATTCATTTTTGTTTATGCAGGGCTATATTAAAAATCAGTTTTGTGGATACAAAGCTGGGAATTAAAAAAGCAATAACAGTTCTTCAATCATCTATTGCGTTTGGTAGGGCAGCTTTAAATTTGCT
The DNA here is from genome assembly GCF_040182565.1 of Anser cygnoides. NCBI lineage: Eukaryota > Metazoa > Chordata > Aves > Anseriformes > Anatidae > Anser > Anser cygnoides. Next base: position 27,021,526 of record NC_089879.1, on the reverse strand, counting down.
TCCCCTGAAAAACAAAGCTGAATGCTCTGATCCTTTTTATGGGATCTATATACAGAGTTGCTTAGCACAGTTGCCTTCAGATAATAGTGTACCTTATGTAGGCTTTGCTATTTCTAGATTGTTGTCCCAAATATTTTCTTAACTAGTTTATTCCTATTTTACGAACCACTCCTAAAAGCTTGTGTGGGGCCCCCCATCAATCCCTGTGTAAAGAGAACTCCTAAAATAAAGACAAGGTTTTATTCATCCCCGTTATACAGAAAAGAAAAAGGTCCCTCTAGGGAATTCTTGACCATCAAATGCATTTGGCAAGAGAGCCAGTAAAACCATTAGGATATTTGACGTGTGTTTCATTTATATTCTGGAAATTGTAGCAAGATGGGTCCTGTGACTAAAGCAGATCTGGGAGGCAGATGTATGTAACCTTGAAGAGGTCACTTAAACCCCATGCTCCCTTGTGAACGCATGGGCACTGGTCCTGGTGCCGCTGGGCTCCACAAAGGTCCTGAGCAGTTGCTGGTGATGATGCAAGTCGCTGGAGTTAATGACATATGAAGTCCTTTAGGTACTCAACCACAAGTCTGGCCTGTGCCTTTCTCCATATCAGCTTCTTCACCTATTGAAAGAAAGCCTGCTTTGCTGCCTGCATCGAGGGGGTTTAATCAACGGCTCATTTCTGTGCAGTGCCTGGAGACTCCAGGATGTACTCTACAGCATTGCCAGAGATTTGCTCTTGATGCTTCTAGAAAATAAAATAAATTTGAAAGATCTTTTTTTTTTAATTGCAACTTGATTTTTTTTTAACGTCCTTCAAACAAAAAAGGGATATTTATGCCGATTTTCTGTCACTCAGATGTGTTTCAATAGACCTCCTATCTTCTTGCATGACAGTACTGTTGTCTTTACTTTGGTCAAGAGCAATTCTGAGAAGATCTTTGTAAACTGACTCATATATGTTTATATATCTCTCTGTATAGATATATGTTTATTTTATGGCTTATCAACTGAGCTGTCTCTGGAGCTAGGCAATTGCTAGTTTTTTTGCTTGTTTTGGTTTTGTTTCTTTTTTCTTACTCCTTTAAAAGCAACGCTAGTCACTGTTGTACAGCAGTAGCGTATTCTACTTTTCTTCACAGTTTTTTGCCTATTCTTTAAAATTCTAGCTGGCTTTAAATTCTATATAACTCTTTCCTCTTCTAGTTGCAATATTTTGTTTAATCTTTGCATGTGATACTTCCCATGTGAAACTACTGTGCTTGCCTTATTAGAAATGAAAAGTAGAGAAAGGTAACTGAGGTAACTCATGTGTGACATGGCCATTCTGTTCTCTATCTGATCTGTTTTGACATGATTATGTCTATGGCTTCGGAGAAAACTATCCAGGCAGAAGTGAAATGTGGATCTTTACTAATAAGGAGGTAATCATTTATCTTTTTGAGATTGTTTACTTTTTAAATTATTTTTTGTTCTTGAACTTGATTGTACACTTCACCTACAAAGTGTTGAAATATGATTGTGTAATTCATTAATATTTGATAACTTTAAAATATATCTTTGAAAAAGAGAAGGCCTGTATTCTTCTAAACAGTGAAGAATTCAAGGCAAGCAGGCAACATCTTTTCTATTCCACACCAGACAATGACTAACCCTTGTAATTTCCCTTTCCTGATCCTGAACTGGCAGGGATAGAAAATGTTAAGTGGTGGGGATCATTCAGTGCAACCACAGTTATTAGTGCCCTGAAAGAGGCAAAAACTTGCCAGAACATGAGACCTGGTTTACTTTGACTCTTAATGTGGCTTAGTTTTGATTCTTACTGTGGCTTATGTGGCTTTGATTCTTACCCCAGCTTACCGTCAGGTCTGGGGCATAAACAGGAATTTAAACAATTTTTAACTACTCCTCATTTCCTACTGTTGACATGCAAAAGTGGAAACACTATTGCAAACCCTTCCCCTCAACCCTAAGGAAAAAAAAAAATACAACCAATCTACAAAACAGCTTTGCAGGCAATATAAGACCTAATCTCTTGGAAGGGAGCAGGAACCATATTTGTCATTATCACCATAGAAAGAGCTAGCTGATTTCTTTAAAGTTTTTTTCTACCCTTTGTGGCCAAGTCCATGTGCAACTGTTATTTGCTTCAATTTTTATTAATAAAGACTTCCTAAATAACTAGAAAAGGGTGGTAATGTAGGGAATGAGCTTATTTGTGTTCATGATCTTTGCAATTTAATTGGAATTATGATAACAGTCCTAACTCTAATTATGAATACTAGTTTAAGGTTCCTTTTGCTTTTACTTATTTGCATACAAATTGCATTCTAACAAGGTTTTCTCACTCTGCATTTTTAAATGAAATTTTATTCTAAAAGTTTAATGCCCATGCACTTCTTTTTCAACAAGATTTTGATCAATATACTGAGGTTATGGGATCTGCTCTCTAATGGACTCCAAAATGTTTTAACGGGTCTTCTTTCAAAGGGGAGAAGCACAAAATAAACTTGGAGCTTCATTTATGTGTAAATGTCAAGGCTGTGTTATTTTATGCCTTTGCAGGCTGGACTTAGAGCAGCGTTAGGGCCAATGCTGCAGAGATGTCTAGCTGTTGTTTCAGTCCCACACTGACCGTGAGAGTGCACAGCACTGAGAGCCCAGCAATAAGCCCAACTTCCTTCCACCAAAGGAAGCTCTGGATGGTTCACTGTGCTTTCTGGGTTTGACTTGTGTGTCTCACTGCCAGCTCAGCTCTTTTAATTCCAGAGGATAAGCTTGTCCTTACAGGGGTCAAAGCAAGCTCTATTGTGCTCACTATCTCATCTGCAACAGTGGTCGTAAGTAGATATGCAAGAATGAGTGAAAACATGGCAAGTAAATACATGTTTCCAGCTTTCAGCTTCTTGAATCTCTGGGGACATTCTGAGCTGGATATGGTTTTGCTCTATTTACCAGCCCACATTGGGTGCATTTTCTATAGACTTGAACCTTTGTAAGCTTTTAGCATCTACCAATTATTTTCTTAGGGAGTTCTACAACTTTTTATATTCACTGTGTGCAGTGACAGTCCTTCTTGTTTCACACCTACCATTCAGATTAATGAAGGCAGGCTATATCAAGCTGTTCACTTTTTTCACATGCCTGTTGACCACCCAGCAGAGCTTAGCTTTATGGAGCTGGGCTTTCCTTTGAAAAGACCGTAGTAAAAACTTGCGTTGTGGTCATATTTATTTGGGTGTCCGCTAGCTTTAACCTGTATCACAGTTGCTACAGTTTTCTTAGTACATAATAGGTTTGTGATTTCTTTGATTCTAAACTGGTCTCATTTGTTATAGAGCTGACACATTCTGGTATGTAGCAAGGTGATTTAAGCAAGTGGGCTACTGACTTAGCAAATCAGCTTTTGTAGGTTTGGCTTCATCTGAATACTGAGGTGAGTGAATATCTCTTAGTGCTAGTGGTTTTGTTGTTCGTTTTGTCCACTTCGCTCTACATCTGATCCTGCAGTCACTTCAATTCCAGACAGATCTCTCCAGTTTCTTCCAGGATGAACATAATAACAAAAATATTTGGTCAGCCTTTCTTGTGGCACCTCCTGTCCCTTGAGTGCTCTTTTGTGTCCTGGTCAATTTTTAGTCTTCATATGAGACCTTGGATGCTTCTGACAGAAAAGGATTTAGTAATACTGGTTGCTTTTTGCTTAGCCACTTCATGGAGTTTCTGTCTCACTGTGTTTTCTCATTTAATGTACCAGAGATTAGAATCCTTTTAATTCTCTTGATTTGGACAGTTTTTTTAAGCCTGTCATCTTGCTTCTAATAATCCCTTACTGTGCTGTTCAGCTACTTGGGCTTCCCTCTGCCTGTTCTCAGCATTTCTCAGGCCATGGCCTGGTGACTCCAGCATGCTGCCCTTCAGCAGTCATCGCCACTGCCAGCAGTCATTGCCACTGCCTCCCAGCTTTCAAATCTCTTAAACATTGTTTCTAACTGCTTTTTAATATGTGTCTTCATTTTGGGGTAATCTGCCTTCTTGAAATTGTGCATCATTTGTGTTTTTTTTTTTTTTAATTAATTTATTTTATTTTCATTACTCCTGCAGGGGATTGCCTTTAACCATGTTGTGGTCACTTCTGCAGAGATGCTTTCTATTTGTACCATTCTGATCAACCTCGACCTACCTAGGACCGAGGAGGGACTTACGTCTTCATGGTTATTGGTAGCACCAAGTGTCTCCTTTGCTACCTGTCATAGTGTGATGTTGGCCTAGTTTCTGACAATGGCTGAGCCCCCACCCCTGGCCCCTTGATGATTTGTTTCCTGCCCTTTCTGATCTCTCCTGGCATATTGCAGTTGGTGTAGCTGCCCTGTTCAGCTGAAAAGTAAAACAGATCCAATGCTATATTGCTCTTTTGGCAAGACATTCATTTTAAGGCATGGGGATTCAGTGTAACCTGCTGAGATGATTAATGTGTAATCTGATTTGTCTGTGACCTCTCCTGAGCGTATAGTACTATGCCACAGGTATCTGAGTTCGCTATCTTCTTGTTTTGTTTGTTTGTACCACCTTAAGTTTTCAGAATACTGTATGTGATTGCAGCTGATCTTAGCAAGTTTTAAACCATGGACCAGACACAAGCCATTTCAAGCTTGGCTCTAAAATGCATAGGCATGTTGAAAATACTGGCAGTTACCCATTAATGACCAGCTCACAGCAGTTAGTGCACTATTTCTGGAAGGAAAGGCAAGACAAATATGAATGCAGTGTATAGTTTCTTCCCTGTCACCCTGCCGTCTTTTCCTCAAGAGGTATGTTTGTCTGTTGTCAGAAGGTGCAAAGAAGTAGATTAATGGTGGTGGTAATTTAGCAAAACCTCAAATAAACACTTCCACATATCACATCTGCTACTCTTTAATGCTAGGAAAGGATATGTATGGAACAACCCTCTTAGGCTAATCTAGTTGCAACAGTGCTTCATATCTTCATACAAATATATTTTAAATTACAAAATACAATGGTACTTGCCATAAATGAATTTCTGCAGACCAAATATGTAGGTACCACCAGTTGTGTGCAGAAGGGTTTTTCAAGCTGATTCCTTTCAACATTATCAGTGCTACTATTCTAATGGGTTATCTTCCAAATATATTCCTGTTTTAAAGCTTAACTGTTGTCTTTCAGTTCTTTATAACTGAATGTGAAGTCATTTTGTATCAAGAGATTTAGGTTATGGGCTGTAGTAATGGAACTGTCTTTTTTTCAATTTAGCAAAATACCATTAAGAATTAATTTATGGCCAGGCTACATTACTGAATCATAGAGGTATGGAGGAATGTTACACTCTGGGTATTCTTTCCAACAAAGTTCTAAAGATAATTTTTAAAGTACAGACACTTTCTTCCTTCATTGCGCTGTGACTCGTATATATAAATATGATTTAGGGAGCATGTTTTTACTGGAGATGCTGAGGTAGCAAAATGTACAATTACAGATAACACTCAACGATGTGAAGCTGTGTGTGCAGTGGATGCAATTTTGTATTGCATAAGCAGCAAATGGAACAAAGGGTGATTATTTTAAAATAAATAAAATCCTACCATCCTTTAGTACAAATGTCTGTTCAGGGGAGGTAATTCTGACTGACTGAAGGTAAAAAGTTTAAAAAGTAAACGTTGAAAGGGAGGGGATGGGGGCAAACAAATGCATAAGATCCCTATGATCTCCTGGACTGAAATGGAAATATCGTGAAGTAAAAAGTTTTGTTTAGTAGTAAAGTTGTGTTTACGTTAGTTCCTAATGTTTTAATAGTTTGTCAACAGATACCGTTCATTCATGGGTTTCTCACAGGTTTCATACATAAAAAAACCTCTCAGCACGGGGGGAATAAAGAATACCTGAAAATCTAAGCATTGATGCAATACGGTGACCTAACTCCAGTAGCACTAAACGATAGCATGGTTGGCTGAGAATGGGGAAAACTTTGTCTCCTTCCACTATTTGGCAAAAAAGGATTTCAATCACATTATTCATATATTAGCTGATACTATGTTGTAGATGCTTTTATGTAGAACGTTATCCAAGGGACTTGATCATGGTAAGAGAAACTAGGTAGGTATACAGTAGAACCAAATGAACTCAGGTTCAGTTACATTTTCTGATTAGATAATAAAGTTAGTTCTTTTGTGAGCTTGAAAAACATTTTGAGAGAGAGAGTAATACTTGCACAGAGTATGACTTTACTTTGGAAAGGTCCCATTTAAAACATGGTAGAGAGATGCCTAAATGGAAAAGGGACAGAATCATAAAGCTACAAACATTGGAAGGGGTCTGAAAATGAAAGAATGCAAAAATGAATATTATAAATAGGGAAATGTGTGCTCTTACTACGCTTTAGTGTGAACTGACCTGTTAGGGGTAAAGAAGAAGGAAATTACTATACAGCTTCTGAGAGTTCAGCTCCTTCCATTTATTCATTTGTGATACAAATTTGAAATGGGAACTCCTTCAAGAGTTCCAGCAGACACCCCTGAAGCCAAGGCAGCAGTGAGGCAGAGGCAACACCTCCCTCCTCTGCGCTGCGCTGCTGTGCTGCTTCTGCAGAGAGGAGGACTTGGAGCCCTTCTGTCTGCGTTCACTGCTATGTGCAAAACTGCACTGCTCTTCTGCCAGGGAGAAAAAATATTCCCTGGAGTGCTTTGTTCATTTTAAAAGATAAATCCGTAAACTGTTAGTCTTCGTTCTGTTCTTCACCTGCCCTGGCCTGTGACTTTTGTAACTTCATGCACGCGAGGTATCTGTAAAATGCTGCATAATGGAAATCCTGGTTTACCTAAACATGTAAATGGTGTTTTGGGTGCTGGATAATGGTGTACACTATTCTCAGCTCAAGTCATTTACTAATGGCAAGGTTTCTGTCTAGCACACATTGGCTCCTGAAGCCCAAGAAACTAGGCTGATTTATGTTTAGTACCTGGCCCCTTGCTGCTGTTTCAAATCCTTTTCGCTGTGGATTGTGATCTGGATGTTAATTTATCAAACTTGGGATTCGCGGGATCACAGTGTTACAGCCAAGCTAAACGAGTCTTGTAAAGAAGGGTACATTCATCTTGTGGCTGCATGTAAATATTCTGAGTTGCTGTAGCTTTAGCTAAACGACTCTATTATTTCATTAATCATTTTGTGAGGATTTCTCTGCTGGTGTTGTCTCTTCTCGAGGATAGACAAACATTCACTACTACTGTGATCAATAAACGAGTTATTGGAAAGTATAGCGCTTCTAAACAAAAGAAGTAACATTTCTGTCTGCTGCTTTTCTTGGCTGGCTTCTGTGAGATAGTGTCTGCAGGTGAAAAGAAAAGGCCAGGGTATAAGAGCTGACCAAAATACAGACTTGCGGGATTTGAGAAATCTTATTTCAAAAATATATTGAGCTTGGGCCTAACATTTTACAGGCTGTAAGCAGTGATTTTTCTCTCCTTTCTTTTAAGCTCTCAGGGTAGTGATTCTTTGCAGCATATTTAACATGGGCTGTCCAGGGGCATTCAGCTTCTCCAGCTGCGAAGAGTTGCCCCACAGCCTTCGGGGCTGTGCAAGGACAAGGCTGTCGGCAGGGAAGGGCAGGTGCCCGGTGTGACACCTTCCTCGTGATTCTGCTGTGCTACTCCTGCCTTCCCTTGTGTCAGAGGCTTGCCAAGAGAGCAAGTGGGCAGAGAGCAGGTACTCCGGTATTACGAGTATGGACAGAAGCCGAGCAAAACATTTCTCCACATCTGACCGGTGTGCGATTCTTCTGGAGCTGGCAACTTCTCCACCCCTAAATCACAGGACAGCTGCTTCTTCTTGCCTGTCTGCAGAGAGGCTGTCCAGGGCAGTTAAGGCTGTGTAAATAACTACCTGTGCTAGCAGTATATATGTGTGTGTGTATATATATATACATTTTTAATATATATATTTATATTTAAATAAAGCTGGCTTAGCTCCTGGGAGCTACCAAAATGCAAACCAGACAGCTGCCCATTGTGCCTAGTTACTCACAATCCTGGTTTTGATCTACTCTGATAGCCTCTCTGCATGCTGAGAACAACTGCTTTATTCCCCAAGTACTTGATTTCCTATTCTTTTTGTTCTTTACTTTTTTTTTTTCTGTAGAGGAAGCCTTGCTTAGCAACTGTACTCAAGCTTTATACTTAACTAACTTGTGTGAAAGTTGCCTTCCACATTTCTCGTGTCCCCTTACAATTTCTAAAGAAAACACAAACCATCAAAATGACCTTACAGTTCTCAGAAATCACTAAGTAATTTTTTTATGACAGAAATGCACAAACAAAAGAGGAAGTCATAGTTCTAAAATAAATGACCAGCCAGAAATCATTAATATCTCAAAAGGAAAAGAACATTTATACTGACGAAATAACAATGCTAGGATCAAGTTTGAGTAAACCGATACGTAATGAATGTAGACTAAAACCTTGGAACACTTCTGAGTAATAAACACATAGTAGCTCCTGCTCTCTAATGCAGATTTCAGATGTTTCTGACATAAATGTTTTTCTACTAAAAATTGAGTAGGACCATGATTTTTGGTAATGGTGGATATTCAGTGCAGCCTTTCAAAATGTCCAATGTGCACTTCATTTGTTTAGGTTTGTTAAGCTGAAAAGGTATGCTTTGTGTTTGTTAAGTATTAAGGAAAAGCTATGTTACATTTTGAACTTAACATTTGTAAATTTGTCTATATTCTTCATGCTAAGGGTTTTTGGTGGTTTGGGTTTTTTTTGAGTATTTTTTTTTCTTCCCTCCACAGCAGTTTATATAGGTCAGTTTAGAAGAGAGGTAATGGTGTTTGTAGAGCACCCTTGTATGGCCACCAAAGCATTCCTGCCCTGCAAACAGATGACTTGTTGGTAAGCATAGTGGAGTGAAAAGGAAAGTGTTTCTCTCATTGATCATTTTTAGCTACTGAGGTGACTCCAGCTTGTACAGCTGCTCAGGTGCAAGTAGTGCCCTCCAGCTTTTTAACTAATTGGCTGTGATAATCCAGGGTCTTTGTCACATCCTATGAGCTGATGGAGAGACTCAGCCTTTTCTCATCCACCACACTACTGCTGAACAATGTGAACTTTGCATATAATCCCTAGCTCAAACAGTGTCTGAGACATCTAAATTATACTTGGAGAACAGCAGTAAAGGTGACCAAGGATATAGCCAGCTCTAAAAAGTAGCTTTGCTATCAGGCAAGCTCTCACTTTGCCCAATTCATCAGCCAAGTGATTAATCCTATCATCACACATATCAGAGCTCAAATACCTGATTATGCATATTCAGGCTATTCATTTGAAAGAAATGATTATAAAAGGTAAAGTGCAATGTCTCTAGGCAGCCATCTGCCCTTTCCAAGTGGGACAGGCCACCCTATCATATGTTGGTGGCCTTCTAAACTGGGAGAGGGGTGCACACCCCAGGCCCAGCACCTCTGCCTTTTAGCTCCCACGTAGTCCAGGGGGCAGAGGGATAAAGCTGCAGTGAAGCAGCAGCCCACTGCAGCATCTTTAGGGGCTGCAGTTCTTTTTCCTTTATTTTGGAGTCCATGTTGATATGTCTCTCCTGAGTTGTGTTATCTTGAAAAATGTATTTCCAGAAGGTGGGTCCTCATGGCTTCTTGCCTACAGTGGAGGGGGTAGAGTGGGCAAGTTGATGGGTCAATTCATTTTCTGCCCGGTGTTCTTATGGACAGTGTTCAGATTTATCAAATGTTTTTTTTCCATGTGCTTGTGATTTGACAGTTAAAGGCCACATTGTGTGTATTAGGGGAATCACTGCATGCTAGGGTAAGAAATTAGGTAAAAGAAAAATTGATAAGTAATTAGTGAAGTTAATCCACTTATGGCAGCAAGCCTGAGATTTATCTGGATCTACTGCCATTCAGCTAGTGTTCATATAAACAAAGCAAGTTGGAAAAATATCTCTGAAATCCTAGTTACAATAACATGGGTTAAGATGATAAAAGCTTCTCAATAGGGGAGAGCTATTTAGTAGAAAAATAGTTTTATTCATTATATAAGATCCCCAATTTCTTTTATCTGTTTTTTCCATTATTGAAGATCTGCTGTTTGAGTTGTACCCACATCTTTCCAGCCATATCCCCACAAGAAAACATTTTAAAGAGCTAAAAATAGGAGAGCAGAGAATATCACAGACATCCACCTCTGCTTTGCTTTTTCAAAGAACTATTTCCATTGCGGAGAATCAGATTTCAAGCGAAATGCAGGCTAGATATTTTTTTTTAATAATCATTCTCTACAGTTTGTGGGGCAAAATATAAATGTAGAGATGCATTATCACAAGAATGCTCCTCATAAATATGTCAGGAGTGTATGGATTTGTATTGGAAATTAAAGTTGTCTTTGGCAAACTGTCTGCACAGTTGTGATAAGGAAACACATTGGAATCTTAGCTAGGTTTGCCTGTAGTATGGTCAGTTGTACAAGGAAACCACTGTCCAGGAGTAGTTATGTTTTTTTCTCATTCTCTTTGTTTTAGCTTTACAATAGATGACCAAAAATAAATGAAAACTTTAATTTGAACATAAAAAACTAGATGAGAAAGCTACCATGCTTAGCTGATTTTATTGCACTAGACAATGCTGTCATTAGCTGGGTACGTAAGCCACAAAACCGAACCATGAGAGTTGCCTCTTGCTGTTCCCTTGGTCATTACCATCCTTGCTGTCCTCCTGGGGCTCGCTCCCTGGTGTTGATGGTGTCTGCGGCACCTGGTGGGCTTGGGGCTGCAGCTGTGCATGGTTAGCAATTGACACTCTGCAAAGTAAGCTGTGAGACTGATGGCTTCCCTTGTTTTCTGCCAGCCTCTTCGTAGCTGAATTGGAAGTTGGTTTCTTTAGGTGCTCTGTTTATTCTCAGTCCAGAAATAGCTTCTGTATTTTGGGCTAGCAACTAATAGGAATTTCTCATTTTTCCCCTTTTTGTTCCACATTTCATCTCCAGCTAAAGTTGAGCAAACTTCAGGTTCAGTTGGTAACTGAGCACTAGATATAAGCTGGAAGATGCTTGTAAACATAACTAGTTATTTCAGCAAAACAATTATCCTAGCATTGCTGCAACTCGTATACAGAGAAGAAGAAAAGAGTTGTGAGGGAGAAGGATACATCAAAAAACAAGAGTCTTGAGCTCCAACAGAAGTCCTTGGCATGAAAATGTGTAAGTGCAGGTTCTGCTGCCTCGTACATGTTTTACTGTGTAAGTATAATTCCTCTTTTCAGGCATTCTCAATATATTTTTGTTTCTCCTTTCTGTAATAATCTTGTTGTATTTGTTTCTTTGGACAGGTAGTTATTAGCTATGATTTGATATGTATATTGCAATAACAAGCCCTTTACAACTCCTATCGGGCATAATAGAATGAAATATCCTGATACTATCTTCGGAGGCAAGCATAACACATGTCCATAACAATCTCATTTCAATTGTATAGAAGCAAAACTGTGACATAGTCAACACCGATATAGCACAGTGTTTTGTATAGTCTGGGCTCCATGGAAAAGTAACAAAAAAATGAGGCTGTGCTCATTTTGCTTAATTGCAGAGGTGCAGCCTTGGCAGAGGACAGGCAGGCCAACAGGGGAAGCCCTGCAGCCTTACTGGTGCTGCTTTGTGCTTCAAGCTGGGTGCCTTTGCAGAGCTCAGGGGGCTGAGATGTTTTGCAGACGCATCAAGGAGTAAAGTGAGGATGCCTGGGATGGCTGCCTACTTACCATCCCCTCGTGACTGGGTTTATTTCTAGAGAAGGGGGTGACTGAGTCCAAAATTCTTTGATCTCAGGGATCTGCAGGAGTACTACTGGGGGTGGGATGTATTTGAATGTGTCTTGTGCGCGTGTGTATAATGATTCTTCTGTAATGATATAGGCAGGGAAGAAAATCTGTATAGAAACTATTAGCAGACCAGCAAGTGGGGAAGAAAAGGTGCTAGAAGATTTGTCTGTACTTGGGGAAAACAAACAAAAAAACAAGAAAAAAAAACACAGAAAGAGCAGATATACTCAAAAGTGGCAGATCAGCATCTTTAGAGAATAGGATGTTTGCCAAATAATACTAAGCGATGGAGGACATTGCAGGGACCAGCTTGATAAAGTGGCAGCATAACCTGGCAGTCGCATCGGTAGCTGATGCCAGGGATGTGATCAACCGTGATGCCAGTCCTGTGAAGGGGACTCTCCAGTACAAAATCTCTCCACTACAGGCTGAATTACTCCTCTCAGCCACATCTCAGTCCTCCGGAACTGGCTGAGGTCTAAAAGAAATGAATGCCTTGCAGAAGGATGCACAAATTTCACACAGAGGCGAAGCAAAGGACAGACCCACAGCTGGAGCATACTGCCTGGAAAACACATGGAGCATCAAAGGGGAGGCTGTGCCATAGCTCCCCAGGCTTCAGTGAGCAGGAGACATGCTGAAAATGGACAGTGCTGGCAAAGCATCATGATAGGTGTACAAGCCCTCTGAACAAAAGTGTAAGAGAAAAACAAGAAAATAATCCTCAGTGGTGTCATTTTTGCAACTGTACTTGCTTAAGGTAAGCCCAGAATGTCTTCTCTTGTCTTTGTCAGAAGCCCTTAAACTCTAATGGGATGGCATAGTTGTTCTCAATTTATTTATGCTTTGCACAACTTGCGAGTGATGTCATCTTGATAAAGAAAGACTAAAACTAGTATAAGAAGGGACAAGCCTGCAATTTTCTATCACTTAGGAATCCCCACAGGAGGAGGAGAGAAAACTACAGCAGCAATGAGCAATCTTCATACATGAAGTTTACACCAAAGAGAAGAAATCTGAATGAATGATTCAATTTCCTTACTTCACAGATATCAAAACAAGACGGAAGACACTAGATAAAAATTGCCTTAACAGCAAAAATCGACCATGTGTGAAAACTTTAGATCTTGGGGTGCTGGTATAATCAACAGCTCTTCTTAGACATGAAACCTGCAGTATAAGTCATGAAGAGCTCAAGGCCATAAAATATCTTCCAGAGAATTTACAGAGGCTCTTCTAACAGCTGAAAACTAGCAGTTGCATTAGAAAGAAATGGAATAATTTGGCCTGGCCTAGACCTCTGTTGGCATTAGTAAAAAGGTGGAAACTGAACCAGTTTGGCCATGTGATCAGAGCAAAAGACCAGGCACTCACCAGCAGCGATCAGTCAAAGGGGAAAATGTTTCCCAGGGTAATTAAAAAAAATAAATAGAGAGTATAAAGGGAAATTGTCAGCCAAATAACACTGAGTACTTGTAAGTTACAATCAACGCTTCTAAATGACACCTTAAGATGGAGTCAAGAGCAGGAAGATGATGAAAGGTAGGTCTCAAAAATTCCCTCCTTAACTAATTCAAAAGGTCTTTGTTTAGAGGGTTGTGCATTAATCTTCCACAACAGATAAGCCGATGTGATTTGCCCTAATATCTGGTGTAAATACAGCATAAGGCATATAAGAATTTAAAATGAAGCAAAGAAAAGGGAGAGAAGCTAAGTGTACTCAAAATGGTAGAAGAATGTTACATGAGCAATTTTTTTTTTTTTTTAAGTCTAAGGAGAAGGAAAGCTTGGATTGGTTTTGACTGTTTTCCCTTTGCCTTCACTCACTGCTGGTGTTTGCAGTGTAGAATTGATTCAGCTCAGGTGAGTCCTTTGCAAGCACGCAGGAATATCGCAGCTTTCATCTCTGGCCATAATCTAGGAGTGGGGAGTGAGTGCGTACGGGTAACGCTGGCAGCCTCTCCAAACTCAGTGCCTAGGGTAAAGTGACATTGTGCTTAATTTCCTCCAGCCAGGAGGTGGAAGTGGATAAAGGCTACAGAAATTAAATGCTTAGGAAACAAACATCATATGTAAACTGTTGAAACTCCGTGTGTGTGAAGTAAAGGGGAATTGGAAGAGGAGCACAGCAAAAAGTATCTAAGAAACAAAGAAACCCAGTGTTTTCATGTAAAATATTTCTCTAGGACCTGCTACTCCTTGGTAAAATTGGTACTGTCTGTATTTTGGGAACGCAACTTTGTGGAAAGCAGCAAGTGTCAAATCACTCAGCCTCAGAAAAAGGGCATTTTGGACTACTTTGGCTTTGGGCATCTTGCCCCAAGCTCCCTGTGAGACCTGCAGGTGCTGGGCTGGCTGCATCCTTTGGGAGGTACTGAGTCACCCCTTGGCTTTGGTTTCCCTTGCTTCCAGCGGAACTTCATTCTGCAAAGATAATTGTGGGCAATTTGTGATGATTGTGCATAGGTGAATGGTAATGAATCTGGTTGCTGCATCAAAATGACAGTAAGGGACATTTATTATTGCAGTAAATAGTGGAAAACAATGGAAAAAGCTGGAAATAAAACTGTCATTGTGACGGAATTGGCTTATGACAGTAGCTGGGTACAGCTGAAAGCTGGATTTTTCTTTAACCGCTCCCTTTCAAAGAAGGTTGTAATTTTTTGGTCAGAAATGTGGTAGCAAAAGTTAAAGGCAAAAATGACTGGAACAGGTACGACTGTGGTTTACCTGATAGTAACCCAAATGGTTAAAAGCCACAAAGGGCATCATTCGCTTAGAAAATTGTCATTAGGATATAGGTAATCTTTCACTCGTAGGCGGTACAACCTAACAGAAAAAGCAATTGAGCAACCTGACCTTCTCTTTTGGCTCTGCCAATGGTCTGTTGATTGTCTCTGTCTCATTTCTGCCTACTTCAGTCAAACAATTTATATTTGCTTTGAAATACACAGAATTAAGCTGCTATGTCTTCGATGAGATATCACACAATATAGCTGTTATCAGAGAATGTTTAGTTTAATCAGACTTTGCTGCAAGAATGTTTAGCTCAGCTGAAATTATCCTCTGGTCTCAACCCGCTCTCGAGTGGTTGGATGCTTATATCACAAAGAGATTTGGAGCACTGTTGGTGGTTGTGTGGGCTCCTCTTTCTGGGGAGGGGAGGCAGGGAGTTTTGTGATGGAGAAGGAACAGCCCTTGACATGTTTTTCTCACACTTGAGCAGGGTAGCAGTGCACCCAGTGCATATTGCAGATGTGGCTCTGACCTGGCCACTAAGCAATGTTCCTAGTAGTGGCATGTCTCCTTAGCATAACTGTCGTGTTCTGGATTTAGTGTGCATCTTTCAGAACTGGCAGGCAAAGTAAGGAGAGCATGTCACATGTTGTGAGCTATTTGGAGAGCAACTGCACCAGCTGAAGAACTTTTGATAAAGAAATCAGCGTTTTCAGGTATGTTTCAGCCAACTTTGGAGTGCTGCAGTTCAGGTCAGGTCAGACTTGTGAGGCTGCTTTCTCACATCTCTGTGACTCCTTGGATATGACATCATGTCTTGACTTTGTCCTAGCGCAGCCGATCCAAAGCAGCACCTTGCAGACGCGCACAGGAGGTGGTGGGTGATCAGCAGCCCGACAGCCAGCTCTTTCTGCAGCCTGTGTCTGCCCCACACATGGTGGGCTGGAGCTCACCTCTGCCACAATCGAGCCTTTGATGTGGGTGGCATAGCAGCTCTGTGGTAATCTCTGGGGGAAAGAGCAGTGATATTGGGCAACTTCCATAGCCTTTCAGGAGTGGCTGTTAGACCCTTCTTAACACATTTAGAAACATGGCTGATATCCTCCTGTGAACATGCTGTTTCTGTTGAATATGTTTTAAGAAGTATTTTTATGAGTTTGTGCAAAAGAGAAATTCTGGAGATTATTTTTGTTCATTAGCTTCAAGTTAGAAGATCATCCATGTATAACTGAGCCAGAATCCCCTTCATCTTTTCTCACCTGAGATTTCTTTCAAGTTCTAATAAATTCACTTTTTAATTTAATGTCAGCATGTGTGCAAGGCTGTCCCTGGAATAACTGTTATCCAAGGATTTTAGCTTCTGCATTAGCTGACTGTAGAATACTCATTGTTTTGTCATCTGCTGTTAATAGCGCACCATCAGCAAAGAGGTGTTTCATAGGTCTGTCTAACAAAACTAGGTAAGTGACACAAAATCTCTCAGAAGTCTAAGAAAAATTTGCCTTGAAGAGGTGAATGAAAATAAAAAGTAAAATTCTTGGTGCAACCTTTAACCATGGACAACCACTGATATTGATAGGATTGCATCAGAAATTACAGCAGTGCTGTTCTTCTCTCTATTACATTTATGTTTGTGTCAGCATTTCTGCAATAAACCCATATTTTCTGGGCTTTAACAACCTGCTATAAAAAAATCACATTGAGCTGGAACTTGTTGCACACATACTGTATTTCAGCATTCTAGGAGTTTTATTAAATCTGAAAAAAAAATCCATGAAGCTCTTTTAAAGTTATTATAGAATAAAGAATGAAGATTTCATGGTTTGGGTTGCATGTTGTCATACTTAGTGTCAGTCAAAATCAGCTGAGTTATCCACTGTATACTGATTTCGTTCCCTAGCTCAAAACCACTCCTTATTCATCTGCATGGTTGCTGTGAGCTATGCATCAGAGCATCTATGTGGTAGCCTTATTTACTGCTGTCTCTGTGAAACCAAATGATTAAAAGCACAATATATTTTTTGGGGAAAAAAAAAGATCCCCCTCCCCCAGTGGAATTTTTTTGTGTTTTTTAGTGTCTATTTTTGCTTTGTATAGTAAGAATCTCTTTTTTTTACCTATGCATAGGCAGACATGCACTAAAAGCCTAATGTGTTACTGGTAAGAGGGGCTTCATTAGTTGTCTTGAGCTCTGTGCTGAGCCCAGTAAAGGGTCACTTACTGGAGGTAAGGCATTTAGAGGAGGGGGCTAAAGCATGCAGGTATTTCTTGGCATCCTGGCTCCCAAGTAAGATTCTTGCAAAGGTGAACAACAAAAAGTATGGCAAACTACAGCTCTTAAGAAAGATTTTTTTTTAAACCTGCTTTAATGACAGTAGATGGAAAAGATCTGCCTCTCTCTCAAAAGGTATGGAAGAGCAGAAGAAATTTTATATATTTTTTTAACCATTCTGTATAAATTTACAGATAAGTACTTTGGAAGATGCTGGATTGCAGCAAGTAAGACTAACAAGATTACAAGTAGCAGACTAATATATTGGATCAAGTATGTACTGATTGCTTTGGCTGGAGTTGATAACTCGTGATTGAGTTGATAGCCATGTTTTGTAATTCACACCATTGTTAGTAAAGTGCACAGCTGAACAAAAGATAAAATTTCTAGTCTGTGGAAAACTTGGATATTTCAGCCTTTTTTCTTCTCCTTAAATCTTATCAAATAGTTAAAACAAAAAGCTTGATTTTGGAAAAGTTCAAGTATTGACTTAATTGGCTTTGCTTACAGCTGAATTACAGCTCCTTCAACCCACTGACTGCCTCTGGTAGCAGCAATATGGGTGAGCTTGATTGCTGCTTTCCAGCAGATCCCATCTCCTGTGATACAGGCTGATGGCTCAGCAAGAGGGGGAATAAAAAATATGGTGTAAACTTTTTGTTCAAGTTTGGGAACATGTTGGACATGAGAAAACTTACTGTGAGGGGTAGGAAGGAGAGAAAAAAACGTGCTGAAATTTGCTCAGGATGTCATCTTGTAGGTGAGATAGGAGAATGTGGCAGCTCACGAGAAAGGGCAGTTCACTGTTGAACTGACTCAAAGCAAAATTTATTCCTGTCATCCCAACAAATAGGAAAAAATAGATTTTATTCATACTACCCGAAACAACTTAT
This sequence comes from Anser cygnoides, assembly GCF_040182565.1. Classification (NCBI taxonomy): domain Eukaryota; kingdom Metazoa; phylum Chordata; class Aves; order Anseriformes; family Anatidae; genus Anser; species Anser cygnoides. Next base: position 27,003,798 of record NC_089879.1, on the reverse strand, counting down.
TTTGGTCTTGGTTTCCCAGTGCACATTAGCAAAACTAGTATTTTCCTGAAAATGAATATTTCACCTAGCAATCAATTCTGTATTTGTAACAAAATGAAGTAACACTGTCTTGGTAGAGGTTTGCTTTTCTGCTGCCTTTTCTTCCAACCCACCCCAGATGTGTGTGTGTTCTCCACATGTTTTAGTCTTATCTCCAAAATTTAAAAACTCAACTACCAGCAGTAGTTTCTCCTGTATGGGAAAATCCCATGCAATTTTATTAAGGGGAAAGGGATAAAGATCCTGACCATCGTTTTTAATTCAGTAGCAGTCTCTCCAGTGTCTCATTATCCTCCTTGTAAATGATTCATGGCCAATAATTGTCTGTGAAGAACAAATGACTCCCCTGTTCCCAAGTCGCCCACACTTATCCTTGAGCTACCTGTATATTGGATTAAGACCTTCCCCTAAAAAGTCTGCACAAATATCTCTTTCCCTGTGGCTGTTACCAGGTGGGAAAGGAAGGTTGGCTTGGAAATGGTCAGCATTATTCAGGTTGACCTTCAGAGCACTTATTTACAGACCTGCACAAATTTGAGGTTGCAGTTGAAGAGCAGGGTAGGAAAAGTGATAAATATATTCTCAAGGGCAGGAAAGATCTAAGATGTCTATAAAGAGCTTTAAGAACTCCTGCAGGCCTCCTGGAATAGGCAGGCAAATTACTGCCTCAGACAAATGTCTAGGCTGCTAGATAACTCTTCGCTGAGCCCGCACGTCTAAATGGACTGATACTGTCTTGCAAGTATGGTGGCTTGTTTCTTCTCATAAAACATTGCCTTATATTGAACTGTTGAGACTCCTTCCTCCTTTTCCTCAGGCCATGTGGTATTCTTTCTTTAATGGAAGTTGAAATGAAGTTAAGTATGTTTCATTACAGCTAGCAAAAATCATCTCTGTTCTTTGGATACCCACTTGTAGTTTCTCTCAGATTTACTCGTGGCATGTTACAATGCCATCTTCCTTAGCCTGCTTTTCCAGCCCTGGCAGCAGGACTCCGTGTGCTGTTCTTAAATGCTGCCTTGTCCCACAGCAAGGTGGGATGTAGAGAGCTGCTTGTAAGGCCTTCTGCCAGCCGTTCATTAGAGCCACGCTGTGCCCGTTGGGCTGTGCTGTGACCCAGCCCCTTTGAGGTCTGCTGCTGGGCACGAAGGTTGGCAGCTGTTGCATCCTGCCCTCTAAATGGGTGCTGAAGCCAATAGCTTTCATTTTGTGAGGGATGTGGTACAGACATCACCTCCTTTTTTCTTTTTTGAGTGGAAAAGAAGGGTGAGTATAAAGGCTCTGTCTGTTTCAGAGGTTTGGGTCTGACTTGATCTCTGTAGCAACTTGCAAATCGATGCTATGGAATTGGTAACAGTCTCCAAAATGATGCTTACGATAAAGTCCCTGCGTATTGTTTCTCAGGAAAGCTGTGTGTGAATCAATCAAATCCCCACTGAAAGTTTTAGTCTGCAGTAATAGTCATTCACATTTATGTTTCCGAATAGAAATGCGATTGTCACAGTGTGTAGGCTTGAGTGTTCTGTGTTTAATATAATCCGGTTACCCATACAGAGTTAACTCACTGTCTCAGAACAGTGAATTGAACTAAACTTTGAATGAAGAAGTCTGTTCAATTACAACTCCATTTCTTTCCAGTAGGAACCACAACTGTATTTTAAGTTGATCTGTGATATTCATGCCTAACTCACTACTCATCAATGGCTTAGTTTATTTCACTTAGTTTCACTTCAAGAATAATTTCAGTGGCTTTCTGGAAATATGTTGCAGTGGAAGGGTTCACTTGGAAGCTCTTAGAGACACAATAAGGTCGCAGCAGAGAAATCCACATACTTAGGTGTCTCTGCCAATAATCCAGTGTTACTGAACAGCTGATTTTGTGGAACCAGGAAACTGCTGTGATTGGGAAGCTGTTTTTGTGCCTTGACAGTCTGAAAGACACCAAAACAAATAGCTATGGGATGATCCAAGAGTTCTGTTGGCTGTTTACAATTCTCTAGTTATAGAGAGTCTTTGCTTGGATCCCATACTGCCCGGGACAGTATTGCAAGTTGAGTAATAACCTCATGAGTGTGCTTTGCTTAGCTCTGTTAGTATACCACTCAAAACATGCAGTGAAGATAAGGTCCAGGAGTAGAATGTCCTTAATTATCAGAAGAAGGGTGTAGCAGTGCTAAGGCCTTCCTGGTATTGCAACTGTGAAATGTTCTTGAAAGCAAAAATTTTCATCGTGTAATTTACTGATCCAAAACCGAATTCCATAGCTGATGCAGCTTTCTCTTCTAGGTGGTTTCTGCCCCCTGCCTCTCTCAGCCCTCATCCGTGTCAACTCCTTCACCACCTTTGGTATGCTAGGAGCTCCTGCAGCGTCTCACTGCAGCTGCAGGACTCTCTTTTCAAAATCAGTTCAGAATATGTGATGTGGCAGTAGCCTTGAGCTTTGCACTTACCTTTTGATTCTGCTGTTCAGCCAGTGTGTGGTTCCTAATTTCAAAAGTATTGGATGAATTGCCAAAATAAACTGGAACTTTACTTTTTAAAAGAAATGCTAACTTTTCTAGACAACAGGAAAAAGCTATTGCAAACTGAATGTTTAAAATGCTGGATGTCATATGTCAATAATATTTCTATATTTTTTATAACCAAATCATCATTACAGAGCTGTGGAATGTGTTGAGTTTTAATTGTGCCTCACAAAATACTACATTGTTTTATCATAAGCGTTAAACTGAAAACACAAATGATAATCTGTAGAAGTTTGGAGCTGAATTTTCTGCTAATAGAAATCTGTTAGAATAGAACAGATTTCTGTTAATAATCCTAACAGTGAATATTTTATGTGTATCACTGTAAGTGGACACAATCAAAAAACGTGTACATTAGAAGATTCATCTTTGATGTTGTAAAGTCAAGAACATAAAAGTCTGGATGATGTTGCATCTAAAACTATTTGTATGAATGACATTTTCCATTTTTTAGTCAAATTTAGGAGGAAGCAGTTAAATAGGAGGAAACTACCCCGAGATGGTGTTTAAGGCTGTAGCAGTTTCCACAGTGGCCGCAGATTTCTAAGTGTATAACGCATTAATAAGTTAACGGAGGAAAAAAGAAAGTGTGTTAAATACAGCAGTCATTTAGTTTTGAAATAGTGTTTTTATTGTTGATTACAGAGCAGGAAAGGTTGGATATGTGGAGTGAGGAAGGTCAAGAAGAGATACGTGTGAGCTCTGAGCCAGCTGGATGCTGCACAATGAAATCATCTCCTTGCCTGGCATTTGCCGCTTTGTTCCTCCACAATGGTGAGTTCAATCATTTAACCCAAACTTTTCACAAGCCTTTTGCTACACCTGTCTCACCTTCTGTACACTTGTAGTTGTGGCATAAATCAGGGCCACATTTGTTTTAAAAATAAAAAGGTTTTAATGATAGGAATTCTTGGGCAAGTAGGAGGAGTGATTCTTGGTGTCTCAGGTTGTCCCTATTCTTGAGATGGCTGCAGTGAAAGTAGAATAAAGTTTGAGGAGCAATTTGAATAGAAAGCTTGAGTACAGTTTGGGAACAGTTGCACTGCTTAAGGTACTGCTTTCCTTTCCCTCATTTCCTCATCAGCTTCTTATTTTCCATATGCTGAAAGCTGTGTCTTCTCATTATAGTAGGATGGACCATGCCATGCTCTTTTCTGCTTCAGTGCAAAGCCAGATGGGTCAAATTAAACAACCTTCAGGTTAAACAGCTAAAAATAAGGCCAGATGACTTTATATTGAAGCTGGTGAAGAGCAGTGGCATTAAAGAGTACTTTCTGCAAATTCATGTTGGATAGTTGCCTTAAATAGTACTGTGAAAAGCACCCAGAAGAAGCTAAGATTTCTACTTCTAGAGCAGAATTTAAATTATATAGAATTATTAAACAAAATTAAACCAAAAAAAAACTTGACTTAGTGCTCATTAGTTCAACCTATGTAAAGAGTGAAGTAGGGTAAACAAGCATGGCAAAACTGAGTTTGTAAGACTGTGTTATAAATCACCTGTGTTAAAGGATCAACCTGGTGTTCTCCGTATAAGCTTGATCCTGGTCTTACTTGGAATGTTTCACTTTGAACCTTTAGGTTCTTTTAAAACAGTGGATAACCTGTATCAAAAAGTAAGCATTTTTTATGAAAGGAGCAGTAACATTTCAGGCTTTTTCAGTCTTAAACAAATCTCATCTATAACCACTGTAAAGGGTAAGTTTTCCCTTATCCCTGTACTACTACAGTCTCTGAAAGCATCTGGTATTGAGTACTGCCAGGGAGGTAATTTCAGGCTTGGGTCTGGCCAAAACTGGAAAATTGTTAACCCCCTATTTCTTGTGGGGCTCTTAGTGTAAAAGCATCATTCTTTTCCGGTGGTGCCTTGGCCTCTGCCAGCCAGTACTTGGAAAACTGTCTTGATTACAATGGACAAACCACTGGAGTTTACAAATATCTGTAAAAGCAGTCGGGCAGTAGTCAGCTCTTGTTAGCAAATTCAGCAGGAGGATCAAAGTTTGAAGCAGTATAGGCATCCCCTGCTTCTTCAGAGAAATGGTGTCTAGGCTGTGCTGAACTGCGCTGAAAGCTTGCAAAGCTGCTGGAAACCCTGCAGATAAAGGGAGTTTTTAATCTCTGCAATTCTGTATTTCAAACTGCTGTTTCTTATGTTGCACCACAGGAACAAGACCTCTGTGCAACAGTCATTTGAATGCATTGGAAAACAGATCAAAGCACATTCCCATTGCGATGAAAAATCAAAATGCACCTTTTTATAAGCACTTCTTGTTGGACAGTGGTGTCCAAGATGCCCCAGTACAGCGTTAGAGGGATAGTTCTGTGTATGGCTCCTAACTTGAGTTTTGGCAGAGGAGTCATGGGTATTGCAAACAGTGGTTCTTCAATAGCAAGTTTTTCATCATGCCCTGGAGCATGAAGCTCATATCTTTTCTTTGTCTTATTTCTTCTCTTTCTCCCCCTTGCCTTCTTTCCCCCACCCCTTTGTTGTTATTTTTAAACTAAAATCTTAGCTCTCTTGTGGGTCTTAATAAGGTTCAAACAAATTCTGCTCATGTTTTTAGCAAGAACAAACTCCTCAAGCCAAGCTAAATTCAAGCCAAGCAGAAGTACAAACAGGTATAATGCACATATTTCAGTCATTGTACAGGGCGCAGTCAGGCATGGCACAAACGTTGGTGATTTACAGGGAGCATTCAAAAACTCTCTCAGAGCATGGCAGGCCTAGCATGTCTCCTGGGGGCTGCCAGCTTCGTTCATTTTTACTTGTGGTCACACAGGGAATTAGATATTCACTCAGTGAAGTGCATTTGTTCCCTTGTTAAATAGTAGTAATGTACTTGAGTATGAAAACCAATTTTAAGCCAGTAACAAGAAAACCCTTTTAGTCTTTCAAATGCTTTTACATTTGAGAAATAGTTGTTCAGGTAAAGTAATGTGAAACTGTGTTTTGGAGGGTTTTTTATAACCTTTTCAAATGAGTATGCAGTGAATATATAAAAAATAAAAAGAGGATGTGCTATTTTTTGTCTGTTAACAATTTTTATTCATTTCTCTCTTTCTCTCATGCATGTTATGTGTGAATTTTTTGGGAATTTTATGTTTTGAGTTTGGAAGGTTTTATTGTGGAGACGAGGTTCCTGCTGTGGTTACAGCTCTGTGCACAAAGACACAGGAATTTACAGTTGCCTCCATTCCTGTAGCTACAATAAATCAAAATGGGACGGAGAGCTCTCACTGTGCCACTCAAGCATTTGAGAGATGTGAGGGGGGAAGTGACGTTGAAGCAAGGTAGAGAGCCCAAGGCCAAGGAAGTTCCTTCTGCTTTTTGCAGAGAAGCAGCTTTCCTTGGATCTCCGCTTAAGTGCGACGTTCTTGTGCGGTGGTGCTGTGCTCACCCGAAACAAATGGCATTCACACACACCCCCTCTATGCCACTGTGCATTTTTACAGATTGCCTAATCAAAGCAACTCTTGTGAATAAGTTACATTTTTTTTTAGAAATTTATTTACATCTGCTTGGTTCAGTTGAGTTCAGTGTACTGGAAAAAACACCCTGCTCTGTTTTTTTTCAGACATCATTTTTTCAATGTATTTTTTTCCACCTCAGCTGTAAATGCTGTTTAGCTTATCTTAAGGACTGTGAGACCTGACAGGGTTTGTGATGAAATAAACCTACTGAAATCAAAGCTCCTTGCGGTCAGCTAGAGATGGGTCCTTTGTGGGCAATGCTGGAGTAATCTGACTCCTTGGGTTGTGGGTGTCCTGGCATGGGGTTGTGCGTGTTGTTCAGACAGCAACAGCATGAACTGAAGTGTAACAGCCCAGGAGGCCACGGTTTAACTGGTTGTAACAGCCCCCAGGAGAGATGCAGTGTATGCTCCCTCCCTCCCTTGTGATGTTTTGCTTTAGTGTCACAACAGGTAAGCTAACCAACATCAAAGACTTTTCCCAATTAAGCTCTGATGTGCATTTCTCATTAAGCACCTCCTTGGAATATTACACCTGCTACAAAGGCTTCTTTTATGTATGAAGTAACTGGGTCAGGGTTTTTTAATAGTACTTTTTCATTCAAGATAAGTGAAATGAATGCTAGTTAATCGAACTTGAAAGTTCTCGTAGCTTTTCTGCTCAAAGAGAGTGACCCTACACAACATCGGAACAGCCGGCAGCCCAGTGTGCAGGGTGACCTGTGGGGAGGTAAGACACCAGTGGTTAAAATCTAAGAGTGGGGACTTGAACCTGCTTGCCTCTGTTTCAAGAAACAGACTCAGCCTCCGGGCTACTTCTCTCTTGCTCTGCAGATAAAGGGGGTATGAATAAATATGTGGGTGTTTAAACATAATGGAACAGTTCCGGCAGGAAGGATGGATGAATGTGGGAAAGATGGATGAATCAGAACATGGAAATTTTTGCTGATAAAGGTCCTGACAGTGCTTTGTTGGTGACAGTCAACCTGCCTGTGGAAAACAGCCTCTGTTATGCAGTACGTCCTCCTCCTGACCAGGAGGGTGCTGTCCTTCCCCTGCCCGCTCTGGCTTGGGCTCGGAAAGACAAGCCCTCATGCTTCAAGGCTCACGTAGCCAGGCAAAGGGCGGTTTGCTTGTTTGTGGCTGGAAGAGGGTATTGCCAAAATCCTGCAAAATTTTTGAAATACCGAAAAAAATAAATACAAAAGGCTGGAAAATTTTGTTGTGCCAAGTGTTGCTAGGAAGCACAGTGCATGTGAGGTGCTAGATATACCTAGGAAGATGTCCGGGCCATCTAGGTAGTCAAGACTGGTAAAATATTAAAAAGTACATATGGTGAGATGGTGGGGAGTGTTTGATCTTTTCAGATGCCTGTTTGCTTTCTGTGTGGATCTGAAGAATCCAAGGCAGATGCTTGTGTCAACCCCCAAGACTAGTGTGTGAAAGGATGGCGGTGACAGGCCTGGGTATATAGGGTTGGGGGGTTACGGGTATTTGGTTGTAAGGACTGTGACAGCAGATTCCTAGAGAGGAAGGCTTCACTTCTGGTGCTCACCAGGGACCTCAGCAGGCAACAGTGTCTGGGTTGGAATGCTTAATCCAGCCTGAGTTCAGCTCCCTTGCTGTTCTCCCCTTTCTCAAGTCAGCTGCAGATGAGGGACTTCCACCTCCATGTTGGCCTGCCCTTTTCTCTTGGCTTGTTGCAAAGAAAAGCTCCTCAAGCACTCCATCTTGGCTTCTCCCCATAAGCCACCATTAGGCAGCATATTTTCTACCTTTGCTAGTCTAATCTGTAACTTTATCACTCTCCTAATAAAAAAAAAAAAAAAAAGTTTACTCATGGTAGTGAGCACAGTTTACAGTAAACAGCTTTTGCTTAAATGCTTTGTTGAACAAGAATCGACTTAATTATATGCTTAAAGAGAAACATATGCATATGTGCTCTGTTGAATCACTCCTTTTGCTCGTGATGGGTACAGGTTCAAGCCCTTAGTTGTTTTTCCAAATACTGATAGAATAGGGAAGCATGTACCAGAAACAAAATTCCTACATGGTTTTGGGAAACTTTGTTGTATAAAGGTATGACTGGGGAGAAAAAAAAAAAAGGCAAAAGGCATTATAAGATTACTGCTTTATGCTTTTCATGAAAGGGTAGATTAAAGTGTGTGAATTAAAAATCATTAAAGATTAATAAAGAAGAGAGGCAACAGGAATCATTTTAATTTCCTTCCTTACCATATAAAATTATAGCCTTAGGGTAGAATGAGAAAAATGTAGAACATATGAATAGCAATGTATCCGTCAGGGCTCTACTATTTTTGCCTCCCTTGACATGAATACATAGCTAACAAAAATATTGTTAAAGTACAAGTGCTCACCCTGTAAATAATTTACCCATTAGCTATCGTAACCTACAAATGACAAAGCAGCGGTGGGGTGGGTTGTCTTTAACTCAACATGCCAGAAGAGTTCTAGCTACCTGAACGTTTTATTTATTGCAATCTTAAATGCTTGTATCATATTAATCCCTGTAATGGCATCAGGAACAGATTTGGCTTGCTGTCCTGACACTAATATAGCACAATATGTGCCTAAAAAAAGGTGGAACTGGCTGGAGCTTGGTGTAATGTTGTTTGGGGGGCGAGAGGGGGCTGTGCAGCAGAGAGCTCCTGTTGAAGGTGGGGTAAGAGCATGTTTTGCTGTGCCTTTGAATTGACGTGTTCTGTTGCACAAAGAAAAGGACAGTTAAGACCTGGTGGAGGAAGGAGAAGCAGAGCCAACTGACTGGTGTCTCTGTCTTCAATGAAATCCACCTGGCAAGTGGAAAGTAAATGGGGTGGTGGTGGTGATGGTCGCTGTGCTGAGCGCTCTCTTCAGTGGCAGCCCTCTCTGTTTTGGTAGATTGAAGTCACTTTGTTTTTGTGCATATCACGATGAAAAACATCTTTCTTGATGTAGGCCTTATACTCCATTTGCTGTGTAAGTGCTTACTTCCAATAGGCTAATTGTATGATTTGGAGTCATTAGCATTTATGTCGCTGCGTTGCTGTAATGCTCTCAGGCCTGTGCTCTGTGACTGTTTGTACATGTATTTCCTAGCCCGTCGTGATATATCTGGGTTTATAATTGCTAATGAACACAGAAGGCCAATTTGCAAAGCAGAACAGATGGACACCTAATCAGTCTAATGACTTAATGTCACAAATGCGATGACCTTGCAGTTACCTATTATTCATTTCTGCCAGGACTGTTTCTGAAGTGAAGCCTGCTTCTTAATCCAGACTCTTAAAGCTGCTGCTTGTCTACCTGCAGCAAATGCTCCAGCATTACCAGGCTGGTCACACCAGTGCTTGCTCAAGTCCCAAGCTGTTAAAAGATGATGATAGGTTTTGCCTAAGAAACTGCCTACTCTTGCACTATAACCAGTCTTGTGTTTTTTATTATTACTGTGCCACACAGAAAACCACTTACTGTCTTGAAATTTTAAAATCTTCCTTGAACACCTTGCCACCATGTCGTGTCTTTGACAGGTGCTATGTGTTCTTGTGGTTGCTTTTATATTTAATATCTGTACTCTTTCTAAAACACAGAGAAGTCCCACCAAGTGCCTGTCATATTCACAGAAATCATCCTTTGCTTCTCCCCTTTGCTTTTCTCCTTAATACAGAAAACAATTTAGATCTGTGCCTGAGCCCTCATTAAGTTGCCAGGACTTGTAGAGAAGTTGAATTTTAATGTTCTGCTGAGTAACTGGGAAAATCAGGGGCCCAGAAAAAACTATGACCTTGCCTGTTCCTTTGGATCTACCCAATGTTTGGAATTTTTATTCCCCAAATAGCTCATTATTAAAAAAAGGGGGGTGGGGGAGGCTACATGGCTTATTATGTACAGCCTTTCAAAAAAGAAACATACCCAAATGTGCCTGTTTGTCTCTGGGGAGAAGACAGGTCTCTGTTCCTATCGTGCTTTCCAGCGGACTTGTAAGAACGCTCTTGAAGTTCCTCTTCATTCAGGCCTGTGCAGTGTCTGTTGTTGCATACGGGAACAAATGGGTTTTCCAGTTGATTGACACTTCCTCTCAGATCTGTGAGGTCCTGCTGTTTCTCTACTGCAAAAACTTGACTATTTTCCCTGTTGAAAAGAGTCAGTCGTCAGAAGAAGTAATTGCTCATTAGTGCAGAGGGGAGGGGGGCAGTAATGTGGCATCAATTATTTAATGTGCTGCTGATCTATTAATGTTGTCCTTAGTGGGTGCATTACTGAAAGAAAAGACGAGGCACTTAAATTCCATTCTAGGTCTCTATTTTATATTTGCTGGTTTTCATGAAGTTATAAATTAGGTTGTTAACTAACTGATTTATGGGATATGCTTATTGTGCCAGTAATTTTCTGCATCAGTTGTAAATTACCTTCTTTTATTTTGCCATCTGCATAATTATATTTTACCCTTTTGCCTGTGTGCGTAATTTGTTACCCTGACAACCTTTATCATTCTAAAATTTTTTGTGGGTTTTGTCAATTTTTCTCATGTGAATATGATACTGAAAAAATAGATATCTACCCAAGTGATAGGAAATTGTAAGCGACAGCACCAGCTAAGGCTAAAATTAATTAACATTCCTGAACAAAAAAAACATGAAAAGATTGTTACTGCACAAAACTATATGTAAAGTAGCCTTTTTACAAAGTGAAGTTAATAGGAAAAATCAGCACTTATTTTTTAATAGTTTTACCCATGTCAATGACTTATGGAAATGTGGGCAACTGTAGTTATTGTTGCATTAGCTGGTTGAGTAGTAGCACTCCCACAGATCATCTCTTGAATACAGAAATATCCCTGAGAATCTCTATGCTGGTACACAACAGTTTTTCAGGGGTGTGCTATAATTCAAACATGGTAAAGGACATTTATTCTCGTTTACATTAAGAAGCTTTTTTTTTCTCTACAACTACTAGGCAGTCCACTGTAAGGATGGAAGGATAGATATTTGTCACTGTAGATCTCTCTGTATTTAGAAATGTCTATACATGGTTAGAATTAGTTAGAAATAGTTAATGAACTGATTTAAAAACATCTTTGTTGTGTCTGTCTTCCGGTACCATTTTATATGACGTAACTTTACTAATATTAGCCTTAAATTACATGTAAGGGTGTTTATACTTTTGAACTTAAAATTAGTGCTGACATGTAGAAGCTCCACAGATATGACCTAAGGAAAGGGGCAATGATAGATGCAAGAGAGAAGGTGACATGCAATACAATATCCTAGGACAAAAATAAAAAGAAGACGTTTAAAACCTGATGTACTTTGTAGATTTTTTTTTCTTGGCATCAAGTTACAACACCTGACACAGAGAAAGAAAGATAGTATGTATAAGAAAAGATATCTTAAATACTGCTTATGTTTTTTATTTCTTGATTATGCCACATCAAGTGGAATTTTAAAGTAACTTATTCTTGAAAATTTCATCTTGTTGGAGAGAACTATTTAATTTATGGCCCTGTTTCTAAATATAAATATAGTTTGTCTTTTTGTAGAGATTGTGCTGGTATGCATTCATAAGGTGATAGATTTTGTGGGTTTTTCTTCATTTCTTCTGATGGATGGATATTGGGTGGCTGGCTGTTGCTAGTTCTTTTCCAGTTAGTTATTTTAATAGGATTTTGGCTCAAACCTTCCATAAACTGGAGACATAATGTCATTTCATGATATTTCAGTGAGACAAAGTTATGCCAGCATCTTCAGAAGCAATCACACAATTTCAGCTTTCAGATATACTAAAATGGCAGCAAGCGTATAGCTTCCAGGCTTTACAAAATGCTCAGCATCTGTTATTTTCTTAATTTTAAAGCTCAGGTAGCATTTTCCAAGCTGACACTTGCGAAGGATGACCTCATTGATTCACTCTGGCTCAAGTCAAATTCCAGTACCTCTCAATGGGCTTCACCATGCCAAGGTGGTCATGGCACCAAGGAACTGCTGGCATCAGTTTTTCTGTACTTTCCCCCAGCTTCTGGTGGGTCTGCTGAGCCTGGGTGGTGCCCACGACCTGGTTGACAGACCTGGCTCCTGGAGCACTGGGAAGCACCAGCCCTTGCCTGCCCCATCCTGTGGTCTGTGCTGCTGCTCACCAGTGAAGAGCCAAGTCCTTCTTGGTCTGTACTAGCAGATATAGATATGTATTCATGGCCTTGTATATTCATGGCACCTGAGACAGCTGCCAGGCACAAAGTGCCTGAACAAGTTTAGAAAGCCCTAAATATGGTCTAGTGAAAGAGTAGCATTAACATGTATTTTGAAGTTCAGTATGAGGCCTGTTTGTATACATAACAGACATCAAATGCTTCTGCTGCTCAGGGTGGATTTACTGCAGGCTATGGTTTCCTGCTCTCAGAAAGAAAGGCTCACTCACCAGTCTGATAAGAATTTGTAAGCCATATTTGACTTCAAAATCATGATTTATTCATTAGGTAGTAACTCATTTTCCAGATATCTAGTTGATACCATGTTCAAGATTAAATCTGATGATTTTTTTGAAATCAAGATTCATAATCGCACTGCAGTTTCTACAGATTCTTGCAAATTCAGTGAATCGATTACTTTATTCTGTTAATTCTAACAGTTTAATTGGGTTGGAGGGCATACTTGTAGTTAGAATAATGTCTGCATTTAACTTAGATATTGTTTTGGTTAAGCATTTGTATGGTTTTCTTTTGTTAAATAGTGGCTTATGTTTAATGGTGCATATTCCTGCTTTGTTGCCTTTTGGTTTATTGTAATAATCATAATAACAGGTCACAATATGGCAGATTGTTTCTTTTACTCAGCAGTGTGGATCCCAAATCTCTAATGTGGAGGAAAACACATTATGCATGATCTGAAATCTTTGCCAGTCACCTGTAATTATTTTGACAGCAAGTAGTCCTTTATTCCTCAGCCTTCCTTGGTCTTAGGCTATTTATCACTTTAAAATACTACAACTTGTTATTTCACTCTCTCTTTTCCTCTTTATGTGTCTCGTTTAAAGTTTTTAAGTGTAACAGATTTACAGCTCAATATATTTTTTAGCTAACGCCAACAATGCATTTTGGAATCAACATAGTGCATTAGCAATTTGAAAAATTGGCGAAGTACTGGGCTGGGAGCTACACAGGTTGAGGGTATTCACTTAGCTGGAAGGAAGGGCAGGATGCATTTTAGGGGTATTTCATAAACGGTCTATTTTTTTCTTTCAGAACCTCTATGAGCCCTGAGTTTATAATCTATTAATTTAGAAGTGAGAGAAACAAAGAGGCTCAGTGTTTTTTCTTTTAATCTTCTTCTTGAGTGCACTGAAATACAGGCCCATTCTTTGAAGAGACCACACAGTACTAGTCTTGTAGATCTTGTTTAATAAAGCTGTAGAGATTAAACGAAGCAAACAAGGAAACAAGATTCACCTTCCTCTGCTGGTCATTTGGCAGGTGGTTGCAGCAACATTCCCAGGAGGTCAGAATTCACTTGCCAGAGCTGATATTGAAATAATTATGAAGTTATCAAGAAAAAAAATACAGCAGGCACAATTAGCATGGAATACTCTCATGCATTTCCTTCACCTCTTGAAAAATGTCTTTAAGTTGTCTTGTCTTGGATGAGTTTTAGCTGGTTGGTTTTTATTATAATAATTTCACAGAACTTCGAGCTGACTCTTATTAAATAGGACTACATGTCGGTAAAATGAAGAGCAAACAGCAAGGTATGAAAGCCTTATAGTTCTATCTGAGTGCCCAAGAAGAAGAAAACTCCTTCAATTGATGAAGTGAATTTGTTAAGTTTACAGTTAGGGGTAAATATGATAGATTTTTGTAACATTGAGATCTAAACAAGATCTTTATAGGAAGAAAATTCATTTCTGAGGAGCAGCTTGGTGTTCTTATACAAGGACTATGCTCTGGTGGTTTCAGCTTCGGTTTCCTTGTTCTGTAAGAGACTGTGGAGTATTTCCCGTCTGGATTTTAGTTATCCCACTGAATGTTCTCTTTAAAGGACATACACTGTATACATGAAGTAGTCCAGCTCTCCCCCAAAATAGGCAGGGACTTTTGTGTTACTGTTGTATATGCAGCTTAAAAAAAAAAAAAAAATGGAATGTGGGTGATCCTAAAAGCGTAGCTTTGTACAGCAGCTGCTGTACAAAATAGTTCTATCACAGCAATGGAAACGTCTTTTGCTTAATGGAAAGATGATGTGTAAGTACTGGATTTTCAAAGTAACCATTAAAGCAGTGGATGTTAGCAGCAATTATAGCATTAAAAGATTGAGATAAATCTTGGATTTAAACATTTTGATAATTATTACTGATGTGAATGAAAGTGAAATGAGTATGTGTGGTTTGAGGAGAAATGGCATTTGCAAGATCTGAAACTAGGTGGAACTGCCTGAGTTTGTAATTGCATTTTAGGTAGAACACCTAAATACATAATAAAGTAAATAATTCCTCAGAGAGCTGTTCATCAAATCATCAATGTTTTTTCATTGTGCTGATTTCATGAGCTTCCATTGGTCTGTACTGTTTAAACACAATCCTGATGCAGGTGTAAAGATCCTCTTTGAATGAAGGCTTCTTACCTTACTCTTCAGAGAGTTTTTGGTTATTCAGCTTCACCTTTCCTTTTAATGCCATAGCTTGTAGATTTCAACATCATCAAATTATTGTTGACTTCACAAGCAAAATAAGCACTAATGAGGATAGATAATAGATTGAAGAACCAGAACTTCAATTAAAAAACAAAAAGGTAATGATATGCACAAACTAGAAGTAATTTCAGAAGCCAGTAAAGTACTGATACAAACTCTTGGACAAGTGTGCTTGTTTGCTTGTAGCTAACCTGGAAAGGGCTCCTGCATCATACTCTTCTCCAATATTAGAGTAAAACCTTTCTTTAAATGATTACCATTTGGATGTAGATAAATGAATTTTCAGGTTTGTGCAAGTAAGGGGAGTATTAGTTTAGTTGTATGCTGTAGCACAGGACAAAGGAGAAGTAGCAGCTAGAAGAGATTGGGCATTTGGATATGCAAGGTCAGTGGACAGCTGGCAAGCCTCAGTCCCTAGAAAGAAGCATTTCTCTTCTTCCTGAATGGATCTATCAACTTGCATGTAGTACATGTGGTTGGATGACTACAACATAACACTTCTCGCTTACGTTAGACAAATTCCTTATTTGCATGGATGTTCAGTATGCATTAAATTATTGTAAAGCAGCTCAATTACAGTGCTTGGACAAGCTGCTCTGCCTAGCCCTCAGGGCAGAGCATCAGAATGCCTTATGGTCATTTGGACCAGGGAGCAGCACCTACAATGCCTGGATCCTCTGTGGCATTAAGCAAGTGTCAGCGTCTTGGTAGCACCATGCAGCTGGAAGTGTCACATGCGTTGTGCCGCTGCATTGTGGGCATGTTTGCTTGCATGCATGTTAGCAGCTGCTGAGAAGTTACTCACCTAGAAAGTGCTGACAGCGTGGTCATCCCTGCTGCCAATTTTTAGGGTTGGCCAGAGGGAACTTGGTCAATGTGTTTACATGAACTTCTCAAGATCTCTCTGATTAGAGCTAAAATTGCCTCCTGATTTATTGGAGCTGATGGCCCTTAAGCAAAGACCATTAGTTTGCAGAAAGACTCCCATTTGACATAAGTGGGCTCTAGATCAGGCTTCATATCATTAAACAGCTATATTTCCTGATTCTTGGAGATGAATGCACTGGATTCTTGAAATGATACTTGAATTAAGCATTATGAGCCTGATGTAGGAAGTAACGGGTGATATTCTGTAATGTAAGTTATAAGGGAAATTGGAATAGAAGATGATGATAGTTCCAGAGGGCCTCGGTGGTTATTAATCTTGTCATCCCTCTTCCCTCTATCACCTCCCTGGGTCAGAAACTGGTGTTGAGGCAGAGACCACAATACTGGGACAAATACCAATAACTTTGTAACCAGCTTGGTGAATTCATGTCTGCTGTGATTTTTTGAAAGGTAGCTAGCTGACTGGTCCCTGTCAGCAATGTGCAGCTAACATCATATTTATGCAGAAAAAATAAATAACCACACACATTAAAAAAAACAGTATCAATACCAACAGGAACAACAAAAAACACTTTAAAAGTCTTAAAGCCTGATGTAAAATAATTTGAAAAATGCTTAGATAAAAAAAAAAGCATATATAATATACAAAATGATTATAAGTGCTTGCTGTAGCAATGTGAAAGTAAGAGAGTTTTGTCATAAAATGGAGTTTATAGTGAAGAAGTCTTTGTGTATAAAAATTTCTTTTTCATTCCAGAGGTTGAGGTAGACGACGCTTTCTCATGGACTTCATAGTTTGAAATACTAAATTTAAAGAAGAAAAAAAAAAAGAAATTTCAGATGACACTTGAACTGCATAGAGCTACTTGGAAAGATGCCAGATTTTGCTTCTCTCATTTCGCAGAAAATAAAAAGAGAAGAAAAATTGTGCTGGCTCAAGTGACTGAAGCCTGGAGTTGTGCTAAGCCATGCTGAACTGGGTTTTCCCTGCCTGTCTTCTGCCCTCCTGAAGACTGAACCCACTCTGATCACTTGTCTTATTTGTGTGTGGTGGCAAAGTGGATGTGCAGGAGATCTCTACTGTCCACAATTACGGATGGGAGCACTACATAAATTCTCCTTAGCATTCATAAAATGCTTAGCATATGTAAAATCTCCTTAGCATTCTTCTCAGCTTTCCCACTGTCTTCTTGTTTTAGTATTTTCATGCAGTACGTGCCTCATCGGTGACGTTGCTGCAAGTCTTGTAGAAGGCCTTCCCTGAGCAGCGAAGAGGTCTGGGGGTTGCTTGTCTCTTGGACAGAGCAGGAAGAGAAGAGAGGATAGAGTGGAGTAAATCCTATTAGCTTTCTTTTCCCTTCCACAAGTATTTCCCATTTTTCCCTCTGCAGATTTATCATGTGCATTCTGTTCAATATCAGAGAACGGGCAGAAGCCAGAGAGGAATCTTGACTGATTTGCAAAATGAGAGTGGAGGCAATATATTTTTCATGTACAAGTTAGTTTTTATGTACTTCCTCCTTTTTTCAGTCAGCCTTAAAACAAGGACATCTCTAAAAAGGTTAATCTTGTCAGTTAACTTGATGATAGAGAGTCTTTCCCAAGTAGGAATTCTAATCTTGCATTCTGTGCATGAATAACAAAGGCTGTAGTACAGAGAAAATTAGAGGTGAACTCGTTTTCCTTTATTCTTGATTATAGAGTTCAGTGCTTGCACTGCTCCCTTTGCTGAAAGAACCCTGTAATCACCCTCTGAACTTCCTTTTTATGCTCACCCACTACTCAATTAAGAATTCATTAGGCTGCACACCTGCAGTGCCTTTACCCTGAACTGTAGTTTTTAACCCCCTATGTCTACATAATACAGCCTGTGGATTGCTTGACTTCAGCCAAGTAAAAATCACGATAAAATTTATGAAGATAAAACTTCTGTGTTGTTTCAAGCCAGTTCATAAACAAGAAGCTACAGTTTTTTTTGGTGAGCACTGAGGACTAGAAGTGAGATTTACTATGACTTTCTGAGTATGTAGGACAGGTGAAGTCACTAACTGATGAATAGTGAATAACCAGAGTGCAGTGATGCTCCCATTAGAATGGGGAAGATGGAGTGGAGGCTTGGGGAGCTGCTCTGCTATTTATGTTGGATGTAACTTGCAAGGTGATGTTGTTCCTGCCTTTTTCTTGAGCATTGCTTCTCAGCCTCTGAGCTCACTTGGTGAGTCTTGGTGGGAATGTTTTGATTCTGGAACTTTTCGGAGCATCTGTTGCAAGTAGCAAGAGTTTAGGTCTTTTTCATAGTGTTTTGACATTTTGTCATGGTGTTTTGGTGTTTTGTCTCGTTCCCTAAAGAGAGCACTGCTTGTATGCTGTTAGTTCTCAGTTGTGTTCGAGTCCTGTAGATATACAGGATTCACTGGGAAAACAGCTGTACTTCGTAACTCTGTGTTTTTTCCAGCCATAAGGTTCCATAATTTGCTAACGATTACTTAGGATTTGCTAGGGCGGCAAAGAGGCGACGAGAACAGCGAACCTACAGATTTGAACAATACAACGCTCAGTGCTGAATGATGCTTGCATATGAGCTCTAGGACTTGAGATTTCTTTTCTTACATACTTCTTAAATGTATGTCATTCTGAGTCTAGCATTAATGCAGGCAGAGCAAGGTTTTACAATGGTTTGTTTTCGAAGCTCTTTTCTTCTTGCTGCTGTAAGATCCTAATGGTAAAGGAGCTGCATGAAATACCTGCTTTGCTTTAATAATGGTTTAGCATCTTAAGAATGATTTTTACAGCGTATTTTATGCACTTTGTTTTTCTGCCAACACTGAATAAATTTTATGTGGCACTGCCAGACACTCATTTGAGTGTCTCCTCCTCTAGAGTTGTAAATGACAGCAGAAGATGAGGGGTGGCAGGAGGGCAGGAAGTAAGAGGAGGTGATTGTGGGTTCTTAGTATTTAGTAGGAGACAACAGAGACAGCCCTGAAGCAGTGGAAAGACGAGGAGTCCCAGGAGGGAAGGTATAGGTGTTTCAGAAACATGGGGAAAATGAAGGAGAAAGGAAGAGGTGGTAGGAGCAGCTCAGGAGAGTAAGCGGGGAGTTCAGTCCCGTGTGACACAAAATATTGCCATTCTTTTCTTGGGAGGTTTAGCTACAAACAGGCTGACAACCCCATAGCAAATGAGGTGTGGAAACTCCTGAGGACTGCTGAACGCTCAGCAAACTTCTCAATAATGCTCTTTCTAGTAATAGCACGTATGTTCAAAAAAGCAGAGGGACAATATCTCGTTGCCTGGTACTGGGTGAACATCACCTGCTGTTGGAGGGCAGGGATGCGTCATTCTGTGGCTTAAGATTGCTGCTGTAGGTGCTTCCAGTGCTTTCTCTTAGAAGATACCTATGCTGCAGATATATGTGGTGTAGAATAATAATCATCTCTTCCACTACAAACCCCATGTGGACTCTAACCTTCAGTGTATCTGGTACACTGAGTGTACCAGATAATGAGTAGATCTCCTTTGAGAACTGATGACATGACAAATGGCTACCAGGAGCTCTGAAACCCGGTTATTTCACGTTTTGTTTGGGAGAAAAAATGACAGTATGTTCAGCGTAAAGCTACGTGAAAGAAGACAGAAGGAGAAAAAGTCAGCCTAATGGTCTGGGCTAAATGAGCTTTTATCAAGGACATGAGCAAATGCATAATTGTCATTTTGATTGCAGTTCACAGTCAGAAAAAAATTGTGTGCTTGTTGGGTTCGATCATGAACACCTGTTAGCAGGAGGGATTCCTGTCTGCTGAAGCTGAAAACTCCTTCCCAAAAGGGAGATCTTTTCAGATGTAGTAAGTGCTTCCCCAGGCTATTGCTGGAGCTTGCAAACTCCGGAGTATCAAAGGGAATCCTAACAAATTGGAGCAAATTTGTGAAGTGTGGCACTAATGTGCAGCACTGAGCAGCAAGGGAATCCAGACAGCCAGCAGGAGTCCATCCAGAGCTGTACAAGAGATGGGAGAAAGGAGACTGTACTAAACCAAGGCCAGAATGGAAATCTACTTTTTTGCATTTTATACCCCAGATCGTGATTTGGGAATATGATCAAAGAGTATGAAAGTAGATATAGCTGATGTATTTTCTATACGTTTATATTATATTTAAACATAGATGATATTATTACACACATTGCAGGGTAGGCATTGCTAGTGGCATGGATTTGGGAAGAGTCACAGGGCTTTGGACCATAAATGAGTTATGTACATTCTCTTAAATGAAGTGCTGTAAATCTAGTTGCATTATCCAGCCATGTAAAATTTGCCAACAGCTGGTAGAAGGTAGAACTACCTGAAGATTACTATTCAGTCATTTAACAAAGTATTTGCAATTGTTCTCTCTTTTCCCTTTGGCTATTCATTCCACTGACTCAGTCGAGTATTTGTTGAAATAAAGCTCTCCTGGGGTGGCACAGTTGCCTTGTAGTGTGGACAGCATGGAGCAGAATGTATGCAACTTACAGAAATAATAACTACAAAATAACCAATGACTTTAAAAGATAAGTGACTTGTGGAAAAACTTGAAAGCACTCTAAAAGTAGCCTAAGCCAATTTTCTCTGCCTACTCAAAATGCCAAAGCTTTTAAGTATGTTATCTTTGGATCCTTCTAATGCTAAATATATATTCCCTGTTTCTTTGGCTTTGTAGGGAAATTAATAATGTTAGTTCGGGCTCTGGGATAGAGATTAATAGGGAGAAGGAAGACGGAGAATTTCAAGAGGCATGACTAAACCATGTGATAGGACATCAGGTTAGCAGAGAAGTTTACGGACACTTGCTCTGTTTCGTAATGCTTTTTCTTTGCAAATCTGTCACACTAAGGGATTGCAGAAGCTCATGGCAGATGTTACTGAAAATGTCCTACTTTTTTTTCCTTTACAATCAGTAGTAAAGAAATGATTTCCTCTGGGACACCTAAGAGTTACTGAGTAGGGTTTTACACCAATATTAAAGATGTTTTTATTTGTAAGCACATTTGTGATACTGTTAACCCAGGTTCACTTGGAACATTCAGAGTTGCTTTAGAAGCTAAGTTAACTAAGATACTGGCATCCAGGAAGGACTTTTATTGTGCAGTAGAAACAAAACAAAAACAAAAATCAAAACCAAATTGAAATACATCTTCTTAATGTTGCCTGAGTTATGATTATCAGATCTACATCTTTACACAAGTATTTTGGTCACATCGAGCAATATTTATGCCATGGTCCAACAGCTGTGTTCATTGGCATGCTCTGACTGTGGTCTTTGGTGATTGTGATTCTTGTTTGCTCAGCTTTCTCCTTAGTGGATGATGCTATTTATCCTCATACTAAAAATTCAAGTTGGCTTTGTATCACTCAGTGCGACGTTTTGATATTTTCTCCTGAGATGTAACTAACAATGAGATAATTCAGGAAAAACAAAACGTAGGATGTTGCTTGGTAAACAGAATGTGCTTGGAAATGCCAAGTGAAGACTGTCCATGATTTCTTTGTTGTGCCTTTCTGCATGACAGAGTCCTGCATCTTGTTCCGGCACAGCTGCTGCCCTGTTCACCTCTCCTACTGAGCAGCAGTCACAGTAACTCTTCACTACTTTGACTTAGTTGGAAAGGAGCTCTTGTTCTATTCACATTATACCTATGCTCATATGTGGAGCAGGTATTGCCCTCCCTAAATTATTGCCTACCTTAATTGTCTGCCTACTTGATGACAGCCAAATTCAACAGACACAGATGTTTACACTGGTTTCAGCTGAACCTCTTCAAAATTGGTTCATAGAACAAATCTGTAATCAATGCAAAAAAGGAGAAACTATTTTATGAAAACTGACTGCATGTTGAGTTTATGCGTAGTACACAATTATAACACAACTCTTAAAACATTAAAAAGGAATATCAATGTTAGTGTTTTGAATTCTGTGGTGGAATTACTTTGTCCTTAAAAAGCTTGGCAAGGGCTGCCTCCCACAGAGACTGAGTAATAGCTAGCTTAGAAAAAGAATTAGCATATGTGGTATTTCATGGAGTGGGGCCTAATCCTGGCTGTGGCTTTCAGGTTCCACCAAAGTGCAAATGCTGAAGAAGATGGGAAGTGAATCATAAATCTCCTGAGGTAACATCAAAATTGTTGTAGTTACAGGAATGTTTTGAAAGGACAAATAAGGCTGGCTAATATTGAAATGCACTTTACGTTGTAAGTTGACATAACTTCTTAATTGTGCTCATAAAAGGTGCAGCATAACAAATGTGTTATTAAGGTCCCAGAAGCAGCTGTTGTCTGAGAACAATCAGGTTCTAACTGCTAGTTATGATGCTGTTTCAGGGCTAACTGGAGTCTTTTACAACTCCAGGCAATGTGAATCTTTCTGAGCCTATGCTGGAGCTGTGTGCTCCTGTGCTTTGTTTAGTCATAAGTGTAGTTGTGCTGTGTGAGATGTCTCTCTCCAACCTCCTCAGAAAGGTCAACAAAATCTGCAAAGGTGGTGTGGCTGCTGCTGGGGAAAGCCTTATTGCTGCTCTTGCCTGGGACACATCCCTGGATGGACTGGGACAAACAGCAGCCAAATGAAGGATTCAACTTCTTCAGGAGCAACAATTCACATTCTCGCCAAATTCTGAAAAATAATGGACCAAAACCCAAATTGACCACTGGTATAATGAAGTACAGCCACAGCACCATAACTAGAGGCTTGTGGGGTATTTAATTCTGTGTATTTGTGCACAGACAGCATATACTTTAACAGGACACAAGTGCATAATAGAGTAGGATTTATGGTTATAGTTGCGCAGGCAAAAGTTACAGAATAGGCACGTGCAGTCTTTGATCATCTAAATTGCTGATTTTGTTTCTTACTTTTAACTGTGTTTTGGCTGAATGCAGAGTAAGTCACGTGAATCCCATCATTACTTTTCGTATTTCAGAATACGGCAGAAATCCTATCTGAACGTAGAGATTAAAGGTTCAATTCAGCTGATTTGCATCTGTGCAGTCTTCAGAAAGACTCTAGTCAAGAGCCAAACTTATCACCATATTTTTACAATTTAATCTTATATTTATTTTTCTGTAGTGTGAGATTGTTATTGCATTTCACCCCAAAAGTTATCATAATACTGCAAAAATGATTGACGTTTTTGAGTATCAGCCTGTGCTTATGAAAAGCTTTTGCAGCTTATTTAAGTCAAAGTTCATATACTACTTTGATCTGAATGCCTCTTTCTGGATTTGTATAAAAACATGCAAATAGAGGACCTTTTTCCTTCTTTCAAAACGTGATTTTTCTATTTTTCATCCAAGAGCATCCTTCTTACAAGGAATCCTTTAAAAAACTTGCATCAAAGGTCTTGTTTTAATTGTAGGTAAAAACTTTATCTGAAACTATTACAGCAAAAACAAAATGAGTTAAATATGGTGTTTAGGTTTTTTTTTTTTTGGTGGATTTTCAGTTATTTCCTCCATGATTACTTGCTAAGTTTTTAGGAAACTACATTCATATGCTTCATATTGCCTAAGGAACTTACCCTGTCTCAAACTGGAAGGGGGGGCAGCTGAGCAGAAATGGTTGTGCGTAGCCAATGTCCCGTTCTTAACCTCACAGCAGAAATCTGTTGCTGGAAGGAGAGCATATCTCATTTCTTCCCCAAACTTGGAAATTCTTCTTCCGTCTTAGGTTTCCCAACACTCACTATTCTAAATATTAATTGCTCTGCTGTACTCCATCACTGTGGAGAAGTGTGAAGCTATGCCAGGCTCTTCAATAGCCTTTATTTTGCTGTGACGCAATCCTCCCCTTTTTGAATGCAGATTAATGACCATGTATCTTCTGCTTGCTTGTAGGTACATCACCAGGTTATAAAATCAGCACCCATTGAAGGCCAGCCACTAAACAAGAGCCCCGATACATGATTAGTCAGAATGCAGCTTGTCCACATTGCATCTTCTACTTAGTCTCTAAGCCTTGTGTCACTCACAGATACTTGGGGTGTAACCCTGAACTGTAAGCTCAAGTGTTTTCTTTCAACAAGGTGAGTGGCAAACCCTGAAAAGTACTCCTGGCAGAAGTCTAAGATGTCAACTGTTCACTTTCATGTGAACCAAAATTATCAGTCTTAAAATATGCATGTAGGAATTTGTGTTCCCTGCATGTGCTGTAATAACTAGGTAGGGTGGTGAGCAAATTTGAGGCATTGTAGGGCAGAAGAGCAACACTGCAGGAACTGAAGATGCTGTTAAGCTGCTATCCAGCAGCCTCTTGAATGAGGATCAGTCCAGCAGTCAAGGGCTGGTCAGGGTTGTTAGTCATGGATCTCCAGCCCCGTTTGTCTCATCAGCAAGTCCTGAGCAGCATACAGAAGCTTCTGGTATGGTGTGTATGTGCCTAGCAAGAAATCAGTCTGTCCGCTGTGTCCCTGCTGATACAGGGCACAGAAGAAAGCTGACAGCTGGATGGGGAGGGCTGTGTTTCTCCTTCTGGATGGAAGGGTGCAACTCCCTTGTGCATGAGCTTGTGTGCCCCAGCAAGGTGTGTGGGGCCAGGCTGGATGATTTAAAAAAAAAAAATAAAAGGGGGGGGGGGGGGGGCAAAAAAAAAAACACAACTTATAATTCAATAAACTCCTATGTATGTCCCTTACTTTACACCGAAAATGACAAGGGCAACTAATACATACATGCAAAAATACATTTAAATGCTGTAATCACAGGTATACTTTATGGTGTGCTTCTGCATGTGTGTGTTACCTGACTACGACCTAAATTTACTTTTCCACCTTCCACATAATTAATGAAATGACTAAGTACAAAGTCAAGTCATATTACCAAACGGCATGTATTGTTATTAACATGTTATCCCATTTGCATAATGAAATTAGATGGCTTTAGAATATTTAAGCTTTTTTATTTTAGATGTCATTGTGTCTTTAATTATTAACCTAAAAAAAGTTACAAGAATAATGCGTATGAACTTTTGGAATGATTGATTTATATTTAAAAGCCTTAGCAAATTAAGTACCTCATACTGATGTGATCTGGTGCCAGTGAAGGACAATAATGGTTTTAAGGCTCATTTTTTCAGCCTTAAGCTTATTTCTAGCCCTGATGTTAAAGTAAGAACTAAAAGCTTAAGGTATAGGATACACATGCCTTGTATTGGACTCACAGAAGTTCCTGCATGCAGATGATTGAGACAAGGTGAAGAACGCCTGCAGGCATCCTCAGAGCTTTGTGGAGTTGAGCTGGTCTCTGAGATCCAGCATCTGAAGGGAGACTAGCAGAGTCCAAAGCCTCGTAGTCACTCATTCTTATCTGAAGGCTGAACAAAGGTATGATAAGTATGTATTAATTAGCACCACTTTATTATTTTTCCCAGAATAAGTAGACTGTTTGGAAGGAAATTGTTGTGTTTCAGTTCAACATCTGGTTTGGATTTAGCAGCTTATGTATCTGCTCTCCTCTCCTGGTGTAAATTACTTTTTTTTTTTTTTTAACTAAGTTTGCAAGTTGCAGTTGAGAAAAAACACTTGCATATCTCTAATATAGTCTAAGGAATGAAGAAAGCAGCAATGCAAATTAAACCCAGAGAATTCTTTAAAATTAGCTTATAGAGAAAAAGATAAGTTACCAATAAGTCAACCTAAAATGTCAAAGTGCACCTGCTTTTTGATGGACGTGGCTTTAGCTTTCATGAGAATTATTCAGAGCTCAGATGATGCATTGTAATTTCATTTTCAAGAGCAAATAGGTTTTAAAGTTAGAATGAAAGGTGTTTAAACAGTTACTACTACTACAAAGATTGGGAAAATATCTACAATATCAGAGAGAAGTAACTTTTCTTCCACCCGTAATTTCTGTTGAGCTTTGAGGAGTTGTAGTTATATTTTGAATAGTGGATCGTGCTAAGTAAAGCTGCCAGCTCCACAAACTCCTCATGACTTTGAAAATCAAATAGTGAACTGAAAAATGGATATTGGCACCGAAGAGGAAAGCTTAAGATCTTGGACAACTCCTGAGCTGTCTGAGATGCTGAATCTTACTGAATAGCAATGAATTTACTGAATGTTTTTTTAATTCTGGATAGTTTTATCAAGGTGTAATCTAAATCTGCTGATGTACAGCTGATTTAACATATCTTACTATTTTCATCTGTTGTTTTCTGGAAGAGCGTGCCTGCAGTATGCGTGTGATTCGTAGGACACTGCCAGATGTTGTTTCCTGTGCTTGGTGTCACACTACTACTTAGGTGCTCCAGGGCTGAAAATCACACAGAATTGTGTGTGTCCCTTTCTACAGAACAAGTATTGTGCTGCCCTTGGAGAAATTTCAGGATGAAGCCCCTGCTAAGGGAGAGGGGAAGCTTTTAATGTGCTTTGAGCAGTAGGCAGAAGAGGTTTGGGATGGAAGAAGCTTCAAGGAACCTTCTGAGAATCTGCAGCTCGTGCAGGGAAACTGAGAAGCTGCTGAGGCAAGGAGGGAACAGAGCTAGCCAAACCTTGGAGGTGCTCATGAAGAAAGCTTTATAAGGACCACAATAAAAATAAAATCACGCAGTTTGCTGCAAGCCATAAGGCTAGAGCTGTTAAAACTATGAAGCAAGAGCCCATCCTGCTAAAGTCAATCCCAAGCACTGTTCAGTCAGGGCTTCATCACACCGGGGTAAGGCGCAGCTCTCACTTCTCTGCTCCACTTACACAGTAGAGCGCCAGCCTGTGCTCTGAATGGATGCATACTACTTTTGTATCTGGTTGGGGATGAAAACTCAATTTGGAGCTGAGAAATCTTTGTCAGTGAAAGTTTTTTTTTTATTAAAATCAGTAATTTTCCTTAAAGGTCACGTCTCAGTAGAAAAATGCTTAGATAAATTGGTGCATTTGCAAGAAAAATGTTTCAGAAGTTCTCATTCAGCTTTACTTCTGTTCCATACAGTGTAGGAGGGTGTACATTTTTTTTTTATGAGAGCATTTTTGTATTCCAGGCTTGTGAAATTAATAGTCCTTCAACTGTTGTACCTTAAGATTCGCTCTGGTTTTTACAGGTAGCTATTTTAAAAAATTGAAATCCATTAAATATGGAAGGAACAGCTGCTGTAGCAAATGTACCCCTTGATGCAAGCAGCATAAAACCTGAGGAGGTCTGGAAACTGAAAAGGTACCTTACTTTGAGGTGTTGCAGACCCAGTAGGAGAACCCCAAGCAGATGCCATTAACAACCTGCTCAGAAAAAAAGAGGCCGTAAAAGGTGTCTTTATGAAAAGGTTCAGGCAGTTCAAAAAGCAAAAATTGGAAAGTGAGATTGAGTGTTGCATTTGCTTATGGTGGAGGAGAGAAAGAAAAACTATTATTAGCAAAGGTCTGGGCTGGAACTGGAGCCCTCTCAAACAAGTTTCCCTACTCAGGTGAGCTTCAGAAGCTCGTAGTTGCAGTGTGTGAAATGCACGGTGCTCAGGATGCTCCTTTTCTCCACTCAAAATCTATTATCGGAGTAAAAGACAATTAAGTGTAAGCAAAATGCAGAAACAACAGAATTGCAAACTGCCTGTCTTTCATTATTCATTTATATGAACTGGAACGTTACTCTGCTTGTAAGGCTACTATCTTTTGCAGTGAATCTAACTAGCGTTCTGTTCGTCACCTGTTGGCCTCAGAAAATATTGCACATCTGAACTTTGCTTGTGCTTTGCTTGAAGAATAAACATAAAAGCTTACCCCTCTGCATTAGCTTATAAACGACAACAGCCCCTAAACAAACAGCTCCTTTGACAGCCATGGGAATCTCAGATGGGGGAAAGGTCTACTTTCATGTCTTCTAGAGGCAGTTGTACAGCATCCGATACTTTTTTTTCTATTCTAGTTTGACTGAGACATTCCATTATTCTGATACATTTCTGATGCTTATAGCACTGGGGCATCTAAATGTATCAGGCAGCCTCATGTAGTGGGAGGTGTCCCTGCCCATGGTGGAGGCTTGGAACTAGATTGGCTTTAAGGTCCCTTCCAATCCGAACCACTCTGGGATTCTATGATAGGTGCCTTTACATATATAAAGTCAGTTCTAGTGAATTTTATAAAATACACTGGAAGCAAAAATGAGGAAGAAACGAACGGTAGTAACAGCACAAAGGGATGCTTTACTCTCTTTTTTCCTTTAAAATGGCATCTCATTCAACCTGGATATGGGTGAGTGGGCTTCATATGGATCACCATAAAATTTTTCAACTATGATGCCTCAGCGTTTCTCCCTAGGTACACAGTAGCTTGTATTAATCACTGGAGACTGACATATTAGCTCTATTCAGCATTTTCCAAAGTTTTAAATGGAAAGGATGCCTTGCATTGGTACTTGACTTACGCTCTTGTATGTATTTAAAAACGGGTCCAGAGAGGTTGCCTTCCCCCCCTAGGCTGCAAGAAGCTTGTGTGGTATTGTGAAACCTGTCAAGTGATACACTAACAACAGTACTGTGATTGAAATGAGATTTTATGACATCATCTAATTACTGCAAGAGAAGTGGAAATAATCATTTTCTCAGAATCATTGTTTTGTTTTAAAAGACATGTATATAAACATTTCTCCATTTGTTTAAAGAAAAAAAAACACAAAATCACTATTAACCGATCATTGTTTCCTCTTAAATTAAAAGAACAGAGGAAAAAAATAATGACATTGTGGAAAGGTTGCTGTGGAAACAAGAAAAGGAACAGTGAAAAACAACTTTGAGGTAATAGGTCAAGAGATGTAGACTGAAAATCTGATATGTTAATTATAATCAAAGAAATTTAGGGGCAATTTTTTGTTTTTTTCTTCTGTGGACAAGTTCAAGATGAAATAAAGTGTCTGCTGCGTTAAATGCATACACTTTCTATAAATCTATAGATGGATTTATGCCAAGGAAGGAAAATTGGTGGACAGAATAATTCCGTAATTGGGAAGAAATAAAGAAACGACGTTGCAGTTGCAAGGATGTACTGGAGTGAAGGAAACAGTTTGTTTTCTTACTGCTCACAGCGTGTGCTCTGCAAAGAGGTATTGATTTGCGTGGTCAAGTACACCAGCAAATGTGTAAGGATTGCCTCATGGAAAAAATGCTTTCCGTGCTGGTGTATCTGCTCTCTGCAGGTTATTGAATGGGATGTCTAGTAGCAGAAAATGTCATTGTGGCTCCCAAAGATGAGATGCTGTACAGCAATGAGATGTGGTGGCAAAGCTGAAA
This sequence comes from Anser cygnoides, assembly GCF_040182565.1. Taxonomy (NCBI): domain Eukaryota; kingdom Metazoa; phylum Chordata; class Aves; order Anseriformes; family Anatidae; genus Anser; species Anser cygnoides. The sequence continues at coordinate 26,974,962 of NC_089879.1, read as the reverse complement.
TCTGTATTGGGTTTTTCATCAGGATATATCATGCGCTCATTTTTTTTATGTCTTGGTTGATGTGCCATAGCAAGACTACCAATAGGAATGGTAGAAGAAAAAGCTCAGGCTATTCATAATGCTTCTGCTCCAGCAGAACCACCTGAGAGCTGCAAGCATGAGTGCTCGTGTGGCAGGATTTATGACCCGTTGTGCACTCTGTTATTGTTTTGTGCCTTTTTTTTGAAGAGCAGAGTGGCCATAAAGTGGCTCAAAGCATCCAGAGGATATTGCTGAACCTGCTGTCGAGTTTTAATTTTGAATCTTGGTCATATTGTATTCTGCAGCATTTTCAAAGTCTTGTTGGAGGTTCTGGGAATGTAACAGAACTGTCCTGTGGGAAGACTCGTCCCAGGGAAGTGCGGTATGGTGGCACCAAGGAAGGAGACCACTTGTTTCCCCACTGAACATCTGAACATCTTCAATTATCAGTTGTGTTGTTACTATGTCTGTAGACAGAGAAACCTGACAGTTAATTAACATGTTATTATGTGTCCTGGATTGAAAACAAAACAAAACAAAAACCAACCCAAAGGTGCAGGCAGAGGTTCGCATTTAACTCTGATTACTGCCCCCAGGAGCATGATCCTTACAGGCTGAGACTCAAGGATGGCTCCAGGCAGTCAGGTGGCAGAACACAAGTGAAATTGGGAAGAATTTCACTTTATACAATTAGGAAGAATTATGTTCAGAGAGGAGATGCATTAATGAAATTTGAAGTTCTGAGGTGAACTTTTTCTAGGCAGTTGTTAAATGCCTGCGTGCAAAATCCTTTACCAGCAGCCCTGTGCACAAGGCTCTGTTGCAGCACAGACGCCGTTTTGATAATGAGATGAGTCTTATTACGAGACTGAAATTAATTTCTCTTTGTTAAATTTATCTGTGTAGAGCAGTTATAAAATTGCTTACAGCAATCAAGATCCTGGTAGCTTGCCAGCTTTTTAACAGATAAGCAGTTTTGAAATAATTATTTTCCAATAGTGTCATTGAAGTTGAGAACATTTTTGTTCCTCCTACTCTTTCAGCTTTCTTTTTAATTAAATACGGGGGGGATGTGTTTCTAGAAATGTGTAATGAACAGGCTGTGAATACCAAGTGTGAATATTGTACTTCTTTCTCCTTTCAAATGCTCCCATGAGACATTGCAACACTTAGTACAACTTCTGTACTGTTCTGTTTTATAAAATGTATTTTTACTGATGTTTAAGGTATGCTGTAACATATCGATAGTGCTATTAAGTAAATTTCTCCGTGTGCGATGTAAAAACTTACACGTCTTTGTATTTAGCTGGAAAAGAACATCTGTGCTGAAAAGTTATGCAGAAGTTGAAATTACAGAAAAATAATTAATGGACATATTAAAATGCCTTTCACACCTCTAATCGAGATGGTTTTACCTAAATGCAAAGTTACTGTGGAAAGAAAAGGGAATGTAAGGAGCACACTTCTCTCACCATGGGGTTATCCTCTAGTTTTTCAACCAATATCCCAAATCAGTTGCTGTGTGGGGGTTGAAGGGCTCTTTGAGACTGCAAGGGCTGCTGGCCTGCCTCTGGCAGAGGTGGCGTGGCTGCGAGGGAGGAGACGAGGCGCTTCTTTCCCCTTGGCAGACCTTATGATGTCCAAAAAGGGTCGCACACTGCCTCCCTGAAGGGGAAGGAGGGACAGAAGGGATGCTTTCAAAGGCAAAGGCATGAGTGTTTCTCTGGTGGGGAAGGCTGTTCTCCGAGCATGGGCAGAGCAGGGCTACGTGCATGGCAGCTCGCTGCTGCTGTTGGTTAGGCAGAGAGTACTTGTTGCTCTGGAGGCGAAGAAGGAGGAAAAAAAAGAGTGATTAAGATATTTCAGATATTGTATGCCGGAAGGTCTGTGGTACGTGTTCTGCAGGCCAGCAGGAGGTGTGATCAGACTACAAATCACTTGTTTATAATTATGAGAGTGCAGTCACTCACTGCAAATTAAAACCTCGCTCAAATCTACAGGCTGCTATGTCTTGAGATGGATACACACCTACTGTATTCTTTGCTTTTTTTCCCCTCTGTGTGAACAAAAGAAAATTATTGATAAGTTAGGGAAATGACATGGGCAGACTGTCAGTTTCTAAACTTACTAGCTACCTAAAATATATCCCCAAAGCCATGACTATAAGGGTTTTATGAGAGCAATAGAATTGCAGGAAATGTATAATACTGATCAATGAAACTGTGTTGGAAACAAAGCAAATCAAATGAATTTACTATCTTCTCTTTCACCTTTTCTTTAGTTAAGAATGCTTTTGGAATACTTGCAGTGCAGTAGCTTTCAGAAGCAATGATAAAGTATGGTAGTGAACAAAATATGAATAGAAAGAAAAATGATTTAGATATTTTATTACTGATGCAGATATAGGGAAACAGCTTTTCTTTGTTTTTGTCATTTCATTGACAGAGACAGCAAGGACAGGCTTCTTTACCTGATGGCCCTAGAACCATTTTGGGCTTGATTCAAGGTAAGTTATTCGGAAGAAAAATGTCTTTGTGATCTTTGACCATATTATCAAAAATTAATGTTATTTTTCAAATAAGAAGTCTATGAAGACACAGATGGGGCAAAAATATGAAATGGACCAGAGAAGTCAGAGCAGGCACCAGCCAACCTGCAGCGTTCTTTGACCACCTCTAAACAGGTTGGTAAATTTCTTGGTGTTTTTTTCCATTGTTTGATTAAAGCCAGGCACACCCAGGGGTCCCTGAGTCTGTGTGTGTTCTTCTTCTACCTTGATGCTCCCTAAGCTAAGGAATCAGATCTACGCTATGTCCTTTAAAAACCACCCTTAACCTGAAATACAAACTTCAGAGCACCAGATTAGAAATTTCAAAGCCATCCCTGATTTTTTTTTTTTCTTTTCCTGTGTTCAGGTCTGCCTTTGGGATTTAGTTGTCATTCCCCCCTTGCAGAACAGCCATTCTAAAACTGGCACATCTGCCCTTTTTCAAGGGGAACTGACCTGTGTTGAGATGATCCTGAACAGCTTTGTGGCCAGATGACAACACATCTTTCCCACTGACACTCTTCAGTCCCTCTGTTGCTAGTCTCAACAGATATACATTGTAGTGAAACAGCTGTAAAGAATAAACCGTACACTGGCTCTTAATGCATTTTGTTTATAGAAATGCCTTTTTTTGTGTGTCTGTGATTACGGGCCTTGTAATTTTACAGCTGACATGAAATTACGATCTCCATGCTGTGGCAAAGGATAAGAAGAGGCAGGAGGTGCAGGAAGGCAATGAGAAGAGAAACGTGAAAAAACAGTCACTGGCTTTGCCTTCTGTGCAGCTTCTCAGATGTTGAGAGGGTTTTCTCAATGACAGCAAGGGGGTGGTGCTGGCAACCGCAGGATGCCTTTCCCCTGAAAGGGGCTGGGTGAGGAAGAGCAGCCCTGGGAAGAGGCGGGCAGCGGAGGGGGGTTTTCGTGGAGCTGGGAGACATCAGGGGGACATTTGTGAGAGGCTGGTGTTGGTGGGCAGTCAGCTGAGCTCTCAGGGCTTGGGGCTCAAGAAATGTAGCACAAAAAAGGGCAGCACAGAAATCAGAGCAGGCCTTGGTAGATGTGAGCAGAAAACTGCAGTGATGACAGCACATTATCCAAGTAAATTAGGAAATTTCAGAAACTGGCCATTGAAAAACAAATTTCCAGCCATGTGAGAGTGGTATTAGGATAGCAGATACAGTAGAGTAGGGCTGCATCTAAAAAATCCCCTGGCTCCAGCAGTGTTTGTGAACTGGCAAAGTGCAGTATGAGAGAAACTGCATGGGGGTCACTTTGGGGGCTTGCAAGAGCCTCCAGTCCTGGTGTGTTCTCTTAGTTGCCTTGGCTTGAGAAGTCAGCAGGAGTGCTAAGGCTACAAGATACCCAGTTTCTGGCAGGCTGCATCTGTTTGTTGATCACTTCATTAGGCAGAGCAATAAAAACAAGCAGGAGTGCAGACGTAAGCAGTAAGGCTTTGGCCTGACCATAAGACTTTCTCAGCTGTAAGAATAACTGCAGAAGAGCAGAGTAAGGGAAATATTTTTGCTTAATAAGTTACAGCAGCTCATCAGTCACATATCATACAACACACAATTTTATAAACTGTTGCACTTTGAGTGGATATAAATGGATTGTAACTGATAAGCCATAAAAAATTAATAGTTACTTTAAGATTTTTAATGGAATAAAAAACACTGCAGTAATGAAAAAGTTGACATTTTAAAGATTGATAAAGCAACAGAATCATCAGAAAAATGTATTTAGCAGAACAGCTATAGATGTACTCTTGCAGAGTAACAGACATATCATCAGAAGACAGCAAATGTAACAGGATGAAGGTGACCTAAAATCCTGGAAATTGAAATCAGGAGCAAGTGAATATATAAGAGATTGAAGGAAGAAAGTATTATCTGAAAATGCTTGGAAGCTAGTGCTTTGGCAGATTTGCATTTCTCGATGCTGTTGATCTGGTCTTTAGCTTGTATGATAGTACTCAAAATCTTCTCACCACAGGCTTGCATGGTGAGAGTAAAGATCTGAACCTGTGCTGTTTTATTGGGATTGGCCATTTAACATATTTAATTGGCCATTTTCCATTCAAGTTAAATGGGAGTTTTATAAATCTCAAAGTCATTCCATTTTCATGAATTCCATCTTCCTCTGCCCTACAGGAAGGGTGTAACCATTTGCTCATGACAGAAGGAATCAAAGGAGAAGTCAAACAATGTACGGCCTAATCAATATCGGTAAGCGAATGTCACTGATTAATTGATTTACGTCCTCCAAGGAATTTTTCATTGCAACCTGTTACCATAATGAGTGGTCAGCAGAGCAGAACTGATCTAGACAGAAGATAAAGGCTTTTGGTAAAAATGAGCCCTTTTCAAATGTAAATGAAGAAAATACTGGAACAAACGGCTATTTTAGTCTTTCAGTAGATGCAACTTCTGTTCTAAATCGGCACCGGTATTTCCTTAAATTAAGAAATGCAGTAAACACTGGAATTATTGATGACATTATGTAACTGTACCACGGATAGTTATCTTTATACCCCTCTAATTTTTAAGGGCTTGTTTACTGAAGTCAACAGTAAAATCCTATTAATAATTAAATACTTAATTTTCTTTAAAGAGAAAAAATAAGATAAACACTCTATTTTCTTAGGTAATTCATGGTTATGAATTGAATGGCTCTGTTTAAAATCAATGTTAATAAATAATGCATAGCATTCTTTTTCAGCCACCCTATAAATATAAAGCTGATTGAAGAAAACAGAAAACATACTAAAGGAAATAGATCTTCAGGCAGTGAGAAGATTTCTGTGGGTATGTTCCAATTTATACGAAATTGATTTCATACTTGCACTGGTGAAAGCAGCTTTGTATCAATCAAACGAACAAACACAGGAGCAGGTGAGCACTTAAATAGAACTTTTTTCTTGCTCAGTTGCTGCTGAAAGCCCCTGTAGTAAGGGCCTGTCTGACGCTCCTTTGCCACCCATACAGTCCTTAACAACTTCACAGAATAGGGCCCTCATTTTGCAGCTGTTTTTCTGGACAGCTCCTTCTGCATTACGTGTATCCCATGGAGTGCTCTCTTCCTGTTCAGAAGCTGCCTGCCTGTGTAAGGATGGCACTTCACAGAACTGAGGCAGGGAAGGTGTTACGAAGTTACTGCTTGTGAACACTGGCTGAATGGGAAGCACCACGGGGCAGGAGGAAATTATAATGCTAATTCGGGCATGTAGGTAAGCGAAGTTCTGCAGGGGTCCTGGCTGGCAAGCTTCAGAGTCCCTGAAGTTTGTATTACCAAGGTTATTAGGGCTAAAATCTCAGCTGATGAAAGTCAGGATGGATCCGGTTCAAAATCAGGTTCAGAATTTTGCCCTCAGGTGACCCAGGTAACTTTTGGTTATTACACTAGGCATAAAAGACGGTGTGAATCTGGTCAGGAGGTTCTTCTGTCTTGTCACCATCCTGTTCCATCCCCATCCGATCCCTCTCTCCCCCAAAATTAAAAAAACAAACAAAAAAACAGCTCTAAGAAATGAACTGAACAGAAAACTGAGTAGTTTTTGGTCAGCCATATATGCACAGATGTTGTTAACATGCCTGGTTCTGTTAGTTGTGTCAATGTAAACCTAAACACAAGAAAAACTATTTCTGATTGGCACTGATGAGCAGCGAGTCTAATCTGTGAAACAGTCTGTGCAGCCGAAGACATGGAGAGTCACAGGTGACAGCCTTTGAAGCGAAGTACAGTTCATCTCCTGGAACATGCAGCAACTCTTCTCAGAGAAAATAAAACAAATAGTCTAGTTCTGTAGGTAATTTATGTTTACAGTTGAAGGCGTATGATGTTGGTCATAAGGTGAAGGGTGTTTTTCTTTTTTCTTTTAAGAAGGAATTAAAAGCTAGGGCAAAAATGTGAATCCCTTGAGACTGACGTCAAGGTGCTCAGCACTTGAGGTGTGCATTCAGCTGCAGAAGGTAGGTGGTTGGTTAGGGGTAAGAGAGAGTGTCATCTCTGAACCAGTGAAGGTGACTGAGGTGTGGTGTGGGCTGGTGCCTGATGGATGGAGTTTCTGTTTTGGTTACAGTGATCCAGAAGACTTGAGAAGGAGGTGTTAAAATGAGGTCTGAAACCTGCAATAATACTGGGAGCTGCTAAACAGTGCAGTATTCAGGGAAGGTGTCCTGGTTTAGGCTGGGTAGAGTTAATTTTCCTCCTAGTAGCTGGTGTGGTGCTGTGTTTTGGATTTAGGACAGAAAAATGCTGACAACACCCCGATGCTTTCACGGCTGCAGAGCAGCGTCCTCACTAAGTTAAGGACCTTACAGCTCCTTGCGCTGCCCTGCCAGGAGGAGGCCAGAGGTGCACCCGTGAGGGGTGCTGGGAGGGGACAGAGCCAGGACAGGTGACCCCAAGGGATGTCCTGTGCCACATGGGTCATGCTGAACAATGAACTGGGGGAGTTGGCTGGGGGGGCTGTTGCTGTTCAGGGTCTGGCTGAGCATTGGTCAGCAGGCAGTGAGCAATTGCACTGTGCATCACTTGCTTTGTGTATTCTTTTATCATTACTATTATTATTAACCTTCCTTTTCTGTCCTATTAAGCTGTCTTTATCTCAACCCACAAGTGTTACCTTTTTTCCAATTCTCTCCACCATTCCACTGCTGGGGCAGTGAGCAAACGGCTGTCTGGTGCTTAGACGCCTGCTGGGTTAAATCACGACAGACAGCAATAAATTGTGTGAGGTAACGACCAGATTTACACACGAGGAAAATGGTGAAGAAGAAAAACGTATTTAGGTTAAAAGCAAGCAGTGAGTTTCTGGACAGGTATGAACATAGATCCTGAACAAGGGAGAATGAGGTTGGGAACACTGTGTGAGAGCCTGCTATATGACCAATCTCTCTGCCTTGGAAACCTTCTAGAGGTGACATCAGGCTTAATTATGTGAACACTCCAAGGTGTTTTATGAAGAAGTTCCAGCACAATTTGTGAAATACTCCAGAAATCACTTCAGACATGAAGTGTCCCAAACTCTCGGTAGCCACGAGAAGAACGTGCCAGGCAGTGCTGAGTGTGTCACTCAGGTGAGCACATGGGGCTTGGCCTGCAGAGTACCTTAACTAAAAAAAGAGGACTCTGCAGACAAAGAAATGTGTAGAGAAGTCACAGTGAAAAACAGTAGGCTTGGTGGTCTGTGCCTTCACAGTATGCTTGGAAAATGAAATAGGGTGGATTTAAACCCCAGCGGTGCTAATGATGAATTCTTCTCACAGTCTGCTCTAATTTTTGCCTTCCAGTTTTATGTTGGACAGCATCTTGAGAAAGTGAACATATGAAGATCAACAGCCTTATGCCTTTACTAGTTGCTCAGAAGATATTCTCAGTCTTCTCAAGAGCAACAGCATATGGTATAAAAGAGCAATTCCAGAATGGCTCGAGAGTCACTGAAACCAAGCGAGGTGAGCAGAGGCACAGAAATTGCATGTAGCAGGCGGTGAGTAACTCAAGCTGTAAGAAGTCAGTGTGGTGACCAGAGGAGAGAGATTTGAGTTACAAGGGACAGGCAGAGATCTTTGCGGGACATCGGGTTTAGTGAGCATTCATTTTGGTGAGCCAGAGAATAGTAGTGTCTGCTAGCGTGCAGCTAAGAGTCAAGCAAATATGTGAAGCTTTTGGATGTGAAGATTCAGAGGTGGGAAACAGATTGTTAGGAGATAGTATAATAAGAATGATATTATCGCGTCGGAATAACCTTACAGTGGTAAATCAGTTTTTTGGAAGCTAGCAATATATTATATCTTGTTTCCAATTGCTTTACAGATGTTTTATTCTCAAAAAGCTGCTTATCAATTGATACTTGTTCATTTATTTATTGGCTTGAAATATTCTCCAGAGTTTTTCCTCCTTTTGGGTCTTATCTTTTTAGACAACGGATTTATGATTAGGACCTAAGCCATGCCTGACTCTTTCCCTACGTAAAAGCAGATCCAGTTTCTGTTTGAAGGTATTGAATTACTGATTTGGATAATTTTTACTCTTATCTTCTTCTGATCTTGTAACTGAAAGCTCTCAACGACAAGTGTTTTTTTTTTTTTTTTCTTAAGTACTAGTTACTGTATGATTCTTAATCATTATTACTAATTACATTGCTTTCAAGCATAGAATTTCTCAGCATCTCCATGCAGAGGTCAGTAGGAGGGTTGCAGCATGAATACTGGCTAAAGTGGAGTGCTTTTGTGGTTTCCATTTTCAAAGCATAAATTGAAGCTAAAGCAAAACTTATGTCTTTATTTTCTGGCAATACAGTTCCTTCACTGCCATTTCGCATGTGACAATGGTGGCCCCAAACCCTGAGGACTGTGAGCACACATCATGTCTTAGTGAGTCATCTTTTTATTTTATTTGTTTGCCTCTCTTACATTGTTTTGATGACCTGCATTTCTTTCAAGGGAAAAAATAAAAAACAAAACAGATGCTGTTACTGAACACAGTAGAGGCAGAAAATCACAGAGTAATGCCAAGGGAAGTTCTCAAAGCAGAGGGCAGGCATTCTTTGCATCTCTGAAAGATCAACTCTGTTACTTCTAAAGGGTTCTATCACCAGCTGCCTGCTGATAACGAGGTTATTCCAATGAGATAATGTTATGCTGTGAGTCACCTGCTCCCAAGAGGAGGGGAGATAGGAAGGGCATTGTCACACCAGCTCTCCTGTAGGCAAACCAGAAAATGAGAAGTCATGAAATTTGTCTTCCAGAGAAGCAGAAGGCAGAATACATACATATGTGTTGACTTACTGCAGAACAGTATTTTTGTCTATGGAAGAGGGCACATCTGGGGGACTTGTGGTGTCTGGTCGACACCTCACTGAGGGTATCATTTTCTCTCTTCTTTAAGGAGGCTGTAAAAGACAGCCATTTTTCCAGGGAAGATGAGGCTTCAGGCTTTATGTCCTTGTGTATGCTTTTTGCTGACGTGGTCTTTGTTTCCCACTGGTCTCAGACAAACCAGGCTTTACGTGCCCATGAAAGGGGACTACCGGTTGACTCAACAATCTCTCCCTAACTACCTGCTATGTTGTACTTTGAAAATGTTCTGCTGCTCTACTTGCAGTATCCTAGCAAGCTAACAGAGGGAGAAGATGAATAAGATTAATGTCACCCCTGGGAGAACCTCCCATTTCCTTAATTAGTACAAACATTAGGAGAACCAGCAGCAATTCTAGTTCTCTCAGATTCTGACGTTATGGGTACCAAAGGTGTCATCGCCGTTTCAGTGGCCTCGGGAGTCTGCTCCCCCCAACAGCTCCTTGCTTTGTTCCTGCCCACAGTCAGCTCTGCAGCATCTGCTCTTAGGGGACAGGTTGTAGGGCCGAACGAAAAGGCATGTTCTCCCCTCTCTCCCAGACAGACATTGGTAGAAGTTAACTGAAACTGAAGAATTCCACATGGATTGCCTCAAATTTCTTTCCCGCTCAGTTGTTCCCATTTCAGTTTCTTTTCACTGACAGTGTCAGAATCACTGTCAGTTCCCATCCCACCAGAAAAATAGTCTAAATGAAAATTAAGGTGGGTAAACAGGAAGGCTTTTAAATCTTTTTTTTTTTTTACAAGAAGATGGACACAAAAGGGCGCAAGTATATTTTTCACCTTAACATGTTGCTTGCAAGGTGAAATTGATTTGGCTGATTTTTTAAATATATTTTTAAATCTGCAAATCTGTTTTACAATGTAGGGTTTTTGTTTGTTTTAGAGTGGTCTGTGGTCCTGAGAGGGTTTTGGCGTGCTGCTGGAGAAAACACCAGCCACAGACTAACATGGTTGTCAAAGAACATAATTAGATACTAAGGGCATCGTTACAGCGATTTGGAAAATGCAACATGTGGAGCTCCCCTTACTTGAAGATCAGTTAGTAGTTGAATGTTTCTCTTACTGAAAAGTCAGGGAGGGAAGAATCCCACCCCTGCGTTACACGTGTCAGTGTGCATGGGGTTTGTTTGTTGGGTTTTAGTGAGAGTATTGCTATGGCTTAACTGAGACACTTGCTGCGGTACAACTCAGTGGAATGGACTTCGGAGCCTAATCTCTTCATGGAAAAAAACACAGGTGTTGTGGTCTTAGTGCCAAAGTGAGCTGCCTGAGGTGAGATACCTGGATATCTGTATGGTGCTATTACTCTTCTTAGATAAGAGTAAGTCATTCTATTTTTGATGGAGGACTGAATTTTTGAGAATGACAAGCTTTGAAAAAATGTTAGTTTGTATAGATTATTATTGTGAAGAACAAAACACTTTATGTAATCTAATGTTTTGTCATTTACAGGATTTTCATTTGGAACTCAAACTAAGCTTTTCATCCTTCTCTTTTTATTTTTATATGATGTAAGTTACCGTCCCTCATTTCAAATGAGACTGAATTTCAGGTGAACTGCCCTCCTTCTCTGCAGCTTGACTGCCTTCTTTTTTTTTAATGTAAAACCTTGAAAAATTCCAAAATCTACGATTTTTCTTAAGCAAATAAGAAGCTGTTTAGCTTTAACTGAATTTTGGTGATGTTTCAGAGTAAGTCTTGTGTGTTTTCCTTTATAGGCATAACTCCCAGGGATGTAACAATGAGCTTGTGAAATATGGATAGATTAAATGGTTTCACGTAGCTAAGAAGCTGGCAAGAAGACCTTAGGGTGGCTGTATTACATTTCTTATATGCTGACTTCCATTTTGGATCAGTAATTAAGGGGTCACATCACGCCTACACGCAAAACCAGACCATTACTTTATAAGTACTGGGGAGCTATCACACAAGTACTGGAAATCCTACAAAACTAGAATAACTGACTAGTACATCTCTAGGAGATTGAGCAAAGAACAAATGTTCAAAGCAAGCTGTCACTCGGTCTGTGTTCCTGTGAAGTACTCACACATCATTAGATGGGCTAATGCTACATTTGTTGAAGGCAAAGAAAAGTAAAATTAGAAATTGCTTAAAATGGCATTTTGGCCAACTTAAACATTTTCTTCTGAGGACTCAGCCTGTGTTTTACCATCCCATTTTACTTTGTCTGGAGTGAACTTAGTTGTAATGTCTCATGTTATAAGTAAAGCTCACTTGTTTCTGAAAAAGAAAAGCCTCTTGGGAACCAAGAGAATTTTTGAAATAATGTGACAGGGGTATGACTAATATGCGCTATTAAAATCTGATTTCTTTTTGGGGAAAAAGGTTCAGTGTGAATTGTAGAGTAAGTGCCTACATCTTAAAAGCCTGTAATAAGAAATTGAAGCAAAGTTTCATGTCATTCGAATGTGAAAGCTTGCAACTTTTATATTTTGTCTTCTGAAGACTGATCGCAAATAAATTTAAAATCTCACTTAAAATAGCAGAACAGTGCATGTGCCAGGAAGGCATATGGATGCCAGTTTGAAAATTATTAGAAAGAATCTGGAAAGAAATGACAGATAAGATTTGGGGAAAAAATGTATTGTCTCGCAGTGTTGAATGACGTATATGATACGTGACTAGCCTAAGCAAACCACTGAGAGGGCAAGGCACAGGAATGCACGTACACGTGCACCAAATTCCCATGTTTGGCATGTTTTTAAAAAAATGAAGACAAAAATGAGGGTTGAGCAAGAGTTTTACCAGTTACTGTTGAAAAAATGGCAGAAAGAGCAAGTAAAGGAAGAACCAAGGAAGTTCAGTAGAATTACCCAAACTGTTCACCCTCCCATATGCTGTGGAATCGTGATCGTCTGATCTTGCTGTTCACTTAGTACTGCTTGATTTCTTGGCATTGCTTAATAAAATAAGCATTCAGAGTTACAAAATGCAAACTAGCTGGTTACCAGTTTATTTTGCAGTACTGATCCGACTGTGCAAAATAGTAAGAACTTTCTCTGAGCAACCTGGACAACTCCCTCTCTGGGCCAAGGTGGGAGCAGAGTCCTGAGGTCCTGGTGCAGCCTGAAATATCTGTCCTGTGGTGCTAAATGGGTGCTTGCATCAATATCAGCATAGCATAGTTATGTTCAAGTACTCTGGAGGTGCTGAGCGAGGAAAACAGTGATAATGGCCTCCTAACCAGTCATGTTTTGTTTTGTTTTTTTTCCCCTCAAAGCATTGTTTCAGACAAATCCTGAACAGCATCACCATTTGTCTCTTCTCAAGGAAGAAGCAATATGCTGTAGTACAACCAGCACATACTGTGGCAGGCAGATGGATTTTGTGGTGTGTATTGGGCACAAAGTGCAAACTTGTAATGTTTTGCTCAGTCATCAGCATGCCAGAAGTTAAATTGTTTATATTTTCTTCTGGCTCAGTGCCTGCATTAGTGATAGTGTTTGCGTTAATTGGCATGAATAAAATCAAGTTAAATTTTCCAGGGTGAGATGGTTTTGCTTGCTACAGTGAGGTCAGTCCACCTGTGGCATTAGGACCCGCTTGTAGAGATATTCTCCACTGATAGCTGCCTTTGAAATCCTGAATGGGCCTTTCATTTTGAGACCTAAAACAAGATATTTATCTGAAACAAAGGCAATATAAAACATAATGCATTAGGATACTTCTTCTATTGTATCATCTCCTATTAGATGATGTTAAAATCCCACAGGAAATAATTTTGTCTGAAAATATCAGTAAAACTTATTTTTAAACTTCAGTCCATAGCACTTCTGTTTAACATTTTTGGTTCGGAAAAGCATTGTGGGTTATTGGTATTCAAGCAAGTGCACTGTGTGCCATCCTTGCTTTAAATTAATATCTGATAAAGTCTTGAGAAGTGGTTCTTAAAATGGACTTGTCTTGTGTATTAATTAGGATTTGCTCTCAACTGTTCTCTTAATGCTTCTGATGAAACAAATTCTTCCTCCAGGCCGGACCGGTGCCTTTTGTCCAGTTAACTAAAATACCATGCCTGCTATATATGAACAGTTATGCAGATAATTAATTTGTCAGTTCTTCAACCAAGCTAGGAAATTAAACATAAAACCATCTACAAAAGCTCTGCTGAAAGCTTTGAAACTGGTTTAGGGAAGCCACCAGATCAGATTCAGATCCTTTTGTTGATTGGTATTTTGCTGTCAAGCTTTATCTGGCTTCAGTGGGATCGTTTATGGAGCAGAATTACATTCCACAGCGTAGGAAGAGTGAGAGCAAAAATGTAATCTCAAGTGGAGCATTGGCATTTGCTAGCCCTACTGTATTCAGCAGGGATTTTAGTTTTGCTTTTCTTTTGTTTGGAGACCAGTGTAATATCAGTGTGCCTTCCTTCTCCCTTGCTAGTAGAGAACATAGCAGTCCGCAGCATGGGAGGCTTTGACTGGAAATATTTTTAAAAGCAAACACAAGGGGATGAAGTTGCTGTCCAAGAATGATATGCACTGTGCTAGCCAGAGCCGCAAATACTTCTGCATGGTGGGACTTGACCAAAGCTGATCTGGTCTTGCAGATTTATTACTCTGTCTCCGTAAGATGATGCTCTAAAAAAAGGCAAATGTTACATTATAATTTACTTTGCATTTCATCCTCTAAAAGCTTTAAGTACCGTAATTTATTATTGGTGTTTCAAGGGAGAAGATAGGACACTAATGTAGAAAAATAGCATGGAAATTTGAACTTTTATCTCTACAAAGGTAAAAACTACCACCACCAAAACAACAACGTGGCCCCAGTTCTACTTTGAAATGCTGACAAACTTTATTCTATTCATCAAATTTCTTTCATGGCAAATGCGTATGGCTTTTTTAACTGCTCAGCAAATAGGTTAAGTTTTCTAACCCAACTTTTTATCATCATTATGGTGGCATTAAAAACATGAGCTGAACCTGTCTGCAGATGGCTGTTCCAGTCCATTTGTCTTATGTTTGTGTTCATATCACCTCCTCCTCTTTCTAGCAATTGCTGTGTAAATACTGCCCTGTGCTATACCATAACCCTAATTTCTACTCCTAAAGGGTAAGAGTAAAATCTGTACAAACCATGTGTATCCTCAGTACAGAGTACAAAAGCAGTGTCTTAGGATAACACCCACATAACAAAATTGTATTATTCCTCCCATGTTTTCAGGGTGCAATACAGCCTTGGGGTTGCATGGGAGTCTGGAGGAGAAGTGAACAGTAGTCCCAAGATTGAGAAGAAAGTACCATAAACCAATTCACGTTACAAATTTGTGGAAATACTGCCTGTGGAAACTAGAGCTCATTCAAGGTGTTGCTATGCACTCAGGAATGACATTTGTTAACTGAAGATCAGATATCTACCTACCTGTTAGCTGAAAACCCTGCTTAACTGAGAGCAGCTTGGTAACTCCCTCCACCAAGACTAGCACCAGGCAGTACATTACATGAGCTTCCCTCCCCATTTTACATCTAATGCATAATGGAAGTGGTGTTTTTTTTACTAATGTTACTGTTCAGTGAATTGCAGAATGATGTGTGACCCGAATAAATACTGAAAGCGTATTAGCGTCTGAGAAATTTTCCCATTGCTGCAGAATGCATTTCAGAATACGTTAGGCAATTCAGAAGGGTAAAAGCAGTGAACTGGAATTGTCCCAGATTATAGGATGGGAAACATATTGTAGTTTACTCAGCCTCTTCTTTAATTTAAAGGCTAAACAAGTTTCAATGAATAATGACATCTTCATACATTTTAAATTGAAGTTGACTTTGTTAAATGTCAGCTATGACATATAAACCAATACTAAAAGCAGTAAAATAACCTGTGCAATTATGTGTGGTGATCTGGATGCACAAGATTAAAGAGAGCAGCAACAGGAATAGGTTCAGCATGGCAGACCATAATTTTTTTAAGTTAATGCCAAGAGAAAGATGGGGAATGGGCACTTTTGGAAAGAGGAACCTGTTTCTGGGACTAAAATTTAGATAATTAGGGAAGTAAAGTAGCGTCAGCTATCTCATCTGCTCTAGCCCTAACTAGGAATTTTGTTCAAGATGGGATATTTCTGACAGTGATTCAGTCCATGGTAAACTTAAAGCCTCATTTATACTATACCCAGTGAGCTTTTGTGCTGATACTTGTTTGGCTCTGGCACTTCCACCACAAGAAATGATTGCCTCTGTGTTCTAGAGATTGTGCAAGACATTTCCAATAAATTGACCTAAACCCTCTTCCTGGGGGTCTTTTAGCTCCAAATGGTCTTCAAAGCCCTTTCTCCCCATGCTTGCCTTTTTCATACGGAGAGACAGAATGTAAATGAAGATGGCACTAAACATTTCTCTTCTATTGCTTTACCTAATTATTTTTTCTTGTGCATCAAATTCAGTTTGTTAAAGCCCCTGATTTTCTGAATACTACTCAAAATAGCAGAAACTCTTTCCTCTAAAGGGATTTTTCTGCCTTGTGCAATTCTTAATGTTGTTTTTACCCATTGTCATAATGACTATTTTCGTATGGGTTTTATGGGTTTGAGATGCACAGTGAAAGCACAGCTGCTAATTTGTTCTGGCAATTTGACTGGAAATTGCCAGGTACTGAGCACTCCTAGACATTTTAATGGAAAGTTTCAGCTGGACTGTCTCAAGGGTGTGCTTATTTTGCTTAAACTGGTTCAGTCGTTGTTCATCATTTCAGAAACTCTTGGCCTGTTACTTTTTCAAGTGTAGATTTGGAAATGCTTCTCTCTCATTAGTATTTTTATTAATGAATACTTAGTAAATTGACAGATTTGGAGTTACAGTAAAATTATTTGCAATTACCGATATCTTTAGGAAGCAGGAAAACTAAGTTGAGATTTGTTTTGTTATCATTTACATTTCGGTGTATGTTTTTGTCTTGTAGTTCACTATGGGGAACAAACTGACTAGCTTGTTAATAACCACAAGGACGAGATCCTGTGAGCTCTCTTCTGCACTTGCTGTCAGAAAATTAACTGCTCTCGGTGCAAAGCTCTCTGAATCATCAGATTGTTTAGAAAGCCAATACGCAGCGTGAAACCCTGTCTGATCATGGTGGCCAGAAGTCATGCTATCACTTGGTGGTCAGGTCAGAAGGTTGAATTGTCCCACAACAAAGCTATTGCAGTTTCTCTTACGTGAAGTAGCACTTGTACTGTGAAGTTTATCCACCAGCCTGCTTAACCCTGGCCATGCGGTATCATCGTGGAGGCAGGGGATAATTGGGAGTCTGTGTACGGATGACTACCTCTACTAATCAAGGTTTTCGAGCAGGAAGTTTCTGTCAATTTAGGGATGAAGAGCAAATGTACAAGGTGCCTGATCTCCAAGAATATCTCCTGGCAGGGAGTAGCTGTCACAGTCACTTGCTGCTCTTGAGGACACGTGCAGCAGAGGGCTCGGTGTAAGGGTGCTGTGCTTCTGGCTCTGGCAAGGGAGCCTGTTAGTGACTGCAGCATCTTTTAAGCATTTAGCAACCAAATGAAAAGGCTGTTGTCAAATGTTTGCAGCACGGTGTTTGTCACAAAGAACATCTACATAACTATAAGGTGTTGTAAAGCGTACTGAGTTGTTTTAACACTTAAAGCGTTCTCTGTATTTCTGTATCTTTTAGGAGTATATGCATCAAGATAATGTATGTTGCAACTTTTGGTACCTTTAGGTATTTATGCCAAAAGGCATCCAACTCTGTGCATCCAGACTGCTGTGTTTGCATGCCACAGATTGGAGAGACAGGGAAACGGGCAAAGGGATTTCAGAACAGGAAACATTGGAACGAAGTAATCTGGAGTTAAGCAACTGACAGGCTGGGCAGCATGTTAATTCGTTTCCATGTCTGTGGGAGCTGTCTATGTCCATGTGAGACTCTCAGTTTAGGCCTCTGTCTGGAAAGCAGATCAGGGATGGGCTTGAACATGGCACAAGCATTAGACAGCAAGGGCAGCTGTCTCAGTGGAGTTCAAAGAACAACCCCCTGGCAGAGGCACTCTGCCTTGCGTAGGTCATGGTACACCACAGTTAGAAACCTGTGGTCCCAGTCAGAGCTTCATTAAACTTGTCAGTTGAATTTCTTGGGTGAAGTCTTGATGCCACTGAAATCAATAGCAAAACTTCCACTGACTTTTACTCAGAGCAAGTTTTCATCTCTTGTTTTTGGTTAAGTACAGAGAAACAGTAACTACAAAGGCCAAGGTTTTCAAAGCTACCAGAAAGATTTAAAGTGCCCTGAAAACATGAATTGTGGGTGTTCATTTCCCTTGGCAGTTCTTGCAGGCTGAGTTCTATGTTAATGGAAAACTCTGATGAAATATTAAAGACCCTCAGAGTCAAGACACATGAAATCCACTCTACGTGGATTGCTGAACTGGCCATTCAGCAAGGGCCAGCCTTCATCTTGCAGTGCACAAAGGTTCAATTCCAGGGCATGAGATTTTGTAGCATGCCTGTGAGTGGTATTTTCCTTTCAAAAGGAAAATTTGAGTTGCGGATTTACTAGTCTTAGACAAAAAATGTAAAGTAAAAATACATAAAAATACCCTTGGGGTTGCTGACACTGAGTTATGCTGCCACGGAATAGAGCTGAGTAGGTATACAAATCAACAATGTGGAATAATGAAGTTCTTTTTTCATATCTGCATACTTTTTGATCTTTGCAACAGAAAACCAAGTAACATTCTCAGCTAACGAAGTATCTATCAAATTATAACCGTGACACAACCTAGTTATACACTGGTCACATGAACATGCAGGTAGTAACTGCTGAAGAGAGCTTTTTTTTTTTTCCTCCCTCCATTATAATCGATGTATCAGTGTTAAAGGGTGGCACTTCTTTTGAAGCAACACAGCTTCTTTTGTTTGAATTTGGTGGGGATGTAGGATAAGACTGGCTTCCCCTGTGAACTGTAAGAAGTATGGCTGCTTGAGAGTATACAGCCCCTTAACACTGCCTATATTCTGTAGGTTGATAGGAATGGAATTTCACCAGTTAACAAAAAAAAATCACTCCCATCCTCAGCGAAAGCAGCAAGGGAGGAGAGGAATGTGACATCTTTGTCTGTTTCTACATCACAAGGTTAATAAAATGTTCTTGTCTTACTACAACAGAGAAAAGGCGAGATTTGAATGTTCTGTAAATCATCTAAGTCAATCCTTGTCCTGAGCTACTCTCGGAAATGTAGTTGTTTAGTAAGTTCTTTTTCCAAACAGACTTTTTTTGTTAAGGAGAGAGGAGTGGAAGATTCCCTACAGTCCCTAAGGGAGTTTGTGTGTGCTATTAAAACGCTAAAATAGCTTCATCTCTTAAATTTTCTTTCTGGAACAGAAGTGAACACCATGACCAATGTGGTCCACTATCATTCTTTGTCCTAGTCTTGAGGAATGTCCTCCAGCATGCGTCTGACTAGGACATAATTCTCCTGTCATGGTCTGGTTGCCTCATCTGTCAAGGTTATGGTATTTTTTTAGTCATTCATTTGCTGAATCAGAATCTGTTTTTTTTCCCCCCTTCCTCGTGCTTCTCTATTCCCAGTTTCAAAATCTGAACGAAGCAAATCATTTCTTCTCCCAGACTTCCAAGAGAATAAAATAAAAAGAGTACTGGAACTGGGAAAATTTACCTAAAACCCATTTTCATTCTGTTCTCTCATTTGTATCGGAGGATCTGTGCAGTTATTGAGTTTCAGACAGACTACCTATCCTTTTTATATTGCTCTTCAACGCAGAATAGCAGTGGTAAATCTATAGTTTCACATTCTTTGCCAGTTGATTAGGATCAAGAAGTTAAGCAGAATGTGTTTGTAAATCCGATCCGTGTCTTCGTACTGAGGGAGACAATATTCTCTACTTTTGTTCAGAAAAGAAAATTGAGAACTAATCGTATTTGAAGTACCTAAATGATAGATTTTTTGTGTGTGTGCTTGAATTGTATTTTTGTGTTTATTGTCCTAAGAATACAGTTCTCTTCAGTAAGTAATGCACGTTACCAATGAATAGAAATTTAGACATTACCTTGTTTCCTGACTAATCCAAGTAAATATTCCCACAGACACTAAGCAAACCTAAACGTTGTTGCCAAAAGTCCCCATGTACAGCAAATCTGTAGACCTGATCCAGGGGAAATAGGTATGTGTTATGACATTAAATAGGGATGGTTCTCTATTTACAAAACAAAAGTAACAGCAATCTGAACTAAGAAATCTCCTAGAAAGATTTTTGTTGGAAAATTTATGTAGTATTAAATTGAGATATTAAGAATTAGAAAAGCTGATAGAACTTGGAAATCTGAAGTATTGTTACTAAAAGTTCTTGTGCTTGCTGTCTTCTTTTAGGTTTTAAATGTTGCCAGCCTGGCAGAGTGGTAGACCAACTTCAGTCTCTGGAAGGGACCACACAGGTTTTGTTGATTCAGTCAGTAACACAGAAAGAAAATAACTACTTCCTACCTGTCTTGAGAATAAGTTTTGAAAAAAATCTAGTTAACATGGAGGCCAGCTACTGAACAAGGACATTTTATCCCTCCAATGAGGGAGGATTAAGGATAAGATAAGTACACAGAAGTACTGCCAATGCTTTACATGACTTTTTTTTGACCTGTTTTTATTTTTTCCCGTTGTTTTCAGGTATCAGTACCCTTAGACCTGCAATTTACAGAGCAAGAAAAGGACAGAATGAGTTAATAAGAGTGAAGGTTAAATTAACATAACTGGTCACTGAATGGAGCTACCTGAAAATTCACAACTGCCGGAGAACTTCGTGCTGTCAGAGGAAAAGGACAGACATTTCAACAGTCCATTTCTGGCTCTTGGTCTCACCTCTGGGTGAGTATTTCAGTGCATCATGGGACAGAAGACAGATAGGATAGAAGACAAATAATCCCGTTTAACCTACAAAACGTATGATGGTTTTGAAATACAGAGGTCTAGACCCACTTTTGCATTTCTTAACAGTGTTGAGATGATAAGATGATGTGTTACATCATTACATCATTAAGATGAGGTGCTACTGATAATTAAGTTCTTTTGATAGCAAAATAATTCTGTGATAAAGTTAATTTGTCATGCAGGCTGTCCTAGTAGCATTCAAAAAGAAAAGGAGGATGTCTTGAACTTCTACTGGAAGACTTGACATCACACTTAAAGATGATATGGGGAGTGATATCGGGTCTGTACATTGCTAACATGTTATTTATACATGCTATATGTTAACTTGCCAAACTAGAGAGTTTTGTCACGTGGAGAACCAGGCAGTGCAGAATGGATTGACACAGTCTCAGAAGATACAGGTCATGAGAGCAACAATTTGTTTTGACAGCAGTTGTGTTTCTACTACCAGAAAAGCTCTCTGCTTTTCTTAAATATTTCTGACATATTGCATGGCATTTATTTTTCTGCCAAATTAATTATGCAGCTTCCCTTTTCACCCTGCCATCAGTAGCATCATTTTACCCAGGGATGAGCCTGAGCCTGAAACTGGCCCGGGTGGGCTGGCTGGGCCCAGGCGAGCTGTGCCAGAACATCAGGCTGTCCCTGTGTGTCGTTCCCCAGGCCAGGGCAGTTCCTGCTCCCCACCGCAGATCTGAGCTGTGTTTTCTGTGCTGTGTGGCACTCACATTAGACTTACCTGGCAGATCTGCTTATGTAAAGATGGCAGGACAGACCTCTTTATAGTTTACACAGAATGGTTTAGGTCAGAAGGGACCTCTGGAGGCCATCTGGTCCAGCCCCCTCTCAAGTAGCAGGGAAAGAACATTTAATTCTTCATCACAGAGTGCCATCAAAGTCATAGGTGAGCTTTGTTTGGTGTCCAGTGTGTTCTCTCAAGAAGTATGAAGGCAGACTTTCAAAGCCATGGAAGCAGAACACTGCATGCCAAGTTATCTGTATTCTGATTAAGTTTTCAGTAGTGTTTTCTACTCATATCTGTCAATCCTACTTGGACTAGCTATAAGTAAAATACTCCAACATCCATACTTGCATGGAGACCTGACTGTGATTCTATTTGTGTGATGATAACCACAGCTAATGGCATTTCTCTAATGAGTTCACGAAATTCTGAGCGGACTATTATTATTTTGTTCTTGGAATTTTTTTTTTCTGCATATCTTCCCCTGAAATACAGTTTAACTTTTTGTTAGTCTGTCAAATAGACATTCTAAAGAGAAGATTGGGTGTTTTTTTCTGAGGCCAGCTGTTTTCTAAAAAGAAGAAAAAAAAGTTGTTTTTTTTATTGATTTAAACATGAGTTTGGGAGGAATTTGGATCTTTCTTTTCTAACTGTACAAAACTTCTGTTGAGTGCATGTCCCCATGATTTTTTTCAACAGCATGTACTGTGGTATGACAGAATACACAAGAATATAATAGAGTTAGACCTGAATGTAGCAATATTTTGTTGTCAGTTATGTTAGCTCAGAAGTGCCTCTAACATTGTTAAAAGTAATCCAAGACGGAATCTCTTTCTGCCTGTTAGTTGTCTCTTGCTGATGTTTATTACTTGATACTCATTTCTTCATGGAGGTAGATATTCAAGAAAAGAGTGATGTTCCCATCAAAACTATTTTCCTGTATACTAAATTAAAATAGCCTAAACAACAACAAAAAAATGGTTTTGCCAGATATTATAAAGTTTTTATTATGAATGTCTCTTTAACATATTTTAGATACTTAGAATGCTTTCAAAATTATTTGTAACCTTGCAAAGCCACTTTATGAGACAAACAGATAGGTTGGTTTGTTTGAACATCCAGCAGAGAAATTGGATTGCTGAATTACCATCAGTTATTATTCAGGTGGGTTTTTTCTCTAAAGGCTGCTGCAGTCAGGGATGTTCATCTGTGTAGCCCAGTGGAGACCACTTCCTACACACAAGAACATTTTTACCTAAGATGTTACATTGTGCTGCTCAGACTTCAGGTATCACCAAGGCACTGCATCTTTCCCACTGCCTTCCTGTGATACATGCTTATTTTTGGTATGCCTTCTGGAGTAATGTTCAGGGCTGTTTGAGCTGTACCAATTGGGCTGGGATTCAGGCCATGTCTTCTGGTCTGTGTTTGCCAGATGTAACCTGAGGTTTGGGAAAAGCCCATTTGTTTCTGGAACAATTACAAATCCCAAATGTACGGAGCTTTAATATGCTAATATTGTCACAATGATTTTTTTTAAACCTATGAAAGAAACAGATTGAAGGAAATCTTGTGCTTTAGTATCAAGATCTGCTGGAGGTGGAATCTATCAGTCTTATCTTTGTCTTGAAGTCCAGTAATTGTACTTTATCATAACATACTGTCTTCCAGTGATTAATTAGCTATGTAGTTCTGTCAGTTGGCAGCCTTGAATTGCATCACTGAGTTTTTATGAAACATTTTTATCACTGACTGAAATATTTGAGAAAAAAATAATGATTTAATGATTTTTGAGGCACATATTCTGAATGAAAAATAAATAAATAAAATAGCCCAACTTCTTTCAACATGCAGATCTGAAACACTATTAAAAAATCAAAGCCCTCCCTATCCTTTACGCTTTGCAATCTGTTCTTGTGTTCTTT
This sequence comes from Anser cygnoides, assembly GCF_040182565.1. NCBI lineage: Eukaryota > Metazoa > Chordata > Aves > Anseriformes > Anatidae > Anser > Anser cygnoides. The sequence goes on along the minus strand of NC_089879.1, from coordinate 26,951,951 downwards.
TAAGGTGAGATGTTCTCAAATATTTGTGCTAATGAGAGCTTTTCTATTGAGGCTGAAGTTTTGTATTAATCACACTAGTAAGTGGCATTCAGAAACATGAAATGAAATAGCTTCCAAACTTCTAAAACTACTCCAACGTCGTTTTTGAGTTTCATTTTAAAATATCTTTCTTGGATATTTGTTTTACAAAGAAATAATAGAAGATAATTAAGAAATAATAGAAATAAGAAATAATAATAATAAAAGCAATATATTTTCAGGGAGAATTTCTGTATAGAAGAAACATTGTTTGCTGTGTGGATGTATAATTAACGGAGAATTAAATTTACATCTATGATTTTTGTTACAGATATACTTGAGATTTGGAGTCAGTTTTAGAAACACTGTTTCCTCATAAACTATAAGCCTGTATTTTTTTTTTTTAGGAATGAGTAGTGTTAGGATATTTTTTTAAACCCTTCCCCAAATATACTCCCATTTATTATTGTTTCATTAGTCAATGAATGGGAAATTGCCTGAACAAATAGTGCATTGTTTTCTATGCTTTTAGATGAAAATAGACAGAAAACAATAATAATAAATAAATAACAGAATACATGTATGAAAGAACAATCTATCAGTGTGTGCTGAAGGAGAGGAGAGACATCTATCAGCCAGGAGGGCTCTGAGCTTATGAACTTTTGAAGTTGGGAGGGATGGAGGAAGCATCACTTTCCGTTTGTGGCACATCCTTTGCTTTTTGCTGATTAATTGCTATTGGCTGTTGCTGGAGAGAAGATGCTTTACTGAGCTGGTGTGTTTGGGTTTTACTTGGTGCAGTTGCTTTTTACAGCCATGGTAATGTCAGTGGTTTGTAAGATTGCAGAGAGATCAGACCCAGAGCAACCCTGTTAATCTAATCAAGATACTAGGCATATATTTTAAGGACGGTATTGTGCTTCTTCCACACCTGCTTCTCTGCTGCTCTGTTTCCACTGCCATCTGCATCGTCACTCATTTCTGAGTAAGAAGTAGGAAAGTGAAGGTATATTCAATTCATCAGTGAAAATGACAATTGGTACCTTCACTTTTCTATAGTGTGTCAAAGTGTGTTAACAAGATCTTTAGGTCTGCAGAATTTAGGGATCACAGAATAGCATAAAACCGGGATAAAACACTCTTGAGCAGAGTCTTTGGACGAATTTTCAATTCTCTGATTTAGAGAAAGAAGAAGAGCAGAAATGAGGAGTTTAATATGCTGACTGGACAGCAGTTGCAGTAACAGCAGGGGTGTGAGCAGGGGCAGTGCACCCCTCTACAGGGAGCCGTAGAGCAGGAAGCCTTCTTTTCATTAGTTCTGCTGTCTCCATTCTCAGCTTCTTACTGCTTCTAGTTAATGGGAGATATATCTGAAATACACAAGGGAAATAAAAAGAAGGACAATGATAGAAATAACAGACGGGTCTTGATAGTATTGGAGCACTGAAGTGTGAACACAGCAATGTTTCATTTACTGTGGTGTCTTGTAGTAAACACGTAAAGATAATACTGCTATTTTTTAAAATGGATAAATATAGAAAAAAGAACTTTCTATTGTTGAATGAAAGATAATGGGCAACAAGAAATTCTATATGCAATATTACCCTCACATTTTAACATCCTAGGTGATGGAGTGAGGAGCATGGTAACATCATTCTTTGCTTGTGAGGTACTTTGACCTTTAATAAAAACTTCTCATTTTGTAAGGAAACTATTTCCTGTATTTTTCAGTGATAAAGGTGCTCTTTTTTTTTTTTTTTGGAAGACTGAAGCTCAGAAGGAGCACAGTTAGCACTCTCCTTCTCACCACATCACAAATTTCTCATTAACAGCTACAGGTGCTTAGTGTGTGCAAGGAGCTCAAGGCAGACACCTAATTTAATGAGCTGCCCCATGCAGCTCATTGGGTGATGTAAATGATCATACCTCATTGACTTGAAAGGGGTATCAGCAGCAATGCGGGAGAGTGTTTGTGTCAGGGGGATCCTGGTTATAGATATGGCTACTGAGACAGAAAAAGGCTGAAAGAGGCGAGATGACCAATAGGTTAACAGTCAGTGGGTAATTTATTATCTGGTTTTATTTGTCTCTTATCCACTAATACCACCATTTATTATCAAGCATTGCTTTATAACATAACATCTTCCTACCTTCAGTTTAGCACCTTGTTAATTTTGCCTTCTCCTCATTATTGGCAAGTTAAAGAAACATCTTTTTTCTTCTAGTGTGTCAAGTGATGAGGTAATACACAATGAAAGCAGAACTCAGTACATTTGAACTACTTGATTTTGTTTATTTTTTTAGATTTCCAATAAAATATCATATGAGGAATGAAGTTCTGTTACCTCTAAACTATTTTCATCTGTGCTGCAACTGAAATCAATGTTTATGCGCATTGGCTCTCCATTGAACCCCTCCACCAGTTTTCTAATTTGTTTTGGGATGCATTGTATGGCTTTCACCGTTATTTGTTGACTCGTGACTCTTCTAAAATATGTAAGGGGCTGATTTTACAAGACCCTGAGAGCTCTTACTCTCTATCTCCAAATGTTACTATGGCACAGTGACGTGGACTTGGATCAGTAATTTAACCTATAGCTGCTTTTTCCTGGGCTCTTTTCCAAAATGACCTACTTTTCTGGATGTAACCAAATCCAGAGCTAGTCTGTAGATGTGTGTTTGCATTAATCTGGGGTCAGTATGCTTATAATTTGTGGTTAGACACAGTACAAGCATGTGTTGTCATTATCTCAAACCCAATGATCTTTTCAACCAGCATTTTGAGTTAGTTACTATTATCTATAAGTATTCAGAGTAATTCAAAAACATCTGAATGAGTATAGTTTGGGCACTCAAATTGCATTAACAATACCCTGCAGTGAGTTTGTACACTAGCCATATGTCTCTAATTAAGGTATCTTAGCATTTGTGTTTGCACACTGGAGGAAAAGAAATGCATACATCTTGGATGATAATTTCATCCCCCTCCCGATTGTGCCGCCATGTGCCGTAATTAAGGATATGCACATGTCCTAACTGTGCACTTCTACTTTTAATATCTGTGGGTTTCTTTTCAGTATGAGTTTAAATCCAACTTGTAATGTTTGAATTGGGGATAATTGTAACAGTTAGGTTAGGCACTTTATGGTGCACCGACAATGCTGTTCCAAGCCAGACTCTGTCATTAGCTGGCTTCTGCCTGTAAACTCTTTCGATCTGGCTTTGGTTAGAGTCAGATATATTAATAAAACTCAAGCAAGTTTTAGCATGTAATACTCCCAAATAATAGAAGTGTGTTTGTTTGTTTGTTTTTAATTTTGACTTTCCCAATCAGATTCATCAGTGTATTACTGCAAGATATTTATTTTGGAGACGTATATAAACTCTTGATCACATACTTTATTTAAAATGAGTGTATTAGATTTTGGGATGTCCAGAACAGTAATACAAATCTCACATTTTTAATACCCATTTCTCTGTTTTCTGTCTTCACATTCCTTTGTCTTTTTTCGGTTGTTCCATGTTTGCATAGTCCTTCATGCTCTGTGTTTGCTTCACACTAAGAGACGAGCCTTGCTGCCTGACTTCCCTGCAGCTTGTGTACCTCTTTTCCACAGCTATTCCATTTTCAGTGCCAGTCTTGTTTTCCCACCCTTACTTTTTTATTTTCTGTCTTCATTGATGAGATGTAACGGAACAACTAACTCTTGAAAATAAGTATATATAATAACTATATATAACTGTGCTTCTATTGTGAGGTTGCAACGCAGTCTATTTGCAGGGGTCTGTGCATAAAGAAGTCAGCTTTACAGATACTCATTTGTTCAAAATGGCCATTAAGTTTTATTTTGTGGTACCTGGCTGCTAGTAATTTGACACACTTTTAATAGAGTACCGTCTTTTTACTTCATAAGAAAGAGGGATGAGACGTGGTCTAACTAATAATGAAATGCAGCTTTGGTTTTCACACTTTTAAAAGTTCCGGTCATTGGGCCCTTTTTAAGGGTCTGTTCCGCTGCGTACCATGTAACAGCTGTATTTTATAGGCTGTATGGTTCTTAGCCCACTGGACTCTCAGTTTTGATGATCTTGAAATGTGGATTTACTGATGAGACACTTTCCTGACTGGCTGGTAGCTCTGGTCATTGGCTCCTGCTTAAGACATCTATGAATAAAGCAAACAATTTTCAAGTTTATTAAGTTGATATGTTAAAAGAGACTTCTCTGAAAGGATTTCACAGAACTGGGAAAGATTATACACTTCTACGGGGTAGCATTTAAAAAACATAACTTCAGAGTAACTTGCTCATGTTCTTTAGTTTTTTCCTTGCCTAATATTTTCACATGAATGGTGTGTTTACTATTGTACTAATGAAAATATGTTCTCTTCTTACGGAGCTTTGCGTTAAAGTTCCCCGCCTAGAGCTTCACAGTGTTACCTTAATATTCAATACTCCAATTTACTCAGAGGTTACTGCACAGAGTGCTGAAATAAAGATGCTTCTTAAGAAAATATGCAAATTGTTAGCGTATACTTCAAAATAATATTTGAAGGTATGATCCAAGGAGATCTTATCCATGTGAAACTGCTGGGGGAACTTAGGAAAGAAAAAACAATTGGTAATTTGCAGTAAATATTCAAATTATTGCTAGAACTAAATATAAAACTGTACGTTCAATGCTAAAACTAATTCTAAAAGGATAATAGACTTCTAAGTGTAGGTCAGAAAAAGCAGGTTAGTCACTAACCCTTATTTTCCATAACCCAGGCATTTTCTTACACATGCTTTTTTGTCTGAGCCGACATTCAGCCTTGTGTGGGGAGGAAGAGCTGGGGCCAAGCCCCCAGACTGGGCCAGACCCTGCATGACTCGCAGAGCGGCGGTGCTGGCTGCTTTCTCCTTGCAGGCTCAGGTGCAGTCACAGCACTGCTCTCAGCAGCCCTCAGCTGCAGGTGGCTGAGGGCTTGTGATGTGCGGGCTGTTTGCCATCTTCTCCTGCAGTTTAACAAGAGCTAAATCCAGACTTGAACTCCAACCCCAAGTCTGGCTCATGCTTGAAGATATGCTAGATCAAACCTTTGATTTTCTTACACCATTTTTCTTGGCTGTAGTATTTGAAGAAAGCAAGCTGTATTGTAGCAAAGCCCACACAAACTATGCTCTCACTTGAGCCCTGGCCTTGTACATTAGAAGAACAAACTAGAAGAGTTTGCCTCCCTCATAGTGTTTTGCTCACTTTTCTTCAAATTCAAGTTTTTCTTCCTGCAGAAGTGACAGAGGACCTCCTGAGTCAAAGTACTCGTGCAGCATTCTTCCAATTTAATTAGACAAATCTTCTATTTAAGCAGGCAAATGTATTACTGTAGTTTCTGTATTTTTCATCGCACAAAATATTCTGAAAGGTTAGAATGCCATTAGGGAACCAGTTTTCAAAGTATGGTTACTGTTGTTACTGGTGGTGAATTATTACTACTAAGAAAATTGATACCAGCATATAATTTTCCAGCGTGCAGGTATCTGGTTTATCCACTGTTTAAATAAAGACATGTCTTACTCTGAGTTAGCAATAGCAAGAAATGTCAGCTGATGTGTTTCAGAATCACAAAAGAAAATTGGATTCCTTTGAAACTGGGGGGCAACATGCCAGATATGTAACTACCTGTGAGGATTCAGGCGCTTTTCTTGCTTTTCCTCTGTTCCCCAGATGATTGCTGTGAGTCCATGAATGCCTTTCTCATGTTTATAACATGTATAACTCCCCTTGTTTGGACGAACTTGGTGCCATTGCACTCATGAAAAAGGTGATTGAGGATCACTGAGCAAGGGAAGCAATGTTGCAGTGCAGATGTGAAGGTGTTTGTTTGGTCCTAGTTCCTAAGACTGTTTCAGTTGTTTCCATTAGAGGGGGATATCAGATGAGATATTTGGAAGGATGTCTCAGAACTCCTTGTTTCTTCCTTCCTTGCTCTCCTGCCAGCATCTCCACAGCAGGATGTGGGCTGGGCTGCAAGAGGTGGCAGGGCTCCAGGGAAGGAGCCAAGCACCTCCTGAAGGCTGAGGTGTGTGAGCAGGTTGTGGGTTTATCCAAACTCCTTCAGTTTTAGTCTCCTTCCACCCATTACGTGAGTCCGTCCTGAGTGGGACGGGGCTGCAGCTGCCTGAAACACAGGAGGCTGGAGAGGGTGGGGGGGGGGGGGGCACAAAAGGGACCAATACGGGCTGAAACTGAACCTGCAACAGAGCCTGTGGCTGATACGAGCAGCAGGGAGGCCACTACCAGCGTTTTGTTAGACAGGGGCTGGTTTCTGGATTTCTGGGACTGGTAAAGCTGTCTGGGTGTATTTCATAGCAGTGGGGCTGTACGTGAAGGGATATTAAGCTGCTTTCAGAGCCCTTCACTGTCTGCTAGCTTTCTGCTGCAGAAGCATTGCTATGGAGATAAGAGAGCTCTCTACAGCAAAAGTGGTAGAAACTCCTATTTCTATCAGGCTTCCTACAGCCCCAAAAGAATAAAAAGGGCTTTATAAATGGGGAAGAGTCGATCCAGTTTGCGTGTTCTTCTCACAGTGACTGAAGTCACCCAGAATGAAAGTAGAAATTATCACGTGTTATGAAGGTGGTGATAATTTCAAAGTTGTGATGCAGCCTGCTCAAGACTAAATAATGCTGGTAACAGTTTTTTTGTTAGAACAACATTTAGTAATGCTTTCACTCATGCTGGGTGAAAATAAGAGAGCACTGCAATGCAGTCTTGCATCTGTTTTATCTTTTATTTTTTTTACTTGGATTATTCTGTGGGAAAAAGATATTTTTTTTCCTGAAATTATGATAAGAATGTTAATGAGAGGTTGATAAGGCTCTGCCACATGATAACTCCTAATTAGCTATGTCACCTCAGACAAAAACTGAAAACTGAAATTCTTTACTCAGCAAGAAACGCTCAGCATTCAACCACCAGTAATCAGCAAAAACTCCTAAACTGAAGAAAAAAGATTATTAGCACTTTAAAGGATTCACAGTGTGGCAGGCAATATAAAAAAGATAAATACGCTGTAACAGAAAAATGAATACTTCCTAAGAAAGCAATGAAACTGGGCTCATTCTGCAAACACATGTTAGTGGTACAGTCTTTACGTACCATAAAATGGTTTGCAGACTACACAAATATTTTACCTGTAATTCAATTTACTAGAATTTTGTTGACCCCATGTTAAACTTGGCATCCAAAAGGCTCCTGGTGATAAAACTCCTTGCACCAGTACCTGTTGAACAGCTGTCAAAATACATATTTCAGTACATTTGCAGAGTGCAGATAGAAAGCTTGGAAATATGACTGTGTGAGTCACCTGGGGAATCAGAACAAAATAAAAACCATTTCTTCTTCTGAACATTTCTATTAATTCCAAATAATGAATTCGTTTGTGGGATTGTAAAAATAAATAACTAAATCTGTAAATAGAACAAGACATGAAATTTGTTATAGAAAATAATCCAGCCTTTGGGAGTAAACTTGTGCAGTATCAGCCATATGATATTCTGCTGGCTCATTATCAACAGGAGAGAGCAATGTTAGCTGGAAAGAAAAGCCTGCAAGCTCATGTCAGGGCCCTGATTGCAATTAATTGCCCCAATGAGCCTCGTGGATTATCTATGTGTGGGGCTTGCCTGGCGGTTTGGAGTCACAGGTAATAATAAGCTGTTGCTGGTAGTGTGTGGGGAAAAAGTTTTGATATTGTCCTGTGAGACAATGCTCATGTAGGCTCCTTCAGTGCCACTGTCTCTTGATGCCACTGACTTAAAACGAGTATAAAAGTGATTACACTTAAACAGGGGGGTGTGGAGGTGGGCAGTGGAAAGCTTGTCTTACCCAGCTTTTGTCTGCTCCTTTGTTGGCTTTTTTTTCTTTCTTTTTTTTTTTTTTTTTTCTTCTGAGACTGATGAAAGGATGTTGAACTTTTCATTCTGTGACTGAGAATTTGCATGTCTTTGAGCTGGTTATTTCTATGGCTATTTATCCATAAAATTACAGTATAGTAATGCTCGAGATTCTGAATTATCATTGTGTAAGGCCATCAGTTATTTAGGATGGGGAATGTTGTCACATATCTAAGAACTATGCTGTTATAAATAACGAACCGGAGTAAGTGTGGTTATTTTTATTGTTTTATTCAGAGCAGTGAATAAACAGAAAAGGAGTAGGTAGCAGCAGGATGGGGAGAAAGGAGGAGCTGAGTATAGAGGAGATTGCTTTAATTAAAATCTGTGAGAACCTCTGATTTCTTTGACATTTTAAATTGCGTTGTGCTGCATTGTAATTCAATTTCGAAGGTGTTGAAGTAGCCCATTCTTGAGTATTGACTGATTATCTTTTGCTCCATATAAAAATTTTGAATAACAATTTATCTTATTGTAGGAAAAGTGAGTAGTGCAGCATAGCTCCTGCTTTGCAAAATTATTTTCAGTCAGTAATCAAGACAAAATCAGTAACTGAGAATGAGTGGAATAAAACTCTAATGGATGAAGTAGGTTAATGGAAATGCTGTTAAACCTTGCACCGAAAGTAATAGGCTCCTGTGAGTTGTTACGACACATCAGGAAGATGTTCAGCAATCCCTGATTACCTCTAACTTTTCTTGCTCTTGTAATTTGGATTTCTGCACCTAGAGAAGCCTGTGTGGTACTTTGGAAATCCAGTTCTGCTGGCATAGTTTTGAGCCCCATTTGCTTGCTTCAGGGAAACTTGTGTCGATTCTTTCCAGTATCACCTCAAATGTTTCATCCCAGCAGAAAACTGGACAATCATTCTTCTCTGTCTGTTGTAATAGCTTGGCCTGAGCTAGCAAATGGTATTTGGACTTGGGCTTCTCTCAGCCAACACTTGTCCCATGAGTCTGCCATTATGGCAGTCCCCAGGCTTGTCTGTTGGGGAGTTTGGTGGCAGGGTGGTGCCAGGCAGCTGGCAGTGGTGCAGGCGTCCTTTGGGACCAAGGGGAGCACCTTGGTGGGAAGGAGGAGCCCTAAGGAGTGTCTTGGGACATGAGTCTTGTCACACGGTTCTGGGAGAGCCATGTCACACCTCCAGGAACAAACTGAAGTGCTAACATCAGTATGCAATTTTCTGTATGTGCATATGGATAAAGAAACAAATTAGCTTAATGCAAAGATAGAAATGTAAGAGGAAGTGTCAGGAAAATGCATTATTTTGACAAAGCTGCTTTGCTGTCTTCATAATTGAAATTTTGGGCTCCAAAATCCGTATTTTTTTTACAAGAACTGATGACAGTTCTTTCACTTCAGAACTACTTACCCACCAGAGTTGAGGAAATTTTCCATTTCTGAAGCAGAAAAAATTAAAAAGCAAGCTGCTTTTCAGCTGCTAAGAGTTAAGATCAGGTGCGGAAGCATTATAAAAGCTACCTGTTCTCATCATCTGTCTTCCATTTGTGTTTTTCTTTCTGAATTTGACTTTCCTGCTGTGATTTCAAAGTTGTTTTTTTTCCTGCTTTGTTCCTCTTAGAAATGTTCACCCTCCTTTTACTTTCACCTTTCACACAAAAACGTTAAAATTTTCATTCATGTTAAGATTTCCCAGTATTTAAATGTTTTTTTTTTTTTTCAGCTGTATTATGGCTGTTGCTCCTTTATTGTGTATTTGTAGATTTTTCTGTATCTGATGTATTCAAATAAAATTATTTTACAGGTAGAACTGTTGCACTATAGTTGTGGTTAACTTAGGTTATTATGGAATACTGAATTAACAGGATCTGCAGTATCAAACATTTGAAATTCCTATTGTGCAATGTCTTAGGGAAATTTGTTTATCTAGAGCTAATCAGCTCCTTGATTTAATTATAAATGTGACTTTTAGCATATTTGGAATATTTTGTATGTTTTAGAAAATGCCAGAAAATCACATAGTGTTTTGAACATACTCACCTTAACAGATAATTCCCAGTCTATAAAGAAAAACAAATTGTTTCAAGCCTTAAAAAAAGCCCCGCAGTATGTAGCTGTGAAAACAATTTTAGATGCTTTCACCATTGATCATTTTCATATACAGAACAGCTTGAGGTGATGCAAAATGTTTAGTTTCATGAGGCTATTGTACTTGCAAAGTATGATCAATTTTTTGTCCCACATGGAATGAAAATGGATCCAATGCATACACAGTATCTGAAGCTGTGTTTTTTAAGCATTGAATAACAAAAAATATTCCTGAAGGTGTTTATAGAAGAATCTGTACCGTAGGAGTTCTGTAAAGACTGAAACACTTTAATTCTCCTGTAGTTTTCTTTTTGATAGACAGTGGTTGTATATTGTGCTTTTGAAAGGGCTATCTGTAGTGTTGCTCCATCGGGCACGTCATGTATTCTGACCTTTGATTCTCAAGGTGAATATTGAAATGCTCACATGGAAAAGGACCCCAAAAAGATCCTTTAATCTATTTCTGACCTTCAAGCTAACTCTTCGGTTGAAATAAATTAAAAAAACAAAGAGCAATAGGTTGTTCGGGATCTGTGATTCCTGCCTGTGCTGCTGCACCTCCTGTTGCTTCAAGGCAGGCGGGTGGAGGGACTTGAGTGTAAGGAGAGGGCTGCTGCGGGCGCCTGCAGGCGCCACCTGTAGGAAGGCGACTGGGTCCAGTGTGGGGAGATGGTCTTTCCAGGGGTGTAGTTCGCGTTGATGGAGAGCTTGTCTTATGGGGAAAGTCATAGCTGGCTAGTGTGCTGTGTTAATGCAAGCTAGGGTGAGACATCATGAGAAAATAAATATGTGGGTGTTCTGGCCTTGGAAGGAAATATATTTGCATCTTTTTTTTTCTTTTTCATGCGTGCACACCGGGGAGAGAAAAGGGACGGCTGGGAAGCGTTACACATGCAGGAACAGTGCTCTGGGCGCTGGCAGCCACGTGCATGGCACAGCTCAGGCGTGGGGCCCTTGGCGGGGAGCTGCAGGGATGGACCCCAAAGGGGGTGTGGGTGTGGGCTGGGTGGTGAGCACCTTGCCTGAGAATGCCAGCATCACGCCCCTCACCTTCTGGGAGCCGTGGATGTTGCAGGGTTGTGGTATCTCTCTCTTCTGGTATCACTCACAGGCCTAGTTTTAGAAGTGCAAATAGGGCTTGTTCAGGTGGCCCCTTGCTGTGCTGCCATCAGTCACTGTCTTAACTACCTTGTAGTCACTGATGTGTCCATCCAGCGTCTGCCAGCTCTGTGACTTCCCCGTACTTTGTTTCCAGGATAAAATCTCCCACCTGGAAAAAATCAATCATTTGTCCTGTATTTATGACCCTGCTGCTGTTCCTCCTCAGCCATCCCTATTACAACGCTTCGCTGTCACCTGCAGAAAGTACAAGCAGTCAGGGCTGTCAGCTGGTCCTCCGACATGTCCCTGCCCCAGAGCGGTGCCTGGCTGCGCTTCCAAGTAGGCTGCTTCCTGCCCAGTGTTAGGGCCTGCAGTTTCCTCCAAAACAGCTTCCTCAGGTACCTGCTCGCTGCACCCTGGTGCTGGCAGTTTACAGGGACACACTCCTGCCTCCCGGGCAGCATCGCATCTCTGCTGCGCTCTGTGGCTTCCAAGCCGCCTGGGCAAATTGTGTGGCTGTGCTCAAGTGTGCGACCTGCCAACTCCCTTACAATGTTCTTGAGCTCCTTCACATCCCCTCCGCCACTTTGGGTCTCAATATCTAGAAATTATTAGAACTGTGGTGTGCTCGCAATTGGTGACTTGAATTTTACAGGTAGATGGATCGCTTGCGTGCATCCAGAAATGATGACGTAGTTCCTGCCTCCAAATCTCTCCTTATGTTTGTTGTTCAACTTATTGATTCGTGCTCTTTTCTGTTCTCCCTTATTTTAACAAATGGGTAAGATTGTTTCTAAGAAGAGATCTAATCCAACACCTATTTGATTCAGGCTGTTATTTCAAGTTTCAGAAATGCTTCTCCACCTTGTTTGATCTCTGCTGGAAGTTTTGCTTAAGGCACAGGATGCAGGTATGGGGTCAAGGGGCAGGACACCTTGAAAAAGGTGAGATTTTTCAGAAATTCCAATTCTACCAGGTTAAAATGAGTTTCTGTCAGCCTAAGACCTCCAGTATTGAGATGCATTGATAAACTCTATAAACTCTGCTTAAATGAGCCTTTAAGTGTTTGAGATTCTTTTTTTTTTTTCTTCTTCCCTCTGGCTGTAGCTGTTCTCTAAGAACATATGCTTGTACTCTAGATACTTCTAAATTCAGCAGTTTTCCTTTATCTGAGCGACTTCAACTTTATTTGTATTTTCCTGTTTTGCTTTTATGAGTCACCGTATCCAATTCTCTCAAGCATTATCTTGGTCTTTTATCTCTCTGTTAAGTGCTAGGTGATGCCTTGTATGCGGGATGTCTTATTAAATTGAATTTGCTTGCTTTGTATTATACCACAGATCCTTTAGTCTTTGTAAATCTTATCCTAGGCAGGTCTGTCCTTCCTTCCATCACCTCGCTCCCCTATCTTTTTAATCCAGATGTCTGGGCTGAGAGGCATTGCTGTTACACAGCTATTGTAAGCTGAGATCAGACATCCTTGACTTTGTGGTATTTCCCCAGTGAACACACTTGTGCCTTCTTGTAGCTTTCATCAGAGATGCGTTACAGAGTGGAAAATTCTTGAGCTGAGGTGAGAGATAGTTGTGGGGGCAGCAGCAGCTCAGAGCGAAGTCATTTAAATGAAAAGAAATTAGGTCTTCCCAAGATGAATGAAGGGGCCAGAAAAGATGGGTAACTGTAAACCTCGGGGCTGGAAGGGGGCTGGGAAGAAATGGCCACTGCAGCCTTCCTGTGGCAGGCAGAGTTAGTAGGCAGGAGGTTTATTTATCGATAACGCACTTTCTTCAAGAAGTTAAGGTTGCTGACTTTTTTTTTTTTTTTTAGTTTTTCTTTGAGAACTAAACAAGACAGTCCAAATCCTTCTTCCTTTTTTAAGCCTTTCATTCTCAGCAGCATTAGACATAAGATGCCTTAAAATTTCTTCTGGGAGGTTTAAGAACTACTTGAGCTTGAAAATAAAAGAAACCCAATTTGATTTTCATGTTGAGTGTGTGGGACTAAAATATTCTTTATTTGGGAGAAGAGCAATTTTGCTATTGAGTTTATACAAGTATCAATTGCTGAAGAGGGAGGCTGCCCTGCCTAATGGTGATGGCCTTCAAAGGAAAGCAGCATCTTCCATTTAATTATGGATTAATATTTCTCGATCTCTTGTTTGTTACAATGTCCTACAAGGCAGTTGCAAAATCACTTTCTGTATTTTATCCCATAATTCACAAGCTTTTCATTTTATATTCAGAATACGTAATTGAGTTATAAAATAAGTATCAAAGCTCAATAAAAGTGCAGAAGGTCCAACTCCAGCCACCAGTGTAGAATATCCCAAGAAATAACAGAAGCAGACGTTACAATAACCACTTGGAAAAAAAGAAACAAACCTTGGGGTCTTACTCCAGTATTGTGGGGAGAGACTTTAAGCACTTTTTAAAAAAATGTTTAAAAATGTTTAGAGTTTGTTATTTTTTAAAACACCACTTTTTTTTTATATAGGCCTTTTTTTTTTTTGGTGGATGGGCTCTGATGTACTCAGAGTTGTTTAAGTTGTCCATCTAGTCTTCTCTTAAATTGGATGGACAGTAACATGAAGAAAGACCTTTTCTTGTGTGCAGGATCCCTGCTCCCTAGATCTCAACTCCATAATCTGTTTGCATTCCCATCTTCTGTGTCCCTTTTTGAAAAAAACTCTATTTCACTTGTTAAATTTTAAAACCACTTTTGAAACGGAAATCAATCCCTAACTTAATTTAAATCTCGAATTGCTTGCATATCAGAGCAGCCTGGTCTCCTTCAGGCACTTTATTATGAAGTACAAATTAGGGACGTGTGCTTTATAAAGAAAAACACGTGTGAATATACATTGAGATTTATGCATTTCAGAAGTTGAATTGCCTGCTGTCATGCTCCAGGGCACTGATGTACTTGTCTCTTGGTCATTGGCTTGTCAAGAATACAAGAAGGAGTTGGAAATGTAAACATCACTTGTATTAAGAAGGGAAAGCAAATCTATTGGGCATTTGTTGATCTTATTCTGCAAAGATCTTGACATAGTTGTACCTAGGAGATAGGTAGGTGTAGTTTTTCAAAGCAAAAAGTGTGGCCTCATGAAGTCCAGGCCATCCTTCAGCGGTTAAGACTTGGTGTCCAAAATCACAAGAGAGAGAGGAATTTTTGTGTGATGACAGTTGTATTGAGTTGTCCATCCTCCTTCTCTGAACTCATCATTTTTGTTTGGTAAACTTGTTCGCATGTCACAGGGAGGTAAACAGAGGCTAAAGGGTTTTAAGCTGCCGTGTGATGGGCATCATCTTGGGGATTTGGGCAGGGAGACAACTGCATAGCTTTCTTCAGCATGGGTTGAAAAACTGATGCTTGTGAATGTGTCTGTAACAGACTTGTGTTTTTGCAGAGGCTTTTGTAACACATTTAAGCATCATGTAAGTACTTCAATGGATGCTAAAAATCTGAATAACAAATACCTTTTTTTGGTAACAACTAATCTGTGTCTTGGTGCACTGCTCATACAAGTGAGTTATTATTCCATCTATATAATTTGATACAAGCTACTACATATTACTCCATCTCTACCCTCTAATTTATTTTATCTTTAAAAACACAGATTTAATTATAACAATTTTACTCTCAAGATTAAATATATACTTGCCCAGAGAATAAAAGATAATAGAATAAAAATCAGTTAAGCAAAATCTAAATTAAATTCAAGCTATATTGAAACTGAATGCGATTCAAATAATGATCACAGAGAAGAGAGGGTAAGTACTTGCTTATTGGGTTGGAGGAGAAATAAATACAATCAGTGACAGTCAAACAGGTTTCACATGTACAGTAAGATTTTTGCAAGATTAACATTTTCATTATTCTGTTACAAAGCAAATACATGAGATGAAGCTGCCTGCCTGAAGCAAAGCTGAGTCTTGTGTGGAGCAGTGAGAAATGGGTTCCTGCAGACCCGAGGGCAAATTTGGCCCTGACGCAGGGAGGTGCCACAGCTCTGCAGGGTCAGGGCCAGGGTGGGAGCGACTGGGCTCATCCTTAGGGTTGGATGTAGCAAAATCATGAGGGTGACAGTTCTGAATCAGCTCGGTCTTGAGAATGAGCAGGAGGGAAGCAGGAGCCCAGCAAAGGCTTTGCCTGAGGGGGCAGCCAGTTGCTCTACCTTTATGACAGACCCTACCCGTTAGCTTGAAGGGAAAAGCCTGATTTAGTAATTAATTGAATTAAGCTTCTCCCTGTCCTTGTAAACTGAAGGTCCTTAGAAGTTAAGCTTGACGTTACTTTTTTTCAGGTTTAATATAACATAGCTTTGCTGCAGTGTTTTCCAAGGGTGTGAAGAGTAGGTTCTTGGTGCTAACATGCCTTTTATTTAGCAGTGGCTGCAGTGCTCTCAAATAATGTTGTCCCCCATGCATGTAATGAGTACGTACAGCGATGGCACCTCAGAAAACTGGTGGCTTCTGGGAGTGGACTGGTCTCTTCAGGCAGAGATGGCACCTTTGTACCTAGGGCTCAAGGCATTTTTAATCTGTTTGATTCCTTACCAACCCCAGTTAAATGGGTTGCTGCAGTGCGGCAACCTGGGCAAGGAGTTCCCCAGGCCTGTCACTTCTGAGAAAGCTTTGTGTTGCCTTGATTTGACTCTACCATTGGATGAGTTCATTTCGTGTTTCTAATTTCTTATATATAGCGAGGCAGTTAAGAGTTACTCTGGATTCACCTTTCCATGTCACTCTAGACTTAACAGCCCAGATTATGCTGCTATTTCGGCATGATTCTTCTAGCTGTGAGAGCCTTACCTTGTTAATTGTTCCTTGCACAGAAGTACTTTTGATGACCCACTGTACCTTGCCACTTGCTTAATTACACAGTACACTATGCACAGTGTTTGAGAGGAGGGTTGAGCTGAGTGGTGACATTCTGATCTGTTTTGGTTTTTATTCCTTTTCTAACTAAAAAGAAGATTTTTTTTAATCATTCTTTCAACCAATAGTAAAAGCTGAACTGAAATTGGAGGCTTTCAAGTGTGGTTTATATACCCAGTTAGGTGACTTTTCTTTGCATTAAACTGAAGTATGAAGTGTGGGATAGGGAATTGCAGGTCTGTGATGCTTTTGTTACAAAAATGAGGCTGTATAATCATGCTTATTTTTGTTACAAACCCTAAACTTGCTGAAGGTCACCGTAGCACTCATTTCAGAGGGTAGAGTGTCACATCTCAAAATTCCTGTCCTTCAAGATGAGGTATTCATATTCTTTCAAGATGAGGGTTCATAGGTATTTATGATACCTTCTTTGTAAATATTTGGGGAATCTTCTTTGGAAACAGGGGATTGAAAGGAGTCCTTCCAAAACTGCTAAAATTGTATTCCAGACCACAGCTAGAGTTTGATAGCTATCTAAGTAGACGTGATTACTAGGGCTACATAACTGGGTAATTAGGATAGAAGCTGGTCTGCGCTAGAAAGGTAATGAGCTTCTTGTAAATAAGTACGCAGAAGTGTGGGAAAGGATGAAGCTTTCCTGAAGAGGGTTGTCTTTATTACGGGGAAGTTTCTACTATAACTTAAATTGCAAATGTCTGTTGTATGGGTTATTTGAGACAATGAAGGCAAACCAAAAAGCTGTCAGAGCCCAGAATGGCTTGAGAGGAGGTTTATCAAAAGTGGAAACCATCTTTGCAGGTAATTATCAGTTTATGAACCTGCTACTGTATTTCAGCTGTTATTGTGATGAGTGTCACTCGGTATAGCTTGGCTATAGCTCAGAATAGTCTAATGTAAATCTGCCAGAAATAGTCACCAAAACCAGAGAGTACATACGAAGGCACAAGTTTCCTTTCCACATTACTCTTTTGATTTCATCATAACCCTTTTGATATAATAGCTACAAGTGCAGTTCAATTTTACTGTACAGGCGCAATGTGATTTAAAAAAAATAAATTGTATTTTGTAACATCAAACCTAGAGTTCAACAACAACAACAAAACATTTCTTAAAAAAAAAAAAAATATATATATATATATATATATATATATATATACACACACAAAGCCTCACCAGTTACCTGAATATCTTGCTTTCTAGTAGTACCTCTTCCTATTATTAATTGTCATGGTTTGCAAAGATACCAGTGAGGAAAAATTCACACCCTTAATTCAGTCCTTCCTATCTGCTGGTTGCTGTTTTGGCTAATACATTAAAAATTTACTTTTGTATGATTCCTTTTAGGCTGCTATTTATTAATGGATTAAGAATGGTCTTTTGATGTGAGCAGCATGTATGCAGCAAACCATTTTGTTCAATTTAAATGAAAATGAATTAAATAAGTGCTGTTAGCCTAGTTCTTTGAAGATGTTTGCATTCAAATATTCGGTTTGAGGTATCGCTGTACTCTTTTTAATAACGTGCCCTGGAAACAAAACAAAGACATTTTGCGGCTTTTCTTTTACCTTTTGTGTGAGGCTTCTCCTCATCAAAGACAAAGCTCGCTGAGGGGTAGGTAGCGCTCGGTGAGCACAGCCACATGGCTCTGCTGTTTGAGCACAGGCTCTGCAGCTCTCTGCTGGGGGAACCTTGCTGCTCCTGGGGCTGGAGAGCGGCTCTGGCTCTGCGTGTATCTGCACTGTGCTGGCCAGGATGGATAATAGTATCCAAAAAATACTAATATAATACGAAAATACAAAAAATACGAAATAGTTGCCTTGCTGTCCCTGCTGGTAGGCAAGTCTCTGGGACAGTTATGAGGCAGGTGTTCCTGGAAGGAAATAAGGTGCTGAAAAGTCTGGAGAGACTTGCCTGAGACATCCTAGGTTCCCATCCGCTCCTTTGGTGGCAAGGGAGGATGGTGTTAGAGCTTGCCTGAAGTGTTGCCATCTATCTTGGAGGTCTCTGTCCCTGCAGGATGTGAAAGATGACGCCTGTAAGGTTTGGGGGAACTCTGTCTTATCTTCAACAACATATCTCGGGGATTTTCACAGCTTATTGCAAGAAAAGTATTGCGTCAGAGCACTAGTACTGTACCAGGCTTATTTGTCAGGTAGACTTTTATATAAACCCAGTAGGTCCAAATAAATAATGGTAGAAGAGCAATCATGATGTCCACACTGAGCCCAAAAACAACTGTCTGGCCTTCTGTAAGGGTCAGCATTTCCCCATGAGATTTAATGCACCTTGTAGTTCTTGCTAGGTAATCACAGTGACTGGGTGCATGACACAGAAATGAGAACAGACACAGCAACAGCGTGAGGAAAACCAGCTCAGTGGAGCTTGATTTAATCTAAAGTTTTCTATCAACAAGCCACATGGCATACTTGGCAGAGGCACTCGTAGTGCAATGAAAACTATCAAAAAACAGGTCAGTAGAAGTAGAACAATAAAAATCCATTTAGATTCCATATGAGTGGAAGCTTCCTTTTCAAAATGAAGTGCTGCATGCAAGATTTTGTTCACTGGCTTGAAGAAAGCATGAGAAGTCTATAGGAAGGACTGAGGGGAAGCTGTGCACGTGTGTTATAGTTGCTTCAACGCCTAAATTGCTCAGCCTGAGGAAAGCAGGGAGGCAGGGAGGAAAGGAAGACTTGTGTAATTCATTTCACTTGGTGCATGTATCTCCTGGCTACCTGGCATGCTGATTGTAACTCTTTTTGAAGGTGTTCATTATTCACAAAGAGCAAAAAGCGTTAATTATTTCTGTTTGGTATATTCAATGATAACCTGCCATCATATTTTTTTCCCTGTGTATTTCATAGTTTTTTTTTTTTCTCTAGGAAGTGGATCATCTCTAGTAAATATTTCTAGTAATGAAATCACAGATCATTAATTCCTTTCATTTTAAAAAAGGGCAGGTCCAAACGATATAGCTGATATCATTTTGTGGCCAAAAAAAAGTCATTCATTTTAGCTGTATAAAATTAGAGGTGAAAATAGTATGTTTGACCTGCCATTTAAAGAAAGAAATGATTGATTGCATTTAATCACTAAAGGAAATATCAGTGCTACAAGTGTGCAAAAGAAAACCAGCAAAAACCCAACCCTAAACCAGACCATTCAAAGTGAAAATACAGGAAAACTTGATTGATACATTGCTATTCTCACTGCAATGCTCCATCAATATAATCAAACCAAAAAATGAAGAGTTTAGATGGAAATGGTGTAATTGCCCATTAGAAATAAAAGGCAAGGGGTGTATAGCCAGTGACCAGCAGCTATGCAGCAGAAAATAGGAATAAAGAGGTTCTGATTGGGCTGACTACTTAAATGATTTTATCTTCATTCCTCCTTTGCCTTGCTGTTACAGAAAATTTTGATCTTTGTGGAAAGCTTCATTAAAAATGATTCATTTTTCCTTATCACAACTGCTTTCTGTATCCTCTGCTCCCAAGTAGAAAATTCATTCCATGTCTGTCCATCAGAAGCTGGTTATGGGTTGAAAGGCCTTGCTGAGCGTGGCTGAGTGCTTGACTTTCTGGGGGCCCGATGCTGGTACCCTTGAGGGATGGACTGGGGGCAGCTGGAGCAGCTGCAGCGGGATGAAACCCCTGATGATGGCATCTCCTTGCTTTCCAAGAGCAAAAGAGTCTGCATCCATCTCTGTGGGACTTGTACTTTGTGTGGATCTGCAGTCCTGGTCAGAACTGCAGCTTTCACCCAACAAGTAAGGCTATTGCATAGGTGATAGTTTGCCTTTAGCTGTCAGAACAGATACACGAGCACTTACACCAGCACTTCAAAGCTGCGATGAAAGAGCTCTATTTCCAGTTCAGACACGAGGCACGCGGGGTTCTTATATTTGCTCAGTATTCCCAATTCACCGTTAGGCTGTGGCTGCTCTGTGCAATCTGTTTTGATCTGCTCCCATCTGCTCCAATCTGATGTTTTTTTTCTGAAAAATGAAGCTGGCGGTGTGTGATTGTTGCAAAGGCAATCAATTACTGAAGCTGTAAAAGTGTTCTGCCTGGTAAAGACAGAGTGTGCTCTTACCAGGCTGCTGCATTGCTTCCACTCCTTAGCATTTTGCAGGTAAACTGCACAATGGGCTATTGGCGTCGACTTAAACTGGCAGTAATAGAGGCAGCTCCAGCAGCTCTGCCATTGTACATGAGGACAAATCAGCGGCTCCCTGCTGCATTTCATGTTCTGTGAGGGGACTTTGTTAGTAAGAACAGCTACTGGTGGTGTGTAACTGGCTGGAAAACTATATTTGGGGAATAGTTGCGAGCAGCCAACTGTGAAAGAAGAAGGATGTAGTGACTGGAGCTCCTCAGCAGTCTGTCCTGGTACTGCTGAGTGGGTTTTTTGTTTTTATTCACTAGCTTGTTTATTTTTTTAGTGGATGATTGAATGAAAGACTTGGGAGTATACTTACTAAGTTAGCATATAATACCAAACTGGGAGGGAAGAGAATTCCAACGGAACTGGACAAATTACAGAAAAGCTTTAAAGAGTGGCATGCAATTTTTCTGGTGTAGCAGATTCAGCATTTCAACAGGTGCAAGTGTAAGAACATCACCTACACATTCCAGAACAGCTCTTCAGAAAAGGATACTGGGAGTTACTATACTCTGTGCAATTGAACCTTAAATGTCAACAATGTCGAGCTGTTGTGAAAAATATTAACATTGTGCTAGGATGTATGAGGGAGAATATGTATTTGTATATTTTTTTCTGCAGGAAAAAAGGAGGAGTCATCCTCCATCTCTGCTTGCAATGCTGCCAGGTGCAGCTGGAGTGTTGCAGCTGGTTCAGGCTCTGGTCCTACAGCAGGTAGCAAGCCAGGCAGAGGTAGTGTGGTGGAAAACAAAGGGTAATCACAGGTGGAGGAGCAATGATCTTGGAGGGTTTGCAAGACCTGTGATTGCGTAGGCTTACAAAGGTAAAATTAAGGGGGAGGTAGGAGGTGACAACAACTTTCAGATGAAAGTACAGCATTTGCGGAGCAGAGGGAAGTGATTGGCTTCCCGTGTCTGGGGCCAAAAAGCAATGAGCTGGAGTTAATGCAGGGAAGATCTGGACAGACATAGGGAAAAACTTTCTACTGATAAACTACTACGTGAGAGTTGTTTTCTTTATTTTAAACAAACAATAAAGGCAAAACAAAACCCCTACAAGCTGGAAGGATCGCTTTTGGCTCTTGGATCATGCTGTGGGCAACTGGGCCATAAATCCTGAAGTAGGCCTGTAAATGTTATGGAGCTGTGTGACTTCTCTAACCACAACAAACTTCCCTAGCAGCTGATAGGTGACAAAGCACCTCAAAGGCATCGGGAGGGAAAGGACCTGCAGGTTACTGCATTAGGCTTCAAATCTAACTCTGGTGGATCCTGAACGTTTCCTTCTACTTGAGCTGTTGTTTAGATTCTCGCCAGGTCTATTTGACAATATGGCTAACCAGTACCGAATGATGTAAATGAATACTACTTTTGACTGTCTTTTAAATCTGCATATCAATGAAAGCTGTATTCCCTTGGATTAAAATCATATATAGTTACTGTGACATAGCACTTACAGCATATATTGTGTATGTGAATCTTAACTTATTAATGTCTAACTTTAGGCTTTGTTTAAAAAAAAAGGCAGTTGTTTTGGAAAGCTGCTTATATAAACGATTCTTTTAATGAAGCTGGACCAATGAGAAGCTAGGAGTGGAAAGCAATTAGATGACTCTGCTAAGCAGAGATGACAAAGATAAATCAAACTATTCTGATAAGAGCACTGATTAATTGTGCTACTTAGCTATAAACTTGTTGAAGTTTAGATGTTACTCTTGTAATCTTCTTTGGACAGGTGTCTTAACTTTTGAGATGTGATTAAATGCTACAGCATGCAGGCTGCTGCGTGAATCATAATCTTCAGACTAATGTGTGCCTAAATTAGTAATTTACTAAGTTATGAATATAGGAAATATTTTGCTGTAATTATGAAATAATTAATGCAAAGCTGTATTGGCAACTTCCACCCAGTAATTCATCCTTATTGCTTCAGTGACAGACCATCTCAGCCTGCCTCTGGGAAGGTTTGAAGAGTAGAGCCAGAATGACAAAAACCTGACTGTAAGGGGGTCCTGTGGATTGATGACTTTGCAAACAAACCCTTGGTAATTGAATAGGGGTGCATCTCTAGGAGCTGGGGGCATTTTTGTATAGGAAGAGGTGTATGTCGTGCTGAGGGCTCTGGAGGCTGCAGCGTGAGCAATTACCAATTCAAGGGAAGATGGAAACTTGGATATATCTGTGCTTTGAATGTTAGAGTGCCCAAAGTTCGATTCTAACCTGTGTCAGATAGGGCTGTGCATATACATCTTCTCAGATTTGCCTCCCCTGCTACACGATCAATGTCTACTGCTTAGTTTTGTAATTTCCATTAACCGCCTGCTAAGGATTAGACTGTGCTTCAGTTTTTAACTGGGCAAAACCTCAGATACTTGCTTTCTGTGTCTTTTACAGCTGTTCTGGAGATGGCGTTCCTTAGCAGGGTGAGCTACTGAAGGAAAAGATGGGAAGGGCAGGGTGTGTTGGAACTGGAAACAGAGCATCTGTCTGAGAGGGAATTAGGAGATCTCTGCATAATTTCAGACAGCGTCTTGGGGGTTGGTCTGCTCTGGGCAGCGGAGCCAGCCAGCCTGGGAGCAGTGAAAGCAGCCTGACGCATGCTGGTGGAGCTCTGCTGAGGGCTCAGCACAGCTGTACGTGCTGCTGCGCCCCAGCTGGAGCCAGGGCTACAGGGAGCTGCCCCAAACACTGCAGCGCTGTGCTCCTTGTGGAGAGCTTTGCTGTTTGGCTTTGCTTTTATTGCTGGGTTTCTGCTATGTCCACACGGTACGAGTCAGACTCTCACTTTAATAAAAAAAAGTAATGAGTTTTGGAGCATGGAGTCAGACCTTGATCAAGCAGAGGTCAGGACCGAGTCCTTCGTGCCCTCTCTTTGGACTCGCTTGCTTTCAAGGCACTTCACACACAGGCCCTCCCCTGGCCACGCAGCGCGCAGGTCGGTGCTGTGGTGCTGACCATCTCTCACTGCTGCTTTTTGCTCTGCCATTTGTCACTGGCTGTTTCTAATCCTTGTGCATGTGTGGGTCACGGAGGCTTTCTTGGTGTGATCGTGTCAGTGGAGCTCCCCAGCGGAGTTGCCCTGGGGAGGATTTTCTGCCGGTGCCGTTCTGCGCCACAGGCAGGGCTGCGATGCACTTTCTCGGCACGAGGTTAATAATGCTAACCTGACCCCCGTAAAAGCGCAGAAATGAAATAGCTCCAATTTCAAGAACCCAGTCTAGGAAGTGAGGGAGGAAATACTAACGAATATTGCCATCATTTTCCCTGACCTCAAGAATGGTACAAGCAGGATTGTTCTAGTGTTCCCAAATGTCCCCAAGTATGATGTAAAATCAATGAAAGGACAGACAAATTTGATTTAAAATAGTTGCTTATCTCATTCTTGGGAATAATTCTTAAATAGAGTCGCTTTGGGATCTGGCTTCATATTTATAGAGAATTAATAAGACGAAAAATAAGAACTTTTGAGAAGTGATTTTTTTCTTGTATGCTAAATTCATGGAAATAGTTAATGCTTTGCTTGGATGATTCCCAACCTCTTCGAGCCACGATTGGAAAAGTATTTTTTAAAAGTTAATAACTTGTGAAGTCTGAGTTTACAGATACAGTTTGAATCATGGTCTGTGTTTTTCTAAGATTTATCCTTTCTTCTCTGACAAGACCTTACGTACTTATTTCACATTCTTAATCCCTCTCAGCTTCCCATATTTGTGTTTTGATTTCATGTTTTTATGTACTGAATTCCTTTTGCAGCAGCTGCATTGAAGGTTTTTAAAGCCCTCTGCTCTATTTTTCAGAACTGCTTATCTTTCCCTTTTCCTCATTTATGTATTGAACTAGGCAGACTGGATTCTTCTCTGACTAAAAGAAAGATCCAGGACTTGGAAGGCACCAGATGGTGGCAGTGGTCTTTCACATCTAGCAATTCTGAATGATGCAGTGAAACATAACAAGTTTTATGCAAGTTACACTGCATACCGTCATGTTTTTGTTCCTAAGATGCATAGTTAGAATCAGCAAGGTGACATATTTGCGCACTTGCGGTCAGTGAGTACCTCGAGGTCAGGCTGAGATATATTTCTAAGGGAGTAGAAAGGATAAACACTGGCAATATGTGAAAATCACTGATACCTTTATTTTCTGTGTTTGTATCATGCTGTTACATTTCATTACATTTCAGTTTGAAATGTGGGGTAGTTTGGATGCCAGCTGAGCTGTTCCAGTGTGTACTGGTTGAGGCTATCCCCATGGTTCTTCATCAGATGTGTGCCTTTTATTCTGTCTTAGCTGAACCTTGCATTTACAATAGTGTGTAGTTTTTAATTGCTGCCTTTTTTTTCTCCAAATGTAGCAGACATTAGGTCTATAGTGACCCTATATAGTTACTTGCTTTATATTCCTGAAGTATATGCTTGGGTATTTTCAAAGTATGCTTAACAGTATGACACTTTTCTGCTTTAAGGAGGAATAGCCAGCAAAATCTGTATTTGAAAGAGAATGAAGTCTTGAATTCCATGTGAAATGCTTTGTTAGTGAAATATTTAAGATAGAAAAATGCATTTCTTGCCCCTGGGGATTAATCCTGCAGCCTGTGCTGTGATTCTCTCCTGGCTGGGCACCAACAGTGCAAGGACGACAGAGTGCGTTTGGATATGAAGGTGATGGGTGTGAAATGGAAATGTAGGTCAAGGCTGATGCTGGGTATTATAGCGGTAATTATGAACAACAAACACACAAGTAGTAAATGCTTTAGTATTACAGCACTGACTGTGAAAATGAGTCGATCTATCAACATCACCTGCTAGAGTCCTGAGGCTCCTCCAGCAGCTGTAACATATGCCCTAACCAGTGACAGGGAAAACAGGACAGCAGAAAGTTAGGTGGCCATCTCCACTGCCCACTTTATCTTTACAGCAAACCTTTCTGCTGGGAAATGCCAGCAGTACGAAAAAGGCAGGGCACAGGGTGCGCAGACTTGGATTTCATCAGCAAAGGGAAGTGGGCTCTGAACCCTAAGGTTTGTTTCTCAGTGATTCTATCAGCACACTGAGTCTCCAGGCAGCTGAAACCCTGATGACAAAGCAAAGGCAAGGCAAATTGGAGATATTTGGACACTGTGCCCTGTCTGTATTCAGATGAAGTTAGCTGCCTTCCAGAGCTACATGTGAACATAGCTTCAGGATTTGTTTTCTATCTACATATTAAGTTAGGAATAAAGTGAATGTTTTAATGTCAACATAGTCTCTACACTGTAGTACATTCCCTGGTTGCTGAAAGAGCTAAATGTGTGTGTGTGGGGGGGGGTGAAATGAAATTGCCTGGGCTGTAGTGAAAAAGCAGAAAATGAAAATAAGTATGCCTCGATGAAGAGGGTGATGATATAGGGAAGAAAATCTGCAGTTACTTATGTGACTAAGGATAATGGTTTAACTAGAGTATTAAATGTATATACGCATATATGTTTTCCTATGTACTATCCTATCCGTATCTTGCCTGTACTCTTGTATAGGTATGAAGTTTACACTCCCTAAGGAAGAAAGGAAGGGGGAGAGAGGAAAACAGCTTGCATGTAGCTTGCAGTCCTTCTTCCTGTATCTGTGGGAATTTAGGCTTCCTACCTGTATGCAAGGTTCAGTCCACATTTGGTCTCTAATAGCTACAGTGCTGTAGTTCAGTTCTGCAGCATACCTTTGGCCCTCACTCTGAAACCAGTTAGAGATCTGTCACTGAATTTCTGGGCTGAGATTTTTGCCTTTCTGTAAATCAAGCTGCTTATTTTTGTAGCCTAAATAGTCTGGAATAGTATTATTCCCCTTTGTCCCATAAGACAAATTTTTTACGTATGTATTGATTACAGGAAAAAGCAGGAAAAACTAAATTGAGATGACTCTTGGGGATGTTATCCTCATGTTGGAAGGTGTGCTGCTGAATGCACGTAGGAGCAGGTCAGTGATTTCTTTATTGCACTTGAATGCGTTTTGAAGTTGCAATGTGAAGAAAGTATAGACCATGGATCAAAATGGAGCTTGAAAGTTGCAATGTGAAAGCAGAGGATGTCTGCTTAAGCAGTGTTTACTTTTCAACTGATAGAATCTAATAGCAGCTATTATACGTCTTCTGCTTTCTTAGCAGCACCTGGCATTCTGTAGAGTCAGGCCGTTATCAAGCATTTGAAAAACATTTTTTCCATTTTTACCATATTCTAAAAAGTTATTCTCCTTTTGTCCCTTAACGTGACCTCAACTGTGAGCAGTATAGAGGAAAAAATAGTCACTCTTTTGCTGGCAACATTATATGGCCTGTTTACAAGCTGGGATCCTGACAAATAGCATAGGTTGCAATATAAATAATACTAATATTGTATTGAACTGTTTGGCCTGAAACAAGATTTAAAGGCTTATAATTTTTGAGGGTTTATATATTTTTTTTCTTGCAGAGAAGTGGAGTCCTTGTAAGCTGACAGGTGCTAGGAGCTGCTCTTCAGATTTAAGTTAAAGAGCTTGTATATTTGGAGATTTGTAGAAATAAGATCTTTAGTTACTGTCTTCCGTCTTAGTTCAAAGGTCATTAAACTGTTTAATCAATGTGCAGCCATTGCACCTTATTATTGTTCTTAAGTTAAGTGGGGTATACAGTGATCAAAGTGAGCATAAATGAGAACAAGGAGCTTGCATTGTGATTTTTTTTTTTTAAAGAAAATTTATATTTATTGCCTTCATTCCGTATGGAATGTGGGAACCTTTAATTTTGTTTTTTAATCAACCTCCCAGAAAAGAGATTGCATGGAGCATCTGGCCCACTGCTCATACAAGAAAAACAAAAAAATCTGAACCCAGAGTTGCCATTGAAATATTTTCCACTTCTCCTAGTTTTATAATACTTCTGCCAGAAGAACACACAAGAGAGCAGTCACCAGAAAGATGTATTGGATGCATAGGCACAAAGACAGGAGTGTGCATTTGGAATATACTTTACACATTAGGTGTGATGGACTGGCATGGTAATCCTAATTTCCCATTTTAAATTATGAAAGTAAGTGCATGAGATAAGTCAGCCAAAAGTGGTCTAGACTGATCTGCTGTCTAACATGGGAGTGGTGGCTGAGCAACGTCCTAGTGTGCTGACCTGTGCAAGGATGTGTGCATCACTGGGAAAGGTAGTGTAAAATCACATGCTGAGATTTTTACTGTGCTGGAGGTCACTTTTGTAGGTGAGATGCAAGTTTGACTCCTAGGTTGAAGGGAAAAGGTAAATAGTTGGAGAGGAAAGTAAAGTGTTAAGATTTTTTTTTAAGCCCTCTTTCATTGGGAGGGGAAAGAGCCAAAGGTGGTGGTAAGGAAAAGAGTAACAGTAAGACAGTAATTACAAGGGAGATCAGGGGAGATGGGTGGGAGAAAATGCAATATGAAAAATTCATATAAAAACTTCAGCTGTGACACCTGAGATGAAGCATATATATATGCTTATAAAAGGAGAAGAGGGGATGAAAACAGGCAAAAGAGATGGGGGAAATCATGTTATGTTATATCTGGTTCACACTAGGGAGGAGTAAGTGAAGTCATGAGTATTGAAAATGGTACAAGTGGAAGAGTGGATCAAAGGTAATGAAAAAGCTGGTGGAACAGTGAAAACTAAATGGAAAAAAGAACAACTTTGTGTACCGATTTGCTATCCCAGGAAGAAGGGCTTGGATCAAGGGAAATGTGTGACACAAGCTCCAGTTTGAACAGCAATGACAGATTTTACAAAAAATTGCCTAACTTTGTGCACAACAAATGCTGCTCACAGACGTAGCATGGCAAGTAGGATAACAGTGAGTTAATCTAGGAAATGGCTTACATGTCTGTGTACAGATGAAAGGATACTGAAGTCCTACCACATGAGTGTTGCCAGCGTGATGTACTGAAGTGGTAACTTGCGTGACTGCAACATTAATAGTTAGGCGGTACACATGAGCCTTGTCACAACAGCAAGATCTTAAAAATCAAACCATGAAGACCGCTTTGATGCACCTTCTTACGAACAGCTAGGAGAATAATCCAATATACAGGAAGCAGGACATGTAATAATCTAGCTGTGTGATGGGAACGGGAAAACAGAGTTGAGCACAGCATCTCTAGTAAAGCTTTGTCATTTCCCTGCTGAGTGTTTTCGGTGCCAGAGGTGCAGGGAGCAGCTGGACTGGGGAGTCCATCTAGATGAGCTTCTCACCAAAGGGTGGAACTGGCTGAGAATGTGGAAGTGGAAGTTAGCCTGGCATGTGACTGTAAAATGACAGAATTTATCTTTTCGAAAAGATGGGGAGAGAACAGCAACATTTTAAAAAACAAACACCCACCCAACCCAATCATACTCCCTCCTAACCCAAGCCAATAAAGCAGGCTTCAGTAAACAATTTGTGTATGGTTTTTGAGGTATAAAAGAAAAAGGAGCTCAAAAAAAGCTCTTCAAAGAAACTACTACTGGTAAAATCTAAGTGATGCAGAAGAAAGATGAGATGTTAGTAGATCAATCTGACAAGATAATGAGCGCTCTGCTGCTTTGAAATGTGTGAAGGAACTGAGCGTATAGGATGAAAACAAGGTCAGCTCACTAACAGTGGTAAAATATTAGTGCAATTACTTAAGGATAAAAGTAGAAAGACCAAGACATGAAATTAAACATAAATGGGCAAAAAGTTTGAAAATATATATAAATAAATTCCAAAACTACATTGTCAATAAGGGGGCATCCAAGAAAGTATTGGTTTGCTACTTGGAAGTGAAGGAAAGCCAGTGATGACAGTGTAAAAGCTGTTGTTTTTTTTTTTCTTTTAAAAAAGAAAATCAAAGGCAAGCTACATGTGTTAACTTTGCTAAATCTGGTGCAGTAACAAGGAGCTAAGATTGCAAGTTAAAATATTCTGGTTTTGGGCTTTTTCCCAAAACAGCTAGGTCTAATGAACTTCATCCTAGGAAGCTCTTAATTAAGGAATGAATTGGAGGGGACTCAGCAGTTACTTTCGAGAAGCTGTGGTGGTCAGGTGTGGTGCAGGGGAAAGCAAGCATAATGCTGTACTTTCAAAAGCACCAAAAGAAACTAGAGCATCACTTACCAGTATGCTTAACCTGGATTTTTTTTCTGGAAGAATCGATCTGTTTGTCAGCACTGATAAAATAGGGTGAGGAGTAGTAGCCCACACTGGTTTGACACAATTTGTTCTTGGTAAATTCATCTGACTTCCTACAAAGCTGAATGGTTTCTATCACATAGCATTTGTTTACAAGCAAATTCTGTATTTTTGAAAATAATATGGAGTAAGAAGATGATAAAAGGGGAGTCAAAACAGGCCATGGTTTAGTCTCTTGAAAAGAAAACATTTATGAACCTGCTTAGCTTTAAACAAACCCCCCTAGCAAATGAATGTTTTGAAGCGGTCTCTGCTTAAAAACAGATCACACAGTAATTCTGTCGTCAGAGTAGTCTCATTACTTTTTTTTTTTTGAGAACAAACCAATTTGCAGATAAAAGGATTCCTAAAATAAGATCATCTTCTACTTTCTTCCTTCTAGTAGGATGCTAGTTTTATTTTCTGTGGGGTGCTGTGGTTCCATTTGCTGTCTTAGCTACCCGTAATATGTCCAGTATATGTTGTCCATTATTCAAAATTTTATTCAAAGGAAAGGCATGTAATGTTTACAAATTGAGCTTATCACACATCCTTTACAAATAGTTGCATGTATGGTGACTCATGTAGGTGAGTTTTGGGAATGGTAAGTTTTGCATCAAGTTGTAACTATGTGGATACAGAGGCCAGCATTTGTACAGAGTTACTGACTGGCTGCACACTCTGTGATGCACTGGATTATTCCAAGGAAGAGGGCAGCAGTAAAAATTCCAGTTTTAATGCCCACGATCTGAACAGATCTCAGCTCTTTCATTTTCGCTAATAAATGCTTGTTTCTCCATATAGGCATGCTTCATTACTTTAGGAATAGTTTAAAAATGGAAAGGAAGTCCATGCACTGTTGTGACTAAGAGGGACAGAAAATGCTAAAAGGTTGAGAAAGAGGGAGGGGAGAGCATTTCTACCTCTTTTACTAGCGACAGATATCACTGCTAATATTAACACTGTGGGCACTGTCACCTGAAACTCACCCCTGGGATGTCAGGGCGATGGGCACGCTGCTTCCTGAGGGGAGCTGCTGTGGCAGTGGCTTTCCTCGCTGAGTCCCCTTCTGGCTGTCCAGCTGATCCTCTGCTCCAAGAGCTGCTGCTGGCAGAGCCAGCCGAGTTCCTTCTTGGGAGAGAAATTCTCCCTCACCTCGACAGCAGCCACCAGGGCAAGGCTGAGAGATGGCTGAGTTGTCTCTTGCCCTGCTAGAGTGTCCTTAGCTAATGATAACAAGTCTAATTGGAAGCAAATTTATCCTTTATTTCATGTGCCAATGGACTTTTGGCTTTGTTTATTCTCTGCAGACTTGACGTTGCGCTGAGGGTAGTGGGCACAACAGCGTTGGTCTTCTTCAGCATGATGTGTGTCAGTGCTTTAGCTGGATTTTTTGGTGAAGCTGTCACAGCAGGTCAAGAACTTCCACCCTGCTGGACACAGTGGAGCCCCGCATGAACTTTGGATGTCTCCTGTGGGTAGTAAACACTGAGTCGGGTACAGAAGAAAAGGTGTTGCAAAGGGGTGACCGCCAGAGGGCTTTGCCCCAGCAGTGGGGTTTGGAAGGGAAGCTGGCATTTAGGACAACTGCTCTGGAAACTGCAGAAACCATTTGAGGGTCTTGTCCATGCGACGGTGTGACTTACTGGTTTCTAGTCTGTTCAAATTTATTCTGTCTGTGCCTTCTTTTAACGCTTCTTCACTCTAGACCTTTCACTCAAATCCAAGCAGTTAATTTTTTTTTTGGTTTTTAGTTTCCGGGTGGGAAGCTTGAGTTGAAGTTGAACCTATCTATCCTTCCACCATCTATAACGGTTGGCGGATGGGTTTTGCTGTCTGCCAGAAGTGACCACCCTACGTCTATTTGTTTTAGAATAGTTGATGCAATGTTAAGATTCTAAAAAAACACATCCAAAAAAATATCATATGAAAATCAATAGTTCTTTTCTGTATCATCTTGTTTATGAGCTAGATGTAGAAAGAGGGTCCACTGGAGCAGGGCTAAGATCAATAACTTTGTGAATTTTAATTAGACCATCTTTTAGTACTAGCTGAGTGCTGCCTGCTTTTAACCCTGTAAGAGGAGAATACAAGATCTTTTGGCAGCCTGTGACCTTTTCACCATCCAGTCCCATTAGGACCACTTGTGGACTATCTTAGAGTGGAAAGAAGGGAATTGAAGAGGAACTTGATTTTAACTACTGACATATAATTTCATTTACAATAATTTTTCTACCCCTTTGGTTTCTTATTTAAGCTTGGTTAGTATATTCCTTTTTACTGCCATTTTATCATCCTGCTTTGCCCTCATTTCCAGTCTAAGCAAATTTTCCTACAGTGCTTTTCCCCTGCCTTGTACATTGTTGGTGTCGCCTTACTTTACAATATAATTCTTGTGTGTGCAGCAGGTTAATAAAACCACCAAGGACTATATGGAATATGGAGACAATCATAAAAAATATATCCGTATCTCCTTGTAAATAACCAGCCTTCCCTTTTTTCACTTTCGTTTATGTTTCTCTTACTCTGTGATTACAACCTGCAGTGGCCAAAATGAATTAATTTAAGATTCCCTTTTCAGCTTATCCATATCAAAAAGCTCTTCTGAAATGCTCTTAAAAACATTCCCATGTCCTTTTTGCTTCATACTCTATAAATCTCCTGAGCCAGATAAGTCTTTCTCATCCAGAAGTCTTATTGGGATCTCTGCTACTGTGGTTTCCCCTTTGCAGTTTCAGTCTCTCAAGTACAATGTAACCTAATTTGTATATTGCCCTTTATTTTTCCTGAATTTTCTTGGTCAAGCAATTGTGTCTGTTGACAGCATGTGGGTGTTAATGGGAGATGCTTTACATCATATACATCTTCTGTAGGATGGCTTCTGCTAAACCCCCACATTTACAGTGCTTAGATTTTTATCATCTGTGAACTGGTAGCAGAGGGTATGTCTACTCTTTCCTCTGTCTGCACACCTGCGGCCAGATCTAATCCGAGGTGACTGTTCTCCAGAAGGTACTGCGAGAGGAGCAACATGGAGTTACCTGCCCTGTACGTATCCTGCAGCTTTCCACTGAAGAGATTTTACCCACTGATACCATTTTTATGAACGGACTCCAGGCCAGTGCCAGGTTGTGTTTTTACAGTTTCTGCTAAATAACAGTTTGCTGCTGCTTTAAGGATTTTTGGTTGGGGGGTAGTGGTGGGATTTATCAGAGTGTGATTTTTCACTTTGTTTTACAGTGTAAGTAGGTAGATGATGTTGTTCCTGCTGTTTGTGGTAACTTTTTAAAGAAATACTAAACATTGTATTAGTCTCTAACTTTTAAAATAGTAGTGTAACTTTATGGACATGAGTGGTATTTTTCTTCACTTTTCCTTCACTCCTCTGTAAAGGAGATGATAACGTTTTGTAACAGATGAGGACAGATGCTAGTGAAAGACTGTTTTATGGCTATGTGAAATTCTTCTTATGTTTCAAACACAGCTGGTGAAATTTTATGCTGTTCTTGTAAAAGGCACATTACAGAAATCCAAGCCTGAGGGGAAAGAGGGCTGTCATGGCTCTTGTCTTCTGCCCCACTCCATGGGATGCTGTAGGATTGGAAGAGGCTTGATGGTAAAATAGATGGATTTGGGAAAATACAGTGCAGTCCATGTGGCAGCTTTGCAAGTCACAATCAAAAAATGTCTGTAATGCCATTGTTGAGACCTCTTATGGCTTAAATCCTTTTTCTTTTTTTCTCTTTTCCCCAGCAACATTCTGACCAATGTCAGTCATTATACTTCCCTTCCTTTGATGAAAATTGGGGCATGTCAGCATCTTTGTATGTGTTCAGCTGCTTTATCAAATTGATTGGAGACTGGGTAAAGCTTTGATTCAGGATGATTAATTTTAGCTACTTGGGATTGTTTATGGGAGTGTACATAAGAAAGAAAAAGCAGTTGAATTAAAGAGAGAGATTTTATTTTCCCAAATAGAGATATTCTATTTTGTCACATCTGGACTTGCAGTTAAGCTGTCTTGAGCAAACCAAGCCATCCTTACGCTGTGGCAAATAATGGAAAATATCTCATCTGAATGCTTTTCCTGAGCTTTTCAGCAGTGAAATACTGGCTCAGGTGTGCATCACCCAACTGATGTGTCTGCAGGACTCCTGGACCTGAGCTGCCTTGTGACGTGCGGAAAGCAAACTCCACAATCAGTAAGATTGTAAAGTAGGTATGTTTATTCAGCGCTGGGCGGCATGGGGGTTAGTCCCACCAAAGTCATGCGCACCCCAACGCAGCACTTGCCTTGTTTATATGTGGTGAAGAGTTACATATGCATGAAGTTTCTCGATACGCCTATACATATGCATGACCTATCCCCGCTTTGTATTAAAATTAGTTCCAGGGAGTCATTTTCATAGATTCCTCCTATCCACGCTTGTGCAGTGTTTTCTGGTAGTGGTCACCGGGGGTCGTGGGGATGAAGATCAGTGAGTCTTCCTCATCACCGCTGGTTGACCTCTCATCTCAGCGCAGACTCATAAGCTTCTCAGCTTCTGCTTGAACTGCAGGTTAGGTTTCAGTTGGTTCTTGAAATGTGTTTCCTGTTTTCTGTCAGGAACTGTTTTTCATGAGGAATCCCAGAATTTCCTGCCTCAGTTTCTTTGAACAATAGGTAGCAGAAGGTATAGTACATGGCCCTTACCTGTCTTATTTACTAAAATTCTTTTGGCTTCCTTTCACATGCCCATTAGCCTACCTTATCTACTGAAATCCTTTTGGCTTCCTTACACATGCTCATTAGCCTATCTTATCTATGAAAATTCTTTCAGCTTCCTCTCACTTGGGGCTGGTACCACGTGCAGGGCCACAAGAGTTGTGGTCTGCAGGCAAGCAGTTGCTAGCCAACTGTACAGGCATGCTTCGAGTGTCGTCTGTAAAGTGAAGTCCTGATTATAGGGCTTATTTGCAGATTCTTCACGGAAAACACAAATTGTACAATAATAATTTGCCCAAAATAGTAGGAGGGGGAGGTACAGAGGGGAAATAACAAAAGTGCCTTTGGGAAGGGCAATATTTTGTTGGTTTGGTAGAACATTTATTCATCAATTGCTGAGCTCTGAAAGATGTAACAAGTCCTACTCCTCACTCCCTTTATTTTTTATTTTTTTGAATTTAATCTTAATTATAACAAGAAGTGCAGAGTATATGTTCTGAAAATGTTGTCCACTGGCAGCTCTTCAAAACCTATCAGTAGAAAGGTGATTTATTTTTGGTATTTGTTTCCATCAGATCTCTTTGCAAACCATATCTCATATTCCATCCACTACCACTCCAAGACTACTTTTGGCATTAGTGTTTTTCAATTCCAGGCATCTCATTGACTCCACATTTCAGATTATTTTTCAGTAGATGTATTTATCAAGTTTCAGGCCAGAGGCTCTCATAGAGTTATAAGCCTCTTAAAGCAGAGAAACTGCTGACATAGCCTTAAATTGTAGTATGGCAAATGTTACACTATAATTACCTTTATCTATCATCAAACTCCCTTTCAGAGACCTGGCTATGTGCCGTGGGCCTCGTGATGGAATGCTCTATTACACAGAGATTTTTCATGGAAAAAACTCTTAAACCAAAACATGATAAAGTACTTTTATAAGTGTAGTCTCAGTGGCAGGGTGGTGAGAAGAAAAAAGATGATGGTAAGTTGCAGGAGGAAGTGTTCTGAGGCATGGGTGATGGATCTGTATGAGAAAAAGAGCACGACTCTTTCTTTTTACACCACTGTCTTGACCACATTAATTCTTGACTTCCAGGTGCCTTGAAAATTCAAGATGTAGCACGAGCTGTAAAATTTAAGCAAATGTATGTGTATTTTTACTATGCACTGGAGTATTGGACAGACATAAAGCTGGTGGACACCAGGCTAGCTGCAGGGTGGAATGCATTATAATAATGTCACTGTATTACTGCACTTGAGCTAATCTGCTTGGTAAAATATAATTTGGTAATTCTGGTGCGAGGCTGTGTGGAAGCTGCTTTGTAGATTGTGTGGCTGATTGGGAGCTCATGCACTGTATGATGCTACCGGGTCTCCGCTCATTTGATTGCACTCTTAACCGATCTGCACCGTGAGTTGTGGGTTGGGTTTGTCAACTTCATGTCCTTAAACAAAGGTGTAAAGAGAGGAAGTACTGAATTTGAAAAGACTTCAGAATGGTGAGATTCAGAGCAAGGAGAAGGGGGTAGATGCTTCCATAATGCAAATACTTTGGGTACAGGGGGAGAGGCAAATTACTAAAGCAGTTCTGTATGGCAGCACAGACAGTATCATACACGTGAATATCTGGAATATAACAACACTCCATGTTAATCATAAAGGCCTAGTAGTCATGTAAAGCACAGATAAAAGAAACACTTAAGGACTACACAGGAAACATTTAGGAGCTGTGTGTGTATATATATATATTAATGAAGTGAAATATTTATATTTACTGTCTACCTGCATTTATTGCTTTAAGTGACTCTTGTAAGGTCTGCTGCTAAGCAGGTAGGATATAGCGTATCCATTACTGAAATGTAACGATGATTCATGCTGACTGAAGTGTATGGGAGTGTTTCATGTGCAGATGCTATGTAAATAAATGGATAAGGGAAAGAAGAACTTGTATATTGGAGAATAATAACATTACAGGTGCAGGTCGATACTGAAATAAATTATCTTCCTGGAGACAGCCAAAGGAAAATGTTTTTTTGTACTTAAGTCACAAGAACTACTTGGGAGTATCAGATTGTGTAATTGCCATTTGAGTATCTTTACCTTTCTGCTCAGTGCTTTGTTTAGGCTAACAGTTTGTTGTATTCTATTACAGTTCTCTTTTCTTTTTGGGTTGTACTAAAGCAGATATACTTAAACAAACAACCCACAGAACTAATCATGTTATAGTTGTATTTCTCTTGCTCTGCATGTTTAGTCATTTATCTCACTACAGATGATGCAAAATACTCCAGTCATGATGTATCAGCGTTTGATTTATTTTTCAGTACAAATGAATGAAGACCAGTGCACTGAGAATCAAGGAAATGGTTTCTAGTCCATTATGCTGTTACAGAATAGTGAAAGTAATAAATATTGTATATTTCTATCTCATATTATCTTTAACAGTCTTAGGCAGGAGTCAAACAAATTCAACTGCTTTCTTAGAAACTAATAGAATTAACTAAGAGCAGTAATTGGTGAGTTTGAGTGGGCTCTCTTTCAGTGCAGAGTAAATAAGAGGAGCTGCATAGTCCCACAGCTTAAATGTCTGAAATGTGCCCTGCAAAGTATGACGAGGTGTGTCTGTGTGTGTGTGTGTATGTGTGGGGGTGAATCTTGCAGACTAATTTTTTGACAGAATAGAAAGGAATCAAAATGACTTGAAATATGACATGAAGCTGCTGCTCTGGTCTAGGATGCTCCTTCTGAGTTACAACACGTCACCTTGAGGAGCAGTGGCAGGGGGCTGTTGGTAATGGAGTATCACAGAATTGAAGGGGTTGGAAGGGACCTCGAAAGATCATCGGGTCCAACCCCCCTGCCAAAGCAGGTTCCTTAGAGCAGGCTGCCCAGGTAGGTGTCCAGACGGGCCTTGAATATCTCCAGAGAAGGAGACTCCACAGCCTCCCTGGGCAGCCTGTTCCAGTGCTCCGTCACCCTTACTGTGAAGAAGTTCTTTCGCATGTTGGTGCGGAACTTCCTGTGCTCCATCTTGTGGCCGTTACCCCTTATCCTGTCCCCACAAACCACTGAAAAGAGGTTGGCCAAATCCCTCTGTCTCCCACACCTCAGGTATTTATACACATTGATGAGATCCCCTCTTAGTCTTCTCTTCTCCAGGCTGAACAAACCCAGGTCCCTCAGCCGTTCTTCATAAGGAAGATGCTCCAGGCCACATACCATCTTTGTGGCCCTCTGCTGGACTCTTTCCAGGAGATCCCTGTCTTTTTGTACCGGGGAGCCCAGAACTGGACACAGTGCTCCAGGTGAGGCCTGACCAGGGCAGAGTAGAGGGGGAGGATCACCTCCCTTGACCTGCTGGCCATGCTCCTTTTAATGCACGCCAGGATCCCATTGGCCCTCTTGGCCACGAGGGCACACTGCTGGCTCATGGTCAACCTGTTGTCCACCAGGACCCCCAGAAAGTAGAAAGAGTACCCGGAAAGAGTACATGGGTTTGCTTTTACAACAACAACAATAATGACAAAACAAAACAACAAAAAAAAAGGGGGGAACAACCCCCCCCCCCCCCCCACTTCAGTTTCACCATATTCCATGCTGAATCTACTGCAGCTGGAATTTAAAATGGTGGAGACATCTTGTACTGCCTCCATCCATATTGAATGCAGGCACTCTGGCCTTTCTCCCAGAAGAAGGGGAACTAAAGGATAATAGCATATGATTTGTACATCTTGTAGTGTGGTCGGTTTGAAAGATAAGAGCCTTATCAAATTTCTGCAGCAATCCAGTGGTGGTTGTGTGCTAAAATCTGTAAATTATAATTCCGTTAGTTTAACCTTCAAGCATCTATAGCAATTTGATAAGAATTTTTGCTATTTCTCCTCAAATCAAAAGTCAAGTTTAGCAATTCACAGACCTGGGCTTGAACATATATTTTGTGAACTGTGTTTTGATTCTACGAATGTTAATAGACCAGAATGATTTTTTTTTCTTTGTAATTGCATCTTTGTATGATGGGTATAACATCTGTTCATCTAAGTGTTAGGGATTGTTGCTTTGAAGGAGAGCAGATTTTTTCAGGGATGGTAGAAATAAATGAATTCTTCACAAAGCATTTGTGCTTGGGGTGAGGAGAGAGGGATCCAAGCACTCTTGATTTCGGTACCAAATGAGTGGAAGCTGTCTCTCAACAGATGTTGCTTTTTCACACCCATTCGGAATGTAAGTGACAAAGCACAATCATCTTTCTCTGCTAAACGTTTCTGGATGGCGTTGCTTGTATCACAAAGTTAACCTCTACACACATGCTCCAGTTCAGCAAAGCGTTGTGCAGTATGGAGTCTTAAACTGATCTGTAGCCTAACTTTGTGGTTCAGTGAAGTAAGCAGACCTTTCTCGGTACTGAGATCCAGGATTCTGCTCTTAAAGGTGTGGGGGTACTACATGAATGAAGATGTATCATCTTACAGCTTCTGTATGACCTGGCAGCTGTTAAATTTATTCAGATGTTTATGGACACAGAGCCAGAAAAAAGGCTATTGGTATCATGTTGTCATTAAGGGGAGAGTGCATGGCCCTCTGCTATGGGACATGGTCTGCACAAGTGCTCTGTTCCGATTGTACCTGGATCATCAATGCTGGATTGCTCAGAGGATCATGTCTGGTTTGTTTTTTAAAGCTGTTTTCAAAGATGGCATCGGATAGACATTGATTTGCACGTAGCTCTTGTCTTCTGCTCTTCAGGATGAATCTGGAGTACTATTTTCCTTGACATGACAAAGAAATGTCAATTTAAGCAGATGTAATTCATGTTTTATTATAACGTTATAGCCTTCAGAGGAAATGGTAGGATCCAGTGGAGATGGGCCCTTGGTTTGTTCATGTGAGCCTGACATGGTCTCAGTAGAACTCACTCTGCCAGTTTTGGCTTTTTTCTGTTTATAAAATGTGAAGCTAACTTCTGTTTCAGGAATATCAGATAAGAAATGCTAATTAAGAAACTATTCTAAAATAGATTTTCTTATCTGCAGGTAAGTTCTTGCTAAAACATGAAGAGTTTTTTTTTTTCCGTAAAGCGTTTGGTTCTGTTTTAATGGATCTTTATTGTTCATTTGTAATGTTGTATAATTCTAAATATGGATACAGTGGGCAAAGATGAGAAACATTTTGTATGTTATAAGTGCAATAAATTTGAGTGATGCTTACCTAATGTGAAATACAAAAGGTAGCTGAAAGCTGCTAGGCACATTCTTGTAAAAACAGTAGCCCTGGAGGTTGTATTTGGTCTTGGAGTGCTCTGGAAATGTTGGTGTGCTTGAGCATAAAGTTCAAGTGAATGCTTTACAAAAGTTTGTCCTAAAGTAGCTAGTTGGAGTGTCTGGAGGTTCAAACGACACCTTGTATCAGAAGATGTGCTGTGCTGCAGGCTGCTGTGACTGAGGGTGACAAGGTCTGGCCATGGCCAAGGACTGAACTTCAGTTCTTCCATTGCTGAAACCTCAGTGAAAAAAGCCAGATAGGTTTATAGTACTTACCTGGTAAATTAACACAGGTTTTCAAAACTGAGTGTTTTGGTTGCCCCTCACCCTCCAGGATTTAAAGTGGTGTATTTTTAACTTCACTCTGCTTTCTAAAAATGGGTGGAATAATATGCTGTGGTGAGCATTTCATTTTCCGCCTTTCTGTGAAAGAAAGTAAAAGGAATGCATGGGTCTTTTCATCTTTTAACCTTACAGCATTTTGTCTGAGTGCTCTGGGATTTGGAATGGAGTTTAGGGCTTGCTAGGAATTTACCAAGTTGAGGGATCCAGTGGTTTTCTTCTGCACTCAGACTTCAAATCCTACTATAATAAGGATGGATGTATATTTAGTTTTGTTTACATATATTAGCTGTTCTACTTGCAATAGGCAAAAACAACAACAACAACAAAAGATAACCTCACTGTCCTCATTTTAAAGAGGCTTTAGTGACCTCAGTAGGGCAAACATGAAAGAAAAGGCATTTTCATCTGGGCTTAAATTTTGAGAAACCTCCTTAAGCACTTCTACTTAAAAAAATTATTTGCGTCAAGATGGAGACTTAGGGAGTAACCAGAAGTGATACTTCTGACTTTGGACCAGAACTAAGTTTTTGTGGTTCAGTATCTCCATCGCCTGTTTTCATATGAGTGTTTTTGCTGACTTATTTCTAACTGACATTTAGTTGTGGATTTGTTTGTTTATAACTCATCTGGCATATGCCAATTTATTCTTCATTCATGATGCCAGTGAGAGTAGAATCAAATCCTAGAGCATTAGTCAGATGATATTATGACTTTTCAAAATATGTGATAGCATCTCTGGGTAGCAGTGAAATTTCCATGACTGGACTTGCTGACGTGAAAGCTGACTGTTGAATGTTGCTGTTTACAGAACGGGCTGTGTAGAAATGAAGCAGCCAGACAGCAAGTTACACAGCTTTATTACCAGCAAATACAAACGACATGGGATGACATGGGCGATCTTGACCTTTCCAGCTGCTGGTGCATGGAGGGGGGGAAAACAGCAGACAAATTCTATGCATCACAAACGGCAGCATGACATAACACAGCGCAAGCACCTTCCTCATGTGGTGTAAGTGCTCAGCAGTGGCTCCTCTTTATACACGGAGCAGCATCACAAATTAAAGGTCTCTGTCTCTGCCAGGACAAAGTGAGCCAAGGAAAGCAGAGCTGCATGTCGCTGCCAGGGGAATGGCTCCCCTATGGGGGGAAATGTGCTCTAGGCTTGCTGTGTTTTCCAAGAGCCTGTATCCACAGCCAAAAGTTTTATGGCAGATTTATGCTCAGTTAATAGTTTCTGCAGATAAGAATTCCTAAGTACCCAACTTTGCTACTTCCTATTTTCAGAACAACCAGTCTGCTCAGTGATCAAGCTGACTGCTTTTTAATCAAGGAATAATACTGGTAGCCTTGGCTTTAGGGATATGGCTAATGCTGTGAGGAAGCAGTTGGCATTAAATTGCCTGTATTGCCAAAATCACAAGCAGTTTGTCCCATTCTCTTTTTCTCTCACTTCCATATTAAGGTACTTCGTTAGTTATAACTAGATATTACTATTAAAGCAGACTTAGTATTTAGTCTTAATCATAAGTACCGTTAACCAAAAACTTGGATTCATTGGGAAATGAGAGCTGCTGTCATTCCTGGATCTTAGTATATGTGTCTTGGGGACTAATTTTGGCCTGTGATGGTGAGCCAGCTGACACTAAGTGAAGCAGTATCTACACACAGTGCATGTAAGAATTGGGTGTCGAGGGACTTCAGTACTGTCCTGGCAGTAAGATCTCACATGGATAAGTAGAGCTACCTGACTTTTTCATCTCTAGTTGTGATCAGAAGGATGTTGCCTGGGTTGTTTTGATTTTGGTAAATCATCAGCCACAGGTTCTGCTATGTTCAGCCTCGAAATAGAGCTTTAATTCAGTTGTTGGGTTAATCAAATGGGAGTGATTTGTGGCATAATTGTACTAATATGGGATCCTTCCAGAAGCCCTAGACAGCTTAAACTAAAACGTACAGTTAATAAAACAAAGTGCTGTTGTTTCAGCTGAATGTTGCACATCCTTGTTTTAGAGGGAGATTGGGACACTTTGTTTTGGTTTGCGTGTGCTTTAAGACATAGTCAAAAAGCAATGTCTTTCCAGGATGTAGATGGCAGCAGCACGGCTGAAGGAACCAAAGGCCCCAAGTGTTTATTCAGTGAAGTTTGAGGGGAGAACACAGAGGAACAGCAGCTGCAAAATGCTCTGATCACTGAGGACTAAATAGGTGAATGTCAGCGGCCTGGGCTTTGGGTGGCATCTGAAACCCAGCTGCTGGGGGCAGAGAGGGACCTGTGGGGGTGTTGACCCCCCTGTCTGCAAGTGGAAGCAGAGGAGCTGGATCCTCACAGCCCTGTCCCTCACCTTTATGGCAGTCTCACCTCTGGGGCTTGTTTAAGAGAGGGCTGCCTGTGTTGCTGGGTATGGGACTGTTTGGGGCTTGGCATAAAATGGAGGGCTTTTCTGCCTTTATTTGTTCTGTCGCGTTTCTGTATATTGTTTTAGTAGTTTGGGGTTTTGTGTCTTCCCTGTAGCTTAAGGGGTCTGCAGGATAGGGCAGGGGATGCTTCCTTTCTCTTAGCTGCTGGCATGTGCCTGCTGCAGCTCCTTGTTCCAGAGGGGTCCTTACCCCTGTTAAACTTGCAGTGCGCTCCTGCGATGGCTTTGCCTAGAGCCGCAAATAGGGTCAGGGCTTCTGTTCTCTGATCCTGTCAAGAGACCGTATGGTGGAGGCAGGAATGGCAGGTGCTGGAGTCCCAGGAGGTGGGTGACTGCAGTGGCAGCGACTTGGCACTGACCTGCAAGGGATCTGGCTGCTTCAGCAACTCCTCCTGTGCTGCTTCCTTTGGGTTATTTGTATAGCTGCAGTCATAAAACACTTGGCAAAATAGCCACTGAAACCTTTCTTGTCTGAATGAAACCTGGAACAGGGAAACTACATTTTAATGGTTGACATAAATACTCAACAAGAATTTGTAATACTTTCAATGCTTTCAGGCGTAAGGAGGATGTTTTGCTTTGTGTTTTTTTTCTTCCTTTTCGGTGTGTAAAGTTAGTTTGAAACTGCGTATCTTGTGCTAGAGCTACAAGGAAGACCTAAGCACAAAGCTCCACGTTCTCTGATTCTTGATGTCCCTAGGCTGTGCGTGGCTCAAACCCTGCCTGACTGGAGGTATACAGGTCCAGACGAAGAAGCAATGGATGCTGAAGTCTGGATAAAAAAGTGAACCTGGAACGTGTTGAGTGCAGTGAAGTTATGAGAATATTTTAAAGAGTGAATAAATGTGCTCTTGTAAAATCAGTCTTAGTTTTCAGGGTACTTGATCTCAATAATCTTAGCAGTACAACAAAGCTGAAAGACTTCCATATTATAGGTGTAAGTAAAATGAAGGCAGTCATTGGCCTGGAGTTGTATTTATATCCAGCAGGCAGTAGAGATTGGGTAGAATTGGTTTTAGACAAATGGAAGCATGGACTATGTTAACACTTTGTATACATGTAAATAAAAATCAAACTTCTGTCAAAAAAAAAAAGGGATGGATGCTACCATTTAACAAAGGCAGTTCATAGTGTTCAGATTTTTCTGTTGATTGGAGCCTTTATTTGATTTGCTGCTTTAAGAAAATTACCTGTAGAATAGTTCCTATATTTTTCTAAGCTTTGCAATCCATTTACCCTGGTATAGTGATTCGTTTTACAAGCGTGCTGAGGAGCAGTTATTCTCATCTTACAGCAGCATAAACAAAATCAGCAAAAGAGGCCCTTCATCCCCCCACCAAAAAAAAAAAAAAAGGGCCCAGCTGTAAAGGTAGCTGTAGATGCTGCATCAGCTGTAAAACTACTTCGTTGCATGATAACACTGAAGAAAAAAGAAGGAAATAGGGGAACAATTTAGCATAGCAGTAGATTTCTTCCCCTGCCAAGGAATTACCTGTCTGTGTGCCTGACATCACATTGGTAGAAGAGGATGTCTCCCACAGCTAGTGTAGCAGCTGCACGGCTTTCCCTGTGCACCATCTCATTTGAGCACATATTTATTATTAAAGAGGACAGAAATTCTGGGGATAGTCTTTGAACTTCTGTCAACAAGTAAGTGAGCATAGAAGTATGCTTGAAATGTCCCACCTTGAATTACTTTACAGGGAAGAAGGGTCAGAGGAGAGAGGAAGGAAAGCAGCGGGGAACAGACAGAAGGTCACCTGAGAGCAGAAAGGCAGGATCAGAGGCTTGCAGGAGGGAAAAGAGCCTCAAAGGTTACAGCACAGAAATGTTAAGCATGTTCTCTAGAACGCCTAGGCTGTACAGTTAATACCTTCATAACTATCCAGGTGATAGGGACCAGGACCACACTTAATAGGATGGACTTTCCATTACAGTTAGAAGGATCTTCCTATTTTTAAACGGGTCTCAACCCTACACAGAGCCATTGGAAATGATTTCTGTTGACTTTTTGTCTTCAGTTTAGATTTAGCCTTACAGGTCTACTTGCTAATGAGGGACCTAGCTACTTGGAGGAAAAGGAGGTAGAGTTGATAAAACCTTGGGCGAGTACATCCTGAAGTACAGACATTCTTACATACCAGTATGTAACAATTTTTACTCACCATAAAGTTTGTAGAAATAAGCAAAACAAAGTAAACCAGCTCAACTCTAATGTTAACTTGTTTTAAATATGACTTTATAAATGAGCCGATGTACACTTGATAATTTTTACAAGGATCTTTGTTCCCACAGTCTGTGCTGCTTTTACACTCCTACTTTCCCCACGAAGTGGGCAGCTGCCGGATGCTTGGCCAGCCGCCTCCTGTCACTGGGTGGTGGTCTGCTGCCAGCAGGAAATCAGTATCGGCACGGAGAGCTAAATTTGTATTTTTGCTTCTTTTAATTCACTTAGCCTTAGGGTTTGGTACTCAAAGTATGTTATT
Source organism: Anser cygnoides (assembly GCF_040182565.1). NCBI lineage: Eukaryota > Metazoa > Chordata > Aves > Anseriformes > Anatidae > Anser > Anser cygnoides. Next base: position 26,907,420 of record NC_089879.1, on the reverse strand, counting down.
AGCATTCTTTTATATCCCTTAAAAGTATTTGGCGGTCCCTGCATCTATTCTGTGCTCTCAGCATTGTCTTCCAGCATCACTTCTCTCTGTAATTGCTTGCATGGAAGCTTAATTGCAAGCCCAAGAACTATAAATGCACGTATTGTATCCAGGGAATTCCTTTTACAGGACATACTTCTCTCAAACTGTTTTTTTTTTTAACTTAGGTGCAACCACTTGAATAAACATTAAGCAACAACAACAAAAAAAGTATTTCATAAATTGCTCCAAATTGAGAAGTTTCCTGCGTTCATTTGATCTTTGCTCCTGCTTTCATTCTTGCATTAGTGTTTAGAAGAGGTTGTAAGGCTCAGAGGGCAGTTAGTACCCATTTAGAATAAACTTAATTTTTCTTTTTAGTAGGCTGGATCGAGAGAAGTTCTTGCTTTTTAATAACTCTTCGGTGTAGAGACAGATAAACCTTGAATTTCCATGTGTTTCATATTTATCTAATACCTATCTATGTATTTTAAAAAGGATTTGTTTAAAAGTGAGAGTAAATATTCCACTGAACTGTAAAGAGGCTTACAGAAGTGGTTTTGTTTATATACAGTCTCCAGCTGGAATGGCAAACATAAGCAATAGTTTAATATCTTACAGGCCATCTGGGAATGGAATTTGTTCAAGGGAAGAACACAACACCATAGATCACATGTTATGTATTTGTCTCCGCTTTGAACATCTTTGCCAAATATTCTTCTTGTTTCTTGTCCTTGCCCCCTGCAGAGGGAAGCAGCTGTAGCCCTGAAGTGTCATTTGCTCACCATTTTAGAGGCTGTATCTCTTCCTGCTATTTTTCTCTTACTTTCCGCCTCAGACGTTGGAAACCTAATGTAGGCTTTTAGAAAAGCTGACAGACAGCATCTTGCAGTCCTTTCTACTGAGTTTTGTCAGTGAAGGTTTTTTTTTTTTTTTTCAGCAGAAAAGTACTACAGTTCCACTGTGAGGCTTCATAACTAACTCCCTGCTGGTATAGGTACTGCATTTATTTCCATATAGACGTAAATGTACACAATATAATTCATTATCTTATTCCTGACCCGTTAAGTTTTGAGCAAATGCAGTCCCTACCTCTGAAACACTAATTCTGGGTGGATTTTACTTAGTCTTCCTGGCTTGGTGCGTTACAGTGAACTGACATTTACACAACTGAGTTAAAGTCCTTGTTCCTAGATGTTAAACCAACTGGTGAAATAAGCTGTAAAATTATTTGGGTTAATTTGCTTTTTCAATATGTATCTGCTGAGGAGGGAAAAAAACAACACTTAATTTCTGTTATCTGGATGTCTTTATGAATGAAGAATCTGAGCTTTTGATGTAAAGTAGTACAAAATGAATTGGATTGAGCAAAGTAGGGCATGGGGGATGAATGTGCGTGGGAAGCGAAGAACCAAAATAATACTGATGGACAACAGGTAATGGCTTCCCACCCTCCACTGCAGTCCGTATTTCCTGACAGATTGAAAAACTGACCGTAATCTACCTGGCTGCATTGTGTTTGCAGATTTTGGATGGGGGATGCCTGCATTGGGACTGTTACATGGAACCTCTGAGTAAATGACCACGAGGTGTCCTGCAGAGCAGGTCAAAGCTCTTACAGGATTTATCAGTGCAATGATGGAGCCACAGAGAGTCAGTGACATGACTGTGATAGTTTGGCAGCCTATGGCAGAGGTGTGTGTATAACCCATTTTGAAATGTAGTTTAAAATTTCCCAAACTGGTTTCCTGTGTGCATATGTATTCACTTAAGTTTGCTCCTGAGCATATGGGTTACGGAGCTTGCATTTCTGTCTTCAGTCTTTACATTGGAAAAAACGCATATGCAAAAAAGCACAGAGTTTGTGAGAAACCTTGGGAAGTCAGGTGTGTCTGTGTGTATATATACATGTGCTAGAGAGAGGGAGAGAGCTGAAATCCAACTTTAATGGTAAATCTCATAATTTCACCAGGAACTTGTGCTAAAAAATGTTCTCATTCTACCTTCTTCAAATTAAATCATGCTCATGTATTTCATATTATTTTTAAGAGCAACAGCTGCTTAATATTTATCATGTGATGTATCTGTGAACTTTGTCTTTTGCATTTATGAAGAAATGCTACTCAGTACTTCAAGTAATTTTCAGCATAGACCATCCTGCACTGTTGTTAAAATTCTGTCCTGTCTTGAGTAAAGAAAATCATGTCTTTCCTTAAGGATTTTTATTCCAGCTTTCTAAGAGAGGTTATTTTATCCTAATTAGTTCACAGACAGCTCTGTTTTATTTAAACAAACACTAAAATCATGCTCTGGTGGTATTTTCTTCTTCATAAATGAAGTTACTTATTTCTCTAGAGAAAATTTAATATGAACAAATAAACTGTGGTGCTTGCTTTATCTTGTAGTCCATGATGCTGTTTTGATTTAGTGCACCATTTTTCTTAAACCCCGTTTCTGGAAATAGGGTCCCAACTCAGGACTGAATCCTTTTGTGATGTGTAGTAGTTGTCTTACATTGTCAAGTACAAAACTGAAATTGGGGTTGTTGTGGACTGGGGCGAGATCCGTGTTCTTCCAGTAGCCTGTTGTGGGACTGCTGAAAAGGTGAGAGGCGGGGGGTGCCCTTTAGCACTCTCAGGAGGCAGTCCCAGCCAGCATCTTCCTCTCTGTCTTGAGGAGAGGTGTTTCGATAAGGTATTATTAATATATCAGTATGGAAGAGAGACAACTGTCTTGTTCTGTGTTTTATTCTCTTTTCCATTTTTAGTGATAAGAGCTAGAGAAAATACTCTTAAACTGCAAGAGAGGCTACTTAATTGTTTGGGAAGCTTATTTTCCTTTTTTCCTTTAATATTAAGAGTTAACCAGTGCAATTAGGTATTACAGGATGGTGAGCCCAGCACCAGTGCTGGTTAAGTAGGCATCATTTATGCTGATAAGTATATATTTATAGCTGTGTACACTTATTTAGAGAGAATGCGACTGCAGTTGTCAAACATCTATATTTCAGTATCTCAGCATATTAGTTTAACACATTAAACTCTATGTTAAATAATATTACAAAGGATTTTTCCCAAAACGTGTTCCTGTGGAAGTGTACTGTGTGTCTCTGAAGGAGGGTGCTCCGAGCCTGCTCTGAAGGAATTAAAGTTTTTTCCCATTTCACTTGTTTATGAACATCTTTTTGGATTAATATAGATGACATTGTCATAGGAGCAGACTCATAAATCATTGTGTATCCCTCCTCAATATGCAGCAGATGGGTATATTTTGGACTACAGTCTGTTAAACAGGAGCTATTTTTTTAAAATAGAAGTTAATTTAGCTAGCTACAAAGAATGGGGAAGAATGAGCAAGCTAGTCCACACTGTGCATGCTTAAAAGCTGTTTTTTTTTTAATTATTTTATTGATCTCAAAGATGTAAGAATTGGTGAGCCCCAAAAAAACTTTACAGCAGGGTTTGAAACCCGCATAAACAAATGAGGAAAGGCATAAGTAAACTAGCAGGTAATTTTACTACCATAAAAGAAGAATTTAGGACAGTGTGGGCATTTATATAGTAGGATCCAATTCATTTTCCAAAAATCTGGTCATTATCATTTTTATTGTTTGCTATCTTTTAAAATCATATGTATCACCAAATAAAATTATTGCTTGATTAAAAAGCAATCCAAGCTGAAATCATGAGCAGCTTGTTGTAACTGAAATGATCAAATCTCCGGATCGCTATTGCTTTTTTTCATACTATGGGGGGGGGGGGGGGGGGAAAGCTTCTGTTTTAAAATGATGGAAGTGGGGAGAAGGAAATTTATGATCTGAACTTGCTGCAAATCATTTGTATTGATCTGTTTTGTTTCCATTCTGCTAAAGCTAATGGAAATCATTTGTCACCTGACTTGTCCCAGTTGATTTGGAAAACCACCATACCATTTATCAGGTCTGGAGCAAGTGTGCTTATGTCTGCAATCACAAAGATATATTTAACTTCTGGCAAAGTAAAGAGCATCAAGTGAGAGTGTTCTTATTCTAACATTAGCTTGAATATACTGTCTGTGTATTCATGTCAGCGTCTTACTGAAATTGAGTAATTATAAACCTGGAGCGGGGATCACAATAGGCCCTGTCTTGTTTGTGCTTTTCTATTACAAGGTCAATACCAGGTCATTGGCTCCTGTAAATCAACATCTTTTCATTGATTTAAACAAGTAGCTAATCATTAGGAGCAGGACTGATACTAGCTCTGTGTTGACATTAGATTCCTGGCCTACGTTAAAAGTAGCATGAACTCCTCATCTCCTTTCTTCAGAAGAAAGGAATAACTACAGTTTCTCAGTATTCTCTGCCCATCTGTTTTGACCATGAGTCTACCCTCTTCTGTTTTGCTGCTGTGTGTTGTGGTTACAGGCACTGGCTGTAGATTCTCAATCTGCCCCAGTCTATTTTCACATTTATTACTCATAGGAATGTGATTGGGATGGGAGGAAGAGGTCCGCTGCAAAAATAAATTGGCTGCTCTTTGCATTCCTGTGAACCCTACAAAATAATTTGAATCACATTATATATCACAAGTTCAGTTCATCTTAAAGCCAGCCTTAAAACCTCTTGTTTTTGAATCCAACTCCTGCCATTTATTAAAGGTAATAGCCTTAGATGTCCACCTCCGATCTGTGGAGTCAGAAACTGATAGCTTTTCACTGTGGGTATGAATTATGACTATAATTAAAGTTGCATCTTAAACCAAACTCTTCTGTAGGTGCATAGTTGTTCCTCTTGAAAAGAAGAAAAATGTCTGAAGCACCTGATCTTCAGTTTGAAACTCCTATACATCTTTAGAGCTTCAAAATGTACTACTATTATTTTTAAAACATGAAGCATTTTGAAATGGAATGTTGTTTACTAAGGCCATATAAATGACTCTTCCTAGGTCTTCTGAATGTTTGTAGTTTGTTTTTATAAACAACTCAAGCTTTACACGGTCTCATCTGCTGTGTGAATATTCAGCATAGTTCATGTTCAGTGGCACAGTCGGTGATTTGGAGTGAGAACTTTCATTTGCACGTCCAAACATAAAAGCTGGTTTACGAGCCTGTTGTCTCTGAATTTTTCCTCAGAGGTTTGATCTTATATTCTGCTCATTCGTCAAATTCTTCAGGAAATCGGCAGTTAGACTAGTGAAGTTGTATTAGCAAAATAAATACTGCCAAAAATGAATGAACTTGGTTTTCAAAAAATAAATATTGTTTTGTTTCATTAGTGGAAATAAATGTGCTTCACTTATCAGAGCTCTCCTTAGCCTGTTCCATTTACGTTTTCTTGGACATTGGGAATTTCCTTTGCAATTCAGTCTTTTCTGGCCTCAGGCCATGCATAGTTTGTCATAATTGTCTCCAGGATAGTTATGCATTACAGTGTTGGCTTTTAGTATTCATTAACATGCAATACATTGCATGAATTGTTTTTAACATTTACTTTTGGCATTGTTGGGTTCCTGATCAGCTGTGCTCTGTGTGGAGCCACTGCTCCTAAAGAGCAGCAATACTGGGTAACTCTCTCTCATCTTCCGTGTGCGAGATGTTCTTGTCTGCCTCTACATGCTGCTCACATCCAGCAATCTAAGATGTTCTGCTGCTGACGTAGTTGTTGTCGCTTACTCCGTGATTTATCAACCAGGCCATCACAGATAGTTTTGTGCTGCTTAATTAAGGATAACTTATCTGTGGTGGGATTCAATGTGCCTTCTACTAGTATGTCAAAACCCAGCAGTACAATCGATCTATTCTTGTGTGGGGAAAAGGTCTCCAAAATACAATGTTTGACAGGCTTCATCTAACTTTACGTTTCATACTCAATCAACGTTGAATCTCTTTTTAAATGTGTGAGAATGTGTGGCTGACAGTGCAAGTCCAAAGTGAGAGGCATTAAGTATATTGAGTTTTGCTCCTGAATTGTGCCTTTGTTTCAACCTGGACTCAGCATTTGCGGTTGAGAAGCTTCCTTTTTCAAAATTTTCAAATCCGGTGACTAAATCTATGCTTGGTTAACTGATGAGTTGTCTAATTTTTCTGAAATTGGAAACTTTTCTGAAGTTGGTATGAGCTGCAGATACAGAAAATGTGAAATACTCTGGAGAGATTAAAGAGACATTTAATTAGTGTTGTAATATGTATTGTTTTCACAGGTAATTTTGTTTCTTCAGCACTGTTTCTAAAGCCAAATAAGCAGGCTTGCTCTTGTTTACTAGATCTGTATTTACTTTGCTCTTAACGTTCTCTGCTTCACTGATATTAAACAATATCAGTCTGCAAGTAGTGGAGGGAAAAACTCAGATATGAAAAGCGTTGGTATGGAGGGCAAAGACAGAGAAAATACCTCTTTGAGGGATTATGTAGAGCTCTGAGCAGGGAGGTGAAGGCAAACAGGTCTCTGTTATCTTATTAACATCAGAAATGAATATCCCCACTCACAGAAGTCAGAACCCAAGCTATGTCCTTTGTGTTGCACTGAGCACCTTGAGCAAGTATGGGAACCTTATTTGGGTTTCACGAAAGTGTTGTATGGTGTGTGTGCGCATGCGTTTCTTAAAAAATTAATAGAATGTGAACTGGAATTCTGTATGTCCTGTAGTGGGGGAGACCCTGAGATATATCTGCCTCCTAGGTTTCACGTTCAAAGTGGATGAGTTGTGCTTTCCCTGACCTGGTACAGTGGTCAGCGAGTGAAATATCCACTCTCCATCTATCTGGTATGCCAGGTCTCAGTATATGTGGTACTTTGTTCTTTCATATTCATGAAATACTTGGAATCACTCTTATATTACCAGTATGTATGTTACGAAGTAGTATTTCTGCTCTATTTAGAAAGGCCAGACAATTCACATCTCTTTTGCATCAAACTTTCTTAGCAGAAAACTTAGCCAAAATTTCTCTGGGCAGAAAGTTAAATAATTCAGCTATAAAACAAAAAACAGAAAACCAAAACAGAAAAATTGAAAACGGGATTATCAGAGAAGTGAGTTAAAGACTTGTGGATCTTCCTGTATTCTTCTTGGGTATGTTTATCTGTGGACAGCTTAAAGGGTTTGAAAATGTCAAGAAGAGTAAAGAAGAAATATCACATAGCTGAGGAATGAAGAGATTCTTGGCTTGTGAATCAGGAATGAGCTCAAGAAGAGCAGAGGTATCTTATGGATACTGCTGCTGCTAGACATTAAAAGCTTTTACTTCTGTATGGGGGGAAAAATAAATCCTGTTTGTAGAGAGACACTCAGGAATATTGTACAAATAGTGAAGTTCAGAGCTCAGTGAGTGCATGTGCGTGTATGTAGTGCTACCTTCCCCTGCTAAATTGCGGTTTGCCAGACCAATACAGAAAATAATGGTTAAAGAATGTTAATAGCTAACATTGCATTGCTCAGTCTGTCAAATTTGTCTTTGTTAAATGTCTGAGTTGGCTTTGGGAACAGTACAACTGGTTCCTCATCTGGGCTTCTGTTTATAATCATCTACCATTCTATTGGTATTCCATTAAATGGGAAACCTAAAAAAAAAATGACAAAAGCCTACAGTCATGCATTTCTGGAGTCTTTGCTTGCATCTCTAACTTTACGTTAGTAGAATTTGATCATTCTAGCTATGGAATAGTGCCTTCACTTTGGTCTTTGGTTGTGGCGTTTATTTTGTTTATAGAATGACGTGTAAATTTCACAATATGTAAATGTTAACGTAAGGGAGCTGACCATCAGTCTGGGGAGCAATGTGATTGGTGTCAGAGCAACTCCAAACACTAGCAGCAGGTACTTCTTTCTGCTGCTCTCCTCACTAGCCACTCCTCCCTGCAGAGTGGCTTGCTCCCAAATGTGGGGTAGGAGTAGTCTCTTCACCTACTGAGAAGTAAGTCAAGTAATGCTTGCAAGGATGGCCATGTCGATAATATTATTTTAAGAAACAAAAATACCCCATGCACAAAGTTCCATGTGATCCTGCTTCCTTCATATGAGTGGCTGGCGCTTGCCAAGCATCACAGGTTTACTGCCCTTGTGCGGGTGCCCATGGAGTCATGAGCTTGTAGTGCTGCATGTGCAGGGTTTGTGCAGAACAGATGGTACGTGCCCAGGAGGGCTGTGTCAGGCACACATGATCAGGTTGCAGAAGCCCTGCACCTACTGCTTTTCAGCAGCGTTGTTGCAGCATGTCCAGTAATAGTGGTGTGTTCTGGGTTAGACTGCCTCCACTGTGAGCAAAGCTCTATGAAGGTATGTGCAAAGTACTGCTTCTGGAGGTGATGGGGAGAACTAGGTTTAATTCAAGTTTTGCCAGAGTTTGTCAATGAGGGGTGCCTTTTCTTGCTCACATTTCTTAATGTAAGTATTGATGCACGTGAGCTTGCTTGCAAAGCAGCTGAAGACCTTATATAAACATAAAGCACTCCTGAGAGGAAAATGTCACAGCAGTAGTGTTCATGGATGTTGATGACCTGTAAGTTCTACAACACACTGGTAATGCAGAACACTTCCTACTATTGCTCTACCTTCCTAGGCAGCCAATTTTCGAACTTGTCTTTAAACAAAGAAACAAAACCAGCCAAACAAAACCTCACGCAACAGCCACAAACCAGACAGATGAGAGCTAATGAGATTCTATTACTGCATTAAGCATCCACGTTTCTAAGAATTTACCTACTAACACTCTGGTAATGTTTCAGATCCTTACAGCAACTGATCACTTCTGTTTCTCCTTGCTTTTTCTCAGTTTTCTGTTGCGGAGAACTGCCTTATTTTTCTGACGCTGTCTTTCAAAAATAAATTTTTATACAAGAAAACACTGGAATGGGGTTTTCCTCTCAACTATGGTGTGGGTACTAGCTAGTTTCTTGCACAGAATAAAGAGAATTAGAATATTCCACAGTGCAGTCATAAAAGGGATGGCTGGGAAGGTAACTCAAGTTAAGTTTGACGCTGTTGCAGTTGTTGCTGTCAGCAGTAACTAACTGGTGCATTTAAAGCTAATACAGGATCTGTAAACCACACTGCAGTCACTCCTCTGACTGCTCTGTTAGATTTGAAGACTGGTTGAATAACTGTGTTTATGTAACAATTTATATTGACTTAAAAGGTGTTCTTATTCACCGTTAATTCATAATTATAAGTGAAACTAAGTTTTAAACAATTTAATATCCTGAAATGTATCTATATGATGGTTTGATATTTGCTTAATACCTGTCAAGGTACTGTTCCATCAGATTATTTGTTCTTCATCCAGTTCAGTAGATGTGAAATTTGACATCTGTTTGCAGAAAGACCTAGCTCCAAGGACGGATTTATAATTATTCATAATCATGCCTAAATTCAAATAGTACAGTTATTTTATTTAATTAGAAGTATAAGAATTTGTAATTTCAAGGATTTCTGAGACATGAAAATAGATGTACTATTAAAGTCAGAAATGGAAGGAATACTGAAATGCTGTGTTTTTTTCATCCTAGTGTTTCAGCTGGTAGACCATATAGATGCTTTGACAGGCTGACACTGCATGAATATTTCAGTTTTATTACTAGTTTATATTGTCTGTATCTCTCTTGTGCAATGCTGTCTTCTGATCTGATTCTCTGCTTGTATTGTGTACTGTAAATAGGAGTTAAGGGCATATCAGGAGTTCTTCAGTACCTTGCTAGATAGGGGCTAGAGTTGGTAGTATTTTATCTAAGGCAGTATGGCTTCATTTTTACCTCATTTCTAGAGAGATGTTGTTGATCTTGTAATTCCTGTTGGCCTCTCTGACAGCTTCTTCAGTCTTCTATGGATTATGTTTCTGTGTAGGAGCCTGGTAGCTGTGTACCTGCAAGATTGGAAAGAAAACCAGAATTGAGGTTTTGGGTTGGCTTTCCTCCTCTCTACTTTGTCCTTCCCACAAGAACTTTCCCTTGCCCCTTCTGTGGTTGTGCCAGAGGTTCTCGCAGGGCCCAGTCTGTGCAGCTTGCCTGTGAGCAGACTGCCAGATAGTTAACTAGGAAAACAGAATGCCAACTTGGAGAATTCAGATCCTCTGGAAGAGTACGGTGTATCAGAAGTGTGGAAATAAATCTGTCCTTTCCTGTTATGTCTCTCTGGTCCCTTGCGTTTTAAACCCTTGTGGTTGTATCCCAGGAGGCAGGGCAGTGGTTTCTTTAGCCCGGTAAATGCACACGGTCTCCAGGTAAGGCAGTTGTTTCTTTCCTCTTGTGCTCTTTGCTGTGGGTGCTTGCTGTTCCCTTTGTCTTGGCACTTACATTTCTGTTCCCATGCAGGAAATTGATTTATTCAACAACTCGGTGAAGAAAAAAGTAAAAAAAGGTCTCCTTTCAGTAGGCTTAGTTCCTGGGCAACACTGTGATTGTGGGAAAGCAAAAGGAGACTGGATGTATATTAAGCAGTCTACATTTAAAAGTATTTGAAATTGAAAATGCTAACATTGCTTCTTCATACCTGTGTTTTAACAACCTGTCTCCCCCCCCCCCCCCAAAAAAAAGGTTTGTTGTGAATTAAGTTTCGTATCTGACTCTGATTCTTGAAATCACTGTATTTCCCTGTTTCCCATGTACATATGAGAAATTGCCTACCTGCTCTTCCCAGACTTTATTACTAGTATGTGCTGTGGGATTTGGAACTAGCAGAAGGAGCAGGTTATTACCTGACTTGGAGAGCCACTGGTGTTATGATTTTTGTGTATTTGGATTTTTTGTGCTTTTGGATTTGTCTTGCTGTTTTTTGCTCATCTTATAATTTTTACCATTTCTCTATAAATGTTTATAGCTAGAGGTGTGGTTGGGCTAAGAAAACAATTGTTTTAAAAGAGGTTTACTATTTCACATAATTTACAGATCCCCTCTAATATACGAGTAAATCTTGTGCTGCTGGCTACCAGCGAACTACAGAGAAGGATTGATGTGTACTGCTGTGGTGTGGAGTGAGTGTATAGTGCTTATGCAAATAGAGTTTTCAAGGAATAATGTTAGTGACTGGGCAGGAATTGAACTGCAAGCCAATATTCCAGTTGAGTGTTTCACATCCCTTATACAGAGCAAGCTGTCTTGCTGAAGTCTGAGTCTGGAAAGAACGGCTGCTGCAGTCTGAGTCTGAGATGTGATTTGAAACTAGACACAGATCGTGATTCAAAATAGTGTTCTGTGAACGTGGGATTATTATTCATTGTGTTTTCTTATTTTGAATTCTATGAGACAATGTCAGGCATCTATGAATCTAAACACGGAAAAGTTCCATAACATCTTTTATTAATTTCTGCCAGATGAAAGTGATAATGATGATGAATATTTTTCTGGATGGTGCTGATATATTGGCTTAAATAAATTGACTTGCAGACTGCAAATATCTAATGGAAAATGTATGATTGTATTGCCAAATTGTTGACTTAGTGCTCACTTAAATTTTTCATTGTTTTAGTTTTCTGGAGAATTTAGGGTTTACTCTTTTAGAGAAAAAGTGAAATACTGCAATGAAATCAGGCATCACTGATGCACTAAATAAAGTGAATAATTAGTGACTATGTATTTGCAGATTTGAGATTTATAGGATTGGAGTATATTTTTGACTGCTATGATAGCCTTGTTAAACTAAAGCCCCAGGGCTTTGATGATGCCTCACATTACCATTGCAAACACCTTGTGTTCTTACTGCTGTTCTTGCTTCCCACTGTTTCCTGCGTTGTCATGGAGTGCTTATGGTATCGAAGGAACAGCAGGGACAGCTACTGAGTGACATGAGTGCTGTTCACCCATTGAGTGCTGGGTGATGGTTTTTGTCAGGCCAAAAATTGGGTGCTGGTCCCCATCTTCCCAGGCGGGATCAGCAGTGGACACACAGCATATATTTCATTTTTAGACCCTTGAAAGTCCATCTTATTTCTATCTCATAGGATGGTTAGGATAAGAGACTGAAACAAAATGGACAAAAGGACAGTTCATCTTGGTGTTAAAGACAGTGTGCTTGTTCTCTACTCATTTTCTTGGACAAAGAGGCTTATGTGTTTCTGGTATGGAGTTCTGCTTGTGACTCTCATGATCCCAAGAAGAATCTGGTTTTGGAAGTTGACAGTGAGATGGGCAACTGGCTGGTCTTTGGTACAAGGTCATATTCAAGGAAGGTTATGTCCTTGTTCTGTGCTGCTGGGGTTATTAACCAAGGGGTCCTGAAGCTGTGCAGAAACTAGTTTCCAGTAAGGTTCGTCAGCTGTGTGAGACAGGTCAGTCCCTAGCTTGGCTGATTTGGGGCAAACCAAATCTGCATTCTTTTGTAATGAGAATTTGTGAGGCAATTGATATTCACAGCTGTCAGATTGCTGATGGGTGAAAATGCAAATAGGCTTTAAGGGAGTGAATTTTCCAAACTTTTTGGGGGATCAACTACGGGCACTCAGATGGTAGCGACAAGGAGGGTGGAAATATAGCAAGAGGTGCTCTTCAGTTTTGAAGCAGACCTGGGCTAATTAGAAAGACAAATTCCTGAACAGAAGTTCATGGTAAACAGATAATTTACCTGTTACAATAAGCAGAGATCTTGTTTGCCACAAATAGCATGATTTTTGAAGTGTTTTAATCCAGTAATCCACTGCTGCAAGTAACAGCAGCAGGCTGAAAAGAAACCCCTGGCGTTTGGGGGAGCCAATATCAAGTGCTTGATGTTATATCTTAGGGGAAGTTAAGCAAGATGTGAGTTACCAGCTGTAATAGATAGAGATTAAGTCTGTCAGAAACAGCTGGAGAAAGGAGGTGCTTGTTGGAGAGAAAATAAGTTTACAGACTGCCTTCTAATAATGATTAGATGAGGGGCAGTGATATGAATGTTTCATTGTTTCCTGTTTAAAAAACAAAAACAAAACCAGGACAGTTTGGAAATTTAGTAGTAGTGGATCTTTCGCCTGGATATCAAAGGCATTTTAGCTATCACAGGGATATTCTTTTTTTTTTTTTTAATAGTGAGTGAAAAAGAGATTTCTAAGAAATGTCTTATAATAAAGCAGTGTGAGTCTCTCTGGTTTTGTGACTGTGCGTCAAGCCTGGAATACCATTCCTGAATCAGAAATGTTAACCGACTCCTGTCTGCATATTGCTTATCTGAGGATACTGCTATAGTTCACCACCTGTGACATTACCTTGTTACATTTGCATTGCATTGGTGTATCTAAACATGTGAATATTTTGAAGCAGAATTACGAAATTGCAGTGTAGCCTGATTACAGCCTTGAATACTTCTCCTTAAAATACATTAAACAAAACAGCAATGTTGCCTGTTTACCAGGAATTGCAATGATAATAACAGGTACTTTTATATAGTCAGTATTACTAAACCTCACAGAATCATAGAATCACAGAATGGTTTAGGTTGGAAAGGACCTAAAAGTGCATCCAGTTCCACTCCTCTGCTATGGGCAGGGATGACACCCACTAGATCAGGTTGCCCAGGGCCCCATTCTGCCTGGCCTTGAACACCTCCAGGGATGGGGCACCTACAAAACAGTGAATGTTTTCAGGAGAAAATTAATTGTATCAGAAGAACAGGAGCATGACATGAAGAAATAGTTAGCTCTATCTAGTGGCCACTACCATTGGAGTGAGGTACCTTGCAAATCATGAAGCTGGTAGGAGTAATTTGTTTTACTCCAAAAAAAAAAAAAATCACATGATGTTCTTAGAGAAGATTGGCAAGAAGAAAGAAAGGCAAACAGGCCAGGACCTTGGTATAACACTGTGCAACTGCTCCCTTATTATATTTTCAAATGGATGTTAAACCAGACTCAGTATAAAAGCTCCCATGTGGAGCCTTCTATATGTAAAACTGATCTAGTCTAAACCAAAGGCTTGCATTTTTTTTAATACCCCAAATAATTGGCAGTTTGATTTTTTTTTTTGGCAGAGCTTTGAATAAAACATCAATGCATTTTTAATGTATTTGAAATGTTGTGCATTTCACTTTATAATTTTCGCCATGTTATCTAGGGTCAATTCCTTGGATGATCTTGTGGCTTTATTAAAATACATGAAATGTTTGTTTATACTGAGGACTAGATGTTTTATTTATCATCTAGCCTAGTTTGCAAGTGTAAGCAAATACTGCAGCTTGCTTTTTTCATACTTCATTGTTTTCTTGTTATGACATCTCTTATTTTGAAAATCAAGTAAAATATGTTTACGAAAATACCTGTATTAATTCCTACTGCTAGCTATACAGAAAACTGCTTTCAGAAGCAGCTTAGCTAGATTTAGACTTGATGGAAGTAGTATAAGAGTAAAATGATTTAACAGAAGAGATTCACTAAAGAGGTACTTAGTTGTGAGTGGCATGTAAACCTTGATGTATCATAGCTTTTTCACATATTGGTTAATGTAGCCCAGAGATTTCAAAGTAGGATTGCGTTCAAAATAAATTGTTGCTGTTGAGACAACTGGATTGCCCAGATGTATTGAGTGTTAAATTCTTATTGCTTAGTAGCATTCTCAGCTACTCTGTCGCATGGAGATCCTGCTTTCTTATGTTCTGCTTCTTCAGGGAAAATGGTTGGGGTTTCTTCTGATGGGACAGAAATAAACCAAAGCCTTGTAGCCTACAGCAGTGTGAACTATAGCTGTAAATTCTAGGTTTAAGGGGTAAAAGGTTGCTAATTTATCAAAATACAGATGGTCACAAAGCTTTTGAAATGATTTAGTGCATAATAAACTGCTGTTCCTTGGTTCCAGGGAGCACATGTTGTTAAGAATAGTTTTGTAAGCAAAGCCACTATACAATATACATGAACAAAGAATGAAAAAAACCAAAACAAAACAAAAAAACAACAGCAATTACTTCAAATCTACAAAGTTGAGGCAACTTTGCTGAGGAAAGTCTACCTAAAGAAAATCATTATATTTTGGGAAAGATATCTGGAACTTCAGGAAGGTTCTTTATTTCTTTAAAGCCAAGTGTTGTGTCAGCGTATGGAGAAGGATGCTCTTCCCAATTACTTAAGTTTTAGTCCAGGATACAAAATTTAGTTTCAGTATTTCAAATAGCGTTATCTTTGCTCTTCTGGTTTGTAGCAACTTGAGTCAGTCTGACATCTCTCTGGTGTATTTGAGGCTGATATCATTGTATTAACTGAGTTGCTTTGAACATCATTAAGTATAATTAAGCCTGTTTAGCTGTTGGATAGTCTTTCGGTCATACCACCCACGTGAAAAATGGCTTGCACTGTCACCTGAGCCACTATAAATACAGGGTTGTGTGTAAGTGTGTAGGTGGAACTCTGAAGGGTATGAAAGCTCACCTCCTGATGTGTCTTGCCTTGCACAGAGCTGGATATTGCTTCTGGCTTTGGTACCTGAGTACAATTGCACAAGGTACTGCTTCGCAAGAACTGCAGCCGTTGTTCTAGACATGACAGGGCATCGTGGTATTATTAAAGAATATATCCTTAACTCCTTCACAAGGATGGTAGCAAAAAAGATTATTTTGTGGCTGTCTTTAAGTAATTGGATTAAAATATTCCTTAATAAATCTTTTGAACTTCTCACTGTTCTATTTTTGGTATCTCTGACATGGTAGCTTTGATGGAGATGAAAGCTGAGAATTATCAGACAGAATTTAAGATTTCTGAAGTAACTAATACTTCATTTTCATGTGGAGGTGTGGGAAGTAAAGGAGACATCATCATCCGATTACAGCTCTACAGCCAAAAGCACTTCAACTTCCTAAAGCTGAATGTGCATTCGAGTTTGCGCAGCTCACTTGGACGCTCTGCTTTCATGTGCGGTATTTTGCACAAAGGGAAGCTGATGTTGGCTTGCTCCTCACTCCTGTAATCTCTCCCAGCCCGCAGAGTAAAGTGCCTGAGGAGCTGTGTGGAAGCCAAAGTGCTCTCATTTACTTCAGAGATATCGCTGCCCTGCTCTGAAGGTTGCCTGTTAATCTGCTCTCTTCAGGCTTCCTCACAGCCATGGACAGAGCTCTGATGTGGGGATGATGTACCAGGCACACAAACAACCGATGAGTCTGGTCAGGCTATGTACTGCAAGCAGCCAAGACAAGCTAGAGCAGTTTAGACTTCCATTGCTCAAGAACTCATTTTTCTGGGGAGGATTCATGGGTGACTCAGGACCTCCTTCTGGCTCCACTCTGTGAGTCTTTAGCTGTCGCTAACCCTAAGTTTGTTGAAATAGCACAGTGGTAAAAGTAAAGACTTATAAGCACAGAAATGAGGGGTTTCCCGTGTCTCAGTGTGTTGAAAATTTGAAGTCGTTTGGGTAATATAAAGGATTTTAGAATTGGATATAAAACAAATGTTGTTTACCAGGAGAAACATTGAAGAGTGCTGCTAGGCTGTAGGATAGGCTTCTGACAGAAGACAAAGGAAGAACTGTATTTTCTGACAGGGTGAAAACTGACAGATATGCAGTAGGGAGCTATTTTTCATGAGAGTAAGCATAATGTAAAAATTGTATTAATTTCATAATTTGGTCTTATTGACTGCATGTCAAAATGTATAGCAAAGTTAATCATAAGGAAATCACTTTACTACAAATGATAGCTTCTGTTAAATCTCTAAATGGCTTTGGATTGCATGCAGGAAAATGAGAACTAAACTAGATTATTATAAGAAATAGTTTGCAAACAAAAATACATTAAAGGCTGACTTTGAGTACTTTCAAATGGATATAAGTTAAATGTCACAGCATAAAACAAGAGATGAGTCATAGCCAGTGACAATATCTATATATCATGCTATAAGGTTATCTTCGGTTTTGTCTTAAGTTCATTCTTTCTCTCCAGTACTCCTTTCAATCATTCATAAGAAGAGACTTCTGTCATGATAATAAGAGTGAGTTTTTTCATGTTTTTGCTGCCTTCTGAGATATAAATATGTAAGATATTATAGCAGTAGTCAGTGCTAAACTGAGCTTTAAGCAATGTACTTTTTTGTTAATTTCTGGAATTTATTTGTTGATGATTCTGTAACAGTTGTAGTAGACTTCATGAAATACTGTGGGAGGGGAGTAGAGAGGGAAAAAAAAAAAAAAAAGGCCTGATTTTCACCATGGTAAAGAAGAAATACCTGCCTTTTGGTGAAATTCAGAGAATCTTCAGACCTGCAAATCCTGTCAAGTGGAGTAGTATGAAGTTATTCCTGGCAGTAAAAAGTAAGGATGTTTGTCAGTTAGTTAACTCATATTTTGGTAATTAAAATCCAGAATTCCCTTCTCAGAATTGATGTCCTAGTTTTTTTTTTTTGAAAGAAATAGGGTCATGGTTATTAAACATGTATTTTTTGAAACAAACTTGGGCCCTATAATTGCTTTTCCTATTTTTTTCTCTACCCAACCTTAAAAAGCCTTTATTATTAGTTGAGAAATCAAATATTTTAGATTTTAAAGCTCTTTGTATATTACATTTTTTAATATACTTATTGGGGAATAACTTCATAACAATATACTGAAGCAATGTACAAATTTTGGTGTGTAATGGCACTTGCAGAATGGTATGACAGCAGTAAAACATTTACAGTCACATTTTTAGTCTTTGTGATAGTGGTATATTGATTATATACAACTACAAAGCAGTAAGAAAGGATCAAGATTTTGTGAAGTACTTTGTTTATACTGCCTTCATAAAATACTCCCTTTACTCAAGAGCTCTATTCAGTCATTTATATGGCTTTCCTGTGCACATAATTTCCATTAGGTTATGTAAGCTGGCTTCACATCAAGCCAGTCTATTTAGGGAAAACTTAATCAGCGCTGCTGTGCTGGAGGAGGAATAAAAACAATCCCACCTGACAGTTGGTCTGTTTATTCTTTTCTTGTTTGCTAGGAGTTGAGTAGTATGTGACTAGGCAGGCTGACATAACTTGGACCAGAGGTAGAGGAGGTTTGATTTGTTCTGTGGGGGGGATTTCACCTTCAAAGGGAAATGAACAGTCGTGAAGTGGAGAATGATGGAAAACCTTAGCAAAGGAGAGCTTTCATCTTGACTCCTGTTAAACTGAGTCTGCCTTACAGCCTAGAATGTGAGAATTTATATCTTTTCCACAAGTAGATAATATAAAAAATACTTCCTGCTGTAACTGTGGATGTTTTCCTCTTCCAGATGAAAGACCTCTTTTGTGGAGTATTACAGAGGTCTGATAACTTGAGTCAGCCAACTAAACTTTGAACTGGTGCTTTAAGTGATAACTTGGTGTCTAAATGTAATGAACAATAATGGCAAACAAGGGTGTTTAAATATGCCATATTCTTAGTAGGAGTAATGTGTAATGTTTCCTACTTCATTTGTCCTAGTGAATCGTGGAAGGAAAGAAATAGGTAGTAAAATATTGAGATTAAATGCAGTAGCCATAAACTCAGGGTTTGAGAAGGTGTTTAAAATCAATTTATTTTATAGAGCATAAAAAGTACACCTTGACACCTGCCAGTGAGATGAAAACTATGAAGAAGGATGTTTTACAAAACTGGTTACAACAACTTTACTGCTTTAAAGAGGTTCTTCAAGAACTCAGTTCCCAGCCAGGTGTAGGATGTACAGGGTTTTGAGAGACAACAGCATGTGTAAGGCAACCACTGATTTCAAAAACCTGTAGCTTGGCTATGAAAATTGCCTTGTCATTTTCACATCTCCCATAAAATCTTCATTTAATTGGCAGACTCAGGCAAATGGAAGCTGTTGCCAGGAAAAAAGGATGGTGTGCACAGACTCATTGAGTAGAACTATGGTGTTTTCTGGAGAGCATGCTGACACGATTCTGCAGTTTCCCTGCTGCCTCCTGGGCTCCGGAGCAAGACCTGATTAGTGCTGCCAATTCCATTCTGCTGCTGCTCAGCAAATCTGTAACAGACACAAGCCATTTGTTAGTATATGCTGGATGCTTGCTTTTGCCAGAGATTGTGTAGTGCATTTTGGGAAGATTTTCTTCAGAGCCCAAAAGAATGGTACGAGCTTAGAAAACCTTTGGGATTTGAGCTGCAGAAGTTAGTGTCTTCTGCTTCCCATTTGTTGTGGTTGTAGGCAGGAAGGAGAATTTTTCTCAGCTTGAAAATACCGATTTAGAGGCAAGGAAAATAATTTCATGTAGTTTAGTATTTTGTTTTCAGGCAACATAAATGCATTGTATTCCTGCAATGTAATGGGATTCCTGAAGCTCCTTAGTGAATCTGGAGAGATGATATTCCAGTGTTAGGGTTTCAAACTAAAAAGCATTGTGTACTTTATGAGGCATTTGTGAGGATGGAAATGGGTGTGGATAACAGGAGCACAGAAGATTGTGAAAATGTCTTTTACAAAAAGATGGGAGGAAGGGCAGAAAAAACCTACAGCAGTGAATATTTTCAAGTGTTAATTCTCCCAGGGAAAAAGTTTGCTTCATTCACAATCTTTACTATGTAAAAAGTTATTTTAAACTTTCTTCACATAGATGAAAAATTGCATTGACCCCAAAATAATTATTCATTTGTGTGGATTTATTCATATGTTTGAGTTTGTGCAGCTGGGGAATCTTAACTAGTTTTAGTTGCACTGAAACTTATAATAAATGTCCAAAGAATTGTAGCGAGTATTGATTTTTTAGCTATTATGTGTACAGAGAACTGTAACTGTAGGAATTACTGTGTTTGCAAATAGGCAGAAATGTTTTCTCTAACAAATAAAAGGCAAACAGAAAGGATGGAGATGCCCTGCAATTTACTAAGGTAAAGCATAAAGGAATTCCAGGAGATCTAATCGCTAGCAAAGAGAAGAGCTCTGTTTCCTCTTACAACCTTACTTATTTTTGCCATTATTCTTTATTTAATCTTTACTGTTCAGCTTTCATGAGTTTTCAAAGAAGCAGGCTAACAAAGTGATATTTAGCTTAGGTTCCAGATAGCATTTGATGGATGGGAGCGATTTGCACTGCTTTGCTTTACTTCCCTCCTTTCTCACACATCAAACAAATATTTTTCATAAGTTTCTGAAAAATGGCATATTTAATTCAGTAGGGCAGCAAACTTGAGAGAAGTTCTATTCATGAAATGATATTTTTAATTGCTAGTAATGCAAAATAGCAAGGACTAGTGTCCTATCTACGGATTTTGTTGGCATGTGATTGACCAGTTCAAAAAATCAGGGCAAGAAATTTCACTGAATTTCACTCCTGTATATTTTCCAGCAGCCATTGCTGATGGTATGTCACAGAGGGAAAACTTTAAGGGAGCGCAATGTGTTTGCAAAGATCTCTTCGTGTGCCGGGGAAGGCAGGCCCCTGTGCGGGCAGCCTGGTAGCTTCTGGGAAGGTTCCAGAGCACCGGGCGTCCCCTGAGGGAGCCGCTCTGCGGGGGCACAGGGGGCAGCCGCGTCTCTGCCCTCAGGCTGTTGCTCGCGTCGGTGTGGGTGCGTGAGGTGCTTGGTTTGGGACAATTTCTGCCAAAACGCGGTTTTTTTTACCTCAGGCCCGCCCTCGACCTGTCATGACAGGGAGGCTGCCGCCTGGAGGCCGTGAGCGGGAAGGCGCTGAGGCGGCGCTTGCGGCGAGGATGGCAGGGCGAGGTCGGCGGGAGAGGAGCGGCCGTGGCGGAGAGCAGGTGGCTCTTCTGCGGGGAGAGTGGCGGACACGGAGGGACGGGGCGGCGGGGGCCTTCCTGAGGCGGTCTCAAACCTCCTCGCTCTGCGGGTGGCGGAATTGTGCGCAAGTCAGTCGTAACTTCGGCCCTTCCTTGCCCCAAACAAAACGGATGTCTTGTGGGGAACGCGTAGCGTGAGTAATCCACGTGGCCCTGCTTCACACCAGGGAAAGGGTTTCTCTTGAGTTAAGTATGATCTTCCACCTGTTTTCAGTGTCCACAGTGTAAACACTTTTTTTTTTTCTTTATAAAACGCATGTGAACACTTGCTAGAAACTGCCTCTAGAATCTGGTAAGGTGTAAACATGAAGAAGTGTTGCAGACTGTGTGTATAATTAGTAATAAAATCTAAACTCAGGTAAGCAAGAGCTAAAAATCACTCAGTACTCCATGACTGAAGTACTCCGCTGGAGTATATTACCATGGCTGTTGTAGCAGGATCACTGCTGGCTAATAATATTGACAGAAAATTTTTTAGTCTTTTTTTTTTCCTGTTAATTAACTTGAAGTTAATCAGGTGTGTATTCTTACTGCTTTTGACTGGAAATTTTCTTGTTTCAGATCAGTCATGCCTTTACGTATATGAAGTACGAAGAGTGGAATAAAACAGTTCCAAACTAGGCATAATTTAATTGAAGATGAAAAACTGCATACAGAATTTTTAAATTAGGTATAGCAGTATTCATATCTTAAAAAGTAACTTTCTTCTTTAATTGCAGAAGTAGCTGCAGACTATTCTGATATAAATGTAGGTGATGTAACATGTTTTTTTAGGAGGAGAAAAAGTAACTTTACACCAAAAACCATGAATATATCTTTGCACTTAATTCTAGACACTGGTAATCAACTATGAGGAGTGTAATAAAAATAAAGAAGTACATAGGCTTTAATGCTTTTTGGTTACGTACCAGTGTTGCAGCGGAAAATCTCACAGTTTACCTTATTTGTAGTGCAGTATGCTCCCCCCCAGCACGACTGCAATTCCCAACAAGTAAGAAAGCCAAAATACAGTTCAGAGTTAGTGAGAATACAGTACTGACATCAGTAATTCTTGGAATTACCTCATAATCTGTAAAATTTATCTGCTTTTGTTTTTTTCTTGTTACGTATTCTCGTGCATATGCTCATCTCTTGCCTTTAAAGGTACATTGTTTTTTGAAGGTATTGGATCTTTGGGAAACTTCATATTGCAGTATCAGAAATGATGGTCTGGTGTTATTTACAATTTGCACAATTAGAAGAGGTTAGAGTAGTTGCATAATTCAGTAGAAGTGTTAAAAAAAAAAAAAAAAGGCAATGTGCCATTGAGGTTGAAAGCTCTGAGGAGCTTCTAACAGAGTGAGATACCAACTTTGTCTATACTGAACAGGCACAGAAGAGTGGGTGTATTGTCATACAAAGAGCCAGTTTGCTCTCTGTTTTGAATAATTCATACACACATCACAAGTGGTAGTTTTGATTTGGTAGTCTTTTATGATTTGAAAATGCTAGAACAGATAAGTGGGGCAAGGTTGACTCCAGCTAACAGACGTGGTGGTTCAATTAAGCAGTATCTGATGGTCCAAGGATGTAAATGTCAGCAGCAAAACACTTAATAGTTGGAGGTGAACTAGTGGCACGCTCACGTAGCTAAGAGATAGTGTACCACATAGCTAGCACAGTTTTTGTCAAATTCCATACCTTTCTGTGCATCTGACTTTCTGAAACCGTTCAAATCCAGGAGTGTGCCCAGATCCAGGCAGTAGGGGAGGTGATTGGGCTGCAGTGCGGTTGTCTGGGAATGCTACCCTTGCTATTGGCTAAAAAAGAACAATTGTTTAAATGTGGTCCCTGTGTGAGGAATTCTGTCTGTTCTTTATAGTCTAACAACATGCAGCTTCCTGTAGGGTTAATTCTGCTTCCACAATTAATTACTGCTGCATGTGTGTTTAGAATGTGTTGCTTGTTTGAGGTGTCAGTGCACTGGTACCATTCCTTACAAACATGGAGAGCTAGACTCATTTGAAGTTCAAGTAGTTCACCAATTGAAACTGGCTAGGCAACTGTAGGCTTTTAAAATAAATGTGGGAAACTTACTGATTTGAAACTGCCAAAATTCTTAGAAACTTAAGCAACTAAAACCTAATCTCGTCTCCTTGCAATGTGAAGGTTGTCTTTTTTTCAGAGAAGAGACTGGCTGTCACATGCCTAAAACTGACATGCTGGGTAGCACGAGTTTACAGCAGGCAAGAAAGGCAGGAGTCTGCTCAGTGGAGTGGAAGCAGAAGCATCTTGTCAACATATTTCAAAGCAATTATTGGAGTTTTTCTTTATTTTTCTAAACTTTTTCATTCCAGTAACGGAGGATTTAAAGAGAACAGTTGCGTGCGGTTATGCCATGGCACCATCCAATTAACCACCCAAGGTAGCACAGCTCCCAGGGATATCTGAATGATGCATCCCAGCAGCAGTCTTCATTCGTCAACCCGGGGGCTGTAACAATACTTCTTTCTAGTGGTGAATCCATTTTACGGTGCCTGCATGTTGTTTTAAGGAGTGTAATTTTTCATCATGTCCACGTGTTTGTTCTAATGATGAGTATATTTGTGGCTAATTACTTCTGACTAGAAAGGTTTTTCTTTTTTTCCCCCCTCACATGTTTTTGTTCCTTCTTTCTGATTGGTGCATTTATGTCAAAGATGTGTATTGTGCCATTTCACTTCATGCCCATCTGAAATGGAGCACTTGGCTTTGGAAACTCTTTTCCAGCTGTTTAAAAATTCTTGTGTGCTCTTTGCTATCTGCCTACCTTGTCCTGAGGCTTCCTTTTCATTGTGTGCTTGCGGTGGTTGCACTGTCAGCAGTCTGTAATGCCCTGGCCGTCTTAGGGCCAGGGATGTGTGCAAATCATTCAAGTCTCAGACACAGTGTGAATAAAGCTCAGACTACAAAGCTGTCCCTTTGAGGTTGTGCTATGTGTCTGGTTTTGACTGGTCAGTCTCATTTTCAGAATTGTCAGAAACTTCTAGCACAAATATTTTGGCATCAGGCGATGAGACCAATGTTCCCTTAGCTCTCTGTTAACAGTGCTGTACCTTGTGATTGAGATCTCATTGTATCTGGGGTCACCAAGGGGTATTGTCGGGTAAGTTGACATTCTTACTACCAAAGCAGTCATCTATGGCTGTGCAGTGCTGTCAGCAAACACTGCAAATTTGGTTTTCCATGCGGCTGAGCAGCACCAGCTGGCTTTTGTCATTATTGCTGGACCCATTTACAGGCATCAAGGACAGCACTGGCTGCTTTCCATTGCTGGCACTGGAATCAGTCCCTGCTGTTACGCTTCTTCAGCCATGTATCCTCACAAATGGGCTTCTCCACCACTAATATTTCAGCAGCAGAAACAAAAAGCACTATTCCCTACCGGCACTGCACTCTCTTGTGCAGCAGTCTCCTGAGCAGCCCTTTCATGCTTCTCATCACTTGCTGCAGAATTGTAAAGGGTGTGCCATTCTTTGAGTTAGTGCACCTCTGCATAGCCAAAGGAAGCAAATATGAGGTTGCTGTCAGCATGTTGTAGCTGGTGGTGGGGACTGGAATTTGGGCGCTATCATTCAGAGACAATCTCCCGTGCTGTTATTAGTACTCAGTTAACAGTTAAACGCCGAGTCCTTTCTATTTACCTGGGAGAACAAGGAAGTGATTCACTAGAAAAGTCAGGGGCCCTTCTATAGCTTCTGTTGCAGGATAGAATGTTTGCATGTTTTCCTGTCAAGAAGCTGACATCCCATTATATTGTTTTCCCTCCCCTAGATTTTTCTACCTCCTCTGCTGGAGATGGTTCAGGTGCTAGGGAGACGTTTGGTTTTGTGCTGCTGTGTCTGATAGATCAGATCCCAGTTCTCAAGATGGAGTGTCTACCTCTGTGCAGCATCCTTTGTGCTGATAACGGCTGATGCATTAGGGAAGGCAAAAAACTTCCTAAGTGAACGGATGAGATTGCCTTACGATTCAGCTGTACTTCATTTCTGTCTGGCAGGCTACTGGGATCTGTTTGCCTGGTGAGGCTTAAAGTTACTGGGCAAACTGACTTCTTTTGCGTTTTTACTTCCATCTGGCATCACAGGAATTTTTTTTTTTGTGATAGGTATACGTCCCACATTACTTTTCAAACTTTCTTTAATTTGGAGGACATACTCATCAACTCAGTATTGTTACTAGTAGTGTACCTTAACAACTTAGTGTTTTTTACATTAAAAAATGGGGTTGCTTTAATTGTGTTGGAGAAAATAGATTGATTAAAATTTTTATTCCCTCTTTTATTCATGACAGAGCATGATGTCAGATATTATCTATTTTAGCTTTAAATTTCTGCAACCGGTGTCTGTAGAAAAGAGTTTGGAGCAAGCATGGCTGAATATCAGTGTATTACAGCTGAGATGGTGAGTTTTGAGCGGTCAGTGCAGAAAGTTTTTTTGTTTTCTTTGTTTTCCCAGCAGTGAGTAATGGTAAACTGTTACGCAATATTAAATGCAGCCTATCTCACCAGCCACAAATCTGCAGAATCCTCTTCTCAGCATTCTGCCACTGTTTTGAAGGAAGCATTTGAGAAATAGGCACAAAATCTGTGCATGCAAGCAACTAACCTGTGATTTCTCATCAAGCTTCTGTTAAGTCCAAATCTTTGAGCCCTTGTCCCTTTTCACTTTTTGCACAGTGTGGCTTTGGTCAGAATGATGCCCTTCACAATCTGCAGAATTGAGGGAGTGCTTTGTGTATCTATATTTTGAGGCTTAACACATTAATCTGTTTCAAGGAACTGTTAAAAAAATGAGATGGGTCTTGTTTGTTTCCGAATAGTTTTGCAATGGGTGCATTCATTTCGCAGTAGAGTATTTTCTGTGCATTGAACTTGGCAC
This sequence comes from Anser cygnoides, assembly GCF_040182565.1. Lineage (NCBI taxonomy): Eukaryota > Metazoa > Chordata > Aves > Anseriformes > Anatidae > Anser > Anser cygnoides. Next base: position 26,881,893 of record NC_089879.1, on the reverse strand, counting down.
CTGTAACAGTGGTATCAGTAAAATGATTCAGCAGTTTTAAGTTCTCTCCCTTCATATGCAAAATGTTGTGTTGCAGTTGCACTTAATTTAGCAATACCATTAGTGAGAGTGCAGTTCATGCAGTCTGATACAGTTTGCTTTAATTAATTATGTTGTTTATCTACATTGGAACTTGTTTATCTACATTGGAACTGCAACAGGAAGTACACAGAACACTTCTGCCTGCTACCCCATGCAGGTCAGAGTCAGAACATAACCACAGAGCATGTGAATGCTGCGTCTTTATTGACGTGAAGTTCAACTAAGGGTAGTAAATGGACATCATCTGTCATAATGTGTAACTGAGTAATAGGATCAATGGAAGGAGCAGAGTAAAAGACAAGGTAGAGCCTCGGAGTCCCTGAATACATGTTGGTGTTCACAAGCTCCTCCTTTTCACCTGGGCTTGAAGTGGAATAGTCTCCATCTTCCAGTGTTTGTTGCCAAGATACCCTACTTCCATGTAGATGGAGGAGAAATCTTGTCCTTTGAAGGACCTGCTCCATGTGCTCTTGAAGCTGTTCAAATGGTCCATTCTTTGTTGCCTTCAGCATCAAATTTTCTTGTATGTTGAATTTAGTTATCTATGCGGAAAAAAATCTGATTAGTTTGAGAATGAAAGAAATTAGAAGAAAGCTTCCTGTTCACTTCAGTTAGCTTTAGGTCATAAGCAACCAGCTTTCTAGTATTGATCAAGAAGACCAAGTATTTCCTCTTTAATCACTGAATTGTTGAATTAAGAGCTTTGATTATTGGAAGATTTGCATGACAGCTTTAAATACTGATTTTTAAAGGTGCATTATTCTGTTCATGCAGTTAGATTTCAATGAATTGAATTAATTGTTCATCTTAGAGGTTGGCATGCAAAACTATTTTTTATTATAAAATAAACTGTCTTGTAATAAGCAATGTTTTATGCCGTACTTTCCCATTCAACAGATGTAGCATTTGTAGAAGCAATAATTGATGGAATACATGTCACAAAAAGCATGTTGTAGGGAAAGAAAGGACCGAATAAAATGACATGAGTAATTTATTAGAATTCAGTAAATGACCAATTGCATTTCTCATTAATGTCATAGTACATCTCTAATTAGTTTGGTAAGAGTGTAGGAGCTATAGCACTGAGTCAAGCAGACTTCGTATAAATGGCAACTGGTCAACTACTCCTGTTTGCTTAGGATGCTGATGCTATTTCTTTGCAAAAGAAAAAGCTAGAATTGTAAGCTCTGCTTACTGTGTGTTTGTGCACAAAATGCTTACTTAAAAACATATTCAACTTTCTTGAGATGAAAAGCCATATTGAATGGTTTTGAAGGTGGAGCTCAACATAATGCCAGCATTGGAAAATCATTGTTCGCTCTTTCTCTCAGATTCAGATAGGTTTGGGTAGGTGACCAGGCTCTTCACAAGATGCCAAAGCATGAAATCAGCATACTGTCCTTTCTCATTAATGATCTCATTAACCCAGTACTTGCAAGATACCTGTTAACCAAACTGCATCTGTAAATATAGGGTGCCATCTTCTGTGTGCCAGCAATATTTTAACTGTTTTTAACACACTAAACATAACTGCTCCTTTCCACTTAGAGCAAGTTCTTGTGTTTGGATTGGGAAGACTATGCAGTGTTACACAGTTCTAACCATGATTTCACAGTGGTAATGCCTATTGGAAAACTCTTTCAGGGACTAAACAGCCTGTTTTCATTACTGAGCATTTCCAGGACTGCATTGCATTGTGTTGAATTACATACTGAACAGCACTAAATTCTCCTTTGGTCCAGCATTTTAAGCTTCATGCTGCCACCAGTTTATAGCTCAAACTTCACTTTGAAGTGTTGTTTGGAAGTGTTAGTTTTAAATCTTTGTCTTCCACTTAGAACCACTTTGTCATAAATATTTCACTTCTTTGTCCCTCTTCATTGCCTTCAGCTCAGCAATATCCATTGTAAATGAAATGAATTAAGGGTTTGTTGATACTGGACCCTGTGAAAGGGTTTAGCAGTCAGTCTGGAGAGACGGTGCACAATTCCGGCATCAGAGGAAGCAGTCAGATGAGCCCAGATTTTTGAAATCTGCAATCCACTGCGTATAACAGTGGCTCCACTAGTCAGATTAGACAAAGACCAGAAAGCCCAATTATCTTTGTCTTTTGCTGAGTTTATTTCTGATGTCACCAAAAAATTGTTCAAGAAAGCCGCAAGTTCACTTCAGCAGAAGCTGATTGCTTCCTAACAGGAGCTGGGCATAGTCAGTAGGGAGGGAGACGAGGGAAATACAGGGACCAAGTAGGAAATCTTTCACTCTTTAAGCATTCTCGAGGCACCTTATCGTATGTAGTCATTTGTTCAGTAGTGGAAGAAGTACGTACTCCTGTTACTTGCTTGCACATATTCTTTTAAAGACACAAAATATTCATCATATATGTCTATTTTTATATAAATTCAATTTTAAAACCGTACAGAAACTCCAGTATGCGTATCATGAAGCACAACTACCATGCACACTTTATAGTGGGAGTGGGGAGCCCGGCAGAAGGTTCTTCATTGTGTGCTAATAATACTATTAAAAAAAACCCATCCAATTACATCTTGAATAGCAAACCATAAAATCAAAAAGAGATGAGAGGTGACTTCATGCTGGAATGGTTATGGTGAACTGTGAATTCCAGGTCCGGTGTCTGCGCTGGGGCTGTCAGCATTGTTCTAAAGCAGCTAATTACTAAGAAAACTAGAGTTAAAGAATAGTTATTAAAGCATGCAGGATTTCATTGCTGAATACAAAGGAAGTAAAATGACAGTCTCCTGCAACAGTGCTAGTCGCTAAATAAAAGAAGAAAAGTAATTCTACAAATTCGGAAGTCAAGAGAAATTTAAGAAAAGCCAGTCTTGTTTAGGGACAGATGAGGTTCGTCATCCCTTTTCAGGCAAGATGTATGCCACAGCTGTGCATGAAATGCAATTTAAAAATATATATATTTTAAAACAGGAAATCTGGGGAGTTAAAACACGTATTTTGAAAAACAGGGTTGGTTTAATTCCTGCTTATGATTTTGGAAATTCCTCTCTAAAGCCAAAGCACAAAAAGTGTGTGAAGAGTTAGCTACATTGAAAGTAAGTGCATCCAGGTGTAAAGGTGTGTATTCTGGCTTCCTTTATTTTCTTGCCAGAGGTGGTTTTAGGATTTATTTTTATTTCTTTCAACTTAGTGTTCCTTCATGCTACTGCAGTTTTGAAGAAGCTCTAAAGTAGTAATATATTTTGTGCTTTGAGTGCTGGGAGATTTGTGGTCCTTGTGAGTGTCTGTTGACAGCTGAGTTCCACATGCTTCAGGTGACTCAGCCACGCTGCTCTGGCCCTGGGCTCACGTGGGTTTCATCTGTTTGACAATTCCGATTTCTGGAGGCAGAGGTTACCAAAAATGAATTACTTTACCAGGAAGAGGTACTTTTTTCTTTGGTTAGCGCAGACCGAGTATTTGGAAACATGTGAGTTGGAATTTAAAGTGACTATAAAGCAATGCATTAGTCTGGGCAAAGTGAGTGTTATGGTGTAGGAATCCAGCTCTGCGTGTTTCTTTAAAGTATTTTGGGAGGCTTCTTAATTCTGGTTTGAGTGTGAACCCAGTTGAAGTTGCACGAGAGCTCTGCTTAATAAGTTGTAGGGTGCTCACAGAGAGAAGTGCTTGTATAAAGCAGGGAAATAGGAGTGGACATCTAAAGTGTTTTAAAGTGAACTGATAACTTCATGCTTTCACCTTTGGAAGCATCTAGAATTACAACTGAAAACCTTATTGGGCAATGTGCCTTTGGTGTGATTCATAAATAAATGTTTATTCATAAATGTTTTTTCAATCGTGAACCAAGTAGATACTTTGTAAATTAATCCGAGAGTAAAGAAAATATTTGCAACATCATTTGAAAGGTAGACAGCCTTCTGTATACAGGAAGTTCTATGTTTCCGGTATTTGAAATGAAACAAAATATTTCAGGATAGTAGCTTCTTGCATTGCTTCATTGAAACTGTAGTTTCCATTCCCTCCTGTCCTTTAGCTGGAGGGTTAGGGCTTCCTGGGTACTTGCGTGTGCTAGAGTGAGGGTCTTCTCCCTGTGTATCGCCTTGGGGGAGGGAATGGAGGAGATGTTGCCCAAAGACAGCACACTTTGGGATGGGAGGAGTATGAAGTACCTGTTCGACAGGTCAACAGTCTTTCAAAGACAAACTGTTTTTACTTTTTTTAAAAACTAAACAAAATAATTTCCCATTCCACTTGAAACATATAAAATTCAAGCCTGTGAACTTGCCAGCACCTCAGCACTTTTAAACTTCAAATTTGAAGAAGTTGCCTTAGAAATCTGCCGTTTCACTTTCACTGTCACATACACTAGCAAACCACTACACAAAAATCCTTCCTAACAGAACACTCAGCTATTTTTAGCAATTTTCTGAGAATTTCAAAGGCCCTTTGTGGGCCTTGAAGAGTTCCTTTACATGGAGCCAAATACTTTTGTGAAGCACTTGGATGGGTTCTGCGTATAAGTGTTCCCAGAGAAACTCTGTTTTGGGGTCACTTTGGCTGAGCTCGATTCGGTAGGAACTTTCTCAGATTTCTCTGGTACAGGGGCTGGCTAAGAGCTGTTTAACTGAGGCAAAGCTAATCTTGCCCTTCTTCCATGTTTCACCTTTCAAATCCACAGATTTGATTGTATCTTGTCTTTAAACTTCTTGCTGAACCTTTTTGTTGTGCATTACAGCGCTGCTAATGTGTTATGCTTTCTTGGTGATCAAGGAGAGACTTCCCTAATACAAGTTTAAAAACAAAACCACACTGCCAAATGTCAGGACTTAAAGCTAGTATCTAGATACAATGATATTTAGTACTATAAACCTCAGAGACTGTGCCTTCTTTGCCAGGATGTTATTGCTCTGTAAAGAGCTACAGGTGACTTGTTTCCTGCATTTTCTTTTTTCCATTGATGATAGAAGCTTTGATCTGTCTTAATGTAATTCATTCATATAAAAGGTAAAAAGAGGGAAAAAATAGGATGATGTTTTCCTAAAACAGTTGCTAATAATTTTCTTGCTCAAACTCCTAGACCTCTCAGCTGTGTGCCATGAAAAATGGATTGTCCTTGATTCCTATGAAGACTATTTTCTTAACATGAACAATTAGCATGGTTCCTTCTACAAATGTGTCTCATGCTATCTGCAGCTGTGGCATACAGGAACTCTGTCGGCAAAAGAACTGTAACTGTGTGACTGCAGGCTTTACTGAAGTTTAAGCTTGTCTTTGGATCCCGGACTCTGTTGATAGCAGCCATTAGTATCTCCACATGTAGCATCAGTAGGCAGCTAATAATGGTTGTGATCCTTTGTTGAACTTAATGCAATGTGTCATAAGATGTCATGGGAAATCACATGCAAGCTCAGTAGATGGCAGTTTCTGCTGTCATTTTTGCAGTTTGCTGCTTTGTTCTTGAGATATTTCAGGAGAATTTTTTGTCTGAGACATATTTAAACGCAAAATTTCTCATATATCCATATATTACATATGGTACCTGTCACTGTGATGGATGACCCAGTGGCACATACAAAGAGTTTGATGGCAGTCTCATTGAGACTGATCATTGCCAGTTGGGTTTGAATTTAGCACAGGAATAAGGAAATGTACTTGGCAGAGTGATTAATTACATCTGATAAGAATCAATAATCCTCTACCAGCTTTTCTATACATTCTCCTTGAAATGATTAATTTACAGAGTCCATAGTATTTTAGCGTTCGCTGGTATGTGTGGGAACAGGAAAGGGTATGTATATATGTGGATGTGATTTAAAAACTTCAGGAAGTGATAGGATCATATAACTAAGAACTACTTAATCATGCTGTTGAAAGTTAATTGCATCATTCGCCACAGAATGAAGAGGTGTATTCCCAGAAGAAATTCAGTAAGTTTAAACCCAAAATAACAAGAAAATAACAGCAGTAGCATAATCATCTGTATTTTTGCTCTTTCTTGAAATAGAACAGATAATCAGATATCTAACTGATTTTTTTGACTAATAACTGATTGAGGAAGGTATCTTTTAATGGTAATTAGTTTCAAAGCTTGGCATCTAGAATTACTGTTGCACTGAACGCAGTTACTTCAATTAAGATGGATTCTGGGGAAAAAAAATAAATTTCTTCTGACCATGCCTGAGTTTTAGATATGTTTATAGATTTTACAGCTGTCCTTCAGTAGCGAGAGATATTATTTCAGGCTTCTAGGAAGGATAAAGAAAATAATAAAATTTTATTAAGTGTTGTGCTTTGCATTTTCTCGGAGTAATAGCCATGGACATTTGCACTGTCAGACTGTGCCTTGCTGTAAGATAAGGCCCTTAAAAGAAACTTTCCCTGGATATTTTTAAACTAGTTCCGATTATCTTCAGTCCTGCTGTTTGAATTTTCTTTTTGCATCTTATTTCAACCCAGTGTTCCTAAACTGCTTCCAAATGGAGCACACTGGAGAGAGATCTAATGCTTCAGAAATGATATTTAAATTTATTTGTGCAGTCATGGGCAGAACAATGATATGCCAGGGAGCATATGGAAAGAAGGAGATTCTTTTGTTAAAATTCTGATTCTGAATGGGGAAGAAAATGCTCGATAGGTTTCTTTGGCTCTGACTCAACTCTTCCACCTCCCTAACAGCAACATCATCCTGCTAGAGATCACTTGTTGTGGAGACTGAGAACATTCTTCTGAAGAGTGAACATCCAGTGGAGAGCTCTTAAACACTGAGAGCCTCAGGGCATTGTCTTTCTGCTATGTTATTGTAATAAACATTTTTTTCTTTAAATAGAAAACAGAATTGAATTTCTGGTCACTCTTACTTACGATTAAAGTTAGATTAGATGGTCTGAAATGATCTAAGAGCTTTTGGCACCTAAAAGATTGTCTCACTCTTTCCACACTTCTGCGTGCATGGCTTCAGTTGTGTTCATCTGATTCCATAAGGAATTGGCTCTGTTTACTGAGCCTGCAGGGAGCTAGCACAGTAGAAGGTGTGCAGAGTTTTATTGTGTCTTCCTGAGTTGAACCAATATATGGTGCGATCATGTAAGAGATGATACAGGTGTACGGGGGAGACAGCACGGCATAATAGCCAGGCAGGGAGCAAGATGAAGGGAGGAAAGGAATAGGACAGACGATTTGGGATGCGTTGAGCTTTTAAAATCAGTTTAGCTGTCCTGCTAAGTGTCTGAGTCTGAGGACAAGCAGCACTACCTTTGCTAAGGGAACTTGTCACGAACAAAAGACTTCATTCATTTACTTTTATGATTTTATTTTACTTAATTTTTATTTTATTTTTTGGAGAGAACCTTTCTAAGCATGCGGTAGCAAAACAGTACTTAGATTTTGTGTGACATAAGCTTTATTATTTAAGAGAAACGTATGCATTTTCTAACCAGCCTCTCCTAACCCCCCAAATCTTCTGTTATTTCTTCAAAAAATTCATAACTGAAGTTGCATAGCAGTTAGCTCTGTTGTACAAGTGTTCTACAAAAGCGTTGTGCTACGTGAAGTACTTTGTTCTCTCCAAGATGGTGGGGCTACTGTATATGTTACAGAATCACCTAGGTTGGAAGAGACCTCCAAGATCACCTAGTCCAATCTCTGACCTAACATTAACAAGTCCTCCACTAAACCGTATCACTAAGCTCTACATCTAAAAGTCTTTTCAAGACCTCCAGGAGTGGTGACTCCACCACTTCCCTGGGCAGCCCATTCCAATGCCTAACGACCCTTTCAGTAAAGAAGTTCTTCCTAACATCCAACCTAAACCTCCCCTGGCGCAGCTTTAGCCCATTCCCCCTCGTCCTGTCACCAGGCACGTGGGAGAACAGACCAACCCCCACCTTGCTACAGCCTCCTTTAAGGTAACTGTAGAGTGCAATAAGGTCGCCCCTGTTCTAGCATGTGTTCTTGTATGCACATTGCTACTTTTTGGGGAGATAGTTGTCCTAACTAGTTGAGTTTTAAGATTAAAACTGTAACTCTTGCTTCACAGTAGAGTCTGTTTCCTCTGTTGTGTCTATCACTTATGTCATTTTGATGTAAAGGACAGTGGTCTGCAGGATACGTGAGACAGCTGATTTGCCTGTTTTCAAATCTCATCTAATGATTTAAACTGCCACACAGCTAGCAGTTTGTTCTGAACATAAGATGTATAATTTATGGAGATCTTTGGAAGGATGTAAATGGTGCAGGGCATAAGAGAACAATATGGATTCTGAAGTCTGCCTTTTAAAATTTATCTACCTATTTACGACTTCATGTTCTTGTTGCCTATCAGCAAATGGAGTATGAGTAAATGTGACTGCTGAATGGTGAGCTAGATTTGTTCTTGTTCTCTTGACTTCACTGAAGTCGCTCCTGATCTACACCAGTGTAACAGTGATGCAAGTCAGGTCCTGTTAGGCCACTCCTGGAAATCTTTTTTCCGTATTGGATGTACTCTGCTTGTGACATGGCATTTCAGGTGTCTGCACAGGCAAGAATTATGTTTAAATATAAAGGCAACTTAGAAGGATTCTTGGGCGTTTGTTTCTTATATGTCACATTGACAATTTATTCTTCCTTCAGTATATGCTTATATTATATAAATTTTTTTCCCCTTCCTCCTCATACAGAAATGTATCCACTTTTTCCCTCCCCCGGGGGGCACAGGGGAACAGGGAATGGGTGCTTGAGGTCAGTCCCTGATGCTTCGTCTCCGCCTCTCCTTCACGGTCACTCTCTGCCCCTGCTCCATGTGGAGTCCTTCCCGTACTGATCCTGCATGGGCTGCGCAGGCTGCAGCTTTTCAGGAGCTGTTCCCACATGACTCCGTACCACGGGGTCCATCTGTCAGGAGCAAACTGCTCCAGCATGGGTCCGCACAGGCGGCAGCTCCCCCCAGACCCCCTGCTCCTGCGTGGGCTCCTCTCCACGGGCTGCAGCTCCGGCCCGGGGCCTGCTCCTGCGGGGGCTCTCCATGGGCCGCAGCCTCCTCCAGGCCACATCCACCTGCTGCACTGGGGGCTCCTCCACAAACTGCAGCATGGAGATCTGCTCCATGTGGGACCCATCAGCTGCAGGGGGACAGCCTGCTCCACCAGGGGCCTTTTCACAGGCCGCAGGGGAACTGCTGCTGCCTGCCTGGAGCACCTTCTGCTGCACTGCCCTTGGGGTCTGTGAGGTTGCTTCTTTCACATATTATCACCCCTCTCTCCCAGCTGCTGTTGCACAGAAGTTTTGTTTTGTTTTGTTTTTTCTTCTCCCCTTCCTTAAATCTGCTGTCCCAGAGGCCCAACCAGCATCACATGTGGCTTGGCTCTGGACAGCGGTGGGTCCCTTTTGGAATCGGCTGGAGCTGGCTCTGGTCTGACATGGGGCAGCTGCTGGGCTCTGTTCACAGAGACCACTCCTGCAGCCAAACCCTTTCCAATTAAACCCAAAACAAACTGTTAGCCTCCTGCTGCTAGCAGGCACTTCAGCTTCCAGCAATTAAATTTGAAAGCAATTCAAGATGAGCGAAGACGAAGAAAAGTTGGGTCTCGGGTAGATTTTTATGGAAGTACCAACTTTGATGAATAAGCATATTAAGAATGCTAGATTTTATGGCTCTCATTTTCTGAAGGTTACTCATGAAGCTCTCGCATCATTTGAAAGCAACAGCTTGTTGAAGATAATGCAGTAGTAAATCTACCTAGCTTACGTTTGGTTGGGAGGGCTGCTGAGTTAGGACTGAGGGAGTACTTGCTCTTCCTTCCGACTGTTCTTCTGAACTATCAGGTTTGGCAAAATATCCAGAGAAATGAATGGGAAAAATAATTGTGTTGAGGAGCACAAATTGAACAATAAGAAAAATTTGGAAATGAATTAATTGCACCATTACTTTATCAAGAAGAAAAATATCAGGTGAAGAAAACAAGAAAATTATTTGCGTTTGGTATGAATGTAGCAAGCATACAAAGGGAAACTGCAGAGCAGCAAATAAAAGTTTTGTGCTTGAAGAGACATAGGATGTGATTGGGGTGAATGAAGCTTGGCTAAACAGAGTAGGGTATTAAAGTATAGAGAAAGCAGGATTTCAGAGAACAGGCGGCAAAATAATTGCCCTAGGTCTCATACTGTAGTTGAACCGAAAAGTCATGCTGCAGATACTTTGTGGCTTCTATCAGTCTGCAGCAGCACAGGAGGGCAATGTGTTAAACAGAACTGAAACTTTAATTATATTATAGCAGTGGCAGGAGGTCAATAATATTTGTAATATGAGCATTTGTGATAAATCAATTGTATAATGAAAGCGATTATAACATTGTTAGAAGTCTGATAACCCAATAACTTTATGATAATTACTTCTCAGTTACTCCCAGGGAATAATTTACCACAGGAGATGCTGAAATACTAGACATCACCACTACAGCTGTGTTTTTATTATGTGCTATTTAATACCAAGTTTGAATCTCGTCGTTCATTTGAAGTTAACGGATTATCCATGTGCAAGGGCTGGCTTAGGAATGGTAGTTACAGAAAAGGAAGTGTCCGTGGGTCCCTCAACAAATTTCGAAATAGGACTGTAATGTGCCCTTAAAGCAGAAAGATGGTGGGGAGTTGTTTCTGATATTTGGGTTTGCTTTTTGTGTCAGATCAGTGTGCTCACTCGATCCAAGGCAAGAGGAGGGCTGTAATCACATGGTTTAAGACAGAGGACAGGAAGAGGAGGCCATGTTTTGACAGCAACTGGGGAGGGTTATGCCCAACGTGAAGCTGTACTGGTTTTCATTTCTGAAAATTATCTTGCAGTACCATTTCACATCTGAGATCCACTACTCCCCCGCAGCGTGTTACACAAGGTGGAAGCAAGAGGCTGGACAAGGAAAATAATCTTACCCTGATGGCTGTCTTTGCCTATAAACTTAGCATGAGTTCATGAAAGTATTTGTTTATTTAACCTCTCTATCTTTTTTCACTGAAGATCACATTCTTGGATTTTGCTGAAAAGTAATTTAAATGTGATTGGCAAATGAGGCAAAACAAATTTACTTTCTCTTGATATCTTGGGATATGTAATAAGAGCTAGATGTATTTCTCCACCTACACCTTTTTACCTTGTTTGTTAAATGAAGAGTTTTGGTCTAGCCTTCTCTTAATGATGTATGTTTCTTGACACCTGAAAGACAAATAGCTTCACAAATACCTAACAATTAAGGAAGGGAAACTTGATCAATGGATAGAAGAAGCAATTTTTATTTGGATTATTTGAATCAGTCAGAAGTGTTTATCTTAATTCATGACATCTAGGAGTAGATGTTGTCTTTGATACGTTATTTAAGCAAGCTTGCAGTTTCTCTGTCATGATCATTCCACTGCAGCTTTCAGACACACCAGCTGATAGTTCTAAAGTAAAAGAAGTGCTGGCGTGGGGTTCTTAAAGCTTTTAATGGAAGACATTGTACTATATCAAAAGGTATTTCTCACAACTTTTCTCAAAAATATCAAGCTTTCCCTAATTGGAGTCAGAGAAGTATTTTTAATTTTTATTTTATCTATATGGCTGATGAAACTCATTCCTGGGAACTGTGCTTGTGAAGCAAGTGGTGGGTTGTACTCTGAGACTAATATGATGATAGGATTCATTATTGGAAACTGTCCTGGTGCAAGAAATTACCATAATTACCTTTCAGAACAGTTTTTATTCCAGATTATTGGCTATCATAGACAAAAATAATTTTTGCTTTTATAAATACAGTACTTTCTCTGCTAGTAAATGTTATCTATCCTATCATGATAAGACTTCAGTTTAAAAAATGGCTATGATGCTGAAAACAAAGTATGCGAAGAACAATGTCTACACTATTTCTGAGCCTGATGAGACAAAGCAGTTTACATTCATGTGGTTTCCTATTCAGTCTAACCGTTCCACTGGAAGCTAGTCTATGTTGCACCAAAGTGGTGTTTTTACTTTTTATTCTGTGTTGTGAACCATTATTTTTATATGAACTTCATATTAGAGATGTGTAAAACATTGACTGTGGTTGTGTTCAAACTAGATATTTCACAGAAAAGTGTAATAGCAGGACAGGATATTAATACTTGAATTACATCTGATTCTAACTTCAGAGGTTACCTTCCACAAATGGATGTTGTATCTTTTTATAAATAGGATTTTCTAGCCCTTAAGAATACAGTTGTTGAAGAGAAGGAGTTGCTGGGTGTCGCTGATCCAGTCATGCTGGTTGAAGTCTCACAATACATTAGCATTTCATTTGTTTCCTTGTTAAGGGGAGGAAGCTGGATGGGTTAAGGAAAAAAACAAAACAAAACAAAAAAAAAAAACACAAATCTTCATGGCAGTGTCAATCCTACTGTGTAAATGTTATGCTTTCTCATTGTGTATTCGTTAGCCAGAGGAAGAATATTATTTTTACATAGATATACCTTTAGACACACACGTGTGGTAACCATTTAAATGGATGCGTATTAAAGAACCGAGGTTGATTTTCTATGAGAAAACAGTACAGCAAACAAGCTACACACCTCAGAGCTCCCACTCTCCTCCCAGGAAGCAGTGATTCAGGAAGGATCATTTTCCCTGTGTTCTGCGTGCCAAAATGTTTGCCTCTGTTTTTAAAGTGCTCCTTGCACTGGGTTCCACTGATAATTGTTCTTGTGCATCTGTGACCTGTCCTGCTTCTTAACATTTTCCATGTCTCTTCATCTTCCGATTTTACTTATTTTTTCCCTTCAGGTGGCTAATTGTAAAAAATAAATTAAAACCTGTAGAGCCTGTAGAAATCTATTAAAAATTCTGCTCCCCTGAAGAGGATCTTCTGCTTAGACTTTCAGCTGAGGTTTTTCAGTTAATCAGCTTTTAATTTGTTTAACACATGACATGTTGACTTTGTTTCATTCTAGGTTCTCAGTCAACATTTCAGGAAGTACCAAGTCTAATATATCCACATAAAGTTCCAACTTCATCAAGCTATTATCTTTTTGAGACAAACTTTTAATCTCATCAAGTTAGTCAAGATGCATTTTCTATAAACATACCCTGCTTGGCATTAATTATATTACCATCCCTTAATTCTTTGTTTATGAAAATATAACTGGATTGTAGTTTGTTTAAATTATTACATAGTCGGAAAAATAATGAAAAACAATTAAAAATAGAGGTGGAAGTAAACTGTGGAAATAAACTAGTTTTTCAATCTGTTTTCAGAATTATTCACATCATGTGGTTTTTGTAATTTTTCATCATGTGTAGTTTTAGACAGTTCAAATGCTTCTGTTACTGTAATATGGTTCTGTGTTTTGGTTGTATTGCTTGTCCATGTTTCAGTCTGTTTTCTAATGGCTATGGACTACCTTACTGTCTGCTTGCACTGCTACTGGATTTTGGTGTGAGAAAGATGAAAAGAAGACTGATGATGGGGAAAAAGGGGACCCTCTTTGCATAAATTCAAGGGATACAATTCTGTTGTGGGAGATGAGTGGCAACAATTTGGACAACTGAAAGAAATCCACTGTTGATATTTCTTCATTTGCAATGGTTATGTACCCTTGTCATTTCCTTAGTAATCATTGTATGGTTTACTTTTGTTGTTGTTTCATGAGTGGTTTAAAAATATACAAAAGATAGTTATGCAGTCTGTGCATTGTACCCTTTAAACAAAGAAAATGTAACCAGAAGAACATAGATTTTAGGCTTGGAGTTCAAAGAGTAACCAAGCATTTTTAGTAAAGGCTTATGGTATGTTATTTACTATTTTGGAGATTATACTGTAATTAACAGAAGATAGCCAAAGACCACTCTCTGACAAAAATTGATTTGAGGTAATTGAGCGGTGGACAGCCTTTGCTAAAAGATGTCAATTTACAAATCTGTTTTTGGTCAATAGGAGCAGTATCTGTTGCCTCCAGAAATCAGGTCACTGAACTTTATTCAGTGCAGTAACTTAGGCTAGTTAATGTCAAGACCACAGTGTATTTTTTTTTCCCAATGTAGGGCAAGTTCAGTTAGAATTTTTCAGGCTTCAAGTAATTTGGATGGGTGTGTGAGATCCAGTCTTGTATGCAAAAATGCTGAACAAGTACAAAATTCATTAGCTAGCAGCGTGAATTCACAGTTCTCCATTATGCTACTGAATTTGTTACCTGTTCGCAGTAAACTCCACAAATTCAAAATACTTTTGGGACATAGGAGCTAATGTTGCAACTAATCTGAAAACAGGATTTCTTTACATCTAAAGTTTTAGATTGCAAAAATTAAGTCCTTACAATGGGCAGGCTGAGAGAGAGACAAATTATAGCAGTATCAGGAGAAGGTAAACCTATTCTAAATACATGAGGAGAAAAATCACAGTAGCAACATTCTTAGTAGAAAAATTTTCATCTTGCCAAACTTCATAGTATTTTTACGATGGTAGTGTATGTAAGATTTTATCTGTTTAGTGTTATCACATGGCAACAGCAATCTTCACCTGAGAGCTAGAGAATGAATTATTCATGACTAACTGAGGAGAAAAGGTAGAGACAAAAGTTCAGCCAAAGGGGAGAGGAAATGTGACCTATTAAGCAGGGAGGAAGAGATAGGGGGCTCTGTTCCTGGCCTGCTCTGTGACTGGAGGCAAGTAACTTAATCTTCAGCTTTCTCTATTATTTCTCCTATCAGATGCTAGTCTTGGCTCTTTTAACCTGTGAGCTCCTGGAGGTAAGGATTGTATCTTGGTACTCAAGCACAGCACACTGGCACCCTAATCTCAGTTGAGGCTTCTGCATATTACTACAAAGCAGGGAAGAACTAGAACAATTTGTGTGCATCTGTGGGAGGAAGTTTCTAAGGTGAAAGAAGTGAAATAAAATGGTTACGGCAGTAGTTCATCATTTATCCTGAGAGTGCATATACCTAGGAATGACACAGGAAAATTAATGCCCATTGTACTTGCTTTAGACTGTGACATTAATGGACTTGCTAAAATTATAATAATATATTTCTTTTAAGGAGCCATTCTGGCAATCTGACAAACCGCCATTTTGCTCTGCCAGTCAATTTGATCCTGATCCTGAGCCATAGACTTGTTGATTGGTTCTAGAAGACTGTGAAGTTGCAAAGTGTCAGACTAGAATAAATTAAGGAACTGAGCTGCAGAGAAACAGAACAGAGTGATGAGAGGATATGGTTTTCAAGCTTTTTGCTGACTTCAAGAGTTTGTACCATTGTCTCTCTGCCATCTCCTTTTCTTTCCTATCTTGTTTCTCTGTCATCTTTGCAATAGTAAAAATTTGAGCTCTGTCTGCCCACTTGCTCAGCTCCCTCACAGAACTCCTTCCTTCTTCCCCATTGAATCCATTACATAGGACAGCTTTCCTAAACTGATTCCTGTTGGCTTTTTCCATATTCCAGTGTTTCACAAGAACGTGGCTGTTAAACGTGGAAATAAACTGTTTTATATTTACTAGGCTTCCACTCAGGGAAAACTACTAAAATCTGTTACATTCATTCAGAATAGGGACTTTTTTTTTTAATCTAGATCCCTTAAGAAAGAATTAATTACAGTCCTTGTAACATATTTTCTTAAAAAGCACAAATACAGCTGCCCTGACTGTGTCTGCATGCTGTGTGGTACTTTAATCTCTACTCTTTATTTTATAAACTGTAAGCAATTTAGGGTGTGGGCTCTTTATTCTCTTCTGTTTGAACAGCGACAAAGCACACGTAGCACTTCTGTCTTGTAGTGCTTTACTCAGATGTTTCTGTTGGTACTGTATTTTCTGCAAATACACAAACTAAGAATTGCTTATTCTAAATTTTACTCGAGAATAAATAATTATTACTTAAGCATAGAGACATTGTGGATGAAAGCATGATTTTTTTAGAGCTGGACTTGGTAACAAAAACAAACTGGAAATCTAGTTTGTATGTTTGGGTGAGGAGGGAGGAATTGCAATTTTATGAAAAATATCTTCACTTTCAGTCAGAGCAGTTAGCTTAACTCTTTCAAGAGGGCAGTAATTCATGTTTTGGTGGAGGTAGCAACATACAAAGTAAGAAGGCTAACTTTTATATAAACAGCTGATACTCAAATACATAAGGATCAAATTGAATATAGGAATAAATTTAAGATTTTACAATGCGCTGGTCCACTTCTTTATGTATCCCTCAGAGACGAAAGTTTCTTGTACAGCAGTTTACTGCTATTTCTGCAAAACTACTAGGTCAACGCTATTGTGTGAAGAAACTTCATCAATGTAATGCTTTCATATACACTGCATGCCAGTTCCTACTGCAAGATGAACTCTTACCACACACTCTTTTCGATTGCTTCTTGCAGGCTATGTTGGAAGATAGACTTATCCTAATAGTTTGTCCATACTGCTTATGCATTATTTTCACTATTTGGGAATTAGAACTGAGGAAAAGAAAAAAGCTAATAGAAATGTGATATGTGTAATGTTGATGACAAGATGCAACTAAATGTAAATTCTTCTCTTTAAGGGTGATTATTCAAATTAAGCTTTTCACATATGTACCTTTATTTCATGTGGGAAGAAAGAAATATAAGTAGAACCTGTTAGTAATATAATGTAGTGTTAAAAACCTTCTTTGAGCTTAAGTTTCACTCTTTCTGATGATGGAATAACCCTCTCCGATAGTAACATACAGAACTGTTTCTGAAGTGTAATAACGGGAAGGGAACTTGGCTGTTTTAAAAACTGTTCACTACTAGAACGAAAAAATCTTGTGTCAAACATAATAATTCTGCATTACTCCTTTAGACTTACCAAACTTCCCTATAGTTGCTTATCCTAAATTTGTAGCATCTGTTTTAAGAATTAAACTGAACTAACAATGAATACAGACACGAAAGTCCTCATGACACACACTCCTTGTCCCACAAAGTTCATTATTTTCAGACTGAATATTGTTGAACTGAGTTTAGAATTTTTCTTATAAGTAATAGTTGAAGTAAAGTTATTTGTCAGTCATGTTGTCCAAGAAGAGCTGTCTTCATTTATTGAGAAGTTAGTTATTCTGACAAAGATTTGTGCCAGCTCATAACTTCCTGAAAAAAGGTCACAGATTTAGAATAAGTAAACTTTGTGTGCAATATATAGAAACCCTTACAAATAAATTTTATAGTGCTAGAAGAGCTAGTTAGCCTCAACATACTTTGGTTATAAATTCCCATTCATAACTTCAACTGACAAATTCTAGCACTGTTTCAGCAAGTTCTGTAGGCTTCAGTATATTCAGCAACACACTTTATTCTGCTCAGTTTGTCTATCCTTGTGCTCAAGTCCCAGTGACATTAGTGTATGCTTTGTGCTCTGATGGGCTAGGTTAAATAAAATTTTCATGCAGGAAAAAGTGGGAGTTTGGCATGGAGGGGTACATATAAGGTGGGGAGGCTACTCGCGTTTCTGATGTGTCAAAACTCTTGAAGTTTTGTGTTGTAGGGGTTTGTTGGAGTGTATCAGGTTCTGAGAAATCTTCAGTGTGCCTTGCAGATGGTGTGGGATGAGAGAAGCAACTGAGAATGCTCCTGTAGATGAGGTATATCGTGCTGGTGTGGTATTTTCAGTGCTTTGAGTGCTGTGGTGCTATACTTTTTCATGATCTTTCAACTTGGGAGAATTGCACACCAGTCACTTAGATGAAACATTGTGACCAAGGTGCTTTCTTGGAATTCATATTTTTTCATCTTGGTCACATAAGTAGTTCAGGAAGCTAAGGTTCAGAAGTGCCTAAAAATGTATCGATGAGGTGAATATTCATATGAATTTACTAACATTTTCAAAATGCTGTGAGAAGTGTTTTGATGAGAAGGACCTACCAAATAAAACCTGTGTTAATGAAGAAACTTCTGAATTTGTTTTGGCATGGCACATGTTGCAGTGTATTAGACCTGACTAGAATGTGAGATTTAAGACTGCATTCGTTTGGAAGTAGGACTTCTACAGTCATTCTTCCGTGTGTACCTGAGAAAAGTGAAGCCATGGTGGAGACTTGGCTCTATTCTCCTTAGCATATGCTAATATCTTCTTCTCAATGTAATCTTTTACCTTGCCTAAATAAACTTCTAAATGCATATTTTTCTCAAGATGCTCATAGACGTTTACTTTAGTCTGCAATGTGCAGCAATTCCCAGACAAATAATACCAAGAGAAGTCACTGTGAATTGTGTTATCATAAAGCTAGAATCACTTATTTCCCTTTACAATTTAAGATGTTGCACAAGACTCTCCAGGGTAGAAATAACATTTGCAGCTGGCCTGATTTGCGTTACTAAAAGTAACAACGGCAAAAAAAAAAAAGTATTGCTTTTGTTAATTTAAAATCAAGTATATATCTTATTACCAAGAGAAGGAAGAATGCATTTCACTGCAGTGCACCTCAGGGAAAAAAATGGGGGTGATGGTGGAAACACACCTAATCACAGAACATCCCGGATCATAGACATTTGGTAACGTAAATTAGAATTCACTGAAAATTCATTTGAAATGTTTCAGTTTAAAACAGCCATCATGTACTGTATGGTGCAACGTCTCAAAGTTGGTCTCCTCAAGCTCTGCTCGTTTTGACATTGTGAGTTTACTCTCCTGCTCCTTTGTCTCTCTGATCACCTCAGCTGTCTCTTGATAAAATACAAGAAAATATAAACCAGCCAAAAGGTACCTGCGTATAGAATTTGCTCACAATATTTGCTCATATTGTGGTGTCCGGATTGTTGGCTTGTGCTCACGCAGAGGTGGTGATCCTTCCCATCAGTGTGCGTCTAAGTAGAGCAGTCATTGCAGAACTGTGGCTGTAGTGTTACGTGGCTCTTTATAATATGGTGCACAGAGAGACACACATCATAGGGTTATGCACACTGGTAGAGAGCTGGAGCAGACAGCAGTTAAACTTCCAGAAAGTTTTTTTTTTTGGGTTTGTAAGAGTGAGAAGACTTAACTGATTTGCTGCCTTAACTGGTCTGAATTAAGTGCATGGTGCAACTCTGTTAACCTTACCTGACTCTGCAATATCATTAAAGTGATAGAATAAAAAGATAAAGGAGTATTGATACTTCCCTAACGTGGCCAAGTTGTTGTACAAGAAGTCACCCTCATTGTTAGAGTGGAAGTAAAATCCACATATACCTTACTTCATTTTGTAAATACATCCTCTCAAATACAGCAGTGACTATTAGCTGACAGTAGGTGAGTTTCTTACGATATAAAAGTCAGTGATTCCTTAGCAAAAGGGTATTTGTTTGTGAAAAGCCAGAGGTTTGCTTACAGTTGATGTAGATGAGAAGAAAAGGAGGAAGAATTGAAAGCCCAGTGTATCTTCTCAGGTAGAACTTACCAGCCACTAACGTTCTAGCAGCAGACTAAGTGGGTAAATTTACCTGTTTGAAGTAGACGAAAATGTAAATGGTGTTTTGCCCGAGTTAGAATAGGTAAGCTGTTTACTTCTAGCTACAGTGTTTTGCAAGGGTATCATTTATGCAGAATTTTGCAATGGTTTTAAAATTACTGCTCGTATCACATTTCTCAGGTGAAAAGGAATGTGTTTGCAACCGAGAACATTTTCATTCTTATGTCCTGTGCTCAAAACCAAGGCAGTGTGGTTGGTTGTTGTATCTGAACTCACGTTTTAGTTTTATTTTTCTCTTTAAGAAATATCTATCCTGCATGATCAGAGTTAGTTTTCTGTTCTCCTAAATAATATTTTTTTAAAAATCTTTTTTTTTAAGGTGATCTACTAGATAACGTACCTAATGTCTGACTAGTTATTTTATGCTCATGTTTGCTTTTGAAACTGCTGCTTCTACTTCTGACATGAAAAAGGGCCTCTGTCTAAAATACTGTCTTTTCCAAGAACAGCAGTTGGCCTAGTGAAAGAAATTCTACAGAAGATGCTTTTTTTTTTTTGCCTATGCACTTACACTATTACAGCTACAATAAAACATACTGCAGCAAAATTTTTGATGCCGTTGCTACTAGAATCAATTTATAAACTGCCCACATAATTGGTGAAGGGGTTTTCAGTAAATCTTTGTTTTGCTAAAATGATCTGCAGTGTGATTACCTGAATCCTGTATCAGGATACTGAATGAATCTGCGTTAGTTTCAGGGGCTATATTGATGAAAGATTTTTAAGCCACACAAAAAGTATTTTGAGACATGTTCGTTTATTGAGCACTTGCTTGGCTTATTGGCAGTTTCCTGACATCATCTTTCAGGTCTGTCTTTCCTTGTGAGTATCTGCCTGCCACCGTGACTGCTTATGGCCCTGGAGCAAAGCAGACTGTATCTTTGAAAGAAATCTAGGAAACGATTTTTGAAGTGGCTATTTGCAAAATAACAGCATGGTTGGAGATATGTATAATTTTTCTTGACCTATCAGACCTTGCATAGCTAGCTTAGCTGTGTGGGGTTGAATATAGCAAAAACAGGAGAGACAACAAAAGTGATTCTTGCCTGAGGCTTTAGCAGCATTTTTAAAGAGGATCTGGAGGTACAGTAAATCACTCTAGGTGGTGATACTGATGAAATGAAGAGGTTAGTGGGTCTCCAGTTAGTATTATATAAGGATGTTTCTTTCTGAGTTGTCACAGACTCAGACAGTTGCTGTCCAGAATCCATGAGTTAGCTGTATAACTGGGCTTGACCTCTCAAATTCCAGAAGGGATCTGTTTGGGTGCTTTTTTTTGTTTTGTTTTGTTTTCCCTTTCAAAGTCAGATCTAGATGTGAGGAATACCTCAACCCAATCATAGAACTGAGGGAAAATTGATCAGGAGCAGGGTGATGTTCCCAGTCTGCATTTAGCTCTAGGGTAGGCACCATCAGCTGCTGTCCCCCATATTCCTCCGTCCCAAGAGCAACTACGTAAACTCCTTGTTTAGGACTTTGGATGCTAAGGATGTGTCCCCACTGGTATTTGCCAGAAACGTAGATTCCTTTTTGCTTCTTCACATTTTGAAGCAGTGGGATCAGCTGCACTTGCAGAACACCCAGTAGCAGACGGGTGCATCTAAAGTAAGACTAACAGCTTTTCTTGCTGCCATCCAAACAAGGGTTTGGCTTATGTTGTGTCCACTGCTTGTCTCACCCACAGTTCTTGGCTTTGCTAAGAATGTACTGAGGATGTTTCTTCAGGATAACTTGTCCCATTGCTTTTGAGTCCCCTGTCCCCTGTCAGTGAATGTGGAGAGGTTTTTATTCAGCTGAATAAGCAATGCTTTCTTGCAGAACATGCCCTGAAAATGGCAAGGGCAACATCCCAGTCTGAAGAGCTAGACCTTTAAGCACCGATTAGACAGTGAGTTCTTACTGTGATGAAGTAGAAGGCTGTTGAAACAGAAGTGGTGTTACGCTAGGTAGTTGCTGTCCTCCCTTGCTTTGTGTAAGCTCACGTAAACTTGCGAGTGTGCCTGGTGAATGATGGCAGTAAACTGATCCAGTTCAAAAGTAGGGAAGTATTTCACTATGATGAGATTTTCCTGTGGATAACAGCACGAGGATGCTGGGGTGGAGACCAGGAACTCTGAATGGGCTTTTCTATCAGTAAAGGGATACAAGGAACTCTTGACTACAGGCTGGAGAGCTGCAAGGAGTCTTAAAAAAATAAATCTGAAAGAAGTATCATAAAACTGTGTGAGTGCAGCTCTTCTCTTAGAACAGCAAAGAGGCTGCCTGATGAATTTTGATCGCAGTACATCTGAGGAATAACTGCATCCTTTGAAAAAGGAACTGGCACTGGTAGTTTTAATGGCCAAAATGAGCAGCATGTTGTGGTGGAGATAGGACTAATACCAAATCCAAAGTTTTGTTTGCAGGTATTTATTTACCTGCTGTCATGGAACAAACTTAATTCACTGTTCAACTCCCATATATGGGTTCTGATGAATGTTTTAATGAGGAAGAGGACCAAATAAGGTGGAGATAGTGCTGCAAAGTGGAGTTAATTATCTGTCTGTCTATTCTTGGCATTTCTGCACGAGACCTATCAAGGCTTAAATTCTGGGACACAAGTAAGAGGCTGAAAGGACAAAAAGTTTCAGACCGGGTTCAGACTTTTCTTTCTGTTAACTACTGAGCTGAATTCCTGTTGAAAGAATTTGCTGCCTTTCTGACTGGAACTGAATCATCACTGTTATAATGAGCTGAGATAGGACCTAATCACTTCTGCAGTCTGTAAAACCAGCAAGAATACATTTCGCTTTTTGCCATGTAGTTATATTAAGATGATACGTTGGTCCTAGAAGTTGCTATGAAAATTTGCATAAAGCAGTAACTGCTTTGGTTGAGGATATGAGACTTATTAAATGCAGTAGAAATTTCTTTCCAAAAAAGGGAAAAGAGACCAAAGGAAGCTGACCAGCTTAGAACACAAGAGATGCTGAACGCTTAGAGTGCAGCCTGGATAATGGGGTCCTGAATTAGTGACAATAATTAATCCGAGAAAGTAAAGCAGTTTGGTGTCAATTTAGTATCAGCACCTGCTGCTACAGAGGCTTTCTGCAAGTCCGTGTGCACTTCTGCAGTGTAATATCCTCTGAGTTCACCTGAAATGAAAGAGAAAAGATGGTACAGAGATGGTTTTACTGGAGTAAACTAACAGGCACTGTAATCCTAGTGTTGTCTTGGCTGAACAGTGTAGTATCATCTACCTGTTGCTTAACTGCTTTTTTTGTTTCTCCTCTTCAGCTGTATAATATCCTAAGAAGTAATATTTTTCTTTATAGGTTGAGAATCAAAATTCTCAGTTTTCTGCTTGAGTTGTGCTGTTCTCATGCTATTTCTGAACTCCAAGGAACATAGCACAAGAACTGCTTTTCATTCCAGTTCTTTAGGACAGTGCAATCTTGTCAAGACTGAAATGAGAAGTAGCCTCTGAGAAAGCAAAGCAATGTCCTGTGAGCATGAAATCAGTGCACTGCATGAATTTCTTTATGGCTGGTTTCTCCATGACTAATTTGCAATGACCATTTTTAGCTTTTACTAATAACTGCTTCAGATAGTGAGAACAATGTACTTACATATTCAGAAGTCAATCATATGTTGCACTTGGTTAATAATATAAGCTCGACGCATTAAAAATGGGTATTGCTTTCTGATTTAATGCTGCCTGGTTTCAGGTGCGTCATTTGTGCCTTAGCTGGCTGTTCAGAGCTAGGGACTTGCAAGGAGGATGAGCAAATTCTCTATGAAGTAAAATGTGATTTGTGAAGGGCTTTACTGCTGCTTATGTACATGTAATTATCAAAATGAATGTGGTGGCTTTGAGAAAAAATTGGAGTTGGAGGCTGCTGTGATGTAAACGTCGAGGGGAGGCTGGCTGCATCCCAGGATGGGGCATGCTGGAGTCATGCAGGCTGATGTTGTAAGGGCAGACCCACAGCTCTGGGCTGAGGAGAGGTGCAGGTTTCTCAGCAGCAGGTAGTGCTTCAGCTTCTCTGCTGTGGGACCTGATGTGCAAGTGTAACATCTGTGTCCTGTCCACTGGGTTATAAAACTCGGGGAAAGCTGCCTTTGGGAATGTGTGAGTTAGTGCTGAGGGACGGTGGGAGATGTGGGCTAATGATCCTAATCCTGCCTCGCACTTTTAATCTGCATCTGATTTTGCTTGGTCACACTAGTGGCATTAGCAGGGTGGCTGAGGGTTTCTGCTTTAAAGATATGAAGCATATTCTTTGATCATCAGAATGATAATGCGATGCACGTAACAGCAAAAACATATAAGTCCTCTGAACCCTGAGCAGCTGTGAGACAGCCATTGATGGGTGAAATGAGCGCTGTGGTCTCCCAGAGGAGATTCTAGAACGGGGCAAGAAAATGCAGAAAGCGTTAGTTCCCAGCAAAGGATTCATACTGCAAAGAATTAAATACAAATGAGTGAATATCGTGAAGTGACCACGTCACATGAAATTGTTAGACAGTCATCTGCAGAGCTCTGTGTGTTCTGATGAGCACAGTCTTGCTTTTGATTGCAGAGCTATCAATTATTACTTACCCAGAACACTTTTTATTCCCATATTTACCAGATTCTGAAATACTTTTCTTGAAAGAAAATTGTGTTGCACTAAAATTCAAGGCTTTTGTTTCCTTTTAACTGGGAAAGAAACAGAGCAGAGGCTGAAATTCCATCCTCTTCAACCTTCCACCTCTTCCTTAGTCCTGGAGTTGAAAGAATCTCTTCAGAGCAGATCATAAAGAAACAATTAGAGGGGCAAGTTGGAAATAGGCCTTATGATGTCTTTGGGGCTCAGACTGCAGTATTATAATGTCATTTCTTGGCGATTTTTAAAGTGGCTGTAGAATATGTGGTTCATTAATTTTTGGAGATATACCATGTGTATCCCATTGTGTGTGCACATTGAGCTGGAACAATCATAACATTGCTGAATAATGAGGATTGAAGCTGTTCTTAATAATGGATGGATCAAGCTATGGAAAAAAGCAAGTTAAATAATCATGCTGGTTATGGATTTGCTGGACTTGGAACTTATACTTTCCTGATACTGTGGTAGTGTTGGATGTATGGTTTTGTAAATTCTGATGTCAGCAAGGGTGAATAGACCATAGAATATGGCCAGGTACATTCATTTAAGGGGAACAATGTGTTCTTTTCTGCGTAATCGCTGCAGTGTATTACATCAGTGTTTTATCTGCCTCATCAGAGAGCCTGTAAATTCTGACAAACATCATCAAAACATTGTTCCTCTTACTGATGCATAATGGAACATGGTATATCAGAAGTAATCCATTTTAAAATTGCCACGAGCTGCCAGAGCAATATACACTAGTTTCCTTCTATAGAGAGAAGGGCAAACCTGCATACATTTTGTAGTGTAGAAAGTTCAGTGTTAATGTGTATTTTCATACTGCAAAGTATGTTGTTAAGTACAAGTTGTGCAGCAGTGAGTAGTGTAAAGCTGCCTTTGCTAAATTCATCTTACTCTCTTAGGTAATGCTGCTCAGGAGCTAAACCCAACATTATGTCTAGTGTTAGTCACTTTTTGTATGATTGTAAAATAAACAGACTTTGATTAACACCATAATTAGTTTGTCTAGTCATGCCATCACAGAATATTTGAGAGAAACAGAAAGGTTTCTTTCTATCCGATCTTTTATGTAGTATTTCACTGTGGTGACATTGTTTGCTCAAGTTCCCTGTCCTGTGACCATTTCATTATCTTGCAAGGAAAAGGTGAGTGCATTCTGCTGACTCAGAGGTAGATGTTTGTGTATCCGTCCAGGCAAACAGGCTAGTATGGAAGCGTAAAGGGGAATTGCATTTTTTGTTACTGTTTCTGTTAAGAGTCATGTTTTGGAAAAAAAGAGTATATGCACTTGCTCTTAGTTTTGGACAGTTTTGTTTGGAACCATTTGGGGAAAGGTAGATCTTTTCTCACAAATCAAGCTCTTCTACATATGTTGGCTTTGGTGCAAACGCTTGGAAATCTCTCTGAGCATTAGGATTATGTATTTTTGAGGATTAAATCTTCGGAAATTGTAAAAAAAATAAAAAATAAAAAAAAAATGTTGGGGACCTGGAAGACAGTGGAGGAAGTTCACTTTGAATGAGTGTGTGGTCTTGGCAAAAAGACCATTGCTAGGACAGGTGGGTTTGTAATGGTGAGAAGTTCTCTGTGTAGCGTCAATGATAAAGTACTGGATTGAATAAAACTTTGGGAGAAAAAAAGAAGAGGAAAGAAACACTGAAGTTCCTTTTATTTTCATTGCAACTTAATGTGGTTATTTACTAAGAACCATTTATAAATGGTGACTTGGTTATTTAGCAATGTAAATAATTCCTTGCATCCTTCCTTACTCCTATTGCAGCTTACTCTCTTGAAGCTTCCTGGGAATATTATGTCAACTGACTCTTCCTTATCTGTGTGCTTGCTGACTGCTTCGGAGAATTTGTGTAAGTTAGTGAGGAGTGACTTTGCAAAATCTGTGTTGACCCTTTCCCAGTATATCATATGCATACATGTTCACAAATTACCTTTATTATAGTTTCTACCACTTAGATTATTGGTATCAGATCTACTGGTGTGCACTTCCCTCGCCTGGAGCAGATTTTTCAAAACCATGTAAGTGACCTTTTAGACTCCTTGTAGTCAAGCACTTTAAAGCAAGAGATTACACAACACAGTTAACTGCTCAGCAGTTTCACCGTTAATTTCTTCTGGACCTCATGGGTGAATGCCACCTGAGCCTGGTGACTTGTTTAGAGTCTATTTTTGTTTATTCATTTATTTCTTATAGTGTCTTCTAGCAACACCAGAGAAAAATCCCGATAGCCCTCATACTAGGGAATTCAGTAATGGAATGTTGGAGCTGCTGTACAGTGAAAAGGAATTAGAAAAAATATTTTTTGATGCAATAACTTTATCTTCACAGAGCACTCCCTTTACACGTTGAATACTAATTGCTTCTACAGATTTGTAGGCAGGTATCTGCTCCCTGATATGTTAGAAAAGGATCGAATTACTAGGTTTTATGAGTCTTGCAAGTTGTTCCTAAAACTCTTTTTGTCCTGTTCTATTGGCCTTTCTTCTTGTATGTAGCCTGCCAGAACCTTACTATCCTTTCTATCTGCTTTGTACAAACCTTCAGCTTTCTGAAGAATGTCTTCTCATTTTTTAGCCACTGTTTAACCATATCTGCTTTTTGTTTGATCTTTTTAACACCTTTTTGGTTTTTGATGGCAAACCACTTTGTAGTTTTTGTGTGCGAGAACTTCATTAAAATTAAGTTAGAGCCAAAAGCAAAAGCTTTAATGTTTTTACGGTAACAGTCTAATTCAACGTGATGCTTTGAGCATTCTTAAAAAAGAAGGAAAATAAAAAATTAAATCTAGGTTGGCATTTACCTCAGTAAAGGAAATGTACATCATTCAAACCTGATGCTGTTAATTAATGTATCTTTGCATGAGGTGGCTGTTGAATAAAGCACTAGACTTCTTGGTCCACATCCATTCTTGATCTGCCTAGCAGACCTGCTGAAGATGGTGGGATTAAGTCTCAAGTAAGAATGAGTTAATGCTCTGTGAAACTATTAGCATTTTGGTGTAAAAGCATCGAGTGTAACAGGGTTGTGAATCTTGGTTTTTTTTTTTTTTTTTTGGTTTGTTTGGGTTAGTCCAGTAGTAAATACTGGAAAAATTTTAGGTATTAATGAAGGATGTCTTTGGAAAAACATCTCACAGATCAGCTTGGAGAAGAGTGTTGTTCCATACATAGTAACTAGGCGAAGGATTGTAAGCAGAAGTTCGTGGTACCTGTGGAAAGCTTTGAATGTTTTAGTGACTTGACAGGAAAGTCATCGAGTACAGGTCCATTATTGGAAAATGTTTTTGAAGTGCGTTTGTTTTTAAGTGAAATGAGATTCTTCCCACCATCTGAAGTGGGATGAGTTAAAAGTTCAATGGCTGAAAATTCGTACAAGTGCTCCATTGTCCATGTAATGTGAATTAATACATCACTAAGTTAATTAAATTACATTAATTCAGTTCACTGAATTTCTGTAATACTTTGAGCTGGATTTTGGTTTGTGAAATACTTAGAGGAAAGCTTTTCCTTTATATTCTTGTTTCTCATATTCACAAAGCTTATAAAGAGCCTCTTCAGTTTTGTCACTACTGTACTGCCTTTGTGTCATTCAGTATGAGATACGTGCATAGAAGCTGGTAACAGATCGGTTTAGATTGTGGAAAAGAAACTCTGTCTATATGTCACTGCAACAACCAACTTCAGGAGGCTGTTTGGAGAGACAGTGCTGAGAGGCAAGGGCTCATGCCAGACGATGTGAAACTGATAGATTTCTAGAGTGTTGTCCTAGGAAATGCCTGTTCCTTTTGTTTCTTTCTGTGTAGGTTACGATCTTGTGAATTTTGCCTTCCTTGCGTCAGGAAGCTTGGTGAGAATGCTTAAAAGCACATACTGTAAGAACCTGACCAAGAATCACTGTGAAATTATCTTCAAGTTTTTACTGTAAATTGTCTGGTTTGGTGAATTGTAGTATGCGAGAACATTATTTCTTCTTCTAAAGCATCTTCTTTAGAACTGTTGAATGTCATGACTTGCAGGTCATGCTATTTGTCATCTTTTATTTACTGATGAGGAATAGGTCTAATTGGGAACAGATCCTAGTGCTCTCTAACAACATGGAGAGAACCCACTAGTTTGGGACTTTGTTGTTCAAATACAAGCACTTTCAATCATGTGAATGAGATGTTTTTACTTCCATAAAGAATATTTTTGAACTAGCAATGTGGTTTTCCAAATCTGTCATTTGACAGATGTATTTCATGCTTTTATTTAAGCTACTACTGAATATTGCAGAATTGTGTGGAAAATTGGTGTAAAATAAATTTACTGCAGTAACGTTGTAGTGATTCAACCTCCCATTTTTATGCTCTTTAGCATTAGATGGCACTGTTTTCCAACCTTACCTTTCATGAGCGAGCCTGAGAAGCTGAAAGCTAAAAATGAAATGCCATCAAGTAATGGAGGCTTTAGTATATTTACCATAAGATAATTTAATTAAAACATGGCAGAGTGAATTGGAAATGTAATGACCACTATCATTTGAAAGCGTAGAGACTTTGCAAATTAATGCTGTTACAGTTCTGGATTAATAAAGCACCCCCTCAATACACAAGACATACTCTCCAGTATAGCTTATTAAATATACTCTCTAGTGCAGGTTATTAATGTGACCTTTGGATTTATTTACTTAGAGCTGATAGGACTGACACTAAATCAGTGGATGGTCCACCTCCATGTGGTGGTGTTTTCAACTTGTGTCCTGTCCTAGTGGTCCTTAGGGTTCTCATAGCAGCTCTGCTTCTTGCAGGTGAAGCTCAGCAAACTCACCTGTACGGTCTTAAAATAATTTGCCTGAGAGCCACTGCCTGAATTGAAATGAAGAGAGCTTGGAATGCTCTTATCAGTCAGCGCAGCAACAGGAGGAGGAAAAATATCCTGAAGCTCTTGCTGAGATGGTTGTGCACCTCTGAAGGCGTGCACCCAGTAAATGTCCCTGCTTTCCTTTCGAGAGTCTCCTCACTCCTTTCTCTTTCCTTTTCTGGCTGTGTAAAGCAAAGGTGTTCATCAGGCACAGCAGGAAGAGGCAGGTGAGGGTCACTGCCAGGCAGGGACTGGGCTGCAGGAGTGGAGTGGTGCTAGTGTTGCTGGGGTAAATCTGCAGGATCCAGTTAGTACAGGCTCCGACCAGGGCTCCTGATGGTTCAAGGAGTGGAGTTGACAAAATATTTCTAAACTTTGCAAAACTGAAACCTAGAGACACATTCCATGTGCTGTATGTTGCTTGAAAGGCACAACCAAACCTAAAAACATGGATGCGAGTAGTGTTTTATGAGTTTATAGTGTTATCTCCAGGAGAAGGGGGGATATTAGCATCAGGAATATCCTATTTGCTGTCCTGAACCACGTTTTGCTGCCTACAGACTGATTCTCTTCTGAACTCCTCAGGATTAGTTTCTCATTCAGATTTGGATGCATCCTCAGGTATTTGCTGTCCTATCCATATCTAAGCAAACAGAACTTTTTTTTTGTGGATATTTAAAGATAGCACTGGGATGATGATGTCAGCGTGTGGCTTAAGTATTAATAAGACTCATTTGACTGTAAATGCAAATTCAAGCACTGTTGTGTTAAGAACATAGAATTTGAATATTGTTAATCTGAAAATCAGTCTGATTTCTATCATTTTATCA
Source organism: Anser cygnoides (assembly GCF_040182565.1). Taxonomy (NCBI): domain Eukaryota; kingdom Metazoa; phylum Chordata; class Aves; order Anseriformes; family Anatidae; genus Anser; species Anser cygnoides. The sequence goes on along the minus strand of NC_089879.1, from coordinate 26,852,086 downwards.
GAAATGTTTAAAAGCAAAGCAGGAAGAATAATCATAATTTTTACTACTTAGAACTCCAGCTTTACCTTTTTGATGAGTAGATTAAATCATTTTCTTCCTCTTTTGAGATTGCTTTTACTTTCTGATTTGAATCGCTAGAAAACTTTATAGGGGCATGTATTGCAAATATGTAAAAGAATATGGTCAGAATATTGGTCAGTGAAGTGGGAAAACAGCCAGTCCAGAATGCTTGTGTCAAGCACTATGTGCTTAAAGACAGCTGATCCTGCTGCAAGTGAAACACTACTGTTCAGGTGCCAACAGTGCTTAAATTGATCAGTGGAGATGCACTGGAGTGTGAACCTGAACAGTCTTTTCTGCTCTGAACAGCATTGCAAGGGCACTATAGTTGGGAACTGGCTTGGTGGTTTTAGGGGTTTTCTTCTGGGGCAGTAGCCTATATCCATCCACTTTTCTGCCATGACTGTCTTCTCATTTTCCTTTGCATCAATCATTAATATCTTTGGCAGGTACGTATATTTTTTTTTCCCCGGTGTCTTCAGCTCTGATACCACCTGCGGAGAATGACAAAGTTTACCAGCCACCTTTCTCAATGTGTGATACTTACTTAGGGCAACAAGCAATATAGAGAAAATGACTGTTGAGTCAATAAGCGGTTTACACATGCCAGCTATTACTACCTGTGCAGTCCTCTGATGGACGTCTGTATAGATGGTTCACTCTGGACAAATAAAAGCTCATGCTCTGTTCAGTCCAAGTCCTAAAATAATTGCGACTGCAACAAGTAAGAAACCCAGCACAGGGGGTAGTAGAAGAGATGTGGAGTATTAGCTTGGGCTGGACTCTTACCCTTGTTTTGTCTTGCATGGCTTTCTCCTATCCTCCAGCATTGACAAGGTTTGCTGATATCTGCTTGCAAAGCACAAAGCAAACGCAACTCTCAGTACTGAAGTTCATTAGTTTGTCCTGTGAGCATCTGCAACAAGGGTGTTGATTAATTCAGATTTTTTCATGTTTAATTGACTTTGTTCAGTTCAGGAGGTCTGTCTGCCCTTGATGGGGTAAAAATTCAGTATTCCTGTCACTTGGCTTTTGTAATTTTTATGAATTTATTGTCTTCTTTTTCCTCTGAGTTTCCAAAGAGAATTAACTTTGATCCACAAGAACAGATGATTGTAATCCTTACCATGTTCAATGTTAAAATTGAACAGCACGTATGTTATAAGAGACGTCTTAGTGTATTTGCCACGTGAATGATTAAGACTCTTATTTCTCTTCTCATACAATGCAGTTATCTTAGGGTAATAATATAGTGTTAAACGCTTCCTATGCATGCATATTTATTGACTGGAGTATGTGAACAGTTACTGAATTGTTTACACTTTCCTTTTTGCAATCAACTCTGTGTATACATGTTTTTTTATTGTATGCCCTGCTCTCAGTAGAAGATCTTAAAATACAATGAAGTATTTGGAGCTATTTTGTAATTAAGAAAATTCTGTACTGTCCTAGTTTAGTGCATGAATATTAATTTTATTAGTTGGCAGTTAGGTGCAATATGAGGTTGGGGAAATAGCATAGTTCACTGTAAGATGCTGTCTAGGAAATACTTGAGCAGTGTTAGTAGTTAGTATGAGAAAAGACCTGCAGACACAGCAAACTGAAACTTTCTGGACAGTCTCCTAGATGTGGAGGTTGCAGCAGATTCCTGGTGTCATCTGACTTGTCTGTGTCATCCTGAGGAAATGAGACATCTGCAGTCAATCCTTTACCCGAAAGAAAACAGTCTAGAGTTACTTGAGTAGGCTTTGCATCCACTAAAAAATTCATGTTATGTTGATTTTGAAAAGGTTGTCTGGTCGTGGCTTGTCAGTGCACAGGGCTATGGGGAGAAGAATTAGCTGAATGCTGAGTAAAAGCAAATGGAGTCTGCTGGTTCTGAATTTTGGAGAACTGCATCGTTTTGCTGGCAAAGACAAGTCTAAGAGTCCTAAGGTAGTTACCTAGAGGTCAGAAAATAAGCTAGCTTAATACTAGCATTCCACCTACACATTTAGTATATCCTTCCACCCTGTTTTAGTTGGTGGGTTAAAGGAATAGTTGCTGTGGAAACTGTGCGTGAAAACACTGAAAGCATGTGTAGAAGTTCTGTATCTACTCATCTCCAAACCTGTTTAAGAAGGGTAAGTGCAATTTCTGATTCTGTCTGCTATGTCTTCCAATAAAGATTGGGGGATGAACTTTAGCTGTGGTAGCCAAATGTTCATCAGTGAGGATGGCCTTAGAAGAATTACACTGCTGTCCCAAATCAGAGGAGTTTACCAGACATTTCAACAGACAAACTTTTCCATTCAGTTGTTATTAACATTTAACCTTTAAAATGGCATTTCTTTTACTTTCTCAGGCTGTTTTTAAAATTGATCTGACTGCCAATTGTATTTTGTTACCTGACTTATAACTATAATTATTTATAATGCATTATAATTCTGAGATGATATAATGAGTCTTTGCCTAGACAATTCTGAGGAGGTGGCAGTAGTTATCTGTTAACACCATCTACATCCATTCTGGATAAATGCATTAGATCAACTTCTGCTAAGATGCTGTTTCTTAAAATTCATTGCTGAGTGAGCTGTGGAGTTTCTTAGTGCAGAATGTTGTGATAATAAAATCCTGTGTAGATGCAAAAATGGTTGGACAAATTAATATGAAGAAAATTCACGAAGAGCTGTTAAATACACTGCTTCTGGCTTAGGCTGTCCTTGAAGTGCAAATGGCAATTGCATATTTTCATTGGTTCTTGTGGTCTTAACCAAGAATCTGCCATAGACAGAATATTGTCCTATCTGGACCTTTGTTGTGGACAGGTATGATTTTGTTTTATGTTTTATAGAATAGACAGAGCTTCCTGGGAAATACCCATAGTATGTTAAGTGTATAGCTCTCAAATTCCGTTAAGGGCAATGCAAAATCATTGACTTGATAAAAGCCGTTTTTGTTGGAAAAAAAAAGAAGGCCAGTATCACTGGGGAGGAACTGTTTTTGTCTAATTACAGCTTTAGCCTAACAGAAACTTTTTCCTCCCATGAGTTGTACAACTTGGGAGAATTGGATGAAAGCACAGTGTACTTTGCTTTGTTCATTTTGTATATTCTGGTGCTGAAAGCAACCAAAATGAAGCTAAAAAGGCAATTTGTGTGGAGTCGGGAGTATTCTTAAAGAAGCTGCTAACACATTCCACTGTCAGTACTTAGCTTACACTGATCCTAGTGGAGAATGGCTTGCTGCTTTGTGATAAGATTAGTTGGATTTGAAAAGTAGGCTTTTCCTAAGTGATGGAAGGACTAGATTTAAATGCAATTCCCTAACTATAATATTAATCAGAATCTACACAAAGCTGTTTATAGCCATACGTAAAATGTTCAGTTTGGGTTAGGAAAGGTTGCAAGATACGAAAATGAATCATTATAATCTATATTAGTGTAGTAGAAAGAAGAGTAAAAAGGAACATTGGGAATAAACTAAGATGATAAACACAAAAATCTGACACGAGTTAGAGTCCCGTGTGGTGCAAGATAAAGTATAGATATATGTAAAGATGTGGAGATGATCGGTTTCAGATATGTAACTGAGATGGCTAGTACCTGAAACCTGTTGCAGGGGTAATCTTACTTTGCTATATTGCCTTCTTGCTATTAAAACACTGGGAGTTGGGTGGGAGGAGCAGTACATTGATTACAGTGATCAGTTACCAGAAGATGGAATTTGAAGTAATGTTTAAAAAAAAAAAAAAAAAAGCCCCAAAAGATGTAAAATAAGGAGGGAGTAATAGCTATATGGAATATCATTAGATTCGGAACTGTGTTACTCTGTGAGGATGTTCCACGTGGTGGTGACTTTGAGTGCTCATTGATTTTTATTTATTTTTTTTTTTACTGTGAAGACCCGACAGATCTCCCTGATATCAGAAGCTACCTTTATTTTGTAGCCTGAATAACAGCCTTGTAGCTGTAGCATCAGCTTTTTCCGAGCAGTCCTTCAGTTCACTTCTGGCTAAATCAAATGAACGAGCGTGAAGAGGTTGACTGAAGCACAAGCCTGAATGCTTAAAATTATAGTGACAGATCTGTCCTACCAACACGGATTATTAAACAATCTCTTCCGCGGTCTACGATACAGTTTTAGCACCTTCTATAGTACCCAGAAGAAATGACCTCCAGAAACAGCCATTTGTGCTGGAGGAATTGTAGGGCTCAGGCTGGTCCTTTTCCGTGTGTGGTTTGGGAGAGATGCTGTTCATGCAAGAGTATTGTTCTGAAGGTAACTGAGATTACAGTAACTGACAGAATAGACGGGTGTGTGTACAAACAGTAGATGTCATGGATGATTTTCTGCTTAAATTCAGAACTTCTTGTTTAAAAATTGTAGAATAAAGACTGGCTTCTATTTTCATGTATATATCTAGTTTGCTAGATCACTGAAATGCGAGTGTGACAGTTTAAGGAGCTACCTATGGAAAATTACACAGCAATCAGAAATTCAGATGTAACAATACTGTGTTAGATACCTTCAGAATGATTATTTTCTTTTCCACATGCAAACAGTTTATTAATGTCTTGCATGATACTCTACCTCAAATGTTTTTAGAGATTTTGGTTAGAAAAATTGCAGGAAAGTCTTAGAAGTAGGGAAAACAGGAGGAAATAGCTCTTCATATGCTCTTCATATTGTCTCACATCATGTCTAGTTTTGTTTGTTTGTGTTCTCATCTTCATAGGTTTGATTTTTTGGTTGGATTATTTTTTATTTATTTATTTTTTTTGATAAGTCCTAGGTAAGTAAGAGGCAGGAAAGCCTTCAAGATTAAAAGGGGAGTGCATCCCCTATGTTTATCGTATCATTTTAAACCTCTTACTGTGTTTAAGACACCATCTTCAACGATGAATTTTACAGTGGTATTTCTGTGAAAGTTGTTTTGTTCCTGGTAACCAGCTAAGTTGATAAATGTATTATTTGTTATTAACCAGCAGACTCAGTAAGTCAGTCTTAACAGGTGAAAATTATTTTCTGTCTTTAGAGTAATGGTAGATAATATTTATTCAAGATTGTAAAATACCGCAAATAATCCAGTGAAAGTATACGACAAGTCTATTAGAAATCATTTTAGTATCATGAAAAAATTGAATTACTATATAACATTGAACATGTGAGTGTACATTAGTTTCGAAAATACTACCTTATGACACTCTTGTTCTCATTAATGTTGGTTTATTTTAATAACAGTGCTTTCAGTGATTTTAATACTTGCTTTGACCAAAGCTTTATGCTGGTAATGACAGTTCATTTCAAAGCAACAACACACAATTTTAACCATAAGATCACAACACTCAGTGAAAAAATAAAGGTTCCTTTTTTTACTTACTTTAAGGTGAAGTAGAATATTTTTTATTTGCTGTTGTGTTTTTCTCTCCAGACTGTTTCTTGGTTTCTTATGGGTAAGGACTGTCCTTAGGGCATATAGAAAACATGTATAATTGAAAATATTGGTGCATACAGAGTTTTCAGACTGTGCTGATGAGGCTTCCATCTTTCCCTTTCTTACGCATGATTTTGAGACCCCGCTTCTAATAATTGTATTGTTTACGGGTGAACAAAAACCATAATTTGCATTAGCAGCCAATACTGTAACCAAAATGGAGTTACACATTAACAACAACAAAATTAAATACATAGCCAATGGAGTTAAACTAATTTAAAAAATGGCTTTCAGTTGCAAACAGTCGAGAGTCAGGGCATTCTAGATGGTTGTACGCTGGGTTTTGAGCGCATGCCTGTGGTAGTGCTTGGCCATATGATCTGATTGTAGCTAATGATGAACTGGCATTGCAGCATTATGGAGAATTTAATTGTCAAAATGCTTTTTAAAATAGGCAATTGAAATATTAAATAATACAGCTTAGGATAAACACTTGTGCTTGTTACTGAAGAGATTTGGTGCTGCTCTGCCTTAAAGGGGAGCAAATTCAAGGCTAACAGCTTGATTCATTTGCTCATCTTCATTCCTCCTATTTGTCAGCTCGGTCTCTTGAATATCAAATGGTTGTGTTACCAAATGCTTTTAGCTGCGAAGCATTCCAGCGTAACGCATTGGTGCTTCTGTCCAACAGCTTAACCTGTTTCTTGCCGTGCTCTCCAAAACAGCCAGATGATTCCATGATGTATGTCACAACTCAGGCATCAAACACACTTGAGTAGCACTCTGCAGTTTCATGTGGGTAAATCCCTGTGCAGTGTTGTCAGAATTGTGATTACTTCAAAGAAAGTCAGTTGGACAGAACAGGGTTCATGACAGTGGTTATAGCTTTGTAGATGGATATACATAAAGTTGTAAAGCTGTTTGCCTCTTCTTTTTATATAAGGAAACAGGTGAGTTAACCTTTTCTCTTAACAAAAGTCCCATTTTTGAAAATTCTGTATTTCCCCAGTGCTCTAGCTGTGATGATTGTAGTGCTCTTTGTCTAACTGCATGCTCTTGTGATGCACACAGACATGTTCAGAGGGATGACGGTGTGAACTCGGGGTAAAGGTTCACAATAGATGGTCTTACTGCAGGGGTTTTAGGCACAGCCAGTGCTACTTGGTGTGAGAAAGATGGGAAAAGGGGGACTGTAATTGAGCAAGTGTTGAAGTGAATGGCTGGTTGTAGTGTTACGTATCCAGCACGTACAATATCTTTCACTGGAGGTTTTCCAAGTAACTCAGCTCTGAGAGCATAGTGGGAACATTTGGCACTGAAATACAGTTCATGTGAAGTATGGCATTAATATTTTTTCCTAATGAAAATAGTTCTTTTCCCTCCTCTTCAATGAAAGACTTTCCTGCCATTGCAAAGTTTAGATTTTGAGTGCATCAAATCCCTTTTGGAGGCAGTTATAAATAGACCATCCAGAAATAAAATGGATATGGCTTGGATGTATTGAGGAACAGCTATTGAAGTGTGGAATATGTTAGCAACTTGGCTTCTCTGAGTTCCTGTGCAGCCATCTGCCTAAGAAATGAAGGAGAAAACATTTGTAAGATACATCAAAAACAAAAGTTGATTTAGCAAAATTAAAAGATTTGTTTTAAGTCTATGGAAAAAAGTTCTTTGCTACTGTTGTGTGGTGTTTAACTGTAAAGTTCAAATTAATTAAAAATACACCTGTAACTCATGATGGGGCCTTACCGATCTGGTACTAAAGGCAAGTAAATAAGCTAAAATGTAGCAAGTATTTTGTCATGGCCATCTGCAAAGATCTTGCTTATATCCTCACTGTGCTTACCTAATACTCTGCTTCCCCCCCCCCCCCCCCCCCCCCCCCGCGTTCAGCATAAGGGGAATAGGAAAATGTTTCCATGAATTGTAGTCCTTCTTACAGAATGAATGAATGAAAAGCACCAGTACTTCAATAATATAGTGCTCTTGAGAGCTCAGTGAATCAATAATAATAGAATGCCTTTTTTAAACTGCAGTATAACTTCAAAGGCAGCTCCAAATATACGGTGCCTTTTTAGCTATACAGACAGAAGAATGACTCCAAATGAAATGATAAAATACCTTGTACTTGTTAAGAAATACTCATTGTAAATGTTCTGAGTCTGATCTTATATTGCCATTTTTTGTATTGGGAGCATGGACTGGGAGGATATTTGGGTTTAGGCCTTTCTTTTGATTGTCATCTAATGACTTCTGATATAGAAGCAGAAAAAGAAACGTGAAGACAGGTTTAAAAAAAATGAACTGGCCAAATAAACCTTTTTTTCCCCAATTTCTGTGCTGTAGGTAAAAATTCAAACTTACCAAAGATAACAAACCCCAAAACTCTTACTCGAATGGAATGAGTGAACATACCTATGCAAATTATAGAGTAGTTACGTGGTAAAGCAGCTAAAGTAGAAATGAGAGGAGGCACAGAATTTAAAAAGAATCTGTAAGGCCTATCTCTAGGAGCCTTTTTAGGTACTCCGTTTAGGTGTTTTGAAGAATAACTGGTAGCCAGTGATTGCTACTGACTGTACCCAGTGGTTGTCTTTCCAAATTAGAAAGAGTATTTCCTGATTTGAGTGCTAGCTATGGCTTTACTAGTGTAATTCCAGTTGTAACTTAATTTTTAACAGTGTTGAATTAATACGAGTTTTACTGTGTGAATTTAGAATTCTAAATGTCATTAATTTCCTGGACACAAACTGCAGGCTGTGAAAAGAATGGTCAATTAGAAGTTCTTCTGTGTGTTTCTAATGTAGGACATAATATAAAATAATTGCAGAAATGTGAACAAAGCAGAACCTCAGAACAGAGACGTAGCTTGGGCTGCTAACAGGTTTTCATGAGCCTATTGATTTTGTGCTTTGTTCTGTCTTCTATTAGTCTTGTTCCACGTTCATCGTCAATTCAAAGATTTGGTGATTGCTTTCCATAGCCACCCCCACATGAGGACTCAGAAATACTGATCTCGTTGCGGGATTTGAATCAAATTGTTCTGTCTCTGGCAGGTTCTTCGTTTGAGCTTCTGGCATTCTGCAGTTTTCCTTGTCCTTCAGAGGCAAAAGTATGTTTTTGGTGTTAATACAAAATGGGAAACATCTTCAGATGATAAGCCTTAGTATATGACATTCCACTAAAACATTTGTGTTTTTTTTTTTTTTTTTAAGGCTGGATCACCTCAGACACCATTTGCACCTCAGACAACATTTTGTAATTTTCTGGTTGAAACTAGGTAGTTTGCAGGGTAGGTTTTGAAGTAGCTCACTCGTTAAGGTATGCTTGTTGTCCAGGTATTTGCACAGCTTTGTCTCTCTTAACTGGGGTGAAACAGGTTGGAGCGCCAACTGGATACCTCATACTTCAACAGAGGTCAAAAGAACAGATAGAGCACAAGCAATGTGTACCTACAGTACATTTTTCCTAAAATATTTTTCTAGTTTTCACTTGCTAAGAATGTATTTTACATTAATCCAAATATCTTTCCTTTGGGGAGCGTTTTATGTTCTGCTCGAACAGAAGCTCTTTTAGCACCTTCTTAGCCTTACACTTGGCAGCACTTCCATGTGGTTCTCACAACATACCTGGGAATACTAGAGCTTCTTCCTCTTAGTAACTGAATGAAGTGGTATACAGTAATTCAAATGAGAACGCTGTCTGTATATAATAATTTTCATTACTCTGTTATTTGTATAAATACATAAAATCCATAAATAAAAAGATGAATGAGAGGTTATAGAGCAGTTATTCCCTTATTTCCTGAGCTTAAACCCAAGTTTCAACTTCGTGCACAGCATGTCTTCCAGTAGATGCAGGTATAAGTAAGTTCTGCATTGTTGCAGTTTTTAATGTAGAAAATTCCAGGTGGACCCCAAAACACTGAACAAAGTCTAGTGTCTAGTACAAATAAGGTTATGGTTATGTTATTTTGGAAGTGTTTCTGTCTCCTTTCTGCTAATGGGAGAAATCATAAGTCATAAGAGCCAGGATGTCCAGAATTAATCCACATGGTTTTTAGTCAACCTACTGAGCTGAGTAATTTAGGAACAGTATTTGCACAGTCTCTCACTAATGCCAGGAGAAAGAAAGAATCAAATTTGTTTCTGTTCAGAATGTTTTCCAGTTCGACTTCAGAAATATTTGGCAAAACTACTTGTGTGTAATTGTTGAGGAGGTTCCTAAGCAAGAGACAGGAATCCATGAGACCGAATACATACCAGATTAAGCAAATACTTAGAAGTCCCTCATTTTTATTTATACAGTGGAAGCCCATTCCCCATAAGAGAATAAATAATGTAGTTTTTCAATATGAGAAGTAAGTAGTAAAATTATCCAGATGGTTTTAAAGTCCTTTGACATAATCATTCAGCTTTTCCTTTCTCTGTTCTTTCTTTTCTGTAATGAAATATGTACTGCTGTGTATACAGCTGATTTAATGTGGTGTTTATTAAATGCAGTAGAAATTCTGAAAGGAATGCAGTTCTGGGTACATTAAGCTGGAGTTTTTTAAGTGCCCTTAAAATACCATGTTCTGGTAGAATAAAGATACTTTTTGTAGTAAAAGGAATGATTGCTATCTCAAGTTTAAATGATGGCTACGTATTAGTGTACACTCGCTCAAGTTTACGTACCCATGTGCCTTTTGTATTTGTCACAAATTAACTGTATTGCAGAGTAACTAACAAACATGGGACTCTTCAGTAGGTAATGCTGCTTTATAGTGTATATAAAATTGAATACATTAATAAGGAAGATAATCTTGTAGCATCTTAATAGAAGAGACTACAATACTAATTCCAAATCTTTGGTCTTTTAACCTTTATTTAATGAACTTTTCATCAGAAAGCGTTACTGATGTTACAGGAGTTCTAAATCAAACTATTTTGCATGAGATCTGCCAGGAGCCTTAGGATGGAGTATAGGGAAAAGATAACAGCATCATCATATTTATATTGCCAGAGCATTCCATAGCACAGCTGTGAAAGTAAGTCTTCTGGTATGTGTCTGTGTGTAGGGTAACCATACTCAATGCTGGACTGTTCAAATGGACCTAAGACTGCATTTGTCATCTCTGTGCATTTAGTGGCATAGGATATGAAAGCAGTAGAACAGAATAAGTGTTCTGATTTCTTACGACCCCTCAACTTTTCATGACAAGGTAATATGTAGTGTATTGGGAAGATCAGTTCTCTTTCTCAAACCAGGGAAGTGTGGTGTGCAAATAAAGATTGAATCTCAATCTTCCCATTACTACTGTTTTTCTTGGGATTCACAATTGGTGCAATGTGATTTCCAAGGGTTTATTTCCCTTAATGTTTTAGATCGTGTTAAATAAGGCAATATTTGGTGCATTTAATGAAAATGAAGTTATTTCATCCACCGTTTGCAGTTGTTGACCTGCTGTTGACAATGCAAGTCTCTGGACATTTGTAAAATTCCAGCTTCTATCTTATCATAAGGCAATCAAAAAGATTGCATATGGTAATACTTCTAATGGCTTATAAATACGGAAATGTGTGTGTTTCTTGTTAGATAAATGAGGGCAGAAGTATTTATCCTGTGTTCCTAAAACTACCCTTGAGATGCCTTTTGTATCAGATGCAGATAGACAATGCTAGTAATATCAGTAATGAGGCATTAAGAAGAAAAGTAATTTCCCTGTTACTGTGCTATTGCATTATCTTTAATGTTGTGCAGAATTTTTTTTGAGATGACAGCTAAATATAATTTTAGGGATAAAGATGAATGATTTCTTATAAGCAGGCGTGATTTTTTTCATCATAGCTTAACAAAATAGTAGGCATTATGATGATGCTGGGTGTGTGGCAGTATAGAATTGTGACTAATACATTATAAGAAGCTAAGATAAAAGATTTTACATTACACAAAATTAACAAAAATACAAATTAAAGGGATTATAATTAAGGTAAACAGATGAGGAACTAGGAAGGGGATATTGTATTGCCATTCTTTTTCTATTGCTTATGAATACTGATAATGTTTGAATATTGCAAGCCTTTGATTTTTTTTTTTTTAAGTGCTTGTTTCCTTTGTTCTTGAAGGCAGGTAAGTCCTAAGTTCTATCACTAATTCCCGCCCCCCTCCCGCCTCCTCCCCCCCCAAAGAAAAAAAAAAAAAGAAAAAGTTTATTTAGAAATAGAGCTGGATCTACGGAATTCAAGTTTGAAATATGGCACAACTAGATATTATTTGTAAATATTTGTCCAGCTCTTTTGGTATATATTTGAAAACATGCTGTCAGGCTCTACTGCAATTTAATTTATTTTGTGACTTTTTCTATATGTGGTAGACTTTCCAGGACATTTGATCCCTAGTTTGATGTGTGGGACTTGTGTATCAAATGTATTTAAAGTTGCTGACATGGGGAAAGGAGACTGTATTGTCCCTGATGAAACATTATGTCAAGAGAGAATACAGACCACCTCATGCTACAGTCATGTATGTCAGAACATTGCCTTGATCTTCTTAAATGTTACCTTTCTCTACACAAAACTTTTTAATGTCAATATCTGTTCTCCCTGTCCATTACTTGTTTTGTTTGATTGTAGCTATGCGTTCTTTGACTCTTTAGAACCAAATTTGTGTAGCTGAAAAACAATCTACTTACAAAACGGTAGATATTGTTCACTGGTTGAACACTATAGCCTTTCCAGAACAGGATTTATCTGTAGAATTCAGTGGATTTGTCTTACTGGACTAAGCAGGGATAAATCCTTTTTTGAAAACTGAGTAGGCTTCCAGTGAAACCTTATTTTGGCTCTTCTAAAACTTTTCCTAAGCATAGAAATTAAAAATGATTACTGTCTGTCTGCTGGTACATTCCATTCATTCAAGCAGAATATTTGGGAGTACTTCCTAAATTGCCTTTTGTTATTTGCTTTGCCTGGTCTGTGTGAAATGGTAGTTATTTCCCCTACTGGTGTGAAATAGTGGTTAAATGTTTCAATATTAAACTCCTGTCATAGAAAGATCTCTCACTGCCTGCTGAGGGCTCTCAGTTCGCATTTATCAACTATAAAATAAAACATTAATTCACGTGGGATATCAACAGAAGCAGCTGTCACTGACTTCTCACTTTGCATCTTTTAATGACTAAGCTGATTCCTTTTCAGATGTCACCTTTTTAAGTAGTCCTAGAGTTGAATAGCAAAGAATGTAATAGCTATGAACTGTCTGGGGCAGAGAGTTAAGGCGTTGTCCCCAGTTCTCTGAGGACTTTCTCTGCAGCCCAGCTCTAGTTGGACAGTCCAGAGGGAGCTGGTGCAGAGTTTATTGCCTAGCTCTAGCATGTAGTTGGCAAAAATTCCCTTAAGAAAAGCAAACTCTCCAAGTTCCCAAAGTAATTTTCGGTAGAGAAGTTAAAACCTGAATGGAAATGTATGGTACATTTTTGGATTTTTTTTTTTTCCTGATTAATTACTGAGGCATGCTGTCGAGGTGACAAAGGGCAGATAGCAAGTAGGTATCTGGCACTTTGAAGCTACTGGTGTATGGATCTTGCACCTTTCAAAGCCCTCAAACTAATTGTGTAATGAATAAATGTGTTTCCAAAACGATGCAATTATAAATGAACTTGATGAGATTATCTCTAGGAGTGTTTCTGATAGAACCTGCAAGGAGAATGTTTGATAGTGAAGGGGTTATCCAGAGCTGTCAGGTATTTGTATATGTATATGCAACATGTGTGCTTGTGTATATACGCATCATTGCTCCAAAATACTTCTTACCTTTTTCTGGAGCCACAGTTTTCTAACACGTTCTGTATTTCAGTGTGTGTGTTAGCCCTTAAAACATCATTGGTTCCTACACATGTTCATTGTTACTCTAACAATTAAGTTGCCACTGGGAATATTTTTGTGCACATTATTGAAGCTGTTTGAATTAAATAGTGTAATTCAGTATGGTAGATGTGGCCAGTGTTACAGACGCACTGTAAAAGCTGCAGTCTTTAGCAGCAGCATCTTTATTGTTCTTGATGGATTGTATCTCCCTAACTGACACATCCAGTGTTCATTGATCCTTGGAATGGAGAAGCAAACACAACAGCTGTTAGATTTCCCATTTAAGTTGTTTCAGAAGGAAGTGGTTTATTTATAATGTAATTATTTAAGGCTTTTTTCTTCTGGCAGGGCTCTCGTGTTGTCAGAGGACTGCAGAAAGCTTTGTTCACAGGAACCTGCCCAGTAGGCTGTCCTGAGCTGAACTGCAACTTTAGTGGGAAGAGAAAAAGTGCATAGCTCTATATGTAGCCTTGTGGTTCGACATCTGTGCCTTAGGGCCATCAAAGAGCTACTGTAAACTGCTGCTGGGTGGCTGAAAAAAAATGTTTAGTTTCTCAGTGCTTATTAATGCTTTCAATATCCAAGATACAACAGTTCATTATTATTCAGCAGAGAAAATAACCTGTCTCACTTCTGTCTCCCAGATGAATTCTGTGTAATTTTCAAATTCAGAAATGGAATTTGTTGTCGTATATGATCCAAATTATTCAGACTGTTCGGCAAAGAATCATTTCAGTATATGGTGAAGCTTTAATTATATAGTACCTTCCTATTTTTGAACCAATGTTTAACATGGCATTTTCTAGAAAATACATTTTTATATAGAGACAGGCAGTTTCCTTTATTATCTCCAAGGCTTGAAGTGACACTTTTGGCCTACTATAGAAGTAGTTCAGCTGTTCTGCTGGTCAGTGGCCCAGAAATGTTAATATTGGGCATTCAAGATGGAAATTGCATATGTGTTTGTTCTTTTTTTTTTTTTTTAATAGTCAAATTTGAAGAGACTTTTTTTCTGCTTTGCGGAAATTCCTTTGGAGTCTTTTTTCGTATTTCAAATATTGAAGTGGAATTTAACTTTGAAATAGCTGTTTGTTTTGAGGGAAAAATGTATTGGTTGAGCAAGTATGAGAAAACAACTCAGTAGCCCAATAGAAAATGTACTGCTTTCTATTTGAAGTTAGAAAATCCCATATGGTTAACCCATTTTTTTTGGTTGGAAAGGTTCCTAACTGCATATGTTTGTGTTGAATCTTGTCTAATGAGTCAGCTCCCTCTTGCAGAGAATGTCTTATACAGTGAAAGTTTTAAGTAGATAAGGCAGGCTATAAAAATTTTATATTAACAGTAATAAATATCAGAGCCAGTGCTGTGCTCAGTTTATTATATTAGAACTTTTAACGATATTGTATTTATTACTGCACTTCAGGAAGTATTACAAAGCTAATATAATCAATTGCCTATAAATGCTTTTACAGTACAGGAGAATATTAAAAACTAACAGATTTTCGTGTTGCTTTTAAACATTTAAAGTTTGGGAGTTCTGTACAGCTTCCAGATTCCGTGTGTACACACGTGCTTTCTAGTACTGGCCTAGACGTATCTTTAGACATGCAGAATATGAATACCAGGATGTGAATTAAACATCTAAGTTTTGAGCTAATCCTCATCAATGAACAAAAAGAGGCATTTCCTGAGGGCTGTGTATTTGACCAAAATGGGATGCATCAGAGCCCTGATGGGGTTTCCTCCTGTCACTTCCGAATAAATTTGCAGTTCTGAATAAAACTGCTGTTTAATACGAGTGGTTTATTTTGTATCCTCTACGATTAAGTGGATGAGCACCAAAATCGAAGGCACCTTTCTACCTTTTCTTGGCTTTTATGTGCTGGGTTTTGAAGTCTGTGTGTGTGTCTGGGAAGATGGAGTATACATGCTGAAAGGAGAAGCTTGCAGCTTGACTGGCAGATGCCTGAAACAAGCAAGGAGGGTGTGTGCAGTTGAGAACAGGACCCAAATCCAAGTCTGGGGAGAAGGGAAGTGTCCTTTCTAAGAACCAGAGCTCTTGGGTCAGGAAGGAAAAGCTGGAGAGAGAACCATATAGGGGCTTTGCCTCAACTTGGAATGGCTTAACAGGCTGATGGTTTCAAAAGAAAATCTGCTGCAGGAGGGCTGCACTGGAACCACACTTTGTGTTAAATGTGGTCTTTTGTTCAGTTCTGCCTTTCCCCTGAGCACAGGGGTTTTACTTCAGTTTCTTCTTGTGTTTCCTCAAAGTGTTGTACCAATGGGGGGGTTTCCAGACGCTTGTGGAGTGTGGTGGGTTTTTTGTTTTGTTTTGTTTTCCTCCAGTATGGAACTACTTCAGCCTCAGGTTTGTGTTGGTTTGTGGTTTTCTTCCCTTCCCTAGGAAAAGAGGTCTTGACTGGGTTAGTTCTTGGCCTTCAGCATATTATAGCAAACACACAAAATACCCACAGTTTTTTTTTTCTTTTTTTTTCTGTTGAGCAGTAATTAACTCTTTTCCCCAGTATTTTTGTTAAAGACATCTATCTTCTATGTTAAGAATGAAGCAGAATACTTGAAATGGTCGTCTTTGAAGTACAAATAGGTAGTTTCTAGTTCTGCACAATTTACATCTCATTTTCTAGTTTGTCTTTCCATCAGATAAGTTGTTTAATCTGTGCAAAGCATGTAATCCATATTAGGTAACAAGCCATGCAACAGCTCTGGAAGGTTATATGTAAGGATCATTTAATTTACTATTTCATTAGGCTGAGGTCATCCTGTCACCATATGAAATACACCTTAAAGGTTAATTTTCATTGAAGAACTCAAGATGCTACTGTTAAAGGTCTTGAAGATACTAGCCCTCCTCGCAACTCCAAACAGCAGGGAGTCTCTGATCTCGGCACTGAATGTGGATTCCTGTCTATCCAATTTTTCCTGTTCTTTGGAGGACAAATGAGTGTCTCTTTACTGAGAAGAACAACTTGATACCTGGCTCAATTTATGTTACAAATTTGGCCACCTGAGTCTTACACATGTGATTTCGTGAGGGCACAGAACAGCAGCATTATTCAAAGTCAGCTGCAGCTGACTTTTTCAGCCATTCTTCAGATAACAGATCTGTCAGCTGGAAGCTCAGGAGCAGGGTTAACTGGAATAGTTAAAAGTTGATGTAGACAACAGTGAACAGTTCCATCATCCTACCAAGTCTAGCATTGTATTTTTCTCCAAGCAGTAAATGAATAAAGTATACACCTGAAAACTGGCAGGATCTGTGAATGAAAAAAAAATAAAAAAGCCTGGACTGACTTCTCAGAATTTTGATGTTATATTTATATTAAAAACTAAGTTTAAGCCATTTAATTCAGGTGCCTGTAAAAGTTGTTGTAATGACCCAAGTGAAAATTCAGTTCTTCGGCATATGTTGTTCCTTGACTGACTATTCTCTTGGAGAAACTGTATTTTTGATAGCGATAATAATTGAATCTCTCTTCTGATTCAAAAGCTTTGTTTCTGATTAATCAGTCTTGTCAATAGTTTTATGATGCTACACCTATTGGTTGGGAGAGTTGTAGAAAAGCTCCTTATGGACTGTTCTTTTTCAAATACTTTATTTTTGCCAAAAAACACCTGTTTTGTGTGGGATTTTTTCTTGTTGTTTGTTAAACCAAGATGTATTCAGTTTTTAAATCACTATGTGAGATAAATTGTAGAAAGTATGGAGAAGATTGCCTATGGAGTAGGCTGTTCTGAAACATTTTCATGTAGAATCAAAGAATTTAGTTTGAAAAGGACCTGTAGAAATCATCTGGTCCAGCTTTTTCCACTTAGATTTCCTGTGTTTATGAAACGTAAATGGTTGTACGGATATGAAATGGGTTCCTATATGTGAATGTTGCAGCATTAATTTCTTGAGCCCATTCATTCTTAACTATATCAAAAACCTCCTTCTGATCTTCCATGTCTCCAGTTAGCATGTCCTTCCCCTCTTACAGTGGATAATACAACCATCTCAGCTCATGCACTAATACCCAGCTTGTCTCCTGGCTTCAGACTCGCTTTCTTCTGTTCTATTTCTCTAAAACAAATTCTCAGTGTGTACAGCATCTAGGATAAATGTCTTGACTTGACCCAGTGGCTTTTCTGTGCTGCAGTCATACAAATAAGGTACAGATTGTTTGCAGAGGTTAACTTGATCATGAATAAATGATCTGCAAGTATTCTGAATCTTCCTGAAAAGTCATTTTTAAGATATATGTACTTCTATATTTGTTTTTTGTAACAGTTTGACTTGGGTGACAAATGTCATCTCTTTTGGCTTCTACTTACTCAGCAGATTGATCATGCAATTAGTAGCTTGCTAATAATCATATAAAATGGTACATATAATCTTTGATAAGGGTATTCTTTCTTGTTCTCTGAAAGTAACCAGTGACCTCTCAAATACCAATACTGCAGCTGTTTCTACCTGTGGAAGAGACACAAGCTTGGCTCCATGTCTGCAGGAACACCACTGGGAATTTCCATCTAACAAATTGGCAACAAAAGCATTGATGTAGAGTCCCAAATAGTTCCCAAGATGGTTGTTCTTGTGACAAAAACAAAAAAAGTATCTTCTTTTTTTTGCTCCCCTTTCCCATTACCATAGGGTTTTAAAATGCAAACAATTTTCCTTTGCTGTCAGCTTAGAAGTTCTAGAAAAGAAAATGGGAAAAAACTTTTTTCTTGTAATAAAATCTTTGTTTGCTTTCTTCATTTTTATCCATATTTATAGCCATATGGAAATAGAAAAAAAAGAAATCAAATTTCTAAGTTAATTCAAGCATGAAATATGAAATATTTAAGGACTTGAAACACTTTGATCTTTTCCAGTGAAAATATCTATTTCATTATATAGAACTGAATACTTATTTTTTGGCAACGTATTTTTTGTTCTAAAATACAGACTTGGAAAAGATGCATTTTGTCAAAAATTGACTATTTTTGACACAAGTCAAACTGTTTATCGGATTTAGGATAGATTGTAGCCTGAGAGACAAAGAAATGCTGGCATGCTCTTCAACTTCGATAATAACTTTCCCTTTTTGAGGTTAAAATGGGACACAGTCCTGGTGTTGCTTCATCTGGAATATGCTTTTTTTCTTTCATTCTTGGTTACTATAATGTTTTTATTTTTTTCTAATTGCAAACATGTATTAGTATAGAGATTCAAACCTTTATATCACAAATTCATGCATTTTGCGATGCCATCCTGGAAAGTCAAGTGAAAGTGAGCTGGGGAAGTCTGTTTTGTTTAAAGACAAAGGGAATGTTTTGTCTTTACCTCAGTGAGAAAAGGGAATCCCCTTTAAAATCTGTTTTGTTGGGGGAGATTCAGAGGTTCACGTTGAGCAGGTTTCAGATACAGTCTGAAAGTTGTTATACTTGAAGAATAATTCAGGAAATGCTGCATGGAAGGAAAAAAAAAAAGGTACATAAATCTCAAGAAGAACACACTGCTGCTGAAAGTAATTTTAGGTTTCTTAATTGACAAAGACACTTAGTGTTACGTGTTGAAGATCTGGGTTAACATAACTAATAATAGTGCTTGAACATGAGGTGATGAATTGGCTATATCTGGAGTGGGCAGGGGGATGGCGCACAGTCTTTCTTTGGCTAGAGCTGACATGAGTTGCTAAGATGGTCGTGATGGGGTGTGAAGACAGCCTGTGTTTGCACACCAAGGCACCAGCCTAGCTCTGCTGCCTCAAGCTCTGCTGCCGGTTCTTTCCTAGCTCCATAGGTGTGTTAGCACCTGGCATTTAGAATGACCTTGTCTGTCATATTAGAACTGAGATCTCATGCCTAAATTGTTTCTTGGGTTGTACGGTCAAGCTAAGCATAACTGCTTTCCTATGCAGTGACGCAACAAGAAATGGATCAGTAAATAAGATTATCTGGGTAGCGTGAAGTTTAGACTTGCTGGTGCAGGTACTGTGGAAGACGCAAACATTGTTAGAAATGGATGAATAAAATAAAATACAGGCCTGATCTGGCATACTAACGTGACTATTTTTTTTTCTTTCTTTTTTCAACAGGGAGCAAAATACCTTCAGGGAATATTATAAACTCTTCTGGTCAAGGTCCCTGTCTTTATGGTGAGTGGTACGACGTGATTTAAATAAAGGTGAGTGAGTAGAAGAGACACCTGGTGGTCTCCCCAGAACACTTCAGTTTACCACTTAAGATTATTTCTTTACTTCCACTCATAAATAAAATATTTAAGAAATCCCAGCAACTTAGATTGGATATTGAACATATTATACTCTTAATTAAAAAAATTACAAGGAATACTACCGAAAACAAAAAACATTAATTGGAAAAAAGCACTGCATAGGAAAGTGTTCATATTTCAATATTGCTGTGTGGTAAGTGTGGACTAAGCAAAGATCCTCCTACTTAGGGAGGAGATGATAACAGATTCTTTAGGATTTTTAAATAAATCTTAGAAATGGTATGTGTGGTCCCATTTGATATGGGCTTGTCAGTATCATCCTTAAGGACTCCCCAGACAAAGCAGTATTGTATTTTTCATTGATAATTTTAAATGAACAAGATGACGTAGTAAATGGATGTCAGAAAAAAAAAGTTTTGAATTTAATGTTCATGATTAGAAAACTGGATTTTGTTAGTTACTTATTTTTCCAATTTCATGCATATGGCTACATGCCTTAGAGCTAGTGTGTAGGCACGGCAGCACTCAGTTTTCAGGCTCAAGGCTTCTACAATCTTATGTCAGGTGGCTTGCTGCATGCAATGTGTAGGGAAAGTGGATTTTTTAAGAAATACATTGCTGAGGGGGAAAAAAAGTCAACTGGCATCCTCGTTTAAAGTATCAGTAACTTACCGCAGTTATATAAACTATTCAGATCAAGAGTCATGTCTGTATGTGGCTTAACATACTTGACGGTTCAGAAATGATTGTGGTAGAAGTACTCAGAATTCTCCCCCTTGAGTAGTCTTTCCCCTAAAACCTAAAATGTCTTGTAACCTTCCAAAAATACATTCAGATCAATGAAAGAATCTTCAGACTTAAAGCAGAAACCTCGGTATAGCAGGCAGCGGTGGGGTTCCTCTTTTTGTCCTTCAGGCCAAAGCAGACAAATTGTGATGCTTGGAAACATTGGTCTTTGTGTCAAGTCCTGGCATCACTGTGCAACACTATTGTGTCGTTATGTTCTGACAGACTGTCATAATGGATCATTGTAACATGTTCCTTTTTTTCTTTTTTTTAATTATCAGACATCATGAACTTTTCATACTAGAAAGTTTCTTGGTTGTAAAGGCAGGATCATACTGAGCATGGCTGTAAAAATATAATCTTAAATACAGAGGCTTAGTGCATGTGACTGTAACTGGTATAATAGACCCAGAATTCAGTTACACCCAGTGAAAATTGTGATATAAGATAGCATGAAATCTTCACTTGTACACATGAAAACCTGAAGACCCTAGTTAAATTTTTTTTTCTATTACTCAGCACCCAGAATAAAGTGCTCTTCAACTAAATAATTTCATTTAAGTGCACCTTTGTTTAAATACTGATTTGCAAAATTCTTTTTTTTTCATGTTCAAAGGTTTTCATGTTCAAATATTTTCATGTTTGAGCAAATAGTAGAATCATAGAATGATACCATAGGCTGGAAAAGACCTTCAGAATCGTTAAGTCCAACCACCAACCTGACTTACCAAGTCCCACCACTAAACCACATCCTTCAATGCCACGTTCCAGTCATTCCTTAAGTAGCTCTGGGGTAGGGACTCGACCATTTCTCCTGGCAGCCTGTTGCAATGCCTAACCACCCCCGCCATGAAGAAATTCTTCCTAACATCCAGTCTGAACCTTGACTGGCACAACTTGAGGACGTTTCCTCAAGTTTCTCTGGTCAGCCTGTTCCAGTGCCTCACCACCACCTGAGTGAAGAAATATAAATCTTTTTCCATATAAAAAGATTTGCATTTCCTTTCAAAGAAAAGTGTGAATTCTTACTCTTGCCATCACATTTTAATATTTTTAAAGTACCTTGATACTTACTTTTCCAAAGAGACCCAGGAGATGGGGTGGCTAGTTGAGCAATATTTATTGATTACTGTATCGTGGTTGGTGAGAGTTGAAAGGCTGTCTATATATGCTAGTGAAGTAACTGCTCCGTCCCTTGTCCTTTGTAGCTTTTTTAGGGATCTGAAGAACCTCTTTTTCTTGCTACCTTGGAAATTCTGTTCTTAATGGTGGCTTATATCTGCCTCACAGTTTTGAAGTAAATGTATTGTGGCAGCCAACAAGCAGCCCTGACTGTTAAACAGGGGAGTGAGGTTTTGAAGAACCACTCCTTGGCTAACGCCTCCTGCAGGGAAACTCCATTTTCTCTTCATAGGAAGGCTGCTGTCCCTCCACATTGGGACAGAGTGAAACTTGGTGGCTAGCTAGCTTTTAAGAGCAGGGTCAGTTTGGGACTACTGTGCAGTGCTTGTAAGGGAGCACAAATAACCACATGAGAGATTGGTAGCAGCATTTTGTAATGCTGGTTAGAGCTTAAATGTAGAAAGGAGAGGCAGCCTTCATGAGAACGTGGGATGAGGTCAATAAGCAGGTCACAAAGAAGTCGAAGTTTCGAAAATTGGTTTATCCTGATGTCCAAAGGAGAAGCCTAAACTCGTGCAAGCATTTTGAAGTAGAATTAAGAAATCTCACATGACATTCATATTCTTTTCAGTTGGATAATTGTTTGGTGTGAGCTTTCTTTTATAAACTTAAAATGCAAGTCTTAACATTGGAGATTTTAACTTCAAAAAAAATCCATTTCTATATTTGATATAATGGTTGTCTGTTTTTTTTACTACTTGTAAAAACAAAAGTAAAATTAATGCTCTGCAATACCTATAGGACTGTGTAGGTGTAGCATTGTGTAGTGATGATAATATCCAGAATTAGGGACTAGTAAGCAGTATTTCTTATTCCTGTTAGAAAAATAGGAACATCTTGGGTTTTTAAGGTTCAACCAGCTCCTTAATCTAAATTTTTCCTTTCCAAGTAGACGGGGTGATTGAAAAACTTTGTCAGAAGTGAGAGTTTCACACGTTTTTCTGGTACTCATGTCCTTTCAAGCCCTTTTTTTCAAAATCATACAAATACTATCACCCTGTCAGCTCACAGACTATAATTCTGTGAAAAAAATTAAACTCCAAACATATGGATGCTACAGAATGACAAAATGTTTACCTCTTGAAGAATGTGAATTAATAATATGTAAACTTTACAGAAACATCTAAAAATCACACTCTGGATCACACGGAGGCTGGTCTGAATTGTTAAAAATCATTACTGGCTTGAAGTGATGTGGGTTTTCTTTTTTAAACTAGCATCTGTTTTGTTTGCCATCTCTAGTTAGCCTTTAGAGTTCCTTCATTAAGTTTTACTTTATATAGCCTTGTTGAGTAGAAATTTTGCTACAGTGTCTATGCTACTTTTCAGTATTGATCACATGAATGAGGAATGGGAATTTCAAAAGAAAAGAAAATGAAATAGTGTGCAGTTGTGTGGTTATTGGCAGTACTGAGATAACTGAAAGTCAAGAATGTAACATGCACAAGACAGAAGAACGAACCTCAAGTGCATGTGCCGCTCTTTTGCGAAATATGGTGTTATTTCTGTAGCGAGGTATCACAGGATCCTGATCTCTGTATCGTTGCATCTTGCAAATAAAGTATTGGTTTTTTCATACAATGAAATGTCAATATCTGAATTCAGGTTTACTGTGCAGCTTCACACTGCAGTTACTAAAGGACTCAAGACAGTGAGAAAATTAGCTTGCAGAAGCTCAGTGTAAATTCATTTTTTTCAGTATCCTTGGAATAAATACTGCACAGAAAACACAAATTTATGTTTCCAGACATGACCTTACTTTTGTTTGCTTGGTTCTTGAAAGGAACCATTTTTGCCTCTGGTGAGACGAGCAGCAGTGGGATCCAGCCCCGTGTACTGAAGCCTTGGTATTTTAAGGGTGCTAAGAGGCATAGTTACCATAGATTCAAATCTGCTTTGAGGTGAATCTTTCCATGATAAATCCTGTGACTATGATTCTGTCCTCTCTTGAAAGTTTTATTATCTCAGTGACATATACATTTTTAAACATACCTATTTGTTACTTCTTTAGATTGAGTAAGCATCTTGTTGAATCCTGACTTGAGGAAATGTGATTTTTAAACATTGTTTTTATAACGACCTATTTTCATACCTTTATAATGACTCTCTATTTCTTTCCCACATGGCATCTTTTCTTTCAGAGCCAGGGGTATTTTCAGTGTGGTGTACTGACATTTCTTCACAGTCCAAAAGAATTGCTTTGAGAGGCATTTTGATAAGATTCTTAAGTGAATGAAAAGATTGAACACAAGCAAAGAAATGTATTAAGCTCCTTACTTTAATCCTTACTAAGTCATTTAAATGTATGTATATTTGCATGTGAAAGCTGCTGTATTATCATTCCAGTAGAACTGTTGATATAAATAATGCCAGTCACTGTCTTAACTTCTATTTTATTTTTAGATGGAGAAGCCTCTCTGGAGAAACACCAATTCCTATTTAATTGCCTTAGAATTTTACAGATAGAGATGAATCCATTAATGAATCATGCATTGCTGTGAACTGATAGGATTGCTGAAATGCCGTATCATCTAAAATTGCCATCTTTGAAAACAAAAGATTAAAAAAACCAAGCTTGTCTGTCTTCAAGAAGCACCGCTATATATATGTAATACAAAACCTTGGTTGTTAATGTTGAAAAGCTTTATTTGTTGGGGAATAACGTTGACACTTCTGTGTTATTGTGTCTGTATGTGTGGTTATGTACCTTAGTAGAGCTTTTGGCAGTTACAGGGTGGAATGACAGAAAAGCTGATGATGTTTTCAGCTATCTTAAAGAAACAGTAGGACAGGCTTGCATAGGGAGATGAAGAGCTGCAGTTTCCCCACTTGGAGCAAAACTGGGGCATCCAAATGTTCTCAAGCAGGAATTAAGGACACACAGTGAAACTTCAGCTTCGTTGGAAGGGTTGGAGGTCTACAAAGGACAGATGCATGAGTTGTTCCCAGACATATCGTAGTTGAATGAGTTCTTAGAGATAGGTAGTAAGGGAGGGGCACAGGACTGCGCCTGGCTGGAAGGGGAATGAGAAACAGTCTTTAAAGAACTATTTAAGGAAGGAGAAGTTGGGAAGAGAATTGAAAACTTCAGAGTATCCTATTCCCAAGTATAGGAAATTTAACCTCATCTTTCAGTTCTTGATTTATTTCTCCATTTGTGATGTGAAGACTAGAAAATCATAATGTCCTGCGTAACAGTTGTACTCTGCCTATCAGTCAGAAGATGTACAGAAGTGTTACTCCTTTTGTACTGTTACAGCTTCCAAAAATTAACAATGATAAGGAACTGGTTATAGTTACTCATCTCTTTTGTAATCCATCTTGATTTCTTGATTTGGACATGTTACTGAAGATAGAATTCACCACCTCAAGGTTAGATGGAACTGTAGATTTAGTGGCTTCTCTTTTTTTCCAAGAAAATGTCAAGAAGAGGACAAGAATTTGCAGGTAATCATAAAGTAGAACTAGGCCTTTAGTCAGTGTGCTCTCTTCACAGACACTAATGCCTTGAAAGCATCTCAGACTTCTATGCTGACGTCCTTAAGTACATCACAGAGGAGGAAATCAATGAGGCGGTGATTTTTGAGGAACTCATAGATGGAAATTGTACCCAGGTGGCCTGGTTGCCTCTTCAGAAGTGTCTCTAGAACAGAGAAATCCATCAAAGACCTAACAGTAGGGAGGGGCAGCTGTACAGTGCAGGCTGTTCTACTGAGCATGCTATGTTTGATCTAAGCTTTTCGGAGTGAAGAGGGAAAGTCACGGGGAGGGAGGGGAAATCTTTAGAACTGTTGTCCTGAAGCAGCTCTCCAAGAACATGGGGGAATGCTATTTGAAGACAAATAGTTTGGTTATCTTTGTGCTGAGCATTAATAGGGGGAGCCTTGGGTAAAGTTACTCATCTTATTTTCCTTTCCAGATGGAAAGTCCAAAATCGTTACAGTTAGCAGCTGCTCCCTTTAAAAGCAAACGAGTAAGAAAAACAGTTTCACCCAAACAAACAGAAACAGAGTACATAGCAAATGACAAAAAAGGAGTAAATAAGGTGTAAAATGAAAATATTCCTTGTTTTGATTATATTAAATGATAGAGGGAGAAAGGATTGTCCTTTGTCCAGGAAGAAATCATGGAGTGCTTTAACACAGAAGAGGCCTCTTAGCATGTTTGCTACCACCTTGAACTGACAAGGACAGAAAA
This sequence comes from Anser cygnoides, assembly GCF_040182565.1. Taxonomy (NCBI): domain Eukaryota; kingdom Metazoa; phylum Chordata; class Aves; order Anseriformes; family Anatidae; genus Anser; species Anser cygnoides. The sequence continues at coordinate 26,826,378 of NC_089879.1, read as the reverse complement.
ACTTTGACTTTCACAGGTTATGAAAACCACAATTACTGTTTGATCTTTCTTAGTTGTTCTGTTTAGGCATAGCCAAGATGAGATTTCCCTGTCCTGATTTGCTATCACATCAGGTTACAGGAGAGAGTCTCTGCTGTAAAGAACAGCCTTTGGATAGAACCCCCATTTGGTTGGAGTTTGGTTGAAACTCCCAGGTTGCATTAATTCTGGACTTTGAAGGTTTTGTAATCAATGTAATGTATTGAGAGAGAAGGGCCACAGATAAGGTCTGCAAGGTTTTACCGAAAGTGTGTCCTCCCCTGCCCCCTCCCCAGTATTCCTTATAAACAGATGAGTTTGTCCCGTATTATCTACTAGATGCTCAGACGTGCTCGAGAACTGAATTGCATTTCATGGAGGCTGAAATTTCTAGTGTTACAGTGATCTCTGAAAGCATAGTAAAAGGCAAATGTTGCAAGTGTGTTAACTAGGTAATTAGATGTGGAGATATAATCCCTGAAAATACGACTCTGGTTCTAATGATAGATATACTTGAGACAAACAGATGTTTTGTTTTGAGGATTTTTATCCACAGATACTTTACACTGAAGAAAGGATTTAAGACTCTACAGATGGTAAAGCTACATCTTAAATGAACGTGGGCTACTTAAGGATATATTTATTTTTTGATTTGAATGAGTAAACCTTAGAACAGGTATTGAGAATAAAATACTACATTCATTTCCAGACTGTATGTATATGCTTAGATTCCTTCTTTTCCATTTCGATATCTTTGGCTGTACGGGCTTTGGGCATTTCCTTTTTCAACTTGGAAGTTTTCTTTCAATCTTTTTGTATCTGTCAAGGAAGTACATGGTAGCTACTGGTAAAGAAACCTTATTTGGAATGATGCCAGCATGCCAGCAAATACTTTTTAGTAGGAATCAGTACAAGGCCAAGAAGCCTCAAAACTGCACAAATAAAGTATCATTTCTCTCACCAGTGTCTTACTTTCCTACTTTTAGTCAGTTCTAATGTGCTTTTAGAAAAAAATCAGTATTCTTTTAATGTCCTATTTTGACTTGAAAACAAAGGGGTTTGTTTTTATAGTCTAAAATTGTTGTTTTAGGTCACGAACCATTTATGAAGGGAATTACTCTAATATATGACATTTTTAATATCTTCATTTGCCTACTGATTGAAGGATTATTGCACATCCTTTCCATAGTTCTAAAATTATTTGCTGATTGTATGCCAGTTTCATCAGAGTAGTGTAAATGTAAAGAAAACTGCATGCTGATCAACGGATCTGCCTTGTACATATTTCACTAATTCAGTCATTCAGAAACTCAATGTGATGATGGCCAGTTATTGATGTCTTGAAATTTGTCTATTTTACCTAAAATATGTAGATACAATGTTGAGAGAATACTAATACGACTTGGCAAAAGAACTCTCAAACCATAAAGTACTGTGAGTTGTTACAGTACTGCCCCATGGCACATCACTGTGAATTAATGCTGTTTTTCATTCTTTCAGGCCCACTTGTATTCAGTGAGGTTAAAGAAGTTCCAAGATCGCACCCAAGAAAACGGTATGTTTTTCTTTTTTGTTTTTGTAATCTTGATTTTTTTTTTTCTTGGCTATTTGTGTTTTTCTAGATTGGGTGTTACCTAATGGTCTGCAGAGGGACTTGGTTCTGTGCTTTAGCCATATGAATTTCAGTCAATACAATTAATTTAGCTGTGCAAGTTTTAATACTTTCTGCAATGAGAATGTGTCCGAGCCCACTGTAAGTTGTACATAAATTTTCCTGAAGTTAGTGCTGTGTTTTCTAGATCAGTCTTTCTAGATGGAACTAAATGATGGGGAACTTGAAGCACTTATGAATATTTGTAACCTAAGCATAATTTTTATTCCGGTCTGTGTATATCCCTCATTTCTTCGGTGATGGCTGAATTAATTTAGTAATTACTTCCCTCTCTATTGACTACCTGAATAATTACTAGAATAATCATTAAAGTAATTACTTCTTTGTTGACCAAGAGCAGTCTTGTTGGTAAAAATCCATACATGTTAGTAAATCAAAATTTGAAAGCTTTTCTGGTACACAACTGGTTCACCAGAGAAAATTTAAGGAGTTACATGATGAAGTGCATCCAAGTGGGGAGTGCACCTTCCCTGGTCCCCTGCACAGGCACTGTGCCCCTGCTTTCTTTTCTTCTCAGACTACTGCGTGTCTCAGGTCAGTTGGAAAGAAAAGGCAAATTCCCTGAGCTGGATAGCATAGTAATTCACAATAATTAGAAGCTCTCACACCATAGGTATTGGATTGTTCTTTAGAATAAGACAGCCTGAGTGCTGAAAATGTTGATTTTGTGTGGACTGTCTCATGCAGACTTAGCCCAATGGCCTTCTGTGAGAAAACTACTAATAAATTAGTAAATGAGAACTTGTAACAGTCAAAACTTACACACTTGATTCAGTAGAGCTCTTCAGTAGAAACTGAAGTGATTCAGTGAATTGGGACTTCAGTTCTCCACAAAAGGCACACTATGTTGTTAGTGGAGCAGGACTTTCCCAATGACATGATGGTACCTTTTTGACCAAATACTTAGAATCATAGAATATCCTGAGTTGGAAGGGACCCATAAGGATCATCAAGTCCAACTCCTGGCACCGCACAGGTCTGCCCAAAAGTTTAGACCATGTGCCTAAGTGCACAGTCCAATCTCTTCTTAAATTCAGACAGGCTTGGTGCAGTGACTACTTCACTGGGGAGCGTGTTCCAGTGTGCAACCACCCTCTCGGTGAAGAATCTCTTCCTGATGTCCAGCCTAAACTTCCCCTGCCTCAGCTTAACACCGTTCCTGTGGGTTCTGTCACTGGTGATAACGGAGAATAGGTCACCTGCCCCTCCACTCCCCCTCGCGAGGAAGTTGTAGACTGCGATGAGGTCCCCCCTCAGCCTCCTCTTCTTCAGGCTGAACAGGCCCAGTGACCTCAGCCACTCCTCATATGTCTTCCCCTCTAGGCCCTTCACCATCTTCGTCGCCCTCCTCTGGATGCTCTCCAACAGTTTAATGTCCTTTTTGTACTGTGGTGCCCAGAACTGCACACAGTACTTGAGGTGAGGCTGCACCAGCGCAGAGCAGAGGGACAATCACCTCCCTCGACCGACTAGCGATGCCGTGCTTGATGCACCCCAGGCTACGGTTGGCCCTCCTGGCTGCCAGGGCACACTGCTGGCTCATATTCAACTTGCTGTCAACCACAACCCCCAGATCCCTCTCTGCGGGGCTGCTCTCTAGCATCTCGTCGCCCAGTCTGTATGTATAGCTAGGGTTGCCCCGTCCCAGGTGCAGGACCTGGCACTTGCTTTTGTTAAACTTCACGTGGTTGGTGATCGCCCAGCTCTCCAATCTGTCCAGATCTCTCTGCAAGGCCTTTCCACCCTCATCCGAGTCCACAATTCCTCCAAGTTTGGCGTCGTCAGCAAATTTGCTCAAAACACCTTCTAGTCCTACATCCAAATCATTTATAAAAACATTGAAGAGGACTGGCCCTAAAACGGAGCCTTGAGGGACCCCACTAGCGACCATCCGCCAGCCAGATGTGGCCCCATTTACCACAACCCTTTGAGCCCTGCCCGTCAGCCAATTGCTCACCCATCGTACGATGTTACGTCTTTGTTAAGTTGTATGCTGGACATTTTGTCCAGTAGGATCCTATGGGAAACCGTGTCAAAAGCTTTGCTGAAGTCCAAAAAGATCACATCAGCTGTTTTCCCTTGATCGACTAGATGGGTGATCTTATCATAAAAAGAAATCAAATTTGTTAGGCAGGACCTACCCCTCATGAAGCCATGTTGGCTGGGACCAATGACTGCATTGTCCCCCAGGTGCGCTTCAGTAACTTCAAGGATCATCTTCTCCATAATTTTACCAGGCACTGACGTGAGACTGACAGGCCTGTAATTGCTAGGGTCTCGGCTGTTCCATCACTTTTCTCTAGCTGGTTGCCTATATTGTAGCTTTTTATTGTAACCTTTGTTAGGTCAGTGTTTAAAAACAGTAATGACTTAGAAATGGCTTTAAAGATTAATAACCCCATTTGGGTGATGTACAGTGATTTATAAAAATCATGCTATAATCACAGCACTTACTGATTTTTCGTGTTTGTGATGAACACATGTACAATTACAATAACAAAAAAGACAGGTTTTTAGTCTGAAATAAAGTTATATATATAAACTTAATTTCCTAAGGTCTATTACTACTGTCATGATAAAAGGGCCCCCACCCACAATATCAATTTTCTTCCTAATGTAATATTTTTTTTCTTGAATTTTGTGTTGGCCTAACAGAGAGCTAGTAGTAGTGCAGTAATTTGAACTGGGTTACCTTCTTGCCAGTGTCCGTAAGTGGTTATCTAGAAAAACCTAATAAAGTTGGTGATAACAGGGATATAGACAATAAAAATCCTAGTAAACCTTTCTTCTTTAAAATATGCCTTTCAGGAGGTATGGAAGCTGTCTAGAAAATGGCAGTTTAGTAACATGCAGCGGAGTGTATTCTAGGAACTGATGTCATCTAGGGAGAGAGAGAAGGTAGATGTCTGTGTGTGCCAGCCCTAACAGGCTGTTCTTGTTGACTTAAAAGTTTCTTCCACTTACTTCATTGTGCACCAATTTCTAGAATAAAGGCAATGCTAGCCCTCTGGAAATGAAACAAAACAAGGAAACGGGATTTCTGCGGGTTGCTGCATTCTGAGGTCAATTTTAATGCTTTCTGGGGTCTCAAATTACTGTTCTGATGCAGTCAGACTCAACTTACCTGTTGTGTCTTATTCAGGACATCCAAGCTATCTTTTATTCACTACATACTGCATCAAAAATAAACTTGCTTCCCTTTGAGAAACAAATACTGTGTTCAAGGAAAAAATAATTTGTATCTGGTAAGCATGAAGTTTATGCTTGGAATTTGAACAAACCTTTTCTTCTGGTCCCCGTTCTGCATTGAGTCAAGACATCAGCTAATTTCCCTAGGCTCTGTTGGGGAGGCCATTCTTTAATGTTTGAGCCTTTTCCTGTTCTCCCTATGCCTGTGGTAAGGTTGGCAGCCATTTGTTACTGTATCTTAGATATTTGTGGAAGTAACACTCCTAAACCATTCAACCAGGAAAATAAGCATGAAGTACATGTGAAAGTTTCTTAGGATACAGAAAATGAAGAGAAATGGGGAGATTGGTGGGAAAACTAGGTGTTTGATCAGAGCAGAGGCAAGATTGGCAACATTTGGTTTCTGGTTTGTTGCATAGGCACTGGAGTTAAGATAAACTCCAAATAATAAAACTGTAGAGGCTATAGAGCATGACCTGTTTGTATGTTCTTACAGGCCCTGTCAGCAGCTACATGCTGCAGTCAATTCAAGACATACCATTAGAGGGTAGATTCAGATTAGATGTTAGGAAGAAATTATTCACTCAGAGGGTGGTGAGGCACTGGCACAGGCTGCCCAAAGAAGCTGTGGCTTCCCCATCCCGGGGGGTGTTCAAGGCCAGGCTGGATGGGGCTTTGGGCAGCCTGGGCTGGTGGGAGGTCTCCCTGCCCAAGGTAGGGGGTTGGAACTGGATGAACTTTACAGACTCTTCCAACCCCAACTGTTTTATTAGTCCCATTCTAACATCAAAGGTTTTAAGAGTGAAGAAGTCTGCTTTGACTGTGCCTTCACATAGTCAGGTAAGCACACCAACAAGAAGCCATCTGATGGGATACAGTGATCACAATGGCATAGAAGAATCAGAGAGAAATACATTGTTTATACTATTTGTCTACTTACGCTCTGATATCACTGTGTTCTCAAAATCTAGTTTTCTCAAATAAAAGAGATTCAAAAGTAAATCACCATAGAATCATTCTATAAATCACTTAAAAAAATCTATTTTTTAAATACTCTAATACATTTATTTCAGAGTATCCCAAGATGATGTGTCTTTGCTCAGATTTCATACCGCCATGGATGAGTGCTGTCTGTAACAGGTACCAGTCAGTCTGAGAGTCACTTTATTTGTTGCAGTGGAGTTGAAAATGATTCTAACCTTTTTAGGTCAAATTTTTATTCCAGAAGTTGGCAGAAGGATATTACTTGCATAGATAATTCAAAACAACCTGTTTGCATTTTCTTCACTTGAGACTTTGTGTAAAGAAAAAAGAAAAATATTAAAAAAATCCAAGTGAAGAAAATGCAAATAAATGTAGTTTTCAATTTGCTATTCAGTTTGTAATCCTAATTCAAATGAAGTCAGAATTTGCCTTTAGCAAATTTGGATTTAGCAAAGATGGAAACCTGTTCTTTAATGCTGCGCTGCAAAAAAAGAATGTATCTTGTTTAATATGATAGGACTTAAGCATATGCATAATGTGAAGCATACAGTTAACACTGCAAGTAATGTTCTCTAATTAAGCTTTAGTACAGTGCAAATAAACTCAGATCTGACATGCTAGAACACATTATTTCAGGGAATAATTTGTGCTTTAATGCTACATGTAATATTTTGTGGTGTTTTCTAAATGTGACCCTGAATTAAAGGGTTGGATTTAAGCTTTACCAGCCTTTGGAGATACATGTTATTTCGTATCTCTTAATTTCATGTCAATATTTTCTGGCTCAGGTTTATTTATGTTGAAAATATTTGTTAAATTTTGTTTTACCTGTTATATTTTTGTTTTACCTGTTTTACCTATTTGTTATATTTGTTTAACTATAATAGAAGAAATATAGAAGATAAGCATGTCACACCTGAATTCCTTGTGTTCAATGGACTCTGCCTAATACAACCAGAGTTCTGACTGATCTGATGGCATTGCTACTGATAGTATAGCAGAGTGGGGTCACTTTCTGCTTTGAGTAGGGTTCAACGTAATGTTTGAACTCAACCATTAAATTTGAGCTCAGTTTTATTGTGTGGCTTGCTGGTGATGGGTAGACTCTTACTTATTTTTTGCACAGCTCTGCAGAATCAAGAAGGCGAGTAGGAGTATGAAACTGTATTGTATTATCTAACAGTTCACAGAAATCAAAGGCCGGGAATGATAGCTTTTTTAAGGCACCTATGTTATATGGGGAATTTCACACAGAATCACAGAATCACATAATTGTCTAGATCGGAAGAGACCTCCAAGATCACCCAGTCCAACCTCTGTCCTAACACTAACAAGTCCCACACTAAACCATATCACTAAGGGCTACATCTAAACGTCTTTTAAAGACCTCCAGGGATGGTGACTCAACCACCTCCCTGGGCAGCCCATTCCAAGGCCTAACAACCCTTTCAGTAAAGAAGTTCTTCCTAACATCCAACCTAAACCTCCCCTGGCGCAACTTTAGCCCATTCCCCCTCGTCCTGTCACCAGGCATGTGGGAGAATAGACCAACCCCCACCTCTCTACAGCCTCCTTTAAGGTACCTGTAGAGAGCGATGAGGTCGCCCCTGAGCCTCCTCTTCTCCAGGCTAAACAAGCCCAGCTCCCTCAGCCGCTCCTCATAAGACTTGTTCTCCAGTCCCCGCACCAGGTTCGTTGCCCTTCTCTGGACTCTCTCGAGCACCTCCATGTCCTTCCTGTAGTGAGGGGCCCCAAACTGAACACAGTACTCGAGGTGCGGCCTCACCAGAGCCGAGTACAGGGGGACAATCACCTCCTTAGACCTGCTGGCCACGCTGCTTCTTATACAGGCCAGGATGCTGTTGGCCTTCTTGGCCACCTGAGCACACTGCTGGCTCATATTCTTCTGCATATCAACCAGTACTCCCAGGTCCTTCTCTGCCAGGCAGCTTTCCAACCACTCATCTCCCAGTCTGTAGCTCTGCTTGGGGTTGTTACGCCCCAGATGCAGGGCCCGGAGCTTGGCCTTGTTGAACTTCATACAGTTGGCCTCAGCCCATCGCTCCAGCCTATCCAGATCCTCCTGCAGAGCCTTCCTGCCCTCGAGCAGATCGACACACGCACCTAACTTGGTGTCGTCTGCAAACTTACTGAGGGTGCACTCGATCCCCTCATCCAGGTCGTCGATAAAGATATTAAAGAGAACTGGCCCCAGTACTGAGCCCTGGGGGACTCCACTAGTAACCGGCCTCCAACCAGATTTGACTCCATTCACCACAACTCTCTGGGCCCGGCTATCCAGCTAGTTTTTAACCCAACGAAGCGTACGCCAGTCCAAGCCACGAGCAGCCAGTTTCTCGAGGAGAATGCTGTGGGAAACGGTGTCAAAAGCCTTACTGAAGTCAAGGTAGATCACATCCACAGCCTTCCCCTCATCCACCAAGCGCGTCACTTTGTCATAGAAGGAGATCAGGTTCGTCAAGCAGGACCTGCCTTTCATAAACCCGTGCTGACTGGGCCTGATCGCCTGGTTGCCCTGCAAGTGCCGCGTGATGACACTCAGGATAATCTGCTCCATGAGCTTCCCTGGCACTGAGGGCAAACTAACAGGCCTATAGTTCCCTGGGTCTACCCTCCGGCCCTTCTTGTAGATGGGCGTCACATTTGCTAGCCGCCAGTCGACTGGGACCTCCCCTGATAGCCAGGACTGCCGATAAATGATGGAAAGCGGCTTGGCCAGCTCCTCCGCCAGTTCTCTCAGCACTCTTGGGTGGATCCCATCCGGCCCCATTGACTTGCGTACATCCAAGTGCTGTAGCAGGTCGCCAGCCATTTCCTTGTGGATTATGAGGGCCACATCCTGCTCCTCATCCCCTTCCACCAGCTCAGGGTACTGGGTATCCAGAGAACAACTGGTCTTGCTGCTAAAGACCGAGGCAAAGAATGCATTGAGCACCTCAGCCTTTTCCTCATCTCTTGTAACTAAGTTTCCCCCCGCATCCCGTAAAGGATGGAGATTCTCCTAAAACTCCTAAAATTTCTGAAACTTCTGTAGCCATATCACATATGTTGAGAGGGGCCAAATGAATCTTGTGATAACGTTTGAATTCTGCAGACCTGTTCTCCCCACCCCTCTTCACCTGTCATTATTTGCTTTTCTAGTCTTGAGTTTTGACCAGCTAGATTTTTTTTGTTTTTTATCCTCTGATAGTGCTGGAAAATTAACAAACTTCTACAGAGTTATTAGTCTACTGGAAAGGCTTTTAGTGATCTTTCTTGACATCATTCAGGCAGTAATTCAGTCCTCAAATTTAATGGAGTATAAGGTATCAAGCCTTCTGATGTAAGTAATGAGCTCCATATCCAACTTTTGTTTAGCTGTTCAGAAAAGGATTCATCTGTGCTTTACTAGGCAGACAGAGCCCTTGCTAAAATTCTCTACTGAAACATTTTCTGTAAGTTAAACTAAACTGTCAAAATATCAAAAATCTGTTTTTTGGGGGTTGGGTATGGGAGGTGTCTGCTTTGTTTGTAGTTCTTTGGTGTTTTTTTTTTTTAACATTTCTTACGTTTAGCCTCTACCATGTGCCTGTTTACACTTACTAACAATTCCTAAATGTAATTGTTTGAAAGAAGTGTATCAAGTTTTCCATTGTTAAAATCATAGCTAACCAAAGGAAGACAGCAGCCCTTGGAATAGTAGCATCGCTCTACTGGGGCATGCTGAAGTTCACGAACAGTAGTTATGAAAGAAGCCTCTTCCCCAGGACTGTGCATGAAACTTTAACTTACTGTTCTTCACACTTTGTGTGGCCCAAAGAGAACAGGAACAGAAGGATTGTGGGCAGAATAAGAAAGAAAAACAAAAAAAACACAATGAAGTATGCAGATTTCTTGCATCTTTTTATTTGCAAGGGAGCTTTTTTGTAGTTTTAAAATGCAGAGCTTTTACAGAGGTCTATGTTACATGTGTAGAAGCTTGTGACACTGTTTCACAATATTCAGGAGTGACAGCAAAGTTGCATTCTGAGCAGAACTGATTTTATGGGAGATTTCCCTTGTGAGCATTCAGCTGAGTCAACACAAGTCTCCATACATTCACCATGGTGACATGCTGTGTACTTACAAACTGCAGTCGGCATTCAGTTATCCACGTGTACATGATCTGGGTTTTGCGCTTTCTGTGCTACAGGTATAGAATTCATCTAGCTCCATGCAGGGCTAAGTCACTTGTGGCAGGTAAGATGTGCTGCCACAGAAAAAGGGCTACCCTGCTCTCTGGTTGTCTCAAATACAAAACCAATTAACTTACCTTTGCATGTATTGCAGCCTTGAGCCTGCTCTTACAAATCTGTTAGAATTAAATGAACTTCTGCAGAGTTAGCCAGTGTCACATGTCAGGAACTGGAAACATAAAGAACTATACCATATTAATTAAATGTATTTACCATTTCAGCTAAAGCCCAGGTGGGTTTGTTAGCTCTAGCTTAACATTGCTTCCGTGGGAGGTTTAGGTATTTTTGCAGAGCTGCATGTGCCTTGGCACTAGGTCACCTTGTCCTCTGGGTGCTGGAGGTGTTGTGTGAGTGGGTGAAGGTACACCAATTTCTCATGGTAAACCTGACATAAAAATGCATACATAGTACAGGGTTTCCAAATATTTTGGAGTGAATCATATTTGTACTTGCTGACATCGGCACTCCCTATCCAGACCTGTGCTCTGCAGAATGCCCTGTAATTCTGTACCTCCAGGGTTCTGCTGTTTAAGCTATTCTTGTCCATACTGTCAATTAATGGAGCACTGACAGTATATGGAAATCAAGCATCTGTGGACAAGCAGTTCCTCTTCTCACTAGAGTCAGGAGTAACTAGGAATGAGTAGGGCATGAAACAGAAACTGAAACACTACTTCAGAGTCCTCTATGGAACAAACATACGGTCTGAGAACATGCTGTATCTCATCCAGCAAGCCTTTGGTTTGTGATGCTGCGTACCTCCATCAAGCTCTGAAAACCACTCTAAATTTGTTTGTTGGATGTGTTGCTGCACTGTGGTCAACCATCACATATGGTTATGTCTACTTGTATCCAAATACATCATCACGTTCATCCCAAGGTACTGCCAATTGCCACATGGTAATCAGTTTTGTAATTTACATTCACCTGTTGGAATTAATCTCCTCGTGTAGATAGGCCTAAGCATTTTAATGATAGGCCACTAATGCATTCAAACACTGATCAAGATAAAAAAAAAAAAAAGCTGTGAATGTAACTGATTCCTACAATGACTTGTGAAAATATGTCTATTTTATTGAAGGTTGACACTTCACCAAAACCATTTTTTTCTGGGAAAGGAGAGTAACCAGGTCATCTACAGGATGAGTACATGTTTATAGATTCATCACACTGATGTTTGTTGCTAAGTGTTACTGGTTTTGTTTGTTTGTTTCCAGGGAGTAGAAAACTGTTGTGTCTAAGTAGAGAAAGAATGCTTAGGATGAGAGACATGCCTCTGGAGAGATGCAGAGAAATGCAGCAGCAGACAGGGAGGGAGAGATAGAACTGCAGCACAAGATAGGCCCTGCCTTGCACCTGTCATTACTCTCTGCTCCCAGGGTGCCTGAATTAACTGTCATAGGTAAGAAGTAATTTCTTCTCTCTATGATTCTCAGGTCCTCAGTTGAGTATTTTACTTTTTAATCTTAAGTCCAGCTGCATTAGCCAACTGAAATTCAACCTTTTCCATAATCCAAGGTAAGTGTATCTACATGTAATTTTGCTATTGTAAATTGCTTTCAGGTGATGCAACATATTTTTAAAATATTTTCATATGCCATTAGTTTTATGTATTTCTCTAGATCTGTACATGTGAGCTGAATAAGCAAAATGGTCTGTATAACACAAAATAAAGGGTATTGAAAGCTGTCAGTGGGAGTATAAAGGTCATTGTGGGATGGTGCTAAATTATGTGATGTTTTAGAAAAGTCTCCCAGAATATTCATACAATGACATATCAATCACATACTGGTCTTAGCAAAAAAGAGGTAGTTGCTTCCTCATTTTAACCCTGCCACAGCCACCAGGCAGATTTACACACTTACAGTTGGCAAATTCAGTGTAATTGTAGCTATCTAATACTTTGTAACATTTTTAGCAAAATGTGTAAACATGAACCTGGAAATTTTGTGATGTTAATAACACATGAAGAAACATGGTAGTGTTTGAAAAGCTATGAATTTTAAAAACAACGCACTAAACATAATAAATTGTAAGTTTCATAGACATTCTAAAGAAAAAGTCTTGAGACAAAATGCAGTCATTTCTTCAATTTCTGTGCTTCTTGTTTTGCTCTCTCTCCTAACTTTCCTTTTAGCTGTTCTGTAAAATAGAAGAAAAATCTCAACTTCTTCAAATGCAGAATAAGCTGACAAGACATTTTTAACCTCTCTCTTTATGTAGTACTGCAGGGTCATTTAAATGTTTGGTGTTATGCCCTGTGTTTAGAATTCATATTTTTGAAAGTTTTAATATTTGATAGATTTTAAAATACTGTTTTGAGCATTTCCCTGTTCTCAACCTTTGTTTGGGGCTGCAGATTTTGGCCTTGTAGGTGTGTCTTGAGAGGCATCTATCCACTTCTCTGGAGATGGCTTCTGGCAACCCTCTGTGGAGTGGCGGTTGTATTTATTTTAAATGGGCATTCAAAGAATTAAGGAAAAGTTGAAGACTCAATATGATCCATCCACTAAATAGCTGTATCAGAGGCTGAATACTGGTGACTTGACCATAGGAACATTCATGCCAGGAGCTGGATTTTTGTGGCTTAAGATGCCCTAAAGAAAAGACTGACAAGATAAATGCAATTGTTTTGAATCTTCCTGTTTGGGGATTTTACTATAATCTAGTGGAAACTTCTGATAAAGATAAAATTCTGAATTGGCACCTCCTAGTCTGTACAGCAGTCTTCCTTATTAGGAAGGGAAGAATTTCAGTTCACTGATATGTTTTCAGTTAGTTGGAAAGTTTTCTGCTTTTGATAGAACAGCCAGAAGCAGAGGAGGGTTTGGCTGGTGTTCGTACTGTCAGGCAGCAATGTAGTTATGCCAGACTTGTTATGCTAGCCAGAACAAATGTTGTTTTGTATATCACTTTCCTCTTAGTGTACTCAGAGCTGTCTCTCCAGTCATTCTCTGGACAAAGCTGAATGGGCTGCCCTATTGTTGTGTTTTTCACAGAACATTGAGGTTGGAAGGAACCTCTGGAGATCTAGTCCACCCGTCCCATTTAAATCAGTATCAGCTGTACTTCAGGCTGTTGTTGTATTAAATATATCTAAGAATGGAGACTCTTCAGCCCTCTTTGGGCAACCTGTTGTGGCACTCAATCAACCTTGGATTAAACAGCTTTTTCCTATGTTTAAATGAAAGTCTAAATAGAAGTTACTTCTTGGCCTGTTGTTGCGCACCACTGAGAAGAATCTAGTTTCTTTTCTCCCCCATCAGTCTTTTGCTGGACTCTCTGCAGTGTGTCCGTGTTTCTATAGAGCTGTTTTCTGGCCATTCAGACCCCAACCTGTAGTGTTGTAGGGGGTTACTCCTCCCCAGATGCAGGGCTTGGCCTTTCCGTTTGAACTCACTGATGTTCCTGTTGTCCCGCTTCTCCAGCCTGTGTTTATGCAAGGCAGCACAACCAGCTGTTCCTCCCAGTTCTGTATCATCTGCAGGTTTGCTGAGGGTGTCCTTTGTCCCGTCATCCACAGCACTGATGAAGATGTTAAACTGTACTGCTCTAGTGACTTAACTCCATCTGGACTTTCTGCTGCTGATCACAACCCTTTGGGCCTGGCTGTTCAGCCAGGCCTCAGTCCACCTCACCCTCCACTTCTGTAGTCTGTACTTTAGCAATTTGTCAATGAGGATGTTACAGGAGACAGTGTTGAAAACCTTACTAACATAAAAATCAGCAACATTTGCTTTTCCTCATCTACTGAGCCACTGTTCTTCATCATAGAAGGTCACCATGTTCTTCCAACATGATTTCATCTTTGGAAACCCATGCTGACTACTCACAGTTGTGTTCTTGTCCTTCCTGTGTTTGGAAATGGTTTCCAGGTGTGTTTGTTCTATCACCTTCTCTGCAAGTGAGGTGAGAATAAACAGGCCATAGTTTCCTGGATCTTCGTCCTTGCCCTTCTTGAAGAAGGGTGTAACATCTGCTTTCTTGCAATCCTCTCAGTCACCGTGACCTTTCAAAAGTAATTGAAAGTAGCCTTGCAGTGAAATGATACTAGCTAGCTCCCTCAGCAATATTGAGCAAGAAAACAGAGGAAATGGTGGAAAAGCAAGTGGTCTGGGTTTTCTCACAACAGCAGGGTAAATAAGTGTTCTGTGAATGAATTTAGTTTTTCAAGTACAGTAAATAGAATCTTACACGTGAAGATGTTCAAGGAAACAACCTGGTATCCAACTGGATGGATAAGAATTCCAATCTTTAAATTATATGTAGCAAAAACGTGTGTTTCTATATAATTTTTCTTCACAAAGAGAAGGGTTGAACATGTGCAAACTCATTAAGATGGATTATTCTTAAGGTATTCTTAATTGAGGTATATCAGTTTGCATTAGCACTCCATTTCACAGTTTTGTCTGATTACAAGTACAGCATTGACAAATACATTCACCTTTATTCAGTGCAGTTTCTCTGAAGAAACTAGGCTGAGATCACTAAGAGAACCCTGTAGAACAAGCTATTTGTAGGCTTATGGAAATCTAACTGTGGAGGGTCATTCACCATTGCTTTCTGAAGTCCTCATGCCTTGAATATTATCCTTGGTATTCAGGTACTTCTGATGTTGGTTACTCCATTTACAAAACCCCAGGTTTTCTTTTGGAAGGATCTGGAATGTAAGGGCAGGGAAGTTAAGTTCGCAGTCTGAAGTGTAGAATGCTTCTGTCTGTGGCATCATGGTTTGGTCTTAGGAAAACAAATAATTATTTTTCCTGAGATTCATCCTGCAGCTGTTAGTTCTTAACTTACTAACTACAGAAGGTTACTCTGCACATGGGAGCTGCATTTCAGTATTTACTAGGTTCTGTTTGTAAATTATCTCATTTCAGGATTAAGGGCTTGAACTTGATGAGCTAAGCATCTTGTTCTCAATAAAAGTGTGTATCACACTTGAAATCAGTGGGAGTTTTGTTTTCATGGCAGCTTCAGACTTGATCGTTGCATATTTGGTGTGGACAAGAAACACGGAGAGCATTAAAAAATATTTAAGGACCTTCTCAAAGAAGCGTGCCTAAGATTGGATATGTAACGATATTTATCATTCATTCAAAACCAATTTCAGATGACACACCTTAACTGCACTGTTTGCATTTGTACAGTTGACCCTAAAGGTTTCTGTGCCTGTCTGTACTCTCATGGGGTTAACAGAATGGAAGATTTTCAAGTGAGTAGCAGATAACGACCAGTACATTTTTAGTACCAAATTACAATTTATTTGAACTTGCAGAAAGATCGGAGTTGGTGTATTTCTACTGAATTACGATTTTTATATATGACCATGGACCGAACTTGGCATTTTAGGTATGGAAATGTGACTGAATTATGGATAGTTGTTTGTTCAACCAGTTCTGTCAGTGAAGCAGAATGATGAAAAAACACATGGTAGGCTGGCAGAGAGACTCTGCTAGTAAATGAATGCTGAATTGAGCAATTAGGCAGGAAATCAGAATGAGGATTCACTCTAAGGCAACACATGGCAGATGATACAGAGCAGGACTAGAGACAACTGTTGAAACTGGCAGAACATTGTCAGCACCTGGTAGTGTGATCTATGGCCAGTACAGCCAGCATCCTGGATCTGGGGACTTAAGCATGGCGTGAACATTTTTCTTGTCTTTCCTGAAACCTTTTGAGTGCACCAGCTTGCTCGGAAGAAGCAAAAAAGAAAAACAGTTCCTGCTGAGTGAAAGGAAAAGAGAGAGGTTTAGTTCCTTTGAGCTCAGTGTAGAAAAATGTTCCCTTTTGTTTCATTAAGTCTGCATTATGGGAAATAATTGCTGTGTAGTGAATGAAATATCTGAAAATGAAATATTTTATTTGAAATTCTTCCATAAATATTATGGTGTTACAGGTCAGGGTAGTAAAACTTAGCACTGCAGTTATGAGCCCAGTCGAGTTGGTGGATTCAGTAATAATCACAACCTGATATTTGTGACTTACTAAGTTTTAGGTTTCTTAGTATTGGAAGGAAATGGAACACATGTATGCATAATATAAACTTCCAACCATTTTACTGCATAATCCTAAATCTGTTATTCTGTCCAAGCCCTATAGAAGCCTACCACTACTGCTGTTATGGGTGCTCTCTGCTCACTCTCATCCAGCTGATCCTTGCTTCGGCTTCACAGTAGAAATTCAGTGGCACAAGGAGCCTTGCTCCAGTCTTCCACAGTGTAATTTCCACAGATTGTCACTGTATAATTCCAAAGCCTAAAAAGCTCCTGCTTGCACTGTGTCATTAATACTCATCTAAAGTAGCAACATTCATTCAGATAACTTTTAAAAACATTAAAAAAAAAAAATCAGATCTCTCTGCTAGGATAAAGAATGACTTAAATCTTCCTTAAAGACTTTTCTGCATTATTTTGCAAATATTTTCTATGTCAGAAAATCTATGTAGTAACTTTGAGTCAGCATTTAACTATCTTGAAAATGGCGTATTACAATTCCACACCAAATGACTGAATTTGATTATTTATAGCACGTGTTGTGAGACATGAACACCGGCATGCGTGGTAGGGGTGAAGCTAAGCTGGTACAGTATCCCAGTAAGACCTGAATGTGTGTTCTCTGTGAAACACAAGATAGCTCTGCTGTAAGCATGCTGTTGCTTCAGCTGTAGCCCAGATAGTTCTTGGGAGGTAGACGTGTATGGGTTAGTGTGAAAAGCGGAGTCTTAGCCTCCAGTTCCAGTGTTCCTTGATATTTCTTGAATTAGATGCATGCCCTGAGAGAGGGTGTTAAAAGCTGTCATTTTAGTGAAAAATAGCTTTCTGTATAATGTCATCAGTGTCACAGAATACGGAAAGTTCTAGAAATCCATAGTGGATAAATCCTCTTTATCCTTTCATATCATCTGCTTTCACTTCTCCTTTCTAGTACTCCAGTGCTGGGAAAAGCAAACTCCTTCCCTTCAGGAGAATCCAGTCACAGCCTCATGGAAATTAAGTGTAGAGTGTTTACTGTGGGCTGTGAGAGTCGAGTGTTTTCTCACTTATGGTTGATCTAGCTTTCATAATCAAAATGAAGATTAAAAAGCATTTTCATGAAAATATATTCTGGCAGTGATTTGCATAGTATCTAATACTGTACCGTTCGAATATAGAATGCTAAAGTGTGGCAAACTAGGTCAAATTCTCATTTGATAATCAAATTCAGCTGTGCTGTCTGGTGAGCTGCTGTGTACCTAGTAACTGTTCTCATGCAGTTCAGCTGCAATAGGAGATGCTACCTAATCCTGTCACGAGAATGTGGTGGGGACTTTAACTGCAGTAAGCAGTTACATTCGGGGGAAAGGTTGATTTTTTTTTTCTTTCCTTTCCTCCCCATCTGCTTATTAAATAAAGTGCTAGAGAGGATTGCAAATGACCAGTACTGCCTAACAAATAGGAGAAAACAAATACCATTCAGAACATCATCATTCAGTGATTATTACCAGCTAATACTGTTTGAGCATCCCCATTGTTGAACATAACCTATTCACGGAATGTAAGTTAATAAATCTGTGAAGTCACAGGCTGCATCTCAAAATGAATTAAGTGCCCTGTTATCAAAGCATGTGCTTTTACAGGGTAGGTTAATTAGCGTTAACTTCCTTTGTTCACATATATAAGGGAAATTCCCATAAAAAGAATGAAGTTCTAATGTTTTAGATTGGCAGGAATAAATAGAAAACATAACCTGCATTAGCAGAACATAGCAAAGATCTTAACTACTACAAGATTGATCTCAGGTGTCTAAGTGGGAAGAGTTGTCTGTGCATTTTTCAGATTAACCAGGGTATCCAATTTCTGAAGGAGCTGATAAGAATCAGAGGACTCAGCAAGCCAAAATGTCATTAAATCTCTAAAAATGTATGCTACCTCTTAGCTTTCAGTCTTGACTTCAGAAGGGAACAAACACTTCACAAAAATACACTGATAGAGTTACTTCATGCAACCTGTAGGAAAGGTTCCCTGTCTCATTGCTTCCCAAATTAAGAAAACCCTTCTTTGGTCATCCCATCTACCTTCCAGTAGTGCCTCACCTTGGGATTCATTGCTTGCTTCTAAAGATGCTTCACCTCTTTGTCACTGCTATTGCAAGAAAATAAAGCTTATGTAGTGCCCTGTATCTCGTAGTTGCTTAAGCGCATGCTGTGTAGCTTGGTGTAGTTTGCAAGATGTTCATGATGAGCTTTATAAATAATACTTTAGTATTTCATATTGATGACAAACTAAATTAGGATACAGTTTGTATAAGACAGTAATAATGACACCCTCCTAAATAAAGGGCAGAGCAGCTGAAAACAAATGGAGGCTTTAACTAGCACAGCCTAAACTAGTGCAATCAAAACTGAAAATTTCAGGAGGAGGTTTTCAGATAACAGCAAACCAACAGGAACCTCAAGAATATTTGTGTGAATGATCATTCACGTTGTCCTCTTGGGTGTGGATTTGGGCTCATTTAAGAGGATCGAAGTCCAAGCCACACAGTTTTTTCTCCACAAGTTGTACCTTTCAGTGGCTAAAAGAATGACAGTTTTATTCAGTTACTTCATTTCTTTATTTTTCACATCTTTGAGGCTAATTTTACATATGATTTTAAAAAAAAAAAAAGTGAAATTTTCTTGGCCTTCCTCCCCTCCCCCCTTTTTTTTTAATGGTGCCAGGCTTTCTTATTATATTCTAGGCTCAATTATTCTACTAATATTAAGAGTATTCACTTGACTGTTCTTGACCTTCTTGCTGACATGGTCTCTGCTTTGCTATCTAAAGAAAGGAACCTGAAGAACATTCAGGAAAAAAATGACCTTTAAATGCCTGCTCATCTCAAATAAGGAATAATAAGGGTTCACTGGCTCCCAACAGATGGTAGGCTTTCCTTAGATGTCAGTACAGATTTGTTTAAATAAAAGAAGAGAAATGCCTACAAGGTATTTGTGCAGAATCCTGAATTTGGTAGCTAGATACTGACTCAAATGACATCTCTTCAGTGGGTAGTAGTTGAAGCTACCTGCAGTCACATAAAAGGGGGATTTCAAAGGCATAGCTGGCTAAGCCTGGTTTAAATGTTCCAGATAAATTGTCATATCCTTCAGCCTTGTCTTATTTTTGAACATAAAATAGATGTAATTTATGAAAAGCTTGATATAGACTAGATTAAAAAGGATAGCATTGCTCAGTTCACATAAAAACAGTTGATTCAAGGGCTGATGAAAACCCATGAAGGTTATCAAGTGTCTTCCCTTTGATATTAATGTTCCTTATTTCAGTTCATCTGGCCTACAGGTGTCAGAACTTGCTGTAGACACAAGCAATTTGTTGGCACATTCCTCATTTATAGGCAGAGGGTGAAAGTTGGATTGGAAATAGAATGGATCAAAGTATTTGTATGTTCAGTGTTTACAGTCCCTGCTAACCAACCAACCTGAAAATTGTACTATCTGGGTAGCTTTGAGATAGATAAAGAAATTAATTAAAATTAAGCTAGATGAAAATCTTACAAACCACACAATCTGCAAACACTGATAAAATGTGTTTTGCTCTTGCTCTTTAAACAATAGCTTCAAGTCTTTCAGGGGTTTTGTGCTTGCCAGCCAGAACAAGTAGTAAAACTTTTCCTTGATTGACAAAGCATCTCAATGTCAGGAAAACCAATGCGGCTGTTTTCTCAGTTTCAGAGACCAAACAAATCAAAGTCCAATGATGCATTGGTCATGTCTGACTGAAGGTGATAGTAGTTTTCCGTATTTGTCCAACTTGGTGTGCCTATCTTTGCCCAAGAGTATTGTGCAAAAGTGTGTCATGCCACTGCAGCACTTGCGGCAAGTGTGGTTTGTTCCTGCTTGATGCTTAAGATCAAGGAAACTGTATCAATACCAGATTCATCATTGATGACACAATATGCTTCTCCTTCAGAAAAGGCACGCTGCCAGTGGTTTTTTAATTGCTTCCCACTTGGAAAAAAATAGCGTAGGAGGGCAACAAAGGTCAGTATCGACCTCCCAGGTTGCCTTGGGGTCACATGAAGAATCGTTTGTTTTTCAGTTTAAAACCAATGCAAAGAATCATTCCATTTTTCTAGTGGAAAAAAAAACAAAAACAAACAAAAAAAACAACAAGGCTCTAACTTCAAACTATGTCTTAGCTTCTTACAGCAAAGTGTGAGGCCCTTTCTGAACAGGTTGTAGTAAAGGAGAATTCAGTGATGAAAGGCAGAGTCTGACGAAAGAGATCCTCATGCTTGGCAAGGAGGGTGGCTTGGGGAGAAAAGTTGGCATCTAGGGGTAAGGTGTGCTGAGAAAGAATTAAAGTTACCTTTAAAGTGCCTGTCTTCCTTGTGACTGGCTTTGAATTTGCCTGGGTATAAATTAAATCCTATGATGCTGTGAAGATCATAATTTTTCTCCTATGCTTGTTTGAGACAAAAAGTTGATGGCTCTTTGCAGCCTGTTTGAAATTTCCTTATGTTAGCAGCTGGGGTAATCCAGATGGATATGGAAAGAAGTGGCATTTAGGGAGGGAGCCAGAAGGAAATACCTGTGATCTTGAGCAAGGTTTTGTTTTAGGACACCTGGGTGATTGTGGCAGTCAGTTCAGAGCGATCAGACTGACATTGATGACAGGAATGGATACAATGGTAGCCTGTAAAGCATAGGAAGAATCAAGACACAGATGGTAGAAAAGTCTGCGGAAGACTTCAGTTTTCCACAACTTGAATGATTTCCCATAACTTGAGTTCTTTTGCTCCAAGCGTAAGTTTTAATGCTGCTACTCTGCTTTGTCCGTGCTTATATCCAAGGAGACTTGCTATTGCTACAGTTTGGGTTCTTTTATTTCAGAGCCTGAAGGGGTTTTCCACAAAGGTGGGGTTTCTTGTAACCTGAAACTAGAGGGAAAAAGCTGCCATTTAATTTTGATGAGACATCCTTGAAGCCAAGTTGTCAGTAGCTGAATGACCCATGCCATGTCTGTAGAGACAACTGTAGCTTAAGTTCATAAAAGCTAGCAGAAGAAATGGAGGGCTCATTGCTCCTTCTACTCTGGTTTCTCATGTAGTAGTTTTCTGCAGTCTGCCTCAATTATGGCTCTGCCATCAATTCTCAGAACTGCTCCATGAGCACTGAGGGTCGGCATGGAGCTTAGTCTCAGCAGCAAGTAACGAGAAGACTTGAACATTCATTTGCTGCTTGGAACTAGGAAACAGAAATAAGGTTTGATCTGAAGTCCCCAAAGAGTGTGCTGGCTTCCATTGCCTGCTAATGAGCTGTACTTCTGTTTCCAAGAAGGAAATGTTTATTTGCTCTTACTGTGTTTTGAAAGTTTTACTGTGGAAATGAGAGATTCCAAGAAGGAGAGGGTAAATGCAGATAGCTTGTCACTGAACTGTGAATGGGCAGACAACGCTGTTTTCTAATGGCTTGTTGGATTATTAGCAGTGAGAACATAGCCACCTCTGGGTTATTTCTTTTAGTGTTTAACAGTAACAGTAGAAGCCTCCAGAAGACAAGGAAGTGGGCTGTTCATCCCTTTTGCACAAACATATTAACGAAAGCAGCTGTGAAGTTGCTATTCAGATCAAATCTTTATTTCTCTTAATTTTTTTCTCCATCAGACAATGAAGGTAACTAGAAACAGGTCCAAACTTGAAATTCTGCAGTCAAATTTATATTCTTCTAAAATTATTTACTCTCAGGTCTTTACTTTTCTGAGGTGTGAGGAGTAACAGGGTAGAATCCTGGCTGTTTTCTATACCATGACAAAGACTTAATAGGCATGCAGGGATTTTCCTTTCACAGTTCCCCTGTAATAAATAAAAAAAAAAAATCCATCAACTGTGCTTCATCTAACAGCCTGTTTGCTTTCTCGGGATTTCAGATTTTCAGAGGATATGTATTACAAAAGTATTATTTTAGTAAACCAGAACATCTCCAAAATACCAGCTGCTTATCAAAGCCATAGGGTCCTTTTTTCAGTTTTTGCCCACAGTCAAACCCGTACAAGACAATTACCAGTTTTCTCTAAGGGCAAAGTTGTCCTGCCTGACAGTACTTCTAAGTAGATGCTTGTGTGTAATCACCACTTAGTGTTTGAGCTAAAATAAAAACTGGGCTTCTCTCAAAAGGCAAGGAAATTTATAACATGATGAAAGGACCTGCTGCAACGATTTTAAAATATGTGATTATGTTTGGGCAGCTCTGCCTTGCTCCATATTAGCCAAAAGAAGAATAAACCAAACCAACAGATTTTAGGGATGAATGAGGTTTAGAAAGAAGGCTGTGCCTTGCTATGATTAGATGTGGGATGAAAAGAACTGAGGGAAACAACCCAAAAATCTATTTGCCTATCAGTAAAGACCAGGATTTCTCATTAATTTTCACTTACCATGTTGCTAACTGCTAAATATATCATGTTCACTGTAGTGAAGAGAGGAGTAATTTGATTGGCAGTTACTTCACATTATACATTACTCTTCATTGGGCCTAAATGTTACATTTAAGTGGGCATAAGCATGTTACATATATGTATGCTTGTGTATCTTTATCAGAACTTTGTGTTTCATTTATGACTGCAGGACTTAATATGGATAAGCCCCATTTTTGAGAAATTTGAAGCTGAAACACAAAAACACAATTCATTTGTTTTAAATGTGTCTTTGCAAAATGGTTTTCTTCACTTAGTTTTGCAGGTGGAAGAGTTAAGATTTAGCCTAAATCTACAGTAGATTTATGATTGTTGCCGCAGGCAAAAATTAGCTTAGCAGCTTTGTTAGCAACTCCATGTTTTTCTTTCTGAACTCCACTTTAATCTAGCAGAACTGTAAATTGCGTCTCAACAGAGCAGGTAAACTGAAGGTCAAGGAGAAATTTAAAGTGCTGAATAACATGACTTTGTTTTCATGAAGGTAAGAAGATTTTTGGAAGAGCAGGTCATAAGCTGAAAACTGTGGGGGTCAAAATGCTGTTGAAAAAGTAAATAACTTTTTATGGGGGCCATTTTTATGGGGTGGTGGTGTTCCTTTGTTTTTGTTTTTTTTTTCTCTTTAGAAAAATATTAGGCAAGAATAATATAATATCCTTAGTCAACCATGTGCCTTGCTGCAGCCAAATAACTACTTACAAAAACGAAGTTGTTGCCTAGTGTAGATTTTATCCATAGTGCATGTTTGTGGAACAGGCCTGGATGTTACCTTTGCCTTCATATAGGTACTGCTCTGAGGTCAATTTGAAAATGATAATTTCTGTTGTGCTACACAGAAATGTCTGTTCTTCAATTCTACACTGAGGGCTGTTGCAGTAAAAATATCAGTAAGGCTTGGACTTGGTGGCACTTGATAATGATGGTAACCTACACCGTGAATGTTGTTACTGTCAACTGCTTCTGCAGTCCACAGTCACAGTGAGAAGGTCGCAAATGCTGCAGTACAACATACCCTGGTGATGGCCAGCCCTGGCTAGATTTCACTTCTTAACTCTTCACAGATACACATGCAAAGGGTTTAAAAGCTTGTACGTTAGATGGACAGTTAGTATTACAAGGCAAATGTGGGAGGACTAAAGACTTTAGGATCAGATTTATGTCTTCAGCTTTGCCATCTGCTCTGTCAGTGACCAGGAGCAGGACAGTCAGTACCCCTCTCGTTTGTCACAGGCTATTGCTAGTTTTGTATTCAAAGCAAATTTCTCAGTTTGTGCTTTCCAAGTCTGTTCTCTCCTGTCTGATGTGAAACAAACCTCTCCTTAAAAAAATCCCTTTCCCCTTTCGGGGACTGTGGATGGATTAGGAAAAAAGAAAAAAAAAGTTAAGGCTCAATATTACTTACATATTCATAACTATGCACATATGTGTAGTAACCATGCAGAAGTGGTGGAATTACATAATTGAGAAAAGGTTGAAATGGCACTTGAGTTAACTTGTTCCTGTTGAACCCACACCAAAGAACAATGGTATAGATTGTTCCACTTTAGCATTCCTGAGAAAAAGCTCAAATATGTACGTAGCCAGCTCAGGTCCTGGGAGATAATCCAGTCACAGTTCTTGTTACGTGTAAGTTTCTGAGACTTGTGGTGAAAAATGTGGGAGTGAAAAACTGCAGATGACCTGATGGAGAGTTCTGGGCTTATGACAACATGTAGATTTGGGTGAAACAAAAGGTAAAACATTTGGGAACAGCTACAGACTTGTGTTAAGGACTGAGAGGCTGAGTCTAAACTAGATGAATTACAGGAGAGCAGCTCTGAGAGGAAGAAACAGATGCTTGGAAGTTGCCTGAGGTGGATCTGCCAGCTGCATTCTGGATCAGGGCATAGGATGGTCTCTGCATCTCTAACCATGTTTGTTGTATTCTAGCAGCAGCAGAGAGACTCTTGCCTTGCTTGTGGTAGGAGAAATAGCTGCGAAAATTCTACTCAATTTGACAAAAATAGTAGCTTCATCTTTAAAAACAGAAATATTTTTGATTATTTATATGTAGCACTTTAATGATAGCCTTTCTTATGTAGCCATAAGACTCCTGTCTGGACTGTCATCATTTCATATCTTTGAGATGAATACACTTACCTGTAGCTTGTCAATTTGACTATGTAATATCTTTTTTTTTTTACCCTTTCAACTTAATACCCCTTCTGAATTGCCTCACTCTCTGTCTTGGTCTTTCACAGTGTGTCTTGACACGTTCTGTCATTTCTTATCTGCTATGGATATGATACCCACTGCTTAACTGCTCATCACGGCACCTTGTCCTTCCACTTACTAGTTTTTCAAAACGTTGTTGTATTTCTTCCAGCATCACTCATACCAATGTGATCAGGTAGAGTTCCAAAAATCATCTCTAAAGCTTCCCTGTGTTCTTCCCATCATTAGTGACTATGCTTCTCTGCCACGATGTGTATATACAGCTTGAGGGAAGTTAGGTGGCCATCATCACAATATTGCTGGTTTTCACTGTGATCTATAATGCGCTCCCTCATCTGTCTGTCTTTATCAAGGACCTCTTCCTTTGTATTTAAGTTGCTGTCTTTTCAGGAGTAAGGCAAAGCTGAGTGAGTGCTTCTTTTCTGCTTTTACAGCAGTCGCAGGATCTATGTAACCTGTTTGTGCAGGTACTGAAAGACTTGGGCAGCTGGTGGCAGTGATAAAACTGGGGTGTTTTTTGTAGGCATTCTGGGCTCTTTCAGCTTCAGAACAAGGCATGTAAATTTTGTCTCTAATGCAGATGTTTGTGTATTTCTGTGCTATCAGAGGCTCACCATTGGTGTACCAGTTCTACTTTATTTGTACAGCATCATAGCAGAGGTTATGGGACTAGGACCATGGGTGGCTGTGAGAAAGCCACCAGATAATGCCAGGAATGCCAGCTGTTAGCATGACATCGTTACTGGTGGGGCTTACTTCTCTGCAGTACCGTGCTACTTGCTCTTCCTAGACATGTAGACTCTGCCTAGTGCTAGCTGTGGGGATGGCTTGATGGTGGGCAAGGCACACGGCGCAGCGTCCCTCTTCTGCTGAAGGTGTGCTGGGGGCATGGCCATGTGTCTGGGGGGGCTGGGGCCGTCATCCAGTGGTTCCAGATCAGTCAGTTGTGTTTTGTCACCCTGTGAGTAAAGTAACTGTAGAGGTTGGACCTAGTTTTCTAGCTCAGGGTGGAACATTGTCAATTTTAACCCTGTCAATTTCACTGTGTTCTGGCAAGGAGGAAAAAAAAAAAAAAAAAAGGTAATGTTGATTTTTCACTGCACCTGAAACAGTCTGTAACCTGGGCATGCAAAGTCTTGTTTGATGGAAGTGCTGTGTATATTCTGTTACTAAACGGAGGGGATTTATTTTGATGTGTTGAATGAGATTGCAAATATTAGCACTGCTCTTTGAATAGGTGTTTTCATTGAGTGCCTCAGTATTTTGGATTTAGTTTAAAATTGAATTTTTGGTTGTTATGCCTTTCTCTCAGTTGGGCTACTTCATCATTTGCTGCTTACTCAGAGTGAAGTAGCATGATTGCTCACTGATTTGAGCACTGTTGTCAGTAGGAGCCTTGCAATTGATATTAGTGGGTTTTAGAAAGGGAGCATTATTCATAATCTAAATTCCTCATGTTGGCTGCCTGTGAAACAGCTGATTGATTTAAATATCTTCACTGACTTTTAAGGGCCTTAATATTGTTGTTTCTGTTATTTAAATCCGATGTCTTGAACCTTGTTTTGACTAGTATTTGAACTCAAGTGTTCAATTCTGTCAATAACCTATTCATTAAAAAAAAAGGTTGTCTCCGTAAAAATGCTATTAAAAGAGCATTCTATTTGTTCTTAATCTGTGTATCTTGAAAAGGATACTTAAATACATGATGCTTATCAATTTTAATATATTTTCTGACCAAAAGTTGACCCATTTCCTCCTGTTTTGTGAAGACAAAACATTTTCCAGGTTTTGTGTTGTTCTGTAATACCTGAGAATATTTGTAAGAGGAGAAGAACTTTTTACTCATAATTTTCTAAACTTTGATTTATATTTTAAATAACACTGTGATCTACTATATTGAAGTGCTCAAAGTATTTTTTGTAATGACTCTTCCTTACCTCTACTAAAATTATTTTATTGAAAGCTTGAACAGATAGTGTAATAAACATTTCATAGTAACGTGGATAGAATGGGAAATAGCATGTATTCCCATTAAAATTTGTGATTACTGTTGGAGTTTTTATTGAAATTAGAGGAAGATCATTTCACATTTTCCTGCAGCCTGTTTTATTTAGTAAAGTAGAGTTCTGGAGACTAAGTGCAACCTTAGTCATTTTGCAGGCTTCCAGGAAGAAAGCTTGCTTTTGTCCATTAAATTTAATATGACTCAAATTACTGTATAAGTAATCAAAGTAAAATAGAATAAAGCGTAAAGTATTTCAATGCAAATTATGAAAATTCAGGGAAAAAAAAAATTTTAAGTACTGTTTTTTCAGTAGTCCCTGTATAGTTTTAAAGCAGAGTCATAAATGTCCACTCACTGTTTGATAATAATATGAAATCTCTCCTTGGTCTGTATTGTGGTAGTCAGTTCTCCCCCTGGGTCAGTCAGTCCCTTTCCCTGTGTGCTGTTTCTCATGGAGATGTTAGAGGAGGTTTAGAGATTACAAGGGGGCCTTTGGTTAGAGCCGTGGTTTATGACTGTCAGTTAGATCAGGTAATGGTGGGTAGCAGCGTCTTGCAGGAAATGGGGCTGGAAATGTTTTGGGGATAGAAGGTGGGTTAAATTTCTCTGTAAGATGCTTCCGCTGAAGTTCAGGGAGGGCTAGACTAACATTAGTTATCTGTTTATTTAATCAGCCACAGGATATTTCAGGGGAGAAGAAAAAGAAATATGAACAGCAGAAAATACAAACACACCCCTACAATGTTACGACCTCTTTTAATGTTTTGATTCTGTTGTATTGAAGTTGTATGTCATGTGCAGTTGTGTTAATGTGGTGTAGAATATTTATCTGCATATTTTAGTAAGCATTTTTGCTACCTTCTATTAATTTTGTTTTCTTCAGAATTAATAATTTTTGTGCTATTTATGCTCAGTTTAATGATTATTATAAGTATTCAAAAATTAATTTTATTTTCTATTTAAATGACAAATGGATTAAGAATCTTAGTTATGAAAAATAGTTGTCCAATTATCATCTGGTCATTAATGTTTGTAAATAATGGGATGCTAAGGAAGACATATTCCATTCCCAGCAGCTGCATCATCTTTCGGACTTCTTAAGTGGAAGTCTAGAAGTTCTCCCACAGAAAAAACTAATTTCTCATAATAGATTGCACTCATGTAGTGCATTTCATGTAAAAGCCTCATTGCTTTTATAAACATCGTTATTATTCTTTGTCGATGTTACAGTAACATCTAGAATCCCCAGCTGAGATCATTTCCCTTCGGTGCTAAGCCCTGTGTGAAATACAGAGTGAGGCATGTTCTACCCAAACATACTAATGTTGGAGCTTGCTTTGTGCGTGTGCGCTCTGTGCAGAGGAATTACACTGAACATGAAGCTCCCTGCTCCCAGCTGATGGGACAGGCTGGACAAAGCTGCCCTGTCCTGCGGGAGAGGTGTGCCTCCGGGGAGCAAGGAACAGAAGGAGAAAGTGTAAGTTCTGAGTGCGGTTGCCATTCAGCAAAATGCTTCAAAAATATGGGTTTAGTATTTCTGGTACGTGCTCCAGGTAATTCTGAGTGAACCCTTATAGACAGACTTACTAAACTGAATTATCCTCATAAAAAAGCAAAATGTTTTGAAATAGAATATTTTAGTTAATTATTTTCCAAGTAAAATACCTGAAATTAATTAATACTTCACGTTACCTGAATCTACGGATACAGTATAATATACACCTAAGTATGTCAAGTTCAGTGAATTAAGGAAGGGATCCCATCCTATCACTCCCTGGATAAATCCTTAATATTCTTCCAGTAAAACCAAGGAATACTTTAATAACTAGATAAAGAAAGTAAGTCAATCTCCAAGCGCTGTTCTAGAGTCAGTGTTTTTGGTGAAAACATTTTCACCTACTTAATAAGGACTAGGAAGCATGCCTTCTCTGTGTTCGTGCGTTTCATGCTTGCGGTGCCTGTTCCCCATCATCCCGTAGCAAAAAAAAAAAAGCCCTGGACTCATTCTCTTCTTTGGCAGCCACTGAAGGGTTTAATTGTGGACATGCTGAAAGCTTTTTGAGGCCCTTAATTTATAATAAGGAGATCAGAGGCACTTCTTTTTTTTTTTCAATTCATGAAAGCTTTGTTTGGATAATTGTGGAAGTACTGAGAATATGATTTTTGTGTCTCTAAACAGGCAGAATGGACACAAACAGCCCTCAGCAGAGAAGACCAAAAATAACAAAACTCTCTTTGTATCTTCCTGAGCTACAGCTCTTTGGCCCAGGTGAACTAAAAAGCTGGAATCTGTCTGTAGGCTTTTTGTGTGCAGGAAAATTTGCTTGCGTTAGGGTACTGATATAATTATCTCTTTGCAACTTCCAGGAGAACACTATAAATGTCTCTTCTTTCCTGTTTACTGTAAGTCACTCTGGAAATGACCGAGAGGCTATTTTGCTTCAGAATGAAAGCTTTTGCCTAGTGAGTTATAATAGTATAATGATATCATTATAGACAAGCTGCAGGTTATGCCAGGATCTGTTCTCTGCCAGATGGCTGCAGAGCTGCTAGCATCTCTGCTAGTTCTGCTCTGTCCCCAGCACAGCTCCCTCTCAAGGCCTTGCTTAGAGGCTTCCAGAGGTTCTCTGAAGGGTCCTGGATGAGGGCAATGGACGTATCCTTTCATAAATTCTGAGGCAGATTTTATACCTTGACTCCCATTGACAAAGGAGAGGTTTCAGCTCCTACTGGTGGGGTTTTACTCAAGTAGGGAGATGTTGTCATAGCCTCACAGCCTTTGGCCCTGTATCTGTGTGAAGCAGGCCCAAAGTGTTCAGGTCTATGCTGAAGCAGCAGGCCAAGGGATTTTAGAAAAAACTGCTCATGACACTTTTTAAATAAATGACGTAATTTTTTAAAAAAATCACAGCAGGGAAATACTAGTTTTTAAGTGTTCATTTGTCACTCTATTTTGCTGTAAGTTTTGTAAATGGTATTTTTAAAGTTTAGCTTTTATTTGCATTCTCCCAAGACTAATTCATAAAGTTTTCTCCCATTTTCCCATTAGTGAGACCAAAAGAAAAAGGAATATAAGTTGAACTACAAGGGAGAAAAAGCATCAGAAATAACTTTGAGTGTAATGCTGTTCAGCTGATCGGTTGTGAGGGTGGGTGGGTGAGATGGGGAAACATCTGACCTCTTTCATTTGGGGACTGGGTGAAGTTGTAGTTCCCCATGTCAAAGGTGGCTCCAGTATCTCAGCTTTACTTCTCCAAGGTTTGCTCTTTCTCTCTGGTAGAACTGTGTTGGCGATTGTAGAGATGACATGGGTCAGGGTACTCAGTCTTGGTATGACATTCTTTTCCTGCTGCAAGCACAAGGTGCGTAGCCGTACCCAGCCTTGTCTTGAGCAAGCCAGCTCAAGTACTGCTGGCTGTGTAGCTATGACAGCCTGTACCCTGTGGTGGCTCCTTGGTCTCAGGCTCCTGGTGTCTTTCTCTTACTAAGAGTATTGCCTTGTTTTCTTGAACGGGTTTTATGCTTTGTGGTTAACTTAGGTAACGGTGTCCAAGCTGATTACTTTGAAGCTAGCTTGACTTTCCTTGCAGGTGCTGAGTAGTTTATTAATACTTCTACAGCAGTCAGAATGTTGTTCTTGCTAGATGTTGGTAGTGAGTGGCTGGAACATTTGAGCATTGAATACAGTATATGATTGATTTTCCTCATGTTTTTGAAGCAGATGCACTCTTTATTCAAATATTTGAAGAAAGTGACAAGCAGAGAGAGAACCATCTGTATTGTTTTCCTTAAGGTATCTATGTGAGTTCTAAAATTATTAACTAGAATATTAACATTATATGTTCATAATATGTGGTTTCTCTGTTGTACATTGACTACTGAAATGACTACTTCACACACTTACCAAACGTTAGTGAAATACTGGAAAGAGACCTTCTATGTCCTAAGGAACTTCAGTTAGTTTCTTAGCTGTAGGGCAAACATAAAATAGAGCTGAGCCAGACTGATAGGAGTGAGGTGTTAAAAGGAGACATCCACCTCCAACTTCTTTGAAAATTTTCTCCTGCTCCCTTCCACACACGCAGTCATTCCCCAAATGTATCCTTTGGTGGAGCTGGCTGCGCATTTCTTCCTTTACCCTTTGTGCTGGCCACAACCCTTACTTGACTCCTTCACTGAGCCAATTCAGCCTGGCAAGAGAAAATGTGAATAGATTTCTGTGAACTTAGCAGGCTGAATTGGCTAAGTGCAGGCTTCAGCAAGCATCACTGAAATGCTAGGATGCAAGAAGAGATTGTGTGCATGGGAGCAGGGCCCAGGGGAAGCTCCCTGCTGCTGGCAGGTGGCCTCTAGATCACTGCAAGCTGTAATGGGTGGCTTGGGCGGCCAAGCCTTGGGGCTTGCGGTATTGTCTGTGGCACAAAGCAGATGAAGGGCTGAAATGTGGCTCTGGTGGTACTGCAGAAAGCAGACAAAGCAGACCAAAGTCAGCAGTGTTGGTGCATCAGTTCCTTTCTTGAAATGACTTTTGTTTGTTCTTAAAACTTGGTACTATGCAGTTTTTGCTCTGCAGCTGAACAGAAAAAGATAATAACAGTGGAAAGGAGAAAACAGGAAAAGGTAGCATTGCAGCACCACAAACTTATTTTCAGCATTTATCATCTAACATGTGCAGCTGATTTTGCTAACACTATAAGCAAGATACTGCTTTTCATATTTTTCTATAATATGTTTGGGCATTGAG
This sequence comes from Anser cygnoides, assembly GCF_040182565.1. Lineage (NCBI taxonomy): Eukaryota > Metazoa > Chordata > Aves > Anseriformes > Anatidae > Anser > Anser cygnoides. Next base: position 26,794,865 of record NC_089879.1, on the reverse strand, counting down.
TATCTCATTTTAATATAGAAGTTAAGATCTGTTATAAGCAATGATGTCCTTGTTTTCTTATATAAGTCAGATGCATATATGGTGATTATGGCCAGTTAGTTGTTGGTTTTCTTGAGACAGGAGGTTTACAAGGAAAATATCCTCTGTACTCCAGGTTTTTTGCCCTAAGGACTTGGCTTTCCTTGGCTTTTGTACCTTCGCAGTATGAACCCCATCACCATGTTTCCTGAGTTTTTCCAAATACTGCATTCTCAGATTCTTATTTTTCAACCTGTAGGTTTGTTATTTTTCCTTAAAAAAAATTTAAAAAAAATAAAAAATTGCTCGATTTATGTAGTTTTTCTTCTTTATGTTGTTGAGGGCGTGCATCTGAGACAATTACTGAGGGTTGTTAAAAAATCACAGTTATTTTGATCAAAGAGTAGAGCAGCTCTCATCTGTTAAAAGATTGCCATGACTGTAGTTTAATGAACTTTGTAAACAGATCCTAAAATAAGAAAAAGGGTGGTTGAAAATGATTCAGGCTGTGGGTTACAAATATGAAATCTCTCTGATTATGGTTCTGCTGACACTCAAAACAGTAATTTTTTATGGTAGCTTTTTATTTCTAGCATGGTATTAAGAGATGTTAACAGTTATGTGGAAGCAGCTCTTGACACAATGAGAACTAAACATAAATAGGTACTCACAGAAACAAAAGGCTTATTTTTTAATCCTGTTTTATTTGATAGCAGTGACTTTGCCATTGCAAATTCCAGTGTGGAGTCCTAAACACGTATCTAGAAAATACAACAGCAGTGACTTCTCAAACAGGTAGTAATAGTTGTGATACTGATAATGATACCTGGGTCTGAGGTGGGCACATGCAGTTTAGAACAGAGTGCTGTTGAGAAACATGGCTTAAAGGATGGTTTTGGTCCTGCCACTCTGTTGGACTCTCCTGCATGTGACTGAAGTTTGGTGAAGACAGAATCTGTGACTTGGTTCCCAGCGTACTAAACAGGGCTCTAACACTTCCTTCTGCCTGGTCTATGTGTGTTCTATTTGTAAAGCAAGCTGCCAAAGGCAGGGGGTGTCTTGCATCTTACTCTATGCTTATCAAATATCAAGCATGATGAGACTTTGTATCAGATGGCTCAAATGGATGCTACTGTAATAAATAATAAAATCCTGTCTAGTTTCATGAAATCCGCTTCTCATACCTGCTTCTGGAATATGAGAGCTTTAAAATCATTCACCTCAAGAAATGAGAACATAGTGCTAATAACATCAAAACAGTCAGAAATCCAGTGTTGCTTTCATTATCCTAAAGTCAGCAATATGCCATCCTCATTGCGCCTTTGTCTAAAGGAATTTATTGAGGCTCTTTATCCTTCACACACACTGCGAAGGTACGCTTTGTAAAGCTGAGAAAGCTATAGAGGTAATAGTGTAATAACTCAGCAAGAAAAACTGATTTGCAAGTGACCCATGTCTCAGACTGTCAATGGTCCTTAAAGGTAGTGCATAAATTCTTGACAAAGAACGGTGTGGGCTTGGGGTCCACCCCTTTTCATAAATAAAATGGCCTTGTAAGAGTCGGTCACAGAGCTTAATGCAGAATGTTATTTTGCATGTTAAAACCAGAATTTGTTGAGATGGAAGTTATCTATAAGTGCTTATGTTGCAGTGCAGTCTCTAGGCTTTTACTCTAAAGTAGGTTATGCTGTAGTGCTCGGCTTCCTGGATGAGAAATAAAGATTTTATTCTTATCAGCCAGTCTTTGAGTGGGGGAAGGATTGTTCTGCCTTCTTGCCTATGCTTCTTGAAGGGTCTGGCAACAACTGCTTATATTCCCCTGATTGTGCAGGCTTTGAGCATGTCTTTTGTGTGTGCCAAGGAGGCCGAAATGATACTGCTCTGCTGTCATGGGGCGGCTCTGCCATGCTCAGGACAGAAACCAACTGCTTGTTGTTACACAGAAATGAATCTTGCTAAAAACTTAATGTATTGCTTACCCTGAAGGGATGAAGAACATTAATTTTGCACCAGCTGTATATGTGCAGCCAGGAGCATCTTATTAAAAGCAATTCTTGCTGTTTCTCTAGTAATTTACAGCATGGAGAGGTTCAAACATATAAGGATTATTTGACAAAACCATGTTTCTAGGTGGGTTTATACTCCTCTTACGTGTAGAATGGACACAGCTCAGTTGCTGGAGCTACTGATAACTCTGGTAGCCCACTACTGCAGAATGTCCTGTCAGTCAATGTCAATCAGTGATTTCAGACAAAAAATACATTTACAGGTTTCTGCAGTTTTGCAGATGCGAAACGTGTAGATGGAAGCTTTTTTATTAATAATTTAGAGGTTGATTTCTATATAATGAAAATACAAATAGGTTATCTGCACTGAAGCAATTTATTCAGATTACTCAACTGAATTCATGTGGAGCACTGAATGATTACAAAATATATTTCAGACTGCTTCATACTAGGCTTATTATAGAAATGAGCTAATGATCAGGGTATAAGTGTATGGATTAGACCTAGGAGGCATCCCCAGGAAAACTATTGATGGACTTGGTGAAGAAAGTTTTACCTCATGACACACACACAGTTCAATCCCATCAGATGTCAACTGCAGTCAAACAGGAGTCCAGGAAATTGATTATTCTTTAAAAGGATTTTTATAGTTGTCCTTTGAAAATGAGTATAATGACTGTACATAAAATGTCTGTTTAAAACAAACTGAAGGCAAGAGAAGAGCTCTTGTTTTACCATCTATTATCTCCTCATGCTCCATGCATTGGGAAGTTCAGATTCAAAAGCAATGATCCACAGGGTGATCTCTAGTTTACAGTACAATATTAGCCACCAAAACTGCCCTCTGGGTACTTTCAAGGGTGTCAGTTCAGCACTGTGCGGTGTTTAAAAGGTGACATTAAAGCACTGAAACAGCCAAGCTCATTAAGTAGTGTAACAGAAAGTGGTTGTGGCTGTTAGATGTATTTGAGAAGAAGCTGAAATTTGTATTAACCCCATTAATAAATGTTAAAATTCTGTTTCACTTTTTTTTTCACTAGGCATATAAGGAAGAAAGACCTTTATTTTCACTACTGACCTTCTAAGTTGCTGAAAAAAATAATAGGGATTCGGTGAATATTAAAGTTTATTGTATTAATGGGAAGTCAGAATAATAGGTCTTTTTCAAGTAAATTTACTTTAAAGCATGGAATATCTTTTGTCTTTATAAAAAGTTGAATAGAAGTGGAATATAGATCACAAGAAGAAAGCAATCATTAATGGGGTTACATTTATAGTATCTGTACCTCAGATTACAAGTGTTATTCTTCAGTAGTTCTCATTCAGTTTAGACCTTCAGTAAATCCAGGAGCAATTTATTAAGGTGAGGGGCAGATGGGGAAGTTATTGTTCTTGACATTTAGAGAAGTCAAATTACAGCACATGAAGTTTTGCTCAGCAAAATATGCCTGCAAGGGAAAAAGGAATTTAATTTCCTTGATTTGGTAAAGGGCGTTTTCTGCAGGGTGTAGTGTTAACATGCGTGTGATCTTGTATTTCCCAGTGCAGACACACTCTTCTTCTTAGTGGAAAAATTAATCTGTGCATATATATAAAAGCACATCAAACAACCAGTAGTTCTTCCATTTCTGTATTTGGCGACCTGCTGGTCTTCACTTGTTATTCTTTAGAAGAGTTCTGTAATGCTGAAGGAAATTAACTAAAATGAGATTGAGTTTACCAATTTAACTTCATGGTTAGACCAGTGGTCTCCAAAACTATTTATGATTGCATACAGCTATGAGAGAGGAGGCGGGGGGGGGGAAACAGCTTGAGCAAGCAACCCCAATATATGTCTTTCTAAATAATTATATACACATGTGCTACTGTACATGGGTATTATGTACATTATAAACCATGCACATACAGAAATTGGAAGGATGAGATAATATGGAAAGAAATGTTTGCTTTGTCTGTGTTTTATGTATTAATAATCCTAAAAATAATCCTTCCCCACACCCCAGTGGATTGTCTTGTGCCCCCCCCCCCCCCCCCCCCCCCCGGGTGTGCACCCCCAGAATTGGAAACCACAGGGATTAGGCCCTGCCCAGAGAATCCTGCTCCCAACTCCATGGGCTTCCTTCCCACCGTGTCCTTAAAAACCCCTGCGTCTTCCTGTCTTTGGAATTAGCCATGCATCTTTTGTGATCACGTAGTAACAAAGGAAGGGCAGACCAGGAAACATTTGAGGATCTCTTTCCTAATAGATGTACAGGGAATTAATATTTTTACATTTTTGATTATAAGACTAAAATGTATAATTTTACACTCCAAAATATATATTTACTGTTTATTTAGTTGGGGCTTTCCCCCCAAAGAAATCTTTTTCCATTTTTAAGTGTCGATTTTGAAAGTGATGGAAATCTATTGGAAGCTGTTTGAAAGGTTTTGTAATCCTCAAACTAAGTGAAAGAACATGTTGCAGGCCAACTTACCTACTTTGTGTGGAAATACATGTTATGTTTTGCTTAGAAAATTAGTGAAATACTTTTCCAGTTAAAATGGAATACTCTGTGGGTTATAGAGCAGTTTGACAATTGAGTTGAAAAACTACTCCTTAACAGCCCCACAAAACTAGAATGCTTTTTGATAGTGACCTCGAGTGAAATGGTTTTCCAAGAGAAGATTTTCAAAAGGAGCGTGGCTCGTTCGCCAGGGAGTAGGTGGGCAGTAGAGCTGTGAGCTGAGTGAGGCTGGCCCTGCCTGCGGCGCTGACTTGGTCTGCGGGCAGGTGCTCCACAAGCAGGGAGGCTGCGGGATTGGCGCTGCTCTTGTTCCCTTTTCTTCGTTTCTAGGGTTCTGAGATGGATGGTTGTATAGAAACATGTTTTTCCATTAGCATTATTGTAAATGGATTTTAGTGTTTCTTGTGAGAGCAAGAAGAAAGCAGCACCAAAGCTAGGGGCTTTGATGAAGGGCTTCTGTCACATTGCTCCTCCTGTCACAGGACCCCGCTGATACTTATGGGGGGGGGAGGGGGAGAAGGGGCTTGTCCCTCCTGCGTGGGGGAGATGTCTTTACTGTCTTGTTTTGCATGTATGTTTTGAAATATATGGCTACGTGGGTGCTAGTATATAAACATACATACATGTATATCTGTATATTTCTGTGTGTGAGCTCCATTACACCTTGTAGACTTAATTGGCTATGGAGTGTGACCTTTGTGGCACGGCTGAGGTCTGTGTGGACAGCTTACTGTCTTGCTAAATGCTTGCCTGAGCATCTTGGGATCGCCTCTTGGCTTGTTTGATGGTTTCCTGCCCATCCCAAGGACCTGGCTTGTAGGAGAGGTCCATGCTTTTCTGCAGCCACCCCTGGGCAAACAGAGGCTAGGTCTCCACCGTGCAAGTAGGCTGACCCTGTCGGCAGGCTGCTAGTGCTGTGCGCGGCACCAGGGGCTGGCGGGAGAGGGGGCAGAGGCATGGAGAGATTTGGTCTGAACTGCTGGCTCCATGCTGGTTATTGTATTTGAGATAAGACTCATCTGACTTGCATGTTGCCTTCTTTGTGAAGACGTGATCTTTTCTATCGTTTGCTCCCCAGTTGCTGTGTGCCTGCTGTGCTGCACAGGTCAGGGTTAACCAGGAAGCTGAGAGCACCCACCTGGAGGGGAATGTGCTAGGGAAGTGGAAGGAAAGGAAAGCTGAGAGGGTGTCATGGTGTCTAAAATGGGCATCAGTGCTGTAGTAAGATTAAAGTTACAGTATCTTGTGAATTGTAGCGTCATGGCCTATGCAATTCTAACAGAGCTGTGGGGCATACTCAGCAAACGCCAGCTAAAATCAACACCATGGAAGATGTCAAATGAGTTATTGCAGGGATGTGGGCCACAAGCCTGGAGCTGCATCTGCTTACACCACTGAAGTCAATAGAGTCCATACCAGGCACTTCTCTGGGCAAATGCAGTTATCAGAGTAAAGGTTTCCAAGAGGTTGGGAGTTCTGTTGTTGCTTGGTTTGAGAGGTAGTGTCATGCTGTAACACCCACAAATACAGAATTAATCGGAGAAACTCCCTTTCTGTCCCTAGAAACATTACCAACAGAAATACATATCTAAGGGGCAAAGAATGCATTTCTACAAAAGGAAATTATGTATAATAAAACAGTTTGCTGTTTGGCTGAATGAAACAAAACACACAGTTTGTGAGCTTTGAGACGATTTGTACTGTTGCCTCAGAGTAAAATCCCTGAATGAAATTAAATTGCATTTGGTTTGCTGGTTGGTACTCTCTAATTTCTTTAAAAATATAATTGATTAAGAATGATTGAATGGAAAGGCAGTGACTTGGGTGGAATTCTTTCTCAGGCTGGGTGAATAATGGATATTTTATTTCATTGAAAACCTAAATGTTTGGGGGGGGGGGGAGAGATTGAGAATGAGGAAAGAGGTATGACTGAAATAAAGTCAACATACCATAATAGTTCTGCTGCTAGAATAGGACAAAGAGGAGTGTTTATTTGGTGTCACTTTGTAGTAAGTTCTACTTTTTTTCAAACTCTTTTCTCACAACAAAACAGGTTAGCACTTCTGAAAGTAACATTTACTTTCTATACGATCAAAATGTTCTCACTATTCCACATTTCTTTTCTCCTCATTTCTGGTGTACCCAAATACCTACTTGATTTAGCAAACAATAGGGTTGGAAACTAATTTTTATTGAAAAAAAAAAAAAAGGAATTTCATTCAGAACTAGTCCTTGTGCCTACTCCAGCCTCACTGTAGCCTTTAAAATACTTGGAGCTCTGTGTGGAGGCACTAAAAGGACTCATAATCTTCCCAAGGATGACTTCCTGTGGTTTGGTGCCACTGCAGGTGATAACAGAGCATTTCCTAAAGAGCTTTGTGCAGGTCCCAGGAACGGTGATATGGTGAAGGCAGTCCAGGTGCCCCAACACAAGGGTATGAGGCAGGGAACGACAGGCATTTGCCATAAGCTCGATGTGCTGCACCTGGCTTTTTGCATTTCCCATATCTTGCTGTACTGGGGGGGGAACAGAGGCACCATTATTCACATTGCTCCTGGGTGGGGCTATGAACTTGTACACTGTGCATTTTCCAAGTGCAGCACAGAAAAATCCATGGTGTTAGCTGCAAACCATTCAGCAGCTGTAGTCATAGTTGCATTGAAAGCCTTCCTTGATGGTGTGGAACATATTGAAATATATAAAAGAGATGAGGAACAAGGGAAATCATATAATACTGTGAAATTTTTGCATAAAAGTTGGTCACAGTAGTTAAATGAAAAATTCTGTCTGCAGCCATTATTTAATCAGCAGCTCAAACCATTTAAAGACAAACATCATTGCTTGCACCAGAGACAATTTTATTTATTATCTGCCTCTCGAGTTGCTAGGGATTTTTCCATTTACTCAGCTGGGAGCTGTTACAAAAGCCTGTAATGTGGAGTCTGCATGAGAAGAAAGCATGCGAGTTCTTCATAATGCTATAGTATAAGGAAATGTGTATACAAACCAGCTACCTACTGACGAAGGTTGTGCAATGCATGTTGGATGCTATTCTTTACCAAAAAAATATCATAATAATTTGCAAATATGGTATGGATGATACATGCTCAAGTCCTTACTCACCAAGGCAGTTATCATGAAACTGAGATTTTAATGCAGGCATTAATAGGGGCATTGCCACAGCCCCCTCACAAATACGATAAAAACTGACTTAACATGTTACAGCTTCTTATAAAAACTAGGCATCAATATCCCAAAGTACTAGAGGTTTCTTTTATATTCATTTCAGGGATTTACTCCATTTCTCTATCTGTTGAGAATAGTATTGCTTGAGATGAGACAAATTCTAAGCTGACCAGAGAATACAGCCACCCTCCAAGAAAAGAGTTACTTTTTCAATATCACATTGACTTGAAAATTGACTACAAATTTAGAAGAAATTACGTAGTTATGAACTTGAGTTAAAGCAGATGCAGTGTAGTTTGGCTTTAAATGTGTGGCAGTTTGTATCCATTACTCTGTTCAATATGCTAATGGAAAACAAGGTCAGAATAGTAAAGCATCAAATGAAATAAAAAAAAAGCACAAAAAAACACAAGAAGCAGAATCTGATCTATGTTTAGCTTTTGTAATTATGGGATAGCAGCAGCGAAACACAGGCTGTAACCAAATAATATTTCTTTTAATAGAAAACTGAGAACTGGAACACCTGTAGTGCTAGAAATTTATGCCACAGTTCTGCAGAAGAAAAAAGAAAAGGCTGTATAAAAGAAAACACTGCATGTGAGACTTAAGGTCACACAAATTATGTTGTCCACCTATAGTGGTAACATGGTGTTCCAAAATGCAAAAAAAGCCCTGTAGACTGCACTGCAGTTTTGCAAGGTTGACTTAGCAGACGAACAGGCAGTAATGAAGAGTAATGATAGGACCGTTTTCCAAAAGGGAGGGAGAACAGAGGTGTAGTGTGTGGTGTTCTGCCAGGAAAATCACAGAAGTGACTGCAGTGGATTGACACAGACAAACCCCCATAACGTGAAGCTGGGGGAATGAGCTGATGCATGATATATGTTGTCTTGTGTAGGTACCGTGTGGGTGCCTCCGAGAAAATACCTATCAATGGTAGTTCGGGGAAAATCTAAAGAAGGTCAGCCTAGCCGAGTGTCGATACGAGAGGATATCAGAAAGAAATAAGGCAATATCCTTTAAAAAATTCAAAGTAATGGTAAATAAAAAAAAAAAGAAAGGAGGATGATAAATTAATGTAACTTAGGCCCTGCTTTGAGAGAGCATTGAACGGGCTGATCTGCAGCGGTCCCTTGCAATGTAGGGCTTTGTTCAGTTCTGTGAAATACAAGTACGGTGTAGCAGACAAAAACAAAAAATGAGAAATGAGGCTGTGTTTTTTTAATGCATCAGGAATATGATCCCTAAGGCAGAGAAAATTGTTTTACTTATCCTGTGCTGATACTTCTTGGGATCATGTCAGTTTGTAGTCCTCAAACCTGAATTTGCTCAGGGTGATGTACACACAAAAACGGATGGAAAGAGGGGAATACCCTGTTCAGTATTTTGGCAAAATGTTGTTCTAGGCTGAGGGGAGGTAGAGAAGAAGTATTAGAAGTGAGAGGGTAGTAGTGATAGAGTGATTGGATGAATGAAAAATTTTCCAGATTTCTGTGACCAATTTCTTACCTTGTTGTAAATGATCAGCAGAATGTGTCACATCTGTATGCCTGGAGCACTTGCAAAATGTGCTCATCTTTAGAAAAGAATAAGAGATGAAATGGGTTTCCCTTGGATTCTTAGAGTTAGTCCTTCCTGATTCCTCGTGCCGCCTCGTGTGAGCACTACAGGGTGCCAGATAACTGTATGGGTTTAAGGAAGTGGCAGCCTGGGGCAGTTGTGCGTGTTCTTTTCAAAATAAACAGGTTCAGGAATTATAATTACAGGGTTCTGAAGATACATTAAATTTGATTTCCATGAGCAAAGCCTCATCTGTTTCCCCAAGAGTATCTGTGATTGCATGCACTGTGACATTCCTGCAAAATCAATCTTGTTCTGAAATCCATGTAGTGGAGAGAGGCAGATTTTCTTTCTGGAGCATGAGCATCAGTGTCTCTCTGATTCTGCTGCTTGCTTTCTTAGTGGAAGGAAAGATTCAATCCAGTACCAGCTGAGCTAGGTCAGTTGTGCTGTACTTTCCTGTGCCTATTATGGCTGCAATGGAGCTTAGGGACAAAAAGTACTAATTTTCCTATCTTGGCGCAAAGCTTACTTTTCTTGCTTAATGGTGGTGCAAACCTGCTTTCCCTTCTCACTTAAAACAAGCAGTGACCTTGTTGTGCTTTGGGGTGTGGTGAGTACTGCTTGTGTTGTTTGATTCCTCCTTGAGTAGGAGTAGTGAAGAATATGGCTGCAGCTGAGATGTGCCGAACCCATGAGTCTGGGATCCCATCACGGGAAGGAAACTCTTGTTGTTCTTTGTGTCCTTGAACCAAAGCACAGTTTTAGGACACAAATGATAGCTGTGCAGTGTATATAGACACAGAGGTTTTGCAGCTGAACTCCCACTACTGTAGGGGAAAGGATTTCTTAAGCTTTCTGTAAGTCTGTAACAAATCGGGGGTTGTCCAGCACTCAGGCGGGAGACTGCTGCTTAGCTCAGTTTTCTGTTGCAGTGTTTGGTCGAGACACATCTCTTGGTGTTTTCATTGTGTTAGTTATATTTTTAGCCTAATTAATATGGTACCAATCTCCTGTACGCAAAATGATGATTCCTAAATGAGATGAACCCTGTATGCCAACCCCTGCCTCCATGTTGTGTTTGTCCATTCAGCCCTGCTACTCCTCACTGTCAGGAGGAGCTCCTTATGCTGCCCTCCTTGATGATGGCCATAAAGCAACTTGACCATGCTGAGGCTGGTGAAGCTCTGGGTGTGCTGTCTGCAGTGCTGAGCAGCAGTACAGTGATGTGTTGTACTTCTGTTTGACTTCCTCTTTGTTGCCTCATGCCGTCTAAGCTTTCCAGAGCAAATACTGTGCTTTACAGGGAGTTTTGAGTCTTGGCTTTTATAGCACCTAGTGCTACAGTGCAGAGTGCTAATGAAAATGCTACCGGAATGGTAGAAGTATGGCCTAAATCCGCTGGGCTTCACTGGCAATATTGCCTGGAGATGTAGCCTTGTAACTGATAGTGCTTTCCTAGATTTTCCTACTGTGTTTGGTTAAATGTAATTTGTTAAGTGAGGTAATTTGGTAAGTGAGTAATGAGGTAAATGCTTAAATGAGATTGAAATGAGTAATAAACTGTCCTTGAGAATAAACTTGAAAAAGCTTGAGGACAAATGGCCCTTCAGGCAGTGTGCAAGACTGCATCAGGCAGTCCGACATACAGTAGGCACCAACATCGATCCGTTTCTGAATGTGAATGCCCCCACAAGCATCTAATAGCAAATAGTGACATGACATGCAAGTGAAGCATAGTTACACTGGGAAGCTTTTTGGATCAGGAATGTTTATTTCTTGCCATGTATGTCATTGTATAAAAAAGGCATCTACCACTGGGCAAACTGTAGCTGTAGTTTTTTGGCTACTGAGATGCTGTGAAAATGCCATCTGGGAAGCATGAAATAGAAGTCTTTGCCAAGTTATTATTAGAGTAACTGTACTAAAAAATAGTTTAATTTTTTGCCTGTTGGTGCTGTTTACATTGAACTGGCCTCATTACCTGAATAAATCATGTTAAACTTCTGTCAAGAGCACAGAAAATGCCAGAATGTTTGGGTATGGTCTATGTTATTTATCAAGACATTTATTTTTAAAATCTGGTGTTCGGTATAATGATCCAGGCTATATTCTGATTCAGGCCCATGTCAGTCTGGACATCCTTCTAAGGTTTTCAGTTGCCCGTTGCCAGTTCTGCAGTGATCTAGAAAGGTTTGTTTTCAAAATTGTTGAATGGCAGGAATAATTGTGAAAGGAAAACCAAGCCAATTGTTATTTTTTTTTAATAAAATCAACTAGATTTAATTCTCTAAGTTGTTAATCAACTAGTTAATTCAGAGAAATAACTATCTCAAATTTCAATACATTTTAAAAACAAAAATTCATTTAGATTTAGAAATTCAAAATATTAAATTATTATAGAGAATTATAGAACTTGTCCAGAGGAGTGTTGTGGCTCTCACTGCTGTGCATGTAGGAGGTTACGGCATCAAAACCTAGAAATAAAGTTTTTATTAGTAGTAAACGACGGATGAAATATGTTAATATTTAAAAGAACATTGCATTGATGCACCAGGGCTTATAAAACTGTAACGTGGTTAGATTAAATACGTTGATGGGACATGTATCATGGTAGATTTCCCACAGTGAATAAAACCCAAGATCAGCAATTTAAAATTCTAGGAAGTACAAGAGTGATTGTGTTGAACTGAAGTAGGTTAATAATTAAGATCATTAACAGCATCTAGTAATCATATTTAGGGAAACAGTGTTGTGTAATAATAATGCAAATTCAGTGTAAATAGCTTGCTTACTAACATTACAATTCAACTTTATGTGGAGATTATGAAGAAAATAATCACAGTAAAAACTTGTAACAAATTTAAATGTTATACTCAAAATTAGTTAAATGCTATTAAGAAAAAAACACGTATTCAAAGTTCCTTTTCTTAATACTTGATAGAAACATAGACATTTGTGTCAAAAGCTATTTCAAGATTAAATGATAGTTAAAGGTCCAGTGCCTAGCTGAGGGTTGTTGCACAAACTACATGAACAAAAATGGGGGTTACAGTAATCACATTAGGATTTTCAAAATACTGTTGTGTAATCTGATTTGATAGAAAACAGTTTATCAGAGTAGTGCATATGATTTTTAGACTGAAAGAACTTCACAGAAACAGAACTTTATTGAAAGAAGCTTCATTAGGGAATGCTGAAGCATTTATGTTATTTATTGAATTAATGTCTGTCTCTGTGGATAATTTTTATTTCCATTCTGGTTAAACTGAAGGTTACCCTCAGGCAAGCTGATATAGGAGAGGAACAATCCTTTCCTCTTTTTATAGCAGCACTTAACTGATACTGAAGTTATCCATATCTTGTGAAACCAAGCACTTACACAGATTGCTCTGTTTACTACTTGACCTGTGTTTTAGGGATTGTCTGGAGGGATGCGGGAGGTAGAAGAATATGTATTGCAAAAAGAGTCCTAAGGTGTGGCGGAGAGGACATAAGACGGGAAGAGTAGATTTTTTTTTTTCCCAACTGTAAGTTCAGCATGTTTCCATGCTTAGATTGACCTTTGAATCCTCTCTGAAAGGATTTGCAGGGGGATGGTTGGCCTTCTGGGGCTTGAAGTTGACTTCAGAGCTAACCATCTTTTTATCACTCCAGATGAAGATCACGGAAGGGGTTGTCAGTGGTAAATTGCATGTAACAATCTGTTTTTAATGATCTGGGCAGAGAAAACATACAAGCAAATAAAATGCCCTTAGTACAGTTTTAGGACTAATAATTGTTTTTACTAGTTTACTATGACTTTTGCTAAGTTACCACTCTAAAGTAAAAAAAATAAAAATAAATGTGTGGTACTTGAAAGTATGTGTCATTAACTCATAGTTGGTATATTTCTCTAAGTAAAAATACACAGCATATCCAAAGTTAGAGAGGCAAAGCATTTTGAAATTTATGGGAAACATATATAGAACAGGAAAGAACAAATCAATGCAAGGAATTACTATGCATTTCAATGCTCGTCTGTGAGTGGAGAACATGTTCATAAAAGTCTTGAATGTCTTTTCCCTTCTCTGAGATGAACACAAATACTCAGAAGTATATGCTGACACAGTTGGTGTTTGTAGCTTTAATACACTGTGCTCAGCAAGACAGTTATGATCTCTGTTAATTTTTGTACAGACCAAATGCAATATAAAGTATTAATTATTCAGCAGTGGGCCTCTTGGTGGATGCCTAAATTAGCTGGTGTCTGCAAAGCTAACTGGAGTCTAGTGAGTAGTGAGTCATGAAGGCAGCCCTCACAGTCACCTGGGGATGTTGGTTTCTTCCAAGAAGAGCATGATCCCCCTAAATGACAACTGAGGAAAGCATGGGTAGGTTTCCAGGTACTGCAGATGCCATTCAAATTGCTGCCTTGTGAATGATGGCCTAGAGCCAGGCTCTTATTGCCACAGAAAGCACCATGTTGACTGCTAATCTGCCTGACGAGTTCTACCATTCACTATATGTTTGGGGAATAATTTTAAAAATCTGAAGGTTGTTTTGTGTGGCCAACTCCTACATTAATGAACCCTGATATTACTAGGAATTGACATCTCAGTGATATTTGCAATAGGTTAAGTTCACCACTTTGTCTATTTCCAATGATTAAATGCTGTTGGCACAGAAGTTTGAATTTATATGACAAGATCTTAATTTTTTCAGTATTTCAGCAAACCCATATCTTCAAGACCAAATTAAGAAACATTTTAAGTAGGAAAATTTTCTGTGGAATAATTCAGTACTGACTTTTTCCTTTTCACTAGGTGCTGGTTTGGATTTGAATAACAAGCATCTTTTAAAGCAGGTGGTTGCAGGCACTAATTTCTTGCTTTTGTTGACGTCTTCTTGCTCTCTTTGAGGTGTAACTTCTGCATTAGCTTTCCTAAATTGTCTTAGAGTTGGTACTCTATCCTGAAGGTTTCACATTAAGAATTTTTTGTCTATAAAAGGCTCTGAGTTGGAGTAATTCTCTTAAAAGATGACTGATGAAATAACTCACTTCTAAGAAGTAAGTAGGCATATCTGAATCAATGAAGAAAGACAAACGTGTTCATTAGCTGCTAATATTTCGATGAAACCCAGAATCTAGATGTACCACAGATCTGAGCAAGTAGGGAATTTCTTACCATGTTTAACAGTTCAATCTTTAGGCCCAGGTGTTCCTTATAGTACATTATTTTTACAGTGAACTGCACCGATGAGGTACTCCAGTCCCAGAAGTAATCAATATCTTTACAGACCCTTTTATTGGGCAATGCAGTCTGTGACTGCTGCTGATGACTTTAATGATTGCATGATTCATTTGTCTCTGCCCATTTTCTGCCTGTCAGGTAAGCTGCATTCACCTTTAGAGAGGTTCCATTTTCTCTCATGTAATCCTTGCTCTTTATTGCAGTTGGTTCAATAAGACAGATAAGAAGAGATGTCAAAATAGGAACTTGTAAGTAGCAAAAAAGGAGAGGAAGAGATTAATTTCTTACCATCATAAAACAATAAGAATTTTATAGGGCAACAGGAAGATCACTTCCTTGTTCTTCTTCCAAATAGCACATAGTTTTGTGGTTTTTTTGAGAGTAATAAAGATGATTCATATAGTTGATAAAAATCTGTCGCTCGGTGCAGGAAAACTTTTACTAAATTTGGATTATAACATTCAGAGCACACTTCATTTGAGATCACTGTTAAATTATAAAAAGTGTATGTAGCTTAAGTATTTTAAAATACCTAATTATATTATCTGTATTCAAATACTCATGTCTAGCAAATGAAATTTTAAATATGGTAAAGTGAGGTACAGTAGTGAGACTTTAATAAAGAAGTCCTATTTCAAAACAAATACCGCTGTGTTCCGTATCCACCTTGGAACAAAACAGTTTGAATTCTTCCCATCTGTTATTTTGTGCTTTTCTAGGCATCCTGTGGCTACCTGCCCCCTTGTCTTCAGCTCATTCGTAGTTGCTTGATGCAATTTTCCAGCAAAGGAATTCCAAGTGAAAGAAAAATAATACTTTTGCCTGTATTATGATATAGGCTGACCTCACTCAGTACTCTCTAGTCTAGCTTTACTTTTGTAAAAGGTACAGACAGGTTTATCATTAGGTTACAAGCCTGTTGAACACCTACACAACTGATTGAAGTTTTGTTAATATTTTGACTAAATTTGTACTTGCTCTTTAGAAAAATGAAATTAGAGAAACTAAGGCTGCATGTTTTTGATGTTAGGCTAAATGTCCTGGAAGGGTGCTAAAGGGATGTTGTCAAAAATTGGCATCAGTTTTTTCAGGTCAGACTTACAGGTTTTTGTTTAAATCCACAAAATCTGGTGCAGTAATAAATTATTTTTAAATATATATGTATTTATTTATTAAACTCAAGGTTAAATGTATCCTTAAATGGTGTTAATTATTTTTCTGAAACTCTTTGCTGATTTATGATATATAACATCATTTAGCTACATTTCATATAGGTAAAATAGCTTTAAATTTCTAATTAAAAAAAGATTGTAAACATTAGACATAATAAATTTATGTCCTTCTGTTCAGTCTCTGATTAGGCAGAGTTGAGAGTAATACATTTTAAAAAAAAACACCACCAAGTGACTAATAGTTATATAGTAGTTATTGACAGATCTTCACTAGAGTAGAAGAAAATTCAAATTAGGACCAAAATGTGTCCATGTGAACACAAAGCTGTTGCTGCAAGAGGCTCCAGTGCTGTCATTGCTACACAGTCAGAATCCCTCAAGCCATAGTCACTCTTGAGCAAGAAACTGCTTTCCTAACCCTGCAGGAAGCCCTTGAGATAATCATAAAGCTGTAAGTGATAGTAATGGAGTATTTGACCATAATTTGAATCTTCTGTTTTAAACATTTGAATACTTTGCAATTAAAGATGCATTGTTTAGACCACAGGTTTTATTTCTGGCTGGCTATTGGAAGTGGGGTAGAAATCGGAGTTACGGTTTGTCTAGAGTTGGTACAAAGCATTCATGTTGTCTTTTAAGTTTCTCCCCTTTAAAAAATTTAATTTTGATTCTCATTTTGAACATAAGCGAGCATGATTTTTAGTAGACAGTTTAACTTGACTATATAAATTCATTATGGGTAGTTATCACACCCCAATAGGGTGCAGTTGCTTTTCAGCAATTTCCTGATTCAAATGATTATTTATATTTATACAAATCGACACTTTTTTTTTTTAAATAAAAATGCTTATTTTTCCCTTTTGTAATATTTTCCTCTGGTCATAAATGCTAGAAAATAGATATAAAAGTTAGAAAAAAAAAAGTCAAGCTTATATCACAGTTTCATAACTTACCAGGAAATTATTGAAGGACTTCAGATGACTGTATTAGTTATTTTAAGATCATGTTGATGGCCATACACTTAAATTTTCAGTGACACCTGTTAGATGTGACTGTCAATTTAGTGTCTCCTTTCCCACAAGCACTAACAAAGATACGTTAGCAGTACTCTTTATTTGTCAGATGAAAAGGCAGGATTTTATTCTTTCCAGCACCCCAAAAAAACATATAAGAGCTTTTTTTCCCCACCACATCACCACATAAAGTATTTTGTGTTTTTTTTTTTCTTTTTTTTCCCCGTCTGTCTTATGTAACTTTGACAAACCCAAAGAGACTTGGACCAAACTTTCAAATAATTCTCCTACACAGGACATGTCAGCCCAGAGAGAGGAAGATTCAGATGTGAAAGCTGTGTGACGTTAAGTGTCTCTTGTCACCCAGTAACATAGAAAGAGAATACAAGGAAAGAGAGTTTGGTGAGAATAGCTTTCTTCTTGTAAATACTGTAAAAAGTTTAAGGAGAGGGAGTGATAACAGATGAAGAGTGGAGAATGGAGAGTTGTACAGTATGAAAGGATTAGGTAAAAGAATATTACTGTGGTCTAGGAGAAGGAGTTTCCATTTTATGTGCTGAACTTGCACTGTGTGACTCAGACTTCCTACAGTGGATGTAAATTAAGACACAAGATGGTAACTGGTAGATGACAGACGTTTGTGCAATGGAAAGAAGGTGGTGATGTAGTAATTCAAGTTTAAATAGACTACAGTTTCCAGTTCCATGTAGCTCTCATTTAATTACAGTATTTAGGCTTTGTTTGTTTGCTAGAATAAAGCTCCATTGCAGTATAAAGAATATTCTTTCTTTGACATGTATGTACAGGGAAGTTCATTGCTACTCTATGTAGTGTTGAGGTCAGCATTAAGTTTGTAATTTATATTGCATGGTTTTGATTTGAGGTTCTTTTTCTGCAGCAAACTGCCAATTAGAGACTTCTGCAGAGAACAGTTTCCTAGCTGGCAGACAGATGTGGACATGGACACAAGACAAGTGTCTGGAGCAATGGTTTACCAAATCTAAAACATTCTTCCATGAAGGCAGAAGTGTATTGAGCACTTCTGAGATGTAGAATCACTGTCAGAACTGTAGCTATGCCAGCTCTGCTTGCTGAAAATCCAGCCTGAAGTTTTCTCCCTCTTGCCTGTGAAGGCAGCTGAACACATTCTTATTCTTGTAACCTTTGAGTTATTTAATGAAATACTCTTATCCATTTCAGATTTTTTAGTTTGCAAGAGATTGCAGGCAGGATAGGATCACAGCATAGTTCAGGCTGGAAGGGACCTGGGGAGGGTTGTAAGTCCTTCCTCCAGCATAAAGCAGTCAGCTTTTGGTCTGGACTGGGTTGCCTAGGGTTTTACAAGTCAAACCTTAGAACCTCTGAGGATGGAGATAGCACAACCTCTCTGGGCTACCTGCAGCAGTGCTGGGCTGTATTCATGGGGAAAAAAAAAAAAATCTCCTTATAGCTATTCTGAACCTTTCTTGCTCCACCTTAATCCTGTTGTGTCTTACCTTCCCACTGTATGCCACTCAGCTGATCCAGACTCAGCTGTCTTACTATCTTCTCCCAGTCATCGTATTCTCCTTTATGCACCCAGAAATAGGTTTCGAATGGACTGAGTCCATGATTTCCCAGTCACTTAGTGAGGTTTTCGTTCCCCACATGAACCTTCTGACAATTTTTGCAGGTGTGTTCTCCAGTTGCTGGGCCCACCTCCCTGGTCACCATGCTTTTCCAGAGATTACAGGGTGGCCCTTTGAAGGACCCACTCAAGTTTACTCGGCACCCTAAGATGCAACCTGTTAGATCGCATTGGCAGGTAGGGATCTGGCTCTCCTAAGTGTCTTTGGTCCTTGTACATTGCTGGTAGTTCATCTTCTCTTTGAACCCTTTGACCAACCACAGAGCCCTTTCTGGAGAAGACCTAGGCAATGAGAGTATTGTAGCTCAGCCTCTTTTGTGTCTGTTGTCACTAAGTCACCTCCCTCGGTCATCAACAGGCCGACATTTTCCTAGTTCAGCCTTTTGCTGCTCATGTAGCAGTAGAACATGGGTGGCTCAGGGAGGAGGCTGAGAGGCTCTGTCAGAAACATTGCCTGATACATGAAAATTCCAGTATCTAGTCAGCGTCAATGGCTGGTGGAGGCTACACAGACTTCTGATTTGATCTAGTCTGTTCTCTTAAGCAGCTGCAGCCTTCTGTTCTTTATAGCTTCCTATAAATGCCCAAACATCTCTCTCTTTCCCTTCTCTCTCTTTCCTTTCTTTGCATCATGCAACCAATAAGATAGCTACCATTGTGTTGTATTAAGGTAGGTTTTGGTCTTCTGCATTTCTTTCTAGCCTGAATGGGATTCCAATTCTTTTTGATACTCAGGTTGTGAATATGAACTCAGAAAAGCCCAGCCTGGTTACTGGCCTGCCTCCAAGGGGGATGCCACTCAGTTTCACATGAACAGGGGAGTTAACTGGAGTTTGAACATTTTCAGTGTATATTCTGGGTGCAGGCAGTGAACTCGTATCTCATTAAAAGTGGATATATAGAGAATTAACCCTCCCAGCTAGTTGAATCCAGATTTGTTACCTGCATCAGGCTAACTTAAGGTCAACAGTTTCCCGACGTAGGAAAAGCAGTTACATTTTATTTACATACATGAAAATTTGAGCCATCAGTACAAAGAAGGAAAGACCTGAGAGCCTTAGAAATACAAAAAATGATGCAACTCTAAGGATATAGTAATGGAAAATAATAGATAATTGAGTTAGTTAACAATGAGCTATAACTGAGTTAGCTTGTATGAACTGCAGGACCAGTTAAGCATCTACCTATATCTAGCAAAGCACTGTTAAGAGTGTGGCTGAATGCTGTATGGGTCAGGACAGGGCTTATCTTGCATAACGGATAGGCATTCCTCTGGAAAACACTGGAGAACAGAATTCTTGGCCCTGTAGCAGAAATGATATTGTGGCCCCAGGCATTTTTCTGTGTGAAAACATTTATTTACTGAAGCAATATTAGCATGAATGAGAGTGCTACAGATAAACTCTCCAGGCTGGGTTGGTTAGGATGCTGTACTAGGATATAGAGTATGGTCCTGTGATTGTCATTTCCTTGAGATCACCTTGCCCTCATACACCTGCACATCCAGCCCGTGCCCTGAGGCAGTGAACGTGCGTGTCTGAACACCTCTGAGCAGCGGAGGACATGTAAACTCTGTCACACGCATTTTGGGAGAAAGCCACCAATAGAAGCTCCTGCCAGTGCTACCTCCAGCCAAGGTTAGCCCTTTAATTTCAGTCTCTTTCATAACGATGAATATATGAATTTGTAGGAATCAAATAGGTTTTTTTTTTTTCCCTCTCAATATAGCAGATAACAAGGCTTTTTACTTTATTGCAAATGTTTTCTTTTTACAACTTCTTGTTTGGGCAGAAAAATAAAGCATTTATTATTTGTATGGATGTGTTATTTGCATAGTGTGTTCACTGTTGACTTTGTTTCCTGACACTGGATTACTTAGTTTCATAACATCAGCAATTTACTGATACATTTTTTGGGAGTTTAATAAATAGATCTGTGCCAAGTGGTGTACAAAGTAGAAGAGATATTCCATTCTTTACTCCAGTAACAGTCATAATATAGTTACATCCATGTTTTAAAATGAATTCTTTATGTAATATATGTATATATTCTCTACAAAATAGTTGTTACTGTTTCTTCTTCATATTTTCTCACTTTTTTTATATAATTCAGTACAATTATTTCCTAACATGCTGTGTGCAGTAACAATTACTTTTATGAAATGCCAATATTTACACCTGTAATTTCATGGCTTATAAAAAGTAAAGTATAGCTGTTTGTGTTTGAAGAGGACTAAAGCTTTGCACAGTGAGTCTGGAATAATTTCTTAGGCACTGCATTTTAAAATCTGCACTTAGCATCTTTGGGAGATGACAGTGATATATTCTCTATATTGGAAGACTGATTTTCCTCTGTTGTAAATGTGTCCCCAAACTGATGTAGTAAAGCACCCTATTCCATCATGCAAGGACATTGTTTTTGAGCCATGCCAGGAGCAAGAAAGGAAGTTTTGATGCATAAAATTTTGAAGTGAATTATGAGCTGCATGATTACAAAAGTTAAGGGAGTTAAATTATTAAAGTTACTCAAAGATCAGCCAGTTACAGAAGCAGTCACTTAATTCATTTGTGAACCTGTCTTGCTAAAGTCAATCTCATACATAATGAACATTTCTGAGGGAATAACCATAAAGCAAAATGAATATTGCTAGGTATCTAAACATAACAGGAACATTGTGAAGTAGCATTACCTTGTGTGGGGATTTTAATGTTTGGAATTTTTTTTTCTGTATTTGTTTCTCACTTGAAACTAGTTTTTCTCAGAGTTTAAAACAAACAAACAAAACAACAGCAACAAGCAACAAAATGCCAAAACTCTGTCCCTACTGCTTTTAGAGTATACTTTGTGTGATGTTTAACTCTGAGTAATCGGGTCTGTACGTATGTGTATAACGTTAAAAGGAAGTAGTGCATACTGATAGAAAATATAGGTAACCTATCCTGTCTGCTCATTTAATTTTTCATAACCATATGTAATTTCAAATAAAACAGTACAGTATTAAGTGAATTCAGTTGATGAGAAACAAAAAATGTATTCTGCATTACATGAATTCGGGATAAATGAGTAAACAGAAGAAATGATACGTACCCTGCTAAATTCTGAGCATGCCAACAGCATAAAATATAGATTCTGCTGTGCTGTATCATTCTATAGCTTTTTTTTTTATTATTTTTTATTTAAGCTTCTGGTAAAGTCCAACATAGAAATACCAATAATTAAAATGAGTTTGTGGGTCTTGGAGAATTAGCTATGGGTTATTGAGGTTGCCTGTGGAGGAGGAAGCGTGGAGGAGGAGAAATCCATGAGGAGACAATTAGGAGAAGGTGTTTTAGTTGAGCTGAAATCCACCATATTGGTGAGAAGCAATTCTGAATCCCAACCAGCTCAGCGCAACGTTGTTCTGAACAGCAGAGATCAGTCAGACAAAACTGTGATTACTCATTTTTAAGATGTTCAAACATCCTATAATACAACAATTTCCACATTAAAATAGTTTTATACTAATTTTTATGTGAAGTTTTATATAAAGTGGTTCATGACCGCTCTGCCTTCTAGAATGACATGAAACATCCTGGTTCTGTTCCATGACCTTTCAGTGATGAATGAGGTATTTTGTCAATATCTTAGGTTCACAAAGCTCACAGTTGCCAAAACACTACGATAAAATGGATGTGAGAGACATTACGTACTTCTCAGGGATAACAGTCATATTCTTGTTCTTTTTCTATTTTTCATTTTCCCTAATGGAAATCTTTGTCATGCTAATTTCATACCAAGTAAAACTATATTTGTAGGGAACCTGTTAGACTTAACTGCAGTTGTTCTCTTTAGGTATTGATGAGCACTGCGTAGCCCTGGATGTGTGTACTGTAGCATGTGAGACTAGAAATGGCAGAAAAGAAATAGTAAAGCTTAGCATGAAACACAATTACTGTGGACAAAAAGCTGAAGAAAGATTAAGGTGCATTGCAGGCCTATAAACAGAAGACTTCTATATTCAATGTAGAGCCACAAAGCATTTAAAAAAATCTTTGTACACCAAATTTAGAATGTTAATGAAAGGAGAATATATTCATTTTTTTCCCCTTTAAATCAAAGTTACCTCTGATTTTAAGTCAGTGAAGTATGTGAGTGTATATGTATTTCTCAAGCATGTTTAAGTTAATGAAAGCCACTTGGAGGTGCTTAGAGTTGTGTACATGCTTTATTGCCTTTCTGAGACAGGCTCAAATGTTTTCAAAATGATCATGCAATTACACTTGGTTAGATATGCATATAGATTAGAAAGCCTTTTGGTTTTCCCAGATATTCTTGTGAATACAATGCTTACTAAACCCATAAAAGTTGATAAATATAAAACAAAAAAATAACTACCTGAATTTGCTTTTTTTAGTTAGTGTAGTCTTATAGCTCTTAGTTGTTCTTTCACAGCCTGATTTATTACTATGGTAACGAGTATCTGCAAGAACTAATGCACATGGTAGGAATGGAAGAATTTTGAAAAGAAACTGCTTAGCTTAAATATAGCAGATCAACTGGGATGGATTAGTTTGAGGAAGCCTTAGCACTTCCGTTGCATATCTGTTCTCTGTGTATAGAGTGGTTGTAATGTATTTTGCATATGTCTTAAGACAGAGTAAGAACGGTACTGTATCCAGACCCTTCCCCCACACTTTCCAAAGAATGGAATTCCTTGGTCATATTTTCCCCCAAATTCTCCATCTTTGTCATTTTTCTTTCTTCAAAAGAATAGCTACGTCAGATTTCTACTCTTCTGCACCTTTATGCAATACTTTTTGTCTGATGCTTGATGTAGTTGATAAAATACGTAGAATTTATGGTATCGGATTTTGAAAAAGCATTCTATAATAGGTAAAGGAAAGTTCTCACAACCTTTATTTGGTATGCTTCAGAGTGAAGATTAAGGCAAATAGAAACTTTCAGCTTGGTAACACTCTTCCTTCTTTGATAAGATCAGTTAGGGATTTCAGACACCTGCCACTGCAGGGTATGACAGTTTGGAGTCACAGGCAAGTGACAAGCTGTTCCTCCGCTGGCTTTCCCACCTCAGAAGGGCTCTTCTTTATATCCAGGAACCAACTCATCTGGAGCCCTGGCGTGTGCCTGTCCTCCTATCACTTGAGTGTGGTGGAAAAAACACCCAGACTCCCAAGGCCTGTGAGCCTGCCTGAAGTGGCACGTATCTAAAGTGCACATGCACATCGTTTTTTGTTGCTTTATTTACATGTGTGCTTTATAGCTTCTCAAAATCACTTGAGAGCACTCTCAAATTTAAAACAGATGGGATCCACCAAAGCAAAGTGTTAGTAGGTTCTGAGTACCAAGTTGAAAATATATTAGGAAATAGAAGCATAAAGCAAGTTCAGTTTAGCAAGAAATGACTCTTTAGTTACCTTCCCTGTTTTTTGGTGCATGTGGGAAACTGATGATTGTAGTCTTACATTTGCTCAGTTGTTCTGCTTGATATATCTGATGGATAATAAATTATTAATATAGACAGAAGACTTGGTATTTATAGCATTTTTGCAAGTCACCCTCTTTTGACTCGAGCATCTATTTCAAATGTTCATCTTGTCTTACAGGATGCTGTCTTGAATGGATGGGCATACCCCAAGGATTTGAAACCTGTCACCTTTGTGTGGTCTTTTTTTCTTCTGCCAAATGGCAAGGCCTTCAGCAGGTATTAAAAAACAAAAACAAAGAAGTAACACGCTGTGGTTCAGTTGAAATTGGTGGAATTGCAGGCCTCATTAGTTGTAGCATTGGCCCCAAACACAGGCATAGTGTGTGCTTGCTTGTCTGTCTGCTTCAAAGATGCTGCAGCCTGAAGCTGTTACTGTAAAAGATTTCTGTGGATGTAAAGTTTTTTTCTGTTTCTATAGTGTTTTTTTTTTTTTATCAATGTGAATGCTAACTTCTTTTATCATGTTCTGAATTCTCAGAGCAACATCTTTTTGATGGCCCCAAATAGTTTGTCATGAGACTAAAATTTTACTTGCAAGATAATCTGCCAGCGTATCAAGAAGACGGGAAAAGCCCCAGGGACCTTGCAAAATTAGATGGCTACTCTGCAACTCACTTGGTGCCAAATGTTGTTCTTTATGGCACTGCTTTATTTGTGGATTTAATATTTTTCTAATCATGAGAATCTTCCTTTCCTTTTTGCTTCCCCTAAGCATTTTTTTCCACTTTTGTGCCACCAGGTTCTGTGTGAAAAACTGGCATTGGCAGGGTTTTGTGATCCAGGACTTTAATTAGAGTCATGAACATCAGCTGCCATGTGCCATGGAGCTTTCTGAGCCTTTGTCACAGATCGTGCTGAGAAGGAAGATACTTGGCAAATTTGTCTCTGGCACAAAACCTCCTGTCCCCGTTTGTAAATGGCAACTATCTGTAATGCATATTTTTTCAATCTCTCTCTTTTTATGTACGCAAAACAAGTAAACAAGAATGAAGTGCAGGAAGTAAACACCAGCATTCATGAAAAACACAACTGGTAACCTTGGAGACAGAAAACCAAGGGTGCAGAGCAGTTAATTTATTTTTGAGCTGAAGTGCTGTAACAGTCTATTCATGCTTTCTGTATAATGCAGATTATGAATTTCAAGAACAGTAGAAACAGTAAGACTACATCTTGCCTGTATATTTTCAAATACATCTCCTGGAGAGGAGAAACTACATGGAACTGTGAAAGATCCACTAGGTTTCCGTGCTCATTGCATCCATCAGGCAGTGATTCAGGCTGTTGGTTTTTCTTTCCCTTTATATGTGGATTTAAATTGAGGAGGCACTGGTACCCCATAGTCAAAGGCATGTTTTAAATTTTGCATACAGAAGAGGCTGTGTTGCTGTAGGGAGAAGAAATACGTGCAATACGGCTGTTTTCTATAAACATGATACTAATGCCAGTCATTTTTGCACAGCACTGCAGATCTGTATTCCTGATAGTATTCAGAAGAGAATAATTACGCTTTTTTATGCTTATTTCATCATTAAATGATAATTGCTTTTAGGTGCTTCTTAAAGTACCTGGGATATTTAGAGTATTATTAGAAGTACTATTTCTGGTATTTCCATGATAAGGAAGAAGGTTTGGACTCTAATTCTCTACTAAATGTAGCCAGTTATGTGTTACTAATGCAAGTAGTACGATAGCTGATCTGTAATAAGATGAATTAAAATTCCTGAAATCTGCAACAGAACAAATACTGTGCACCTGTGCAATTTAAACGAAAATACGTCTCGTGTTAGTTATTATATGGAAGAGTGTCTGTGCTACTTCAGTCCCAGATTACTTTTTTTAAACTACATTCAGTATGTTTACATTTGCTCCCACGCTTCCAGTTTTTGCTGTGGAACAGATCTTAGTATGTACAATGCATGACCACTGCCAGGGCAAAGATAGAGATTTGATAGCTGGATTGGCAGATGATAAATTGTTTCTCAACTCTGCTTGCACATCTACTGTCATGACTACTGGGGATATCTAGGAAGTGTGAAGAACTGTGCCAAAACTGGCAATCATTCTTCAGTCTCACTGGGCAAACTGTCACTGAAGCTAATGGAAGTTTCACCAGATTATCAAGCCTTAGATAAGTTCATAACTGTTAACATCACTCAGCAAGGCTGAAAATGTCTCATGTATCAAGTATCTATACCTGTAAGCTCATCTGGCTACACCTGAATAACTCTATGAGTTACTGTAAATTTATTTGACCTGAGATAAGAATCTGACCTGAAGTTCCTATAAATCTTCCCCCTATTCTGAGCAAAGTACATATTTCTTCATTTCATAATGCTGTACGATGCTGTTTTGTTAGAAAGTTATTGAGCGATAAAGCTGGACCTTGAGGTATTTTCACTCTGAAGATGAGCTCTCTTCTCATGGTAATTTTAATAGTAAGACTAAATTCTAGTGTTGCCACAGCTAGTTGCATAATTTTCATAGAATCATAGAATCATAGAATATCCTGAGTTGGAAGGGACCCTTAAGGATCATCAAGTCCAACTCTTGATACCGCACAGGTCTACCCAAAAGTTCAGACCATGTGACTAAGTGCACAGTCCAATCTCTTCTTAAATTCAGACAGGCTTGGTGCAGTGACCACTTCCCTGGGGAGCCTGTTCCAGTGTGCAACCACCCTCTCTGTGAAGAACCCCCTCCTGATGTCAGGAGGAAGAACCCCCTCCTGATGTCCTGATTTTCTAACTTGGTTTTGAGATTATAGAAAGCATGGTGTCTTATAGAGGGAAGAGGGTCTTCCTCCATTTTTTCTCATTATGACGTTTCAATTAATCATTTCTTCTTTCAGGAAATCTAGCTTCCTTGCTCACTTGAATTGGATATGCTCTCTGTTCTCCTATGGCTATATATATGTAAGGTTTCATGTCACACTCAATATGTATGAAAACTGTTCTACTAATTCTCATTCTTGTGCCATTAGGGATTGTAGCATTTCTGCTGTTTCTCCATCCTTGTAGACATATTCTTTTTCAGATGTTCAGGCCATAATCTGATTTGCAAACACTTCAGTGATTTGCTATCCATGTATTTTTCTGAGGATTACAGGGAAGAGTGGAGTTCGTTTTTGAAGGAACTACTACGCAGAGAAACACAACCTGGCAGTTAAATTAAAGGACAAATAGACTGGCAAGTGAACTACCCAAAAGCCTAATGGAGGCAATGTTTTCCTCTATGAAACCTAACAGAAGAATGAATCTGAACTTACTATAAGGAACTAGGGTTGTTTACAGTAGAAATATACACTTATAAAACAAACAATCTTATTTTTTCTGTGTTTTCTTGTTAGTGCTTTTAGGTAGAGAATCCAGAAATATGCTCAATTTGATGGAGAAAATGACCCACATGCTGGCTGGACATGCCATCTTGTCTTCAGCATCTGTCTGCACATATTTCTGATTGTTTGAGGACAATGCACTTACCTCCAAAGGCTTTTCTATGTCATTCCTCAAAACTGCATCTCCTTCTGTCAGCATGGCACTTGAGAACAAGTCATAAAATGAAATTTTTCATCTCTGCACATTCTTTTTTTTTTAAATAAAATCACAGGATGGTTTGGCTTGCGGGGAACTTAAGGCTCATTCAATTCCAACCCCCTGCTATGGGCAGGGAGACCTCCCACCAGCTCAGGCTGCCCAAAGCCCCATCCAGGCTGGCCTTGAACACCTCCAGGGATGGGGCAGCCACAGCTTTTCTGGGCAGCTTGTGCCAGTGCCTCACCATCCTCAAAGTGAAGAATTTCTTCCTAATATCTCATCTAAACCTACCATCTTTTAGATTAAAACTGTTACTCTTTGTCCTATCACTACACTCCTTGATAAAAAGACCCTCCCCACTTCTCCTGTATGCCCCTCCTCATCTTTCCTGTGTTCAGGTTGTACTCAGCATTCAGATGTTCTGAGGTTATTCCAACTTAGATGTTTTTTTTTATTTTTTTTGTTGTTGTTGTTTTTGAATTTGATCTGCATTTACAGCATGACTCAGTGCCAGGTATATGGTAAAAATATAGGCACTGGGATAATTTTTTTCCCCAGGAGTCAGCTCTGGAATGAAGGTCATTATGCTATCTTGTGTCATTGATTCACAGAGATAGTTGGTTCATCCCTAAATGAGCACTGCATTGCAATTCTTCCAGAAATTAAAGCGTAAATCATCACAAAAGAGATGGTGCAACGATGAGGATAAATAGTTCCTGATGATGTAATCTCTATGGGAACTTTCCACCAACATATAATCTCCGGGAAAAGACTGGGGGAAACGTAGAGAGATTTAGACAAACAACTGTGGCCAGAATCAGAAGCTGATTCCATCAGATATGATGGAATCTGGGATAGGAAAGGAGAATGGAATTCAGTTCAGATGTGTTCAGTCACAATTATTGAAAGGCTGAGATAAAATGGGCATAGTGGCTTGTTGGCAAGGCATGGATAGTGCAATGAATAGCGAATAGTCTAGTGTGCTAGGGATGTATGTGAGTTGTCCCAGGGAAGAACAGGAAAATATGGGATGGAATTTATATTTCAGTATATTTTTAGTGTTTTGGTATGCTTTCATGGTTGTGAAATTGTTTTAGGGGGGAGATTAGCCACAAATAATAATAATAATAATAATAATAATAATAATAATAATAAAAGCAACCCATTTTCAGTTGATTGTGTTAACATAACTAGCCACTATTTTTCAGTTTTTGGATACTCAAGTGGTAGTAAAAAGTTTTAAGTGGAAACCTGTATATGTAATTGAAAATGGGTGATAGGAGATTTTCATGCATATTTAAAATGAAAAACAACCTTCCCCCCCCCCACTACAGACAGTAATTGTTACCATGGACATGGAATATGATCAGCTATTACGCTTTTGTACTGAAAAGCAGAACATTGCAGAGTGACACTTACAGTGCTCCTGAGCAGAAATGTTTCTTCCTGAAGCCTCCCATTTTGTTCAGGGAAGTAACAGCAATGTTCTAGCTAATTTACAAGTGCAATTATCAAAAATTATACAGCATTTAACTGCATATTTCAGGGATTTAAGACTTTTAAATCATAGAATATTGTATTCAAACACTCATATACCTTCCAAGTAATGACTATTAGAGAACCATATTGATAAACACGGAGAATAAACTATGAAATCTCTTCTCAGTAGTACAAAAGTATTTGTAGCACCAAGATTTCTTTCTACTGTATGTAAATTGCCCCGTCTTCATTTTAGTAGTGGGTTTATAAGAAAGAACAACAAAAGAAGAGTTGCAGTAGGTGTAAAGGTAAGTGTTAAAAGAACCAGGTATTGTAGTGTGAGAAGGATTTATTAATAAGTAAATACTGATCACATTAAAAAAAAATCAGCGATATAACAAAAAACATTCTATATGAATTTTAAAATGTACAAGTTTTATAGTATTGTGAATTGCTTTCAGAGATAATATAATCATTTAAGATACACAGACGTAAACACTAATCATCAAATCACTAATGAGAGAGAAAATAGTGAAATGAAATTTCATAACAAAAACAAAAGAAAAAAATAACATGATGAAGGATATAAGACTCTGAACCCCCGATGGAGTTGAAAAAAGGCTGCACCAGCTGAATTTGCAGCATTCTATTAAGCCATAGTAAACAAACAAAAAGTCACAACAAAAAATAGGAGTAGAATATCAGAAGGGGACCATGAGATGGTGCAGAGGTGACCAGGTGTAAGACAGTATTGCACACAGGTGAACGTTAAGTGGAATATATTGAAAGGGAATTCTTGTTTGATAATAGCAAACAGAGAATCAGAAACAAACTTTAGTGGAGGTTCAGTAAAAAAACAAAAACCCACAGGAAGTCTAAGGTATTAATGTGCTACTAAATAGCTTATAAACTTCGGAGAAATACTCTCTCAAACATTCTCCTGGTGTAAAATTGTGCTGAGCTATGCGCATAAGCTCAGATAAAATTATCACAGACAAGTGCAAAACCTGCAAATCTGTCCAGCTTATCAAATACAATTCAGGCTTCTGTGGCTCCATATTAAAAAACAAACTGGACAGTGCTTGGCAGGGGGAGGGGAACAGGGAAGGAAATTATTAAAAAATAAATTAAAAAATCTTCAGATACCTGTATGCAAAACAGTTCTCTCTTTTTTTTGGAGAAAAGGCTCATTAATGAAAAGGCTATTAGATTGACCTGAGTATTTCTAGTATTCCAGACAAACCGCACAGAGCTCACAAAGGAGCATGCATTAGTTCTTGGTGCATAATTAGGAAGAGAGATTTACTTAAATAACCAAATGTCGTATTTTGGAATAGCTGATACAATAGAAAAAGAACAAATGTCTTTCCAATGGCACTCATCTTGCAGTTATTTGGCACTCCAACTGGCAATAACATTAGATTTGTTTTAAAATGCCTTTAGATAGAAATTACTCTAATAGCCTACTTATTTTGTCAGTTTTTGATTATGGATCTACCCCTTAAGTGCATTTGCAAAGAGGTATCAATGTATAATTGTATTTGTAACGATAACATTCTGAGCTCTTATTGCAAGGGGTTTGAAAACGCTTTATTTGCACAAGCAGATTCTGAATTGCTTGTTGCAGAGCTCTGGGTCTCTTCTGTATGTATGTGTTTCCACAATGAGATGCAGAAGGGGCTGTGTAGGTAAAGGCAGTCTCCTGAAAACACGGGTTAGCTGTTAGGAGTATAAATGGTTTCCTTCAGCAACGTACAGATTCTAAGGAGTATAAACCTATCCTGGTCTGTAAAACAGTGCGTCGTCTGCTAATTACACTTCATCATGCTGTTTCCAGCCCTCTTCATCTGTAGATTACCTTTTGTAGAAGTAAAAAGATAATGGAAAGTCCGATGTGAAATTAAAATTTAGGGGAATCAAAGGCAAACTTGAGCCTCACATTCTTGACGCATAGAAGAAGTGGCTTTCTTCCATCATCACGATTATCCCATCTTTGAGCTGATAGCTTTTTTCATGAACATGTACCATCTCTAGCGTTGTAATAGAATGCTCATTCCTGAGCATGCTGTGAATGTTTCATGCAGGTTATGCCAGTCTCTGTGCTCTGTCAAAGATGGAAACACAGAATTTGCAAAATCGGGATGAGTGCTATATGACATATTTCAAAGAGCCATTTTAAATAGGCCAAAAAAGGATCAGATGTGCCTAAACCGTTCTTCTAATGTGGGAGTATCTACTTCCTGGGGAGTATAAACCCTGTATGTATTTTCTTCTTCCTCGTCCACTTGGATAAGCCTGTGCTTCAGGGCACGTGTTCTCAGAGCTGCTGGGTGCATCCTGGCTGCTTGCATGGGACTCTTTGGAAGCAGACAGAACCATGCATCTAGGTTCCCCTGTTTTCAGAGATGATTTGAGGAGATCTTAAGAGAGAAAGTGATCTGGCTTTAGAATAGAAAATAGATGGGGACCACCTGCTCTCCTCAGCTTAAAAAAGAAGCAAAAAAAATGTTAATGACAACAAACAAGTAGTTCTTTCCATTGCCTCCTTGTGCTGAAACATAGTTTGTTGTTGGTTAGCAGTAGTGGATAGTCTTCTTACAAAGATAACGGTAAAAATAGAAGTAGAGTAAAAATAGGAGAGAGCTATAAAAATAGAAGGGAGCGCTATGGATGGTGGAATTCTACATTTTTGTCCACTGTAAAGCTTTCTTTGATTTTTTTTAATATCTATAGAAAAAGGAAATAGTATTTTTAAGGACTTCAGAGTTCTCAGGTGTTTGTTCAAAAAAATCCAAACCAAACCAAAACAAATGCAGGTTCATGAGTGGCTATTGTTTAAACAAAACTAAATAATATTTACTTTTACAGTGCTGATATGAACGGCTAGTATCTCTATTCCTATTTGTGATTAGCATTTGTTTCTAGATAAAATTACAGTAGTAATGGATTACTTAAAAAGCTTTTTTTTTTTCAAGTATTGAAGATACTTAGAGTGTAACACCAATACCAGCATTCCCTACAAAAGAAATTTGGGGTTGTCTTATTTCGTCAGATAAACTACACCCGAAAAGAAGAGTGTATTACATTTCTAGATGCTTCTACAAATTGCCTTGAAACTTTCTTTACTGGTTTAGTAATATACAACTTTGTAATACCTTTTTCATAAACTGTTTTTTCTCTCTTGGATTCTTTTGATATGTATGCTATGCAGTATGTCTCTGCTTTCTTTTATAGGAATGACAGATCTCTTCATGGTGGTTTTAACAGTAAATTCCGCCATCAGGCTTTTTGATACTGCTTGTGTGTGCTTGTTAGTGCATGCTTTGTCTCATGTTGGGCAAAAGGCATAATTATGTTAATGTTTATTGTATAATTGCAAGCTATTTAAATATATTTTAATGATGTAGAAGGTTATCTAACATATAAAGTAGGAGGTTTTGAGTTTGTGTGCTGTAACGATAAAATTGAGAGGAACGTTGCAAGGATAGAAGTAGAAAATGACAGTGCTCCATATCAAGGGAAAGCATAGCAGAAAAGAATAGAGACTGAAATTAGTGTTCTCTGTTCCCTAGCCCATTGCAGCAGAGATCTTTATTAATGCAACATCAGAAATAAGAACTGCTAGTCTTCGTAACAATGTCTTACTCTATTTCATTCTTTTCCCTAGTGAAACTTTAGTTTATGCTTTCACTGACCTGTTTAAACAATGTATGTCTATCTTGGAAGCTGATTCGTAAGAAAAATGTAACTGCTGGACAAACTGCAACGTTACTGTGTTCTGTTCAGTTTTCACTAAATGAGGAGATCCCTAAATAGCCTCTCTTCTGTACCCTCTTTGATCTTAGTATTACGATGCGCCCGAAATCCAGACAGCTTTTTCCTCTGTTGAGGATCAAATGAAAATAAAAACACATTGTAGAATCTAGTCTTCTAGGCAGCGCTCACGTATTTGATATCAGAAAATGGATGATGGTACTGATACTGTCATTATATTACTGTGTAGGTGAGTGATGAGGTTGCTGTTGCAGATGCTGTACAGATCTGGAACAAGAAAGAGGTTTCAAACCCAAAGACTCTAAAAACTCTATACAAAATACAAGACAGTAGTTTGATACAGAGGTGCAGCATGTCTAATAATCTAAGCATAATGCAAACCAAATTGTAGCCAGGTAATCACTATAGTTTATGAATATGTATTCCACAGAGGCATTAGTGCTCTGCTGTATTGAGTAGATACTGCATAGAGAGCACTTTTGTCTGGTCCCATCATTAGTTCCTTAGCAACAGAGCAAGAACTGCAAGACATGGAGGACTCTTAAAAAGCTGATACAAATTCAGATCAACTAAGAAACATTGCTTTCCTTCTTCGCAAGTGCTATGCTGGATGCAGCACATTTGTTGTGTAAGAGTTGAGTTGCGGCTTGTAGGGACCTTAGGAGAAATTCCCACTGGACCTACCCATGCGCTTTTGCTGACGTTGAGAAATGACAAAGCTTCTGCAGGAGCCTTGAATGCAGAAATATTTGACCATCGCCATCAGCATCCCAGCACCCTTCATTTCTTCAGTGGAGTCATAAAGCATAAAGGAAGAACATTTATAGGACTTCTCAAATTGTTGAACATACTGCCAGTGAGTAGCTTGTCTCTAAACTGATAGGAAATCTTCAGTACAAACAGATGGCTGATACTTAATCAGCTCTACACTGAACAACAATTTTTTCTCTTTTCTTTTTACAGCATTCTCATTTTAATCATATTAGTGATGGAGACATTCATAGCAGTCTGACTGCATGGGCACTGAGTGGCCATTTTCTGCCAGAAGTACCTGGCAGGTTACTTTGGATACAGAGATTAACTCATCTCCTCCTTTGCTGGACTGCACAAGACAGAAAAAGTATTTCTGACAATGTTGGGATTCAGCTTGTGAGGCCAATTCTGAGGAATGCAAGATGCATCTTGAACTATTTGCACATAGCTATTGTCATCTTTATTCCTGAGGACTGTGGCCAGGATGGCTTCTGTAATAGTTTGCCTTCCTGGTTACCTTGCAAGAGCATATATATATATATAGCATATATATATATATATGTATATATATATATATATATATATACACTCACATATATGTATGTATGTATATATGTTCAATGAAATACTTGGCACGAATGTGCAGGTTTAACCCCTGGTACACATTCATGAGAAAGTCTTAAATACAGCAGTTTGTTGTCAATGCAGCTTTAACGTACTGCTAGTATTTCTCTTCTTTTCCATCACAAAAGTGCACTAAAACGTTTGATCTTCCCTTCTTCCAGGAATACCAGGTTGATTATCTTCATTACCAGCATGATAGCAGGCTCTTTGGAGATAAAAAGGGATGCAGTGTTAGTAAGGGAGTGCAATGCCATAATGTTTGCAGAAATGAAATGAAACTTAAATACTATTTAATGCATATGCGTATTTCTCTCCTGACAGGGACAGGACAGTGCATTCAACTTTGAGGAAAGGACCTGTTTATCCTCTGCCTTCTGATAACTGGCTGGAACTAAAGCAGCAGGTACGAAATAATAGGTAATTGTGTATAATTAGCTATTGGTTTACTATTTTTTAATTATTTTATTTTAATTTCTGGGCATTAATCAGAGTCAGCATGTAACCATCTCTACTCATTGTTCAGAATTATTTTATAAAAAACTTTTCCAAAAACTGACTGATATTCCATGTCATCTGATAGGCATCCTTCTCTTTCTGGTACTAGCAGTGTGGCATAATTAGATTCAAGTTTTAGAAGTTTGCCCTACTATGTCATATAGTATTCACTTTATTTTTTAGTGTAGCCAAAGTCTACGTAGGTGCGGTTTAAAACATATACCTGCTGGTTCACCTTAGAGCCTGCAGAATTCTCCTGGATAAAGGAGAGACATTTCTGATAAGCCATTCTTTTGATATTCAGCCTTAGTGTCCTAGCCATTAGACCCTACCAGCTGGTTCTATGAGCCACATTTTTTACAAAACAATTTTCAATAGTTCCATTCCAAGAAAAAAAATAAAACCCTTGAAATCATGTTTTACCAAGCTAGCCAAGGGAAGGAAGAAAATTCCAGCTGGATGTAGCCCTTCGTTTGTTGTAAATAAATTAGATGTTGGCTACATGAACATTTTGTTTCATTTATATTATTTACAGTCCAGGATGACAGTTAACCTTTTAAAAACTTTCAATTAAAACCCAGCTGCAGAAGCTTATGCTTACATCAGTCTTTGAAAACGTCCATTTTTTGGACATGATGTATTGTATACTTCCCTGTGGTCTTTAAATTACCCAGCCATCAAAAAGGAATTTAAATTCCTGTCAAAATAAGTGCACTCAGATGTGCCAACAGAAAGTTTTGCATAAGAATATAGTTCATGTATGCTGGTTGCAATCTAATAAAAAAATCAGTCACTTCATGTTCCTAGGTTTGTGATATTTATCATCATAACCAAGTAGTAGATAGAGGCTGGGGTGAGGATGTGAGCGGGTAGGAGGGAATATCATTATAACCTGTAGAAGACAAATCTCCTAAATCAAAACCGATTCTTGCAAAATCACAAGTAAAAGCTGTTGACAATTTCCTTTGTGTCTCTAAGTGGCACTGATCTAAAACACCCCCATGAATTAGGCTGCTCAAGAACAGTGCATAATAGAACAGACATTCTGCCAGCTCCTCACTAGTGCCCAGCAGGATCCCATCATTTTCTATAAAAGCAGCTGGGTGAGCTAATTGTGTGGCTAAGGAAGCATCAGCAAGTTGCAAGAAATCATTAGTCACCTCTTCAATATACCTGGTAAAATGTTAGCATGTTAGCACATTTAGCAAAGCTGCACCTGTCAGTACCGTGGTGTAGTCTACAGCCAGTTTTAGGGCTCTTTATGTAATCAAAAGATGTCTGCAGTGATGTGCGCACAAAAACGCAACTGTCTCTTCCAAGTACCAAGTCAATGCAGAAGAGCTGCAAGAGGGGCTGAAAAGCAGGCTGTGCTTCCATTATTGCCATGCTGTATCAGTGTACCTGCAGAGTAACACCTCAATCTGATCTGGCATGCTGTGTGTGATCCACTTCTTTCATAGCACCGTGATGCTCTAATCAAAGCCTAAACAGGCTTTAAGTTTGCCTGCCAATTGTAGGACTGCAAATGATATCAAGTCAAACGTAATGATACAGTGGGAAGGTTAGATAGGCACTTACTATGTTTAAGAAATTCTATGGTACAAAGCTAATTCTTCAAGCAAAAAACAAAACAAAAAACTATGTGAACTGCAGTGTAAATTCATGGTGGATGGTGGTTCACTTCTGCAATATGCTGCATGTATTTTTACCGGTTAGGAGCTCT
Source organism: Anser cygnoides (assembly GCF_040182565.1). Taxonomy (NCBI): domain Eukaryota; kingdom Metazoa; phylum Chordata; class Aves; order Anseriformes; family Anatidae; genus Anser; species Anser cygnoides. The sequence continues at coordinate 26,758,678 of NC_089879.1, read as the reverse complement.
AAAGTTGGTTCATTTGTAGTTTTGAGTTACTGCTTGGGTAAAGTAGAATGAAGAAGGTGCTGCAATGTCAAGTGGAAAATCTTTTGAATTAGTTTTGATTATTCTGTGCTAGATAAATCTGTATCGTTAATCTTTTCAGCCCCATAAACAATCAGATGAATCCCTAATCAGAATCCCTAAACAGAAATAACACTTTGGTCACGTTTGCCCATGCTGGTTCCACTTGGATGTCCCTGGAAATCTGAATCTGCCTGGAGGCTAAGACAGTGATTTCTGGCAGATTCAATACAGAATGAAGGAATCTACTGTGGTTAGCCACGCACAAGCAGGGGAGGGATATCTGCACTATTCTAATACTGATGTTCAAGCTGTGTCACTGAAGGACAGCCTCAGTGCATCTCACTGACATGTTTCCTGCTAAAGAAGTAGTTTTTGTTGTTGTTGGTGGTGGTGGTGGTTTTTGTTTGTTTTAATCTACAAGCAATACTTCTTTCTCTGTTGTGAGTTACAAAGATTTCACTGAAGATGGACATCAGAGTTTTAATTTTGTCCTGCAGTAATTTGAAGGAAAAGAGAACGTTGAAATGAGTCATGAGAAGGGAGCAGACTGGATAACGTTGGTTCTGCTTCCCCCCTCCAGCCCTGCATGAAGTGTGGTAGGAAAGGACACTTCAACAAAGGTGAAGCAGAAGCTCTCAGCAATGGTCAGAAAAAGCATTTTGCTGTTCTTAGAGATTGGTGCTCTCACAGACTCTTGTATCACTGGTAATGTTGTCTTATGTATGCATTCATGTTGTCAGACAGCCACCTAGGAACAGTTGTCTGTTTTCAGGGCAGTTTTCAAGGTTTGTTACCAGTTCCTGTGGGATCTGTCTGGTGCATTAGTCAGGCTGTGAGCAAGAGCATAGCATTATCGAAAACCAGCATATCAGTTGTTGTCTGCCTCAGTCCTCTGATGGAGCATCAAGTCCATAGGAGCATTTGGTATGAGTAGAGTAGTTAGGGGAACATGCTGCCAAAATTTAGGAAGTCCAGGAGGTGAATGTGTACTTGTTTGACTGCCTGATGAAAACAATATTATTTTTTTTGTGACCATTGACCAGCCTATGCATGCGTCCTATTCTGTGAGACCTCTTACTGCTCCCCATGCTGTGTGGTCTAACTTCCAACGTGCCTCTGCATAATCTCCAGCTGTGGCAGCTACTGCTTTTCACAAGTCAGTAATAGCGATCAGTAACTCCAGTGGCTGACAATCCTCTCTAGAAGTCTGGTATCATTTATACTGTTTTATATCACTTTGATAACTGCCAATTTTGGCAAAACAAGCCTTGTAATTTGTAGTCAGGAATTGGGATTTTCAAAGCTAATAGGTTCTCCAGTGTTAAGATGTTCTTATGTGGGAGCAGACTGCTTTTTTCTTATTAAATACAAATACTAGATGTGTAATAAGCATTTAACTCTCACAAATTGTACTGATTGCCTTAGCAACAAGGTTATCGGCATTTCTAGTTTATTATATCAAATCAACGTAACAGGAACTGCTGAGGCTTTTCATTTATAGTGCAGGTATTATGAGAAAGAGGTTTTAAATACTATTAAGCATTTTCTTCCAGAATTTGTAGAATCCAAACTTAATCATTGGAATAATATTCTTAACAGTCAAATTGCACTCTAATTACCCAGTAGTTGTTCTGTACTCATGCAGCTATGGTGTCACAGCCAAACAAATCATTGAAAGAAATGCACTGAATGTTTTTTACACACACTGTAAGTTGACAAGCAGAAAAATCTGACAATGTAAAAAGCTTGCTGCTTGTCGATGACATGCTGTGGGGAATTGTTTACAGAGAGTAGTTAGTTGGTAGAGTGCAGAGGGCCTGAATCCTATCTGTAATACACATCCTCCATATAAAGGAATATACACTCTTATTTTGGGACCTTTTGTAGAAGTGATTTGGAGAGCACATTTGCTCCCTGTCTTCCTGAAATACCCATTTCTGTGCAACCAGCATGGCTCTGAACATAGCCTGTCAATTGCATTTGCTGCCTCTGCTTGCTGCTTAACAAACTACGTCTAGAGCATGATGTCAGTTGGCAATTACTCTATTACCCTTCTCCCAGGGCCTTCATTAGAAAGTACAGGCCCTAGCTGTAGTAGCATCTGTGTGAGTCTCAAGTATACAAAAACAGAATTAACATTTTCTCTTCCTTTACAGAGAAAGGAGGTTATATATAGAAAAATCAGCTTGATTAGCTCACTGGTTTTCATGCACTTGTTTATTTGCATGGTAGGAAGATTTTTTCTGCGAATGGGAGGAATGTTTTAACATCCCAGCGATTTTACTGAACTGAAAAGATTTCCCTTCTGTATAATTAGCCTTATTTATATGATTAGAGTTTATCTACTAATTGCTTAGTTCTTTTTAGTTTGCCTTCCTTATGCTTAGAATATTCATAATACATCTCATGTCGGAAAGTCGGAGATTAAACAAGATGATTGTTTTTGATATATTTCATGCCTACACAAGAACGCATTTGCCACAGAAGCACTGAATTGTTGAATGTTATCTAAACACTGCTTTAATGTCAGCATATTTTTCCTGGGTGATATGATGATGAATTCAGGAAAAAAAAAAAAAAGTGACCAAATTTCATCAGATAAATAGCCTAGTTGTGCCAAGAAATCCTACAGTGACCTCAAGATATACCAGCTGCCAAACATACCACTTAGCATTCAGCCACTCTTCTTCAGGTGTCCAAGTAGTATGCAAGGAACGCTACAGAAATTGTTTTCTCTAGCACTTAGACACATCTTTTCTAAACCTAATTCAACATCTGCAAATGACACTGTCTTTTAAAACCGTAACATGTATTCATGGACAGCATGGATCTAGCGCATGTCTCTAGCATGATAAAGGCTGTTGTATATCCCTTATCTCAGCTGCATCAGGGGAGGCTCAGGCTGGACATTAGGGCACATTTCTTTACTGGGAGGGAGGTCAAACACTGGCACAAGCTTCCTAGTGAGGTGGTTGGTGCCCCCTGCTTCTCACTGCTCAAGAGGCTCTTGGACAATGCCCTCATTAATGCTTTAACTTTCAGTTAGCCCTGAAGTCGCTGGACAGTTGGACTCAGTGATCTTCGAAGGTCCCTTCCGACTTTACGATTCTACTCTATTCTACAGTTTAATCTTTCAGTTATCCAGTAAAAATAAACATGATGCTGGTGAGTGAGGGCAATCAGAACTGGTTACCAAAGAGACTTGAATGTCATGTAGATAATTTACTAGGATAAAATGGGGCATACTTAATGATGAACTGTGTCTACTTTAAATAGATTTTAAAGAGTGTATAGATGATCTGAGAACAGCCATGGAACTAGGAATATTCAGAATAGTAGAGAAGGGTAATTTACTGAATCCACAAGCAGCCCCATCAAACAAACATTCACAAGGTTAGCAGAGTGAAAACTACCCAGCAGGTGGTTGTGTTGCTTTCTTTCTCTCAGAGAAAAGAGTTTTCTAAGGCTTCACCATGTGCTAACTTCTGTCCCTCATAATGTTTTTTTATATACACCTGCATTGGAGAGGACTAAATAATTCTGGAAAAAGCAGAAAAACTGAAAAGCCTGCTGAAGCTGCAGTGCAACACTATCGTGGTGTCTGTGTGTCTGATCCTCTGCTTGTCTGCATGTGGACGCATACTCATTTTCCAAACACAGCCTGCCAGTGCAATAGAAGGGAATGCATAATCTACTTTCTATCAAGAAATGGCACTTTCCTTTCAAGTTCAGCTCAGCGCCATCCTTACCCTACAGAGCTGTTAGCTCAGATGGTAGTGTGTTATACAGTGTTAGGAGAGTGACTTCAGTGTAGCTCATAACATAACAAGAAATAAATCATTTCTCTATTCCTTCTGTATGTAAAATGGAAATCAGAGGTGGACGTTACGAATTTTGGATGAGGTTCTTTATCTGTAGAAACTGCTCATTGGTGTTATTTATGATGTTGTAATACAGTGGTGAATACAGGAGTGATGGTCAGGTATGCCAAAGGTTGAAAGAATTTTCCGAACCGGGGTGTGATGGAGGAAGCTAAGAAGCAGTAAGCAAAAGACAGTTGTTGATACAGCTGTAGAGTATGGCAATACAAATCCATTTTAGAATGCGTGTCATACTGTTTGTGTAGTAGTTCATTTCACATATGGAGATAAATTCTATTCCTTATTGCTTAAATAAAGCACACCTACTTTGTCCACAAGCTCCTCTTTTTGTTTATGATGCTCTAAGAGTTGATTTATTAATGTCGACTCATTTTCTACTTAGATGTGTGTTGTTTACATCACAGAACATGAACATGTTTATATTTTAAAATCAGCTAGTATCTCTGAATTTCCTATTTTTCTATCGTAACCTTCCATAGGATTTTAACTCATCTCTTCTTTAAATGCATCCTAGGTTTATAGAAAGGAGATCAATTATCTTGTGTACTTCCTTGAGCTTTGGAACAAGCTGCATGTACTAATGCTGTGCTAGTTATTGCTATTCTTTCAGCTGGAGGAATGAAATTTATACTGCGTTTGCAGAACGGCAAACCTCCACACTAGTTGAGTAAGTAAGTGGGTGCAACAAGGAAGTAAGTATGGGATGATATCATTCTCTGTTCTTCCTTAAAATCTCTTCATATATGTTGTAGTGATTACTACCAGCCATTATCAGTTTTTAAATGCCTAGATTTGGGTTTTCTCCTACTACTTCTAGTCTGATGTGACAGAAATATTTCCTCTTACTCGGTGTTTTCATTTTGGAAAAACCCAGGCTGCAGTGCTGTCCCAGTTGTCATTATTTCTTGCTAATACTTCAGAGAAATTCTTAAGCTTTAGGAAATTCATCCAATAGGTTATGGTTGGCAACAGAGAAATATTTGAGGAAAATTCTGGTATTTCAGGCAATCTCATCAAACCTGTCAGAACTGTTATTAAGTCATAACTTCCTCTGGAGTGTATCTCTATTTCTTTTAGTGCCTCTGAGATCAGCATTTCTGTTTTACTAGACTGAAACTTTTCTTTTACACAAGATAGCTCCCAAGTGACATTTCTAGCTGCAGTGATACATTTTTCTTTGTTAATGCCAGTAGTGTTGAACAGCATTGGATAGTTGTGTGAATTAAGCTTTACGAAGACTGTAGTGGTTAGGGAGGATCTTCAAATGACTGTCTGCAAAGCACAAAGTACTGTCTCCTCATAAGAGTATAATCTGAACAAATTTTTAAAAGAAAAAAAAAGCCTCAAGCTTAAAAGGAACGTGAAGAGCCTCATTGCTCTCAGTGAGTTATTTATTTGCATGTATCATGCGGAACTACAAAATAAGGCAATTTCATCTCCAAACTCTTTGAAAACACAGGTGACTTGCATAGGTGCTCCAGATTCGAACAAGATTTAGAGATGGATTGAAGGTCCCAGTATAGGGGCTCAGATTCAAGTTCTGTATTAATAGCTTAACTGTAATTATCCTCTCCAGTCAGACTGGATTGTCATATTAAAACCTTTGGATCAAATGAAATACAGTATTTTAATGAGAAGAGATTTTCCTTACGGCTGTTATCACTGGCAGTATAAGTAATGCTGTGGATAGCATATTGCAAGAAAAGACGTGTTTCTCTATGAAGAAACAGACTTGCAGGGGATTATAGCAGCCAGGCTTCTGAAGAGTTGATGCGTAGCTAGAGATGTATTATTTCAGGTATACACAACCTGAAATACAACACAAGAATGTGTTGAAGAAAAATGTATTGTGTGGCAGATGCAGACGGAGCAGAAGGAACTGTTACCATGGGTGTAGGGCCTAGCTGAATGGTAGTGCTGTCATCCTGTCCTGCTGTAACTACAGGAGCGTTCTGAATAGGTTTGTCCAATTGGAGAATTCACTGTTTGTAAAGGTTGGATTTAATTAAAACTGTGGCCAGCTGTGATTTATGCAGACCTTTACCAGATTGTTGAAATCCCACAGCAGAGCTAACTACATTCCAACCTCTTCTGTTTCCAAAGGGGAAGTCACAGAAATAGTCCTCATTTCTGTATTTGAAAACTGGAACAATTCTAAAATCAGTGGTGACCTGCACACAAATGATGCTGAGTTCAAGCTTTTAAAAAGGCAGTGACAGAAGGACAGTTTCTAAATATATGACACATACCAAATGTCTGTAGAGCTGGAATACACAATTCTTAATGCTACCACTTTCAATTTCAGATAGCCAGCTGTTCCATTCTGTTAAGGAAGTGAAAGTCCTGGTAGGGTCTTTGCTTCATCTCCTTTGCAGGACATCATCAGCTGTCCCTGCCGTTTCTCATTGCCATTTGCCAAAACTAGAGGATTCTTGGTTTCTTCCCAGCAGATGTATACTAAAGTGTTTGATCTCCCCCGTGCCCATCAATACTTTCTGTGAATGCTGTAAGTATATTGCTTAGGGTGCTAGTATAGCGTGTGAAAACAAAGCAACTTTCTTTTCCTATACTGTTGTGCTCAGGATGCATCGAATCTGCTGGTTTATGGCCAACATATTGCTAGCTTTCTAGTAGCGAGAAGTATTGATTTGCATTCTCAGTAAATATCTTGAAGGTATTTTGCTGTGTTTATTCATTAGTCAAATAACACAACTGGACACAAATTGACATTATAGTTATCACCTACTAACAGCTCTAGTGAAATTATCTAGAGCCTTTCTATAGCCTCTAAGATTTTTATAAAGATTTTTTTCCCCTAAAAACAATTACATGATAATCTAATTATTTTGTTGTAATTATTCCCATAATGTTTGCAACTGACAGAGGTGACATGGAACATACTGCTATATTAAACTGAGTGATCCTTCTTTTTTAGTTTGTGATTTTTTTCTTTTATTAATCCCATTGATAGGATCATTAAGCATCTTTTCAGCTACTGTCAAATTAAAATAATATTTTAATATGTATTTATAATACTGCACAACAATACAAACACAGATGATAGATGAATAGCAAGAAGGAACAAACACATGGCTTTATGCTATTTTAAACATGAGTGTATTACATCTAATTTGCTAATGTGAAACATATTTATGGCCCTGAATTGTTAGTGGAAAAAATACATACTGTAAACTTAGTTTTCTTGTTTTAGTTTGTGAATTAGATACTTCTTTTATATTAATCTAGAAGTTCTAGATTTCCTTTTTTTTTTTTTTTTTAAATTTCATAGTAGTTCCTGGTGGATATAGAACTGTTTAGGACTGGCAGAACTGAATGAGAATCTCTTTCAAAGAGATACAGTCTGATTTATTATTCATCAGTATTATCTGTCTTAGAAAATCAGTCTTAGAAAGCAAATTCCTGCATTACAAGTTCATAAGCACTTCGGGTTTTTGCTGCTGTGTTGGACAAGTGGGATACCTGCTTGAGCTGGTGTATTACTGCAGAAGAACACAGAAGCAGTTGCTGTATTTATGGGCGTATAACTAGGACACACCATCCTCCTTTTAGGGTCCTCTACATTTGACCCAATGTTATACAGAAATTTTCTCAGAAGAGCCTGCATGAGACTTTTCAGCAACATGGGTTAAATTGAATTTTGCCGTTTCAAGGTCGGAGGAGAATATAACCTCCTCATTCATTCCCAGTGTTGTCAGCTCCAAAGCTCATTTTTTTTTTTGGCAGAGGGGAGAGTCTGTGGACTGACACCAACCATTCCCCTGCTGTCTGGCCCAGCCTTGCGAGACACCTTGCAAGACATTGGCAGCAGAAGCCATCAAAGCAGGCGGCCTCCACGTTCTCAACCTTCTCCAGCACCTACTCAGCTTATGCTCTGAGCACTGTCAGGGGACTGAAGAAAAATAAATCTCTGTTGACACAGCAGTTGTCAGTGTATCTAAAGTCTGGAGATAAACAAAGAACAGGTTTGATAATGAAGGAAAGGCTAATTGAAGTGGAGAAGGTTTGTGCAGAGTGAGTAAGAAGAATCAAAAAGTGTTGGTTTTCTCCCCTTAATCTATTTTTCTTTCAAATCTGGTGTGAATGTTAGATGTGAAGGAGCTGAAAAGTCACTCAGGCTTAAATACGGAGTAGTAGCTCTCCTTGTAGCTGGGAGAGCCTGTAGTCTTGATTTTAATTAAAATGCAGATGATAAAATTAAGATCCTGGTTGAACTGAAATATGAAACCACTTTCTTTAGTATTTCAGGTTCCTCACACCAAATCTTTCAAATAGAATATACCAGACTGATCTTGATGGTTGAAAAATTTATTTCCAAAGGGTTTATCTGCTGTTGGTCATCAGGTATTTAAATCTTTGTGAAATGTTTTTTTGACAGAAGGTAAATTCAAGCTCTGTATACACGGATTGCTTTTGGAGATGAAAGGGAGTTAGCTGTCTATATGGATATATTTCTTACCTCTTGAGAGCATGCCCTACTGCACTGGGCACTGGACAGCTAAGTACAGATGTCAGGCTGTGTGCAACCCTGAGGATGATAAAAGCAAACCGTGTCACTTCTCTGTCTCTTTTCCCCTGCTAATCTGTTTTGTTTGTTAAATCTTACCTGCCATTTCCTTCATCATCTACCTCTGCTATAAAAACCTATTTCTCTTCACTGCATTTTAACCATTTTTCAAAATCCATTTGAAGAAGTACATCTTGCTTGTACTGTCAGCTGTTTCTTTAAGATCTTTTGGCAAAGGACTTGTTGAATGTCTTGTGTACATAAATATCACCAGGATTGATACCACCAGAAAATGTATTTGTCTATATCACCACTCTCTTTTTTTGTTTTGGTTTGGTTTGGTTTGGTTTGGTTTGGTTTAATAGTTTCCACCAATTTCCCTGGCTCATTGGTCTGAAATTGCCCAGATCTCCTTGCCAAAGCTTGCCAAAGCAAATTTAAGCCAGAGGATGAATAGTCTACCAGTTGGTAGTGAAATCTTGAGTTCCTTTATGCTGTTGGCAGTTATGATGTTGTCCTGGTGGTTATGTCACTGCTCATTTGCTCATTGGAAAGCCTTTTTCAGTGTCGTCTATAATTAATTTTGATTTTCTCGTACACCACTGCAGAGATGGATTCTAGCATATGAATCTCTCCAATCTCCTCTGCCCAAAACACGTGCAAGAAATGCTTTTTTTGTTTGTTTGTTGCTGTGGCTTTATGTTCTCTAAGCACTTCCTTTATATTTTGGTAATTTATTGATCATACAGATGCTCAGCAGGCTTATTTCTCTTGTGTTTTTGTCCATTTTAAAACCTGTTCTTCCAGTGCTTTTGTTTAGGTGTGCTTACATACACATTATACCTGATAGTGTTTACTGCCCTCTCTGGTTCCTGCAACTTCTCTCAGTCTGCTTTTCTGCAGCATCAAGTTCTTTTGGTTTCTCTTTAAATTTTTAGTAGACACAGTTTATTTGTTTTGAACAAAGTTGTCTTTGAATACTTCATACTGCCTTTACAGATTTTACTTCTGTTAAAAAAAAAAAAAAAAAAAAGAAAAAAAAACCCTAGTCCTGTGCACTGCTTCAGCTGAGCCAAGAGCTGCTTCGTCCTCTGAGTTTCCTGACTGCCTGTGAATTGTTCTTCCTGGTGGCTTGCCCAAGCACATTTACTACTGTCCACTGGACATAATTGCAGTTTTCTATTCTTCCTGTGTCTCCTGTCTCCTTCCTCTTGTTGCAGTTACTGTCACCACCTTTGTTGCATACTTGAAAACATAATGCTGACAGTATATTTTTCCTCTTTGCCCACATTATCAGTTCCCGTGGATCAAATCTTACTGACCTGGCTAGGGTGCTCAGCTGATTAGTTTCAAACTGTTCTTTCACATGAGATGCTCCTTAGTATTTGGCACAGCTTCATCAGTCTTTCATGTATGCTTTGACCTTCATGTTGTACGGAGGCTCTCTGTTTTCTTTCTACCAGATTTCCTCGATGCTCATTACAAAGTAAGAAGATCTATCAGAATATAGTTTATCAACATGTAATTCAGTTTGGGGTTACTGGTCATGTTTACCACCTGCATGCCTAAGCGGACTGTTCACTGAAATATATAGGGTAACACAGTTTACAGGTGTACCTGTTTCAATATTTGAGCTTGAGGATCTGCCTCTCTTAATCTGTCACTCTGCCATTTAAAAAAAAAAAGACAACAGACATTTCTGATACACAGTCAACCAAAAATATCTTGAGAACAGCCTGATGGTTAATTCAGGAGGAGCTTGTGAGTGGAAAGAAAACAGCATGATTTGCACTGTGTACCATTCAGTGCTAATGCCTCACTTTTGCTGGTGGCTAAAAAGTGCGGGCAGGTTTCACAATTTAATTTGGCACTAATGAGTTATTACAAACATGGGATCTGTGGTTTTATAGTTGTCTTTTCTCATTTCTAATGGTCTATTAAATATTATGATTTTAATTTTATTGTTTCTAGCATTGAGCCGTTAGTGCTCATACAGTTGTACGTGCATTACTAAAATAGTATCTGGTAGTTGAACATCTGAAAGTAATACTTCTATTGGCCTCAGATATTTCAAGTCTCACAGTTTGGCTATACAAACCAGTCTGATATTCTTTTTACCTCCTTTTGACTTATTTAGGCTTTCTTTATGAGAAAAATGTCTGTGCTCTAACAGACATTATCATTTACAAACCAAATTGTGAATGTAGAATTCTTATCTTACAAGAAATAATGCAAAGTTACCTTTATGTATGAAAAACAGCTCGAGCAAGATCCTGGAACCCTCAGAGGTTCAGGACCCTCAGAGTCTTGGCTTTTAGCTTTGCTGTTGACTGCATTATTTACACAGCTACGAGCTGCAATACTCTGTTTTAAACTGATGTCAAAAATAGTTACATTTCTCACTATTGCAGAAATAGGTTTAGAATTTCAGTGGCTGGATTTCATTGTGTCTGTTTTGTGATACTCACAAATCTTGAAACCTTATAGATGCAGATTTTGAGAATACTTTTGCCAGGTAACGATACCATATGTTGTATATAGACAGATTTGGGAGAGAATTTGAGAAACATACTGCCTGAAAATAGGTTTGTTTTCTTACTGTTTGATTTTTTTTCATACTTCACAAACTTTCTATTCTGTCATGGGTTGAGCACAGCACAAACCATAACAGAAAAAAAAATCTGAGGTCTGATGATTTATCTGGTACTACTTAATTACACAGCTTAATTTACGGTATTTCAATAGCAAGGAATTCTCACTGTAGTCAGGGGCTGCATGTGGGGTAAAATGATCGTGTTCTTGCAATAGAAGAAGACCAGGTATCCTCCCATGCTGCAGAGGCTAAGGTAGGATATTTCTACCCTGTGGGCTGGGATGTTTCAGAGAGAGGCTGAAGGCAAATAAACTTTCACTGCTACTGAAACTGGTTAGAGTGGGCAGGCAGTTCAGCATGTGTAAATGAGCTGGGATTGCAATTTAAATGATGCTAATGATTATCAGAAATGAGCTCTGGCTCAAATGTATTAGGAAGGTTGAACCTAGCCTTCTGTCCTTTCAAAATGAAATATTTGTAGTACACCTGTTTAATGAGCACAATTCCCTCAAAATGAAACTAAAATGCAGCAATTAGAATAAAACCAGCAAACAGCATTAAAAATAGAAAGAAGTCCAACTAGATTAGTAGATGTTCATGCTTTATTTATTTTAGTAGGTTTGTGGAGCTAAATCCCGCACAAGTGTTTGAAAATTTATGGAATTCATTTCTAAAATAAACCTCTTGGATGATAGACATGGCTATGATTCTGTTTTGTCTGTGCCAGGAAAGCCTTTGTTTTTGTATTACAAACTCTCTTTAATAACAGATCTTGTGTTTAGCCTTTTGGCTTCTGGAAGCAAATCGCTCCATTTTGATACCCAGTTACATGTGGCTTAGCCACATGATTTAGCTTTAAGTTCATATTTGTTACTTGATATAAATTCCTGTCCCAGGAAGGTCTGGCAATGGGATTGTACAGCTGAACCATATATTGTTAATGCAACATAATGCTCACCAACTGCACCTCTGCTGCGTTATCCAATGAGCCTGTGTGATAATACTGTTGATTTTGATTGCTTCTTGTACACAGATGTCCTTTTAAAATGTGCTTGATCTCCTGATAGATTTCTAAATATTTCCAATTGACAGCCTCCTTACAAATACCCATTTCAGGAAATGTGAGCCAGCATTTCCATAATCATATTCAGTCATTCGCATAGCCATCATATTTGAATATAATGAGGAGAACTGGTCATACTAAAGCAGAAACATTAATTGGAAGCAAATGCCAAAAAGATGTTTTCATAACGAATGCATCGACATTTAAGTAGCTTCCCAGCATTTTAATATCAAAAATGTGCTGGGATCTGCCAACTCACTTGGTAATCTTGGCTAACACTAGGGAAGTTGCATGTATAGCATTGCTGTAAGTAGAGCCCGTTACCCATCAGGCTTCTTGGGATTCTCTGTATTTTAGAAGCAATTACTTGTTGCCTTTCACAATTTTGGCAACAAGTATCAGAGAGACTACAGGTGGGGTTTATTTGCTTGGTTGTTTTGTGTATTTTTCCCAAGAGAAAACACTGAACACCTGATGATACCACTCACGATGACAGAACAAGGACCTGCAACATTTTATGGAGCCCTGGATATGGACCTGTTTACAGCCCAGCTCAACAGAATCTGCCTGCCCTGTAGCATTTCTATGGAGAGTAAGATATGTATTCAGCCTGTTTTCAGCATTTACACAATTAAAAGCCAAATGTGGGCTTTATTGCATGAGGCTTTCACTGATTTGTTTGTTATACTCTGCATTGTGCCTTAGCATCCCAGTGTCTGAAACACAAAATACAGTAAAGCAGGGCTGTAAAACCCACTTCCATCTCCACGCTGCAGTTCTAAAGTGGTGAAAAATAAAACACTAGCTAGTTACAAAGCAAAGCTACTGAGAATCCATTTAAGTTTAAGTAATACAGTTGATATCTCATGGCAAGTCATGTGCAGTTCAATCAATCATTGTTTCATTTTTCATTATTCTGTTGGCATGGCAAGCAGGGAAGTGTTGCCAGAGTTAATACCCCAACTGTCTTCTATATGTCTGGAAACTGTTTCATATTGGCCATGAGAGCCTTTTAGGTATTTCCATCTTGTATTATTGTCTATTCCTGATTCTTTGGCACACTGCCGTATCTTATATATTTTGCTCCTGCAGTTTTTTTTATTGCTCCCAAGGCTGTACACAGTTTGTCTTCCTTGCTTTTTAAGTGGAAAACACTTTGTTTTTTCTAGTGAGCTTGAGGATATTTTTCTCACATTTTTCTACATTATTGTGTAATTTTCATTCCTTGTGAAAAGAGGTATTACTTGTAGAGTTCCCAGAAGCTATGGCTACCATTTAAATTGTGTATTGTTGTGTCTCCTGTTATGAGAGGGTTTAAACGGTGTATTTTTTGGGAGCAAGGGGAAAGAATGAAGGAAAGCTGTTTTGGGGGGAGAACTTGTCCATGGGCTTTCAAGGAAATAAATTATTCTCTCTATAAGTATCCCACCAGATCTCAGGTGATACTGCAGGTAAATATACATTGTAGGAAGGAAGCTCAATCACACTCTTTGGAAAAAATAGTTCGTAACCCCTAACGTCGTTAAGGTGGACTCTGATTATTTTTATTATGATAGTTTTGTTTTCTGTAATGTGACCAAAGGAAGTAGCTTTTTTCTGTTTCTGTCTAGCTTGTGTAAATGTATTAAGACATTATAATGTTGTTGTTGATGAAAATTAGATACAGTAAAATGAATTTCCTCCTTCCTTAAAACATACATCATTAGATGATGCCATGAGGTATAGATTGTATTTGGATTTCCAAAAAGTTCACGCGAAAGCACTAACTGGAAGCTATTAAATGAACTAAAAAGTCAAGGGATAAAAAGAAATTAAAAGTTTCAGATTAATAGAAGACGTGAAGTCAAAGAAGTGAGTAAATACCTAGTTTTCATTGAGAAGGGAGACTGTGAGCATGTCCCAGAGAAATCTCACTGCCTATCGGTAGTCTTGGGAAAGAGGAAGAGGAGAGAGATGGCATTTGCTGAATATGACATTATCTGTGGTAGTGAAAATTAAGGTGGCTGTGAAGAGGTGTATTGGGTTCTCATAACAAGTGATTGGGTGATCAAATAATAAATGAAACGTGCTGTTGATAAGTGTGAAGCATTGTACATGGGAAGAACCAGTCCCGCTCTCTACATGTAATGTAAAGGGTGCTGAACTAGTTGTTATCACTTGTAAGGTATTTCAGATAATTCTGTTAATGTGTCAATTTACATAGTTTCTACACCTTGATGGTTAGATGCAGTTTTGCTGCCACCACCACCCCTTCAGAAAAATTAGAGCAGAACTTCGAAAGATATGTGAGGAGACCAACCAGGCTTATCACATTTTTGAAACTGTTCCGTACAAGGAATGCTACAGTAAACAAGAAGTCTTCATGCTGGAGAAGAGATAACTGAAAGGGTATGAAGTAGGGAGTCTGTAAAATAAGTGAGTAGGAACACACACAGTGGGTAGGAAAGGGTTAGTAAACATTTCTCCCTGTAGGTGAGAATATTTGGAAACTGATTTAAAACCAAAAAGAAACAGTCTTTTTTTCTCTAGTGCCGTAATTAAACTGCGGAACTCACTGCTGCAAATTGTTGTGGATACCAAAAATGTAACTGGATTAAAACTACTATGATTACTGTAAAGGTAGATTCATCAGTGAGAATTCTGGAAGAGGCTGTGAAATATGAATATACATTATCTGGTTCAGGTAGTTCAGAAGGTTTGCTAAGGGAAACGTGAAAAAGGCTTGCTGTGTTTTTATATAGTGACACAGCTGTTGTGAGAGATAGTGTGCTGTGCTGAATAGACCTTTGGTCTGACCAAGGGCAGCGGAGTCATGTCATCAGTAATACATTAATATGTTACAGCAATGGCTGAAAAATCAAACTCTGCTACTGTATACAGCATGAAATAGGAATTGCACATGTGCTTTAGCCTTGCACATAGCTGGAGTATTTGGCGGAGTAGCGGGCAAGAGAAATGGTGCTGCACTGAATTGCCCTGCCTCTTTCATTGCCAGATATATATATTAATTTTAAGGTGAGGTGTAAGATTATTGCATTCCCTTTTTTTTAAAGTTTAGTGGCCTGTAAATCTAGTTACTGTTCAGGTTCTGGAGAACTGAATTTTGAAGATCATCTGTGTAGGATAACTGCACTCCTTTCTGTCTTGCATCTAGTGGGTATTGTATCAGTGGAAAGCTGGATGACCTGTACTTGGCAGTTTGTACAGTATGGCTAAGCAGTTGATGTCTCCACTCAAGTTCTTCCATCTGTGTTTGGAACTGGGCTGTTCTAGCAGACAAAAGTTGTCTGTAATGGGAACGGAAGGAAGGAAGGAATGCCCTTCTCTAGAACACCTTTTAGCTTTGTGGAAATACTGCAGTGAGCATGCTGCCATTGTGTGCACTCTTTCACAAATACGCCAGCGGATTGCAGTGCTCTGACTGTTAGGACAGAGGTACTGAGTTCAGTGCAAGGCAGTGAGGTATGCAAAAGTGACGCGTTTCCATGGCCACTGTTAGGTAGCAGATGGGCTGCTGCTTCTCGTGATAATTGGACTACTTCAGTCAACTGTGGCTTCATTCCTAAGTATGAATCCGTTGTCATTGGGGCTGGAATTCAGAAAGATAGGGCTTAGCATGGCCAGGTGGTTCATAGTGCAGCTATTTAGGTTTTGAGTGGATTTTTTGTTCAGACCTATCTTCCTGTTTGGACATTCAGGAGCCAGAAATGATCTGAGACTTAAAAAAAAAAAAAAAAAAAAGTCTATGCTACAGGACAGGAAAAAAGCTCTAGTAATTGATCTAGGTCTCACATGTTAAGTAGCAACTATACTGAATTCCAATAGAGAGATCAAGTCACCACTGTGTGTTTAAAATTCTAGTTTGAACTTGTATTTGAGTGTGGTTATTAGAATATTCTTTTATTCCATCTCTGACATGGCAGGAGCTTGTTCCAGCCTGTTTTATCACAGCATCCTGGAGAAAGCTGACCTCCTGACCTTACTTAAACTATGTTGTGCAGTAAGTAATACTTTGTGCATTTCTCTGTAAGACGAAGTGAGCAGCAAGCTGCATGCACAGCCCACATCCATATGGAAGAATTAGGATTGTGCCGGTACTGCTAACTTGAGCTGATAAATGTGCAATGACAGAGTCATATTAGGAACCTTTATTTCACACATTTCAAAGAGGTACCGCAGCCATTAGAATCTGGTGAGGAGTCCTATTAGAATTGCCCATGATGTGAATTACTTCAGACAGCATCCTACCTGTCAGACCTCTGCTGATGTGCTACCAAAGGAAGTTGGGCAAAGTAGCATCTAGCATCATTGCTGAAACATCTACAACAGGTCATTCGACAAGAAATGCATTTAATTCATCAGTCATTAAGTTCATTAATATTGATGTGAGCTCACTTCTCACTACAAATAGATGAATGAAATACAGAATATTGAATAAAACATTTCTCCCAGAGAAATGGGTTGATGAACTTACAGCTTGCAGGAATACAGTGAACTTTACTTGTACTGAAAGAATTTCTTTTTTTAGGTCACAGTAGGAGCACTGGATGTTCCAGGGAACAGTATGATCTTGGTTTAAATATGCAGGTAGTGATCAACACAAGTGTGGGTGTTAGCTCACGGTTACAACAGCATCTGATTTTCCTGTGCTTCTAACACGTCTAGGAAGTGTTTTATTTTTAATTTTAATTTGTACTCAAGAAAAAGTCAAATCTGCTACTCCTCTTTGCCTTTTTGCTTTTTCCTCTCTTCTCCATTTCATAGTCTTCATTGATATTTGAATCTTTTCTGTCCAGACAGAAAGAAAAAAAAAAAAACAAACACAAAAAACACCAGGTTTTTTGTCTAGACAGGTGATCTTTACTCTTCCTGAAGACAGTTATTTAAAGCAGAGTGTTAGAACAACATTTATCAATGTTATTTGCGCTACACACCCAGAGAGTCTCTCACCCTTCGCTTAGGACTGGAGTAAAATGCGGCCCTATCCATGAGTGTTTATAGTCTGTTTTAAAATGTTGTACACAGTAATGTTGTAAAATGCTTCTTTCTCTATACGGTCTCTGGCTACTGCCACCGTGTGTCGCCATGCCTTCAGAGGCTCTGGTTTAAATTTTCCCCCATGCTGCCTGGATGCATGGAAAACCAAACGTAGAGCGTGAATGCTATTCTGACTCTGAGCACTATCTCATGGTGAACTCATGCCAACACTTAATCATTGCAAAGCTGTACTTGGGGACTGGTGTGTAAAACAGGCCAGCCTACCTTATTGGAACATTCACCGTATATTGATGGTTTTATTTGAAGGAACCTAAGCGAGATGGGTGGGTATAGTCTGATGACTCTTTCAGCTGAAATTTGTAGTGTTGAGTTTTTCTGTATTTACTTGAAAAACAAACTACTCTTAATTATTGTTTTTTTAATGGAGTAATGAAATTAAGTGGTTTAGATGTACAGGAACTAAAGCAGCTGTTGAGATAGCTTTGATGTTGAACAGCATGAGAAGGCAGGATGGCAAACAAAGCTGTTGGTCTTTCAGTAGCATTAACATTGTGATGAGGGGAACAAAAGTTGAAAAGGTGTTGGGGAACAAATAGAAAATTGCAGTATCACTGTGAACAAGAGAAAGGTATATTTTCAGAGGTTGAAAAAAGAGGAGGTAGGAGAATTGTACATCTGAGGAATATTCTTTAAGAAAAGATGGTTACTATCAGATAGAGGGAAAGGAGTGTGAAGGGGGAAAACCAGTTATATTGGTGTATAATGAGAAAGTTACTTGAGAGCTACATTGTGGGCTGATGTGCATCATATGCAACTTACTGAAGTCTAGGATTTCATTAGTCTAAACCAGAGCAAATACTGTCTCCTGGTATTATTGAGACAACTGTATTTGGCTTAGAGACTTGAAGGCTTCTTTTGTACTTGATGAGAAAAGCAGTAGGAGAAGGGAGTCTGGTAGCCTCCTGTGGGGATAGAGATGATTTAACTGTGTGAGGGGATGCTGACTCAGTAGGACAGAAATGTTGTAGGACAAAAAGTTCAGTGATGAGGGCCTTTACAAGTGGCCAGATGAAGGCAAATGAGGCATTCCTAAAGCTGCTAGACAAGAAGAAAAAAAAAGTCATTAGAGCAGTAGCCAGCAACATAAGAGGAGATTGCAATTTTCTGGTGGCTATTTGGGATAATAAAGTGTCTACTGAGGAACGGGAAAAGACTTCACCTTTTTTAATGAACTGTTTGCTAAAGACAAGTAGAAGGGTTAACACTTTTAGGTCAAATCACCACCTGCTGTAGATTTAACTGAGATTGGCAGAGTGCCACTGCTTCCAAGGAAGTTCTGCAGATTTACACCAGTGCAGGTTTTGGACTCAGCCGTTTTGGTATATATTCTCTTCAAACAAATAGTGTGTAGTCAGACAGCTGACTTGAAAGTCAGGAAAGTGAGCACCAGACTACTGATGTCCTCAATATAATAATCTGTATTTTATCTTTCAGAGAAATTTTGGAAAAAAATGTAACAAAAAAAAAAAAAAGAAATTACTTCCCATTTGCAAAAAATAAACCAGCAAAAAACAATAGAGTTAGATATCTACTTAAAGTTGAAATGGGTTCTGGAGCTGGATCTGCAACCCTGAAAACCATTCTGTAAATACAAGTATAAATCTTAAGGCCAGCGTTGGGTGACAGTCTAGTCAGCAGCAGGTGAAAAATCAAAATGAAAGTGCTATGAACATCAAAGTGAGGCAAAATAATAGCATACATTTATCCAGCACTTAACATTTTGAAATTGTATGACCATTAAGTAATACAGAAAGCTGCATTGATCTCAGATGCATGGAAAGTAATAAAGGAAATGCTGTATTTCTACAGACTCCATAGCTGTAAGCAAAATATTATTTAGACTGGAGGACTACAGTAAAGAAATACTGTGACTAAGGAACTATGGGTAATTTAAAATGAGAGGACACGTGTGCTTTATCTCTGGATTTAATAAAAAAAAGACATATACATAGAGGTTAGATTGAGCAGCCATTTGAAAACAAAGTAATTGGTATTTGAAACTGAAATTGAGTTAACTGAAGTGTTTAAGAGAAGATTAGCAAACAAGAGAATATCATAGACTCATAGAATCATAGAATGGCTTGTGTTGGAAGGGACACTAAAGCTCATTCAGTTCCAACCCCCTGCCATGGGCAGGGACCCCTCCCACCAGCCCAGCCTGCCCGAAGCCCCATCCAGCCTGGCCTTGAACACCCCCAGGGATGGGGCAGCCACAGGTTCTCTGGGCAGCCTGTGCCGGTGCCTCACCACCCTCTGAGTGAAGAATTTCTTCCTAATATCTCATCTAAATTTCCGCTGTTTTTGTTTAAAGCCATTCCCCCATGTCTTATCTGCCCAAGCAAAAAGTTGCACACCATGTTTTTTATAAGCCCTCTTTAAGTATTGCAAAGCTGCGATGAGGTCTCCCCAGAGCCTTCTCTTCTCCAGGTTGAACAGCCCCAGTTCTCTCAGCCTTCCTTCATAGGAGAAGAATAAGTCTTTGTGAAGGAAAAATTAAATACTAAGAATTGTTCTGCAGACATTTAAGGAAATAAAATAGTCAAGAGCAAATACTCAGTGTGTGTTTTCCCCTTCCTGGTTGGCCCCCTTGTAGCCCATGGGCTCTGCTCTGCAGGGGTTGGAGGTGGCCTGCCGGCAGGCGTAGACCAAACTGGGCTGGGCCAGGGCTTAGGTTTGGCCTCGCAGCTTGGGGAAGGAGGTAGAAAGCTGGGCTTCAAAAAGGCCGCCTGCTGCAGAGACTGTATTATGCATCATATGGAGTCAATATTAAAAAAATAAATAAAATCCAAACAAAATGGTGATAATCCATCTAAATGGTTAGATGTCATTGCTCTCCCTGTGGCTAATCCTTTATGTAAAGATAAGTGTATGTCCAGAGGGTTTCTTGGGTACTGTCAAACTTAATTTACTCTCAAAAAAGGCAAATGGAGGAAAAGTCATCGTGATCCACAGCGCTTGGTTTTGATGCAGGATTTGACGTTATTTCTTGACTTCATTGCAGGGGCAGGGAAGAAGGCAGGGCTCAAGTTCTCAGAAGAGAGACTGCAATAGAGTGCTGTGCTTTGTGGTGAATTCGTACATCCATAGCCTTAGACAAATTTATTTTTGTAGATGCCATATGTGAGGGCTTTTCATAGTTGCCATCTGTGGAATGGAAGGCAATTCAGGCAAAAATGTGCACAGTTGCAAATATTAGAAAATATGGTTATTATAAAAAGTCACAAGAACTTGATGCAAATGTTCCAGCTACAATAGAAGGGCCAGATTCTAATAGCACGCATGATGCACAGTAACAGATTTTTCTTAGGTATGTTGGGATGTTCATGCTGCGCCTGAGATTAGAATCTGTCCCAAAAATGGATTATTGGCATACAAAAGAACCAACGATGAGGAAAATCAAATTTTACCAAATTTTTCCTCACCTTTAATATGCGAAATTTGGCTTTTGACATGGTTCTTAATCTTGGCAGTTTATTAGGAAAATTAGCAATAAAAAGAATAAGAATATAAATAATCCTTTCCCTCCATAAGAATTATGTCATCAAGTTGAGATACAGATGTGATCTGTCCACAACCGGTTGCCCCAAGCAGTTCACAATTTTTATTTTTTTTTATATTTAAATATTACATGAAGCTAACAGTGATGGCATTACCAGAGGGATTTCCCTGAGTGGGGGGTTACCTCAGGTGTTGCTAGTGGTAGAGTTCTGTTGTGTGGAAGCTGCATGCAGGCCTTTAACCAAATGACCAGATACGAAGTAAACGACCAAACCCTTTGAAGAATGAGTGTTTTGTAGAGTTATTATATACCCCTTTTGCTGTATCTGAGCTGCACAGTTTTTCATTCAACACGACTGGATCCTTAATTTATTGCAACCAAAGGACTACTAATGCAGACAAATTCTAATAATAGATTCAGGATTTTAACAAAGGCTAAAATCACAGGAATGGTCAATGTGAATGTTTTTCTAATCTACAACTTCTCAGTGATTTCTGAGAGCAATACCCTTCTGCTAGTCATGCTTCTGAGACCAGCTATAAATCTTTACAGCTCACAAGTGAAGCAGTAAAATTTCAGTGGCAAAATGTTTGTCATGTTAAAAATGTGAAAAATATGCCACTGTTCAGGGACAGGAAAGTGTCATGGGAAATACTCTTAAGACTAACTGTGAATATACAGTAAACGTGAAAGTGCACGTAGTTTTAAGATGTTATATTTTATCAAGATTTTGCTTCTCAAGCGTTGTTTTAACTAGCCATCTCTCTTCAAATATTTGGAAAATAGAAGGATTTCATTCTTCATCTATAAACTATATGAATCTAAATATGAGCCAAGTGGTGTTGAATAAGCTACTTTTTAGGCTTAAGGTATGCTTTTGCATGAAAAGGTTTGAGCCAAAGAATTATGTATTTTTACTTTTATATATATTCATCTAAATCCCCAAACCTCATTTTTTCTTTAAAATCATAGTGGTTCTCATTAGAAATATCGTGGAATATATCTTTAGGTATAGGTTTTAAGCTACATCTTTAACAAACAAGTCAAGCTATACAGGATACCATATCAAGTGAGACTTGAATGCGTTGTATTACCAAGAAATATGTTCCGCATCTCAGCATTTCCTTTCCAGTTCTAGTTTTCCACAAGGACAACAAGAATGTAAGAAATGATAACCACTGCTATCATTATAATCAGCTGTATTTACTGGTATGAGCACTTGTAGCAGAGTTTACCTCATTCTGACACTGAGATGTAGGTCTAGATTGAATTGATATGCCTTGACAGCCTGTCTCTCTTTGAAATGAAAAGGTGGGGGTGTTTCTGAGGGAATGTCTTCCAAAACAAGGGATGTTTTCCATAGAAACCTTCTAGAGAAAGGAAAATTATAAATGAACCCAAGTCACAAATCTCTGCAAGTTGCATGGTATATTATAGCCTGGTTTAAAATATAAATTAAAAAGGTCAAGTCACACCTACCAGTTGAGGTTACGTGTCATTATGGGCCTGGATTACCTAGTTTCTTATTAATTTGCATATCTTACACTTAGCTCAATTAAGCACACTTACCCTTTCCAGGAAAACACTTAGCTAAGCCAAAGCCTTTGTAATTGCAATTCCCAGGAAGGCCAGGCCTTACCTGTGGTGTGCAGTTCTATGTGAGATGTCTGTGGCAGGTTGCCCCATGTGAAGTCATTGAGGATTGGTAGGTCATATCGCTTTGACTCGGAGTACAATGGTAAGCTACTCAGGCGAGTGAGTTGTGCAGGATGTGCTCCAGCAGGGTGTGTTCAAATCATTTATCATGCTTGGCTCCTTCCACACGAGTGGATTCTGCTGGCAAGATACCCTGTTCTATTTCTTTGTTTCTGGTCTGGCATCTTGATTTAGTCAGTCACTGGGATGAATTGTGTGAAGAAATACTGTAATGTAAATTTTTGTAAAATGCAGTTGGCAGTCTCAATTTTGGGCCTCCAAACTGCTTTCTTAAAAAAAAATAATTCAAGTTTCCATTTCCTTTTTTCCCCTTATTTATTTATTTATTTTACTGTTGAGTTAATCTAGTTTGTATTTACTTATATATCATTTTCCTGTATATATATTTGTTTAAAATAAGCGTTTAATTTAAGGAAAAACAATTCTTAAGAAAAAAAAAAGTTCTTAAGAAAAATTTTTGTTCAAGAAAAAAATAATTTGTGTATTAAGTCAAAGTTCCTATAGAAAACAGTTTTCTACGTAAATTTAACACAGGACATGTTTTCTCAATTTTTCATTAAGTTAAACAGCAAGTATAGTTTCACATTGGTATTGATTTCTCTTATGTAACAGATGTGCAAGTGTTTTGTAAAAATAAATACAGTACATAAAAGAAAGTCAAAGATGCGATGGCCTCTTTGGAACTCTTGGCAGTTTTAAAAGACAATTGTGTGGGTTTCTTCCTCTTTTCTAATTTTCTGCATTTCTTCATGTGCTTTGTTGGTGTCAGCTTGCGCAGAGCATAGCCTAGCTTTGTGTAGAGGACAGATGAGAAGAGCTGGAATTGATGTGCAGAGCAGTAGAGATGGTTGAAGTCTTCATGTGGAACTGAAGGACACAATGCTAACCCCAAAAGATCTGCCCATTGCGGTGCTTCACCACAAAAATAGTCTGTTGTCCACTGCTGTCTTGGTCTCAAATTGTTCACCTGGTCACCACCTGTGGAAAACGGACTTGAATGCGAGGGCAGATTAAATCTTTCTATTTTCTTTCCTTTCTCTAAAATAGGTGTGAGATCATGCAAATGTCACTCCTATGTCTGTGTTATTTCTTGAAAATGTCACCGGTGCCTGTGGAAGTCATTGTACCTCAGTGCCGCAGAAGCTGTTCTTGGGCCCTATTTCAATGTGCATGTACGCGGCACCAATTTCTGCTTTCATATTGGAACCGCTTCAGAGAAACTTAAATGAAACTAAATCATGGGCTCTCCTTCCAAGCTGAGAACAAAATAATTTTTCTTTTAATGCTGATTTGGTGCCAAATGCTGCATACCAGATTTGTGGTATAAAGTCCAGGGCAAACTGGGAGGAAAAAGAAGAGAAGCTGATGTTAGGTGGTATTTTTCTAAAGTTTGCCAATGACAGAAACATTAGTATGGGAAAATGTTTTCCCACCGGATTTTTTGTCTGACAGGGAAGGAAGCACCCAGGCCTTTTCTCTCCTGATATTCTGCTTGTTGCAAAATGAGTTGTGTGTGTTAGTGGACTACAGCTGGAGTTGTGTTGTGTTTTACTCATTCCAGTGACTTTGGCTGAGTCAGAAGTTCACCTTCATTTTCACCTCAGTGATCCTACCTTTGTACCTGGCCATCTGATTTCAAGTCAGGGCCACAGTGCAAGAGTAAAGAACGTTCCCCTTCAGCTGGACTCTCTGTGCCCGGAGGGAAAGCTTCAAGCAGAGTTTCCTGTGGCAGTGTGGAGAAATGGGGTTGTTACTGAAGCGCCCTAAAGGTAAGGCCTTACAGCCACTACTAAAATAGAAGCTGCTTTTCTGTGGGGGTGCTACATGATTCTCCTGTCAATTTGCAAATGCTTTGCCTTTGGCATTTCTCTAATTTACTGCACAATTCTACACTGGTATATTGTGACAAATAACTGATACCTAGTTTTTACCTATTCAAGGCTGGAGCCAGCTTCCTCTGGGGGCTGACTAGCTGAAAACAAGCAACCTCCCTCTGGCAGTAGACTCTTAGAAGCAGCAATTAGGTAAACCTCCTGATGATGGCTTCATTAGTGCCAACATTTTTGAAGCCAGGGTGGCAACTTGTGTAGTTGAGGGAGGAAGCAGGACTGCAGTGAGGGAGCTGGCTCTTGCTTGCAGTAGTCACTACTTACTTGTCCCATCCCACCAGCACGAGCAGGGTCTTTTCCAGGGCTGCCATCCTCTCCTGCTCCTTAGCTCCCCTGTTGTGTTTTGCTTCTCATCTTCAGGGTAGGAGACTAAGTTTTCTCTTCGCTGCCAGGAAGCATCCAGCTGGCTCTGCCAGCTGCCTTCTCTCTACACCTAAGACCCTTCAGCAGCAACTCAGACAGCCTCACCCTCTCAGGGTGTGTGTGTGTGGTGCTGGAGCTTTGGAGTCTCCTGAAGTGAGGAAACATTCCCCATCAGGTCTTGCAGCTTGGTGCTGAAGCATGTTCATGGCAGATGGAATCTGTAGGGAGTTGAGATAACAAATTTCTACTAAAAAAACCTTGCTGCTTTGTTAAAAGCATCTCTCTGGTATGAGTAACTCAAGTGTTTGGCCTGCCATGTTTCAAATTTTTCCTCTATATCACAGTGATTTTGAGTGTCACACAGTTGCTGGAATTAGATTATTTTAACAGGAAAAAAAGTTTTGTCTTTATTTTTTACTTCAAACTGGCTAAGACTTTTTTTTTTTTTAACCTTCCCCTTAAATTCAGATGGGGCATGTGCTTGTGTTTATAAACAGCTAGACATTAGTTTATAACAAGAAGCATTAGACCAGCATAATTTTGTCTTGGGAAAGAAGTATTGTTTTCCATTTAAAAGAAAGAAAATATTGGAAAGTGAATCCTGGGGACATTAAGTCATTAGTAAGGAAAAACTCTATTGAAATCAAACTCATAGGGATTGGCCAGACAGCAAAGTACATATCCATTGCTGTAGAAAATTTTTTTCAGGCTAACACGAATTTATTGAAAACATCTGGTCCTATAATTAACATATGGAGTACTTACCATCTTCGCTTGTTCAGAATGCCAGACTTCCATTACAACATGAACAAAAGGTATTGTGATGTACAAAAGTTCAACCAGGACTAAAGAGAGAACTAAAGAGGTTTAACTAACATTTGTGGCAGTGCGATAAGAACATAGCTGGTTCAGTTCCTCTCACTTTTTCTTGCATCTTCATATTATTCTTTTTATCTCAAACATTTGACCCCTTTTACAGCATTTCAACTGTTTTCCACTATTAGATGTTTTCAAATATCGGATGTTTGTGACTGAAGTTCAAAGCAACTTTAAAAACACACAAGTGACATTCTGCCATTTAGGGTTGTACACCACTTTTTCAGTTAGAGCAATAAACAGTGAAACAATGGCTACAGAGACAAGAAAATTAACTGCAAAGATAGAGGGCTTTGATGAATAACAAACCTCTGCCAGCATGCGTGCAAAAAGCTCACAGTGGACAAAGTGGGTTGAGCCAGGGAGCTGTCAAGATTTGTATCACCTCCACTGATGACTAATTTTATATCTGCAGGCAAGTCATGTAACTGTCTCTGGATTGGGTTTTTCTTTGCTGTAAATCCACGAAGCCTCATGCATTTCACTGCATATGTGTCAGCTTAGGAATTCAGCCAATTTCTTTCTCTGGAATATGGCAAGCTGATGAAGGGATTCAGCATTACCCCTCTAATATTAAAAGTTTATAGTACATTTTGGGCTTTAAAAACCAAAAGCATTTACCAGGGCGATAAAAATTAGTTCTTGACTCTCACATTATTGTTTTTAAGAATAAAACCTATTTCGAGTAGGGATATGTCAGTCTGACCCTAAATGAACGCAAGCAAAAAAATTCTGTACCTATCAATCATGAAGATAAGTTTTGTTGTTCATCAGAAAGACAGGATTGTCTTATGTTTATGACTGTTTCCTTTCACAACTCCGTCAGTCAGGAATATCATTGCAGAAACTTTCCTTAAGTTAGATGTTCAGATGTATTTTTCTCTACGCTTGCATAGATTTTAGACTACTCCCCTAAAAATGAAAAATCCCATTAGATTCAGTCACATGTCTGTTTTAGTTAGGAAATCTGTATTTAATAGCTTGTCTTCTTCCTATTAGTTCTTTCAGCACAATGTGATTTTTTTCTTGAGCTTCTTCAGTACCTGTATTTACTGTGAATTATATTGCTTTAAATTTTTCTGTCAGTCAGAGGGAAGAGCTAAGAGGAAGTGTCAGTGAAAGTAAGGTAAACTGTGATTGTCAGACTAAATACTGGTGTTCCAAATGCAAAATCACCTTTGCAAGAGGTATCGGTGACACTGTACAACTCTTAATGCTCTTGAACTGTTTCTGTTGTGGTTGGTAATAAAGGAGGTAGGAGGCACTTCTGCATTGAGGGAAATTTATTTCATTGCCTTTCTTAAAAACGACTGCTTTTGGAAGTGAAGGTTGGGATATGGTGGAGCCAGAAAGTTGCTTTTATTTTTTATTATGATATCACATTAAAAAAAGGGCCCATCCAAAAAAATAAAAAAAAAGTCTTGTGATAAGTATATTACCTTAGTTCCTTGGCATTGTAGCTGGTAGTGGGAACACACTGCTAGGGCTTCTTCTCTAAAACATATCCTCTGTGATTTTGTAGAGGTATTCACACTACAGCATGCAAAGCAGCAAAGTGAATGCATTTATTATAATTTTTTTCCCTGTGCAGTTCATGTGATCTAATGGAACGATAGACTGCCCCAGCATCCCTTTCCAACTGCAGATTTCTTAGTCCCAGAGGTGTCTCTGGAACATGAGGGAGCAATGCAACAGAAGTTGCTAAAGCCACTAATTAGAATTGTAATTAACAGATAAGGATATGTGAGGATTCTTTTCCTCATAGGGGATTCAGATGCGGTATTTTAGCTATAGTTTCTGTCAGTGTTAGGTCTAGCATTAGCCTCAGATTTTGCCTGAAGGAGAAGCCACATTCACTGTAGAATTAACAGCAACTCTTTTTATGTGTGGCTAGAGGGCTACGTGGAAGCTTTAAGGGAATCGGCTGATCAGACTCACCTCTGTCTACTTCAGCCATTCCTGCTGTTGGAGGAAATGAAAGTTCAGGGGTTATTCAGTAAGGCTGTGGGATGGAGAAGAAGAGCTGCTGAAAGAAGGGAATCATAGGACCACAGAATCGTGTGTGTTGGAAGGGGCCTTAAAAACCATCTAGCTCCAAGCCCCCTGCCTTGGGCAGGAAAGTTTGCCCTTTAGGGGGGGGTAAGATTAGCAACAGAAGGAGGACCTAAACAGAAGTTTAGACAAATAAATTCTGGTTAGTTTGACATAATCTAGTAGGTAGTCTGTTTATTCAGGAACTCACATACACTTGAATAAAGTTTTAAGGGAATGAAAGCATGAATTTCAGCCCAAAAGAAGTGGCAGCAGGAGGGCTGGACACTTGAGCAACATGAGCAATACCTTGAAGATGTGGGACTCCTAGGAAGATGCAACACCTGGATCTGGGCGCAATTCTGGAAGGAGGAGTTGCTGGTCCTTAACACAATGACAGACAGCTCAGTGATAAACTCAGGTAGGCAGTAATGACGTGCTGCTTAAAAAAAGTAAAATAAATGAGGCAATATGCTGCAGAAGTCTTGGCTAGAGGGCTTGTTGTAGGAAGAGAAGATTAAAGCAGTGGCTAACGTAGGTCACTGTAAAATATATTGTTCAAAGATGTATAATTACTTTCTTCTTTTCAGCATCTCCCCAAATGCCAGCATTGGTAAGTTTAAAAAGATAATGAAATATTCATGCAAAATCTTTGTATCCCTAATATTTGAAACATTCACCTGAATTATAAAAATGTGAATTCAGTCACGATTAAAGTTTAATGAATGCAGCATTTGTATTATGTTCAGGACAGTTTGGCTAAAAGATTCCTCAGGAAAAAGACAGGACTTGTACCAAATATGCTTGTGATTCTTAAACCAAGATCACGGCCTAATAGGGTTGGAGAAAAACACTAGTGGAATGAGAAGAAAGGTTCCTTCCTGCTTCTGTGGCCAAAGATTGTGGTGACTGTCCTGGTGCTATAGATTTGCCTTAGCCAGAGTTTTTAACAGCTTGGATTATAGCTTTGCTGGCGATGTAACAGCATAAAAAAGATTGTCCTATTTCATAAGTTTGTATTATTTTTTTTTGATGAAGAAGAAAACTTTATCTTCTATGGGAGCATGGTGCTGCCCATGCTTTGGAGAACTTAAGAATACCAGAGAATCGATAGATTAACTATTTCAATGATAAGTGCTCATCACTATTCCAGTTTAAGCTACTGATGTAACTTTTATTAAGAAACAAAGCTAAAAATTCTACAGTCTGATACTGATAGAATTGGAGTGCTTGAGACTAAAGTCGAGCTCTGCTGCTTCAGTAACTAAGCAGAGGCATTTCTTAGACTAAAAATACTGTGTTGAACATCAGGAAGTCACATTATATCAGCTTAATATTAAATAAAAGTTCTTTCATATACATCATTATCTCCTACTAGAAGATGTGCAGCTGTTCATGCAATCTGCACCCAGTCAATAGTTTGTGACATATCTTGAGCAAGTATTTTATCAAAAAAACACCATGTCTAACTTTGTAGCCATCAATTTGGAATTTCTTCTGTGTATTTGTTAATAGATGTATTCCTTTGTATGCTGTATTCCAGCAGTGTCATATTTATGTTCCAGCAATTACCCATACTTAATGCTCCTTTGTGACCTTTATGCATGTAAGGAGTAATGAAAACGCACTTGGGACTTGTAAATGTCATGGTCAAGTTTAATCTTTCATGATTGTAAGAAGCTAAGCATGCATAATGGAAAATAGTGAAATAATTGCTTCTTAACCTGGAAAATACTGTTCAGGTTATTCGCACTCTATTTTATGTGTGTTAAAATACCTTCACGTAGTCCCCATTAGAGGGCTGCCTTCAGTCACTTCATTTGAGATACTGGAGTTCTTCCTTCACAGGGAGATGACTGCAGTGCTAGAATTAGTAGCAATCCTCCTTTGGTTCCCATATGCCTCCCATTTCCAAACCTGTATGTACATCATTAACTGTATTTTTGAAAGCTTAAATGAAGGTAAGTTGTATTCAGGTGGAAATCTGAATAGGAGAGCAGTATTTTTTTCCTAGGATGCCAAATAGAAAAGGTTTTGAAAATCACATTATACTTTGCCTGAACAGTGATTACTCTGAAAAGCAAACATCCCAGCTATATTTGGTATTCTTTGTCACTGGCAGTTACTCATAGCATATTCTGTAAATAGTCTTATGTTTTCATCTGTCATAAGGTGTAGAGGTCTAGGCAAAAAGAAGAGTAATGTGGAGAAATATTGTTGTGCCCCCTCCCCCCCCGCCCCTTAAATTCAGTGTTTAGAAATGAATTAGGAGTTTGTTAGTATCTGAAGTTCCTCACTATTCAGAAGGTTTGTTTCCATTTGCTTTTGGCTTCGTTCACAGTAGAAGAATAGCCGAATGAAAAATAGGTTTTATGTTTAGGGGTGATGCTTCCTTGTTCTTTCTGATTAGTCATAATTGCATAAGTGTTGAGACAGATTTTCTTCTTTCTGTTCCTTGAATGGGATCAGCAGCAATATGACTGATAACGAAATGGCACCGACTCTGTCTCCTGAATTAGAGGGACCATTCTTAGGAGAAGCAGCAGTCATTTATTCAGGGGATGAAGCAGCATCAACTGCAGTGATGTATTTTTTTTCTCCATAGACATATGAACTAAAGGTTCATTAAGCAAAGAATATCAAGTATGTAGGAAACTGGAAAAGTTAACGAAATATAATGCTGAAGAGCAGGAAATGAAAGGAGCTTAAAAAAGTGATGACATCATAGAACTAATAGCTTTTCAGAAACAAATATTTGTCAAATACTAATTTTAAAATATTTTTCTTGCTTTTGTTAACATCCAAGTATTTCTTAGTTATCTCTTACCTTGTACAATTGCTTAGTTGTACTGAAATTGCTGTGAGGTAGGCAAGTTTTAATTTTAGCACCTTTATATTGTAGAGACTTAGGCATTTCAATGGGACCTGCAGGAAAGGGTAATAACTAGTGGGAATATGCATCGTGGAAGTTGGTCTTAAATTAATGTCTATTGTAGCCTTGAGGGTTTGTTTATATTACCAGTCTAAGCTATTGCTTCTAAGGGACTGTTTTGTATATTGATTGCAAAGATTTATTTTAAATCTCCTCTGATAGTCATTGCAAATCACAGCTTTAACTTTTAATTATTGTCTAGGCAACTGTTTTTCTGAATTATATTCAATGTCACAAGTATTTATTTTCTTCTGAATTCCAAAAGGCCATTATAAATATAGGGTATCTGAGGTTCACTTGATCTGAGAAATAAGAAATCTGAATTATAAGATAATTCAGTTGATGTTTTAGTGAGAGGGATTTAGAGAGTTCTCTCAGTAAAATAACTCCATGCATATGGAGTTACATAACTTATATAAGTTATAATAACATATATAAGTTATATACTCCATGTTAAATATGGATGGATATGCTGACTCCAGACCATGGACCACAGTCTTTTCTTAATGTAATTTTGAAGTCATTTTACCTGTTCTATTCTCAAGGGAGACATTTTTGCAGGAAAAATAATAATAATAAAGGTAGTGCTTTTACTGTAGAATATTATTTGGTCCAGTTAGTCTTAATTTTGAGAATATAAATTTGTATATTAAAAAATTAAAAGTTTGTGTTTCATGGTTTTTTTTTCCTTAATAGGTCATGTTAAATTTTCTTCTAGTTATTACAAACTAGTCTTGCAGTTAAGATTTAGAGCTTACCTAAGGTCTCTTTTTTATTTTTTTTTTAGAAGATGGTGATTGTTTCAGATCTATCATGGATATTAATACATAGAGATATTAATAACACAGACAATTTTTTAAATGTGTAGTTTTACTGATCCAATATACAATTATGTATTCTTTCTCAACTTTTTTTAAAATCAAGCTAGGTTCAGCTAATAACCTTTAAAATACAAAATACCGGTATGAAAGAAATATTCCTTTCTGCAATATAAATGAAGATTATGATCTGTAGCTTTTAGCATGATACAATGGTATCCTGAAACAATCTGTAGTGGGAGAATTATGCGAGACATAATGGGCATTCTGGACTAGCACTCAGATAGTCCAGTGAATACAAATGGTCATTGCAGGCAAAAATGCAGGCTGAATGTAATAAATGAATTTTGTGTATTTGTTATACTTCATATTCAAAAGCACTCTGTACGTTTTTTTGCATAGAACCTCTACATGTTCACTACCGAAGGTCATGTGCTTTCTTTGTTGGTTTCTGATTTCACCATATACAATTATTTATATATGTATATCTGCTCTTTGTTCTCCTTATTATCCATAAGCCATATCCTTGGTCACATTCCTGTAGTGACAGTAATTAACTATCAGCAATTATATCCCTGGGGTTTCCAGTATCATCCTCTGTTTTTATTTGAAGGCCTCTGCCATCATCTCATGACTGTCAGTAATTTTGAGAGCAGTTTCGAGTGTTTTATAGGTGACCAAGGGATACTTAATCATAGCTTTATATGTTAAATTTAGAGCATGGCCATAGCACTTCATGTGTAGCATATGGTTCTTTCTTCTACAGTTTTGTACTATTCTTACCTTCCAGAGGCTATTTAATGTTTAACTTTCTTTTCTCAACTGAAATAAAATAAGTAATCATCTTATCTCCAAAACTAGCCAGAACAATAAATCTAAAACTAATCATGTAATACTTGAATCAAATAGTACAGAACAGCTGCAAAACTCCGTTAAAGGACAACTGGGGATTCTCTTCCCTGGAGAACATCTGCTTCATAGGTACCACGTGCATACACATATCTCTACTGCTTCCACAGGTTCGTGGCAAGTCTGTTTTTGAGTATCAGTGGTCTTAGATTTCTTTCATAAGTTACTACAGTAATTCCCTCTTACCTGTAATTTTCATTCCTAATTATTTATTCAATATTCAAAATTTTGGATGTAACGGAAAATACTGAGCAGGTCTTGTTACCTTCAGTCGAATTCTCTATTTATGCAAAATGTAAGAAAATACTAAATTTAGAGTAGGAGGCAGTAATCAAAGTTTTCTACAGCACAATAAGATAATGCTTTAATAAAATGGAATCTTTCCTTAATTCAAAATAGCAAGTCAGTACTTGGTGTTTTTTTATTCTGAAGCTAATGTCGGATTGTGGTGGGAAGCTTTTAACTAGTATCTTAGACAACTTAGATCATGGGGAAAAAAATTGCTGAGGAAACAACATAGCTGAGAAAATATTCATAAACTTTCATATGGAGCTGTCATGTAAAGAACGTCTTTTTAAAAAAATGAAATGTCTGCTTCAAAATGTAATAATTTAAGAGACAAAATGAAGTATTAAAAAAAAGTTTTTCTGTAACCTGAAGGTCAGTTTTAGTAAACAGCTGTGTGCAGACACTATCAGAAAGCTGTACTCAAGATTCTCTGAATTGCTGAAACAGAGAATTGTACTCATTTTAAATACAGCTGCAGAAAAACTTACTTTAACAAGATACTGAATTGTGTAATTAGCTGATCAAACTGTAAAGGAAATGTATTGGAACAGTATGATCTAGTCTAATCCGAAATATTCCGGTTACTCTTATTTCTTGCCTCTGTATGCAGGGGAGAGAATGATTAGTAGAATGGATCCACTTTGCCCCTGCCTGGGTAACATATTTATTTTAAATGATGATTTTATGAAATGATCATACTCATTCCAGTTTTGATACGATCCAAGATGCATTTTTCCAGATGAAACTGAAATCTGTAGTTTTGCATGGCTCTAAAATGTTATATCTATTGATGTAATGGTGTCTTGCATAAAAATTCTCCTTATGAGAAGCAATAGGCAACTGTAGTGGTTTTAATAGAAGATAAGTAAGTATAAGAGGTACAACAACACTTAGAAAATTGATGAGTTGTATATAAATAAGAATATGTATTCCTCCTCCCAGTAGCGCTTTCTGTTAAGAAACAAATCAAGCAGTGGGATTCGCCTTTCCATCTACTGGTTAAGTTTGAATTTCTTTTCGTTTGGCCTCTCTAACTATACAGTTTATACAGTAACAGCAGAGCCACTGAAATGGTTGGTCGTCTTTTTCAGCTGTTCGTAATCTTGTTCATCCTTGTTCTAGAAGGACATTTTAAAGTCCCTTCCTATTCTTTAATCTTAAATCCTTAGATCTCTCTTTCTGGTCTGCTGTGTGGCATCCACAGCTAGTAACTCCCTTCAGCATACCGTATCTCCTGCTCTAACTTTGCCTTTGGAACAAATAGTCAATTACAGATTGTGTTGAATGTCAGTCTCAGGTTGGATTGTACAGTGCTCTCCTAATGTGAAAGATGCAACTTCGCAGCAGTCTTTATGAAGTATACCACAATCACTGATTGTGTGTTATTGTTACTACGCATTCTGGGTATATGTATTCTATAAATCACTTTATCTTTTACAGTCTCTGTACATTTCAAAATACATCTCAGTGGAAACCTAAAGGTGCAAAAGTAATTTACTCTTGAAAAAAAACAATATTTATTACTTCAGCCACTTGGCACTGCCCTTTCCTTTCCATCATTCATTGTTGACTTTGCCATTCTCCTTAGTTTCTTCTTCCAACTTCCAATTTGCGTGTGCCATTATTGAAGAGAACAGTCTGTTTCAGATGCGTTCTGTAGGACAAACTATACTCTGGGTGAAAATTTAAAGGTGTATTGGAGGAAATGTGCATATTGCACAGTATATTAAGTTCCAAATATTAAGAAGTTGTTCAGATTTTTCTCATGCAGTCAGGGTCACCATAGTTACTTCATCTGTACTGCTGCTGAACTTTGCCATCTTTATTTCTGTACAATTTCTTGTCTTTCATAAATCATGTTTTATATGTTATCATCTAGCTGCAATTTGATTTCTTTCGTGTTTTTCATTTTTGTACTTGAAGCATCTAACTTCCATGGAAGAATGACTATATGTTTATTGACTGTGTCTGCATTATAGCCTGAAACTAACAATTATTTTGTCATTTGTATTTCTAGTTCGATTTATCTTCCACATATCCTGCTTGTAGAGATTTGGTACTTTGTTTTCATTAGTTAGTATCAGATGGAAAGATACTTTACTTGAGAAGTTACAGTACTGCTAATAACATGCAAAGGATTTCTAGAAAGAATAACATGGTGCTGTGACTATTGGTCATTACCTAGATTTTGGTCATACAGTCAGTACAGTTGGCAGGTCATACTTTGTGTGCCATCTGTCGTACATTACAACAGTCTCGTGTAATTCTTGACTTCATGCAAACTCATACAGTTCCCAGTTTGCACTGTATTTCAGTACACAGCCTGAACATTTGTGTCCTGTAAGATCTCACCTCTGCTTCAGCTCAAACGGATTCTTCTACCAGCTGCTTCTGGCTGGCCTTCTCAGCGACACAAGCAGAGTTGCTCAAATGAAGCTTGCATGTTGCTGGTGACAAGTTTGTGCAAGATGAGCTGTGTGCTTGGTGAAGGCTCTGACACAAAAATGCTGCAGTTGCAGCTAGTTTAAGAGAACAATATCTGTTGTGGCTTTGTGGACATGATGGAGAATTTATCAAGGTGTTTCTAGATATTTTTATATGTGCTGAGACTTCATGCTATGTATTTGGAGAATATGATGCTGTAAATAGTAGCATTCATGTCACGTGGGTTTCCAGTGCCGTACCTGAATTTGTCTTAACTGTTTCAAATTTTTTAGCAACTGTTGGGCCTCTGAAAGTTTGACCAGCTGATCAGCTTCAGCTGGAGATGAAGCAAGCTTTTTTCTCAATAATTTTCCCTTAGAGCCATGAATGCGAGTCACTAATAAGTGAGGAGAACTGAAACAGATGCCAGAAAAATTAAAATCAATTGATTTTATGCATAACATTAACAAGGCATTTTATCTTGGTGACGAACAGCGCTGTCTTAAGTAAGCATTCATTTGGCCTAGTGGCTTTGTTATCAGTTGCTGTTAATATCCTTGTAGCACTCATTAACAAGACTGCAGCTTTCAGGGATTTAGCTGAATAGTAAGTAAAACTAGATTAAACTGACCTATAAGCAACATTTTTTCAAGGAAAATAAAACACAGAAAAGGAAAATATATTAAATCTAGTCCAATATTATAAATCAAACAATAAATGAACAACCAGCATAAATGCATAATTATTGCTGTGTACTAAAATGAACTGTACCAAAGCAGCTTACATCTAACCAGAAAATTGAAGGAAGCTCTAAAAGCATCCAATTTGCCATCCAGAGCTTATGAACTAATGCTTGCAAATGTTTCTTCCTGTGTTGGAAGGCTGAAAGGACACTCACCAGTTTCCCTGGATTACAAGAGTCAAAATCATTTCAATTCCTTCCCCTGTTTCTCCAGCTGACATATCCCCATAAGCTGTCTTTGAACTTCTTCTGGTAACACTTGGTGCAGAACTTCTGCTCGGTACATCTGTCAGGTTCACAGCTGCATCAGGAGCCCGAGTCAGTATTTATTTGCATAACCAGGGCAATTGCTTCTTGTCATCCGAACCATATTATGCAGTATCACTAGTTTAGCCTATAATTGGATCAACCCCAGCTTATGTCAGGTAAACCTAAGTTCAACAGGTTTCTTCATTTTCATTCTTTACTTCATTGTACTGGTACTAGTTGCACAAGAAAAGTTTTAGTTACTGATACTGTGATCAAATCTGATTGCGCCAGGAAAAGCTAGAGCTTGTTTTCTATCCTGTGTTGCATTCTGTATGCAAGCATCTCAGCTGTCAGGCAAGGAATCTGCATTAGAGCTTATTGGAGATCTAAAGTAAACAGAAATATTGATTTTGTTTGTTTGCTTGCTTATTTATTTTCTTCTTTTTTGAGGGAATAGCATTAGGGAAGTAAGATCTAACTATTGATTCAAAGCCTAATCTTTTTAATGTACTAACGGTCTGTGGAGAACTTGAAATTAAACACAGATGCTCAAGCTTCTATTTAATGAATGGTAAAACAATACTGCATTAAAAAAAAATAGCCTAACTCGATTAACCTGACAGCTATTATGTTGATGGCATGGTCCCATCAAAGCAAGTGGAAGACGCCCTTTGGTCTGACCAGGAAAGATTTTTCTGTAAGTTACAGAAATAAGAAGCAATGTTTTCATAACCAGTTTTGACCCAGCAGTATCAGAAGTAGGTGTTTTTCAAATTGCATTCAATAAAATTACTCTTCTGTAGCCACTATTACACTTTAAATGGCCATTCTAGTGCTCCTTTGGAATGTAACATGAGTGGTCATTGACATCAGTGGACTAAGATTTTTCCTCTGAGGTTTCTCACCAGACAGTAGCTCTCTGAACAAACTGTATATTATGATATGAAATATTTAATAACAGAGCAGCAAGATTGCTGACAGCACTGGAACATTGAAGACATCTGTCTGATCCATAAATACGTTATATTTGGTTTCACAAAAGCCAGGGAATGTCAAATCATACAAGAATCAATTTAGTTTGGGCAAGTTCGGCACAGTTTTAACTCTGGGGCATAATTACTTGCATCACTCAGTGACATAAACATGATCTCTGATCACATCTTTGCTTTGAAGAAGCTGCCTATGTTGTTTCTTCTTTGCAGAGTATCTCTCCAGAGACATACAAACTGAACCCAGCAGAATTTGCTCATATTATCAGTTCCTCTTCATATTTAGATTATAGTAATGCTCAGAGTATTTCTGTGGTCTCTGCTTACGTTTCTGGGGCATTCATGTCTCTTCTAGCAGAGGTTTGCCAGTTTCAGATAGTTGAAAAATATCAGCATCTCTTTTCATCCCTCAGTCTGACAGATGTTCCTGCCTTACTTATTTGAAGGAAACAACAAAAGCATAAGAAAAATTAGTGTCTGTTTAACTCACCACAGGGAGTGCTGGGTCTCTGTGCAAAAAACAACTGTGTAATCCTTTTTGGACCTCATTTTAAGAACAAGACTCTTTTCTTCTTCAGCGACTTTCATCATCATCCTCTCATTGTGTTGCCTCTCATCATGCAATCATCTCAAGAGTGAAAAAGATTATTTCTATAGGTCTGCTGTCTGAGGTACTTGTGTGATATTTTATAGGGAGGGCTATATACTTGGAGAGGGATTGATCTTAGACAAAGGTATGTTTCTTTTTACAGGGCATAGTGAAAAATCATACAGCTCACACAAAATAGGTGACCAAAAATGATGGTGAGAGTGCAGAGTGTAGACACATAAAAAATTAAAAAAAAAAAAAAAAGAGTTGGATAAGTACAGGCCAGAACATTTTAAAAATCAATTTAGACAATGCTGACATTGGAATTGGTCATTTTCCCCTGTTTTTCTCTGAATGGTGTGGAAGATGAAGAGGAAGAAGGGAAAGAAGCAAGCAAAATGGCTGTATTTTAGTCTGAAGATTTGGGCCCTTAACAGTGCCTTTATGTCAAGCCAACACTTCCACTACCAGAAGGAATTCGGAGAAGCTGTCTTCAACAAAGAAATTGAGTCTTTCATCAGGGCTTTAGTAATGATTTTGGAGAAAGCTTTCTTAAAAGCTTTTTCTAGTCAGGATAGAAGAATTTTAATATTACCATAATATGGATCTGTCGTCTTTCAGGCTGCTTTAGGAGTCACTGTGAGACTACCGTGGGAGATCAGTTACCTGACTTTCTAAGAAATACCCTGAGAAAATTCATCCAATAAGAGGAGTTGGAGGAAAGATTGTACATCAAATTTGTAGCTGGTGTAAACACCCCTGGACTAAACAATGATCTGATTTAGAAAGAGGACTTGCTGACAGTCTCTTTTGAGTAATAATTCACTAACTGCATGGCTACATTTCTTTTCAGTGGCTCTCTGGATCTGGAAGTAGCTTTTCTTCCTGAGCAGTTTGTTGTTTAATGAGATATAAACACCCCTCTGAAATGCTTTCATTATGGTAGCATTCTTTTAAATTGCATGATTGTACGTGGTGTTTCACATTAGGTTTATGTGTCCTGTAGAGCATGGGGCATGAATCAATGTCACATACTGAGAAAGTCTGGGGTTATCAGGGCTCCTGAGTAGACTTCTGCAGAATTTGCACAATGAGCAGAAGAGGAATTTCAGGAAGACAGAAAGTATGGTTTCATAGTTAAGGTAGTAGAAAACTGCCCCAGAGAAATGAACTCTTTTCCCTGGTTAGTATTATCAGCTTATGCCGTAGCATTTGTGTGTGATCTAAACAAGTAATTTTAGCTCTAATTTTCAGTTCTTCTATGACTGCATGCTACTGACTTCCCAGGTGGCTGCCTTTAAAGTCCCGTTTGTAGTTGTGTGAAGCACCCAGCAGAGGATGCATCAAATGGACAGTGCACTCCAGGTGGTGGGGGTCGGTACTGCGAAACATCTTCATAAATGACCCGGATGATGAGATATAAGGCCCCTTGGCTAGCTTGCAGATGGTACAGAACTGGGAGGACTGGGTGTGCAGCCAGTCTGGGGGAGAAATGGGCTAACAGGGCTGTCAAATAGTTCAAAAGAGGAGAAAATACTTGCACAAACACATGAAGTCTTGCAAAGTTGACGAAACAAATCAATAGACCGTGTGAAAAATGCTGTCAGGAGTGGGCAAGATGCTACCATTGCCTTTGGGAGAGAAATGCATAGCAACAGTGATGATTCCTTGAGACCTATCTGAACATTGCACTGCAGTATGCATTCTTTCTTGTAATTTCCCATGTTTGAGATCATACCTTAGTATTTAATATCTGTAGACTCTTAGTCTTACCTCTTCAGCTGCTTGTATGAGTAGTGATCTTTGTGTGATTTCTTTTTAACATTTCATTAGTTACTATTTTGTCAAGATGGACTGGAAATACTCCCTTTTCAGAGTTCCATGGCAATAATGACAACAAAAACACATGGGAATGGGGTTGCAGTAATAACAAAAGATCATTGGAATTCCCCTCTCTGATAAAACTCTGGAAATCTATAGTAGTGACCTTCAGAAGCAGCACACAGCAGGAGGGTTGCAAGGACTTCCTTTGCTGAGTAGTTTTAAGGAACTAATCAAAAAGAACTCCTTGGATATGAGCTCTTTCTAGATTCTTTTCATCTAGGAATAAAATCCAAGTGAGTCAGCAAGAAAAAAATCTTCTACAGAATCTAAACTCTACAATATTTTTCAAATCTGCTTCTGGGCAAATAGCTCCACTATACAGGAGGGAAATTAATAGAAAATGGCCTATTAGTGTCTTTATTTATAGTTCAAGACTCAACAACTCAGTGATTTATATTTTCAATTTAATCACACCAACTGATGTAAGAAATAACTGGAAATGCAGGTATGACCTTGCTCAAGCAGACTATATAAAATTCAATGTAGCAAAGCTTGTATATTGGAAATTGTGCAGTAATAAAATGTTTTTTGCATTGTACAGCTTGCCAACTATGTCAATACAAGATAATGGTTTAGGCAAATTACATGACTAAAGAATTAGAAATTTAACTGGAAAAGGAAACATAATGTTGAGTTTGTGGCACAAACTCATTTTATATGATAAAACTAATTTGTAATTTGATCTTTAAAGCAGAACATGGGTACTGAAGCACTTGAAATGAGAGATCCATTATAGAAGAAAGGAAGTGTGAAGACAAAGAAATAGTCTAACAGCAGCATAGACAAGGGCAAAAGAACTCCTATTGCAAATAGCTAAATATAGTATTCTTCAAAAAAAAAAAAAAGCTGAAGTTCATGGGAGGGAGAACAAATAATTGAACAATTCTAAGTTCAAGTTTAGAAATTTCCTTTAATTTACTGTATTTTTGTCTTCACTTAAATGTTTCTTAATACATTCGGGCAAGAGAGAAAAGTTACTGAACTTGTGGAAGGACAGAAATTCAGCTTAAAAAGTACAGCTCCTTATTAAAGATTTTCTGGGATCCATGTGTTTATGCTGAAAAGAGAAAGGAGTACAAGTGACTTCATGCAGTAACACAGGTCAGGCGTCTAGACACACAATAGCATCCCTGTGACACACTTGCTGTCTCATGTGGAGCATGTGCGTGGTCTTTTGTAGGAAAATGAGACCTTGTTCTCCTTGTGCTTTTGTATCTTCAACTGTTGGTGAAAGAACTTCTGTCAGGACAGGGCTAGGAGCATTTTCTGTTAAGTAGAACCAAGCGAAACCTGCCCATTCCTTGGAACACGAAGCATATGGCCACATCCAAACAACCAACTCAAAAGGAAGTTCTCTGAGTGACCATATGTTTCCACTGGTGGTGGGTACTCTAATGAGAAAATGGCCTCAGGGATGAAAGAAAAGTTAATTTCAATGGTTCAAAATACTTCTTACTAGCAACAGTGATTTTTTATTTATTTATGTTTTTTACATCTGATTTACACCTCCATGTTGGTAAGAAGAGAGTCAAAGTCATTCACTGCAAAGGGTTGAACAACAAACATCTTTTGTACAAGTTAGATGTATTCGTTTTTCAAAGGATAATTTCTCTCCTGGTACAGCTCCTCGTAAAAATATAAATCCATTAAATTGTGAAAATACCCTAATGGCCTGGCACAAGTGCAGAGGGCATGATTATTCCAGAGTTACTAAGGGAAGGATCATTTAGATGGAAAGGTTCACATTGCTTCATTGAAAGACTGTAAAATGATTGTTGAAATAGGTTTTTGGTCTATTAGGCTCTTCGCTAATCTTTTGGGGGAACTCATTAATATGCTTCAATGAAAAAAGGCATAAGGATAGTTTTCATCAAGTGAAATTGTTAGTGGTGTGTATCATGCATAAGATGCATTATAAGTTGTGCTTATGATGTGAGAAACCTTGTAATAGCATCGGATGCCCTGCATAAATTGCATTCTTGGGAAAAGAAAAATGCTGAGAAATTTAATGCTGGGATAGAATGTGTAGAATTAAATTATATGCAACAAATCAAAGCATTATATGCAAATTCTCACTTGTACTATTTTTTGGCCTTTTGCTTCTACAGTATAAATGATGTACTTCCTTTTCCCCTACTACAGATCTTTAAGAACAGGGCTTGAGTGAAGAGCAGCAATGCTGAAATGCTTTGCCCCGTGTCCTTTGTGTCAGGTAGAAATAGTTAATCACATGTCAGGAGGAAGCTTTGGGCTATGATTAATCCCTCATGTTGAGAATTATTTTTCAAGAAATTGTTTATGAGAAGGCATGAGTCTTTTGGAAAGAGAGACAGCTTGCCAGAGAAGATTATTTTCAACATCCTGTTTGTTGAATAGATACCTGGTGAGAGAGCTCAGCTGAATACATTTGAAAGAATTGTTATTCAGGAAATAAAACCTTTTCAGATGACTGTTATCCCAGTTTGAAATCTGATAATGCATCTTGGAAAGGTAGCACTTGGGAGTGTTATAAGTGGTAGGGAATACAGGACATCACAAATCTCTGTTCAAGCATATTTTTCTACATTTACCATATTTCATTGGTGGTTTTTTAATGGGCTGACAATTCTACCGTGTTTGTTTGTCTGTATTTATTTGGGATTAAATTACTGGGGAGAAACCTCTAATAGCAGAGTTCTCAAATGATACTTCTTCATACAGGTAAGGAGGTGTACAACTCCAGGACCTCCTCTTACAGCCTTCATTTACAGTTTTCAGCTTTAGTAATAAACAGTGAAATGGCTATGTCAGTAGAAGACAGGTAGGAAGAGATCTACTTAAGCTGCAGAAAAGTATTCTGAAAGATGTAATGCCTGAGTTTCATGGAAAACAGTGCAATGTGCTGGTCTCATCTGCTTGTTAAGAAGTCTTTCATGTTTATTCAAGGACTTGCAATTGCTTACATATCTTTCGTCTCAAAGCTAAAACTGCTAAAAAGCTTGGCAGTAGGTTAAACCCCCAAGATTGTATGTTCAGCACATAATTCTCATCTGGTGTTGTATGTGCATTGATACAGAGAGATTACATTACATTGTGAATGTACATTGCCCAGATATAGAAAGCAAAAGACAACATCAGAATGGAAATTCTCTACTGCCGAAATAAGTAGGGAAGACATACTCCCTAATTTTGAGTTTAAAGAGAAATTTCGCCTTAAATACAAAATTCCTGTGGGTTGGGATGATCCCTTTTTCATATGAAAATTCAGTGACTATCAATAAGACTGTTCTGAAGAATGACCAAATGCCAGTATGAAATCTGGAATCTAGGTTGTATCATCTATTTGGGAGTGAGCTTTCAAATAGGCACAGAGGTCTTCTATTCCTAATAAAGAGGCCATAGAGCAAGTAGGATAAGATATAGAAGGAAAGGATTTGGGGCTGAGTTTTCAATAGTTTCAGTAGCTCTGATGTTCTTTCTCATGGGCAAAGCTTACTGAGTAGTTAAATGGAAAGTATTTGTTGTGCTTATAGATGATGCTGTTCTGGTTAGCATACTTCAGTCCCACTTCTTCTGCAAGGCTGGGATAACGTTGTTTCTTGTCCCATTCATTGAAGGGAACAATATGTTTCTTAATTGCTTGTGATGCAGTTGACAGGCATCTTTTGCTTATATCCTGGGTAAAGCTACAAAAATTTCTCAGTGTGGCAATTAATGAAATTTTTGAGAGATTCTTTTTAAAATGTTGCTGTTTTGATTTTTAAAATGACTTCACAATATTTTTTTCTGTTCACTACTTCTGGTCCACCAGGGTCTATTTGAAACCAGTGTGTAAGTAAGGTACAGTAGTTAATAATGAAACTTATACAACTTTTACTAATAATAGTATAAAGCTTTCACAGGGGAAACGTGAAGCAGATGTTGCCTTCCTCATCTAGTAACAACAAGGTCAAGATTACACTATAGCCTTTGAACTTCTTAAGTCCATCCAACTGTTTATGGTTTTGTATTCCCAAAACAGAAAAGAGGTGAACAGCAGAGAGGTGCAAAGTGACCTCCATGATCATTTCTGCACAAATATAGTTTACAGTCTCCTTTAGCAACTACTTCAAAAATAGCAAGTCACATA
This sequence comes from Anser cygnoides, assembly GCF_040182565.1. Taxonomy (NCBI): domain Eukaryota; kingdom Metazoa; phylum Chordata; class Aves; order Anseriformes; family Anatidae; genus Anser; species Anser cygnoides. The sequence goes on along the minus strand of NC_089879.1, from coordinate 26,715,192 downwards.
TTTAATTCATGACAATTGAAGGCCTTGGTTCAGCATTTCAGTGTGTAGATTGGTGATATGAGATGGATATCTAAGAATATGAGATCCTTAAGAGTCTGTCTATTTACAGTACTTTCTTTTGACAACTCCCACCACTTTTACCCTTGTTTATTGTACCTTTGCTATACTAGCTCACAGCTCGTTGCTGATTTTCCCTTTATAATGTTCTAAAAGCTCCCAGCTTTATATCTCACAATAGTTTGAAACAGGAGAAACACACTAAATTGAGCAACAATAACAGATAAAGTATTGCAGTTCAGAAATACGAGAGTATTGCCCTAATTTCAAGCTCTTCAGTCTCTTTTCTATTATTAACATTAACTCTCAGAAATATTTTAGTAGCTAAGGGGCCTAAATCTTTTGATTTCAAATTCATAGAGCTCCGTTTACTTCAGGAATGGCAAATAGAACAAGGAAGAGTGTAAGTGGTCACATGACTGTTAAAAAAGGTGAAATACATGTTTAAATCCATCAGTAAAAGATAAAATTTATATGAAAATTAAATGAATTTATAAATACATTACTAACAAGAGCTGTACTGTTAAAATTAAATTACAAACCTAAAGATTGGTCCCTATTGATTACTGGATGCATTCCATTACAGTTTATGAAACTAGTAAGATTTATACTCATAGTGTAATAAGGTAAAGTCTTAACATCTGAATGCAGTGAATTAATGCTTTAATTAAAACGAATAAGCCAGTCTTCGTTTGGTATGTTTCATATTTTATATTAGAGTTCTAGATGTACTTAAGCTACTCAGATATTTGCCCGAAGAACATACTTGACTGGGTAGAAAAAACATACTGTTTTTGCGTAATGTCACTGGTGAGAAGTATGTCGTATTTCTGGTAGAATAGGACGTTTCAGAGTCCTGGAGCATTAGATGCTTCTTCAAATTTAAAATTTATTCTGTGATGACAGTAGAATGAAAATACTTTGAAACAATGCAAATGACTAAAAGAAAGCAAAATCTGTATTTGTTGACAAAAGTTGTCTTTTATTAGTACTGAATTATGTATGATTATACTACCCTGCCTGCCTGGGAAGTGTTATTTCAGAAGAGGCTGAGAACTGGAAGCAAAGCAAGAACAAACAGTGGCTTGGGAAGTGATGTGCACAGTGCAGGAAATCACAAATCCTAGCAAAAACAATGGGGAAGCTGTTAGCACTCTGTCTTTTTAGGGCAAGGTTAATGTTCCCAGGTGAGATACAAAGATTCGTAGGTAATGATTAAGTCCAAGTTTAAAAAGGCCACAAGAAAAAAAGACACGGAAGCGGTTGTTGGTGGTTGCTGAAGAGTTTTTGACAGAGAAGTTGGAGCGACATAGTTTTTCTATCTGTTTCACTGTCCTAAAGGCTGATCTAAATAGCTTGAATGTACTGATACTGGCAGGAAAAAATTGAGAGTTCATTTTTTTCTTTTTTATTTAATCCTTTTTCTGTGTGCTTTCTGTGTATCTTTTGAAGGAATAAATAATGTTTCGCTGTTGGCTGTTTTGGGGCTGCAGTAATCCAACATTGTGACGCGATCCTGGGGAAAAGGTCTGGTGAAATCATATGCCTCAAAGTTAACTGGTAAAGATTTAGGGATGATGACTTGAAAATCCCTATTGGAGAACCATAACAGTGAATAGTTGGAGTTAGAGAGAGAACAGACCTGTTTCCAAAAGGATGGGTCTAAGAGAAAAAATGCATCCACCTAGAGGAACATCAAAACATGTAGCTGTAGATGTGGTATTCTCTATTGTAACCTGTGCCATCAGTGCCATTATTGCCTGGCTCAGAGGTGTATAGTCAAAAAGAGGAAGCTTGTGGTTTACTGCAGATTGGGCAAATGCAGACTACAAAATGTATCATTTAGTTTAAATGTTAAAAAAAGTATTCAGATACTCCGTGGAACAGATGAAGAGGAAACATGATGCTTGTTACTGATTGCTCTGGGAAGGGCATCTGTCATGGTTTTAGGTTCCTGGGAGACAATTTTTTTTTTTTTTTTTTTTTATTTCTAGGATGCAGGACATAAATATTTTGTACTGCATCCCAATGATGTTGCCTTTGTTGTGTTTCTTTTAAGCTAGAATAAATCACTGTAGACTAAGGTTTCTATTGCTTATGGCAATCTCAGCTTGAAGAAAAAAAGTCTTAGCATTCCTGTTATTTAACATTTCTATTCACAGTACTGAGTGAGGAAAGGAAATACATACATGAAAACAACTATAAATAACATCAGAAGTTCTTGCAATGAGTTTTGTTATTCTTGAATATTCAAGCCTGCATTAGGAGGCTAAGACTGCCAAGTCTCACTGGAGTCATGGAGTTCAATAATCTGGCTGCTGGCAAAGTTCAGGAGAGTGGTCTTCTCTTGGTCTGAATTCCAGGTGCTGTGCTAGGTTGGCTGGAGCAAGATGCTTATATGCTTAGATTAGTTTTCTTTAATCTGTCACATTAGAAGAATCAAGTCTTGACGCTTAGAGTCAGACACTTGTACTTGGATGCTTTTCAGCTGAGCTCTGAGAGGCATTTGGAAAAATTCAGGTTCAATCTGAAAGCAGCAGCTTCTAACCTTTGTGTACGTCTCCATCTGACAAGCAGTGGCACTGCACATTTCTTACCTTCAGAAATCCGTTGGGTACGCTATCATTTTGATTTTATATCTGTCTTGACATAGGTATCTCCCAGTTTTGCCAGGGGAAATATATTTATTTCATGATTGGTATCAAAGTTTCCTCATGTGTTATCTGCCTGAGGCTGACATTGTATTATTCTTGTGCAGAGGCCTACATACTAGGGCTTGTAGGACTGCTCTCTGGAGTTTCTTGACTTAGAGCCTGAAAATTGATTTACCAGGTGATATTAGCTGCCTCTCATATCACGTCAGCTTTGGCTTAAAATATCAGAAAAGACCAGACCCTGACACAATAGCAGTAGTCAAAACACTGCCTGTTCTGCTATCAAGGGGCAACGGAGGGTCAAGAAAGGGTGCTGTAACTTTCTTGCTGTAAGGAACTGCTAAAAGCAGCTGCTTGTTAAAGCTTGATTAACTCTGCAAATTAACAAACTAGTCCAAGCATTCAGTGATTCCAGGTAGGTCCTTCTTAGTTGGAGGTACTGAAGATCTTGATAAATACCTAATATTTGCTGAAAGTGCAAACAGAAAGGCCTGTGAGGTGTGGCCAGTCACCTACCAAAAATGCATTTCAGGGTCAGGTTTTAGTCAGTATTTGTACACCTACTTGCAGTGCATAAGAGTTAACCCTTCTCTCTCAGACTGGAGCTGGCAAACCCCTGGTCTGTGGCACCCATCTCAGGCCTTAGTTGGGTTCTAGTCAGATAGTTTTCCGTATGCAGTTATCTCGATTTTACAGAGCTGGTCCAGTGGCCTAAATACTTTTGTAACTTGTCTCTGAGTACTCTGTTACTGTCATGTTACCCTGCATCAGTCAAGCAGAGTTAATTTTTGATGTTTACGTATTTTGACTATTAAAAACGATCCGTTTTCACGGTTCCCTTCAATTGTTACTTAGTTGTTGATGTCCCTCTTCTCCTGAAAGAGCAATTAAGCCAAAGTTAACTGCTTTGGTTTTGATGTGGGCTACGAGCTGGCACATGGACAGTTATTCCAGCTCACTTGACATGGAATAACTTTCTGCAGCACAGTAAAATGACCATTTTTTGGAGCTTTCTGTGCCAGTAGGACTGTCCTACATCTTACTGCTCCTTGAACAACAAACAGCTCAGAAGAAGGAAAATGCCCATTTGTGTTAAGCAGTGGCCAGCTGTTTCCTCAGTCTGAAGATCACACGGGTTTTATAAATGTGAGTGCAAGCACTGAAATGTGTAATTCATTTTTAGTCAAATTAATCTCTTCTCCTACAATGAATTGTTCTGTATAATTTTATGTTGTTTTAAAATACCCTGTTAATCAGTTTTTAATGTACTTAAATGTAGCCTTGTGATTTCATTAACTTTGTCGTTTTCTTGTATTATGAGAGAGCACTTCATCTACCCTGCCTATGCTCTTCATTGTCTGGGGTTCTTCTGGCATATCCTAAATTAGTCAATCACTAATGTGAACTGTGTCAGTCTATTTAATTTTTGTTCATGTGGAACTCTCCATTTCCTTAACAATGCTCATTGTCTTCCTCTTAGACCCCTGCTGTTTCTGCTGTTAGGTTTCTGAAAGAATACTTCTGGTATATGTAAGGTCATTGTAATTATCTCTCTATTTTCTGTTCTGTTCTCTAGCATTTGTCTGCATGCTGAATAGCTTTGCACATTTATCATTGGTTTTGTAAGATTCTGTTGTATTCATATAATGCTGCAAGAAAATGATTTTTCTTCAGTTTTGCAGGGCTGTGGGTGTAGGTCTGAATGCTGTCACAACATAGGTGATTGACTTCTATATTTAGTCTCTCTGGTTTAGTCTCAAGTTTCCATAGTCACTTCATACATTATTTCACTGACTGTAATGGAAGCCGAACCAAGCTTTTTGATAGAATTATTAGCAAGGAAAAAATGGTACATACAAACTACCTTGTTGAATTCATGTTGTCTTGATTTATGATACTCAATCCAGTTTCAGTCATTTAGATGGATATTTTAAAATATTTTGAGGTATTGACAATGTTCTGAAAAAGTTCTCTATGCTGATAGAAATGTCTGAAAATAATGAAACAGTAATTGGTTTAAAAATTATATTTGTTTCTAAACTGTTGAGTAAATAATGATGAGTAAAAGGATCAGTAGAATTTGCAGCAAAACAGTCTGTTTCTTTTGTAGTCTGTAAGAGTGTGTGGCGGTTCAGGCCAGAATACTATTATTATTTAAAGATTCATGGACTTAAAAAATCATTGACCATATGACATTTTATGTTAAATCCAGTCTCAATGATCTAAATTCTGAATATACTAGAATTATGGCAGTCCTGTGCCAATCTAATAGAAGGAATGAAACAAGTGCAGTGCAAAAGGTTAAAAAATTATAGTACATAAAGTTCTCCTCTACTTGGGGAGACTTGGAGAAGGCAGTATTTTGTTACAAAAGGTAAATAACTATACGTTGTACTAGATATGTAATAATTATTTTAATGCTGGATTCTGCTTTTTTTGATTGCTAGCTAAATTCAAAGCTTTTTGTTACAAGTCTGTAAATGAATACTTAGAATCAGTTCTTCTCAACTTACAGAGTGAGTGGCATGGTCATGCACAAAAGAGTTCATGCTGTGTACATCAAGGTCATATAACACTATTACAGCTTTTGGTTGAACTTGACAGCTAATAGAGAAACTTTTTACTCTTCAGCCTGGTTGCATAGTGTTTTATATAGAGCTATGGTATCTCAGAGCATCGCTTGTGAGCTACCAGAGATGGATTTGCAGTCCTTTGGAGGAGGATATTCTCAGAGGAAGAACAGCTGTGAAGCATCTGTGTCACAGTCCAAACTGCAGCACTGTGGCTGTGTTTGTGTCTCTGCAGCCAGACACCACGCTGCAAATTTTCAACCTTCTTTCATAGTATTTATGGAAGCTAACAGTAGTGGTGGGAAATTGGATGTATTCAGTATGAACCCCAGAAGCAGACTGGTGGGATTTAGGTCCCAAACTCCTCTGGATGCCCACTCAGCCTTGGGATCCTCGTTTTATTTTACCCCAGCGTTTTTGTCTGCAATTGGAAATGCTATCAGAGGTTATCTTCCAGTGACTTTGGAGAGAATGGGCTGTATTTGAAGCCTACTTTTTCCAAAACGCTGTTTTCCTTTTCTTGTTACTTATTTCTGTCTTTCCCCTACAGCACATAGCAGTGTTTTTTCAGACAATTTTTCTTCATTTTCTTCAGCTGCTAATGGTAGTTCATTTTTTTCTCTTGCAGCTTTTTTGTACCATGTCCTGCAACATTCCCTCAGCTGAATCTCTTGGGCAGACAAAGAATATGTACCTGTGCCCCTATAACATGGCCTTGGGCAGCAGAAGGGTTTATACATCCCATATGGAGCTTTATGACTTCAGGTGAGAAAGAAATAATTGAAGCAGATGAATTTTAAGAGAATTGTTTATATGCAAATGTATTAGTGGAAGTCTGTGATTCAAATGTCTGTGGGCTAAATTACAGAAAAAAAAATCTCATTTAAAAATTCATTATGAAGAGCATAAAATGAACTTCACAATACATTATGAAATAAGAACTGGTGAAATATCAGACTATTGTACAGCAGTCTGATGTATAACTCTCTATTTTCTTCTTTCTGTTATTGTTTCTAATTTTAATTACTGATTTATATAATGAACTATTTTTTCTGTCTTCAGGTCAGTTGCTTTTAGTATCTTTTAGTATCTTCAGCTTTTAAACTACCCCTTTTAAGATTTTTTTTAAACTATGCTAGAATTCGTAAGGTATTACCAAGTTTAATTACTAGGAGTCCCTGCTGGATTGATAATGTATGCAGCGTTTGACTGCTCTAGCAGAGAGGTTACCTGTCCAATTCCCTCTTTTGTTCATACAATTCAGAATGAACATTATTAATCAAGTAAAATTAATATATTGCTATAATGAAGTATGTGGGCTCACTGTTAAATAAAGCCAACTTGTGCTTATTTTGCACAATGGAGATAATCATCATAAAATATATTTTTCCCTCCTAAAAAGAAAGTATTTTAGCTAAAGTAATACAGACCAGCCGATGTGCTTCTCTGCTCTTCTTACAGTTTTTTCTCTAAAGGAAAAGGTACTTAGCAAGTGAATTCCAGTAATGATTCTTGATACACACCTCACCCCACTCCCCATTTTTTTCTGTTGTTCTTTTGTTTTGTTTTTGTCTGTTTTTTTTTTGACCATGGAGCTACATATCCTGCATGTTGGACTGGTGTTTTCCTCAATGGTTTTCAAAATTAGGTTAGATCTTCAGCTGTTTATGTTACAAAATTTTTCTTGTGTTTTTCTACCTTAGCGCTGCTGGAGAATGATCACTGAAAATTTTGAGAGAGCTTATAATCTATTTTTTTCTCTTTATATACTGTAACACTTAGAAGTGATATTGCAGGTGGGAAGAAATTCGAATAAAAACCTATAGTGTAGAATATAGTCTAAAAAATCTTGATGGATAACACCTGAAGTTTTTCTTGAATCATTATGGAACATATAAATAGTGTCATTATCAAATCAATTCTTGTTTTGAGCAGTCCATGTTACCCTTGCCCAGTAGTCTTTTCATTGTTTTCAAAATGGGAATGTGCGTCTTCTCTGTATACATGTATCTATATGTGTATGTGTACATATATATCTGTACGTGTATCTCCTTTAATTAAACCTCCACCATTTTGTTCTCACTGTACTCGAATCTGCTTCCTAGCTTTGCCTGAAGCCATCTCTGTAGCAGAGGTGTTACAATAGCTGTAGAGCTGTTTACTCCATGTGTATCAGTCGGAAAACTCTCCAGTACTGAGGAGTACCCAGCTGAGTTGTGATGAACAGATATTTTGCAAAAGACACGTATTTCTTCAGTTGTTTTCTTTACATCTTCCTTTGTGCTAACATCATGAAACCATATGTTTTGGGGGACAAAAACTGCACAAGGGGTGGTACTTGACTAAGATTTTAGAAGATGCTGTGATACAATTACATGCTAAAAAGCTGAAACCTAAGTAGTGTAAAATACATGGATCACATTTCTATAAACTAGATTAATAGTGCAGATTGTTTTTGTTCCATACTGCATTTTGTTTCAGTTAAAATAGAATGTGGAAAACTGGTAGAGGCATCATGTGGAAATGCTTACTAGAAAGCTGGAAAGGGATAGAAGTAGAGGGTAGAGACTTCAAAGGATGACACTTAAGAATTCTTACTGCTAATGCAGAACATCTTTGAACTCTCATTTATAAAGCAGAAAGCATTCAGACTTACCTGGTTACATTACAGTGTAAGTCCAATGGGAGTGATGACTTGTTCAGTATTTACTGCTGACATTCGACTTCAGCAGTATCTAAAGCCCTAATGTAGAACTCACTGAAATCAAGGGAAACACACCAGTCATCTTTGACATTACAGATTAGTCTCTGAAACAATTCTAACATGATTTGGTGCATCAGCTCTATCCGTTATTCAAGAGTTATAAACTTCATCAAGATTTTGTTGGGTGACAACTACCTCTGCTGTTCCAGGTTCACCCTGTCAGTGCAGTAGTCTATGGTGACAACTGTCACCATATTTCAGGATTCTTTTTAGAAAATGATGGATGTAATTTGTTACAGGAGATAATATTGCATAAGCAATGTATAACAGTGCATAAGCAGGATACAAGTAGCAAACCGTAGCGTCCTCTGGCTGGTACCATGCTCTTTTTGTAACAAAACTGGCTAGCTTTGCTTGTTTTCTGGCAAGAAAGTTTGAAGTAATGTTCTGTAATGTACTGTAATAGACTAGAATACAACAGGCATCAAAGCAAAAGGAGTATCTTTAAGTTTTACAATGGGATGATATTTAAATATATTACTACTGCATTATGTTGTTAATATAGTAATATATTACTATAGAGGACATAGAAAATGGACAAAAAGGGCTGATTATTGATTATAGACCAGTATTTCATGAGAAGTTCCAGTCATGCGGTATGTGCTACTAAGTTATGAGTTTATGATTTCATCATCCCCTTATTTCTGCGTGAGAACTGGAGCTTAAGTTAGGAAATACTTAATGAGCCAGCATTTAGGAAGATACTTCTATCCTTGTTTATGACTTGTTTACGCTTCTGGGAATTAAAAGAAATGAACTGGGAAGACTAAGTTTAAAAACAACAAATAAACAATAAGGGCTGATGGAATAAGAGGAGAAAGCTAAACTGTTGGTTTGGTCGTTGAGAGCTGGCTAGGGCTGGATTATGAACAAGATGGCTAAACATGTTCCAAACACCTGGATGAAGTGAATGAGACCTTTCCTCAAACCTAATCGCTTGCCTTTCTGCATCTTTCATTATCCACATACTTCCACAAACACTGCTTCTGTTTGGTCATTTTTATAAGTTTCTCTTAGTAAATGTTAACACCGTATTGCTGCTTTCTTGCACGAGCTCAAAGCTGCCTTTCCATTGGCACTGCTGAACTAGGAACCTAGATGTTCACCCCTGCGTTACAAGCAGAGAGTTTCCTGGGGGAACTAAAACCTTTCAGCTTATTCCCTTGCAATCACACACTTGAAAGCTCAGGTCTTAACCCAAATGTGTTGTGAGAATTTTGCTGTCAAAAGTTATGAGCTGAAAGACTTGTCTGGTGCGGATTCCTTGTGTTTAGGTTTCTTGCTATTAAGAAAAGGAACAGGTGTGTTGAACTTGAAGGACAGTCAGACAGCTTCCAGGGAGCCTGAGTGTTGACCTTGTGATACACAGTGAAGCAAACACCAAGGACTCAGAGTCCTTGGAATTACTGGCTTGGGCATTGCTAACACCAAAGCTGCTGTTCCTGAGGCTGACTAACTGCTAATCCAAACTACTAGCAGTGCTCGCCAGACGAATGGTTGAACCTATAGATGTTTGCAGCTAAAAAAGCCTGAGAAAATTAAAGCTCTGTGTGTACGCATTTGCATCCTGGTATGCCTGTGTCTGTAATGTCTGTTTAAATCTGATGGCTCTCAAGTAAAAGTGTTACAGAAATTTTACACAGCTACCCTTTCTGATAGGTGCTACCTAGTGGCTCATTCGAGTGTTCACTTAAAGTCGGTGACAAAGATTCCATTACCTTTAATCATGCGGGATCAGGGCCTTAAATGAAATGGTTAGTCCTACCGAGCATTTTCCCATGAATATTCGCTTGGATTGCACCATGATGATGCTTTTAAATGCACTAACTTACTTCTATATTAGCTCTTTGTAAATATTCTGGGTAAGGAATGTCAGTATCAAGGGAAGTCCATGGAAACAGACGCTGAACAAGCATTCAAACAGTTTTAAACACAGTATTTTAATTTGTAAGCACAATTATTCATACCATCTGAGATGTTATCTAGCAAATAAAAACCAAGACACAAATCATGCAATTCTTGGGTTCAGTAATATCCAGAAAAGTCTGACAAGTGAACCCCAAATGCTTCCAAGCAATGAGCTGCTGAGATGCAGGGCACAGATGGGGAATTATTTACTAATATTGGTGGGAACACAAGGAATTTTAGGCTATTTGCTTACTTGTACTTTCCTACCCTTAGCAGCAAACAGGAAAATAGTACATAATTGTCTACAAGATAACATCTTTACTTTCTAATTGTGAACATGTGTTTTTGGGGTGCAGTCCCTGTCTTTGGAGGTGGCAGAGTTACACTTAGTAGAGCCTGCTACTTTTCATTGGTTTTGATATTACCCTTCTTAGGAGAGCTAAATTTATTCTGACCAAAATGCCTCTACAAGAATTCTACATATGTCACACACATTATGTTATTTCAGGAGGGAATAGGAAAGGAAAGAAAATCCTCTGCAGAATTGCTGCAGAAAACAATTTTTGTGCTTTGCACTATTGTTTTATCTCTTCTACTTCATTGTGGCAGTAGAACTGAATGCAAATGAGAAAAAAAGACCAATCCCAGATACCAATTTTGTGGGACTTAACTTAGAAATTGAATATTCAGCTTGAATTTTTCTAGGCAATTTGCAAGTCAGATTATTTGAAAAATCCAGACAGTGTATTTTTTTTCTTAGGTAGAGGAGCATTGCAGCTTTATCTCATCTTTGTTTTTTGCAGAAGTTGGTGATAAAAGGCCTCTCACTTTGGGGCTGTGGATGTGACATTATATCTCTCCTGTCTCCTTCATGCCTCTGTCTTCCTCAGTTCTGGCAGAGTGCTTTAGAGGTCCAGGGGCATCTCTGTTCTTTTGATAACATGGGTTTTCTCTTGTTTTCCATCTCTTCCTTCTTTTTAAGTATGTTCAGTCACAGATGAAGGGCTTGTTTTCCATACCGATATTTGTACCTTTTATAATTAATGTAAGAAAATAATGCTTTCTTTTAGGAAAACATTGTTTGCTTTTTCCTCCACATCACTAACATTTTACTCTTTTGTACAAAACAACAAAACATTTTATGAGGAATTATTTTATACAGTGAACAGTTTTTGATTATTTCTTCACAATGATTGTCTGCAAGAGTGTGCACATGCAGCTTTTTCATCTGAAGGGCCCATTAAAATCTTTCCTCATTTTTCAGCTCTGGGGCTGGATGGATTTTTATTTGGGTCTGCTGAGCTGGGAGAACTGTGAGGAAAGTGTTTGCATTTTAACTAACTTTCACCGGTAAGGTTGATAGAGCAATGAGTTCTGAAAGTGTAGAAAGGAGATTATCTTCATTTTTTTTAAAGTCTTCTCCATCAGGCAAGTTGTTATCTGCCTTTCTTGTTTCTCTGTACTTCTAACCCTTTTGGGAACTGGTTTCTGGGATGTGAAAAGCCAGCCTTGCTCAGCTGCTATTTCACAGTAGGCGTGTTCCAAATACCCACAGCCCTGCACCTTATTCCTCATACACTCATTTTTTTGTGTTTTAATGCAAGACCATAAGTTTTTCTTGCAGTTATAATACTTGATCAGCACCCACCAATTTTGTAAACTTTGATACAGCATGCTCCAGCCAATAATTCTTGCAAACTTAAAGTGTGCAAATTGGGTTGGTTGTCGTAGATTTTAAAAAGAATTCAACTCTCCATTAAGTGTGAGATTAGGATTATTGTAATATTACATGCAAGATCACATTCTAGGAAGAGGTGTTAGTATTTCAGCAGGCCTGAATGAGCACTCAGATAATCTGCCTCGAGGTGAGTGGCTCCCATGGAAGCCTTTAAGAACAGACAAGAGCATCTCCTCTCGGGCGCACTTGTCCCCACCTTCCTGCAGGGGATGGACAGAATGACCTGAAGGTCCCTGACAGCACTAGGCTCTGTTTATTCCATGGTGACTGTGATTTCATTCATTCTACCTGTGGGTTTGTTTTTATGTAAAAGCAAAACAAGCGGAGGTAACATAAGCTTAGACTTCAGAGCCTCCCCTTCTGAAACAGAGCTAAGAGAGGGGATACGCCTTCTTCCCTTGTTACCCTCTTGGGATGGCCTTGCTTTCCCCCCCTCTGCACCTGCCGCTTGTATGAGCTGTGCTCAGGACAGGACACTGTGTATCCCTGCTTCCTACACCCATTCTACATGGGCCACCCCCTATGTGACTTTGTCCCTACAAGCTAACAGTTCACTTCTGCACCTGCTCTGCTCCTTCCAGCCTCCTTTGTGGCCTCAGCTGCTGAGGCTTTAAATCTGCAGGAGAAGGAGTGTTTTTTCTCTAGAATGATACTTCACATGGCTTGTGTGCTTCCCTCAGCTGGCTTGGATGTAAATCCTGTCTGAAAGTTCAGGGAGTGATAGAATATCCCAAGTTGATAGCTTCTTCCGGCCAGAGCACCTACAAGTCAAATGGTGAAATGTGTCCCCCCCTCCCCCCTCCCATTTTTTTTTTTTTTTTTTTTACTCTTCCTGAACATTTTTAGGGTAAAGCTCTTTGTAATCAACACTTACACTTCCCAGATACAGTGTATTGGTGTGTTACAGTGTTATTGGTGTAAGCAGTGGTTCCCACAAAGCCCAGAAGTTACCAGACTAAAAACTGTCATAGCTATTGTAGTGATAGTTCATTATCTTATTATAGTGCTGAGCAAAATAAAACGTTAGTGTGCTTATCTAAATTAGGCAGCGTGCTTTTGATATAGGCCTAATTGATAGGAATCTGTGCTTATGAAAAAGCCCTGCTAAATGGTCCAGAGAAAGCAAGTCTACTAAGTTGTATTCGTTCTATTTTAGGTTCTTCCTGGCATAGTACCCTTATGTCTTAAGGCAATTTAGTGGTAGTACCTTCAACTTGCTTTTAATCCATTGATGAAAGGCAGAGCCAAATTGCTAATATAATAAATACTGGAAGCAGATTATTTTACTCTTTGAGTCTGTTCATTCAGTGCTACAGAAAGACTCCTTCTTTGGTTAGTTAAGAATTTAGGACACCAATAAATGTTAGCAGGAGTCAGTGGAAATAATTCCGTTGACTTCAATTGGATTAGTATCGGTTTTATATGAAATAATAGTAGGAGATAACTCTGTGTATACTGCTTCTGAAATGTGTAACTCATAAAAACAGACTGAAAGAAATACCAACCTTAGTTACTTTTGGTCAGAGACAGACAAGTTAGGTACCTTCCACAAAGTAATTGAGAAATGCATCTTTTTTAATACATTCATAAAATCTTTCACATCTGAAAAGTTAATAAAATTAATGTTACTTTGAAGCTTAGCTGTGCTAAACCAGGCCGTGGTAAATTTCTTTGGATTATGCAGATCTGCTGTCACACAGAAAACAAGTCGATTACTCCATTTCAGGTAGGAATTCACATAAGAATTTGCAGAAATTTTATAACATTAAGAGAAACAGGATTTAACAGTAGAATAGCTGCCCACAGAGGAAAATGTATTTTTCAGTCAACTCTTTTTCTTGTTGTAAAAAGGAACTGCTAGATTGTTAGCTTAATTACAGACTGCAAAATAGCTTGGAGGGAGGAATTCGTCAGAAGTCCTGTGGAACAAGCCAATTTTTTTTCTCTTCAGCAATAATGTAGTGATTCCAAAGCCGTTACCAAATCTTGCAGGGCATTCCCCTATTTGAATTTAAAGTAATAGAATTCCAGCACGAGCAGACACCTGGAGTAGTACAGTTTGTGACAAGGGGAGCATCAGGCTATATCTGTGATTATTTTATTTTTGCAACTCAGTAAAAAAGAAATTTTATAATGTTTGGGGGTTTATGGCAAAACTTCATTAAGAGGTCAAGCTTCTTCAGGCTGAGTTCTGTACCTAAAGCAAGCTTTAATCAGTAGTACAGCCCTGCATAGGTTTGATTAATTCAGCCTTTCGTGTGCTCATGAGATGGATGAACAGAATAAATGCTCCCTGGAATAAGCGATGGATGGTCCTCCCATTTAAATGGCTGGTTTCTCTCCTGCGGGCTAAGCCCCAGGATGCTTACGCTTATGATGGTTTATTATCCTACTGTACGTTATATAGCCTTCAAGACAGGCTCTTGGTTCCCCACCTCATTCACTACATCCGTAGCCCTAAGGATGTCCTATACGCAGCGAAACTCTTGAAACTTGTGCAGGTGAAGTATCAACCCAGCCCTGGAGGCTGCTGCCAGTACCAGATACAAGTTTACCAAGATTAACTTTTGCATGAAACTGAATTTATCGCCCAGTTTATGCTGAAACACATAGCTGAACACAGTAGAGGGGAAAAGACACTTCTAAAGGGCTTTTGAAGACATAAATTGGTAAGAGTGCCCTGGAGATAATACACACGTTACTAAATGCAAACTATTAGTCTGCTAAGCTCAGTGTTCTGATTTAGGCACTAGTCATGTTGTCAAGATTCACAGAAAAATATTTATAAAAAAATTACACTAACCTAACTGGCCAAAGTATACTTAATTTGTAGTGAAGACCTCACACTGACTTCTGTGTAAGAGCAGCTTGAGGCCCATGCTTACAAAAGCAATGTAAAAAAAATGCTCTCACCAAAAGAAATGCTAATGGCTATACAATAATTTATTTATATTATATTACGTAACGCACTGAATTTTGATGACAAAGTCCCACTTAGGCTTGGACACAACTTCAGTTTGCTTCTTTTAATACTTGCTGGGATCTCAGTTGGAGTATTGTTTTTGTTATATTACTTGAAGTATGATCTCCTCTACCAATAGTTAATTGAACTCCATTGTAATACTCAGCTAACAATAAAATAATGGGGGCTTAGTGGATAAAAGTTTTTCTTGTACAAAAAGTAGTGATATTTTTACTTATAATGTTCCCATCCCCCCCTTTTTTTTACCACTCTGTGTAATATTGATGTGTTTTTATTTCTGTCAGTCTTAACCTTTATGAATTCAATCTGATTTAAGAACATTTCAAGAATAAAAAACAAACCATGTGGGGGAAAAAAAAAAAAAAGAAAAGCAGCTTGCATGCTGAAGTTGACTGGCAAATACATTTTTATTTTACCATTCTGGATATTTCTGCTCTTTCTACTTTCTTTTGAATGACCTCTTTTTTTAGTTTAATGTCATGATATATTAGGTACACCCAGCAATGCATGAAGTATTTGAGAGGTTTCTGAACATACTTCGGATTTTAATGAACTATTTAGCTTTTTTGCCAATGTCAGTATGCTTCTCTGTTCTCGCAGCTAGGTAACCATCTCTGGAGACCAATGCACTATGAAGATTTTGGTTTTAGCTTTAAAATACATGTATTTATTAGAAAATGATATTGCATTAGAAATAGGTGTTGACGAAGTTAAATTCTTTTTAGCCTAGTCTACGTTAAAAATGTCAACTATATGAATCATCATATTTGCTTAAGTGGGTTTTATTTCAAATTAGAGAGAGATGTTTAAACAGAAAATCTTTCACTAGAGCAGACCATTGATGAAACAGTAGCCATGTTAAAAAGAGAATATTCTCAGAAACTGCCCAAATCAAAATAAGTTAAACATGAAAATGGTGCATTCCACAAAGCAAAACTGGGACTAATTTGACTCCTGTCCTCCTGGATTTCTGTCTGGACGTATAGAGTTCTTCATCTTAGGAGGAGGGGATACAGCCTTTACATTTTATCCATCTTAACTAGAGAAATGTCTGATGTCTTTTTTCCTAAAATGTCTTGATTATGCCTGTGCTTGGCCTTGTTGGCACAGCAGGTAAGTGCTCTGATTAGCCAACACTTACTGACAATGGATAAAATTCAAGCCAATTCCCAAGTGCAAACAGACATTTATTTTCACTGCTTACACTTACACTGCTGGTTGTAGCAGGTTGGCAAGGAGCTTTGGGTAGGCACAGACTCCTCCTGAATAGATCACTAGTACCATTGAAGTTACATGCTTATTTTAATGCCATGATGGGGGGTTGCGGGGTCAGCAAATAGCAATTTCTCTTGGGAAGGTCAGTTTGTTTTCTAAACATTTTCTGAGATACCACCTCATACAAAATACCTCCTGTTAATTGATAAGGCTGCATTTGGTATGTGTTAGAGAGACTTAATTTCCCTTCTTAAGGTTCAAAGTTCTGATCAAAGATGAAAGTTACTTGGCCAGTGTTATAAGCCCAGTGACGTTTTCTGTCATCTCGTTCCTGGCAGTTCATATCACCTGTACGCATTTTCTCATATTCCAAAGTTATTCTTTAATAATTTTGTCTTGTATGGTACTTCTTCGCAATCTCAAATGTCAGTTACAGATCATCAGTTAGATTCCTTTCTAAATTGAATTTTAATGTCTAACTCTTCTTTCTTCTTCTATTTATAGTCTGCTTTCTCCAGCACAGAGAATACAATATACCATAATTTTGCTTTTTAATCTGTGTTTTTCTTTGTAGCACTCATAACATTAAGAAACTTCACATAGGTTTAAAAATACACTTCACTTCATTACTAAATATACTAAATTGTTTCTGGGACACTGTTAAACTGTTCCATTTTAGAAGCAAATACCATATCAAAAAAAAGTAGACTATAGAGATGTTGATTATTTCAAATTTAGGTATAGAACAGACTGTGTGCATGTGTATAGGTATGTATGCGTATACATACATAAAAACAGTTCTTGTTATATATATAACCCTTTGAATTTCTCCTAACATTGTGCAGATTTCCTTGGTAGGCTAGAATTTTCCTTGTTGGTTGTTACATACTACTTCTGTTTTTATAAATATTTTGTACAATTTCAGTTATTTTTAATGAAGTAGATTAAAAATACCTCCTCTAGAAAACAAACAAACAAACTGTTAAACTGTCTGTTAAAAATAAGTTCAATATAATTTACTGAGCTTTAGCATTTTTTCGTGTTTTCAAGAAGATCCATGAAATTTTGGGTGTCTTTTTGCCATGTTAACAGAACTATCTGCCCCAATATGTCCAAATGATGACAAGAATTTGAGCTTTGCCTGTGTGTCAGGGCAGATTGAAAGCTCTGAAGCCCCTGCCTTTGCAGATCAGGCTCTGCCCCTCTGATGCTCGCGGTGCTGGCCAGCTTGTGCTCTCTTAACCACCGAGCAGCTCAGCAAGTGCCGTCTTCTCCAGGGCTCCGTCTAACTCCAGGGCCCGGCTAGATGGCACATATGCCATCCCCATGGAGAAAATCAAACTTGTCTTGTAATTGCTGTTCCCAGCTGCTCTCGAGTATGTCTTATATGCTTTCAGCAACACTCATGCTGGTAATCAAGCAGAGTGGATTTGAACATGACGTGTCTAATTTGAATGTAGAATGGCCTGGAGCCAGACCAAGGACAAAGAAGTAGTATGTTGGGACAACACCAGTGACAGTAGAATGGAGGGACAAGCAGGAGGGAGAAGAAACAGCAACTAGTTCGGCAAGTATGGGACTTGGAGGTTAGAGGAGTGGTAGGCAAGGAAGCAGAGCTTTTTGTGCATTAGAGGACCTTGGGATGTGGTAAGCAGTGAGACCATGGCTAGTGTCAAAAACTGGGAGCCAGTGACATGTAGTGGGAACACACTGAACAAGACTGAGAGGCAGCATAACTTGGCAGAAAGTGTGTAAAAGCTAAACATGAAAGTAAACACAGGAATGCAGACATGAGTTAGAGAGAGACTGTGATAAGAAGTTATTAAAGAAGCCAAAACAAATAACCTGGGAAGAGTACCCAAAGAAGAAGGAATGAGGCTGAGGTTTTGCAGGAGGGAGAAGGCATGGGGACAGGTGGCCATCCTCTGCCTCTGTCCTCGATGTCTGCAACTACCAGTACGGCAGCTGACCTGGCATCTCCCTAGGAAGAGGCCAGAGAGGTTGATCACCATTTAGCCAGCCAGTCTTTATGTTGTTTGATACTGGCTTTGATGCAGTTGTTTTCCTTTCTTTTTCCCTTTTTTATTTTTTATTTTTTTTCCCCACTCCAGCTTGGAGTGTTTCAGTTTTATGTTTTAATGTCACATTCAGAAGAATAGAAAGTCAATATCAGCGAAGAAAGAGGTGAATGTGTTGAGTGGAAAACAATGTTGGATATTTAACATAATACCTTTGATGTGTTCGGGTAGTAGCAAAAGATATCCAGGCAATGTGTAATAATTATTTTGCAGTTTGTGTTAGCACAGTCTTGTACTCTCACAGTTGTAATTAATGTCACCATTAAGGTGGAACTGTGAGAAGGCTATGCCAGCCAATTAAAATGGTAATACAGCTTCAGGATCTGTTTGTGACCATATTGATTTGCTTAATAGAAAGCTTCTCTGACCTTTTAGAAGCACATAGTGTACTTTTCACACTTTTATAGATTAATCTTATGAAACGTTATTTTAAATTGTCACACAGTAGGCTTGTAGAATTTTATAAATTGCCCCAAAGATGATAAAAACTACTGTGATTTTGTGATAAAGAGCTTTAGAGCACTGACAGCAGATCACGAAAAGTACCTCTAACAGTCTCCTGGAAACCCCCATGGCAGAATGAAAATTGCAGTGGCACAATTAGGAAAAGGAAGATGTCTTTTATTAATACACAGGTATTTGTTGTGGTGGCATACATGCTTCAGAAGTGTAATACAGCTATAGCTATCAAAGAAAATTTGGAATATGAAAATTGGGTATTTGATGAAGTATAAAAATTGGACTAGAGAGATCTGACATCCGGAGGAAAGCAAACTCTACAACTGAGTCTGTTCAATCAGAAAACATCAGGAATGGACTTTTCCTCAGGTACATTTAGTCAGATATTAGATAGGAGCCTTTAGTCAGATATTAGATAGGAGCCTAAAGCAGAATTCAAACTGGAACCCACCTCCTCTCAAGTTTTACAAATCTGAACCTTCAGATAGAAAAACCTGTGAGGAAAGTGTAATGGGATTGGAAATTTCTGGAGGGAGCACAATATTTGGAGAACAGATAGTGAGAGTCAATTTTAATGGTGATGAAAAAAGGCTATTAAATCTCATAATGGCAGGAAATACACGTGCTGTCAACTTCATTGCATTGTAAGAGATTCCTTGGTGCTTAAAAATAATGGGAAATTGTTGAATCATAGTAGGCAATTGTTGATGATTTAGAAATTATGTTTGATTCAGCCCATTTCAACAGGTAGGTTCCAAACTTGTTTGTGTAAGCCTCCAGGTGACATGATGAAATACTTGTTAGGGTTAGTGTAGTTAGTAGTAGCAGTAGTTAGTGTAGTTGTTAGTGCTGAACCTTCTGAGCTTATTAAAATGAGCAAGCAAAAATGGATGTTGTTCTCACCATTCACTATTAAGCACAAGCACTGGATCTCATAGAATTCCTCAAAGCACATCCTCAGTGTATTTACAACAGTGAAGACTTTTTGCTTATACAGCTTTCTACCTTCTACTGATCCATTCCAACTGATTAAACATGTACATAACACATAATGATGAAAGGTATTTCCAAGCCCTTGCTTTGCATCCACATGGAAAACCTGGATAATTAGCTTCACATCATTCTCTAGTAGCTCTCCACCTCTGCATATGCCCTCTTTGTAGTTCTTTCTCCCTCAGTGGTCATTAATGATGGACAGTTCACAGCAGGAATGAAATAGTCCAGAGTATACTGTGGGGATAGTGGGTGCTTTTCCTCTGGGAGATGCAGTATTTGGGGTCTTCGTCTTGGTGACTCATTATTTCCAGAGGCAAGCACCAGATGTGTTTGAGGCTTTCTGTTAGAATCTCTATTTTAGGTCTGTACTGCAGGCTTTTTTTTTTTTTTTTTTTTGTTGTATATGTGCCCTCTCACTGAAATTTGTGGTAACTTTGTGTAAGAGCTGAAGCACAAGATGGCCAGTGACCAGGTTGGCATGCCCTGCTGTCACTCGAATAGAACTCTATTAAACTATCAGCTTCTGTTTTGAGTATTCATGTATGAAGACAGATTTTCTTTCCAATATTCACAGGTTTGACAGACAGCAAAATATTTCCGTTTTCCCCAAGCAAACAGCTTGTCCTCATGTAATGACAGTTTTCCATCTGCAAGAACTGCCTTTTTGATTCTACAAACCACCTGAGGTGAAAATGTAACTGACTTGCTTTTCTGTAAACTTGCCAAAAGTAAAATCATTTTGCCTGTAGCAAGAAAGGTTTTCATGCAACTATAGGCACCAACTTCTCTAAAAGTTATATACTTCAGATTTTATCAGAAAAAATATATCTGTCATTTATCTTTTAGCAAGTGAACTTATTCTATTCTGAATCAAGAAAACAGTTTATTTGTAAGTTCATGTTTCATATTCACTGGAGAAAGCTGTTGTCAGTCAAATTAGGCCTTGTCTGTGCTAAATATGAGTTTCTAAGTCACGGGTATGTGCCTAAAAAGCAAACCCGTTTTTTGGAAAGAGAGAAAACTACAGATACTCAAGAGAGAAAACTCAGATATTTTTTCAGCTCAAATTGAAGTAAAAATAGTTTTATTTAGATATGTAAGTACATATTTAAGTGCCTAACTTTATGCAATCATATTTGAAAATATTTTGACCTGAGGAATCATACATTAATTGTAGATGTTCCAACTGGAGAGAGGAGGATTCACAGAGGAGGGAAAGGTTACATGGGAAGAAAAAAAATAGTTCTTAAAAAATGAATCTGGATTGTAATATTTGGGCTAACATCATCTTCTGACAGACTTGGAGGCCAACCTTGAAGTATGATCACCACAGTGGTGTGGTTTAGTTTTCCATAGACCATGATTGTCCCTGTATTGAAAGTTAATTAATAAAACATTACTTGCCTTCACCCTACCTGCATCCCAAAGGATTTGACAAGGTTTATCATTGTCTTTAATGTAGTGCAGCAGAATTCTGGACCCTAAAGAACTTTCCCATTGTGTGCCTACACTACCTTGGATAGCAGGGCAAATTGCAGGCTCTCTTTCGAGTACAAGGCCCCAGAAGCCTTCAAGCTCTCTTCTACTCTGTGACCTAAACCAGTGACATTGCTAGAGAGTTGTCCTTCTCAAAAATAAGCAGTTTTTGGATTACACTGATGTTTGCCATAGCTTATTCCTTACTGTGCATCTTATTTATGCAAAAATCCTTCTGCTGTAATTCCTTCACAACTCTGGCCTTTTTCTCCATTTTCTACCATGACATCATCTCAGATGCTTCTGCTTAGTTACATTATTCCCAAGGAAGATTATCGCCCATCAGAAGGCAAAGAGCAATGGCTTTATCCTTTTTGCTGCTGCAGTCCTGTCTGTGCACATCTTGAACTAGTGAATCCAATTGTGTTGAAGATGGGGAAGGTGGAAAGCACATTCTGTAGTTGTGCCTTTTTGGGTAGTCTCTGCCCTTCTTCATGATGGTAGAAGTATTGGTAGAAGGAATGGACTTCAAAGAATATTGCACCTCGTTCTTTATTACTAGAAAGATGGACATTTCTTTAATGGAATTTCATGCAGTGTGTAATGTGAAGTGAGAAAAAGATGAATACGAAATACCCAAGTATTCATTACGGTTGCTTCCCAGGAGAAAAATCTTTGTCCCAGTGAAATCAATAGCAATAGGAGTACCTCTGATGATTTTTGCAGGACTGTTAAAAAAATCAACATGAAATAATAAGCCTTGGCTGCCTATTTTGTTGTTTCTATTTGCATTTCATCAAGTAATGGAGTATCAGCTACAGCACATTAGAAAAGCAGTCTATATTTTGACCAGCTGTGGACTCAGTAATTTCCTTGTGACAGCTCTTTAAGTCAACATTATTTTAAAATATTTTTAATCACAACAACGAGAAAAATAGTGTGGAAATAACATTACTCCACTAGCAAATTAATGTAAGAATGTATAAAAGTTAAAAATAAAATAGTTGCTGGAGGAGACTCTCTTTAACAATATGCAATAAAGCTTAACATTTTTACAGTCCACAAATTGATAGTTGAGTCATCTTAAAATAATACAGTAAGAGCTGTTCAAATATAACCCATCAACAATTGTTTGATACCATGAGTGCTAGAAAAAGTGTTGCAATAACCCAACTTGTAACAGGCATTCAGAATTTCAAGATAAATCAGTGCAGTAGTGTCTAAAAGAAAAACATGTAGACCACTGTTAAATCATGTCTTTACTTCTGTTGAACCAACTAAAATGTTCCCAAAATTAAAATATTTAGAAGAGGTTATTGTTTCACAAGAAATTAATTTAAAGGGGGTGTATTCTACATATTGATGTGTATTATGGACATAAATCATCTTGAAAGTATTTCAAGTGCCACACTGGAGATGAGCAAAGGACATTACGTTTTCTATGTGAAAGAATTATTAGGCTGCAGCTCCAGATTGGGGCAGCGAATTTTTTGATTCTGCTAGTAAATCATTTCTGTAGAGCTGGAATACAAAGTGTTTCAAGCCAAACCTTTAGCTGTACAGGCACTATTGACATATCCTTAAATATTCTACATAAAGCACAATAAACAAATAAATTAAAAGGTTCACAATTGAAAGAAAGACAATCTAAATCTAGAATTTTTGTTGGAAATAAAATTTGTAAGGTATTACTACCAAATCACTAAGTTCACCAGATCTCTTCATGGGACCTGTAGGTCTAAAGTATAGAATTACATTAATGCAGCATTTGCCGTGAAATGAACAACACATAGAAGAAGTTAGATGAAATAAAAGTAGTATGAGGAGTCTTAAAAATTCAGTTGTTTTTTGACCTATTAAACCAAATGAATTTATGCAGTGGTTAAATGGCTCATAGTAGTTGATTCTCTGCTTGCACACATTTCTTACCAAGGCTATGCTTGTTCCAGAGTCAGAATGTGGAGGAAAACCTGTGTAGCTCTCTGTGAGTGAGGAGAGGGACGAGTATTTTTATAGTTGCCAACGGAGGCAACACAATGAACCTCTGCTGTTAAATACAATGTTTTAGTTTGTAGTAAGTGCAGCATCAAGGCAGTACCTGTTTACCGTCACAAAATCTTACTCTGACTTTTAATACTTGAGTAGCAACAGAATTTATGTGCATTTATCATGATTTCATTGCAATTCTTAATAATAATTCCTCCCAAGTTGTTATTACGTGGTTCCAAATGCACATAGGCGATTTACAGAGTAGCTTTACAGTGATACTTGGTTAGTTCTGGAATTTCCTTCTGAAGACATTCCAATTTGTAAATCTCCTTGCAAGTATCAGCACTGCAGTTGTATAGTGAAAGTCCAGTAGCTCAATTATCTTAAATTCTTGTGGTACCTGTTTTTGTGTCAGGCAAAATGACTCATCCTTTATCTCCTTACCTCTGGAAGAAGAAAAAAAAGGTGTTTTAACTCTTCCTCAGTGTCCATCCTTCTGGGAACAATCCCTGGCCTCTAAGGAGAGTTGTGTACGAAATCGGTGAGGAGCCATGGACTAAGGTCACAGACCGATGGCATCTTTTGAAATTCCTTAAACTTCTGAAATCATGTTGCTTTCGCCTTTACCATTCTCTGTGTACACGTGCTGCTGCAAATCCGTAATTTCTTCAGCAACAGATTGTACCAATACAGGCTTTGTCACTCTCAGGTTTACTTACACTTAATATCTCAAAATTACACAGCGTTTTACCTTATTAGTACTGTTCTACTGTTTGTGGGATAAAGTATCAAGGATTGGAATTGTTGTTCTTCCATTGCATTTCAGTCCTTTTTTAATTGCAAGTTGTAGATCAGCAATAATGAGAGCTTAGGTGTTACTTCATCTAAAGCGGACTTTGCTGCAGGCAGCCTGGGCTCCCCTGTCTGTAAGCTCTCCACGTGCAATGTCTGTTGTATCATGCCTAGCAAAAATGAATTTGGTCTTCATTTATTCAGCAGGAGTGTCGTGTCACTGGCCTAAGAATCGAAGTCTGTTACGGATACATAATCTTCTTACAGTCGTATTAAGTAAATGAATGCCATGTTAGCTCCAGGGTATCTGTTTTTTTGATCATCACCGTATGATCATTTGCTTCACATGACCTCACTTTTCTGGCATATACCACAAACCTGAAGAAATTTCTAGTATTGTCTCAAGCATATTTCAATCCAAAAATGGTATTCATTTTTTCGTCTTGCTCTCTCCTTTTTCTCTGCCTATAACATCTTAGAAGACTTTTTATTTTTTTCTTTTCCTATTACTAAATAAAAACCAAACTGGAACTGAATGCTCAGTTCCAAAATGTTGAAACAAAACTTTAAAATTGCTATTAGAAATACCTTCTTACTGTTTTAGAGATCTTATCTGGCACGATGTTCTGGCAGTCTCAGTTTCATTTGCAACAGGAGCATTAGCATCCATGTAAACCATTCCTGCCGTCACCAGCCATAGCACTAGAAGCTTATGTATTCTTGAAATGAACCTTTCACAGCTTAATTTTGTGCTTGCTTTTCAATTCAGTTCTTTATTTTTCAGAACTTCTTGTTGAAATATATTTCCAGTATATCTTCATATTGCAAAGTTTTTTGACTTCATATTTGTGAAGTTCTCCTGAATCTGTTTTCCTGAAAGTTGATTCATTTTCCCTCTGTAAATAGCAAACATATTTGTCTATTAAGTCTTGGGGAATCTGAGTTAATTTTTTTTCAACTTCTTAGTTTCCAGATTTTACATTCCAGCTCCTCAAAAGCTTATCTTCTCTGGTGACAGATTCTCTTTATGCCAAGACTACCTGACCCCATGGATCTGGTGCTTTTGAGTCCCTTCTGGTACCTTCCCTGCGTAGCTTCTTCATTCTTGGCTTCTTGTGTCTTGCTCTAATGCTTCCTCTAGCTGTCTGTGAACGACTTCAGAGTTTTCATCCCTTCCTGCTGCCTCATCTTCTCCTCTTTCCCCTTACTTGCTCATACTCTGTTGTAACAAACATTCCTCGGTTAATTTCTCCTGCATGAGCTTGTCTTGTTTTCTGTTTTGTCCTTGTGGGCACATGGATATTTTTCCATGGATGGCATGCTTTTCTCATCTCATTACTGTTCTGTATTTGAGGTTGATGAATCTGGAACTTGAGGTAAAATCAGGATGCACTCAGAGTTGATGTGTCTTGTGGTGTGGCCTGTATGATTCACAGCAGGAATCACTGAAATAAAACCTAATCACTTTATGGTTAGGCTGGAGAGATTTAAAACTGCTACATTTTTTGATCAATATTTCTCCATTCCCTTATTCTCTGATTTAGGTGTAAAAATACAGACCCTGAAAACAATTTATAAGTGTTAAAAGCAGATTCTCTTCTTCCAGTTTACTTTGCTCATGCAGTACAAACTGATCTTGATTTGTCCATTTACAGTAGCTGTTTTTGGAATTCATGAGAAGAAAAGAAAAACATGACAGAGTCAGAGATGAAGCCTGCTGCTTTCACGTCTTTGTCTAGCACCAAGCTTGCTGCCTGGGCTCAGTGAGGAGAAACTTCCACTGACTTCCATGAGTCAGGATGGCATTTAATGTGAATAAAGTCAGGAGAGTCTGCCATGAGGAAAAGTTGTGATACGTCATGGATACCATAAGTATAGCTGCCTGAGCTATTTTACATTTCTTGTGGTAATTACTGCATTTGGGTAGCAGTTAGCTTTTAGGCATGACGTGCTGCCTTACTGACCAATAATAAGATTGGGATGGTTGTGTTGCTAATCACTGAAGGAAATGGTTGCAATCAAATTAATAGATCGGTGTTAATGAGTGTATCTGTCT
Organism: Anser cygnoides; assembly: GCF_040182565.1. NCBI lineage: Eukaryota > Metazoa > Chordata > Aves > Anseriformes > Anatidae > Anser > Anser cygnoides. Next base: position 26,689,457 of record NC_089879.1, on the reverse strand, counting down.
GCTTGGAAGAGTGTTCGGTTTTGCTTGCTTATTTATTTTCTGTGATAGAATTACTGTGGACAAATGTTCATTTTAGTGGTATTAATAAGTTCATTAACATATAATCAGTCTAACAAATTGTGTTTTTAAAAGTTTAATCTTAAAGAGCTGCAAATAGAAGATAATTAGATACGTAGGGCTACAGCAATCACTGCTTAGTGGTAATTGATTGATTGAAAAAGTGGTAGGAGTTTTCAGGAGTAGTTTCAAAATGTGTAAGTGGTTATTAGTGTGAAAGCCTATTATTGGCCTGAGATATGTATTAAAGGTTATCTGATGGCTTTTACTGTCTCATTCTCTTGTCAGTTATAATAGGGGATTTTTGCAGATATTAGAAAAACATTTCAGTCTTGCTCTTTTTCTTGTAATTAGCAGATTGATATGGGAAAATGTCACTAGGGTATGGTGATGTTTCCTGATGTGCAGGAGATAATGTTTCTGAGTGTAATCAGCAGCCTTTTAAAATTGATTTTGCAGCCATGATGTAACAAGATATCAAAGTAAAGCACTTCAGTAATTTCACGTAGTTTATTTTGTTTAGCTTTTGCAAATGATGTGAGGATTATCTATTAACTGGATAATCTTTGCAAAGGTTTGAAAAACAAGAGGAAACTGTACATACTCAACAAAATATGTATTCTTTTGACTTGACAATTACGAGTAGGTAAAGATTTTCCTACATTAAAGACAACTTTATATCCCAATGCATTAATTTCACTGAGTATGTATCTTAGAGTTTCTCTATTTGATAAACTGCAATAATGTGGGGCCGGATACTCAACTGATATAAAAAAGCTTAATTTGCATGACATTCACATCTATGAAATCAGTATGTCCTAACTGACTGTTTGCCCATTCTCCCAGAAATGTGAGGATTCAGATACCAATAGTCTTCAGTTGGTGATAGTTCACGTACATAACAGGAAGCTGTTAAGAGCAGGGTAATCATCTGCAAAAAGGGTACATGAATGTTTCAGGACCAGGTTGAGCAATAGTCATAGGGATTGTAAGTTCACAGTGCGAGGGTATATTTTCATCCTAATATAACTCAAGAGCCAGAAGAGGCAATTGGAGAAATCTCATTATTGAATTATGATCTAATAAGACTTCAGAGGAGGAATTCTACCAGTGATGGAGTGGGATTGCATGAGATGTTGTAACCATAAGTCTCCAGACATTCTACGAAAAGAACCCAACTCTCTCCTCTTCATTATTTTTTGACATCTTAATGAGTAGGCGGACACTCAACCATGATAAAGTAGTGTATCTGTCACTGTAATACTCGGGCATTTCCCAAGTAATATTTGTTGTATTTATGGGTCTATTAATTTATCCGATATCCAAAACTGAACTGGAAGTACAGAGCATACTGGCACACTCAGTCCTTGCTCAAAAAAAAAAAAAAAAAAAGACAACAAAAGATAAGAAGGGATGGGGAGACACGGAGACACACAGGGTCTGGGGCCCGTACCATCAGTTATGACCTTCTCATCCCATACACATGAACTGGAAGATGTCTGGAGGATTCAAGAACATACAGTGAGGCTTCTGAGAAGGACAGAGAAGATGCTTTATGAGTCTCCTACTGTGAGAAATTGAGCAAGAAGTGAATCAATAATAGTCCCAAGATAGAAAACTATACCACAAGCAAGAAGACTGGGATAGCAGCCGTCTCAGGCAAGAGTAAAATAAGGTGTAAGGAGCTATGTGACAGTGTGAGCAAGAGAGGTTCCCACTCCAAAAACTAATGAGAACCAGGGAATGTGGACTTGAAGTAGAGCCAAAGCACTGTACCAAAGGAATTAAATAGAAGCAGAAGTAGCAGCTGTCATCAGGAAGCAAGGAGAGCTTGATTTGTAGGCTAATGAAAAGTTCAGGGAACATGTTATTTGACTAAAAAACTTCAGAAATGCTGACTGAATCAGAACCAGCTCTATAGTTCTGAAGGACGTTAAGGTGTATCGTGGAGACAAGAGTCTTGAATCTTGGGCAGACGGCTTGCTTGGAGTTTAAGCTTAAATTGGTTTAAGTGAAACATCCATGTGCAGCAGGGTGGCCCTTTGAGGGCCAGTGTTTTCCCACTGTACATGGTGAATTCTGGGTTGAAGACAAAGAGGCTGTATAGCTGAGGTGTGTGTAGGTGGGAAGCAGACAGAGGTGGGTTATTCTCCCAGAACAGTCAGAATGCTGCAAACGGGAGCACCTACTGGAACAGACAAAGCCAAGGGATCATGTTGAGAGGAGTTGGGACCCAGCATTGTGTCATCAAGAGAGGATACTGCTGCTAGGCCTTGCTAACAAAGAAATATGGGAAGCTTTAGGAGAGCTGCCATGTAAACAGCAATAGAGGAGTAATTAAAAATGACTTCATGAACCAGAGACAGTCAAAACCAGTAGGCATGGCTAGAACTTCATTCCCTTACTAACCTCCAAGAAAAATGTCCTAAGAAAGGCTGTATGGTGCTACCCTAAGCAGAGAGATGCTGCCAAAAAGCCATTTACTGAGCTGGGTTCAGTAACTGAAACAGCAGACAGGACCTAGAAGGCAGCTGTCAGATGTTCCCTATGAATTCCAGGAAGCATATTAATTTACATATGATCTGAAGGTAATTTTTTCCTCCATTTCACACCTGTATATCTTTAATGAACAGTAATACAGTAATGGGCCTGTTTTTATGGAAGGTAATGAGCCCCAAAAACATGAATTGTGTTTGAGCCATACTTGTATAGGCTTAGAATCAGAGGTATTGAGGTTCTTTGTATGTCCTCCATCTTACAGGAATATCTCCTGAATTTTGGCATTTCACAAAAACAATCAACCTTTTCAGCATTTTAACATGCAGCTGTGTGTGTGCACTGCAAAGAAATTGAGGCGATAGAGAAAACAGGTGTGCTGCAATTCACACTGGGTTTGCAGTGTGCTTTCACCCGTCTCTTAGCACAGGACACAGTGGGACCACAGGAATATGATCAGCATACGATCCCCCTTGTTCTGAGACCATTTACATTTTTTTATTTTATTTTTTTACATTTTTTTCATTCTTAAGTGAAGAATTTTGTCTACAGTTGTAGGAATCATATGTTTGACTGTAACAGTTCACATTTCATGGGGAACATATTTGGGGTGATGGCAAGTTCTATTAAGTACAGATTTCCTGTAAGAAGGTTGACCCTTGACTCTAGTCTGTTAAAAGAAAGAAACACGTTAGAGGAACAGGCGGTGTAGCTTTTTACCACTGAGTACTGTTGTTACTTGAGTGGAAGGTTCAGAAACTATTTACATTTTTTGTTGTGTTTTTTTTTTTTTTTTTTAATTTTTTTTAAGAACTGTGCTGTTAGATGGGAGTGCTAGGTAATCTGTGTACTCTGTGATCCATTTTTAATACATGACATGGTATTGAAAAAATAGACCTATTAGGTAAAATATCAAGTGCTTCAACATTGTCTTTTTATCTTGTCTTTTTATTCTTTTTCTAAACAAAAACAACCCCCCCAAAAAAACAAACAAACAAGAAAACTAGGCAACAACTACATACGATTGTTCTGCAAAATATTTTACTGTTCTCTCAAGTATATGTGGTATGATTTAATATGAAAATAAACATGCTGGCCTTTTTTTTTTTTTAGTATAGGAAGAATTATTGTTAGCTATGTACTTACTCTGTAAGGTACAATGTCACATTGTTGATTAAATCAATAATAGATACCATTTATAGGAATTGCAGGAATCTACATTAAGTATTCAAAATCCGTATTAGCTGGAGAAATAGCAGTGTCTTCTTACAGAAAAGAAATTGTGCTTTTAAGAAACAGATATGAAACCTCTTTAATGAATCTGTGTGGAAGACACTAGGTGCATGCTTCCCTGCAGGAGTAAACTTCAGAGAAACTGCGTGAACAGTGGGGCCCCTGTTGGGCTGAAGGATATAGTGGGTACTGACACATTCCTGAATTAGCAGAGCTGAATTAATATTTGAACACTATGGCTGGTTTGGCAGGTCTGACATTAAGCTGTGTTCTTGAGCTATTAAGCCTGCTTTGTGAACTGAACATGAGAGGAAGCATACAGTATGAAATGCGGTATGCTTCAGTTCAGTAATGTCTTTATGCATGTCTTAAATCAGTCCTGGTTTAGGAAAATGTTGAAGCTTATGTTTAAATATCATTCATTTCAGTGAGAAGAATGTGTGTGCTTTAGTTTTCTTAAAGTCTGAAGTTGTAATTACTGGGAAATCATTATTAAAGAATGCTGTATTCCTTATGTTAATATTATCTTGTGATAAAATATAGTTGAGAATTATTAGGAGAAATTATTACCCTTCTGTACCATAAGTGAAAGACAGTTATGTGGGAATGAGGGGGTGTACTAGCTGAAATTATGAGAAAAATGATAAATGGAAACAGCAAAGTATTTACATTTTGAAAAAGAGTTATTCATAATAAAGTGTTTATTATACTTACCGCCTGCTTTCAGGGGCTGAGAGATATGTATATATAGACACACACACACACACACATTTATTTATGTTTCTATAGAGCCAGGTAAAGCAAAGCAAGTGTATTTTTTTTCTTCAAGTTTACCTACATAGTATTTTCAGTTGGAAAACATAATTTATTTACCTTTGTTTTCAAAGTTTTCTGCTGAAGTGCAACTGCTTCAGAATAAGGTATTATTCTAGACTAAGGAACAAAGTGGTTTTCTTTCATTAGTGTTAATACCAGATAAAGAGTAAAATAAAATAGATAAAATGTGATAATTTACAAAATACAGTGTTCTATAATAATTTTGTTTACTGGAAAAGCATTTGAATCTAAGAAGTTTTCCATGGGAGGGAAGCAGGAGCACTATTTCCTATGCCTAACTGAACGAGATGCATTTAAAATTACAAAGAGTGCTGTTACTTCATGTGTCTAGATACTAAATCCAAATGAAAATGTCTCTTAAAAAGTATTGCACGCAGTAGAGAAGTTTTCTTCTATGCACATGTCCACCTTTAGGCTCCTCTTCTTCAGTGATGTTAATGAGTGCTATTCCATGGATGAAACTTCAGTTGTGTTATAATTCTTCTATACATTTTTGGTTTGATTTAATGGCTCAAATGTTTCCATTCATAGAATGATAGAAAAGCTGTGTTCTGTCCTAACTGCATGCATTCTGTGACAGCAACAAAGTCCTCAACTTATGGTCTTAGATTGCTGTTCTAGTGGAAGAGGTACTTTATGGCAAACTGCATATGATATGGTAGTTTTGGGTGAGCTTTAAGTTACATGTTAAATATAGGATGTTTCATTCTGTTCTTAACCACTTAAAGCACAATTCTGAATCAAAGTTTTTCTGCTATAAACAAGATAAGTCCATTATGGACTGATTTTTTTAATGGAAAAAGAAGTTAATTAACATTTCTATGGACATTTGACCAATTGTCTTGAAATTTTGCACGAAAGGTTTCCTTATTCTTCAAAGAGAATGTTAAAGCTTTAGAAATACAAAGATGAGTTTAAAGGTAATGCAAGGAGAAAAATTGGAAATGAAAATGTCAGATGCATTTAGCCCTCTCTCCGTAATAAGTCCATTCGCTGATTATATTATGAGCAGACCCAGCTTTCTGCGTTCAGCATGCTTTTAGGCCAGATTTATGACACTATGAGAGAAGGAGCATCTTAAGAGACAAACCTAGGATAGTTTTGTTAGCTGTATTTTAATTAGTATTTCTTTCTTGAAAGTCCTAAGACACTGCTGAGTGCTTACATATTCTCAAGCCACTCTGTAAGACTGAGACACCAAAGGAAAAAAATAGGAACTAGTCTTAATGATATTTAAAATCTCATCTAAATCACCGAGCTCTTAACTGAGTGAAATATGTTTAAGGTGCTTGAAGTCTGAAGCTGATATTTTAATAGCAAAAATGCATGGAAATAACAATTTCAAAAGAGTGCTGGAGTGCTGAGCGATCTACAGTCACTGTGCTGGTGTGTAGGGTGACTGACATACAGTGAAGTTATGAAGTTCTCATGTTCTGTTGACTGCTCAGTTTTAAGGTCCTGGTTTTTTGTTTGTTTGTTTGTTTCTGTTTGTTTGTTTTTCCCGGTGATCTTCAACGTTCAGTCAAAGAACAAGAAATGAGGATTGTCATGTTAAACTGGCTACCTCTGAATGAAGTCCTCTTTCATGAATGCCAGGTAACTTCTGGTACTGTGGTAGTTCAACCCCGTTTATTTCACTGGAGTGAGCGATGGATATTGCAACATTGGGAGTTTTCTGAACTTAAGTGACAAAAACATTGTCAAAATACTAACGAGACTGAAAGTTATCAGAGACATAATTAAAAGGATGATCCCAGATGTGAGCTTATGGCAGGTACATCAGCCATTCAAACACTTTTCTCTTGTCCTGCACCTCAGTGCAAGCAGCCACTGAGTGGTGTCACCCAGTGCCTTGGATACCTGGGAGAGCATCATTGTGTTAGGACTGTGAGAGCTAGTGGCTGCCAGTCTCTTATTTTTCTGTTTTTGATTCTTTCAGTTGCCTCAGTTTTCCCTTTATTTCAGTTGTTGTCCCAAGAATCACAAGTTTCCCTTTTTTTTTTTTTTCTCCGTCTTCCCTTCCAAGGTTATGTTAGGGTTTGGCTGCTCCATTTTCAAGAGGAAAATCAATACAAAATTTATTTTTTTCAGTTTGATTTGTGACAGGAAACGTGACTACATTGCATTATTACTTTTTCCTTTTTTTTAACATCCATACCATTGGGTTGTAGTTTGCTTTCACTTAGTTTTTGTTGTATATGCATTATAGCTGTCAGAAGAAAAACAGGCTTTATAATGGCATTTTTTCTACCTGTTCTGTAAAATAATGATTTTTGCATGTATACTTTCACTATTTCCACATTGCTGTGCTTGTAAATAAGTTATGATCACCAAAAGAATATTTCCATTGCTAATGAGAAGTACCTTCCTGTCAGATATAAATTATTCATTGCTTTTCATGTCATCTGCTCTTGATCAAAGAAACTTTTTTTTTCAATTCTTATAATAGCTAACAAATCTCCCTACATGTGAATTCTTTTTCTTGAGAATGTTTTTATGCAGTTTAATTCTTAACTTTTCTAAGTTTTGAACTCCACTTTTTTTTAAAAAAAGCAGCTGAGCTCAGCATACAAATTATATAAGTGAAACTCCATAAACATGCGTAGTAAATACTATATTTCTGTTATATTGTTCTGCTGCCTAGTTTAATAAAGCCTCGAGATCCAGAGCTCACAGGCATGATGGCAATAAAACATGATATTAGTAATCTCTTATAAGAGAAAAGTGACATTAGATTTAACGTAAAACTGACATAAAATCCAGAGTCTAAAACAAGAATGCTTGTTGTTCTAAAATGCAATTCAGATCTTTTCTAAACACCCATTTATTGCATTTATTAAACATACAGGAATACAAACCCATTAATGCACTGAAAACCAGAGATGGAGTTGACAGAGGGAAATGGTAAAGGCTTAGGTTTCACTAGCTGGAGATGAAATCATGCTACTTCGGGAGATGGGAAGTGTGGTCAGTAATTTAAGCATGTGATGTAACACACTATTAAAAAAGTCACAGACAGAGGGGATTTGCTTTCAGCATCTGATATTTGCCCCAATTCCTTGTCTTTTTTTTTTTAACCTTCTCCAAAATGCTCTTCCCTTTCACTCCTTTTTCACAGAGTTAATTTTCAGCATTTTCCTGATGGCTTTCACATTCTTCTGAATTTTTTCTCAGACTTGGAAGACTTGAGTTGCAGTTAGTTTTCTTTTCTTACATTAAATACTTCTGCATGCTGTAAGGTAGCTGGGTACCATTTTCTCTATAGTCTCTGTTGCTCGGTCGTCATATAACAATCATGATTTTAGCAGCCCACTGGCATGCGATTATGTGAGCATAGACAACAAGGCCAAGTGCCGGGTCCTTCACCTGGGGCGTAACAACCCCAAGCAGCGCTACAGGCTGGGAGATGAATGGTTGGAAAGCTGCCTGGCAGAGAAGGACCTGGGAATACTGGTTGATAGTCGGCTGAATGTGAGCCAGCAGTGTGCTCAGATGGCCAAGAAGGCCAACAGCATCCTGGCCTGTATAAGAAGCAGTGTGGCCAGCAGGTCTAGGGAAGTGATTGTGCCCCTGTACTCGGCTCTGGTGAGGCCGCACCTCGAGTACTGTGTTCAGTTTTGGGCCCCTCGCCACAAGAAGGACATGGAGGTGCTCGAGAGAGTCCAGAGAAGGGCAACGAAGCTGGTGAGGGGTCTGGAGAACAAGTCTTATGAGGAGCGGCTGAGGGAGCTGGGGTTGTTTAGCCTGGAGAAGAGGAGGCTCAGAGGAGACCTCATCGCTCTCTATAGGTACCTTAAAGGAGGCTGTAGAGAGGTGGGGGTTGGTCTATTCTCCCACGTGCCTGGTGACAGGACGAGGGGGAATGGGCTAAAGTTGCGCCAGGGGAGGTTTAGGTTGGATGTTAGGAAGAACTTCTTTACTGAAAGGGTTGTTAGGCACTGGAATGGACTGCCCAGGGAAGTGGTTGAGTCGCCATCCCTGGAGGTCTTTAAAAGACGTTTAGATGTAGCCCTTAGTGATATGGTTTAGTGTGGGACTTGTTAGTGTTAGGACAGAGGTTGGACTAGATGATCTTGGAGGTCTCTTCCAACCTAGACGATTCTGTGATTCTGTAACATCTAGTCTCTAAATTAATGGCTATGTAGGTGAAATTGTTGGACGTGTATTTATTAGAATGGTTTGGATTTTGGCTTTTCATTTCTTTAAAAAAATGCTATTGACTGCATAGTCAAGGACTAATCTTACACTTCTTGTTAGTTTTGATAAACTAATATCCTTTAGGGTTTGATTTCAAAGCATTTATCTTTGGTTGTACTAAAACAGAAATGGAACAGAGACTTACTTGATTTGAATCTCTTAGAATAGAATGTAAATACATTGTTTAGCATTCTCTTGTGAATCAGGGTAGAACAAATCTTCTGTGGATTATAATCTAATGCCAGGACTTTATTTCTAGAACACAACTAGTAGGCTGAATTATGTTCACTTCCCTGTGTTGAAGCTTTTGATTTACTTCAGTTTCAAGACTGTGGAATAATAGAACCTCATACTTGTGCTGCTTGTGCATAAATCTTTACCATATAAACTAAAAGTAATGGCTAGTGTTCCTTATTCATATTCATTTCTGCCAACAAAAGGGATTGTATCAGCATGTGCTAAACTTGTACAGAGGAGGGAATTCAGTAATTACTTGGCTTTGGAAAATTGCACATGTATGGTTTAAAGGATCACTAGTATTTAGAGGAATGTGTTTGGACTGCAGAATAATTTGCCTCCATCTTTGTCTGCTGAGCCTTTCATAAAATTCAAATACAGGAGCAATGAAGTGTATTGCCATAAAAACCCTTCATACTTTCCCATTTCTGTACAGTGGACATAGCTCACACTGGCTGGATAATTGATTGCAGTGGGTAAACACTGATCTGTAAAGCCCAAATGAACAGTTTGAAACAGTTACTTTTGCTGTCTTGAAGTTCCAAACCCAATTTCAGTAACATTTACTATATGCAGCTGCAAATTAATATTCTGAGGAGATCAAATAAGATGGTAGCATGAAGACACCACAAAGAGCCCTTTACATCAGTTGATTAGAATTTTCACAAAAATGAATGTAAAACATTTTGGTGTGAAATAGCTGCCATTGTAGGAGGTGAGATCATTGGTGTTTCACTGCTTCATAGTGTTTCTATCTTATGTCTCCATTTCCGACACTTCTTAAAAAACTGTTACAACTCTGCATGTACTCACTAGGTCTGCCCAAAGTATTCTTGTCTCCAACCATAGTGCTTTTCCTGTTAGAAAGTTGCTTGTGAGCAAATTCTGAATTGTGCAAAGTGTCAGCTAGTAACAAGTCTTTGCCAAATAGTTTGCACAAACAAATCTAAGGTTGAAGTGCACTGTGAAATATTTATCTTATGCTTTACTTGTGAGAAGTCATTTAAATCATGGAAGATATTAAAAAAAAAAAACCTTTGCTATGACCTACCTGGCTTCTATACATGAAGCAAACAGTTTTTGCTTTCGTTCATAACTGATTAATTAGACTGGCAAACACTGCTGAACAAAATGCTATGTTTGCTTATTACTTCACACATAAATACAAAATCTCTATGTTTTTTAGACTGTAAGTCAAACATTCACAAGCTAGAAACTTCCCTGATTACAGTAACAATTGAGCCCCTTCTCCATTTGCAGTTTGATACTACGCTGGACCTCATAAGCATGCCTCACACAGTGTGTGCACCTTTTCCACTTGGCATATGCCTGATTGGCTTCTCAGAGAGAGCAGTGCACTTCCCTCCTCACCCAGCGGATGCTGTGCTGCTACCTTTGGTGCCATCCTCAAACCCTGCTCTGAACATGAACCCCGCATTTCCTCATAGACTTCTCAGGTACCCATAACTGCATTTTACACATTCTTCTTTCTCACTATACTCCTGCAAGATGAATGGCTGTTGGCCATTGTTTATGATAGAACGTACTGCAGAGATTTAATGACATGTAATCTCCAATAAGGGTTTAATCTTATATTGACTACGCTATTGTAATACATAAGATGCACATTTTAAAGGCAGCCTTAGTCTTAGCAGTTTCCACTGCTAAGAGTTTTTAGAGTTTTATGTTGTAACTTTAATAACATTTTTTACACATCTGATGTGTTTCTGACAACTTTCTCAAAAAACAACTGGAAAAATAACCAGACCTGAGTCAAACTTCCTGACTGTCAGGGTACTGGCAGTGTGCACAGTGAGACCCCTGGGCTCTCCCCTACAGGCACTGTGATATTGGGGATTACTCTGTAAATGCAGCAGCTCCAGAAGGCAGAGGACACTCTACTTATGAGTTTCACAGATAATTGCTGGCACAGAGGGTGGAAGTTGGGTTCAGTTACAAGCTGTGATGGGAATTGGTCCAATGAATAGAGAATGCTCTGCCTGTGTCCTTCAAGCTTTAGATTCCTTCTGCACCATCTTTATATCCTGCCCCACAATGAATCCTTTCTGGCAGACTTCTCATACTAGTCCCTTTTTCATCATGAGAAGTATTCAAGCCAGCCCTGCTAAGGATTTTTAATGACATTTCTATTCTTCCTGCCTTCTAAACTGTAGACCTCAGACAGTCTTCAGAGCTTTTTGTCCAGTCTGTATATTTGCTCTTTCTTCTGTCCTAACAGAGATCTGTTGACACTGTCCTATTCAAGCAGATGGAAAAAATGATGGCTGTGACAGAAAGGACAAGCTTCTTTCAAGTCTTTTTTTTTTTTTTCAATAAGGTAAGAAAGAGAAATCATTTCAAATAAAGTCAGCATTTTTTTATGTTTGAGATGGGGGCGTGGAGGCAACCATGATTGTCCTCAGTTGTGTTTAAAATGCATGAGTAATTTTGTCTGATTTTTTTAAGTCAGTCTAGGACAGAATTATGACTTATGAAGGCTTTATGCAAAATCGTTGCATTTTTGAGAAATGTTAAATAATTACATAAATGTAGTCTAAGTTAATACAAAATCTGAAGAGTTTTAGCATTAGAAGGTGGTGTTACCTGTGCTTAATCCCAATGCTTTTGTAGGAGCCAGAATTCAGTCTAATGGAATACTCTCATTTGCATGTTCATCACCTTTTATAATATCTCATTTAATATGTTTAATATTTGTTATGCTAAAATAACATTAATTATACAGTAATGTTGATGTAAAACTTGTTTCTGTGATGTTACAAAATTTCCTGTGTCATGCAGTTTTGTTGATAGCCATTGCCCAGATAAAATGTACTGCACTACTGCAGTCCTCAGGTCTATCTTCATTCCTCTGTGTGATGTGCAGTCACGGTCTGTCGTGTGCCAGAAGGTATGTGTGATGTATCAAGGAACATGATGGGAAAGAGCCACAGCACTGTGCCAGAGCTGGGACCCATGCTGCCCCGCACAGTCTGTTAGGAAGAGAACTTGCTAGTATGTTATCTTGGCTCCTGTCCGGCCACATCCAGAGGGAACTAGTTTGTCAGTCACTGTTGTTAAGTCATGAAGTCAAGTAAGAAATAGATAATTAGAAGTTGAAAGAATAATAAAAGAAGTCTTCCTTGCCAAAAAGACAGAGCTCTGAGCATTTACAGAAAATTAAGCTTTATAGGTAAATTATAATTAATGGTATTTCATTTATTTGAAGGGACATCATCAATATCATTGTCATTACATTATAGCACAGTTATTTTGAAAGAATGTCTTACAAGTTTCTTTAGGTATGCTTTCAGTTCTTGCATAGACTTTAATTTACTAATAACATTTTTGGCATTAACCTGATGTTATTTCCCTTAAATACATAAATTCTTATATAGTGCAATTAAAATTATTTTTCCTTAGTGCTTAAGCATAATTTTAAAATCTGAAACTGTACATTATCATGTTAAAATCTGCAATACAGAAAAAATTCTAATATTGACAATAACAGAATAAAAAGTCATGAGAAAGAGGGAAATGCACCAGAGAAAAGCTGAGAGAAATGATCTGTGATATAATTTCATATAATTTAATCTATTATTTTTTGACCATGATTAACTGGATAAGAAGCAACGGGCTTGGAATCTCAGAAAACAAAAGCAAAAACATTTCACGTTATTCATTAGAAACTATTTGTGTCAGAAAGCATGAAAATATGTTGCTGGAAAAGCTGTAGAATCTCTAGTATTGGAGTTATTTAAGAACATGGTAGACACAAATGTGTCAGAATGAAATAAATATAGGCAGCAGGCAAGGGGATAGAATAAATAACCCCTATTTTTTGTCACTGGAAGCTATGAAGGCATTGAAGAAATAAAATGAAAGTACATGCAATATTTTTAGTTTCACATAGGGAAATACAGGCAAAGACTTTACATGACATGTGATGGGAAATTTCTGTGCAGCTCCAAGGAGATTTGTACTGAGATGATTCCTCGGTACTACACGTTTAGAGATGAATTTGAGGGGCTCAGTAATGAACAAGAATGGGGATAAATGGAAAAATGTTAATGAAATGTGGGTTTTTCCTTTTCTAAAGCGTAATCCACTTTCAAATCACTTAACTCTGTTAAACTCCCTTGAAAATCTCATTCCCCAGCACTGTTTTATAACTGGCTCGTGTAACCTGACTACAGGGAAAGAAAAAGCAGCATTACACTATGGGATTTCTTTTCCGCTATTTTCCACTTCAAAGGATAATTAATTTATTAAGAAGGAATTACAGTGGCTGGTGGACTTCCACTGTGGTTAGGTACCACCGATGTGTTTTCGGTCCTATAAACGCCTGTCATGTGCTGGAATCAGAGTTCTTGATCTAAGAAGTTTGAAAACTGGGGAAAGATAGAAATGAGCTGAGTGGTTAAAGACATACCTCTTTACACCTGAGAATTTCAGAAGAGCCTTAAGAGACACAGGCATTAATTTCCTATTCAAATGCTGTATAGATTTAAGTGCCTAACATCTTTTGGCAGATGAACCCCAGAGGTTTAGGACTGCTCCATAGTGGAGTGGAAAAAGAACTTGACCTATTCTCATACAGTTGGTGTAAGTTTAAATATTTCAAAAGCAAGTTAAACTGTAATTTCCTTTGCTTGGCAAAGTCACAGGGCTGTTCATACGCTCTGCCCTCAGTTAAACCTCCTTCTCACCACCTAGTGTCTGACAATGCTTCATAATGCCTTAAAATTTAAAAGCTCCATTCCAACAGTACTGAGATTTAAGTTTATTAAAAACTCATGTTCATAACTACACAAGAATTCATTTCTCTCTTAGGGACAGAAATGAAAAGACTGTGAACCAACTATAAATATGACTTAGTAGAATCATGATAACAATCCATTTTTTTTGTGTGCATACTTTTCCCTAAGAACAGGTTGGTTTTTCTTTCCCCCCCCTTTTTTTTCCACCTTTAAAGAGAAGTGCAGCTGCTGTCAACTGTGTGAGTATTAGTTGAAATTGAAATATTGCCATTTATCAATGCTCGTGTCTCAGACCAGTTAGATTGGGACTTCTGGCATGAGTATTTTGAAGGCATCTGCTACCAAATGGAAATCATCTTGTAGTTAACTTTTCCACTCTCAGAACTGAAACATTTTCCATACCAAGTAATATGGTAAAGAAACTACTATGCAACTGAAATATATGGTTCTTGGAGAGTGCTAATGACATTTACACTGGCTGCAGCAACCTCAGGGGTTGATCTTTTGATGTTCTGCTGATAAGATTACCAGCATTTCAGTTCTTCAGAGTTTGAAAATAAATCCTTAGAGAAAACAGCTACATCCACAGGATTTTATTCTTAAGTTTGGTAAAGGCCATTATGATGTTAGAGAAAATACTGTTTGTTCATTAAAGTGTTTATCAGGGCTGTTATGCCCCTGAGAACTTGAGGAATCTTGTTGATCTGGAATGAACTTTTCCTTCCCTGCTCTGTGCCTCCCTTTGGCACAACGTCCCTGAAGGGCCTCTGGAGGCAATGTCACCTACTTAGAGTGTGGTTCTGTGGTATTTTTGGCCTATAGATTCATGTTAACATTAAGACACCATTTTTGCATTAGGCAAAATTCTTGTCTATTGCAGAGGCAGCAGTAATGACATGACTATTAAGTGAGGCTAAATGAGCCTGCAGTATGCAGTAGCTTTCACTGAATGGCTACATAGCTGACGGTCAGAATTCAGATGTGGATTTCTTTCAATGGAAAGAAATGTGGTGTATCCAGAGGACATTTTTTTTCCATCGCTGGTGATTTTACTGCAGGTGAATGAAAGGTAGAATTTTAAATACAGGTTGAATTAGTTGTTACTATACTCATTTCAACTGGGCTAGTAGCAACAAGCAATTATAACTGGGCATTTAAAACATATGCTAGTGGCCATTTTGATTCACAAATGGTCTGGTAAATAACTTCTTATACAGAAAATGTTCCTGTTAGACTTCAGAAGAAACTGGTCCTGAACACCACCACTTCAATATGTAGGCAGAACTCATGAAACTTGTCAAACATTTATATTTTGTGTTGGGGAGAAATGATGACTTAAATCTAAAGGGAGGTGTTTTTAGTTAGATGGTCTGTTAGACTCGCATCAACACAACATCTACAGGTATTAAGCTGATGGGAGAAAAAAAATGCTGATATCAGCATTAAGCTGATGGGAGAAATTACAGAAAGTGATTTGAGAGTGGTATAAGTAATAGTATGGGACGAAGCTAATTGGAATAGAAAGATTCTTGAGAGAGGGAGAGTTACTTGCATAGGCACTGGGATACAGGGTTTTCAGCCTGGTGGTTAGCACACTTACTTCGTAGTCACAGTGAACATTTAATTTCCTTTAAGCAAAGCTCAAAGCAGAAAAGAAAAAGCCAAAAGATAAAAGTTTTGTAACAGTTCATGCCAGAACTGTTACACATCCCATCTTCCCTCTGTATTCCAGAGCCCTGTCATCTTGCTGTTTCTTAGACGATCAATATCTTTTACCCTCTGCTGCCAGTTCACCCAGTTCAATCTGGCCGATATTTCTGCTCCCAGTTAGGCTTGATGAAACAGCAAGATTTGTTTGTGAAAATGTTAATGATCTATGGCTCCTGTCTGCAAAGGAAAAGGCATGACCTGCCAGCTTTGTGGCGAGGTATACACCATGCGGAGATGGTTTGTATAGCTTTTGAAAAAAGGAGAATTTAGGACTGGTCATTCAGAAAACTTCACTATATGAAAGTACATGAAATATTGGATAGACATGAGGAAAGAGTTCTACAGTAGAGTCTCAACAGATGTAAATATATGTAGTTTCATTAACAGACATGCTGATTTTTTCCAGCAAAGTATCTAACCCTATCTCTGGGGCTGTTTCCTGACATCACTCTCTCTTTCATTTCCACAGTTTAAAAATCTGTTTTGGATCTCTAGAAGAGGTTAAGAACTATAAAGCTGAAGTAAAGGGTAATTTAGAAATGACTAATAAGAAAATCCATGGAATTGGAAGGTTTTCTAAATTATATTTGTTCAAATTATGCTTCTGCTTCTGCATGTTGTGGGTTCTGGGTCTTCCTCTTCACTTTCTTAGCCAGGAGAACAGCATACAGAGAATCCAGAACTTGGCTACCCCTCTGCATTTCTGTTCTCTGCACTGGGGTGATTTCCTAGAGAAATTTCCTAGAGATTTCCTTGGTACCAAAGGAGAATCAGTCTAGTTTGCATGGCAGATTAGTTTGCATGGTTGTATTTGGGGATTTTGCTGAACTGCTTGGTTTTGAGTTTTCCTTGTCTTAACAATTTAAATTAAATTTAACTTGAAAACATAAAGTTTGCTTAAGTTATACATTGCAGTGCAGTCTGTTTAGGTGTATCTTGTAATTGATCTCATGTAATCAGAGATCATAATTCACTGAGGACTTTTTAAATACTCTTTTTCACATCCAGGAGAGAGTATCCCAAGAATTCAGGAGGCTGTCATTGCTCAGTTCTACTGAGGATAGCCCACTGGCAAACAGTTTTTTGCACTTAAGCACATTATTAATGTATGGTTTGGTTGTTTACTTTGTATTGCAAGTATATATATATATATATATATATTTTTCTGTAGAGGATACCCAGAAATTATATCCTATTCCATCTCTGTAAATCATGCAAATATCTAAATTTTGTGACTAGCAGAGGTGTGGATTCTCTAAAGAGAGATAGAGATGGTTACTTGGTGTGTGTAAAAGCATGCCAAAATGATCCTCAGCACCTTGTTATTTTATATTTTAATAACATCTAAGTTTATTTTGATTTTAAAAAATCAAGACAATAGGCTATTAAAACAAATAATAATAAAAATTACCTCACAGTGGTTCTGTAGTAGAAACAATAAAAGCAAGAAATTGCAATTGAAGTAAGATTTACCTGTCTTTCAGACTGATTTTTCGTACAGGTGTAAAAAGATATTACTCTGTTTATGTGCTTGAATTTGTTTTAAAGAGCAGTACAAATGAGTGCTCAGAGGCCAAGAGTTGAATATACATAAAATGATTTAGTCTGTCTTCCAAAATAACCTTCTTTTGTGCTTACATTATTTTCTGCTCTCAAAGAATTGTTGATGCTTTTGTACCTGTAGTTAGAAAGGGAATAGTGATGTGTGATGGTGATAGTATTTTCTGCTAAAATGATAAAGCTTCTGAGAATGATGCTTGCTTGCTTTAATACAAGAGTTTTGCATAGGAAGATAGGGTGCAGATGAGATGAGGCTTAATTAAACAATACAGAGCATAATAAAGGTATTAGTAACAGTCTCAGCTGATGAGGAAAAGGCACAAAACAATCTACCGTGCTTTATGTTTCCACAAGACAGTGCTTCATCAGAAATGAAAACGAAATAGAACTGCATCCTGAAAACAAGCAGGGTACTACGGTGCCTAAATTTTAGGCTCCTATTCTTTGGAATATGTAAAGCTGAATCCATACCACACATTCTGATTGCCTTTAAAGAGAGCAACATTTGAATTTAGGCATCCTGAAGTCATGAGGCTGCTTATTTGGATTTGTTGGAGGCGGAGGTTGGTAATCGTTTTCCTTTCTGTTTAGAGGTTCGGGAGCCCCCAAATCCTTCCTAAATCCTTGTAGAGATGTGGTCCATTCTCTTTAGTTTTATGTGCATGACTGCCATGAAATACTGAAAGAAGTTGGATATGATAGCGTCATAAAGAGTCTATAAATAGCATTACAGTCTACGTTATGACTCCAGGAGTTGCGGTGCAATTATCTGTGCTGCATGTTGAGTGGAGCAGGAGCGAGAGGAATGAGCTGCTGGGAGAGGAATTCAGGCACAAGAACGATGTAATCAATGTCCGTACATCATCACCACAGATATTTGCAGCTGCATGTCTAGAGGTAGTCTTCCAAACTAAAGACTGATCATGTAAAAATGGTCGATTGTGGATTCCTTACTGTACATTAGTATCCTGAATTATCCTTGATGAGAGAGCTACCAGCACTTCATAAGAGAAGCTCAGTACGGTTGGAAATTGGCATGTGCTTGGCCATTACTTTAATTGAGGCCAGAATTTCACTGCATATCTAGCTTGGTAGGGTAATTTAGGTCTTCCATTCTTTGACTCCACTATCTTGTTCATTTAGGGGCTTAGGGATTTTCTTGTTTCTGGCTGGAAGAATTAAAGTAAATTTCAGTAATCTTTTTCAGCCTTTTTTTCTCTGTTCTGTAGAGATTTATGTTCAAAAATTGTCAGTCATTAAAAATCCACATATCATTTGTGATTGTCATTTAAAATTTTGTCAAAAAATACCTTTGTTTACCATCTCGATGTAATTAGATGCTCTAGGCAGTAAGATAGATGCTGGAATTTTTTTGCTTAGTTCTTTTGAGGTACAGAGATGGCGCTTGTTGCAAACTCTGTAACTAATCATGCATACTGCACAGTATGTATAGCTACATATAAAAGCTGTAGTTCTGGAAGAAGCCTGATGGTTTGGGAAATACAAGGGTGAGAGGCACTAAAGAGATCACAAACTACGTAAATCCTATTGCCTTGGGATTTTTTAGGCTATCATTTCAGAGGGCACAGGTTTAAAATTTCAAATGGGAAAGGGATAGGTTAAGAAAAAAAAACTACAGCTGCTGGAGCCACTTTTTTCAGTGTGGGGCTTTCTCCCTGTTGACCATGCAGGGTTCATCAAGCGCTTTTACCATGAGGATCAATCTTGAACAGAAGCATTTTTTCCTGGTAAAATAGATAGTAAATTTGAATAAACTGATTTCCTTGTTTCCTAACTTGTATAGGAAGTGCCATTTAGCAAAAGTGGGTATGAAACAGAACTGTGTAATAACTGTATCAGGTTGTAGCCAGATCATGAGAACACCAGCTCTGAACTCTGAAGTCAAGACAAATGGATACCTAAATTCCAGAACTTGGTATCACAAATGATTTTGCTTCTAAAAAAATTTACAGAGAAAAGGAGAAAACTCGAAATACATTAGAATGTGGCTTCTGAGAAGGATAAAGTAAATGTATAATTATTGGGGTCGGGTCTTAATATATAAGCTGATTGTAAAACCTGTTAAAGTCATCAGTGTAACTTCTCAGTAAAGTCAAGACTGCAAGCAATGACAGATTTTGAAATGTGAAATACGTTATTGTATTGGTGGTGTGTGGCATTGCAGACTGGCTCTGTTCCACGGCTGCCTAGCTGCTCAGCTCTGGAGGTGATTTCAACCAATGCAGAAATAATACTTCCATCTTTTTCCCCGTGCCTCTTAGAAAAATGGAAACTAAAGTAATAGTACTGGGGAAAAAAAAAAAAAAATCCTTTTGCTCTTTCTCTGTTTTGTCTCAAAGATCAGCCTTTCTGCATGTCGGTTTTCTGTGGCTGATGGAAGTCTTTTCCTCTTATACTACTCTGTGTGTAGAAGTAATAGAACATGACAATAGGGCACAAGTGTCGTGTTTGTTGATGTTAAGGCCTTGTTTCTGTGTAGGGTGCCTTTTGCTTTTGTCAGTTTTGTGTGGCCGGGACAAAAACACTTGGAAGCAAAGCCCCTTCCTGGGCGCCCAGCCCCAGGCCGCATGGCAGCTTGTTGCGCCCGCCAGCTGTGGCCTTCGGCGCCTTCCCACCCCGCCGTGAGGGGGCGCGTGACGGTGGCTCACGACCACCATTTTTTTTTTTGAAACGGCCGTTAACGGCCTGTGGGCACGCGCCCCCCTCAGGGGCTTCTCCACAGGGAATGTCGAGGCTCCGAGCTCCCTGAAACCACAAGGAAAAGCCCAAGGCTCCCCTTAGTTCCTGGCGGTGAAAATGTGAGGAGTCGAGAGCTTTTCTTTCTTACTGCCCTTTTTAATCGTGTAGTGTGTGAATCTCCCCCCTCCTTGGAGACAAGCTGAAGGAAAGCTTCTCTCCCTGCTTTCCTTTTTGTTCTAAGCGTTTGGAAAGTATCTGAGAGGAGACCCAATGAGTATTGCAGAGAGGGTATTTTACCGCAAGTTGGTCAGAAATTGTTACCACGTCCAAAATGGGGCTGATGTTGCTTGATGCTACACGTTAAAAAAAGCATGTAAACCTGCTTTTGGAAGTATGTGAGAGGGGTGAGGCTCCTCATGTGGCAATGTTTGTTAAATGGAACAGTCCTGCTCCTCACAGTTCTGCTCCACAGGAGGGGAAAATCTTTTTCAAGTGGTGTGGGATTGAATCAGTGCATAGAAAAACATTTATTTTCAGTCTTTTATAAGGATGTTGTTACTGATAAAGAATAAAACATTTAAAAATCTTAGTAACGTGTTTTCAACAACTGTTACGCCTCTTTCTTGTATGCAGCTGTTTCTCACCTTTAGGTATTATTTAGCAATGCTACGGGTACAAAGTTCCCCAAATACGAGAATCTTTTGTCAAATTTCTTGTAAATTAAGAGAGAAGTTATTGTATAATATAATTCTAAATTCAAAAAAAAAGGAAACTGCTGTAATTTGATTGTGTTGTGTGTTATTCCTGAACAGAAAATGACTTTTTCAGTTTAATTTGAATTAAAGTTTTCCTTTTATTTCTTTTGTTTTCCCCTAACCTTAAAAGCTACCTGTGTATCAGCTGAATATTGAAACATTTTTATAAAGGCTTCCCTATTTCAGGGGATATAAGCTATTATTTTAAAGCAAATAGAATTGGATTGCTTATATTGGGTCTTACATTATACAATCATTGTATTACAATGTTTTGAATTGCAACTGTGAGGGAAAGTCTGTTTCTAGGAAATACTTGTTTTGCAACTGTTACCCAGAAGTGTTTTTGTGTGGTTTTGGGGACTTTATTTTGAAGTAGAGAAAATAAGGGTTGCATAATCAGATTCCATTTGTACATCTATTAAACTCAATGTGGTTGTCTGTTAGTTCTCACACCAGGTGCATGGTTCTTGCTGTTAATGACATAGAGTATAAAAATTCTTCTTTTCATCACTGTTATCTCACCAGTCATATTTAGGCATTTTTTTTCCACGGTTGCCCAGTATTAAAAACCAAGGGTATATATGAGGACAAGAATTATTTAATGTTTTCTAAAATACAAGAATTCTTCAAAACTGCATTTCTCTGCTGGAATAGGCAGTGATCTTGGTATAATTACAATGATAAGTAATGATTGCTATAGTTCAGGTTATATGGCCCTAGCATTAAGTATGTTTTTATGGTGATAAGAAAATATTCTTGAACAGGAAAACACTCAAGACTGTGAGATAAAAGAGCTATTGTAACAATAACTCTGGTATTAACAGTGTTTTAGTGCTTTAGCAGTCCCATTCAAGGTTTACTTAATGGGACTGCTATTCATTTACTTAAGAAGTAATGCTGATTAGTCTGGTTTTATTCTGTGCTACATTTTCTGTTTTGTTGTTATGGGTTTTTTTGTTTGTGTTTTTTTTTGAGTCGTATGAGAGATTCTTTCATGCCTTCTTTTCCCATGTAGGGGTTCATCATTGTCTCAATATGTAGAGTCATTCTTAAAATCTGTTAAAATGCCTTCAGCCTTTGAAACTGCAGGTAAGGAGCTGAGGAGAAAAATAAATTCATACCTAGAGTTTTTAATTAACTACAGGATGTCCGTATGACTAAGATCCCTTGTTGTTCTTAGGGAAATGATATGCTACCAATTAGATTTCTTTCCCTTTCTTAAAAGCTACTCAGTAAGCACAGTGATAGGCTCTTTGTTGTACAATATTAGATTATATTCCCAAAAGTATAACACAGCTGCTGTATCTGCAGAATTCAGGACTTTAATAAAGATGATTTATACTGTCTTTGAAAACAATGAAACCTATTTGGCAAGTACAATAGAATAATATGTCAGAGATTGATTTCTTAATATACTCTGAAAATTTGACTCCTCTTTAATGTATTATTTTACACTAATAGGTTAATGCAAGTATCATTCATACAATTTTGAACTACTTTCCCTCAAAAAGTATTTTAGAACAAAAAAATCTTTATTGATCAGATTTCGTTATTTCTGCCTTCTTTTTTATTTCTCTGTCCTCAAGCATCTAAGATTTTATTTTTCCCCTGTCAGAAATAGAAATCAGATGAATTATTTCTGTGGCTTAATTTTAAAACTGTTATTGATGCTGTTTGGAATATTTTGCTACAGTTCATTTGATACTGTGTAGAATAACTTTGTATCACACGTGGGGGGGGGAAGTGAAACTAAAATTAAGTAGTAGTTAAAAGTTCATTGACTGTACATAACAGCTGCCCTGTTAATGATGATGATTTATAGCTTCCAGCTTCTTCGAGTTTACAGTTACTGAAGTTAGTATCAAGTGTTTTATTTGAAGTCACCCAGGAGATAAGTTACTCAGTATGTATTCAAACATATTTAAGCACCTCGATAGCTTTTTTTGTGGGTTGCTATCCATCACTGGAAAGCACTCGACAAAAAATTCAGTGTCTTAGAAGGACAGGTTTCCAATAACTATAAGGCTCAAACCAGCATGGAGAAATAGGTGTAGTCTTCAAGACACATGATGTAATTGATTTTTTATTTTATTTTATTTTATTTTTGAGTGGCTTCTTAATGTTAGTTTATAATGCCATGATTTTTCTGACTGCTCTTACTAATTCATTGCATATTGTGATAGTGGAAAAAATAGCAGCACAAGCATTCCCAGCATGTTCCATCTCAGGGTTCTTTTCTACAGTGTTCCGTGCAGAACATCATTCATGAAAAAGATGTTTCTGCTGCCTATGGATGCTCCAAAAGTATAATACCACCTTTGGTACTGTGGTTCAAAAAGTTCCACGTAAACCAAGCTAGGAAGAGGGTTTTAATAACCATGCTTTTTGTTGTTGTTTTCTAGAAAGTTACTTTGCTATTCTCAGCTTCTTTGTGGTATTTCTGAAGGCACTAGATTTGCCCTAACTAGTGCTATACCCAAAATAAATGTGTGATGATTTTTTTATTTTTTTTTATCTCACTAGAATTCTTTAGGCTCTAAAAGGGATGTTTGTTTGAAGGCTTTCTGGCAATGGCATTAAATAATGTTTGGGTGTTTTTCTGTTTCAGATCATTTTAATTAATTATTTAAAATGTTTTGGGTTTCAATTCTGACGAATATATATTGCGTGCAAATGGTGATCTTGGTTTACTCAACTGTTTTGAAAGAGAAGAAATTTTAATTACTTTCTGTAATTAATACAACAGAGGTTAGAAGCATCCAGTTTTCAGCAGATGTTTTTCTAGGTCAAAAATTCATAGGCATATCATTTTTCTTCTCTGTTTTTGAAGATGATTGTTTATAGTGTGACATTTTCTTTGTCTGAATAAATAAATTATTGTCTATTATATTTTGTTTCTTTCCAGAGGATCTGATTATGACTCTTATCCTGCAGTTTTGCAAATATATAAGCTTTAATACTTAAAAATGAGATTCTCAGGTCATCCGCTGTTATTTCCAGCACAACTGAGTAGGAATGCATATAGGGCTTTATGTGATTTATCTCTCTTTCACTTGTCTGTATTCTTAGGTGGAATGGCTGTACTACAGTCTCAAGACTGTTTTGAATTGTCCTGAATGACCTAGTCAGCAGAGTAAAAGCGAAGTCCTCTTTGGCTGCAGAAAAGAAAAGAAGTGAAGGTTTGTGGTATCCTCTTGCTGGTGTGTAAGTAATTACCCACTGCATAAATCAGAGGTGGATATGACTCAAGATGTCCTATAGTCCATTTGTCTGCCCTGTGAGTGTCATACTTGGATTAAAATGTCAGTATTACGCAGTATTTTGTAAGTTGTCACTCATAATATCTATAGCAGGGAGCCCTTAGACTGCTAGAGCAGTTTAAATAACATGGATACGTTCTGCAAGTGCTAGGTCCTATGCTCGTTTCTTTATTAACGTGGCTGGTAATCGCAAAGGAACTGAAGACCTTGTGATTATTTAAGCTTTTCCTTCCAGTGGGCTCTTGAAAACGAGTGTCTTTGATAATATTAAAAGTGTTGCTAATGTTCCTTTCTTGTTGAGCACTGGCAAAAATTCCAACTGTCACAGGAGCTCCAGAAGAGGCTGACAGAAGTGCATGCCACCTGAAAGTAGCTATGTAATCTGGGTTAGAGTTGTTCACGTACTCTTGTAAACAGCATTAACCTGTTACCAGTGATGAGTCTTACCTGGATGAATATTACGGAGTTCTGAGGCGCTTTAAGAAACATAGAACTGAATATGCTGTTTGAATAACTTTTTATGTAAACAAACGTCTATAATGAAGTATATATACCTATATAAGAGTACATTTAAGAAGGTGTTTATCATTATTGTGAGTAGTAAGATCTCAGCAAAAACACTGCTATGTGATTTGTATCCTTACAACTCAGCAGCTATAATGAAGCTTTTCTGTGCCAAGCACTAGAATATAAGTTCATATTATGAATTTTAAGGAAAAAGAATGCAACTCCTGCTTTAAACTGTAGAAGAGAATTTTTAACATCCCCAAGTTGTTTTCTTAAAATAGGTTATTATAATAATGCTGTGATTAAATGGTACAACTTTGCTGAAATACACAATTTAGAACACAGTTGTCAGCTTTGGGAATTAATCTTTTAATTTTTGCCCAGGAAAGCCTTGGCACATTTGCATATTACACAACTGATATATATATATATATGTATTGTTTTAATCATTGCTAGAAAGGTGGTTTAGATGCATCAGAGAATTTACCTATGTACCTGTTATTGCAAGCAGGGTTTAGGACACCCAGGTGTATCTAAAAAAAAAAAAAAAAAAAAAAGTGGTTTTTGAAAATGATATGCACAAGGACTGGATAGAGAAAATAGTCTAATTCTAGCCTGCGATACTGATGAGGCCAAAATCTAATCTGGTTTTGTACTAATAAATTGCAGAATACCTTAGCAGAATTTCACTAGATAGTTCATAGACCCTCCATGCACTTTACACAAGATCCACAAATAATTCGTATAAGCTGAATGTGATAAAGTGTATGCTTTATGCTCAGCTGAAGAGATTTAACATGGAACCAAATTATCTCTTCCAGGTCTGACTGGGTAGCCAGTTAGAAACAGCTGCTGGGAACTGTGGTGTGATAGAGCTGAGAGAAGTTTCAAAAAGACCAAAAAAAAAAAAAAAAAAAGGTCATGCAGCAGTGGTAGGAACAACATGGACAAACTACAAAGGCAGGAAAAAGTGTTCTGTTCTTCAGTTATTGAACAAGAACAAGGAGGGGAGTCCATAATTAAAGGTTCCTTTGTTCTGTGTCACAGGGAATGGGATGTGAGAACTGCAGAGCTAATGGGCTGAGAATTCCTGTGTCCTAAGATTGCAGAGGGACACCATACTGTGTATGTGACCCCTCTGGTCTTTGGGTTATGATTTAGTCACAACACTTTTTCCCCCAACTTTCAGGCCCACTTCCTCTGGATGGGAAGACAGATGATCAAGTGACATCTGCACTAAGTCTAGCAGTTCTCACTCAGAGGATTCTGTTGGTGCCTTATCCGTCCTGGATGATGTAAAGATTCTACAGAGAGTGCTAAGAACTTCAAGCAGGTAAGTGATTCTGAGAATGTGTGTCAGCCAGTGAAACTTGGACAAGCATGTGTATTTGGAAAGTTGTAGGGGCGGCTGCTGAACTACAGAGGCAATTAGTCTGACCAGCTACGCAGATCTCAGCATCTTGGAGGTAAGCTGAGGAGAAGCTTCTACTTGTGATTTCGCAGGCTTTGTGTACTAACCCACAGCAAAATAGGAAACATGTAATGTGTGCTTTCTATAGTGTCTATTTGCCTATAACCTTTGCTCTTTTGTAAAACTTTGTTATGCATAATCTTTACACTGTTAAAGGTCCCTCTTTCTTGAAAAAAAGAAATCTGTTATTTATTCAAAACAATACTCTGTTAATTTCTGAGGCTGTAGGCTCAGTATCACAGGGCAAGAATGACAGGAAAGCTAAGCAGAATTGTAACAGCATAAATCTGTGATGCATTTATTTATAATGATGTTATATTTATAGTGATGCATATATTTATTAAAGGCTAGGACAGAAAAAAGAAAACTTTTCCCTTTAATTTGTCTTACCAAGCCTACTGGTGGCTGAGAATACAGTTTGTACTGAGTATGCTTTCTGAAGGGAAAGATGTGCTGGATGCACCCACTGATTTGACAGAAGCAGTAGCAGTTCCTGTGGCTTCAGTAAAGAGTAAGAGAGAGGTGATAAGTAGGGTCTTCCATAGAAAAGGTGTAGCTTAAACTGCGTAAGGAATGACCACAATAAAAAAATTGCTTTTATGTTTATAATCTGATCAGCCTTTTGCTACTTGCTTTATGGCTATATTAAGCCCTTACTAAGTGTCTTAGTTTAATATCATATATGCTATCTTTATGCTGTGTGTTTGGATTTCACGTGTCATCTCCATCCTACGATGTAAGTATGCATAATCACATCATGATTTTTATGTGAATGATAAATTGCAAGATGAATGGTTTAAAAAGATTGAAAAAAAAACAAGAAAAGTACATTTTAATATAAAGTAGATTGCCCTACAGAAGGTTATGGAGTGGCATAATACAAATAATTTTAACATTTCTGGATATGAGGTTTTTAAACAACCACTTCTACAATAACTGTATTTTCATGTTCAGTCAGTGCACTGTACTGTGCTGGTACCTTACCTACCCTCACATTTCTTTCCCCTGTGTATCAGCAAGAGTGAGGGGAGACATCTTTGGGCAAAGTACTTGGGGGAAAAAAGAATACTAAAGAAATGATATATGTCACCTTGCCATCATAGGCATGTTCTTTAAAGCTCTGATGCGCAACTTACTGAATGTGGGCCATCTATTCAGCCTCTGCAGAATCCCATTGCCTTCTGGAATAGTCAGCTTGGGCACAGTGATGTGACCATAAAGCAAACTGCTGTGCAAGGGCTGGAAATATCACCGGCTGTATTCCATTGCTTTGGTTCTAAGGGCATGAAAATAATGAAAGCTGGAGTAAGTGTAAGCAATCAGAAAAAAAAAACCCACAATGTCAGAGTTTCCCTATATTTAAAAAAATATTCTACCCCTATATTTCTTGATTCTTCTTTTCTCTTTGTGTATTACTAAACCTAGGCTGAAAGATGAGAGAAAAAAAATAAAAGGGGGGGCAGAGAAATCAAGCATGGTTTTTCTACTTAAAATGAATGCAAAGGCTCTTGATGACTTCGGTGGGTGCATCTCTGTTTGTACTTTGCTTTCAAATAAGTGTGCCTTTGAAGCAAATCTGATCACCACCACTTACTGTGCTCTGGTTTGCATTATGAAGTGATCTTAGACAAACTGAGTTTCTTTTGTGCTAGGTTGAACCGAAGGATGCATTCCAGAAGTATGCCTAGCGCATACAAACCTCAAATCAACATTTAGACCAAGAGATAAGAGAAGGGCTGATCTGGAAAAAAAAAAAAAATCAAATTTAACAGATGTAATGTGGATGCGCAGTTCTATGTGCAGCTGTTTCATATTATAAGCCTTCTCCTGCTAGGCCACAATATTTGTGAATACAGACGTGAGCCATGAATGCAGGTTTGGCCTATGTATCCTTGTTGAAAGGCACTATTCTTTTTGATGCTTTAGCAGCTTCTTAAGAAAACCGTGAGTGTTGTGATGGCTTACAGAAATTGGGAGCAATTCAGTCCAGTTTTAAATTGAAATTGAAGTCATCAAAAGGAAGGAAATACCTGAAATTAATTTGAAACTGTAATTCATCTTCTAAGTTTAAAAATATTGTAGATGATAATTTAGAGGTTCCTTGTCTGGAAGTGTTATTACCAAGCACCATCAATGTGCTTGAATGGTTAAAATGTAAAAATGTTGGATAATAGGACTTTTTCTGCATTCATGTCTTTGCAGGACTGATTTACCATCACAAATCAAATATTCTGCTTAGAGTTAAGTAGCTAGGCTGGATTTGCATTCTTTCTGTTTCTTTAATTACATCTTTATTCAGTTATGGAGGGGGCTTATAAATAAGTTTCAAAGTTGGACAGCTATCTTTTATGACAGGAAACTGGAAGAGATACATGGTATATGTTTTTATGCATTAAATGAGTTTTGTGCAGTCTTACAGCATATGACCTTCTAATTGTGACCACTTAAAAATTTATTATTAGTGATCTCAATTTATTAGAGATAACGTTAAAAAAAATCAAGGGCATAAAAAGACGTCACATAGCATGTGTTTGCTCATTAGATATGACAGTAACTCTGCTGGGGAAATTAATACTGATATGTATATTGAAACAGAAATACACTGGAGAGGAACAGAGGCTGAGTGCTGTTCTTTGCCAGTGTTAATGATGAGAAGATAAAACAGGAATGCGTATTGACTACAACTTCCCATACACTAAGTATGTTTCATTTCTTGGTAGGTTCCTCCATGTACCATTTGAGTTCCCTGAGACAAATGGCGTTACCAGTAATATTCCCATACTCATGCACTTTCTTGCACTACTTGATATAGTTAATGCAGTAAAGCCTTCAGAATGGAGTCATTTTTCCTAGCTATGATTATACTACAAAATCTGTGAGATATGCTGCAGCCTATGCAGACTTCATAGTGTACATGAAGGCAGGGGCACTCAATATACGTATTGGGCATTACGCAAATGCCTCCATTTTTCTGGCTTTATTTGTGGGGTACGCAAATCTGTGTCACTGTTGCTGTTTCTGGTAGCAAGCCAGCAGTTCTTGTTTACCAGGCAGGAGTAGGGCAGGAGGCTGTTTTGCCAAATTTTTTGTTGTTTAGCTCTTAATTCAGAGCTCTTAATGTTTAGCTCTTAATTTAGAGAATTTAGAGCTGTACTAAACTGTACATTTTAGTTGCATTTTAAAAGTATTTGCGTATATTTTGACCTAGTGAGTTTCTTTTACCACTGTACTCTCACTTCTTGGCCTGTTATCTCCAGCTGAGTACCTCTGAAGTGTTTGTACGCTAACATGTGCAGCATGGGGATTAAACAGGAGGAATTGGAAACCTGTGTGCAGTTGAAGTGTTATTGGGATCATAGAGAGGTGGTGAGATTAGCTTACATGACTGCAATGCTGTGGTGTATGGATCCAGGCTGTGGGGGAAGGACAGGCCAGGAAGGTGAGCAGGGGAAGGTGCTGTTGATGTGAGAGCAGCTGGAATATGTGATGCTCTGCCTAGGGAGGCAGGGTCATGAGCCAGCTGGAAGTTAATGGTTTAGGATTAGGGGTAAACCAATGTGGGTGACCGTGTGATGGGTGTTGGCTACAAACTCTCTGACCAAGCAAACATAGGATATGACATTTTCCTTATGGTGGAAGAAGCCACATGTTTGCAGGCCATACTCCTTGCAGGGTTCTTTAACCTCATTGTCATCTTCTGGAAGATCAATACAACAGGACACAAGAAATCCAACTGGTCTCATGGCTTCAGTGACCACGAAATGGCGGAGTTCAAGATCGTCAGAGGAGGTAGCAAGGCAAATAGCAGGATCACAACCATTGATCTCAAGAAACCAGTCTGGCCTGTTGAGAGATTTACATGGAACAATCCCATGGGATATGTTCCTGAATAGAAGAGGGGCCTGGGAGAGCTGTTTTTCTTTTTTTTTTCCCCTCAAGAATCATGTCCTCCAAGCTCAAGAATCATAGAATATCCTGAGTTGAAAGGGACCCATAAGGATCATCTAGTCCAACTCCTGGCACTGCACAGGTCTGCCCAAAAGTTTAGACCATGTGTCTAAGTGCACAGTCCAATCTCTTCTTAAATTCAGACAGGCTTGGTGCAGTGACTACTTCACTGGGGAGCCTGTTCCAGTGTGCGACCACCCTCTCGGTGAAGAACCTCTTCCTGATGTCCAGCCTAAACTTCCCCTGCCTCAGATTAACACTGTTCCCGCGGATGCTGTCACTGGTGATAACGGAGAATAGGTCACCTGCCCCTCCACTCCCCCTCATGAGGAAGTTGTAGACCGCGATGAGGTCCCCCCTCAGCCTCCTCTTCTCCAGGCTGAACAGGCCCAGTGACCTCAGCTGCTCCTCATATGTCTTCCCTTCTAGGCCCTTCACCATCTTCGTTGCCCTCCTCTGGACGCTCTCCAACAGTTTCACGTCCTTTTGTACTGTGGTGCCCAGAACTGCACACAGTACTTGAGGTGAGGCCGCACCAGCGCAGAGCAGAGGGACAATCACTTCCCTCGACCGACTAGCGATGCCGTGCTTGATGCACCCCAGGCTACGGTTGGCCCTCCTGGCTGCCAGGGCACACTGCTGGCTCATATTCAACTTGCTGTCAACCACAACCCCCAGATCCCTCTCTGCGGGGCTGCTCTCCAGCATCTCGTTGCCCAGTCTGTACGTATAGCCAGGGTTGCCCCGTCCCAGGTGCAGGACCCAGCACTTGAATGGTCCGCGCTGACATGTAGGGTATTAAGCAGAGGTGGCAGAAGACCCTTCCGGATGAGCAAGAAGGTTCTGACAAAATGTAAACATGAAAAGGAAACCCATAAGGTGGAAGCGCAGGGTTATGTCACCTGGAAGGAATAAAGAGACAGCCCAACTATGGTTAAATCTGGCAAAAGACCTGAACGGCAACAAGAAAAGTTTTTATAGGCTTGCCAGAAGCAAAAGGGAAGAGTAAGGTGAATGTGATTCCACTGCTGTATAGGCTAGGGGACCTGGCAACAAAGGACATGGAAGAGGTTGAGATTGTCACTGCCTTCTTCATCTCAAGTTCTAAGAGTAAGATTCAGAAATCCCTGGAAGATGCTCAAAACCTGACTGCACATGGACCTGAACAGTCAGATCAAGCTGCCCCTGCTTTGAGCAGGGGAGTTGGTCAGTCGGTCTAGACAATTTCCAGAGGTCCTTTCCAACCTCGATGGTTCTGTGATTTGGCTGCTTATGAGAAGCATGATGAAATAATAGCATGAAGTATAGGTAGTTGTAGAATCAAACTTGCAGACTGGCCACAGCTGTGGAGAGAGGTGAAAAAAAATGCTGAGGGGCAGATTTAGTTGCATAAAGCCTGCTTGGTTTTAAACATAAAAAAGTCTCAATAATTAAGAACAGTAAGTATGTTACGAATCAGTGATATAATGAACATCTTGGCTGGTTACTGCCTATATGGACAAGTGCTTCATCTGCATTGGGATTCTCCAGGAGAACAGCACATGGGACACTGCTGATATAGTTTCCTTTCATGTCAGTTTCTTTACTTTGTTCTTAGTTCTGTCCTTCTGAAACTTGGATCAGATATAAGCAACTCCCACTACAAAAGTTCCCATAGCAACATCACTTAGGAATTATGAATAAACTGCATGCCATCAGCAGATTCCTAGTTTAGATGCAGCTGTGCTGACTGCTGTTTTTGCTGGCTTAGTTTATGGTGGTTGGGAGCATAGGAGCTTCAGCTATCTACACCAACAGAAGAAAACCTCTTTTAATATGCATGGTACCTCCAGCAGAAGGACCTGTTGCTTTAGCTATACTGATGTAACTGTTAGGAATCAAAACTTGATCAGTGCAGGAAGTCTCTAGGATTTTAAGTACTTTGAAGTGTAAGGAATATAGATCCCTTTTGCCCTGTATTCATGAATGTGAGAAACAAAGTTGTGTTTTTGCAGTAGAAAGTGTTTTTGCAGTGAGATTTTTCTCACATGTAGTACCTTTAGGACCGTGGAGGACCTGGCTTCTGTGCTCTAAAGTGATACTTCTAACAACACATGCTGGTTACATGCAAAAAAATGTTTTAGTAGTGAGTAGAAACAATCTTCTGTCCCCTCACTTTTATCAGATGATGATCTATGACCCAAAAGGTCACAGCAGTCGATCAGAGCCACTACATTATTGAAGCACCAGTTCCCTGGATGTGAGGATCTGAATAAAAAGCTGCGAGTATCTTTCTTTTTTATTTATTTAGCTTGGTATAGAAAAATTGTTCCTAGCCCAAAATTAATTGCCAACAGGTTTGTCTTTGTTTTTGCCTTTCAGGTTTGTTCATAAGCATTAGCCAGAAACTTAAGCCTTCCTCTAATATTCATTCTTGCATTCCTCTTATTATTGGGTTATAGGTCCTTATAACCTCACCCCCAAAAAGCAGAAGCTGTACTCTTTGCAGGTCACTGGCAAACAGTGAGCCTTAATTATTTTAAGCATAGGGTAAGGATGGTGAAATAAAACCTATTTTTTCTGTATCTGCTTTTTGAACATTATTACAAGGATGTTTTTTCCTCTCCACTAGGCAAGAAAGTGGAAATCAAGCAAACCGCTGAAAATTTCTACTTTAGCAGCATAACCAAGTCTTTGTTACCATTATCCTCTCTGCAGCAGATTCAAAGGGGCATGCGTAGTCTTTTGCTACTTCTTTATTGGTGTCACAACCAGTCTAATTCAAGAATTTCATAATTTTTTGTAACTTAAGCTGCTAGAATAGTAATGGAGTATATGCTTTCTTATGATCGAAGGGGTATAGATCAAGGAGATGGCTCAAAATTAGTTTCATAGAAATAGCAGAGGAGTGTTTAGTGTGTAAAAATTTCTATTTTTCTTGTAGGGTAATACTGCCTCTTAGCAGTACCTGGCTTACTAATGGTAAGTTTGAGACCCCCCTGATAACACATTTGAATGCTCAGATTCTTATTTATTTATTTTTAACAGAAGCTACTTTCATGCTATATGGTTAAGGTCATCAGATAGTACTCAAATTCATGATTTATATGAAGTTCTCCTATAAGGTCAGGTTAGCAGGGTCCATAGGAATGTTTGTTTGAGGACAGATATTTTGTGCACTTGGAGAATGGAAAAATTACTCAGTGTCTCCCTTTTTCATTCTGTTAGTCTTTTTATAAACAACTCTAATGGTCTAACTTTACATGTCTATCAGTATCCTAATAAACTGAAGGAATAAGCACTCTGCAAAACAGATTCTGGTATCTTTTTAACAGAGAATGGAGTTAAATGAAAATTTCTTGTTGTTTATACTGGCATTGTTTTCTGGTTTGAGGATTGCCATCTCTGGCTCACATCATCAGTTTCTGCAGAAGAGAAAAGTCATTCTCAAAAGAAGCCTCTGAACTCCAGGTCAATGTAGTTAGTTCTGCTGGCAACAGGAGGAAAAAGCTATTGCTCAGCTGTGGAAATAGAGGGAAAGGTGTCATAAATTTTTATATTGTCCTTCAGCATCCAAGTCTATAATAATCTCTAGAAATTTCTTGGTAATTACTCTAAAGTAGCCTGTGAAGGCAATTTGAATTGAGTACTGTCGTGTCAAAAAGGGAGCTATAATAGGGAGAGAAAATATTTGCCTGTATGTTTATGTACATGTCCACACACGGGTGTGCATGCTGTGGTTGCCTCAAGTGTACTTGTGTAGCGTAGATACTGTCAGCTTTGGTACAGTTACAAGGACTGTTTGTTTATTCTGATTATTGCCAGGGTAGACAAAGGCCTCTAGTGCTGCCAAAAGAGTTATTTTCAAAGCAAGCGGTATTCACTCTGCTTAGATGTTGGTGACCTCTCCTCTGCTAACGTTTAACTTCTCCAGATAAGCCTGGAGTTACCTGGAAGTCAAGGGAAATGCAGTAGTATTAGTGATGAAAACTGAATGTAGTTTCTACCTTTGCTAATGAATTACATAAACATGGCTTTCTCCTGAGCAGGTGGATCAGGTATAAATTATTTTGGATAGCATTCCTAAAATGAACACAGGAGTTTGCAATATTTTGTGGAGGTAGTAAAAATTAAGGAGGCATTGTATGAGGTGCTATCAATCCATCACCTTCCAGCTGTGAGATAAGTGTGTGCATTTGACAAGAATCTTTCCTACTGGCTTGCTCTGCTCAAGTAAAGACAATGATTTGAAGCCCCTCAGCAGAGGATACGTTTATGCCATATGAATGTCATACTAGTTATCCATTTCATGTTGGGAATTTAATTAACAGAATATGGACTTTCAGAAGACAAAGTATATACAAATCTCTCTTGTGGGAGAGAAATTGTTTTTACTTACACTGAAATTTTCAAATGTTAGAAGTTGTTCTGTATGGTAAAAGAGCTCTGTATTTTTCATTTGTTTCCAATACATTTTATTATTTAATAGAGTTCTTTTTATAGACATGCTCTATAATTTATTACTATATAGTGGGAGCATATATTAGATTTTGTAGTTGAAGTAACATGGATACTTAATTTTAGAATAAGAGAGTAAATTCAGAAGTAAGCATGGCCATAGCGTTTCTGTAGTAAGTTTATGTTAACAAACAGATTTTTCTTAAACCCAAGAAATGGTTTATGATTTGGTAGTGGCCTGTGGCAGCTAGTGCCACTCATTCCAGAGGAAATGATGGCAAATGGAGAGGAAGATGCATACCAGTCTCCTGTAGTGCAGTTGCTGCCTCGTGTATTCACAAAGATATGTAATGCTAATGCAGGCAAATAGACTGCAGAGATAGCTATTGTCCATCTACTGTTCTCTAACGAAATGATAAAATTGAGTAAGAAAGAATCATCTAGGTAGAAAAGCAATCAGTTCAAGACAGTATAGTAGTCATATGGGGGCAGAGGGGAGGACATCAGAAAAGGTCAGCTAAGAATCTTGCAGGGAATTGTAATAATGGCATTATAAAATCCCTTATCTCAAAGGCACTTCAGGTTTATTCCTGAGGACCTCATTCAACCATTACACACAAAAAAATTTTAGCCAAAAAAAAAGGTTTTGGATAGTGTCAGTTCAGCTTGTAAGAGGGGAAGAGCTCATGCATAGATACCAGTCATTTGCTCTTCTGCCCTGAGGTTCTAGCACTGTGTCTTTGATTATTGTAGGCTTCAAATGGGCAAAAGCCTGGTTGGCTCTGCCTGGCTGCGTTTCATCTGTTTTCCATAATCTTGTTTTGGTAAAATACAAAGAAAGTAGAGCTAATTATGACAGACTAAATGTGCAAATGTAGAAAGTGAGTATTTTGGTCTAATTTGGAACGTACTTTCCAAAAGGAAAATGAGTAGTGAATTGGCTAGCTATTGGGTAAGTCCTTTTAGGCATGTGGGAGCAGTGCCGTCGCAGGTATAGGACTGCATGGCGCAGGTGAAACTCCAGCTGGGAAACACTTATTGCACAAGTAGTTTGGACTGCAGGGAAAGTGTAAAGACTGCACGCTACTGGAATGCTGAAGGAAGGACCATTAGAGAATGCTGCTGTCCTTCCCCATTTCCTGCTTCCTGATTAGTGCCTGGAGCAAGCCCCTTGAATCAAAATGTAGGCCAAAGCAAGGTTGATTTGACTTCCCATGTGACCCAGAGAAGCATTCAGACTATACTACAATATATGGGTCCATGATTGCTTTCTACTTTGTTTCAGTCAAGCACAGCTCTCAAGAAATAAAGCACCTACACCATAGTAAGTTGTAATGGCATTATGCCTGGGAATTTACCTTACGCTTCAGCCCTCAGTTACTTAGCCTGAGAAGTGTGTACTGGCTGTATATGATTATATAACATACTTCATAAAAGAAAATCTCTGAAGAGGAATTACGAAGGTATAAGTAGACTGCTGCTGTATTGGAAACAATTTTCTAGATGGACCTCTGTATCAGTGGAGGGCCATTGTGAAGTATAAAGTGGAGTGGTTTGTCTCCAAGCTGTATGTTAAAGCAAGAGCTGCCTTTCTGAAAATGTACTAGAAGTAACCCTTTGTGCTGAATTTCAAAAGCACTTGATCTCAGCTCAATGCTGATCCTATTCAAGTTTGTGGCAACAGGACTAGCCCAGCAGTGAACTGTTCTGGAGTTATTCACCACCACCTCCCAAGCTTCCAGCACTGTGTTACAGAGAGAAGTCCTTTGTCTGTAGAGGAGTGCTAGGCAGCTGTTAGTTCTTATACAGTTCTATTTAGAACTTTAATAATCGATAACTGTAATTCACCCTTAATTCTGCTGCACATAAACCATTCAAGCTGTGCTCTAGCAGTTTATGCCATTGTTGGACTCATACAGTGAATTACAACCTTTGTTCAGTGAGCAGGACGGCTGATAGCTGGCTCTGTAGTTTACTTCTTGGAATTTTATATTTAATAGAATTATAAACAGATGTTTTTTAATATTGGAGAAAAATCAATCCAAACTTTTGGAAACTTTGTTCTCATTTGAGCCTTTTGTAATCACTGTATAAACTATACTTGTTTCTGTCATCTAAATTGAAAGAGAAAGAAGTGCTGTGGCAACCATATTTAATCCTTAAATTAAAGGAGAGGACAATGAAAAGTAAGAATAAGTGGTTTCTAAAACCTTATGACAGCCTGTGAATTTTACAAGTGAATAATTGAATACCTTTTCTCCTTGAAGGCCAAATGCTTCTTGCCTAATCTCTCATGTTTTCATGTGGACCCATAATAGGATCCCTTGTGAGTCATGTAGGGTCTTACTTTCTGTTTTTGTTGTTTATTTTAATCAGTTTTCATATATAATGACTTCTCTTTTGTTTCCAGCTGCTTCAGCTGACCAGCTACCAGAATGTAAAGTAGCACTAACACAAGATCTCTTTGTCACTGTGATCTTTACCACTCAACCTACTTGAGTGGCCCACCTATAAGATAAAAATTGTAGACAATGCTTAAGAAATGTTCCCCCTATCTTTTCCATACTACAGGGTGGGTCTGTCTGGTACTTATGCACTCATGCTCTCTATTGCAAGCAGGTGCTCTCTCTCCTTCCATTTCTGACTTATGTTTGTCAGAAAATTTGTAAATGCAGTGAAAGAGTTTAGATACCTAATTTAGGTACTGTCCTGGTTCCAGTTAGGACAGAGTTAATTTTCCTCCTAGTAGCTGGTAGGGTGCTATGTTTTGGATTAGGATGAGAAGAGCGCTGATAACAGGCTGATGTTTTAATTGTTGCAGAGCAGTGCTTACACCAAGCCAAGGACTTTTTGGCTTCTCG
This sequence comes from Anser cygnoides, assembly GCF_040182565.1. NCBI lineage: Eukaryota > Metazoa > Chordata > Aves > Anseriformes > Anatidae > Anser > Anser cygnoides. The sequence continues at coordinate 26,652,434 of NC_089879.1, read as the reverse complement.
CTCTGTCCTGCCAGCGAGCAGGCTGGGGGTGCAGCAGGAGCTGGGAGGGGACAGACCCAGGACAGCTGACCCAAACTGGCCAAAGGGGTATTCCATACCATCTGACGTCATGCTAAACAATATATAGGGGTGGCTAGCCGGGGTGGGGGGGCCGGCTGCTCGGGGATAGGCTGGGCATCGGTCAGCGGGTGGTGAGCAATTGCATTGTGCATCACTTGTTTCTTACACATTATTATTATTAATACTATTATCATTATCACTATTATTATTATTATTGTTATTATTATTTTCCTGTCTTAATAAACTGTCTTTATCTCAACTCACAGGCTTCACTTTCCCGTTTCTCTCCCCCATCCCAGAGAGGGAGGGGGGAGGGTGAGCGAACGGCTGTGTGGTGTTTAGCTGCCAGCCGGCTTAAACCACAACAGGTACCTAATTCCTTTTCAGAATTGTCTTCCATGCCTCAGTGTTTCTATTTCCCCTTTAACCCAGATACAGTTTTAAAAACGGACGAAGCTTTCCAATGGTTTTGGTGGAAATTTCCATGTGTAAGAATTAGTTTATTGTCTCTGTCACTTTAAATAAATTGGACTTTTAAATTTAGAATATTGCCATTTATTTTTAATATGTAAGATAGTGTGGTTTGTGAACGAGAAACCATGGCTTTTAATTACTCTAGTATTTGTTTAATTTCTTAGTAATCACTACAGCAAATTCTGATGGATCATAGCATTTTTGCTTTTCTTTCTTTTTTTTACCTATCTCCTGTGTTTGAGTTAGTAATGTGTAATTTTTTGCTTTCTGCACTGTCATTCTGGAGTTCTCATCCATGTGGTGATATTGGCAGGATTTATGAGTAACTGGCATTGTGTCTTAAGGAAAATGGGGTTGTAATATGTTTTGAAATACTATCATCACATCTTAAGAGATACGTAAAATGATGACATGAAGTGCTTTGGTGGGCCCTGTTGTAAAACTCTTAAAAATGTGAACAAAAAGAAGAGAGGACCTGCTATGATCAGAGTATATGTAAATGCAGTGCAAAGGGTACAGTCCAGGAGCCAATTTATAAAATTTATAGTCAGTCACTAAGTGTGTTTGAAATAATGAATTCAAGGAGAGGGCATAAAACCGTTAAGACTAGAAACCGAGTGAGGATTTTTCATTATCTACTGTCAGGTCTTTCCATATGAAAGCATTAGAAGCTTTGGCAGGGGGTTTGGACTAGATGATCTTCAGAGGTCCCTTCCAACCCCAGCCATTCTGTGGTTCTGTTATATAAATTAGATTGTCACAGTCTCACTAAAGACACCATGAATGGTGCATTTCAAGGAGATCCCCAAAGTACCACCTTAGGTACTTGTGGAATGGCCATGTAGTGCAATGGCGTCATTAGAAATTGAGCCCCCAAAGAGATGCATGACTCAACTTTTAAGCACTTGAGGTTTATGCAGTCCAGAAAACACCTTCAAACTAAACAGCAATGTTTGTCATTTATATTTCTCTACTAGATCTTGGAAGAATACTACATGATTTTATATACTAGTAGAGAAGGTAATATTCTTATTGTGACTCTTTAGCTACAATACAGAAGAGGCTGACAAGTGTAGGGAGCTATACTGTTAAAAAGATGTTATTGGGAAGCAGTAATACGAAAGCCTGGAAAGAAAAGCTTTTGCTGAAACTTCACGAAGTTCATAGGGTTGTGGTGAATACTGAATAGAATGTCTCCAGGAGTAAAACTGAGGAGATTAGAGGTGCTCTACAACTAAAGTACTGTGAAAGCAGTTAAAAAAGCAAGAAGTTAAACCAATTTCCAAAGCGGATATTGATACAGTCCTTGTGCAGTGATATGATGAATATTGTGACTAAATATGTGTGAGACACAGTACATCGGTTATGAACTTAGCTGAAAATTTTCAATGCTTGGTATTTGATACTTGTTTGGTACTGCATTGCCTGGTTAAGGATTTAGTAAGCAAAATCCAAGTTTTAAGAAGTTAACTTGTAAATCAGCATGGAACTGTTTTCATTTTAATGCAGTGGTTTTTGAGAGATTTTAGCAATGGGGAACAGAGCTCTAAAAGTCCCGTCTAATTAGTTGCAAGGAAAAAAAACCAACCTTAATTCAGATTTCAGTCTAACAGAAGAACACTTCAGAAACCATTACAGATTACTTAGGAGGAAATGACTGTCTGATTACTTAGGATCAAAAAGGAATTATGTTAATTTGAAAACACTATTAATGATACTTAAATTACATTTCAGTTTCTGAAATTAAAGATTATCTGAGTTGGGGAAATTTAAGTGTACAGGAAAAACTTCAGAAGTTCTAAATATTGGCTTTCAAAATCACGAAGTAGAAGGGGAAAAGCTTCTTTCTTTTACTGGTTAGCAAATGATACTTCCAAACTGGGACTTAACAGTAGCAAACAGAAACAGCTACCTTCTTGGTATCTACCTAGTCCCTAACAATTACTGACTCAGATTGTTTTTAATAAAACATCACACTCTCAGATTTTAATAGCTACCTCTTCAAATTTAACTGAGTCGTACAATGATGGCTTAGAAATAACTACACTAGTGTTTGCTGTTAACATCTGTTCTATTCATTTACTGAGAACAGTCTTCTATAAACCTTTGTATTGTATCTTTTTTAATTGTTCCTTATTTCTGATGGGGCATTGCATTTTCAAAAACGTTTATTGTTTCATTTAGTGTTCAAATTCGGAAAGCTTAAAGGCACTACTTTAATGAAATTAAAGATGGTTGTGTTGGCAGGTACCGTAAATGACACAACAATTGCCAAAGAAACAAAACCAATTAGTCATTTGGGGTCGTTAATACTGCATGTGCCTTAGCACCTCACATAAAATTAGAAAGGGATAATACACAGCAGGTGTAGGTATAATATATGAGGTAGGGGACAGTAGCTATTGTAATAATGATTCAAGTTTTACAACTTTGTGAGCTACAGCCACAGAATTTGACAGAAGCATGTGATGGTAGAGCTGCTAATTGAGTTGTTTCAGTCTTAAATGATTGTTAGAATGGTGATTAAAATGACATGTTAGAATGGTGATCGAAATGTATTAAAAATATACTAAAAATGACTAGTGAACTTGATTATTACAATAATCAAAAATTACTTATATTGCACTCCATATGGAATGAATTTCAGGGCATTGAGATGAAAACAGAAGAAAAAATTGTGATTTTTGTAGTGTTCAGTAACTGAATGTGATGTTCAGTCGAAGGGGTTTTTGCTGTGAAGAATGAAATTTTTGTCCAAAAACAAGTCAGCAAAAACAACAAAGGCAAAGCAGCCTTGTGTATTGAGAGAGTGAACAATTAAGTTACTCTTCTGGATTCACATTTTTCATGGCAGGACGTGGCAGCTCATTCTCAAAGTTCAGATTCACGTTAATGCTGAGAACAGGGAGGAGGTCTGGAAGTGAGTTTTTCTTCCTGCTTTCCCAAAGTCACTCATTTTTTTCATGTTTTTCAATCCTGTTTTGCTAGTTGATGGTTAGTTATGCAGGTCCTTTTTTTTCATATGGAATACCATATAAGCAACTGGATGAAAGTGGATACAGTTTAGAACACGGTATTTTACAGGTAATAGCAATCAGAATAGATATGGAAATTTGGGAACTTCATACATGATGAAATTGCTTGTCTTTAAGCCTTGCAGATTGCTAATTGAGCATAAATACGTGATTCAGGAGTATGGTGGATAATTTGGAGTACTGATTTCCCTTATTTTGAGTAACAATGATCTAGCTGTCCCCATGAACTGCGTAGGAGAGGAAACCTCCACATGTACTAATTCGATTGTTTGGGTAAAACAGAATAATGTTTAGTTTGTGAATTAGCATATTATTTCCCAGAAGAAAAAATAATCCAATCATATAATTTACTTTCCTCCAAATTCTTTGGTGTTTCTGTTTCTGCAGCTTTCCTTTTTGTGAGGAGGGAAACATATAATCAGGTCTGCTTGTTAGATCCCCTGTGCCTTCAGCCCTACCCTTTGCAGAAAATTCTCAGTTCAGAACATTTGTACGTATTACATTTATTTGTGGTATAAGATCCTGCAGTTTTTTGTCACAGTCAGAGGTGTGCCATTTGTCCTGTGCCTTCTGTCATCAGATCCCATGAGGCTGAGACAGCTACCGGGGGAAAAAAAGTAAAACACCAGGTACTGGAAACATTTATGTTCTGTGAGGGTTATGAAACCATTGTCAACTAAGCTAATAAAATCTTGCAGTTACTTCCCTCCCTCTGTCCTTTTAGTCTCTGGCTGTTCATCGTAATGTTTTCTCTGTAAATATCGAAATTTTTTATTGATCACTACTGGCAAGGTATTCTAATTAACAGTTAAATTCATTAAGTAAGCACATAGGAAACAACTCCATCTGGCTGTAGAAAATGAAATGAATACAGGGTAGTTGTGAACCTGTGATTGCAGTGTAAAACCCATATGAATAGGTGTTTGTGAAAACATTCAGGTATCATTGCCTAAGTATAATATTTTTACATATTAAGGTTATCAAAATTTTTCATGAGGAAAATGAATCTTAAATACTTTCTCAGTTCATAAGGAAGGTTAATGTCAAATGACATTGTTCTATAATAACAAAGAACAAAAATATTAGCGAGTGGTTACAGGCTTGGAGAAGTGAAGGAACAGGAAAAGGGATTAGAAATGGACGACTTTGCAAATTGTGTGATCTTTGTAGGATCACACAATGGTACAGTGAAGAAATAAATGCATGGGGGGGGAGGGGGTGGGTATTAGTATACAGAAAGGGCAAGAAAATCCACAAACTGGCACATTATTAGAATGGAGATGGGATGGCATTTGATGTGGAAACAAAACCCAGAGAAAAAGTAATTTGAATACTAGAAGAGGGGTGGTTGGAACATAATACGTTTTGTACTGTGAATCAGTAACTGGAAGTCTTTTTTTAATTCAAAATTGAAATTTTAACTTACCTCAGTCTTGACTCAGTATAATCTGAAGTCAGTAGTATAAGATACAGGTCAAATCAGCAAAAGGGAGAGAATTCTTCTAATTTAATAACACGTTTATGATCTGACGAGGCCTCTAGTTAAATGTAGTATGTTACAGAAATGTTACTGAAATCCTACAGAAATAGTGATAATGAGAGATTGAGACAGACAATGCTAAAATGCTGTGTGATTTCTACTTTGTCAAGTTACTTACTCTTTCTACCCTGCTCTGATGTTTTTATGTAATAAAAGGGATTTTTTCTACTGGAAAGAGAGTGCTAAACTGTAAGAAATATAGCTGGAATGGAAAATATTTCTTAAGAACAACAAATAAGAGGTAATTGAATGAAATTAAAGAGTTCTTAAGAGTGAGCCATGTGCTACATTAGCCTGAGTATATCTGTTTTGTTAGGATCGTTCTTAAATTCCAAGGCTGCATTGATGTTAGTCATTGAGGTCAGTGACTAACAAGGTTCAAACATGGCCTGGCCGCGGCTCACACAGCGCTTTAATTTTTTTCTTAGATGAGCTTAGTGTCCAGAAGGGTCTCTTATTATGAAACAATATTTACATAGAATCAATGTTAACAGTCGTTGGAATGACTGTTAATTGATGCTAGCATTGGTTTGTTTTTTTGTTGACAAGCTTACAAGTTTTGTCCTATTGAGCGTTTCATTTCTTGAGTTTCTAGCTCCAATATTAGCTTAGTCTTTTTTTCTTTAGGACTCATTCCTGTGTTTTAACTTACTGTGTTCTTCCAGTCTGTATTCACTCTGTTACTCATAACTCATTTTCTCTGAATCCATAAATGGCTCCAAGGGACAGGCGTTTCTAATGGAGGATGTTTCAGAAGCTCAAATTAATGATTCATGAGTATGCAGGTGAATGCCAAATTGCCAGGTGGTTGTTCCAGAATTTCACTGTTCTGATGGAATATAGATTTCAAATACATGGGCTCAATGCTTCTCAGCAAGATGACTTCATTATAAGGCTGTTTTACTACTTTATGCTTTCTTATTTCTGTAAGTGGCAATAGCAAAGTATTTTTTCAAATTATTTCTGAGTTCTTAAACCGAGTAATTGTTACTTAGAGATTGTCAGTTAATTTAGAAGTCACTGTTTTCAAGAGAAGTCTACTTGCACATTATCACTGGTAAATGCTATAGACATATACTGAAATGCAAATGCTGGATACAAGCTGTTAATGGGGAAAAAATAACAGAACTCACAGATCTCAAAGAAATGCATGCAAATTGAAAACTCCAGCATGGGTGTGTATGGACTCTCTGGAATTCTTTCTGAAAATAGTTAGAGGTATGGTAATCCTTAGTATGTCATGAGATTTGTTGATCATAAGAAGAAATGGAAGACAGGCCTGTCACTTGGGACCTCAACAGACTTTGTGTTTTTTATTGACCGTTGCCACAGGGCTGTTCCTGTTGCTTCTCAGCTACAACATGGCACATTAGGAGAAAAAACATAGAGGTGTTAACAAAAGATATATGGGATCGAAAAAAAGCATGGTTAAATACAGCATGAGCTTAAGCAATATTCAGAAGTGTATCTTTGGCTTTCTATGACATTCACTAGATGAAAGAGTAATTAATGTAAAAATAACCTTTAATTATGTTATATTTTTATATAAAAGTATATTATAAAATAAATTTTTATTAGAAATACAGTAATTTATAATTTATTAAAAATCCATGTTATACACTTAATATATATTATAAATTAAATGAATATTATTTTAGATACATATATATGTATAGCTGTCAAAAGAAAGCATCTCTGCCTTTTAACAAACCAAGGACAGGTTCCCATTAGCAGAAGCTGAACTAGTGACATGAAAGAAGTAGGGCAGAGAGCACTGTGCTATTAATTACATTTTTTAAGAGTAGTTATCTACCTAAAGTTGTAATCAGGTGCATTTGAAAACCTAGTAAGTTACCTTAAACAAGAAAGTATACTTCTGACTTTGCATAGCTCAATACCAAGTGTAGCTACTCAAATTTGTGGGCTTTGGTACTGAGTCTTGTCAGTTGAAGAATTTGGACACAGCTCTCAGATGTAGGATTTGATTTTGGGGTGATACTGGGTGGAATAACGAGTTGGACTCTGATTTTTGTGGATCCCTACCAACTCAGGATATTCTGTGATTCTGTGATTTTATATTTTTGTTTGAGAGTGGACTTGTATGGTGAAAGGAGGTAATTATGCAGATTTTTAAATTGCTTTGTTTATTAGAAAAGTTTCATTTTCTGGAAAACCTCTTCCCTTTTTCATATAAGTTATTCTTACCTTTTCACTATTCACTGATTCTTGTTAACATTTGAGGATGCTCAGCTGCCCTCAGTGTAACATATCTGTAGTTCTCACATTTTTATGGTTGTGTATATTTTGTTACTTTCCTGGTTTAATACTAATTTACGAAATACTTTGCCTTATTTATCCCTCTTCTATTTGAGCTACATTCACCATTCTTTCCTTGCTATGATGCTAGTTGAAAATGTCAACTTTTCTGTTGAGGGTAAACCCTCAGTTAGGATGCCAAAACAGGACCACCCAAACACAATTGCAATGACCAATCTGCTTTGTGCACCCAGACTTTCCTCACAGCTGTCTTGGTCGCTTGGCCTACCTAACTGTTTCTGGTGCTGCCCCTGAGCTCCTGCACTGCACTTGAGCATGCTCTCACACATGCCCTTGATATAGACAGTGCTTTGTAAGGGTTCCCCTTTGCATAAAAGTATTTGAAGAAATCGAGACACTGAAATACTTACTTTTGTGGTGATTGATGAAACATCAGTTGCTGTGCCCAGTCTGAAGGAAATTGTTGACAAATGTAATCATCTAGCCAGATTTCAGAAAATTCAGACTACTTTCAAGTTTTCCCTCATGGTGCATTTTGTTTCACTTGATCCCTTTTGTAAAACACTGGGAAGTAAAACTTTTCTGCTCTCCATCAATTTCTTCTAGGAATCTGCATAAGCGCAGATGTCATTATTTAAGCTTCCCATCAGTCAGCCCTTTTAAAATCCTTTTAGGTGCACTAACATGCATTCAAGTAGAAAATTCTTGGACATCTTAGTCAGCTTTAGTTGTCTCTTAAAAGACATTTACATGGTGAATGAGTTTTCAAAGTATTTTAAAAGCAAAAAAAAAAGCCATTCTTCTGAGATCTCATATATTTAAGCAAAATAAGTTTGCATTCAAACCATACTTGCTCAAGCCATACAAGCAACATATATATATATATTATTTTGAAATAAAGTAGGGTTTTACTGATACAGTGCTATTTCCAACAGGAAGCATGTATTTTTTCAGCAGTCATACTTGACTAGGTTATCTCAGCTGTTTTAAGTAATTAGTTTGGAAAAAAATCAACACAGCAGATCACAGAAGCACAGAACGGTTTGGGTTGGAAAGGACCTTAGAGTACATCTAGTTCCAACCCCCTGCCCTGGGCAGGGACACCTCCCACCAGCCCAGGCTGCCCGAAGCGCCATCCTGCCTGGCCTTGAACACCCCCAGGGATGGGGCATCCGCAGCTTCTCTGGGCAGCCTGTTTCTCACCACCTTCTGAGTAAATAATTTATTCCTTATATCTAATCTAAATCTCCCCTCTTTTAGTTTAAAACAGCTGCTCATTGTCCTATCACTATACTCCCTGACCGCCATGTCTTCTCAAATATGATGGATGGTGGCTGAGCAACTTTATCTGCCTGTCCCTCAGGACCAGTGGGGGCATCTTGTCAGGTCCCATGGACTTGTGCATCTTCAGGTTCCCTGGGTATGGTTTCAAACCTGATGATCTTCTACACCAGGCAGTTTTTCATTCTCCCAGTCCCTTTCTTTGCCTTCTGTGACTTGGGCTGCGTGTCTAGAGCACTCCTCAGTGAAGACTGAGGCAAAGTAGATGGAGGATGTATCTTTTCAGCTTACTTATTGTTGCACAATTATTATTTTTAATGTTTGGTCATTTTATTTTTAATATGGTATTACTATAACATTTTGTTTCTGGAGGCCACTGATGAAACAGAGCATGCTGGTACTGTGACAGGTTTAAGAAGCCTGCATAGGGAGCTTCAGTCATTTATAAGGTTAGAAAAAGTAGTTAAGGATGTTGATGAAGTATCATGTGTTCAGCTTTTTGACTTGATTTCCCATGCACACAATATGATTAAGGGATGTTCTTGCTGAGAATTCTGTCTATAAGTCTTCTACTTTTCCATATTGATAGTGTGGTCAGTGTTCTGAAAAGGCATGAGATGAAGTTCTATATATTAAATTTCAAGTGAACTTGTGTTTTGTGTAGTATGAGAACTTGAGGCTTTAGAAACTAGGTTAACTAGTCTGCATGTACATGGATAAAACAGTGTCTCTTGACTGCAGTAAGAATTTCTACTATAAAAATCTAATTTCCCTTTCTTAAATCCATTTTGAAGGAAAAACATGACTGTTACATGCCTTTGAAAGGGTGTTCCATCTATTTGCGGTTTAAGAATCATAGCTGTTTGGAGGTTTATGCCTTTTTGTGACCTAATGAATAATTTTGCTATGGAATATACTTGATTTTTTTTTCCTTATTGCCTTTTGTTCTTCTGTTCTGACAATCTATATATCCACGTAGGGTAAGGTGGAAGAGAAGAGAGCAATGAGTTATGCTTTGGTAAGCTATTTTTTTAATGACTTGGTTCAGTGTCCCATTCTAAACAACTCACTGTCATCAGTTTCAAAGTCATTTAATGGCTCTACTAGATCTAAATCAAAAGTGATGTTCTTACCTTTTCACTTGGTAGTTGGACTAGGTTTTGAGTCAGCATTGGTTGTGGATGGATGCACACGTTTTATATAGTGGCTTGAACACACCTAGGTAACAGGTAACGTCACTGGACAAAGAACTGTAGCTTTGTTTTCCTCCTCTTGCTAGAGGCCAGTGAGGTGTCAGTTTTTAACTGTTACAGTCTTGATTTTAAAATACAGTTACAGAATTTAGTAAAATCAGTAAAAGTATCTCTACATATAAATGTCTGATATGTATGCTGCATGTGTTATTCAGTGAAAACAGACTGTTTTCAGAAATTGTAAAAAGAAATAGAGTTTGGAACGAGAAGGCAGTGATATGAAAAAAGAAAGGAGAGGAAAGAAGGAAGGACAGGGCAGCTGCTAGTGTGGTAGACTAGTAATTCAAGAGGAAACCACTTCAAGGGGTGAGGATAGGAAAAATAAGGAAGAAGAGGTGCAGAGGTATGAAAGAGGGAATGGAAAGGACATAGTAAAGAAGCTTGGATGTCACTAACATCTGAGAGGAATACAGGCCTAAATGCCTCTAACTAAGCAAAACTTGTTGTTCCGCATTATATGAAAGTAATGGCAGGCATGTGCAAGCAGAGTGCCCCTTTGCTGTAATGTATATTAAAATTAAGACCCTTTTTGCACAGATTCAGAAGCTGATAAATCAGACACTGTACCAAAAACAGGCTATTAGCAAGAAAAACAGTGATGTTCTGTATCTGAAAGCAAGCAGAATTCCTGTTTAGCACTGTAGTAGGAGTCAGGAATTTCTCTTTATCTGCTTCTCCTTTTTACCTATTTCCCTCCCCACCCCTATACTTTTTTTTGCCCACCTTCTGTGGGCCACAGTGTTTTGTGAGGAATTGTGGGTTAGGCGGTGTCTACCCTAACATCAAGCTGTAGCCTGAATTCAGTTTGATAGCTGGTCCCAGACCACCTCTTTCCTGATGAATTTTGCTAGGTCCATACATTAATTTAGGTTTGCTACGTTTGTTTTTGTATTGTTTCTCTCTGCCCCTCTTACAGAGTTGTTGAAGGTTTTCCCTTTAGTCTGGACACTATGTGAAACTTACCAAAGATCAGTGCTGAGGTGATTGCTGTTTTTTCATTCTTATCATACAGGCCTGTTCAGGCCTGCACATGATGAAGACAGCAGTGAAGCTGGTCCCAGAACTGTCCAGAGGCTGGGCAAGTTATCTTTACAGCTTTTGTGTTTGAAATGGGAAGTAATGAGTCTGATTAAAAAACAGTAACAAAAGCTAACTATTTTCTGAGTATGCACAACTGCAACACTCTGCTTCAAGGCTGCATTGTGGTGGGTAATCCAATCCTCATGAGTTTAAGCACTGACAGGATTGAGTTCTGTTAGAGCATATGAAGTGTTACACAGATCAGGAGGACATTTAATAAAGCACTGAGAAGGCTGCCTCTCAGCCTTTCTATCCTCTTTGTTGAGAAGCTAGACAGTGGCGTAGACAAGAGGAATGAGGCGAGAACTCCGAAGTCTGTTTTTTTCGAAAAACAGGTTATGGGTAAGAGAAAGGATATTTGTACTTCTATGAGAGTACAAATGTATTTCAATTTATTTCATTTAAAATTGTCACAAAGTGGACAGAATATATACCTGAGGAATTTGATAACTTTAATATACATACAACAGATTATTGCACTGAACAGAGATTAGTGACATTTGAGGTACATGAGGTAATTATTCTTACTCATCTTAGGTTATTGGTGTGATGACTATCCTAGAGTAGCTCAGTTAAAACCTTATTTTATCTTTAGTCCCACTTAGAAGTGCTATAATCTTAGACTGATCTCAGAGATCTCACTGAAACTCTTGGCAGAAAGGTAGAGGACTGAGTTACAGTAAGAGTAATAGTTAGGTCACCCAGGTTTTCAATCTTTAACACTTATGCCTTTTTCTTTATTTTATTAATATTGTGAACCCACTTCTTAGATTGATATTTAGGGGAGTATTTATTAATAGTGATAGGTTTTAAACCGTTCCAAAGATGCTGTTACCAGGCAAAAGCAGAATTCTTGAATTCTCAGTCATGACTCGAACAATATGTTGTATCATAGTTCAGGCTGTGTTTTACTTGAGTAAACTTTTTTATTCGTGTTTGTATTAATTTTGTTTTCCTGATATATGGTACTTCTCATTTTCATCACCTGTCTTGAGAATGTGGTACTCATATTTTAACTTCTGTACTCTCCAGTGCCATTTTTAGATTAGGTAGTGCAACGCAAATCACTTGAAAATGCGATCAGATTAGACAATTCATTAATAACTTGGAAGGTAATGAAAAAATCCAAATATTAGAGTAGAAAATATGCTTGTTATATTTGACAATAGCATGCAGGTGATAGGAACAGAAGGACAGTTTGAAGCACAGGTTTGTAATTCAAAAAAAGTCATGACAAATGGAAGAAATGGTCTGAAAATCAGTGCAGTCAGGAGCAGTGTACATTGCAGTTGGAATTTGTTAAGTATGTAAACAAAGAAAGGTATGGGTAAGATTAAGTAGGTTTTTTTTGAGAGAATCTGATAGTTGAGGCTCTCAAGCTCAAGAGGAGTCAAAAAATACTGTGCTGATTAAAAAAAAGTAAAAGCAGTACTGCATTAATTGCATTATATAAACAGCGGTAGCATTTAAAAACATGTAAAATACATACAGTAATTCTTAAAACTTCCAATTTCTTCTGCTTAAATTGAGACATATTCCCAGTTTCAAGGAAAAATAAGAATGGTTGCAAACCACTTGGAGAAAGTCCAGACAGCATAGGAATGGTTCTCTTTGAAGAATTCTAGGAAGTGCAAGCAAGCATAGTTAATGGAGTTTCTTTAGCCTAAAGAAGCAAGACCTTACGAAGGTGGAGGAAGGGGTAGGAGGAGGACTGTGTCTTCAAGTGTTTAAAAAGACTAGTGGAAAAGGAACTACCTGTTCCCGCATTTCTGTAGTGCATAGGATAAGCATGACCTTTACTCTCAGGAATAAAGATTCAAGATAGACACAGATTAAAACTTCATCATGAGTGGTTACAAAACTCTTCAAATGGAGCCACTTGAGGGTAGAGTGTCCATTACAGGAGAGTTTTGACAGGCATTGTGTTGACTGTTTAATAATGGCAAAGAACTGCTAAACCTACATTGAATTTAAGAGAAGCCCTAGTTAATAGGGTTCCTTCCTGCTTATTACCCTTATCATTTTCGTGTAGTAATAGTTACTGTTTTTCCAAACATAACTTTGCAAGTGATCTAAAATACTCATCATGTCTTCTTGAGTATCTTTTAGAACCACTATATACTGGGTCATATAAATATTTGAGGTTAACAGATGAACATGTTAGGGTGACTTGACTTTCTAATGAAGTTTGGATGCTATACCCGTGAATCATGGAATGATTTGGGAAATTTGTCATGACAGGGCTTTGCCTTTGCCCTATGTATTCACCAGAAAGGCTAATTAACTGAAAGGCTAATTGCTCTTCTTAGTCCAGTTTAACAAAAAAAAAAAAAGGCAGTAAATCATTCTGTTACATTCAATGTTCCACATTTATTCATTTATTTTTGTAATGCAGTCCACCTCTAAGTTCTTAACAGATGGTAGCTGTTTTTAGGTATGCATCTTAAGAGTATAAGGCACTGTTTTCTATATACATCCCTAACCTGTTCTGTTTAAAAGATCTCATTTGAGTAATAAGTAAGATTATTGAATATCAAAGAAACTTTTTTCATAGATTTCCACACAATATGGTCCAAGAATCTTCTTTTCAGCAGCATGTAACACACGTAAAGGATTCAGAAAGCCACTGAAACTGTGGTATGTTAGAGGAATAGGGCTAAAAACATCAAGGATTCTGCCAATATCCTAGATCCTGTTCTAATAATAGGGAATATGTGTGTTTGCTATTAGTGCAGCCAATTGAATGAACTGTTTTATGTTTTGTTACAATTTGTACTAGCTTAATAAAAAAGCCTGCATAATTGTGAGGCTTCTAATTTAGATTTGTTATCGAAAACTTGGGTATCGAATTTAAAGATGAAAATTCAGTGTATGAAATGCAATTGTATGATGTTAGCAAATGTGAAGCTGCATAATCCTGTCTCATTATTTGTGAGAACAGACTTCATAAGATATCAGTTCAGGAAACTGCACTGCAGTACAGTAGATGATTCCATCACTGTGTAGAGAGACTGCCTTCTCACAGAAAGTCTTCACAAGCATCTGTGCTTTATCCACATTAAAATAAGCTTATTTCTCTCAGAAATAAGAAGCCTGTGACTCTGGAAGGAAAGAATGTATTGATTCCCACAAAATGTAGCAAATCCAGTGTTGACAGCAAAATAGATACATGACCATCTGAGGATAACTTTGTGCAAAATTTCAAGGGGATACTTTTGAGAGAGCCATATTAATTACAGTTAAATTAAAAAAAAAAAAAAAAAAAAGCAAAGATACCTAATCTCTCCTTCCAAATATAAAATATCTGAAAAAGCAAAGACATTACACACATTAACTTCTGTAGTAAAGTTTTGGCTGTTTACTTGTTTTCATAAAATGTCTTTACAGTTGAGAGCTGGTGGACTTGAAGGTTGTTTCTGTAATGAGAAGCCTTTAGATCACAATTCATGATAACATGAATACAGGATTATGTCAGTTCTTCTTTAAGATAACGTTTGCACAAATCCTTAGTTCATAAAAAACTTACTTAGTGGATTTCAGTGAAGTCATGTGTTTGCTTTCTTTCCGCTATGGGAAGTGCTTCACCAAATCAGAAGGGTAGATATGCCACTGATGAAGGACAAAGATGCTCAATAAGAAGCACAGAAATCAAGGTGTTCACAAAGCAAGTTCTGAGAAGCCAAAAGAACAAAATTACTACTTTAAAGACTGTTCTGAAATAACTTTCTAATAGAGTAAAGAGAGAAGATGGTTTCACAAAATGTATTCTGCAGGCAAAACAGTTCATTGCAGAGCATTTGCTACACTGGTTTCACACTTTATTTTGTTTGCAAATCATTTTACAACAGACTGGGTTTTACAGTTTTCTTCTCTCTTCTGAATTATTTGGCAAATACTTAATAAGGACAAATTTCATCTTGCAGATTGTTTACTAATTGTGTTTTCCATATGTTTATATGTTCATTGTTTCTGTTGAGGGATTTCATCACTTCAGTCACAAGGAAATGATTTTCTGGAAACGATTTTACATGGCATAATTCTGGGAAAAAGATGTAAGCACTAAAATATTTACTTTCTTTGGGATAGAATGGTCAAGACCCAGCATGCTAAGGATCTTGTAGAACTTTGTTTCATATGGATTTTGAAAAATAGTATGTTTTTGTTTGTAGCTCTTCTCTCTTGAAATCTCATTATGAAAATCAGTCTGATGGTGTTCTGTTAGCAGGCTTTCATCTTATGCAGGGTTTATGCTGTGTCAGATGTAAACACTGGTTTTCAAGAAATGATAGCCACCTACTGTGTGTACACACCAGTGTGTCCTGTGGTTTGGGTTTGGAGCATACTCAGAGTCTTTAAACACTATGTATATAATCTTTGTCCGTTTTACCTCCTGATTACAATTTTCTTCTGCTTTTCTGCATACTCAGACCTGCAGTCTTTCTACTTCCATACTGACTTAGGTTCCCTGATGTCTTGCCCTCAGCTTTTGCCATTCTTCCTCCAAAATTCATGTAAGCAGCTAAGGGGGTAGCCTGCCAGTGTTAAAGTTTGGCTTTTAAGCTCTATGTTG
The DNA here is from genome assembly GCF_040182565.1 of Anser cygnoides. Classification (NCBI taxonomy): domain Eukaryota; kingdom Metazoa; phylum Chordata; class Aves; order Anseriformes; family Anatidae; genus Anser; species Anser cygnoides. The sequence continues at coordinate 26,636,864 of NC_089879.1, read as the reverse complement.
AAGTCTTCATTAATATACTAGGTCACCTACTCACAAACTAGCTATTCTCATCTCCAGTTCTTACCTGGCTGATGAAATCCACAGATTCTTTATGGAAACCAGTCATAAAGGATGTGCCGAAGCACTGTGAATGCTTGAAGTGTAATACATACTGATTTCAAAACACAATATGAAATGTCATCTGACTCCCACTGTTTATTTCTTTGTAATTGGGAAAAAGAGGAAGAGGAACAGCAGAACAGGACATGGAGTTGTTCACCAATCTGTCACATAACATATGAGCTGTTCTTTCCTAAATGAAGTTGTTCACTAAAATACCTTTTCTGTATGACTATAAGCCAGCTTTTTTGGGAAATGATGTAAAGGGAGGTTTGTCTCAACCTCATCGTAATTTTAAACATGCATCTTTAAGTATGGAGTGCAATTCAAAATCAATATTATGTGGTCCTAATTTCTAGTACAAAGAATATTCTCACACATGGAGAGTTTAAATTAATTTAGTATAACAGGAACAAATACAGCAAGTGATTTTCTCAAGAATGGATGAAGTGTGATCACTTGATCCCATCACGCTTCATACTCTCAAGCTTTTTTTCTGTTCAAAAAATGATTGGACACTTTGAAGAATAAACTAAATAAGTTCCGTACATGGGAGGGGCTGACTAAGTTATTCCATATGCATGTTGACTGCACATGAGCCCTCTTCAAATACACACTTAAACAGCTCAGAGTGATGCCAATAAGAGGGCTTATCTAAGCCCAGAATCTTTTGGTGCAGATGCAGGTAAAATTTATTTTGGATTTCTGCACCAAAAATCTAAGAAAAGTTAATGGACAGAGAGACTTGGAGTAGAAAAAATGTCAGACAAGGTTCCATTTTGGACTATTCCCAGTGCATGTATTTTCTTTCTTGGTTGAAGCAGGTAGTATTTGCTTATGTAGCTGCTGTATGTATATGGAAACTAATGTTGGATGCCACACGGGTTTTAATCTGTCCGAGGAAGAAGTCTCTTGTTTAGTGAAAGCACCTAGAGTTTGTTAAAATTGACATCTTAGCGTCTACCACATATTTGATCCATGTAAATTAGGAGGGGAGGCATCAGAGCTTCTGTAAGGCCTATAATAGCTTAAGAAGCTGAAAATGGACTCAATGTGGTTTATTAGCCTCCACTGGTGAAACGTGACAGAAATGGCAGCCTCTGGACAGAAGTCACTGACTACATTGTATACTTCTCTTCTTCTTCTTCTCAGCCACCCATGCTAAGACAATAGGAGCTTGGTAAAATTTTAAGAAAGCATTTTGATTAGAAATGTTTCAGTTTGTGTTTTTAAATCAGTTAGTCAACTTGGAATTTCACTTTTTTATTATTTTCCCTTTTTAAATATTGCTTGCGTGTCCATCAGTCCAAGTTTTTAACATATGGTATTTTCAACAAGTTGAGTATATTTACAGAATGAAAAAAGTTAACTTTCAGCTTTTCCTCCTTGCCTTGGCTATTCGTAATCCTCGTAAATCTTTTTAAGACGTTTTGTTATGTGTTTTTTTCATCTTGTTTCCTGTCCTAAATGGAAACTCAAAATTATTGCTCTTTAATGATGAATTTCTTTAGGCAAGAGGTTAAAACTCATTCCAGAAACTGATTGTTTGCTGGACCCACATTGTCTTTGTAGCAAGTAGATTTAAGACTGGCTGACTTTCATAGCATGGAAAATGCAGGAAAAAAAGAGAATACTGCAGCAAATAAATACAACAATGAAAGTAGAGGGTATTTTTATTGACTAAATTATGAATACTCAAACAGAATATAATCCTTACATAACTTGTTTTGTTATTACGTTCAGTTTAGTTTGTCTCCATGAATTTTTAGTATGCATCAGAGTTTCTGGCTGATAATGATAGCTTGTGTGTAAAGACTGTTTAGTGAGATCTGAAGTTCAGCAATTTGGTGAAAGAATAGTTCTGAGACTCAGCAGCTCAGATCTGAGAGCACTTGGGAATGTTGGAAGATGCTGCGAAAGGTTAAACATTGAAACTGTTGTGTGAGTTTAGGTGGGAGGAAGGGAAACTTATCATATGGATTAAGTTACGTACAATACTTGTTCATATTCTGTAAGATGATGTAACAAAAATGTACATGTAATCTACCTTCCAGAAGTTTTTTTAAACATTGCACATAATTGGCAGAGTTCAAAATCTCTCTAAATTTTGAGTGGACATCAGTTTTGGGGCACGTGTATGTGTAGACATATGTACATGTACTCATACTTGGACATTCATGTTGAACTTAATGCACGGCAAACTGTGGTTGGAGAATCATAGACTATATGGGCTTTTTGTGTATGCAGCTAAATGACTGAAGTGTTAATATCAGTAGCAAGCATTCATAATTAAAAATAATAGTTGCTGTTTATCACAACTTCTTATTCTTTATATTCTTCTTATATTTTTTGTAAATCATTGCACTTTGCTACTGCAGTCTTACAGTCTCAGGTTTATGGGGGACATTACTTTGCTGTCAGAATGCAACAAGATGTGGTTTGAGCTGTCATTTGCTGACTGGTGGGCCAGTCACTTACTTTCTGGTATGTAGACGTTTATTGTGTTAGTTGTGATTGCAGACTCCAAGCTTATAAGTTCAGAAAATGTTTAATTGCAATGTAAGACATACTTTCAGATGTTTCAATTTCTAAATGCTTTTTTTACCTCTGAAGAACATTACTACAGCTGATATACTTTATGGAGCCCTGCAAACCTGGTAAGATTAAATAGGCAGAATTACCCATAAAAGCTTATGTAGATGTCATAATTGTTTTTTCTCATCAGAGAGAAAAGCCAGAAAGAACTTAAAAGAGAGACAAGTATGAGCAAGATCAACAGACTAAGGAATATGGGAGACCGGGGTGGGAATAAGACTGAACCATATTATAATTAATTGCAGACTAAATAGTACAAAACAGACTACATGTTTGCTTAATGTTTGCAGATGTGATGGAAGGGTAGCATAGAGATGTCTCCAGTGTCTGTAACTGAGATCAGCCAGGTAATGTCTAGACAAAAGGAATTATCAGTGTTTTTTTTTTATTATGGCACTGATGTGTTTCTGTGCAGAAGAGCCATGTTGTTACATGGCAAATGATCAAACTTCTCTTTCAAAAAGGTAAAAATATATATACCCTTCTATAAAGAGTTAATGCATGCTCTATGCTGAAGATGACAAGTGCTCCTTTGAAAAGCATATTAGATCTTAATAATTTGAGAATGTCATGGGATTCTTAGCCAAATGTCTTAAAAGGAGAGAATGAATGCCTGGTATGAGGCTTTTCATGCTGTTTACTTCCTTCTCTAGAGGGCTTTACGGTTTTGTTTTGTTTTGTTTTCCATCTTTTCATGTTTATTTGGTCTTTTAGAAAGGCATAGACTAAGCATTTTATCACTGTTGCTTTCTCATCCAGCATGTTTTGGTCTTAGCTGTAAATACTTATGTGTCATTGTCCAGGGTGTTTGTTCAACTCTAATTAACATCTCTAAATATCCAGAGATGTGTAGATCTAATAAACGTATAATTATATTTAATATATTATAATTATTGTTTACATGTTATAATTTAATATAATAATGTTTTAAATAAAATCAGATGTTTAGATGTAATAAACATGACTGAACATCCAGAGAGCTAATTGGAGGTTACATTCTGTGTAGAGGGAAAATAAAGGCCACCTGTATTGACCCTAACAGCACTGTTTTTCGGTCTGTACATTCTCCACATTCGCATAGTATTTTCTACTGAAAACATCCCAAAACTCTTCAGTAGAGGACAAGTTTTGAACCATTAGTAACTTCTCCATGCGTGCAGGTTGGTTCCCTAAATCATCTGTTAAATTTCTTGCTTTACTAAATAATAGGCGCAATTTGCCATTAAAAATAATAATCTCTTACAATTCCTCCTCAGAATCCCGTATGTTTATCGTTTAATTTATTTAGTACAAAATAATTAGCTTATTTAAATAGATTTCTATGAGACCTCACTGAAACATAGTCTGTAAACTCTACTAAATCAGTCATGTATCTAGTTTCTGCCTCATTTAGTCAGATTTAAAAATTGCATTAAGTATTACAAGAAAAAAAAAGTGCTACTGGATATTTCAGATTCCTGTAGAAAAATAAGTTGTGTATCAGAGCCGATCAGGAATTGTGGTTTAACTGACTATCAGAAATTCTGATTCACTTAAGCATTTTTGCAAAAATGGAGCTGTTAGACATCAAAGGTTTCACGCTGTTAAAGAGAAGTGTTTTGGTACTCACCTGCAAAACCATTGGTCAAATTCTTGCTGCAATTAATATTCAGCTTACACAGTGGAACAGCTTCAACAAGAAAAAATGGGATAAGCCTATCTCAAACTAATTCATAATCTGGCTGTATGGTGGCATTTATTAACATTGTGGGAGAGCCAAATTCATATTCCCTGTTCTGCCAAAAAATTATATGGCTGTGGAATTGCTGTGTGCTGCTTCTTAGCAGTTAGCATTTTTTTCCCTATTCTCAAGAGCCAAGTTTAAGGATTTCATTAAAACATAGTTCAGATTGAATGATATAGTTTGCACTGTGAATAACCAGAAAAGAAGGAAAGGGGTGGGAGAAAGCTCATCGGGAGAAAGTACCAAAAAGGTTTAAGTTGAAAGAGGACAGTCTCTTCCTATGCCCTCCTGTGTACTGTTTGTATATTCTTATTTTTCCACCACTTCTGGCCAGGAGCAGCCCTGCCTCCTGTAAGGTACTCTTTCCACACTCGCTCTGCAGTGCCTCTTCTGATAGTGCCTAAAAATCTGTCTGGGGAACCCATGTGGGTTACAGGTGTCAGAGAACTTACAGATACATATGTAATTATCATTTTTATTTTATATTTATTTCAGCCTGCTCAGTCCTTGGCCAGTGCTTATGAACTGCCAGGAATGACTGTGAGGGGCTGAGAACATCTTGTGCCAGCAGTGAATAGCCTTTGACCGTGCAGTGGAGTAAAGGCTAGGTTTTTTGATGCAAGTTCAGTTAGCCACAATAACTTGATGGTCTCAACAAATTTTGACCTACAGGATCAGGGAAGGATCTATTTATTGTTACCTTCTTAGTTATTCACTGTATGTACACATGATAGCCACTCCTGCCTTCAGCCAGATGGCAGTCCTCATCAATATTCAAAACTACAATAAAGCAGTTTTAAGGATCTGCAAACATTTGAATGTTGGGGAAACTTGCTTCTTAACCCTTTTATTTAATGTAAATACTACTTTATTCAGCATTTGGAAAACTACCTGTGCTGTTGCCTTCTGTTATTCAATTGCCTAGGAGCAGAGAGAGAAGGAAAATGAGGAAGGATATCAGGGTAACAAGGAAATGAGTTCTGTGGCAGTGTGACTTCACAGCATTTTAAGACTGGCGTATAGTCTGGGTGTGGGTATAAATCATCTCTTGAACTGTTAAATCCTTACCGTAAACTACAGTAATCCCTGAGATCTACATTTTGAGCTGGTTTTGGGTCTTCAGGTCACAGGTGAGTCCTTCCCACAGTTGGAACAAGAAGTGTGTACCAACTGGAAATTGATACCCCTGACCAGCTGTTTAGTGCTGCTAGAGGCCTGCGCTCTCACCTGGTGAAGGGAAGTGCCTGTAGCTGGTAGCAGTCAGCTACAGCTTACTTCCAAAGGTGGAAGTGAGGATCTCCTTAGCCTAGCTATCCTCCCAGTGGAGGAGTAGGGGTCTCTGAGCTGAGAGCAGTGGACACAGTGACAGTGGCCAAAGTCTAGGACAAAAAACATACAGTAGGTATATAGCCTTTAATATGTGTCATCAGAGCTAGTACAGATACATGTTATTCTTAGAGGGAAGACCATCTGTGGCCATTAGTCAAAAGATGTCACTTCGCTAAATCTGAAGTGATTTAATGAGTTTAAAAAAAAGTAATAAATGACAGGAACATTTACCACTCCTGGAAGATTTTTTTATTTTTTTATTTTTAATTATAGAGTACCCATTAGCATAGTTTTCTTTAAATTAACTTCCTGTAATATAGATAATTATTCAAAGTTTGCTGTAAAAATAAATCTGACTACTACTACTTATGCAAAATAAATAACACTTGAAATTATCAGAGCATGAAACAAAATCACAGGAGCTCGCTTGCCTTTCATTCTTCTGTATTGTTACATTGTTCCAATTAATGTTTATTAAGCAGGTGTTATTTTAGTTTAAATACTAATTGTTAATGATTAGTAAAAATATTGCCCACATCCTATAAACAATACTGTCATTCTGTTGGATTATCTGATACAGAAAACCAGAAGTGACCATGAGCACACAGTATGTTGGAGCACACAGTATGAGCCCTTATGGAGAGCTTTTTCTTTCTTGCCCAGTTGTATTCTTTTCTTCCACCACAGACACATATGCTTCAAGCAATTTATCTCAGTGTAGCCATATGTCCTAGCAGAGTAGAAGTCCCTGGAAGGCAAAAAAGTTGCCTTTTCTGTCCAACACTGACAGTTACCATTCTCCTTTTCATAGTTCCTAGGAAGGTCCTCACTTAAATCTCCTACAACACTTCTCTCCAACTCCAGCCCGTGCTTCTAAGGTACAAACGAGAACAAGACAGGTCTGTTGGCATCCCATCCCTGTTGCATTGTTATTTATTCAACGTAGAAACTGCCATTATAGATCACACCAGTTTGATGCTTACAGAGATCAGTAACAGATGACTGGAATGAATATACCCACTTCCATGAGGATGAACTGATATTGTAGCAGTCCTTTTTTCTTTTTTTTTCCTCTTTTTTTTTCTTCTTTTTAAGTTTTAAACTCTTAGTATTTTGGACTAAACTGTAATTAATTCAAAAATGGTTACCAGAAAAAATGGCCAATATGACACACAATCCATGATGTTTTTTGATCTCCCTCTGTTTAGGACAGACTAACCTCTGTGTGAATCTTGTAGCTCACAGTACATTTTTAGTTCCTTCTGGTCTTACTGTTCTGTGTTTTTTCTGGGATTACTTTTTAGGACTCAAAGATATGCAAGAACAGAATTTTATGCATTTCTTTGGAAAGAATTTAGAGAGAATTAGAGTGAATGAGATGACAAGTTTTTTTGGGGAAAAGAAAAATATTGCAGAAGAAAGCAGGAAAGGAGCTTGGCTCTAGAGGAAGGAGATGCATGGGATATGAAACCTCCAACTTAATTCTATGGAAGCTAAGGGAAGAGAGAAATCAAGTACAAATCTGTCGAACAGAGTGTTAGGATCATCGCAGTAAAGCAGAGTGTCTGCATTAGCCTTATTTCAGATTGCCTACTGTTACTGCTTGTTTATTGTCAGCAGTGTGGGAGCACAGAATCTTTTCTGCTTTAGCCTGAAACACGTGTGTAGGACTGAAGTGAGTCTTGGTGTGATCTGGTACAGTTGTCACTGAAAGCTTATCCTAGGGAGCAGCAATTGACGTTGCAGACTTTCACTGGTTTCTAAAGAAAAAAATAACCCAAATATTACATTAACTATTGGAGTAGGCATTTTGTTGTAGGGCACCAGAACTTAGGGTTGTTACAACAGTTTGAGAGAAAATCTGAAGGCTTGATTCAGTTGATACCTCTTGTGTTTATCTACTGTAAACCTGTGTGAAATTCTCTTTACCACTGAATGGATAAAAGCTGTAGTCAAAGCCAGATAAATCAGTTCTACCTTTGCGTTATAAAATGTATAGCCTATTCGTAAGAAAACCATGGCACAAATGAAAAGAATGCTGTCAGACACTGTAAAAGCTATACTTAGTCTGCTTTGGAATGTCATTGTACTTCAAATAATGCTTGATTCAGTAAATGCCTTAGTCCAATCAACGTGTGTTTTCAAAAATTCATTTCTGATCTATTTTTAATACTTAAATAATCTGGTTGGTTTTAGTTTTCTTCATTTTCATTCTTGTCTGAAAATGCAATTGAAAACTGCAAGTGTTCAAATAATGATGTGAGGGTGTATAGGTTTCCCTTTCCAGGTCTAACAAAGTGACTGCTTTCTAGTGTTACTAACTATGGCAGTTTTTAATAGCAAATAGATAGATAGCAGTGGCTAGAACTGGAAGCATGAAATTATAACGTCTGTATTTAGTTTTGTAAATAAAATATAAGAATTTCAGATTCAGTGATTCACATACAAATAGCACTTGTGTTAAGAGGAATCTCAAGTTCCTAGCAAACGTAGCACATGATTAACTTTGTGCTTACAGTTTGGACTTCTTCAGAGTTCACAGCTTCTGTGAGAAGTACTGTATAAAATACCATTTTTATCTGTCACAATTCATGGAAGAGGAAGGATGAACTACATTGGAACTCAGTAGATCAAGGTTCAGACGCACCTGTAGGACTTTAGAAAAGATGTTAAATTTTGCTGTGCTTGACTTGCCTGAAGCCGTTTCTCTGATGTAGGGAGAACTTGTACAAAAGTGCAGCCAGTGCCTCAGGCCCTAAAAAGCTCCTTACCATGCAGTATGTATGTGGTCTTACATGCTAATTCATCCAACATCTATCCACTGCCCCACCTATTCGTTATACTTGATAGAGGGTGGCTGTTTAAATCCCAGGCAGTGATACTAGCTTGTTCACAGGGGTCTTGTTAGGAGCAAACTGCTTTCTAGGCTCACAGGCACAGCTGCCTGTCCCAAGACATTTTACTGTCTCTGAGGAGATGGCCAGTGCTTCTCTAGTGGTGAGAGATATTTTTTTTTTTTCATGTTAAGGAATTGCTTATAATCAGAGGGTGTTAAGAAGGATTGCAAAGTGCAACAGATGCCTTGTGTAGCATTTGATTACCCTCAAAGACTGTACATATTCTTTTGTACTTGTGAGGCTTCACAGAAACTTGCATAATTTGGCTTTTTCTCTTTAAAATAATTGTATAATTATTAATAGAATCATGCTTTGGTTGTCTACCTCAGACTGGTTCCATTTGTAAAGTGATTTAGTCTCTCAAACAACTAGTTTTGTCTATAACAACAAGAAAAAAATAAGAAGGGAAACCGGTTGTCCAGAGACAGCCTTTTTTAAATGACAAAGAAGCTCAATCTAATTAACCTAATCTCACAACTTTATGTGCAAGGTTATGTACACATAAATAGAGCACTTAAATGTGTGAACAAAATATTATTAATTGATAACCTGAAGGTTTCTTTTTCTGATTATAACTTAGGTTTATTAAAAGCTTAAGTCAGTTATTAATTGCAGGGAAAAAGACACAGCTTTTGCTTAATTGTAACTCTTAATGAGATGCAGCTGGCAAAGAAGCAGGAAGGTCTGTCCAATAGTGATAGTTTTATCATTTCAGAACAGTCAGAAACAAAAATGGCTGAATCTATTTGAATCTTTCTTGTGATCAAAAATATGTCAAAGGGAATTAGTCTACAGTGGAAGACACCAAATGGGGTAATTAATACATATTCATGAGATCTGTCTGTTATAGTTGTATCAGTGACTTGCTCGTAATTTATCCTTCAGCAGCCCATACTTAAGCTTGTATGAATGGGGAAGAGCACTCTGAAGTCCAGGGATCCCACTTGAGGCACTGACTTGTTTATCTAGTAAATTAATAATCTGCATGGCACAAGAGTAGCTATCCTGTCTTTGGTGTGACCTTCATTAGCTCTGATTTTAAACAGTCTCTTTATCTCAAAGAACACTGCAGAGTTCCACTTCCTGACTAGTTATATTGGCATTATTTTTCAAGACTGTCTTCATCTAGGAGGAGATGGGAAACCTCCAAACTCACTTGCTGAGTGCCCTCACACGGCCCCACATGTGAACAGGGATAAATGTATTTGATTGCGGGTTTTTTGAAAGCATAAATAATGCTGATGTATTAAAGTTAAGTACTGAGCTCGTGCACTAAAATGTTAATTAGTAGCATTTAATATTTACTACTGTGGGGGATAAGAGAACTTCTTAATCAGGAAGTAGAAGGCAAAAAAGTTTAGGGTCAACATGAATTTTAAAGGGCCTAACAATGGCTGAGTATAGCAAGAAGTAGAAGAATATCATCCAAGTAAAATGAGTTAACCTGGTATTGCGCTTTAACTGAACATGTAGGGTTGGGGGACATGTTAGTTATCATGATGACTACTAGCCTTTCATAATACGAACTAATGTGTCACAATTTGTCAGTTTTTTTCTCCATGTTTGGTAGGTTAATCTTTGTTTGCTTGTTTCCTTTAAAACTAATCTACTTTTTCCAATTTGGTACAGACTAATTTATCCCTTTTCCTCTGACCTAACTACTTCAGTGAGAAGCTAATCAATCCTTGTAGGATTATGTTCTGCAGATCATTGGCCTGAGAATGACATGTAAATTAGCTTCTCTCCCACCGTCAGGATGTTTCTGTAGAAGCCTGCATTTTCTCTTCAACTTAGTTAAAAACATTTTCATATTTTTTTCTTAAGTAGATGACTGCCAAGATCTCTCATACTCTATCACATTGCTATACCAAATGCAAGACAGTTGATCAGTTATCAGTGTGTTATCAGAGTGTTAAGATTCAACTGAAAGGATCAAACCAAGATTCTGGCTAGCCCTTTACCATTTCTCTGAGAGGGTGAACCATGAAGAGATCTTGAGAAACAGCGTTGCTAAAATATATTTATAGTTGAATTAGAACTAAACCTTGCTGGGTAACATTCAAAAAGTGAAAAGACTATTTTCTTCTAATCTAGATAGATGAGATGTCATGAGAACAGTTAGTATGACAAGATTATCAATTCTTAAAGCTCTTGAAATTCGGTAAAATTGCCCAACCTTACAGTATAGTCTACTTTGAACAAGAACAGCTTTGGGAATTTCATTCCCCACACTCAACGTTCAAAATGTATGGTAAACATTAATTTGGAACCAAATGTAAATATCAACTCTCAGGCTTCACATCCCTAATGTTACAGTCATTTGTGAAGTTCTCTTAGCCTTAATATATACATATAATTTATCTCTGTCATTGGTTACAGATGAAAAATTCTACTCTATTTAGAGCATATGTATATGTGTGTTCATTTCTTTCCAGTAGAAAGCTTCGAGGGGAGAAGTTTTCCTTGCCACAAAAGGCATTGAGATTTTTAACTAGCATTTAAACTAGAAGTAATGCAGCATCCTGCTCAGATTCACTGCTTTGGAAATCTGTTAGACAAAGACTTATTACAGTGAATTGAGGTATTTTGAGACCAACTGCTTTATATAGCTCAGGCTGTATTTCTGTAGATTTTCCTGAATCCAATAGCTAGCTGGGAAATACACACTTTGTGCTCAAGTTTGCTAAAAGAGGCAAATACATTTCAATAAAGAGATACAAGACAATAAAATGTTCTGAAGCTTCAATTAAATGCTTAAAATCAATATCTTCCTTTTACTATAACATCTTTCCCCATATATGTAGTAATTTTCTAGCTATCAAGTGGTAGCATAGTAAGATCAACAAGTTATTCTGTTATTTTCTGTGTTCCAATGATTATTCTCTTTCCTGCATGATGGTAGGACTTTTCTTTCCTCAAAAAGCCTACTGGCTGATATGGATATCTTTGTAGTATCTATTGCCTTTTAAAACTTCTTATAAAAATTGCCTGCATGAACACAGAGTTTGGAGGGAGTTTGTAAAAGAGACTTCTGCCCTTAGGGTAAATACCTTTCCCAAAGCACTGGCTAAACCTTCAGAAATACAAGTTCTGAAGTTTCATAAAATGCAAAACTTCATTTTCTTCCATCTCTAACAGAAGACTCTTCTGCTCAATAATGTTCCTGTCCCTTCAATTGCATTCTGAAATGTGCAGAGATGGAGGAATGAGTCTGGATTTTCAGTGACTTGCATTTGGCAGCTGTGACTTTGTTGCTTCAGTGCCTTTCATAATTTCAGCGTGCAAAGGCAGCAGTATTGGATAGCAAAATTCATAAAGAACTGGCAAAAGAAGTTCCAGAGTTGCGGGCATTCAACTTCTGAGGACTGGTAAAGAACATAGGTAAAGAAGAATGGAAGAGGAGACATATCCAATAGATCAGTTTGATGCTTAGTTGCAGAGATGCAGAACTGCAGTCAGAACTGTGTGCAGATCATAAAATGGTAGACAAGACTTTCTATTTTTTAGGGTAGGGAAAAAAAGAGTAGACCTTATAAATTATTGATCAACTGAAAAAAATGTAATTGAGCAAGTGCTATGTAGTATTTACGTCTCTCTGTATGTGGGTATACACTGGGTGTGGTGTAACTCAAAGTCTGCATTTGTGCACCCATAGTTACCTGAACATTTTTACGTGATAAATTTAGTAAATCTAACAGGTATGGATTTACTAAGTTATATGACTTGCATGAGGTACTGAAGCAGTGTGCAATAGTTGGGAAAAAAAAAATGGCAAAAAGGTTGTAATGAAGAAATAAAGTGAGTGAGGATTGTACCAATCATATTTGCTGACAAAATTAATCTAGGAGGGCTTCTGACGTTTGGAAAGTAGGACATAAAAGGCTTTTAGAAATAGAGCAATTAACAAAGAGTCAGATGTTAACAGACTGAAATGTAATCAAGATGAATACAAAGAGGTTCTCAGTGTTAAAATACAAAATGTGAGAAAGCTGACTAAGAAACAGTGCTAGAGAAGCAGGATCTTTAGAGTGCTAAACTGAACATAAGCATGCCGGTATGGTGCTGCTACAAAAATGCAGATACAGGGATATAAGAGAAAGTGGACTTCTATTTTCTGTCTTTGCAATATGGAATAATTTTCTCTGACAACGTTGGCTAAAGAGGTATTATAGGAATTTCAATGGAAGTTGTGCTAGATCACTGTCAAATTAACTCTGAACAGTTCTATTAGATAACCTTAGTAGCTCTCACTCTTTCTCTCTTCAGAACTGTCTTTTTAAAAGAACTGTCTTTTTAAAAGGATTGCATTTGTTATCATCCCTCATAATTTTTAGCCAAAATACTAGCCTCACTTCACTATGCTTGACATTATAGCTGTTGCCCCTGTGGCCTTTGTTTCTGTTTGAGCTGCTTACACAACACTTGATTTACATTAGTCTTCTGCAAGCTAACAATGGAACTTGCTACTGTGTTGTTTCTTCTTAGTGTAACCTGTTTATCATTGCATCTCTTCATTGAGTTCTTAACCTCCTCTTAAAGAGCATACAGGAAAAAGTATCTATTTGGATAACTGCTCTTAACGTTTTTTTCTGTGCTGCTACCATCATCGTGTGACCTTTTCCCCTTTGTCTGAGGAGTGCTGAGGACTAAATATGCCACAAGGAATAGAGAGAACTTTTTAAGACAAAAGTTTTCATTATGTCAGTAGACCTTTTCAATTATCACTAAGTTCTAGTAAGGTCAGTTATGGAGAGCTGTATAAATTGGAGTCCAAAGCAGAAGAGAGGTTGTGAGGTTGGGTGGTGTTGCTTCAACAACTTTAATCTGACTCATGCTTTTAAATGGTCTCTTGGAGACATCTTTCAGTGACTTCTTTGCTTAATTTCCTTTTTAGCTTTCTGTTGATTTATTTCCTCTGTTTCTATTTGAACGGTACTTTATATGGCTTTTGACAGATGCTTCTGTTTTTAACTTGCTGCAAGCCCTGGTTGTTAGTTTCATGTTGTGTATTTGCTCTAGCATTCAATATTCTGGATTGCACTTTAATATTCTTTTTGGTCTAATATTGCAAAGACGCAGATGACTTTAGCTTCGTTGTTATTACCTATACATGCAAAAATTCTTCACACATGCAAACAATTGCTCCATTTGAAGTAGCAACTGTTTTTCCTTTAAGTTTGTGTGAATGATAGCATGCCTGCTCATGCATTGCCTTCCAGACTGAATACCATATAATTCACTGAGCACTCCTTTTACAATTCTAATACAGGTGACGTATGACTTTTATGATGGACTGATGTTTTTTAAAAGAAACAAAATTGCTCTTTCTGTCATTACTTTGTAATTATTTTTAAAATGACAGCTGTATGCAGCGTCATATGCAATTATACTTTCATGTTGTCTAGACAGGAGTACGGTAAGATTTGATTAGTTCCCTGAAAAAGAACTGGGAAGTTCTCAGTTCGTCTGAACTAATGAAAAACAAGTAGGATTATATTTTGACTTGAAACCACTCAGACTTGTGTAAGCTCCTGGGATAGCAGCTGATGTTATATATAATACCACTTCTGAGAATAAAGAACAGGTAAATCAAAAGCAACTGACTCTCCTGATAATAGGCGTGGGTGATAGAAATTAGGAAAGCCTTCTCAGAATTCTGAACTCAGAGACAAGGGTATCAAGGAGTCTCTCAGCGACAGCAGGTAGTTCTAAGTATGAAGACCAAAGGATTCTTGCCAGATCACAGTTCAGATCACACACATTTTCCACAAAATATGCAAGAAAATTCCCTGCTGTAGTGTGTTCTTGAAGCTTGAGGAGAGCAAAAGAAAATGAGAGAGGCACTGATAGGCTTGCTGAAGGGATGGGACAAGGCTTATGCTCGTGTAACAATTTGGTTTCTTTTTTCCATTACAAAGCTATAAGGAACTTATCTTACTGGGCTTTGCATGTAGATTAAGTGTGTTATGAGAAAAATCCATTTTGTTATATAACCATGCTTGCCATGTGGAAATACAGCTGCACAGAGGCTGTGATAGACAAGGAGATGCTTTTGTTACAGCCTTGGCCATGAGTTAGGAATAGAGCTGTCTTTTCCATTAAAATACTGGCCAGATAGCTGTGGTATGAAATCAACAAGAAATCACAAAAGATCAGGAAAGATACTGTTTGAAAACAAAACAAAACAAAAAACTTATCGCCTTTACAATAGAGGGCACACTTGATTAGTTTGTAACAACAGGGATATTTTGCGCTTTTCATTTAATGATGACTCAACAAGGAGAAGTCTTGAAAGCACACAGATAACACAAGACAAAATGATAATGACACTTGAGCATGCAATAGGTTGCATGTGGTGGGCTTTCCATTGACTTCAGGGGAAGTTAAATCTGTGTTTTTTTAGTGAAACCATATGAATAGATGTTATAGTGAGGCTAATAGAATATAAAAAAGAGCCTTTTTTATGCTTGATTTTGGCACTGATCTGGTCTTGACTGACTCCACTGACCTTGGAGACCTTTATTTCATGCACATAGATCTTAACTTCATTTTCTGTTTATGTTGCAAGCTGTCCGGGGCAGGGCTCTCTCCTACTGTGTGTAACTACAGGATCTTGAAACCGGAGCTTTGATCCCATATAAGGCCAGAAGCTATAATTTTAATACCAACTCACATTGTTACTGAATGCAGGTACACTGAATAGAAACCAGTGGTATGGGTACCCTCCCATAGTGAATTGTGATTGTCTCTTTTGTTCTCAGTTGTTGAAGAGCAGAAGTATAACTCACTCTGAAGGTTGTTTTACAAAAATTCCCGAATTCACTGCTTTTTCTTATTTGTAGTTTTCCTGTTCATTATTCTTTCAACATGTGTTTTTATACTTGTATATCTTAGCAAAAAAATCAATTTGTCTAGGACAATCTATGTAAGAAGATCATACTGGCAATTAGCAGTTATTTATAGCACAAATTCCACCTATAATACGCTCTTACTAGATTGTACTTAAAAATCATTTACTAATGAAAAAATATGTGTGTAAATCTTCTAGTCTGATGTCATCTCTTACTGGTTTATTTCTTAAATCCATTAGCTTTTCTGCTGGTGCAGAAAGCTGAAAAAGTCTTGGAGAGAAAAGAAGTATACATAATATGTAATCATTCTGTTCAGAGCTGTAATCTTAAATTGCTATGCCAAGTTGTATAAGAAGAATAATATCGTTAGGTGTCTTCATGAAAAGTGAATCCTGAAGAAAAGAGGCTTTGATGTTTAAGCATTGTCAGAAAGGGATGCTGTGAACAGGGGTAGTTGATGGCATACAATTCTTATAAATACTTCATAATTATAAATAACTCCAAAATAATCACTTACTGAATAATTGCTCTAAAAATTAAGAACAGGAACAAACTGAAGAGTTGGTTTGGTATACTAGTGATTTTGAACATAAGCGAGTAGATAGAATGTAAGATTTAGGCACAAATTAGAATTTGTATGTTACAACTGCAACTTTAAAATAAGTCATGGCAAGAGGTAATTAAGAATTACAACTGAAACGTTACACAACTGAAATGTTACTTTGCAAGTTACCATTGTACTAGCATGGCCCAGCTCTTGGCACCAAATGCTTGGTTGCAGTAGGAAGTAGCTTAAGTAATTGAATTTATCTGCTAGTCCTGTGATGATCTTGATTATTGTAACTTAAAATGCTTTTAGGCATATCGTTTTGTTCTGTTGCCTTAAGTTTTTAAAGTTTAAAATTTAATAGTTATCTTTTAAATTCAAAGTTTGTGTGTGGAGATAGTATCTTGGATAGGAGCAACATATACAGCTGAAAAAATGAGGCATGATTTCAGGAACATGATGCCTTCTTTGCAGAACCTGCTTATTTGTATTTAAGACCTTGTTATCTTCGCTTTTGTTTTGGTAAGTGTAGAGAGTTCAGAACTGTCTTGCTTCGTAATGAGAACAAATTTATTAAAAATGCTGGCCCCAAATTGTTCATAATTGTCTCCTGTTTTCTTGAAATTAAATTGACGCAATATAGCAAGATTGGCCCTAGCAAGAGCTTTCTAGCTCCTTGCTCTATCTTTCTTCAGTATCCAGGAGAATTCCCTGTGCTAGTGTGAGCCCTCACTTTGAGCTATTCCTTTCCACTTTCTATCCTGTGTAACTTATATCCTCCATCCTCTATCATTTATACTGATCTGCTCTGTAATCTCCTTTCTTGTTCCGAAGCACTCTCTTCTGAAGTGTGTCCTTTGATCCATATAAAATTTAAGATCTCACCAAATAGCTGCCTGACTACCTTTTCTCTTTTAGATCTTTGAGTGTGTTCTTTCTCACGAAGACTTAATATTTTTTCTCTTTGATCTCTTCTGGGTTTCTTTTTATACTCTCTGGTCTAAACAAACTGCCCTACAGGCAATTTTGCCTACCTGCTCTGCATGATACATTTTTTGGCTTTGACACCCCATTTTTCACCTTGTTCTTTTTGGCTTTTTTACAGGTATTGCCCTGTTATCTTCCCAGCCATTTATTTTCTTATGTCCCACAGGTTTAATAGATTTGAAGTTGTATGTTATGGTATTTTTCTTAAAATAGCATGGTCCAGACCACTCTGGAAAACTTCCTTCTAGCTGTCTCCTCTTCCTCCTAATATGCCATGTTTTATCTGTTTCTAGACTCATTATTGTCATGGGGGGCAGGGGGGACACATCACAAAGTCATCTTATTCTACTGCTTCAATTTGGTCTTACGTGTGGTAAAATGGCTTAAGACTAAACCCCGTGAAAGTTATGGTCCAAGTCTCAGGTATTTGATAAGGGTTTCCTTACAATCGGTAAGGGAAATGGGCATTCCTGGTGGATAAGTCATCCTATCTTCAGTTAGTTCAGGTAATGGAGTGGACACTTTCCCTGCAGCTGGCTGAGAGTGTTGTCTTTAGAGGGGCCCTAGCGAACTGCATCTACTTGCTATCAACTCACCATCTACTTTAGTTACCAGAGATGAATCTTCTTAATCTGCAACCTGTGCATATGCAGCATAATTTGCATCAGAAGCTGGAATTATGGGCATCGGTATCTAGGTAGAGGTAAAACTTTCTGTTGGCATTGCTTCATGAAGGTCTCATGGGTGATTGTTACTACAAACATAGTTATGATAAGTTCTGTAGAACTATAAACTAGTCTCAGTTGCCCTACTGGAATCCAACTGAGATTAATTTCCTGCTTCTTCGCCCATTTTAAATTTGAACAAAGTATCTTAGAGAAAGCTTAGGACTATTGCAAGATAAAGACCTTAGTTATCTCTAAGTAACAGTCATGAACCAAACACTATATTTAAGTGTGACTCCATCTTCATGTAAACAGCAAGTCTCTATTTTTTATTCTTTAAAGTGAGGAAGAAAGCAAAATGAAGGGAGGCAGTGCTAGTAAATGAAGGATACTGCATATTGAAGAATTCCTTTCAGGTTAAATGCACCGCAGTAGTGTTCTGTGGGCAGTTTACATGCTCAGCATACAGTGGATGACCAGCAAAATATGGTAACTGTAGGAAGATAAAGCCTGTGTAATTACCAGTACAATACAAGTTTTTGTTTTGTTTTGTTTGTTTTTTAATAGAAAGAGTGCTACCATAGATCTTGTGAATCACCCATTTATAGTTAGAAAATCACAGAAAAAAAGGCAATTGCTTTCTGCTGAGAAAAACACACACACAAAGCAACAGCGCTTAGGTGACACAAAAATCTTAGATTCTGGAAGATTTGTGATTTTTTCTCACTTTGAGCTTGCAGAGAATTGGAAGGACTGTGGAATGAATGTTAGTTCTGTGAATGGAGGACGGGGATGGAAATTAAATGAGGAAGTTTCTGCTTAATGTGTTTTGGGGTTTGCTTGTAAAACATCGTTACACTCTTAGAAGGAGCTGCTTTCAAATCATTTGCAGAGATGATGCAGTAGTTGTGTATTCCTGCAAAACACAACACTTGACTGAATAATGGAGATGGAGATTGTGATTGCTGGTAAGAAAACAATACTGTGTGACACTCTCCTGCTAGAAGTGTAAACCATAATTCTCTCTTGAACAATCCTGTCCTTGATCCAAATGCATGATTGCAGGGACTCAAAGCCAGGTCTTGGCAAGGTGGCTGCTATGTTTTATGGGAATATTTATATGTATTTCAGAAGGTGAGAATGTGTTGAAACAGAACTTTGAGGGGGGATTTTTTGAATTTAAGGTTCTTTTCTTGCAGTCTCCATTTTTGTGAATGCTCGCCGAACACAGGTTTTAGGTGTTTAGGGCTCTGTGGTGTTTGAGCAGTATATTTTGTGTTTGACAATCAGTGAAGTGGTTGGGGGATGGAAGAGGGTTTGAAGTTATATTTTTACCCATGTATTGAATGAGATTTTTTGTGAGGATTAACATGTATGGTGTATCTTGGTTGCATAGAATCTTAGATTCAGTGTGATTCAGTGTTTCCAATTAATCACAGCTTCTTCTACATGTGTGCTTCCATCCGGAAAGCATTGTAAATTTGTTTTCCTAAACATGAGTTACTGTTGCAACTATCTGGCCTGAGTCATCACATGTAGCAGCTGGATGAAGACCTGATCAAGTTCAAAGTAAGTAAAGACTACACATTTGAAACCCAATGTTTGTGAATGTGACTAGAAAACAACAGGTGTGAAGGCTGTTTTACACAGACCAGGAGTTTTGCCACCAGTGATCACACTTTCTCTCCA
This sequence comes from Anser cygnoides, assembly GCF_040182565.1. Taxonomy (NCBI): domain Eukaryota; kingdom Metazoa; phylum Chordata; class Aves; order Anseriformes; family Anatidae; genus Anser; species Anser cygnoides. The sequence continues at coordinate 26,617,482 of NC_089879.1, read as the reverse complement.
TCAGCTGGGAAGGAAAAAAATAAAATTTTGCCAAAAGAAAAAAAAAAAACACCAAATCTCCAGAGTTCTAGAAAACCCCTCCTACATAACAGATTATATATAATTTTGTCATTCTTTTCCTAACATAATCAGAGCCTTGGTAGCTCATATGACTCTGCAGAGTTGCAGTAGTTGAAAAGCCATAGGCAAATACAAGTTTTAGAATATACATTTACAATGTGTCTTTAATAGTAACTAGAAGAAATGCCACATTTCATTTCATTGGCAAAAATTTTGGATCCTTTTACTAGCAGCTAAATTCATAAGCAACCTCTAGACTAGTATAGATTCACTGAGATCTTTGTAGAGCATTGCAGTCAATTAACAAATGCTTGTAAATGTGCTGATATAAATATGCTAAAAGATTGTTTACAGTTATACTTAGGATACTGAATAAGGTAAATCAGCATGTAGGTTTCTCAAAGCATACTTGTTATATAAGCTCATCGTTACTGTCCCTCAAACAGAGGTCTTACTGTTATATAATGTGCTGCATATTCTCTTTCAGGAGATCAGTGACCTGAATGTGTGCATTTTAGGAGTCTGTTACAATGTATTTGTCAAAACAGTGCACTTAGAGGCAAATTACAGAAGCAGACTGTTCTTCAGTATATGTTGTATTTTTTGGTACCCATAAAACTGATTTTTATACAAGTATCACAGGAATGATCAGATTTAAGTAAAATAATCTGTTAAACTGCTCTGACAAATACACTTGCCTTAATGTATTTTCATATCTTAAAGTACACTTTATCTTAGAATATATATTTATTACAGTCTGATCTACATTTCATGTATTGAGCATGATATCAAATAAGGTTGCTTTTTTTTAAGTTGCTAAGGTACCAAAAATCGGCATAGACTTTATTTTACCAAAAGCAACGAGCCGTCGTCATCTACGGAAATGCGGTAACTTCTCATTGACATTGATGTGATAGCATGCACAGTCTTCAAGTGTTTAAGTGAAAGAATAGCAGTAGTCTTGGTTTCATTCACTTTTTTTTTTTATTTATCACTCAGTCATTGAGCTATAAGTAAAGCATGCAGTTAAAAACTTGTGCTTTTTTAAATATTTTGGGGAAAGTGCGGTCATTGGAGCTAGCTATGATATCAGAAGTACAACAAACAACTACGAGCTAAACCATAACTGGAGTGTTCTTAATGCTCTTTGTGTGTGGTGCTCAGACTCAGGAGGGAGAGGCAGTGGTCAGTGCAGGTGCTGTGAGGGCATCAAATACACCAAAAAGGCTGAACCGAACAGAAGACACGGGGAAGCACCATTCTGCCTTGGTGAAAATACTGCTTTAGCACCAAATACTATCACCAGACTGGCTGACTGGAGAAATAAAACCTTAGAACAAACTGCTTATCCGAGCAACTCACCTGCAAATTGATTGAAGTTGAAATTTGAGTACTCCTTATCTAGGAGATACTGTAATTTTTATATGCCTATTGCTTGGGCTCCCTAGATTATGACTAGTCCTTTAAAAGGAAAAAGAGAGCTATGGCCATATGCCTTTCTGTGGCAAAGGCCAGACACAGTTTCCACTAGTCCTGTCAAGTACAGGCATGTGCTGAACAATAACCACTGTGATTTCTGTGGAACAACTGGCATGGGTTATATTTGAGAGTTTATGTAGGTGCTCAGCATTGAGCCGTTACATGTCCCTAGGATAGTGGATCTTGCTATCTTAGAGATTGAGACTGTAAGACTTCAAGTTTTACTAATAATTTATTTCAAAATTTGTGAGAGAGATTGTGAAATGCCTATTGCAGTTCTAAGCCCAGTTGGATTTAGGTTTTTGTTTAAAAAGAAAAACAACAACAAAAAATGCCATATGGATGTCTTGGGGTCAGCATTAGAAACAGGACTGCATTGGCAGCTGAATAGTGTAGTAAGTATTTTTGACATAGGGTTGTTCCCTTTTTTACTTGCTTCCCAGTTATGTTTATTTGTGCCCTTTGCTCACTCCAGTTTATGACCATGCCTTGTGTGTATTTTGGAATGCCACGCGTTCAAGTCTAAGTGTACATAGAGGATCATAAGATCCTTCAGGTTAGCAGGGATGTCAGGAAAGCTCAGACCATCCAAGCAGGGTCAGCTGTGGGTCAGACCAGGTTGCTCAGGGCTCTCTCCAGTCAAATTTTGTGGAAGCCTCCCGGAATAGAGACAGCACAACCTTTCTGGGCAACCTGATCCACTGCTGGGCTGATTGCATGGGGAAAAAATGGTTTCCCTTTAGCCAGGCTGAACCTTTCTTATTCCAACTTACTGATGTCGTCTCTCATCCTCCCACCTGCACCACTGTGTAGCACCTGGCTCCATCTTCTTGATGACCTCACTGTAGGTCCAGGGCAGGGGGGTGTCTGCTGTTAGGTGTCCCTGAAGCCACCTCTTCTCCAGGTAGAAGCAACCCAGTTTCATCAGCCTCTCCTCGCAGGGCAAGTGCTTTAGGACTTGATGGTTCTCTGCTGAACTCCCTTTAGTTTATCAAGCCTTTCCTGTATTGGGTGGCCCAAAACTGTACCACAGTATCTAGATGATGTCTAGCAGGAGAAAAGTAAAGGGGGATAATCAGTTTTCTGAATCTGCTGTCTCTGCTGTGGTTCATAAAGCCCAGGAGAACTGTGGCCTTCGTTGGTGCCATAGCACACTGGCACGCAGCTTGCTGTCTGCCACATTCCCACGTCCTTTTCAGCAGAGTTGCTGTGCTGCCAGACAATCCCCAGCCTGTGGTGTTGTCTGTTACAATGGTTTCTACCTTCCTAGCTGCTAGACTTTGCATTTGTCTTTGCTGAATTTCACAAGGTTCCTTACTGCACTTAGTCCTGTCACTGGATATTGCTTGCATGAATTTGGTATGACTATCACATAGTATCCATTTGGTATGACTATCACATAGTCAGAAATATTTTTCTGTAGGATAAGTATGAATGACAAGGGTAATAGTCTTTTCATTAGGGGTGATGCCATTCTTTACTTCCATTCTGAAATTTAGGCTAGTCCAGCAAAGCGGTAGTCTCACAATGTCCAAGTTGCAAGAAACTTGGACATCCAAAGGTCCCTTTCAACCTGAGCCATTCTGTAATTCTGTGTTTGCAAAGATATCAAATGCCAGAGCTAAGGTTATTTTATCACCTATAGCATCTGGTCCTATGAAGAAAGCAAGTCAGGTTAACTAGACCTTTGATCCTTTGCAATCTCGTTCTTATATTCTTATGAAATACTTGGAATCATCAGATGCGGATTTCTTCCACATTAAAAGAGCATTTTTATGTGGAGCATAAGCATCCAGGCCCCTAGAATGCATAAAAAGTAAGTCTCAGGAAGTTTGAATCCGAGAATTGTAATACTAGATCAAAGAACCATCCTTCTTAAGGTCAGGGTCATCCAGAAATTGATCTCTGCCTCAGACAGTGATTAAAAAGATGATGTCTTTAATGTCTAGGAAGATTTGCATCAGGCCTATGATCATACCTCTTTTTGGGGGGAGGGTCAAGGTAACTTAAAAGTTCTTTCAGATCTGTCTGCAGTTTTATAGTGTTGCACAATAGTGTTCTTAGAATCTTAGAATGGTTTGTGTTGGAAGGGACCTTAAAGATCATCTAATTCCAACTTCCCCCTGTCACGGGCAGGGACACCTCCCACCAGCCCAGGTTGCCCAAAGCCCCATCCAGCCTGGCCTTGAACACCCCCAGGGATGGGGCAGCCACAGGATCTCTGGGCAGCCTGTGCCAGTGCCTCACCACCCTCTGAGTAAAGAACTTCTTCCTTACGTTTAATCTAAATCTCCCCACTTTTAGTTATTCTTTGACCTATCGCAACACTCCCTGACAAAGAGTCCCTCCCCGGCTTTCCTGTAGGCCTCTTTAGGTACTGAAAGGCTGCTCTAAGGTTTCCCCGAAGCCTTCTCTTCTCCAGGCTGAACAACCCCAACTCCCTCAGCCTGTCTTCACAGGAGAAGTGCTCCAGACTTGATCATCTTTGTGCCCATCTGTGGTCTTGTTCTAATACATCCATGTCCTTCTTGTGCTGGGGGCCCCAGAGGTGAATGCAGGACTCCAGGTGGGGTTTTAAGAGAGCAGAGTAGAGAGGGAGAATCCCCTCCCTCACCCCACTGGCCACGCTGCGTTTGATGCTGCCTAGGACACAGTTGGCTTTCTGGGCTGCAGGTGCCCCTTGCTAGCTCATCCTGAGTTTGTCATCCACCAACACCCACAGGTCCTCAGGGCAGTGACATCAGTTGTTCTTCCCCTGTCCACCAACTCTGTAACTACATTGTAGAAGGCCAAAATTTGTCAGGCATGATTTTTGCCCTTAGTGAAGCCATGTTGTCTGTCAGCAGTCACCTCCTTATTTTCCATGTGCCTTAGTATAGTTTCCAGGAGATCTTCTCCATGTTCTTGCTGAGCACAGATGTGAGAGTAACTGGCCTGTAGTCCCCTGAGTCTTCCCTTTTTAAAAATTGGGGTTGTTTCCTCTCTTTCGGTCACTGGGAACTTCACCAGACTGTTGTGACTTCTCAAATACGACGGACACTGGCTGAGCAACTTCATCTGCCTGTTCCCTCAGGACTAGTGGATGCACCTCATCAGGTCCCATGGACTTGAACACACTTAGTGTCCCTGGATGGTCTCACAGTATCACAGATTTCTAGGTTGGAAGAGACCTCAAGATCATCGAGTCCAACCTCCGACCTAACACTAAGTACTCCACTAAACCATATCACTAAGGGCTACATCTAAACGTCTTTTAAAGACCTCCAGGAGTGGTGACTTCACCACCTCCCTGGGCAGCCCGTTCCGATGCTTAATAACCCTTTCGGTAAAGAAGTACTTCCTAACATCCAACCTAAACCTCCCCTGTCGCAACTTTCGCCCATTCCCCCTCGTCCTGTCACCATGCACGTGGGAGAACAGACCAACCCCCACCTCTCTACAGCCTCCTTTAAGGTAACTGTAGAGAGCAATAAGGTCGCCCCTGAGCCTCCTCTTCTCCAGGCTGAACAAGCCCAGGTCCCTCAGCCGATCCTCATAAGACTTGTTCTCCAGACCCCTCACCAGCTTGGTCGCCCTTCTCTGGACTCGCTCGAGCATGTCCATGTCCTTCCTGTAGCGAGGGGCCCAAAACTGAACACAGTAGTCAAGGTGCGGCCTCACCAGAGCCGAGTACAGGGGGACAATCACCTCCCTAGACCTGCTGGCCACACTGCTTCTTATACAGGCCAGGATGCTGTTGGCCTTCTTGGCCACCTGAGCACACTGCTGGCTCATATTCAGCCGACTATCAACCAATACTCCCTGGTCCTTCTCGGCCAGGCAGCTTTCCAGCCACTCATCTCCCAGCCTGTAGCACTGCTTGGGGTTGTTGCGCCCCAGGTGCAGGACCCGGCACTTGGCCTTGTTGAACTTCATACAGTTGACCTCAGCCCATCGGTCCAGCCTATCCAGATCCTCCTGCTGAGCCTTCCTGCCCTCGAGCAGATTGACACACACACTTAACTTGGTGTCATCTGCAAACTTACTGAGGGTGCACTGGACGCCCTCATCCAGATCATCGATAAAGATATTAAAGAGGACCGGCCCCAGTACCGAGCCCTGGGGGACACCACTAGTGACCGGCCTCCAACCAGATTTGAGTCCATTCACCACAACTCTCTGGGCCCGGCTATCCAGCCAGTTTCTAACCCAGCGAAGAGTATGTCCAAGCCCCGAGCAGCCAGTTTCTTGAGGAGAATGTTGTGGGAAACGGTGTCAAAAGCCTTACTGAGGTCAAGGTAGACCACATCCACAGCCTTTCCCTCATCCACCAAGCGCGTCACTTGGTCATAGAAGGAGATCAGGTTCGTCAAGCAGGACCTGCCTTTCATAAACCCGTGCTGACTGGGCCTGATCGCCTGCTTGCCCTGCAAGTGCCACGTGATGACCCTCAAGATAATCTGCTCCATGAGCTTCCCTGGCACTGAGGTCAAACTGACAGGCCTATAGTTCCCCGGGTCTGCCCTGCAGCCCTTCTTATAGATGGGCGTCACATTGGCTAGCCGCCAGTCAACTGGAACCTCCCCCGATAGCCAGGACTGCCGATAAATGATGGAAAGCGGCTCGGCCAGCTCCTCCGCCAGTTCTTTCAGTACCCTCGGGTGCATCCCATCCGGCCCCATCGACTTGCGCACATCCAAGCTCCGTAGCAGGTCACCAACCATTTCCTCATGGATAGCGAAGGCCACATCCTGCTCCCCATCCCCTTCCACCAGCTCAGGGCACTGGGTGTCCGGAGAACAACCGGTATTGCCGCTAAAGACTGAGGCAAAGGAGGCTTTAAGCACCTCAGCCTTTTCCTCATCCTTAGTAACTAGGTTTCCCCTCGCATCCAGTAAAGGATGGAGATTCTCCTTAGTCCTCTGTTTCGCGTTGATATATTTGTAAAAGGATTTTTTGTTGTCTTTAACGGCAGTAGCCAGGTTGAGCTCCAGATGAGCTTTGGCCTTTCTAATTTTCTCCCTGCACAGCCTCGCTATATCCTTGTAGTCCTCCTCAGTGGCCCGCCCTCTTTTCCAAAGATTATAAACCCTCTTTTTTCTGCTAAGCACAAGCCGCAACTCTGTTGAGCCAGGCCGGTCTTCTTCCACGCCGGCTCGTCTTTGGGCACGTGGGGACGGACCGCTCCTGTGCCATCACGATTTCCTTCTTGAGGAGCGCCCAGCCTTCCTGGACTCCTCTGCCCTTCAGAACCACCTCCCAAGGGACTCGGCCAACCAGCGTCCTGAGCAGCTCAAAGTCAGCCCTCCGGAAGTCCAATACAGCAGTTTTACTGGTCCCCTTCCTGGCCTCGCCAATAATAGAGAACTCTACCATTTCGTGGTCACTCTGCCCAAGACAGCTTCCGACCACCACATCTCCCACCAGTCCTTCTCTGTTTGTGAAGAGAAGGTCTAGCGGGGCACCACCCCTGGTAGGTTCACTGACCAGCTGCGTCAGGAAGCTATCTCCCACGCTCCCAGGTCTCAAACCTGGTCTTAATTCTCCCAGTCCCTGTCTTTGCCTACTGCAACTTGGGTAGTGTGGCTTCAAAACTGATTCAATTTTGTTTCAGTCAAGCCAAAATATTGCTGGTTTCAGACTTCTTCCATGTCATCAAGAACTCATAGGACTCAGCTACCTTTGCTCTGGGACTTACTTTGTCGCATAAGAGGGTTGTGTAGACCCTTCTTATCCTAGCTCTACAGCATGATTAGCTGCACTGTAAACAAACAATTTGCAATCAGGCATTCATTTCTATTCCATTGTTTTAATGTGGCGATGTCCTTAGAGTATACAACTTAAGTTTTAATTAGTTTTATTATCATTAGCCATTGTTGTTAGATAATTCCATGAAGAAAAGGGAAAACAACTTACATGCAACCAATGTATGTTCCATTTCAGCACCCTGAAAATGAAGGGTTGCTAGGAGAACAGCAGGCAGGAGGAGGGAGAAACTCTAGTTGATGTTGTGGTAGGTTTGATTCTCAACATTTTCTTTTATGTTTTTATTTTTTTGCAGATATCAGTAACAGTTTGTTCAAATACATTTTCTAGATTTCCAGGACATTTGCAGTTTTAGTACCTGTAGACAATACTGTCTACATTTGCCAGATGAGGTAGGATAGTGTATGTATATCTAGACTTGTAAATTTACAATAGAATGAGATGGAAGCTGTGGGCTGCAATTATATAGTGGTAAAACAGTCCAGAAGCTTGCTGAAATCTCTCTTTCTTTCACAGTGAAAGCTGTAGCATTGATGTGATACTGCTGTCTTATAAAACGGTTTTATTTTTAGTACTTTCTGGTAGATTTGCAAGTAAATTGTGTGATCCTTGTTATAGAAAGTCACTGTTTTTTAATACCTTTGCATAAACATATTGTGAAAAATAACCTCTTGAAGCCAACTGATGTATATACTAACAAAGGAATTTCAGTCAATATTTTCATGAAACTTTGTACCTTTTCTTAGCTTTTGATAAGAAAGACAGACACAAGATGAATTAGGCATCTGGAAGATTGCCTGAGGAAAAGGGAATTGACCTAAACAGTTGAATTTGGTGAAGGAGAAAATCTGAATCCAGGACAGATGGCATTGATACAATGCTGGGAGCTGTTTGGGAAGTAGTCTTCAGGTTTCTTATCAAAAAGTTGTTTTTGTTTTTTTTTTTATTTATACTGACTTAAAAAAACAGTGTACAAAACCAGCTGCTTTTCCAAAAAGCTTATTGCATTCCTTCATAGCAAACAAGTCCAGAGCTAAGTACAGAAGCAATGAGCTATGTGAGTCAATAAAGCTTAAGATATGCTTGAAGTGAGCTTCTCTGAGTAAAAGATGATGTAGAATCTGCCAGGGTAGTGGAATATTTACACAACTAGGTACTCTGAGCTCTTTCACCCTTACATCTCTCTCTCTCAAAAAAAAAAACAACAAACAAACAAAAACAAACACTTGCAAGTTGTGTTTTTTTTTTTGTTTCCTTTATTTTAAGGAAAAAGTAAAACATTGTTTGAACAGAACACAGGTCCCAAGGTTGGAGTTGCACAATTTAAAGTTAATACTAATAGTTCTGAGTCATTTCCTGTATTTCTTACTTTCTAATCATACAGGAGGCAGTCCTGTTACTTCATTTGGAGAATGCATTAATGATATAAAGTGGTAGGAATATAAGACTTACTGGTCTGGTCAAACAACAGGAATTAGCAAGTCTTTTCAACCTCAGTCATCTTTTTTTTTCTCTCAGACCTGTCTCTCTTTCAACTCAAATATTCACCTGATGGTCTTTTCTGTCTTTATCCTGAGATAAGTAGGATATCTATGTTTTCAAACCTCATACTTTCAAAATATGCTCTACTACTAAACTACTTCCCACAATATTTACACCTTGTACTCTTTTAGTTTTCTTGGACCAACCCTTGTGCTTCTGTGTACACTATTCCCTTGCTCTTCTCTGTAAAGAGAATCACTGTGACCTTCAGTAAAGGGGCAGGAGATTTTTAAGCTCATAAGACTGGTCCCCAAGTCTTTTGAAGAGTTTCTCCATACTCGCCCAAACCTACTTTGCAAGGTTGTGTCAAGTCCATCTTAACACCCTCTATTTGAGGATAGACTGTATTTTACATCCACTGAGTCTGCAGGGCTATCATTTTCTCCACGGGTACTTTGTTCTTTAGGAAGTCCTTCAAGCACAAAGGATACTTTCATTATAACTGTACAAAGATACTTCAGCAAAATCATACCACTGTCAGCACTGTCATCTTACTAATGAAGAAAGACATAGTAGAAAAAAAAAAAAAGAAAAGAAATACAAGTAATCTGATTGCCATTTTATCCTACAGTGAGTAGAGGAGGTATACACACGTGTTCTGACCAAATACAAGAATGTGGATTTGCTAACAAATAACTGCTCAGATTTTATTTTGTTGTTGGTGTTAATAAGGGATGCATCTAGTTTGATTTTTTTGTTTGTTTGTTTGTATGAGTGGAGATCAAAGAGGGAAGAGCTAGAGCATCATTTCTGTTAGAGATGATCTTATTATCTATGAAGTATTATTAACCAGTTAGTGAGGAAGCCAACTGTTGGAACCAAGAGAAGTAAAGATGCAGTGCAAGACTAAGCTTTCAGAGTGAAAATGCTATTTTGGGTATTGTGTGAACATGAAGATCTTGCATGTGAATGCTAATGATTAAAACACAAAATACAGTGAGAAACTAGCAATATCATGATTGCTTCTTTTCATTGCAGCTTGGTAGTGTACTTTATAATTACTTCAATTTTGATGTCGGTGATAATTTATTACAAAAACAAAACAAAAACTCCTGAGCGCAAACATTGATTGAAGAACCTGGGATCAGATAGAGAGATACAAGTGAGAAGGGGGATGGAAAGCATGGGCTGAAATTATAAAGATTTTTGATTTTGTAACCTGATTTCTGTTGCTGTCAAAAGCTTTCATGTATGCACAGTATTTGAGTGTTTTAGATTATTACTAATAATTGGCCTTGAGTGCCTCCAAAGAACTTCTGAATTTCTAATACAAATTTATGAACTGTTCTATAATACTGCACTGAAAAGTAATGTTGAAAAGAAAAAGAACATATGCTTCTGATCTATTAGTGCAACTTTTTCTGCACAGAAAAACTTTTTTGATAAGATTCAAACTCTTAATTAAATTTTAAAATTGAGAAGAGGCACTTTGGGGGCACTGCATTTATAAATAGTTGTCTCACATTATTTTTACTTAAATAATCCTTCTGTCCCCACCCACTTAACAGTTCCAGTGGTATTTTTGAATGGAGTTTTGCTCTTCAGTGTCTTACCTACAATTGAAGAAAGAAGAATGTACTTTTTTTTTCTTGGTTTATAGTTTCGATTGTTATTTGGAATTTTTTATGAAAAGTCTAGATGCAGAAAATAGGAAATACCGGCACAGGGATGCACATGAAACTTAAGCCATCTGAAAATGCAAATGAAGTGTCCATTTGTGCTGATCATGTAGAGTTATTTGTGGAAATGTCCTCAAGAGCAAAAAAATTTTAGAGATACAATATATGAAATGTAAGTGTTAACTCTAGACTGCACTAATGTTCTATGCATCGGTTCTCAATCACTAAAATAAGGGTAATAGCTCCTTCCTTCTGCCCATTCGTTTTATTTTTGACATACAGCTTGAATTTAGCAGTCTGGGACTCTCTCAGAGTATGATTGGCAGCATGGAATTCTTGAGTACGACTGTTACACTAATAACATATAATAGGTGTTACTTCATCAGCTATCAGGTTTTCTGTTCACTGTTAAGACCATGACTATGGTTTTCAATGCAATTTTAGTTAAACCCTACAGGCATTCTGTCATTACTGTTGTGTACATTCTGATAATCTGGTTCCTAAACATATTACTTTTTTTTTTTTTGAGTTAAAGCTCATAGTAGCTTTTACAAGATAAGAGTTAGTAATTTAACACGTAAATCAACCTGCTGTTACTCACCTAGGTTTATTTTCTACTAAATTATTCTAACCCTTTCCCTTCCCCCAAAATAAAAAGAGTAGCATGTTTGTGCAATGGCAAGTGTGTGACACTTTCTCTCGTGAATATTTAACAGTGCTAATTTTCAGAACTGTGGAAATGAAAGATGCTTACAGCTCCCATCATAAAGACTGTACAGAGATAGGTTTGTCATTAGCATGCACACAGTCCTTAGACTGTCAATTACTGTCAATTATTAAGTTCAAACATAGATAGTAATTTCAGACAACTTACTGCTCATCCCTGTTTTCTACCAGTGAAATATTTAAAGATAGAGTACCTACATAAAATATAATGAGTGCTAGTAGTGTGAAGTGAAAATGATTTGTTTATGCTCTTTCACAGTAAAACATGTTCTGATTTTTTTAGCTGCATTGCTGCAGTGATTTGAGAGCCATATCACGTTCTCCAGGGGCATTATTACAAAACCAGAATTAAAGTTCAGCCTACTCGATCTAATTGTATCATAAAGCAGTCAAGAAAATGCTGATGACAGTTGAACTATCAATAGTTTATCAAGTTTTACAGACTAATGGAATGCATATCGCCAGTACTTATGTTAATAATGATTTTATATTAATGTTTTTAAACAAAGACATATATTAGAGAATATCCATTGAAGAAAATGTCTGATAGTTCTCTAGAAAATATTTTTTCTTCTCTTCTTTTTTAACATTCACAACACTCATTTTTTAACATTCAGAAATTCTTAACAGATGCAGTTTGCTTGTTGAGGAAGAACGTGTTAATGAAAGGTTAATTGGAGAAGAGCTAATCAACATGCATGGATCATTTATTCTTGGCTGTATACTGTCTCTCCCTTTCCCTCTTACTGTATTCACATGTGCATGTACCTTTCTGTCCAGGTACATATTTTATGTTAGAACTTTATCATATTTACTTGTTCTAACTTGTAAAGCTAATTTTTTGTAGTTACATGTCACTGGTTTGATGATTTTGAGAATTTGCAGGCATTTTAAGAGCCGCTTAAACTGACAATCATAACTGGATTCATCCTTTTTCTACAAAAGGATATAAAAATAGTAAATTTTTATTACTTCTGAATTTTTAATTGAACTGCAGAAATCTAGATGACATGCTAGGGAATATATGTGATACATGTGATACAGAATAGGATTTTTTTGCTGTTTGTTTGCATGTTGTTTAAATTTCAGAAGTAAATCTTGAAGGTTCTTTTCATTTTTGAAAAGCATCCAGTGCTGGCAGTTTTATAACTTTTCATTTGCATTGATTAAAACTAAGTTTGCAAGCGAACTGGAGATACCAAATGCTCATCATGATGAGCTGGTGTGTAAAGGAGCTCTGTATTCCAGGGCAGATTGCTGTGCGTTCTGCAATTTGTGGTGCTCTCAAGTTTTAGGGGAGACAGTACGTTAACAAAAAACCATGAGCAGAATCCAGAGGGTTGTCTGTGAGGAACGGGTAACTTAAAAGATTTTGTCCCATTTTCAGAAGTGGTGCCATTATGAGATCTGCATTATATCCTAAATAGGTATGGCCATTTGGTGTTGTGGGGAAAAAAATAAGTCATAACTGTGCTGGTAACTACTCAGCTGCTTGACCATCGTAATTCAGTAACATTCCCTCACCTTTTATTCCTGCCTCAAGCATTGTGTGTTTGCTTATGTTATACAGATAACTGACTGCACAAGTTTTGGGGTGTGGATTGTTGTTTGTTTTTGTCTGTGGTTGTTTCTTTTAGAAGTTTAGGTTTTTCACTCTGTACTGCATTCTAACGCTGAATTTTTATAACTGTTACCTTCAGTGCAATCTGTGGACGTGAATCAATGAAATGTAGATAACAAGATTATATATTACTTCTGAGTTAACATGCTTGTGGTTTATTGACATGATCCAGAAGGTACTGAAAGTCAGTTTCTTACAGATTAATTTATATTGGCTAAGTATTTACCTATCAGTTAATCAGTTGTGCCTTCATGTTTGCTTAATGGTAGGTATTTGCTTAAGGTACTTAGTCGTATACCAGTGCTACGCAATAGCAGAACTCACAGTGGCATGTACTGTAGTTATGCCAGTACGTTAGTAAAGTTCTCAGTCTAATTGCAGACTAAGAGCCAGAGATAATTCTGAGGAACCATCTGTTGATCAGGGAGAAACTGAATAAAGAAAAGATAAACAGAGAGGCAAAGAAGATTCATGAAAGGAAAAAGAGTCTCAGAGAAGAAAAATAAGCTTTGGTTTCTCATTGTCAAGTTTTGAAAAAATGAAGCTTACACATTCAGTGTTACTGGGAAGCAGGTTTATTAAAGGTAACATAAAAATGTGAATCAAGTAAAAAGGAATTAGATAAAACATTTGAAGGTGTATTTAGTGGAAGTTAACTGACATATTCAGAGTACGTTAAGGTATAACATCCTGTGGATCAGGCATGTCACAGAAGTTACAGGCGTCAATGGAAAGGATTTGAAGGTCACTTTTCCCATATTAAGGAATGAGATTAGGAAAAGTTTAACAACAACAAAACCCTAGCTACCTAATTTTATGAGCTGCAAATTTGAGCTGAGGGCTACTATTGGTGCAAATACTGTTTTTTGCTAGCTGTTGTCTGTGTACACCTTGTGTGATCCGTATCATCTAATGAATAATTGCATCTGTCCTGTCACTCTTGTATTCATTCTTAGTAAAATGATCATCATCAAATAGAGCCACACAGTATCTCTACAGATATTTGTTACTGGGAAAAGGCTCTGTTGTGAACGTGCTAAGATGCTGCTATTGCTTCTTACTCTGGGGGATGATGATGGTCTACTTTGGAAAAAATTTCGCCCTTGCAAAAAATGGAAGAGAAATATTTAAAACCTGACCACAGGAACAATGTGTCATAAAAACGGCAGCACCTGGAGTTAGTGCATCTTACAGAATTTTGTTCTTAGTTGGTATTTAATCGTCTCAAATCACACACAAGTGCTGATTTACTGTTGTTTCTTATATCCAAAATGCCATTGATGGAAGAGAGAACATTTTCCATGCTTGGGTTTTGGTTAATTTGAAGAAAGGCAAGTTGTATTATTCTGGATAATTTCAGTCATTAACCAGAGAAGTCATGAATTTCCAAATATTGCAGAAAATAGCTTTGAATTTTGTGAAGCATAAGTTCCTTCCAAATTTGCGAGAGGTGTTTCTTAGTGGTGGGTGCAAATGTCTCAAGAGTCTTAAATTCCTTTCATGACTGTTAATGCTCCCCCTCCGCCCTTTGGGTTGTAAAGTGTTAAAAAGCAGTGAACAGCGTTTTCTGAAGATTTTGCTATGGGTGCCAGGAGAGTTTCTAGGCCATTATCAGAACAATTTTGATCAATATATTAGTAATTTATGTGTGCTTTAAAGTATGTGTAACAAAAGTGAACTTATTCCAGATTCAGCCCTATTCATATTGTTCATCTTTACTCTAGGGATTTGTTTCAAGGATGAAGATGCCTCTCTCAACCATGAGATTTGCAGGATTGACTTGACTTTGTTATGGTTTTGGTTTGGTGTGTTTTTTTTGTTGTTTTTGTTTGTTTGGTTTTTTTCAATGCAAAGAAAACATAATGCAAAATCTTCTAGACCAGAAAAATAAACGTAGTTTAAAAAAGAATTTAACGCAAGATGTTTGCTATTCAACTATAGCTGTTTAGAATTAAGTAGCCAATCAGTTAAAATCACTAAGTAGCAGGAAAAAAAGTGTTTTTTTATTAGTAGTAGCATCTCTCTTTTAGACAATGAATTCAGCAAATACAGCAGTATGCTATTTTCTTTTTCCTGTTTTCTTTATTATATTAAACTTCTATTAAATGTAATTAAAAATGTAATCAAGCTTTCCTTTAGAATTCTCACTTTTATAATTATGCGGATGCCATTGTTTTTCAACTTGACTACATTTTTAAGAGTAGAATGAGTAGATTCTTTGCTTTATTTGCTATAAAATGTAGGACCCCTGCTGTTTCATTTCTATTAAATGATGCCAATTTTCCAGTAAGGGTAAGTTTGTCTAACTGATAAGTAGTTATTATGTAAGAAGAGTCGGTAATTTCCTGGCTTCATAAATACAGGTTGCCTCATACCTTACATCATTAAATAGCAGAGCTGCTCAGGTGAAGAACTTAGCTCTCAGAGTTGGTTCAACTGACTAACTTCTTTTCACTAAGCACAGGGAAATGTGTTGAAGAACATTGTGAATATTGAACAAAATAGAAAGCAGGAACTGAGCTGACAAGTGCACTTCTCATAAGAGCCTAACAAATCAGAAGGAGAAAAGGAACTATAATGAGACACCGAAGTCAAAAGTACCAATCTCTTTAGAAGTTCTCTGTATGTTTATGATTTTCTCTTTGTCTATAATCTTACACTTAATTGAGCAATTTGTTACTTGACCAATTTTTAAAACGGCTGACTCCAAAAGCAGTGTCATTTTTCATCATTTTATCTAGCAGGACCTTTGGGTTTCTTGTTTTGAAGCTAAGTGAAAAAGTGGGGCTAGCAGATAACAGAGGTTTCCTCTATGTTTGTTCTTTGTTAGAAGCTGCTCATGGGAGGATAAGACAAAGAGAGCTTTTCCCTCTTTTAGTTTTTTCAAAGACATGACAGCTTTTCATGCTTTGTGGTTGCAAATGATTTCCTGGTATCTCCTGCGATACTGTAAAATTCACATTGACTAACGAGCATAAGGATGAAGAGGTCTCTTCCTCTATTTTCACTTCAGACCAGCTGAATTAACTAGTAAAAGTGTTTGCAGCGAGCTGTGCTGTTCAAAGTAGTGTAATAACGACATGATAGACTGGGTGCTTGGGAAGTCTGAGAGAGAGCGTTACTTCAAGGTCAGTGAAGCCCTGTGCTTCAAACCCGTAGCGATTTGTAGCATCTCTATTGTAATTCCTTTAATTTTAATTAGTTCCTTACAGTTAACTGTATTTTCCCAAGTTTTCATGTGTTCAGAAGAATCTGGTACCTAAACAATATTATTTTTTTTAGAGTTCTTGGAAATGGCATCAAGTAAATCTGACATGCTTATGTATCATTTTTTAGTGTTTGACAGTTGTTTGGCACTTGCAAAATTATGTCAAGAAGAAGGAACCCTATATACAGGGAATGCAGAAATAAAGCAGTAACGAACCCACTTTTTGCAATTAGTGGCTTCACATTATCAGCCAAAACCTGCTAGTGTGGGGGATCACTGGGTTTTACCATTACTAGCTCTTAGTAAGGCTGAAGGCTCACAGAATCAACAGGGAAAATGAATGTAAACTTTAAGTATAAAATTGTTCAAATGATGCGTGAGTTGTCAGACATGGCTTGCTGCATAATATTACATCAGTTCTTCTACCCTGATAACCGGTTAAAATAAGTAATTATATCTTAAAGGAATATTATATAATATATTATATTTAGAAGGAAGTTTCTCTATTTGGTATTTAACGGGTGGCATCTGTTGCCAGTGCTGAGTTTACCTCTTACTTAGAGGAATTGCTTTAGAGACCAAGTAATTAGGAGATTTTTATTCATGTAAGTTTTAATTTATCCTATAATGAGAAATCTTTTACAGTTTGTGAATGCTCACACTTGCCTTACTAAGTTGTTCTTAGATACTTGTTCAAACTTCAAGGTCTATGACAGTAAAACAGTCTTTTGGTACTCTGAGCTTATGCAGTACCCACAGAGCTTCTATTTGTTCTTAGTAAACATAAGTGTGTTTTGTTTGTTTGTTTGTTTTTTTACCTGTAGATTTCAGAATGTCCTAATGGAAAGTATTTTTTTTTGTCCTTCTGCAGGGAAGGAAAAAAAGGCACAAACTTAGACTTGGGCAGCACCACAGAACAGGTCACTAGCAGAGCCAGCAATATTGCTGAGACCTCTTCATTATCAAGCCAGTAGACCATCTAGGTGAGTAAGTACTGCTGTTAGATGCCACAAAGATGCAATATGTTGATATATCTTCTCCTGTCCCAAAGGAGTAGTTCTGCTTATAGAGCAATACTTTAGCCTAAAGAATCTGTCTTAATTTTTACCACGCTCTGCTGACTGGTTAAATAGTTTTTTACTTGTTAGGTTTATGCTTATATATAGGGGGCTAAGAAAAGGAGAAAAAATCTTTGAAATATTGAATGCATTAAAATGGCTAGGTTTGACCACAGTATAATGCTACAAATCAGAGAGACCAAATATCAAAGTAAATTATTCACGTATGTGCCAAAGGCTTTAAACAATGTTTGCCCCTCTCGAGGCCCTTTATGTCAAATAATATGCTGTTTGTGTATATCAAATCCTTGGAAAATAAGTTGTTCTGGGTCATCAAAGCTACTACGCTGGCCGACACAATTTTTGGTTTAGCAAGAATAATTTGTATTACTCTGGCTAGTGCCAGAGCAGGCCAAATATATACATACTAACAGCACATATATTACAGTAGCCACGTACAGTGAAAGTACTTAATAATTTGGCAGAACCTAAAGGGGGCTACAGGAAAGCTGGGGAGGGACTCTTTGTCAGGGAGTGTAGCAATAGAACAAAGGTGTAATGGTTTTAAACTAAAAAGGGGTAGATTTAGATTAAACATTCTATGAGGGTGGTGAGGCACTGGCACAGTTTGCCTAGAGAAGCTGTGGCTGCTCCATCCCTGGAAGTGTTCAAGGCCAGGCTGGATGGGTGTTGAGCATCCTGGTCTGGTGGGAGGTGTCCCTGCCCATGGCAGGGGAGTTGGAACTGAACAATCTTTAAGGTCCCTTCCAACCCAAACCATTTTGTGGTTCTACGATTCTATGATCATCTAAGGAAACAAATTAATCCAATTTACTGTATGCATTATTTCTTTATATTTCCCCATACCTTCTAGAAGGTAGAAAACCTAGAATCATGGAAATATCCCTCTGGCAGTATAGTATATGTGACTTTTCTGTAATTGAACAGGCAGGCAGATTCTGTTATTATTATTTTTTTTTCTGGTCATAATAACATGCAATTATCTATAGTTGGCATTATTCCATATACATTCTTTTTTTTTTTTTAATCTCCCACAGTACTTTTCCACTGAAGTAAGCTTCTCTTCCACTGCTAATTAAAGACTTTTGAAACTTTATTAACAGGAATAATTTTATTTCAGTTTTTTAATTCAAGCAGTTTGTGTCCTTCTGGCCTCCCACCTTTTAAGAACATTATTTGTTTGCTAAATGACCATCATGAGACAAGATCTGTGCTGACATTGATAAAGTCGCGTTAGTAGACACAATACAAGATAAATTAGACAGTTGTAGGACATAATTTTTATACTTTTTCACTGGTATGCCTGCATTATCATTCTTAATGAGAACTAGATGGGGCTGCCAATAAACACTTGCCATTCATAGGTGACTCACCCTGCCACACTTTTCTGTATGAGAGTTATTTGTAGATATAAAATTAAACAATGTTTGCAAACTTCAGAAACTTCACATTTGACCATGGGAAAAGTCAGTTACAGACCCCACAGATGTACATTCATTGTCTACTCTTGTTTTTCAATACCAATAATAGTTAAAATAACCAGTCAGGAAAGAGGCAAATCCTCCAGTATTTACAATGTGTGAGTCAAGGTTGGATCCCTTCATCGAAGATACGCTGTGCCTTACACAGAATCTCACAGGTGGGATGCAGAAATTGTTATGCAAGGTTTTGTGGTCTGTGTTATGCAGGAGGTCAGTGTAGGCTGTCTCAGTAGTTCTGTCCGGCCTCAGATTGAATGAATCTTTTCTATTTGGCCTGGGATATTGGGAATGGTAATAGGTGATGGCAGGGGGAAGTTAAGTAAAGCTGTTGTGAACAAACGGTTAAAAAAAAAAAAAGACAACTTTTTTCCAGTTTGAATCTGTCTCTTTCAGCAGCACTGAAATTTGTGATCATTAGAGGGAAACTGATACTCTTTAGAAGGGTTGTGTGAGGAAAAAGGAAAACAGGGGGAATAACTTTAGTTTGTTCCCCTCAAGAGCAGAATCTGATCATTTAGCAGTTGTAATAAAATAAAGGAAAAAAAAAAAATCCATAGATCTCTCTTGCCAATGAGACCCTCAAGACAGTAAAACACAGAAGAGCTAGAACTTCAGGGAAAAGAAAGGACTGTTCCAAAGTAAATCACTGACATTTTGGGGGGGCGGAATTGTGAGTTTAAGAAAGACAATATAAACAAAATTGAGGAAAAAGAGAAGATGATAGGTGAGTGCCTTCTCCTAATAGACCTTGGGAAATATGCCTAGCAGTTCCAATATACCAGAGAGAATTCATTCATTCAGCTTTTAGCTCTGCAAGTTCCTTTAGGGTAATATGAATAGAAATGATAACCCAAATTTAATAAAATAGAATGGAAAAGACAAAAGGGTGACATTTTTAGGAAGATAATATAGATAAAGAGCAATGTTTATTTTACATTAATTTCATTTTAGTGCAGGTTTTCGCAGTCTATCCAATATATTCCCTGCACAGTGCTCATGTTTCAACTTTACATCATCCTGGAGGAATGGGGTGT
This sequence comes from Anser cygnoides, assembly GCF_040182565.1. Lineage (NCBI taxonomy): Eukaryota > Metazoa > Chordata > Aves > Anseriformes > Anatidae > Anser > Anser cygnoides. The sequence continues at coordinate 26,597,888 of NC_089879.1, read as the reverse complement.
ATTGATGGCAAGCTTCCAGTGCTGTAAACAAATAACTCAGAAACAACATTTGTCATGTAGCCAGGAAATGTAGCACATGGTATTAGGACATAATTCAGAAGAAGTTAATAATAATAATAACTGAAATCTATCCTTCAGAATTACTCTAGAAGCTTAATGGAGGATAAATGTTATGTATCACAGTAATCAGGCTCCCATTTTACTGTCAGTTTTTTTATGCAACCATTCAGGTATGGGTGAGAGTGGGTTTGTTGGGATGGAGAAGGGGAAAGGAATTTGAGTTTTAGAAACTATTTTATGTAATTTAATGTATTTTATTCAAGCTAACTTCAAATAGATTTTTAATCTGAAAAGAATCTTTGCAAGTAGGACCCTAATTTCAGTAGTACTTCAGCAGTGACACTAAGCCTGTTTCTATGGAGTCACTTATATAACTTAGATAAGTGGATTAATAAAAAAAAATAAAAATAAATAAAAGGAAAATCAGTATGTTGAACCCAAAGATAGCCATCTAGCTTGCTATTTGGGATTTATGGTTGTGTACCCTTTCTATGTTGTGCTTACAGGGCAGTGGATTCCAAAGTCTGATTACCAATTATCCATACCACTTAATGTTTACACTTTTTGTTAATAGATTTATTTTTCTTTTTTTTTTTTTTTTGAATGTTTAAGTTACATCTAGGCATGTGCATCTATGATGACTTTGGGAGGAAGGAAATTTGTCCAATTCTGCTTCTAGTGGTTTTTATCAGTCTGCTTTTGTTTGAATCTGCCTTTGCTCTCTGTTTTATACTTAGAGCAAGATACTTGTAAATCTTCATATGTCTAAGGTATCTAAGGAAGATCTTGTTTTCCTTTGCAGCTGTGGCTTGTGACCTAGCTGTATTTCAGAATCTCAAGCTTGTCTGTGGAAGTTAGGTGTTACAGAGCTGTCATTTTGGGAAGCTAACAGTGATATGTATGCGATCTCTTAAGTCAGAATGACATCACTGATGATTATTACTGAAAACTAGGTCAGTTTCTGAGAAATCAGGACAACAGACAACAAGAGTCAAGGAAAAGGAGGAGAAACTGGGCTTGCGGTTGAAAATTTCATCTTCCTTGTGACCTATCTCCTCACATCTTGGAAACTGTGCCTTCTGTTTCTTTTCCTGGTTAACTGTGGTAGATTCAGTTATGGCCCCTGGAGCTGCTTTCAAATCAACAAAGAGCTGACAGTAACAGCTGGAATATGAGGAGAAAAGAAGACTTCTGCTGTACCACATTGTATAATTTTGTATGTGATACCATTACTGAAAAAGAATAAGTTTTTGAGTGGCAGCTTTTAAGAGCTAAATATGTAACTGTAAATAGCAATACAAGACTCCAGATTTGCATTCATTAGTGTTAGATGCACAAACACATTGTGGACAAAAGCTAGGATAAAGCTCCTTGGGGGGGGGGGGGGTCAGAGTAGAGCTTGAAGATGAAGCTTTCTGAGAAAGAAGGGATGGGAGCTAGTCTGAGTAATCTATTCAGAGGATGCATACAGCAGGAAATTCTACTCACCAAATCCTTGAGTTTCTTTTTGCATCTCTACACGCGGCTCCCAAATCAAAGCAGAAGACAAACATATCTGAGACTACCTGTGGTTTCACGCCATTCTCATCTTTTCTAGTACCTTCTTTCTCCTCATGAATCCCTGGCTCCTCTTTATTAAAAGGACACTCCTTCAGACTTTCTTCCTTTAGTACTTACAGACCACGTGCTGTCTCAGCTGCGGGAGGGTGTTGTTAGAAAATCCTTTCTGAAAATTGTCAGAAAGACTAGCAACCTCAGAAGATGTCCTTCTGAAATCATTTCACTTTTTAATGAACATTTTGAGTTAACAGTCTGCTTGCTTGCCTGGTCCAATAAAGCATAGGATCTTGTGGCTTTGTCTGTTAAAATTCTGGTAGGAGTTCCAGCCTCTGAAGGGGATACAGGGTTTTTTCTTCAGCTATCCTAACTTCTTTATTAGTGGCAGTTTTTGTCGCAGAAAGAAGTCAAGCAGTGTAGATCTTATATTCTCATCAAGTGTCTAAAACTCTTTGCTGTCTCCTACCACTTTCATCATCTTCACCACTAATGTTCACTCTCTTAACTACTAGGGATCCTTTCAGTCCTCGTTCCAGCAGGATTAAGAAGGGGCCCTGGCATCAGAGATCTCCACGTACAGACTTCCATAGTTATTCTTCAGAGCTGCTTCCCTGCCAGGCAGCCCCCAGCCTGCACCCTCATTGGAGGTGCTTCCTTCCCAGCTGAAGGACTTTCATTTGACTTTCCTGAATTTTGTAAGGTTCCTCTCAGCCTATTGCACTGATTGCTACAAATGAATGAGCCTGTGTATAATTCCTACACAGGAAAAAAATATCCTTTATTTGGTGAGTCTTGAACAGCTCAGATATACCTCAGGAGTATTCTAATACAAAATATGAATACTGTTACTCTATTGTCCCACCTTGCTACCCTTATGTATGATTTAAATAAAAAACATTCTATAAATAAGTGAACGAGGAAAATAATGAAAGAAGAGAGTATGGAACATTAATTTTATGAAATTGGAAATTTATTTAAATTTATTTTAAATTACTTTTAAATTCTGAAACGTATCTAGCAACATTGCCAGTTTACTACTCAGTTGCTACTTTTAGAATTTACTCCAGTTCAACCACATCTAATTCTTCTAAACATAGTGCATATTAATAACATTTAAAATGCAGAATGACCAAGAGAAAGTGTGGGATTACATCTACCCTGAGGAATTTCATTACAAAAATTAAAAACGCAGGGAAGAAACAAACTCATTTTCTTTCAGTCATAAACATAACCAAACAAAAGTTGAGTTTAAAACAAGTCCCCCTCAACCAACGCACAGATAAACACAGATAACGCTAAACAACCCCAGGTCCCTCAGCCGCTCCTCATAAGACTTGTTCTCCAGACCCCTCACCAGCTTCGTTGCCCTTCTCTGGACTCTCTCGAGCACCTCCATGTCCTTCTTGTGGTGAGGGGCCCAAAACTGAACACAGTACTCGAGGTGCGGCCTCACCAGAGCCGAGTACAGTGGGACAATCACCTCCCTAGACCTGCTAGTCACACTGCTTCTTATGCAAGCCAGGATGCTGTTGGCCTTCTTGGCCACCTGAGCACACTGTTGGCTCATATTCATAATGACAATAGTATTACTAATAATAATGTGTACGAAACAAGTGATGCACAGTGCAATTGCTCACCACCCGTTGACTGATGCCCAGCCTATCCCCGAGCAGCCGGCCCCCCCACCCCGGCCAGCCACCCCTATATATTGTTTAGCATGATGTCAGATGGTATGGAATACCCCTTTGGCCAGTTTGGGTCAGCTGTCCTGGGTCTGTCCCCTCCCAGCTCCTGCTGCACCCCCAGCCTGCTCGCTGGCAGGACAGAGCGAGAAGCTGAAAAGTCCTTGGCTTGGTGTAAGCACTGCCCTGCAACAATTAAAACATCAGCATGTTATCAGCGCTCTTCTCATCCTAATCCAAAACATAGCACCCTACCAGCTACTAGGAGGAAAATTAACTCTGTTCTAACTGGAACCAGGACAGGGAGCAAGTTCAGCAGAGGACCATGAACGTGGTTGGTGGCTGGAGCACTTGCCCTGTGAAGAGAGGTTGAGGGAACTGGACTGCCTCTGCCTGGAGAATAGGTGGCTTCAAGGGCACCTAACACCAGACCCACCTGTAGTTACAACAAGGTCATCAAGAAGATGGAGCCGGGTGACACACAGTGGTTCAGGTGGGAGCATGGGGGACAACATGAATAAGTTGGAAGAAGAGAGAGGCCTTTTACCCCGGATAAAGGAAAAGTGTTTTCCCCAGGAGGACAGACCAGCTGTGGATCAGGTTGCCCAAGGAGGTTGTGTAGTCTCTATTTGAAAAGGTTTCCAAGATTTGACTGGGTAACACCCTGAGCAACCTGGTCTGGTCCCACAGGTGACCCTGTCTGACCGTCCCTTGAGCAGGAGGTTGGTCTGGAGCTCTCCTGAGGTCCTTCCCAACCCAAACTGTCCTATGATCCTAAGCCATCAGTTATTTCTGGCTCAAGATACTTTTTATGGTTTTACCAAAGATGTGGAATTAGTTTTCAAACTTCCAGTGCACCGGAAGCATGTAGCATTTAAGCATGTAGATCACTATGACACTGTCGATACCAGTGTCAAACACAGATAAGTTTTTTGAATATTTATCTGACAGTTTGTTCTTCTTTCTTTCTGTGCCCTTCTGAATGTTACACAAAACTGTTTATTTTGTAGTTTTACACTACAGAGTTTTATACGTCTTTACATCAACATCTAGAGAAGCAGAAGCTAGTCGAAAAAAAAGAGAAAAACTCTCTAAACCTTCAAATGTATTCCATTCTTTTTCTGACTGTTTATAAGCATAGCAGTTGGAGTTAGCTGTCTGATAAGAGGACCTGACAATCATTAAGAAAGTATTTTTCATAAATATATATATATTTAAGATTAGAGATTTCATTTAGAGAAGTCTAATTCACTTCTCAAAAATCAAAATTCAGAGAGAAATAAAGCTAAAAACATGCTTTAAACTCAGATTGTTACAACTCCAGATTGTGCTACTGATGCGTCTATGAATTGAAAAAAAATACCAGTTGAAAGGACTGATGTTTAAAGCAGAATTGTGAAGGCAGGAAGGCAGTGTGATAAATAGGCTTGCTGTCTGTGTGTCAGACTGCCTTATGTTGTGTCCTGTGGAAGCTGTCTTAGACAGCCTTACTCTTTTTCTATTTTCTACTAGAACAGCCTTGTTTCTTTTTTTTTTTTTGCCTTTTTTTTTTCTCTTTGAGTGCTTATTTATATATGCGCCAGTACCTTTCTGTTTATCATAGGCTTTGTATTGAACTTTCAGTTTGGTAGTTGAATATTCATACAGGTCTTGGGGATTACCGTCTATGGGATTACAGGTACAGTCTTATGGTAATATGAGTATGAATTTTTCCTTGTACTGGTTGACTTTTCAAAACTTCAAGACTTACTCAGCAAACTTCTAGGTTTGAGGGTGTCTCAGCTAGATCTCGTGATAAGAGTTGTCACATTTGCTGTTTTTTAACTTGTTTTCTGGTGGTAGTTACTGTTCTCAGAATTCATAGCTACATAAATGAAGATGCACTATTTTTAAGAAGTATTTTAATGCAGCCATATTTCTTTCAGTTGAGACTGTCCAGGAAAATTTCAGCAGCCTTTCCTGAATGTGTTTTTGAACCCAAACATAGCAATTCCAATATAGTTCCATGAAGTTTGAGTTGTTCACATAATATGGCTTGTTTGTCCGATGGGGAGTTACTGTGCGTGTAACATGTTCCACATCTACTTCACATTAACTGAATACTTTGATTCCCACTTTTACTACCAACTATATGGTGTATATCAGAGGGGAGGATGAACCATTCTTAAGATAGAGATAGATAGATAGGTACTCTTGTTTAAAGTACTTTTCTGTGTGTCTAAGCAAACACAAAGAGCTCTCATATCTCTTCATCAAATGAAGCAAATATGAAGATAATTTGTTTAAACTGATAAACCCCAGGTACTTGATATGACCTGGAAACAGTATGAAACCATGTTTTGTAAGATGCTTGCCTATGAAAATGGTTGGAATTACAGTTTCTTCTTCAGGGTTTCTATTCAATAGTGAAATGTTTCCTGAAATACTTGCAGAAAACATATTCATACCTGCCAAACAAACACTGCTGTACAACTGTTACGATTATTTCCTGACATTGACTTGGAGGATTTAATAACTTTCCATTGCAAAGAAGTTCCATTTTTGTTTGGAGCTTTTTAGAAATGCTGTCAGCATTTGCATTTTCTTTAGCTCTGAGTTACTGTTATTCTCCCTGTTTTAAGTAGTTACCAAAATATTCTTAAAAACTCTACTAATAAATTTTTGGAGAAACATGTACAGTGCTCAGCAGCCTTCCAGAAAACTAGCAATTTAGGAACACCCTTTCCTTGGAAGATTTGAGTGTACTGGGTGGTCTACATTATAAAACAGAAGATAACCTGATGCTGTTTCTATAGGGGAAAAAAACAAAAACAAACCACCAACAACAAAAACAACAAACATGGATTCAAGGCACTCAGAACTCCACTGGTCAAACAGAAATAAACATAATTCCTGTTAAGTAACCACGAGCAGAAAGTGAGTCTTGCAGAACAAGCCTCATCTCAACACAGCTAAAGACTTTTCTGAGGCAAATAGGTGAGAAAAGACACATATGTCAAAATTAATTTACAAAATGATCTTAGTGTTCACTGAACAGCTTGTCACTGGAAAAGATGCTATAAGAAAGATTTGCACTACTGCAGGTTAGAAAGAATGCAGAGCAATTTCAGCAAATGGACAAAAGCATTTTAAGGTTTCGTTAAAGTAATCTGAATATTAAGTCAGTTAATTATTTTTAATGCTTACTTGGTAGGGTTTTTTTGTTTTGTTTTGTTGTTGTTGTTGTTTGCTTGTTTTGGTGCAAAAAGAAAAAGCATCCTGGAAAGGAATGGGAGAATGCATGTTCAAAGTGTTACCTTTATAGGAATGGTGGGGATGCCACCCACTTCCAGTATTCTTTCCCTTTCTGTGTAACACAAACTTATGCAGAACAGCACTGCAGGTAAAACTAGTAGAAGCATAGCTCAACTTTGTATTGTTTTCCACAGCAAAAACTTTATAAATACGTGTTTTAGGTAGCCATGGTAAGATACAGGCCCTGACAAAGCTGGATTGGATACTGGTGAGGGATATGGGGATGTTCTCTCACACAGATGTTGTACTAAAAACACATACCTCCCATATGTCACTCAGTATTCCATTTTCCAAGCAGTCTCTGAGGATTTAGCATGTGAGGGTGTGTGGCTGGCAGATGGAGATTTCAAAATAGAGGGTATAGAGAAGGATATGTGTTTTATGAGAGACAAGCAAACGTATTTAAGAGCTCTTTTTATCACAGAGGATTTTGAAGGCTGTGGGAATAACCTGAGTTCAAGGGTCTAAATGAGTATTCATACTATGCTTTGCTTGAGGATAGTCTAATCCTATCTGTCATTGTTACAGGCAGTATGGGTAAGGGGGAAAAGATCTGACTGCTATTTGTAGGAGGTGATACTTGAACTGTGACAGTTATGATGCAGTATGGTCTCAGTGCTAACAACTTACTAGAAAGTAAGTTTCATGTAGAACAGCCTATGTGTAAGAATTTTGAAACTGCAAAGAGAACCCCATGGCCACTGAGTCAGCCAGGCACCAATCTGATTTCTCCTCTAGGTAACTCTTTGAGTCAGTTCTCACTGTTCGTGTGAGTCTAAGTTGAATCGTGCATTTAAGTCTCAGAAGTGGAGGTGAAAGTCCTTAAAAATCTTTCTGTTGTAAATAGGAACATTTTGGCTTAGGTAAGTATCACAAGTAAATTACCCCAAATTAGCCACAGCTACTCTTCAAGTATTACAGAATCGTCTAGGTTGGAAGAGACCTCCAAGACCACCTAGTCCAACCTCTGACCTAACACTAACAAGTCCTCCACTAAACCATATCACTAAGCTCTACATCTAAACGTCTTTTAAAGACCTCCAGGGATGGTGACTCCACCACTTCCCTGGGCAGCCCATTCCAATGCCTAACAACCCTTTCAGTAAAGAAGTTCTTCCTAATATCCAACCTAAGTAACACATAGAAAGTTTGGTTTAAAACCATAGCAGTTACATAAGTACCTAAAACTTCATTTGTTTTGTCAGGTTCACACCAAAAATCATGCTGTGAGGAAACTGACTGTTACTAGAGAATGCAAAGATAAGACGTAAGGTCTGACTGCTTGAAGAATAAATTAGCAATAAATAACTATATTTTGATTAGGATGATGTTAGTAAATCATTATTAATGCTACATGTTGAAGATTATATTGGTAATTACTTTGATAAATAGGACATACCTCTTTCCACTTGTTTGTCATGTGTTGTCAGTAAGCTTAATAATCTTTGATTCTGAACCCACTGAAAATCATTTTCTGACCATGTAAAACAGTAACTGCTGAATTTTTCTAACCCTGTCTCTTTAATAATGACTTCTTGGAAGGATGTATTTTGTCATTTGACTAATGGCTTTAAGTGAAGTTTTCTTGCTTTCTTAAATCAGACTTAGAACTAGTGATTACAAAATAAGTGTTTGACTTCTTTAAAGATTTCCATATCACATGGATTTATTGCAGCAGTACAACAACCTTGCCTTAATCCAAAATGCAGAACATCAGCATATCCAATTTTTTGTAGTGAGAGCAATTTATGCAAACTTCATTAGATCTGAACATTCAGCAGTTAAGGATAACATGAAATATCTAAATACCTCATATCTTTTATTATGCTGTCCAAGCTACTGATACTATCTAGATGTAGAAAGGTTATCTAAAACAAGTTCTAGTAGATGATTCCTAGATCTCACGTATATCAAAGTCAAATGGGCAATTATTGTTGAAAAGGTAACATGGGTAGTGAGCAAGAATTATCCACAAAAAATAAAAAATAAAAAATTCATCCTCAAATATTTAAAAACAGTAAGAATTTTTAGTTATTGTGGGAATTCTTATTCTTTTCAGGTTTTGGTCAGTGTTTTTCAAGATCATGCATATTTTGCTTAAAAAAATCTATCGATTTTCAAGTCTATTTTCTTCCATGGTGTACCATGACTCTCCCCTAATAAATTATCATTTCCAGTGAAGCAAGCAGATTTCACGTAGTAACTTCTCCCTCATAAAGAACAATTGTATTAAAAGTGATGCTAGTGAACCTGAAGATTTGAATTTTGTTGTTTGAGCCAAACAGGGATTTGAATCTGATTCTTCTGGCACTCAAGATCGCTGGGGTACATGCTGCAGAGAACTTGGAGATGACTGTCAAGCACTATAGTAACTGCTGCACTACAGTTGGTAAGCCCTCATGAGAGGCAGGACTTGTGAGCAGAGGCACAGCGCATCACTAACATGTTAATACTATTCTGTGCAGATGTACCAGTCAGCACTAGCTTGACCTTCCTGCCCTGCCATGTACACTGCAGACATATGCTCAGTTTTGATTTGCTTTTTCAAAGTAAATTCCTAGTGGCTTTGGGTTAGAAAGAGACTTGAAGAAATTGTGACTGAGGCAGAGACATCTAAATCTGGAATAACAGCTGGATGAGCTGTGACCTGCTTGTCCCATTCATTTTGGAGTAGCGCTAGCTCAGCTCCAGTGACAATGTCAGCACAACATAGTATCATTCACAACATAGTATCAGTCCTTTCAAAAGAAAATGATATATGGAAGAATCACAGGTTTGCATGTTGCTTCATTCTCACATAATAGAGACCTCACAATAGCCTTAGCACTGACCCAGCACAGACAAATGCTGACTGTAAGGTAAGGCTAGCTGGAAGAAAGCTAATATATTTAACACTCCCATTCTGTCTAGAATTGGTGATGTTTTTGTATCAAGATGTGTCTGAAATATTTCACACCTGAAATGCAGTGTACAGGCATCTGGGAAAACAAAATGGGAACCATGAGCAGCCAGTATATATGAATTTGTCCAGATAACACTCAAAACTGTAATAGTGTAAATGCCTGATGTAACTGTAATAGTGTAAATGTCTGATACATGTAACAAAAATGTGGCAGAAAAGGCAATTGGCATAGCAGTTTGAGAGAAGAACCAATAATTAGAGCAAGTTGGATTTCAAAGGTTGGAAATATGTGGGCAGGACAGGAATTAGAAAGAATCTTTAGCCTTCAATGATTAAGACAGCTTTTTCGAAATATTCTTCCAGGGCATCTAAAAGGAGCAGAGTGTTAGAAATTAGCTCAACCAGAAGCTATGGTTTTGATGCAGGAATATTAAATGAAATTCTGTAGATGACTTGTGAAGGTAAGGCTGAATGTCTTAACCATCTGGTTTTGGCATTAAAATGTCATGCGTGAAACTATTCGTAGCTATTGAAGGTTTGGTTATGAACTGGATCATACACAGTAAAATTTCAATAAGCTGAGCATAGTTATAAACTGTGTTGTAGAAGCTATAACAGTACAGTATGGTTTGGGACTGAGAATTGTAGACCTTGATCACTGTAACACAGCTTCTTAATCATAAATACTGTAGGTTTTTTATTGAGTTATTAGAAACAACAATAAAAAGGCAAGTTGTTGTAATAGATACACATCATATAAACTGCTGTGAAATTGAGATGGTTATTATTCATTTGCTGTAGTTAGAGTGGATCATACTGTGATGCTTTGGAAATTGCTTTACCTACAAATCTGCGGTCTTGGCATAAGTGGGGACTGTGCGATTTGGTATCACAGTGTAAAAACAAAGCTGTAGTAGGAATGCATCACTCAGTGACATTTTATATCTTGGCTGACATTTTTCTTTTTTCCCCAGGAAAAGTTAGTGGATTGAAATTTCTCAGTGAATAACTGATACCGTTTTCCATACTCATTCATAACTGAACAATATGAAAGTTACAGTATGTGACAGTGGATTCTTTCAAACAGTTATCAGTAGACAAACTAAAGAGATAGGTAAAGGTTTGTTCAGAGGATCCTGTGAGCCATATTCACTACCTGTTCTTTATTCAGAGGGTGGTGAGCCACTGGCACAGGCTGCCCAGAGAACCTGTGGCTGCCCCATCCCTGGGGGTGTTCAAGGCCAGGCTGGATGGGGCTTTGGGCAGCCTGGGCTGGTGGGAGAGGTCCCTGCCACCCCTGCAGGGGGTTGGAACTGGATGGTCTTTAAGGTCCTTTCCAACCCAAACCATTCTATGAATATTGAAACAGAAACAGAACAAAGTGTCATTGCCTTTATTTTTTTTTAAATACTGACCTTTAGGAAATTTCCCTATATTTCGGAAATAATAGCTTGCAGTTGATGCATAGCAAGTATTTGAGATAACAATTAGTTTTCTGTGCACTGCAGAATATCTGCAGCACCTGAGATATTGCTATGGGTAGCAGCCAATCCTGAGGTACTTCTGAAAGACAGGCAGTCTCCTTCCCCCAGTCTAATGTGGCCTCATTCTCTCTCCCACCTGTGCTTGAGAGCCAACAGGAACCACCTGTGTAACATGCATAGCCTACCCAGCAGCAGGGTTGTTGTCCTGGAGAACTTCTGGAGAAACTGTGATAGAAGAGGCCTAACAAAGTGTGCTTGGCACAGAGAGAAGGAAGAGTACTCTGCATCTTACAAGTCCTTCCCCTGAGGACATTCTCCCAGCACAACAGAAGCCAGTATAGAGTAAGATGGAGAGCCATGAGCACAGTGTTGCAGCTGGTGCTTGAACTGCCTGTGGAAGTCCCTCATGGTGATAAAAAGGAATGAGTGACCCTTGTTGCAAGTCTGGGTATTTTGGACTGGGACTGGAAGAGCAAACGTGAGCCTATGGAAAACCAGGTAAGAGAACAGGGGCGGGGAGATACAAACATTGAGGGTGCAAAAATGTGAAGTAGCCCAAAAATGGTTTTGAGCTTTCCTGAGGACGTATATGAAACTCCTAATGAGATATATGGGAGCCTTTCCTTTGCAGGTGTAGTAGGATTATTCCTGATCAGAGAGAAACAAGTAAGAGTAACAAAAATAGCTTTGTCAGTATAATTGTTTACCATAAGGATGTTTGCTGATTCTGCTACAGCAGACACATCATGTCTTTTTACGCTGACCAACAGGACTAGCAAAAACGTATGGTTTTAACTTTAGTAACTACTGCCACCAGGCAAGGGACAGCAATGAACCCTGACATCTCCTAAGGTAAGCACATTGCGAGTCTTCGTAGGAATCTGTTGCTAATGCTTCACTGTGCAGAAACACCATACAGCAGGGAATTTGGGATGTTGTATGTCTATGCAGGACACTTGTATTTGGAACCAGATAAAAGACTGTAGTTTTCTTTCATATGTGGTGTGGGTGTATTTTTTTTGTTTGTTTGTTTGTTTTCCATCTGCATTTTGGGCTAGAATGATACTTCTTGCCTTTAGAAAGAGAGAAAGGGTCCCTCACATAAAATGCTCCTAATATTAGTCACTTCTGTACAGCTCTGTCTGCAGAAAATACCCCATCAAACTGTTCTGCCTTAACTCCTTGAAAGCTACAGGCAGCCGTGCTGGAGAGAGATTGGGCTCAGAATATAGCTTTGGTCAATAAAACTGTCTCTCAAGGATTTCTTCTGGCACAGAGCGCACCTTTGTTATAGGCTGTTGGCCCCCTACCTGAAATGCAAGGATGTATAACAGAGGTTGGATGGAATCAGGAGGTTAATATAACATAGTATTACTTATTACAACTTAATGTTCTTATGTGCTTAATATGACTTAATGTTCTTAATGTTCTGTATGCTTATGTGTGTGTGCTCAACGTGTACCACCTGCTTTTCCGCTCACACACATGAGGCCTAGGCTTGTAGATGGACATCTGCAAGATTCAGAAGGATATGTAAATCTCTGTTAAAACAGATTCTTCGATTAGTTATCAGACACTGCTGTGTGGATTTTAGTAGTAAGTCATAGTTGTATTCAACTAAAACCACATTCAGAAGCATAAAAGGTGCCCTTACTCTCAGGCAACTATTTCTGCTGTAAAAGCTATGGCTTTGCTGGAAGTTTTATATTAGTGTTATAGATACGCTGTTTTCTGTTTTCTTCCCCACCTTAGTGGTTTGTGAAATGAGTGGTCCAGTATGCCCTATATTCATGTATTAATAGATGGACAAATAGTACAGGTACTGAGCAATCAACTTTGTCTTACTGTGTCTCTACTTTGCCATCTTCAAGTTTTGTAGTGTTCTGTCTTTTTGATGTTGTATGTATTAGTGGTTGGAAATGCTGATGTTCCTAAAACTGCCACTTAGTTAAGAGCTTAAAGGCTAGCCGGAATTATCTTAGACTATATTATGGTCACGATAAACTTTAATTCTTATATAAAGAATTAAATTATATATTTTAATTCTTTACCTAATAAAAAATATATTTATGGTTCAAAAAGAAATGCATGTTCCAAAATAACTCCTTCCTCCTATCAGGATTTAGTTATGTAATGAAGACAAGATAAAAGCAAACACTTTTGAAGATGTGCATTTATTACAAATTATATTGCTTTGTTACGTAAAATAACTGGTAAAATTTCTGTCCTGGTTTCAGTTAGGACAGAGTTAATTTTCCTCCTAGTAGCTGGTAGGGTGCTATGTTTTGGATTAGGATGAGAAGAGCGCTGATAACAGTTTTAATTGTTGCAGAGCAGTGCTTACACCAAGCCAAGGACTTTTCAGCTTCTCGCTCTGTCCTGCCAGCGAGCAGGCTAGGGGTGCAGCAGGAGCTGGGAGGGGACAGACCCAGGACAGCTGACCCAAACTGGCCCAAAGGGGTATTCCATACCATCTGACGTCATGCTAAACAATATATAGGGGTGGCTGGCCGGGGTGGGGGGGCCGGCTGCTCGGGGATAGGCTGGGCATCGGTCAACGGGTGGTGAGCAATTGCACTGTGCATCACTTGTTTCATACACATTATTATTATTATTATTATTGTTATTATCATTTTCCTGTCTTAATAAACTGTCTTCATCTCAACTCACCGGCTTCACTTTCCCATTTCTCTCCCCCATCCCAGAGAGGGAGGGGGGAGGGTGAGCGAACGGCTGTGTGGTGTTTAGCTGCCGGCCGGGCTAAACCACAACAATTTCCCAAACTAGCAATAGTAATTTTGGCACTGAGAAAGAGAGAAATGATCAGGAGGGATAGCATTTTACTGTGTTGAAAACAAGTAAGATTGGTAAGAGGCTATCAGAGGAAGAAACATTAAAAATAAATGAGGCAGCATGGAGATGTTTTCTTATTTTTCTCAATAAAACTAGAAGATGGACAGCTGACGATTGACCCTATAGAGCTAAGAAAAAGATGTGTCCCAAGCATAACTAGAGGAAAAAAAATGTTCTTAACAGATTGAGTAGGTTAATAATTTATATGAACTCCTTTTCAGACCCTCAGTTGCTATCACAGGGTCAAGTCAAGACTTCTTGCCACAATTAAAGTGTTTAATGATTTTATTTTTTATGATATGCTTACCCTCTCTGTCAAAATCTTTAAGAAATGCCTGAAAGATTTTACTAATGTATATAAATTTAGGAGACAACAGGATAATATTTTTTTTTTTTTTAATTTTTTGAATTGGTAAGAAAGTGGATTTTTTCCTTTAGTGGTAGAGAAAACAATTACTTGCTTACACAATTTCATTTTCAAGAAACTTTTATTTCATTAATTGTCTGCCTTAATAGACATTGTGTTCCATCCAACTTTATATAAAAGCTCTGTCAAAGCTTAAATCCAATCTAAGCTATCATTTCTAGATTACTAGTACCGGTATGATAAAACTTCCAGATATATTTTATTCTTCAAAATAACATTTTTTCACAGTTAGTTCAATAGTTAGGGTGAAACAGCATCTGAAATATTAAGTGTACTGCCTCACAGTTCTTCCTAACTTTCTTTTGTACATAACAGGACCGCTAGAAAGTTTCATTTGTCTTTCATCAGTTAATTACCAATAGTACAATAGCGTTTAGTCCCTATTTCAAAACACCCCTACATTTGGCAAAGGGAGCAGTGCCATTCTTTCCAGACTATTTTCCTACACAGAAGATGCTTGTGATCAAATGAAGAACATATAGCAACAACATAGTGTATTACTTTCCTCGTGCAGTTAAATTCCCAAAGAAGAACTGAGGGGCAAATTTAATTTCATGGTAATAAGCAAGGATGTACAATGCCAAAGGAGAATCGAATCTTTCCTGATTTTTCAGCTTTATGCTTACCTTTGTTTTTCAGATGTAGATTAGGAGCTGGAAGATGCGCTCCTAAAGCACTTTCCTCCAGTTGATGGTTAGTTCATTGAAAAATGCCTTCTAGTGGGTGGCATCCCTGCCTATGGCAGGGGGGTTGGAAGTAGGTGATCTTCAGGATCCCTTCCAACCCAAGCCATTCAGCTTGGTCAGCCTAACTTAGGAGGCAGTAATGGGTAGGAATAAAGGTAAAACCTCTTTAAAGCAGTATTACAAAGCTACCTCTTCCTTGAACTCACAACTGAAGGAGGCAATGAGAAGCAGTAGAAGCATGGTCCAGCCTGTAGCCTTAGCAACTGGCATTAGCAATAGCTAATGAAGGACAAAACTCCAGGTATTTTCTTCCTAATGTGCCTAAGTATTCAGCTGATGAATAGCATCAACCTTCAGACTTCTACCAAATCACTAATTAAATGCCTTCCACACAACATAATTAATACAAATTAGAAAAATCAGTTGAATTTTATTAGTACATACAAAACTGTGTCTAACGCTGCATTAAAGCAGCATTTACTCTACCTGCCATTCAGTCATTCGCCATTGTTTTATTTTTAGTCTTTCCTGCTCTCTTCCATTTTCTAATGTTTTCCTAACATCCAGTTCATTAAAGCTGAAGTTTAAAAGCTTGAAAATATTAATGATGTATTTTGTTTTTTAATTTAAGCCATGTGGCAATTTGAATTTTGGTTCATACTACTGAAGACATTATCATTAGTGGAAGCAAGTGTTTTCAATGTTGTTTGAGTTTGTTTTAATCTGTCACATTCAGGGACTTCCCAGTGGTTTCTGAATGAGAGAAATTTGCAGATGAACGCCTGTCCCTGTGGTTTCTGCCAAGAAGGTAGAAGACTCGAGAAATGTAGTATCTGGAATGATGAACAGAGACAGTGAAGAAAAGTAGATGAGGCAGGAAGGAGAGTTTGCCAGGATTGTTAAACTACATAGGAGCTGGAAGGAGGGCTAGCTAGCTGAGAGTTCAAACTGATGCTCGTTCCCAGCTGGCACGTGGAGAACACAAGCAGTGTGTCTGTGTGCCAGGCTCCAAGATCCGGTTGTTAAGATAGGTAAGAAACTAGAGTCCTGACCTGTTTGATTTAAGAAAAAAAAAAATAGAAGCTGTCATTCCCTATTGTTCTTTAGGTTTTGTAGGGAGGTTTCTCTAGTGCAAGAGAAGTCTGTATCCCTGGGATGAACATAACATGTTGACTGGCAAGATGCATCTTCTAAAGCATTTCTTTGCTCCCATCCTCTTTAATTTTTTTTTATTGCTTAAAGCTTCAATAAAATTCCTAGAAATATCCTTTTTCTTAGAATGCTAGAGACTTATCTGTGAATGCGCTTGCTTATAATTTTCTTCTTCTCTTCTTCAGAAACCTTGTAGCCTGGTACCATTTTTCTTCCAAGTCCCTTCCAAACCATTCTTACAGATCTGTTGCTCTGGAATCATCACTACTGTCACTCACCAGTACAAATCCTTCCTTTCTTCCTTGTGAGCACTTGGATAGTACCCATTCTCATGAAATTCAGTAGTTTTCAGCTATTTCCATGTTTCTGTCTCCACTGTTAATTGTATGGTGTTCCTTGGTACACTATACCTTGAGAAGTGAGATATTTTATGTTTATGTAAACAAACTAAAAGTAAATAAGCTTACTCATAAGTGAATAAATACCAGACATTTTACATAAATACTTAGTGTTTCAGGGAGTTGAACAAAAGCAAGTAAATTGTCTTCAATTGCCAGAATCCAGGTAGTGAGCTGCAATAAATATAGCTTCACTGTTGTTGTGACGTTTTGTTTCCTTACACATTCCTGCCTCTTGATCCATCATGGAAGAAGGAACAGCAAAAGGAGAGGAGTTGGTAGCGCAGGATCTAGAACAAATACGTTGGAGTGAACTGTCTGTGAAATGTTCCTTTCTTCAACATTGATACTTCTCTCTTGTTCACAGACAAAAATAATTGTAGACACTGTGATTGTGTATTTTATTGCTAAAGTGCTTAATAAGACACTGGACTTAAAAATGGAAAGCAAAGAATAGTCCTCACTTGAAAGGCATAAGTCTAGCAGTTAATGTAGCTGTTACATTTTTACCAGGATGTCTTCCATGTCCAACCTTGTGAAGTTGCTGATAAAATTTTAGGAAAAAGTGTATTTTTCTGTCTTCAGATTTCTCTTCCTCTTTAATTTTGGTTTTGAAAGTTGTATTTTGGTTTGGGGAAAGATGAAAGCAGAAGGACAGTTAGCTTCAGCAAGAAATGTATAAAGACACTTTAGATGGGAGTGGGTGTAACAACATGTAGATTTTTTGTGAATGCACAGTACACTTCAGGGAAGATAGGTTTTAATGGTGATCCAAAAAACTATTATTAAAATTATGCTGTCGCTTATTTTGAAATGTCTTACAAGTGCTGTGGGTTGTTTTCTGGATGAGTGATGAAGTGTTTTGAAACCGTTCATATGATATATATGAGTAAGAGGAAATAGCTAAGATATGTATGTGCAAGGCTTAATAAGCACATAGAGCTTATTTTCAGAACAGTCTGTTCTGAATTCGTCAGTTGTTTGGATCTTAGTTATAATTTAGAATATTTGAAATAGAAATATAATGCTAGTCTTTATGGAGGCCTTTTGAAGTGTTTTTCATAAATTTCTGTTTTCAGTTAAGGGATGCGTTACTCTGTAAAATTGGCAATTGCGCTATGGTTGATGCTTAACAGATAACTTTAAACTTCGCTAGGAACAATATCCTTTAGTGATGTGCATTGTTAAAGAACTTCTCATTACACAGCTGTATTTCTGACATTATGAATTCAAGGAAGTTGCTCTTCCAGCAACATTTTTCCACACCGTTGGAAGACTCTCCTTTGTGATGCTCCATGTTACAGATAGCTACTGACATAGCTTTGCTGTCAGCAAAATATATTGCTGAGCTGCTAATAGCAGACTTAGCAATGCCATTCCATTTCTAGTTGCCTAATTACTTCAAATCTGCCTTTCTCAGAAAACATGTCTATCTGTTCTGGTAACCTTGGAACTGGAATTCCTTGTCTCTAACACTTTACTAACATTTTGGTCCTAGCTGATGAAGGACAACAAGTGTAGTCTGCTACCTATTACTTATGTAATTCTTAATAAAACAAATACCCCAGAGTTTTTCCTCTTTGTGTTTTTGAAAGTTTGAAGCGCATCTAATGGGGTTACATCAGCATGCAGACATTTCTATAACTACAGATAAATTCTTAACCATATTAGTCCCAACAAATGTGCAGGAGTAGAAACACTTTATTCCAAGGCTTTACCTACAGAATGGTTAGATTCCAATACTAAATAATGGTGAGATATGTCAATATGCTGGTCGTTGTTTTGCATTAAACAGCCTAAAGCAGGGTTCAGCTCTCTGATCTGCGCTTGAGGAGCCAGCTAGTATGCCCTTGTGATCATGTCTTATTTGTGTTTTATAATTTGCACCAACAATTGAAAGTTGTTATTTTACATGGAGATAGCTTAGTGTTTCTTAATGGTAAAAGAAACACTAAAGGACTTGTATCTTGCATTTGTTCTGAATCCCGATTTAAATCAGAGCTCCTAAGTACATCAAGGAATACAAGTGGGCAGCTAGATCAATTATTAACAACCACCTTCTATTTAGAAAAATGAGTGAGTTCTGTGGAGCAATTAGATTGTATTTGTTATCTCATCTGGCAGAAAGCAATCTGAAGAATAAAATTGACCAAGTAATAAATATGAATCAGTAGTTATAAATAGTTCAAATAATCAAGGCTTCTGATGAAGGGTCATTCCAAAGGGCTATGAAAGCAGTTGCTGGGCTGCTACAGAATGTGACCAGCAGTGGTTGGTGCTGGCACTGGGGGGCTGTGGGGTAATTTGAATTGCTGACACAGTGGTGGCACATTTCCTTGTAGTGCTGGAAATTGAATTGCATATTCCTTTCTTTGGCTTCATGAGTTAGATAGCTTGTAACCATGTTGGGAGTATATACTAAAATAACTGTGATTTGATAGGTGTACACAAAACCAAATGAAAAGCATAAACAGGATTCAGTTGTTCAGTACATGAATGAGGTGGATCATGTTATGATAGTGAGAGCCAGTTTCAAAACAGAGGCACGATTCCCTACGCAACAAATAATTCAGCTGTGGAATACCCTAGTGAAAGAAACGATGGATGTTAGAAGTTCAGATTGATTCAAAAAATGAGCTAAAGAAAGAGATCTGTCAAGGGTTGCTAAATTTATAGAAACATCATCTAATTCAGGAAGTACCTGGGCCAAAAGTAGAGAGGTAGAAGAGTTTTCTAATTTAAAATCTAATGGGGTTTGAGAACTTTTATCTTAAAATTACTTACTGCCACTCTTAGAGGTAGAATATTATCTCTCATGACATTTGTCTGACATAACGTTGCTTTTCTTGTGTTAAAGTTTTATTTTCAGTTTGCAGCTTGTAGTGTCGGGGGAGCTTGGGTCACTTCTGTAGCCCATCTTTTGTAAGATTTATTATAAAAGTGGGTCCTTGAGGGGCCCCACAGCTTGAAATATGTACCTGTCCAAGAAGAAGGAGGGAACTCACTGTGATGTTTTTTAAACAGATGTGTTCTGATTTTATTTTCTATCCTTGATTTGTTGGCACTTTGCAGCCTTACCCACTCAACTGACCTACTGAAATACATACTGAATTTCTGTCAAATTCATTGAATTTGGAGTATTTTGTCAGCAGTTCTAAAAGTTACAGCATTTTACACAGTAACGTGGAAACTAGAATTTGGTCATGCAGTTTTGCTTAGGTGTAGCTTTCATTGCTTTATATATCCTCTCCTCCCCTTTGTTTGATAGTAAAATATGCACAATTCACGAGACCAGCAAGTTATTCCTATGCACTGGGATAGCCATCAGATCTAAGTTTTCTCATTTAAATAGTCATCTTGTTTGGTTTGTATCTTGATAAAAGCTAGCTTTAGAGTTGGGAAGGCTTTGTTGGTTTTCAGTGAGCGCGCTTCCCTGGTGCATGTTCATTTTAGGGAGTAAACATCCAGATCAGACTGTCTTGTATGTTTATATAGTGCATTTCCTGCTTTAACATGGGGGTCTGTGTAAATATTCAAGAATATAGCTTGTTCTTTATACAGGGTGTTGTAGCGCTTTGTGTAAAGTTTAATGAACAACACGTGAGAGTGGACGTTAGCTTGATTTTAAGGTTCTGAATCAGAGGAGGTATACGTTAAAACAGCTCACGCACAGTTGCACATTAATTCTGTGGCACATCTAGGAGTATTTGGCTCCCAAGATAACTACAAAGCTTTACTTTCAGTGCTGAACAGATTGTACATAAATATTAGCGAGTGCAGTTGATACTTATTTAAAAACTTCTTGATTAAAAATAGTAGATTTTGCAGTTAAATATTCCAAATATACCTAAAAGGATAAGGCTGCTTAAGCTCCAGAATAGAAAAGATGTTTTTTGTGTACCTGTTTTTATTTTAGTATTAATGCTGTGAAGGAGAAAACATAGATGTTTTCCATCCACTGTAGTTTATGAGCATTGATCACTGTAGATACGGGACACTGAAAGGCGGCTTGAAAAAAAAGTTCAGTTGTTCATTGGCCTAACATCCTGAGAAGCCAGGCCTTGGATTCTGCTTTGATTTGAGGAATAAAATTTAACTTTGGGAGCAATCTATGACAGACTGTTTACAGAACTTCCATGCCTCTTAACAGGCAACATTGGGCATCGAGTCATACATATGCGTAGCAAAGGTTGAATCAGTCCTAGGTTTAGGGTAATGTCTGGATATGTAGGCATATGAAGAGAAAGGAAATCTGCACTTCACCATAATGACTGCAGTCCACAACCATACATTAAATATTCTAATGCATGCACGTGTGTGTGTGCATGGATAAATAGATGGGCATAGGTGGTTTTCCCCACTGAGTAACAGACTTTCTGCTACTTCTGGTTCCTGTGGAAGCCAGCAAGAATGTATGGATTCATCCTATGCGTACACCACGCTCAGGCTTAAAGAGCCATAGCATCTGCAGCACAGGAAATGGGAATAATATCTGCTGTACTTCAGTGTTCAAAATTGTAATCCACTGTGCAAGAAATTGGATGCCTATAACTTTTCTTAGTAGGTAAAGAAATCAGCAGAGTAGGAGAGGTCCAGCCTTTGGAAGCAAAGTTTTTGGTGTTGTTTGCACTGCTGAAAAATGTCTGTATGTGTAGAGATGGATTTGCATGGGACTTCATTCTGATTTTGCAAAATATTATCAGCTGAAAAAACAGATCGGGGAGCTGAGGGGAACCAACAAAGAATACATTGGTTTGTTCTAGTCACAGAATGTTTGGGTTTTGTTACCTGGAGAACCTGTACCAATCCAAACTTAAGGCATTAATGCCTTAAGTGGTAGCTGAACAAGTGTTCTAGGGAATTAAACTTGGGATTTAAGCACCTGAAAAGTAATTAGGCTGTTCTAGGCAGTAATTTTTGCTGATGTGCCAAAATCTTCTACCAGATTGAGAATATATTTTGACTATGACTATCTTAACATTGAGAATCAGTAAAGAAAAATATTGAAGAACTTGACTCAATCTAAGTGTAACAGTAGAATAAGTGACTTCGTCGAGATGTTTTAAATGATTGCTGAGAGTGAATGGAAAGCTCAAGCCATTAGAAAAATCAGACTGCCCCAGGCAGAAGTTAGAAACATATTGGATTTTTGCTCATGTCTGAGAAGTCAGTAAGAAGTGAGATGCAACTTCTGCTTCTTTCATGGGAAGACACATTTGCTGGTTTTCTGTGCTATTTGCTCAACAGCTTCAGCTCTTACGGAGTTGAATGAAACGTTGTAGTCCTAATGGAATTACAACATGGTGCTGAGCTCTCATGAGAAAGTCTTTGAGAGTCATGGTCCTCTTCTCAGTGGTGAGATGAAGGTGGTTTCTTTGGTGGCTGACTCTGCTAGGTGAGCTCTAGATTCAAGTCATAAACTTGCCTCCCTACTTGTTCTTTTTCCAGGCTCCCTTTGGATGTATACCCAGCTCATTCTAAAGATATCACTGAATTGAATTGAAATCAAAGAACTCTTCAGTTCACTCTAAATCTTAAGCAGTCTGAGTTTAAAAAAAAATAATCAATTCACATTGTATATTTTGGAGTGCTTTCTGTTTCCAGCTCTTGAGGATAAAGCCATTTTGGGAGAAGCTCTTTGTTTCCATGGCAGAAGACCCATAAGCTAACAAGACTCAGAGACTGTTGCACTGAATAGAAGGATTGTATTAAACCTTTTCTGCAGAGGTCAAGCTAAATCAGTGACCTGAACAACCTTCAGGAGAATACAGGCAACTTTGGAGCATCACTGATGAACGTCTGTATTCCCATGATGTGTCTGAATTTTTGTACACACCTTCTTTAAGCACTATGTTATGTGAGGACTACTGGGCGTGATACAGTTCTCTCAAAGGTGATTTTTTTCCCAGTTGCTATTCTCCTGTGAAATCTTTGTATTAGTAATCTAGGCAGGTTAGGTGTATACTGGTGACAGTCACCCATAAGTGCATGTGAACAAACATTGCAAAAAAAAAAAAGTAGGTTTCTTCACCTTACCTGAGTGTTTTGTGAGAAGTCCTATCGCTACATGCATTTTTATAATCCTGTTATTTTCTGTTCTGCTGGGACATAATCAGGGGTCTGGGGTTGAGCTTTACCCATATGCGAGACCACTTCTCATTGTTGTAAGTTATGCATACTACTCGGAACTGCTAGGGCTAAAATGTCTCTTGTTTTGAGCTTGCATTGCTTGTGTCCACCTGTGTTGTGAATTTATCAACAAACTACACATCCCAAAGAGCCTCTTGATTTTTTTCTGTAAGTGCTCTTTTTGCTATAAAATGCGTAGTTGGCATTTTTATTTTCATTCTACCAACTGCCACCTAGAAGACATACCATGGTTGCAATATCCTTTATGAGAGAATATATGAGTAAAAGGATAAGGATCATTGTTCTCCTTAGAGTAATTTTTCTTTAAATGCATGCAATTCTGGATTATCAGAAACAGATGTTACGGTAGGAGGGACGAAAGAAAATTTGTTTTGGAAGAACAGGTGTTTAAAAAAATAAACAGTTTATACAGCTTATCACGTTTCCTTCATTCTAAAAAACTAAAAAAAAAATTGTTCTCTACTATTTTTGTTGATTTTCATTTATAAATCTTTTTTATCCTGATGCTTGCTCTTTTGTCTCACACCTTTCTTGACACATTTGTTCATTTTAATTTTACGGGATCGAGAAACTCTTCTTGTTGTCTGCTTTTCTTACCGGATTAACCAAGTAGCATGTTGCAGGACAGTTAAGGAATGTGGTTTTCTTTTGAAATAATTATCAGATTGCATCCACTCTTGATTGAAGGAAAAAGTAAGCTTACCATATTGCATATAAATTGCTTGTAGCATAAAATCTCATTGCCTGTATATTTCTTGTTTTAGGTATTTCCTGTGTTGCTACTTTATTACACCTGTACCTCCTAGACAGTAATCAGGATCCACTACAGCTTCCTTTCCACCCGTAATTTGCTCACCTTGTTGAATGTCTTGCCATTGAGATAATATAATTATTCTTAGTATTGTACTTTCATAACTGCCCTGTGCTGATTTCTCTCTGGCCCCAAATGAAGTGTATGTTTAAAATCACTAGTATGAGAAGAGGCCCACGGAATTTAATGAGGCTATTAAGATACTTGAATCTAGATAATTGCTTAAATATGTTCCTAAATGCAGAACTAACAAAATAAAGGGAGGATATTAATAGGTCATTAAGAAGTAGTTAACCTGTTATTTTCTTTTGCCCTTGAGACCTATGGTCACAATAGCAGATGTTATTCTTTTCCTTATAGCTTAGCCTGAGACTGTTCCTATATACACAGTTCTCACATGATTCCATTCAAACGGTGCTGAAGATATTCTGAAATGCTTTTTTATGCATGTATAATTCATAAGAAACTGTAATGCTAAAAGAGTTGACTAGCTTTGGTATCGTTTATGGGCAAATTGCTGGCATAAAATCTTTTGTTACACTGTTATCTAAGCAAGAGGTAACTGGTTTTACTTCACTGGAACTGTTCCAGACACTGATGGAAATGAGGTGAGAACTTATTAGCCCAGTTATAAATTACATTGAATAGTCATTCTAAGTGTAAATAATGGCTAAAATTCAGCCAAATTAATACTCTAACAGAAAACTGTCCATAAAAAATATGAATTTTTTCAGTATGTCCATAGTATAGTTGAGACTGCTTGCTCCAAGTACCTGACAATTCTGTGTCATTTGAATGTAATGAAGGAAAAACAGTCTTGGAAGTACCAGTTTTAATCAAAGAAATACGAACTGCTTTGGGCCCTGTTATCACTTTAAAGTACTATTGATGTAGAATCCTAGAATATCCCGAGTTGGAAGGGACCCAAAAAGATCATTGAGTCCACCTCCTGGGTCTCCAGAGGACCATCCAAAAAATCAAACCATGTGTCTGAGAGTGTTGTCCAAATGCTGCTTGAGCTCTGTCAAGCTCAGTGCTGTGACCACTTATCTGGGGAGCCTTAACATTTAATTCATTGTTATTTAATACTTCTGTGGTTAAGGTGTGTAAAAGAATTTCCTGTAATGCATTCTTACGCGTATGTTTCATAAATTTTAAATATATAAGGATGCATATAGAATAAACATAGGTGTTAATACTTTTATGTGGGATGTAGCCATAGGTAGAGATAAAGCTACTCTGTTATGTGGTTTCGAAAGTAAACCTGTGCATTACAATTTTTTGGTTGGTTTCTTTTAAGAAGGTAACCTGCACTCTGACATGTTTAAAAACACAAGCCACCTCTTTAACTTCATCTTTTTTATTTATATCTGTGTGGAAAGTGATTGATTTGTTGCATCAATATGCTCACATTTGAGTGTGAGACAGAATGGCTGTCTAGTGCTGTCACTGAAAGGAAAGAAACTTTAATTAAAATGTTTAACTGAGCTTTATAGTTAAAAGCAAGGTATAGTATGTGAAACCCCATACAATTCATCTTTCCAAAGAAGTAATTCACAAAGTGTTCAACTAATCATTCATGGACAACGTGTAGGATACTTAAGATAGGATACTTAAGAATTTAAAGGATCATAAAATGTTGAGATCTACAAGTTGTATGATAGTACTGCCTGCAACATCAAAGGTATTTGAAGATGAGTGGTAGGCTTTAGAATTTAACTGATTTCAGAACACTTCCAATATCATTACACTGTTTCATTGTGTATACTATTCTCTGTATTTTAAAACTGATACTTGTAGATGTAAAGCTCACCATTATAATGAAAAACCAATAGGGAAAAGTTAGGTAAAATGTAAAGTCAAAACCCATGCCTATGAAAGAGCGTATCAACAGAAAATTGCAGAGAATTTGGTTTTCCACACAAGTTTCTTGAGTCTGCCAAGAAGCAAACTACACTGGCTTATAAGCCTCCATGCTAGCATAGCTATCCTGCTGTGAGTGTCTGTGCCAGCACTGCTATCTCTGCATAGTACCATGTGGTCAGATCAGCTGGATGCCTGAAGTTACGCTTTTTATAGCTGATTAAGATTTAAAGAAGAAAAGTTGCTTCTTAGTTCAGGACTTCACAATTTTGTGAGGCTTCTGTGTGTGCTTTTGTTGCGCTTCTATTTGAAGAATTTTCTTATCCATATGAATCCTTCTTAGCTTTCTGTCAGGATAAACTGGTTCTTTCCACAGCTCTTTCTCTTTTTTTTTGCCAGTCGTTTCACTTGCTTGGCTTGCAGTTAAATCCAGTAGTCTGTATATTTTTGTCGGTACTCTTCTTGTTCTTCCTTTCAGTATCATATAAGAGCTGTTTTTTTCCAGTTCACATGACCATATTTTGTAGTTTGCTTTGCTAATCGTACAGACTGTCATACAAATCTTTTTTAACATTCAGTTTAAAATATTTTTGCTCCTGCTGAAATGTTGTTGCATCACCTGAGAAATCTGGGGTGCTTATAGTTGGTTTAACCAACATTATTACCTCCTGTCAAAAGGCTGCTTGGAATTCCTGCTGCTTTGCTGTAAATCAAGCAACTTTCAAAAGGCAGTCTCTGAATCTGCCTTTTTTTTCCTCAACCTGTAACTCTCGTAGGTATGCATGGCTGTTTTCCAAGCTATTGTCTTCAAAAGCATGAATTTTTGTTTTTCAGGGTGACCCATTTTTTTCTTTTCTCCAGATCACTGATACATTTATCTTGTTTGGTTCTGTATTACTTAATTTCCTTTGAGTATAGAATTTCATGGGAATTACTTTGATCAGTGATTGAACCAAGATATAAAAGTTCTTCAACCTACCAATGTTCTGTCTCCTCCACTAGAACCATTGAATCTATTTATGAGTATTCTGGTTTAAATCTTAAAGTAACTGAGGATCTGCGCTCCTAGTACGCATACTGTGTTGACAGTGGTTTTTTGGGTCCTCAGACAGTCTGGTAATCAACGTGGCATAGTCTGCAGACCTTCTCTCAAATATTTTATGGCTTCCTCCATGTCATCTGAGCTGGATAAGGATGATACTTTTAACCTTTTCCTGTACATCTGTAGTGTCTGAGAGCCACTTTTACAGCAAACATATTAATGTGAAGTTTTAATAGAGTACCTTGGCTAAGTGTGATGGAAAACCAATTTCAAGCATCATCAGCCGTAACTGATAATTTTCCACTGAATCAAATGGTTTAGTGAAGTCAACAAAGAAGAGGGATGATTACTAAAATATTTGAACGTGACTCTTTGTATCTGTTGCAAGTGTCTATCATACTAATTCAGATTGATACCGAGCTTTGTTCATCTTTGAATCTGTTCCAGAATAATGTTCTTGCTTCTATGCAGTACCAATGAGATTGGTTTGTAATTGTATGCTTCTTCCAGTATAGTCTCTTAGATACTGGAATGTGTATTGATCTTGTCCAAGACTCTGGCTGCCCTCCAGTTTTCCATAGCTTCATGTGTACAGAAAGTGACATTGCTGGTGCTGTGTGAGAAGCTGTATTGGTACATCACCCTGTCTTTGAACTTCTCTACTCTTGATCCTTTTAACAGCATGTCCTGCTTTAGACTATAGTGATGGTGGTTCTGTTTTACCTGCTCAGTAAGTGTCATGTATCTTTTCCTTACCCTTACATAGTTTCTGATAGCATTCTTTCTGCCTACAATTACTTGCTTTTCTTTTACGTGGATTCCAGCAGCTCTGAGTACATTTGATGGTGCTTTTAGGCCATGCTCTAGAAACAGTGTTACAAATACCTTGAGTCAGCTGTTAAGCTGTCTTTTGCTGTTCTGGTATATCATATGAACTCCTTATTGCCCTTTTTTAAATTACTGAATTTCTATAAACTATTCTCTGCCTATGCTATGATTTTTATTTCCTTTCTCTCCTAAATAACCCTTACGAGCTCATCTAATAACCCTCATTCTTATTAATGTGTTCTCTTATATTTCAAGAACATTGACAATGTTTGTTTTCCTAAAATTTTGCCTGTACTATATTACTTTATTTCTGGATATTGCTCTTTCAGTGCTTAAAAACGTATTTTGGTATCTGCAGTACATGTTGTTGCATTACACACGCAAAGTTGATTCTCAGCAAATTGAGGCTTTCCTCTTCCTATTATTTTCCAGCTTTCAAGTACAGCTATCAGTCACAGACTATACCAGAGTAAGTTCTCCTTTTGTGGTGTGGTGTGGTGGTCTCCTTCTGACTGATTATGTGCAGGTGTCCTTCCGATTTCCTGGCTGTAGGTTTGGCAATGTGCATGTATGCATGCATGTTTTTACTTCTAAAGATGAAATTGTATTAGTGGTGCTTGACTTCCAGTATAAAATTTTCGTAGCAACCCCCCCCCCCCCAACTTTGGCATTCATCACAGTAAAATGAACACCTCTACCTTTAAAAATATAACTATTTAATTTTTGCATTCATATTAAGTACTTAAAATGTCAAATTCTATCCATGATATCATTAGTCAAGCTATTGGGTTAATGGTCTCAGCAGAAGTGATTGCATTTGTTCAGCATGATACTTCTTTCAGTATTTTCTAGCTCATATTATCTCTATTTAAAGCCAGGATGCTCTACATGAAGGATACACAAACTCTTATTTTAAACAGTAGCTTTTTAATAGTAGCAATGGCAATAAAATTATGCCCTGTGCATACGAAAATGGAAGATACATTCTGACATCTTAGATAATCTAAAAAATAGCTGAATGAAATCTCAGATGTTCTGAGAAATAATTTGTTTGGGGCTATATATGTGAAAGATTAAGTTCAAAAGAAAATATTTTCAGACCATCTTGATGCAGGAAAGTTGATAGAAAATATTTTAAGCCCATATTGGTAGCTTTGCTGGAATTAATGTTTGTATTCAAATAGATGCGTATATATAGACATTGACTTCAACATTTTTTTCTAGATATCATCCAGCAATTTTATAATCATTATTTCTCTTGAAATGTATTTATCCTCAGAATGAGAGGGATGAGAGACTTTAAGTACCAACAAATCCAATTGCATTCATATATTGTATATTTCTGAATTACTACTCTTCTACATTAAAGTTTATCTAACCTTCTGAGGAATAAATGTGTGTGAAGCAGCAAACCAATGCATGATTCGACTTTTTCCAGACACACATGGGGCACAAATGAAGAGAATTGAAAGTGCACGGAGAAGCAGGGCATCCCATATCACTGGGTTAGCATCATGGATTACAGCAGGTCAAATGAAAAGTGAAATTCAGTGTCCTCAATGAATAGCTGCCATCTGGCTGACTTGGGATCCAGATGTCACATTTCTTTTTATCCTGAGAATGTAACAACTGTTTCAAGGCTTACTTGGGGGGAAATACAGCATGTATGGAGGAGGCAGATGTGAAGTAGACATAAAGATTTTAGGAAGTAATTAGAAAAGATTGGATATTCTATTTTATATTCTTCAGAGATTTGTCCCACCTGGTTTACTGTTATTACAAATGTTGGGAATATCCTTGAAGTGTCAGATAGGACAATGTTTGCGCCTTTCTACAATATGAACAAAGTGCTTGGATAAAAGCTCTTGAATGCTGTTTTTTCATGCAGCAGTCTTTCTCTAGAACTGAAAAAGCAGTAACTATTAAACCATTTATCCTGATAGCATGTTTTAATTTTAAAGTGTATTTACAACATAAGTCAACTGAACCACTGATATCAAAATAATTAATGTGAACAGGATCTAAAGACAGAAGTCAGTATTACTTGAACTTAGCTGTAAATGTTTTTCTTGGTGGAAGTGTCAGGGAGGAAGTGTCTAGGAAACAACATTATGCTGAAATCAGTAACTGCCTATGAGAATGTATTCTGCCTGCAACAGAAGATGTCACTGCATTGATCTGAAATCTGGTTTGTATTCCTTTGTCTTTTCCCTAGTTAACTCTAGGACTAGGGATAAGTACTGATATGTAAGTGGATAACACGGATTTTGAAAAATTATGCTATATACCCTAATACCGTTTCCACACTGTATCTGCTCTCTTTTTCACTGAAAGCTTTAGGCTAACAAGGTTGGTGTAGCAGCTATCTGAAAGAAGAAGGGATTCCTTCAAAAAAGGGTCACACACCTTTTCAAAGATGGACAAACTAGGTTACTGGCTCCAGATAGAATTTAACGTGGAGTGTTTTGAAGTTTTAAACTAGATTCCAACTTATGAGTTTGTAAGCCAGCTTGAGTCCATATTCAATTATCGATATGAGGAAATGCAAATTAAATATTTATGCATTGAATATTCAGTTACCACTGCGTGTTGTTTGTTGTCTACCCCATGGTTCAGCTTCTGTTACAGCAATCAAATTGGTACAGGTTTCATACCAACTTTTAAAGTCCATCCTAAATGGAGTTCAGGAGGAGAGATGTTGCAGTGGTCTAGAGGGAAAGGCATATATTTTCCTTCTGTCCGCCTAGGGCTGAACCTGGAGGTATCCCATCATCACTCTTGGTGTTTTTCATAAATTCTCTCTCAAGTTCTTGTTTCTGTATACATCCCACTGTGGGAACATCTATGCAAGAACGGTTGATTGCAGAATGTTTTTTACTTCATGTGGATGCACTGCTCTGCTTTCGAAGCCTTTTTCAATGTGCAAGGTTTTGTTATTAAATAGGCAGAAAACACACGTTAGTTTCAGCTGACTGAGCTGGAGGTTCTTTATTTCCTCATTACAATTGAGTTTAATGCTGAATTTTCTTTCAGCTTCTACTGTTTTTAAGTTGTCTTTCAGTACCTTCAGGAGTCTGTATTAGTGGGGTTTATTCATAGGTCTTGGTTTCTTTTAGCATCGCTTCCTTAGATTTAAAATGCCTCCTGCGGATCTTAGCTCTGATGTCGATGGGAACCTCTCGCACTAGTTCAAATAACTGTCTTGTATAGACACAGAAAATCTTGTGCATGCATTCTGCCTGTGCTCTCTAGAAGGAGACATTGCAGCTGTGTGATTTATCTGTTTAGCCTTCATACTTGGGGCACCATAGTACTGCGATAAAATTTGCACGAGTTGCACAACTGAACATGTATATAGGAATATTTCTCTTTGTCGCTATTTACAAACCCATAGATTTCTAGAAGTGAGCTGCTAACTTTTTATTAGATTAGACAGCCTAAAGTTTACAACAAAGGAAATGGATTTGGTACGCTACAGGCCAATAAATTCTTACCCCTTTATTGAAAGTATGCTGCTCCCAGCCTTCTTTTCACCTGCCTTTAAGCTTGTGAGAACACCAGGAGACATGGTACTAAAAGAAAAGGATTTTTTTTTGAGGTTTTCTTCTGCATTCTCACAAGAGAGAATGGATAGCAATTCTGGCTGAAAGAAAGTTTCATTGATTTATTAATTTGAAAACTGATGTTTGGAATAGCAGCTTTTGTCCATAATCACACTTTTCAAAAGGGAGATTGGTTTGTCTCTCTCAGCCTGTAGGATGTCTGCAACTGCACCTTGATCATCTCTTAACGTAAGTAAAAACGTTACTTGAATATATATCAGGTTCATTACTAATTCAGAGTCCTGCCTTTTGCTCTGTCCATGACATCAACTAGCTCTGATTTTTATATACCTAATGTGACAGGGCTTAACAGCTCCTCTTTACATACATAACCAACTCCTGTAAGGTAAGAACTCATAGTATAATTCCTAACTCTTTATTCCTGTAAGACCGCTCTAAGGTTGTTGCACAGCCTATCGTATTGGCTGGTAAAATTGATGAAAATAGAGTTGCTGAAAGAGTAAGTTACGTGAGTGAGTTACAGCTGATAACTGGTGGTAGGGTTTTTTTTGGTTTTGTTTTCTTTGTTTTTTAAGAAGGGGGAAGTGTCTCATGAAGTTTAGGCTTCTGTTCAGTGTTGCGTGCTAAACCACATATATGAAGGGTTTGTGGAAGCTAACCCACTGGTTCCTCTGCCTCTCTAATCTTACCTAATCTGTTCCTCCTCTGACAAATTCCAGAAAAAAACATCTTTGCGGTTTCTCTTCCCTCAATCTAGTGTGTCTCTCTTCCGTTGCATGCTGCATTATTGCTCCCATAGAGACCCAGGCATTGTACTACACACTTACTTAGGAACATCAACATGTTCTTTGGTACTGTGCTAAAATCTGTGTTAACTTATGAAATGACACTTTTGGCCATATCACTCAACAGCATCATACCTAGAAAATCTAAAACTGGCTGCAAAAAGATTATGTAGAATTAGACACTACATATTTAAGTAGAAAATAATAAAGAAAGCAGTCCTTGCAGTGAAGGTGTACTTAATGAAAAAAAGCATTGTACTGGCTATTTGGCATGTTTGGAAATACACCAGGTGGTGTTAAACATGCTCATTGTGTTGTTTGCTTACATTGATTTTGTGTGATGAAGAGACCCAAGTGAAATTATTTGGAGCACTTGACATGCAGAAGCCAGCAGATGTACAAAACTAGCTTGTTGGAAGGCTACCATATGGTCTGAGCATCCTTAGGCGTACTCTGTTGAAAGTTCAAATTCAGATCACGTTGCCAGACTAATAAAACAAATTTTAAATACTTTCCTATTTTATACATACATAACGTGGCTTTGATAGAACAGTCAGTGAAATGTGGATAGCTCAAGGAAAATTTCAGTATAGAACTATGAAAAAGAAGGGTTCTGTTTATAAGTGCATTATTTTTCAGTTCTTACATTTTTTAACTAGCAAAAAAAAAAAACTAGCCTCTGCTTGCCCACCCATTTCATTCCTCATTGTCCTGTATGTATCCACAATTTTGTTTACTTGTGGCTGTGTATTAAACTTTGATTTTTATGTTTATCTATTGTATATTAAGATCATGGAAATACATAACCATGCTTTTAGTTATTGCTTCCTGTAGAAGTTTTGCATATAACTTTCCTCTGGAATTTGCCAATCCTTGATCCGTTATGACTGTCATTGGTTAATGAGAATCACTAATCTGTTGAGAGAACATTGAGCCAAGAGAAAAAACATCAATAGCTAAGTATCAGAATCCAATCCTGTTCCAGAAACCTTGAAGTGCTGATTTATAATCCACCAAAAGTTAGTGAGTTAGAATGTTTTTATCCTTCATGTAATCAGCATGGTAAGAGATGTCAGGTGAAAGGGAGTTGTTATATGGCATGTATTTACTATCGGATAGTAATTCATGTATTGCCATACTGCTTTCCTCCTCACCGGTCTTTCTGATGTATTTTTATAAAGACAGATAAAGCCACACGATCATACTCGTGGTTTGGCTGAGCCTCACTGATCAGTTTGCACTTAAATAAAGTTAATGCTGAAGCTTGCATTTCCTGTCTGTGTGGTAGGGAAGGTAGATAATTAATATTGGTCCGTTGTTGGTATTTTTGTTTACTTGAAACCTACAGATGAGAACAGCGTAGTGTAAACGGTATTTTAGTGTTACAGAAAAGAAACTGATGGTGCTTTTTCTATTCACACAGCTGCCAACTTCGTGTTACTAGTGAGTATTGCTTTAATTATTCTGTATTTTCTTCTTGACTTCATGTGTAATTAACATAAAGCAAAATAGCACCAATTACATAAATACATGTTTAGGGGATTTTTAAAAGTCTCATTATGGACAATACGTATGCATATTTTGGAACAACTGAAAGCAGTCATGCCTTCAAAGCAGTAAGTCAATCCATTCATCATCTCATTGAAGACTCTCTAATCCAGTCTTGAATATGTAGCCTGCAGATGAGCAATACATTATAATTTATTTTTTTTTTTTTTGTAAAAATGATGGCCTACAATGAAAACATTTACAGCTGGAGTGGACTTAAATTAATCTATGGATTTTCTTACTGCTGCAGATTTTTCTACCAGACGGTAAAACAGAAAATTTAACTCCAAAATGTAGCAGCGCAAAGTCAACACACACAACTGCTGCAGAATTAGTCGCCTTATGAAAGTCTCTGGTATAATATAATACATTATTAATATTAATGTTAAACTTTGACTTTCAAGTACTCTGACATGAGGTTTAATTCTTATCCTTTGGACTTAACAGAGCTCTGGAGTAAGCTAATTGAAAATTATCTTTTCGTCAATGACGCTTTAAAGAGGCAATGACTAAAGTTATCCTTATTAATGTATTTAGTGTCTGGATATTCTGAGATGGAACTTGCACCTAAATTTCTATAATTTGACTTGTTAACATCTTGTGTTGCTTTTTTTTTCCTACCTTGGCTATTATTTTTGTCAGCAGTGGAACATGTACACCGTTTTAGGGAAATGGAAATCTAGTGTCAGGTGTAGTAAAATAAGTCCTTCAGTCTGTATTTTGCATGCTATTTTCATTTTGTTAGTTTTTTCTACATGTATCCACCCTTCTGTGTGTGTGACTGTCATAGCTGTAACTAAGAAAGAAAGAGAGACTAATTAAATTATTTTGTAGAGAGCTCAGAATACTGCAGCCAATTTTTGTTAGAGCAGTTGTTTCTCGGGTTGGACTTGTCTCCATTGCTTCTACTTGACACACTCCTTTCTCTTGGTCATGCTACTAACACTCAGCACAGCTTTGCGGAGGCTGACTAACTAGCCCCTTTCTCAGGTTAATATACAGGAAAATAAGAAGGACTTTAAATCTGTCTTTCATACATCACTTGAGGATACTGAATATTCAGCTGTTTCAGTTCTGAGGTGGGTGAGGATCTTCAGAAGGGTTTCTTCAGAAATCCCTTCCCAAGGATGAAGGATGTTCTTACCATGGTAGTTATGTCAGAACTGGCACATATTTGCCTTAAATTTGGTACTAAATGGTCTCTTTCGTCTCTTCCTCCATCTCCCAAAAGATTCTTTTGAAAATTGTCAGTTGTTTCTAAGCTCTTACGGAAAGAGATAATAGTATTAGTTTTCTGCAATTTTTTAAAATGTATTTTCAATAGTGTTGTTTTCTGTGTTTTCTGATAACTAATCACTATGCATTCTCTCCCTGCATTATTTGTGACCTCTTTTAGTCTGGAGAAGGTTTGTTTTCAGTATGTACTGTTACTGTTTTTAGCACATGAATAGTCTGTGCAACTAAATAGCAAAAAGAAATCCATTATAACTTTAGACTGGTAAGATAGTTTGCTAATTGATAGGAAATTGTGATTAAAACTATGAAGTAGGCAGGATGTGCAGTTGCCCTGTAATGCAAGGGAAGCTCTGACCGGAATTCCAGGAATTTAGTGAAGGGTTTGGGGAACAGAAGTATGAAGGGAACAGAAGTATGTATTATTTTAGGATTATTTGATGTTTCTTTTAATTGCTTCACTGAAATTGCATTAGTTCTGAAAGAAGCTCTTCATTTGAAGGGAGGGGAAGCAACTCAAGAGCTAGTATTATATTAGACTACCCATGTTACTCTGCCTCACTTGAAACACCTTTTTCCAAAGGGCATAGAGCTCCTGTGGTGAGTTCCTGTGCAACATCTCAGATACAGAAAGGAGCCTAAAATGCCACTAGTCTTCGATGCTTAGGAACATTGAACCAGAGAGCTATTTCGGTTAAATGGCATTGAAATCTGAGATGTGAAATATTTAGTTTAAACAAAAAAAAGTTAAAAGAAAATGCTGTACTTTCCCTCTCCTGTATTTATTTAGGGAAAGCTACTTGCTTCAGTGTTCTTGAGACTTGCAGAAGAATTCAGTTCTGCAAGTTTGAGTATTACCTCAGCTTCTTTTTGGGATAGGTTGTCATTTAGGAATGTAAATAGGAATGTAAATAGGATTGTAGAATGGTCAAGTGAAGAATAAAGTTAGGAAAATGCAAGAATTACCAATTTGAGTAAAGGATAGCATTTTTCTGGAAGAGATAAGTAGGGGAAGAACAAGGCTAGTCAGGAAGGAGAATGGAAAAGCCTGAGTTAAAGAATACAGTTGAGGCCTCAAAGGATTTAAGACTTCTAGTACTAGGTAGGAGGCTTGGTCAGGACATGAACTGTAGTGGTGTTGCTAGCATTACTTGACAAGACTTTCTAGCAGCATTCAGCAAGGATGATAAGAAAAATAAGCTTTTGAAGGTGCCTAGCTTAATGAAAACTATTTAACATACCTCCCCTCCTTAGTAGATGAAAACTACAGTATTGTAAAATAACAAATTGTTCAAAAAATTGCGTGGAAGTGACCTAACATTTTTGAAAGGACTGGTTTGCATCGGTGGCAAAAATGGAGACAACCACCTTAATGAGTGAAGTGAGAAGATGTACAAACAGGAACCTGCTTATTAGTCTTACTTGAGAAATAGCAAGGCTCTAGAAGGCAGGCACAAATATGCCAGTTCACCCAATACATGACCTTGTATACATCTAGGATTTTGTATGAATGTGATTCTCTTCATGATCTTTTATTTTACTCTGTCTAATGTTTTCCATTGCAGGTTGTTTTTTTGTAGCAGAAAAGAATTCCAATTACTGTTTCGAATTCTTGCCCCCCTTTCCAAAACAGTTTATCGTAAGCTGTCTTGATTATAGCCTATTTATATTTGGTTTTAAATTTGGCTTTAAATACAAGCAATAAATGACTAACTATTGACAGGAACATTCAATTTATTGTTCAGTTACGTTGTACAAAATGGAAGGAAATTATGGTCTCACTCCTTTCATGATTTAAAGCATACCAAATTTTGTCTCATGCTCCAGGTTTTATTTTTAAAGCTTTCACCCTTCAATGGCTATTTGGCCGCAGCAGCATTATACCAGATTTAAATCTTTTAATACCCTTTTTACTCCAGCTGGGGAAGCAAGAATGTGGGGCCAGAGACAAAGGAACATAACATCACAGCAACTGGTTTTGACACTGTGACTTAGACTTAGCTTTCAGTTTTAAGATATTTAACAACCTCTTCTAAGTTAAGTTATGACCAGCACAAATTAAATTCTTTAGCTAGGTATATAACTAAACAACTTAGAAGCTTATTGTCACCTTTAGTGTTAATAAAGACTGATTAGTCTTAGTATTAATCTTTTGATCTAATTGATTTGATTTAAATCAACTTTGCAGCTAACCTATTAAGATATTAATATGACCTTTATTTTATTTTGATTTAAATGTTAAATTCCATTATTATTCACCAGCATTCATATTACTTTGTGTCTCTGTTGGGGTGTTAAAATTTACTTTTAGTGTTTCATTTGAATTAAAAAAAAAAAAAAAAGAAACCAAACCCACCAACCTGCTACATTCTTTTATTTGAAAACCTGGTTATAAACATACCTCTCTCCTTCCAAATTAGCCTTTGGCTCTTACACGTGATACCTCAATGTTTTCTAAACTAGGAAGAGAGAGCTGAGGAAGTGTTAGTGACTTTCTCTCTGCTTGGAAAAGAACTGAATTAGTTTTAAGAATAAACTCTAGTCTTCTCTCTGAAGAGACAATTTACTAAGATTTTCAAAAAAAATAAGAAAAAAACCTCAGTGTAATTAACACTTACACATACTGTGTGTAATTGCTTTCATGTGAATTTGCCCAAGAATAACTGTGGTAGGTACTGTGCATGACAGCAAATCCCTCCTTTTTCTGCCCCAATAGGAAGAAAGACAAAGGGATCTGTGTAACTGTGAAGAAAAATGCCTGTTATTTGACTAATTATTGAGCATAATCTCACAGCTGCAGTTTTTGACAGCTGAAATTAGCCCTTACTGAAGTTGTCGAGTGAGACAAATTATGCAGTACTGCTGAAGCAGGTTACTGGTTTCTGCTTTATATAGGTTCAATGAAAGTAACCCTTGGACGTCACTGGAAACAAAGCACATGGAAATATGAATAGCTATGTTACTTAAAGAACATGAAATATGCTTGATCATCGGAGTGTTTTCAGCTGTTGCAATTCCTTGTATCTGTGCTTACTGCAAGGGAGCTTAGCCTTGCTGTAGCTTCTGGGAGTTCCTGTTTGCCCAAAGATCTAAGTTTTATGATTAGGCTTGGAGGGTCATCTAGCTCAAGCATCTGACTTGGAGGGAATTTGTGTAGGAGCAGGACAGGAGGGAGAAAAAAAAAAACGCATTTAATTTAAAGGATACTTTATCTGTTAATGGTATTTGTGTCAATTTTCAATAGTTAATGGTAGTTCTAATATAACTTGATTTCTGAGCAATTAAGCAACACATTTAATACTGGAAAAATGATTAATTGGGATCTTTTGTGAAGAAACATGATATCTAACACTGTGTATAAAATTCTAATAAAATACTGTAGTTTTATTAAATTCTCAGGCTGGACGCAGGTAACTGGTAATGAAACACAGTACCTCTCACCTTTGGGTGAAAGCTCATTGTAGTCAGCGCTGAAAGCTGTAGTGACGGTGATCACCAGGGAGAGAGGCCAGGAGCCTCGGCAGGTGTACACGTGAGCAGTTCCTAATCCAGCAGCGTTGGCTGTAGGCCGAACCAAAGCATGCTGACAGGAGGAGTATAAATGCTTTTTTTCTTGCTATTTGTTATCAAGCAGACTCCATCCTTTCTTAAGGAAAATTGAAATCACCATGAAGATGAATTGTAAGGTTTATCATTCACCTGAAACCTAGTGGCTCCAAATTGCAGTCTTTATTGTGTTAAATAGCATTGACATATGTAAGTAACCTTCTTTGAAGGCCTATCCAATCTAGGTGTGGTTAGGTCATCAAGTCACGTATGCTTAGAAAGTGCTTATGATGCCTTGTTCTGTCTGTTGGGAATGATTATCCCTCTGAAGTGTAAAGGAAAACAAAGAGATTGACCAGCTATGGACCCTGGAGTTGCTCGTTGGGGGAAGAGGGGACAGGTTAGAAAGGGAGAGTAAAGCAAGGGAAAAGAAAAGGGGAGATTAAATGGTAACGTGCAGAAGCATTTGAAGTAAAGGTGGCTATGGATAATTATCAGCTGTTAGAAGAGCATGGTACGAAGAACGTTGCTCAAAAATTACATCTGCCAGTATCTTTTACTGCAATTATTCTTTAGCATGCTGCCTTTCAGCTGAGATCCTCTGCTCCATTGCAGTGTTGCTAATACCTCTCTATGCCTTGAGACAGAAGGAAAGGATCTTCACATTTATGAGCTGCAGAAAGATGATGAAGTTTCCACCAAAGGAGATAAAAGAAGGATCAGTATCCAAAGATGCATATCAGTACCTGAAATTTACCTGATATTCAGTACTGCATACAGTGTACTAATGTGGATTTAGATAGAGCTTGGATTTAGTTGTTGAGGAGGGAAAAAGGAGAAAGTAGCAGTCAAGCACTAGGGAGAGATGTAGTTCCATTACAGAGGAATTTTTCAGGAATATCATGAGCCTAGAAACTGAAAACTTAAATCAGTAGTCTAGTTAGGTAGAGTATTTGACTAGTTGTTTCTTCTTGTTCCAGATATGTGTATTTTATTTTACCTTTTCAATTTCTTATGTTCTTCTAAAATACCAGTTTCTCTAAAACGAGTAAGAAGAAATGAAATTCATTTCCTGAATCCTCTCCCATATTTTCTTCCTCAGTTACTCAGTTTTTTTTACTTAGGTTTTTGATCAGTGGCCCAGAAGCTGGACATCAGTTCATATTCTTTCTTTCTTAAGTGAGCATCTAATCTTTTTCCTCCGGTTCCTTTGCACTGTCCTCTCACTGCGGCTTCATGAGTTAATGTACTTCTGCATGCCTTACTTGGCAGCTGCCCAACTATTCCCTCCAGAGCTTTCTTACAGTATTAGGTGTAATTTTGGTCTTTGTTTAAACTTCCTTGAGTTAATGTATGTATATCCAGAATCGATATGGGCTTCAATATGCGGTGTCTGTCCAGAAATGACCATGCAGGATTCCATGTTCAAGCATAATAAGTTTATGATGACTCTTAATGCATAGGTTGCTTTTTCAGTTTTGTGAGTCATGTTTACCACATACATTCAGCTTCCATTGTCGTTTCCAGTTAAAGTATTTTGAGTACAGAGAATGCACTATATTTAGCAGGTAGTTCTTCCAGAATCCACTGGATATTTTAGATGCACAGCAATGCCTGTGTAATATAGACTTCTATGCATTATTTCCACATTTCTGGAAATAATTTCTATGTTTCTGCTTTGTTCTTTGGAACCAATTATTTAATACAATGTGAAATGTTGCAAGAAGATCTGATGGAGCCATTCTGTGACTTTGTTGCTGATGCATTCATTCTGAAATATATTAATATGTTCTTCTAGAAGCACTACAGGCTTTCAGAGGTAATTTAGGTTTTATACTTCTTTAAGTTTAAACTTGGAGGGGAAAAAAAAAAAAGCTCCCCAGCTGAGCTGATCTAAATATACAGGAAGAGGTTCTGATCTATGTACTGCTTTAAAAGAAATATGTTACACTTGTGGTTATGAAATTTTATTCTTTTCAATGGATAATTGAAAAATCCATGAAAAACCTGGGTACTGTAAAGAACCTAGAAATCCTTCTCCTTTTGAAGTCATTGATTAGCTGTCTATTCCTATTTATAATTACATAAGGTCATGGTAGAACATCTGCAGTACTGAAATACTCCGCTGTGAGTATTGCTGACAAAGTTGCTCTGCTAAGGCTTGCTTTATTGCTTAAATAAATAATATATATAAGGATCTCTGTTCCTGGAAGTATATAACTAGAAGCAATGTACTTCAGTTTTGGTTATTTAACAATAATTCAGTCAAAGAGGTGAGTTTGAAACTTGGCATTTTTTAACCTGCTGAATTTCTTTCAAATTCAAAAGGTAACTGACCATGAAGACACAAAACATTTGGCTTTATTTGGCCAATGCTGAAGAGGTGCTGCTGAGGTAGAGTTCAACTCATCCACAGCAAACATGCAGGGCTAGGTGTGGGTTATGTTTTCACTAGGTGCAAGCACGTGAGAGGACATTTTTTTCCCCAAATCAGAAGTTTTATTCTATTGATCACCTTTGATTGGCAAACCTTGCTTGTCCTGCTCTTTTCTATGTTCAGTCTTTATTTCAAGTCAATAAATAGTATTAAGAGAGTTCAAGATAGGTCATGGTATTTAGCAGAGGAATAGTTACAGAAAAATAATATCTCATTCCTGTGGAAATCTAAAAGTAGTCCATTTAGAAGCCTCACAAAAAGCAGCATTCTGTAATGCATACAACTTAGTTGTCTGATCTTTCCATCTGTTAGGCTTGTCTGTTGAGACTGTTCCACTTTCCAGAGTAAAAAGTGTATTTTCACTGGATCACAGAGGAAAAGCATTTTGAGTACGGGCACGCCCCAGAGATCTGAAGAACCAAAGTCATGTCCCTGTTACAGTGTTCAGTTGTGTTTATTTTAATTCAGTATGGAACAGCTTTGAGAAAAGGGGAGGGTTGCCTCCAAACAGAAAAGAAAACCTGTATTTTGGAATTAGCTGACTGACTTAGCTGACTGTGTGATATTATCTTTTCCTTTGTCCACCAAAACAACTCCCAAATCTGAAGGGGAAAAAAAGCAAGCAAACCCCAAAACAACAAACCAGAAAAAAAAATCTTCTTAAGACTGCAGTATCTTACACTTCATTGCAGTCATGGCAGATGAACTGACATATGAGAACGTTAGGTCTGTCAAACCTGCTTTGATGATAGGGGGAGGAGGACTTGCACCATCTGTATAGCAAAGGCTTTAGAGAAGGGACATTTAATCACAACAAAAGTAATATATTCAGAGAATTTGAGGTGAAGTGTCCTTTTTTTGTAGATCACCATGTTCAGTATATGAAAGATGTTAGGTCTAACAATACTGGCTGATGTACATACAGGAGATGTGGGCAGATGCTTAGATCTATCTCATCATGGAAAATCTAGGTTACAAAGAATTTTTTCTGTATCGTCAGGGAAACACACTTCCAAGGGACAGTTCATAATCACTAAGACATCCTTTTAGTTAGATGCTGTCATGACTCCAAGTACTATAGCGTTACCCAGTAGCAATTCCTATGATAGAAATTGGTAACTGGATAAATTCTGGAAACGATCTGCCTGATGTGATACGTGCCTATCTCTTATAATTTGCATTGAGATGAAGAGAGGGGATTCTTTTTTTTTTTTTGTAAGACTAACATGAACAGAATTTGTAGTGTTGATTTGTATGCTTGTTTAGACTATTGGTTCACATTAGATTTCCCATTTAAATTCTGTGCCTATAAAGACAGTTTGGAGTTAATTGTCATGCGCTCAGTGTCTGAAATGGTAGAAGAAATTTTTTTTTTTGCTTTATAATGATTCAAAAGATGTGTATGAAGTTGCAGTAGTCTGTTTTCTTTAATCGTAGCTTCAACATACCAACTGGTACTTTAAGTACTGCTTAGAGTCACTCTTACAGTTTTGAAGAAGGGTTCTCATCTGCAACTACTGCATCGAGGCAGGACAGAATAAATACGTAAATATTTTGAAAAAGTAACACTAGTCTTTTTGTGGTTATAGATCTGCCTTATGTGCTTTCTCCATCTCATACCACCAAAAAGTCAGCTATAACAGCATACGAGAGTTTTCCTTTACAAGACTCCCTTTCGGTGTTTTCTTTCCATAGAGGAGACTGGTATTTGATGACCTTCTGAACCAGCAATTCTGTTTTCTGAAGCAGAAAATTGTTTCTCTTCTTTACTGTGAAGAAGCCAATGTGTGTCTCATATTCACGCTAGACTGTCCTGACATACAAGGAGTAGAGAATGTGAAAATAGCATGTCCAAGGAGCTAGGATAGCAGAACGCAGATTTTGAGCATAATTTATATCAGAAATGTCTCACAGGTTCTGATTCTTATTCATACCAATATACCTTTAAAGTGCTCCGAGAGTCCAGAGGGCTGTCCCATGGATGAAGGTATAATTTATACTCTTTGTATTGCCCAGAGGACCGTAGTGTAAATAAGAATCAGATTCTTTATCTATTCTTCCAGAACAGCATAGTATCCAGATTTCAGCAAGGCATCTGAATTTTCAAGTAAGAACAAAGAATTGTCCAAGATGCTTCAGATAGTAAAATTAAAATCAAATCAGATGCTGATCCTGCATATTACATCCACAGATGCTGGAAAAGGGAGGAACTGATAAAGTGTGTCCCAGAATAACCGGTTGTATATGAACAGCTGTGTTCACTTGCAAGGACTTGAGTTGTTCCCCATGACAGCAGCTTACAAAGTCACAGAATCACAGAATTGTCTAGGTTGGAAGAGACCTCCAAGATCACCTAGTCCAACCTCTGACCTAACACTAATGAGCCAACCACTAAACCATATCACTAAGCTCTAAATCTAAACATCTTTTAAAGATCTCCAGGGATGGTGGTCATCCTAGCAGAAGTGCCCAGCCTCTGGATGGTCAGCCTAACATTTTGTCTTGGAGGTATTACTAGTGCTTCTGTAGATCCTGAATCTGTATAGACAGATTTGGGATTGTTTACTAAAACAGGGTAAAATACTGGATAAGCATAAAATACTGGATAATCGTCACTGGTAGCGATGATGGTGTGGAATAGTCTTTCCTGGGGTCCTGCCTGTGTCTGTACTGTAAACCTGGTTAATCGTGCTGTTTATTTCTCCTGATGGTCATTATTCACCTCCTCCTATAGTTTAGGTTGGAATAACAGGCAGAGGAGAACAGTGTAACAGGCACTGGGGCATGTGGGCTTGCCAAGTGCCGTTAGTAAGCCAGCTGTGTGCCTCAAGTGAAAGGCATAGGGCTACTCTGAAAATGTACTTAAATGCATTGTGTCGAAGTTGGCTTCTCAGTAGGTGACACAGCCTTTCTTGAGTCTTACTTAGCTGAAGTAAATCAAAAAAGCTGTGACTAGATTAGGCTGATTTTTGAAATGTGTTTGTACTGGCAGAAAATAGGAAAGTGGAAAATATCGTCTTTTTCCTATCCTGAACAGGAATGGAAGGAAAGCTAATCAAATGAGTGGGGATGGCACAAGAGAGCACTACACTCATGTTAGAGATGGATTGAATCTTGTTATTCATGCTCTGTTGTTGGCAGATGGCTTAATATATTAAAACGGACAAGAGAGCATTACAGACAGTGTGGCATCATAGCTGTACAAATGGAGACAGTTCAGGCAGTAGCTCATTTCAGTTTGGGGAGTGACTGAGAGAAGAAAATGACTGTCATGCTTAATTAGAAAAGTAGCAGTACAATACAGAGACAAAGCCCAATGACAAATATTGTCCCTGCAGATCTAGCATTATCCACCTCGTACAGTCCATATGCTGCTGTTCAGCTCCTCTGCTTACTGACTATATAGGTGATGTGACTTTTTAATAATCTGCCAGTTATGAAGAAAAAATAGGTCTTTAATAAACCCAAGGCAAATCACAGAGAGGAAGATCCTAAAGTTGTACCATTCCTTTTCCTTCCTCCTTTCCTTCTTAAATAAATGTAGGTCTGACTGCTGGTCTGACCTCTGGGATTTCTGTTTCAGTGCTTAAGTGAAAGGAGATTTCTTAATTTCTGTGTACAACTGAATAGCAGAGCACTGTTCTGAGTCCTTTCAGCAAGTTTTTGGTTATTTTCAATGCAAGCATCATTTTTGGAACATAGCTGCTAGTGAAAGCGAGGAATTTTTTTTCCCTCTCTAACTGGCAGAAAATATTTTTCCTTGGCAGCAATCTTTAATTATATTCAATAGTGACTTTCTCCTCTTTAGAGTTCAAGTAAATTAATAGGTTAGAGGTGTTGGGGGCATTCTTTCAGGTATCTAAAGTGCGGTGGTTATATTAACAGATTTTCAGTGTGCTGTGATCAAAGCCACTTCGTGCTCAGCATGTGGCTTTGGGCCAGATGGTGAATCCCAGCAGCTAAACTCCCTTATGCTGGTTTTATTTTTGCATACCGAGCAAGCGCAGCCTCATTCCCTCCTGCCCCATTTGCCTGGCTGTACCCCACTGCAGGCAG
This sequence comes from Anser cygnoides, assembly GCF_040182565.1. NCBI lineage: Eukaryota > Metazoa > Chordata > Aves > Anseriformes > Anatidae > Anser > Anser cygnoides. Next base: position 26,553,531 of record NC_089879.1, on the reverse strand, counting down.
AGTACCAGAGGCAGTCAAGGGCAGCATTAGGGCAAGACAGAGAGCCACAGCCAAGCTCTGCTGCAGTCCCCAGCAGCTCCCCCCATCCTGCCCCCCCCAGCAGTGTGTGCTGAACACGAGGACCAAATCCTCCTAAGTTTAGCTATGCTGGTGGTTTGCCTTTGTAGGCCTGCTCTATAAGCAGTGGGAAGAGATGGGAGTGCTGCCCCAGGACAATTCAAAGCATGCCACTGTTGCAGGTGCTCTGAATTGCTCCCAGGAGGAGTTAAAATCACAAGTCACTATCACCTGGTTAGTTTGCATGGTCTGCTAATTTAAGTGCCTGAAGCTGGAACAGTGTGAATATTGTTCTCCTAAAGCAGGATGTCATGTATACAGTTATGCAGGGCCTACACAAGCGTGAAGCTTGGAGTTCTATCCTAAAGTTATTAGTGACTACATATTTCTATACAATTCAAAATGTTGGACTACAAATACAGGTTAGCCAAACTTCTCAGAAATTCTCCTTTACTCTTCAGAAGCAAAGTGTGTTCAGTGTTAATTCTCTGCTCCTTCTCCCCTGTTTGCCATGTTTCTTTGTGTTCAAGCATTCCATCTGCTGCTCCAGTTCATGGTTTTCCAGGAGGTTCAAGGCAGGCTCTCTACTGTTCTATCATATAAGTAAATAAAAAGCAAAAAATGTTTTTTTTCTGTTGCTCTGTACAACTGCCATAAAGATACGGAGTCAAGGTAAAAGAGTCATGTTAGGGTTAACACGAGTTCCTGTTGCTTTTTTGCTTTTTAAATAATATTTTACCAAGCTTACTGAATGAGAATGAGACATCCTAAAGGATCAGTTAGTCTTCAAATAGAAGACCTCTTGCAGAATTACAGTTCCAGTGTCTCTCACTGTTTGGTGTGTCTTCAAGACCAAAGGCCTAGGACTTCTTTACTAGTCCTTAGAAATAGTTCTAGCACATCAGCAACAGTTTTCATGGGGCACAATAACATTGGAAGTGTTGGTGCAGTGACGTTTTCAAGGCAGTCTGAAATTTTCGTTTATGTTCTGATAATTATGCAGTTCGTTGGACTTTAGTAATACAGGCTTCATTCACAAAAGTACCAAATGTTACACTGACATGTAAATAAGATCTTAGATGTCCCTAGCGTGTAAGATGTGTTCTTGCTTTTACTGGCTTCACTTAACAGCCTTCACATAGAATCACAGAATGGCTTGGGAAGGGACCTTAAAGCCAACCCCCTACCATGGGCAGGGCCCCCTCCCACCAGCCCAGCCTGCCCAAAGCCCCATCCAGCCTGGCCTTGAACACCCCCAGGGGTGGGGCAGCCACAGCTTCTCTGGGCAGCCTGTGCCGGTGCCTCACCACCATCTGCGTAAAGAACTTCTTCCTTATATCTAATCTAAATGTAACCTCTCTTAGTTTACTCTTACTCCCACTATTACCGTTACTCCTAGTCCTCCATGACAGAGTCCCTCCCCAGCTTTCCTGTAGCCACCTTCAGGTGCTGGAAGGCAGCTGTGAGGTCTCCCTGGAGCCTTCTCTTCTCCATATCGTCTTGTCTTTGTTCCAACTGTTTATTGATATCATTATAAATAATCTTATGCATTGGTAGATTACCTTAGATAAATCATGTCGTGCACGTCATGCTGCAGCAGAATTCCACCTGCCTTCTTTACTAGGAAATTAGTTTGAGTGAAGTAAATCACCGATCACCCGAAAGAATTTAGATATGCTGCTTCTGAGGGAAGTTTCTTTATATGCCCTTACCTCTGTGTGACTTGCCGGTCACATATATCACTTTTTTCTTTGTTGCAGTACCTTTTCAATTCTTTTGTCAGAATTGGTGATTTATTTTTTTTTTTAAATAACTACAGTGGTTCAAGATACGGATTTTCCTCAGGATATTTAACAAGGAAGTTCAAATGTAGTTCTAAACATGAAAAGTAATTTGAATTCTTGCTGAGAGAGTCTCCCTCTACTTCTCCCCCTCCAAACAGGCCAGAGCTTTTTTTTTTTTTTTTAATTGCAGTCTTTACTTCTGTATTGCTCAGTGTTTACTCTTCATTTTAAGAGCATTTCACTTGTTCCCCGGTCATCAGTGAAGTTCGCAGTACTTCCACATCGCATCAAGCTTGTCAATCATTCTTTGCATTTACTTTGTCATTTTACAAGGGACTTTTACTGAAGGGTTTTGCATGTTACTGTTCTTAAGCTGGATAAAGTTTCGTGTGGCTGTCTTTTCTGTTGTCTGTAGGTGTTTGAAGCACTGTATTGAATTAAGTTCATTTAATTATGGGGAGAGCTGGAAAAATGTGCTTGGTGATAATATCATTTCACTGTGCTTAGTTACAGTAGTCAACGGTCAAGACATGATAGAAGTGGTGGGGTGTACTGGCTTAAATGGAGAACTCTGAAGAACAAGATAGTTTTTTTTGTATGGGTAGCAAAAATGAAATGGTCTTTTTAAGGTGTTGACATATGGGGGAAAGATATCTGGTAAGAACTGGTTATATTGTTCTTTACTCTTCTATTTTACCCACAATGGAAGACTTTTTATTTGAATGGCTTTACAGAAATGAGTTACACGCATTTTATTGTATCATTAGTGTTACTTTATAATAATTCTCAGAAAGGTCAAATGACTTTACTAAGGTCATCTGTGAGAATCTGAGAAAATATTTTCAAAATACCTGTTGTATTCTGGACACAAAATAAGGAGTTTCAGTACAAAGCCTTTCTAGAGAGTAAATGTCTGAAACGTGAGTATATTAAAAATTATCCAGAAAATCTATCGTAGGCCCTGTTACTTTTCATATGGCTTTAGTAATGTGAAAATACCTGCACGTGGACAGAAAACACACTCATTCCAATGTTGTCTTCAAGCTGTATTAAACAGAATAGGGTGAATAAAAATTGCAGTTTTGCTACTACTGCCACAGTAGTACAAAAAGCAATTTATTTTGCTTTGCAGAAACCAGGTGCTTTCTGAATATGGCACTTAATGATCCCAGTAAAGATAGTGGGGGGAAAATGAAAGATGTCAAGAGAATGCATTTTTAGAAGAAAAATCATTAAAAAAAATTAGTTTATTTCTTCATTTTGCAAATTTCATTATATCCAAATCTGCTATAAAATTCCACTCTCTCAGCATGGCCCATAATTGGAAGAAGAAAGTTCAACTGGGTTTAATAATTCATTTATATGAGTCTTAAAATGTTTTGGTTTTCTTCAATAAAATATAACAAAATTATGGAAGATGAATAATTTGTCCAGATAAATTCTTGTATGCAAAAGACTTATCTTAAGAATTCCTTTTTGTTTCTACTTTGTAGAAATTCATACTGAACTAATTCATTAGTACCAAAACACAGCAATTTAAATGTTTGCAGGAGTTTATATATACTTTCATTCTGTCTGTTCCTGATCAGTTTCTCTGACTAATGCATGCGTGCTGTACAGAAAGTCATCATTCCCCAGGAAGAAAGACATGGCCTGCTGCCTGGGTGGCCCAGCAAAAAAACGTGGAGTAAAATAGTCTTTAGCTGTAAAACAGAGTATGTAAATTCTAGCTTTGCTGTGTTGCTGTGCCTTTGTTATGAATCCTTGTGATGGTCTATGTTTATAGTCTCCTGCAATTAAATGTCCACAGTTGTCCAATTCACATTCAATTATTCTATTCATGGGAGATTAAGTTATTTCGGAGTGCACGATGCTCTGAATGCTGCAGGGGTTGCTGCCCTGTGTTGGCCTCCTAAATGTCTTCCCGCTTCTGGAAATCAGACCAGCTTGGGGTCAGTTGCACAGACATGGGACGCTGCAGGGAAGCTCACCTGTGCTTGTTCTGCATCTTGGATGCACAGAACACTCCCACAAGGCAAAAGGAGGCATCATTTCGGTCATCTCTCTTCCTTTCTCTACACAGTTTATGCAGTCAATAACTCTTTGAAAGCTCTGTTTGGGTGAAATAGTCTATATGTGAGTGTTAGAGAAGCATGGTAGGAGATTGTTATGTATCTGAGTCTGCTAGAGGGAAGCCTTTCCTCTCATCAAATAAATTGGGTCTGCTCACATAAGGTTTCTTGGTGCAAGAGATCTTGGGAAGATTGCCTAAAACCTGTCACTGTTTTTGATGTATAGCAATAGGCAATGACCTTTCTTTCCATGCCAGCTGTTTCTTGGAATTGCCCTGTAATGTTGTATCTCTTACATTCTTTACCTGTGTGTCTGAGAGAGAAACAAAATGATTCCCTCTCAGATGGTGAAAGAACTTTAAAAAATAAAAATGAAAAAAAAAATCCGATGGTCACTGTGCCTCTGGGTAGAGCTTCAGACTTCAGTTTTGAGTCAAAACCACTGTCCCTTAAACTAGGACACAGCTATAGAAGTAAGCAGTGACACTGAGGTAGCTGAGATCTTTTTGATGCTGTATATTTTGCTCTAATGTTTTAAGGAGAGAGATGGCTTATTCCAGACGTTGTCTGACAAATTTATGCAACGTGATTGCAATGCAGTGGCTTCAGGAGCTGTCCTGGTTCCAGTTAGGACAGAGTTAATTTTTCCTCCTAGTAGCTGGTAGGGTGCTATGTTTTGGATTAGGGTGAGAAGAGCGCTGATAACATGCTGATGTTTTAATTGTTGCAGAGCAGTGCTTACACCAGGCCAAGGACTTTTTGGCTTCTCGCTCTGTCCTGCCAGCGAGCAGGCTGGGGGTACAGCAGGAGCTGGGAGGGGACAGACCCAGGACAGCTGACCCAAACTGGCCAAAGGGGTATTCCATACCATCTGACGTCATGCTAAACAATATATAGGGGTGGCTGGCCGGGGTGGGGGGCCGGCTGCTCGGGGATAGGCTGGGCATCGGTCAGCGGGTGGTGAGCAATTGCACTGTGCATCACTTGTTTCATACACATTATTATTATTAATACTATTATCATTATCACTATTATTATTATTATTGTTATTATTATTTTCCTGTCTCAATAAACTGTCTTTATCTCAACTCACAGGCTTCACTTTCCCATTTCTCTCCCCCATCCCAGAGAGGGAGGGGGGAGGGTGAGCGAACGGCTGTGTGGTGTTTAGCTGCCAGCCGGGTTAAATCACAACAGGAGCCTTATGAAGAATTCCTTTTTTAAAAGGAGAACTTGTTCCCCCCCCCCCTTTTTTTTTTAAATTCTAGTTTGTTTTTTATGACGTGTGGTTTACCATCTGTTTCCAGAGCACAGAAGTTTAAAGATGGGAGTGTTTTTACACTAAGTAAGGAAATATTACTGCTCTTGAGAAATCACACTGACTTTTTGCAAAATCAGGTGGAAGAGCCTCTGGCCACTGTGATTAGTTTGACTTTGCAAGATAGCCTGTGCTGTATGCCGTCTAAGGTGCTGGTCCATCTTTTATCCTCCTTTTAAATACTGGAATCTTTGAGGATTATAGTGGGCAATTAACACAGCTTGCTAAAAGAGCTTGATGTCTTCATTAAAGAAAATAAGTAAAAATGAAAGTTGAAGAGAGTCTTGGTTCCAGGTAGGAAGTGATGTGAATGATTACAGTTAGGTTGAGGCTGGGGTAGAAGCTGATCAATGGATCTTTTGTTTATTATTGGAGATTCTTCAGTAAGAGAAACAGGGTGTCTTGGGGGGGAACAACAGGGGTGTTTATCAGCTGCTGCCAGGTTAGAAAAGGAGGAGGACAGAGGCCGAGATCATCTTGATTTTGCAGGATTGAGAAAGACCTTGCACAACAGAGACAAGAGACAAGAAAAGGGTTCAGATAAATATCAGACTTCTATAAATAATGCCACTATTAAAACCACTGCAAAGCGATCTGCTTTCACTGCTCATCTGCTTCAGGCAGGATGGCCTGTGGCAGGCGATATTGCTACCCAGTGCTTACAGGGTACAGTTGCTGTGACAAAGAATCTTACTACTGCTGTTTCCTCTGTTAAAAAGCATTGCGTCCCCCTGACTCCTATCTTAGAGAGAACTCAAACAAAATAAAAGGGAGCTCACTTAGAAAGGCATGTTTGGTAGCTACTTTCAAATTCGTTACTGTCTACACGTAATTAGTAGCTGCAAAGTGCTGAGTACAAGGTGGGAATGTGTAGAGACTCCATACAAAGATATATCATAGACCTTTTTGGAGCAAAGTATCATTTTTTCTTTCCTGTGGGAAATGCTGGCTTTACAACAGAATTATAAACTAGAAGTTTTCCATGTTATGTAAATGTCACTGTGTCTCCATCTCTCCCGCTTTTTTCTTAGCTCAGAAATAGGTAATACTTTCTCTTATGCAGAAATCTTCTCAGAAGGAGCCTGTAGCAGCCCAGGGAAGCCACACGTGGTTGTTGGGGAGCTTGTGAACTCCCCCAGAGTGCAGGCTCCACGCTGGTGTTTAAGGCTACTGGAGAGCTCAGCAGCTCAGAAGGGGAGTGTGGCCAGCAGCGCAAGGCAGAGATTTGGGAATAAAGTAGTGAGAGGGTGGAGGTGAGACCGGCTGGCACATCAGTTGGCATTACTGGAGGTACTCAAGGGGAAAATGAGACCTTTAAAAGTTACCTTAAAGCTTTGGGTTCATTAGACAGCAGTCTCCAAGATACTGTAACACGGTCTGGTGTATGAATGCGTTTTCAAAAATTGAAACATCAGTTCAGATCACAAACTGAATCCATTACCTTATGAAACCTGTATCTATTAATATCCAGTGGCAGACAGTGTCTTACATGCAAGCTAAAAAAGCAAAATAGAATAAAGCAGAGTCTGGGACAAGGAATAAACACACAATAGTTTTGAGGTTTTGAGTCTCGAATTTCATTCCAGTTATAGGGTTGCCTACCCTGTGAGTACTATTTTTAGCTGAGAGTATGAGTTTAATTTACAATAACTGTTTCAGATGAGATTTTTCAGGTGGATGCGCTTGCTGAAATTTGTATATTTGTACATGCTGCGTTCCTTTGACCAGCAGCCCTGAGAACATAAGGTTATGTGTTCAGTGAGTAAAATAAGGAAAAATAAAATTGGAGATCGGAGGCTGGAGGAAGTGAAGTATCTCCATCATTCTTGTTAACATATCACCTGTTTGACTTAAAAATACATTGTTTTCCATAATGTTTGCAGATAGACAAAGATGATTACAGTGAAAACAGATTGTTTTTAGCCCCAAAGTTCTTTTTATTTTTTTACTTTTTTTCCCTGTATCTTACCAAATATAAATATTCTGTTCAAGCTTTTATGAGGTCTGTGGACATACTTATTCTGTGCTCTATTTTAATTGTCAGGGTTTTAGGCTCCAATTTACTTTCTGACTGGATGCAATTGCTATGACCTTCAGCTGATATGTTTTAATTTTGTCATTGAGATTACTTCCAAACCAGAAAATTGAAGCTGAATATGGAAATGCTACACCTCACTAAGGCTGAACATTCCTGTTCTTCCAATAGCACTAGCTATGAATTCTAACAGTTTTAGTTTGACAAAAGCAGGAAAAGAGTTATTTTTCTGTCAGCCCAGGGTAAAAATCAGCTAAGCATTAGGGCAGTTGGATTACAGGCAAATGGTTTGTGGTGTGTGTGTAATTTTCCTTTTATTTGTTTTTACTGTATTTCTGTACTTTCGGAATTTATGGCATGTGTATGGTCTGTATCTAAAGGAGCAGAGCTTTCCTGAAAGGTGGAATGTGCCAGGAGCTCGCCAAGAGTGAAATCTGAATTGCAAGCTTCTACTTTTTCACATTTACATCTTCTGTAACAGTCCACACAACTTTTGGGAAGAAATGTTTCTTACGGTGACCATACTTGGCAGATTCTTGAGACAGGTTGTTACCTAACATGCCAGCAGTGTGGTTTTTGTTCTGCAAAGCACATAGGTACGATCCCCAGACCAGGCCTGCTGATAGATCATTTAAGCACGTTCTTAGCTATGGTGGTTGCAATACTGGCAGATCCGTGGGAGTTCTTCATAGTGGAAGTCATTGCCCACCATGATGAAATGTGAAGAGGTACATTTTATCAGTGTGGGTCAGAATGTAGGGCATGTTACCGTAGTCTGACCAAATAATGTAAGGTGTCAATTCAGTGGCAATACCGAAAAATACAGTATTGTGTTGAAGACAAATCAAAAAGTAAATGTATTTCAGTCAAGATTTCCCAAGCATAGAGTATTTTAGCCTACATTTGCATGTTATAGGGAATACAGTATCTGAAATAATTCAATTTTTCATTACTACTTGTACTAACTACATAAATTTGTCAAAAAGATCAAACCAACAAATGATTAATCAACCATATGTTATCTAATAACTTGGCAATAATGGTTTCAATAGGTCTGTATCCATTGTCTACACATCATAGTGAATGTTCTTTTCGAGCTTTGGTTCAGTCTGTTTATATAAAAGTCAAATACCCACAGTAATAAGATTGTAATTCACATTGGCTGTGAATTTTGTGCCCAAGTGATTCTGAGGTGATACCCTGTTTAACGAAAAGGAGATTGCAGTAGTAGGGCACAGTTCATGGATGAGGAAGTAAGATCAGCAAAGAGCTTTTTTTTAAAAAAAAATAAATATATTGCTTCATCTAAAATAAGGTTAAACATGCTTTTGTTAAGAAAAATATATACTGTTCTGTCTGATGAGTAGCCAACCAAAATTAATTCACAGAAATCTCTTCCTAGAATTACACGCATGTCTTAATGCATAAGTCAGTGTTCAGGGAGGCTTTGCATGTTCTTTATATGCTTCGAGCAAAAATATAGGAAGAGTGGTTCACTTTCTCTTCTTTCATACTCTAAAAAATCAAAATATGCGACGCTATTTTAGCACACTTGAGACATCAGAATTCACACAGAAATGATAAATACACGTCTGCTTGGGAACTGAAATATGTTTCTTAAAACTGGTATAGTAAGGGCTTTTTTTACTTGGGAATAGTTTTCTTTATATTCCTTCTTTTGCAATGTGTTTTCTGACCTGTTATATTCTGGTGTTGTATTTTAGGTGATGGGAAGGCTTATTTGTGCATGTATTTTGCTTACACTGGACTCGTATATTTTTGGCTGTCAGCTTTGGTCCTCAGCTGCTGGTGATGCAGAAAATTAATGGAGTCTTCAGCCCAGGCATTATGATAATAGAGTGCTTGAGGATGTGCCATCACCACCCACAAGACTCAATAGCTCATACTACCAATAAGCTCTTTGCCCTTTGGATTGCTGTATTAATAACCTTCATATTTTGTATTGTGGTATTTTAAAGTTGGCCCCAACCTGCCTAAATAAAGACAAGTTGTTTGAAATGCAGCAAGAGGAAAGGGCAAGGAAGACTTATTTTCTTTGGGGGAGCATATCTCTTTGCTGGTGGCATGCTTTCTACCTGTTCAAAAGCAAACTTCAAGGTGACCGATCAGTCTTAGCCAGCTGGAATGAGGGATAACATTTTTAAAGAACTGCTAGAGAGGAAGGACTACAGTAACTACTGTCAAGAGGATATTTTACCACTGAACTCAGAATAGCTGTGCAGATCTAGCCTGGCTGCTGAGCTAGCCACACACACCCATTTTTCCTGGTTCTTTTGTTGTAATGTTTTGAGAAGATGATGAAACAAAATGGGACCTTGGGAAGTGGGGTGAGGGTGTTGAAAAATCTTCATGCTTAAAGAAATGTTGAAAACCTTTTGCTTAAAGAAAATGCGGTGTCCAGGGCTGAGAACAGAAAGCTAATGCTGAAGGAAGGGCATGAATATCAAAATGGGATGGGATAATAGGATATATGGAAATGGTATATATGGAAATTAAAGGGTGGATCAGAAAAGAAAAGGATGGGTGGGTTAATTGGTCACTGCATGTGAATAACACTAGGAAGGTGTGGGGGGAGGGGATTCAGTGGTTCCTCTCCTCCCTTCCTGGCCAACCTTGCTGACAGACAAGCCAAGCCCCTCTGGGGAGCCAGAGGACTCTGTTAAATTCCTGAGCATCAGATGAGTTGTGGCTCCTCTGGACCACACAGAGGCACATTGTGGTTAGGTTGTGTCAGATGATGGAGAGTAATACAGGGTGGTATTCGAGGCCCATTCCTACACCTGGCAGTAAAGGGCAAAATACAGGAAGCTGTGACAGCAGCCACATCCCGAGTGTACAGGACCTCAGCTGTTGGTGCATGAAGACGTGGCCTGCCATGACAGCTTGAATCTTAATGTATGAGTAGGTATCATCTACATGCAACGTTGCATTTAGAGTGCTGTTCCCTCTCCCTTTCCTTTTAGTTATGAGTGCTTAGTTACAGCTGTGTAGTGGTTGCTATTAAGCAGAGGAGTATGGTACAAACCTCATGACGTTTTTTCATACAACGTGCTTATAAAGTCTAAGTAGGAATGTTCTGTTGATCCTTTCTGTTGGTTGCTGCGTATTCAAGCTCCAAGAGACATCACTGAGGGTTTGCACTTTGTGGCCTGCTGTGTGAAGTCCTTAGTAGCTCAAATTGAAATAAGTAGTAACATGAACGTAATCGGTGTAACTTACTGTTAGGAAGGCTTCCAATAGTTGCATAAGTTACTGTAAAATAACCTGGGTGAGTAATGCAAAATCTATACACTTGTAAAATCTGTGGTCAGGAACAAGTTTAGGATGGAGAAAACAGAGGACTAGATTGGGTTCACAGAGGGATTGGAAGGCAAAAATTTCCTCAATTCTTGTAAGGTATTCCCTCCAGGGAAATTCTGTTTTCCTGGAGAAATCTTTCATTTGAAAGATGTTTTTCTCCACCAGGGAAGCTTAAAAAATACAAAGAAAAGTTAGTTTTCTTCCTCTCTCCCCTCCCGTCATCTGTGTTGACTAGTTGGGCAAGCAGAGCTTGGTGCTCTGTTCCAAGTTTTGAAAGCGTGGGAGCTATTTCCTGTTGTGTTTCTATCTAATGAGGGAGCTCTGGGAGCTAAGCAGACAAAATACCTACCAGCAGCCTGGCTGAAGCAGTTAGCACCAGCTCCCTTGACATTTGGTCCCCCTGCTTCCACGGAAGAGTAGTGCCAGGAGGTAAGTTACAATCTGCCCCCCAGCTGATGAGCCACATGACTATTTTCAGCTGCTTTTGAATCATTTGCTGTATTGTGTATAAATAATTGAGAACCACAGCAGAAAAGCTAATAGCTCTAAAATAGCCAGGCTCGTAGAAGACTGAGAGGCCAAAGGAAACAATATCCTGCATGACAAGATGTCTCTTTAGTCTACAGCCTGCTTATATGCAGCCATTTTCACTATCAGGAAGTAGAAAATAGTTTCCTATCCTATAAAAAACTCCTTAAAATTGCTAAATCAACCTCTTGTACTGCAGGCTCAGATCTTAAATATTTCTTGTATTTTGGAGTCAAAAATTAGCCCCTCAGCTTTCAATTCAACTGTAGCAACAAGTTTCTTCCCCTGATGGTAGACAGCAGGGACTTTGAAGCATTTTCTTGGTTTGTTTTACATAACTCTAAAGCCGTTTCTGTTTTGGATACATTTTCTTTTTTACCACAAAGTTTCTAAAGAGTTATTAATCGAAAGGTGGGTATTTGTCATTGCAGCAGTGTCACTTATGGTGTGCAGCAAAAAATCTGTAACATTTTTTCATCAGTGGTGTAGAGCATTTTTATCACTTTCAGAGGAAGCTTTGCAAAACAACAAACCCACTGACCATGTTGAGAGAGTAAATCAGTTCTGATGTGCCAGGGAAAACACAAGTGAAATAGTGTAATCTGCTTGATCTTTATTATTTAATTACTAATATGCTCTTAAATTGCACTCTATTGGACAATTTCTCATGACTGCTTTTATTATGTTAACTTTTTCTTCACAGCGCAACAGTGCTTTTAGTGGGTTGTTGGAGAGGAAGTGGGTTATTAGCAATTGTGTATAACCAGAGCTTACCTTGGTGTTAAAAGCAAAATTGAACTGGATGCAGAGGAGGCTGCAGAATCGGGATGGATGAACAGACACGTTTACCTGCTACCAGTGATTCAGTTCTACAATCTTATGATTGTCTATTGATAGTTTCACTTCATCCAAAACATGTTCTAAGAGAGTTGGTTTTAAATTTCACTGCTGTTTTAGCCTTAAAGAAAGTTAAGCTCTTCTTACTTAAAACAAGAAGTCCTCTCACTCTTACCCTGATTTTCATGGGGGGTGAGAGGACTGGGGAGTAGAGGCAGGCAAAGGAGGAAAGGTCTTCCTGCAAGACCCCACCTCACTTCGAGATTCCAGGAATGTAAAAAGGGTACAAGGTCCCTTCTTACCCTTACTGCTAAAGAGGAGAAAAAAGAAAAAAAAAAGCACAATACAGTTAAACAGACACAAGAAAATAAACACATTTATTTGCTTGGATAGTCATTATTTGCTGTATTTGATTTTAGATTTTTCTTCTCTGAAAATGAAAGGCAGTTTTGTTTTCATCCAACCAAAGGGATTGGGCTCTTATTTACATATGTACTTCCTGAGCCAAATATATGGGCAATAGCTAGAGTTTAACCAAGAACAGTACACAAGGGACAAGTAGTTGCTGGGAGCAGAAACAACAGGTATGACCATGTAGAATTTTATTGTCTACTCTTGGTGAAAACTTACAAATATTTTCTTCAAAAATAATGCTTCTAAAAACTCATTTAAACTTGATTTATAAACACATTGTTTCTTAAACGCTTCAACTGTAAACCCACTGAAAACAGCACAAGATGCCCTCAAAAGAACTAAAAGACCTTTTAAAACCATCTGGAATGCCAGACCTGTGTTGTCACACTGCCTAGTCATCTCCACTGAAGATGCAGCTATAAAGCTTTTCTACAGTTACCAGGTTAATGGCATGAGTGGGGCAAACCCTAAGACTGGGTTACCACCTGTTTCCCACCTTATTCTATACCATTCCCTTCTGAAACCAGTCAATCAGTTATGTCAAAACAGATTTATTGTGCAAAAATGCAGGGCTCCAGGGGTGGGCAGAGATGGAGGGACATGCATTTAATTTTTCTGAATTTTCTGAAGTTCCAAGGTATTAGAGGACTTGTGTTACTTACCAGAAATGGCTCACTAAGTTCAGGTAGTAAGAGAGTAGTTGGGACAAACTGGAAGCTATGCTCAGTGCAATCTGCAGTGACAGAAACTGCCTTTTACAAATGAGAAGCACTAAATATTACAGGAAACAACATTAGCAGTGAGAGCAGTGTGATGCAACCAAGTTGTGGGTTTTCTTTTAATAATCAAAAATCAACAGCTTCAGCATTCTCAGAAATGGTTTAAATTTGTTTTCTTTTACTAATGTGCTTCAACAACAAACAATACAAACTACCTCATTTTTTAGAGCTCTATGGACTTTTTTTCTTTTAAATAAAACTGCCCTGAGTTGTCCGTCACACTTTGTACTATAATGTGGTAATGGGGAGCGGACGAGGTAAGCTAATGAAACGATTTGAGCTACTGGGATGAGAAAGCCCTGTAAAGCTCTAGCTAAGAACCTGGTTTGCAAGGTCAATGCTCCTACACTATGGATATCATGCAAACACTGAGGCAAAACAACAGCAAAGTGAAAAAATATTCTCTGAAAACCAGGGCTAGGAAGGAATGTGCAAATTACAGAATGAAGTAACTGTGTCTGAATAAAGCATCCTGAGCAGCACATTGTCCATCAGCATTATTAATAGTGGCAGAGAAGGTTCCCTACTTTCCAGATCTGCTGAGGGAGATGATGAGCTAATACAATAGATTTTTTACAACTTCGGGATTTGTTTCTTATCTCTCCTTAGCTAGGAATAAACTTTACCTTGTTATGTTTTCACTTGGGTTTGAATTTTAGCCAAGAAACAGAAGTCCAGATACAGTTAACACATCATTCTTTTAGCTATTCTCAGAAAGCAACTGTGGCTTTTGATTTCCTTGTTCATTTACTTTTTTTTCCCCCTAATAAATTCCTATGTAATAGGAACAGTTTTGGATGCTGAGATGAAACTGGCTATTGAGAATGGCCAGGCTAAAAGAGCTGTGACTGGTATTGTAGTCATGATCATTATATTAAGCAATAAACTGTGTCTTAGTGATTAGAGTGCTAGAAGAGCTCTAATGTAAACCAGGCTAGTAAGATCACACTTAGTATGCTAGAGAAGCCGGAACTTGCAGGAATAAGAAAGCCTGGCAGGCATTTGAACAGGGTTTTGCTACTGCTGGAGACTAAAACAGAAACGTATCCAAACAAAACCCACAATGCTGAAAGTGGTGTACAATCTTTTAATTAATAATATGAAAACAAAACGTAAGTTACAAACGTCTAATGTCAAGGTGAGCAGATACCAAAGGTGTATCCCAGAGATGTGAGGTGTGTTTTTTTCTTTTTCAAGAGTAATGCCCCCCTAGCCCAAGATTATTTCAATCCGCCTGTTACCTTTTGGACTTGAATATTGCTTGGGGAATATGTAATCAAAGAGGGTGGGCCAGAACCTGAATTATTATTTGGAGATTTTAGATTTAAGATGTGACAACCTATACTCTCCTGAGCAATGCACCACACAAAATCTTTCTCAGCTCTGCTTAGTGTGCTAGCAGACATACTGAAAGTACATCATATGACCAGCTCTATATTGCATTTACCTGCTCTACTTGACTGTTAGCTGCTTCCCACTGTGTAGTCCTAAAATGATTAGCAAGTACCTACATATGTTGCCAAGATCTTGTGAAAATATTGGAGGGGATTTGTATTAGAAAAGTTTTTTGTTTTTTTTTTTTTTTTTCCCCCAAACTTCTCCTTCATTTTGTTTCATTTGACAGATAGTAAAGTTGGGGACAGTAGAATACTGATCTGTAAAATCTTTAATGCATGATCACTATGGGTTTTGTGGAGCTTCTTAACCAACAGCCTAGAAATTTATATTGCTCCACTGTCCTGATTCTGTGCACAGGCTCTTACAGAGTAGCCACAAGAGGAAAAAAAAACAGTTCAAGGTTATTTTTGCTGCCCACGTGATGCTGTTTAGGGGCACTATTGTGCAAACATGGTAGTAAATGACAGAGCAGCAGCCCATACTTTGGAACCTCCTCCTAATGGTAGTCAATGATGCATCATGAATTTCTGCAATTTGAGGGAGCCCTTATACCTGAGCAAATACAAAAAAAAAAAAAATCTACTTGCTAAGGAAAGACATTTAGTTAGGTAAGGTCTGGGAAAACCTAGTGATAGGGCAGGGAAGACTTTTGCTTGTTTAAAAAATCAGCCCAAGTAGATTTAGTATTTAAACAGATCTAGAAAAAAAATCTTTCCATAAGAATCTTACAGAATGGTGATAATCAGAGTAGTATCACTTATCTTCATTACGTATGTTGAAATATAATGCAGTAATTTAGCAAGTTGCTAGACAGCACAATCCTACGTTTGGGACTATACTTCCATAAGCAAAGTCATCAAGTTGGCTAGTTACCTTGCAAAAATCTCACCATTCTTCAGATTCAAGATGTGTCTATGTTATTTGCACAGTAGTATCAGAATAATGATGTATTTCATACTTGTTCTTTTGTGCTGTGATTAGAAAAGTTTCTGTTGTTAATGCAATAATCAATCAGCCAGATGAATTAGAGGTCACAGAATACAGTAGGAAACAGAACACTGAATAATGGTAACATTTCAAAGGCTGTTTTAAAGAGCTATTATTGCTATGCTGCAGTTAGTGCTTTTTCGTTACATTCTCATGTCCATGTTGTTATAACACTTGTTTCTTCAAACATTTTCAAGTTTACATTTCCTCTATTTTTACATAAAGCTGGGCCTTGGAGGGGGGTGATCTTTGGACCTTTCAATCAGGATAAAAAGTAAAGGCCAAGATTCTCAGTTAGCATCAAGCAGTCCAGCTGTTTTGATCACAGTGTAACGATCTTGATAAAGGACATTCCCAGTAAACAGTGTTCAAAAATACTGTATGTCATAAACTACAATGCTGTTTAATATTGGCCTCATTCATCCCCAATGAAGGAATGCCTGGCCCTAGCAGATGCAGAAGGACTTGGGGCAGAGTTTGGCACATTGCATCATGCTTTTCAACTACTCTAACACAGTCCCATCATGTATCACTCAAAGTGCTCTGCTGAAAACATGCAGTATAAAGACGTGATAGTTTGACACTGCAAGACAATGAGTATTTTTTCAACTGTGTGCTGTTAATTAATCCAACATCGTTTTCAAAGTAATTTAAGCAAGTGTTAACTTAGATATTTAGGGAAAAGCAAAACACTAACATACATAATTATTAAATAAGTAGGGGGAAGAGGTGAAAAACTGTAAGAACTTCAAGGTAGAGACACAAAGTGGCAGAATATTAGACTATTTCTCTGCCTCTAAATTCACTCATGACTTGAACAGGATGGATTCTCTTCTTTGCAGAACCTTTTCTGACAGCTGCATAGATTTCTTCTGGCTTCTCTCTTTTAATTAAGGGCTTCTTCTCTGGAGCTTTCATTCTCCACATCACAACAGGATGTCGTGGGCCAGTAGGACTCTGAATTTTGATAATCTTTGTGGATGCAATATAGGACATCTTCACTGTCTGCACCACAGCATTCATTAAATTCTTGGCAGCCTGAATTAGTGAAGTGACACTATCCAACTGTAATAAAAAAACAAACATTAGTCTAGGAAAAGCCTCCTTTTAATCACAATATGCTCAGGAATAAACAACAGTTAAAACCGAAGACTACGGCACTAAAACAAAATTTCTTGGTTTTCCCTTGGTGTGTTTGATCATTATATCCATGTTCTGATGCTCAGACTTGAAGTGATACACAGAAATCTGTGCTGGTGGAGTAAAAAGGCTTACGTAGATGTTTGTTGCTTGCTTTTTTTTTTTTTTTTAGTGTGAATTCATGATGCTTGTCTGCAGGGTATCACTGCAATTACTACTGATGGATAATTAAACCAACTCAAATAAGAGCTGTAAAAATGTTACTCATTATTTCCTTTGCATCAGTGCTAGGCAAATTCTCCAGCTGGTCCCATCACATTCCAGGTGCTCTCACATGCTCCTAAGCAACGGAGGATATTGTCAAGTAGTTGGATTAGTCAGAGCTGCTGAACCTAGTCTCGGTGGCCAGGATGCTTAAAGGTAATTAAGAGCAGGAGAGCACACGGAAATCACAGTAACTGTGGCCTCAAGCTTTTTTAAAGGATGAGAACATAGACATAATGCATAACGAACTCCTGTATGACATACTCCAACATTCAACTGCATGCTATGCAGCCATAAAGTGTTAAAGGTATTTCCTATCAATATTCCTTGAAATAGAAAATAGCATGCTCGATTTTAACTGGGAATTGGCTAACTGGAACAAACATACAGCTTTGTTACGTTGACCGCCATACTGATCTGTGGTGTAATAAAACTTTGTATACTGCTCTCTTCTCATATCTGAGGCTTGCAGGATACACGGTGTGCATGGTCCAGGAGCAGAGTGTGCTGGAGACATTATACTTTCTCAGTTACCTCCTCAGCCCCCAATGACTCTGGCAGCCCAGATAGAGGCTGACTTAGCAGTGTTGCACGATAAAACTGCAAAAGGCAAATGTAATCCTACGATGTGTGCTGAGTAGAGGCATTTTATTCTCTGATAATCCTTCCCACAGTGAATCTCAAGGTTTAGGCATGATGGTGGTCTGGCATGCTTCAGAAAGAGATGTCAAAGAGGCTGTATGCAGCAGAGCCTATGCTGGGGGCTGGGTCTCGACAAAACTGAGAACAAGAGGAAGTATTTTACTGAAGGCCAACACTGGCAAAAGAACTCATGTCTGTAATTGGCCATCAGTATTAATTAAACATTTCGATGTGAGGAAAAGTCATCTCATTTTGCATGTTCTCAGAAAACAGACTAAGGAGGCTCAGGGCAATCCTTCCAGATGTAAGAGTGCCAAGACTCATGGAAGGGGAAGAACTGGTGTGTGCAGTGTCCTTCTATGTCTTCTGGTCTTAAAATCCAAGTGCAGAAAACTGGTCTGTATATGCTCGCTACAGCTGTGTCTACTGTTAGGCCATTGTATGCCACACTTGGGCACTTGGAAGGTGTCTACCAGTGTACTAAACCTGAAACCAGTGTCTACCAGTGTACTCAATCCAGAAGGTGTCTGTCCAGTGTACTTAACCTGGGAAAAATTACGCCAGTGCTTAGGACTGTATTTTCAGGAAAGGGTTTGTTGGTTTTTTTTGGACAGGTTAAGATAACAGCCAAATGATGCCACAGTTCATTTTAAGTGCAGTGCCTTTTATACCATTACATTTCTTTTGGATTTAATTGCTTGGAATGAAGGCTGTTGTGCCCCCTTCAACTTACGGTACCCTTTGTGTTGTCATAGTGCCCCAAAGAACTGCTAGGGTCATACGTGGTATAAATTATCTCACTGACCTGAAGGAATAGCTTTTTATTCAAGGATACCAGGTTTGTATTTGATTATAAGGCTGACAATTTCAATTGAAAAGAAATCTCCATTCTTAAAGAACCTTTTAAGAAAGCCCTTTAAAAAATATCCTATTGCTTATATTACTATAAATGTTTATTATGAATAAATATTATTCAAGTAAATAATGTCCACCTGAGCAGCCCAGTATTTAATGATGTTTTCCCCCAAAACAGGGAAGAGGAGCATTAGCAACTGTGAAATCTGCATCAGTTTGCTAAGATGAGAACAGAATGCTAACAGTTTGCTAAGATGAGACAATACAGAAGCTTCAAAGGAGGGCTGGTGTACTTCCTACTTTGTGCATACGTGTTTGTGTGCATAAATGCATGTATACAAACCTTACGGGTACACAAGACAACATTTACACAGTCAAAGCACATTGTTTAGAAATATTTTCCCTTCCATATACACTAACACTAATGAAGCCCAATACAGTTCAGAGATTTTGGAAGACAGCATTTCAATTTATGTGCAGCCTCTCTATTGAAACACTTCATCCTCTTCTGTAAAAATAGTGAAGTTGGTTCTCTAAAGGACCATGAGGTTTAGTGGGAGAATCATCCAGAATTTGTAAGTGCAAAGTCTTTTGTAATATGGAGATCTGTAAACTGACTTTTTAGCAAAGGTCATCTCCCTCCTGCGAGGTCGAATGAATTGATGAGAAGATAATGTGTTTTACTGTATCTGTACGTGTCAATTTTATAACAGTTCATACACATACAAAATGCAGCTAAAGTCAGAAAAGGGATGCACTTGCATTTAAGAAACATACCTGATCAGAAAGATCCATCAGTTAATGCCAATTTTGCTGATTCTCTCTCCAGAAATGCCCCCCACCAAAAAAAAAAAAAATCATAGAAGAGTAAAACGCTAAGTGGACTGCATACATTTGCTATAGGAAAAGGTAAAATGTGAAATTCAACGTATGGCTTCTAAAGTTCATTCCTTGCTCTATCATGTGAGATTTTTAATCGGGATTTCCAGTTTGTAATAGTCATCCAATCTTTGCATGGCAGTATTTCAAACTAAGACAAGCATATATGGGGACCATCGTTTATAAACTTTAGGGAAACAGATTGCCTGGCCATGCTGGTAGGATAAGCAGTTAAACATAATTCTTGTGATGCTGTTTTAGCAAAATTCAAGTTGAATGAAAGTTCGCAGTTCAAAGCCTAATGTTTATTTCAAATAATGCCTTTGTACCATTTTATGAACTTCCAGGCTCAGTCAGTGAAGTGCTCTGATTAGAGGCTTTGCCATTATATTCCTGGAATGTCTTCAGTTGCCCAAGTATCCCTTTTTCTAGGCAGGATGACTAGCGTTGTAGGTATCAACTTACTGGCACATGAACTGATGATGTCTGTATTTCAAACTGCGGATTACTGTCTTGATAAAACGTATGTTAATTGATTATAGGGAGTGAGAAGAAGCATGTGAGAAAAAAATTCATAATCGTGTTTATTTTGTGGTTATCAGAGGTTAATTGCGGGCACACACATGCACGCAGTTTTGTCTGTCCTCAGGCTGTCACCTTCTAGAAAAACTGACAAAGACATGATTTTGACAGCTTCTACAAATCTTCTTTAAATATATATATATATACACACGCACACACCTCTGGCTGATATTGGTGGCATTGTAAGCACACACTTTTCTAGCATTGTCTGTATAGTAACACCAATATGAAGATGCTTCTGGGTGCCAGCAGACGCAAAGAAAAGCCGGTTTTGTTTCTATGGCAGAAGCTTTATGGGCTTACGGGGCTTTTGTTTCTAAGTGATGTAAATTTCTGTAATCTTTCCACTTTTTTCAAGTGGCCTGGTGTTGGAGCCACACTAGGCTGGGTAGCAAACTGGGCTGGGGTACTTGGCAAATTCAGTCATGGCTTCTCAGGAGAGAAAAAAAAAAAAACTGCTTCCATTGAAGGGAAAAGGCGTCTAGAAGAAGTGTGTACCAGCATCCATGTTGGGCAACAACATCGTACCCCAAACCATCCAGTTATTGTGACCTTGGTTTATACTGTAAAGTATGTCAAATGAAGTGGAATCCTTTAAGGTGGCAGTTAGAGCTTACAGGCTTTTCTCTCCTGTGGGCAGTGAATAGTTACCACTTTACTCTGGCTTCTGTGGGTCCTTTCAACAAAATAGCCATGGGCTCTTAACAGTCCACAGCTCCTTCATCATGCCACTGTGCACTGCTGTGATCAAGAAGAAAGCTAATTCTATTTCTTAAACCATAATGATATATCTATTATTAAGTAAATAAAATATGCTTTACGGTTATCTAATTTTGAAGAGGGTGTAATGTCAAATAGGATGTGGCATGTCAGCTTCATGTATGAGCATATCAGGTTGCTCATAGCTTGACACATGCTCACTGGAGCAGAAACCTATCAACTCAGGCATTTTAAATGCCAAAACCTGAGGACTGCCTGAATTCCGCAGCCCCCTTGCCATGCCATAGGAACTGAAGCTCTGCTGTATTATTTAAGATCTACAGAAGATGCCCTGAGATGCAGATACCTAAAATAAAATCTTAAAACATAGATTTGGTATGCCTCCCGGGTAAAAAGCAGAATACGTAACTACCACTAAGGATGTTTAAATCAGTGTTTGTGCTGCATTTGCCATAGCAGGGGTGGATGTGGGTATGGTGGAGGTGGGAATGCTATGTCAGGATGGGCAGAAATCTCCATTTATTTTATGATTCCCTTGGCATCTCTGAATAGGCAATGAAATACAGGATAATTAATATCATTTACTTAATGCTATCCTTTAGGATATTCACACTATTTGCATTGTCTTAGTTTCTGTTTCCCCTGCGTTTTCTGGATGTGTCTTACACTAGTCTTGGTTACATAAAGAAAATGTGAGTATTGTGAGGCAAAAGCATACTGGTATTTCTGAACCACATTCACAATTTTGGAGAAGGTTTTAGGATATGTTCTTGAAGCTACAGATGGTAAGAATGAGGCTATGCATTACATTTTTTTTGTTGATTCTTTCTAGAGAGCAGCTGTTTTTATACTTCAGTACCAGTAACGTTACTGAGTTTAGTGTAAATCTATTCTTCTATAAATTGAATGTACTCAAGTACTGTCTTCACTTGGATGCTTTTATCTCAAATATTCAGCAGGTTCTTCCAGGTGTCCTGTCTAGGAAAACCAATGAAATGAAACTTGGCATAATTGAAAGAGTGATAAAATATTCATTGAGCATTTAAGTTCATCTTATTTAGAGACACATAGCTGCAAAGTTTTCAATCTGTAGCAAGTGGTATATAAAGATTCACTAGCAAAACAAGGAAACCAGCCACAAACAAAGGTTGTTTTATTTTTGCCTGACTCTCACTTTTGCTCTTTCTGCACTTCCCATGAAGACACGGTGTTCCAGCTTCCACGTTTTGCAGGTCTCACTGTGTCAGTCAAAACAGTAATTCCTGAAAGGATTTGGGAAAAGTGTCCCTTACCATATCTTCCCTCGTTAAAATGTCATCTGTCCTGTCAGCAAGTGGTACCTCTTTACTGCTATTTCACTGAGAAGACAGAATGATTCTCTAACCACAGTAACTTCACATTATGGTGAAATACAGAGGATACAGAACTGAAGGTAGTAATTTAAAACAAAACAAAACAAAAACAAACAAAAAAAAGAACCCAGCACCAACAAAAATCAGACTAGTAGCACTCAGGCTGGCATGAGCTATTGTCTCCAGCACTTGCATTGCTGTTGCATACATGAAAGGATGTGCCCTGCCTTTTCCCAGAATAGTGGCACAGTACACAAGCGCGGTCAATGGCCCATCTGGCTGAAAAGCATTCAAAATCAGAATTCTTGTAGGCAAATTCTTCATTGAGTAACAAAGCCAGTAATTAGGAACTTGATACTTTTAATTGTTTACATGCATTGTATTTCTCATTATTTGGAAAATAATTTAGTGTCTTGGGAGTAGTAACAATCCATTTATATAAGGAGTGTAATATAATACCTGATAGAACTATTTTTATTTAATGTTCTCAATGCTAAACAGAATCATGTCTTAAAATGTAAAGGTACTTTTCTGTTGACGTGTTTTCTGTGTACTAAGAAAGTGATGCTTGCCTTGTAATGTGTCAGTAGTAGTTGTTTCTATTAGTTAGAAGAATACAGAATTTCTTTATCCCTAGAGCAGGTAAATAAGTCATTCTTCTGCTCATGTTCTTTCCATAGACTTGTAGACGCTGTCTCATTGACATAAAGAAGCGGCAGACAATGCAGACTGATACTCACAAAGCATTTCTTGACAAATAATATGCAGGTCTGTTAGAACCACAGTTGGGATACTTTCTATTTATCTCCTACAAACAATTTTTTAAAGGAAACAAAAATTGTAGTACTAAAGCACAGATTTATCAATTGGCTGCTTGCAGTCTGCCAAGTCCTATTTACAGTTTAACTACACTTTAACCAAGAATTAAGTATCAAATACACAACTTATTCAGTATTTGAAGTCAAAAGTTAAAAACCTTTTGGAATCAAGGTCAGTTATTTAAAACGTATCTGAATTGAACCATTGGACTTAAATGTGTTTGAAGCAAATTTTGTTATATTAATCAAAGAAGGACTGAATTTGATTTGACTATTTCTAAAAATAACATGAAATCTACATTTTAAGGAATAGTGGCGAAGTCAGGAAGGGGATCAGTAAAACTGCTAGCTTGCACTTCCGGAGGGCTGACTTTGAGCTGTTCAGGACACTGGTTGGCAGAGTCCCTTGGGAGGTGGTTCTGAAGGGCAGAGGAGTCCAGGAAGGCTGGGCACTCTTCAAGAAGGAAATCTTAATGGCTCAGGGGCGGTCAGTCCCCACATGCCCAAAGATAAGCTGGCGCAGAAGACCGGCCTGTCTGAACAGAGAGTTGTGGCTTGAGCTTAGGAGAAAAAAGAGGGTTTATAATCTTTGGAAAAGAGGGCCACTCATGAGGACTATAAGGATGTTGCGAGGCTGTGCAAGGACAAAATTAGAAAGGCCAAAGCTCATCTGGAGCTCAATCTGGCTACTGCTGTTAAAGATAACAAAAAATGTTTTTATAAAATACATCAACACAAAAAGGAGGACTACGGAGAATCTCCATCCTTTACTGGATGCTGGGGGAAACTTAGTTACAAGAGATGAGGAAAAGGCTGAGGTGCTTAAAGCCTCCTTTGCCTCAGTCTTTAGCGACAAGACTAGTTGTTCTCTGGATACCCAGTACCCTGAGCTGGTGGAAGGGGATGAGGAGCAGGATGTGGCCCTCATAATCCACAAGGAAATGGCTGGCGACCTGCTACAGCACTTGGATATACGCAAGTCGATGGGGCCGGATGGGATCCACCCAAGAGTGCTGAGAGAACTGGCGGAGGAGCTGGCCAAGCCGCTTTCCATCATTTATCGGCAGTCCTGGCTATCAGGGGAGGCCCCAGTCGACTGGCAGCTAGCAAACGTGATGCCCATCTACAAGAAGGGCCGGAGGGTAGACCCGGGGAACTATAGGTCTGTTAGTTTGACCTCAGTGCCAGGGAAGCTCATGGAGCAGATTATCTTGAGTGTCATCACGCGGCAGTTGCAGGGCAACCAGGCGATCAGGCCCAGTCAGCATGGGTTTATGAAAGGCAGGTCCTGCTTGATGAACCTGATCTCCTTCTATGACAAAGTGACATGCTTAGTGGATGAGGGAAAGGCTGTGGATGTGGTCTACCTTGACTTCAGTAAGGCTTTTGACACCGTTTCCCACAGCATTCTCCTCGAGAAACTGGCTGCTCGTGGCTTGGACTGGCGTACGCTTTGCTGGGTTAAAAACTGGCTGGATGGCCGGGCCCAGAGAGTTGTGGTGAATGGGGTCAAATCCAGTTGGAGGCCGGTCACTAGTGGAGTCCCCCGGGGCTCAGTACTGGGGCCAGTTCTCTTTAATATCTTTATCGATGATCTGGATGAGGGCGTCCAGTGCACCCTCAGTAAGTTTGCAGATGACACCAAGTTAGGTGCGTGTGTCGATCTGCTTGAGGGAAGGAAGGCTCTGCAGGAGGATCTGGATAGGCTGGACCGATGGGCTGAGGCCAACTGTATGAAGTTCAACAAGGCCAAGTGCCGGGTCCTGCACCTGGGGCGTAACAACCCCAAGCAGCGCTACAGGCTGGGAGATGAGTGGTTGGAAAGCTGCCTGGCAGAGAAGGACCTGGGAGTATTGG
This sequence comes from Anser cygnoides, assembly GCF_040182565.1. Taxonomy (NCBI): domain Eukaryota; kingdom Metazoa; phylum Chordata; class Aves; order Anseriformes; family Anatidae; genus Anser; species Anser cygnoides. Next base: position 26,528,892 of record NC_089879.1, on the reverse strand, counting down.
TTGACAGTCGGCTGAATATGAGCCAGCAGTGTGCCCAGGTGGCCAAGAAGGCCAACAGCATCCTGGCTTGTATAAGCAGCAGTGTGGCCAGCAGGTCTAGGGAGGTGATTGTCCCCCTGTACTCGGCTCTGGTGAGGCCGCACCTCGAATTCTGTGTTCAGTTTTGGGCCCCTCACTACAAGAAGGACATGGAGCTGCTCGAGAGAGTCCAGAGAAGGGCAACGAAGCTGGTGAGGGGTCTGGAGAACAAGTCTTACGAGGAACGGCTGAGGGAGCTGGGATTGTTCAGCCTGGAGAAGAGAAGGTTCAGGGGAGACCTCATCGCTCTCTATAGGTACCTTAAAGGAGGCTGTAGAGAGGTGGGGGTTGGTCTATTCTCCCACATGCCTGGTGACAGGACGAGGGGGAATGGGCTAAAGTTGCGACAGGGGAGGTTTAGGTTGGATATTAGGAAGACCTTTTTTACTGAAAGGGTTGTTGGGCATTGGAATGGGCTGCCCAGGGAAGTGGCGGAGTCACCATCCCTGGAGGTCTTTAAAAGACATTTAGATGTAGAACTTAGTGATGTGGTTTAGTGGAGGACTTGTTAGTGTTAGGTCAGAGGTTGGACTAGGTGATCTTGGAGGTCTCTTCCAACCTAGACGATTCTGTGATTCTGTGATTGTTGAGCGACTAAGGTAAGAAAACTTACTATGGTACACTTCTAGTTTTTTCTCCCTTATTTATAAGCTTTTCTGTTAATTACTTAATAGTTCTTTCAATAATGCTGCTATATAAAATAGTGTTTTAACCACTTCGTATTCCACTCCTTAAAGAGTGGAATAATAACTCTAAATGTAAACATCTCAATCAAAATAAACAGGTAAACTGTTAAGAGTGGAATCCTGACCATTGAAGACATTGGAGTTTTCCTTTCCCAGGGCCAGGATTTTAACAGCAGTTATCTTGTTTTCTGAACTGAGGATGTTTACATTTCAACATTTTTTTTCCACACAGAGCAGTGATAATTCCATATAACAAAAAAATTAAGATTTATTTTAAAAGTGACACAAGAAGATGTGGGTTCAAGAAAGCACAGGTAAAGGTCAAGAGTTGGAAGCACTTCATTAGTTGCTATGTTTCTTCATGTACCTGCCAGATGACATTCACCATGGATTTAGTCTCCGTACAAAATAAATGGCTACAAAATAAGCCAAAGGGAGACTTTCTGTTGTGATTTTTCTTTCCTGTTACTGAGAACTGATCCTTCTTCCTCAATTAGCCTATCTTTGGCTCACCTTTGCCTTGCCACGCTGTCCCCTTGGAGTATCAGAGACTTTGTGGAACTGCTCTACGGAAATCTGCTTTATTGCACGAGTGGACAATCTAGGGGTGTTTATTTCTCAATAAGCTTAATTATTGTAAAAATGTGGCTATTCTGTAGGTTATCTATGTGTCTGTGTACCTAGTAATTACATTAACAGACCTCAAGAATATTTGGGGGTTACTGCTTCTTACCTATTTTTCAGGTGGAGAAATTGAATATAATCAGGAAAACAACTAACCATTACTTGAACCTATGTAGGATTTGAAGAACTGAAATCGAGTCCTATAATTAGACCAGGCCCTGTGTCAGAGTTAAAAGATAACTTACTTAAGTACCATAAGACCATTTCCCTGATGTGCCATAACGGAACATAACACTTGTATGTGTTGCTTTTATGCTAACCAACTCCCTTCTAAGTTCTGCTGCTTTCGCTTAAAGGAGGGTTTTAAAAAAACAGATGTCTGATCATTGAAAAAAATGGTCCTTGAGAAAAAGAGAATAGTATGGTTTAATTTAAATTCTTCCCTAGCTGCCTTCTTCACTTGGATTAGTTTGCAAAGCAATGGAGACAAGTGGTTTAGTTTATGGTGCTTGTTTTGAAAACATACTGAGTGTATGAACTATAATCTATGCCCTGATTTTACTTACCAGTAAAGTAGTTATTTTTAGGAAAAGCTACCTGTGTTGTATGTTGCTATTATGTACTTTCTTCCTTCTTTAAACTAGTTCTTCTAGGTAGATGGACTTCAGAAAGCAGTAGTAACTGAGCTGACCCTAAATAAGTAAGAACCGTATTCCTTTTTTATGCTTCCAAAGGCCAGGGGATTTTTATGTACGCACACTTACAAGCATACACTGGGCACATGCAGGGGAAGATACAGTGTTATTACATTAAAAAAAAAAAAAATAGGCAAACATTTTTTACAGCTCTCAGTAAAAGAAAATTTTAAAATAATATTCTATCTCTTAGTGAGTGAAATCAACTTTTAGAAAACGTAGTGTTTTATTATTGTCAGATTCAAATGCTATGTAATCATATGCACGGGTTAAGGCCCTCTAAGCAGCCCTCCACCATTATTAGTTGAAACAAACTGAACTGACAGTTCCCAATGACATGGAGAAGTAATAGTGAGGAGAAACAAACTGGCTGAACAAGGAGCAGCAGCTGTGCCTCTAGCACACACAGGCATCAGTTCTGTCAGAACAATAGCTATGGACATGAAGCAACATAGAAGAGCAGTTTTTTCATTGAAGGTCACACAGCAGTACTGGCAGGACAACATCCAACAAAATATTGCTATAAAACATCAGTATTTCAAAATCTTGTATTGGTAACGGTGGGTTCTTTTCTGCTTTTTTTAAGAACATACTACGTGTTCTTCTGATACATGTATGTACTGCAAGACTGCGAATGTGTGAAGTTTTCATTAAGAGGAAAGTATTATTAAAAGGTAAGAGTGGTGTGGGAAGCTCTTTCATTACCTCTTTTTTGTCATTTGTTTATATCTGGATATCATAATCCCATATGCCACAGATAATAACACTAATAATCAAAGAATATATAGTTATAATAGTGATAGCATATATAGAATCATAGAATTTTTAGGTTGGAAAACACTCTTAGGATCATAAGTCTAACCATGAACCTAATGCTACCATGTCCACCACTGTACCATGTACCTAAGTGCCAGGTCTGCATATCTCTTAAATATCTCCAGGGATAGCAACCTCACTGTTTCCATGTGAACACTTACAATTATGTTTTTTGCTGAGAACAAATGCACAGAAGTTCCATAAAATCATAAGCGACATCTTTGCCATGTCTAATGATATTTAGCTCACAATAAGGCAAATCAAGAAATGTATTCAACAATCAAGTCACCTTTGCTCTTAATTTTCTTTAGTTCTATAGGGATATACTATCTCCTGCATGTCACAGCAGATAGTCAAGAATTCCCTTCAGCATTTTGTTCTGAATGGGAAGTACAGCTCTGGAGATTTCTTTTTGTGTATGCTGATATACACCTGTGCATACTCCATATATGTGAAACTAAACAAAACTAAAATCCACTATCATAAAGGCGTTACAGTCCTTATAAACAACGTATTCCAGAACAATAGTGAAGAATAATACCTTTTAAGAATCTAAAAGGAAAAAAGAAATCCACAAATGATTGCTCTGCCTTTTAAGTCACCAGTCTTATGCTTCACTTTCGTAGATTCTCTGTGTAAAGGGAGTGTAAAAAGAAAAAAAGCAAATAGAAGAAGAAATTCATGACTATACTAGAACATAAGCACAGGAAAGGACAATGCAAATATGACAGATTTTATTTTGATGAATAGTAATTTATACCATTTTTCTACTTACAGCAGACATGATGAGCTCTCCACCTAGATTCTGGATTTCTGCTTTAACTTGACTGCAGATTTTAAGCTGATGGGAGTATAGCTTGATCTGTTCCAGGTAAGCCAACAAGTCCTGTTTACATGATTGGTCTGGACACTGAAGATAAAGGAAGGAACAATAAATCATATACGCAGTGGCTGATTCAAAAATTTCATCCCAGACATCACATTATTGCTTCGCTGAGGAATTACTCAAATCATTCAGATTAATCCCTAACTTCCCCATATTCACTTGAACATCACAGAGCTTACCTCAGAAACATCACTGATCAAATTCCTTAATACATGGAATAATTACTTTTCTTTCAATTCCTAGGAGACTTTGACTTATTTTTAAGAAGATACCTACAGTAATATTTATGTGGGCAAATGTAAACACACAAATGCAAGAGCAGTGTTAACATTTATACAAAATAATACTTTATCTTCCAATAATGATCTACATTTTTGCATTCCATCTAGTGTATTTAGCTTGATGGCAGATCTTCTGTATCAGAGGGAACATGAAAATAAGAATGTCTTATAGCTAACTCACTTATTTGAATACTTTATAAAAAATAACATATTTCTATATTCGCTTATGTGAACACCAAAAATACTTGGAGGAGAAATACTGCTCTGTGACTAAGAAGCTAGTCACCCTAAGACCTCGTGTGTGTTTGTTCTAAAGCTGTTCATTGCTCTGGCAAAATAAAAATATCTTAGAGGTGAATGGTGAGCCCTCAGTGTGCTACCAAAACTGTGAAGTAAGCATGAGAAACGAGAAATTGATTCCTACAAGTTCCTCAAAGGTGTATTTTTAGCCTTTGTATGCTGTAGTTTGTATTGGAAACATGGCCATTTTCATTTGATAGGAAATTAAGTTCAGTTTTATATATTAAGAAAAGAAAGTATGTATGTTCCCAGCCCAATGCAGAGGCAACATTCATCTGTTGTTTCATAAAGTTAGACCTCTGTGTTTATGGAACAGTGACTGATGGAGTAATGGTTTAAATCTAAGAAATGTTAAAAGCCAGAAAAAATGCTAATTCTACTTCATGAAGTACTTTACTTAAATTACTGGCTTCGTTGAAGAAATTTGATACCTGCTTAAAATGGGGGTTCTGATGATCCTCTGTTCTTCAAGACTCTGCGCTTAGTATTGGAATGCTTAGATAAGCAGACAAATTAACCTGAACAATTTTTAAGTAATTAATATGCATTAAATGTCTATCCTTACCTTGTGTTCTGCTAGATCCATTACTAAAATATTTTTTGTATTTTGGCATAGTTTAGGAGAAAAATGGAAGTGTGTCTTGACATCCTCTCTTTATTGATGTGCACCATTTTTCAAAGTGGTCTCAGTATTCAAATACTGATACCTCTGTGGCTGTTCAGAAAACCTGAATACTCATTTTTTATTTCTGAAACTAATTCATAGAAATCTGTCCTTCCAGTCAAATGCAGCTGTGAGCTATTTTAACTATCAAAGCTATGCTAAAAGTGTATTTCCTGCAATGAGCTGCTTGCTTTTCTATTTTTTCTTCTCCACGGTTTACTTTTCTCTTTTCCCCACTGGAAAAACTTAAGAGAGAGGCAGATGCTGATCAGTATCTCATTCTTCCACTTCAAGTAGTGACAGTGTCAATTACAGAAGTTCAGAGACAACGTTTTACCTTTATATAATAATATTGGCAGGATTATTTATATAATAATATTGGCATGACAGTATGACAGTCACATTTATTATCTGCCTTGTATGCATTTATAGAAGAAATGTGTAACATTTTGGGAATGCTGAAGATGATATGCATCAAAGATAGGGAAACTGCCACTTAAGAATGATACCTTCAGGTTGAAACAATTCTGGTCCAGCATTCTGGACCTCTGGTCTGGAGAATATTGGTTGAGTGCTCAGTAGCACTCAAAAAAGCAAATACTAGGGTAAAAAAGGTGTGTTCAGTTGCATAATTACATTTCATAAATCTGTGGTATAACCGCAGTTTTACTGCCCTGTGCAAGTATGTATGGTGCATTGTTCCCCTGTCTTGCACAGAACAGGTAAGTACAGAAAAGATTTTCATGAAGATCAGTATTCTCTCTTCCAATGCAAAACCAGAAAGCCAATAATAGTAACTCGCCTAGTCAAAACAGGAAATGGTTCTTCACACTGTGTTAATTGCAGAAACCTCTGTGGAGAACGATAATCATGAGAATCATACATGGGTTAAAAAAGTCACTGGAAAAAATAATGAAAAATAAATACAAGGAATATCAAAGCTATCAAATGTACCAAAAATGTGTTTTGGTAAGTAAATTCATTAATGGTTACAGGAAGTTGGAAGACCATATTGTGGAAGTATCATGAAATATGTACCATCATCTCACTGAGTTCTGTATCTAGTCACTACTGTCAGCAGCAGGGTATGGACCTAAATCAACCTATGGTCTGACCCAGCGTGCCCATTTTTATGTACTTTACCCCTGAAACTTTACTGGATAAAATCAAACCAGGAACCAACATAATACAAGGATGTGGTATGTGTAGGGTTAAAGATAACATTTTGTATTACCTTATGCAGGATAAAGTACAATTAAGAATTATAGCATTATAGCATATCCCGACCAACTGTAAAGAGATATTAGAAAGAAATGTACTCTGTGAACAGGATGTTCCACGAGGAACCCTCTGCATAGTGCTCAGAAACATCAGGTACAAGCAACACTTGCTTGGTAGTGAAAGAAAACACTGTTTTCTGTTTTGTATCGATCCCTACACTTCCAGAATTACAGTAATTAACATTTTCTTGCATTGCTGTATTTATTGATCCTGACTAGAAGACCACTATACATTGAGGAGTTAGAGATCTATGTATCAGTGAAGCTAAGCAGGCCCAGGCAAGTGCTGTAATGCACGTATCACAAGGCCTTCAGGCCTGGGTTGTGCTGCAGAAATCCCTTGGCCACAGCATATGCTTGGCCAGATGTTTGCAGTGGAGGAGCCTGCAGCAGTTCCCTCCTCGTACTGGTGGTAAGGGCATGTGCATATCCTTGCCTGTAGGACTGCAGCGAAATGTGACCATCCTTTTTGTTTGACATTGGAAATAATGAGTGGAGTTGCTTTTCTTTAGGAAAATCCCATGAATAGCTGAAATGAAAATGGAGGAAATCTCTTTTATGGACAGTGTTTGCCCAGAATGCTGCGCGTGGATCAGAGGCCCATCCGGTGCTGTACCACCTTGGGTTCCCACTATATGAAGGGACAAGATTGCTGTTATCTCCTAACAGTGGTGGTAAATGGCATTGTAAATGATACTTCACAGTCTGACTGCCTTTCTTACTGGGCTCCATAACAGACCAGCACCTCCTGCTGCAAAACAAATGGTTACGGAGGCATCGTTTAGTAAAAACCTTAATCTACAGCGTATTTCATTAAAAACGGGATGTCCTGCCTTATATTCTTTGGGCTTTCAGGTCACAAAATTGACAGTGGAGTTGAAACATTGTTTAATTTTATCATCAATATACTTGTGATTGATGTGCCTAGGTTGATGTTGATGCTTAACTGGGATTGTGTTCACAGTTGTTAACTCTGAGTCATCTTTAAGTGATATGAATATGGACTGAAATTTGCTAATTGAATTGCACTGTGTCCCTTTCTTTTCAACACAGGAATTTATAAAAATCTTAAGTGAAAAACAGTGTAACAGAGAGGCACTCTTGCACCTGATGATTTATATAAAATATTGCAAATAGAGTTTGATTTTTTTTCCCTAACAGGAAAACCATATGAACTATATAATTCCACAGCTCCTGAACTTGAGTCTCTGAAATTACATGGAGTGTGAACCAAAATCATTTGTTTGAAAATGTTTTATGAGCAAGAAAAGGTCAAAGAGATACGACGATGATTCTTCATTATGCAGCGATTGCTTATTTCAGATTCTTGCTCAGGTCTGAAGCTAGGTAGAAGAAATAAAGCAGGTTTTGCTTTTCTTCCTTGCATGTCACTTTGAATACTGAAAATACTCATCATACGTTACTACGGTGCTGATAACTGCAAAGGCATAGTCGGAGTAGCAGTTAAATCCTGGGATGACTGTGAACAGTAAGGTAATAGAGGTAGTATCAGAATTGCAGACAAATAATTGAAATGATTTAGGGTAGCCTAAGTTCAATAACAGGTGTTGAAGAAGTGTCAGAAAAAGTACATGTGTGAAGAATGCAAGCACGTTTATCTTAGAACATATACTTGAAAAATGGTACAACCTGCAGCTGTTACTTTTCTCTTTTGAAGTAAATAGTACAAAACCATTTTTACATGACATCAAAAATCACACAAATTAAATGTTACTAACCTATTTTTAGCAAAATATTTTACTGTATTTATTGTAATTGAGAAAGGCAATCACTAAATTTCATCAAAATTTATGTTCTAGTCTAGACAGCAAATTCTTGAAAGGGTCCTTCAGTTTGTACCAAATTCAGAGAACAGCTATTAGCCCACAGGGAATGTGAAGTTTCTTTTCTTTTAGGACACCAAGAGAGCAGGGCAGAGGTAAAATAACAACTAAGTCAAATAATATACTATTTTACTAGCTAAAGTAATAACTAGGTCAAATAATAGTTGAGTAAAGAATTGTTAGTATTTACAAATACCATGGAGATTTAAAAAGCACAGTGACACAGTTAAGAAAAAATCTCGGTGAGATAAAGGATGATTTGGCATGAAAACAAAGTATATAGAAGTTGAAAGATTTCTAGCCATCAGAGGAATGAGAGGATCATGTTGTACATCTTGCAATAGGAGTAGTAAAGTCAAGATTTTCTCTTTTACTAAGTTTGATGCATATACAGTAGTGATTGTAGTTGTGTGCAACACAGAGGTATTGAACTTACTGAATGGAGATGGCCTGGTTCACTCATATCCTTACGAGGGCTTTTTTGGTTCGTGTCTTTATTTTACTGTTTTTGTTTGTTTGTTTATTTGTTTTATTTATTGATGTCAGCATATATGCTTATTTGCTTCTAATGCTTATGACATGAATTTAGCTAAAATGCAACACCTGTAACTGACTAGTATGTGTCAGGTGCATACAAGATGCCACAGGTAATAAATATCAGGGGTCAGATGGGTTACTAACTGTGTGTAAGCTCTGACCTAGAATAAATAGAAGTTATTTGAGTGAATTCAGTAAAGGGTTAAAACAACTTGAATAACTTCACATTTCCTGGCACTTTGGAAGGTACACAGTGGTTATGAGCTATAATGGTTTTTCCTCACGCTAACTTGTTCATGTTTCTAGTCTGGAGTCACAGTAATAATACAAGAAGAAAATTTTAGGTAATTTAGGTAAGAAATACTCCAGTAAAAATTCACCATATTGTAAAAGGAGTAAGACTGTATTACGTTCATCTTTAGCTTTGATACCACATCATTTTCTGTAATAAATCAGTAAAGATTACAGATTTTTAATTTTAGTTTTTAAATGTTAAAAACGGAATCTGTAAAGGAGGCAGTGTACTTGAAAAAGATGTGCTGTATGGAAGAGCACCTGTCAAGATCAGAAGTGAGGACATTTTACCTATTTTTTTCCACAAATCAGCTCACAACTGTATAGACCAATAATAGAAATTATTTTGTCATGTTATCTGGATTTCAGAGTCATATAACAGAAAAAAAATTGATCTTTCTTCATAGATGTTAGAAAAATAAGTTTTATCTATGAAAATAAAAGTGAGGGGAAGAGTGGGTGTGAAAGACTGACTATACCATGCTACTCTGGACTTAAAAGCCAGTCACAAAAGACTAGGTAAGTAAATGGCTTAATAGTTGCTGACTAAAATTTCACATGGTTCTACTGGCACAGTCTGGCCCTAGTACTATCTACCCTACTTAGGAAAGAGGATTGCGTGTGATTAGTTGCTTGGTGTTATTAATGTATTAAGGTAGCATGCTGCCATCCTAGCCAGGAAGATGACCGTGCTTATGAATTTACATAGATCCACTTCTGTTTTTTCAGGTGGTGTCATAGGTTTTTGTTGTTGCTGTGATGTATCCGTCAATTCCAAAAAGTGAGAATAAAAAGGAAAATTAGACAGGTAGATCTAAAAACGTCATTACTATTTCTGTAAGTGACCTTCTCAGGTGTTGGAGCTTCTGTGGACGTATTAATCTGTGACAAAGGTTAATGCACTGCTAAATAAATAACCTACCTGATTGGCAATCAGCCGTGCTAAGACATCCATCCTTGATCCTGACTCTGAAATCATTTTTGCTGCGTTAATTACATCAGATGTGTTCTTCAATGGTCCTCTACCCCTTCAAATGAAACAAAGCCTTTATTACATTATTCAAAAACTGAGAATAAATCATAGCCATGCAAATCAGGCACAGAAGAACTCAATTGAATAAAAATAATGAATCCATACAACTGTTTTGTTTTCATGTCCCACAAATTTGCACTGCTTGGCATCAAGTGGATGCAGACGTACCAGAAAAATGTCACAGTTTGTCTCATACTAGAAGCACAACGCAAGCTAAATCCTAAGAACAGGGATTTTCAAGCCCAGTCCCATTGTGTCATGTACAGATAATCCTAAGAAGGAAGTGGTGAAGTTTTAGTGCAGAGAAGCCTAATGCTGTTTGCTGTAGTTATCCTGTAGTTTTATGATTTTTATGTTCATTTCACTTCCAGCGATTTTCTAGTAATCTCTTTTCTAGTCAATACAAAAAGAAAGTTCATTGCAGTGATGTATTCTGAGCCTCATTGTGGATGTTTAGTCTGAAAACCTAGGTTGTTTTTATTTTATTTAATTGGTGTACTCAAGCATGAATGGAAATATGGACAGGGCTGCAATGAAAACCTACAAATACTCCTCCACAATTTGGATATGCTGTTTTCTCAAACCACTTCCAAGTAATTTCAGAACAATTGAGGAAAACTGTAAAGTTTTTGTGAACAGGTTGTCAAAAACCCACCTTTTTCTTCAGGCAAAAAACTTAAAATGAAGTATTTCTGGAACATTGAAAAGAAACTAAATGCTTAAGGTAGCTAGTATTGACAACCATTATCTTCATATTCCCTTGTGCTGCAGTTTCTTCAACACTGAAGTAATACTTCAGCTCAACTAAAATCAGCACTTACTGTGTTTGACGCATATAAAGCGAGCACCCTTGCTAAATTCAGCTCTGCACTTCAGCCTTTTTGATAGGAAGATTTTTAGTTTTATTATGTAAACATTTAATTCCTGAAGGCTTCATGGCAATTTACAAGATCTGCAATGGACAAAGGAAGTGGGCAACACAGAAAATTTACTGAACTTTTTTGCTCAGATGAGGAGACCCTTTTCTTTGAAGTCAGTATGGCATCATATATAAACAAAACTAGCCATTTCAGTAAAAACTGATTAACAAAAGACATTAATATGCTAAAAAAATTACTGTATGTAGTCATACAAACATTCAGTAAAAAGTGATGACAACATGGTTAAACTCTTCTTAAATACAGTCTTTGGCCAGAGGGAGGGGGAGGGGTGGGCAAAAACATGCTTTGCAAATGAATTTTGCAAATTTATTTTGTCTTTATTTTGTGTTGTTGTGTTTTTTTAAGTGATTTTATTGTATATGCTTATTTGCTTCTAATGCTTATGACATGAATTTAGCTAAAATGCAACACCTGTAACTGATTAGTATGTGTCAGGTGCATACAAGATGCCACAGGTAATAAATATCAGGGGTCAGATGGGTTATCAACTGTGTTCCTTCTTTTCTGTTGAAGCCCACATCTAGAAAAAAACTGGAACTGGATAGGATGCATGTTACTTTACTACAGAAAGGTATCTTCTTGCAATGGAAAACCTATTTAGTGAATTGCTCAGTTTATAGAAAAATACTGCATTTGGGAGATGAAATTTCAGATGCAAATCCCATGTTTACAGGTCAAGTACTTCAAATTTCACCATGCGCTTCCATTTGCCTTTCCTAAATTTTACCTTTTGATGGTTACTTGCACAACTGAATACTTATATTGCATACAGAACTTTCCCAACATTTCAGTCCACTGGTTAGATTTTCACCATTATTTCCCCTGTGGTTACTTCCAGAGGACACCGTTAAATTGTTCTTGGCAAGTCTTTTTGGTGCTGTACAAATAACGTAAGTGGTCCAGAAACCATCCTGAGAAGTTACAACCCAGTCTTATCAGTCAAACTACACAAAAAGGGAACATAGCCCAGAACTGAAGAAGCAGGGAAAGGAGAGTGGAAGTAACAGTGACAACTTACCTTTTAGTTCAGATTAACTACCTGACTCCAGAGGTTAGAGATGCTAAAAATCTATTAAAGCACATTGTTTGTTGTTTTATTTTTTTCCCAGTCAGTAGATGTCTTCCTACCAGTTTTAAATGTCCTTGCCTTTTACCTATCAACTTTGAAGTATGAAAATACACTTTTCTTGGTTTTCTTGGGAACCTGTTTCAATGAGCTATCCATCTCTGTCTTTTAAGATACTTGACTTGGTGCCCTCTCCATGTCATTGTACCAAGCTCCCCTTCCTTCTACAAATGTACTCCAGAATTATCCTCCAGCAGATACTGAATCATCCCTCCTAACCTGTGAGACTACTGTGGTGCTAATCCAGTTGTTAAAAATAAAAAAAAATAGTATAGATATAGACTTCAACGTAGATGCTTGTGATGATTACCTTAGCTCATTCACATATAGCAGCTGCTTAGAGAAGGATTAAAAACGTAATTCCCACTATGTACCGTCTGCTGGTCAACAGCACCAAAAAAAATCTCCTTTACAGAGAAAAGTTAAAGTATTTTCCATCTTTTTCCCTCTTCCGTGAGAGAAATTCCAATTTATTTGTTGCGGTGTTCAGTAACTTTTTTTAATCAGCCTTATCTTACTATTTTTCCACTGCTTCCAGTCTCTATAACATTCAGAGCCAAGCTTGATCTCACACATCCCAATCATTTTACTGGGTTGACAGTCTACAGTGGACTCCAAATGACTCATTTTGATTCATTCAGTGGAAGATCTAACCCATCTGTTTTCCTCACGCATCACTATTTACAAGCACTAAAGCTTTATTAGCTAGGTAAGTTTATAACACGTTCAAGGTTATGAAAACAAAGATAAGACAGAAAGGACTATATTTATGAGCAATTATACGCCCTTGAGGTAGTGATGGCTTGTTACTATATCACTTAAATTAATTTTCTACCAAGTGAGAAGGGGACTGGGAAAAGACGATAAATAATTTAAGAGCAGCATCTAGGTAAGTCTAACTAGAGGGAATGTATTTGAATTCTGAACAATGAAGTCAGCTGAGAGTATCTCAACCAAGTTGTAGGAGAGAAAAGCTTCACAGAACCGTCTCTTGAAAGCTAAGAAAAAGAAACCCTAGAACTTGTTAATTGCTCTGACACTGAGGGATTTTGTGATGGAGAGACCTAAGCCTCTCATTCTTGCTCCAAGCCACGATGACCAGTGTATCTGCAGTCAGTCCCCCATAGTGCAGTGCCTGCGCACTGTCATAAACAACTCTAGTGCTTAGCAGGTATCAGTATCTGCGACAACTTTCTTCCTTTACACTGCAATTTTTCGCTGAAAAGTAATTATCAAAAATACTCCCTTAATTCCAACTTTTACCTCTAATTGAAAAGCCTTTGCCATCGCAATCTTCTGTCTCTGAGCAAAGTTTAGCGGCTTACCTCTACTCACTGTACTCACCTCAGCAAATGTTTTGCTTCCCCTTCATCAGAGTTAACGAGTCCTACTGACTAGCTAGTCTCAAAAAACAAACTCCGAACATGCATCTAATGTAATACTCATAGCTAATGTGGCTCTCATGTGACAGGCTAAAAGGAAGTAAAACTCTCAGAGCATATGTGACTGCTAATCTTAGAACTAGAATACACTACTCATAGCAATATTTTCAGAATCTTTTATCACTGTTTTCTTCACTGGTAAGGAATGACTGGAAGTATTTCTATTTACAGATCCCAACTAAAGACAAAGCCTAAACCCCACAGAAGAAGGATGTAACCAAAGCTGCTTCATGCTACGATGGACTTTGTCTGCCTCCCAGTTCAGGGTGCACCGTTTCAGATGAAATTTTTGAAGTTCTGAGTGTTCATTCAAAACTATAGGACTATGCATTTAAAAATCAAGGTTATAAACAAATAAACCTTTTACTACTGGCTGCACATCTTTATCACTTATACCTGAAGAGCACTCGGTAGAGTTCCTCAAGAAATTAGGTTAGGGTGAACATAACAGTAGATTGTACAGGTGAATCCCCCTTGCCATTTTATTAAGGCTCTGGGTAGGGGAGGAAAGAAAGTTCCATCTTCACTTGCCATGTAGCCCAGTCTCAGTTTACAGGTTTGGAAAGCTAGGAGAAAAATATTCTTCTTGCTAGGAAACCTGCAAGCATAACTGACTAAAGACACACTCAGCATTTACAGATGTAATGGCTGAAGCATTTCCACTCATTAACAAAATAAATGCAATACAAGTAAAAGCACAGCCAGATGAGAAAAGGCCAATGTGAAGAAGTACTAATCGGTATGAGGAAAAGGACTGTAAACTCTTTGAATTAAATAATATTGTGTAGCTTTTGCAAGTGAGGGAATTAAGATTTAAAACAATATTTGCCTTATGGGTATCCATGAATGGGTCAGGAAAGTCCCAGGAACTGCAAACACAACATAGGTATTACTAACCATTCTAGCATTCTAGAAATTCAGATGAGTTTATGAAGACAGAAGTTTCTCTTTCCTCCTTTTTCTTTTTTTTTTTTTTTGGCCTCAGAGATTCAAAAAGGAGAGGAGGTCCAAAAGCGTAGACTTTTTTGGTAGTGAGAGCTTGATGACATGTATGTAGCAAATACCGTATTTGTAGATGAGTGTAATGTGGGCTGGTATGGCTCTGCCTTGTTTTTATTGAATTAAGTGTGCGTAAGTCGGTCACAGACCATGAGGGAGTGCTACCCTTGAGAATCTCTGTGGAAATGTCTCAGTTCAAAAAGGTGTCTGCTGAGTGCCAATAAACACTATCAATTCATAATCAATTTCAAAGCGTGCTGACTAAAACAAAGAAACGAGTAACCATCAACTTGACTTCTAGGACAAACAGTGTCAGACCCCATGTAAAACAAGATTTTATAGCCTCTAGGAAGATGGGAAAGATATAAATACCATGTATTTTTAGTTCATTTAGGCTTCTAAAATTGTCTCCTGTTGTATTTTCATAAACTACCTAAAGAATATATGGCCTAGACAAAAATCACTGCACGAGATGGGAAACTGCTAGAAGAGCATCCTCTAAGACAGCTTGGTTATCGAATGACAACTGTCACAATAAAGGGCAACAAAGAGAAAAAATAACCTGGTTTTGCTGGAATCTGTCCTGATTTCTGCACTGCTCAGTTCTTTGTTTACTGCTTGACTAAAGGAAAAAAGAGAATGCTTACTTAAACTTAACAGCGATTGGAAGGTTAATATATATAGGTTAATATATATATATATATATATATATAGGTTGGGAGGCCAGGTTTCTAATTATCGTAAGTATTGAAAATTTAGCTATAACTACAAATAAAGAGAATGTCCACTCAGGTAGGAAAATTATAAAATATGCAGATGTAAAAGTGTAATGTCAGTCTCTACAAACCATTACAAGAAGCGATTCGGAGTTCTAGTGGATCACAAATTGCTCAAGTATCTGAACTAGCATGCTGCAGAAGCAACGGCAAAATGGTATGTACAGAGAAGTAACTTCTGCTCTTCTGTGCAGTGATGAAGTCTCTGCAGGTAAGTCTGACAAAGAAAACGTTCCTGGAAAGACTTTATAAAAGACCAGGCACCATCGTAGTAGATTAGATTTGGCTTTGTTTCCTAAAGGTTCAGCTTTTTATGGTGGCATAAGGCTCTGTGAAAGCCTTGACATGGGAATTCCTACAATGGCAGTCACTGGCTTACATGACACAACAGAATTCTATGGTGCTTACACTCATAGTTACATGGTCCATCACCAATGACATCTCACCTAATGCACATGTTTTATGTCAAAGCCATCTGTTCCGGCAAAGTGGCCACTTCCTGTTCCAAGGAGCATCAGAAAGTGACTTAGAATTTCTGGACAAACCTGAACTGGATTAACCGTCTCAACTCAACAGCACTAGCACTGAAGAAATGGTTTTGACTAAAAAAAAAAAAAAAAAAAAAAAGTCATACTAAACATAGAAACAGCTCAAAAGTCCTGACTTTTACTTTGAGTTAAATGGGTAGAAGGCCAACTATTACTTCTCTCTTTTCCTAGACCTGTGTGGAATGATAATACAACTGCGGCTAAAGTAGTGTTGAAAATAAAAGCGAGTGTAATAAGCCATAGGAGTAGTTAAATCCTTTATAGCACTGTGGTACGTGAATAAGAAGTGGAAAGTACTGTGATTTGCAGCAATTTACCTATCAATACAAGTTTATGTCAGCCCCTTTGTTTCTTTTTCTGCTCTGGGGCATCTCCTACTGTGATTTTCTTATGTAGGTCATCCCTCTCCCCAAACGTGTTTTGCTTTCACTAGCCTTACAAAATAAATAAAGCTGTTATTTAGAAGGTTTTGCTCTAAGAGAAACCCAGTCATGTCTTTTTGTTGCTCATATTTCTTGTATTTTGCCATTTGTGACCAATCAAAAATTTACTCAGCATTTTGCAGACAATGCAGTAGCGTTTTTATTTTCCAAAGGTCTTTAGCGTCTGCTAAATACGATGTTGATTGCAATGTCTAAAATTGACTGTATTTCACTAATACCATGGTGACTTTTCATTGCTAAAAAAAAAAAAAAAAAACCATCTTCTGAAAATTTCACAAAACATCATTAAACTCTGTGGGGTTATTTGTAGTTGATCTTTGGTGCCGTGCTTATCCAACAGGGATTCTGGTCTGTGGGACACAGACCTCTCCCATCTCCCCCACCTGCTTTCAAGTGGCTTTGTGGCTGGCCATCAGCCTGCAAAAGCCATTAGTCAGGAACAGGCACATAAGTGGTAAATGCCTGTTCCTGACCTCCCCACACTTTTCCTGAAGCAGGCCGTTTCTGACCCTGAGAAATACTATGTGACTGCATAATGACAAACCAAATCCCCTGCATTTGCATAACTGTTGTGACAAAAGTTTGATACTATTAAAACACAGGTTAGACATTTTCCTAATGATCCATTGTGTTTTGTTCCTCTCTGCTTTGAGTAATGAAGTAGGAATACAAATATTTAAACAAGAAAAGGACAAAACGCTCTTGTTTGTAGCTCATGTATCTTACTTTGTCAGCTGTATAAATGTAGAAAAATCCAGGCATTGAAACTTGGCTGCAGGGTCAAAGGTGGACGTGACACTATTGTGAAGTAACTGTCACTGGAAGCACAGTTCCTGGTCTCCCATCTTAAAAAGCACATGGCTTAAAAACAAAGCATTTTTTGCCTCAAAAGTGGTCTTGTATATGGTAGACTGCTGCACTATAAGCCTGATAATGCTACTTTTGAAACAGAGCTATTCTAGCATAGTTAATAGGGAAGAAATGCTGATATTACTCTAATAGTTACTGAACATTAAGTTACCTGTAAAAGATGCCTCTTAATGTGAAACTACATCTTAAAAATAGTGTGGAAGAGATGAGAACACAAGGCAGAACAAGTGGGAAGAGAAAAGAAAGTATGTCAGGAGTGTAGCTCAGGAGGCTGAAGGGGGAAAAACAGCTGAAAGCCTCACTACAAGTTCCTAAATCAGAAGTGTGACAAAACTAATCACAGCGACAACAGAATGTGGAAGGCAGCACAACAAAGGGAAACGTCTGATGTGAATGTATATACACTATTTAACTTGTGCAATAACCAGAGAAGTGTATGTTTACATACAATCTGTACAGATGAAAAGCTAAGAATTGCAAACTCCTTCCATAATTACAATTGTACACACAGACACTCTTCCCTGTCATCCTTAAATCTCTATGTCCAAATCCATACAGAAATATTATCAGTACAATGTGAGAGGGTATCACAACACCACAAGCAAGTTAGTTCTGAATCTTAAACGAGCATCAGTTATATGTTTCTCACCTCTTTCTTGTTCTCATTATTACTTGGATGTTTCTCCAAATCTGTTTTCAAATCCAGCTTTTCAAAGGACACTGATTTTCAGTTTCTAAGAAAGTCAGCAGATCTTAACCGTCAGGGGCTTTAACTTGGATGTCTGTCATTTTTAATCACCTGTTACATGTGTACCATTACTGTTTTGCTGATGACATGAGAAGTTGGTCATTTGTCTCATTACTCTCCCCTCTACTATTTTCCATGTCACAAATAAATTATCCACAGACTTTAACATATATAAAGTTTAAGAAACCAACATGTTGGACGGTTCTATGCTTTAGTCATTTTTAAAATCCAAGCCATTATGGAAACTAATTGGTTTGTATGAAGAAACAACATTAAAAAAATGACAGCACATATTTTAATAAATGCAGTTTCCTCACAGTCTGATCTAGATTGTGCAATGTGGGCAATGAAAAAGGGCATTTTAAATCTTTACAAAAGGACCAGACACATTGCCCATGAAACTTCAGTAGGTACCTGAAAGCCTGTCTGCAAAGTGGTGGTTAGGGTTGTATCCTGTGAGAGCTCAAAGAGCAAACACAGAGGTGTTTGGCTATGAGGAGCATGTTTCAACCCTAAGAGCCCTGCAGCCCCAGGCCTGCAGTGTCTGAAAGCACAGAGGTGCGTTACGGCTGACTCAGACAGTTAGAGCTCTCTCTAAGGACTCCCTCTGCAGAGTGGCCCATCTGCTTCCCACTCTTGTGAACCATGTGTTGAATTTTCAAAAGGAGTGTCCTGGTTTCAGCTAGGATAGAGTTAATTTTCCTCCTAGTAGCTGGTATGGTGCTGTGTTTGGGATTTAGGATGAGAATAATGTCTATAACACGCTGATGGTTTAATTGTTGCAGAGCAGTGCTTACACTAAGCCAAGGACTTTTCAGCTTCTCACACTGTCCTGCCAGCGGGCAGACTGGGGGTGCAGCAGGAGCTGGGAGGGGACAGACCCAAGAGAGCTGACCCAAACTGGCCAAAGGGGTATTCCATACCATCTGGCGTCATGCTGAACAATTAACATGGGGGGGGAGGGGGGGGGTGCTGGCCAGGATGCGGGGGGGGGGCTGGCTGCTCAGGGATAGGCTGGGCATCGGTCAGCGGGTGGTGAGCAATTGCATTGTGCAGCACTTGTTTCGTACACATTATCAGTAGTAGTACTACTATTATTATTACTATTATTTTCCTTTCTTTCCAGTCCTAATAAACTGTCTTTATCTCAACCCACAGGTTTTCATTTCTTTCTAATTCTCTCCCCCCATCCCAGAGAGGGAGGGGGGAGGGTGAGTGAACGGCTGTGTGGTGCTTAGCTGCCGGCTAGGTTAAGCCATAACAAGAAAAAGAACGTGTTAGCAGCCCGGAAGTAGGAAAAAAGCTATCTAAGGGTTAATAATGAAAGAAAATATGTATGTAGGCACTGTAGTGCAAACATACAACAATGCCACTTAAAGAAGTCAATACTGTCTTTTAAAATCCTCTTGCTATGCTGTAACCTTTAAAAAAGGAAATAAATGTTCCCTTTATTCTTTGAAGTGTATCTTTACAGTTCTCCAGTGAGAGAAAAGCAAATGAATTGTTTTGAATTTATTTTTTTTTTAACATAAGCCCGTTTTCTCTTAACCTTTTTTTTTCCCAGGCTATTTCCTTATTGTTTCACAAATTGTACTTTGTAGCAAGACCTGTTACAGCAGTAAAACTCAGTGAATCCCAATAGGTTAAAAGTCAAACAGCAAATTCTAATTTAGTATTTTATGACCACTGTGCTATTACTTCTTCAGTGCATTTCTTTCTCTTAATTGTGCAATTAAAAATATAAACATAATTGCAGACCATACCTTTTGATTTTACAGCTCACGGACAGAGTGGTGAAAGAAACCTGAGTTACTGGGAACTTGTCACAGGCTACTCCTCTTGTGGCAATCAGACTTCTAAAACAAGACAGTTGTTGTCTGTCTGGACTCTATTGCAAGTGTCCTCACAACAGCATCATCAGCTGGATTGTGAGAGAATTTCCAACCGCTCTTCTGCTTGCTTTTTATCATTTGGTTGGCCTGTGGTCCTGCATGACCACTTCAGCCTGTGCATAACCCACTGCTATTAAGTAACCAAACCACATGCATCCTCTCTAGCTAGGTGGTACAAAGGACTATCCTCAGTCACCATTTCTGCATCTGCAGGATCAGTTCCTGTTGGCTATTTACAGCTCTCTTCTGTGTACAGTTTCATCAGCTGTGCAGCAGGAACTGCCTGGGGACTCTGGCCAAGCCAGACTCTCCAACACGGCTGTTTATCAACACAGCAGAAGCTGCCTAGGGGAGTCTTTAAGGACACTCTGGAACTTGCCCCTGGAGAGCGCCTGCACTACTGGACTGCACCCTTAACGGAGTTCAGCCATCTCCATGTTTGTGGTCACTCCCTTGTTCCAAAGCCATCCATGGTCTCCTGGATGCATGTGACTACATGGGGAGTTCATGGACCACCCAGGTACTTAAACAAATTTACTACGATGTTCTGTAAAGCATCAAATGGTCTTGTTTTCCTAATATTTTAAGGCTTTTTCATATTTCTTGAACAAAGTAAGGGGATAAAGTGCATGGTAGCATGCCCCATGTGTTTAATTTACAAAATGCATGCCATATATGAATGAGAAGAAAGTATTTCCCCCTGTGGCCTCAAGCAGGTACAATCATTTTAGAATGTAGAAAATAACCTAATACAGAATTAATCAATTTTTTGCCATTGAGTTAAGCTCTCAAAGACAAAACAGCCCTTTTCTCATCTTGTTCTTTGTAATTAAAAACGCAAACTACTAGAAGTAAGTCAGTAGGAACTCTGACAGATACATAAATAAATACACTGAGAAGGGCCAAGCTGAAGGTTCCAACTAAGCTCTGGCCATAGTGTTATGGAGAAGCCTTTAATTGCATTCCCCCCCCCCCCCGTAGTAAAATATATGGTACAGAATTTATGTTTTCCAGGATAAAAAGATATATGGTATCAAAAGAAGGAATAGCGACTGTAAAGAACTCTCCTCATGGGTTTTTAGATTTGCAAACATAAAAGCATGCAAAAGGTATAGTATATTCATTATCCAACAAAAATAAACACTGAAAAACACAAAGCCTAAGTTCAAAGAGCTCCTTTTTACAATTTATATTGAAGACCTATCATGAACTACGGTCACAGAATGAGACTTCTGATTCAGTATTATAGGCTAACAGTGCCACCTATAATTATGCACCCAAATAGCTGTAATTATGCATTTATATAAACTATGTGGTGAATAAATATGTCATTCTTGAGCTTACACTTGATCTGTGGTTTTTTTCTAATTAAGTTGACCTCAATCCCACTACACAGATGACAGTGGAAAGAGCAAGGGAAGGTAGATTAATGACTTGAATTTGCTTTACCATGTCATTATTCACATCACTGAACACCACATATACTCTGTGATGAGATGATCAGATACCTTCTCGAGTAACCGTCTCTACATGGAGACTACCTGGTACTTAGGTTCTGGGTACTAGCCAAACAAACTGCGAAGAGTGGGAAATACATCTCACCTCTCCCCTACCCATCTTAAACTTTCTCGCTTTCATTACATCTCCCAAATCAACACAGTATATAATTCTATGAAATGTGGGATTTTTCTCCACTATCTACCATCTGACTTCCTTGTAAATATCCTATGTTCAATGGATCAAAAATAGGAATTTTATGCAGGTGTTAAATCATGGTAGTCCCAATCTGTCATAACCTCCAGCTACGAAACAGGGACCAGGACAAGCACTGAAGTCTGTATAATGTTTTCCATGCAATTCCATGTATTCTAGCAGGCAAAACACTATTATCCTGCAGCCAGCTCACTTAGCAACTCCCGTCAGCATTTTTCTACACCTATTAATTGTCTAGGGATTCTGTTGACTCGCTGCATGCAGCTATCCTGATATAAGGGCTGACTACACACAACAGATAATCCTTGTATATACCACATGCATCATAGTCAATGGCTGCTTACATACAGAATCCCATTTTAGAGCTTCCAGGTATTCGGAAAAGGTGACTCTTCAATGGATGATGGCAACAACTGAGTACCTTTACAACACCATGAAGACTCAGAACATACATGTTTCCTGCTGAGGGTGCATAAGAAACTACGTAAAGATAGAAAAGAACAAGGAAGTCATGTTCCACTGTGCAGTCTGTGTGTGTGAACACAGTTGTTGAGAGGTCTTTTAACAAAATTAAGCTAAGAGCTTTAACAACAACCTTACAATTTTAATTCTGACCCTTTTTTACATCAAGTTTTCTCATTCCTCTTGTCTACATCTTATATCAGTCCTTCATAAACATCATCCAGACATCGAAAATCAGAAGACTGGTCACAAAGTATAGTACTCAGATACCGTTTCCTTTTTCTCATGTATTTTAAGCTTGTTTTACTTCTACAAGTCAAGACTGCACACTAGTGATGTCTTTAAGCTTTTCATCTATAAACTTGAAAGCACTATTATTTTTTTTTTAATGAAAGCTGAAGGCTCTGTCCACCTCAAAACAAGGGCTGCCTCAACATAGATGGCTATGGTGACTGGCCATGCTTTGCCAGGCCATTCTCTGCAGCATCCCTCAATGCGCTCCTGCTCAGTACCGTGACTGTAGCCATGTTGGACACCTCCACAAGAAGCGCAAAGGGGAGAGATGAGGGCTGGAAGAAAAAAAATCTCTTTGGATGTGAATGAGAGCCCTGAAGACTCATCTATTCACAGGTCTACAGATACTTTAGGAAAAAAAGAAAAAGAAACTCATGTTGCTAGATGCAAAAGAAAACTGCAAGAACTGGCAAAACTAATAGAAGTAATATCATGGGCTAGAAAGGACACCATGCTACAAACAGGTCTAACTTTTGGCATTATTTTACTCTACAATGCTAGCCTTCACAAAGCTCTTTCACCTTCCATCCAACCCTCTTCAAAATCTTTAAGTTGATTCACAGTACAGTCATTTCAACTCCTTCTTACCAATACTTCCTACCATAATACTCTATATTGAAGGCTTTATCGTTCCACAGAAATGTTGATTCCAAAATCCATCTTTCAGAATGCCTTTTACTACCTATAATATCATCTTGCTAATCACCTGTCATGCCATTTTAAGTATTTACTTCTGCTATCCGACTTTTAGTGTTAGCATGTGCTATTAATAATTGTACTTTTTAACACTTCTGCCCACAAGCTATCACTAATAGCTTTCAGAGCTAGTAGAAAAATAAAAAGACCTCTCAGGGGGTACAATTATAATTTTAACTACCCAGTACATCACAGCAAAGGAATCAGTGTTCTGAAAAATCCACAGGAAAATATAAATTAATACCAAAAGCTGACTCAAAAACTCAACTGGGCTAGCTAGCATTTTTGTTCATGAAGATGCATTTGCCTAATGGTATATAAAAATTCTGTCACACTGTCCTTTGCTGAGCTACTGTTTTGCAAAGAAAACATTCATAATAATCACAAGTTTTGAAAATATGATAAATGGATTTTAAGTTGAATGAAGTTAAGTACAAAAAACATTGCACTTAAAGAAATTTTTAGACTTACTGAGTCACTTTTATGGTAGTAAACTACTACATCTTATAAATGTATTTGTCAACTTCGTATCTTTCCTCTTCAGAACACAATGGCAAATTTTGCCTGATTCCAACATCTGACATTTAAAGACAGATGCGAAGATGTACACCCTACATGCCATGCATTATAAAATCAACAGCAGTTGGAATTGAAGATGATACTGAGCCTAGAGAGGTAGCAAAAGCAAGATTACCAGTACCAAAATGCCACATAATAAACCTGTAATGTTAAATCTATTAGATGACAATTGAAGAAAATAAAATTCACCTTTCAACATTCGTCCATTCAATTAGGAGAATCACATCCTAGGATTTACAAGATTTACTGTCCTCACAATTGTGTGTTGTTTTTTTTTAGTAACACTTTCACTGTTACAAAATCAAACAAATGGCAACGTATCTAATGTCAGTAACGTATTTTGCAGTAAAAAATAAGAAAGTACTCATCAAAAATTACATTTTGTGTCATATATTCACCTAGCACATCTGCTGTGCCAGAGTGACAGCTGTTTATTAATATGGATATCTAATCATATTGCTAGATTGCTAATGGCTCAGTAATTCATCTTCTAAATACTCCACAAGTTTTTGATTATATGTTGAACCAGTTATCAAAATATTTCCCAATAATTATTTTTTTTTTGCATCTCCATGGCTTCAGAAAAGCAGCATTATTTTGCAGTTTTGTTTCAGAAATCACTATAAAGTTATCTCACAGCAACTCCTATAAGGAGTCTTGTTTATACATATGCTTATGTATGCTGTATGGAAGACCTGAAGAAACTTCTTTTAAGATGACATCTAATATGAAAATCATCTAAAATTGATGGAAATGTGTTTTGATATGAGAGCGATCCCTTGAAAAAAATATTTTCTGTGGTAAGTCTGGTGACCATCGAATAGGTGACTCAGCTCCACTCTCTCAGTTATGCTCAGGAAGATCAAATCCTAAATATTATCTTCTTGTGCACTAGCACACCCACAATTTTTATTCCTTGATACCTGCAACCTGAGTACTGTACTTGACTCCCACAAAAAAGTACCTGCCTTGAAAATGCTATGCAAAGAGGAAACTAATCTCAGATTTTCAGAATAAATAAATACTTTGCATAATGGGGATAAAAAACAGTTTTAGAAACAGACTGTATTTTTTCTATGTACTTTTCTTGCAGCAATTTGATAGTTGCACTTTTCATGCTTGTAAGAAAATGTAAGCAAACACATTCTCATTTGTACTGTTGACTCTCAGAGTTATAAACGGCTCCACAGCACTGAAGGGAAATGCTCACTATGTTCCCATTCTCCAAAATCTCCCACTTTCTTGATGGGCTCTCCTTGTCACTCAGAACTACTTATGTAAACAGAGTGTAACACAGAGAGAGTGTGAATGAAATGTTTGTGCTGTCAGCCTTAAGCATTCAAATATCATGAGGTAGGATCCAAAATATCACAAAACTGGAATAAATACCAGGTTATTTTAAATAATAAATCTCAAGTTCTTTGTATTTGCTTTGTTTCTATGCCTTCAGGGGTCACATTTCCAGGATTTGCTCAATAGCCATGAAACATGCTGGTGATGAATTTCACTTACAATAACATAACTCAAGTGTCAAGATATGAAGTAATATGCAACAAAAGATTTCTAACAAAAGTATATGAGTTGTCAACACTGGCTGTTTGAGCCCAAGAAGATAGCACTTAAAACATGGAAGGTCTTAATCCCTATTCTCCTCATCAGACATCAGCAAGAAAGCTCTCTTGCAGCCACATGGAACTGAGAGTTAAGTGGCAGACTGAGAGATGGACATGGTTGGTCACTGCCTAGAATCCATGATGAGCACCAAAAAAATGAACAGAGAGGAAAGACATGAAAAAAATTATTAACACTGGTGCTGCCTGCTAGAATGCACACCCTCTGGCAGACAGTTGTCTGCTGATAGTTTTGCACAAAGCTGCTTAGCTCATTTTGTGTTTCTTTTCATCTTAAGGAATTTGCAATAGATGGGCAATAGAGATAATTCATCATTCCTGTTGCAGAAGCCCTCTTGCGGAATGCTGTGAAGAAGGGATTTCCTTCCCTGAAGCAATGGAAGTACTCACCTGCTGAACTGTTTGGCTGCAGAGACCGAACTAGAGCCAGAATTTGGGTCTTAAATAGGTCATTCCTTACTGTTGCGAACTGCCCTGTGCAACCTCTGTAAGACAGGTCAGTCCTGGTTACAGTAATAATGCACTCCAAAGGTTTTCTTAACAACCAAAAAGGCAAAGGAATTTTCTTCTCTGAATGGACACAGTTCCTACAAAAAAATATATTCAACACAATTCAACAGGACACGTTACTTACTTGCCATTGGTAACCATCACTGTCACTTCCCTATGTCAAGATAAGAACACTGGAAAAGCTGCTCTGCACAGGCTCTGTGGTGTAAGAGACTTTTAAATTGTGTCACAGTAAATAAAATTTCCTAGGACAGAACAGGAGAACTACCTTCTGGGAGTGTTTCAGTTGAATACAACATACCAAAGAGAGTAAGATGATAGGCCTGAGTAAAAATGACAAATTCTTAAGCTATTTTTTCATCAGAACTAAACTATACTTTATTCTAAGCCCTAAAACTATAGCTGTAACTTGTTTTGTCACTCAACAGGACTTACATTTGAAGAGAACTTCTGGAATTCAGAAATTCTGGAATAAGTTGCAGCACAGAGAGCTTGTTGTTCACTGAAATCCTGATGGAATCCTGAGGATTTCTGCTCTGCAGCTTGTGCTGTATCCCAGGCCATGATAATTCTTTCCATATTAATAAGTCTGCTGTATTGATGAGAAAAGCTGCTTTTATCACAGTTAAGCAAACCATTAAACATACTTACATATTTCTCTTTAAATTTATAATGGTCATCACATTGTATGAGCAGAATTATGTGTCTATATAGCTTTTTAGCAGGGCTTGTCCTAGATTTGGTTAGGAAGACAAGTCTCTTGAATTTTGTAAAGTACTAGTGATGAAACACCACACAATCTAACTGAAAGGGAAACACAAAATGTAGGCTCCACACTGCAGCGAAGATGTAAAGGAGAAGAATGGCCATTCAGTAGGGACTTCCCTTTAGAGTATTTCTACAATAATTCTTCCTTCCTCTCACTGCTTGCTTTGTCTAGCCCTCAGAAGCTAATGTGAGACCTTATCTGAGTGGCTCTAACTTGGGAATGTGTGAGGGCAAGGAAGTCATTTGCATTCCTACTCCCAACAACTGTCTGTTCTTCCAGCACAACTTACACTTCACCTGAGAACCACTGAAAAAGCTTTATGATTGTCTTGGGGCCTCAGCATCTGCTATATTTTAGAGAAGAACTGCTCTCAGAAAGAATTTGGTGATCTATGCTAAAAGCGTCCCTTGAGAAAAAACATAAACAAATTTCACAGTTTAAAAAGGTATGAGTAAGAAAAGAAAGAGAAGATTCTCCAAGTAACTCAGTGACTCTCATTAATCTAGATTGAACTGCAAATCCCAGAAGAAAAATTATGACTTGTGTAAAGAAAAGCTGTAAAAGAAACACACATGAAAAACAGAATACTGGCAGAGATGAGCTGCAGTAATCAATCTGGCTATGACCACCATTTATAGCCACAATATATTTAGAAATACAAATGCTTTAGATACAGAAGGAAAATTAAAGGAAATGAACAGAGTGAACACTTGTAATACACCTTCCAAGAGCAGTAACTTCTCTGGCAGCAACTTTTTCCTGCCATATACTGTGTTGTTCACCCAACTGCTGTACCACAGCACCAAGTTCTGACAGTTGCTAGTAACAAATGCCCACCATGCAGTGCCTGCAGTTCATGCCTTCCTATATATGCACTGAGAAATCTTGTAGGTAAATCCCTCTTAGAATATTCATTTTATACTCATCTGATACCCCTAACTGTCCCGCTTGAAAAGCAGTATAAACAGAGGCCAGACAGCATTAATGAAGAGATTCAAAAGAGAGAAATGGAATCTTACATATTCCAGTATAATTAACTGGGAACTATGGTCTATTTGTAACTGTTCAGCCAAAAAAAAAAAGTGTTATTTTGAGCAGAGCATTACAGTATGTCTAGCAATTACCACAGGACCATACATATAGAAGACGCTTCAAACCTCTTCTGGCATTAAAACCAGTTGGCATTCAAACCAATGGAAACAACTCTGAAAATAAACCAGTACTTAATGATAAATATAAATGAAAGGCATTAGTGTGAATGGCCAAGAATTTCCTTAATTTTGACACTAGTTTATACAGCTTACCTTCAGCTCTAGGTAAAGACAGACAGACTAGTCTCAGGATAGCAAGAGAACAAGTGATAGCCATCCGGGTGGACGTGGGAAACTGTCCTGAATGGAGAAAATCAAACAACAGATTCCTCTGCTTCCTCTTTCTCTGACACAACACTAATCAGAAGCACACTACCTGCAAGTATCCCAGAATATCATGTATTTCAAGGGTTAAGTACCTATGAAAGTGTGCTCACAGCCCCTTCTTCCCCTGACTCCCCACATCCCAACACCCAGCTGTTTAAGCCCTATTACTTGTCACCCAGGTAGGAAGAGGGACACAACGTTTGTGTCCTTGCAACAGTGACAGTGAACAACACTTTAGGTAAAAATTCAACGACTTTTACTATGTAAAGATAATTTTCTTCCCACATATAAAAGATAAACAGAAAAGCAGTGAAATCCAGCTGTACAAAGGTTTACTATAGGCAACGTGAAGATGAGAATGTGTTCAGTTCCCTTACAGGGTTCCAAGTGGGTAACAGACCTCCTTTCGTCTTTATCCTTTGCAGAAAGAACAACCAGACACACACCCTTCTTTAATACTTCAAGTTGATGCTCTGAGTGCACCAAAGCCTAAGGTGGCTCCCTTTCAAATGGTTGCTACTTATCACGCCTGAGTTTGTCAGCTATTTAAACTATTTAAAATGTTTATCCATCTTAGCATGGGACGCAACTCCTTCTTGCCCCTAATGTGATTACTGATCCACTATCCAATTGCCCTGTGCAAAGCGCTTCCTCTTAGGGCAGGCAGTAACTTCTAAGTGCCATTTCATTGCTCTGTAATGTGACTACACTGCCTTTTGATATACTTTCATTATTCAATCTATTCCACTGCCAGTGATGTTTATAGAAAAGAAAAATCAATATAGAGCAAATTTTTAAAAATGGGTAGCTATGCTCTATATTGGTCAGACTTTATAAACTGCTGTTCTTCACAGCCAACTTTGACATAAGCTTTTCTTCTATTTCTCCATCTCACGGAAGTGAATTTCTCCTTCCCCAAATAATCACCAAGAATTTTAAATAGCTATACTTGTGCTATCTGAATCGTGACACTCAAGAAATTGTGTAAGGATCCCATTTTCACTGTTTTTTTTACAGCTTTAGTTGTTTTATTTATTTTGCTCCTCAGTATGCTGAATACACATGGACTTCCCATAAATCTAACAACAACCTCAATGACAGTATCAGCTATTTCTTTTAGGGGAATAAATGAGGTGCAGACAGGGATTATCTCAATCATAATGAAATAAGTATTACTAGAGCAAGTATATTTAAACAATAGCTTTTCAATAAGCTTACTGTGGATTGAAGATACCCCAGCTTTGAGACTCCGTCTGTTCATTCTCACCCGTGCAGGTTATACCGCACAGTGTCACCACTTTCCTCTGCCATCACAGATGACACAGAACTACTGGATGCGTTTGATCCACTACTTGCTGACATTAAGATGATCTTAATCATCTGATCTCCGATGATCTTAACAGTTCAT
This sequence comes from Anser cygnoides, assembly GCF_040182565.1. Taxonomy (NCBI): domain Eukaryota; kingdom Metazoa; phylum Chordata; class Aves; order Anseriformes; family Anatidae; genus Anser; species Anser cygnoides. Next base: position 26,499,609 of record NC_089879.1, on the reverse strand, counting down.
GATTGAGACAAGTATGCAAAAATATAGTGCAAGAAGATCATACATTTGCGATTTATAATGCAGATATTTGATGCAGAATTTTCCACCTTTATTATCTTCTACAAGCCCATGTTAACAGCCAGTTGCAATCTTTCAATAAAGAATTTACTGCTGTTGGGCATATGGTGAAGTATGACTACATGTATGTGACCGGGACATTCCAAAATACCTGTCACAATATTTACTCATATGAAGGTCACACACCCTCCATATCCCCAGATACCAACCTCTAAGCAGTCAAGTATCTGCTGCATTGCTATGAACACAGCCTCACTGAATAATGCTGACTGGTGGCCATCTGGCTTTCAGAAAGTCAAGCACTACAAGCCATTCCGTCCAAATGCAAGCTTTGTCCACCATTTCCCATCTGACTTTCTTTCAAGCAAACCAGATGGTATGTCTCTACACAGAACTGAGGGCATGACAAGGGAAATGCCAACTTTATAATAAGAAAGCTGAAACCTGCTCTCAGCTGATGTCAGGCAGTCAGGAGTTTGTGGTATGGGCATGTCTCCCTCTGCCCTGCAGTGTTATGCCTCAAAGGTGTCAAGCATACAGTGGGACAGAGAAGCCAAACTGCCCACTGACTTTCATGAACAGTTGTACTACATCAGGATTGAGGTATACTGTAAGAATGAACACCACGCCACTATCAGCAACGTTTTAAGGAGAAAGAAATCTAATCCCCAGGAGTACCAAAACAACAACCTCCAGTCAGTGGATAAAAAAATGTGGTTAAAAATGCTGTATGCTGTTGAAGAAAGAAGTGCTGAAACTATTGCTAGGCTGTGTGAACCCCAAAAGGTCCTAGTTTAATTGAAAATGTTTGGAACAGTCTCCAATTCTATTTTTAGCAGAAAAACACAGCACTTGAGTACTGTTTCTGCTGTTCAGCATGCTCCCAAGGTAAGCATTTCTGAACAGTTTTTCTCTTTAGTACGCATATTCAAAAAATGAAAATAAACTACAAAGATACTAAATAAAATGAAATGCACAGAAATTAAAGTAAGAATGGGTGTAGATCTGCAACTTCTTGAAACAGTTGTGTTTTGCTGAATGCTGACCCTGTCCTAGCTTGACTCTTGGCCATAAAGAAAGCAGAAGTTCAAATGAAACACTGTCTTGTGGATCATTCAGAAGAAAGCAGACATTTGGTATGGTGCAGAGGGGGAGGAAGAAAGACTATAGATGAACTGGTTTTATGAAGATGAAGGCTGTGTCTCTCTGAAGTAAGCAAGGTTTCATCTGCATATTGATGAGGGTGACTTTATTAAGTGCTTTATGAAGTGCTTTATTAAGTCAAACAACTGGTCTATAATTCAGTTCAGGGAAGAGAGGAAAATAACAGTAAAACAACTGTTAAGAAGGACTTAGGTCATATATTCAATGTTTTACCATGCTTCCTCTACCCGCCCTATAAATTATTTCTGCTATACAAAACAACCACATCCAGGCACACAGTTTGTAGAAGCTCTAGCTGATTTGGATATGGCTGGGTACCCCCATAAAACCTGCTTTTTGGGTGCACACATTGGAAAATGTGACTTACTCCATGAAAGACATTTTACAGTCTGATAAAGAAACCATGGAAAACATTTTGAAAATTCAAGTCCTTTCTACCTGGCACCATCTGTACTGAAAAAATGAAATTCTGCGTATTTGCATGATTTGAAAGTATCTCTGCAAGAGTGGTTTGCCTGTTTTGTTCTTTGCTAGTTCACAAGGTCCACTGTGAAACACTAGAGCAAGAAAGGGCGTTCTCTCGACAACTGCATTCTAGTTAACCTGTTCTCTCCATGCCCCTACAGGCTTCTTACTCTCTGGCTTTCTTTCTATCTTTCTTTTTCTATTCCATCTACTAGCAGCTCATGCTTAAATCCCTTTCTGGGGGAGCTTCATGGTACTCTATAGTACAACAGCTATAATGAGGGAAAAAGCCCTACAAGAGTTTCCTATTCTCTTTATTTCTTCTATCCAAGACCGTGCAAGGAGCAGATAGTGATTGCTACTTTGGAAGGTATCTTTTAAGTTATTTCTGATAATATAGAACAGTGTGGAAGATTATTCTTTCCATTGTGTTGTGCATGCACCAACCTGCAGAGAAGCTGCAAGCTCTAGAAATACAAAGTTCATAGCATTGCTTCTAAGGTTAAAGAGGAAAGATGGCACAGAAGTGCCCTTGCTGGAAGCCTTCCTCACTCCTTTTTTCACCAGACTGCCCACCTGCCTCCTCAGTACAATCAGAGCAGCAGTCTAGAACGTATCACCACTTCACTAAATTTATCTCAGTCATGAGCAAACCTCTGAAGAGTATCTGCAAATTGTGGTGGCCGGCACTACGAAGTCTATGCAGCTTCAACAGCATTCCCTTCTACTTTATAAAATAACATCCAACTGATCTGTTTCTTTTTTATGTAACTATGTGCGGCTACTATTGGTCCTCTTTCTTTGAATGGTTAGCGTTGATTTTTATGTACCTCCAGAGGGTACTATCTGTACTATCAATTTTGCCAACTCCACTTTGACACTTAAACTCTACGCTTGTATTTCATAAACACCAGACAGATCAACAGTGCAGTAACTGCATAAATCAGCTTTTTTCACCCCGGACAATAAGCAGTCAAGAAAAATGCTGGTGTACATCATACTCTGGATGTGACTGATCTCTTGTAGAAGTACGCAGCATTGAATCAGCAATGAATCCAGCAAAAAAAAAAGTCACTAATATTTTATGTCAACTTTCTGGTCGTAATTAACTCACTGACGTGCCTACACTTCCAATGAAGGGGTTGATAACTGCGGAAGTTTCCAGTCTTTATTTCTTGGAAACCTTCCAAAGGTGTAGCTTCTGATTTCTGCTGATTAATTCAGAAAGAACCTGAACATATGGTGTTATAGCAAGAAATATATAGCATGTGCAAAATATAGCAAATAAATTCTGTAAAAAGAGGTCTACATTTTAAAGCGAAAAAGTTAGGAGAGGTGCTTTGCCTTTTTCATGCTGCTACTTTATTTCTCTAAGATACTTTTCTGGGCGTTCTTTTCAAACAACAGCTTGAGCAACATAAACAGAAAAGCAAGTCTTGCATCAAGCCTCAAAGTACAAAAACCAGGCTGACTAATGTGCCAACTGGAGAATGCTACAAAACCCACCACATCCCTAAGCATTATCACATGTACAGCAAACTGTAGTATGTCACTGATCACATCACATCTGGTTTGGACACTGTACTGTCGGTTTCTCCTGCTAGGAGAGCCTGAGCCATCAGAATAGACTCAGAAAAGTGACAGGAGAAACAACAATCCTCAGCTGCAGCTGTCATAGCCCTGAGTGCACCAAAAAGGCCTTAATGGTCTTGAACAACCTCACCTGAGGCCCCCTCCCATAGACTCCACCCACTGGCTCAGAAGCTCTATTTAAGCCCTGTCCTACCCTCACCTTTTCTCTCTGTCCCTGACCTGGTCTGCATTTATAGGTATGTCTGCCTCTAGCTCTGTTTCTAGTTCTATCCTTAACAGGCTTTGGACCTATATTGCTAGTGTCTTGTTTCTTGGATAGACCTCTTGTGCATGTGCTGTACCTTGGCTTTGGGAGATTCCCTCTTTGGATAAATTAGACCTGCTAATCACTTTCCTTGTCTGGGACTGCTGATGGATCTTGTTATAAGTACCCTGTGCTGACTGCTGTGTTTAGATGCTGTAGAACTCTGCTCTGGTCAGTGAAAGCTCTGCAAGCACTGGGATTACTTTTGGATCTAGGCTTGCCTCCCTTAGGAAGCAACTGGCTCTTGCTGTTCCCTGGCAGTAGCCTTTATCCTTACAGCCTCAGGGTCTCACTCCTGGTGCCTCAAGGACAATGAAGAAGATGACCATGGGTAGAAATTGAGCAGTCTGACTCAAACTCCTGGCTGGCCCTGCAGAAGCCTGGAACTGAGCAGGTAACTCTAAGCCCTACCTGATGGCTGCATGGCACCTTTGGGGTGCTCTGCTCCTTGCTAGGGAGCCAACATTGCTTCTGTCCATTCCTGTTGAATGGCAAAAACGCCTGCAGAATACAACCTAGACTGCTGTGAGGTGATACAGCTCTCACCCTTGTGCTGGTCTTTAATGCTGCTCACACAGATACAGTTCTTCCTTGGTCTGTAACCCCCAAGAGCCTGCCCTGCTATAGACTTCCCAGTTGGCTAAGATAAGTGGCTTGGAGGCTATTAAATTACTGCCTGAAACCCTACTTGCTTGGGAGACTTCTATTTCTGTTGGCAGGAGCTAGTACTTCAGGGTCCTGAACTCACTTTGCAGTTTGAGTTCAGTAGTCCATAAAGCTAAAAGGTAAAAGACAAAACTTTCTGGCACAAGAGATACTCACATTATCCTATTTTACTGGGAAGCTGTATTTGCTCTAATGTAGTTTGTCTCATTTCTAGTCCTGGGTGGATGTTAAGAAGGATAGACAGACAAATTTATCTGTCTTAATCATTATATTACTGTATTGAGTATGATCCTTGCTTTAAGATATGCTTTGCTATGCATGTGAGGCATGAACATTAGTTCCTCATTAACCTCCTGGCCCAGCCAATAAACACTTCTATCACATCACTTTTTTGCTTCATCTGTGCTAATGACTGTAGTACTGGTATCAAGAAGTACTAGGTACCCTGAAGTAAGTGCTAGACTACTTGTAAGATTACTGAAAGTGCAAGGAATTTGAGGTCTCCCAAAAGAACAGAGTGAAGAGGAACAGTTTTTAATTCTTACTGATTTCTAGAGGGCCCATTGTTCTCATAAAAGTATTAGTTACTTAGAGATACCGAGACAGAGGTCTTCAAATATTTTTCGAAATTCCCACTAGTATATTGCTTTCCTATATGTATACTATAGAACATACAGGAGATGTGACCTTAACAGGTCAGCAAAAACAATGGATTTATAGTATACAAACACATTTTCCTGGTCTTAAATTTATAAAACTTAGTACTGCTTTTTAAATAATGAGCCTTCTGAGTTTTACTATGTGGAGCATGTAATTGCACTAAGAATCTGTCTTCACAGCTTCCACACCTACAAGGAATTCTATGGCATAAAAGAAATGATTGAGAAATGGCTATGGACAGTCCAGCAGGGAGTCAACTAAACACTGCAAAAGCGAACATCACCAGAACTAAGCTGAAGAATTCTAGACTTCCAACCAGCTAACTAGCAGCACTCACTCCTTATGAATACAATGTTATATCCATGCTATTGGGAAGGTAGTTAACTTTGAAATGCTTTCTTACTCAAAGACCAAGTATAGGCTTGGTGTAATTCCTGTTTCTACAAAATTTAAGAGCTTTCTATTTCAACTAGCAAATGACTTCTTGTTTTCACTCAACATGATGTTCTTTCAAAAGAATGCCTATTGGTATCTACAAAAAGCTCAAGTTCTGAGCTCTGTTAATTGCACCTACACCTGACTTCCTTGCATGGAAAATGCAAACTTACAAAATGGTTTGCAAGAACTGGCAATATAAAATGGAAACTAGGATAGTTGCATGTCAAAATAAAACAGCTTTTGCTGCTTTTATAAAAACTGTGTAACCATTAAGCTTGATACTGTGAAGCATTACTTTCCTGTTTAGATTTTACTTAAATCAAGATGAATAAATATAAAAATCTTTTTCTAGAAAAGTTAACTTAAACTCTTAATTCGATAACCCTCAAATGAAAAATTGTTAGAATTGGCAATTAGAGAAACAGTGAAATAATTACACATGGTTACAATGTAGAAAGATATATAGCTAAATCAATGCAAGAAATTCAAAATAACAGAACATCTGCATTCTTTTTGTAGAACAGCTTGCATTTTTCCCACTACAATTGCTCTCCCAGTGAACAATTTTAGAGGTAGAAGTTTATCCTTCCCATATTAGGGAGGAAAAATAACAAGATCAGCAAAATGCAGCTTCAATCAATAGTGATTCAGGAGTGCAACAGTTCTTGCAAATTTTATGTAATTAGCTTACCCCAAAACCAGTATTTTCCATTAAAGCCTTACTTTGGAATTGTAACTTCACTCACAGATCAGTATTTTCTTTCCAGAACTAGAAGCATCACAGCATTGATCAGAATTCAGGAAAGACATAAGCAATTGTATATGCAGCAGTTTAATAACCGAGAGTTACTAGGTTAATTATATTTTAATTTTATAAATAATTTGAAAGTTAATAGCATTCACAGGGGAAGCTGAAGTACCTGCTGTATTTTAGAAACTCTTTATTTCGAGTAACACATTAATAACTTCAAACTTTACAATCAAATTAAGAGACTAGAAAGGAACAGGATGTGTGATTAAATGTTCAAGAATGCAGAAGCTATACCTCAGGTATCATTACAGCAACTGCTGCTATAAACCTGACTGTCCTGTTCCCACTGGAGAACATTCTGTACACCTACAGCACAATGGAATGGTCTCTGCCAAAGAGCTTGTAATGTAACAAGAAAGAACAGACAACTCCAAGCCAGTCTTCAAATCATCTTCAAAAAGGTAAAGAGAATCTGCAAAACTACAGGCAAAAGCCTTACCTCAGTTCTGGGGAAAATTATGGAGCAAGTCCTTAAGGATGGAACACTGAGGACAGCAGTATGATAAGGCAAAGACAGTGCAGCTAAAATAAGTGGTCTGTCAAACCAACTGCCTTCTGTGATGAAACAGCTAATTCTGTGGATGTGGGGACAGCAGTAGATGTTGTTCACCTTCATTTTTAGCAATCTTACAGTATCCTTGCAGACAAATCAAAGACTTGGCTAGACAGGTAGACTATGAAGTGGATGAAACTGGCTGAATTGCTGGTCTTGCAGCATAATGGTCTGAGTCAAACTTTGATGGATTGTTTAAGTGGTGCTTCTCAGGGCTGACAGTGGGGCCAATACCGTTTAACACCTTCCTTAACAAGGTTAAGGTGACAGAACATGCCCTCAGAAGTCTGCAGGCAATACTGATTTGAGGTAGTGGTTGAAACTTGCCTGGTGGGGCTGCTGTTCAGAAGGATCTCAGCAAGCTGAAAGAATGGGCTGACAAACCGTGAACTTCAACAAAAGCACATGCATGGTCTTGTATCTGGAACAGAACACCAGTGTATAACTGGAGGGGAGAAGTAACTGGGTAATAACTTTGCATAAAATGACCTAACATGAGTTAGCAGTGTGTTTTTCTACAGTGAAGGATAACTGCATAATGGCATACATAACCAGCAGCACAGCCGACAGACTGAGGGAAGTGATGGCCCTGTACTTAACCCTTGTGAGGCTGCACCTTGCATACTTTGCCTCATACTGCCTGGGCCCTCGGTGCTACAGGACACTGGCAACCTGAAGAGAGCCTAGAGGAAGGGCAGGAGCACATGATGCATGGGACAGAGGCTGACAGAACAAAGCTTCTTCAGCCTCAAGAAAAGAATGCAAAAGAAGAGACTAATCTGCATTCCCCTATCTAATGGGGAGGATATGGAGGAGATGGACACTTTCCTCAGAGGTACACAGTTAAAAAAAATAATAATAAAAAAGTGAGGTATGTAGGACATAAACTGCAGCTAGAAAATTCCTGTTAGAAAAAGGGGATGTTGCAAGGTTTTCCCAGAGAGGTTGGACAACACCATCTCCAGTCTCAGGAATTTTCAAAGCCTGATTGGATGTGCCCCTGAGGCAAATTGATCTAATGTAGCAATCAGTCTCTCTGAAAAAGCTGGATAACCACCAGAGGTCCCTTCCAACCTCATTTCTTCTATAAGCTGGTAGGAACAAATGAATAAGCATCAAGATGAGACTGGACTGTGGGATAAGAAGTGAGATCAGCAAGCTAGAACACTTGCTGATCTCCAATCCTCGATAACCTGGTGCATTTCCATGAGGGATATGAATGAGAATAAGGAGCTTCACAAGTACAGCACAGAAAGGATGTATTTAAAAATGAAATCTTGAAGGTGGCAAAGGAATATATATTTATTAGGGATGTTATGAGCTGACTGGAAACACTGTAGTGAGAGAGGTAAGAGGTACACCAAAAGGTTTTGACAGTGAAGGCAGGTGGCTAGTTTGCAGGAAAGGTGAAAACAGAACTGTAAAAAGGCTGTGTTTAAAGGAACAACAGAAAACATAACAGGAAGGAAGCTGCGTAAGTGGCAGAGGCATAAAATGTAGATTCAAAACAAAGCCAATGCATGTAAGCATGTGTATGCAACTACCCCATTTCCTCCTTTTGATGCTGACAGGAGCTTTGGTTTATCCTTTCCTTTTAGTATCTCTGGTCTAAGTGTGAGCAATGGTTAACAATTGCTTACTGAAGTTAGTTTACACATGGTTTAGATGCATTTTGTCATGTTAACGTTGCAGAGGAAAGCAAGCAATGTTGCATTCATTGTTTTGGTCACTAGCTGTTCACTGTATTGTTTTATGAGTATTTAACACATTTTCTTAACCTGCAAATTAGCAAACAACATTGTATGTGTCATTCTTCTCACCTAACCCATTCTTTAGCTAACGTCTTTATCCATTTAGAACCTGTTTTTCACAGTTCTGAAGTAAATCCTGACTTTAAAATTTCTAACAAATATATACAAAACATACCTGAATATTTTACTGTTTGTCAATTATGCATAGAACAGAAAAAAATCAAATCCATTCAACTTGCAGGTAAGTTGGATATCTAAATACCTTGACTATGGAGTGATAACCAGATTTTGTGTTTAGGTGGAAGAACAAAGCTTGGAACATTTGGTTTCAGCACTACATTCCCCAAGGTGACTGTCACTTTGAAATAGAGTTGTATAAAAGAACAAATATAGATGTCTTAAGAATTTAAAAAAATCTGTCAGAGTATGAATATTCAGCACTTTAAAAAAAAACACTGCCTTTTAAGAAATTATAATGAGCCCTAAAAAAAAGGAGACCACTAGAACAGCAAATGGTATTTCTGAATAAATGTTTGCTGGCATACGTCCTCAGGAAATACCTGAAACTCTTTACAGCTAACATATCTGCAAGAGCATCCACATGAATACCATCAATTATCACTCAAATGTCATATGAATAAAGATATAGTACCATGCATGAAATCCACTCAATCTTTTGAAGTGGGAGAGGATGATGTGTGCGATTTTTGCCATCAAAATCCCTTCAAAAATCCTCACTTATTTGTGAAACCTGAGTTTGTATACACCTTAGAAGCTCTGACATGCAAGAGGAATGAGCAACACCAGCTGATTCTGCATGATGTGATTTAACTCAATGTATCTCAACACTTCATCATGTATCTGAGGGACCATGTTTCCACTGGAGGGGAACAACTGCCTGCGGCTACTACTTAGTAGACATGCAGTTCTGGCAAGACAGCCAGTATCTTGCAAGTACTGCAAGATCTTAGTTAACATTTATACTATTCCAGCTAATGCAATTCTGTTGTTCATTTTAACAATAAAATCTTATCTGTTTAATCTACCATGTTGTATGAAGTAGATCCTACTGGTTCTGTTCATCAAAACAAGTATGATAAAACATGCAAATATGTGCACACAACTAAATTATACTTGCTTTAGAAATGAATTCGTCATAAAGAACATCTTTATGCAATTAGTTCTGGTCAAAGTTAGCTTCAAGATAGAACCCTAAGAGAGTTCATCTACTTTGCCATGTAGCTGAATGGTCCAAAATAACTTTATGATGTCTCAGTGGGACAAAACTGCTTTTGACAAAACAACTTCTCATCTTTAGGTAATTTTTGATGAAATGCTGAAGTCTAAAGAGAGCTGTTTTTTTCCTCTTCGTATGATGCAAATATTAAGTGCCTGTGGACTCTCAAAAGGATCCCAAACTGCTTACTGAAATAATGATGAGCTTTGAATACTCTGATATGAGCAATGAGAGGGAATTTTTATATATACCCAAAGTAGAACTGTAGATTTAATGGCATCAATCAGTTCAGGGGCTTTAGCAATGCAGGTACTATTACTGTATTAATAAGATGATATTAATAAATATGTATTGCCACATTGTTTGTCAGTGACAGACTAGGGGTGGGGGGGGAGGGGCAAGACAAGACGGGTGGGGATGAATGGAAATGATAGAAATCTGAGGGCTAAGAGGGGTGAGAAAAAGGTGAAGAGGTCAGTGGATTTGAGGGGGCAATGCAAGAGCTCCATAGTATTTCAGGAAAGTCTCGCTGTTGAAGAGAAACTAGCAGGATCATGAGTAACTCTGAATTAGGACACCAGGAAGGGCAAAGAGTGAGATATGATGAGGAGCTGTGTGGATGAACTTGAATAGGAATGGAATCCTTTTTTTCTCTTCTTCTAGTCCTGTGGTCTCTTCAACTCCCAGTAAGTACAGAACTGGCATCCTACCCTCTTCTTGGGTCCCCGCTTTTGCTTTCCCTAGCAAACACTAGAGAGGGACAGCAGCTAAATTAACACTCAGGACTGTAGTTGTTAGCAGGTGTGGAGATTTGCTAGATTTGGCAGCTGCACTTGGGGTCTTAACCAAGACTACTATTGAGAGAAAAATGTTACGCTGGGTTGCAGTCTCTGTAAGTACTACAGGATTTTGGCTTATAATAAGGATAACATGGGGACAGTTGGGGGGGGGTTGATTTTGCTAGATTTGTTTTTTAAAGTAATGTTAATTTCCTTTATTTTGCTATCTTTACTATTTTTCTAGTATTAACTCTGATGTTAGTTGCCATTTAAAAAGACAAGTCTCAATTACCAATGGCAAGTGAGATGCATTTTGTGAAATGCTTGCTGATGATAGTCGCACTTGCAAAACAGGCAGGGGTAAAATTGCAGTGACTATAGCTTACTGTTTGATGCCAGATGAAGTCTAGTAAAATAAACATTTTTATTTATCCAAAATATAGGTTAACTGTTCTGGATCTGCCCCTTACTGTTGCTATACCAAAGGTGACCGGCAGTGCCTGAGAACACAGCTGGCTTTCTCACTTCCTTCCCCGTGAACCATCCAGGGATGAAGACTGCTGAGGCCACAGCAAGCACCAGCTTGTCTTAAGGTTTGAGCTCTCTATTCAAAGGTCTTGAGCACAGAAGACATAAAGGATTATGACATTTTGTGTTTGTTGCAGCGGATGCTACTCAGGTAAATAGTGGATTTCCCTTTTTTGTCATTTATTGTCTGAGTAGATTTCTGTTTCCCTTCAAATGCACTACAAAGCCTTCACTTTTATTTAATCTTGATGAGCGTCTTCCAAAGGTTTAGATTTTGGAGACTAGAGAATGTTTATCAGTTGCATCACAGGGAAGGGAAAGCAGCATTTCAGTTCTTTGTTCAGCTTTTGAAAGCATTGTTTCCTGGGTGAGGATGAGATTCACGGGATTTCTCTGTAGTTTTTCCTTTTGGCCTTGTTAGATGACTTTATAATTAACGTATTTTTTTTTTTTGTTCAAAGTCATTTTGAATTACTTAATTCTCCTCATGTGCAAGAGTTCTCCAGCGTCTTACAGAACAGTGTGTGATAGGATGATGGCTGAAGACTTAAGTGCTAGTAAGAGCTTGCTTGGTTTGACCTCTGTCCCTTTGTGGTCTCGAGTCTCTGACATCTGAAATGCCAGAGGACAATGAGCAGGAACAACTTGAAAACTCAGTCTAGAACTTACCCCCTACCAGTTCCAAAGTAGGATTCATTTGTTCTGGTTTGAGCTTCCACTTTTTCAGCAGAGACTGCTGTGTGGGAATACGCTATTTTAAAGGAATAGCTTCTGCCTCTGCAGTGAATGAGTTTTCATCCTTTAAATTGAAGATAGCTCTGTGACTGAGCTTTTAAGCAAACATAACTTATGGAAGTAATCTATATAGACATAAAGCAGTCAATTAATTTAACTCACTGCTTTTATATATAGATTTTAATATTTGTGACATTGTTTCATTGTATTGATGGGTGGTATCTAAATTGAAGAGAACAGACCAGAATTGGCCTCTGTGGAGGTAGACTTTTAAGGGTTATAAGAAGAGTCTAGTTTGGATTTGGGTTGTAGGATCTATCTGTAAGTGTCTCTGTGTACTGTACTGTAGTTTAAAATCTTGGCCTGTGAATCAGTTGGTTCACTCTAAACAAAAGAGTACTTGCTTACAAATATGAGACATTAAAGAAAATATAATTTAATGCAACAAAGAATTCTAAAGTGCTTATATAACTACATTAGGGCTCAACAAGCTCATATGACTCAGAGTTGTCTTAAGAAAGGTCCATTAAAACTCTTTAAGCAGTTGATTCAAAGCTGTTGTATGACTTCTCAAGTTACTGTTTTTCAAAGCTGCTTTTTACAGAAACTGAATGTGTTGCTAATAAACAGGCTTAGGTACATTATTGATCTAGAGTCCCAAATGCACGTATTTTTCTCTCAGTAAGAAAATACTTTGTTTTTTTCTAAGCTGTCCAACAATTCTCAAATAACATTATTGGTAAGGAACCTTGCAGTGCTTTTGAAATAACTGTTTATTTGTAAGTTTGTCCCAAATGCAGGACTGAATTGTTTTAAAATACGTGGAAAAATGTGGAACAAAATTACTTCCAAAAGGGCATCGGGTTAGGGAGATATGTATATGCTTCCTCTGGGAAGGTGTGGCTGCTATGTTGTAACCTCTATTCTGTGATTCCAGTGTTTTGGAGCGTACAACAGGTAGAATGACTCAGAAGAGAACTGACTTGAAAACGTACATGGACATAATCAAATACAGCTTTCTAACAGTTTGAGATGAAGTTATGTAAGGTACCAAAGTAAGACATTACTGCATACACAATATGGTAAGGACAACTTGGCTTCTGTTACTAACAGTCCTAGAAACGTAACAATAGACTTGTTAGGATAGCCATACTCCAAAGAAGTTACAACTTATGCATCAAGCATGCAGTAAACGAGTATTTTGTATATACTTGTGTTTCTCATACTATTGTCTAAACATCCATGAAGTAAAAAGATTAGTGTACTTCCTAAAACTGGGAAGAGAATCATCAAAATGCATCTTAAAATATTGTAGAGTTCCTTAATGTACTTTGAAGTAAAGAATAGGATTCCCCCTCTCTCATCCCAGTAGATTTTAGTTTTCCCCTCAGGTAAGTTTTTCTACCAGAGTCTTCTCACAGTTCTCAGCAGAATCTCTGGTGATCTGCAACACTGAGCAAAAACTGCTCTTGGACTCAAAACTGCAAATTATGCTGTTTTCAACAGAGAGCCAAAAATGCAAAGTTAGGAACGTGAACTGGCCTTGTTAATCTTGATTAATATAAATCTAATAATTCAAAGAATTTGGTGAGAGGTGACTTCAATTGTAAAGCCTGACTTGAGGGCAGAACATCTTCTTTTACAATGGTCTCAACTCAAATTGTATGCTGCAAAAAGAATAAAAGGATTTCAGAGTTCAACATACATTTTTTGACTCTCTCACATGAAGGTGAATTTAAAATGGGCTACCACGATAAATGCTACAGTTGTCTTCCTGAGAACAGGCCTAAGCCAGATCTTGGCTTTGTTAGCTGTTTCAGCTGTATGCAACTCTTAATTTACACCCCTGAAGAATCTGCCCAAGAGGCTTAGATTTTTCTTCGTATCTTGCATGAAGCGACTTATTTTATGAGACATGAAAGGTCTTGCAAGAGCGCTCGTGTTTTAAGGCCTTACCTGCCTATCAATAACAATGTTATTAATAACCAAATCTTAAATTAAAAAAAAAAAAAAGAAATGCACAACAACCAGTACATACCTTTGGTATAACTCATTTGATGAAATTTACTGAACATATATTCAGTACAGGGCAGAAAAAGCTTCTGAACTTAAGATTGTTTCATATATACAGTTATTGCACAGAACATACGGTCAAGAGAGAAATACCAGTTTTGAAAGCTGTCTACTGTAGGACATTTTGTTTTCCCAAGCTACATAAAGTAAAGTAGCATTATACAGTTCTGATGAAAGCAATAGCAGGTAATGCAATGTAAAATATGCATGACTCTGAATGTATACACCAGACATGCTCTGTCCAGTATGTTTTATGCATGACTAGAATATACTACATGCTAGACAGCATGGTATGGTACAAACAGAAGAGTAACAGACAAGACAGAAATACAGTATAAAATCAAGATGATTGTTTCTTTTTTTCTTTCATTGAGAGGAGAAATAAAGTGTTAAAAAATTAAAAATATTCCAACAAGCCAAATGAAAAACGACAGAAAAGATTTAAGGACAAGCATGGTTTAAAACTTCAAACCTCCCCTCCAACATTTCTGTGCTACCAGCTAGCATTGTAAAGCTAATTACATTATCTTAGCCACTCAACTTCGTAAAGACACTGTCAACTGACATTAAAAACTTACTATTTCCTGTCATAACAATATGACAATGGCCTCCAAAATTTATAAGTACTGAAGAGCATTTTTTGCATAATTACCGTGTGAAGTCAGTCATCTCCATCATAATCACACACATCCTCTTGGCCAAAACAATGATGTCATTGCTGGTATCATCCCATATTTCAATCTCTGCATCAAGCTTACTCTTGACTTTTTTGAAGTCAGCCACTTGCTCAGCAATCTTTTCCTTTTCAGCCTCTGGCAGTTGAGTCATCTTAGCCTGAAATATAAAATAAATTTATTTGCTTAACTTCTGTTTGTCAGGGAGGGTTTTTTGTTTTTGCTGGTGGTGGTAGATGTTTGGTTTTTTTTAATTGCTGGGTATTATTAAACACATATCTGTACATGCTGTGGCCTGAGCCAACTGTTCCAGCCTGAGCACCTTTGAATTTCAAAATCATTACACTACCATTGGGTTGGGTCAAATAATAAGGTTGGTAGAATGCAAACAGTGCTGTCCCATGAAACCATTAATATTAATGTAGTCAGAGAAACAAGAAAAAATTCTTCCAAACAGCCTTTGTAAAATATGACTGACAGATTTTCCTTTTACTGTGAATGAGAAGCCTAGTTTGTTTGTTTATTAAGTATGATATATATGCAGGTTATAAAATGCAATATATTTTCAGATAGAGGAGTACAAAGAAAAAGGTTTAACGCTCCTAAAACTTTCAAGTGTGCTTGCCCTCTCTTCTGAGAAGGTTCCCCAGGGTCATTTTAAGAACTGGTGAAGATTTGTTTGTTCAAATCTGCATCATCTGTCTTTGAAGAAGATAAAGAAACAGATTAACGCATTAGAAAATCAGCACGGGACTAAAGTTACCAAACAAGTACCTTGAATGCCAACAGAAAAATAAATATCCAGTGTTCAAATGCAGCCACAGTCAAACTGGGCTCAGGTAGGACACATCTCTGTACTACGCTGCAGCTCTAGACTGGTATGTTTGCAAACATTCCACAAGCTAAAACTGTTTCAAATTAAGATTTAGTATAGCTAGAGAAGTGGTGTATTCTGTGCAATTTCAGACTATGGAATCATAACATACACTTAACACATGTATTCTTCCTATATTTAAGTATTATGTTTATTTTTAGAAGTGCTCAATATATTAATACTGAAACAACTTCTAAAAATGCAGCATGGTGAGAATGGAAATACTTTCCCTAGTATTCTTCTTCGTAAGCAAGATTATCAGTTTGCACCAGACAAGGGTCAGATACATTTGCTGTTGTGACACACAGGCCAGGAAGCAGACAAAAATAATAGGTAGCCAAAACCAAAACACAGTTAACAAATAAGCGAAAAAAAAGTATCTGATTCATGAAGATCTGTCAAGAAAAATTTAGAGCTTTTACTTCTCATATTATGCAGGACACATTACCTAAATATTACTGATCTGATAAATGGTGTAAATTCACTATGAAAGCAGAAACAGAAGAAAAATACAGTTTGCCAAGTTTGCCATGAAACCTGTCATTGTTTGGGATTGTGTTATTGGTGATTTCCTGATTTCTTTCTTTTTTTTTTTTTTTTTTTTTTTTTAAGTACTGTGCATTATTTCCATCAGGAAATTTAAGATCACTTACATAAACTAACTATAAATAAGTTTAATTTCTTATTTCAGATGGAATCAAGCAGAAGTGCAACCGTGGTTCAGTTGCCAGTAAACTGAAATCTGCAGTTATTGTGGAAGTGATTTTAAATTTCATGGATTAATTTAGCCAGAACCAAAAACTGCTCTTGCCAATTTTCTAACCAGTGTCAGCCAAATCAAATTCAGTACAAAGCAGATTCCCTGAATGAGAAGTTTCAGGAAGTTCATGTTCTTCCTTGGCTCTGCAGTCATAGAATCAGAAGCTTAAATCCCCAAATGGCTGTTAAGTACAGGAGGCAGTTCCTACAGGACTGCATCTCCAGAACAGAGCTCGCCTGCTCCCAATTCAGACACATAATCCAACAGTGGGAACTGCCTTCTAAGGGATTCTTTGGTATCAATTCCCCAAAACTTAAAAGTCCTGATAGGTGATTTGAAGCAAAGCTCAGGTTTGTCGCAGTTGATTTGATATTTTAAATGCATAAAAGAAGTAACTGTTGGAATTCGTAGTAAAAAACAAAAATGAACTCTAGAAAAGGACTACCAAGCTTTCACTTATGCTCCTAATGTTTCTTAACCGATTTTAGAAGTTGATGGACTCAATCCGGCAAGTCACATCAGAGTTGTCATACCCACGGAGGGAAAACACTCGAATCACAAGATAGAGTATACTGCCTTTGGAGGCATGATAACCACACCAAGATAAAGAAAAGGCAGTTTTATGAATTCAAAATACTTTCTGTATTTAATTAAGAACTTCATCAAGTTTTTCTGACCTTTTTAAGAGCTCTTTTTGTTTTAAATTTTTGGATATATAAATGAAAGTTTGCAGGGACGCTGAGAAAAGCATGTTATGAAAACAACGTGAAAACATTAAATGCAAATCCCATAGTAAATTCTGTCTTTCATATTTTCTTTCAGATTTGTATCTGGAACTTGAGATAAAGCAGTATTTGAAAGATTATCCCACATTTTCTTTCATTTTTTGCAGCCAGCAATGGTCATCTAGACTGTATTTGCTTTGGTACATGAGCACTGAACAGCTCAACTTAAGTAACTGACTACAGGCAAAAAACGTGTGACACAATGCTTTCTCCCACACGCCCTCTCTTCCCTCTGACCACTAAGTCCTACACCTGTGATCCTTGCTACCCAGAAGACTCTCAGAGAGACTGGAGACCCACCTAATGGAACAACAATGGCATGTTGGGTGCTGCCAGGATCACTAGAGACTTCATTTTCTTACAGGCTTTTCTCTATATATATTTATATAAATATGTATGTTTATTCATTGCTCCTCTTCCTCCTAATGAGGCTTCAGCATAATCTCAACTGCCTCAAGTTTTACTATAACTTTTTCTTAAGAAGCAATGAATTATGATTATAGAAATGATTAAATGCATACATACAAAAAAAAAAAAAGATATTTGAAATCAGCTGCACTGGTATTCTATGCAGATACCTTATGTTCCACACCAGGCTGGGCGACCAAGGTCTTTGGTACTGCTCATCTTCATGGCACTACTCTCACAGTGTTTTGTATTTATCACCTGCTCTCTGAAGTAGTCCACCTCTTGCACAGTAGACTATCAAGAATTCAGCATTACAAATGGCAACTATTAACACACTGTAATTATGTTGCAGTAATAAATACCTTGTGGTTTATTCTTGTTTACAAAACATCACCTACCATACTTAAAATGGAAAGTTACGGCAGTGGCTGAATTACTTATAATTGGTATAACAGGTAATCAATTTAATATGTAATGAATATGTTTTTCAAACCAGGCTATTTAAGAGATTTTATCTTTGCTTGAATCACTCTGTCACGAGGCTAATTTTTCCATTTATATGAATCACTGGAA
Organism: Anser cygnoides; assembly: GCF_040182565.1. Taxonomy (NCBI): domain Eukaryota; kingdom Metazoa; phylum Chordata; class Aves; order Anseriformes; family Anatidae; genus Anser; species Anser cygnoides. The sequence goes on along the minus strand of NC_089879.1, from coordinate 26,481,721 downwards.
ATTACAGGTCTCCCTAAGTATGTTGTAATTATAGTCACTGAATTAGAAAGTGTAACTGAGTGTTTTAAGCAGTACTTTTCCTGTTTTGTAAAAAAAAAAAAAAAAAAAAAGACCTACAACAGACCACGTAAGATCAAGACATTTTTCTCATGGCTCTAAGATGAACTTCCAGAGAATGATATGAAACAGACAAAAATAAAGAGTTAGGCTCCAGAATCAGAAGAATTGAAGTACTACTTTTTACACTGTTTTGGGTTGAAGAACACAGGCCTGGATTTAGAAACCACAAGAAAGATGACATCTTAATGAAAGCAGTCAAACATACAGTATCCTGTTATATGCCAACGCAAATGACTTTCAGCTGGAATGAGACATTATCCACTGGAACAAACGGGCAAAGGAAACTACAATTCTGACCTTGATTTCTGTTTCCTTTCCCTCATACTGCTTTAAAAACATATTCAGTAACAAAATAAAACAAATGTACATACAGTCTTTTAAGTGCAGACATGACCTTGCATTAAAATAGAAAACATATGGGTACGTGTGAAATAAAGATATAAATTAAATGTCTGCTATAACATGAATGCAGGATTATTTTGTCCACGAAGAGAAAATGATTTTTTTCATTACTTCTAAAACAAAGCTTTTTTACTGCAGTAGAAGATATCAGTAAAAATTAAGAGAGAGGACACATTATCTTTTTTCTTATTTTTCTTTCTTCTCTAGCAAAAAGCACACCTCTTACAGGGAGGAAGGATGGAAAAAGAAATAATAGAATGATTTACAATACATCCAAACAGATGTTTACATTAGCAAAAACTCCCTCTGTCTAAGGTAGAGGTGAGCCGAATATCCTTTCTGAAGGGAAGAGCTTCCCTTTGAAAACTATTTAACATTTCCTGCTTTATAAGTTGCAGTACCATGAAACGGCAAGGAGAGAAGAGGAAAACACTGATTTTCTACAATTTTTTGTGTTACCAAGAAAATAAACCCAACTCCCCTGATGGACCACGGAGGATAGACTCTTTTCAGAGCTTTTAAAAACAAGAATACAAAATAACATGCTCTTCACATTTTTTAGTTAAAAGGTAATAGCACAGATCCAAAAAGACCAGATTCATGTCCCTCCTTTGCCTAGTTGAGTGCTAAGCTTTTTATTCCACAAAGGGCTCAGCAACTGCATGAAACCATCCCACCTAAATTTTTGCTCCCCAGCTACAGTCAGCTGGGCACTGGCTTCAAAGACATTTGTTGGAAGTAAACAAGATCTCTTCAACTCAAAAGACAGTGATGCATTTCAATCAGTTTTAAATATTTTCCAACTGTGACCTGTGATTGTTTTTTTGTTATAATTTATAAATTTGTAAGTTATATACAACTCTGTAGAGCTGTCATATGTAAATCTGTGCACATCAGTTGAATATTTTATCACAAAGGCAGACATAAGATAAATGCCAAACATAAGAACATTTCTTGAATATAGCATAGAGTTAGAAGAGATTCTGTTAAAATTAATAAAACGTGCCCACTAACTTTTAAATTACATCCTACTTTTTCTTCCTGAGGAGGGGAAGTGCAGAGGGAGGAGCTGGTCTCTGCTCCCTGGTCACAGATGGCAGGACATGCGGGAACGACACAGAGCTGAGCTGGGGAGGTTCAGACCGGACATCAGGGAAAACTTCTTTACTGAAAGGGTGGTCAAACACTGGCACAGGCTTCTTAGAGAGGAAATTGATGCCTGCCCCATGCCTGTCAGTGCCCAAGAGGCACTTGAACAATGCCCTCATTAATATGCTTTAACTTTTGGCTAGCCCTGAAGTGGCCAGGCAGTTGGACTAGGTATCTCTGAAGGTCCCTTCCAGATGAACTCTTCCATACCCTCTGTATAGACTGCAAATGCAAAAGATTTTATGCAAATATCAGCAGGTCTTCTTAATGTTTATATCTATTCTCTCAGAGGGTTTGGTTAAGACTGTCTTTTCAAGGCTGAACGTTTTTAGATACGTATTAATGATCACTGTATTTAAGACGTAATACAAATAAAACAGCAAAATAATTCAGTGTGGATTTTCTCATTCACAATATAACACTGAGTCAACTCTTCATCAGCACCAAACTGTTGTGCAAACATAATATGCAACAGATCTGTATAGCAGTAGATCTAACTCTCACACATTTTTATCTCTATTCATGAAATCATCTGCAGAACTGAGAAAAAACATGGGTGGGTGCTTGCCTGAAAGCATTTTTGCTCATCATCTGTAAGTGGACTGATTATGCGCAAGCTAAAATATTTCATGTATTCTTCAATGTGAACATGTAACCTGTACAAATATATTTAAAATAAAGCTAATCTATTCTATTCATTAATATTGTAACTTCAAGCCCTTCAACTTTTCTCCTGACTTCAGAAAGCACGTTGTCTTCCAAGGCTGAAAATTAACTGGGCAAATACTTACTTGACCTTCTCTTCAACTCAAAATCGTATGATAAGCCACAAAGTACCTCAATGGACTAACGCTGATCATGATGGCATAAATTTCCTCAAGCAAAATTACTGAGCTTACAGAGTAATTAGACTCAACTACTAGAGGAAGAACACTTTTTGCATGGTAGATCTGGCTTTCGAATCAGAAAGACTGTGTTATTCTTTCGATTAGCAAGTAGCACATGTTTTTACAGTAGCTGAGGATTTGTTCCTAAAGAACTTCTTCATGGATATAGAATTGTGGTACAAATAATAATTAACATCGCTATGCAGTTTAATTACTGACTTCCCACCATGTGGGAAGGTGCCATAAACATCATCAATTTCATCTTCAAGATCTGGAATTATCTCAGGGAAAGACAATGAAGTAATGTTTCCAAGATTACCTATGTGCAAGGTCAAGAATATAAATACTAGATTACATCTCAGTCCTGTTATCTCACTACTAACCAGAGAGAGACAGATTCTAGAAAGTTAGAATTTAAAATGTAGTGATTCACCTATGTAAGAAAAACAGGATTTCTGAGATAAGATGTAGCGCTTGTTACATGTGGTATATACACATCACATTCAGTTTTACATGCTTTATATATCATGATTAAAAAAAAAAAGAAAGAAAAAAAAAGAAAAAAGGCTCTTTCAAAGACACCAGCTCCCTGTTGGAGCGGTGAGAAATCTGACATCGGAGAAGATTCAACCATGTCCCTTCTACTCTCCCCACCACAGTCATTGACAGTGCAGATTACATTGTCGGTGTAGTACAAGGAAAAACGTATCCTGGAGATCTCTCCACAACAGCCTATGCCTCTTATTTTTGATAGCCAGCACTCTACCTACAACAGTCCTCAGCATTTACTTCTTCCTTTTCGTAGATGTCTAGAAGTACAGGTTACTTACGGCTTTCTTTTCAAAGAAAATTCCCTTTAAAGGAATACTTTGGTTTATCTGAGACATGGAAGACCGGGTGTCTTTTAAAGATCTTTTAGAGCATTAGTGAATCCTTTGTTATTACTGTAGGATAGCAAACACCTAAGCCTACCTTTTCTGTTTTCCCAGTGCATTCATTATGGGATATTTATGAAACTATTCAGCACACCATCTGTACCTGTTCCAAACAAATCATCTCATAGGGATAACATTTTGAAGGAAAAGTTTGCCTTTCTTAACTGCAATTGAAATTTTACCCTGAAAGGTGAGAATAATCTTTCATACTTGTTACACTGCATGCCATATGTTTTAAGAATCAATTGATAGTTAATTAACATATAATTGATATGCACATCTTTAAAAAGGCAAATAAGTTTTCCCTTGTTTCATGGAGAAAACAGATTAAATACCCAGCTATACTAAATACACTGCTTCTAAATATAACCCCTGTCAAGAAAAGCCTTTTTTGTCCAGATTTGTTAATTTAGCCTCAAGAAATACAAAAGTTATCATGGAATTATGTTTGAAAATGGAATACAGCCAATAAAATCAACTTTTTTTTAGAGAATACTGACTTAATTTTACTCATTGTATGTACACAGATTGAAATTATAAACTGACAGTAGTTTCTAAAAGATCAACCAGGCATCATTCTAATACCACAGTTTCCTTCATAACTTACCTCATTTTTCAGAATTCATTCTCATTTTGAAATAAGAAATGGTACGTAAGTGAACAGCTTTTGTTTTGGAATTTTTTATTAGTATTTAGGGTCTTAATAAAGAAAATAAATTTGTGCAAGTTTGCTGGAAAACAAATATAAATAAAAATCCCGTTTTATTGGTATCATTATTGAATTGAAAAATTTGTTGTTTTCCAACTAGCTCTATTGCTTCTAAATTCTATTTTGGTAGTAGTACTAGACTAAATTAAATGTGAGAAATCTGTTGTTGCTCTAGGTATTCTACAAACAAGTCATAAAATTGACATTTCCAGCCCCAGGGGTCTTTCAACTTAAGAAGTTGCAACCAGTCTACAATTTTGCTGAAACATTTATAAAATGGAAACAGACAAGATTAATGTTTGCTATATATGTCAATTTTGTATTAAGAAGCCTTTTGCTACTCAAAATATTCATAGGTTCTTACAAAATGTGTGAATGTAAAGAATAACCAGTAATGCACTGTACTCCTAAGGTTAAATGATTATACAAGCAGCAAAACATGATTCAGAACTTCCAGAAATATTTGATCTAATTGCCAAATGATACGGTAAGTTCTGCATATTTCCTTATGGGTTCACTGACCGAGTAATATAGAATTTTCTATAGAAATCTGTAGAACAGATTCACAGAAGAACTCACAGAAGAACAAGTCTGTAACTCGTGCAGTGCAGTGGCTAGAACTGCAGACATCTTCATTTTTCTGTGCACGTGCAGTTTCTCACATGTAGAGCTTATTTTTGGTTAATATGCTTTGCAGGCTACAGGTAAGACTCAGATATAGTCTTTATTAACCTAACCTTTATTAGAAGAAGACACATTGATGAAACTGTAACCTTTTAGAATTTCATCCAGAAGAGTAAGAATTTTCTCTTTAATTTACATTTTCACTGTGTATTTGTTAAATTAATTATAGTTTTCTCTCTCAGGTAATACATACCAGTTTTATGCACTCTACACATTTTCAGAAATCTATTAGGAGTTGAACACGATTTTAATGACTCACTGCATGACTTTAGGTGGTTTCATAGGAGTAGTAATCTCATAGCATTATTCCCCTCAACAACTTGTTTTTTAAATACAGTGGTGTAATACATACCCTGTCAGTCTTCCCTTCTGTCTGAACACTTGTGCGACTACGTACATCATGGTCTTCTTCAAGGTCAGATACATCTTCTAGCTCCTCGGGTGTCTGGGAAAAATGTTGAAAAGGTTATTCTCCCTTATGGTTAGGAAACTTCGTACTGATATCAAACATTTTAATGATAATGATTTTAAAGATAATGTCTGACAAAAAAAAAAAAAAAACACAAGTCTTGTAGAACTACACTGGCTACTACATGCTAACCAAGAAAATCATGTCAGACAGCTTTGAACTAGTTCACAATAGCCACGTTTTAATTAAAGGACTGACTTTTAAAGTTGGCACTTAGGGAAGCTTTTTGCTTAGGCACTTAGGGAAGCTTAAATCTTCTGTTATTGCTTCTAGCAAATGTGCTTTAAAAAAAACACTTGCATGACCAGAATGGATGCACAGGTTTGTTCTACTGTCTCTTCCCTGTATAGAAACACTAATACACCCACTATGATGCACTAATGTAACTGTGAGACACTCAAATCACAAGCAATTTTGGTCTTCTTGTGTGTACTGTACATACTGTACTGCTGACATTTTCTGGATACTGATTTCTTCGATAATACACGAGCAAATCAACTCAAAACGACAAGAGACATATTCTGTATGATTCAAGTCTTCAAATTTATTTCCTTCCTCCTACTTACCAACATATTCTTCTTGCAAGGGTTCTGAATTTTACCATAAATAGCTTAGTTAATAAAGTGTGTTGAATGTGGCTTTATAAGGGATGCTAAATAAAACATTCAAAGCAAGTTCAACCATACTAACAAAACAGTACACAATGAAGCACACAAAGAATTCAGAATTGCAAACTATTTAAAAATTAATATTAGTTCTGACAATGCAACAGGGTACCCGGTAAGTTTTCATTTGTCTTAAGGGGATTCACATTTAAAGCCCAGACTCAATAAATAACTGGTGACAGATCTGCTGTTGGATGATCTACTACCAGCTTGAACTCTAACCTTCCAGTCACAAGGAAATAGTGCCATTCTTCATTTCACATAAGCCTGAAGTCCCAAGAGAATCTTGTAAAGATACTGAGTATTAAATAGGCCTACCAAAAGACACATAGGGAAAAAAAAAAAAAACACAAACTGAAAGTCATCATTACTTTTACCCAATTTTCAATCATGTCAAATGTATTTTTTTTAATCCAGAATTGCTATGTATTCTCACCTTCTATTTTTTACTGCAGATTATACATAAACAATATTTGTTGATGGACATTACACCATTCTGTTATTTTCTTTTTAGATCCAAATCACTGTAATGCACTTGCATTAAACTGTGTAAATGCACCTGCATACATTTGTACCATTTGGGAAAGTGCCTCTGTGGCCAGCAGGTGGAATATGCATTACTAGACTTCAACATCAGCATTGTAACAAGGTTTAAGTAGCACTCCAGTACTTCAAAGCACAGAAGTATATTTCACTCACTAAACAAAATTACAGCAATTTCAGTAAGATAATAGAGTAAGAAATAAATAACTCAAAGCCAAATTGACAGAAATATAATGCTGATGGTGAAAAATATGCCTAGGTATCCTCAAGAAAACAGAAACGCAGTCAACTTTGGGGGCAAAGATGAACACAATACACCCACCTGGACACACTTTACTTGTAAATGAGAAAAGAAACATTTTATTTTCAGGCAAGGATTATCACTGTCATAAAGTCTCTCATATTTGGTTTTGGAAGTCCAGATTTGGCAGGTTTTCAACTACTGGTATGATAAACTTAACACATATCCATGCATTAAAGGACACAAGCTTCAAGAAGAAAGCTCCGATTTATCAAATCTTCAAACACAAACCATGAACCATACTCATTTTCAGACAAAAAGCATCAAAAATTTAAAATAGTAATAATTATAAAAATGGAAATACTTGTTTTATCTTCTTGATACCTGTTTTATACAATTCAGTGCAGGATTCTCGGTTGTTCATATTGCCTTCATGGTCCATATTTATTAAATGACACATGTATCCACCACTTACGTAAACATTCCATGTGAGAACGCATGGGTATCTGGGTATTCCATATTGTGAAAACTTAACGTAATGCAACTCCTGGCAGGTCTTAAAGCCTCATTATGAATTCTACACTAAGAAAATGTTATTGCATCTTTGAACTGGTCTTTTATATTAAGAGTATAGACTACCAGTTCTAGTAACATGAAAGAAGGTAATATCCCTAAACAGATTTTTTGTAAAGGAAGAGCAGCAGAGCTTCAGAACTGGGATAAGAAGCATAGAAGGAATTTCAAAGTACAATTAGTTGAAGGTTGAATATTTAGGGCTATGACGAATCTCTGACAGAAACTGGAGTCTCTGAGACTGCAAGTGACAGATAAGGAAGAAGACTGGATGTATGTAATCAGTGACAGGACGATTACAAGACATCAGTGGCAAATTCACTATTAAGACAGACATACAAAGTAAGGAATCTCCAGTAAATGTAAGGAAGAATGTTGATGTAAAAATTAAGTTCTGTGCAAGAATCCAGTCAGTAAGAAGCTATAAACGTGGCTGAGACACGGCAGTAAATTTTTCAAAATAGATCGTTTCAAACCAGGAAAATTAAGCAAAAAGGTTTCCGGTGGTTACAGGAATATTACAGGAATTACAGGAATACATCCCCTAGGAATACTGGAAAAGGGGAGAATTCAATTTTAAGATGAAACCTGAGCAGTTTACAGATAAGGCTATGGAAGAGTTGGCTGATGCAGCAGAGGGGCACAGGACACCTGCCCCAACCTCCTGACCCCCAATTCTGACCAGTTTTGGTCATTTGCAAAAAGCTTTTGTTGACCCCCACAAAAGCACATTCAAGTATGTCCCTACATATTTAATACTATGATTATGTTATTCCTGCTGTAGCATTACACAGTAAATTTGTATTCCTTTCCATATTTCAGAGTTTTTAATAAATCCGCATTCTCACTGGTTTTGCTTCCGAGGACTCAGGCTGAGGACTCTACATTGTATTTATAACCAATTCTATAGTACTGATGATTTTTACACCTTGCTGATACACAACTTAAAGCCACGATAGCAAGTCAATACCATCACACGTGGGTGATTTCCACCTATACATTACCTTCACATTTTCATCTGTAAAACAAATATCACTCCTCTGGTGCAAAACCTTTACATTTGCTTTACTACTAGAGTTTTACAGAGAGTAATTAATAAAACTGAGGTGTGGCTTTTGGCCAGTCCTTTTAAACTGCCAGTCCTTTCAAAATGTATGCAGCTGTTCTCTTTGGCTTATTTGCTTTTCAATCCAAGTTTGTAGAACAACATGTATGACTACTTTTTACAGAATTTTCTCCAACGCAGATTTTTATATGCAGACCCTCCTCAAAAGTGATTGTCCAAATAACTTTATCTAGATCATTCACTTTTAAAGGTCACATACACTCATGAAACATGAATCCTGCAAATAAACAGTCTCAGATGCTAAAAAATAATGGAGATCCAAGTCTAAAATCTCAAGGTATATAGTGTAAACGAACAGAGGCATCGTGATGGGAATGGAAGGACAGAAGCTATCTCCACTTATCTAACATTCAATTAAATATCGGCCTTTAAACTGTCATTATATGCTCTCTTACTGTACCTTACTTGGTGTCAGTCCCCCCACACTCCGTCCTTTTCCCAAATGAATACCAAACAGGAGTGCAGACTAACACCTCATCAGGATTGAGCTGATGAGTGATCTCTGTATTATATCAGTGCAAATACAGATTTATTTGTGGTATGTAATACTACAGCAGCAAATAGAAATGCTTTGTATGCACTTTACTAGGGTCAGAATTTAGCCTATTATGTTCTTCACTAAGAGCAGAATGGGTTTAAAACAACTGTATGTTCTACTCTGAAAATGTGACTAATGCCCGTATTTGCAAACTTCAACACATCAAGAATTATGTTATTCAATGTAACAATATATGGCAAATGTTTCATAAATGGTCCCTTCACAAATATTTAGCTAGTGCTTGGTATTTTGTTTCTTATTCACAATACCAATATTATCCCCCACTTAATTCTGCCAGATGACAGACTGACAATTTTCATATACCTGAGGAAGAAGAAACTGCAAGCATTATGTATTTTTCCTGCTCAATTTATTAATAATCTCATAATTGTTCCTCTCTTATTTCAAATTCGCTAAAAACACTTTTCAGATTTTTGATAAAATTATATTGTTTTGAAAACAATAAAAAGCACATTATTTTAGGGCAAATTAAAATCCTATGTTCTTAAACTGTCAATATTATGACATCTCACTACTATAATAAATATTAACCTTCGTATTTATAACATGATCATATGTCTATTCTTGAAAGCTGTTCTTGGAACCTTTCTTAAAAAATATCTTCTGCATATTATTTGAGAAGTTATGGATATAAAGCTAACATTATTAATTAAATTGGAGATCAGGACTTTGTCTTTGATAGCAGTGTTGTCAACAACTGCTGTCAATACATTTGTCATCAAGTAGCAGTAAAAATGTTATCCTGCTATAACCTGTACACATTACAGGTACTTAATCCTCAAATGCAGGTGACAAACAGTTCCTGTCACTAAAAGAGAAAATAGTGCAAACATTTTTTATCGATCTAAGCTGTAATTTCAATTTAAGATTAGTGGTGAGAACAGAAACTTCAGCAAAGAACCAACAGTTTTGTAATTTATAACTGGTAAGAATAAATAATGACCTTCAAAACAGAGAGATGAAAGTACTTTCAATACAAGTAAGACTATGTTACATGGTAAAAAGTTGAGGTTTAAAAAATAGTAAATACAGTGAACTCTTCAAGTAAGGGACACAACTTACTGTATTACTACTGGATGCCTCGAGTTTGTTTGTTTAACAATTAGCCAATTTACAATATTCCACTCCAAGATATCAGGACAAAAAGTTAAGATTTATCGCCGTTAGAAACTGACGGACATATCAGTAGCCTGGCACCAGGTGACAATTCCTGGGTTTTTAGTTCTCACTGAGAATACATTAGGATAATGGTCTTCTCAAGAACTGGCCTGAGAGACAGGAAGGATGTGAGCACAGGGTTTTTCAATTTAAACTGAAAGGTTTAAAGTGAAGTTTTTGAGAACTGCCTTCTGAAAATCATTTTTAAGTAAAAATTAGAAGTTGTCACCACTGAAGAAGTTGGCACAGAGAGTTTTAGCTTCTATTTTCTATCCATAGTTACACCCCTTTTGCTGAAAACCTGCATTGCAGCTCTGGTTTCATTCTCTCCTTCCCTGAGTTTGGTTGTACCTCTTGAAGAACTGATGGCACTTGGTAGGTATGCCACTCTCACATAATGCCTACAACAGCTTGGGGAGTTTTACTCTTGAAAATGCTGAGCTAGTTATGCTGTTGTAAGCATATAGGTATTTTTGAAATCTAGAAAGTTTGGAAACTGACCTCCTTCAAAAGGTACCTCCTTCAACAGAAAAATGTGATCATAGATATTACAATGATACACCTCTATTGTAACCAAAGTCCCTGACTTGAACCCAATGCCAACTGATACACAGCTCCAGTCAGCGTACCGTTTGTTTATGCCTGTTAAATGAAAACACCACATTAGTTTGAAGTTTCCATTTTAAACTCAAAAAATTGATAATTAACAGGAACAGAGTATTAGCTTTTAACGTAAGTGATCTGTAGTTTTTATTATTGAAAATGTATTCTCTGTTTCCTCTTCTGGGTCGACATACAGTTGCTCCATCTAGTGGAAAGCTAATTAAGACATTTAATTTATCATGGAAATAATACTGCTTGAAGACAGAATGAAAAGCCAATTCAGTAGTCGTTCCTGTTTTTTCAGGAAAACTTTATAAAGTATATATGGCCTAACAATTTTGTAATTGTGTTTGAAATTGAGTACTTTTACTTCTAAACATTACTCTAACATTTGAAAATAAGAAAATAGAATTTGTTTCCTCTATCATACCCATGCATATTAAAAAGGACTCTAAAACATCATTACTGTAGGACTGGCTAACTCCAAAGGCAACAAAACAGATGCTTTGCATTTTGACTCTTCGTAATTTCATGACGGTTCCCATTTTCAAAAAAGGTCAAAATAATGAACTGGGAAAGTAAAGTATGCTCAGCATCACCCAGCCTCTGGGAAAATCATGGAATGACTCCTCTTGAAACATTCTTCTGGGCACATGAAGGACAAAGCTGTGATCATTAAGAGTCAATATAGATATACCACAGATAAATCATGCCTCATCAACCTCATTACCTTGTATGACAAACTGACCACATTTCTGGATGCGGGAAGAACAGTGGATGTCCTATAGAAGGCTTTTCACACCATCTCCCAGGTTTTGTAACCAAGTGTGGTTATTCGAGTGGGTGAACAACTAGATGGGTTAAGAACTGTTCACACGATCAGGCTCACGGGATTCATAGGTTGTACCCTGCCTACCTATCCTTCTTGACATCCTTAGCACAGGCCTGATGGAGGTGATGAAGTGCACACTCAGCAAGTTTACAGATGACACCAGATTGAAGGACCAGTCAGTATGCTTAAGGGAAGGAGTGCTATCCAGAGACATTTACAAAGGCTGTATTAGTTTGGCTGACAGGAACCTTATAAAATTCTAAAGGAAAAATGCAAAGCCTGGCAGTTATGAAAGTAGAACCCCTTGCAACAAACAAAAGAAGCTGTGGGCTGCCTGGCTGGGGAGCACATCAGCAGAAAAGGACCCTGATTCCTGGCAGAGAGCAAGCTGGGCACAAGCCTGCAGTGTGCCCTGGCAGCAGGGAAATGTCAGGACTATGCTGGGCTGTATGAACCATAGTGTAACCAGCAGATGAAGGAAGCAATAATCCACCCTCAGTTGGCTGTTACAAGAAAGCACATGTTCATCCAGTTTTGACTCCCATTGGGCTTTATTTCTACCTAAAGAAGAGGTGGCTTTAGGACATCTAACAGCAGCCCCACAAATCCTATGAAGAAGTCATCAACAAGATGGAGCTAGACTCTGTACAGAAGAGAATGGCAGGAGGATGAAGGACAACAGGTTCAGCCCGGCCATAAGGAAAACCTTTTATTCCCTTGAGGACAGCCCAGCAGGAAGGAAGCTGCCCAGAGAGATTGTGTAGCCTCTGTCCTGGGAGGTTTCCAAGACATAACTGGTTGACACCCTGTGCATGGGATTGAGGAGTCTGCTAGAGCACAGGGGATGATTTTAAGATCCACTCAGCTAGATTCAGTCACAGATTTCAGGTACTTTCAGCAAAAATCTGATCAGCTTTATATTACAGCATCTTTGTTTCTTTCCTCATCTTTCATGTCTGTTTGCTTTTTTATGGCTTTTCTTTAATTTTTAGTTTGCTTTTTCATCTCACCTAATGGTGGATGGACTTCCCACAATGATTCTTCCTTGTGATAGGGAGTAGTAAGATATGGTACAGATAAACTTACCTCTGTGAAAAGAGACTTGAAATGATGCTTTGAGCTTTATAAACATGTGATACAGCCTTCCTTTCTGCAGAAACTCCTTTTCCTCCTGAGAAGACTCCATTTTTCATGGAAAAGGGCACTTCCCAAAGCCTCACTCCCAAAGTCAAAACTAAAAATACATTTCAAGGCAGACTGTCACATGAAATGTAGATAAAAATTGAAACTGCTTTTGAAAAAACTTCAGTATGTTAAAGAAAGGTGCAGTGAAGTTTGAGTGTTCAGTGCTTAAAAAGGAGAAGAAATAAGTTGTAAAATAGAAATTCCAAAATTTCACAAGAAATTTAGGTTTAGCATATGAATAAAGCCTGAGCAACAGTAGCATCTGCATCAAAGATTTTTTCCCTAATATATCTAACCTATCTATTTCAGTTAAGTGAATTATGCTAAATGATGATATTAAAAAAAAACAGTAATTCATTTGGATAGATGACTATATCCTTTAATAAAAGATTTCTGATGAAATGTGCATTTCTCAAACTGGAGTAGATGAAATGATTATCTCGGACCTGAAGATTTGCTCAAGTCTCCTGAGTCTCAAGCGACTTTCTCTACTATCAGACCGGCAAATAAAATGTTCCATTTTAAACAAAGGTGCACAGAATGAACCTGTCAATCAAAACCTTGTGCATAACTAGAACAATGCAGACTAATGCAAAGCCCAATTCTGAACGCACAGCTACTGCTCACTGTCATCCTTCACATGCATTCCCACCTGTAACTTACTATCAAAATGCAAACTTTTCAGTTTTAGCAGATGTTCGTCCAAATGTCCCAGAGAAGGATAAAATAAAAGCACCCTAGCTGTCAATCTTGTATCTATTAGTTTCATTCCTGATTTTAATTATCAAGAGGTTTCTGATTCCTGTAACATGCATCCACCCACATTTAGTCACTCAGTAACCAATAACTGTTCAACCGAGTGATCTGTGTCAGCTGAGGTGGAACTAAATAACCCATTAAGTACATCATTGTGCAAACCTGCTTTCATGTCACAAATCAGTAATTTGACTCCAATTTAAGAGGCTGATATTCCATTTCTAAGTAGGTTCTCCAAGTAAAATTGAATTAAAAAACAAAACTAAAGAACACCCCTCAAGGAACATTAACTATTTCAGGCCTTGTTATTCCTGTACCTTTATTTATTAGCTGATTTGGTTACTATTTCTAGAGGTGCTAATGAGAACCATAAAACAACAGCTTTTTACTTACATGCACTGCCATTACTAATGCATTTAGCAGTGCATAGAAAATACTCAGTGATATCATTTCCTAAATCGGGAAGGTTTCATAACAAATTTTTATGAAAGAAAGCAGCAAGGAACCTTCCCCCTCAACACATCAATTGAGAAACTTATTCATATATTTTCCCTTTGCATATTTTTCATAACATGCAAATAATAACTAACATGCAGGCATCTTTGACAGCTTCTTCTGGCCAGTGAAAATGGAATGGGAGATAATCAATGTATCTGTCATTTACAAACACAGGTAGGTATAGATAAAAATAAATGAGCAACTGTGAAGAAAGACACAAGGTCCCACGATAATTGAGCAAAATTATTTATGCTCATTCATTTATGAACTGTTTTTCCTAATGTCTAAGCTGAACCTTCCCCCATGTAATCAAAGATTATTCTTTTTCTTCCTATCCATTATGAGCACATAAAAACAGATTTTCAATCTTCTTGTGCAAAAATATTTTACATTTTTAAAAATGGCTATCATATCTTTCCCTTCTTTCTCCTTCTGTTGCTGTCTTTACTAGGCTGATGAAGACTAACCCATTCAGTATTTTCCTCATAGATCACATTTTCTAATACTCTGATTGTTCTAGCTTCAATCTCCTTCCAACTTGTGTTCCTCAAGTCTCTCACTCAGCTCAGAACGCTACCCTAGCATGGCTGATTCTTAAGAGATCTCTCACCTTTTAACCAAGAAGTCAGCCGGGGCAATGGTTCTGCGCCTGTGCACCTCTAAACAAACAGGACAAATGTGTCAAAAATTTGTCAGTCCAGAAAGGGAGCAAGAGTAACTTCATGACTAGAACAGTTATTTGAATGGAGAGAAAGTATGAATTCTAGTACCTGCCCAAAAATATGAGCACATTTTAAAGCCTGAACTGCAATCCTCTCTTTCCCTAAAGAGACTCAAGTTAATGATGTGTAGTGATCTCTCTCACCCATAGTACCAGAGCTTCACGAGGACAGGTAAAGAACGATCTCATCCCTAAGGCTCGAGTATAGTGTCTTCCAAAATGAGGTCCACACTAAGTCACTATTTCTATACTACTTTCAATAGCTAATACTTGCTATGAGTTTTCTGGAATGGAAAATATCAAACAAAAATGATGCGTTTTATTGATGAAATAAAGACAGCCTAAAATTTAATCTGAATTTAACTCTACCATCTGAGAAACCTAAGAAAATTTTAGAGGTCTAAAACAGTCCTAGAGTTACAAAGCTAATATATTCCACAAATGAATGGGGCAGTTTCATAGACAAGAAACAAACAACAACAGCAACAATAAAAAACATCAGCAAAACTATCAGATAGGATGATCTTCTCATCTAGGAAACAGTAACTCCTTCATTCAGATCCCTTGTGCAAATAAAAAGAACCTAAGGTGAGTCATCTGCTTTCTGATCTGCAAATTTCCTATAAATAATAACTAAATCAAGCAGTCAAGCATGAGATGATGGAAGTTGTAAGGCATGAAGTTTAGGACCATATTATTGTAACGAAATAGGAAAGAAGAAAGGGTAGCTCAACTTGTAAGCAGACACAGTCTTTCATTTCTTCTCCACTGGAGATTGGCTCCATTTCAGGAATCAGTTATTAGTCCATCGTCCAGAGGCTCCAACCCCAACAAAGGCAATCAACAGCTTCCTTTCTTAATAACTAAAGTGCTTGGTATACTTACTGAACAGTAAGAGAGCGTCAAAAACTAATAATTTAGCTACACTGAAGGAACAGTGCTCTGAAGATGCAATTTCAACACAATCCATTCACTAGATGATGCACAGTACTCCTTTGCTGCAACACAGTTCACTTCAGTATCAATATGCTTTGTTGGTACTGAATATAATGGAGCGTCCCTTCTCTCTTTTTAAGAACAGAGTTTTAAGTCCCAGGGGTTCCCAGATAACTAGGTAGTATCTGTTTTGTCAATCTCTATAGAATTTTTTCAGTTACCTATACTTAAAAATACAGTCTTCCATTTACCAAGCTGAGTGGAGGATTTGTTAGAAATTCTCCAAAGAATTTCCTTCCATGGTTTCTGTCAGTCTCTCTGTTATTACTATGCCTCCTTACTTGGTATGCCTACTTGCCTTCAACCACTGTGCATTCTAGCTCTGTGAGCACGCTTGCAAGAAAATAATCTGGTGTGATTAAAGTTGGCAAGCAAAGTTAAATAAATAAATAAATAAAAAGAGGAAGGTATGATTAACAGCAAAAACTGAAATATACCTATGGACTATAAAGGAATTATAAAGAAAGCAAAGCAAAGAACTATTAGAGGTAAAACAAATAAATACGTTCTACCCAAACCTTTTTCACCCTCACATTGATACATCAGCAAGGACATGCTGACAACAGGACCAGTTCTTACACTGTTACCCCAATGTCAGAGCACAGAATACCAAGCTACAGTCCTGCTACTCCCTTCTTATTCTAGCAAAACTGAGATGACAATCTAGAACACAGCTAATTTCTATTTATTTTGAAATACAATTACCTTTTAGTTGAATATTGAAAACATTTATAATGTACCTCATCACTTTTCTGCTTCATGCTAGAGACAGCCCATCCTACCAGTGAAATGATTCCAGTGAAAATAATGGCATTGAGGAATTTGAACCAGGCCAAGGACTGTATTGACATTTATGATCAGTAAAAGGAATCTATGGCCAGATCTACACCGAGTAATGAAGATCTCTGAGCCAGAACTGGCACTAGCATTGACAGGGCTGATTTCAGAGTCAGAACCGCAGCCTAAGCTATTAACCCTACTGAGAGACTGCAATCTCCATTTCCAGGCTTGCATTTCTCACAGTCCAGTGAAACGTGTGGAGAGATGCAGATTTTAATAAAATAGATGTGATTTGTAACACTTTTGCTGTCTCCCAGTCTTAGTTCCAGAAATGCAGTCCTTCACATTTAACAGAATGATATTCATTCCATTTCTCTGGGAATCTAATTTACCTTAGATAGTAAGCACTGAGAGGCAAGGAAGGAATACACATTGCTTTTCCTTGTTATAAGAAATAACCCACAGCAAAGACCTTAATGTTCCAGAAAATATACTGCATTGTGCTTAAGCTTCCAATCAGGCACAAAACTAGAGCTACTAAATCCATTCTGGAAAGTTCTATTTTCCTGAAACAGTGGGATAATTTTCTGAACAATAAATACATAAACATATGCAACACACTTGCAATAGAATTTAATCCCTAAACAGGGAAACGCTAAAATTTGTAGTAGTATGCAACGCCGAACTGTTCACACCATCCATTCCTGTACAAAGCATATTGGCTTCACTATGTGAACCAGTAAGTTCAGCACTGAGAGACTTGATGGTAAGCCATGCAGCAATTTGCTGCTGAAAAGCTCTTAATTCACAGCCTTGCCTAAGGCTGTAGAGTTTGGGCAGAAGACAATGCAGATTTGCCAGGATGGATAATTGCACATTTAAATTGTAATGGATACAGTACGCAGCTGACTGTTTCAGCACTGGTTCCTGTATCCGCATTTCTGAAATCAGTCACTATGTTTTCTATATATATACGTAAAGCCATTTTTAAAAGCAAACAAACAACAAACAGCTTATCTTTGCCATCAGCTTAAGTTTTTAAAAAATGGAAACCAAAGGCAGATATGAGAAAGTAACATTTTAACTGAAAAAAAAGAATAAAAAAGAGAAGATTGGTCATATAGTCATGTGCTGAGAGCAAGCAATCAGGATTAACACAACAAACGATGGCAGAAGTGCACTAGTCTGGTAGTTGCATGCAATGTAGCAAATAGCTTGCTTTTCTAAGTAAGATCTAGCACACTATATTGTTCTGTTTGCCCCATCAATTCTACATTCCTTGTCATAACGAGAAATTAAAGAGTCAGCTATATCTAGATTAAGCTAATTAAGTTTACTTATACAAGACAACGTCATTTATGAAAGGCTTAAGTGATAGCAAGTTCATCTCAACAACTGTCAACAACATGAGGTATTTCTTAATCTGAAAAAAAAAATAGGTTTACCCACAGATTTGTTTCACATAAGTCTACTAAGTAACTAGTTTAGCTAGTTTCAATTAAGTCTACACATTATTCTTTGTGATTTTATGCAAGCAGCTCATTAATTGTTTTTCATCGCCTAGTATAAATACAGGCTCTTAAGAGCCCAAAAACGCGTAAAAGAAACTTTCTGGCACCCTTTCAGAGTACCAGAAGCTCTCATCGGTAACAAAGCAAGAGAGACCAAAACATAAGAGAAGAAGGCAGTTCTTCAGTCATCACTTTGGTTAAAACATTTGTTTTGAGCAAACTTATTTTACTGTAATACTTTCCAGAAGTTTAAATCCCAAACCAAACATAATTCTGTTAGGTGCTATTCAAACACAAAGAGAGTTCCTGTCTGTTTTCTTAAATAAAGGCCACCTAGAAATCTAATTAAAAGACAGAAAACAATGGATGAACAGTAGATGCACAGTGGCAAAAAAACTCAGAGACTAATCAATATGATGAGCACTGGTTTTAACACAGCAGTGAAGCCACTGCCACGGGGTACAATAGACTTGAGAGACACATGTTTAGATAGGAAAACCTGAAGGAACACTTGGTAGCTTTGGGGATATTTATAGATAATATTAAGCAAGTACAAGGGCAGTTCTGTTAAACATTGTAAAATGGCTATTATACCTGAATCTGATGGATAAATTATCCAGCAATGAGGTGCATATTTCCTACACAATTGCTACTGAAACCTGCAAGAGGGGTTGACTAATATCTCCCTAGGACAGCTAAACCACAGTTTGCAGAGATTAATTCAAGACAGTAGAGTGTTGCAGAAGCAGTTGTGCTGAAAATGGCTGGTCCATCAAGGATGACTGGAATGCCCAGGACTAAGCACAGACAAATGTAACCAAAAGCCTGGAGAATTTTCAGCAGAGTGGAAAAGCTGGATGATGTGTTGGGATCACCCAGGAGAGGAATTCGAAACAGCACTTTTGGAAAGCATACAATCAGCGAGGCAAGAAAGATGCAACATGAACGCATAGTGAAGGCACAACAAAGGATGCTTCAACATCTCTGGAGTGTCAGTGAGTAAAAGAACCATAGAGGATTCCATCAGAAGTCATGAGTCAAAAAACGAGGGCAAGCAAAGGAATGGAGAAGAAGAATAGACGAAAAACTCCTGAAAAGAATGAAGACAGAAGGAGGAAGAAAGAGTATTGTTAACAAACAGTGCCAAGGATGGGTATGTGACAGGAATGAAAAAATGCATACTTTGGAGATGAGTCACTCTGAGATTCTGTCAAGATCGGATGTTCCTCCTGAGATCAATTCCAAAAATTTGAGTAAAAAGCCCAAGAACTGGTTTAGGAGCTGAGGAAGAATTTGCTTCTTTCTGACCTCTCAGCAGGAACAAACAGTAACAAAACACTAAAACCAAGCAGCAAGGACTAATACTACATTCGTTCAGCCTTGACCTGAGCTGCATCAACAAGGAAAAAGACAACAGATCAAGGGGTGTGATCATGCCACTCCACTCAGCACATGCAAGGCCACACTTGGGAGTGTTTTCTCTAATTTTTCACACCCCCTCCAGTCCAAGGAAGACATTAAAAACCTTGGAGAGCAAAGGACCACCAGACACTGAGACGACTGGAGAACTCTGCAATGAAGACAGGCTGAAAGAATTGCACTAGTTCAGCTTAGAGGTGGCTCAGTGAGGATCTAATCACAGTCTTTCACTGCCTAAATGGTAGTTACAGAGAAGATGGAGGCAATCTTTGCCTCCATCTTGGCACAGCAATAGGACAAGAGGCAACCAGCACAAGTTGCTTCAGGGGAAATTCCATCTAGATGTAAAACAAAATTATTCACAGTTGAGAACAATTAAGCATGTTACAGGTTGCCCAAAAAAGCAGTGAAATCTCCAAGTATTTAAGACTTGGCTTGACAGCACCCTGGATAACACTCTGCTTTTCACAGGAGGTTGAACCAGATGATCTCCTCAGGTCCTGTCAAACCTAAACTTTACTGTGACCTACAGTCTATGTTTCCACTGTCCCTTTCCCCTCCCTGACATAAGCGTGAGATAAGTAAAAGTGTGTGACAGTGGTAAGTAAGGTTCAGTTCAAAGACTCTGCAGGATTTCCTGCTTTGCAAGAAGGCTCAGTTAACCACAGTATTTGGGGGGAAAAATAAAATAAAATAATAATAAAAAATGAATAATATGAAAAGAATTCTGAATAATGAAAAAGAAGTAATAAATGGTAACGCTGAGTAAGTAAAGGCATGAATGTGGTAAGTACGATGGTGACTTTCAGACACTCCTAACTACTTCCACTTAGTCATAACTAGTCACCAGGATGATATATACATGTGAGCTGCTGCTTTCCAGGGGAAAGCAAATCTTCAGTCAGACCCATATGGGTATTGCTGGCAAGATGTAACCTGACAATATCACATGCTTTCTCACAGCTAGACAAAGGAGTAAGGGCAACCATTATTCTCCTACCTACTATTAACTTAATATGTAAAAAGAACCCATAATCTAAAATCAGAAAGCTCCCTGAAAAAAAAAAAAAAAAAAAAAAGTGAAAGAAAAGTGGAAAAAAAAAAAACCTGAAACAAACCAAGATAGAGAAGACTAAAAATGAGTATCATTCCCACTCACACGTTCTTCTACAAAAAAATGGATTAATGTATTTTCTATTCTTTTTATGATCGGTATTATATTCTAATTCTCCAAGTAACAAAAAATGAATAGAGATGGGTGCTATCTTCCCTTGTTAGTGAATAAAGTAATGGGGGCCTAAATACAACTCTTACTTCCAACTGCAGCACAGACTAATGTCCCTTTTCCTTTGTTAAAGTAGAAAGCAGCAGAACTGTGTAATGGCTGGAATATGGGTGCGAGGGCAGCAGTTAAAGGATGTAAAACAAGCTGAAAGGTTAAAACTTGATAGTTTGAAAGTGCAGGAATGTAGAAGCACAAAAGCCAGACAGTTTCTGCTCATGATATTTGTTCAAAAAAATCTATCAATCCTCAACAAACTTGCTGACTCGAACTCAATGGTTTAAGCCAAAAGGACCTAAGATGTGGGAGGAGAAGGACCATCTCTCCTTGGGTGGAACAATGCATCTGTGCTTTGGCTTCCATTCTAATGTCTGAAATTAAAAGGCTGAGCATCCACTTTTTCCTCTTCTGCCTCCCTCTCCCTACCTGAGAAATCACCATCTGTTTATAAAATCTTAAATTTCATCATGTTAGTTTCTACTAACAAAGTTTTAAAAATAATTATGAAAACACATCAGCTCTTCAGAACAGATACTCATTGTAGCAATTTGCAACAACTCCAAACTCTGCAGACATTTCTTAGGTAAACAACTTGCCCACGTTCAAGACGATGAGATGAAACTTTCAAGGAAAACCAGAGAGTAGGATTTATTTACAGATATGCTGCTGTACAGCTTCTTGCTCTATTAAGCAACAAGAACAGTAATACAATTGCACAGAGAACTAGAATGGTCATTTGATTTGTGGAAGATATTAAAGGCTTTAAAATAAATGGAAGTGGCAGAAAATCAGACCCTCGAGTGTTTGTTATGTGATACATAAACGTGAAATTCAGGCAAAATGCTATGTGTAGTTGTTTGCTGGAAAAAACAAATCAGCTTCATTTATTTGGGAACACAAACTGACCTTGTAATAACCGGAGATTAGCATTTAATAAAACGACAGCATGTTAAACTGAAATGTATGAGAACTCTGTCCCAAAACTGTTGCAGTACAGAGCATTTTGATATGGCAGCTGCAAGGCAGTCGTAATTATGATAACTGAGTTTATGATGCTAATACAGATGTAAATACAAACAAGGAAGTATTTTCACAGTATGACATGACTTCCCAGATACACTGTGGGGTAAAGAACTTTTCTTTTTTATTTTTATTTTTTTTTTTTTTAAGATGTGTATGTAGATGAATTAACATATAAAATGGAACCTGTACGGGACAGAGCTTTGAGTTAGTTTTATCCAAAACATTATCTCCAGGTTGGTGGTTCTGTCATGAGATGCCATGAAATCAAGTAATGGGGAAGGGAGAACCAGCTTCAAGAAGCTTTTACTTGCAAACATGCATATTTGATCTGCCAGTATCTCTCGCTGGCCCGCACTACTCACTACTTTTTTCTTTTTTTTAAACCAAATAAACAGGGTTTCTAGAGCACAAACGTAACATTCCCCAATAACACTTTTTATGTGACTCAGGATACAAACTTGAGAATGGGACAGGTGTCCCTCTAGCTTTAGGCCCATCTGGCAACTACCACCCTACAGGCTTTAGTTAATCCATCCTACTTTAAAGAGCAATTTGGCAACTATACGTTGCTGCATTTTTTTCTTAAACTTGGGGGACAAAGCACTGAACATAGTAATCCTTCATACTTTGCTTTTAGATACACAGGCAATAGGTGAGCAGACTAAATACATAAACCAGTCCAAAGGGTAAACAACAAATTTAAATGCAAGTGACTTGGAGAAGATAATAAAACATTACTTTTTTTGCTTTTGTAGTATGTAAGGAAAGGCTCAAGATTATAAAAAAAAAAAATAATGAGCCAAACATAAACAAAAACCCAAAACAATGTGAAAAAAAGCAAAACGCACAAAACATTAGAAGGTTAATTTTAGGCCTCAGCAGCTCATTGTAAGATTATTTAGCAATCTTGGGCATATCAGACGCAAACTTTCTGCTCTACAAGTGTTAGAATTGCTGAATGCCCAATAACAGCTTATTTTCTGCTTAGCATGAAAAGCTCCAAAAAACACAATGAACAGGACCCAAAAATGCTCTTACAACATTCAACTGTGAATAGAAATCACTTCCCTGAGAAATTAATCAAGTTACATCATCTAGTACATTCTTATGTTATACTCCGCTAGTCATGCACCCATCCTGTCTTCCAGGGGACAGAAGTGTGGAACTGTAACAGTTAAAACAGCAAGAGAGGGGACATCTTTTCAGCTAAGTGTCACAGGCTGCCTACATACAAGGTAAGAAAGCCAAGAAAGGCCATAATTTACCCCCAGTATAGTTTAAGACGTATTTTGTATGTCTCATTCCCTCTTGGCATATGCACTTGCAGTGCACTGCAGTTATAGACAGTCTTCTAGATTAGTACCTTTCGCAACAGTGCACACATATAATCTTCAGACACTCTTCATGAATATAAAAGAGGAACTGGCACAGTTCTGCTTCAGTACCTTTTCGGCAGAAATGGAAAGGCATCAGGATTAATCTCTAAAACACAAAAAAACAGTACTAAAAAAGCAGTAGGTATGGAACAGGTAAGTAGTCTTTTTTCTCAGGGTGAATATATTTTCTATTCCACACGATGTACCTGAACTCTACAGCAACGGAACTTCCACACTATTCAAACGGATACTGAAAAATGTCCAGTACTGACTCCTGAAATGAAGGATGACTTACAGACCACACACAGACACATCTTCAGAAAGTCCACACTGCCAGTGCCTCTCTTCACTAGACGGTTTCTAAGCAGCTTTGTGTTACTAAACCAGCAACAGCAGAGTAGGGGTTAAAAACTGGTGAAGAAACATGCTATCTGTGACAGTCAGCGTGCTAGAAAGGGCAGTGGATGTACTGTATCTGTCAGTCCATTTTTTGTAACTCCACATACCTGTACACGGGAGGGAATTGCACTGACTCTAAGCATGTCCAAAAATACTGTCTTTTACTCATCACGATAACCCCTCTGGCAAGCTCAGTGGACTGACCAAGTCTTAAAACAGAAGCTGAACGATGCTGAGGAGGACCTCTGCTAGACTGAAGCGTCTCTATTAAAACAGTCACAAATGGACAACAGGTACTTACGGGCTCTTTTTGAAAGAGCATCACTTATTATATCCTTCTTCAGTCACATCACATTTAGATACATCAATCTTTGGATGACATCCCTGATAGAATAAACAAGAAAAGCACCATTTGAAGAACGTAAGGCATGGAAACATCTGCTTGGGAATGAGTACAGAGCTTATTTTTTCCTAAATAATAAAGCTAGAAAATCCTCTCTTGGCACTAACTACATCTATACTGGATGCCTAGTGTGTAAGGGAGTACAAGCAAAAGCAAAAAAGGAAGTCCACACTTTCAGACAGGGAAGTTGACTAGGAGCTAAGGGAAGGAAAGGTCATCTCAGACCTATTTAGGTCAGAAATGAC
This sequence comes from Anser cygnoides, assembly GCF_040182565.1. Taxonomy (NCBI): domain Eukaryota; kingdom Metazoa; phylum Chordata; class Aves; order Anseriformes; family Anatidae; genus Anser; species Anser cygnoides. Next base: position 26,457,472 of record NC_089879.1, on the reverse strand, counting down.
AAGAATGTGACGAGAGATGTAGATCCAACTGCCTTGATAACTACTGCTGTACAAATTCTTCCTCTTCTGTAGTTGGTGTAGGGATTGAAAAATGAAGAAAAAATGTATTTAACAAGATTACCAAGATGTATTTCTAATGAGTTAACATGACTCATAAATTTCAGACAAACAATAATGAAGTTTATCTAATCAATATGAACTCTCCTTTATCTTTCCTCACTATGAGGTCTCAGGGCTCTCCTAGAAAAACAAACAATTGTAAGACTGCAGTAAATGTCATATTCTCAGTAGTTTCCCTGCTTTGTTTTCCTTACCTTTTAAAGAGAGGCTCAATTCATATGTGCTACTGGCTGCATCTGACAGGATCTAATTCCTACTACTGAAGTAAAAACAGAAAACATGGCACATTGAGGATAATTCTGTCATTAATAAAAGCAAAGGTACAATTTAAAATAGACGTTAACTGGCTGAAAGAGAAACAGGATGATAGGAAGGTTTTCATCACTTGCCATCTTCCTTTCTGAGAAGACCACGTTCTAAAAATTCTTGCAACTCTGCTGGATAGACGGGACCAAAGTCTGCTGTGATGAGAGAAATCAAGTGGACTGAAGAGCTCACAAGGTCTGTTATGGATGAACTCTTACAATTCTTTGAAGTGCAGTGAAATACTACCCAGAATTTGCAGTCGAAGGAGAAAAAGGGAACCTATCTCAAGGGTATTCTGACATAGCCAAAACATTAGAAGGTTATACTGCAGACACCGGAATGTGTATCTAAACTGAGTTTGATTTTGCAAAGGAAATTAAAATCCACGGTTAAAGAATTATTAGCTAGCAAAATAAAAAGGTAAGGAATGGACTAGGAATATAGTGAGAAACTAGGTGAAATAGAATTATCTAGGTATGATGCAAAACTAAACTGAATGCTTGGCCTCATTTTTTTGAGGGTGACAATGCTCAACATGGCACAGAGAATGGCTGCCCAGTGCTAACAAAGGTACAATCAAAAAAAAGAGAAACACTCAAAAAGCCTAATGCAGCAAACTCAGATGGAATCTGCAATCTCCATGCTAGGATTCTGAAAGAAACAGCACATGGAATCCACACTCAGCAGAAAAAATTTTCAAGAAATGTGTCGAAATGAAGGAAATAATGTAGTAGACAAGAACTGCAATCTTAAAAATAATTTTTTCACCTCTCATAATATTAGGGAATACAGGTTCCTCATTCACTGTTTCCATGAACACAGATCACCAAAAGCATATATAGTGTCTATGAACATTTTTCTTTCTTGTTCCTCTCTGGAAAACTCGCAGCAGTTTACCTGTTTACCCTCTCCTCCATGAAACCCGGAGAATTCTTTTCCTCTTCATGTACTTCTGTTAAGATTACTTTATTACTGCTACAACTATCAGTAGTTATTATTCATTTCAAGTCGCTACCTGGCTACCTGTCTGCATTATGCTTAATGTCCTAGTGGGATATTATTAGCTGTTAGTTCAATCCAGATGTCTCATATTATACCACAAACTACATTTTCATATAGAAGAATCATTTTTTTTAAAAAGAAGTTTTAACATCATGCAAAATTTAATACTATCTCAACAACTGTCAACCTGTTTCCTCTTTCTACTCTTATCTACCATAATCTATTTCCATAACAGCAATATTCTGATTAATACAGTATCCAGATGTTCCTGTGCAAAATTAAGTTCACAAAGCTTTTACAATTAAAAAATAAATACATTAAATGCTGAAAGAGTCAAAAAAAAAAAAAAAAAAGGAACAAGGACTGTGTACCCTAATAAACACATGCAGCTATATGCCCTGGATACCTGATGATTTCAAACCAACAGCTACCACTGAAGGAGTTCATCCTTGCACGCGAAACAATGAAACACATCTTAAAGGAAGTATCCTGCAATTCTGGAGGCACTTCAATTAGAACTCATCAGTGCAGCACACAATCCAGTATTTAGCTGCTCTTAAGTGTTATGCACATTATACCTGTAGGACTGGAATTAATGTTTTATGTACCTATGGTTAGGCTTGGACTTTGAAAGGCATATCTGATAATTTGCAATAATAACAGTATTTGGAAGCATTTGACAGTTAGGAACTCTTTTAAATGTGTGTGTGTATATATATATATATATATATATATATATATATATCTGTCTAATTACATGCTTGAAATGTTCCTGAGGAAACAATCTGGTAAGTTACTGCTTTTACTTTGATGTTGAAAAATACCCCCCTGTGAATCGGTTCATGTTGATTTACATTTCCCAATTATATTTTGATCAATGATTTCTCTCCTTGATTCAAGTCTTGAAATCCTTTGTAATCAGCAGCACATTGTTCTTTGGCAATTTGTCTTTAAGCACCCAGAAGTTGGCCCCAGAATGCTTTTATTTCCTCACCTTGGCTGCTGTGGTAACAGTGTAGGTCTGAATAACCATCAGATTTACTGAAGCTTCTTACAAGCAGATTGACATGGAACTGACATTGTCTGGAATGTATCTAATATGGAATGCAAACAAATCTATGTTCAAAAAAGGAAGGCCAGGGTTTTCTCAGCTCTCTCTCTGTGCTGGCACAGTCAGTATATGCAAGGGATGGTAGAGTAGTTGACTCATTTCAACAAACCTCAAAAAAACCCTCTCTTGACAGTCTCTGAAAAATGGTTATTCATAAAAGAGAAAGCTGCAAATGAGCTTTTTAATGAATTAAACTTTTTTTTTTTTTTTCATCTCCAGAGCTTTTGTCATGACTTTACAATTGCTGGACTGATAAATGTATCCAAATACAGCTGAATACACTTTAAGCCACATTAGTTTCAAAGGCATACATATATATCGTTTAGGATAATGGGAGTTTCAATACAGGTGGAGGCAGGCTGTTATCCAATTGGCTGAAACTTCTTCACTTCAGGAGGAGGAAGGGTATCTGCTCTTTGCTACCGATAGCTTCAAGTGCAGCCAACTGTGTAATTTCTGACACTTTGTGGGTATTTTGCCTTATCAAGTTGCATTTGCAAAGCAGAACTGGAAGACAGCACTAATAGAAATCTTCATACTAATACCGTCCATTTAAGTACTGTGCAGTGACTTATGATTTCACAGATTTGGTACTTCCGCAGCACATTTACACATGCGCTTATTATGTATCATGTATATGTACAGTCTCTTCAGATCAAAGCATTTTCTCCTCATGCTTCAGAAAGAACTACATGGGATGTAACATCCTTTTCTTTTTTCAGTGACTGTACACATACATGTACACATCACAGAGGACTGTGAAAATATACATGCATAGTTACCTTCAGATGAGTGTCTGTGTGTTTGCAGAGATTGCAAATGAAGCTTTGTTACACTCCTCAATGCACTTCCCCAAAATGAAAAACTTTGTAAAGGACAGATTAGTCATAATGACATCACCTGGAGTTCAAACCCAAGACAACTGGACATATAGAAGATTCAGATCTAACTGACAAACAGGTAGAAACAACTTCGTAATATTCAAAACAAAACAGAACAACAACAAACACACAACAATCCAAGTCACTGAGTTAAGATGGGATGAACAATGCAGGTATTAAATGAAGCTTAACTGATCTAGAAAAGAAGTCTGACGTCCTAACAAAAACTCTTAGGCTATGTTCACTGAAACAGGAATAGAACAGAAGACCTAACAGACTATCATTTCCAATCTGGTTTGAGATCACCTACCAGAATACTTGAAATGTGAAGAAGGCAAACTTTAGCCAGTTGAATCTGCTCTTTCATTTACCATTTCCAAAGACTGACTGCTCCCTTACAGAGAACATGAAAGCATTCAAAACTCAACTAATGATACATACTGCAATAACAGGGACTTTCATCACATGAACGTTCTTGGCAGACATTCGCCTTTCCTGTTCGACCCTGCAAGTATCGTTTGTAAAACTCTTTCTCCTGAGGGGTACCAAAGAAAGGTTTTTAAATTCCCCAGTTGACAGATAAACTACATCCTTTAAAACACCCGGTTGTGAGAACACATCACCAAAAATATTTTTTGAGCAGAAATGTTTTCTGCACTACTCTCAAAACATATAAAGTTTAAAAGAGCAGCAAGCAAAGATGATGCTTGCTCCTGGCCAAGGCAGGATGACACGAGAAGTGAACATCCGGAAGATGGTTTAACAGCAACAGTCTACTCAAAATAACAATGACAGGCACGAAATGAAGGGAAGCAGACACATGAAACTTCCTTGAATACATGTGGTAGAAACAAAATATAATTCAAATAGGATTAGGAAACTCCTAAGTTAATTAAGAAATACAAATGAAAATAAAAATGCTACAGAATTGAAAACTAGCAAAAGTGACAAAACTTTTTTTTCAGGCCGTTACAATGAAATTAGATGGTACTGGTGGCATCTTGCTTCATGTAGTTAGGTGCTGAACAGGACAAGCGGGCCAGCCTTTAGGGAACTCTCCAGCTAACCTAAATCATTATCTCATTTTTTATGCCTGGTGACATGTATGACAACCAAATTTAAAAAATATATATTTGACAATCATTCAAAAACAGCATCATTTAAGACTAATTTCTTCAACCAATCAAAAATCGTTATAGGTGAAGTGAACCATGTAACAGTGTTTCAGGATCTTTCTTCAGTATACAAATAATTTCCTAACTGAAAATTGCAGTAAGGATGATATGCTTAAAAGATTCTGCACATTTTAATTCCTTCTGAACAAACTTATGCATTGCAACAGATTAAGAAGAGAGTCCATAAAAATTTCCATATTAGCCTGTAATGTATTTTATATTTAAAATAATCTGTTTATTTCTTTCTTCCAAAATGAAAAATTTTCTCAGAAAATGTATCTGTGCTTTTATTACTGTTTTGTTTTTTTTTCCAAAAAATTTACTGAAATTACAGATACTGCAATTTGGTGCTTATCTTTTATCACCTGAAATGGGATTTGTAGACTGAAAGTATTTGGGGTAAAATGCTGCATCTGACAAAATTATGTTTCAGATTTTAAAAATAAGCTGTTCTGAACTGTTTTCTTGAACTACAGCATATAAACTAGGATAAGTACACTGATTTTATCAGTTTTACAGACATCATGCTGTTCAGTGTTCTAGTATGAACCTGGCAGAACTTCAGCAAGAGATTACCAGGATCACACCGGCATGTACTCTCTGTTCATACACTCCACTGGGTAAGGTCAAGGGCAGAACTACAAGAGACTTGGGCTTGTAGCCACAAGATGATCATTAATGATGTGACAATATTTTTATCAATCAAATAAACATACGTATTTTTATTAAACAAAACATGTTTTTCTACAACGTTCTGATCTGTCACTCTTGCTCTCCATACAACAGGATTCAGCCTCCTCGAGTTGAATCATGTGTCCCCTAGCAATCCGAAATCACCAATCAGTTAAACCTAGGTATGAGTTTTGGGACATAGTTGACATACATAGTTCTGAATTCTCCTGAGAATGCACTGATATCCTGAGCTATCTTAGAAATAAATTTTAAATGAACAACTCAAAAACTTACCCGAATCATCATGACTGAGCATCTGATGTTATGAATTGTATCATACACCTTCTTAGAAACATCCACAAACTGGTTATCATCAAACAGATGCACTGTGTTCTTGCTTAAGCTCTCCAATGCAATATTTACTTGACTAATGAACTCTGGGATCACTATTCAAAAAGAACACAAAATTCAGTGAGCACAAAAAGGGTAAAACCTTTAATCTTTCTTTCTGGCAAATTGCCAGTCACATTGATTAAAATGTTATTTAAAAAGCATTATACTAGTAACATGGCTGGTTCTAAGTAGGAGAACATTTGCTATTTTTATCACAGTGACAAAAATGCATTTTGTGTGCATGTAAGCTATGGACAGTTATAAAGTATAACAAAAAACAAGAAAGTCTTAAAAAGGGGACAGAGGCAAGAGTTATAAAAACGTGCCACTGATTTCAACAGCAGTATTACCTGAGGAATCAGGTTGTATATCCTCACCCAAAGTTGAAACTACTATTCAGCAGACTTCTGCTATCTGCTTTCAGTCTGAACTGAGAAAAAAACTACTTACAGATTGATGCTTATTCTTTACAAATAAAAAGTACCAAAACTGTCACTTGGACTTAGCCAAGGAAGCTTACCCTTGCTTTATTGATTCAAACAGAAATTCTAAATCTTTAGTCAACTTGATATTAACTCATGCTTTATCCAGAATGTACTGGGAATTTTTTTCTAGTGTTACTGGCCCGATTTTGCTTTGCACACTGGTACCACTACATCTGCTTTCATATTTCACATCAAGTCAAAGCAAAGGACACCCAACACACAAAATACAACAAGAGAGAAAGCAACCACAACAGAAGGTCCTCAAACAGGTACAGATCAAACTCCTTTGCAACAAGACTTCCAATGCTCCTTCCTATCACTGAGAGACTGAAGATACGGAAGAAATGGAACGAGGCAGAAATCAACTTATGTTATATTCAGTATGAGTAATATATACCTCATGAAACAGAATTATTTTCAGGCAGTGTATTGGTTTCATGAAAGAGTATAATATGCTTTCTTTCCCTTCCAGCACAACCACAAGCTAATTCATAAATTTATGTCATGAGAAAGCAACAAAAGCATTATCGTAAATGTAAATCATTTCAATAAAATTTTGAAGTATATAATCAATTTTTATGCAAACAAATATCCAAATGCTCAAAATGCTCAAAAGGACCTCTGAAAACATGGCAACAGGTAATTTGAATATTAAGAAAAATGCCATGATAATGCTTTATCCCGACTTTACATGGAGAATTACAAACATAACATAGATAACAAAATTCACTCTTAAATTACAGTAACTACACTAGCTTCAAGTTCAGCTCTACTCCCTCTAGAGTGCAGAACAATTACTTCATGTGACGCTTCTCAGTAATAACAAATTTCAGTGGTAGTGGGAAAGTTCTTTTTTTTTTCTGTAAAATAGGTTTCTGCAAATGTTAAATAAGTAGATGTCATTTCATTTGAAAAACGGGATATTTAAAATCTTCTCTTCTCAGATTTTCCCTTGCATTACTCTTGCCTTTTGGAAAGATCAGTGGGAAAAACATATTTCTCAGATGGTATGGAAAAAAAAAAAAGGTACACTATTCATCAGCAACCAAATGCAACAATTAGGGACAGTGAGTGCTTATTTATTTAGTTCTTTTTAATAACAATGTATTTTTCAGAGAAACCCAAATATGTAATTTCAGAACATAAAATCTTTTTTTCGGTTACACAAAGATCTTGGCTGCTACTAACTGAGCAATTTTAATTGTATGAATCACCTCATACATACACATGAAATTAAAACATACAGCTTTTCACATACCTCATAAAAAGACTCTGAAGGAGAATGTAGGAAGTTGCAAGGAATTCAAGATTTCCATTGGTACAATCAAAACCATTGGGTATTTTCCATGGTCTCCTACATCTTCACTTCTTACTTCATTGTACTTGCTATAATTTTGCTATTGCAGTATTGCAAAAACTCAGACTCCTTGCTTACCAACAGCATCTCCATGGGCTCCTAACTGCCTGCTGTCCTCTTCTCCCACAGGACAGGCTATTTCAGTAACCTACTGAGGTGCCATACTTGTTCTACATGCTTATTAATGGTCTTTTTACAAGGACAAATTCAATGTCTCAAGAGTATTTGCTTTGTGAATAAATGCATCGTGTTTAAAAAGGATTTTACAGAAACATACCCTTTATATATGCTTTGGTGGAGTCAGTGCTAAACTTGATTACAAAACTAAGACCTCAGTGGATTCCCTTTGATAAGAAATGGGTATTTGCTTTTAAGATAGCTGCTTATCATCACCATCATTTGCACACGTACATAATATGAAAAGAAGACAATCACTGCAATTCTAAAATAGGTACGTAACAATCTCCTAAATAAGTATAGTAATATTCTAGTGCTTCACTTGGGCTGTCACAAGGCTATCAAATAATTCACACTTTTTGAGAAAAAATACCTACCATTAAAACTGTTAGACCAATTTTTTCCTTTTGTTATTTACATTTTAAACTTACTTTAATTGAACTATTTATATTTCTACCCCAAATGTTCTCTAAACCATGTTTTTTCCAAAAGAACACAGAGTTTGACTCAACTTCTGGACCCCTTCAGAATATTTTTCACAGCCCATACAAAAAATCTGCTGATCCTTGAAAATAATCCCATTTTAAAAACATACCTACTGTATTAAAGTTTCCATTAATAAAACCACATCTAATGATATAAAAGATATTAGTTTTATATAAAACCAGTTACCACAGATCCAATTACTTAGTATCCTCCTAACATTTAATCACTTTCTTGGCTCGTTTACTCTTTCCACATAACTACTTTTTTTCAATAATGAGAAAAATTAACAGCATTTTAAACAACGTAAGAAAGAGTCTCAAAAATAATGTTATATCTCTTTATAAATTATCCTGGAAACCTGAATTCAGTTTTTAACTACACTCTTCCAAAGCAAACTTTAACAACCTGATCTAATATCTACTTACACTGTCGGGAGCTCTTGCTTTGATTTCAATAGGTCTCGGAACACAGTGGGATGGATTTGGGTCTTTAATTAGACCACATATATTATAGTAGATTAACTGACACCTTTTCTTAAATATAGGAACTATACTGTCCATCACATGAATCTGAGATTCTACTCATGTTCTAAGAGTAAAAAATCACTATTTCCATTTCAGAGAAATATACTATTACTTCAATATTTGCAGTTAAAAACTGTAAGGAGCTGTTGTCTATGAAAAAAAAGCTATTCTTTTAACAGGAAATAAATGATAAATTTTCAGCAGTCTTCTGATGTCCATATTTAAAGTAAGAAGGTTATATAAAGAAAAGAATTCTCACGTACATTTAAATCCTGACATCAGGTTAAGTGCTACCAGTCAAGCAGCAAGGGCATAGGCATACCTTCAATACCTTCATGTTCCAAAAAAGAAACAGTGGTAAAGGAAAAAAAAAAAAAAGTAGAAACAAAACTAAAAAGTACAGCAGCAAAGACACAATTATTCTTCTAATACGCAAATATTTTTTGTTATGCAAGGTAATTCACTAATTCTTCATTGTCTACCTTTTAATTTTCCTCTGTGCCTGTCAGCATAGATTGAGCTTTGTTTTGATTGGGTTCATCTAATCTTGATTAAAATTGAGAAACCCACAAAGTAAAAGCAATTAATCCTTGATCTCTACTCTTGTGAGGATACTTTCAATATTATATCCAGGCATCCACTAACACTATGTTAGATTGAATTAGCCTCCAGGCTAGTTTATTTTTATCACTGGGAATAAAAATTTTTGCTCTAAAGATGCCCTTCATCTTTATCAACAAGTTAAGACGAGTCCTCCTGTGGCAGAATAATGAGAGAGCTGTGGCAAGCAGTGTATATATCGAGTTTTTTATCATCCCCCATAATCTGATCACCTACCATAAAAGTCAGTGTGATGTGTACAGTTTTCTCTCAGAGGATTTAAATAGTTTTCCAGTTGCAGGAATTCAGCTAAATACAAAGGCATAATGGAAACCAGAGTGTAAGTGAAGTATGGTTGAAAAATGAGAAGTGGCTACCACTTGAATGTAGGGCATACAGAGTGAATAAGAAATCTTGCTAGTAACTACATGATCTTTATTTGGTACTTCTTTATTTCATCTCACTCTTTGAGACCAAATAATAGTTTGCACTACTTGTGATTTAAAAATAAGCATTTCCAACTTCTTCTGGAGTGGTATCTAAGAATTTCATATTGTAAGAACAGACTTATATATCCTGGTAACTCCATTTTAATGTTATGCATTATATCTACTCTTAATGTCATTTGATCCTGAAGTGATACACTACGCACTAATAAAATAAATTATCAATATAACCATCCAATTCAAGGCAGCTGTGCTGACCAAGGCACATCATTTGAAATACATGGGCTTATTCTGACAGAAGCCTGAGTTGTAACACCCAAGCTGTGCTATTTAAAATGGAATAAACTGTTTAATGAGTGAAGACACCTTCATTATATGTGTTCAAAAATGCATTAAAATAATAATGGAATTACTCCAGACAAAGATGATTTTGCACTCACTGCAAAGAGTTGAACTGAGTGACATTGTCTGTTGAAACTCCAACCATTCATGACTGTTAAAAAATCCACATAATACAATGCTAATATAACCAAGATTAAGCCTTTACTAAATTTAATTTCATTATGGTACATACACTTAATTTCAAAGCTACTAATATTTCTTTGATACAATGCTAAATTAGTGACATTTAATTTTAACGTTGTATTAAAGGACTTGCAGAGACATACATACACAGATATATAGTGTAAAAGTTTTGTGAATGTGTGCTTTTCATACACCCCTTGTGCTTCTTGAAATATTTTTTACATTTAATCTTTTTTTTTTTTTGGTAACAAGCTTATCGTTTATAGCTAAAGGTATTAATAACATTTTTGGAACTTATGAAGGTGTAAAGTATTTAATCCATGTTCCTCTGTCAATCTCAATCCTAGAACAATTTAACAGATAAAAGATTCCTGCATCATGACACTCTCCTCCCGCCACCCCCCCCCCCACACACACACCCTGTCCCAATTATTTACAGCGTAAAGAATTAAGAATGATCACTGGGGTATTAATTTAGTATTTCACACTCAACTTTTTACATACTGAGAAGTGTAATACAACAAGAAGTAGTCAAAATACGGGCTGCTGCACACAAGAAGTTTGATACTAAAGCAGGATAATACAGTTAGTATTTCCTGCTATTTAACCCAGAGAAAAGCATATGGAAAAATGAATCTGCAAATTGCGTATAAGCACATTGAAGACTACTACTGGCATAGCTAACAACGACTTCACAACACAGCTAACTGTATATATACATGCTTAACCAAATATTCATAAAAATTAGAATTAATATAAAATTATATATTTTTTAAAAGTATACACATAGAATAATATGCAAGTACTATTCACATACATATAGAATAATATACAAGTACAATGGAGCAAATGACTTTGGGTAGAGCTGCATAAATGGTACAAAGGATGTAGAACTGGAATGAAAGATGTCTGGTGAAACCAAACATTCCTGCAGACCAGACAAGAATGGTGTGTGGTGGCAAGAAAACAAGGAGAAAGACGATGAACTAAACCTCTGAAGTAACTACAGCTCCCCAAAATAAAATGAACCAGGTACAACAGCAGATGAGATTACTCCCTTTGGTCTTCAGTGGAAGGAGGGGAGAAGCATAAAAACATCAATGGGAAAGGTGAAAATGGTCAACTTCAGTCCCAGTTTCCCTGTCAAAGGCCTCTTGATCACCTTAATGAGCAAGGCCATCACGAACTGCTGTCATCACTGCTGAATTTAGGGCAGCAGTCTCATGATATTACAACCTTGCAGCTAAAGTAAGGGTAAGATTTTTTAAGAAATTAACCATTCTGAATATGAAAGTGAAATGACTGATAATCACTGAGACCCAATCACTGGCAACATATTATTAATGAATGTCTATACAGAAAATTCCTGCTCTCAAGTATGAAAAGGCCCTAATTTATTCCTCCTTTAAACAGAGCCATCACAGTGATCTAATTTCCTACCTGGAAATGATATACTTATTTTCGTTTGCACCAAGACCATTAGATCATTGAGATATACACCAAGACATTATTACTCTGTAATACAGCAAACTTTAACTACATACTACACTTTTCAGAATCAAGCTGCAAGACCCAACAAAAAAACATTCTACAGCTGTCTGAAGCTTATTCTAAAATGCAAACAGAATTTAAGCAAACCTTCTCCAAGTCCAAAATTGACTTTCTAGATAAAAAGAAACAAAACTATGTCTTATAATTTGCTGATAAAGAATTTTTTAAAAAGTCGTCAGTACAGTGAATCTGAATTATGAACCTCTTTTGGACACTGCATTTTCTGCATCGCAACTGGTCATCTTAATTCTCTTTGTTCTTCTGTAGTTGTACTTCTCCCTTGATTCTCCAGTTTTTAACAAAAAATAACCCAATCCAAAATGAAAAGTAGGGCAACAGAAGAAATCTGTATCATACCAAAATACAATGCATATACTGACAGTGTAGAGAGACTGTAAAATGAGACACTGACAAACCTTAAAATACAAATACCTGTTAAAAAATAAAAAATAAAAAAAAAAAGGAGAGAGAGATGGGGGCAAGGGGGTTAGAGGGGAAATATGAATGGGAGCATCAAGGTTCCTGAGAAAATCCGAGCAGCAGGTCAGGCTGGATGGGTATGGGCAATTCCTTGTGCCTTTGGAAACTCTGAGCCTGTGGACTCTCCCCTATTCAATCTCTCTCTTCACAGTCCTTCACAGCCTGGCAAATGCAGGTAGCACTGCAGCTCGGATTTAAGGCAATGCCTGCAATTAAACACCATAGTTCAAGGCTTCAGCTAGTGACTTCAAGGGAACTTTCTGCCCCCACTGCACAGAAGTCCATGCAAAACATGGAGAGAGGCTTTGTGTTTGAGGGGGCAGATGGATTTCTTTGAGGTATTACAGCATCCAAACAAGTAGGAAAATACCCTGAGATGATATAGATAATCAACCTTTTCAACAGCTCTCTACCTACTACATTTTGCTGCCATGCTCAAGGACAGGCTGATCAGATGAGGAAGACATTTACCCCTAGGTCATACTAGTGACAAACTTCAGATTTTTTTTTTTGCATTCCTCAGCAGACAGTGTGGTCGATGTGGGCCTGTTGTATCTGATCAGCTCCCTGCCATTGCAAGGCGTTCATATGCTGCAGGAACAACCACTCCTCCTGATCTCAGTTCACAGTACAAAACAGCATGACCTTCTTTAACCTAACTGAAGTCACTGGACTCAATTTTGAGGCATCTGCCCTGAACAGCATGTCTTATGATACACTGGAGCTAAGACTAGTAGACGTTCTAAGTCTATGTGTATATATATACACACACACAAAATAAATGTATAAAGGACTTCTTCTCGTAAGTGAATTTCATGTGGAAACACAGAGCTTTCAGTTTAACTAATCCAATTTAATTATGGTCCAGCATGAAACCTCCACATGCGTGTCCTCATCTTAAAGCTAGCGGTCATGCAGCAGCACCATGAGAAGGATCAGTAAACTGAAGCACTTGAAACTGGTTCACTCCTCTAGTCCAACCTGCTACCAGGCAAGACAGATGACATGCTAGCATTGGTACAAGGCAGGCAGTAGGAAAAGGCAGATGGAGGTGGCAGGCACCACTGCTGTCAACAAAAGCTGCACTTAGAGCTGTTTAAAATGAATGTGAATTGCATGCAGCCTCAATTTCTATGACTAGAATTGTTACCAGTGATTTCCAAGGAAGTTTTTCTTCACTGGCTTTGTTACATGCCAAGGCAAAGGCTCTGCCAGCTGGGAGCCCACTAACACATCAGGCAACTTTGAGAGGCTGCTGAAGAAATACTACCAAATTGGGACTATCAAATGTACTAAACAGGACAAATCATTAGGAGGAAACAGAGAACTTCCTATGAGGGAGTCCCTTCATTATATTTTAGGAAAAACATCTTAAGAGAAAACAGCTTTGGGGAAAAGATATCCTGAGCTTTGAATTAAAAAACAGATCTCTGTGAAACATCTAGTGAATAAGCCTTATGCCACATATTGCTTAAGCTACAGTGGTGTTATAGAAAAATACGTATAGCATTCATACTTCTATGCACATTATACATGCTGCTTATTGTTAATTTTATGCTTGATATGCCAATTCCTATGAAATTTGAAGCGATCAGAATATTCTTGAAAAAGAGTATGTAAAGGACATTTTGGGGTAAGTAGGATTATTTTAGTCTTTAAAAAGAATGACCTTTGAAAAGGTCATTTAGAAGATACTTAAAGTCATTCAAAAGCATTTAAAAATTATTATTATTTTCTTTTTCATTGCAATAGGATTCACATTAAGGCATAAGGAGCTGAAGAAATGCATCAAGGACTTTTGTGCCATACATTAGTACAACAGCAAAAGCTAATCTGGATGTAAGTACTGAAAAGAAGACAGAATTCACTTCATGTAATAAATTCACCATTATATCAGTGTATAAAAATCTGGGAAACGGACACCCTGAAACACAGAATATCTTCCTGCCCCATGTGCAACACAACCCAAGTTCTGCATTAAGTGTTATAGATTAACACTGCTAGGACTAAAGAGTGGGTTTGCTCACATGCTTGCTTATGAATGCTGAGACTGACAGACACTCATTCCACGTTCACTGCTCAGCCCGGAAACCAACGGTTGGCATTACCCCAGCCTGTGATGCCCTTAGCCTGTGTCTCTTAGTGCACTTTCTCTTCTCCTTTAAGAAAACCTAAATCTTCAGAAGAGGCCACAGCATTCATGCTTCATCCAGTAAATAAAAGAATTCCACAAGTCTGTTCCTGGGTTATGGTGGATTTGTTTTTAATTATACCTAATGTAACATACTACTCCCATTCCCTGTGACTGTTGTATAAAGTCAATAATTTTTAAATGAAGAAAAAATAGCGCAGAATTATTTTTTCACCTTTTATCTGATAGAATTTGAGTCTTCAAAGAATGGCTTATTTTATTGAATATGATGGTAACACTTCCTGTATTATTTTAAACTTTGTATCTTTTCATTCAACTGCATACACACTGTATGCACACATCCACACTCCAATACACATGGAAGACAAGAGAAAAAGATATTTGTGAGGTATTACAATCTCTTTGTTTTACTGCTTGCAACTAGAAAAAATAAAACTGTTATCTGTTCTAAAACAGTAGGAAGAGAATTAACAGTCTACAATAATGGAAGATAACTTGCTGGGATGCGAAGACCTTTAACCCGTTTTCAGCACACGATTCCGTTATCAGTATGACAGAAGGCCATTCTCACTTACTTTTCTCTAATTTTATGTCAGAATAAAGCACTCCTTGATTTTTAATACCTAGTATCTGATTTCTTTTCCAATTAAAAACTGTTTTAGTGGGTTGGATGAAGATGGTTAATTGAATTTAAGCATGCAGAAGTACTGGGGAAACCTAGCTAGAACAACAAAATCAATGAATAAACACCAAATATCTGTCACTAAATATAAGTATTTCTGAGTCCTGCTTAAAGTCACAAAAACTAACTATATTTTTAAATATAAAGTTGTATTCTCATCTTGCATCCTTCCCAAACAGTAACTTATGCTCTATGAAGACAATGAATTATATGAAAAAAGACATTTTATTAAAATGAACTGACAATCGTTCTTACAAACTGTGTTTGTAAGAACAGAGATTAAGCAGGGAAAATCAATTAAGATGGGTCTTCAGGTAATTGCAAATCTCAAAGATATTATGTGTATGAGACTGTTACATTCACTGAAGTGAATGGATATATGGTAATTTATCCTAGAAAAGGGACTTTGTGAAAGAAATGAGATAGCTGTGAGATGATCATTTGTGAAGGGCAGATGCATGGATTTTACTTTTGTGTTTATACAGCCAGGTGTTCATTGCAGATACAAGTACATTCGCCTAATATTTTTAACACCTTTCTATATGCTATTACTAAAACTATACAGATCATTTTGTTCTAGAAGTGTCTGCCTTTTGCCAAAACAGTGCAAATAGCTAAACATGACGACCATTATTCCTCAAAATTACAGTATCACTTAAATTGTCAGTAAAAATCTAAGCGTACAAAGAACCAAGAGAAATGCATAATGGTATTTTTACCTTGCACAGTTAGGAGAAAGAAGAAAAAGGGGGTGGGTGAAGGTGTGCGTGCAGAGATCTCCACTGAAGATACAACAGTAACGTTCGGACAGTTCTAACCCTACAATGTCTGAACGCCTTAACTTGGGAAAAGCAGCTGTCTCCAATCTGCTGTAGTACTCTGTAGGTGTTACTCTAAGGGAAACAGTAGATAGAAGAAACTAGAGCAGACGTAAACGAACAGGGCAAGAGGAAAAGGTTTGCCATGGATTAGAAGTCAAAAGTGATGAGAAAGAAATCCAAAGTGAAAGGCAGCTCCTCTGAGCAGCAGGAAGTTAAGCATGTGGTATCTCAACACATCAGCAGGGGTGAAGGCTGTTATTCACAGGCACTTTCACTTTCGCATACCTGCAAGAGTTATCTAACCATAAAGTGTTGGCATCCCTCATTCCGTTAATGGTCTCAACACAGATCAGTGGACATGAATACATCCTTCTGCTAATACAGTAAGATCCATGTAGTTCTCAATTATTACTGTAGCTAACATGGTTTTAAAGGGTCAAAGCTAGCACTGATACCCCTTTTTCTTGCTCTAAGTAATTAAATCTCTTTAAGACTGTAACAGCCTCTAGACAGATTTAGACAAATGATAAGATGGAAAAGGAGCAGGCCCTTACACTGGACTCAACAAGAATGGCATAGGGCTTGCTGTCTTCTGTGTGCTGCCCTTGCTCAACTGTCCCTGAAACGTTTCCAGAAACTGTCTAAATTGCTATAGGTGCATAAAGACAGAGCAGAAAACAGAATAATTCAGCATTTGTTACCTTACAGAGTTTGAAGGTAATGCAGTGATAATACATCTTCTCAAGTTGTTACCCAAAGCTCTACCTTTTCAATAAAAATAGTGATAGAGATTGAAATGGTCCAGAAAAGGCTCTTAATAACTGGAAGAAACGCGAAGACTTGAACAGGACCAAGTTTGTACAAAGCAGAGGAGCATCTTCTTTTAGGTACCTGGGGTGGGACTTTTCATTTTGTACTAAGCAGTGTTTACTGAATGGAAATCCTGGCGATCGAAAGGAATCATTACCATCTTTACATAGGGAAGCTTTTGTCACTTGGCAAAGAAGTTTAATTTCTACACTTTGCCATACATCAGTTGAGAGAACAAACTAAACTGCGTCATTTTGGGAAAAAAAATCACTGATCTGTTCATCAGTCTTCTTTAGACTTTGTTTACTGATATCCATTAAACTCCTAATTAACTCATTATTGCCAGGATTTTGTTCAAGATCCCTTCATCTGAGGGTGGCCCTCTGCTAACTGCTGCATTCAAGGAGTATCACTTTCACAAACTGCACGGTTGCTGAGTTGTCTTCTGGTCCCAATAGCTGCACAACACTCTTCTCACCAGAACACTAAGCAAATGCTTGAACCTAAGTGCATTTCTTTTGCTATACAGGAATGCTTTTGAACTGGCATTTTTATGCATTTCTTGAGCAAGAGTTTCAATTATAAAATGATCTTATAAAGATCATTCAATTAAACAAGGTCAGTAACTGCAACTGAGACAGTTCTCCCTTACAAAAGTGATGCTTCCAACTAAACAGACCTTCTGGGAAAAGGACTTATCTTGATTCAATGACAAATTGAGAAATCAAGTTTCTCAAAATCACTTTTTCCTTGAAGAAAAGTGTTTAAGTTCTATTCTAAAACAATCAACCAAACAATAACAACAAAAAACTGATACAATGCTGCTTCATTTTCTCTATCCCACTGTATTCTCTTTGGTATGTAACTCCTGGCACTTTTCAAGCCCTACTTTATAGCAGAGCAGCAGGCACTTTTATTCAGAAAAATCTCCAAACCACAGGAGTAAGAAGGAAAAATATAAAGAAATTATCTAAGCCTGGATCACTACTGCAAGAAGGACGCTGCCTAAAGTTAGTAAAATGTTTTTTAAGCCTGTAATACATACAGATTGGCGTGTATGTTTTCAGTAAAACACTAAAACTGAACACACTGTATTTTGATTAGTGGTTCATGTCAGTCATTACCAGTCACATCTTATTTCAGTTTGACTTGTAATGTCAAACTGCCAATGCAATCCTGCAGTTCTAATTTTATAGTTTCCTAAAAACAAACAAACAAAGGCAGAGAATCCTTTTATTTGAAGGGGAACAAGTCTAGACCAAAAATCTGCGAAGGAACCCTTACTCTGTACCCTAGCATAAGCCCTGTTTGTATGATCCTTAATATTTTTCATTATCTAGTCACTTTTCTTGGCAGATTCTAAAACAGATCACGATTTTTTGTTTATATTTTACATCTAAAGCAGAAAAAGAAATATGTTGCTGTTTTTCCTTTGTGTAGCAGACTGCACTTCATGCAACTCATAAAGATGAAATACATAAAATTTAAAATCCTGACCCTTTTCCCCAAAAATCTGATCTTTATTTTTCATACAACTCATACAATTTTGAGACACTGCAACAGAGAAAAATGTACAAGTTTCATAAACAACATTTGAGAGTAGAGAGTGTATTTTACCAAATGCTGCAAGACTGAATTTGCCTACACAGAAGCATTAAGCAGTGACTGTCTATTCTCTGGAGTAGCAAACATACATTTGGCTCAAGTGACCATTATGCCTAAAACAACAGACTACACCCACCACTTGGCTACTGAAAAAAAGGGCGGGCCAAACCAGGCAGAGCTTGTGAGCAGTAACTACAGGCTTTCTGCTCATCTCTTGCTAAGATAAAATTTAGAAAGGCACATGCAAAGGTGTGTAAGAACAAGAGCGAGAACGCTGCAGACCTCTCTGCTGGACTCTGCCAGAAACTGGAATACAAGACTGCTATGTTTGTTCTCTTGCACTGTAAAAAATTATCTCCCTATAAAATCATCTGCATCTTTTACACACAAATGATCTTTTTCCAACTGTAAGTTGATTTCATACCTGTAACATAAGCTTAAAGAATCGAGAAAAATTTATTGTTATGGTGGGCCACAACACATAGATATTTAAATTTTCATTGAATGAATCAATCATGCCATAAAACACAGGAATACACAGAACTGTTTTCTGAGGGCTGAGAAAGGGTTTCCTGTGAAAACAGGAAACCTTGTAGGAAACAATGGACTGAATCTGCAGGTACACAGAAGGAGAATCACACCAACGTTCTTCAACCTTCTCCGTCAATTTAATACCCTAACCAGAGAAAACCAATGACTTCCTTTGGAACAGTTCTCCAGAAATGAGAACTTGTATTATGACAACAGTGTTTTGAAAGGGAGGTTTCAAAGCAGCCACGAACAAGATACGCTGTCTCCTCTTTGCACCTTGACTGCTTGCAAACAACCTGCAGGATATTAAATGATTTTACCTCAGGTTTTTCACTAGAACATGCTTCAACAGTATTTGGAAACATGCTTCTGAGGATGTGGTGTCCAATTGTGGTGACTTTTAGCTTCAGAAATAGTTTTTCACTGTGTGATCAAAAAGCATAGCACAGTGCATATACAAACTCTCTATTCAGACTGTCAAAGAGCTTTGGTCTCCTTGAAGTTCCAAATTAGCCACTAAATTCAATTTGCAATGTTTGTGGATTATTTTTTTAAAAGAGTTTCCAGATTTGAAACATCTTGAAAAAACTGCTCTATTTGGATACCTCAAAGGATGTGTGTGTATATATATATATATTACAGCTCTACTGTTCATGAAGTACTTATTTCTTTAATTTATCTACAAGAGTTACAAGTATTAGCAAGAAATAATGATCTTTCAACAGAATTAAAAATATTTTTAATGAAGCACAAAATGTATGCTTACATCATAATCCGTATTAATAAAAAGTATATATTCTCCTTCCAATATTTTACACAAGTTTTTAAATAGTAGAACACCACTGTGACTCCAAAAATCTCTGAAAATGTGCCTTCATCCTCAATTAACCCAGTGAAAATACAGTAGTTTTATCACATATTCAAATAGATTTTCTTCATAACATGCTTTATGTGCAGTGAATGCAGCCTCCATAAAAATCTAAATCAAAGTCTAAATCCTGTATTTGAATACAGCTTCGTAGAAGTTACGAATATGTTCCTACAGTCGTCTCATACGCGCTAATAACGACCTAGAATTCATTCATTTAGGTGGTATTCCTAAAACTTAACATTTCATTATTTTATTAGGAACATTAGTCCGTAACATCTTAAGCATTATACTGAAATCATAGATTTCAGACAAGAATAAAAGTTAAATTTCCATGAGGTTAATGAGCAACAGATTTAGTGAAGTATCAGGAAAACAATGCCTAAACCAGAGTTAATTCCAGTCATCCTATCCACAAGTAGGGAAAAAAAATGAGCCTAGCAGCTACTGAATACAAACTTCTCCATTACCCCCAGAGCGCGTCCTTCAGTGATGGCAGAAGGCTGAAGACAAGTGTTGGAGAAGTGGTTATTATGCACTTTGTACAAGGAATTTTTCATCTACCGTGACGCTGTAAGGTCAGGATGCACTGCTCTAGTTTTAGAAGCTGCGAACATGGGAGTGGGCCATATTTCCCGAACATTGAAATCATGCTGAAAATAACTTGGTCTTCAAACCACTAACAGTAGAAAACAATCTAAACATTCCAAAACGCTGCCATTTATTTTGGAACCTAACTAGAAATAGCTTCTTTTGAGAAATCTGGTTGCCACTGGGTGCAGTATCATCTTATAAAACCTGAAAGTAATTGAATTAGCCAGAAGGGATACTCCTGCAAAAAAAAAAAAATCCCAACTTTATTTGGCACAAGGACAAAAAAAAATGCAAGCCACACTGGGGAACATCAGAAATGAACTCTTTTTTTTTTTTTTTTTAAGCAAGATCAGATACTTTGCTTTTGAGATGTGTGTTAGCAAATGACAAAAGATAAAAATACAAAGCATGTTTGGGAAAAAGGTGACACATCTACTAAAAATTAACTTGGAATAACTAAAAGCATTTAATCAAGAATAATTACATTTCATAGAAGACTGACAGTTAAAAGGCAAACAAGAAAAATACAACTTGTTACACCAAATCCTGAAATTCTTGATAACAGTAAAACACCAATGAACTTGCGTGTCAACTGAAAAAAATACATATATTTTTTCTGAATATTGCCAAAAAAATATTGAGTCTGAACTTAGTATTAAAAGCTAGCCTCAAAAGGATTCAGGAAACACTACTTCATGATAAACTTTGCGCATTTAATCCCTGTCTTTGTTCTAACACCATAATATACTGTGCACTGGCAAACTTGTATGTTCTTCATGGTTTATTTTGATAATAAATAACAGTAAAACTCAGTAAATAGAACTGGGACAAGGCTTTTGAGACATAAGCCAGCAGAGTTCATGTCAACCACTCCAGTGATTTCAGTGGGTTTGAAGTTAAGTCCTAAATACTGAACCCTGTGGTGTAAGCACCTACACAAAAGCTGTCCTTACTAAACCATGGTATTACTAAAACTGTTTTACATGAAAACAGATAAAGGGATGTTGGTATATGTAAGAAGTGTGTTCAATTACAGTAAGGAATCATAAGCCTTGAAACCCATAAGCCTGCTTATTGCAGAACATGAAATCCCACTGGGTAGCTTGTTTGTGCCAAAGGCAGATAACACAAAAAATCTCAAGTGGTTCTCTCCAGACTTTAAGCTAATTTTATTACGTGTGGCCTTTTTGTTGTGTTTTTCATGGACTTTTTGCATTTTTTAATTGTTTTGTCAATTGCCTTTTCATTTAAAAAATGGCTTTGTCTTCTAGAATACCTTAACTTACCCTATTGCAACTGACAACTCCAAGAAAGTCCTCACAATCCTGCCATCTGGATAATGATCTCTACTCCAATAAGAAATGGCTTTTTAGGCGTCCGACTAACATTCTTCCTCCACCAGTGCCTACTAAGGTGCTTTAAAGCCAACTCACACTCCTGTCCGTGCAGGAAGAAAAAGATGAGATGGGCGTACAATTCCCTGTGCTGATAGAGACTGAAGTAGTTGTTACTGTAATGACAAAACCTGCTAGGGGGTCCCCAGTTTGCAAAACTTTGGGTTTCTTCCATTATGTTCCTGATTACATTGGAAGTATAAATCATTCTCAAACTTGCAGACACATACAACATTGCATTTTGATATGTAAGGTTGCTATGCGTGTTAACTACAAGAACATAAGTAAATGTTACTCAAAATGTGTTACCTTACTGGACTTATTTGAAGTGGATAATAGATTTCAGATTAGATGGTAAAATAACTTCACTTAGATCTTTATGTAAATCAAACTGTTTACCAATACTAACGCGCTAAGTACATTTATCAGAAATTCAAGCATTTATGTCATAAATACAACTGGAAACCCACATTAGTAATCTAGTCTCCAGGCTCACAGATCTCTTAGATTTCCTATCTGAAGTGTTAAACCATGAGCTCACCATCCGACTGAGCTGAAGAAGAAGGCTGAGGAAGATGACTTCCTAACAAAGAAACAAGAGTGCAAACTGCTGGAATTCTGGCTACCATGGAAGATGAAAAATATCATATCCTTCTTTTGATGCAAACAGCTGCATAAGCCTTCTTGGACACCTGTTTTTGCTGATGGTGCTCACACATCAGAAGGGTATTTTTCTGTCTTGAAGCACTCAATGTACGATTTTTGCCCACACTGCTCTACAGAAAGTAATGATAATTAAGACAGTTGGAAGAAAATGCAGAACACCATTCACTTGTAGAAAATAACAGAGCTCTACTCAACCATCTTCCACAGAAAAACCGTAGGTCTAGATAAGGAAAGTATCTTTAGTTTCTTCTCTTATTTAATACTTTGGAGCAAGATTATCACATTCTATTTTATTCTAATTGTACATTCTTCTCCATATTACTGTATATTCTAGCTCTTTCCTTGCACACTCAAAACACTTTCTTCATCCTTGAATATTCCTCCATTTAGAAAGTATGTCCAAAATCTGCATCTCCACATCTTTGCAAAAATTCATACATGCAGACAGAACTCCCTAAGGGGTCATACAGGAAACAAACCTATCCAAGAACTTGAGAAATTTTCCTCATGCTCAAAGCAGGGTAAAAACTGAACTCAGTGCTAGTTGTGCTGGATTTCATCTAATCAGGCTTTGACCTGAACCTCTCTCAGCAACATTTCAAAGAGCTGTCACGTACATCTGGATGGAACCTGCATGTCTTTCTATGTTATCTAAATTGATTTAGTTTTAACTACTGCAAGGACTGAGAATATTTTAGGCATTGTTTATATATCTAATTGCATCTAAAACCAAATGGTAAAGGGATTCTGTGTAATTATAAGATATCTGGAAGTCCAAACAGATCAAGCATAAACAACAGAACGAGATGATCATATACATGTAAGCCCCCTAACCAGACAGAACTGATGTAAATAATGAAAATAACTCACACAGGCTAACAAAGTCATTGCTTTCTTACTTTTATATTGAATGATGAAGAGACAGAGTATGATGTTCTCACATACCAGTTATTTATATAAAGTAGCAGGATGGGCTACCATACAAAACAAAGGACAGAATGGTAGAATATTGAACTAAGAATACCAGAGGTACTGTTCAACTTGCCCTGTCCCTCAATTCTTACCACAGAAACAGAAAAGCATTCAAAAGCAAGAATCTAAATGAGATGTTTGCATTCACTACACTCACAGTAATTGCATCTTGTAGTACATACTTTCCCCGAGAAAAGAAACTTTGCCTCAACCAACCATCCACCAATGACATTAAGAACATTCTTCAGTATTAACAGAAACTTCTTAATCAACTAGTAACTAATTAACTAATGAACATTTACAGCTATCAGTGCTAATGCTAGTCTTGTTTTCAGGAAGAAGTTCTTTAGGAAAAGAAAGTCCTCTATGGGAATCTGGAAGAAGAGCGAGAATGGAAACTTGTAATAGGTGCTGACTGTTCTGGATACACAGTCAAGGTGAGCTCCAATTGCAATGGACTGCTGACAGACGAGGTAGTGATTCTCAATTAGATACCCTGCTACTTTCAATTCTATCTAGAGAGTACAAGAAGGCTGAAAAGGTTCCAGAAGGTTTTTTATTCTTTACTTGTGGTTTAGAGTTTACAAAAGCTTACTACAACATTACTTCCTCCTAACCTGCAATGCAGGGAGATTCAGAATGGCCGACTTCAGGATTCAACCATGTCAATTATCAACTCTAAATACACATCCACTCATGATCAACAGTTAGAAACATACAACACTGAGTAAACTAACATTGCTCCCAACATTATCAGAATATAAACTCTATAGATTCATAGGATACAGGTACGTACCTTATTTGTCATACAGAATAATATTTGTCATACAGAATAAATACAAGGCAAGTGAAGAAGTTGAGTAAATACAAGATAACTACATGTTGCTGTTAAGAAGAAATATGGAGTGCTGCAGAAAATCTTACAATTAGCTCTCAAAAAAATCAACATTTTTAAAAGACTGTAGAGCAAATAAACACACTAAAAATAAAGTACCAACAGACTTTAAATGTTTATCTGTGTATCTGACAATGTATCAGATTAAATCATACAGATTTATTGCATCCATTTGCAACGTTGCCATGCGTCAGCTCCCTTCTGCTATAGGATACTTACATAAGATACCTTCTTTAGTATTTTGCAGACTCATAAATGCAGAATGAAGTATTTGTAACCTTTGTACATTAAAAAATACTTCCAAAATAATAACACTGCCAATTCTTACAAGTAAGCAAGACATCAAAGGAAGAGAAGGTATGCTTATTCTGGGAGTCTGAAATTGCTACTGCACAGAGTATGAATGCACCCTTTAAAAACATTTAAGTGCCCAGAACAGGTGACCCTTATATAAATCTACTTAAGTATCTACTTAAAAAAATGAAACAATGTTAAGGGAGACAAACAGTGTGTTTGTCTCCCTTACCATTTAGAAGAAAGGAAGTATCCTGTGTTATAATGCTGGTTCTGGGCCACACAATATAGAAAACACTAACGGTCAAATACAGGAAACACTCATTTGCAGCTTAAGTTCAGGAAAAAAAAATTATAAAATTGCTTCAGATAAAGAGAGCACACTATCAGAAGATTGATGGCTTCAAGCATTTTTGTTGCTTAGGAGGGGAGTCAAACTGTTCACTGCCTAACCTAGCTGTTGAAGCGAGCTCTGACTAGTCCATATGAGAAGCATGGCTGCTGCTTTATATTGCTTTGGGATGGCAACAGAAGGCTTCTATCATGATTTTTTGGTAACAATGCACAAGGCACACACCTTCTAATCTTCCAACTGAAGCTGTCTACCTTTTAATTTTTAGTTCTTGACAGCAATCTTAAAGGAGAATGAGTGATGGACAGCTGTATATTACTGCATGAATTACATCCCAAATGCTCTAAAATTGATGGATGTATTACTACACTTTTATCTGCTATATAAAGCTTCACTTTAAGATGAATCTTAAGATGGTCTAGTGAATTATTCCAGAACTAATCTAACTACAGTTGTTTAATAGCACTGGGTAAACTGAAGGGACAGTCTGAAATTCTCATCAACTCTGAGTCAAAACAAAGCTCACAGCAGACCAGACCTTGTACAATGCAAGTAGCGGTGGGATTTGGGTAAAAAAAGAATCTGGTCCTTAGAAAGGAAAGAGAAGCCCTATTTATAGATATTTTAATCAGCATATAATTCAATAACACTTCTCCACGTACTGCCATTAATGGCAGTGCTGAGAGACTTACTGTGATCTGATGTGAACAAAATGATCACAAATGTATCATTTATAATTTTAGTAAGAATCAGTTCTACTATATTAACAGATTTATGATCCATACATAAATACACATGCATAAATAAACCCTGCTCAATTATGCATATGTTCCCCCCAACACGTTCTGCTGCATAATTTCCAAATCCAACAGCCTGCAGTTACTATAGAGGAAACCAATAAGAGTTGAGGGAGTTGAGGGCATGTTTGCCAGAAAGGAATCTGGGTGGGACACTGAACATCTTACCCAGAGCAGGCTTTTGAATGGTTAACTGTACATAGTTGAAAGTATTACCAAAAAAAAAAAAAAACACAGAGAAAGACCGTGCAATTTGATGATTATGGTCCAACGTTCTAACAATTAAGAAATTTTCTTATAAACATAAGGAAAATATTCCATGTAAAAATATAAACTGTGGAAGGTTTTCTTGCTGTTTTTTAATTCGGGTTAGAAAACAAAAACAAATGATACCTCTGCAAATCTGAGAACGATCTAAAACTGAAAAACAAGAATTGAATTTTTCAGGTCTAAGGGAAATCGTAACAGGACAGGATTCAAGTTGGATATTTGAACAAAAATGTCCTCACAGATTATGGAATATTGAACGAATTCTTAGGCACTTTGTGATTTGTGATATGGAGTTACTCAGTCCACAGCCCTATTTAGAAGGCAGGTTACACTCTGACATGTAAATGTTGTGAAACCAAATGGATAGAAGCTATAAACATTGAAGAAATCTAAAAGGTTTGGTCCATGGAAAACAGAAAAAAACAACAGTAGGTATATCTGACCAACTGGCTCCAAGAAGCAACAGAAATAGCCAAAGCTGCTAGGTTAAGAACTCGAATGTCCCTAATATACCGAATTTTTTTAAAATATTCAGATGAAAACTAATGAGGTGCTGTAAGATAGATGACATCCCTGATGTACTACAATGTTTTAAAAGACAACAGGACAAAAGAATTCTTTGAACGTTGAATGACAAAGGAAGTAATTGCTAAACTGGTGTCTAAGACAAAAAAAATTATCACAAACAAATATGAAAAGAGCACAGCGTACTTGTAATTCCCACAAGAATGTACAGTAACAATTTTAACAGGGTTTGTAGGTGCAAGACTATGAGAAAAACATTATTAAAACATCAGGGAGAAAACATTGCCACAGAGACACTGGAAAATACATTCACAATAACTATCTGAAAGGTTCCAGAGCTGCAAGTGAAAGGCAGACTACAGAACTGCAAATGAAAGATCCTTAGCATGGAAAAGAAGAGAAACCTAAGGTCCTCTGCATAAGAAAGTCCCAGCTGAAACGCTGGTAATGGCTTTGATATGGGCACACAGATAACAACTGTCCAAGTTAAAGCTCAGTGAAGAGTCTGCTTAAGTTTAAAATACCTGCTTAAGTTTAAAATAAAATATATTTTATAGAAAGATCAGTAGCAGTTCCCTGATCTTGCTAACAACTTAAATCCATTATGAATGAACACTACCAAAAGAATCCCTGTTCTGCCCCTTAAGATCTAAAAGGGAAAATATATTAAAAGGGATAAACGAAGTTAATTTACATGTTGGAAAGTCACAAGCCATTTCTTCTAGTACACTCAAGTAAACAGAAGCAGTGAAGAAATCATCACATTGTGTATGCTGAACATAAAAAGGCAATTCTGAAATGGAAAAAGGAAGGAAGGAAAGAAAGGGAGGAAGTAAAGAAAGAAAATGACGAACTACATCCTGGTAGATGTAAATTTATACTGGGGGGGGGGGAAGGTGGGAGTAGGAACACTTACTGTACATTATTATATTTACATCTAAGGAAGGCTTATGCAAGAGTCCTCTGCTCCAGAATCAGACTGCAAATAAAGCTAGGTGCACAAGGATACATGGCAAAATTGTTATCACAGGAGCAAGTTTTAAAATTCACAAAAAAAATCCTTCCCTTTCCCAGTTTCTTTGGCAGATGCCACTAAAACCAAGAGACCCTTCCCTCATCTTCCTTCCCTCTCCCCATTTAACTAGCTGAAGCGACATCATATATGTCAAATCCATGCTAGTAATAGAAATGTATTTTACTATCCTAATTTAGAAGAAAGGCCTAACAACCAAAAAAAGAACAACAACAAAAAAAAAAAAAAAACAACTGAAGAAGGCAAAAATAAAGTTAGCTTATTTATAAACATAACTTCATTCTGTATTAATGCTGTGTTTTAAATGCTGTTCTTGCTATTTTTTATCTCAGGAAGGAGAAAAGTTTTTGGAGACTGTGTTTAAGACCTAGCGCCCTAGACAGCAAGACTGCATCAGACACTGAAGCTCTTACTGAACAAAGCCCGTTGGCACAGGGCACTGGAGAGATTTATTCTCAGTTCCTTGGATGATCACTAAGCACAACAGCATTTTAAAGCAATCAAACAAGTAGTTATGAGCATCCTCTCATGTACCATTTATTTAATATGTACATTACTGTTATTAAGAATGAAGGAATGCTACTTTTAAGCTACAGGAAGCGAAGGTAAGATTGGCAATAAGACATGGCATTATGCTCAGAGTCATTTTTTGATTATCTGAAACACGAAAGACTTTAGATGACATTTCTGTTTCTTCAGAACATTCTTAACATGTGAAACAAATCTGACAGTTTTTTACAGCTAGTATTTTTAACACAGCTTCAGAAGGATTAGAAGAGAGCTTTACAAAAAAAGCTCACTGTGGACTTAATGCAGGTTGTTGACTCTGTAATACAGCAGCGGATACAAAAATTAATGGATATTGCTTTAGATAGTTTCACAACTATTGGTAATCCTAAGCAAAAAAAAAAAAATTATATATATATATATATATAAAGCTAAGTTATGCAACTATAAACATCCCTAAAACTTTAAGGGAGAGGGAACGTTTACCTACAGCACTTTTCTTAGTTTATACAGTTATTCTCTTAGTTTTTACAATAATTCTTTGTTGAATACAGTTTCTTATAACCTGATTCTTGTCTGAGTTCTACACCAATTCCACAAGCTTCCAAGCTGAAGCCATACTCTGTCTTTTTCTATCAATTTTCTTTTCAGTCATTTCCAGAGAAAGGACTCAGTCCTATTTAGCAGACCTTGGGCTTCACAGGCAAGGGTATGAACCTCTGTAGGATGAACAGAGTTTATTATAAACTACAATATTCTCTTTAAATCTCACTCTGAGGGTGACAAACAGTGAAAAATGTTTTTCCCTTAAAAATACTTCACCCTTTTTAATTAATTACAGATTTTGATTTTGCATAAACTACAAAATGATATTCAGCAACCTCATTTCAGCCGCCATCACCTAAGTAATCTAGAATGAGATTGGTCATATTGGCACCTTTTACACCATGAGATACAGACCTTCAACAGCTTATTCATTCTATGTAACCTGCAGGTATGTCTTAGGCAAGACAATAAAGTCTCTGGAAATACTTCTCTTCCCCCATTTTGGCTTAGATGGCATGCAAAAATAGAATACTTTATGTCAGAGTGAACAGGATAAAATACCACAAAGCCTCCACGTGTTACCTCCCTGGCTGGTATCTTTTGAGGGAGTAAAGTTTTTGAATTGGATAAAATATATAATCCCCACTGCAAACAGTTCTGACAGTGGACAAAGGAAACTGTCAGTTGCTTAGCATAAGCTGTTGCTACAAGTCTAGGAACCCTTGTTTGAAAAAAGCAAATAAAGCAACTTAGAAAATACAAAGTTACTAGTTTATGCAAATAAATGTGCAAGATACAGACATAAATGAAAAAAAAAAACAGAAGAAGCAAGAAGATCAAAATCAGATAACACTAATATCTTTACTTGCTGAGATAAATTTCTTTCCCAGGGAAAAGCAATGCAGTAAAGTTAATCCATCAAGCTGAATCATTTAATACAGTGCTATACAGGCAAAGTCCTGTCTGAGGTAGAGTAGACCAGCGTAAGTACAGAGGCTATGCAACTGATCACACTGGAAGTGAAAGGAGACTCTGGAAAGTGTCCAAGATACCATTCTTGGGACCAAGAAATAAACATAAAATATTTAATTCCAAATTCTTTAAAGTCACTGGAAAACAACGTGCAAAATTGCCCATACAGCAGACAACTGGGTCAGGAAGAACTGAATGAGTTTCAGGACAAAACCACGGGAAAGCACTTCAGAAAAGGTTAATTTGAACTTGTAAAGGTTTTTAAACACAAACCAAATGTCTCCAAAACAGGTCTACGTTTAAAGTGTTTGGCCCACTGGGACTAAGGGTTTTTCATCCATGTGAAGCTGCTCACATTGACACATGAAGAAAATGTGCAAACTGGCGATGCATAAATGCACGAATTTGAGAAAGTCTTTAATTAGAAATAGTCCTAACACAGCTCTCACAGTCCCACAAAGGAGATAATGAGGCCAAAGATTTCCTCGGTATCCCCTTGGTATAGCAAAGAAGCATGTATATGTAACACCTAAAAGAGATGTCCTACAGCCTCCTAAGTCAGTCATGGGACTGTTTGGATATGAGATTTTTCTTGACTCTGAAATGTCTAGAAACTTATACTTACCCAGATGATGAACTGCTTAAAAAACCCTTCCCATCTATTCTGCTCTTCAATTCCCAATTATAATCAGCATTGTTGGTATATAGGTCTGATAGATCTGACGTCCCTCTGAAGAATTTTTTTGGAATTCACAGCTATGTACATGCTTCTAAATATTTTCTGAAGCAGCGAGACAATTTCAAATCCATGTTCAGCTTTAAATTTGGTATCACCATTCTGTCTTATAGATAAAACTCTGTCTTAATTTATGTTCAGTCATATTTCAAATGGAATGGGACCGATATTTTGTGTCTTACCAATGGCAGTTTCAGAACAACACCTACAGCTGATCTACAATTTGAGAATAGAAACATATTTTTCATTCCAAATGTACCTTCATCAGTATTTCTAAACTTTACATTAAACCCTATCCCTAAGTGAATTACACAAGGTATTTCATAATTCTGCTTTTAAAAAGCTGTGGAAAATGGGCTCCACTACGTCCCTCAGCCCTACTAGCATAAAAACAACTGGATGCAAAGCTACAGTGACTCACAGTTAAAATACTTGCGCTAGTGCCTTAATACAGTTAAAGTATTTGTCTCCACCCCTTTTCCTTATTTTCGCAAGATCCTTAAATCTAAATAGAGGATTTATATACATGTATACATACATCTATATAAAACGAATGTGCACTTTATATAGTGTATTATTATACTTTGACATGAAAGAAACACTGCTGACAATATTTACAATAAATACAGGCTTTTTACTGTATCAACAGGTAGATACCATAATATAAGTTGTTTATTTAAATTTAACTACTGCAGATTCTGGAAGGTAGGAAAATGAATAGAGTACACTGATTATTTAAAAATACAGTACAGGATTACTCTTCCAGTTCAGAAGTGGAAATACCCTGTGTTTTTATAATCAGTCTTCCTTAAAGGTTTTGTTTTGCTTTCCTGCAACAGTAAACAAATCCTATCAAAATGCAAGGACCTGCACTTTTCAATCTAATCAACAGTACCAGGCATTTGGAATGATGGAGAGGTACCAATATTAACATTTTCAGTCTTAAACATAAAAGAATACAACCTGCACCTCTACCACATTTGCATTTGTAAAACCAAGACAGGAAATGCTGGTTTCAACAACTGCCTTCATTAAGCATGTAGACCACGTGGTTGAACATTCTTTTCTCCCATAGTCAGTAAAGGTTTCATACAGACCCTGGAGCATGCATTTCCAGGACATGATTCTCAGTACTGATCTCCTAACATCTGGACAGGGATGTTGGTTCAAATGTTTTGCAGGATTCTTTTCTGACCACACACCCTAATGTCCTTCCCACTAAAACCTGAAAAGAAGACGAGACAGAGTAGCTCCCAATCTCATCTTGACATAGAACTAGGATGTACTCAGAGTGCTCGCTCACACCAGGAGGGGGAGAGTATTCCTGCATCCCACATTTAGCTGTAGCCTCATTAACCTGAACTGTCACCTAACTCTCTGCAGACACAAGGGCAGTCCAAACCAACTATACACAGAATCACACAGAATCATCTAGGTTGGAAGAGACCTCCAAGATCACCTAGTCCAACCTCTGACCTAACAATAACAAGTCCTACACTAAACCATATCACTAAGCTCTACATCTAAACGTCTTTTAAAAACCTCCAGGGATGGTGACTCAACCACCTCCCTGGGCAGCCCATTCCAATGCCTAACAACCCTTTCAAGTAAAGTTCTTGCTAATATCCAACCTAAACCTCCCCTGGAACAACTTTAGCCCATTCCCCCTCGTCCTGTCACCAGGCACGTGGGAGAATAGACCAACCCCCACCTCTCTACAGCCTCCTTTAAGGTACCTATAGAGAGCGATGAGGTCTCCCCTGAGTCTCCTCTTCTCCAAGCTGAACAATCCCAGCTCCCTCAGCCACTCCTTGTAAGACTTCTTCTCCAGACCCCTCACCAGCTTTGTTACCCTTCTCTGGACTTGCTCAAGCACCTCCATGTCCTTCTTGTAGCGAGGGGCCCAAAACTGAACACAGTACTCGAGGTGCGGCCACACCAGAGCCGAGTACAGGGGGACAATCACCTCCCTAGACCTCCTGGCCACACTGTTTCTTATACAAGCCAGGATGCTGTTGGCCTTCTTTGCCACCTGAGCACACTGCTGGCTCATATTCAGCTGCCTATCAACCAATACTCCCTGGTCCTTCTCTGCCAGGCAGCTTTCCAACCACTCATCTCCCAGCCTGTAGCGCTGCTTGGGGTTGTTGTGCCCCAGGTGCAGGACCCGGCACTTGGCCTTGTTGAACTTCATACAGTTGGCCTCAGCCCATTGGTCCAGCCTATCGAGATCCTCCTGCAGAGCCTTCCTACCCTCGAGCAGATCGACACACGCACCTAACTTGGTGTCATCTGCAAACTTACTGAGGGTGCACTCGATCCCCTCATCCAGGTCATCGATAAAGATATTAAAGAGGACCGGCCCCAGCACTGAGCCCTGGGGGACTCTACTAGTAACCAGCCTCCAACTGGATTTGGCTCCATTCACCACAACTCTTTGGGCCTGGCCATCCAGCCAGTTTTTAACCCAACGAAGCGTACGCCAGTCCAAGCCACGAGCAGCCAGTTTCTCAAGGAGAATGTTGTGGGAAACAGTGTCAAAAGCCTTACTGAAGTCAAGGTAGATCACATCCACAGCCTTCCCCTCATCCACCAAGCCCGTCACTTGGTCATAGAAGGAGATCAGGTTCATCAAGCAGGACCTGCCTTTCATAAACCCATGCTGACTGGGCCTGATCGCCTGGTTGCCCTGCAAGTGCCGCGTGATGACACTCAGGATAATCTGCTCCATGAGCTTCCCTGGCACTGAGGGCAAACTAACAGGCCTATAGTTCCCCGGGTCTACCCTCCGGCCCTTCTTGTAGATGGGCGTCACATTTGCTAGCCGCCAGTCTACTGGGGCCTCCCCTGATAGCCAGGACTGCCGATAAATGATGGAAAGCGGCTTGGCCAGCTCCTCCGCCAGTTCTCTCAGCACTCTTGGGTGGATCCCATCCGGCCCCATCGACTTGCATATATCCAAGTGCTGTAGCAGGTCGCCAGCCATTTCCTTGTGGATTATGAGGGCCACATCCTGCTCCCCATCCCCTTCCATCAGCTCAGGGTACTGGGTATCCAGAGAACAACTAGTCTTGCCGCTAAAGACTGAGGCAAAGAAGGCATTAAGCACCTCAGCCTTTTCCTCATCTCTTGTAACTAAGTTTCCCCCAGCATCCAGTAAAGGATGGAGATTCTCCTTAGTCCGCCAGATCATATACTGTCCTCCTGCATTCTTCTGCCCCGTTATTTTCAAAACTGATCCTACGGACAACAGCCTCCTTCAATATGTGACCCTAGTGAATGCCTAAAGCAGGTCCATCCAGTGGAATGAATTAAGCAGCTATTTTGTAACTGTGTAATCTGTGTAACTGTGTAATCACATACTTAAAACACCATAATGCATATACCAAGTGCAAATCAAGGCTAAAAAGACAGCCTTTATTCTGGTATAACTGAACTTTTAAGAGCTGGACTCCACAACCTTAGCAGTGTTTTGACAGAGCTTTGCTGTTTTTTGCTTAGGGTTTTCTTGTTGTTGGGTGAATGGGAAGGTGCAAAACAGAGGAGAGGAATAACAAACTGGAGAAAGCAGACACTCCAATATACAGTACTATAAAATCTGTTTGTTTAAAAACAACTCGTATCTGGACAGGACTATGTAACTTCAACTAGGAAACTAAGCAGCAGCTTTTAACACTTATTGTACAGCGGTTATTAAAGAAGTATTTGAAGAATAGCTAATTTTGCCATCTCAATTAAGCATGATGTCTTCCAACAGAAGAGAGAGATTCAGTGATCTTATGCTTTCATGTGCATTTTTGCTGTTTCTGTGTAGTACACTACTATTGCATAATTCTATTTTCACTAACTGTATACTCCTCCTCATATAATGTCTCTTCAGTAACACATTACCTTTTCATTGAGCATAAAAGATGCACTTCACTGCCCTGCGTTACTCACACAAGCTAAATGATGGCAGAAAAAATGCGAAGTTCTTTTCTAGTGAGGTCACCTCGCTATCAGCTGGCTCCTGGAAGACCCAGCAGTAACTGCGTGCATTGGGTTAAACTTGAGGGCTGCAGCTTACCTGCATTTTTCATGTCTCTTGAAGCAGTAGAAAAATAAAACCAACCAAAAAATCCTCATAATGATTTGAAGTCTTTTCACTGCAGATCATATAAATAAGAGTAGGAATGAAAAGTACATTTTTCCTTTTACAGCTCCTATTGAATTATGTGAAGTATAGGACTTTTAGGTTTAAAGTACCACAAAGAAATTTGCGCAAATGACACTGTGCTTGATGTCCCTTGACACAGCCAGATATTCCAATCAAAACCAGTTTTATGCTTTCTTGTCTTTTTTAAATACACAGATTTAGATATATATATATTTGTCACAGCAATGCAACAGAACAGAAATCAGCGTCAACTCCTGATGTGTTTCAACACCACCAGTTTCAAGAAAGAAGAGCTCAGCTTTTACATAGGAATCAAAACTATGCTTTTCTGTAATTGCTGCTTCCCTTACTATATGTCATAGTACTTTCAAAAGTTACAAAAACAGAACATTATGTTCCAAGTTCTCGGATTTTCTCATCAAAATGTCAGTAAAGGAGATAAAACCAGGCAAGTCTATTCCAAAATCTTCTCACTATTCTGTCCCTTTTGCAACTTCTTTGGTATGTCAGTTCACTCTTGTTTCACATGAAGGCAGTTCTGTCCTGGACCTATCTGAACTGATTTAAAAAGTGCTCAAACTTCCTGTCTTTTCTTGAAGTAAAATAAATGTCAAGCGAACATAATGTATTAGAAAGCTGTTTAGACTGACAGAGCTAGCGTTCAGACTTCTATGTTCATGAAACTGAATCCTCTATTCCAGAGACACACAGACTTACCAGAAAACTTCTTAATGGCAATAACCACCCAACTATTAGACTTCCAGCCACCGAGAACATGTAAATCCTGGGGTCTTAACAGACTCCTAGTGTATATACTGAATCAAAAAATGTAAGGCCAGAGATTACGTGTTCTAAAACACAAATAGGATTAAAATCAATCCTGTTCACACCCAAGTAGCCTCATGCTTTGTAATGCCCTTTAAAGGGTAAGTAGAAAAAAACATCAATTGCAAATGGCTGACAGTTCGTTTCAGTTTCTTGTTGACAGAAATTACATTTCAGACATGTAAGATCATCTTTCACAGAAAGTAGCACATATAGTGACACAATTGATATACTTCATCTCTCCTGATCTTCCTCCAGCCCCTCATACCATATTCAGCCTTACACTGCTTACATTAAAACCAGAAACCATTTATAGAATAGGACAGTTACAACCCTGCTTCCAATACGGGGATATTCCAGTAAAGAATATTCTCTTTAGTGTCATGGAAAATGAAATGGACACTACTAAATATTTTAAGAAGTTCCAAATTCACATAGAAAAACTGTTAACCACTGCACAATAATCCTTGAAGAAGTAAGTATAAACCAATCGTGAACCTGCTTCTATTTCTCTACAAGCTTTCCTTTCATCTGCTTAAAACAGATGTGCTGAGGCCTGTAAAACACAGCAGAAAGCTGCTGCCTTGTCAGTTACTAGTCTCCAAACATTGCTAATTACATTTATTTAAAAACTCTAGTGAAAGTTCTCTAAAAGTTAAAAACCCTTACATGAATTATGTAATTTAATTTTTAAAAGTTAGTTTTGAACTTACAGTATCATCATAATTGGACAGTATGCTGAAAGGAGATAAGAGACCATATAGTGAAACATTAGTGCATCATTAATGCATTAGATCAGAGAATCACAGGATTCCTTTTAAATGTGACGTATAAAAGAATGCTTTTACAACTAAAGAAACTGAGAACACAGTTCAGAAATGAGACTTACCATTCTTGGTTAAATACTGAACATTCTTCATCACTCCTTCAGTGTAAGCCCCTGGCTCATAATTGTCCATCTCACCCGAAACAATATGAGCTACTCTTGCAGCACGCCCTCGGATTGCACCGGCTGCACGATCTAAATTGTCAGCATTTTGCTCTCTCAGTGCGATTATACACTTGTTTACATCCTCAAGAATATGGCTTTCTGCAAATAAAACAACAATTATTTTAGATGGCACCTCTTACAACATCGGACCTATTTTAGACATTGACCAGATTTTCTTCTTCCCAGATGAAATACACTGGCCAACATGAGTGGAAGTAAAACTTAAAACATGACACCTACACTGAACTCTACTTGAGATCCTTAAAAACAATTTACTGATCTGTAGAAAGGTAATGTTATGCTATCCTACAGGCAACAACAACAATAACAAAATGGTCAGTTACAAAGTGTTAGAAAACATCAAAACCACAAAACCTTACATGTATCACGAATATTTGTAGTATGAAGGAAAATTTAAACGGATTATGGCTGTTATTTACTGTTGAAACCTTCTTAAACCATCGTGACAAAAGGAGCTATAACAAGATGAGTCTTTGCCAAAAAACAACTGCCTAAACAACTAACTTCTTTGACGCCTGTGTGTTAGGATCTTCATGCTAAATCATATTAAGTTAATAGAGAAATATTTTTGCTTGGTATTAAGACTACATCATTAGATACCAAATTATCTCAATACACTACATTATTACAAAATGCATGTTGATATTTTACTGTAATAGTTACATCTTTTATACCAATACACTTATTGCATTACTATGTATATTTGATACAATATTAATAATAGTTAAATATGTGCAAATATAGCTCCCAATAAACATACGTAGTCAGTTATCAATATGTAACATAATTATGCATTACTGGCTTCCTTTTACAGCTACATTATTTCACTGTGCCTTCTTGTTTCACAATACCCTCCCCTTCAGCTGTCATGCCGTAACTAAAGGATTCCTCTTTCCTCTTGCTATGCTTTCATTCCTACAATATTCTTTCCCTTATTAGAATTTCCCTCGTTCGAATTCATCACCTCACAAACTCAAAACTACATTGAAAAAATGAAGAAATGTATTTTTCTTCATCTTTTCTCAGTATGACAATTGGTTTATTGCCCACTTGATTTAAATGATCTGCTGCAGTATATCCAAAGACTATGCATTTTTACCTTAATAATTAGAACACATATGTATGTCATAATTACCTTCTACCTGTCCAAATACTACTATATTCAAAATACTACACTCCTAGTACAAAAATGAACATGAATTTTGGGAATAGGCAGGGAGATGTTGTTAATATATGTGAAATTCATACGTGACACAGAGCAAAATCTCAAACACAAGTTCCTGGATGAGACACTAGAGGGGTTAAAAAAGATCTTCCTAGTGAAATGCTTAAAGAAAAAATAAACATGCACAAAATCATCCCACTAAAGGGATGACAGATGCAATAAAGCATGACTATTCTTCCACAGCACTATAAAAAAACCAACAGTATACATCACAGTAATTGCAATCTTCTGAATACAGTGAATATTTAACATTCACATGGCTTCTTCAACATTTGATAAAGTAAAAACAACACACAGTGGAGAGCTGAAGAGATCTTTGTTATACGGTTAACCAAAGAGGTACCCAGTGGTGTCTTTGCTAAGGACAGGAGTTGAAGTAAGCCGATTCTGTCTTCCTTCGAGATTAAACACATTTCTAGTGGGAGGTGTCCCTGACAATGGGGGACTAGAATTAGATGGTGTTTAAGGTCCCTTACAACCCAAACCATTCTATGATACTATGATATTTGAAAAGTTACACAAGTATTTTTCTATAAGAGATTATTATGCTTCTTTCTGAACATCCATCTTCTCAGCCTTTCCAGTGGCAATATTAAAGTTCCATTTCTGCTCAACAAAATAATTTTTGATAAACAAATTTATAGCAATGGGAAGGAAAAAAGAATAACAGCATCAGGAAGGAAGACAGATGAAAGAAAAAAACACTGGTATTAAAGTAAGAAATATGAGCCATAAAACTACAGAGTAACAGACTTGAGCAAGAATTCTGTTCAGGCTGAAGAACAGTATCAGGAATGTCAAGAGTTATGTCAAGAGTTACACAGAGAACAAGTATGTGGTATTATGTTAAGATTCCAGTCTATAATACAAGTATTGAAGGGCATATCCTATTTCTTTATAGACAAAGTAATCTAAATATAAAACTGAATTTACAGTATAAAGGGTAAAACCATAAAATGTAAATAAAAAGAGTATGTTTACAGTTTTTAAGCTTAAATGGTTTTTTAAAGTGTCTGTTAGTTTTGTTATTGAATTTCCTTTTCTACACAAACCTAAAATCTGCTGTCTCTCAGATACTATTGTAAAACAACATTAGAAACACAAGATGTGAAGGTAACAGATTTGCTCTATCTTCAGAAGTACCATTGTAAAACTTCTCTTGCATTAAAGCATGAAATAATTCACAGTATACATGCTTCTTTTTAACTCAGATGACTGCCATTCAGTGTGTCAGCATTAAATTACATTTTATGTTACACAATAAAATTGTAAAATCATGATAACTCAAACAGACAAAACACATCAAACAGGTAATCCTGAATTACAAACTGCATCTACCATGAGTATCATGGGATTCTGTCTATACAAAAATTATGAATTCTGGTTCAGCTTACAGAACTGCTACATCACAGAACACCTCTGTGAGTATGAAAACACGTATTTGTCCCTGTCCAAATCCTTTCAGGGACATGTCCACAATATCAAAGGTCAGCAGAAAAAGGGAAGTTTACTTGTAGTGACTTTGATCACCTTGTTTGTTCAGCCTGCTCAAATTCTCTAACTACTCCCATGGACTATCATCTACATGAAAAGAGGGCAATAGCAAGACTGGCAACTATTGCAATTTCACTGATGCCAACTATAACACACTAAATAAATAAATGCAGAAGAAAGGGGCAAATGACAAGGTGCAAAGAGACATTTTGGGAAGTACCCTGTGCTACCTATACAGGTTAGTACTTTCTCTTTTTTCAAGCATCTTTCCCTTTGTGCCTTCCGCAGCAGGAGACTTACAAACAATCCAGTGTGTGAATGTGCACATGGTTGATAAAGGCTGAAGCAGGACAGAAATGCCCTAAGGGCTGACAGGCAAAGAATGCAGGAGAAAGAACTAACAAAAAAACAATTTTGTTACCATAGTTATGTCTAAAAGGAAGAAGTACAAGTCACCATTACATTAGGTTTATTACAAGTCACCATTACATTAGGTTTATTACTGTTGATGTGTTAAGAAGGAATTAGATGCAGCAACCTCTACTTTTAGGTCCTTTGTGTGAAGGATACATTGCTTTTTAACTGCTCAGCAAAGATGACAACTAACGGGTTTAGGGGCTTTGTAAATAGAAAGGTTCAGTTCTTCTGATATTTACTAAGTGAAATCTCAACCATGGAAAAACATAAATAACTTGCTATCTTGAATTACATGTATCTCAAGTAACTTTCCAATAAAAACTGCATGTGGCCTACTACTCTATATGAATGTAAATACTATATGAATGGCACATATAATGGAAAGCTCACTTTTTCCAAACCCTTCCAAGAGAAGTCAAAGGCAAGACTTCCATGGAGAAAGAAAAAGCAAACTTGAGGCCAAAAGCTTTACACAAATACCCTTAGACCTGCACATTGTAGCTGAGGTCCCCATTAGCTGCTTCCTTCCAAATTGGTAACAGTACTTTTGAGTCTTTTTAGAATATAATTATCACAGCATGTAAAAATATCAAGAGATATCAATTAAGATATGATAAGACCCTGCAAATACCATGTTTCAAAGATGACCAAAACAGAAACAGATTTGAATAACTGCATATTTCCATACACTTTGTACTAGAGTACGTGTCCTTATCTGCTACATTTTTTCCTGCTACATCCCTAATTTTCACAAGGGATCAGATGAGAACTTGATACAAATGCTATGTGTTTGTCAAAAACTCATGAGCTCTTGTCAGTATGACAGAATGCACAGAAAATACGCATGCTCAATGAGAATAAATGGCTATATTCCCACACACTGGTAATACCGAGTGGTAGCCTTTCTGAATACCAGAGCCTACATGCACAGTCTCACTATAATCTGAAGCTCTTCCCAGATGAGGTACTTCACAATCAATAGCTTAAACACTGCTTAACTTATTTTCCGCAGGGCACAAGCAAGCCTGTAACATTTGTCTTAGAAATTAAAGGAAAAAGGAGAAAGACAGCATTGATGACAGGCCAGCTGAGATCATTTTAACCTGCAACTTTCTTATAAATGCTTCCTCCTATTACATAAAATGCATTAGATAACTTTTTATTTTCATCCAGGTATCCTACATTCCAAAGCAGAAAAGGAAGTTTACGACAATGTACCATCTCTTCGTCCTGATTGAGAAAATTTCTTTTAAGAGTTAATTCTTACAGTGGATTGACAGACTTTTAAAGAACTTGTCAGATTGACAGTCACCACAGCAATTATCACGAGTGGTGCACTGTACCTTCTGATTTTCCTTTGGGATCTTGGTGTTAACTGTATTGGTCAAAACTTATCTCAGCTGAGCTAACCATCATATAATAAAGCTGGTTTTGACAAAGACATGACTCAGACTATTTCTAGGACAAAACTAATGGCTCTTACTTAGCATATCATTTGAAGAAAAAAGACGGGTGATGCCCTTCCACTCCATATGGCACTAGTAAAGCCTCTGTTAAAGCACTTCTATTAAAGTTTCTCCATTCAGTTCAAAAAAGTTGTAGGCCAAATGGAGACATTCCAAGAAAATTAAAATAAAAAAAAATAGTGATTTAAGAAATCTATGAAGAGACATTAGAAAACTCAATTTGTCTCTTGAAGAAAAGATGGAAAATAAAACACACTTGCCTTTAAGGCCTAAACCAATAAATTAGATGTAGAAATGTATTGATATTTAAACACAACCAAAATTATTCCTGTCTTTTATCATCTGTTGTCATGAGAAAAGAGCAAGCAAAGAAACTTTGTAAAAGAAGTAAACTACCTTTCCAACCACTCTTCTTCTTCCTCTATTTGGACCAAAAAAAAAAAAATGCTGCACTGAATTCCCATCTCTTTCCTACATACCAAAGTTCAGAGAACACTCAGCACTAGATCTCCATGAGCAATCTGGTGAATCAGATTTTCTTCTTGGTACTTGGGCCTCTTTTAACAGTATTAATAGAGTATCTACATTCTACAAGCAGGGCAGTGTCTTAGTCACTGTTCAAGCAAGAGATCACTGGTAATCACTACATGTTGCAAGTCACTGGAAACATCAATACAAGAATTTAAAATAAAGAAGTGTAAATAAAGAATTACTCAGAAAAAAATGAAAATAAATGTCCTCTCTTCTCTGACTGTATTAACTAAATACATTCTATCTGCTAAAATTAAGAAACTAGATGATATTTTCTAATATTATTTGTTGCTAATCTAGCTGACAACACTGCTATTCTGGCTCAGACCAAGAATGGTATTGAGCAGCATGGTGCACAATGGTACAATATTTACTCCGCAACTAAATTCACAATGCTTCCAAAATGCTCACTTTTAAACACATACAACTGCATATTTCATTTTTAATACCTGTAAATGCCTATTGTTATATCCATCTTAAAAAAAGGCAAAGAGGAGGATGTAGGAAGCAATGGCTTCACCTCTGTTCCTGGGAAAATAATGGAAAAAAAATATTGGCCTCCAGGCCAATGAAGGACAGAAGCCAGCACTGTTTGTTCCCCATCTTCTTAACAATACCAACTCGAGCATGACCAAACCGACTGTACTCAGTGACAGAACATGAAGATGAATGTGGGCAGACAAGAGTGGATTGCAATAAGTTTCCCCTCAACAAGGTAGTGAAAGCTCTTCTGGATCTATCACTATCTGTGGAAGATAATTTTTGAAGAGAAAGAGAAGCAACAACTCTTTGCACTGATCATTTCAACATGTACATTTTCAGATACAGACAATTCATCTTGAAGTATGAAATATGACCTTCATTTTTGTTTACAGGAAATGTTTATTTAAGTTTCTATTTCTTTTGTATTTTACCTTAGGGTGAATAACATATTGGCTGAGTTGGAAGCTTGTCCTTGAGGTTTATTTTCATTCACATATGCATAAATGATTCAGAGTCATTAGCTTATAAACTCAGAAAAACTACAGAAGAAAAAAGCAACAACAACAAAACACCACTATCAAAAGAGTAACAAAAGAAAGAATATTTTTTCAAGACAGTGCCTATTAATTACGGAGTTGGAAGCCCAAAATGATTAGCTTAATTGAATAATGAAGTTTTCAAATTACAAAGAAATTCGTGAGTGAGAATCTTATAGCAATATTAATCTTTTCAGGAGTTTTCCTTCTTTCCATCTTTCATTTTAACATCATCCCAGTAAGCTTTGGATGGTTTGAGATATTAACAGTTTGTACTTCTGTCTTTGTCAATTTCTTGGGAAAAAAAAATGAGCCTACAGACAGGATCCTGGATTGTCAGCTTTCCAGTCAGTAGCCAGATGTATTCCAGGATATTGGAAAAATAAAGGAAGCACTGTCTTAAACTCTCAGCATGTTTAAGACCTTCTGCTTTCCTACAGCCTTACGTGAGCCAGGCTCTGAGATCTCTGAAGACAAAAGTACTCTGCAGAAGCATACAGCCATCTATATGTCTAAAAATGGAGACTGATAAAGGAAAGATGGATATAAAGTAGACAAGAAGCATCAACGCCTGGATTGGCAAGAATTAAAAAGAAGCAAGAAAAAAAGCAGAAACACAAGCATTCCCAGCTGGGTAGGGGTCACTTCTCTAACCACAGTCCTCTTCTCCCCAGGCCTACAAGATCAAGGAAATGTCTCCACAAACACGCAGTGGTGACATGCACACATACAATTGTCCCCCAGCCTCTTCATTTGGCCTTCTCAACTTCAACATACCCTTCATAGGTCATCAGAGAGAAACTGTATGTTTTAGGGGCAATTCCCCTCATCCTTATATATGAGTGTATTCAGCTGAATTAGGTCTTCAAAGTGCCCCCTCCTCTCCTTTTGCTATAAAAAAAAGCTGCAAATGGTTAGCTCAATTTTGATTCTGAAAGTTACAGGAGATGGTTCCATATTCCCATTATTCATGATAATATCCAGGGCAACAAAGAACAATTTTTGATGCGTTAGTACTCTGTAATATGGTGCTGATTTTATAGGACAAGAATGGAAAAAATAGTTGAAAACTGCAGCAGAACATGAAAAAGGAAACTACGAAGTATAAAAAGAAATGTATCACTCTTCCACAATGTAAATATACTTCTATTCAGACTGTAAATGTGCGTAACTGTATTATTAACTACATTCTCCTAAAATGGTATTGTCTTCACCCAAGTAACTACAACCAACATTCAGTAAAAACCTACAAAAGTTGCAATTTGTTCTCCAAAAAAACATATTCAACAACTCCAGCTTCTTGCAGCACAACAGAATAAATCCCTTCAACTTGAATCTGATCCTGGCAACTCCTGAAAACACCAACTAGAAGGAAGGCCCTTTGGCCTAGACTAGAGTGCTAGGAAGCACTGAACTATAAGATCATTTTTTGTTTCACCCACTGTGGACAAACCAGGATGCAACGCTATGATAGTAACATCAGAATTCATATGGTACATGTACATCTCCTAGATCTGATCACAAATACAAGGACTGACAAATGGTCCCCCTTTCTATTCCATAGAGAAGAATACTTCAACGGACTTGTATTATAAAACCAGCTTTACTAAACTGCTCCAAAAAGTACCCCTACCATTTATAAACATTTGCGCCTAATACTACAAGCATTTCCTTACAGATCTAAGAACAGATAACTTAGTTAATCAGCATATATGCCTCATCTCCAATGCTACTTCTTAGAAATAAATAACATAGCATGTTAGAAGAACATTGCCAGGTAACCTTATCTCTACATTAACAGATTAATTGACTCTGGTCTTTCACTTCTTTACTAAGACGTGACACCGGTTAAGGAGAGAGAATAGTCAAAATGAAACAGAAGACAATCTGAAAAAAAAAAAGCCAGCAAAACCGTGAGGATAATGAGGTTCACAAGAATAGAACAGTTGCTCAAAGAGGTTGTGAAATCTCTGGACTTGGTCTGAAATCAGAGTTGAGATTAGTCAGAGCTGGCCAAGCTGTGAACTTTGTAGGAGGGTGAACTACACTTTGACATTCCATCCAGCCTGAATGACTTATGATTCTGTGATACAGAGAAAACATGGTAAGAACTTTGAGCCTAAAAGGACACGGTCTAAGGACAACATATCCAGGCTCTACAAATTACTGAAACATTCCTGATCTGCATCAGCAAGTCCATTTTAAAACATTTCGTCATAAAATTCATCAGAACATTTGACACCACCTCTCAGCCTTGTTTTCTTTCTTCTTAGTTAGTTATCTTAGACTTATTTTAGATTATTTTTCACGCTTCCCTTTAACTATTAGATGAGAAGTTATTTGCCTTACAAAATCTTATTTTACAATGTATGTATATACAGTTCACAGAATACACAGGACAACCGGTTTATCTCCACTCTGGGCCTCACATTTTTGTTTAAATAGCAATG
Organism: Anser cygnoides; assembly: GCF_040182565.1. NCBI lineage: Eukaryota > Metazoa > Chordata > Aves > Anseriformes > Anatidae > Anser > Anser cygnoides. Next base: position 26,412,564 of record NC_089879.1, on the reverse strand, counting down.
AATATCCAAAGCATTTATTATTCTCCTCAGAACATCCCCTCTCAGAAAACACAGGACAGTTTCCCTTTTGCCAACTTTACAGTCCTCAGGCTAAAATTCTGGGAGGCTTCTTTTCCCAGCAGATGAACTACAAAGGGGTGGGGAGCGAATTAGACCTTCCCTTCCACTTTGGGAGGTGGGGTGAGGAGGTGGTGGTTTTTTTCCCATTATTTGTTTGTTCAATCCTGTTAGCTTTTCAGCAGTCTACTAGGAGAACTGTATGGGACAGAGTTCTTAAATACAAGAGAGGCAAGAGAAGATTCTCATTCAGCATATAAGCAAGAAGGCTGTCTCACATAAAAAACACTCCACCAGCCTTTGCTCAGTCTTTTTGTAACCCATTTGCCCCTTTTGTAAGCACAGTTGCTTACAGAGCTGATAAATCAAAGCAGATAGAAACTACCAAAAAAAAAAAAAAAAGGAGTTATATTTTCACTCCTAGGAAAGCAAAGATTCAATTTTCCATATCATTTGCTTTGCCAAGAAAGAAGAGCTGAAGTCTGCAGTTTTACTGCCTTAGGTGAAAAACGACTTGGCCCTATACAGGGCATAAATAAATCTGTTTTCTGCCCTTCTATGGCTAGGAAATATAAAATTTATTGTTGCTTTCTAAATTCCACATCCAAAACCCAAATTATCTAAAATATTACTAACTTCATGAAAATCTCTCTTAAAACTCAGAAAATCCTTAGTAAATCAAAAATCATTAAGTCTAAAAATGACAAAAGCAATGTTTTCTGAATAATGGGTTATCTCAAAGAATTAGTTCGTGCCAGGGATTACACAGAATTTTTTATTCAACTCAATCCTTATTTTATAGGTAATGAAAATCATTTAAACAGTCAAATAACTAGCCAGATTACAGTAAAATAGTTCAAAGCACAGCCCTTATAAGTCAATGCACAGCCAATAACCTTGTTAATAATTTCAGGACAAATGCCATAGAATGAAGAGTTGGCAATCTTCCTAGTTTGCGCCAAGCGGCATAGAAGAAATCTGCCTTTACTTGGGAATGCTGAACGTCTGCCTTTGGATCACCTGGAGGAATTGGTCAACTTACCCACTTAAAGATTCAGTTTCCTTGGGGGAGAAGGATTAACAATGAAAATTAACTACCTATTTCCTTCTGCTAGATTACTGGTGTATAATGGGATAATTTTGCATTACCTGTTACAATGTGTGTAACATAGCAGACCATACCATGTTAATAGTAGCTATTTCAGTCAAAATCTTGTCAAAAGATAACAGCCATCTGTCCCTCTTAGATAACTGTTCAGGTGCAATAATATTCTCATGTAACAGCTTTTTATTTGCTATACTGAATATTATACGAGCATATAGTAATCGTTTGATACAATGGCCAATACACAGAATAAATATTAACAAATGTAAAACAATTAATTGGCAAGTGAAGTTAGGAAGAAAAGCCTTCTTGGCCAATCAGCTCCTGCTTCTTCTAATATTAAGCCTCCCTTCTCATACTGTCGAAGCATACTATCAAAAACAAATACAGGGGTATTACCTCAACAATCTTCCCCAGAAGACTACCCCTGCATTACAACACAATTCTGTGTGAAAAACAGAGTTGCTACATCTGTTGCGGATTTGTTTTCCTTCAGTTTTTATTTGAAGCTTTTTCTCATCCTTTTTGTTAGACATAACATACTTCACTTTCCATTACCAGGCCTTCTTCAAAGTCTGCTTTTTAGAACAAAAAATTTGGCTCACAGGGAAAGCTGTAAGCTCCCCCCCACTCCCCCCATTTAGTTAGTAAACAACAAAATTAAGAGGCTTTTTGGTATTTCCTGTGAATGTTTGTATTAAATGAAAACCACTTCAACAGCTGCATGTTATGTATCCGACCAAATTCCACACACACACACACATTTATCAACGTCACTGAAGACGACTTAGAGAACTGGTCTCTGTATAGAGATACACAATATGAGAAATGAGGAAACAAAAATAAGGTGTGAGTTTACTACCTGGAAGCCATACAAATTAATACACTGTTTTCCATACACCAAGTTTATATCACATTGATATATTTATACTGAGTAATGCCAAGTGTTTGCATTTTTGAGCATACCTCGTATGAATCCTGACCTGGACATCCCTTTTTCTAATTACAAGTAGTTCTTAGGGACACTGACCTTCCATTACATCCTGTATATAACCAGAACATTAGGTTTTGATGGTGGTATTTTACAGTGCATGGGTTTTTGTTTCTTTTTGTGTGTGTGTTTTGTTGTGTGGTGGTTTTTGGTTTCTTTCCACAGGGAGCAGCAACAGGACAATAAAAGATGGAAAAAAAAAAATGGGAAAACCCATAATTTTGTAAGCACATACATGAAAAGGCTGAAGTTTTTTGCTTAAAGATATGCACTAAATGTCACGTTGTAATATAAAAACCCTCAAAAAGTATACATGTAAGTGTGCATGCATGTAGACATTAAAGAACTATCCTGGAATTAAGACTACTCTGAAGTATAGCTTCTGCACTTATAGTATGTTCGCAGTCAGAAATAATGCCAAGAAAGCCGTAAACCAAATTTATCTGTTGCTGTATTTTGATTCTAGAGTAAATGTAGAAACTTCAGCACACTTAAGAGAATACTCTCTTTGTGTCTGCCCTATTGCAGTCAGTATCCCAAATAACTTAACCAGTTAATAATTAACTAGTTTTGTAAGTTGCACATGAAACTTCTTTGTTGTTGATGATGTTTTTTGGGAGGCAATTTTTTTTTTTTTAATTAATTTTTAACTTCAGGGGCTTTTGTTTGTTTTTGCCTCGGCACTTTCCACTATTGCACTGGATTATTTTTTTTCCCCTGACATGCTAAGGATTCCCAGCTTTATGGAAATCAAAAACATGTCCTATCCAGCTGCTGGAGACTCCAAAGAGCAGGATGCTTTCTGGTCATCAGGAAAACCTCATCAGTGTCCTACTGCTTGTTATTACATTCACAAGAGGGGACCTTAAGGGAACACATCATCACTTCAGCAGTCACCTTTTGCTCAACTTGTGCACTTATGTATGTTCTTATTTCATTAAAACAAACAAACAACAAAAAAAAACAAACAAGGGTTTGACATGCTACACCCTGTTCTGGCAAATTGACTTTCACTAGTCAAAGCACATTTCCTAAGTTTCAGAACTATGACACAGCTGGCTATCAGATAACAGGTATTATATCATAACTGGAAACAAGAAAGTCTGGCATTCTGCACCACAGCAGCAGCATCACTTAGTAGCATCACCACTTTGAACTCTTAGTGCCACTGATCAAAAATCTTTTATTATTTGGTTGTGCTTACTTGAATACCATTTTTTAGAATACATGCGTATGTTTCCAGTAGGCCTCATTACAAAAATCAAGCAGATCAGTTCCTACAAAGCTGCATAAAACCATCAAAAGCTACTGCCACAGCTGCAGATGGAAAGCTATTAGCAACCAAGCTGCTAGAAAATCAACATTTAAAAAATTAATCCCAAAATGTACAAAACTCATACATCCATTGTGCTCCAGAGACTGTCAAATCTGAATTCTGACAGATCAAACACGAATGGAATTACAACTGCATCAGCCTATTTACTAGGTAACTTCCCACACCTTCTCATTCACTTTTGTTCTCTACAGGCCTACAAGAAGTTCATGACTAGAACATTCCCATAACCTTCGGCACAGAAAACCTTGAATTAGAAAATGTGGATTTACAATAGCAGGTTTTCACGGCACAACACTTACCAAAGCAGGTTCCCAAAGTAAGTATGCAATACTGATCCAACTTGGTGTCTTGGTTACAGAATAACCAAACGTGATCCCTACTAATGTATCAATTATCTAAAAAGTGTATCACCATTACAATGTTTGCCATCTAGTCTAAGCAATCAGTGTTACAGGAGTAATTTGCATTTATGGCTGTGTATTAGGGACTGTACTCAACTTTCGAGGCAACCATATCAATGCTGAAGGTATGTAGCAGGCAACAGAAAGAAAGGGTTCATTATGCTACCATAATCTATGGTACATATTAAATACATACCTACATCTTAAATGCTGTACATAGTTCTTGTCCTTTCTCCCTTTTAAAAACATCCATCTCATTAAACAGCAGGTCAACTAAATAAATAAATCCGTTTCTTTACAAAATATTTCTCTAAATCATTTAAGTAGCAGTTACGTAATGTTGTGGAAGACAAACGGCTTAGAAGAGCAGGAGACAGCTGAGGATATACCCAGCAAGTGTTGTCATATGACGGCACTGACAAAACTTTCACGCGAGTCTTTAAAGTGGTGACAGCAGAAGACAACTTTGGATGGTCAGTGACATGCACCTCAAGTCTCCATCAAAAAAGGGAAAATTTCAGGCAATTTTCTTATACTCAGTGAGAACCATGAACAAGGAGCTTGACAATTACAGCACAAGGAAGTCTTATTTATCCTGAAGCATATTACAATCAGGCCAAACAAACTTGAGCTAAGTGGTACTGAAACCAACTGTAGAATCTACCTTCTGTTTGAATACTGTTTCTCCTTAAATAACTGCATAAATCTCTACAGAGATCTCTTACATGCCTACTCTTTCAAAAAGCATGGCATGGCATTTTGCTATTGCAGATGCAAGAAAGCAGGCATGAAAACATAACATTTAATCTTAAGAGTCTGAAAAGCATCTTAATTTTTTCCCATCTCCATAGCCATGCTGTAAGTAAATCTGTAATTAGTAATTTTTCTAATGTATTCATCTGTTAACTTGCTACATAGTAAGAAAATGAACCAGAACTTTGAACCATTGATGGAAAAGTTATTAGATCAAGAGATAAGCCAGAAATCTGAATCATTCCTTTACTCCTTGTCCAAGTAGTTTCAGTTTGTTCTGCAGTTTATTTTGAGTCACTTCAACTCTCCAGACTGCTATCTTAATGACTTAACTACCCGAAGTAATTTGAAACATAACTCTGATGAAGATCTAAAATTTAATGCTACAAGTACCTACAGGTTGAGGCTTGGCCTTCTGATTCATTGTATTTAAACATTAAACAAGTGTTTTTTAACATAATAGAAGATATAACAATGTTGTAACAATGTTGCAGGGTTCAAAGAGGGTAATCTCAACTTTTGAAACAAAGAAAACCAGGCATCTTAGATCTCTTAATCCCCAGTCCTGACTAATAGTTTTCCAGCATCTGTATCAACAGGCATTATCAAGTTTTATTTTGTAGATAATAAAAAGAACATCCTCTCACTCACAGACAACATCTTTCTTTAAAAAAAAGAAAGGCATTTCATAAGAAACTTCAGATTACCTCCTGAGTTCCAGAATATGACAAATTGCACTGTGATTGCAATTTACATAGTTACCAGAACAAGGGCTTCTCCTTCCTCCAGAAAAACCTATCCACTATGATCCAAATCACACACACAAAATAACACAGAAACATTGCTGCACAACAAATTCCAATGCTTACTCACAAAATGGGCACTAAATCTAGAAGCCATGATGCACCACTGACATGGGACTCATTCAGGAAGAGGCCCTTCTCCACAGGCTTAAATGTTTCCCACATTCCCCAGCAACAAAAACCATCAGGGAAAGAACAAGGGGGACTTCGGATAGAAACAATGGACACAGACTTCTGTGACTCATTCTCATGCAGGCACTTCTGAAAACAAAGCGAGATGTCTTCATGCAGGTAAATGGCATATACGTATTGCCACAAGTCGTGCAAGGTTTTTAAATAACCCTACACAAAGAATTTAAGCGAAGTACGTGCATGTTCCAACAATGCACTGATGTTGCAGCCTTTGGCAAAGGAAAAAGTTTATGCCACTCATAAATCTAGCCATAATGGCAAAGGCCTCTGATGGTAAAATTTTAAAAATTAACATGCACACAGCTCAAGAGAAAGGCCGAACCCCAAGGGTAAGACCCTTAAAACAAAGAAGTAACTTCAGATAGTAATCTAATTAGTCCAAATTGAATCCGACACTTTGTATGCTGCTTAAGCACAACGTATTTTTGCAGACAAGTGATGAGAGAAATTTTAAAAGTTCTGCCCAGAGAAGTACCTGACCTGCAGTAACCTCAGTCTAGCACCCTTCTTAATGCAAGTTTAGTGTAGATGTTCATTAAGATGAAAGGTAGCATATATTCATACAAAAATAAAACAGAATAAAGTGCAGACTGAAAAAATGCAGAGATATCATGTAGTGTTTCTGTTTGCAAGTGGTTCCACTAACTTAGCAGATAAAGCATTGAAGTTTTACAGCCTTACCCTCAACATACCGGAATGTTGCAGATTTTTTTCACTTTTTTTAGAATAACAGTATTGGGAGGGAGGAAGGAGATTCTTTAAGTTTTCACAGCTAAAATTCAAAGGAAATAAATTAAAAGCATGTCAAGGAAATGAAAGGGAAAAGTTTAAGTGAAAATGTACTAAGATTTAGAAATAAACTTAGATGAAATCGCATATAAAGTGGTTTCTGAATTTTAACACACTACAAAACTGGATGGTACGTTCTAGAATTTTTTTTCACTGAGTTTCGGTAATTGACATAAAATAAAGTTTCCCAGGATATCTAAGACAGAATCACAGAATCATCTAGGTTGGAAGAGACCTCCAAGATCACCTAGTCCAACCTCTGCCCTAACACTAACAAGTCCTCCACTAAACCATATCACTAAGCTCTACATCTAAACGTCTTTTAAAGACCTCCAGGGATGGCGACTCAACCACCTCCCTGGGCAGTCCATTCCAATGCCTAACAACCCTTTCAGTAAAAAAGGTCTTCCTAATATCCAACCTAAACCTCCCCTGGAACAACTTTAGCCCATTCCCCCTCGTCCTGTCACCAGGCACGTGGGAGAATAGACCAACCCCCACCTCTCTACAGCCTCCTTTAAGGTACCTATAGAGAGCGATGAGGTCTCCCCTGAGTCTCCTCTTCTCCAGGCTTAACAACCCCAGCTCCCTCAGCCGCTCCTCGTAAGACTTGTCCTCCAGACCCCTCACCAGCTTCGTTGCCCTTCTCTGGGCTCGCTCGAGCACCTCCATGTCCTTCTTGTAGCGAGGGGCCCAAAACTGAACACAGTACTCGAGGTGCGGCCACACCAGAGCTGAGTACAGGGGGACAATCACCTCCTTAGATCTGCTGGCCACACTGCTTCTTATGCAAGCCAGGATGCCGTTGGCCTTCTTGGCCACCTGAGCACACTGCTGGCTCATATTCAGCTGCCTATCAACCAGTACTCCCAGGTCCTTCTCTGCCAGGCAGCTTTCCAACCACTCTTCTCCCAGCCTGTAGCGCTGCTTGGGGTTGTTACGCCCCAGATGCAGGACCCGGCACTTGGCCTTGTTGAACTTCATGCAGTTGACCTCAGCCCATCGGTCCAGCCTATCCAGATCCTCCTGCTGAGCCTTCCTTCCCTCGAGCAGATCGACACACGCACCTAACTTGGTGTCATCTGCAAACTTACTGAGGGTGCACTCGATCCCCTCATCCAGGTCGTCGATAAAGATATTAAAGAGGACCGGCCCCAGCACTGAGCCCTGGGGGACTCTACTAGTAACCAGCCTCCAACTGGATTTGGCTCCATTCACCACAACTCTTTGGGCCTGGCCATCCAGCCAGTTTTTAACCCAACGAAGCGTACGCCAGTCCAAGCCACGAGCAGCCAGTTTCTCAAGGAGAATGTTGTGGGAAACAGTGTCAAAAGCCTTACTGAAGTCAAGGTAGATCACATCCACAGCCTTCCCTTCATCCACCAAGCGCGTCACTTGGTCATAGAAGGAGATCAGGTTCGTCAAGCAGGACCTGCCTTTCATAAACCCATGCTGACTGGGCCTGATCACCTGGTTGCCCTGCAAGTGCCGTGTGATGACACTCAGGATAATCTGCTCCATGAGCTTCCCTGGCACTGAGGGCAAACTAACAGGCCTATAGTTCCCCGGGTCTACCCTCTGGCCCTTCTTGTAGATGGGCGTCACATTTGCTAGCCGCCAGTCGACTGGGGCCTCCCCTAATAGCCAGGACTGCCGATAAATGATGGAAAGCGGCTTGGCCAGCTCTTCCGCCAGTTCGCTCAGCACCCTCGGGTGGATCCCATCCGGCCCCATCGACTTGCGTACATCCAAGTGCCGTAGCAGGTCGCCAACCATTTCCTCATGGTTTGTGAGGGCCACATCCTGCTCCCCATCCCCTTCCATCAGCTCAGGGTACTGGGTATCCAGAGAACAACCGGTCTTGCCGCTAAAGACTGAGGCAAAGAAAGCATTGAGCACCTCAGCCTTTTCCTCATCTTTTGTAACTAAGTTTCCCCCCGCATCCGGTAAAGGATGGAGATTCTCCTTAGTCCTCCTTTTTGTGTTGATGTATTTTATAAAAACATTTTTTGTTATCTTAACAGCAGTAGCCAGATTGAGCTCCAGATGAGCTTTGGCCTTTCTAATTTTGTCCCTGCACAGGCTCACAACATCCTTATAGTCCTCCTGAGTAGCCCGCCCTCTTTTCCAAAGATTATAAACCCTCCTTTTTCTCCTAAGCTCGAGCCACAACTCTCTGCTCAGCCAGGCCGGTCTAGTTCCGCGCCGGCTCGTCTTTGGGCATGTGGGGACAGACCGCTCCTGAGCCATTAAGATTTCCTTCTTGAGTGCCCAGCCTTCCTGGACTCCTTTGCCCTTCAGAACCTCCTCCCAAGGGACTCTGCCAACCAGCGTCCTGAGCAGCTCCAAGTCAGCCCTCCGGAAGTCCAAGACAGCGGTTTTACCAGTCCCCTTCCTGACTTCGCCAAGAATAGAGAACTCTACCATTTCGTGGTCACTCTGCCCGAGACAGCTCTCGACCACCACATCTCCCACCAGTCCGTCACTGTTTGTGAACAGAAGGTCTAGCGGGGCACCTCCCCTGGTAGGCTCTCTAACCAGCTGCGTCAGGAAGCTATCTTCCACGCTCTCCAGAAACCTCCTAGACTGCTTTCTCTGGGCTGTGTTGTGCTTCCAGGATATGTCTGGGAAGTTGAAGTCCCCCACGAGAACAAGCGCTGACGATTTCGCGGCTTCTGCCAGCTGCCTGTAGAACTCCTCATCAGTCTCCTCATCCTGGTTCGGCGGTCTATAACAGACCCCTACCAGGATGCTTGCCTTGTTGGCCTTCCCTCTGATCCTAACCCATAGGGACTCAACCTTATCATTCCCAGCCTCAAGTTCCTCAACATCTAAACACTCTCTAATATAGAGAGCCACACCACCATCCCTTCTGTGCTGCCTGTCCCTTCTGAAGAGCCTATAGCCAGACACTGCAGCACTCCAGTCATGAGAGTGGTCCCACCACGTTCCCGTGATGGCAACCAAGTCATAGCCTTCCCGCTGCACGATGGCTTCCAGCTCCTCCTGTTTGTTGCCCATGCTGTGTGCATTAGTGTAGATGCAAGACCTCCAGTGGAATAAGAGAAAAATTAAGTAGGATGAACAGGATTTTACACAGTTGGACTAATATTATTCAAAACATTCCTAGACAGTGTAGGGATTCTCTCCCACTAAACTTCATAGACAGTTTCAGCGTTTCTGAACATTTTACCATCTGCCTCTATGCGTTTACAGTAAGTATGAATGGCATCTCTAAAAAGAGCTCTTGTTGTGTCTACACTCATACCTGTAGCATCGATTTTTAACATGCAAAAATTCTAAAAGATCAAAGCAGAGAAGAGAGAATTGTGCATTGTGAACAAGTATGTCATTGACTCCCACAATTCAACAACCTGATGTCATCACTGCACTGTCTAGTTGCACACATCAAAGAGTTTGAAAAGGATGAAAATAAAATTAGACTTAACATGTATGATGCACTCCCTAGTAATGACACACAGCACAAAAATACCATCTGTTTCCAGAAACTGATTCAGTGCCGTGAAAGACAAATGATGCTGTGAGAATTAGAATCTCTATTTTGACAAGAGCTAGCAATATACGGAGAGCTGCAAAACCCATCATATCTAATCTCCATTTTGCTTCCAGTTGTATCCTATCCAGAACGTCACCCAATTCAAACAAAGGTAGCACATAGCTCTTTATACCATTCAAACATTCTGGCAATTAAACTAGTGGAAAATGCTATCAGCTAGTAAACAGAAACTATCAGCTAGTAAACAGAAAACCAGCGTGTTAAAGTCACTCCAAACAGACATAAGCTTAAGTCGATAACTTGCAAAAGTCTACATATAAGAAGTGAACGTTGTGAACAGGTGAACTGTCTTCCGTAAGATTAACTAACTTGTTTATCATATAGTATTTCTCTACTGCATGATCAACTTTTTTGTGGAACTCTGTTATTTAAGAATTCCTGCAATTATGAAATTACTTAAATACATACATAGGTTCACAAAAATGAAGAAACTATACAAGTTGCTGCATGGTTCAAGGACTACAAGACCCCAACACAAAGAGTTTTAACACTTCCTTTCCCATCACCCTTCAATCCATCACCAGAAGAGTGCCTGAAACTGGAAACTGCCATTTTAGTCTGGATACTAATTTTACTTATGAGCAGTGATAATCAGTATGAGTCATCACACAGATCCTAAAAGAACCATGACCTCTGGTAAGCAGACACAAGGAACAGAGCAGGGCAGGGTAAATTATGCTAATTACTTCTGATGCTCAGCATCTTTCTTTCTCAAGATGGCATCAATTAACCTGAGTTAAATCCCAAGCTATTTTTACCTTGAAGTTTGCTGCTTTTGTTTCAAATGAGAAAAATGATTTTTATACTAAAAAAAAAAAAAAAAAAAGAAGTTTCTTCCCTTCACTTGTAACAAAAAGATATTACGACCCCCTTCACATCTTAACCTGCATTTCCATCCTGAGACCATCATGGCAAGTAAAAATTGTTACAGTTTGTTTTGAGGCCACAGAGGGAAAATAAAATAAAATGCAGCACTGGGTAGACTATGATGCAGTCCTGGGTAAATGTGCATGAAGAAATTAAAAGAAGAGGCAGTATAAAGAAAAGTTTTTCTTGAGAATGTCTTCATACGCAATGTGACACTGCATAATGATGAACACTGTTTCAACAGCACAGTAACTACTACAGAGCAGAGGGAATAACACATCATATTCAAAATATAGTACAAAAACTGGCAATATAGCGTTACGTGATTGCATGTTAAGGATGTGAGAAAGATGCACTAAAAATAAAAACAGCAGCATGATTTTAAAAAAATACATCTGATTCAAAGCAACTGTGGAGAACTATAGAAAAGAACTGTTTTTATGGATGAGATGGAATAATGCTGGGGATCTGCTACAGATTTGAAAATTAAATTTGAAAAATTATTAAAAACCTAGCTACCAACAGGAACACATCAGACTGGAAGATCAATGGGCTAACTCACACGAGTTTGTGAAGTCTATTCTCAATGAGCTGTTTCTGTATTCAGGAGAGAAGGACTGAATCATCCAGAAGACAAATTGACATACCCTGTTCACTGAGTACAGAAGAAAAGGGAGATAAAACTAAGTTTAGGATATGAATTCATCTATAGGTAGAAAAATAAATTTCCATTAGATTTTCTCACAAAAATTCACTTCTTTAAGAATTGAATTTGTTAAGAACATGGGTTATAATTAATAAGAAACAATGGTTTGATTTTGATTCAGAGAGAACAATGAAAAGTTGAGTCCATAAATTAATCTCTCTTAAGGGTAAACATAAAAAAATTAACAACTTAGTGAGATCAATTGTATTGATGAGTACAAGGGAGCAAAAGGATCACAGTTTTGTACAGTTCTTTCACAACTGTACAACAGAAATTAACTTAAGGCCTATAAGGAACACGCCCATCGAATGCAGAGTTAGAGTCAAGACACAAAAAGTCCATCTTCCTCAGATCTTCTCAAGGATGTGAAAAATGAAAACAGTACTTAAAAAAAAAAAAAAAGGCAAACATAAGAATACCCAACAGAAATTGATTAACTACCGAAACTCAGTCAAAGAGGAGTCTAAGAATCCAGATTTCTGCAAGGGATCTCTTCATAAAGTTTTCAACAATTCTGTTTTAGTAAAACAGAATAACAAAGACGCACAGAAATAACATAATAATAATATATAAATAATACAGCAACACAGAAATAACAAAGCCCTGTTGTTTTTTTCTGGTTGCCTCCACCCTAGGCTTCCCTCTTATCAGTTTGAAACCCAAGACAGGGAAGAGACATCAGAACATCCAAAATCACATGTGTTTCAGTGAAAACAGGTGACTAGATTCTTAGGTAAGAAAGAGGCCTGCTTTTCCTGAGGAAAATTCTCAAACATCACAATATGGTCAAAATATTTAGAAACTTATGTTGTTACTTATATAACATGAAGTTTTTGCTTTCCATCAATTTAAATAGCTATTAAATCTACTGAAATACTTAAAATCTTTCAATGTCTCAAGAGCTTTATAATAATGCTAAATTGCAGTTATTTCTTTATCAAATAATGGTAGGTTCCTGTAACTTTCAAGTGTTCCAGTTTAGAAAATAGCTTTAAGCAAACAATTATAAATGAAGTTCCCATTTCAGCTGAACTTCCTCTTGAGTTAGAAGAAAAGGTCTGGTTTTGGGCTAATTATAAACCTCCTCACAATCAGCTTAGGAAAAGACATGTAACGATTCACAGAGCTCAAGTATATATATGTATATGGTGTACGTGTGTGTACATGTACACACATACAGGAACACAGATATAGATACACTCAGCTATATATAAACACACATATATACACTTTTTTTTTTTTTTGACTATTTCAGTAGTGCTTTAGATTTTAAAAAGGCACTGGGCTCCCCCCCTTTCTACCCATGAGTACACAGCTGCAAAATTACACATGAAAAATCCACACATAGAAAAAGAACTAAGCAATTGAACAAATTTTCACTTTTAAAAGCAGTTATTATCACAATTTTTCTGTATCTAGGTAATTATCTGTTAACTAAAATATCTGTTTTCAAGCTGATGCCGTATCTTACTGTTATTTTCAACTTTGTCATTTTTTAAATAATTCTAAAAACTTCCACAAAAGTACATTTACACGAATCTATTCTTGGTTCTCTGCCTCAGATGAATTCCATTCTTCTATAAGTGATGAAACTGATAGAAGGGCATGGTCAAGTACATTATTTATTATTAGAGCAGATAAGTAATTGCTTTAGTGTTGCACTGCTTGAGCTTTGTTGTACATTAATAATTAAGTGCAATGAAAAGAGATTTGGGTCATGTATAAACTAAGAAGTTTCAAATTAAATTTCTGTACTGTATTCCCCATTGTTCTGCATCTGAAACAGATATACAGGATGGTCTCTTCCCAACCATTACAATAAATTTATTTTCAATTCAACTTTATGCAGAATATAGATTTATAGAGTTATTTTTATTTCCCCAAAAATATTCTAATACACTAGAAAGAGACCAGGATACCTAGCAGAAAGGACCAGACACTATTAGGCAGCATCAACTACAAGGTTTGAAGAATCCAAAGCCTTATTTTATGTTTATGCTTAAGTAATGTAAGCATACTTTTGGACAAAACAAGCAACTAGAGAACCATGAACTAGTTCAACCACAGTTACTGACACACTGTAGGGTCCAGTACTGAAGGATTACGTACTCCAGAGGAAGCATGTGACAACAACTAGGAAGACTAAAAGCACATAAAACCAAGTTAGAGTATGGATATGGAAGCACCGTTACTAAATGTGATTTAACTACGGGAAAAAGGATTATGTGGTAGAGCAGAACTTTAAGGTTACACCTAATCTGCAGTCATTATGCTATTTCAGAAGATCTGTCATGTGGAACTATAGGAAGTAAGAACATAAAAATGACATTTTTTTCTCTTAAGTGATCATATTTTTAAGTACACAGAGAAATAACACGTGGCATGAATAATCAGCCCACTTTTGATAACAAAGTAAGACCTTAAATGGTTTTGAAGAAGGAAGAAACCAGAATTTAAAATTGGGAAATCCTACCACAATCATTTACAGTACGAAAAAATTAATAGATCAAAGACAGAAATATGAATAAGAGTAACTGTGCTGGGAGTGGACAGGGAGAAAGCCTACTAACCAGTGAAAAGTATTTGTCTGAATCAACTTGAATTCTAAGCTTGTATGGTAAACATACCTGTAAAGATGTATGTCACTGTTTTGGAAGTCTGTAGCTCACTAATTCCTTTTGAACCACTCCTGGTTACTTTCAGAGCACGGTGGATCTTCCCAACACCACTGGGAAGAGATACATTCCCCTAGGGAGTCAGGAAACTCCACCTTGGCAGCATCTATGGCCACTGGAGGAAAAAGACCACTGTGAAAACAAAAACAGCCTACCCAGCATCCACCTATTTCCTTCACCTCACGCATATTCCAAAGCTCCTGAAGTTTCATAAATATTCTCCAAGCTGGATGTACCTATAAAAGTATGAGACGACACTGTTCTGTCAAAGAGGGGTGTGACAAATGTAAATGAATTTTAAAGTGACTAAGAAGTAGAAATCATTTTGGAAGAAAATTCATATCACTGAAAAAGAAAGCAGCAGCAACGACTAGCCTACAGGTCTGAGCATCGTTAAAGTTCTCATACTCGTAAGTTTAATGAAGCATACTTTATCACGAACCCAGCTACCTGCACCGTTTATCATGCCTGAACAAACTGATGGTGTACAGTGATGAAGTGTCTGGCTCTGCAGATGAACAGAGTGCAGTTGGTATTGCTTCCTTCAATAATATTTTGACAGTCTACGAAAGCATCCTTACAAACTAGAATGCTAGCATGTGGGTGGGTGACTGGAGAAGAGAAGGCTCCAGGCAGACTTACAGTGGCCTTCCAGTACCTAAAGGAGGCTACAGAAAAGCTGGAGAAGGACTCTTTGTCAGGGAGTGTAGGGATAGGACAAGGGGGGGATGGCTTTAAACTAAAAGAGGGTAGGTTTTGATTAGACATAAGGAGGAAATTCTTCACTCAGAGGGTGGTGAGCCACTGGCACAGGCTGCCCAGAGAAGCTGTTGATGCCCCATCCATGGGGTTGTTCAAGGCCAGGCTGGATAGGGCTTTAGGCAACCTGGGCTGGTGGGAGGTGAACCTGCCCCCATGGCAGGGGGTTGAAACTGGATGGGCTTTAAGGTCCCTTCCAACCCAAACCATTTTAAGATTCTATGCAATCCAAAAAGGGTAATCAAAAGAAAAACTATTTTTCACCTTTCATAAGGAGGTTGGGCAATACCCATCCTTGGAAGTCTTCAAACATCTTCTTGACAGGATCCAAGTAACTTGGTATAATTTGAAGTTTGTCCTGCTCTGTGCAACATGTTTGACTAGATAATTTTGAAAGTTCTCTTCCAGTATCTTTTGTTCTTTGATTATACTCTTCTATTTTGCTATTTTGTACAGGTTGCATTTCGTGTTAATAAAGTTCATCCAACCTCCTGCTTTTTAATTAACTATTGAAGACCTCTTCCAATTGTAAACACTAGGGTAACAGCAGGGGCTTCAGATCTTAAGGTATAATGTTAGGAAAGCAGTGAAGCTGCATATTTGCTCCCCCTGCACTATCACAGTAAATTACATCCTTAAAACAGGAAAGAGGACATAAGGTAACAGGAAAACAGGGAAAGTGACAAAAGGTAAGTTTCTCTTTCTTTCTTTTGCAACTGTTAAGCTGAGGAAGATTGACTGAAACCTAATAAAAACTTCAGTATGTCAGCAAAAATGCATTCCTTTAGCTTTTGTTTTTGTTTGGGCCATAAGACCACTTGTATCCGCAACAACTGCTTTCTCCGAACACTTTATGATAACATCCTACTTTTTCGCTGCTTTCCAGGAATTAAAAGTAATTTTAGATGGCACAGATTTGCATTAAAAGGAATTTCTGTTTTAAGACTATGATGCCTTACTGATTTATATTAAGTTTGAAGACACTTAACATATTCTTAGATTCCTAGAGAAGGATTAAGATACTGAAAACAAACTTCTATCCTACACAAACTCAGATTTTAGAGAATTTCTTGCACACTCCAAATTTGGAGTGTGCTCTTCTCAATTTCATCTGAAGGGACAGCCATGCACCATTTCCCTGGATCTCCTCTAAAAGTTCATACATCACACTGGCACAAAAGTGTAATAGGAAAACGAACTATGACTCATCACTTCTTCTCCCTCTTGACAGCAGTAACTGATTTGTGCCAATTCTTCACTTAAAAAATTACTCTCATTTGGCTACTCAAGTCAGCCTGAATGATCTTTAGTCCAATCACAGAACTTGTTTAGTAGTCTCAGAAGTCTGTATCTATCTAAGACAGATCAGTTTAATTTCTAAAAGGAGTTGAATTGCAGGTAACTTCTTTATACTTTACAGTATTTTCTGTTTACAATCTGGATATGACAATTCCATTGTCAGTTTCTACTACAGACAGACCTGCAGGTGTCCATGTTTACCACTATCAGTTTAGCAGTGTACACTGACTACATAGGTAGGTTACACAAACCCTTAGTTGAGGCAAACATGCAAGTAATTCCACTCATTATCATTCCACTAGGTAATCGTCAAGTAAAAAATTTCCAGTAAAGTAACAGCAAAATGGGCATCAGACAAAACCATTTCAAAGTCTAACGACTCAATACCAGTTCTCTGGAATGCATTTCACTTAAAATAATCAACTTAGCTAAAAGTTTGGGTTAGATTACAAGAGTCAAAATGCACTTTAGACAAATTGTCTTTTAAGGAAGTACTTGAAAAGGCAGAGAAGAGACATTACACCCAGTATACAATAGGAAAGACAGTATGTCATTAACATGCACTGCATCAAGCAGAACATTTAATCACAGATGAAGGATGAAGAACGAGATAAACTAAAATGAACAGAGACTTGTTTTTATGAAAATAAGAAACCTCAGATTTGGCAACAGAGGAGCTAATATAAAAGGATTTAAGAAAATGTGGCTAGTATTCCAAATATGACAGTCCGAAATTCTGAGATGGAAAGCATGAGAGGCTGGAGAGAGAAGGTTCATGAGACAAAATAATCATAGTTTTGGGGAAAGGATGCACACAGAGGACAGAAAAGCAGCATGAGGGTCTGTAATGCAAGCTCTTCAAGAGAACAACAAGGAAAAACACATATCCTAATGATTTTAATATATATAAAAACACATTTGATGCTTTTCTTACCTCTGATCGTTGTAGAAGTGAAGTTAACTCTTGGACTAGAAGATCTAATTCTTCTCTTACTGGTTTTCTAACACTTAATAATGTTAAAAGATTTAATTGTTTTCCAGTGATTGTAATTCTGCATTATAATTGGGAAAACGTACATATAAAAGAAGGAAATACCAACATTTCTGTTTTTTTCCATCTGTATCTGAAGTTTATTCACATAATTTTGAATAAAAGATATTAAAATAAACCCAAAGAATTAACTTTGGAAAATGAAAATCCAAACTACACTTTCACCCTAACTACATCAGCAAATATGAATATTCACTGAATATTTCAGTTTGAGACACCAGAGTTGAGGATAAAACTTAAAATTTACAAGTATAAACAAAATTACAAGCATACCATAACTAGTTTCCTGGAAATTTATGCATTGGATGCAATAACATGTTTTGGTTCCATTATATGAGTATAAAAACCTCACATTGACATGATAAATGGATGACAGTATTTTTTTTACACTTAATGTCAGTGATCATAAAGATTAATACCCACATTTTTCCTTATTTTAATTAGCTCTCCAAAACTGATAGGCTGACACTGATTCTCTGTTCTTGGTAGGTATAGCGTAAAAGATCTATGAACAATGATCTCATCATTTATCATGTTTTATAATCACAATGATATTTTTTACACATCTTGTTAGCTCTTGCTTTCCTTTAAAAAGAAAAGTCCTTCATTTAAATTGGTTATTTGCAGTCAGACCTCTTCCTCAAATATAAAGACCTAATTTCACCTGTCTTCTGTAGCATTATTTTCCTTTAAACCAAGTATCACATCCAAATAAAAGGATAAAACAGAACTGAAATGAAAGAAAAAAATCATGAGGATAGGTGAATCAGAAAAGGAGATTAATTAGTACTTAAAACAGATGACAGTTATTAGCACTCTTTCCCCCCCCCCCCGTTATCATACGGTCACAATTCCCTTCAGGTTTTCTGATCTGCCACAGAATACTCCCTTTTCCCCCTGTGCTACACCAGAAAAGGACATGCATGTATCACATTAGGAGACAGTTCCTCTGTACGTATGCTTTGTTTCAGCAACCCCATGGCTGGTTTGTGAAGAGTAACAATGTCTTTTTGCAGTGACCTACCATTTGCAATTCCTACCCATCCTCTCAACTATATTTTTCCATATTCAGCTTACTTTTAAGATGGAAAAATAACACCCTGGATTAAAGAAACATAGGGACTAATCCAGTTGCTTCTGAGCTCTGCAGGAAGATTTTGCAGTGCCTTTAATGAGAGTTATTTTGTACCTTAAAAGTGTCCACAACAGAAACACACCTACAAGTATTCAGTTTACCTTCCAAATCATCAATAACCCACAAAACTCGTAACAATATCATTTTATAAAATGAGTTGCAATCCAAGCCTCGGGTGACACTGTGTGAAAAGGAGATACATAAACTAAACGACAAAATAGAAATTCCCAATTCTTACGAAGTTTGGGAAGTACATTGTGTATCTGGTAGAAAAATCTGACCTATCAAGCAACCAGAGATGCAATATAAAATAAAACTCTTAGGTAGACAATTCTGTTTAATGATTTAGAATCCTCCATTACCAAAATTACTAGAGGTATGTTCACAATATTTAGAAAAAAAGTGTACGATATTTTTGGATATAGACTAACCACTTCCATTGCCATCCTGAAAGATGCAGCTACACCTGCAAATTCAGCCATTAAAACCAACTGCCTATATCTGATACAGTATATCAGCACAGTATTAATTTTGAACTAATATTTAAAGAACATTTTCCCCCCAATACATCCATGTTGGCATTTAACTTAGAAAAAAAAATATTCTGAAGAAAAAATAGGTACATTATAAATCTATTCTTGTATTAATTCCTCTGACATGAAACAAAACACTTAACCTTCGTTATCTTTCCTAATGACCAAGTAATTTCCCAAAGAGTTAGGTAACTTCCTTTATTATACATTTAACTTTTCTATTTAGATAGAGCAACATGTTTTACTCTCAGAGCACAGTAACAGTGCTAATACACTGATGATTATACCGAGAGTAACTTGCACCATTCCTTCTAATTAGTCTTAATAATTAGTTCTATGTACATGAGCTGAAAATAAAAATCTTCCCAAAGGAAATAAATTATACTACCGTAAGGAAGCATCTGCTCAGCAGATCACGTAAGAGAAAACATGACACTTGAAGATGGACATGAATTACAATGTGCAGAAACGTCCTGCCAAAGCTTACAGAAAATGTTCTACATGTCCTCTCTAGAGTAACTGTATGAATGCTCAGTTCTTTGGACCTCTTAATATGTAGGCCTACACACTGCTACTTAAGTTACTGTTTCTGCTTTTATTTACCGTCGAACACTAAATCATTCAATTGTACTCAAGTAATAGAGAACAGACCAAAAATTGATGAGTTAACCCTGAAATGAGTAGCTGTCCAATGAGAGATTTTTTTTTCCATGCATTAATGTAGTTTCTAATTTTATTCTTCAAGACAATGAATTTTTGCAAAATATCTGAAATATATTATTTAAATGAATCTCAGTTTTGTGGTCAAAGATAAATGTCTAGTTCAATGAATTTTAAAGAAAAAAGAATTTTAAAGAAAAAATTTGAAACTCAGGATATTTCATAGTAGGATAAAGAGATTTACGTAATTAATTCATCAGCAATTTAGAGAACTGACCTGTTCATTTGTTTTACTAATGACTCTTGCATTACTTGCAAAAATTTAAGATTTGCAACCTCCTGGACGCTGTATGAAATAGGATGGTTTATAATTGGCTTCCATTAAAGGCTAAATTACAGTTGAAAACAACCTCAGGTTGTTTTTCTGTACTGAGATGCATGTAAGGACAGTAGCTCCACAAATAATCCGTTCACACTATTTTGCAGTAAATTCTTCTACATTTGGACCTAAATCACTTGGTTCGGTATTCCAATGGACTAACATAAAGCAAAGAGAAGTCTGCTGCTCTGAGTCAAAACTAACAAATTGTACATCCAGACCTGAGCAGTCATCTCTGCTTATGGTTTTTGCACTGCAGTAGCCATGTCCCACTCACAAGTCAGTTATGGGGACTTCAGTCCAGCTGTTTCCAGCCACCCCAGTAAAGATGTTGTATTTGAAAATACACAAGTCATCTTTAGAGAAACTAATACCCAAGCCAAGTTTTTGACAGGAGTACACCTTCATTTTTAATTAACAACAAACAACTTCAGAATGCACTTAGCTCTGAATCCACTTACCATGGTTTCAAACTACTGACATCTGCAGAACTATTCATGTTCTACACTGCTACATAAAGCACATAATCCTAACAAATGGAATTAAGTTCTAGGGACTTGCCCAGAGAAGAACAGGCAAACAGTTGTCACACTAGCCATAAGGAAAGAAAATTTAAACCACATTTAATGAAGATAACACAAACTTTTCATTCTTTTCCATGTTACACACTAAGGCAAGTCAGAAGTGTGGAATTTGGTCTTTCAAGTGCAGGAAGTAGAACAGCTGTTCTCCCATTTCAGTGTTGAAGACAATCTTTGCTTCAATAAATAGTTTACTGATATTAAAGGCTCCTTCAGTGAATAAATTTATAGTTACATTCCTCTTGACAAATATGTATAGCTTTAAAGTTTCTGGAAATGCTACAGTGCATCTGTTCTATTTATGAGATGTTTTAAAATATATCAACTTGAAGAAGTAGCCCATGTCTATCACAAGAATTACTGTAGAACCAGGTTTTATTTGCATGCAAAAATTTATATGCACATCTAGAACACCACTGGATGTTTGGAAATCTGGTACCTGCTCAGCTCAAGGAAAAGCTCAAGCATCTATCAATGTTATTCAGATCACATCTATGTGATTTAGCATCCCATTCTTTTCCCCCTTGAACTCAAAATTCATCAATCAAGTTATCAAGTGTCCACAGAAAATTTCTATTGGTGATATTCTGGTAAATTACAACAGCTTTTTATGTCTTTGGATCTACTAAACATTTAACTGCACTGTTTTCAATAATGATACATAGGGGGGACAACACCCAGAGAAATCTCCTCCTCTGTGTTTATATACACTGTTATATGCTTCCTTCCTACAGAAGACTTCTCACAGATGCACAGAGCATTTTAAAAGTTAGAGGCGGATCAACCTGTGAGGCTGGATAAATGTAACCCCTACAACATAGCAGTTCTGCTTCATACCCCTACAGTTTGTTCAAATCACCTCTACTGAGTTCTACGCTGTGCAGACTAAAAATACCTACCATGCTGGAACACTTTATACATACAGTTTCACAAAACCTTACAAGATCTAATCTTCTATTTGTTTCCTGTTGAAAACTTTACAGAGGAGAGTTACTTTTCAAAGTACATAAAAGAATAATCAGATTCTGAAAATTATCGTACCTGATACAGCCAGAAAATCATCAATACTCGTTATATCATCCACAGCTTCAGTAAGAACATGGATGTGATTCTCCCATGTACTCCTATACATCTCCATGTTGTTTTTCACAACTTGACTTTTTGGTCTGGCAGAAAGAGCTAAAGCAGCATTAATAACCTGTACCAAAACATATAAACAAACAAAACAACAACTAAATAATGTCTTCTGAAACAATTTTTTATTCATAACTTACTACTGCAGAGGAGCTCTTAAGTTTTCTAAACAAAAGAATTGTTTAGCTTTTGTTTCTGTTCACAACAGGATTATCAGTCAGATGTTGCTTAGGCCAATTTCCTTTTTATCTTCATGAAGTGAGAAGGAGCGTGATTCTAAGTGAACTGGGTAACAAGAATTCCAATGTTTTACTTTCAGTTAGACAATTCATGCTATTCCAGTTTGCAATATACAAATACAATGAAGTTTTTACTTACATAAGGGACGGACATACAGGTACTGCATATAATCACTTCGGTTTCAAACTTACATTTCTTAACAGCAGATATTATGGAATCCATTATGGCATTATCTTCACGGAATGAGATATTATCAGCCTTTACCATGTAAAAGCAGTTGACTTTGCAAGGACAACAGCTGCCTGATCAACGTCAGGGACATAATACATCCAAAATCTTTATAAACGCAGCAGACTGGTATTTCTGTATCAGTTAGGCCTAGAAGTAGTAACTATGCTCACATGAAGAGTACAGATTCCATCTCTCCTAACAGAGACTAATATAAGATAGAAATATTAGATCATAAAGTGATTAATTCTTTAGGTATCACTTCAATCTGTTAATTGGCTAGAGGGCTTTTTCTAATACAGCCTTTTAGTGATGTTACATCCATAAACTTTACATAAATCAAACTATATTGTTTATTTAGCAAAGGGAGAGTTTAAAACACCATATAAAACAAAAAATATGAAGAATCCAAACAAGATACCACACTAATCCCCAGTGCTGATATTATACGTTCATGAAACAGTTTTAACACCATGCCACTGTAATAGAGTCATTACACTGAAGAATAAGAACTAGGAAATTCCTCATCCTAAATACAACTGATGTTTCTTTACGCTGGTATCAATCCTCTTGACCCTGCTCTGGATCATAAACTAAATAACCATTTTATATGAGTGGCATTTTTACATATCACATGAACTTGACCAACCTGGTGAAATTTAAGTAATTACAAACTTCCTAATAACATTCATGCTGTCATAATGAAGAAACATAGAGAGACAGTCTTTCACAATAGAACTGCTGGGACTAAGTCTTTTACTAACAACTCTGGTAAGGAAGAACAGACTTCTTGTTACTTTACCAGGTAGCTGGAAAAGGAGAAAGGTATGTAACTACAATGAAGAGATTTCTTCAGCAACTGCGGAAGTGATCAAAAAATACAAGGACAAACAAACAAGCATCCTACTCTCCAGCAGGAAAATAAAATTCATTACAGGAAAATCATAAGTTTAGAATTGGAACCAACTGGGCAGGCAGCAGCAAAAAAAAAGTATCTGCATTTACACTTCATCAGTCAATATAAGCAAGTCAGAGAAATCATCAGTCAGAGAAGTATAAACAGAAGCAATTGTTGAAAAATCATGATGCAAGTGTTTTGCTCCACATCTCAAGTACTTATTTTTTAAGGGCAATTCCCTACCCATTTAGGGGGACTATACTTCTAGAAAGAAGTCTCTCCCATTCAAGACAACAACACCGATATCATCATCATAGATCTAAACAAAAAAAGATTTTAAAGAAGAGTCTAGTAAAGGAGAGAGACTGAAGACAAAGAGTCGGTGTAAAAATGAAATGAATAGACTACTCCATGTGCATCATGAAAATCAAATTGCAGGAAGGGAAAAAAAAATAGAACAGCAACAAAACACATGCAAAAAAATCACCACCACAGCAAAACCCAAACCAACCATACAATAATTCTATTTCTACCTGGCAAAAAGCTCTCCATTTACCTTCAGTTCTCTAACACATAAAAACCACTATTTGTTTTGGACTAAAGTATCAAGTGCACTAATTGCTGAACTAAGGAAGACTGCAATATCAGTATGTCATCTGTTGCATAAAATAGCACCAACATACAATATTCCATCAACATACTGAAATTATTTACTATTTGTTTTCATAAAACTGTAACATAATATCCTAAAGATGTTATTTGATTATAAATAATAACATAAAAATATATTTAAACACTGTTTCATTTAAACATTGTTCAATTGTCTTCTAAACATAATGACGATCCCCACCACTTAGAATTACTACCAATTAGTGGTGAAGTACACAGAAGAACCGTCTTAATTTGATAAAAAGATATGCAAATTTATGCTCAAAAGTACAAAGTAAATAAAGCTGTATTTGCATCCTTTCCATTTTGCAGATTGATACCTAAATTGCTTAGACTTTCAGCATCTTTGACAATGAATTTTGCCTTCATATAAACACCAAAGCACCATGTAGATAGCCTTAAAGAACATGCTATTATGTTACCCATGGATTAAAAATTTTAGGAAAGAGCCAAAGTGTCAAGTTAACTCTGATTAAATGCAAAAAGTGTATGCTATAGGAGAAAATTGTTCAATGGTTGAGCAATTAGCATCTGAAAATCCTGGGTCCGATCAGTCTTCTTTCTAAAGCTGCAAACCCTGTTTCAAAAATCTCTGATAAAAAACACCACACACTAAATATGCACCTCAGACATTATGGAATACTCCTAAAAAGAATCAAAAGCATCTCAAAATCCACAATCAACAGCTATGGTTTCAGTTGTTTACCTATGAAACAACAGAAGAAAAAATACAGCTCACAAGTCATACCATACACGTTGATAGTAAGTCTAAAGATTCATTAAAAAAAAAGTCTAATTTCATACAATCTCCTTAAAACAAAGCCACTGCCTTTTAAAATTATAGATGTGACAAGCAGCTGACAAAGCACTTCTCTAGCCAGGTCCAACTAAGGACTTAGAACTGACTACTCTTTCTGCCTTTCCAACTATAACATGGATTATGCTAAATATACAATTCTTCCCCTACTTTTCAGACATCTCTTCAATATAGCCCCTTCACCATGTATTACAGAACCGTATTTTATCCATACTCCAGATCTGCACAACCTGCAGCAACAGCATTTAACAACTGTGTCATCTTGCAGCAGATTTGCCTTGATGGCGTGATTCCACCCCTAAAAGTAGGGGCATCATTTATGTCTCGTGAAAAACACGATCCAATTCCCTGCTGAACTATATTATTTTAATGTAATTTTCTAGAAATACATTCTGTTAAAATATTGAATGTGTAGAAGGTAACATGTATTTGAATTTGTAAATAAATTTCTCTACTCCAATAAAATGCAATGAAGAAACATAGTAAATTCCAGGGAAATGAGAAGCTCTCCCAAAATGAATGCAGAGCTCAGTTTGGAGCACTGCTAAAATCATGCATCATTTTATTTCTAACGTTTGAAAAATAACAACAGCACAGCAATGCTGACACAGTTGAAAAGGTTGATCATTTATACCTCATCAGAATGCATACATTTCAAGTGAGTCACCAGGGACCTTGAAAGGCCTATTCAAAGACACCAGCAAAGGTGCCTATCTCCTAGGCATAGGCAAACTACCATAATAACCTCTCCGCTCACATTCCCACATGCACTGTTCATTTGCAGCATCACTTCTTTGGAAACGTAAGGTGTCTCCCTACAGACATTTATTTATGATTTGATAGCCAATTGCTTCTGGCTTCTGATGTAAGTCAACAAACTACTCTGCTCAAACAGCTGAAGGCTTCAGTCTCCATTTATGTACGTTGCTTCTACTGAAAGCTCTGCAAGCACAGACTTTTTTTTTTTCAAATAGCTAAAGCTGAGAATTTAAGAGGTTATTAGGGTTCATTTTTATAAAGGTAAATGTTCATCATTTTCCTCTGTTATATTACTACCTTTGGCACTAAAAATGCACTTTGAGTAAATACTTCAAAGTAGGCAGTAGCACATTATGCTAAAGCTAGACTCAACTGACATAGTTTCACCAGAACTTCAAGTCACTTCCTTTATTAAAATAAATGCTTAAAATGCAAAAGATGCAACCATACCAAGTTTTTTAACTGCTTCAGCTCACCTTTTCAATTATGTTGTTACCACATCTCTCAGCACCTCCACTGATGGAATCTACTGCTTATGGTTTCTATTCAATTAAAGGTGCTTCAGCAATACAATAAAAAGGCAATTATTTGCTACAATGACCTTATTTCTAATCTGTAAGGAACTGTACACTGTGGCTGTCACAAGCGACTTAGTAATAAAAAATCCTACACATACACAAAGGAATAGACAAACTCAAGTAGGAAAGGGCCTGCACTGATATCCTCTCCCTTTCCTTTATCTCCTCTATCAGTAGACAGAGCTTTCAGTTCCTAATGACACTTCTCTGCAGAGCAGAACAGAGGCCTAAGGCCTTCTTCTCAATGCCTGATTTTAATTCCCAGACATGAAAATCAGGAAGGAAAATGAGGGGGAAAACACCAGTGACTCAAGACTGCTACTCAGACCATGTTTTCAAAACTTGTAGTACTTGAGGAATACCATTTCTGTGACAGTATAAATCACATCCTGCAGCTCCTCATATAAACTTCTGTGGAACAAAAGCAACCCTAACAAGCTTCAGTTCAATGCCCAAGCCACTTTGGTTGAGAGACAATGTTGCCTGTAATATTCTTTCTGTATGAAAGATAGAAACAGAAAGTTCAGTCAACTAACAGCTTACTTTCATACTTTTTTTAAAAAGAAATTTTAACAGTTTAACCATTTTAGGAATTGCTAATACTAAGAATTAGTAGAAAACTCAGTTTCCTTTGTCTTTCAGACATGACTCATTGTTTGCTGTTTCAAAGGTACAAGGTACAACAGGAAAATTCATCCTACTCTAAAGCATTGTTTTCCTTCACCAGAACACAACACGTCATGAGAAAAAGAAGAAGCTGAGTAAAAATTCAGAATAAGAATATATTAAAATCAAGCATCATTCTTAATATAGGGTGCCTATTGCTATTCTAAAATTATACACAAAAAACATGCAATGTAAGAACAGGATAATGTCAGCAAACAGAAATAAACGGAGTATGAAAAAGCAGAGAAAGAAGAGCAAAACAGAAGAACAAAGCCAACATGCACAGTAGAGTATATTTCAGGTTTTCATCTGCCATCTAGAAAGGGAATAAATAGTTCAAATTGCACTTGGGTCCTAGAAAAGGCCAGAAAACAACTTTGCAAAGTACTGTAATATATCCATATATATGAGAATGTTACCTTTGCCATTTTGGCCAGCCTATTAATAGGAAACCCGTCTGTCATAAATTTGTTACAGGAAGGACTGGGATAACAAGGACTAATAACTATACTGGTAGCATATATAAACAGTAGTATAAAAATGAGATAGGACAATTTTCAAACAGGTGCTGAGTGGGAAAAAAAAAACAAAAATCTCTGCCACCAGGAACAGGTCAGGAAGCACTGGACATGAGGGAGAAGTTTTATTGTTTAAATACAACGCCTAACTGAAAGGACAATTATTATGCACAAAACCAGACTGTCTGGGTAGACTGCGAACTCTCCATCACCCAATGTTTTTAAGATGAGGGTAGCTAAACCCTCATCAGGAATACTTTAACCCTCTAATCCATGGAAGAGTTGATCTTGTATTGGTCAAAGAAAGAGGGGGACAGAATGTGGACTATGCAATCTTTACATGTTCCTTAAGGGCTTATCTTCCTTAAGCTTAGTGAAATATTTCCAGTTCTGAGAAACCATTTTCAGTTACTTATAGACCTCAAATTCATCATTTTGGCCATTCCCAAGAACAAAGAGAAGAGAAAACATGTTTGAACCTTGTAAAGAATACCATGCCAAAGAACAGCCAACATCTGACAGCTCTTTCTGTAAAAACATTGGCATTCAGAGACCTGTTGAAACTAAAATGTCTTTTCTGCTGTCTGCAGGTAACCTGTCAAAACAGTCCAACTTACTAGTCTCTACCTTCCACATACTGAGTACAGACAGATTTTAGAAACTAAATTCCCTAAAGATCCTGTTAAATGACACTTGTCCTTCACAAGCAGCTCTCACCATTAGAGCAGAAAGGGATCAGCTCTTCCTGTGGAAATAAGTGGGACTGATGACCAGTGTGATGTGACACCACATCTGATAGGAATGTCTTCAAGAGAAGAACCAGGGGGACAGTAGGATAAGAAGCAAATAGGTCACACTGAGGTTAGATAAGGCCATAAAAAAGAATGAGATCAATACCTAAAGCAGATCTGGAGCAGTATAAAATAGAAAAGATCACCGCAGGGTTCTAAGCAGGTTAGTCAAATGAGGAAGGACGTGGGTCTCTGGGACAAGGGACAGGCTTAGCTTTTAGCCAATAAGCACTCTAAGTACTGACTGCACAATCTTGAAAATGAATAGAGAAATTCAGACATTAAGTGAGCACTTAAAAATTAACGGATGGTTAAGATTTTGTACTCTGCCACTTCCGCAATAAATATTAAATCCTCCACAAAGGGGTTTCTGACTCTAGCAAACTCTTCAGTTAGAACTGACACACACTTTTCTTGTGAAGAAACAAACCAAATGATACCAAACATTTCCAATTTTTGCCAAAGGAAAGCGAACAGGAGAATGTATCCTTCTGCTCTTACGCAGTAAGCTCAAACAAGGTTTTAGTTCTCCATAGCTTCTCCAATAAAAAAAACTCAGATCATCTCGGTAGACAATTTAATTAAAAAACACTTGAAACCTAATACCATCACTTATCGCTACATCTTCACAGCCTAGTTTTCTAGTCCAAGAACTCTTAGTGGCTTCCTCAACTGTACAAATTGCTCCACACTCTTCACAGTTCCTGTGGAACTAATCTTTTTAGCATCACAAAACCTTGGTCAAGAGCTCATTTCTCTCCTTATACGCAAGCCCTTTGCTCCCTTCTCTAGTTTCTCACTCCATGCTTATGTCACAGATCTCTGCTTTCAGTACCTCAGCTGCCTGCTGTCCCAGCCTGCAGGCTTCATACCAAGATGCTTTCAGGGAGAGCACAATCCCAATTTGGCCTGTAATGCATCAGCCACATCAATCAATAGGTTGTCTTCCAATCTCTTGTTCAGCCTCTCTTACAAAAACATGCAATACAAAATATATACACCATAACAAAATTAACACTTCCGCATGTATCACATGCGGTCAACTTCATAGCACACTCGTGAAAATAATACCTAACAAGCACCTGGACCACAGAGATCTCTGCTAAATAAAAAAAATAGCAAGAAAGTTACTATTTCTCACTTCAAAAAAGGCTTTTAATAATATCTTGTGAATTGAACATAGTGTCACAAATTGAAAAATAAGAAAGGCTGAAAAAATGTTCTGCTAAATGCGTATAGTAGCAGAATGCAAGATTCTTGTGAAATAAAGAGTGAATATGAAGGTAAAAAGTAATACATACAGAATAGGAAGAAAAAAGATATGATGTAAGATAAAGACAATCTAGAAGTTACTTGTTACTGAGCACACTGCATCCTCAAAATTGTTTGACTGAGTTTTCTAATTTAATACTTACAGAATCATAGAACGGCCTGGGTTGAAAAGGACCTTAAAGACCATCTAGTTTCAAGCCCCCTGCCCTGGGCAGGGTTGCCAACCACTAGAGCAGGCTGCCCCGAGCCACATCCGGCCTGGATATATCTATAGATAGACCTTACGCAGAAAACATGAAAACCGAGACTTAGTACAGTTATCTTCTACCCATAACTACATTATCTATTTATGCAAATAAATGATCTTGAACTTATGAGAATGACATGTACTGCTAGAAAAAAAAAATCAGACTTTTAAATAATAACATCAGGCTTTTACAAACTTGTATTCTCATTCTTGACACACAAGTCTTTGAGGTGTCAGATTGCCGAGAACTGAAAGCAGCACACAAAGAATTTAAGGTTTCATTTACCCCTCAAGTGAGTTACATACCAAAATAAAATTAGAAAATAGCTTATATTAAACCACAGCACTCACTGAAAGTTATGTTCAGAATACAGAGCTGCACTTTATATAAAGTAATGCTGTTTAAGCTAGAGCTGACTCAAATCTTCTGAAAATGTTCGGGTTTCTGGAGTTTGATTCTGATGCACAACTTTCGGGATATTTTAAGTTCACAGAAAAAAAAAAGATTACTGTCCAACATATTTTATTTATAATGTCTAACTAAAGTCCTTAAATTTAATCTTTTAGTAAGTACCATTATTATTTTCCCCCATTAAAATAGCTTTAGATTTGCTTTCTGCAACAGTTAAAGCTCACACCTACCTCATTTCAAAACTAAGCTAATTCACCATCTTACTTACAGATACTAATATTTTAAATATAATACTTGACTCTGAACACATTTTAACATTCTTCAACTATATATAATTATGAAGCTTTAATGTTGTTTTTCCATTGGCAAAGGAAATGTTTTTTAATAATGCTTGTCTTTTAAAATAACGCAGTAAGGCTCACTCAACAATTGAGGAAAATAACTGCTTTTAACACTAGGAAAACATTAACTTATACCAAAATTTTAATATGAAATTAGACACATATATTTTAGTAGTAATTCCAATGCATCTGATCAGAGGGAAATCCAACAAGTGTTAACAACATAAATAGATCTCATTCCCAGTCTGTTCGAGGTGGTCAAGAATGCTGAAGAGAACCCATCATATTTTCGTGATATCCCATTTGTTCTTCACTTACTCACTTCAATATACGCAGGCACTGCCCCTAGAAAAGATTCCTCCATAAAATGAAGCAGTTCCTTTTCCAGGGTTATGCAAAATATGCTCTGATGTCTTCTAGAAATGAATTTCTCTTCACTCTCCTCAAAACAAAAAACGTTAGAGAGGAGAAAAACAATGCAACAAAAAAAAAGTTACTGATTTCTGTTAGAAGTCTACAGCAGGTAGACAGACTACGTGAAAAGTACTCGTTTTTATATCTTTACCCAGTTCTTTACCACCACTCAGGTAACATAGCAAGAGCAGATCTGTCCTGCCTTTATTGCTCTGCTCTCAGAACTGACTGCTCATCCATACTGTGATGGCCAGACACCTACAGCTTTCAAAAAGATTCTAATTCAGGTGCTCTCCCCACTGCTTGTGTGGAATATAAGCAGGAATCCTTGGGGAGCTAGGCTTTGCAGCACACAGACTTCTGCACAATGGGCAAACATTAGTACTGCTCTCTTCTGTGCACCTCAACAACTGATCTACAACATGTGCTAGCAATAAAGCATTGAGAACAATAGCTGTTCAACTGTATCAGTGTCTGCTGCCCAAAGGGTCCCAGAAATGAGCTACAAAGATGGAACAAAGGTCAACCAAGTACTAGTACCCAATTAAATAGACTCTGCATTTGTTAAGCCAAAACCACCTACGAATCTGGTCACATGTGATGGATGCTCCATAGCTGCATTTAAGTAGTAATTTCATTGTTCTTTATTTGGGCATCAATACCAAAGGCAAAGTAACTTTCAGCAGTGTAATACACAAAAGCCCTTTTCTATTCAGTCCTACAACAGCTCTTCCAACACTCTCTTAAAGTTAACACATTTGTCTAAGTTGAGACTTTGCTGTGTTCATTCCCTCTCATGCTCGATCTTCTCAGCTAGGAGCTCAGTATTCCACCTCAGTAATTCTTAGGTCACTTTAACCCCATTTCCATTCATCACAGTAACTAAACAGTTTTGATTACAAAATGGGTCCATCAAGACTCAGATACTGCACAAGTAATTTCTATTTTTTTTCTGTTCAAGCTTCAAATGATAAGCTATCTGAAAGTCAAACCCTATTTCTCGTTGAATACAATCAAGTCTTTTTCCTCCTATTTGTTTTTGTTTCAGTTGATTTACCGGGGGACTGGCTCTGCCAAAAAAAAGTGATATAACTATATAAAAAGCTGTTTCAGTACCATAAAAACCTTAAAATTTTTATCCTGAAAAACATAAAAAACAGGTAAACTGCCTGGGAGAACAACCAGAACTGTTATATAATGTAGTCAACTTTATTAAATAGGTGAATTGAGCAATCCAGATGGACTCCAGGTATGTCTGGAAATAAAGCCCTGAAACCTTCACTAAAAGTAAAAATTACAGCACAGCCAGGCATCTTCATCTAACAGTACAGAGCTTGCTCTGACACTGAGACTGATGGACTCTAAAGCTACACAAATTCCTCACATCATCTAGTCCAACTACCTGAATAACACAAACAGCAGACATTAATTAAGGTTTCCAGTCAGGAAGCTTACAGTTCCAGGTTCAATCTGGTAACATTCTACAGGAAGACAGCTATTCCTGAATTAACTATTTCAGGTTACAGCATCCTTTACAGTTTCTAAGGTAAATTGTGCTCAATATCCAATTACAAGAAGACTTGATTCCACTTTGATTAAATGAACAATACCTATATTCCGTAAGACAATTCAGACCAATACTTGTAAGATTTTTATTTTTTATTTTTTTTTTAAACAGGAAAGGAAAATCCTCCCATAACCACGACAGAGCAGATTTTTTGTCTGGGAATCATCTAAAAGTAACAGACCCATGGTCTAAGTGAGGTTGCTAAAACCTGGCTAAATACAGCCATGTTATTAGCTTTCTTGATTCCATCTGGAACTGCCCCAACAGCCAAGATTCATTAAATCAGGAGCACCTACCAAGAAAAGCTCCGTTGTATAAACTTGTGAATAGGCTCCAAATCTGTAGCCATCGGAGTCTTTGTAAGACAATTCCAATATGACTGAAAAAGGGGGCATACATCATTCTGGTGTTGTGTTGTAGAGGTCGGTCCACCTCAAATCTAACAGGCATGAGAACTCATCCAAGCAGTATAATACAATGCTCTTCTTTAAGATCAGCCTCATGTTCTTTTTTTTTTTTTTTTTTTGAATCGTATTATTTGCACTTTTTTACTTGATTTTAGAATAACCAAACTTGGCAAGAATTTTTACCCGTTTTGATGAAGAAATAATATAATGTATATTTAAAAAAAAAAAACAACTTTGAAATACTTGAACAATACTAGTATTTTGATTTTCAGAACAAAATATAATTAGAACTTCAAAAAAGGCAAAGAAGCCACAAAATACTGTGTATAAAAAACAAACCAGAAACACGTATAATTTAGACAATGGGATAATTTCAATATGGTGTAAGAAACAGACAAGTGATCACACAAATAAAAGGATTTTTTTAAATTCTCTTTTCCTGTAGAAAGAAAATAAAAAATGAAAAAGTACATGCTTCACTAGGACTCTCTTCTTCTTTTTAGTTAAAGCTAAAAAGCTTTAGCCCATTTCTTAGGCTCCATGCAGCTCAGCCTTTCTACCTAACTGTAATTATCATTCATGGCATAAATCAAACAATATCTGAAATTACCTCAAGTAACAATGAAAACAGAACACATCTGAAAGTCATTGCTTCACCACTGCTTCTTGATCTAAATTGAGGTAGTCACTTGTTGCTGGCCAATTACAGACAGCCTCTCTCTTTCCTATTTTAGCATCTTTAGGTTGTTCTAATGTCATTATCACCTATCATTACTTTGTCACATGTCCCACACATGGCACTTCTGTGCTCTAAATCCCACAGCTCAGGTAAACATTACCAGAAAATTGTTATTCCTCCTGCTCTACTGCTTAGGACTATCGCCAGGAGTTCAACTAATAGTTTTCAAGTATCTCCTTGCACTCCTAAGCACAAGTTAGCTGAGGACAGCATTTATTCTCGTTACTTGTACTGCAGTACATACAGATGTCCTCATCCAGCACAGGATAAAGCATACTCTCTACACACTTCATTAAATCAAAGCCAGTCTCAATAAGTTAAAGGAACAATAACAGATTACCCAAGGGAAAGGAAACCCGAGGATAGAGCAAGGTGATAACAATCATAAGACAATCCTACGTACCTCCTACTAACTAGCTTCTAAACAGCTGATTACTATATAAAAACACAGATAACCTAAACTGAGATTTAAGACATGCACAGGATATAGAAGATCTTTCAGTGAGCTACCCCTGGGCATAATGAGTTACCATGAAAAAACCTGGGCAAGTGTTCATTAGGGTAGCCTCAGAGTATGGGACAGTTACTCCTGTATTTTAGAAAGAAAAAAATGGAACCTAACAGACATCTAATCCTATGACACAATGAGAAGAAGCAATATTCAGCAAGACTGGCCATTAATTTGAGGACAAGTCATTCAGCTAAAGGCAAGGCAAAAGAAGACAACAGAATAATAGAAGGTGCATAGGGCTGCAGTAACATTACCAAAAAAAGCCTACCAATTTAACTTAAAAAAGGAGCAAGGGAAAAGGTCTGAAATGACAGATATTACAGCAGAAGAAAAAAAGAAATTCTTCTGACAAAATTAAATAAGTGGGCAGACCCATCAACTTGACAGAGTAAGAGCTGAGCCAAATTCAATCTAATACTTCTCAACTATGCTACAGAAATTTACCTCCAAGAAAAAAAAAAAAAGGTCTAATTCTGCCCTAGTGTATGCTAGTACTGTGAAGTTGAAAGAGCTGAAGTTGAATTAACTTACACCAGGATCACATGGTTTAGAACCTAGCCAAATTAGTAACACATAGCTTTGTTTGAGAATAAATGTCCTCAAATTATTTTGCTTACTCTGGAGCTTAGTAATACCTTAGAAGTCCATATGTAATTTCAACCTAAGTGTAACCATGTATGGGAGGCGATACTGTATTTAAGCCCCCTTTAATTATATCCAAGTTTTCAGACATCCTTTTCATTTATTCCACTGTTGACAACATCTGCAGACAGCCCTTCTATCACCCATACATTTTTAAGCCATTGGTAATTCATACTATCCTGCATATATAGAAAGTTGTTACAAAGATGAACATGATTCATCTGATGTACTAACAAACTCAAGTTGATAGCCATTATTCTATTGCCCTTAAAAAGTACCCCACGAATTAACTCCCTTTTCTCTATGCAGTAGATTCTCCAACTATATGCAACATCTCAAAAGCAGCCACTATATTAAAAACAAGAACTTCAGAAATGTGTTTCTGAAAGGAAAGTCTTTTCTATCTAAAACTTCAATTCACACTTTACAAAAATTTTAGACTGCAGTCGCCATAAAAATGGCCTTCTGACAGTGAAATTACCTTCCTGGTTGTTTTGCATGCTATCCCTCATTTTCTTTTCCCCACGGGCCATGCTTTACTAACTTTACCCCTATTGAGCAGTAAACAAGATGAGAACATTTTACACGGACTAACACGTAAAACAGACTAACATCAGGATCACAAATTCAAAGCAAAGCAAAACTTTGCTTTTCAATCCTAACTATCATATGATTGACTACTTCATCCTCATCTTTAGAAGGATGGCGTTTCATTTGCTATGAATGGTTGAGGTGTTCATCTCTAAAGGAAAGGTGTGGATAAATACATAGAAAAGTTAAGGACTACCTATACAACAGTATAAATGCATAAACATTTCCACACCAAGGTCAATCAAGCACAGGAACAGTGGGCCCATGGAGTTTGTAAAGTCTCTGTCCTTCAAGATTTTTGAGATGTGACTGGACAAAATTTTGAGAAAGCCAGTTTGTATTCACTGGTGAACTTGCTTTGAGTAGAAGGCTGTGCTGCAGATATCTTTAAGGTCCCTTCCAACTTGAATGTTAAAAAGTGATTATATAGTATTCTATTTGTGATGAAGATTGACTGTTTCTCGGGCAAGAGCCACTCACTTCTCAGGGATACACTCTAGGAAATGTAACAGAAGTATAAGGAGATTATACCCAACACATACTGCAGCAACATCATGAAAAAGTATTTCCCAAAACAAGGACTACTAACAAAACCACAGAAACATGTCAACAGTCTGCTAGCTTTGTTCTTTCACCAGAACTTTGTGCAGAATTTTGTCAAGCTCTTCCTAGTATTTCTTTCAACACTGTGAGGGAGTGTGAATATCCAGACATCCACAACTCTTAAGAATGTCTCAATATCTACCACTAACCCCAAACCCAAAGAAATACCTAAACACAAAAAAAATCACTACGTTAAAAAAAAAAAAAAAACACAGCTTAAGGATATGGAATTATTGATTTCACATCTGCCATAAATAGCCATTAAAATAACAACATTTGAAAAGCTCCTAAAACTTTAAAAGCTGAGTATCCTGTACATAAAATATTTAATCACAAAATGTATTTCAGTCAATATTACATAAAATTGAGATTATGTTGATAATGCATTAGGAATTACTTCTTATGTGTATTTATTAATAAAATCCACTCTAATTTTTGAGTGAATTTTAGAAGTGCAATCTACCCCCAATGAAACTAAATAAAAGAAAATGTAAATGTAAAGTTAGAGAAGATCTTTTAATCATTACATCAAAAATTCACAGATCACTGACAAAGCAAGACTGTACTTCCACATGAAACTTCCCTCAGCTTCTGTAAACAGGGCAAGTCCCATCCACAGCATACTACTCTCTCACTGTATCCTGAAAAACTTTATATAATCTCAATAGCATTATCAAGTGCCAACAGTTAGGAGGAGTTAGGTGTAGAGACGGCATGACAGGATATCAACCATGAGATTTTTCATTATATTCAGAAAAGATTAAGACACCTGTTCTTGGAGTTATATATTCAAAAATTCCAGTAAAAAATAATGATGTAATAAAAAAAAAATACAGCAATCTCTACAGTACTAAATGAAGGGTTAAAATATCTAGGATGTATAACATATCAGAAGTTTCATTTGCAAGCTCTATTTTGGTAGAACTAGCATTTAATTAACTGTTTCTTCCTCCTTTCAGATTATTTGAAGCAGAAGAAGGGATAGCATTGAAGGCATTTGTTTTGGTAGTGACAAAGTTGACTGACAGTGAGTTTTAGAGGTTACATAATGATTAACTTCTGATGGTATTAGTTAACTTTAATTAAGCTCTGAGAAAAGGCCACAGAACAAATTTTGTATGTATTAACGTACTGTTCAAATTTAGCAAAGGTCTTCTTGGGACTAGCTGTTATGGGCAGATTTAATTTCTACATGGTTATTACAAGCTACTGGCTAGGAGGCCTGTGAATGAGTTGCAAACACACAGGTAAAGAATTCCCTCAATAACAAAGAGAACTGTGGGGCGAGGGGGAAGCCACAATACTATGAACAATATTTATCCAATGCTCCAGGCTAGAAATGAAATAGATTCCTGCATATATCTATCTCCTGACATCTGAAAAGTGGTTGACAGCGATACAAAGAAGTATGTTTTCATTACACTAGGATAAATGTTCATGTACCTTTTAAAAACAATTTGTGTAACTTAACTCAGAAGCATAACTCCAAGAATCACCTAGTACTGCTGAGAGGTGTGGGGCAATCATGAGGAAAAAAAGAAAAAAAAAAAATCCTCTAAAGCTTCCCTAACCCCATACCAAACTATGTCCAGCCTTGATACAGGTCCCACACACATCTTCCTGAATGCATATGTAAACCTTCCACAGCAAAGAGAGTGAAAGTTATCTTTAACACTTCAGGGATTTAACAGAGACCCTAACATAAAATTGAGACAAGAAATAAAAATTAGTATTAAAAAGAGGCACTCTCATTATTTCAGTTTAAAATGTTGCAGAAGTACTAAAGAACTGAAAATGAAGGTAAGTATTCAGCATTTACGTTTGGGTGTGTAGTTTCTCTGTTTTTTAGACTGCCTTTTCTTAGTTTGTGTAGCAGATTGTCAAATTGTCACAAATACTTGGAGTTTGTCATTCCAGTATTGTAGCACATACAAAGCCACTTGCAAATCAAGTTAACTCTCTTCTTCTTTTTTAATGACATTTTAACATTTTGGTTTCCAGGAAGAAGTGATTAGAACACAAGAAGGGTATTCATCTGCTGCCTTCAAGTTGATGCTCTTCTTCTACAGGAAACATTTAAAACCACATTTTAAAAACTTGGAAGCTCATCAGAAATGCGAATTGGCCAACTCTGTAAGATTTACCTCACCACATTTCTCCAGGCCAGACACTTCCTTGGGAGATGTTCTAGAATTCTCAAAATTCACTGAAGTCTACCCCTGTACCCCTGATAGAGGTGGAAGTCTACCCCAATAGAGGTAGAAGGTGGGCACGTAGAAAAGAAAAAGAACATTTTCCTGACCCTTTTTTGCTTTGCAAGCTTGTACAGAAGACACTAGAAAACGCCAAAAGCTTATTCCTTAGCTGCAACTTTATGGGGGTCTTATACACATGCCAGAAGGCAGACAGTATAGCCTCACCCTATCCATGCTACAGATATACTGAACTTGCCTCTACCTCATTCACTTCCTATTTCTACCCCTATTTTAAATTGCAGTACTAACAGATGTGAGAAACTTTAAAAAGAATTAGTAGTAATAATAATGATAATGAAAACCACCAGAAAAGCCATAAAGAATAATGGTTTTGTAGGTTTCCTCACAGACAGCTGCTGTTGTCTGAACCTTGCCAAACGCCAGCATCCCCACTGCTGCACCAGACTTGGTGCTTGCATCTTTTCCCTGCCATCTACATCACCAGCTGCCTCCAGGGTGCTGAAGCACCCATGAGGATCCCCATCAGACATCCAACAGTCCAGCCAAAAAGCATCCCAAAACTAGGGAAGCAGCTGATCGCAATAATAAGCCCAATGCCATGAAACAATGTCAGATGAAACCATACATGAACATTGTGATTTCAGCTTCTTGCTTCAACAAGAGGAAAATGTTCCCATCTGTGCTATTTATATAATACTTCATGCAATAGCTATTCATATTCTCAGCTCTTCATTGCTGTCTTCCCCTCTCTTCCAAAATCCATGCAAAAATAAAGCTGTTAACAGAAGTATTGTTTTGTTGTCTTGTACTACTATGAACTTTCCTAGTGTATGACCACCCTCCTCCACAGACTCAGTAGTTCTTTATTACAAGTCTCTAACAATGACGTTTTACTGCCTTTCTTTCCTTCCCTAGCATTCTGCTGCAGAACTGTCAGAAAGAAAATGTGGCATCTCAGGAAAAATTATCACGAGAAATGATGAAGTTGAAGAAAGAAAAGAAGTACCTTTCCAGGAAGAAGGCTTTCAAGTTGTAAAGGCACAGGGAAAAATATATCTTTTACAGAACATTCATAGACTTTTTGCACAGTATGCATCTACAACAAATGCCTTCCAACAATTTTAAAAACTCCATTATTCTTCTGTCTTTCCAATACTTGCAGTAACCTCAGGTGGGGCAAGCAGAAGAGAGGATAAAACACAACAACTTCTGCTAAGGAAGATGAGGCCACTCAGCATGTATAGTTGGTACTTTTTGAGTATTATGAACTGAGAATTTGCTGAGGATTCTATTCTTACACAACAGATGCTGGAAGATGAAAGCTAAGACAGAAAACCTCAAGGCATTGCATAGTTAATGATTCTCTCTCCAAGTACTATCATAAAATAGCCAAGCAGTTGCAATGAACATGAGACTTTCATAGGAACCTAAGAGTCATAGTTTACTTTTTATTTTCCTTCAAACTTATTATTGGAAAAGTTAGAGCCAAAACTAACAACCAGCTAATTCTATTTGCATTAGAGCATTAAGCACTAGGCATTCCAATACATTTTGCTGGCCCACAGCATTAGGATTCTATAGTATCCCAACCAATTAAAAATGCCACAAGCCCTACTATCTTTTTACAACAACGGACTTCATTCTCCACAAACAGGAAAAGGTAACAGCCTACAGCTATTAATGCCAATAAACGAAGCTAGAGGAAATGAGGAAGGTTTTCCTCTTTTCTCATTTTCGGTCCTTGTCAGATGGTCAGACTGGAAAACTCTAGAGCATGGCTGTTCTTGTACATGTTCCTTTTCTGCAGCTTGCCACAGGCTGCACAGCACATCAGTGTTCTGACGGTACAAAGGATCATCCATGTGAAACAGGATCACATATGATACTTGAGGACTGGAGTAAAAACTTCTTCCACACAATGTCTCATAGTAGCTGGTGACAGATATTTTGTGATACTGGTAACAAACACCAAAATTCTAAAACCAAAGGTGTTTCGTTATCAGCTCAACCCAGCACTAGTCTGTACTGCCACTGAAGGCAGTGGCCCTCTCCTTGTTTAGGCTTTTTTCTCATTCTTTTGCTTGAGCCGGTACGGAGTGCTCATACATCCATACAGCAAACCATATCAGACAACTGACTTGAATGAAAACTAACCTCCTTGCTTGCTTCTGAAGTTAATTCTCAGTGGCATCAATTTCCTGATACATATGGCTGAATACTTACAATTGCTACTTTAGTCACAAGGGAAAGAGGCAGAAATCACAGCTTGAGAGTAGGAAGAGAGACCGAATCTCTAGCAGCACTGATGATGTATGACAGATTAAACTGCTTGTGGAACAAAGGTGTAAGAGAAGGAATTAAATATAGGAACATTCAAGCAGACTATGATAGCTATTAAGGTTAATGAGAATTTCTTCATTAACTTCAGCATCATTGTACATGACCTTTGATAACATGGTAAAAAGCTAAAAGCAAAATATATTGCTTCACCAAAACATCTTTGCTTTGATTTTAGAAATATTATTAAGGCATGATATGTACTTTTAATTAATCTCTCAATTCAAAGACTGCAGAAGGTACTTAAAAAGATGTCTGACACTGTTAGAGATACTAACATCTGTTTTATCTCTTTGAAAGCAGATGGTAGAGAACTCACTGATTTACCATGTTCCCCCCATTACTTCTGCCCTTGCACAAGACTGCTCTATGCGTAGAAAATGGCATTAAGACAGGTAAAAGGAGATGCCACACAGCCTGTTCCACCAGGATGATGAAACAACTGTGGCTATTAAAGTGATATTGTAGAACTGTTTTTATGACACTAATAAAAAACTTCTTCAGTGTATGCTTCCACCATTTTATGTACCAAAACAAAGAACAAAATGGATGATTGATTTTCCCTGATGAAAAAGTGAACCTATAGGAAATATAGATTGTTAGTTTCAAAAATCCATAGCATCATAAGTAAATTTCAGTATCTGAAAAATCTAACACATCTGAAGTATACTGCCCACTTGTTAACTATGAAGTCTCATTTTTGTGAGGGAAAATTTTCAAGTTTGTTGCATAAGTAAATATTTTACAAATAATAATACAGAAGCAAATCATATCCATCTATCTGGATCAGCCCAGAAGAGCTAAACATTTTAAGTGTAAATCAAAACACAGCTCAAAGGAAAAGACTAAATTCCCCCATTGGTTTCTATAAGGGAAAAAACACTGATGAGATGTTTGATTTTGAGAAAATATATTTATAGAACATTCACATTTAAAGCTTGAGCAAAATATATAGGAATCACAAACAAGTTATGATTACACAACACAACAGGTTTAGGGTTGTCTGGCTGAGAGACAGGAAAGAAAGTATCACTACAACAGTGCTGAAATTACTAAACTTCAAATAGAAAAGGGCTGCAAGGACTGGTTTCTCATGGAGTCTTCCCATTTTTTACATTCTCCTTACTGCAGATGCATGTGTCAGTAAAGAAGCAGTTCTGTAATCTCCAAATACTGCATACAGTAAGTTCCGGGCAGTCAAGATAACACTGAAAAACATATATTATGCTGGGACAAGCCAAACAAACAAAAAATGTTGAAGACAGTGCTCCCAGATCTGTATTTGAATGGCTTGGAAACCTAACATGTATAAATATGTTCCACGGATCAGCTCTACACCTTGCTTACCCTGACAGAACAGAATGGTTCAGTTGGAAAGAAAATTCAGAGACCGTCTAGTCCAACTTGCCTCAGCACTTCAAGGCTAACAAAAGGTTAAAGCATTTTCTAAAGGGCATTGTCCAAGTGCCTCTTGAGCACTGAGAAGCACAAGGCATCAACCACCTCGCTAGGAAATCCGTGCGATCACTGTCATGGTAAAGAGATTTTCCCTCAAATCCAGTCTGACACACAGACACACACCCCTCAGCACAGCTTTGTGCCATTCTCACACATCCTGCTGCCTGTGACCAGGGAGCTGAAACCAGCACCTCCCTCTGCACTTCCCCTCCTCAGGAAGTAGCAGAGAGCAACGAGGTCACCTCTCAGCCTCCTTTACTCCAGGCTAGACAACCCGAGTGGCCTCAGCCTCTCCTCATAGGACATGCCTTCCAGCCCTTTTACCAGCTTTGTTGCCCTCCTCTGGATGCTTTCAAGGACCCTTTGTATGTTGTGGAGCGCATAACTGCACGGAATATCCAAGGTGAGGCCACAACAATGCTAAATATAGCGGGAGAATCCCCTCTTTTGACCAGCTGGCTATGCTATGTTTAATGCACCCCAAAATGCGTTTTGCCCTCTTGGCTACAAGGGCATGCTACTGGCTCATGTTGAGCCTGCTACTGACCAGCACCCCCAGATCACTCTCCACAGGACTGTTCTCCAGCCACTTGTCTCCCAGACTGTACCTGTGCCCAGCATTACTCCATCCCAAGTGCAGAATCTGGCATTTTGCTTTGTTGAACTTCATGCCATTACTGACTGCACTGTGTTCCAATCTATCTCAATCCCTTTGCAACGTTTCTTGACCCTTCAGGGAGATGACAGCACCTTCCAGTTCAGTATTATCAGCAAAATTGCTGAGGATGCATTCAACTCCTCCATCCAGATAACTTATGTTTAAAAGAACTGACTCTAGGATGGAGCTCTGGGGAACATCACTAGTGACTGGCCACCACCCAGATGTAGAGCCACTCACTACAACCCTCTGAGCTCTAACATCAAGCCAGTTCAACATCCAGCACAGTATGTACCTGTTCATCTCACAGTTGGACAATTTGTCCAGAAGGATACTGTGAGGCACAGTATCAAAGCCCCTACTAAAATCCAGAAAGACTATATCCACTGCCTTCCCTTCATCCAATAAACAAGTGACGTTATCATAGACCTAAGTCCTAAGACAGGACTTTACCTTCAAGAACCCATGTTGCCTATGCCTCATAATAGTTGTATCTAAATGCCTTTCAATAGCACCCACTTACAATAGCTCTCCATGTTACTTGAACTTTCACAGTGATTTATTCACAAATTCACATAGCCAAAAATGCAGTTTCTATCTTCAGTGGTATTTTAATAGTCACATACAGAACTACATTAAAAATAACTAACAGCATATGAAGTTTGAAGCAGCAAGGAAAGACAGCACCAAGAATTCAAGCTGTGTCTTCCACAAATGTGTTAAGTGTTACGCTCTTTTCATTAGCGTGTGTATATATATATATATATATAAAATATATACATATATATAAGTATTGTAGGAGGGGAAAGAAAAGCAAGTATAAAAATACAAACTGCAACAACAAACCCTATATGATATACACTTTAAATGTTAGAGATCAGTACTATGGTAGCACAGGTCAAAACATAGCATACTTGAACATCATCTGTTCCAGAGCACGACCAGCAGGCTTGCATAAGAGCTGTAGCTTTGTTTTCAGAGATGGTTATCATCAAGACTTTGGAACCTTGCCATGTCTAAGATCCATTTTTGAACTCTGCCATTTTATTAAGAATTTACAAAGAGTAGAATTTGCTTTGTGACTTTACTTCAATATATTGTGTTAAATAGCATTACCCAAACAATTACTTAAAAGACAGTGGGCACCTGCCCAGAAATAAGCATTTTGATTTGGACTGTGGAAAGGATGAAATTTTACAATGAAAACTGCACTCAAATAGGATGCTTATCAGATGCTTTCGTGTACATTGATTAATCTTGGCTAATGTATCTCGATTTTTTCTGTGGGAATGGGGAGGGTCCTCACTTAAAAAGTAGCAGTTCTGCGTTTATTGAATTTCTCCACTGAATTTCATACAGAAAGAAATGTCATAGTAAAATAAACCCAGACAAGCCGGGTACCTAGAAAAGGTCCTAATCCACTGCAAACCAAAGAAGTAATCAGCATGATATAGAGCAGGATACTAACAGGGTTGTTTTCAGGGAAGCAAAAAAAAAAAAATTATGACCAGATCATTTATCTTTTCTCCCTGAGAGTTTTCAGAGTGAAAGAAATTTAGTCTAAATTTCAGAGCATAAAACACATGTATCAAAAGAAACAGTGGAAATTTCCAAGTCATCCCTTACCCACCAGTAGTGTACCAAAATTCCCTGATTCCTACCTAACCTGTGACAAAGAGTTGGTACATTTTTCTCTGTT
The DNA here is from genome assembly GCF_040182565.1 of Anser cygnoides. NCBI lineage: Eukaryota > Metazoa > Chordata > Aves > Anseriformes > Anatidae > Anser > Anser cygnoides. The sequence continues at coordinate 26,368,503 of NC_089879.1, read as the reverse complement.
AGATCCCTCATGAAGTAGTGGAAGAGTTCATGAGTGAGATCGCATGATTTGAGTTCCCCTTTAAATAACATTAAGAACAACATAAACAGTTTCTTTTCTCCTTTTAACACAAAGAGGAGCTCTATCTCTAATGCATTTCTAGTTACCCAAATTTCCTTCTCACCTAACAGCTTTATAGCCAAGGGGTTTCCATCTATCTCTCAATACTTAAGAGAGAAACAGAACTCAAGAAAAATATCTAAGATCTGAGGTTCTAGTTATACTTGTGTGTACCCTGCCTTTTTTTTTTTTTAATAGCTGAGAATAATGTTATACAGGAGTGATTACTCATCACCAAATAAAGATACTGAACCATAAACATTGATGTAATTTTCCTGCCTTTTGCTTCCTTGCATGCATATACCAGAACGGACGTGGCTCACTGAAGAACTAATTCCCCTATGCCAATTGTGTTTCGGTAACCAGCAGCAAGCAAACTCTAGCAAGATCTGAATCTGCACAAGTTCATCTTCAAAGGAAGTAAAACTACTATTTACCTTTTTGGGTACCCTTTTTCCAAAATCTTTCTGCTCTTAAATCTCCCTAGGGATCCTTAATTATTCTAATAAAAAGGCTCTAACCAGAGCCCTCTGAAATACTGAAGCTCTTCTCAGCTGCTCTCTCAAGACCCTGGCCACTTCTGATCTCCAATTACAAACATCTGGTCCAAGTTTCAGTTCAAGGTCACTCATCCACTCAAAAAGATACACTCGAGATCTGTTTGAATTAACACTGTAGGTTCTCACTGGCTTTCTTTCCTTCAAGAAGTAAAATGTCAGTATCAAATGTCACTATGTGCATCACAGCACCTCCACTATGTGTGCTTCTGACTGACATGAGTTTCAGAGAGAAGCAGCACAACTTCACCTAACTTGGATACTGTTTTATCTTGCTTCTCTCATCTCCCTCACCACCGTCCCATATCTCAGGTTAAATCAGGGATCTAAAGCTTTCAGCTTCACCAAAGATCTGACCAATTGTTTTCTTCTCACTACCCTCTCCCTCCTTCAGAGCCTGCTGCAGAAGGCAGGCTTACTCCTCAAGCTGATCCCTCAGCAGAGCTCCCTAAACCACTGACAGAAAACATACTCTTCAAATGCAAAAGGTTGGTCACTGACTGTGGACTTGTGATTACAGATAAAAGATGGTTTGTTGGCATCCAGAGTAATTTTTTTTTTTTGCTCCACACACCACAAGTTTTTTAATGCAAAAAGGTGTATCCAAGGAGATCCTATGGCTGCAGATGCAGTCCCCTCCCCACCCCCCTTACATCTTAACAACTGCTTAACAACTGTGTTTTACAGAATTAATCAAGTGGATATTGTTTTGTTAAGCAGCAAAGGAGTTCAGCTGTGATCAACCTCCATCTTCTGCCTACTTTTCAGAAGGTGCAGATGATGTCTCACCTTATAATTGCATCTCATAAACACATTAAAAAAAAAAACAATAGAAAGCACTAAAAAGGAAATAGATGTAGCTTGCCTGCTCTTTGCTAGCTGCTCTTTATATACTCACATACTGTGAAACCAGTGTACTTGCTGAGTCACATGAAAGCTTATCACAGTCTGAATTTGAGGGAAATATAAATTTCTAGAGTAATTTAGACTGAAAAATTGGAACCATTGTGTCTGTTAATCTCTACTGTCCTACATTTAGGGAGTTTTTCCAACTCTCTGACAGGTTTACCCTCTATCAGGTATCCTGACCTACTCCATAAGACTAACAGTACAAGGAACCAGACACTTCTTCCAACGTATCACTAAAGTCAAACATGAGGGGAACAAACCCAAATTCTAGATTATGAAATAACTCTTTTACAGATTTGCACCCTTGATGCTCAACAATACTGTTTGCTTTTGTGGATTCTTTTCCTTATCTTTCTCATAGACTTGATGAGATCATTATTTTGCTTCCACACCAGGAAAGCAATATGGATTCCAACATAGAAAAACAGTGACATTTTAGATTTTACCTACCTGACAACGCTCAAGACAATGCTTCCTCCAAAAGCTATTAACATGAACAGAAATTATTTTTCCTTCACTAAAACATGCAAGCAGCTCTTTCTCTCTTCATTCTATTATTGATAAAAAATTAAATATTTTTGACATTCATTCCTCATGAAGTATTCACGCAATTTCATGAACATTGTTTCATATCTCCTCTAACAGATTTTCTTTGCTTATTTTATTTATTGAACAGTCAAAATATTTGCTAATAATCTCACTTGATTAAAAAAGGTCATCAGAGTTCAGAACCAACCCTCTACGTTTTCAGTACAGTACAGTATAATTAATAGAACATAAGCAATATGAATTTAACAATTAGAAGGGTTTCCTCCAGGGCTTTCCAATTTTCTACCTACCTTTTCACCGGTGCTATTTTAATGCTCCAATCTGCAGAAGTCCAAAGATTCTACACCATTTTCTGTGCGTTTTGGTTTTTGTGTGTGTTTTTTGTTTGTTTTGCATTCAACCTTTTTAGATTTTAATCCAAAGCATGTGGTTCCCTTCAGGTAACATGTTTTTCATAGCACATAAGAGTAAAACCCTATTTTTTTTTTACTCTACAGAGTTATGAACATAAGGGATTTCTGCATGCAAATTTCCACTTTCCGAATTCTAACTGATATGCCCTATAGGGATCTTAAGAAATAATTATTTTCCCCATGGAGAATTTTTAAATGATATAGCATAATCTGATTTCCTGTGAAACGCAGAAACCTTACTCTGCTGTTTCTTACTTTGGTAAAACAACAATTGCTTTCACAGGGAATGATCTTTATCTGAGAAAGCAGCAAATTCTGCACAATGAACACACTGCTAATAGTAATATAATCTTATCACATACCACATTTTCCATTTAGACATATCTATAATCTTCAACTAATTCACCCATTTTTACCAAAGGCTAAAAAAAAAACCAAAGTTAAAGAAAAAAGAAATAAAAAAGCCAAAAGACACCAAATATCACATTAAATTTCAATTTTACTATAGGAAATTAAATCCTAGCAATTTAAATAGCCATGGAAAACAAAAACAACACTCTTGTCAAAATTCCGTTTTAGGTGTTTCTGCCACCAGATGCAATACTGAAAAGAGTATGTTTTCAATAAAAATGCTACATCTGGATGCATAATAATGTATTATAAAGGTGCACTTGTACCTTGGAGAAACAAAGCAGCTGGAAGAAGCTGTTCATTACTTCTTCTTACAAGCCAATAACCTTAGAAAATCAGTAACACAATAAAGCAAATACCCCTTTTTACACAGTTGCATGTATAAAGACATTGAACTGTAAAACTGTTAGAAAAATAGACATCGAAACAATGATTCATTTCAGGGAGTGTAGTGAATCAAGGTCTAAGTGAATCAAGGGTCAAGGAGTAATGGCTTTAAACTAAAAGAGGGGAGATTAAGATATTAAAAAGAAATTATTCACTCAGAGGGTGGTGAGGTACTGGTACAGGTTGCCCAGAGAAGCTGTGAATGCCCCATCCCTGGAAGTGTTCACGTCCAGGCTGGATGGGGCTTTGGGCAACCTGGGCTGGTGGGAGGGGACCCTGTCCATGGTAGGGGGTTGGAACTAGAGGAACTTTAAGGTCTCTTCCATCCCAAACCACTCTGTGATTCTGTACGACAGAACACTGATCTGTGATACTTTCAGAGTATCACATTTTCTTGATATAAATTTCTTTTTCCCAAGTCTTGCCATTTACTCAACAGGTATAAAAAGGACTCCTCAAGCTTGTAATTGAACATACTGTTAATATTTGTTCTTCACCTATTTCCACTATCCTTACCATTCAACCACACAAAAAGAGAAGAATACTTAGGCTACTGTGTAAACTGCGGTGTTCTTCAAAGAACTAAATCTTGAAATTACACAGCCTCGAGGCTGAAGCACTTGCATCAGATTCACAAAAATCAGTAATGTCTCTGCTCTGAACAAAATAATAATGTAACTGCATAAGTTTTTCATGTCTAGAATTCTGAACATGAGAAATATAGAATGAATAAACTTTTTAGAAGGTAAGTACCAAAAATGTATCTGCAGCTGTGTTGTTTCTCATTCATTTGCTTAAGACAAAAGCTCAAGCTTTTCGACTGGCAATAATCAGAAGAATTAACACTTTAACATTCACATACACACAAAAAATAAAGCAAAATGTAATTACCATTTCAAGTTCAAGTCAAAATATGTACTGTTCTTTCCAACAGTAAAGACACTCCCAATTTGCTTATCATGGTACACTATTCATTCAATCTGGTTACATTTCAGAAACATAACAATGTTTTTTCAATTGCAATTCTTATGACTTCTAAAGGGTCCAAATAATACAGATTATTCATAATTCCTATGTTAACCAATAAGAAATAACAAAAGGATTAACTAAGTATGTGCCCTCTATTTATCATTTGGTCTCCATTTACCACATTAACATGTGTGGATGGAATGTGAATGCAAGACTGAAGAAGCCTGACTAAACATCTACGTTGTGCAACAAAAACACAGTGAATGCTGAGTGCACTGTAACGGGAATTAATTGAAAACGTCATACCTGTGGGCACAAAGTCTCGATGTGATTAGCTGCCATTTGCACGATTTTCGTTCCATCTTCATTTGTTGACAATGAACAGGCAAGATTGGCAACCTTAAATAAACAAAGTTTTGTAAGCACATATTCATCCCTATACTCTCAAACTTTCCAAAAATATCTCTGCAAGGAAGCTTTCATTATTTAGGGAAATTAATTTGTCCAAGAACATAGCTGAACAGGAAAACTCAGAGAAAAGGAGCTGTGGAAAGCAGAGACAGTGACAAATTTCATGACTTCTCCCCAGTTCAGGTTCACCACATAATACCTGCAGCATAGCATTTAGATAACTTAGGACTTTGTAGCTTCATATACATTGTTTGTTGTTGTTTCTGTTGTTTTTCAGAACCTTTCAAACCCTGTGTCCACATATTTTTTTTAAAACTTACATTTAAGATCTTAAAGATCCAATAAGATCTGCCTTGACTTGATACAACAAAATAGTGATTTATGTCCTGAGCCATCTACAGATCATTATTTTTATTATCTGTAGAATTTTCCACTAAAAGGGTCATATCAACACACCTTATATTGAGAATGTAAAAGAAAACACGAAGTATGTGGAAGTTCAAGTCTGTCCTGTATTTTACTGCACCCAATGGAGATACAGCTTCCTTTATAGGAAAAAAAAAAAGAAAAAGAAAAAAAAAAAAAGCTGCTACAAGGTTCCACAGTTCAATAAGTTTGAAAAGATGAAAGAAAAATAACATGCTCTGACTGCAGTGCAGCTCAGCATCAATACACCGTAACAGGCTGCCTTGATAAAGGCACAAGAGTGGTTGGGACACTGAGATCCAGTAGATCTTTTAATCATATTGAGGTCATGCAAGGCCCTTACACGAACTACCATACTTGCTAGCTTCCATAATCCTTCACTGATGTAGTTGTATTACATTAAAGTAGACCAAGAACTACCTGAGAAATAGTCCTCCACAGTGTCACAGAAACTACCAACAGAGATACAAAACAAATACACAGTTAATTTGCAGTTACTCAAAACTCACGCAATAAGTTGTATGGCCCAGGTGCTGCAAAAAAAATGTGAATCTTCATTTATCAACATTTTAATACACTATTTCTAACAAAGAACAATAATTCAATGATGATCTGCTACCGAAAGCTTCTATTATTTAATTGATGTAAATAATTACACAGAATTAGCTAGTCCAAGGCCAAATAAATTACTGTTCCCATCCAAAATTCTGAAGAGGATGAGGGCTAGAATGAATGGCCTTCCATGTACAGCTGTGCCTTCTTAGAAATACTTATGAACCTATTCCTGCTATTCCAACACAGTTCATTGGTCCCCGCTGTGTGATATGTTATCTCATCCACAGAAAAAAAAGTAACATTTAGGATGGAAGAAATTCCATTTTTACAACTGCACTCAAACTGCACTCTCTTTTACTTTAGTCAACTGCCATGGTATTTTTAATACAGTATTTGACAAAGATTGTTCCTAATTTTATGCTTCCACTGCTTGCACTTCAGTTTTACGTATTCCCTGGTGATGACCCAATTCATGACAGTTTTCTCACAGAACAAGCTGCAAAGTAAGGATATAAGTATTAGGAAGTTATGTTAAGCCACTTTATAACCAAAACAAACTGGACTGCATTGTCTACACTAGAAGTCTTTTAAAAATCAATAAAAGTTTTTTTTTTTTTTTTTAAAGCAAGCTGTAGTTGGCTAGTCACTTTAGAATAAGTAATTTTATTGTGTTACAACATTTTGGCTGGGCATTAGAAATTCATACTACATTGCTATACAAATAGTGAATTTAGTCCTTTGCCTTTCATTTTGATTGACGTAACGAAACCTTTCATTGCCCTTAGACAAAATAGGTAGTATTTTCTGTTCTCAGCACTTGAGTGTCACAATTTCACTTTATATACCTTATGCCTAAGTAGAGTTCTAATAGAGTTCTCTGTCACCCTCAGAGTAGGTGATTAGATTAACAGCTGTTCCACCTAAAAGACAGATATTGCACAAGGTAGCCATGAATGTGAAACGTAAGCAAGCCAAGTGGTTAAAGCCTGTCTGGCACAGAGGATAATGGCTGAAACACAAATATGTGGGGGTCTTGCAGACTCATTATATCACACCCCCTCAAACTCACAATGGCAAGCACCATGTACTTACAATGGTGGAAACAACCACTAGATGACTGGAAGCATATCCTGTGCCCCACACAACCACCCAAAACGTTATCCTGGGCCCTGAAAAGCAAGTCCTATGGAATCTTTGGGGTCTCGACCAAAATAAAAATGTAAAATAAATTAAAGAACACAATATTCTGAGGCAAAGATGGCATATGTGTGAGAACCCTGCCCAGTAACATTTCAGGAATAATTTACTTTTCTCTACCTGTGTCAGGCCTGGTGCAGAACCTCATTAAGTCTTGGTCACACTAAAAGCAGCTGAAAAACTAGGCTAAGGATTCCCTCTCTGGACCTCAGAGTACTTGATCTTGAAGATCTTTTCCAACCTACATGATTCTATGATTCTATAAACCCTACCGACATCAGAAATTTCATGCTAATATTGAGAAAAATAAAGTCAATTGGAATGTTCTGTTAGATTCTTTTATATACATGACATGAGCATATCACACGAGTATCTTTGTTCAAGGAAACTTACTAGGCAAAGCACAATGGACCTCTGTTATGCTTCCAGGAACTCGGAAATAGACTATATCACCTTAGGTATTACTAGAGATACTAAGCAGCAGGGATCTGATCACAGTTGGAACTTCTCAGTTTCTTTACAGAAATAATAATTAGAAACCATTTTTTACTATTTATATTCATCTTGGTGTGCTTTCAAGTCAAAAGGTAAAATAATACACTTGCAATCCTCCAAAATACATTCTCCCACTGTATAAAAGCTTTTTTTTTTTTTTCATTTTGACATTAGAGAAAAATGCAGTGTTAATACGGACAGACTGCATTTTTAATACTGCAAAACTTACAACCTTACAGAAAAATGCATTTATAAGGTGATCAATAACTCCTTTCCATTGCAAGTAACCTATAAGGGAGGAAACTTTCATTGTATTAACATCATCAGATGAATCTGTTACCATTAAAGCAAACAAATTCTACTTCATTTGTCTGCTACAACACACTGCTTAGAGGAAAAATTATTCAGACTCACTACATATGTGGGTTTACTTGTACTGGAACTCTGCTAGTGCAGACTAAACAGAGAGGCAGTAAGTAAATGTTTTTCTAACAATTAAATACGTAACACTAGTCCAAAAACTCAGAATTTATCCTTAAGATCTCATTATAGCATAGTTAAAGACTAATTTACTTTAAAATTCTCAAGTGCTTTTAAAAACTGGAAATGTCAATTTTCCAAAACCCATATGTCTCTCAGACATGTGCTACCTCAACTATCTGTCAAAACACAGCTATAATTCCAATGAAATCCAGCATACCTGGCAGATTTCTGACAGACACTTGCCAAGACACATAATTTGTTTGGTGAGTTCAGATCCTGGAATTTCTGAAATTGCCAGCTCTACAACCTGGAGCTCCAAAATTTCCAGCTTTCTGCACCAATCACAAGCCCAAATGTTGGCAGTTTCAAGGGCATGCCTACACTGTACAATGCAGAACAGTGTAGAAATTGGTGACGGCACTTGTTCCAAGTGCAAAATCAGGATAACCATCCAAGTTTGGTGCTGCTCCCAAGTGACTGTGATTTACTTAGAGAACATGCTGTACTCACAACAGTGTCTGCTATTAGAAAACAAGAGCTAACAAGATTGCCTCTTACCAACTCTACTGCATGCTGCAGACAAGCCCTGACAGCCTAGATATTCTTCACTGTCACCAGAGAGTTCCGAAGTCCTTCAAACCCATGGTTTGCTCAACTTCTGTGGAGGCTCTTAGGTCTGGAGACCCATGAGCCTTAGTTTGGTGTACACTTGGCAACATTGTAGCATAAAACTGGAAATCTTCAATTAACTTATCCACCATGGCAATGTTTTCAAGGATTGCAGAGATCTCAACTCTGAGAATGAGGTGGGAACTCACAGTCCAGGACAATTCCACCACCGTGCTGATGCTTGGGAACAGAAAAATCCCAGCTCCTTTACTACACCCTTTCTCTTCAGAAAAATAAATAAATAAATAGAAATACTTCGACCAGTTTAATAATGTAATCTTAGTCATTTTTCTTTCCTGTGGAATCTTTACATTCTGCCTTGTTCCAGAAAAATATGATATTTTGTAGCACCTTTCTGTGAAATTGTGACTACAGAACACTTACCTATAGCAAGCACAGTACTTCTTCTATTCCTATGGCATATATGCCTGCTTTTGGCTAGTACAAAGGTCTAAGTATGGAACTACTGGATTTTAAAATACTTTATCTTAACAATCTGTTACATCAGCATGGATGGCTGAGAAGAACTGGCAATTGTGATTCCTACTGGAGACAACTAATACACATCAGCAGCCCTGTAGCTTCCTATGAAATGCTGACTAAGGTAAGTCCCTAATTAAATTCTCATTTTACACCCTACACTACACCATTTTAGAACAAAATTTACATAGTGTTGGCAATCATAATTACAGTTTGTATATAATTAATTATATACAAGAAAACAACTTTAAAAGAAGGAAAAAAAAAAGGATGCTCCCAAAGCCACAGTGAGATTGGAGGGGAAAAGAATTAAAAAGGGAAACCTACTTCAGGTTTCTGCCAATCTGCTATTTAATTCAAAGCACAGACTTGAATTTGGACATCCTTTCAGCACTGTAATCACTTAGAATACCAAAAATATCTATCTTTTGTTTCAGTGTAAATCTCTTCAATTCCTTGAAGTAGGACCCATGAGAAGAAAACTATAAAATGATTTTTTTTTGAGAGAAAAAATGTAAACATGTAAAACTTCTTAAGTGAGTTCAAAATAGAAATACTCCCCCATAAATATTACGTATTTATTCTTTCACAATAAAACTACGCTTTAAGAAAACTGTTCTGATGCAACTGGTTTAACATGCAGATTTATATTTAATACTAAAAGCTCAATTCTAATAAGCACAATTGATCTGAAAATACATGAAAAAAAAGGATCAGAAAAGTTGAAGAACCACCATTCAGAAAGGCAATAAATATCGCACTACAACTATGTACAAAAAACATAATGGGGAAAAAAATGCAAAACAACACATCCATAGATAATCAGAGAAAATCAAGGATCAGAAAAAAACAAAACGTACCTTCAGAATTTAATCCACATCAACATCAGTCCTTCACAGTACTTTTCCCTTGCAGAAAGTATGGCAATTCACTATGCTATCTAACACTAATACTGAGCACCTGGTTCTGCACTACAGGAAGTGTACAACAGCACAAATTTCTGGAATAGTTTGCGGTTTTTTTGTTGTTTTGTTTTTTTCCCCAGCAAGAAACAGTTACTTTATATTCTAGTCCATTCTCAACTACCATTCTTGTTAATTACTACTGTAGAATGTTTGCTGTTTTTTTTTTTGTGGTGTTTTTGTTGTTGTTGTTGTTTTGGTTTTTTTACAAGAAGGTCCTCTTGATAAAAGGTCACTGTATGTCTATTGCATAAACACCTGTGCTTCCAAAAAACAACTACAACAACAACAAAAAAAACCAACACACACAACAAAGGCACACTTACTTTGATGGAATCTCACCTATCCTTGGAAGTAATGAACATATTATCTCTTCGTTTACACAACAAGGCTCTTTCAGTAAGCACAGTGTTTTGAAGTCTTTATTTTCTTGTTGTTGATGCTTGACCATTAGGTTAAAAGAAATCCAAAAATCTTAGAGATTGTTCATCTTCTCCCTCTGTACTGCAAGTGCTGCAGCCCAGCATTCTTAGTATATCTGGTCAGCAGCACTCTCATCTACAGACCAGGCCAGTCTAAGGTTTGCTCTGAGAGTGAATGGATTTCTAAAAGGCCAGTAAAGTTCAGCCATTGAAGCACTGCCAGCCAGGTACAACACAAACTCCCTAAGTCATACACCTCTGTCATCTGCTTGCCACTTTCGGGACAGTAATGTCAACCAATTGCTAAATGGTGTGGCACCCTCACAGCATATTTGAACACAGGAAAAAAAATCTTACTATCAGGTAACCTTTTGGTTTTACACTTGGAATTAATTGGATGACTCACTTTTTCCTTAAACTTTCCAACAGTTACAATGTTGACAACTCATTTTTTCCTGGAATTGAAATAAAGGAGAATAACTCAGAGAAACTCTTGCACAAAAGAGCACCTTAATGCTTACCAGAAAGCAAGACAGAGGCTTTCATATTGCCTCATTCAAGGCAAGAAATAATCACAGAATGCAGGTGCATTAATTCTATCTACTATAATCTAAGAATACAATCATTTTACAGACTCACAAGACTCACACCTTAATATTTTTATTATTATTATTAGGACCTTTATTCTTGTCCTGTTTCCACTGAGCAGGCATTTAAAAAAAAAAATCCAGAGGAGAAAGCCTGCCTTACCATTCCATCAGTGAGCAGTTTAAGATTTAACAGTAACAACAACCTAAGCGCAAATATTGACAAAAACAGTGCTATAACCTTGACTACATATCCTTAATTGGTGACCATCCATTCACATATGCTCCCAAGAGCTCATTACTACTCATATAAAATCATTTAAAAAAATTTAGACAGATCATTTAGTAAACAATAAAAAAAAACCGAAGTATATTGTACTTTCTTATATAATTGCCTCATGGATTTTTATTTTAGTTTAATATTTCAGATTTTTTTTTTTTACTTTAGAAAACTAGGTCTCAAAATACAAGGCCATTAAGCGTAGTGTTTGCAAAAGGCTAAGTAACACCTCTTGACATAAATAAGTTGATAAAAAATAATTAACCAGATATTCTAGTTTTTGTACATCTGAATTGCCCTATACTCTGTGCCATGCACTGCTTGGGCAGTTTTCTCCTCAGGACCACTCAGCTCACTACTCAGAAAAGTCTAGGCCAAATACAAAGAAACTCAACTTCCAGAAAAAGGAAGAGCCTGCTTATAATCTAGTTTAAAATCTCGATTAAGAAATGTGCTACCATATATTTTGTTGAGCAGAACTCACCCAACCACGCCACAAACCCGCTGCGGCCGCGGAACGTGCCAGAAGGTGATGTGCGCCATGCTGCCCCGAGGCGAGGAATTGCCGCAAAATGGCGGCCTCGCCAAGACACTGAGGGGCCGGCAGGGAGCGGCACAGCGCCCTCATCAGCACCCCTTGTGCCTACTTCTCGGCGGTACTGGGCCCAGGCAACCCCGTTCCCCCGTCGGGCAGCAATACAGCACAGCAGGGACCCGTGTGGCCTTTGTGGCACCTACCCCTAGGACAGGAGAGCACGTGCACAGAGCTTAAAAAAGCCTTAAAGCCTTTTCGTTTCAAAGCAATTTTTCTGCAAAGCTACCGTGTAATGCTTTGCTTTCTTACTGGCAATTTTTTTTCTTTCTTTAATCTCTTATTTCCCACTGAACTATTATCAGATCTACAGCATAGGCAGTAGTCTGGGTATATTGTGGATCTATTCAAAAAACTGTCCATACTAAATTGAATTTTAAAAAAATTTTAAATTGAAATTTAAAGATACAAACATGAATTGGAAGCATTTTATGAACTACTCAAGTTAATTATACTTATTTGTAAAGCAATCCATAATTCACTCACAATGAAATAAAAGCATATACGTATGTTATGTAACTAAGCTGTCCTTAAAGCAAAACAAATGTTACACTGCTCCAGTGGTAAAAATCTCATCTCTGTCACAGCACACAAAAAAATTACAGTACATTCTTTTACTTTCACTATATGCTACAGGTTTTTTAAAAACATAATTAATCTTCTTGCTCATTTTTACCTTTCCTTAATCCCTTCAATGAATATTTAAATATTTTTTCTTGGGTGTATTAGTGTTCCTTCTCTTCTTTGTGAGTGGTATCATGAGCTGTGTTCTGCAGGTACTATAAAAGCCGTCTAAAGACAGCAAATTCAAACTGCAATGGAGCTGGAGGTAGTCTCCTAGCTACTACACTTTATATGGAATATATGTTGTACTAACATAAAATATTTCTGCATCACTCAAATTATGTTAGTTGAGTTTAAAGGTTTATAAATCATTTATAAGAATTCCTTCACTCATTTGTGTAATGCAACCTCTGTTCTAGGAAAGGTACAATTGATCATAAAGGAAAACACTAAAACCATCTGTAAGCCTTGCAACCAGAATTTACGTACAAAATCATTCAGATTTCAAAACTGCAGATGAACTCTATGGCATCCAGGAATGTGCTTATGTGTGTACTGACCATCAAACACGTAAATACAACTTAAGGACTATAATCCTACTAAATTCACTGTCAAAGCCCCTATCGAGTTTGTATTTTCTTCACTGAATGCTGGCCTTGAACAAAGGCAAATGAATTCACTGTTAATCGTGGTAAAATGACGAACACATGAAAAACAATCCTACCATTGGGTAGATGCCCATCCAACAACAACAGATGCAGAGTTTACTAATAAGTTTCAAAAGAAAACAAATTCTGGGCAAGGAAGTCTAGAATTCTAACTTATAAATGATTCCTAAAATAAAGGGTGATGGGATACACGTTAATTAAGCTAAAACTCAAAATGGTGCTATGAACTTCCCATCATAAAAATACTTGGGATATTGCTACTCCTGCCCATCTGTTCCTTTACCAGACTGGCTGAGTAAAAGACAGCTGACATCGTTTTGGCTAAGGGCACTTCATTAAGAAGAAACATGTCTAGGCACTGTAATTCTGTCCTGAGTCCAACAAGAAGGCTCCTGGGGTCTGGCAACAATTCCCTGTATTTTTCAAGAGAATTAAGTTTTAGAAATTTGGTGTGAAAAAAAATACAATAGTTCAGCTAGAAGGGACCTTCAAAGATCATCTAGTCCAACTCCCTGACCACTTCAGAACTAACCAGAAGTTAAAGCATTATCCAAGTGTCTCTTGGACACTGACAGGCATGGGGCATCAACCACCTCACTAGGAAGCCTGTTCTAGTGTTTGACCACCCTAACGGTAAAGAAATTTTCCCTAATTTCCAGTATATGCCTCCCATGGTGTAGTTTTCTGCTGTTCCCATACACCCTGTCATCAGATACCAGAGGGAGGAGATCTGCACTTCTCTCTCCACATGTGCTCAGTATTTTGAATACAAGGCAAACACTTACTAAAAAGCAGTTTAATGCAATGATATTAAAATATGACCAATGTGAAATAACTGTGTTCAAATTATTGGATGTTGCATTAATTTTTTTTTATTTTTTTTCCCATTGGAAGAATTATTTCAAAGGGAAATAGCTAACAGTAGGTGGCTTTTGTCTCAGCCAAACTATCAAAACCAAAAGCATCCAACTTCCCTGTTGAACAATAACTTGCCTTTCTTATGATGAGAAATTCTAGTCCCTGACTTCCTACAGCAGGTTTCCTCATGATTTTGTTTTCTACTTTTTTAAAGAGTTCACCTACTATGCTCAAATTTGATGTATGCTGTTATGTCTTCAATATGAAAGAATTTGTCTTACTTTGTTTTCCTGCCTCAAAGACAAAATATTTGATAGCCCAAGTATTGTGCACACTTTGTTTCACAACATTTCTCTGTTATTTCAATGTATTCAATAATTCATGTTATCAGGTAGAGTCTTCGAAAAAGTCAACTCTGGCAGAGGGGAAAAAATACTAGTTTGGAAGCTGTTTGGCATTGGTTAAGGTACCCCAAAAGGTTATTACTAGAGAATTAAGCAAACAAGCATGTTGTCTGATCCTCTAGAAAAGTACTCGAGTTCTTACAGCCTGCAACATAACATCTTAAAACATAACTTCATGTTTTAAGGCTGGAAAACTGGCTTGCAAAAGAGATTAATTTAGTGCAAACCTCTCTGTACCTCTCTACATACATGCGTATCTGCTTATATACTCATTTGATTGAAGGAACGACTTCTAATATATGCACTTCTGACAGCTAGCATAAAGAAGGTCACGTAGAACAAAGAACATTCCACAGGGAAGCATATACCTTCTTCTCCACCAGGAATCACAGCAGCCGTGTTCCAAGGGGGAAGAGGGGGAGAAGAAGGGAGGGAGGAAATTACTATCAATATGACAAGGAAAAGAATTGTATCATTTTAACAACAGCATACACACAAAAATGCAGATATTTGGTATTTAAGAAACATGAGCCTTGGTAAACTGATGTTAAGACTTGGGTGATGTTTGCCTTTTTTTGGAACTTCAGAATTATTCTGTTATGGGAGGCTGGCTAAACAGTTCACTTCTGTCAAAAAAGAAAATTTGGGTATATCACATGGAATCACAATTATCACAATTTCCATCAATTTGATAAACTTCTACATCCAGTTTCTGCAGTAATTCAAGAAACAAGTAACTGCCACTGCACTTCTGTGTCAGCTGTCTTTACAATATCAGCAAAAATATTAATCAGGTGTATGAGGGGGAGAAGGCCATGTTGAACAAAGACAATTTCCTTTTGGAGCTTGCATAACTTACAGTACACACTGCCTCATGGTACTAGGTGGCTGACATTTCTAACTGATGAAATATGCCCCTTAGACATAGAACTCTGTTCAATCTTCTGGTTGTTTATCTTTCGTTCTCTTTCTTCACACTTACGCAATAAAGGCTGTGATAAAGAGGATTAATGAAAATGTCACCGTTTATCACCTGAAGCTCAATCAGTAACAGGGAAGTTGGGCCTTATTTAATTAATTACATAAAGGTGCTAAAATTTTAATATTATGAATTCAGGACTTGCTGCAAGGTGTTAAAACTCTGTGAGGACCAAAATAGAGAGGTTCAAAAGCTTAACATTTACGTATATGGTTAGAAGTACATGCTTGACTTTAAGCTAATTTTATGGAAATAATTTTCTCCACCATTATGACCACACTAGCCCTCGATTGAGCATTCTTCTACCAACTCCAATGCATCAAGAACAAGTTACGTGTCTCTGAAAGCCTCCTTCCACCTGCCTGCCCTGCCATCTCCCAGTTACTGTTGTCAGGTTCATTTTGTCAGAATTCTAAGCATTTTTGCATTTAAAGCATCTGTGATTTTTTCCTTCCGCTACCTTTTTCTTCAAAACTAGTTCCCACACCCCCACAAATAACACCACTATCCTTATGCTACCCTTTTGCATGCTATCTGCAAACAAACAAAAAGAACAACACCCAACAACACCACATTTGTAGGTACACCAGTGAGGCTGACCATGCTCTTTACTGACAGCTGCCACATAAACTTGTCAACCAGGCAGGTTTGCTAAAGGACTCTCAGAGCCTTCAGCACAGAAATAAATTTCAATAAATATGGGAAAGTAGAGCTTTAGGCCTAACTGATGATATTATTGGAATTAAGTTTGTGTTTCAGACATTAAAAGTTTCATTTCTAAACACCTTACAGAAAAGAAAAAAAAAAATAAGTAAAGTGGGGAAGGTTTTGCTTTGTGTTTTGTTTTTTTGGGGGTTTAGTTTGTATTTAGACTGGTATTGTTTACTATTTAATCACAGATTTACTAAAATTAGCAAACAAAGTCAACAGTTGGATTGCTACAATGGATGAGCTAAGATCTTTGGATTTAATAGAACTGCAGCAATGAAGATCCTACAAGAAAAGAACCTCAGCTACCCTGATCTCAAGGATGTGCCATTAACTATATCCTGCCTGAACAAGCATTCTGCACATTGGTCTCCTAGAAGTGAGAAAGTGGGACAAAAACAGAAGACTACTGAATGGTTATTCAGAACCATACAACTGAGGATATGTGTAAATTAGCAAACCAAAGGCGGTTTTCATATCAAAAGCAAAGCATTGTGTTAACTAGCTAAGTAAGAGTCTGAAAACCATCAGAAACGTGTAAGATATGAGCAGAAAGTTAATTTGTCAAGGCTAGACTGATCCTAGAAATTAGTGTGGTAATGTAATGAAAATCCATTTGCCATTCATAAATATTGATCCTGCTTAGAAGTGCTTGTCTTATTTACAAAAAAGTCCTTCTAGTCTGCTGACGGGTAGATTTTACTTCCACAGTACTAACAAATATTCTTTCCTTTTTTTCCATGCAATAATGATCTGTATATGGTATTGCATATTTCACACTTATAGATTTTTAAAGCAAAAAAACCCACACTTTAGTTCTGTGTCTGCAGATTACACTGTACAATAGGATCCTGCATCCTCCTGACAGGTGCTGTGTGTGGTTATGCACACAAATGATAGAAGTTAAACAGAAATTGAAAACCAGGGATGATGACATACTCTTCAACTGAGGATCTTTATTTGCTACTTTGAGACAGATGTAACTATATGATGAAACAACTGGAAGTACATTATGGGTAAAAGAAGAACAGTAACAAGAAGAGTGCTAGCAAAAAAACAACACCCAGACTTGTATCTTATGTCTTGGGATGAAATTCCTTCGCATTGAACTGTCTGAAAACTAAACACCTGTGCACAACAGGATCCATGTTTCTTGTCTTCTGGTTATGCTCTCAAGGAGAGTAATAAAAGATTCTGCTCTCTTTTGATATCCTGGAAGTTAACAAAGATGTTCCAATAATCTGTCAGTTTGACCTCTACAGATGCAGTTGTAGAGTTTTGCAACTGACAAAAATGGGTTTTTCAACAGCTAAGTAAAATCAACTCTAAAGAACAAGTAATTAAACATTAAGATGTTATTTTTATTTAGTGCTGACCAATTTGAGATGAAAACCCACAGAAAAGGGTGATTCTGCAGTGCTGAGAATACCTCAATTCCCTACCATCTTTGAAGGGGATGGGAACAAATAAGAATCTTGAAGCTGTCAGTACTTTGTGTAGGAAGCACCTTAACATGTAAAGAAAAATTCAGTGATTGTGGACTGATACATTTCATTTCACTTCAAGCTGCTATCCACCAGGAAATTATTTAAGTGTTACTTTGGGTGGCAAATCTTTTTTGTTCGTAGTGGTCTTCAGAATTCCCATTGTGGTTTTCTTCCCATGATTGTTAGTTCTGAGTAGAAGAAAACTAACTAAGGGAACGTAGTCCTTACCTACTAGATGTTCAGAGGTTATAATACTAGTTTCTTGAAGGCTGTTTCTTGTAGACTGGTCTTAGAAAGCACAAGAATTAATTATTATTTTTTTTTAGTTTGCGGGTTGTTTGTTATTTTTGTTTTGTTGCCAATTTCTTTCAGAACTACAGTGAGTTGCTCTCAGGACCCAATTTTCTGAATATTTAGAATTTGACATACGAAGATGCTAAAAATTACATATGAAGTCAGACAGAGTGGCAACTAAGTGATAATTTTCCAGTTGTATTTGAAGAGAGGTATTTAATGTTTGTACAGAATATGAAAAGCAAATTATCGTGATTAAGTTGCAGATTCCATGTTGAAACTAACTGTCAGTAGAGGAGTTTTGCACTAGAGGCAGATGTATGAAGCTTTATTTCAAGAGGTACTGGCACTGTATTTTGCCTCATTAAGAGAAAAAAAGTTTTTTGTCATGCGCTTATTAATTTACTATCAATATAGATTCATTTTGATTACCAAATAACGTTATTTTAACCCTGAGTTTTGCAAATATTTTTATTAATAAGTTAAATACTGAAAACATTTCATTTGTACCATATTTAAGTTCTTCTATATTGTTTACTGGAAATGGGATTCCAATAGCATTGAATGAAAAGTAGTAAGTTTCTTGATGCATATATAGATAAGCAGGAATATATATAACTCAATTTCTCTACAGAAATCACTCCAATTAACGAGTCTCTGAACAGAAGGAAGTACTTCAGATAAACCCTTACATGGACATTCTTGACTGAATTTAATTCTGATTTTCAGATAACTAAATTCATTTATCTTTGTTTTATTCCAGGCTCCGACATTGATTCGTATGACAGATCCATTCCATTTCCTCTCTGTCTCCTTCTTCAGTTTGTCTACCTCATTTTTATTTCCAAGATGAGGGACCAGGATACTTCCTGCAGTCTCCAATATGCTACTGAACGCAAATGAAATCAACATTATCTTTTAAGAACTTTTTTTTTTTTGTGAAGGATGAGCACTTACATGAGTTTGGCTCACATTAGTTCAAACATATTTCTGTGTTCAGCTACTAGGTTAGTAGGAAAGGTTCTACAAACAACTAAAAGATTATTTATAGTTAAATTTAAAATAATAAAGGTGCCAATCCAAGACTGCAGTCACTCTATATATAGCAGTTTGATCATGTTTAAGTGGCAAAGTAGTTTAACTGTAATTTTTATCCTCTTCATTGTTGTATTCTGCTATCCAGAGACAGTGTCAGCATCACCAGGTAAGGGGCCTAGGGCCCTACACTAAGCAAGCTAAGCCTAGACCAAAATAATAAGCAAAGTTCTGCCAACACATTAAAGACATCAGTCTCAAATTTTTAAAAGCTAGTTTTAGAAGTAGCTAAAGTAACAAGAGCCAGCAAGTTGTTTTATTCAAGATCTTAATTTTTTTCGTGAACTAGCTTTATGATTGTCAGTATTTGCACAGTTTGTTACTACGCATCCTGTAACTTGTTTAGCTAAAAAGGAAAAAAACAAAACAAAAAAAAAAACAACTTATTTCTCTACAAATATTTTTAGAACTCAAGATATTTCTCCTTTAGGTCTTTAGGATTTAAAGCATCGTTTTAACATATTGATTTCTTAAGGAGAATTAATATTCAATAGATGTGCTGCATTTCCTGCACTGGAAATCTTTATACCAACCAACACACTTGTTTAACAACAAACTGTATGTCCTGCATGCACCTGCTCTTGTATATCAATATATTAATGTATGCATTTGAATATATGTGCTGTCTGTTGTTGTCCATTGTCAGTAACAGGTTTCACCTTAGAAATCGTTAATTCACAGAAACCAGTATTTCTTGGCATACACAAGAAATGTGAACCAGAACACAGTCAAGACCAAAAAATAGCAAAAAAAAAAAAAAAAAAGCAAGAATTACACAACAGGTTAAACCCTCAAGTTTATGTATCAGAATAGTAGATCTGAAGTCAGTATTATTAGATCAAGCTACAAAGAATGATACATTTGTGTACCGAGTAGAGATGAAGAACATAGAGTTCACTTCATCATTGCCTCCACTTCTCCTATTACATCTCTCAGCCTCTGCTTGGTACAGCTGACCTTTAAACACTGCAGTAGGAGATTTGCATTTGTGCCAAAAGAAAAGATAATCAGAGGATTCCTCACTGCTCCCATCAAATTCCTTTTTTAATCTCAAGTTCACCCAGCCTATCACTTCGCCTCTCAGAAAGCGATACATCTCTTTGATATATCTGCTCAGGAGGAACAGTCTGTCTGCTTTCCCAAACAAAAAATTTCTGGTTACAAAAGATCTACTTTCTTCCTTGAGCAGACAGGAAATTTCAGTCTTTCCTTTTACCTATCATTTGTTCATGATCACATAATTGTTCTCTCGATACCAGAAGTTGTTTTCACCTCTGGTAGAAGTGAAACACAAGGCAGAATACAATATTCGCTAAAAATAGGCATGTCTTGCCAGGGATGATAAAGAAAGTACAACCAAGTTCCCTTAAGCTTTTTAATACAATTTTGTGGTAATTTGCATGATTTTAAGCAGTGTTTTTGTTCAGATTCAGTACAGAGCCAACTTTGGAATTTCCTATAAGAATGTTCGAAAATGTTTCCATATAATCAAGTATTTCAATTAGATTTGCAATTTCATTGTAACATTTTGAATGAAAAGGCATTTCAAATCAGAACCTAGATGTGTGAAATCTCAAAGCAGTTAGTTTTTATTTTTTGAAATGTTTGTATCAACATTAATGCATTATATTAAGGAATTACTATTAATAAAAATAATTTTCTAACCAAAACATATCTTTTGTAATTATTATTTTTTAGCCAAGGCTTAATAAGACTGAGTATAGACAGAATATTAACCCAAATATGGTTGCTTTTTTCTTTCTACAACACATACTAGTTTCTCAATATCACATAATCAATATTCAGACATACAAATATTTGATGCAGTATATGAGCAAAATAAGGTACAGTAGCATAGAATAACCTCCATATGAAGAATATTTGAAGTGACCTTTGATACTCATGAAAATACTTCAGCTGCTGCCTCTATTTCATATATGGAAAGCATTCAATGTAATAGCCAAAAAGTGTTTCTTTTTCCTTTTTGTTTTTTAAACCATGTAACTAGGACTATTTCATTTTCTCCACACATTTGAATACAGTATTCACATTTCCAACCAGGAGATTCGGCCTTGTGCAAGTACAGCATAGCTATAATGGTACGAAGATGTTAACCGAGGAATCTCAAATACCTTGCCACTGTCTGAGCTTTTTAAATATTAGCACTGTCCAAAAAGCACCAGCTAATATTTCTGGTAAGTTTAGCTAACATCCCAAGTGTCCCTGCACTTTCTTAACAGAAGCTAAAACCTCTAGTCTAAGACCAAAGAGCAGTTAATAATCTCAGGAGAAAGATAACATAAGAAATCATGGAAAAGAAGTAGCACCTGTAGCTGCTACTACTTTGGAAACATCATTGCCCCAGACCTGGTGTGGTGTTCAGTCTTCTCATTTCACTGATATCTCACGCTTCATTAAACTTACATACATACTTTTGAACTGTATCACACTGTTATGTTTTAAATTAATTTTTTAAAGGAAGACTGTAAGCTTCCACATGCTAAGTCAGAAGAGAAATGTTTGTAAGAAACATGAATCCTCAAGCTGATTTACAATGGTCACTGGCCTATGGTCACTGGCTAATGGTCACTGGCCTAGATACTGTTTGTTTCTTAAATCAGACTATCAGCACTTACAGAAACAGGCAACTTAGCTTAATTAAGATTTCATATTCAGAGAGGAAAAAAAATATGCTCTTTCTCTAGACTTTTTGTTTATACTGGAGAAATTTTCATTTTCTGATTAAAATAGAAACCACAGAAAATCTCTTCATATTTCATAAAGTACTTCTAGTTTCCCATATCAAACTCACTGCTGGAGAAAACTGTGAGAATATGAACCTTTAATGTCCAACTTGGTCTACTTTACTTATACACAGAACAGTCTCATAACCTACTATTCAAACATCCCTGATCTTTGGGACATAGATGCAAAAAATGCACAGAAAGGTGAAAGATACTCAGTTAAAAACTGCTATATGGAACACAAGAAATTGTAACATATGGTTTAAAAGACACAAACACTCCCCTCTCAAGGTACAATTCATCTCACCTCACTTCAGCTATCTAGAAATTAGACACCCAGTCTAAACTAGTCATTTAGTCAAAAGAGAGACAGGTACTTACTATTAGTAAGATAAATCTTCTCTGAGAAATCATTATCTTGGGCTAAGTGTAAATGGGATAAATAAGGCTTTATATTGAAAAAAGACCAACACAATCAATCAATCTCAGAAAACCTATCTGACTTTTTCTATTTAGAAGACAAACCAAACCAAACCAAATGAGTGAAGTGATACCAGTAGTTACTGGTACAGGGAGAGGATTATTACTTATTTTAATCTGAACTGAGTAATTAAGACTTAAATTGGAAAAAAAAAAATAATCAGTGGCTTGTTTTACTTAAAAATGGACTTATATCCAAATGCTGTAACATCAAATGCATTGCATTATCTATCACCATTGGGCATGGTGGCTGCAATATTAATATCAATTTTTGTGTGACTGGATATCTGAATACACAAATACACAGGTCTTGTTGTACTGGATTCAAAAATTTATTTTGCTAATTTCTGCAAGCAAAGTTATCACTGAAATAAAATGAAACACTGATAATTTTACCAATCCAGCAACAGCAGCAACATTTAGAACGGACACAGGATTTCATGGAATGAAAATCTGTATCAACTTTTACATAGGGCACACTAAAATAATAAAACTATCTTGATTGAAATGATGAGTAATTATTTTGAAAATGCACTATCAATCCTGTATTGCAGTATGTTGTCCTGTCTCCATTTTTGCATTGATATCATCAAATTAATCATTGGTGCAACACTAACAGCATGACCCTAGCTAAGCAATGTTGTATGTGTATGGAGCATGTTCAGATGGAATGGGATAAACCTGAAACACTATTTTAATGAAGAGACTTAGAGAAGCTGAACTCTAGACTGGATCAAGAAAAAAAAAAAAAAAGCTACATTTTTTTAAATTTCTGTTTGGACAGAATTAAATTTTAGCAGAGGGTACCTAAGTCTTATTTTACAGCAAATATCTTCAATTGCAAAAGGTTAACTTTATATGGATAAAAAGGAAATAGTTATAAAGCTTTCTTATTCCATAAATAACTTTTAGAAGAGCAATGCTAAAACCAAGCAGAAATTGACAGATCTATTTCCCTACAGTCACGCAACTGAAAAGTGCACTCCCTAACATTTCCAGGAAAGAGCTGGATTGTTAATTGTGCTGTGCATGCAATAGTGAGATCCAGGCATGTAGATCCTGCCACTCCTCCTCATCCTGTTCTTGGACAAACCACAGAGCTTTACTAAAAATCACTGTGCCTGAGTAACCAGCAATTCATAGCTGATACATAAGATTATCATCCTTTTTTTCTTTTCAACCTCAGGAACAAGTCTGGTGGAAACCGGGAGAAAGCTGTAAAGCTTTGTAAAGCATCTGAGCTTTGTAAAGCAGCTGGTTTTCAGATCTCAGCCCTTGCAAGAAGCTTCAAGATGTCATATGTTCCATAATGTCTATTTGCAGCTGACAAATATATAATTATTTTTCTAATAAAAAGGTGGCTTTTTTATTGAATAACATGGGTTGTCATGCTTCAGTTGTTGGCCTCTGCTACATATACGATATATATATATATGTGATCTTGTGCCCACATCAGAAGAATCCAAGGAGGGATGTGACAACTACATGTAGATGGCAAAACTGCCTTCATAGTTACATTACCATTGTCTGATGTCTCATCTACCTCACCTACCAGTCTTTTCTACTATTGTTACTGTCATGTGTTATTCTTGGCAACTAATTTTACTCAGTTGTTTAGCTTTTCAAGTATTTTACCTTTAATTATCATGTCCATTAGTATTCCACAGTCAGGCATACACTTGTATTCAATATGTGACTTAAGTTATTCTCAATTACAAAGAATATGAAGCCCAACTCTGCAATGGCATACATGACTAGCTTTCCAACTTTGTATTTCATAACCTGAGATCTGTAAAGAGATTTCATTTTATCTACATATTGTATTACTTGGCAAATTAAAGCAACAGATCAGTGCTCTATTATGGTCATTTTTAAAAATACATATTTTGTGCGTACCAACTTTTGAGATGCTAAAAAACAAAATATGCTTCCATTTTCCAATATAATGTATTTAAATGCTATTCTATTTATATCAATTTTTTTGGTATTCCACTTTCTACAAAAGAGCTGCCATAATTCTTTTTCTTTGCTGCTGTTGTTGGAAATTATTGAATTTCTTCTTAAAATAAGATAAATCTGTTTGTACATACAAAGTCCCTCTGTGACAACTTGGTTACCTGTTAATATTTTTCTGTTTTTGTTTTGTTTTACCATTGGTAGGCCAGCAGTTGACAGATGTAGTAGTACTACTATCTAACTAATTTGCTTGCAGGTTTAGCAGACCAGTTTATCAAAATGCTGCTGAATATAATCATCAAGCTCTTGTTGAAAGATATTGTCAAGTACTCTAAATCAATACAAGCAACTTTCAAATAAGATATTTCAGTCCTAGTAGATATCCAAAAGATAGCTTCAATTTTATGTTCATTTTGAATAGCAGTATCCAATGTAATCACTAGTAAAGCTATGAGTTGAAATAACTAATTATACGATAGGAGGTGGGACTGTGTGCAGTCTCTCTGAAAGCCAGTTACTTAAAATTTTTAAAAGTGCCTAACTGTAGGCACCATATTAAATCATAACATAAATATATATACACAGACCATGTATACACTGTGTACCTAGAGTAGGATTAGTCTACCATGTCTTAGAAGGCTTCCACTTGGAGCTATTACTCCCTAAAATCAAACATTTGATCAAACTCCCACTGAACATCTTTGTGGAAAGGCTTACACTAATTTCTCAAAGAAGAATTCCCCACCACATAATGTTTATGCAATAAAATAGGATAGAATTGCCAATACCACAAAATCCACTATCTCACTGCATACCATTACATAAAAAAATTGAGCATTTTTGCTATTACATTAGGCCATTAATGTATTCTTACCTGAAATACCACACTTAGTTGGTTTTACGGTATCTCACTGCATACCATTACATAAAAAAATTGAGCATTTTTGCTATTACATTAGGCCATTAATGTATTCTTACCTGAAATACCACACTTAGTTGGTTTTACGGTATCTGGAAGCAAAGGGAACGTTGCACTGGCAAGTCACTTACACCATATAGCCAAAAAAAATCAAGTCCATAAAACGTACCTCCACAAGTCTGCTGGTATGTTCTCGAAATATAGCAGCATATTCTTTTATTTCCTTTTCTCTTCCATTTTTAGCAGCTTCAATGAGAACTAGAAGTGGAACAGTGGTATCTAAGAAGGAGTCTGAGATGTGATCTATAATGGCTTTACGAAGCTGCAAAAGATAGCATTACACTAGTATCAGCTATTTACTGAAGTCTGTTATATATATTTATATATATATAATGACTATTTATTAAAGACTACTGTAATTATGGCTATTAATATTCTATAACATCAACATGTACATGCTGTATTCCTACATTAGGGGCAGGATTACGTGCCTAAAACTTACTGCAGCTACAATTTGCCAATTACATAGAAAACACTAATTTTAGGGACAATTTTTATCTAACAGTACCTAAATATCCATGCTCATATGTGTGAGCATATGCCTGTGTGAGTATAGATACACAGAATACTTAAAACATGTATTAGCACTCTCAAAATCAATGGAGCCAAACAAATATTCATGTTCTTCAACGAACAGAATAGACTACTGAAATTATTTGCACACATTAAAAATTAGTTAGACGAAACCTAATTTTGTTTTTTGTTTTCTCACTGGTAGTTCAGATGCCAAGGGAAAAAGCTATTTCATTTTACAAAGAAAGTATTAACTTCATTATGTTTGTACTCACAAAATATCCCGCATCACAGTTTCATAATTGCAAAATTACCCAAATATTTTCTATCTTGTTGGAAAAAACAATGATACATTTTTATATGTTAGCCTTCATATTAATTTTATCAATGAGGTTACTGATTATGCCACCTGATAATAGATTAATAGAGCAAGAAGAATTATAAGCCAGTCTGAAGTTCAATTTTCTCTATTTAAATTTATTGTTCTTGGAACTTCTTTCTCAAATTATTAAATAAGTGTAACATTCTCTGCAAATTAGCTTTCTTAAATTAGATTTTATGTAAGCTTTCAACTGATCATTGGGACTTCATTTGCTTTATTTAGAGGTTATTTTCCATGTTATAATCCTAACCATGGCAACTGTTCATTTTTATCATAGAACACGGCATGAAATATACCTATCAAAATTACACGAGATGGATATGAATTATTGAGTTTACAGAATTTCTTACTGCAAAAAAAAATATTTTTACAATAGATGTAGAAAATATTGTTTGGAACAGAAGAGAAAACAGAAGTCTTAAGCTTCTACATGCTGACAGGTTTGTTGCTGAAGGAAATGTTTTCATTTAGCGTTCTGCACCAATGTGCATCTATGTGAAAACTCACTAAAGGTAAAGACTCCTAGAACTATAAAAATGCAAAACAATCTTTTTGATGCTGCTGCCATTATAGATAGGGCATAAGAAAATGCATAGCACAAACAACGGCTGAGAGATCTGTTGATTCTCAAGACAAGATTTGGATGTGAATTGCTCCACTAGAGCTTTTGGATAGGCTCAACATCCAAAGACAGTTTCGACTGATTCACCAAGTACTTAGGATAAACTAAGCAACAAAACCACACAGACTGGTTTAAGTTTGGAATGTTTTTGTCTTCCAACTTACTATAACTTACTGCGTTAGGAGACTCAATCTCGATACACTGTATGCTCTCAAAAACTATTTGCAAAGACAGAAGCTATGACATCCCAACATAGAATTGGATTCTTACTGTCATATTCATGGTCCCAATTTTATTCATACTGCAATTTTAAGAGTGAAAAAGAAAATGGTAAGAAGCTTCACTACCAGAAACACATTGAACCTCCAGTTCTGCCAAGTTACCTGTTAAAGTTTCTG
Organism: Anser cygnoides; assembly: GCF_040182565.1. Taxonomy (NCBI): domain Eukaryota; kingdom Metazoa; phylum Chordata; class Aves; order Anseriformes; family Anatidae; genus Anser; species Anser cygnoides. The sequence goes on along the minus strand of NC_089879.1, from coordinate 26,341,519 downwards.
TGACAGAGAAGTCCAATTGTAGAAAAGAGACATTCTCACCTGCTTAAAATTAAGTACATGAATGTGACCTTGAGGAAGGACAGTTTGAAATATTAGGATTTTAATTTATAATAATCAACAATGAAACACTGTGTAACCATATCCACAGCTGATGACTCAGCATCTCCAAGAGGTTTTGGGTTCTTCATAGACCAGACTGTAGTAATTTTAGTCTTAATAATTATTTTAGGACCAGTGGCTGCAATGACCTCTGTCACATTCAAGGTAATTTAGAGGCGTTCAGTTTTAAACCAGAGTCCTAATTTTCTCTCTCATTACATAATTCTTTGCTGTAGCTTTTTACTGGTGAGCGTGGTTTAATTAACTTTTCATACATAAATTATCATAATTATTTTGTTCTAAAAAATCCTCTATCCTGCAATTCAACAAAGTGAAACACTTCTTCCAAAAAAAGATAATGCTGTGCTTTTGCTGAATACAAACAAGCTTGACATATGTTATTTCAGCTATGCTAAGCAACACACAAAGTTGAGATTTTCAAATATGGCTTGTGTGGCATTAAAGAATGAAGAAAAGCAATGTAAAACAGGGAAAGGAAAAAGAAATATCTGAAGCAGTATCAATTTCTCTTCATCTTAATCAGAACAATTCATTTTTTCCACTACTCCGTATGTTTGTTTCTGATTGGCCACTTCTCGAGCAAAAGGCTGAAAGCTGAGCAGAAATATAGGGAGACACATAAACAAAGAACAACAGCACCACTAGTACTAGCAGGCACTATGAGGGAAGTTATCGTGCTATGATTAAATTTTATCTCCTATTTGTAAATGAAAGAGACACCATCAGAAGAGGTAAAGCAGAGGGAGGATGATGTCTAACAAATTGTTTTATTTTTAAGGTGCAAGGCCTTATCCTTACCTTTTGAACAGACTGTTAGAGAAATGGAAGCATGAAGAATTTTTGTTTTGATATCAAAGTGGATAAAAAAGAAACATAGAAGAATGTTGTTAATAAAACATTGGACATAAGGTTGTCAAGAACAAACAATAGAGAACAGAGAATAAAATCCCAGCAGCTGTTTGCAACATTATTAACATCACTATCCTGATGTAAAGTAAAAGTAAACTGCTCACAGAAAACTCTACTGCCTCACAAGTCTACACTGGCAAAAGTCCTGGAAAAACTAAAAATTCATTATTAATGAGGGATCTCTCCTTCCTGTTTTAAAGGGATGCCAAGAATGCAATCTTGTTCTGTGTTTCAGAAAAAGCTTTCCATCCATGAAGAAGAAGCAAAATACAACTGTGTGAATATCGTCAATAATAACATTAAGAAAGAATATACACACACACACAAACACACACAAAAAAAAGACACTGCAGCAACCACAGGAGAAACATCTGTGCAAACTATTCACAGTAAACAACTGGGAGGTAACAACAGAGTATGGTAATTTCTCAGAATTAGATTCTGGATTGAACAGGCAACTCCATCCTAAATATTCATGGGGATTTGCTAGGCGGGGAAGCAGTGTAAAAAGTAGGTAAAACTGTACAAACAGAAATGACATGCACATCTTTGGCACAATACAAATAAAGTCACAACAAAACAGAATAGTTTTAAATCCCCAGAAGTACCAGCAAAGTTATTGAAGTGAATACAAATAATTTCATCTAAAAAGCAAGAGATTTTTAGAGCTTCCAGAACACACTGTTCTTGAGATGGCTACTTTGGTCTTCAAGTGTTGTCAGATACAGGCTTTCCTTCATTTCACTTACTGTGATCGAAAACCATGTTCCACATGGGTCCACGGGATAACTCATGATCAGGCACTGAATAAGCGATAACTTACACGATAGTTTTGTATACTGTGTGCTACAATGATAGCTACAAGGGATTTCTAAATACAATTTCATAAGGTTTCAGCTTCAACCCCAATTCTGTAGAGACAATCCCAGTAACTGGCTGAAAGCAGAGTACATTATGCACTCTGTAGCCTTGAATCAGCTGTAAGAACCTAATACCTGTCATGGTACACTGTGTCATTTAAAATATATATATTATAAAAGCTAAAAGAATACTTCAAATAACAATTTTCATGTTTCTAATAATGAATGTTCATAACTGAGAGCAACTATGAGTACTGCAACATCTGCAGGTGCACAACTTACAGTTTAGTGTTTCCCAGATCAGAGGTTAGACATTCTTCCTAAAACAATTCTAATGCAATTTACACATATGAACACAGAACTGGAGGGAACAGATGAACTATTTACTCATACATACCTTCCAGGAAAATATCAAAAAGCCATAGAGCTACTCTGTTTAAAGAAAAATACTGGTTCTAGATTGCCTACAAACTGGGGATGACTACATTTTGCCTGAACATTTTACAAGTGTTTATATAGGAAATAAAATATTTTAATATATTTTAAACACTGGAACAGAATGAAGAAATGTAAACTGTTATAAACTGAAGTTTAACTAACTTATGGAAGAGATGGTATGACAGAATGGGAGAGTTAACATACAGACTGACCTTGTGATGCAAGTTACAATGAAATGTGAAAGGAAACTGGCTAACTAGTTAGTTGTAAACACCATATTTATATTGTATTCATCTTATCTTTCAAGGATTCTCCTGACTGACCGTGGGAGACAGAAAGGAATTTATTCACCATCCTAAAGCACAGGTTGGCTTATAAGACTGTACATAAAGTTACGAGGGATATTCTTCCACCAGAAAACTGACCAACAGCCACTGCTAGAGATGAAATTAGAGCAGTATGTGCTCATGTTCTGTGTGGCCATAAATTTTTCATATGATTATGTGGGATGACCTGTCTCAATGTTCTACAGGCCTTTCAGTTCTCCTTCCTAAGCTGGCTCTTGGAGCTGCAAGGATGTAAGCACAGCTGATGTCTGCTGCTCACCTTCTGCAATACACCACAGTTACGGATTTTGTCTTCCACTAGCTTTAGGATACTGGGATGCAAAACGTGAGTGTGGACTGTAGACCAAGTATTCTCAGTACCCTTCTCTCTTGCTAAGTCCCCACAACAGTGGGGAACTAGACCTGGTGGTCCCTCCAAAGTATCTATTCCAACAACAAATAATAAAGTGAATGAAAATTCAGCAATATTTAAAATAAAACTAATCTTGATTTCCAAAGTACATTACTGATGCATTTCTACAGAAAATACTTATACATATGCTCTCTTAGATATGTGCACATGCAGAGTTTTGCCTATGTATATACACATGTACAGACAATATCTACATTTGGTAGGTTTTTTTGCTCAATTTTGACAATTTGGAAGTAGATATTCTCTGGAATATTGTAATTATCTTCGGTATTTCATTAACATAGAAGAAAGCTTTATTTTTGAAGTGCAGCACTATGTAGTCTGAAAATAGCAATTTATCTAAGCCTCTAGGTCTACCGTTTCTACCAGTTCCCCAGTTTGTTTACCTGTCTGCGAAGGTCTCTTGTCTTCTTGCACATACTATCTATTGCAACATTCAAAGTATTATTTTTTTCTTTCTTGTCAGTCTGTAAAAAATGACAGGAAAAAAAAAAAAACAATGGTTATTTCCAATCTCTTAGAAACTATGCTCTTTGTGTCCTCAGTTCGTCAAAGCATTTGATAAATCATATGTGCTTACAGTTTTGTTGTTTTGTTTGTTGTTTTTTTTCTAGTCTCACTGCATTTCAGGAACCAGTACCCCTACAGCCACAGAACACTGATTTGTGATGTTGAGCAAAAGTCCACAGAATCAAAACACGTTTTGCTAGCTGTATGTAGGATAGAAATTAAACACTTTTCATCTTCTGAATTACTGTAATACAGAAATTTAAAGTCCAAGGTTACTTATGGAACAACGTTAATATAATTATTATTATTGATTCCAATCTATTATCACCACATTAATGTGGAAAATCGCTTTTTCTCTCTATAAGCAATTTATAAACTCAGATGGCCTCAGTGCAGTTTGATAGTGCTTTAGTCAGCAGCATTTATTATTTTACTCCCACAGAGCAGAATGAGTGAGTTTCAAAACGTCCACAACATTGCAATGCAAACTCAATAAACACTGTCAATGAAAACATGAAAACAGACAATCTTTTCATTTAACAGCACATTCATTCTCGGCATCAACAGAAGATTGAGCTATTGAGATATTTCAGAAGCCTTTACAGAATCAGCTATATATCAATACAATATAGCAAATATATATATATTATATATATATATATTATATATATATTTATATATATATTATATATATATAAATACAATATAGCAAACAATCTTCTTATTTCTATCCATAAGCAAAGAGCTTATGTCATTACTATCTATTTGAAAAGTATAGTTCGCATTCTATTCTACCACCCAGCATTTTTCCTATACAATAGCACCATAGCAGTTCTATATCTACTAGTTGTTTTGAACAATCTTTTTCTTATGTTAGTACATACCCTATATGAAAAACAAAAATGTCTGCTGAACATTGTTTCTCTAAAGCAATCATTCATTGCTCACTAACTTATATTGCTCTGGTCTAAAGGAAAGAAACCCCAGTAAAAGTGTCTTTACATAATGTCTTCAGTCAGTACTCATAACATGTCTGGAGAAAGGACTACATTCTCCTAAATGTCAAAGAAATAGCTTATGTTTACTAACCATAGTATTTGGACCTCAGCTATAGTACACTACTAAGTTTATATTATGAACATAACACATCATACCAAAATAAATACTAGTGAAAACAGAAGTAGTCATACCTCAGTATGTACCTAGCTGTATAGCCTTCTTATACACACTATATAATATTTCAGAGTTATTTCATTGCTAAAAATAAAAACATCTGTGAACAGAGCAATATGCTTAGTATTAAAGCAGAAACTAGAGATGATCAGGAAAAAGCTTTTATATTACAAGTCAACATGTAATGTAATAAATGTCTCAAAATGAGTAACATTTTCCATCAGATGAAGGGAACAATTACTTTCAAAAATTATTTCAAGATTCATGCTAACATAGAAATTTTCCTATTACCTCCAGTTTCTGAAATTGCTTATAATCTTCACAGGGAGGAGATCAAACATACATCTTGGAGAGAGAGGTCATTACAGTAATGTGACCATTTCTCCTACCAACACTTGCATAGGAACCAAAGTAAATCCAGACTCTTGTAATGCTTTGCAAGCTATTGTCAGCTTTGACAACAAAATTGATCCTTTCTGAACTGCTAGGAAAACAGGACTAACAAATGCATTGTGGATACAAGTCAGCTCAGTGTATATCTACGCATTTTTCAGATGATAAAGACACAGTTCCACAGTGGCACATGCTTTAAAACCTTAGTATTTAGAGCTTATTTGTCTAACAAGACAGAATCCACGTAAAATACTGGGTTTTTTTAAACGTTCCCTGGTAAGCTGCAACTTCAGAGGTGGCAACTAATAATACAGCTGGTTCTAAGCAAACCTACATCACTGAGGCAGCAAATAGGAAATAACCTTACTCAACAAGCATAAAAATATGAACAGAAGAAAAAAATATGAACAGCAAACAAATAAAACACCTTAGTTTGCAACTTCTTAATATAGCTATCAGTAATCAATGTCCAGAAAGCAAACTTAACTACAATTGAAGTTATTCTTCACCTTGAGTTTTCCCCATGAACTAAAGGTACTGTAAAATGCAGCTTCCAGATGAAGAATGTGGACAGGTCAAGAATATGGTTAGCTTCATAGCTTCAGACTCTCTTTCTTCCTTAAAGAATTATGTAAAACTCCAAAACATACATTACTGTTTGGATAAATCATTCTTATAAAGATTTAAGTATTTCAAAATTGTTTAATCTATTAGGGGGACACCTGACTAAAAAATCTATTGCAAGAGTAGTCTTAAGTACTAATGGCCTGGTATAGTATTGTCCAGTTTGTGATATATGTGATCCATTGGTCCTAAGTACTTTTGAACACTGAATTACTCTTTAAGTTAACCTTATATTCTTCTGCAGATTTTCTTCTCAGATACCTACATGACAGTAACCACTGAAGTTCTACAGTTGCTGATTACACTTTTTAAATAGCTTAAAAACACCAAATTCACTATTTTAAAAATGTGTATTACAAACAATGGCATACAGAAACTAAACACGATCTGAACATATCCACAGTATATTCTACTCCCCATTAATATAGCTAACGTGTCTGTGTTGGAAATATTTCGCATCTGCTTGTCAATTAATGTTGCTCTCATGACTGCTGAACTTAAAAACAAAGAAACAAATCTTCCCTGAAATAGTTCATTCCCATAAAGGTGACTGAATAAAGGAAAGGGCTAGGAAAATGATGCATGTTATACTAGACTCTGGTTTCCAAACATCATGCAACTGAGCTCACCCCTTTATCTCAGTTTTCCTGCCTTCAGCTACAGTTTTATTCTGTAAAATATATGTAGTAATAGCTATATGGCTCCCTTGTGAAGATATTACAAGCAATATCCAGCTCCTATTTCAATGCATTTTAAACACAAGACACGTTTTACAAGCACAAAATCACATTGTTATTAACACTTCAATAAGTGAAAACAAGTTACATTTAATTAACACTGCATAGCCTGAAGATAAATGCTAAGTATTGCCAGCAATACAGGCTTACCCTTTTCATATGCTGGCAAAAAACAGTAGTTGAATGACTCAAAAACTACACATGCAGAAATGCTTCCCTGATAGGTTTTCATTTAAAATAGCAAATATCTTAGTGCAAATCCTCAGTTGAAACAAATCACCACATCTACAGTGCTGTTAATAGACTTCATTTGTATCAGCAGGGAATCATGACCTTCATGGGCATTACAGACCCTTCTTTACTCCAAGATACACTGATGCAAACAAATGTGCTTGCCTTAGCTACACAGCCTTGAAGGACTCAAGGACATGTCTCCAGTGGTTGGTACATGCCAACAGTTAACAGTATTAACAAAGACAGCAGTGATTTCCAACTTCATACTTTGTTGATTTCAAGAGAGAGCTTAAACAAAAGAATATCATTATTTTGATAAGGTAATTATACTTTTTTATATCACATAGTGCTACAAATGTTTAACCAATAGTTGTACTATGTCTCCTGTCTGAACAGTAATTTGAAGATTATAAAGAAGATTTGGACAAACTACCTAAGTGACAATCTAATCTCTTCAAGTACTGAGGTTCACAGACAGAGGCTAGCTTTATAATAAGGTTACAGTTAGCCACAGGTATTACAATAGTAAATACTGTCATCATTCTGTGAATCCAAGAGGCAACATCCCTTTTAGCCGTAATCAAGAATGCAGTTACAATAGAGAAATGAAGTATTCTTACCAGCAGGACTAAAATAAAAAGATCTGGCCAAGTGAAATAGAGCTAATGTATTTACATATACACTGGTGGTAAAGTATTCACAAGGATTAATGTAAATCTTGCAAGGCTGCAACTCCCTGAAGTCCCCTTACAGTCACCAAAGAGAAAAAGGAAACATTTTAGCATCACCTCTGAAAGGCCTGAGCCTCATTCTAGTCACTACAGAGGGTGGTGAAAGAGATTTAGTTTATCAAGTTGAATTTTTGTCTTGAGAACAGTTCCCCAAAATATTCACACACATCTGTAGACTCTAGTTTTTCAGTGTTGTGGAGTAAAAGGGAGCAGTATTAATTTATCACATCCATGGCGAGATGAGATCAGAAGACTTCTCTGAATTCTGTATTCCAGAACAGCTGGAGTCTGAGCTATAAACTTAAACAAGATATTACTTTGGTCCAAAAGGATTCCTGCAGTATCTGTATGGCAACAACACAGTCAGGAGATTCTACCCATGCCATTATCTAGGGCTTCAAGATACAGGAGCTGAACTGGGATCTTGATTGCATACAAGAGAAGTGAGGTTCTATCTGGGGTCCACAGACTGGAAGAGTGATGGTGGAGTAGTGAACGCAGAGCCTGGGACTTAAGCCTCACTCTAAATTTGTAAACTATACCATCCTTCTTGGCCAAGTCATCTTTGAAGGAATAAATATGTGCAAGTACTAGGCAGTATAAGGTTATAAAGATGCTATAAACCTTGTATGTCGTACCTGTCTGTGAGTGCCATTGACTACAAAAAATGCAAAGCATGAAGTTATTTATCTAGACAGAAATCCTGACTTACTTTTCTTAAACACCACTGTAAATGATTGTTTGTAAACAGGCAAAACAGCCTTCAGATAAACAAGGTGTTCCTGATGTTTGAAATATTTAGCTAGAAAGGTCTAACACAAGTTCGTCTTGCATTACCAGACTCACATATAGATTTAAAATAACAGAAGTTAAAAGATTGCAATGATCCTTCACTAGAATGTTAAAATTTACATACACGATCAAAACCAACTTCCTAGCATTAATCCATATAGTACTCAAAGGCTCTGCTGAAAACAGATTTTCATACTTAAAAAGACTACAGCCAGAAACTGAACCTATGTTTTGTGTCCTGGGATGCGTCTATATCTAAACTGTTGTACAATTTAGAAAAGACTAAATAGGAATAAAGTGTGATTTTCACTGCTTACCAACAGCAGCTGTACCACAACTTGGTGAAAAAAGTCTTTTGATTTACTTCAAAGTCCAAAGGTCAATTTTATTTTCAAAAAGACCAGCACATCTATTGGAATCAGTTCTCTGTGGAAAACTTCTAAAAAATGCCAAGCTAAAAGGTAAACACCAATCAATACTATAAGTTAATAAACGTCAGAGCTCTAATTAAATGACTGATCATAGTCCAGGCTATGTGTTGACTTACTAGAATCCTATATTAGACAATGATAAGGTCTTGTACATTGTAATGAAAAAATAATAATTATCACACAACCCAAGTAAGACATTTAAGTAAAGTCACAGTCCCTGAAGAGATATCAGGCATTTTATGTCCACTGTCACAATTTAGCATTTAACATCTTTTTGTATGTGGTGTTTATAAATGTTTCCCCTTTTGAATTAAAAAGCCATTTTGAACTCTAGAGAAAACGGTAACAGTGATGAAAAAAACTGTATCTAGTATAAAAAACAGTTCCATGCTTTTGTGTGTGTTGAAACGAAGTTGTCATTAATGAGGAAAATTACATTAACAGGTTTGTGCAAAGGCAAAAATACCATTTTCTTTCTTACCCAGCTCATGGACACGCTGTCAGTTCAAAACATTTTGTGCAATTCAGCAAAGTAAGGAAGAATGCAAGCATCTATCTTAAAAAACACAAAACAAAACAAAAACAAAGCCCTTGTAAGGGAGGACGCAGGCCAATCCTGTTGTGCTCCTCATTTATATTAAAATATATGAACTAAAAGAGAAAGGCCAAGAAGTTTGTCACTTTGATTAGAGTGGGCTTGCCCAAAAAAAAACATTAAAATTAGTGGCAGTGTCTCTGCCACTCAGTAAGTAAATAAAAGTAATTTCACTGCCTACATACTTGAAAAAAGACAAAATACTTACTCATCATCTTGAAGGTCACGTGCAGAGTTGAGCAATCTGAGATGAAGCACGGTAGAGAGCTTGGCTGTGAAACACCTGTGAGAGGTGCCAAGTCTGGGACAGCCACACCACAAGAAGGATAACAAGACCCCAGAAACATCCCCGTGATGGGAACAATGTAACACAGCATGGGAGGTCCAAGTCAGCAGTTTTTGAATAAACACTTTTTTACAATTACTGTCAAAGTGAGGACTCAGGGCAGATTTCCATGGGGACAGCCTCTCTCGCTCCTTCAGAAACCTCTGGCTAGACAAACAAGCAAGTGGAAACATGTAAACCAAACCCCACTCCCAGCAGCAGTCCTCATTCTGGTTCACATGCTTGCCACCAGGCTGCTCTGTAAGCCTCCTCACCTTTCCCTTGCTCCCTGCGCTGCCCATGCCAGTGGTGGCAACTGCACAGAAGCAGAGACTTGCTACATGTGTACTCATGGTGTTAGGACCCCTAGCACACCTGTTTCCCTTAGGGCACTTTGAATGTTCTGTTACCCAAACATGAAAATTAAGTCTTGGCTGTCCTATTATCGAACACCTCTTGTACCCAAATGCATCCGACTTCTTAAATCAATCTAATACAAAGAAGAAACTACTCAAAAATTTTTGTCTTGCTGCCTTCTTGTCTCATTTTAGACTGTTAAATCCTTCAGTGCCATTACTGTCTTCCACTATACTAGGAACAAAAACTCTTGTAATCAACAGGCAAAAAAAAGAATTTAAATACTGTTAAGAATATCTTTGTATTTTCTTTTACCATGTCATGTATCATAAGACCCTAAGCGTATTTGTCCCATACATGCAGAGCGCATGGAAACAGCAGTTTACTCTTCAAGTTTGCAACTTGCACTGCAACTACAAACCGCAACTTCCATGTAAAAAGCAAGATCCCTTGTTGAAGGTCGTAATCTCTAGCTAAATAAACTAAAACCACGAGCTTCTCCAAAGCTATAGATCTCAATGGACAAATCTTTCCGATTTGAACACAGAAAGAAACCAGGTGGATTTAAACAGTTTACAACTGTAGTTTACAAGTATGTCTCATGATTTTAAACAAATTTTCAGAAAGACTTTGTTCCCGAAAGAGATAAAAGTACCTTTTTTGTTGCAAATAACTTCACTGAAACAATGGGACTCTTTAGACGCACAGTTATATGCACATTTTCCCCCTCCCCCTTTTTTTTTTCTCCCAAAAATCTTTAGGATTCAGTAGTGACAACTTGTTAACTGCTGTCTGAGGTATCTCTTAAATGAACATTTCAAAGTTATTCAAGGAATCCTCTGACAAAACAGTAAAGAAAGAACTTGACATTTTTGACATAAAGAACAAAAATTCTTCTGAAAAGCCAAAAGCTTCCAGACCTTTTCATACAGCATTTCAAAGCATACTTTTACTGTACATCAAAAGCCTGCAAAAGGAAATTCATTTACAAGAATATTTAATGCCTTTCTCTGTTAATACATGGAATACAAAGAACGAATAGCCCACAAGTATTTTAAGTTGAAAACTCTATATTTACTCAGTAATAGATTCCCTACTCACTCCAATACACATAGCCTAGTGCACTTTTTCTAAAAACACCTGAGTCAAGGAAGCCAGCTTCTGTGAAAAACAAGTATTTGTATTTAAAAAAATAAATAAATTAAATGACAAGGGCATGAAAAATCATATGCAATTGAGCAAATAAGGAATCTTTCATGTGGAACTGTTTCTCATTATAGATTTTTTTTTCCTTCAACACCTGCAATATGAGATTGCTGGTTTTTTTTTTCCTCTCAAGCCATCATGGACAGCTCCCTATAGATCTAATGCTGTGAGATGTGAAGTACCTTATAAGAAATGAATTACCTCAACCTCTATCGATATCAGTTGGAGTGCAGAGGGCTCTCTCCTCACTGTGTGAATTACCCTTTCTCAATCAATATACAGGAAAAGTCTTGAATGTAAAGCTTTCTCAGTGTAACTCCCTTTTAGCATTCAGCTTTAACTAGTTCCTAAGAGTGAAAAGTGGATTTAATTCTAAATGAGCATGGATAAAATTGCCTAAAAAAAAAAAAAAAAAAAAAAACCAGAATTTATAACCCTTTAAATAAAAAAATCCAGAAATTGTCAGATCGTAACTAATCCTATTTTCTCAGAAATAATGATGTTGCTGAAATATTGCACATTCTCATTCACTCTCTGAAACATTGGTGTGAGGCAAAACTGTAGTTGGGGAGGGTAGCCAAGGTGCTTTCAAGGACAGTGATGGATCCCCAGCTTCTAGTAGGAGAAAGAGGATTGTAAATTCTCTCAAAAGTGGACTGCAAGCAAACCACAGAAGGGAGGGAGAAACCTATGTTGTTTTGAATTTTTATTGTTTCTTTCTGATATATAAGGTCAAAATATCATGATATCAGTTTTTCACTTGATTTTTCACATTTGAAATATCAGAAAATTTCAGTATAATTCCAAGATGGCCCTAAAACAACCCATGATTTCCTAATATTTGTTTGGGAAAAAGAGTCACAGAAAGTGAACGTATCATAGCTGGTCTGTTGCAAAGCAAATAAAATGATTGCTTACTATTTCTAATGCAAAACCAAAAGCCACATGTACTTCCTATTTGAAACACAAGTTTTTACACTTCACAGAGGAATCATAAAGGCCGATGGTACTTTACTTTGGGTTGTACTTCAGCTTTACAACTATTTGAGGAAATTGTAAGGAAGAAAAAAAAAATATTTGATCAGATATTGTCTTATTCACTGATGACGCAAGGAGGGAAGGCAAACAACTAGAAATAGAGCAATATCCACAGCATGAAACAAATAAGACACATACTGAAGGTTCATCTGCTTTATGCTATGGAGCAATTTTCTAAGTCCCAGGTACAAAAGTTTTTAATTGAATATCCATCTACCATTCATCAAAGTGTTCTGGCAGCGTTACAGCAGTAAAATAGGAAATTAGTTGGAGAAAAGCTCATCCTACAGCAGTAACATAAGACTGTCCTATGATGAACTATCATATAAATTGCTTGGAGATTATATGTTGTTATGTGAGGAATGAAGGGGATGGAAAGGGAGGAAAATTTGAAATAAAATACAGCAGAGCTGCTAAGACAGTCCATCTCATCCAAATTGTTTAGAGGGTTTAGCTGTTCTCTAAATCAAAAAGTTATGGTCTTAAACAGGAACCATAAACGAGGAAAAATCACCAGCCCTAAGCTACTGGAATTCTTCCATACCTGGAGATGCACTGAGTACAATTCCAGAGCAGTATTTCTTCCACAAAGCAAAGGCATTTTTCAAAACAACAAAAAAAATCTTATTGTCGTTTCAGATGTTGTATTTTAATGCAATACATACGACTTAGCTTCTAACAGACTTAAGATAACTGTAATAACATTTAAATCAATCAGCATTTTTTATTAAAAATGTATAGAATTTAAGTGATTAAAATTATATTCCTGACTAAAAGAATCTCACTTTCAGGTCCTCAAAGCCACTCCATATCATCCAATACCATCAAGAACTTTCTCCTTTTATTTCCATTACATCAGTGACGCAAAGATATAAGTCAGAACTGTGAAACTGAGATTTTTTTTTTCCTTTATGCAGCTCTGTCTTTATGTTGACATGTTTATTTTTCGGAAACAATCATATGATCCTATTAAGAGTTAGAGAACAGAGATGAGATTTCTTTTAATGGAACACCAGCATGCTTTGTGATACTCTTGTATCAATATGGATGTACAACAAGGACTAATTTCCCTAAGGTTACCTTGACCTGAAATTTCAGCTAGGCATATGTCTATCAGCAAAGGGAATCCCACTTGTAATTATTCTTTAAAGAAACATTCATTTCACACACACACAACTCATACTGTGTAATATTTCTGTGGAATGTTTTGAAGGAAGGAAGCAGTTTGAAACAAACAAGGCTGTTTGTTCATTGGAGAATTTGGTCTGCAGGTAGGAACCATACTAAAATGTCTATCTGTCAAAGACTTCAGCTGAAGACCTGGCAAATTTAGGGTGTTTCAACTACTATGCACGTTATGGGTTTAGTTTTACTGAAAAACATACTTTAAAGTAGAAGTTAAAGCCTGAAAGCTATAGTTCCATGTAGTTATGTACTAAATGTATTGGTTAATCCCTTTCTAAACCAGAGCAACTCATTCAACACAACACCATACTTTAATATAATTTGTGAAATCTAGGAGGCTGCGAGCCACTTAAGAATGTGCAATGAATGAAAGTCCAGCCCTTAGGGAGAGGAATAAGGCAATTGGTTTAAATATTTAGCTCTCAAATTTACAAGTATTTCAACTAAACACTCGTCAGAATCATCTACATACAATGAATCCAGATTGAATGAATTCCTTTGTACATGCATTGTCTATACAGAAGACTACAACATAATTGATAGCAACCTAAGACGTTTTGGGGATTCTAAGAGCAAATAATAGTTGATGCAATCACTTCACCAGGTGAATTCAGCACTATCAGTCACTCCTGACTAAAACATATCATATTTTAAACACAACGAAATGACTCTAGGTGTTATTCCCTGAAGCTTGTGACTAAATGCTTTCAATACACAAATCTTATTTAAAAAGTCACAACTGTTAACTAGAGAAAATCTATTCTACTCAAGATAGTTTCTGTTGTTAGCACTTATGGGGAAAAGAACATGGAAGAGATTGATAGAAGAACACTTGAATGATCCTTTCACACTGTCAACTGCCAGGAAAGAGGCCATTGCATAGCCATTTATTTAGCAGATTGATTTGGACAGTGAGAAACCTGAGTGTTACTGTGGCTGTTGGATTATACTCTCAGTACAAGTTTGAAGATCCTGGGTTTCCGTGCTACCAGAGAAAAAAGAAATAAGCAATTTATTAAATGTAACAGCTAAAAAACAGAGCAAGGGAGGCTGTATGTAATGGCATGCAGGGAAGACCACTGAAAATTATAGTCTCTACAGGGTAGATTTGCAAAACAATGCATGAGATCAAGAAAGGCTGCTATTCAGGGCATATTGTTCTGCAGTTCTGTGCAGAAATTATCTGCATTTTTCCCTATTTATTTTTGCACAGAAAAATAAAACAAAATGAATCTATCTATGAAAAAATTCAAACTCAACATGCAATGCTGTTGACATTCTAATGAAGTGATCATACTTTATGTTGGAGATTACCTTTCTGCAGGACTTTAACTTAAACATTTTAGAGATATTTTTTTCCTAAATTAAGAACACCAAATTTCAAAAAAGAAAAGGAAAGAGAAGTATGTAACTAGAACAGAGACAGTAGAAAAGTAACTAGGTATTATGATGAATAAAGCTAGGAGCAGAAAAAAAGATTCATTCAAGGTTTAAGAGAGATGTGTGTAAAGTAAAATACAGTGCTGATGCATCAGTAATTGGTTTAAGACACAGTAAGCTTTCAACTGATAGGCAGCAAAGACCAAGTAAGTGGTCATGACAAGTCCTGAT
Source organism: Anser cygnoides (assembly GCF_040182565.1). Lineage (NCBI taxonomy): Eukaryota > Metazoa > Chordata > Aves > Anseriformes > Anatidae > Anser > Anser cygnoides. Next base: position 26,326,491 of record NC_089879.1, on the reverse strand, counting down.
AACAGCACAAAGCTCAAGCAGACCATTAAGACACGGGCAGAAGAAAAGATACAGGATGTACAGTGACTTACAGTGACAGAAGGTAAGAGTCATACACTGATGAAGTTTGGAGGTCAAGGGGAATACACCCTTGTACAGGCTCTCTTGGACTAGCGATTTTAACAGCTTTTAGGTAGCTATATGTAATTCAGAAATGAATAACAAAATTTCTCTGCAACAGAGAAATTAATGGCTAGTCATTTGTAATGACACCAGTTATCTCAAAGTGGAATCAGGCAAAGTATCTGAAAACCCAATGGCATGAGGTGGTTTCATGGACTACCACAACTGAATGTGCATATTGTATCACAAGCAAAAAAAAATTTATAGATTCAGACTAAATTCTATCAGAAGATACTGTATTTTAAAAGTATGTTACTCAGGTCTCATCAAGAGATCAATAAAAATGACAAGCCCATGATTTAGCAAACGTTGTACTGAAAGAAGGCAAGCATTCTATTTCTTTAGGATACCTTGGTGTATTTTTATCAGCATGCCAACAGATACAGGCTGGTATGCTGCCACCATAGAGTAGAAAAAAGTGAGAAAAGGAACTTAAAGAAAAATTAGAAGGTCAGAAAACATAACATAGTAACAGTTTTTTCACTGATGCAGTAGTATCACAGAGCTCAAAAGAACATGTTTTCCTGTAAAACTTATACTCATTCCTTCACTTTCAATGACATACATGGCTGAAATCTAACTAGTAACTTTTTCTTTCTGTAAAAGTGTTACCGAATTATATGAGTTTAAAAAATGTTAAATATACACAAAAGTCAGAAGATTAGAAGGAAAAAGTTAACTATGACCATTGTAAATATTTTTCACTAGTTGTAATGTACATGTAAATTCACAGGCAGATACATTTATATAAAAGAAATACTTGGGTTGTTATAATCATTCACCTGTAACTGGGGTCGTCAACGATATGTATTCTGTTTGTGTATTTCAAAATTGGATACATTCATGCACCACTCTGTAAGACCTGAAAGTTTTCATTGTACTATCTACAGATTATATGGCTCCTGTGCTTCCCTTATTGCTCCTCAACATTTTTGTATGCAGGTCAGAGCAACTGTCACTAGTTCAGTTACCTCTCAATGACATGATTGAAGAATAATAAGGAACAGAAAAAGACAGGTGGAAATCAAACGTACTCACTGACTGGGCACTGCAAGGAACAGTTTATTGGTAAGGAAGCCTTCTTTGCAAGTCCTTGTACATATGCTAACCACAGGTGCAGTCAGTTATCATGTTCTTTTATTACTTGGCGGATAGCTTTGGAGTACAATTACTGATGGTAGCACCATGCTGCAAAAAGCTACATCATCTCCTGATTCTTCAAAGATGTTGCAGCAATTAATAAAAGTGACAATGAAGCTCTAGGTGGCAGCACAACAAGCACTAAGAGTTACAACCTCAAGCCCAGACATCAGTTTTTGAGGATTATTGTAGGACGCCTCATTTCAGCAGTTTATTTGCAGGCCCAGATGCAGCTTAGTCTTATACAGTCTTCTCACAAATAGTTGGACACAGATCTCCCAATAGCAAGCATCAATAAATAGAAAAATTTAGAAAGAGATTGTTTACTGACTCTTTGCGGTAAATGAAAAATGTGGAAAAAACACAATATGCAAGCATGCATTTAAAGATTTATGTATGCTAATGCTAGCATGCATCCTGCTGATAGGACCTGACAGATTTGAAGAATCGTAATTCCACCGCCTGCTGCTTCAAGTTTTGTTGCTATTAACTACATATCTATGCATACATTGATATGCATAGGTGTATTACTCAAAGGCGTCAGGACATCACACATACATAGGCAGATGTAATGCAGGTAATTATGTCAAACTGTATCTGGGTCACTTCATACACACTATTTGGACTGAAAGAACTGCCATTACTCATGCTAATTGAATGGAAATTTTAGAACACTAAGTGTGCAAAACTGACTAACCGGACAACTTACCGTATTCGAGAACCACTTGTTTAAGCATTGCAAATCAATGAAAAAATGTTTTATTAATTTGAAATATCAATGCTCACTGCTGTCATGCAAAATTATGTAAATAAATGCCATTAAAAGAGAGCTTAGCATGTAGTAAAAATGCAAACTAGAGTCTGAGAATTAAGATAATGCTGACACTTATCTTACTTGAGGCTTTCATGAATACTTGTTCTTGTACCATGAATAGTATGGCAGAAAGTAAGCTTTGTTCTGTAATCCCTCCCACTCCACTCCTGCTGCATCATGAGATATCCCTGGAAAAATACTGTAAAATCAGCTCTGATTAAATAACAAAGGTAAAATTACAAGTCTGTAGAAAAAAGCTGGGATCGGTTCAAGTATCAGCTGTTTGAGAAAGTACAGAAACACATTAGAAACACATTAGAAAACTCAGTTTGGCATCAACTTTCCTCTGGAAAGCAGTATTTAAAAATACAGTTGTTATATCAAATTCACCTCAGCATGGTTATGCTTCCAAACTGCCACAACAACTGCTTAAAAACAAACATTTGTTATTATCACCTTAATCAAACTACTTCAATTTATCACGCTGAATATGGACACTTAAATGCCTATCCTTTCAGGGATATTAAATCCTGAAAGATGCAGATGTTCATTTGTAACTAGAGTATGTGTTCCAACGTAGGCAACACAGCTCTACAATCACATGACAGCATTATAAAGACAACTAAAACAATAATTGAACAAAACCACATTAATGGAATCCAACAAAATATGAGAGCAAGTGTACATGAAAAGGCTTTATGTCAGATTGTGCTGATAGCAAAAGAGAAAATGGATGCTGTACTAAACCATATAACATAAAGAGCAAATCTGATGTAACACAGTGTCTGAGAAGAATGTTAATAAGAGCAAAATCAAAATAATAAACAGAAGTGAATGGGAAAGCTAAGCAGAAAAGCCAAAGTAAATATTCCAGGCAAGGTTAGTTGTGTAATTACAAAAGAGAAATCAAGTGACAAATTATGGAAGAGTTGTTCCCTATTCACAAGGAGTGAGTGAGAAGAGTACTAGCAACTGCTGCAAGTTTGCAGAACTGAGGACTGAGGCTTGGTTTTGATTGCTTAAGACTATCAAGCTCAGGCTCACCTTTTCTTTGTATTACTGATAAAATTCTTTCATGCTCAGCCATAACAACAGTAAATTCATAAAGGACATTCTTACTACACTCAGGATGTCTCAAATGGAAACTAATGCGTAGCATTAACTGCTATCAAAGACATATACGGACGGGTTAATAACTTAAGGGTACTGAGATAGAAAACAAACAAACAAAAATAAACCACACTCAAACATGAATGTGGTGAAGTCGAAGACTCTACTTCCAAAAGATTTCACTCTCAGTGCTTTGTTCAACTATGCTGTGTACAGGAACATGGGGGAGAAAAGCCAAGATACTTGCAGATTATCTTTCTCCTAATCCAGGTTCTAGAACTGAATCCTGGAACACCATCTAGAGAAACTATGGCAATTAAACAAAACCACGGAGAACCATGCCACTATCTGAAGTCAGAAGATGGCAATAAATTACATGCCATGACCCCTACACACTGCTATGCCCTGCCTAAAGACATTTAGCCTGTGAGAGCAGTGCAGGTGTTAAATAAGGGCAGCTACTTGCATTTGTGGACATTTGACTAAAAGTGGTCCTACCTAATGGCATTCAATATCATTTTGAAAGATAAATACAGATGGGTTCTACCTGGAATCTGTATTTAAAGAAAAACAAGACAACAAAACTGAAAGATTCAATGCATGTGTTGAAAGAGCTAGTAAACCTAAATACACCATAGCCAACCTTGTTGATAAAGCTGAAAAAAAAAATTAAAATAAGAACAGGCTGCTAAGAAGCATAAAAATGCTTTGCTTTCATTTTCATATATAATTGAAATACCAAAGAATAGAATACTCAAGAGACTATAAATGATACATGATGAAAATCAGTGAAGAAACAAATAATCATGCAACTGGAATCAGGCATCAGTCCTACAGAATGTTCAACATAGGGCAGAGAGTGACAGTAATTGCCAATTCCTGCTAATTTTAAATTTCTAAAGTTGTTCCAGGCAACGCTGTCATCCCTGAATTTATAAAATATGCATTAGAATTAAAAAACGCATCATCACCTAGAAGCTAGTGCCTCAAATGCATCATCACTTAGAAGCTAGTGCCTCATCTACTTCAAGCGTGATATGCAGACACTGCTGGAAAATGAAGGCATTGGCTGACTCCAGAGACTGAGGCAGAAAATGAACTGCTTCCCAGTTAGGGAATAAGTGGAGTAATGGAAGACAGAAAGTTGAGCATTAACAAGCCAGATGGCAGAATGGCATCTTGGGAAGGCTAACACAGGGAGGTCTGAAACAGTATCTCTAATTTTCAACAGGTTTGCTGTTGACTCAGTAGGCAGCAATGTTGCAATGCAAAGCAGGGCTTTATCAACCAGTTCCCATCTTTTGAAAGAGAAAATGAAGTTCATGATGTTCTAGATTCAGCTGAGGTAGTTAGTTTTCCTCCTAGTAGCTGGTATAGTGCTGTGGTTTGGATTTAGGATGAGACTAATGCTGACAACACGCTGATGTTTTAGTTGTTGCTGAGCAGTGCTCACACTGAGTCAAGCACCTTTCAGCTTCTCACGCTGGGGTGCACCAGAAGCTGGGAGAGGACAGCAATGACAGGTGAATTGCTGTCCAAGGAATGTCCCACACCACATGGGTCGTGCTGAACAACGAACTGGGAGAGTTGGCTGGGGGGGGCTGCTGCTGTTCAGGGTCTGGCTGAGCATTGGTCAGTGGGCAGTGAGCAATTGCACTGTGCATCACTTGCTTTGTGTATTCTTTAATCATTACTATTATTATTACGCTCACTTCCTTTTCAGTACTATTTATCTGTCTCTATCTCAATACATAAAATTTTACCCTTTTCCCCTGTCCCTGAATTTTCTCCCCCATCCCACAGCGGGGGGAGCAAGTGAATGGCTGTGTGGTGCTTAGCTGTCTGCTGGGTTAAACCACAACAGTGGAACAGTATTAAAGATGTATCCACTACTACAGAACCAGTTTAATTAGCCTCTGACTTTTGGCAACTAAAATAAACCTTTCATAAAATATGGGTGGGTTATACACCTTGCAGCATAATGATACATACTGTTAAAACTGTTGAATTGCTATAAAAAAAATTGATCTAATTTCTATTCCGTATTTAAATGACACACAAGTATAATTCAACACACTGATCTGTAAGTGAGTAAATGCCATAAATTTCCTATATGTTCAACATGCACTTATTCTGAGAACAGTCAACATTGGTACCAATCTTAGATTTAAATTTCAATGAATATGAAAAGTTGCTACACTGAAAAATACTTCTAAATGAATTCCCTTTATAAGTACATTTACAGCAAAATGACAAAAGCCAGCACAGAAATTTCAGACTAAATCTCTAAAAGCTGGTGGTTCATGCAAAGGACACTAGGCACCATCTGTTACCTCATGAAGAATTTAACCTTCCCAAGTCTTGGACAATTCATCACAGTTCTAAAACCACACTCCAAACATCTCTTTGGATTTTGGACATGTGCCAGAACAAAATTGAAGACGCCTTTCTTACTCAATTTTGCCAACTGTAGAAACTCATTCACCTAAGGCTCAATATGACAAGTTCGTTCAGTTGCAAATCAAGATCAGTAAGTTTTGTAAAATACATTCTCTTTCTGCAGCCTGCAAAATGCTAAGCCAAAATAATAAAGTTCCCTTTTTTAAACCTTTTTTTTTTTTAAGCCACACTTGGAGTCTAACAGTATAAAAGCTGTGAACCTTTTCAGATTCTGCTACAAGAATCTGTTTAGATTCTGTCCCTTTTACTCTTTGTACCTTAAATAAAACTTGGGTAGGTCAAAAGCTTTTGAAAACTACACCTTGTCATTAAGTAATTACTCAGACTCTCTAATATATAAATCTCATGACACAGCCCTAGGAATACAGAGATGCTCATTATCTGTGTTACTGGCTGCCTCACATTAGCTAAGAATTTATTGCCAGATCCACAGAGAGATTAAGGTAACTTTCTCAACAAAGAGAATGCCAAAGAACAGCTACCCCTAGTGATCAGAGATATGGGAGATGAAGTTCAAAGTTTATCTTTGCTAACAGTCACTTCTCATTTTTCTCAGCGGGCTTGTAGACAGACACAGAACAAAAGCCAAAGACACCACCTTGATGTGTATACACAGATTTGCAAAATCACTGAAAATAATTTTACCAGAATCATCTTTCTGAATAGGTTTGTATCACGTTGTTATACTTAGAATTCTAGCTTCAAGGGCTAATAAACCTCCATCTACAGACTAAAAAAAAAAAAAAAAAAACAATTTAAATGTCCCTGGTCTGACCCCCTGAAACACAGCACAGCAAACAAATCCTTTTCTGGGTCTCTATGCAATATGAATGTGCTTGTGCTTGTATGGGCTAACTTAAGATCGATCTTTGTTAATTATCTTGAACACTAAGCAAAGACCCCAAAGACCTTACACATAGGAGAGAGATCAGTGCTAGACAGATAGCAAAAGGAAGAATGCAAACTGGACACCTGGGGACAGAAGTTCTCAGTCCAGTGACAAGAATACCCCAAGCCAAACAGAGCATGGGAAAGGACTTTAGCACATTTATACTGTGCCTAGAATAATACCAGTCCGCGATAAAAAGATACAGATATCTCAGGCAGATCAACACTCCCACCCAAACTGGTATAGTCTGCATACTAACTGGGGGTGCACACAATCCTCTCATCAAAATCACTCAAAAATATTTAAGAAAATTGTCCCCAATACCACTGGTAACACCACTGGTAACACCACTGGTAACTGGCCACCATTGGGATTTAACTCTTTTCACAGTGACCTTCTGGGCCTGACCACGAGCAGCCAGTTTCTCCAAGAGAATGCCGTGAGAAAGTGTACCAAATGCTTTGCTAAAGTCCAGGCAAACAAAATCCACAGCCTTTCCCTCATCCACTAAATGTGTTATCGTGTCATAGAAGGACATCAGGTTAGTCAGGCAGGACCTGCCCTTCATAAACCCATGCTGACTGGGTCTGATCACCTGGTTGTCTCATAAGTGCTGCATGATGGCACTCAAGATGATCTGCTCCATAACCTCCCCTGGCACTAAGGGCACACTCACAGGCCTGTAAATCCTCTGGTCCTCCTTCCAGCCCTTCTTGTAGCTGGGTGTCACATTCACCAACCTCCAGTCAGCTGGAACCTCCACAGTTAGCCAGGACTGCTGGTAAATTATTGGAAATGGATTGGTAAGCACTCCTGCCAGCTCCTTCAGGAGCATTGGGTGGATCCCATCTGGCCCCATGGATCTGTGTGTGTTCAAGTGCTGTAGCAGGTCACTAACTGTTTCTTCTTAAATTATAATGGCTTTATTCTGCTCCCTGTCTGTGTCTTCCGCTCAGCACGCTGGGGACCATGAGAACAATTACTCTTACTAATAAAGACTGAGGCAAAGAAAGCATTAAGCACCTCAGCTTTTTCCTCATCTTTCACCACTGCTTCCCCCTGCATCTAATAAAGGAATAAGAATCAGATTTTTAAAAGGATGCAAAGACAAAATTAGCAATAAAAAATATTCGTGTGGCAGGAAATTTAAAGCATACAAGGTTCCACAGCAGAAAGAGTGAGAAAGAAATCAAAACCTCAGTGAAGGGAAAAAAACGCAAACAAATTAAAACCACCATTATTTGCCATAAAGCAGAAGGCAAAATTACAACAGGTCTCACTTGGAACATTGCAACTTGTTATGAGCTTCACTCATCTTCTACAGAGCTATCAAATCCTTTTCTGACTTGTTCTGGACAGGCCTACTTTGGCATCTTCCCTACAGCTTCTATACACATACTAAACTTCAGTCCCCTTTTTTCTCATAATAACCAAAGGTATTATACCAGTTGCATCCATATCTGGCTTTTCTCAAACTGGTAGACTGTGAAGATTACTGTGACTATTCCTGTTTGTCTACCTTTGCACTTGTCATTCATGGATTTATAGAACTTTCATGTGGTAGCTTCTAAGTAGGATCTTTGAATAGATCATTCAAATCTTGTCTTCTCAGGTGTGTAAATTGCAGCACTGGCTTTCTATGTAACAGAGAAACAAAGAGAAAGAGGGACACAGGTAAAGAATGTATACATGTGTCAAGCATTTTGTTCTATGTAACTCATGACTTTATGTTTTCACTGTATATTCATTCTCCATGCCCTACAGTGAAATAAGCCAATACAAAAAGAGCCAGTTAGACTACAGATGCATGCTTTTTCACAGGTGCTCATTTCAGAATGAAAACACTCCTCTGAAAATAGCACAAGCTAATAACATAGCATAATGGCTGCAAAGTAAATAAACAGCCTGATCCAGAATTAGTAAAAAAAAATACTTCTCTCATTAACATTTCCATTATATGATAAAATCAACTCTCAGTTTATAAGGGAGAAAGAGATGTTTGAGAGCCCAAATAGAGAGAAAAAAAATCAATTATGCAAATTATATTTAAATTGTAAGAGAAGCCACATACAATACAAAGGGTGAAGAACAGGCCATTGCATAATTTCAGAGCTTGCATCTTTTGCTGACCCAAGTGTTACATCCAGATGACCACATCATTTCTCTATCTAGATCTTTCAGATGAGAGTGAGCCAGAAGGAGGGTAACTGAGCACAGAGCTCCGCGTGTGGAACCAGCCAGAGGCCTCCACACCTGACATACTTTTAATCTTCAGCAGGGACAACCTGCCTGTGAGTGACAGGAAGTTTTCTTACAGTCTTAAGCACAGAACTTAAGCACTGACTAAACAGTGAAATCACTGAAAAAAATATGCAAGTTCTGTCCCCTTTAAAGTAACTATTTTCACTCAGTGCTTTTTGTTAGATTAAAACGCTATTTTCATTCTGAAAGGGAATAGAGATAAATAAAGCGTACTGGCCTGTTAAAAAACAGGAGTGTTATTTCCATCTCCGTCACTTGACAGAAAATAAAGAAGTATGCTCTGTAATAATACCAGTTCACCAGCAAGTATTATCTGGGAGTATTTTAACATAAGAAAGACAATATATGCGTGCAGGAGACTCACAAATTCACTATGGGTGCAAAACAGCTGAAATCAAGCAATATTAATTCCAGTGCCAAGGAAATGTTTCTGCCAAGCAAGGTCATGCCACAGATCTAAAAAAAACAAAAACAAAAACAAAAAACAACAACAACAAAAAACTATTCAAACATAATTTGGGAGCTGGCACAGATGAATACAGAACAACTATGCTGAAAGACAGCAGCAAGCTTCCAAAGAATGAACAGGATTAGCCTAATTAATGTGTCACACCACTGAGTTATGTGCACATCTGGATCGTTACCAGCTCTGAAAATGGTCACCGCAAGTATCAGTGGAATTACCATCCCGCTTCAGTCTGCAGGACCACAGTCCGTTCTTTCCAAAGATTCAGAGCTACTGTGACAAGAAAACTTGACTGATTAGTATTATAAAGCCTGGCAGACAAAGCATATCTGCAGTTTATGTAACAAACAGACAATACTTAAGACGGGATCAGTTGTGATATTAATCATGTTATTATCCTATTTTTCTAACATTTGCCCAAGTATATTATAAACTCTGAAAATCCTTTCCATTTGTTTGGACACAACCAAATACACTGAGGCTCTTGCCTGAAACAAGTAAGTGCAATGAAGGTAATAATAATTAACAGTAATGGAGTAGTGGCATAAAAATTTTCTCATCAACTTTTATTGCACAGTAGTTAACGCTGTGAGATTTTCATGAAATGTTCATCTTTAGTCTACTGTAAAATTTGAGTTATAATACTTACCTGGAAACAATGAAGACCAGGCAAGAAAATAGCCTACAATCTGCTACACCTTTAAGAAGAATTTCTTAACTGAGTTATTATATTTGGTGTATCATGAATAAGACTGTACTGTAAGTACTAGGCTTACTCTGAAGTACTGATGTTTCAACATCACAGTTGTATTCATAACTGTGCATTAAAACACTTTCCAAGGATACATTACAAGTGTTTTTTATGCAAACTGTAGGAAAGAGCATTTATATAGCCAAGTTTTATTTAGTGGGCTCTTTATATCCTTGAAAACTTGACTGGGTAATAATGGACTTCAGCAGACATGCTGCCAAAACCCAGAAGGCCAGGCTGTTGAACCCAGGAAGAATATGTGAATATCATAAAAATAGCCTACACAATAACTTCCTCTGACAGCAAATGAAGTTGTGATACAACTACAAATGCATTAATAGATTTGTTTATAACATTTTGGCAATACAGGAGTCTCCAAGGGGGAGAGAAGATAGGGATTTGATTTGAAACCACACTTCATGGAAAAATTCAAACTGTCTAGTCATTTGAAACATTACGCAGTTCCCTCTCCACAGTAGATTTAGCTTGCCTGTGCCTTACACCCATGTTTAACGACTATGAATCTCAACAAGACTCTTTAGATAAACATCTCTATTGCCTTAATGCTACATGGCACTAGATATATGAAAGATATTGCAGAAACAGGGACAGCAGGACCAGTAGTCTAGTAGAGACACTTATTACCATTGTTACACACCACAGCCAGTAGTTCAACTAACACTCTTTAGCAGAAGCAATAACAGAGTTTGGTAGTTTTATTACCATTTTCTGTGCTTCATGAGGCAGACCTCTGATGCCTGCTGTAAAGGTCGGAGTAAGAATCTTACCAACCACTTTTTTTTTTTAACAAACATGGATGAACTTGTTCTCATTGAGTATTCTCTTGAGATATTCCACTCACTTCCAGTTTATCTTATAGACTTCCTTGTGACTTCCCGGAACTGAACTGTTTGAAAGAGTGGTCTCTTCACCTATTTCTTGCAAGCTTTTCTGCATGCTCTTTGTTAAAGTCACTGTGATTTTATTTTGTTTGTACTTACATTCACATCATTGTTTAGTCGTTTTAGCATCTCAAAAGTCTCCTCTGATAGGTAATACATATCTGCTGTGGGCCTCTAGTGTGGTATGTTCAAACAGTCTTCCTATCATTTTGAAACATTTCACTCTTAATTGCCCTTTTTAGTTTCCTTTCAATTTCTATTTTATTACCTTTCTTCCAAATCATTCACATGCATATCATTTTTTTACTTCTGTTACTTCTGCAAATATTTTAAATTCACATCCATTACAAAGTATTTCTTGAAAGGTAACATTTATAACTAAGTTCAGTATGCCATTCTGGAATAACTGAGGAATTCCTTGTTTTACATCGAAAAAAATAGCTGGGAGGAGAACAAACAACAACGAAGCTGAAGTTGATTAACCAAAGAGATGCAGAATACTATTCAGGAAATACATCAGCCCGTTCCTGTTCTCCTTAAGTGTTCCCAGTACTCAGTCATACTGCAGCACTTCTACATCAAAGACCTGCCAGGCTCATATTGTTTGTTAAAGGAAACCACTGAAATTTGCAGGGCTGCTCATGTAGGGGATGGAGGAGTAATTCAACTTCTGCTCCCACTCATTTATTATTTGATTTGTTTGCTGAATCTCTCAATCAGCAGCATCTCAGCTAGTTGAATATTCTGTGGTGCAAATTACCTTTACAAGAGTAAGTGGACTTTTAGCAATTCCTCCATAGTTACAAAGATAACTACACAACTGTTAGATTGAAGTCTCTTAACCAATGCTAGTTTAAGTCATAATTCAAGAACCAAGACACGCAGATGTCAAATGTTTCCATAAATCTGTCCAAAGGCATGTCCAAAAATACCCTTATAATTTCCAAAACTAATGCAAAAATTCAACGATGTAAAAACTCCCTTCTCATTTGAAATGAGATGTTGTCTAGAAAAAGGGGAAGATATTGCCAGAGAACCCTAAGGAGCCCACGGACTCAGGTGAAACACTGGCTTCATACACCTTGGGTAAAGTACTTAACATCAAGTCCCTTCAAGTCAATTCCTCTTTTCCAGTACCCACGCATAGTAGAGCCTTTACTCTGAAACTGTTTGAGAAAGCGGTGGGCACCATTAAAGGCTCCAGCACTAGCTTTTGTTTTGTTTTGTTTTCTTCTTGACAAGCTTGAAAAAAAAATAAATAATGTAATATAGTTATCCACTTCAAGAGACAGAAACATGGAAAAAATAAGATATCATCACATGTAGCGTCTTAGTTAATACCAGATAGTTTCAACATGATTGTTAATAGAACAGCAACACAGCTGAACTGCATTTTTTTCGCACATGAGAAAATAAAAACCCCCCTTTATTACCTCCTTTTAAGTATCTGCTTTCTGAACCTTAGTGTGTTTCATAATTACTATTTTGTTTGCAACCAGACTGATGCGTTCAGCCTTAGACACGTTCTTCTCAATATTCAGTTTTTGTTAAAGAAAAAAAAAAAGAGCAGCAGTAAATACTTGCTCATTACTTCTTTTTCAGGACAAATACTTGGAATAATCTTTTGGAATCACTAGGAGGTCTCAAAAAACATAGCCACTGTTTTTTTTTTAAACAAAATAAAATATTCATCTTAGCATTTTTGAAACTCTACCTAGAAATAAAGAGTTATCCTGTTTTTTTCCCTCTTCTTTGGAATTTGTTATTCATTTTCCAGTATTAATTGATTTTTCTTAAGAGGCAGAAGTGGCCACAGCATGCTTAATTTGATTGTGTACAATTTAGAAGTTTTCTAACGTGGGCACTGCTGCTGATTTAACATGATTAGACATTTAGGTAACCAAGAAAATTACATATACTTATACACAAACACACACACACAGTGTACTCCACTTTTGCCCCTTAGTGGTTGCTTGTTCCCTAGAAAAATAAATTCAGATGTTCTCTTTAATATACCTGTCTTTAAGAATAAATCAAGTCCTCTTTAGAGTAAGGAGGTCACCACTTCAAAATTTATCTGCTTACATTCTTAAACTGGTATCAATAAAACTTACTACACAGGTGTGTATTTCACTGGCTCCCCACATCTCCATCAGAACATACAGTGTGTTCAGTGGTTATAAAAATAGAAGAAAGGACACATCTAATCTGGCCATTTGGCCATTACTTTTAATCAGTGTTCAGAAAACAACTCTGAAGTGTGCAGTGTGACAGTGTCCTGCCAGAGACAAAATACAAATTTTGACATGGGCAGCATCATCATATAAGGACAAAAACTATATTTGTTATGAGAGCTACATTTCCTGTTCAAAATCTCATGTGGTTCGTTCTGTTCCTGTCCACTGTATTTCTTCTTCTGTGATGTGACTTCAATGGACAGTGGAACAGAATTTAAAAAAGGCCTAATGAAAGAGGTGAGATTGCCCAAGTTAGACATGTGTACAAGGCTTTGCTGAATCAGAATGAATGCAACTGCACATCTTCTCAGATGCCTTTAACTTTCAGTAAAATTCACCTCTTTATACATCCATGTAGGTAAGCACATTTATATAGAATTGTTTCTCTCCTATAGACTTTTCATTAACATAAATGTAATATTTAAAATAATTCTTTAGTACACTGGAAAAAAAAAAACAAACGTAAATCACAGAAAATCCACAGAAAGTAAAATCATAACTGAAGTTCTGTGTGAATTCCTTGCGTTTTCTAAAGCAATTGCTAACTCAATTTTAAAAATGCCATTGCTTTTTCAAGAGTATTTTTGTTATAGATAATTTTGTATTATTAGCCTTAAAAGAAAGGTATTTTAAAAGGAAAAAAGGCAAAAACATGGATAGTTCAATATTCAGAGACAATTCTATGAAGTGTGTAGTTTTGAAAAGGCAATTCTTTACAATGAAAAAAAACAATTTAAGGATACAAGTGGCATGTTATTACTCAGAGAAACCCCTCTTTCAGACACAAATACAAGCTTGTCCAGAGATAACAAATAATATAGATACTACCTGCTATTTAACTGGCCCACCTGTAATACACGTGAAAACTGAAAACGTAAGGCAGCTCGGTCCAATACAAAGGCAGAGTACTTTAGCTATGAAGTTTACAATCAAGAGAGTAAGCTCAGTTGTACAAGCCATCTCACTAATGCTGGAGGGAGACACACACTTTTAACACTGCTGTTAAACCCCACTCCAGTTAAAACCCTATGTAAACACAGATAAGATTAAAATCACATTATGAGCCTTGCTCCTATTTCTCTCATGACATCTAAAGCAAATACTCAACTTGAGCAAAATCATAGTAACTAGACACTCAGCAGAACAAGATCAACAGCTTTTCTCCAGCTACATTTTCTTGTGCTTTAAAGCCCAGAAATAAGACAATTTCAGACACTTGTCACGTGAAAGAGCTAACGGGAAGTGCCCTGGACTTAGTGAACCAGGAATAGAAAGCTACCATCCCCCTGTTTAAAAACTGCATACAGGGACACTCCTGGGGGACGTTTTCAGCTCAGTTATTACTTTGTTGCTTTATTTTACTGTTTCTGCAAAAGAATCAGATCTACTGCCTAAAGGTCTTCTGTGACTTGGGTGACACGTTGAATCATCATTATAAATACTACGTAGTTATGTCAATACAATTATTCTAATGTAGTATATTGTTTATATTATGCCAAGTACTGCTGCAGAAGAGGAAGGACTGTAAAATACAATAGCAATAATTAGCTCTTATACTGAGCTTTTCGTCAAGTGTTTTGTAAGGAAATCAAGTACTCTTCCTTTATTTTCAGGTGAAAAAAAAAATAAGACATAGAACAGTGAAGTTACTTGGCCATCACCACCTTCAGGCCAATAGCAAAACCAGGTATAGAAAATAAAAATAAAATAAGTAAATAAGTAAAAAAAAAAAAAAAAAAAGCCATCTAGCTCAAAGGACTTATAATTGAAAACAAGACTGAATACACACATGGAGTAACCAACTGTGCCAACAAGGGGAAAATTTTCTTTCCAGCCCAAGGTCTCCCAGTACAAGCCAGGCTTTCACCTTACAAACTCAGTATCCATTGATTTCAGTTGTTACTGTAACTTGCTGCTTTAAAGAAAATGAAATGCAACCAGATCTTCAATACCAACTAAAAGGCTGCCATTATCCAACTACCTTAACAAACTGAAGAGACATGCATGCAAAACTGAAAAAAACCTCAATTTACCAAAAGCAGAATCATTCTATTTTACCAAATATCCAAATAACTTAACTCTGCATCTCCCTAGCTTTGTGCTTATGCCATTAAGTCTTACTCTTATAATCATTTAAAAAAAAAAAAAACTTTCAAAGAAAAGAAAAAAAATCAAACACTCAGAAATCTGTTTTAACAGTTTATGTATATCAGGCCACTGAAAAGTTAAAAGCAATATAACTGTGGGAGGAATTAATTCACTGTTTGAAAACAAAATAGTTTGCAGGTCATGCAAACTAGAAAAATTAAAACACATTTATTCTGCTTAACCTGCAACTAACTCTGTGTGGCAGTAGAAGAATGAATTAATTATTCCATTCCTCATTCTAACAAGGATCTACAAATCAGTTATATTTTCCTGAGCTGACCCTCTATAAATTCCAGAAATATATTCTGCAAATGTTACGGAGTTGGGGCTATAAAAAGAAACAGAACTAGCTGGACTATTGTTGCATATCACAAACCAAGGCACAAATTAAAGATTATAGCAAAAGCTTAAATTTATCTTTCCAAGATGGATGTGTAAGTTGTTTCCAAGTCTTCAGAATGGTGTACATCACATAACTTTATGAGCAGTGCCATCCTTTTCTGTCTTGCTCATCATAAAACACGCAGTAGTGAAAATCATTTTCCATTATTTTGTTCGATAGTTTGGGGGATGAATAAATCTTATTTAACATCTCTAAAGTGACAGTTCTTTGTTTAGATATGAAACTGTAGTCCAAAGGCAGGTCAGAGCACAGTAAGCTATCATTCATGATTTGTTCTTCTCTCACATTATGAAATAAAACTCAGAATTAAGTAAATTCATTTCACACATTCACAGTCTTTAGCATTGGGGTTAAGGTAATAAACAAGGATGCCAGTAAATACAAGTAAGCACCACCTTTCCAACTGCAGTTGATATACCCTACTGAAAGTATACCAAACACAGATGCATGTTCCTAAGTTTGAGTTTTCCTCACATTTTCTAAGGATGTACAACATAACCCCAAAAGCTCTTTTCCTTACTTTTTGCATTCTCAGTTGCTTCCTTCCCAGCACTTCAAAGATGCTGTGGTCAATCTGCATTGTGAAACTCATCATACGAAATTCGGAAGATGAGAATGGAAAAGCCAGTAACGTGCAGCCTGAGACTAAGAAGGCAACCACTCATGCATAGCCATTAAACTACCACAACATGTAATCTAAACAGATTTTTACAAATTTATGAACTGATCTTTTGAATTGTACAACCTCTGATCATTTCTGTCCGTGAACTAATGTGAAGCCCTGACAGTGTAGGCAGTTCTGGCGTCACTAATAACTTGAGGTTTCAAGCTACATTTAAAAAAGGCTGTGCAATATTTATACATATACACATAAATCTATTAATTGTGCCAAACCAATACCTTCCCTAATTGAAAACATTTCATCAGTTGGGGTATTCGGTACAATGACATCTCCTCCCCGAAGGTGGATCACCTGGTAGGAAAAAGTACAATTCCATTACGCTGAAAAGACCAAAACTGGTGTTTGCAACTCCAAAGCATTGTGGCTTACTAAATGTCAGAAAGCAACATGCTTCCAGAAACGGAGCCAAAAGACAAACATGCCTTCATTTTCCAGTGCAGAAGCTGTGTATTGAGGCTGTATGACCTGCTGTCTCATCAAGACTGCAGAAGAAACATCCACATCTTACAGAAACATTCACAGCTGCTTTACTGTCCTGACAACAGGGATGCCTTTTCCCCTACACACATCATAGCTTCACTGTTTCTTTCAGTAGCTTTACCCCATAAGCATATGATTATGGAGATTGCAGGCCAACTTTTAGCACATTTTGTGTTGATAAACACTCTGAACTGACAGGCATTATGCAGTTTGCAAACATACTTGCAGTTGTGAAATGTTTATCATCAGCCAAGACTTTATTAATAACTCAGCAGGACAATCCTGTAATACAGTGCTTCATATGAAGCAAAAATGAAAAGCACAGTCTTTATTATGTTATTCATACTTCGCTTCTGTGGTTCATTTTATAAGACATGCACATGAAATACTGTTTATTGCAATTAAAGTAACATAAAAAATAATTGCTAGTAACAGAGAAATATCTCTGGACCAGATTTTGACTGGCTTCAACAATAAAAAAGGTTCTCAGAAACCTCGAATCAATTACTTCAGAAGCAATAGCCACACAAATAAAATATAAACATAGAAACCTTCCAATGTTTCAGATTGCCAGTAAATATAGGGCCTAATTTAGTACTGGTATATGCCTAATGGGGATTTACTCATGTAAGTGTCAAATAGATTTGCTTAAAGTAAGTTATTATTAAGAATAAGGAATATATGTATGACTTACTTGCAATGTCCCATAGGATTATTTTTTTTAAATCATTTTTAAGCATTTATTATTGTTCCTACAAAACAGACTTAACATTACAATTCTGTTACACTTCACTATGATACAGTACCTTTATTACAGCCAAATTTCCCTTAATTTTCTCAGCCTTTAGGCCTCAAATCTTATAGCACTACATGGTGGTTATTTATTTCCTGTATTTGTTCTGTTTCTAACCTGGTAATTCATTTTCCTCCATAGAGTGTTATGACTAGGTTCACAGCTATTCCAATTTGGATGAAGGGAAAAAACAAGCTTTCACAATTTTGCACTTAACCACTACAAAACTTAAATTTGTTTTCTTATTATTTTAAAATGATTTGTGTATTGTTTGCGATTTATGCCCAGTTGGACCTAGCTGACTGGTACAGTCATAGATCTTTCTCTTTGAGTATCTTACATGCTGCATAGAAGGTAAAATAGAAGTGGAATAAATGCTGGCTGGACACCTAGCATCACATTCAAAACCACAAATTCATCTTTCTAAAGCAACTTATCTTGTTTAGGCTAGTCTCGAACAACTCATGCCTACTTTCCATCCCATTTATGAGATCTCAGGATGTATTGTTTGCATTCTGTTTACAATTTAGCATTTGACAACAAGTTGTGGAGAGGAAGGAATCATCTGTATAAGGAATTTAAAGATTAGGTATCTTCCAAAGTCTATTCCAGCCTTTGATAATTTGATGAAATTCATTGATCTTTAACAGTATAAATCAACAGATTAAATTAGAAGCACTGATCTATTTCCTAGTTATTGTCAATTTCTGAAAGACCACAGTGTATCTTTTCTTTGCTACTTTAATTTCGAAGTCTTCTGTTTTCAATAACCAGGTCTATTGATTCATCAATGCTTGGCAAGTCAAAGTGAGGTAAGTTTCATGTAGCAATACAGAATAATCCGATCATGTTTCTTACTCAGTTCAAATCATGTAACTCTTGGTATCTACAGTATTGGTAGATATGCCTGAATGAGTAATGTGCCAGGGGAGAAACAGGACAGGCAATTGAACTCAGCCTAAATATGGCACTTTCATTTGGTCAGATGCAACCCTGTAGACTCCACAGGCTGTACTTAACTGACTCAGCCACCCAACCCTGTGACGGGAACTTAGGCAGCTAGGTCAGACTGCAGATCACCACACCGGAAATGCTGAAAATTAAACAATGTGAGTTCCACGCTCAGTGTCCCTTCCCCCCCCCCCCCCCCCCCCAAAAAAAGAAAAAAAAAAGAGTCCCGTTCATTCTGTAACTGAAACTTCAGGTGGGCTCCCAGAGGCCCAGGACCCACGCATGGCAGGAGGGCCATGAACAGGAGGCGACTGCTGAGCCAAAGCTGCTACCTCCTCTTTAACACAGTGTACCTCAGCCTTAGCAGCTGGTAAGCAAAGTAAAATACACATTTTTAATTTAAAAAAAGTAAAAAGCCATCCATTCCAGTCATAAACGTTACAAGAAAGTATCCATGTTTCCATACTTTTAGTCAACGTTTTCTTGCTTTTAAGTCCCTTTTCAAGCCAGGAATGAGCTTGAAAGTTACAAGTTTTCAGAACTAAAATCTTTTGTTTGTTATGTCCTAAAAAAAAAAACTTGCAAGATTACCTTTGGGATTGCCATTTCAAAGCATGCCGAGCCAGGCGATGCAAATGTCCGCGCCTCAAGAGCGGCGGCAGGGCTGGGGGCCTGTGTGAGGAGAGGCGGTGCTGCCCTCTGCCAGCCATGGCAGCTGCCGGAAAGTTCCTGAAGGTTCCTCCCCCGTACTCCCCACCCGCTGAGTACAGCTGAGCCCCTCACGGCCACTGCTGGTGCCTCTGGGGAAAGGGGTTTCAGAAAGCACCAAAACACCCCATGACAGCAAGCCGTGAAGGAAAACCTTGTGAGAGAGAGCCCTGTGAGCACTGTGGCAGGGAAGGTGCTCTAGGAGCCACAGCAGAGACCCCCCGCAGCCCCTGGGGAGGCCAAGGTGGAGCAGATATTTCCCATGCCTGTTACAGCTGGTGAGGATTTTTCCTGTCTTTATCTCAGCTAGAAAGCTTTTCCATCCTATATTTTACCTTCCTCCTGTTGAGGAGGGGGAGGGAGTGGCTATCCTTCACGGGTCGTCCTGCCACCCCACCCCACCCCACCCTTTTTTTAAGCATTGGTTTCCAAGACAAGTTTCTGTACAAAAAGCCTTGGTCAGATTTCCTGATAAAACCTGCACTTGTGGCTGTTTGTTCGCTAACATAAAATTGTTATTTAACTATAGATACAATCTGTAACTTAGCCAAGAAAGAACATGGCAACTGAAAGCAAGTATTACCTCAGTAAAAGCGGCAAATTATATTTACCTGATAAAAAGCTAATGAGTAAACAATACAGAGATTGATACTTTGCATACCTCTGAAATTCTACTCTCAGAGCTAATTCTATTTTTATTTTGTATTGTAAAGCCATTTCCTTTAAATCTCACTTACTGCCTATCATTAGGTCAGAGAAACAAACATTTTGCTAGCCAAAAAAAGCCTGTTATGTACTAGGCCAAGTCTAAACTAGAAATTTTAGCAGTATACAGATACCAATTAGATATGTGAAGTTTAATGATTTTTCTGTCTTACAGATGCTCGTGGGTTTTCACTGTTATACTTGAAAAAAATGGGTAGTCTGGTATATTTTCTTTTTAAAAGCTACTTTGGTGTTCACTTTAGCTGCTATAAACTGTTTATGCAAGGTTATTTATTTGTTGTTACAGCTAAATTCTCAACAATGTATCTTACAGTATTTTCTACAGACATTATCACAATCAGTGTAGCTTAACCTAAAGCAGCTGGCATATAGAGATAGACTTAACAGATCCAAAGGGATAAAAGACAGAAAACATGTATCTGTCTATGCAAACACATTGCTATTTTCATCTTCTTGGCTTTCTTCTTTTCTGTATTTTTTTTTCCTGCAGAGTATGCTAAAGAGCTTGAACTTTAGTTACAAATAAAAATATGGAAGGAAAATACCATGATTAAATTATGGTAGACTATTTACTGTACTCCTCAAAATCAGCCTGATATTATTCTCAGTTTCAGACATTAAATTCGTGTTTTAAAATTCATTGCCTCTCCTACTGACTTGCGGAAAACGGACTCCACAATCAGTAAGATTGTAAAGTAGGTATGTTTATTCAGCGCTGGGCAACACTGGGGGTAGTCCCGCCAGTCGTGCGTGCCTGAGGCGGCAATTTGCCATGGTTATATGCAGCAAAGAGTTACGTATGCATGACGTTTCACAATACGCCTATACATATTCATAACCTGTCCCCGCTTCGTATTAAAATTAGTTCCAAGGAGTCATTTCCATAAACTGCTCCCATCTGCGCTTGTGCAGTGTCTCCTGGTGGTAGTCGTCGGGGGTCGTGCGGATGAAGGTTGATGACTCTTCCTCATCACCACTAGTTGACCTCTTGTCTTTGCGCGGACTCAGTTGCTCCTTGGCTCTTGTCCATCCACAGGACCAGTTTCTACCAGTTTCTTAAGATAGGCTCACACTCTTATGAAGAGACTGACCTTGGTAAGGGGCCCAAGGCTTCTTGCTTTAGTTAATTTGCGCAATGCACCATAGTTAGCAAAGACACTAAGTAGCATCCTAGTTTAATGCCGTCAGCGCTCTATCTCTACTTGATAAGATTCTCCTAACTCCCTCTCTCAGTACCCCCTTTTCTAAAAAGTTAGTAAATTCTTTTACTATTTCTACTTCCAATATAGTGTTTCTCTATCTAATACTCTCTTAAAATATCTGTTAGACTCCAGTTTCCGCCTGAGTTGGTTCTTTTTCCACTAGTTTAGGAGTTTCCTGTGCTCTTAAAACACCATAAGGTACATTGGATCACTACGCAAAGAACCCTGGACAAAACCATGACCACGATTATTGTGATAAACAACTGTTTCAGCCAGGTTAGGTTTGGCAACCAGGAAGTTAATTTTTCTACCAAGTCTGTAAATCCCCAGGATGCATCATCCTGAGCTACTGCATGCAAAATTTTATTCTTTTCCCAAATCTTCTCCAGGGCAGTCTCAATCTGTTTTTTTTTTTTGTTAACATATACACAGCAAGTTTGGTTTACGACTGTACACAATCCTCCCTCCTTGGCTAAAAGTATATCTAATCCCATCCTATTCTGAAGCACTACTTTGTGTAGGGAAGAAATTTCTTCCTGTAATGCCGAAAGAGCATCAGCTGTGGCATTTTCAGTAATTTCTAATGTGGCTGAGATATTTACGACAGCTTTTTCTAATTCACTTATTCCCAGGGATGGAATCAACCACCTTACAAAACTATGGAATCCCGTGGGTCTCATCATTAAGGGGTTATTTGAAACAGTACGTGTTTGTCTCCATAAGGTCTGGACTATTCCCGGAGTTGGTTCAATGAATATACCCCCTCAAGGGCTAAGATAGCCCCCAATACAATGACCCTTCCAATTTAAGGGTAAGCTTTTTCTAGCATGCCCATCTCCACATAGCCAATAGAATCCTTTTTGTAGCTTGCAGATTTGCGTGAGAGAATTGAGGTCGTGAGATCCTGAGTTCGTTGACACCTACACCATAATCTCTAATTTTAGTAAGATTAAAAGTTCCTACATATTCTGCCATACTACAGTTGTCAGGTTCCTGGGCTAAATAACTAAGTGGACCTATACCTACGCATGGGGTTTTATCATTTAAGCATCTGGTGTATATGTTAACATTTTCGCGTGGGAGTAGTTCAAATCTCTCCCCTAGATGTTCACAATCATCCTTGCCAAATGGACATGTTCCATTTCTTGGGTGCGCAAAGATCAATGTCCACTTCATACTGGGTATGCCCCATACAGGGAATTCTAGGTTGCCTCTAGGCAGCACTGTGCACACCCAACAGTCAGAAAGGTTGAAACTATCACTCACTGCCTGGGTGAGTTTCACATAGGTATTGTGCACCCACTGTTCAGTTTCCTTGACCAATGATACCATTAAGACCGTGAGAAATGTAACCTTCCAGGTAGCACCTGAGTAACCTTCCATGGGGTCTTGGGTGCCTTTTTCACTCTGTTGTGATAGATCCAGGCATTCTGCTCCTTGATTCTGATCGCTGTGACCTGGAACAGTCCTTCCCACTGTGGTTTCAAGGTCTTCTCTGCAAGAGACTTTACATACGCATAATTTCCAAGTTGTATATTGTGCAGTGGTCCATCTAACCCTCCATCCCGAGTCCTACTCACATGCTTTCCAATTTCATCGAGCTGTTTACCTAAGGTCACCATACAGGAGGTCATAATTTCATCCCCAGCTTGCATGGATATCCCTCTTTGTATTCCATAGGGTCGTCCATATAAGATTTCAAAGGGGCTTAGCCCTTCCTTTGCTCTTGGTCTAGTTCGTATATGCAAAAGGGCTAAAGGAAGAGACTGAGGCCAGGCCAAATTTGCTTCCTGTCCCAATTTTACAATTTTCTGTTTGATTAAGTGGTTCATTTTTTCTACTTGGGCACTCAACTGAGGGCAATATTGGAGTATGAAGTTGCCAGTCTATACCCAAATGGTGGTTAATTTGTTGTACCACTCTTGAGATCAAGTGTGGTCCCCTGTGAGAGGATATAGTTGCTGGAACTCCAAAACGTGGTATTATTTCTTGTAGTAATATCTTAGTTACCTCCCGAGCCTTGGCTGTTCTGGTTGGAAATGCTTCTGGCCATCCTGAAAAGGTGTCAGTTAATACCAATAAATACCGGTACCCCCCTTTTCTTGGGCGTTCGGTGAAATCAATCTGCCATTGTTGTCCAGGCCCATTACCTTTTCCAATTTGGCCCATTTTTGGCTTGGGAGTATTCTTGAGATTAGTCTGGAGACAAAGATCACGTTGCTGAGTTACCTGTCTTACTGTGGCATACAAATTAGGCCCTATCCATTTTCCATTAAAAAACTCTTATGCTACTTCAGCTCCCCAGCATGCTTTACTATGTTCTCCAGTTACCATTCAATTTAATATGGTATCACAATTCTCCCATCATTTATTTACGTTAAACCTGTAGGTAACATTTTCCGTTTACATCTTAGGATATTCTACTTCATTTTCTAAAGCTCTTGTTAATGCCTGATTTTCTGTTCCTGGCACTAGTGCCAAAACTTGGCACTCAGATGCCCATTCAGCCACCCCTTTGGCTCCTGCATCAGCCAATCTATTTCCCCTTTCAATATCAGTATCCCCTGCTTGATGTAACTTTAATGTCAACTTTAGTAGGCAGGTATACTGCTTGGAGTAATTTCAGTATCTCTTCTGCATGTGTAATTGAGGAAGATAAAAGTCCTCTCTCCTTCTAAATTTCCCCATGTACATGCACCACACCAAATGCGTATTTCAAATCTGTCCAAATGTTTGCCAGTTCAAAAGCTCCAATCAAGGCGATGATTTCCACCTTTTGGACTGATGTTTGTTACCGCATATCCTGTGAGGCGAAGTCCCTGGTAGATGAAGCTGCTGGCAACTATATACCAATCCTCTGCATCTTCTAGGGATGTATCCTTTAAGTCTGGTCAGCTGGAGTATACCGTGTCCATGGTCTTGATGCAATCATGAAGGGGTAATCTGGAAACTCTGTTACTAAGGAAAAAGGCTGGGTTCACAGTATTAGTGCTGAAAAAAATTAGTAAACTAATAGTCCATTATACACATTCGTTTTCTTCTTCAGTGGCTATCATTTGCGTATTGCTACAGTGTCCCCTTTTCCCGAAGAGGTCTTTCAAGCTTCAAGATCACAGTTCCCGAATATGGTGGGCTATTCTTGAACCTCTGTTGTAACACTGTCCACGTAAGCTGAGTTTTCCATCCTCTATTAGGATTTTCCCATTCAAAGGCAAAGAGTTTCTGGCTTTCAGTTGCCACGGGCAGGCAGAAAAAGGCATCCTTTAAATCTAGTACCATGAACCCAACTTGACTGTTTTTCTCATTTTGTAATTCCGATCATTTTTCCCAATTTAAATTTCAGGCATTGCAGAAAAAAAAAACCACGCCTTTTCCTGTTGGCCAGTTGCTCCTATTACATTTACAGACTAATTAACACAGAGAAAGAAGCTCCCATAACCAACAAAAAATTCAAGCCTCTCTCTTCGTTTCCTAGCTTTATTTCAACCAGTGGACCTGCTAGGGTAGATGACCCAGGTCCCCGTCATTCCTGACTGTTGTAAGTTTATCCTGCAGCCTAAGACAATTTCTTTCTGATATCAGGGGCCAATTGCCCTAGAAAGAGTCTAGCCAATTGCCTCTGTTCGTTTTCTGAAGCCAGGTCCAAATTTTTTGTCTGTTTGCTTTAGGCTTTTTTTTCCTTCATTGCATTTCAAATTTGGTCCAAAAATTTAAAAATTCCATAGGGGTTTCTTTTGGACCTTGTTGGAACAGATTTTCAATTCCCAATTTAACCAGATTGTGATATTTACATAATTTCCGGGGTGATTAGGGTCTCAGTGGGGGGGGTGTCGGTCAGGGGAATGCAATCGTTGACAGTTCCCTGAGCGGTCCCATTGGCAATCTGAGCTCACACATGAACTCAGGTTGTTTTAAAAGTTAGCTGCTTTTCTGTTTCCATGACAACTCTCTCGGACCCGTCATGGTCCCTCTGCCCCAGAGGGCTCACACCCGTGACTTTGAGATTTCAGCCTCGGGTTGAGGCAGAACTATTAACATTCCTACATTCTCTTTCCCTGCTCATTCAACTTCAAAAACAGCTCTGTTAAATACTACATGCCACACAGCCTTTAACACCTTCAACAACCCTTTTAACACTTCCTTTATCTTTCTCCAGCCTGTACTTTTCTAATGCCAACACCAAAGGCTCAGTCAGGGGCCAACTTAATTCCATACCTTTTCCCTCCAAGATGCTGAAACAACATATCAGTATACAACATTTCATCTTATTTTCCTTCTCTCCTCAAAAACAACATTAATTGCAAAATAGTGTTATAGTCGATTGATCCATAAAGTGGCCATTTAGCTTATATAGTGGCCACCACTGATTGCAATACTTAGTGGAAGTCCTCTTGCTTTCTGTGCCCCCCTTTCTAACAATACCCTTCCAATGTGCCAATATGTACCCAAGGAGGCTTTCTTTAAAACGTCTTTGTTTTGGATATTACCCATTTCCTTGATTTCCCATTCCCTTTTATTTATTTATATTAGTTACTGTCCCTTGTTTCAATTTGCACACAAACCTTTTTATTGCAGGATTTTACTATCTTTTCCTAATCTTCTTCCCAAATGTCCCAATTCTCTGGGATTAAACTCTTCTTTTCACATACAAACTTTACTATTTCAGATTATTATTAAGCCCCGTTCCAATCATAAATCCACAGAACTTTGGAAAAAACACCTGAAGCACTCAGCCTTCCATCTTCTACACAAAAAATACCACCTTTTTCACAAAATTTACATTTCAACAAGACCGAATTTCAATCCAAATGCTAATTTTTCTCATGCACTTTGTTAGTAAGCCCACACAAAACAAGGAATCACTCCTGCATATCCATCAATATGAGGGTTTAAAAAGGTATTGAGGCCTAAATAAATTCGCTCTCCCTCTTCTTACCAAATTCCCAGGGCTCAAGCCAGAACCACCAAAGAAGTGACTGTGTGTTCTACCGCTTTGGTAATCAGTCAGCCCTGCTCCCCCAATACAACTGACCAAACACCACCGTGAATATACCAAAACTTCTAAACTGTTACTTAGATAATACTCCCACCTTCCTTCTTGTCACACTCAAAACATTTAAGAACAAAATAGGATTACAAGATGCACCGCCAGGCCCCCCGTATATTGGGCACCACCAATCAACACTTGGATAAAACAGCACTTCTTTTCGGTCTGTCATGCGCTTCATTCGTCTCCAGCCGTTCCCCTCGCGGAGAATACAGAACCGCAGATCAGAACTTCTCACTCTCTTTGCAGCAATGCTGCGTCTCACTCACACAGCACAATCACGCAATCACACAGAGTCCCCTTGCACTTCTTGTTCATACCACAAGAATATATCACTTAAAACAATAACCAAACTTGTTTGTATTGTCTCTGGCCATGTTCCTCCTGGAGTAACTCACTTCACAACAATACTTTGTCTCAAACACATACACAAATGCTTTCAACATGAGATACCCAGACATCCACAAATAAGACATACAATTATTAACACTCCAATTAATATCCCTCCAGCAGCTGCAAATATTACCCAGATAACCTTGCCACAATTTTGAGAGGCCCACTTACCCTTCTCCTGCTTCTTATACAGTCATTAGCAGGTCTGTCCTGGCTCCCAAAACTGGGATGCAGCAGTAACCTCGGATTTGCTTGATCTGTTCCCAAGATCGCTAGCAGCTGCTCTATAGGTCAGCAAATCCCCCTTGACTCTATCAGTCAGCAAATACCCTTTGACCACTCTATCAGTCACCAAGTCTCCCTTGACCACTCCATCGGTCTGCCTGTAGGGTACCCTCCTCCCATATGGGGACTATGCTGCATGCCAGATGTCTCTGCGCAATTTACCTGCTGCCCTGGCCACGCATACTACTTACTGTAAAACATAGTGTTTGTCCGCGGCTTCAGGAGGTATTTGTCTGCTCCCGCGGTGAGCGGCTGAGAGTGGAGGCTCCTCCGAGGAAAATACTCAGGGTGCACCTAGGGGCGTCCGCTCTGCAGTCAATCCCACAGCCGAGCAGAGCGTTTCCTGCCTGGCTCACCAAACTGACTTGCAGAAAACAGACTCCACAATCAGTAAGATTGTAAAGAAGGTATGTTTATTCAGCGCTGGGCAGCACTGGGGGTAGTCCCGCCAAAGTCGTGCACGCCTGAGGCAGCAATTTGCCATGGTTATATGCAGCAAAGAGTTACGTATGCATGACGTTTCACAATACGCCTATACATATTCATAACCTGTCCCCGCTTCGTATTAAAATTAGTTCCAAGGAGTCATTTCCATAAACTGCTCCCATCTGCGCTTGTGCAGTGTCTCCTGGTGGTAGTCGTCGGGGGTCGTGCGGATGAAGGTTGATGACTCTTCCTCATCACCACTAGTTGACCTCTTGTCTTTGCACGGACTCAGTTGCTCCTTGGCTCTTGTCCATCCACAGGACCAGTTTCTACCAGTTTCTTAAGATAGGCTCACACTCTTATGAAGAGACTGACCTTGGTAAGGGGCCCAAGGCTTCTTGCTTTAGTTAATTTGCGCAATGCACCATAGTTAGCAAAGACACTAAGTAGCATCCTAGTTTAATGCCGTCAGCGCTCTATCTCTACTTGATAAGATTCTCCTAACTCCCTCTCTCACTATGTTTGGCTCTTCATCTGTTTCAGACTGGAGTCTGAAAGCAGCAGCAGAAGGTCCTAACTCCTCCAGTGACGGAATAATCTTCTCTCAGAGGACACCTCCAATTGCATCTCCCCAAATCGTGGCAGGAATCCAGCTGGGCAAAAGCCATTTCCTCAGAGCTGAACTGAGGGTGCTTGATGGTGGACAGTTCCATGCATGTGGAGTGGCACAAAACTGCACTTGCCAGTCATCAGCACATACATTTCTGTTTGTATCCAAGAAGACACAACAGTACATTTTCCCTGAAGACCTGAGTTAGTTCATTCCAGGCCAGCATAAATAATGTATTTTTCTACACAATTAAGTTAATTTTGCTTATTATTCAGAGCAAGAGCTGGGTGTGCTCTACAAGTGACTCATGTACAAGCCCTTGACTGAACAATCTGAAGGAGGGTGTATGTATTTATGCAGAGGGACTATAAAAATGGGGATAAGTATAACATGATAGTATGCACAGCCTTTGTTTGCAATACATTTTACACTGATGGATTTCAAATAAACGAGCTATCGCTTCACCAGTCACAGGAAAAAAGCAAAATGGCACATTACTGAGAAATGCTATCTCAAAACAACAGCTGTATGCATACTTTGACTACAAATGTAACTGGCAAGCAGTCCCAGCAGCATGGCCTATTCTGTCGTTCCCTACAGGGAGTCAATGCCTGATTACATTTAGCATGGCTTCTCTTTTGCTACCTTTATTTCATCTGCTGTGAAATCACGATTCTCCGTTTTCATTTCTTCCTCAAGCTTTCTTTGTCCTTGAATTCTTCCAATTACTAATTCCATGTTCAGTCTGTATATCTTTTAAAAGCCAGAGCCCACAATGGAGGTCTGTTATGTAGGCTTTTCCTCTCCAGCATCCTTCCATCACAAAGATTGCAAAAAATCTCATTGCACCTAATTTGGGGCCATCTCACTGCCTTAAAGACAGTCACATGTGAATAAAGACAAAGTTTACCATCCTGTCTTCACTCCTCATCTGGGAGACTTGCAATGACCACGACAGTAGCCCCAGCTCCCACATATCCTCTGTAAAGATGCCAACTGGCCCCTCCAGACTTGGGGATCCTGGTTCTGTTGGGTGACTTCAAGAACCCAGCAGGTTTCCAGATACCTAAAATGCTTTTTGAGGGCATCCAATAAATTCTATCCCTTTGAAGTCATTCTAGATGCATTATTGTCATTTTTGTGTACTGCAAAGGGTTTCAGATACACTTCTGTAGTGCCATAAAAGGTAAGAAGTAACATCTGGTTTTAGAAGGGCTATAAAAGCCAAGAAAGTTAGCTAACATTGCAAGGTGTGCCCTGTAAATCTACATGATCCCAGCATACTAAGCACTGAACACACACTCACTCAAAGCAAAAAGCTGTGCCTTGCTTGCATCAAAGAACTTACTCAGCAGTGGAAGGAACATGCCAACCTCACTAAAGCACTTTCATGTTGCTGGTGGAGGTATCTGTTTTTTGTTGTTCACCTTGCTTCCTTTATAAAGGTAATATGAGAAGATACATAATATGTGAAAGAAAGAAAGAAGCACACTCCTCCAAGTTAAGTGTGCTCTCACATCAGTATTCTTACCTTTGAGATCATAACTTAGCTGATGTCTGGTATACTAAGAACACATTGACATTGCTACAGTTAATGTACAAGGATTTCTTGTTTACTGAAAGCAAACCAGTTCCTCATAACAAATGCAATGCTGAATACCTTGAAGAGTAAATGAATTTTCTGAGGTTTCTAGAATGCCCTTGAGACTCATCTATAAATCCTACAATAATACCAACTAGTATATTGACTATTCTGCTGATGTTTCTCACAAAAAAAAATATTTTCTGATTTTTTTCTTATTATACCATATATTCAACACCCTACAGAATAAGATATGAATAATTCCACAGGAGACAACGTAATTTGATGTGAATTATGATGTGAACCTAGTGAGAGAAAAAACAGCTCATATTTATGGCACATCAACTTGGCCCTTCTTAGAAGGACATGTAAGACCAGACAGGCGCTTGAAAAATGAGCAGAACACCCAAGAAGAGTGATTTCCTATGGATTTGTATTATATGCCTAAAACCCATCCCATTTTGTCAGTCCTTCCTCCCACTTGTCTTACTCATTAAACATACACAGCACGGGAAGCCTGGTGTTACATATGTGCTGATTAACCATGCAGCTATGCTGACCAGCTAACAGGCTGATGACTCCCCCTGTAGCTAATGTCTCATAACTACTTTATATTCCTTGGAAGCTTTAATGTGGACCTCTCTCCTCCAGCTAACATCTGATTTTTTTGTACTTCATTGTAGTGACTTCAATATTCAGTGAAATTTGGCTGAAATCAGTCAGCAATTCAAAAATTATCAAGGGGGGACCCAGAGTAGGCAACGTAATCACTTAACCCTTAATTTTCGTAAGATACCAAGCTAAATAGTTGGATTTTATAAAAGCACTGAGCTTTTTTTCAAGCTAGGAAAACATTTAAAATAATGTTTTAATTTTAAGTATGAAGGAGTCCAGTTAAATAAGCCGTAGCATAGCATAGCAGAAGATTTTGGAGTTCAGTAAAACTTTGCACAGCAAAAAAATGTGAGAACCTTTTCATATTGGTCTCACCTTCTTCCACCAGGAAGTGAAACCAGCACTGGAAACCAATGGGACAGGCTTAATTTAAGCAAAGACTAAGGAGTCCTTCTTGGTTCCTGCTCTGATGATGTAAATAAGACATTTCTCCTTCTTTTTTAGAAGGAATTACATTTTGCTTATAAAGATCCCTTTTAACTTACACAATGTGTACAGTATTGTTTTAGCGTTCACCCAAATCTATATACATGCATTTTTAGTCTCAAGCTAGAACAAAATTTAAAAATTGGAAAAAATCGTATTTGAGGATTTGTTATCAGTAAAATACAGTCTTACATTGCTCAATAAGAGCAGCTAGAGTTGTGTTAATGATATTGCCTGCAAGAGTATTCCATAAAATCTAAATAGCAGCATATAAAAATACGTAAATTACTTTATGCAGTAACCAATTATTTAAAATAGATATGAATAAACAATTTTAATCTACCATTAAAATGACATCGTATTTTTACTACCCCCCGCCCCCTTTTTTTCTCTCTTAAACAACAACAGAAAATGTATTGCCTTGAAAAGAAGTTAGCTGTGTCTGTTAAGGACATATACTGCATTATAATAGAGTGCAGGAGTAGACTAGTGCGAGAAAGCCTTTCATTGACAAGAAGGAATGCTCTTAAAAAATACCAAAGGAAAGAGTCAAATGAGTATGTGACAAACGAGTAGGTTTTTAAAAAGTTTCATTCATCTCATTCAACTACTCCAAAACTCAATGAAAAATCATATAAAAATAGAAAATGTTACTTCCTGTTTCCCAGACTTCCAATTCACTGATTTTTTTTCATGAAAAAATGTATGATTTTCCTCTAAGAGTATAGTACAAGTCCGGTAAGAACTATTCAGTTGGTTTACAATGCTCAAGAAGGCAAAATTAATCTTTGCCATAGTTCAACCTTTTCTAACTAATTATTAATCTAATAATCTAATTATCTTGTTAATCTATCTGAAAGAGCAACCTAATCTATCCAATACAAACGCTACCTGTAAAAATGATGCCATATATGATATTTGTGCTCACATGCAAAGCTTTTTGAGATGGTCCCCAAATTA
The DNA here is from genome assembly GCF_040182565.1 of Anser cygnoides. Lineage (NCBI taxonomy): Eukaryota > Metazoa > Chordata > Aves > Anseriformes > Anatidae > Anser > Anser cygnoides. The sequence continues at coordinate 26,294,801 of NC_089879.1, read as the reverse complement.
ACTCAGTTAATTTAAACCCATTAAACATCAAAAACATCAAATCCATTAAATGGGTTACATTAAACCCATCTATATCAAAAAGGTATATAAACAAGTGTTCGGGACTTCATATAAACACTAAAATATGTATAAGACATCAGACCACAGGTTCGCAGCTGCTCATTATCCTATCTTCTGGCAGTGATCAACCACAAACAAGAGAAGAGTGTAGGACAGAAAAAGTACACACTGATACTTTCTATAGTATGTGCTTCCACCTCTTGACAATATACAGCATAAGTGACTTCTTGAGAAAGAGGTGGTATCCACCTCTTAGTAGAGATTCATAGCAGCAGTGAATAAAAATGTCTTGCTGCTAGCTATTAATAATTCATTACTATTTAGTTAGTCACTGAATCTACAAGAAGAAACAATACTCTACGACCTAGGTGGCCAGCTGCACACCCTGAACAATAAATTGCAAATAATGCAAGCAAACAGACAGATTCTGATTTTCGAAACAGCTGCAAGGTTTAAACAAATAATTACTGAGTGGAGGCATAACAGAATTCATCCCAAAACGTGTTATCCTTTTTGTGCTGCAGACTGGAAATCTCAGGCTAAATCAAGATACCTATGTGAATTTCTCCAGGTAGTGTCAATGCACAAAGTCAGATGCCACTTAGTGACGGCACTCCACATTCCCTATATAATCATCAGGGAGACAAGTTCCTAGAGGACAATTCAGAAACATGATGCACAAAAAGAACAGATACCCAGAGGTAGCCATTAGGAAGTACAAACCACAGAGTTCCATCTTTTTTCTCCCCTCACTTCAGAGTTTAGATACATGTCTTAGGACAGCATGACCCAGCCTGATGTATTTTCAGCACAGAGCTCTCAATTTCACGCCTGACCACCAGATGAAAGAATAGATTTGGTACAGCGGTTTGGTCCCTCACACTGAAGAAGAGGGATAATGCAGGTGCCATGGGGCCAAAGACTGCTGGCAGGATAGTCCATTTACCCAGTCCCCGCTCAGGACTGTTTCATCAGACCTGAGATGAAAAGCCAAAAATTTCACTGACATGAGACTGTTCCTTGGATAACTGCTTCCTTTGTAAGTGCACACAGATCCACCCTTCTGCAGTCACTCTTCTTTGTAGTGCACCTACCTCACTCACTCAACACTACTTATAGATTCGTTCTCCATACGTAGGGGAACTGTATGCCTTGGAGATTGGATTCACCAGGGCTCTATGCTTCCTGTATTTATCTAGATCTCTGATTAAAACACAGGTTTCAGTAAAGTTAACAGTTAACCCTCTTTAAATGCAGTGTACAGCTCTTCCAAAAAAGAACTTTCTATTGCAAATGCTCATGTGGCTTCCAGCCCTTCCTGCTATTTTGTGATGGTTCAATCTGGTGGGAAAAAAATAATAGTTTAGTTGTAGTTGTTGCATTCGATTTCATTTTCACTAGATCGGACTTTTTTTTTTTTGTCTTTTGGTTTATAGATGTTAACAGCAGAAACATCTGTCCCCAAGATAACTTCTCTTTGTAAGTATTCTCATCACTGCAGCACTCACTTGGGATTTCAGTTCTGTTTTGCACCAGTTATGAAAATCAAAATCCCTGCTCTTTATTCCTTTAATATGGACAGATTACCCCCAAATAAACCTTATTCCTGCCACTCTGCCTCCCAATCTATCCTGCCATACAGCCTTGAGTTCTCAGTTATCCCTCTGAGTTTTGATTCCTCATGTTTCTGTTTTCACCACTCTGAGGCTTCCAGCTCACAAATCTCACCTCCTAATCTCTCTTTTCCTCGAACCATTCCTTCTTTGCAATCCACAAGCCCAGTTGCTGTCACTCCAAAACATCTCGCTCTCAGTTTTGAGATAGTGTCATGCTTTGTTGTAGCATCCAGAAGTAAAAATGCTTTTGGTTTTCTTGCTACCTCTCATAACTGTAGTATTCCAAGGACCTGACTTTACTTGAAAATGTTTCTATTTCTATAAGATTAATTTTAGTTATCACATACATATATTGTCTCATACTTATGCCTGACTGAAAAAAAAAAACAAACCACGAATTCGTAAGTATAGTTATTTTTGCAATGCACTAGCCTAAGCCTCCTTACCATGATTATTTATACTTTTACAGTGTATTTCTGAAGTTCAGCATCGCAGCTCAACCTACTAGTAACATTCCTGTAACTTACATTCCCCGTTTTGACTGTGACATGACAGTTCTGCAGAGTTGCAACATTTGCATGTTTATTTGCCCATCAAATGCTAAATACTGAAGCTAATATTTTCATACTTTACACACAGCAATTACAGGTTTATTTCTATAAAATATATAACAGCTCAGTTGCTAGAAATGGCTCATAAACCCAGTTTTTTTCCTATCATTTCATTTCCAGATCCTACAGTTGAGAATCAAGCACCCAAAAAATTATCTGTGTTAAAGCAAAGTTTCCAGGCAACATGGTGATAGAGTTTGATACATTTAAAATATCAATGGCAACGACTGACAAATAGAGACTTCAAATCTCGCATTCTAAACCTTATTAAACTCTTCCATAACACACTGAAGTGCAACTATTTCTACTAAAAAATGAAGATGGCCCTGAGTATGAAATAAACATTTGAGAGCTGATGTGGAATGGCTAGCCATAGGATCACAATTAATGCCCTATGGCCCACTGAGGATTTAAGAAAAGCAGCTCACTGAAGTGACACGGATTTCCAGGATCATCTGAGCTTACATTGAAGATTTTCTATAAAATAAAAAGTTCTATTTCTCTGGCTTTCAGTAGAAATCATATAAGTTAGTTACTTAATCAATGGTAATTTGACAAACCAGTAAACCAAAATGCATTTTTTTCAAGTATAGAAAAAACTTAAGTATTAAATTAATTTACAGCTTATCTAAATGCTAAGGCATATACCAAGTATTAATTTAACAGAGAAGTCTGCTTAACACAAACCATATAGTTCTGCCCAAACTGATATTTATCAATTAGAGGTGGAGTTGGGATTTCTATTTTAAAACAGTGGAAGCATGAAGATCAGCACACACCTTTCCCCTAATTAGTTCTTAAATACTTTGAAAATACAGTATACCTTCAGGGAAAGAGCATTTGTCCAATCCCACAGACACACTGTGGATTAGAAGCTGTACCTCATCACTGATTTTTCACTGTGTCACCTCAGCAGCAGCTGCAAGCATGACAGAGGTGATGGCTGCAAATTACATTCAGGTTAACCAACGTTAAAAATTTTTCTACCACTGGTGTCATTTAAAGCTATAATTTGTTATCATCAATAGGTTAATGTGATTTATAACATCTTCCTTGGAAGAAAAATAAATGTCTTGATAAAGTGCCTTCTCTACAGTACCCTCACTTGAGCATCGAACCATTTGGCTGTCATTAACTGAGTCACATTTGTGCAGATGAGGAATTTACCAATAAAATATATGAATGCAGTTATCTTGTTACTCATTTCTGATTTTCAGAATCTAAACAAAACAATAAAACTACTGATTTCTTTTATTGATATCAGCCCACACTTTGCAATAATGTTAAGCTGCTTGCAATCTCTGGGAATGTATGCAAACATTATACATTTTAAAATTCAATGTCATTTGAAAGTGCTAATACAATGAGTATAACAAATTAAGTCTATTCTGCAGATGTATGAGTTTTTATTAATTCCTTATTTATTAGGCTATAGTTAAATACAGTTTGTGTACTGATTTTAAAGGAAATACCTTTCCATAGTCCTGAGGAATGAACTGCCTTTTGCTGCATCAGCAAAACTCTGAGTAACAGATTTCTAACAGAATGTTTCTAATTGAAATTCAATTCAAATAGCTTCCACTGTTGGAGACAATTTGCTTGAAATCTGAGAGTTGCGTCACCAAAAGCGTCCAAATAAATCACTTTCATACACAATCAGAAATGAACAAATGTTGTTTTTACAAGGTGTCATTCCCACTGAGACCAGATTGGCAAGCTAGACTCTATGTTCCTATAATTCCTTCCTTCCTCAGGGAACAATTTTTGCCATAAAAGTTTTATTCCCATTGAATAATCTTAGCTTCCCTTAAAGAAAGAGACCTTTTCTTGCTGCAGGACAAAATGAATTTTAAAGATTCTGATCTGAAGTTTAACGCATTCCATGTGGTATCCAATATCTTCACAACCTGACTATGTTACAGTCCATCCAGACAGTGTATGTTGCTGAAGTCTATTTACTGTCTTCCTCCTCTCTCTTTGTTATATTTGACTTCTCTATGCAGAAGGATTCACCATGTATTTCTGGCTCCCAAGCTGTCTTTTGACACAAGCCTAAGTAGAGGGGAAGAAAACCAATGTGATGTTGGGTAGGATGACTACAGGAGACTTTATGCAGAAACACATTCCATACACAATAAAGGAAATAGTTTTACTCCATTACAATGCATCATTAAGTAAAACAGTGAGGATGGAGAGAGAAATGGACATTTCATTCCATAAACTGTGTTATAACTGAAAAAACCTGCTAATAACAACACTACTAAATATTTAGCTAAGCCAAAGAAATATCTCAAAAATTTCATCACAGAATGTGGACAACTGTTTATTAAAAATGTAAACATCCTAATTCTGAAATCCAGAGTACAGTCAGGTTTCTCCCTTTCTCTAATTGTTTACTGTCAATTGTCTAATATGCTTCTCTCATCTGTACTACGGTTCACCTTTCATGTAAAAGCTGGTGAACTACCCTGATTTATCAGTGTATAAAATGTTCGGAAGCTGACGCACCACCATTCTAATAGCAGTGAAGCTACTGTAGATACTGTTTGTTTGACATGATGGCTTCATAACATCAATTTACTAACAGCAGCAATTCCTCTCAACTTTCCAATAAAGTCAGTATGGTTCACTAATGTCTAACCGTTGAGCTGTATGGAAAGTTAGCCTATGCAATCACAGTTACGAAAAGAACTATCATACCTTCTACTCTTCCAGTCTTCTTGAAAACACTTGCCATGTCCTTTCTTCAGTGAGATTATAAACTCCTAGGACTGGGTTTAACCCTACCTGTGTATTGTCCACTGTCACTACTCCAGCCAATAATTTATGCAGTAAAGACCTATACAGAATTTGTATTATATTTATTTAAAAATGATGTTAACAAGTGTTGGAGATTGATAATCTAGAGTCTTTCAATCCCTGAACACTACCCATTCAGTGGTCCTAAATGCAGACAGTACGCTAGCTACTCTTGCCTAACACAGCATTACACTTTCTATTTTGTGAGCCTTAGCCATGATGAGCTGCAATGCCTAATACATAACACCTAACTGAACAGAGTAATAAGCCAGAGACTTCAAAATCAAGCATTATACTTGACATTTTGAATTTTGTTCCAATCAATACCTCAGAAATTGACTTTTCTTTTAATCTGGATACCCAAATGATATAATTAAACTGAAAGATTATGTGAACTCCCAACAAGGAAAGGGCATCAGAACATGTCCTGTAGTCTGTGTTATGGAAAAACCCTAATCAGCAACCACTTAGTATTTAAGAACATCAAACACATCCACCTCAGTGACTACAGGACAATCATGCTAGCAGTATGGACATGGAGTTCAGAAGAAATTATGTACAGAATATTAAATTACCAAATTTTGGATTTGGTTAAATGTCTGACAACAGAACTCACAGCTGGATTTGGACTGATCAAAGTTTTCACCACTACCAGTTCATTGTAGCAAGTATGTCAGTTTCCTAATCTAAATGTAGTCAAGTACTCTGATACAGCAACAAATTACTTCCTATCAGGTGACAACTTTCCACCTTTGCAATATGAGATAACTGCATTACTGTTACCGTTAGTCTCAATCAGCTGTATAAATGCTTTACTCCTGTAGAGGCAGTAAAAATGCCATTCAGCTTCCTGGTCAGGTTGATGGCTGGACTTGATGCTCTCAAAGGCCATTTATAACCTAAATGATTCTTCAATTATTCTGTGATTCTCTATGGGAAAGAAGGGGAATGAAACAACAACTTTCAAAAACTCTACCCCAGGCTGTAATTATAAAAAAGAATATATCTTCCCTGATGAGAGCATAGGGACAAAGAAAAGAAAACTGCTTTGGAACTGAGTGGAGGAGAGGAACATGGGAACGTTGCATGTGAATTTTCCCCATTACTCATTCAAGGTCAATAGCAAATAGAGATTACAATACGGAGGAAAAAAAAAAAAAAAAAAAACTGCAAGATTTTTTAAGCTTGCACTGCTTTAAATAAAATTAATCCTAGAAAATCTGAGTAGCTCTCAAACTGGGTTACTAAGGTGGAAAAATGGAAAAATGTGGACATTTTCAAGTACCCCTCAGAATACGAACTGCAGAAAAAGAACAGAAATTTGAAAAGTGCAGCTTAACAAATGCTTAATCTCAATGATTCATCACTAAAAGGAGGGGGAAAAAATTATTGCATGGCAACACTGAAGTGGTGGGAGTTTTATCTGGCGGAGAAGAAATAAGGAAAGGAGTATTAACCACGCTATGCCTTAAAACAAAGCTGTTCATTTTTTTTCCTTCCGAACATGTTTGAGTGATTACAGAACTCTGGAAAATCCAACACGGAAAACAGGCAAATGATAATGTAAAACACTTCTGAGTTTAATATGCTAATGCCTTTCTTGATAAAGTTATGGCAATTACACAAAAATTCTTTGGCTACAAACGCTCAGGTTTAATCTGAAAATGACATAATATCAGAATAGGTAATGAAAACATTTATTTGGATGGGACCTCAGCAAATATTCCTAGTTCTTCCCAAACAACCAATTTCTCTTGCCCTACCCTCACTCTGACAGTACTATTGACATCAACCCAAAACAGACAACTCTAATCTTTCTCTGTCCCTAATCCCATCTACTTCCACATAGCTTCAGTAAATAATGAAATGTTCGTAAATGATGAAATGATTCCTCCTCAGTAAGTGCAGTGATATTCCTTGCCCCAACTATATCATATCTCTGCTTCTGAGTACCTTTCCTAGCACAAGAACCTGTAACTAATCCTGCACATGGCACATCCAACCACAGCTTCAACTGTAACTCTAAAAAAATGTAATTGAAAATAATTGCGAGGAGTTCTTCTGCTTCCACAGAATCAGTCACATAACAGCTGCAGGAGCCTTCATCCGGATAAAAGACAAGTGTATCAGTGTCACACAAAACAAGATGTGCAAAACTGTTCAGAAATTAGACCATATTGTAAAAGTGATAATGGCTGTTACTTTGTGGAGGCTTCTGTATATACAGTAGAGAAAGGAAGGGAGAAACATCAGAGAAGCTGAACTACAAAATAATCTAAGAGATCTAATCTCATCAAATCCTGAGACTGTAGTACCCAGAAAAAGAAACAAAAAAAAAGAGGGGAAAAAAAAAAAAAAAACAGAACAGAGTATGCTTTTTGGGCTCAGTCTTGCTGAAAGAGTCTTGAAACAGTACCAATGAGGCTTAAATCAAACTGCTATTTGATTCCTGCTGTGTACAGAGAAACTGGTGCTAACAAAGAGAATAATCTCTGACTCCAACATTTATCCTTCCTCCTAAGCAAAGCTATCATCAGAACTATAGCACGTGTCTACCTCTCACGTCAAAAGGAACACCAATACAGACAAATGCCCAAATATACCTACAGCTGTGAGCCTACTTCGAGGAAGGATTCCTAACTTTACTTTCCAGTCCCTACAGTTTCAAGAATATGTTTTGTGAATTTTTACTGTGTGTAATCAGAATAGCTAATTTGAAAAATGACCAGTAAAAAGAAAACATATTCAACTTTCTTGAAGTCCAAGACAAATAATAAATTACAATAAATTCTAGACATGCCTAAACAGTTTCTAGATGTTAATCTCTAAAGACATTAATCTATTTACATTGCCTAAGCAGACAACTCACCAAAAAACAGATTGCAATGTTATCTATGAAAACTAGTTTTCTCGTTGGCCTGTGTTTACAGACCTTTTTTTTCAAATCAGTATTATATTTTAAAAACTCATGGTTCTACATAAACACATAATATCATTAAATTAATACATTAACTATTTAATTAATCATATTTTTACTAAAGTGCTGTTCAACCTAATCTGAAATGACTTCTGGGAAAGCATCACTATATTTTTCATTCATAAAATGTGTTTGAAGTTTCGAGTCTTACTACAAGAATCCAAAAAGAAATCAGATCAGTGGGTGAAAATGAAAAACATTTCAAATTCAAAGAAAAGCAACAATTACTTCTAATATTTTACACTCATTATTTATTTATAGAATTCCCATTTCTCTCCATGCATATATATATTTAGACTAAATGAAACATTCATGAATTATCAGCTTGAAATACTTCAAATAAAGCTGAAACAATTTTATACTCATTTTGAAAATCATCACCTTGTTAAATAAACCTTCAATCCTTGATTTTCAGATATACTTTTGGGAAAAAGAAAATTGAAAACTAGTGAACTTTCCCTGTCAGTTTCTAATATACACACCATAAAATCTGACATCAATTTACTAAAACAGCAGTTCCTATTAAACTATATATATATTTTTAATTTCTATATGGATGCACAAACCATCTGAGCAGTCCAAAAGCATGCGAAGAGTCACAGCTGATGCTCTTCTGGGTGAAAAGCTCAAAATACAAAAGCCCAATATGGAACAAGACATAAATGCAAGGAAGGGAATTCTTCTTTGGAGAGAAGTGTTTCTTAGTGATAACACACTCATTTCATCTGTATTTTGTTGATTTACTTGTTCCACATTGACAAACATTACTGTTGAGACTTTATGGGTGAGATAGCATGTCAGCCTCAAAGACAGTCGACAATGCACAGACACTATGATAGACCTTTGGTACAGCAAGTAGTCCTGACATCAGAAGAAAAAATCTCCATTTCAAATTTCAGTGGCTCCCTCTCTTGAAGAAAAGGCCACTAAAGAAAGCACTGAAGAGCTGATACATGACTGACTACCATCTTCAAAGACAGTCTGAAGTAGAAGGAGGAAAAAACACAAACCTTTACAAGGCTAAAAACGTAAGGACTGGAAGCACAGGTTTCTATTTACTTACCAAGTATGCTGTCCGTATTTATAATTTATAACAAGGATTTTCAAGAATTTATAAAGGAGAGATTTCAGGATTTTGAGAAAGAATTACATATGCAGAAAAAGTCTGATCATTTTAAATTAGTAAAATCTACTGCCTGTTCAAATACAGGTGGGAAATAAAGCTAAATAGGTCTGGAGAAGCTGTTCCCAGTTTAAAGGTGGTAAACGTAAGGTAGGTTAACATACAATAGTGACCATGTGGGCAGCAAAATAAGATACTGTCCTATGGAAACAAAGTTAAAAACATACCTTCATCTCATAAGATGAAAACCAACATGGTCAGCAGCCAACTAAAAATCAGAGTTAAAATATAATTATTATTTACTGGAAGATATGAGAATAACAGAATTACTGTTAGACAAAGTTTGAATTAATAAAATGGATACCATTTATCGATTTGCTGTAATTATTTGCTGAACTTCAAGCATATTTTAATTTTCTTTTGTGTTTACTGAATGAGGAATGGATCCTTGAAGAGACTGCATGAATACTTAAGAATATCCTTTAAGCATTTTTTCCATCTGATCTGTTAAACTCAACAGGTTAGAAGCTTGTCATTAAAAATAGAAATTTCCTTAACAACCTCCCCTATAATTCTTATTAAGTATCTATTGAACAACAAGAATAATTTTAATCCATAGACTGAGATAAAGCCATTAGACATAGCAGTAAATATAATGCTTTGCTTTGTCTCATGGAACAATCCTTATTTGGCTCAACTGAAACAAGAGTTCTGAGTCACAGGAAATGCATTACAGAGAAAAGTGCATTGAATTTTCATGAATGTTATATTATCTTGAAAAACGTTACGTTAATTTTTCCAACTATGATGCATGTTTCTATAATAACTTCAGTTCCTTTCCAGCAGTGTGCATAGAAGCTTTGCACTTTTTAACAACTCAGGAATACCACTGAAATTTACTTTGAAGTCATATAAAACTGTTTATCTATACAGTGTTTGTACCAAGTAGAAAAATGTTCTGAGCTCAGATAGACTGACTGCTGTCAGAAACCTTCATTATTGTCTCAGCTACGGTTATTTGGGAACTACAACTATTTTGATAAAAGGATTATTGCATTTCCCTTGTAATCTGTGTCCAGTGCAATACCATCTTGCAACAATCTTCAGGAAAAACAAAACACCTCCCTTGTACACTATAGCAAAATTCCTGTAAATATTAAATTGATGTATATTTACTTCTTTATGCATTAGAAAGTGATTCAACCTTTATTTATATATGGATTAAAAGGAGTAGCAGGAAGGCAGGAAACTCCTCGAATCACAGAAGAACACCACTGTTATCAGCCCCAGGCTGGGCTGAACCTGAAGGCTGACATGACCTGACACCTTACAAACTGGTACCAGCGCACTTGGATACACACAGACTCACAGAAAGTACTAACTTCAGCAGCGTAACATGGGTGAATATGCATGGCTTAAACTAACCTTTAATTGTAGATCTAAAAAGGAGCTGAGAATGGTGAAACATGACATTTTATATTCTCACATTACTTAGCAGAAATGAACCTTGCAAACAAGACTTTTAACCAGTACCTGAGGGACTTTCCAAAAGGTGGTGAGAATCTCATTATCTCAGCCTCTTTCCCCACGGAATACTAATCATGAGTAACTGGACACAAAAGCTCCCCTTTAGAATGTCAAATAAGTTATCTGCTTCAGTTCAAAGTTAATTAAGATGCAAATGGAAGACAGTCTTACAGCATGGCTCCCTAACCCTAAATGAAGACATTCAATAGTATGAGGGATAACTACTAATAACAGAAAAACATTTTTCATGCCAGTATGTTTAGACTGAATGGTATATACCTCTCACAGCAACCAGAGCCAAACAGATTTTAGCTATGTATTATTTACACAGCACTTGTCTTATGAATGCAATCTTAATTTAACAGAGACATTTATACAGCATTTTATTTATATTAAATATTTCCCTTTCTTGGGGAAGTAAAGACAATAGGAGGCCAGTATGGCTGGCTGAGGAATGCCAAAACCTATTCCATTTAATAATGGCAAAACTCAGGAGAGGCAGCAGCCCTTTTTCTTGATTTCTCACTTATTCATGTCACTGAAAGCACTGATGGGTGATTAATAGGTTGTTTCAAAACCAACAATAATTCCTGTAGCTTTCCTTAGACTCCAAGTCAACAGATTACTTCAATTTTGGATTTTACCAATCTTCTAAAAGTATTACCTGAAGCCCACACAAGCATGTCTAACACATATTCTCAACTTCTTTAAGTTATGAATGCTTAAATTAAAAATGGAATCTTAGTATAAAATACAATAGATGAATTGCCATGGATATCAGGAGTAAAACTATCCAACGGTGACTTTACATAAAATATTTACCTCTGACCCTTGTTCTAATCATGTAGAGCTCAAATTAGCTACAAATAAAAGCAGTGATTAATTCCACAGGGAACAGAAATGAGCAAAACATACTCCCAATTAAGTATTAAATCATAAAACTCACCAGTAAGCTCCTAATAACAGCTTCTGAAAGACATATCAAAACGACGTGCTGAAGGATAGTATTGTTTTGACATACATGTTCCTATCTGCCTCACTGATACGCCTATTGAGTGCCACTCTTGGAAAGCATCACTCCATGAAATGATGAATCCAACTGTCCATAATTTTTAATGCCACGTTTGTCTGAGAACATGAGAAGCTCCCTAATGATTTCATAAATGATTTCATACATAGTTTCTAACTTTCTTGAGTAGCAGCAATGGAAAGAACAGAGACTGAAACAAAGCAGATTCCTTTGCTTCTGCTCACTGATTTTGCATTAAACTGTGGCAAGGAAAATAAGCAACTAGTGACACATGTAACACTCCCAGCCAGCCTCTGACAAGGAAGTAGCATATGGCACCAAGCAAATTGTGCATAAAGCAAAAGACAAACACTACCAAAGGGTGGCAGAGGCTACAAACTTGTAAAGCACTGAAATATATTCTAAACACAGTGGGGCATACAGGATTTCTATTGCTTACATACATTTTTGCTGCAAGTGACCTGAAGTTAAAAAAAATAAAAAGTCAGTAAGGTACCATAACAAAGAACACAAATGCACTAGATAAATACTTTGAAATAAAAGGACGTATAATAGCCATCAAATATTTCCAGTGGCTGTCAAAAGAACAACAGAAGGAAGCTCATCTGGCTTATCTATTACATTATATGCTGAACATTTAAGAGGCTAATTTTGCCAGACTTAAAACTCCCCTCTCCTTGATCTTTTGGATGCTTCTTGTTTTAATAGTTTATTATATGATATGGGATTAAATATTCAAAAAGAGATAGAGAAATATGCAAATGGAGACACCTCTGCCACTGTGAAATTCTGGAAATAAGCCACTTTCACTGTATGATAATTAATACTGTTGTCAGTTAAGACATTCAACTGTAAAAAAATTGTGCTACCCAGAGCAGGAATTCTCTCTTTCTCAATGTCCCCAATCTAATTTACAACAACATTTTAAAATAGATCCAAGTCGGAAGTTTATCAGTACTGTGTTCATTCCCACAATGCAAGTAATGGGCGATGACACACTCTTCTCACTAGGGGTACAAAAATCTTCACAAGCAGATGTGGAATTCATGCACAGATACAAATATCCAGAGTAGTAACTGTTTCTGGAAAGCTTTTCTAAATCTGGCTTTGGAGAAGACTTTGTGTTTATGATAATGAAGGAGCTTTGCAAAATCAAGTCTTGTAGGTCAACTGTTGCAGAGCCTGGCATATTCACTCTTACATTCCTCTCATGTTTCTGTGTATGCAGAAAGGTAGAATCATGAAGACTTTAAATGAACATACGAATTATCAGCTTCTTTAAAATATTATTCCTTTGATCAGCAAGTATCTTACAGAGAATTCCACATGCCATGCTATTTATATAAGGAGTAATGTATTCAAGGACATTTCTACTTTTCTTTTTGGAGTGTCTTTGATACAGTGGTGTTCTGATGCAACTTCAAGACTTCTTTCTATTCCTTTACGGATCACCCTATTCTAACAGTGTATTTCCACTTGCCTTTAAATCACATAGAGAAGAACATTGAAATTGTTACGTCAGATAAGAGCACCGGATATGTTCCAGCCTTCTGTCTCAGAGTGGCAACTGCTAGGTATTTTAAATGAAAGTGCAAAGATCTTCATAGGAGACAGTTCTTATTCAATAACATGGTCATTTTATTTTTATTTTTTTCCCCTAACACCCATTAGTTTCTTTCTGGCTTTTACATTGAAACATGGGAATTTGTCCTTTATCTTTTCCTACTGTATGTTAATTATCTATGCATGCCAAAAACACCAGGGCACATCACCTCAGAAGGGATTCCTCAGAGATTCTATTGTGGAGTTCAGTTATCATAGTATAAATTAAACTATACAGCTGTAGTGACGCATTTTTATGAAGTCAAGAAAAATCAAATGAATATTTAGCTTCCCCTGAAAGGTTCTTCTTTTCTACTCTTCCCAACAATTATATGCAGACTAAGCATATTGATATCATTTTATTCATGACTGTTCTGTGTATTAGGTTGATACATAGTTATCTTAAGATTAGGGTCTCTTTCGGTAAGACAGAAAATAAATAAGTACATTTCTTTCCCAGGAGCTTAGTCTTACAAAGAAATATGGGAAAGGGCTCAAAGCACAGCAGCAGGAATACTCACGATGACACAAACATATGCTGTACAATCAAATCAGCAAATCAGGATTTTTGTATTGTATAGGGAGCAGATTTTTGTCATATATTTATGACAGAAAAGGCAACCTGAAAGAACAAGTGGAAGGAGATGTTCCTGCTTCTTGTGTTTCTAAAGACAAAATACTTGATTCTGAAACTCAGCTTGTGTTTGTACACCTTTCGTATTTTGTCCCAATTCTTGTTGCCATTTAGGGCCACCTGGGATGCAGGAATGGAGCCAGTGACTCACTCAGCTTCAGTCTCCCCACTATGTAGGCTGATTAGAACTTCTACTTGGTTACCAACTGTCAGCATTTTTTGCTTACTAACCTCTTCTGTATGCAACTAGCCTGTAAGAGAGAAATGTATGGTTTTTAAGCTTTTTAGCTACTTAAGAGACATAGTAGACTGGATAGAAAGATATAAAAATGCAAAAGCTACAAAGTGCAAAAACTACAACATAACTATCTCACTACAGTTGCCAGAAAGAAGAGAAAGGGTGAAAACTAATTCTCCTCTTTGTGTCAACTTCCTCTCTTCCTCCCTGTGTCAGCAGCACTCTTCAAAACTTTGGCCAATCACGTATTTATTGCTTTACATTGTGATGCAGTAGGAAAATACCATCTATAACATTTGAGTTCCTTCAACTTGGTTATGTAATTTGTTTGCAGTCCTGTCCACTGGATAAAAGACACTGTTAGTTTTAATAAAACAGTGGAGTACACTGTCACAGAAAAAAAAATAAATCTATAATAACCAAGATTTTTGTTTTGATGAACGATATGGTACCCTGTTGCTCTTCTATAAACTGCTTAAATATGGTAGGGGTTGGTTGTTTGATTTAATCACATTTAATTTACGACAATTTTCTCAGGTAGACATGGCCTGAAAAGATGAGCTAATAAGTCATTTAAATTGCATACTGTTTCATCAAAGCCATTTGCCAGACATGCCACTGGGAAAAGAATACGAAGGATGGCAAATGCAGAATGGAATAGCTAGTCAAAACATACCTGCAACAATTCACCTTTTGTATTTTTTAACCAGAAAGTTCTAGTCCATCCTTACTGTGCATAAAAAAGTGACCTCTATGACTAATTTCTAATTATCTTCTAGCAGATTAGAGGCTAGTTAACTAACCAAGACTCTCATTGTAATTGAGATTCTTGATCTTTCTCAGGAGCACCAGCTACCACAGTTGGAATATCTAAAAACTGCTGTAGCTTGCTTAATTGAGTAAGACTTGATTGAATTATT
Source organism: Anser cygnoides (assembly GCF_040182565.1). Lineage (NCBI taxonomy): Eukaryota > Metazoa > Chordata > Aves > Anseriformes > Anatidae > Anser > Anser cygnoides. Next base: position 26,279,664 of record NC_089879.1, on the reverse strand, counting down.
AAAGACTAGAGAAATCTGCAACTTTTGATGAGACAGAACAATGTATTTTTTTTCAGGAAAATGCCAGAAAACAGAATTAGGCTGAAGCCAGGGAAGGAAGTGACTAAGCATGCAACTGTAACCATTTGGAATAAATCATTTTTATGCTAGTCACAGTGTGAATGAACATAATTATATGCTTCTTAACTTTGTTCATGTTTTTCTCTTTCAGTTGCAAATCTGCTCAACTGTCATGTTTAGTCTTCTCTTCAAAATATACCTAATACTGTATAGTAACACATCATTCTGGCCATCTTTGGATTTGAAAACCACAACCTCAGAATACCAAGCTTGAGTCCAAGCATAAGTCCTCATAGAGGTAAGCTAGAATGCTTCTCTGAACAGATTTTCATCATAAGCAAGTGAAAATAGAAACTGGAAATTATTTTAGAGTATTTCAACAGGTCAAATGAAATCAAGGTATTCTGCACTCTAACTGCTTATATGCCTGTATATTGTTTGCAGTGAAAAGTAACTAAAAGCTAGAAAGTAGCTCTACCTAGTAAGAATCATTCTTATCTACTAATCTCAGACTGATCCTAAGAAATGCTATATTTACACTTCTCCTTTCATTTAAATTAACTGAAATATGTTAGCCACCCTTCACAATTTTTATTTGCAAAATTAAAACTATTAAGCAGATTTTTAGATTGTTTTCAAAATGGAACATTTTTAACATGTAAAAAAGTCCTATAGTTAACTGAAGTTGACAACCTTATTGGCCAAAGACTTAAAATGATTTTGCATTTTAAAAGAAACCGCCTCTTTTCCTAGATTTAAGTGACTATTCTGTCCTCACATTAAATTTTGCCAGTCATTATAGCCCAAAAATGCATCAAAAATAAATCGTACCCAAAAGCAAGTAATAAAATGACAATAGGTATGGATTAATTATGGAAGTCCAATAAGGGACAGATAGCTTAACTGACAGGAAAGAAGTATGTTTGAAAATAACCAGTGTCAGATTTAAAAATTTAAAAAAAAAAAAGTGAAGTGAAGCAAGTCATCTATTATGCCGATCAACTTCCAGAATCATTAACTGTCATTATCCCTTTCATAACTGAAGAAACTGAGGCCTGATGAAAATTAGAGTTTAAGCTGCAGTTTTATAAGCAAGGTATGAGGTTTTTAAAAGGCTTTTGATATGGTGTGGACTTCACGGCTTTCCTATAATGAAAGTTCTTGCCAGCTGCCTTATTCTAGCTGTTAAGGAGCCACGGCAGCCAACAAATACTCCCACATTGACCTGACAGAATCACTAACTCCTAAGCTTCACCATACAGTGAGATACCAAGGCAGATTCATCTGGAGTACCAGAGATCAACTAGGTAAATGTGTAATAAGGAACATATCTGAAATTCCAAAATTCCTAAGAACAAGCACTCTGTGCTGAGCAACTGAAAAATATCCATTCCTCGGAGAACTATATATGGAGTAGGAATTAAGGAAGACAGGCTATGGACAAATGCATGGAGGCAGAAGAGGAAAGGCTAGTCCTGAGGTTTTTGCCTACACATCGATACTGAAGACTGAAAAGGTCTAGGCCTTGCTAGAAAATAAGACAGACACCAAAGACCTACACTCCCCCCTTTTGCTCCTTTCCAACCACAACTATCATGGCAAAGTCATAAACTCTTCAGTTGATGAGAGCCTGGAGCAGTCTGTGATATCAAACAGAGCCTGTGATATCAAACTGAGCCTGGATCCCAAAGGTACATGTTTTGAAACTTGCTGCTCCTCATCCCCTCTCGTTCTTCATGTGGCAGCACAGAACTGCTCCAAGGATGTCACAATGCTGGGACCAGGCTGCAAATCTGCTTGAATTCAGTTACACAATACCTCCAGCTCCATGTTCCAACCATTATTGGAGTTCTTCATGAACAGACCTTTCCTACAAGATTCCCATGTTAATTTGGCTCCTCAGAAAATAAATTCGTTACCTTTGCCATCTATCACAGTCAATATCTGCTGCTGATGCACATGCAGTAATTGTTATATCAAGGTAGAAGTCACATATCTCTAGGAGAACAAATAGTGTCTCATAGGCAAGAATAGCTCATGGTGACACCTAAGACATTCTGAATAATTTAGGCTACATAACTCAGGTGTATGCTGCCTGGACAATAAGACAGTAGACATTCTTTCAAGCAGTGTCCAGTGAAAAGAGTGGGAAGCATTTGTAAGGAGCCTGGGTTTATTTTAACCTACCTGGCACCTTCAAAGAGGACTACAGGCAGAATTGCAAGCAAAGGCCACTGAGAATGTCTTTCATTTTGGACTTGCACATCTCCAGGACGTTTATCATTCAACGGTGCTTTTATCATTCATGCTTTGCAGGCTGAAGCTAGCAATATGCATAAGATGGAGGTAATTTCTTTTTCTTCAGTGATGATCATTCACTTTCTGTTTCTTCCATTCATATTCCCCTTCCACCAAAGTGCTAGAGGATAAGCCTGAATAACATACTACATCCACTGAAACAGAAGCACCACCTACCAATTTCAGAGAGGAGGCAAAATGACAGCTTTGCATCTCGTGTACTTGTGCCTCAAGATGATGGGACTGGAAGACTGGCTGCATGCTTTCGAACTGCTTCAAAAATCATAGGACAAAAACTCAATCAGCCAACAACTGGGTATCCAATGCCTCAGTAAGGACAGACGAGTTATGACAAGATCCAAAAAATCCAGCCACTGGATGCCATGAACAAAGGTGGAAAGCTTGTATGCAGTATAATTTACCCTGGGACAGCTTAGAGGCCCCTCTGACCTATCCACAATGCACAGATTCTAACAAAATTGTACAGCTGGAAAAGCTTTGTTATTCAACAGCGTGTAACTGTGCATAAGGAAAGTGATAGCCTGCGTTGCCCTGTGAACCAAGGCACTGAGGAGATCCTCTGTGTATACACAAACTGACAGATGTGTCCCTGATGTCCTCTACAAGCAATCAGATGTTACATAGGTTACTGACTCCTAGAAAGGAGGCATGGCTCTTAATCAGCTTCAGATCTTCCTTCAGCTTATCACAGAATTTGTAACATGGGATCCTTTAGCCCTTGCAGAGGCCAGGGTAGCCTTGCAAATCTAGTTGTTCTTAGCAGGACAGCAAAGGAATGTTTTCATTTATCACCATGGTCCTTTACGTCAGTACTGACAAACTGCTGGGATAAGACCCTCCCTGTTTTCAGTCCTCTTCCCTGTTTCTCCAGAGTACTTTGTTTCCCATAACTGCATGTTCCTTGAATCCCACTTTCCCACACTTCCCTTTCCTTACGTCCACCTTTGGCAAATCCTGCATCCTTCTCAGTTTCCCTCTGTCTTCCCATACTCTGTTATTTCCCCTGGGAGTTATACTCCTCTAGTTCTAATCTGATCCTCATAGAACATCAGGTTCATTTAATCACTGGCTCAAAAATTGTGAACATTTTATTAGACTTATCTACTCTTAATGATACAGTGATAGCACACTACAGTACCATTTAGAACAAGCTACTGTTGCTAACCCAGCTGATTCCTGGTTTCTCTATAGTAAAATAAAGTTGAGAGAAAGACATAATTTGCCACTTTATAAACCCAAAAAGAACACAGTGCAGCAATTGTTAACTATAGTTCCCAAAAGGGACGTGATTACACACAAAAAGGCACTCCTAGACCCACGAGCTCTATCTGTGAACAGAAAAATGTTGTAACCAGAAGTCTAAACTCTGAAGTTTGTACATTAAAAACATAAGGTCCTGTGGCTACAAAGGATCATATTGTTTTTCAGAATGGTTTTCTGAAGGGAGTAACAGAAACAAAAACATTTCTTCAAAAAACTTTGTGACAACATCATTACACAGGAACTGCATTTTAAAGAGTAAGCATGAAAGGTCCTGAGGAAGGCTAATGAGAAGCAAGTGACAGAACAATCACTGACTGCTGATTTACATGGAATCCCACTAACCCGAAGGTAGCTGCTGGTTTCTTATGCTTCAGGAGCTTTTACATCTCTTCCCTGCACCCCTCAGCCCCCATTCTAGTGGAGCCTGGTAATTATGTCATCCCTTCTTTTCAAATGTCTTTAGCAGACAGACATACATTACAGACATTACAGGTGCCTCCTCATGACCCTGACAAATCCAAGAATTGCTCTTTCACCTGTCCTTTGTAAAATGTTTCAATTCCAAACCAGCTCTGTGGAGGTACTGGCCTTCACAGTGAATGTGATCTTTTGACTCAAGCTTTGCTATTCTGGCTGCAGTTCAGGTTAGGGAGTAATGAGCTTTCCGCAGGGAGGTTGCAGCTAGGCAGAGACCACAGCCAGAATGAATGGAAAGAAAATAGACTCAAATTTAACTAAATAAGCAAAACCAAAAACAAACACAAAATTAAATTAAAGTAAATTACTGCAAAATCTGGCCGTGAGAAAAGCCACATAGAGAGATATCCAGAGAGAGAACCCATTGAAAGTTTAGTATTAAAAGAAAAATCTGGGCAATCTCTACCTTGGGATAGCGTACCATTTTCAAACATCTTTGAGTTTAATTTGTCTGTCACATTGATCAAGAAAACAATGTGTTCATCATAGGCTCCACCCAACACTGGCTTTTCATCTGTATAAGCAGTATGACATGTAGCAACATATTTGTCAATGAATTTTGTGATGTATGTCATTTTTACCTGCAGAGAAATCCCAGAAAAACAAATCAGAGTGATGATGGAGGTATTCAACTCAGAACTAATAAGGTATGTGGCATCTCAATTTATGTCTAAGGCTGAAATCCCAGAACAGACTGTGTAACAGAGTACACAAATAAATGAAATATTTCTCTTAAGAGTATTGTCTTTGCACTATTGTATAAAATGCTGTCTTCATAGGCAGAAGAAAAGGAATAATGTTGTTTCTGAGCACTAATATTCAGTCAGCATGATGTCACTGAGACTTGGTACTTGCAGCTTTTACCTCCTGTTTCTGACTTGGAACTGCTATTCCAGGACCACAGGCAGGGTCGCCCAGCAGTGGCACAGAGAGGTGATCTTAAAACGTACTGGGGCTACATACAGCACCTATCTAACAAACTCCCACCAATCCTTTAACAAACTCCTGGATTTTAGGCACTCAGGAGCTGTGGTATTGGTTTTAATGAGAACTAGCTTATCCATAAGAGACGTTAACAAGTTTGGCCTTGAGGTTTTTCCTAGTGGCATGAGTTAAAAGGTAATGCAGTGGGATTGCAAAGATACATAACCTGTATTTGATACAAGGCAAAGGTTAAATCACTTACAAAAGGTATTTTCTTATCTAAAATGCAAGCTTTAATTTAATTCCCTGTTTTTCATAGTTTATAATATGACCATCAGACTGTGCTGAAATTTTGTATGGAATGTTTTATACTGGGAGCAGCTTTATTTCCACAATTTGAGAAGAACCCATTGAGCTGTATGAAGACACAGAAATGTAATTTTAAAAAACTGTTTATCAGACACTGGCACTTTTCCTACTTGTGTAATTCAAAAAGGATCTCAGTAAAGAAAATTGAATTTGGCAATCCATTAATATAGATTTGATGTTCTCTCTGTTCATCTCTTGATGTCTCACCCCTTTCAGAAAAATGAAAATAACTCATGGTAAAAGAGTGGCTGTTCCCTCATATTTGTCCACCATATTGACAATTATTAAAACCCTGGAAAAGCTACTGAAGCTCTGCTGACTCATGGTGTCAGTGAAATTACTTGTTAACCTCATGACGAAGGCAAAGGAAGAAGAGGAGACAGAATAGGAAAAGCCAGAGAACTGGCAAAGTTTGGGGAGAAAGCTCAGACTGAGCTAGTATACTAGCACCAACTGTTCTTGAGAAAAAATTTGGATGTTGTTTGAAGCTTTATGTGCTGCATTTGAACCAGGTGAAGATTCAGACTTAATTTCACCCAGTTTAGGAACCTGAGCCATTTCTATTAGGAGCTTACTTGTCACAGGCATCCTCTACTGTCAACAGGGGGAGAGTGGCAGTTCCAGGAGACAAATTGGCTTACTGAAGGTCTCAACTGTCTTCCAAAGATGCCTGTCCTGCTCCATCGAGTACACAGAGACCCCAAGGCAGTCATGGAAAACCTGTAACAGGCACACCAGGACAGGCATGTGACGCTCCTGTCAGCAGAACAGCTCCCCAGACAATCACAGTGCCCGTCTACAATCTGCAGTTTGTTTCTGGCTCCTCTACCCTACAGATCAGATTTAATAGCTAAAGACATGCTGTAGTTGAGAATGGGAGAGCGTGACAAATTAATGGAGGAATTAACCCTTTCCATCTCCACAAACCTGACCCACAGGGCAGAATTTACATAAGATGTGGCTTGATGCAGGTAAGTATTTTTGACTCACGATATAAAAAAAATCACAGTTATTAGCCAGGGGCAACTGTTCTCCTAATTTAGGCACTATAGGTAGGTGCATTAATTCTAGTGGGATTGCTCTAAGCCTGAAGTCATTCACAGATTAAGTACTGGGCAACAATGGCATTTTAAAGCATGGAAAAAATCATGTTTCACCTCATTTTACGTTCTTCAATGCTCACAGCAGTGAATAATAGAGTATAATCCAAAGCACATTACTCCAAGGGGTAAGGATCCTGCCTCACAGAGGAACAGCATTTCTTAGAGCTGTCTGGTTGCATTTGAGGGAGTGTAATCTGTACTACTCTTCTAACGAGCAGCACACTTCTCTTCAGGCTTCTGCCTGTTCTTGCATTGCACAGAGCCATGAGTTTACACTTCCCCACCATCATCTCTGATCACATATTTCTTGGTGAAGGAAGACTGCTAGTGGGGTGCATTTACTATAATGTCATCTCTGCCCAGTTAAGAGGATGTGTCCTTCCTCTACAGCACACAGCGAAAAAGGAAAGAGAAAGGGAAAGAGAAAAAGGTGCTTTGTGATATCTAAGAACCGTCCAGAGTCACGCATCTAAAAGAACTCTGTATATTTTACCTTCACATAAAATCCTGCTCATGACAGAAGTCACAGTAAAAACAATTCACCTAATTAAAGTACCACATGAAGCTGCTTAGTCCCTATATTGTAAGGATTATGGAAGCCTGTGTTTGAAACGTTCAGTGTTGTGGAACAACGTGACAGCAAGTTGGGAAATAAATGAACACAATAGTCTCTTCTAACCTCCTAGCATTATGCCTTTTAACAGAAGAGAAAAAAGCAAAAAGGCAAAATGTCAGCTCTAAAACATTTTTCATGTTGTAAAATATAGTGTTCCCACTGAAATGCTTGGTAAGAAACACACTGAGGAACTGATACTTAAAAAAAAAAAAGTGAGTTATTGCAAAAAGGTCATGTGAGCATATCTAATGCAAAGAGGGGAAAAAAACCAACCCTTAAGACTGAAAATTTGTATCTATGTCCTACAAATGTCATGCTAGCCCTTCAGACAAAAGTCTCAGCAGTGCATATAGAGCTATTAAGTTCAAGGATGCAAAACAGCTTTCACATGCAGCAAAAGAGACTAAGAGGATTTGGATATTTCAGCACACCTCGCTAGTTTACAATGAAGCTGACCAGTCTGCTCTTATTAGTCACTCAGAACAATCACTCTTTTCCCAGCAGAGCTTACTCATTTGCAAGATAAAAGGAAGACATTTCTGCACATGCCCATAATATTCTTCACCACTGGGGGCAGCTTTACATAAGACTGCATTCACTGAAACCAAAGCAACAGTCAGACGGAGCTTTCAGAATGACAGTACGCAGAAGTGAGCAGAGCTTGTTCATTGTACGGGCTTATTCCACCTTCTTTGCTACAAAGCAGCTTCCTAGCCGGATCGGGTACTAAGTAAGGGAACTGCTGTGCTATGGAATACAGATGTGTGAATTCAAATAGCTAAACGGTGCTTGGAAGAATCTAACATGCTTTCCTATAAAGAGAAAATTTAAAAGCCAGGTTCCTAACTATAAAGATGCAAAAACGTAATATCCATGAAGATCCTATTACCTAGGAAGAATTTGACATTTTGCTGCGAATGCTGTGTTGGGATTGATTTATTCTTGGAGTGTTCTGCATGGCTGGCAAAGAATAATGTTCCAAAATCGGTCCATCTCCCAAGGGGTCCAATTTTTCTTCCTGGGTGTCAGCGAGCCCTGACTCACTACAGTGCAGCTGACAGGGGCTGCCATGCTTGTGGCACACTAAGCAAAAAACAAAAGACCTAAGGACGACCTTTGAACAACACAAAGGATGGGTATGTTTTTCATGTTATTTTTTTTAATATACAATTCATAGCCACTGCATAGCCTCTGCTTTACTAGACTTACCATAGACTTACCTTGATGTGATTTGTGATTACAGTTAAATTGCTTAGGGATTACACCTTTTACCCAACTGTTTTTCAGTATTTATTAAGGCATTCTTTAAGAAAATCTGAGTAAAGAAAACAATGTGAAAAGTAGTTGAGTCAAGCTAGGGATTTTTAAATGATTGTTGAAATAAAGATTTTAGCATGATTGAAAGAAATGACTGATGTGTGGGGGGATAACTTTTCTAAGTTGTTTTTATTTCCAGGTTTCAATGTAATTAGGCTACTGAGCGGATCAGCTGTAGCTCTGGTAATAGCCCCTACTGTATTACTGACAATGCTTTCTTCTGCTGAACGAGGATGCCCTAAGGGCTGTAGGTGTGAAGGCAAAATGGTATATTGTGAATCTCAGAAATTGCAGGAGATTCCCTCAAGTATATCTGCTGGTTGTTTAGGTTTGTCCCTTCGATATAACAGCCTCCAAAAACTAAAATACAATCAATTTAAAGGTCTTAATCAACTCACCTGGCTCTATTTAGACCATAACCACATCAGCAATATTGACGAAAATGCTTTCAATGGAATACGCAGACTAAAAGAGTTAATCTTGAGTTCCAACAGAATCTCCTATTTTCTTAATAATACCTTCAGACCTGTGACAAATCTCCGGAATTTGGATCTGTCATACAATCAGCTGCAGTCTCTGGGATCTGAACAGTTCAGGGGCTTAAGGAAGCTGCTGAGTTTACATTTGCGGTCCAATTCCCTAAGAACCATCCCTGTTCGAATATTTCAAGATTGTAGGAACCTTGAACTGTTGGACCTGGGTTATAATCGCATCCGAAGTTTAGCAAGAAATGTCTTTGCAGGCATGATCAGACTGAAAGAGCTTCATCTGGAGCACAATCAATTTTCTAAGCTCAACCTGGCACTTTTTCCAAGGCTAGTCAGCCTTCAAAACCTTTATTTACAGTGGAATAAAATCAGTGTGATAGGACAAACTATGTCCTGGACCTGGAGCTCATTACAAAGACTTGATTTATCTGGCAATGAAATAGAAGCTTTCAGTGGACCTAGTGTTTTTCAGTGTGTGCCCAATTTACAGCGCCTCAACCTGGATTCAAACAAGCTCACATTTATTGGTCAAGAAATTTTGGACTCTTGGATATCCCTCAATGACATCAGCCTTGCTGGGAATATATGGGAATGCAGCAGAAACATTTGCTCTCTGGTAAACTGGCTTAAAAGTTTTAAAGGGCTGAGGGAAAATACAATTATTTGTGCCAGCCCCAAAGAACTGCAGGGGGTGAATGTTGTTGACGCAGTGAAAAACTACAGCATCTGTGGCAAAAGTACCACGGAAAGGTTTGAACTAGCACGAGCTCTCCCAAAGCCAACGTTTAAACCAAAACTCACCAGGCCTAAACATGACAGCAAGCCCCCCCTACCCCCAACTATTGGAGCCACTGAATCAAGCTCCGAACCTGAGCATGACACAGAACACATCTCCTTCCACAAAATCATTGCAGGGAGCGTGGCCCTTTTCTTGTCTGTGCTTGTGATCCTGCTGGTAATATACGTGTCATGGAAGCGTTACCCAGCCAGTATGAAGCAGCTGCAGCAGCGCTCTCTCATGCGAAGGCACAGGAAAAAGAAAAGACAGTCACTGAAGCAAATGACTCCAAGCACACAGGAATTTTATGTAGATTACAAACCTACCAACACTGAAACCAGTGAGATGCTGCTGAATGGAGCAGGACCCTGCACGTATAACAAATCAGGCTCCAGGGAATGCGAGGTATGAACCATTGTGATAAAAGAGCTTTTAAAAGCTGGGAAATAGTGGTGCTTTATTGAACTCTAGGGACTATAAAGGGAACATTTTTCTCACTTTTCTGGCACAGCTCTTCCATGTCACTTTTTTGTACATTCATAATACTGGTCATTTTACTCTCATACATAATCAACTCATTGAAATTTAAATACCGCAATCAATGTGAAGCCTGAGCTCTGGTTTAATACAATACCTATTGTACAAACCCTCTCCTGATTTCATTAAAGTCTTGCTTGTTTTTTAAATAGAAAACTTCTTTCATAACTAATCCACTGCACCTGCAGTGAGTGTGCCTCGTGTTTAGGGAGAAAAATGACAATAAAGAAAAAAAATCAAACCCAGCTCCCTTCCCCCAAACTAACCCTAGCCCATGCTCTGAAACTCACTTTTTGAACCAAAACCAAATTAAAGACCCAGGTACTGTAGTATCATAGGAATTCTGACTTCTCTGAGGCAAGAGATGGTGCAGGAACAGCTCTGAAAGAATGCCTGATTTCTGCCCAGCACAAGATATAATAAAAAGCCAGGGATGAGCTAAAGCACTGTCTTAGGACTTGAGTTATCACACCAAAAGCAAAGTAGTGAGAAACCTGAGCCTAATAAAAATATTGAGATAAAAAAATGTGGGCTTTACTCTACTGCATTATAATAGTTTTTCTAAGGCTGATAACTAGTAACGGTAACCTGTTTATGCGACTTCATACAAAAGGTGCCAGTGTTTATCCCTTATATCCAGTTGCCTTTCAGAAAGTAGTCAAAAGGCATTCATTAAATGAGGAGCAGAAATTCCTTATTGATGCAATTAGAGGAACTCAAATGTGCAGTAGCAAAAGCAAGACCACTTCCTGCACACATTTGTTCAAGTGCTCATTAGAAATTCTCTTTTCAAGACTGTCAAAGACATTAATGTAGCTGAGGAAACAATGAAATCTGTCATTTTCTTCTATTTCTTTCTATTTGCTGGGCTGGGCTTTTAGGGTTTTGTGATGCATTTTGTACACTGTCTCTCTAATAACTAAATAAAGCTTCATTATGTATAAAGGAAAACAGTGTACATTTTAGAAACACAACAGCTGCAAAAGAGCTTTCAGAGAAAATTGGTTGCTCACTGATCTAAGAAGATTGCATCCAAAAATCTTTAAAAGAATCAGTAACAAATTATGTTTCTCTCTTAGCAATACCCTGTTAACATTACAAGAATTCAGATATTCATTTTGAATGTGAAGTCATTCATCAGTGGTTCTGGACAAAATTCAGATTTGGAACCTGGCTACTCCCTGCCTTCCCTCTCCCAAAGTCATCTAATTATGTTTATTGCATTAGAATATAACATTCCCCCATATCTAGAAAAAAAAAATCATGCATCCTATATATTTTGATGATCTTTTGAACAGGAAGGTGTTTTTTTTTTTTTCCATTCTTGAAATAATTCAGCAGCACCCATATAGAAGTAGAGTCAGTAATGTAATTATGTCTATTTTGTAACTTGATTTGGTTTAGTAAACTGCACGTCTTCAATCACTTGGGAGGGAGTGTTTCTACAAAGCAGTTTCATTGCAGCAGACTAAAAAAAGCAAAACCTTAGCAGGATGTTCTCCTATATTTTTACTAGAAAAGTAATAATCACAGCCAATCACCTTGAGATATGCTAGATATGATAAAAACAAAGCTATAAAGCATCTCTTAAAAAGAATCAATATACTTGAAGGGTTTTTTGTTGTTGTTGGGGTTTGTTTTTTTCATATAGTGAAACCATTCTCATTTTCAAGGACTGAAGTGAGAAAATAACCAAGAGCAGGAGCTTGAGACTACCCTGAATCCTGCAACACTGAGACCCCACTTTATTCAATACAAATAGGATCCCCACCAATTATTAATAATGGAAATGCTTAAGACATTTTAGCAGCACTGAGCAGGCTATGACTTTTAAGCTTAATTGTAGTTTAAAAGTTGCTACTAAAAGTCAATATAAATTAAATTATCTTAGCTGTTACAGGATTCAGTTTTCTACCAGCAGGTCTTGGTTATCCCTGTGCTGAAGGACTATACTTCGCTGTAAACTTAGTGGTAAGAACCATCTCTTTACTTCTATAGGCTTCAGTGTCTGCAATGATGACTAATATCAGGTACTACCAAAAAAAAAATAAAAAAATTGCCCCCCAACATATATATATGAAAATACGTATGTGTGCACATATATATATATATACACACACACATACACACATTTGTATATGTAAAAGAAAATCCTGCTATTCTTTTGTTTGGAGAGTGCTAACTACATTCTGAAAATGATTTCATATGATTAATTTAAAAAAATCTGTTATTTAAGGATAATCAATACATTTCTAAAACTTCTTAATGGATTGTGATTGTGAATGAGTCATAAATAACTGAGTCTGACTTTATATGCTCCCTTCTGTGTCTCTTTAACGCCTTGTTCCATCTCAATACTCAGAAAAAAATCAATCCTACAGAAATTAATACCTGTAAAATTATCACTAACTCCCTTCAAAAATATTTAACTACGGGAGTGAAAAAGCAAATAAAGCCAGCATGTCATAAATCATAGATGGGTAACAAAAATAACATGGAAAATCCAGCACGTTTATATTCTAGCACAGACATGCTCATATCAAGTAAGTCATTTATCACCAAAGATACAACAGACTTCACTTTTCATGTACTTCCAACTATATACCAAACACAGATAAACATGTAATTGCTGCTATTGCCATTGATAATGAAACTGCTGTCTTATTACACAAAATAAAATGCCCAGTATAACTAATTGGACCTTCTTGCACAGCCTGAGGCCTGAGAACTGAGTTGTTAAATCCCACTCTAGTGGCTATGGCTTAAAAAACATTTTTAACCAGCTTCATGACATGTTAAAACATACTACGAAACACATGCTTTGATCTGCACAAAGACAACACAAACTAAACTAACCTTAATCTCACCGCCATCAAACTAAACACTACAGAAGTGACTTGTTTTTAGTGGCTAGGCCACCAGAATCACAAATTAAAATCATCTTGTAGGAAACAACCTCATTTTAGCTGAGGAACTTCCAGTCCCTGTGAAAGGCTGCCCTCTTCCTGAATACAAATGAAGTGGTAAAGTGATTCCAGAGAAGAAATTTCTCATTTGCTTCTCTCCAGTTTGGATAGCAGGTACCTAGTGTCCCACTCCATCTTGGTTTGGGGATATTTTGATGCCATTCTCTCACGGAACTGTTAAAGCCTTAATGGGTTGATGCAAAGCAATCCTCAGAGGATGTGCAAAAGCTATGATGGCTTTTAAAGCTCTACTTCTTCAAGTATTTCAGGCACCAATTTGAGGAAGGAGATGTGACTGAATGCTTCTCAACAACTCACCTGTTCTTTAATGGACCTGATGCTGTCCATATATTCCAAGTTTAGGAAAGCAAGAATGTATTTAGAAGCTTTTTTTTTTTTTTTTTCTGTTGATTTTTTTTTTAAAAAGCAACTTCTAACCCTTTTCCTGAGTCATATTTTGTGTTCTGGGGCTACCATTTGAAGACCAAGGTATTTCAAGCCACAGACAAAATGCATTTCCTTTTTATTGGTAAAGCAGTCAATAGTTGTTTAAACAGTGACAAGACAAACGTTGGGTGGAATCACTAAACAAGGTTGTTTCGTTTTATGATACCACCCCAAAAATCTGGTAAGATGTCAGGACATCCTCTGGTAGCTATTCCATAAGCACCTGGCAACAACCTCTTATGCTAAATGTTTATACAAGGGATGTTGAGAAGACAGGCAAAAGATTGCAAAGGAAACAACAAGAGACATTTTGGGTAATATGCTCGAGATTACACACTTATTGAGTACTTGGAAGATAATCCAGTCTCTTTCCCAAAGATATCCTCCTAGCCAGTGGACTACTTCACTTCTCAATTAAAAGCCCAAGATGCTATTCACTAGCTCTTAAAATATACCAGTGATATTTCAGGATACTAAACGATATAGAATGCACATTTTTGGAAAAGAAAATAACTGATGTACTAGGCAAATTCAAGCAGACTGGTAATGTTCATTCACTGTGTTGAGATTACCTCCAGCAATTGCAGAGTAGGAGAATAATAATGAGAACAAGTGGCTTGAATATAATGAATGCAAGCATCTCTACTGGCTGGTAGGTTTTCATTACTCACTATCTGCACTTACACAGTCATCATGGCTCAGTGTTTGGCAATTTTTTTTATTTTTTTTTTTATGAACTAGCAAACCTTGACATAAAATTCAATTGCAAAAATGAACATAAACGTACAATATTCCTGCAAACACAATTAGAAATTCTCAGTTTACTGCAAGCTGAAGGTCTTTGCAGGCAGCCACTCAACTCTAGATAAATATTCTCTTAGATGAATTTCTGTGGAACAATAGTGACATCCAGTGGGTAGTTAGCTTAATCACAGGTATCTCTTGCATACAGATGTGTTTACCTTCTTTGCATTCTTCTGTATAACGAGATAGCAGCAGCTAATCCTTTCAGCATACTAAATATTCAATTGTATTTTAATTTCTTCTTTATGTATGGGAGTCATCCTGAATGTAGTGAATGACGGGGAAAATAAGAGCAGATGAATGCTAGCAAGAAATAGTCTATCCAGCGTGTAAGGATACACTATCATTAAAAGGCAAGAAGCATTAGGCAGGAAGGACAGGTGCTGTAATAAATTTGTGGCCACTCATTTAGAAGTCATTACTTATAAAACACCACTAAGTGACATTAAGACATAATAAAAATAAACTCAGACTACAAGCAACTACTTCAACTTCCTTCATTGGCAGATTATAACGTGTATTTTTACAATGAGAAAGGTATCATTAGACTTCAAAAGGAAGGGCACCTACCCCCTTTTTACAAGTTACAGTAACATCAACACACAGTGTACAGAAAACATAAGAAATTATGAAAGATCAAATCCAGAAGCAGTAATAAAACCAAATAATGGGAAACTTACCACCGACATGAGTACACAGCATATTTTCTTGGGCAGAGGTTGGATGCAGCAACCTGCTGGTATCGTTTGCAGCAACTACTTTAGGCCTTACACTATGTCTATGCCACCAGCAGTATTTTAAATTACAGTGAAGGATACAAATCAATGAAATCAGGATTACAGCTACTGTAGATTGAGTTTCCTTAAGGGGATGCACAAGAACTCATTTCACTCTGCACTGGATGAAATACAGTTGCATTTGTAACTTCGTGTACGCAGGTGTGCATGGAGGTCACCTGTCAGTCAGTGATATCCAGCCTCGATTTTCTTCTTAACTAGGCTTTCTAAAATTGGTGCTATCACAGTGGTACAATACAGGATTTTGATGGGATCCTCAGGGCTACAGCCAAACTAATTCTTGTCATAATGGTGAATGGAACACAATAGGGTGCAAAAAATAAATAAAAAATAATATGTATATATTTTTAAATGGCAGTGTTCAGGAGCTATGAACAGATTATCAAGGTTGTAAATTAATAAAAAGGAGTATATTCAAGACAATCAAGGATAGATAGGTGGGAGTTGATGGCCAATGTTTTACCTACCAGAGAAATTATGTCAAATTTAGAACTAGTGCAAGCCTTGTAAAAATAATAATGAACAAAGATTTTCAAAGAGAGGTAATATGTTTTATATGACCAGCCCATCAAAAAGATCACATCTACCTAAAATTTTTGTCTTGCTCTTAATATTAGAGCATCATGGTTATAGCATTAGCATTCAAATGTAAGAATGAGTACTGCTTTACTAAGAAGGGACTAAAGGGTAGTTAACCCCTATTCCTTTATTAGGCTTTTCTTTCTAAACACATCGATGAAATTCACTGACTTTATTACAGGAAGTATTTTATGTTCACGTGAAAAAGAAAAAAAACAATTTTAAAATTATTTATTACTGAAATCAAGCAGACTTTTTAAGAAAACAATCTTTAATTCTTTCTTACAGTGTCTTAGTTTCACACAAACTGGCTTGTCAAGATGAAACTGAATGACTAGAAATCTATCTCAAAAAGAGTTCTCCAAAAAGCCCTCAAATACGTCTTCTTACTCCCTAAAACAGTCACTTCCTATGTTTCTGTGTGACTAATACATTGACCATATGTCACACCTTGCACTCTTAATTGAATGTTACGTTTCTATTACTTCAACATTAGTGGTAGCATTAAGATCATGTAGGACTTCATAATTACAATTTAACCTTGCAAATTCTCAAAATGTTTTGTGGTAGCACTGACTTTATTAATATAAACATATAGGAAACTGAAACATCCTAATTACTCATTTACTTACACTCCAAACAAAGACATAAATACATTACAAGGTTTATTGCTTTACTACACCATTGCAAAAAATATCTGCCCAATTCTGCATGCAAATTCTTTTCTTCTTCTTCAAACTAACAAAACATTTAACTAGCTTGGTCTCTAAGGAACTTAATTGCTTAATGCTGGAAAACAAACAAACAACCCTGATATTGGCAGCAGCCTGCAAGAGTTGTCATCATGAAGTCAGCCTTTATTATAGTTATTCTCACTTGATATCCAGCAGTACCTTCTATAGCTGTCATATATTATACCTGTGCTATATCCCATAATGTGATATACTAACTATATGAATACTTTGCATTTTTATGGGCACTACAATTCATGTGCATAATTATACTGATAGGTGGAAATTGAAAGAATCAGGAAGAGGACTGTAAATGCCTTAACAGTGCCAGTAAAAAGTCAGGGAAGATCACTGAGCTTTTCCAGAAGTCAAGCAAGCAGTTTTGAAAGACAAACTAACATGTTCTAAGGTAATGGGAATTGGAATGTTAAAAACAAAACAGTGTTTACGTATTTCTTAAAGTATTTTAAGCACTTTTTTGTTTTTAAAAAATGCTACTATCTTAGCATCTTGAAAAAATCAAACAAAAAACTTCTCAGTAACTCCTGTTTCACACCTAATTTAACAAGAGAGAAAAACTGCCTTCTTATTATGTAAAACACCTTTTCATGAAACTGTGGGACTCAGTTCATACAGAAATAACCAAAATACGTTTCATCTTAATATTTTGTTGTTTCCTGTATGACTATTTTGTAACGAGTCTAGCAACAATAATGATACTGCTTGCTGGTTACATGCATTACTCTAGCTCAGTTTATTCCCCTAGCATTTATTCTGTGCTTCCTGATAAAACATGGGTTGTGTTGTTGGGTCTTACATGTGCCTTTTAAGGTCAGGGACTCACTGCATGTTTGGATAACAGTTCTTTAACTAGTATCTATAATAACTGGTGTTGTAGAACTCATGGTTCAGATTTTAAATTAGGCACTATGTTTTCCACTTCCTTAAAGGCTGTAAAACTCACAAATCAACTTCAAAATCATGTAATGAAATTACCAGCCCCTTCTGCTGGTTCAGCTGTAACTCAGGGGAGAAAATACACATAAAAACGTTCAAAGGTACAAACAAGATCTCCAATGGAAGCTGGGCACCCTAATTGCCTTTGTAATTCTTCCCTTCATTGCCCTCAAGATTACAAGTAGCTGTAGATGAAGGAAACATGAAGACTGAACATGTGTTTTGCTAGAATGTAGATAATAAGCAATAATAATGCATTAGTCATACAATCTCTGAGCCACTGAAGATACAACCATCATAATTGGATTCCTTATTCCAAAATACAGATTTTATAATGTATATTCTAGCACACACATTGTTTCATGTTGCATATTTTTTTATTTATTTATTTCTCCAATTATGCAGAAACTTCTTTGGTTTGCGTTAAGCTGTGCAAAAGCCACAGATATTAAAGGAATAAAAAAGGGGAATGCAGTTTACAAAATGAATACTGGAGTCACACACACACACACAAAAAAAAACTTTAGACTTCATCACCTTAATTGATGCTTTGTTACTGATTTTTCAGTTTCCTATGGATTATCTTGTTTGTTTTAAAACAGACTACAGGAAAGATTTTCAAATCTGCAAATGGGAATTTAAACACCCAGGTGCCACTCACATCTTCACTTCTTGCAACAGTTGAACACTTAACCTTTTTGATAAAATGCTACTTCCTCTCTCCTCCCCCCCAGACTGAAATTTAAAGGCTGTAAGCTATACAAAGTGCTCTGACTCAGCTTCATGAAGCTAGTCTCAACTATTACCTTCCAGGAACCTTGTTTGCCAATGAAAGCAAGCAGTTGTATCAGAATGTTGTGCAGATGGTGGCAGATATATCTTATTAACATTGGGTGGGATGCATATTAAAAACATGGTATATATCGCAACATTGTCTTCTTACCTACTATAAAAGAGGCTGCCACTAATTCCTGCCACCCAGTTAAAATTAACTGACTTCTGAAAAATAATTACCTATGGTTCAGTATAAAAAACAGCTATACAGAGAGTCTATTTTTTAACCAGATGAGTTTACTCCCCACATTCCTCACTACTAACAATCACAGTAATCTTATATAAAAATATTTATATTTTATATAAAAATATTTAGCTGAAATTTAAGAAAAGGATCATCTTTTCCTCTTCAAAAAATAGTAACATCAAACAATCATTCCAGCACATCAGAGTTTTGTTAGCAGTACACTTTTCTTTGTAATATAACACTTTCATATCACAGTATTAGCCTCCTAGCCATCTGTAATGTGAGTCATATCCTCAGAACAGTGCAGGCTTCATTCTACATTGCCTCATATCAGCCAGCTTCTCCTGAAACAAACTGTACTACCCGGAATACATATGCATTACATATACAAGTAATTTCCAATTCAGAAATGCATTTCATTTCATGTTACACCTGTGACTCAGAGTGTAATATACTAACTATCCACCTTCCAACAAAGGATCATGACAGTGACAGAAACCCTTCAGTGAGAACTTTTCCTAGAGCCACTTGCACCCAAATAGTTTCTGTACTTTTAGGACTAAATGATTAGTTTTCCCTTATTTCACTAATCCTTAACAACAGTTTCCAAGCTGCACTACTGGTACATATGTGGGACAGCAGCAGAAATTAGCACTATTGTTATATGAGCTCAAAAGCTCTATAACACTTCCAACTCCTAGCCAGTAACTTGTCTTTCATTGAAGAACAGATTTCCTTCAACATCAATGATGCTGGACCATATATTTCTGTTCATCCCCATTGACACTGGCAATACGTATGTCACAATGACAGAATATAGGGAAAAAAAAACAACACTGTAAATGAGAATTCTGGCTACAAAGATGCTCAGAGGGCTGGAGCACGTCTCCAATGAAGACAGGCTGAGGGAGTTGGGGTTGATCAACCTGGACAAGAGAAGGCCCCAGGAGACTTTAGAGTGGCCTTCCAGTGCCTAAAAGGGGCCTACAGGAAAGCTGGGGAGGGACTCTTTGTTAGGGGGTGTTGTGATAGGACAAGGGGTAATGGTTTTTAACCAAAAAAGGAAGAAATTTAGATGAGATATCAGGAAGAAATTCATCATGCAGAGGGTGGTGAGGCCCCATCCCTGGGGGTGTTCAAGGCCTGTACTGCTGGGAGGTGTCCCTGCCCAGGGCAGGGGGGTTCGAACTGGATGGGCTTTAAGGTCCCTTCCAACCCAAACCATTCTATGATTCTGTATTAAATCTTTACATTTTCCTAATTTAAAAAAAAAAAAGACATTGAAAATAAACTGTTTCCCACAAGGGAAGCAATAAACTCTGTGAGGCAATCTGCATGCAGTTGCCATTAAAACTCTCATTGAGAGTTTGAACTTACAGACAGTATTTGTTTTACAACTTAAGGAAACCAACCACCATGGCATCTCAACATTCTTGCATGTTTTTCTTCTTTTTTTCTTTTGGTTTAATTTCTGCATATAACTTTAGAACAAATCTTAAAATATTGAAGTGAGAAGCTGTTGCCTATCAGACTGAACAGAAGGAAATGACAAGGGAAATAGTGACCTTGAGTACCTTGAGTGGCAGGCAGTTGCCCTTAATTTGTGGGTACTGAAGTCCAGCAGTATTCACGGAGGTTTTTTTTTTTTTTTTTGAAAGCTTAATAGGCACAGTAACTTAAACAATTATGCACAATTCCTTGCTATCCAAAAGAATATAGGCTTGTATATAACTGTAGTGTATGTTCTGACATGAAATAAAATGTACTTTGTAGCAGTATAAATTAATTGGCAATCATAACATAATAAACTGCATTCTCAAATCTAAAGCCATGATGCATTTGGGCTGTAACAACATGTTAAAACTTCTATATATTAGCAATAATAATAAAACACATTTTTCCAAACTCACTGAACTACTGATAAGTGTGCTTTAGCTTCATGTATAAACCAACATGGCAAATTATAAACTTAACAAACACAATTTCTTTTAAAGCCTCATCACACTAATTACATCCATCAAGTGTTTAAAATGCATCTTGTCAGCTAAGAGCAGAGGACTTCAATTAAATGTAAATCCTTATTCAGCACTCTAAGCTGTTAATGGCTCAAACTCATTAATGAGATGATGAAAAGAAAAGACTTCTACGTACAGACTCTATAGTGAGAATTTATTACTGGTACTCATTAATCCTACCTAAGCTCATGTACTTAAGAAGTTGTGCCACATTTGTCAACACTCTAAATATCAGCAGAGAAAGATACCAAAATATTCTTGTTTGTGACTATCTGTGTATATTGAATTTGAGGCTTGACAATCTCTGAGATGATCCTTTTCCCTAAGATCGAGGGCTCCCAGAATAGCCAGTGTGACATGCTAACCAACTGCAATCTGCTGTTGATTCAAACTTTAAGACAACTTTGGTGCCAAGATTTGCTATTGATGTTTGATAACTTTTTGTACAGTCCCAGCAGCTCATTGGAAAAATTATTTCCAAATCTTTCCTTAGCCATCCGGCTACATGGCTACCCCAAACTGGTAACAAAGTTCACCTACCTTAGAAATAAAATATAGAAGAGTCAGTCTTTTAAGCTACGTGGGTAATAAGGCCTTATGCAGGACAGAGGAAACTGTCAAAATGGCATTTTAGGCTGTCCAGCATTTTAATTTTTCAATAAGTACTATAAAACACTAATGGCAGACTATACAACATACCCAGGCTCATGATTTTTTAGTATTACCGTGGACAATCCTCTGTTGAAATCAGTTCAGAAAAGCAGTTGAAAGAGGTTTACAAACTGTGGGTGAACTACAGGGGTTCTACTACAGCAGTACCACAGTCTCTAACATGAAAGCCAGAGGAGCATACCCCTCATAAACTTAAAAATTTCATTTCAATCTAGCAACATTAGAACTCATGATTCTTAGTCCGTGTTGTAGATCCAGACTTTCTATATGTGCTTTTAACCTTAAAGGAGGTTATTATGGGAATTTCCTAGCAGCGAGACTCCCCAAGAGCAGGTTTACTTCTCATAAAAAGGAAATGTATCATTATTTTGATTTATTTTTCAAATTTCACTCTCCCACACACTTTATTTCCTCTAGTTTTGAGTCCTCTTCTCTTTTGATTACCTATCTCCCAGAATTAAAGAGAATCCAAGACAATCCAAGAAGACAGGTGTACCAGATGCCCTTGAATTCTAGTTTACCAAGTTCTGCAGAGCCCTGCAAAGCCTTGTTTACAAAGTCAGCTCCAACAGCAAGCACACTTTCAGCAAAAGAACATTATGAGAAATTTTCACAATAGTTTTAAATTGCCTCTGCCAGTAGAGAAGACTCATTGATCAAGTAACAAGCAAAATGATAGAGTGAAAAAAATCATGCTCGAATACTCAGGGGGGAAAAGAAAAAAAAGCCAGTGTTTTGGATATTCATACCTTCTGCAAAAACCCTATCAATTTTAAGTGGAAATTAACATAATGTTCAAAAATTGTTATGCATGAGAAAACAAGTTACCTCAAATTATGGGCCTTGCTGCAATAGCATTCTGATTTGTTACAAAGAATTGATTTTCTTGTATCGATGCTTTACCTGGGCACTATATAGTGTGTATATATAACAGACAGGACATGTCCTAACACTGCAAAAAGGAAGCTGATTTAGCTGCCTAAAGTTAATTTCACACTGGCTGAATTATTAATCTCTCCCACATACATTTTTCTGTACTTGAAAAGAACTCTGCAAACACAAGTCCTCTGTTTATCAGTAGGATAGTTTGAGGCAGACAACTATGCAGCAGTATATAGACAACATTTCTTCAGCTGACCTGGTTAACGAAAATGCGTGGTTATAACAGGCTCTCTTAGAACTGCAGATGAGCAATCCATGATCCCTTTAACCTCAGCACCACATAACACTTTGCATCTATTTAGTAGGGTTGTTTCAGAAGAGTTTAATAAAAAAATTCCCTTCTACATTCTTAAAAAAGAGTCTTTCCCTTTTTAAGAGGTTCCAAATAAAGCACACATTTTCACAGACATCCCTTCCGAATATCTATAGCCTGTGCCCCTTACATGAGCATTCATTCAATTTAATGCTTGTTTTATACAGTTTAAGACCTCCTCTTCCATGTCTCTGTAACCTCAACAGAACGAAAAAAACAAACAACACTACATGTTATTTCCAGCATAAATCTGTATGTCCAATTTTGTTGAATGAATTCAGGAGAATGTATTAAGAGCTTTGAAGGGGGAGGGTAGCTGACAGCACTGCAAGAGCTGAGAGAAAACCTGTGGCAGGCAATAGATGAAGCAGGACTGAAAGTGGAAATCCACCTGCTACGTATCTTTTGCTAACACACTGCAATGGTGTGCATGCTAGTGTAAGAAAAAGAAAGAAAAGAATTTGCAAAGGAACATTAACTTTGAAAATGTATAGGGATTGAACTGCTTGGAAAAACAGCCTGGAATAAAAGAATGCCTCAAACCCAACCACTCAAAACTAGTGGGCACCTGAAAATACAGCCCTTCCTTGTTTCTTAGTTTATATACTGTAGAAATCATTGTGATCATTATTTAGGCTTATTTAGTCACTAATGGTAAAACGTGAATAGCTGAAAATGAAACATTCATTCAAATTCATTTCTGACTGTATCTGATTTGGTTTCTTCATGTGTTGGACCAGTTGCTAATTGACCCAAAATTAATGGTTATCACTTGGATGAGATGATCCAAAAAGATCCCTTTCCAACCCAAACTATTCTATGATTCATGATAGTACTCTAAATTGATCCACTAAATCAAACTTCTAACTCAAGATTTGTAGTGAAATAACTTGACTGGGTTGGCCTGTGAGTCCTTTCCAAGAAGTACTGGAAGTGTCCAGTAACTTGAGAGACATCTGCATCCTTTGGAGAAGACTGCCTTTTGACTCAGGAAGTTGATTTTTTTCTTAGTGAGGATTCACCAACACGCTTACAAGAGTTAAACTACTGCTGATGCCCCGGCACAACCTGAAGTCTCATCAGCTTTACATTCAGCTGTCCAATGAGCCTACCAAAAGTGGCTGAAAAGAAGCTGCTCTCTAAGCCATATCTTCATTTCTGGTGGAGGAATTTGAGTAGACCCCCATGGTAAGGTCTGTAAAAGGGCCCCTTATTGGCAAAACCGTACTGAATGGGTGTTCAGGGTGGTTAGATTACCTTTACAATTACCTTTACATTAATTTTATGCCGCTGAAGCAACATGTATCAGTGAAGAATCACTGTGCGTCCCTCTTCTGCTGCTTTTATTCTATTTATAAGAGCATGTTTATGGACAAACAGTGCACTTTCCTGGCTCTTCGAAAGTAGCATTTAGCTTTCTCAGGTTAACTATCAGCTCAGGTGTGTTATCTTTTTAAGGAAGTGCTGTTCTGTTTGACAGTGGTAATATTGAGTATAAGAAGAGCAATACATAACAGCAATAGCTTTATGCTTTCCTACTCTATTAAAGTTCCGGAAATCAAAGCTTGCAGAGCCTGTGGGAAAGAAGCCAGGGACCATTAATGTTCTCTTTGTTCTAAGCTTTTATAATTTTAGGAGTTTAATTTCAGGCTTGCAGCCTACAAGCTGCGGAGTTTAGGCTGAAGTAAAATACAGCAAAGCAGCCCTCTGGTTGTCTTTCCACAGTCCTAATGCAAAATTTATTTCAAGGCATTTAATATATTTTTCCCTACTTTGAATAACTGTGGGAGAGGTTTAATTTCTAATAGCTGTGGGGGAGAGAATTTCCAATCTTCAGTAACAGTCCTGGGAAATGTCCACTAATTTTGTACCACAGATGCTATTTGATTTTGCAACAATGAAACGCCTCCTGTTTCCACAGTGGCCCGTCTAATATGTCCCCAGACCTCCCTGAGAAGTCATGTTGAGTGCGCAATACCTGACTATCATCTTTCAAACCCTGAATTTCTTGTCAGTGGACTGGATGAACCTGGGCTGGAGCAATGACTAGGACAGCACACTCATCTCTTCATCCTTGCCATCCATCCAAATCCAGCAACAACTTTATTGATAAAAGCAGGAAATCACTCCTGTACTCCCATTCCCTCTTTTGTTTGGCTCAGATTGCTCTATTGGAACAAAAGACAACTTAAGATTTTTCCAAAGGATAAGTGTCCCACAAAACTCAAAGGAAGACAGAGTTTATAAAGAATGTACTGGCATGAGGACTTTGTGCATAAGTTACCATAAAAGCCACAAGGATATTTCAGAAAGTTTAACCTTCGTAACTAATTCATACATCAAAGCATTCCAAAAGGTTAGCTGAATTTTACAGAAGTCTGTCATATGCTGCAACTTGTAAATCAGTGGTATGAAAGTAGGACACTGATACTATGCTGACAGAAGGCCTCAGCATTTAACAATTTCCTCACTAAATAAGCATGACTTGTGATGGCTGCAACAAATCCACTCTTCTCAGTATCAGCTTTTCAGCCACTGGGAGGGATGGAGACAGGGAAAAGAAGCCTAACTTGCCACCTTCCCTTCTCAACACAGCGTATAGCAGCTGAGGTGTGCCCCTTCCTTAGCACCCACACACATGGATGTGGCACAAAGACCAGGCTGGAAAAACTGACACACAATGCTGCTGTTGAGGGACAGACCCCAAAACCACAAATGGCCTACACTCTTCAAAGATCTTTGCAGACATGCATTAGACTAACACAACTTGCAACATTAGTCCTGCTGAATCACAGTCCCTTATCAAGCTTACAGAATTGCTTTATCTAGTATTTAGAAAATTCGTGATGTCTGTAAATAAAAGCAAGCCAGCACTACAGAGAAACAATTATTTTGTCACAAGCAGCCTTTTTTGCATTCTATCTTTCAAAGGTTTGATTGATTAAATAATATTCATTATCTCCTGTTCCTCACAGAAGCTGTAGGAGTGGGCAAACAGGCCAATCTGTTCAGTGGAGAGCATGATGGCACCACTGATTCATCATGTCTCCTGGAAAACAGGTTCAGGATGTTCAGGCCATCTTGACTTCTAGGTGAAAAACAGCTGATACTACCCTTTGCATCATGTCCCAAACTCTTCTCAGGAAGAAGAATCTATTGCCACTACAACACTGTAAAGGGTGTGGTTTTACTGCTTCTGAGTTCTACAGGCTGCTTGCTTTTGGTAACAGACTATAAATCTTTTTATCATTGTCTTTCCTGTGTTTAATACTCCAGGTGGGAAGGTCTGACATTGGACACAGGTAATGTTCTGACATGTTGCAGCGTGTGCCCACCCGCACCCAATCCCTCCCAAACCAAAGGAGGCCACAAAACACTGGATTTTCAAATGTCTAAGTCAAGTCAGTCTCCCTGTGACCAAAATACCTCGTGATGTTTCTCTGATAGCCTCATAATGGTTTGTGTTTTGGGAAGACAGTAGACGTGGCCATAAAGACATAGATTTCCATTAAATTATACTCCCAGCAGCAATAAAATAGAAAAGGACTACATCTGTTTTGTTTCTTTGCTTGCTGCATGCAGAAGTAACTCATCAATCTGGCAAGTAATCATTCTTCTTACTTATAATTTTAGTATAAAACAAAACCAATCACTTAATTTTCCATTAATTTCTAATTGAGAGTAAACAGCTCATCAAGTCAGATATAGATTAATAAATTGAAGATCATAACTTTCCTCCCCACCTGCTTCATAATACAAATAATTAGTTGTAATTAGAAATAAATGTCATTCCTTTAAGTAATTTTAACAACAAAAATATCAAAACATCTTTCACTAGAGAGTCCTGAAGCACTTGACAAGACTAGGCAAGCATTATTAATGTCATTTATACAGAAAAGACACCTGATCTGGTTTCCTTATGGACAATGGTTGAACAGGGAGCAGATGCTCAACCTCCCACTGCTGGTCTCCAGCTCCAATCATTAGATCTTTGTGACTGCCTGTTCTACACAACTTACAACAATTTTGTTTAATCAAGCCAGAACAGATTTCCATTTCTATTTATACCTTAAACCTAGCATTCAAATAAATGCTGTACATAATTAGTACATAGGAAAATGTCCAGTTCTCTCATTCCTCACTGTATTTGGGAACTTTTTCATATGGTTAACTCTGCTTTTGAGATGGGTGGGAAGAACAAGGAGAAGGGAGGCAGGAGTGCCCGAGAACCACCAGAGCAACTTTACAGGTTTTTCTCCAAAGCAGATATGCCGCAGCTCTCAAATGTGCAGAACAGCTTTAAACATGCAAGGGACTTTCCTACACTGTGTAGCTCTCACTTGCAATTAAGGAACCCCAATGGAAACTGCCTTCACGCTGTTTGTGGTAAAAATTGTGTCTTTATCTTATGTATGGTCTACCATCTACCTCAGCAGCAGCACTCACGTTTTCAGTTCTCAAATTAGCATAATCTCAGTCTATACAGTTAAAAAATGTTTATATACTATTCTAAAAAAAACAAAACAAAAAAACAAAAAAAAAAAACCTAGTTTAGTCATTATTTCTTCTTACAAAAAGTGGAGAGAGAACCCACAAAGAGTGGGTGGAAGAGCATGAATCACAAAAAGTGAGTGAAGGATTACACAGCAGCAAGGGAGCAGCCCCAGACACTACCATCTGAATTTAGAAAGGTGCAGAATATATTAAATTAAGATATAACCTTAATCCCATAAAATCACGCTTTCAGAAGTGTTGCTTGAAGTTCTACAGCCTGTCAACCCATAAAATAAAATTACTCGGAGCTTATAATCACCACAGAAATCACATAGGCCTGTTGTGGTTTGGCAGGTTTTCCTCCTACACTGTCAAATATAAATGATGATTGCTTGCAGAACTTTAGAGAAACATAAATGCTTTGCTGCATGACAGCAGAACAACACTGCATTGGAAGGCATTTATATTTTTCATTCAAGTAAACAAATCAAAACCTTCACAATAGCCATTCCAGCAATTATGACCACCATAATAAATCCAGAGCTTGAGTTTTTAATTTCGGTTTTAAAAAAACTCATTCCACTTTGTGAATTATGGCTATTCTTTCTAAAGTGACTCATGATCTGATGTGAATACATGATTGCTTAGAAATTAGTGTATAGTTGGAGTATTGTAAAATTATTACTGTGGATGTCTATCCAGGTGAATATTTCCTAAAAATTGAAAAAGTAACTAGATTCAGATTTTGTATTTAACATCTAGTATTAATAAACATTAACTACGGCTGAAGTAATAACTTCGTACTTACAGTGCTAAACAAAATTAAGTTTCATTTTATGTTAATCCTCACATCTTCCTTCCTAATTATTTGTCCTATCCAACATGTCTTATTAAGAGCACACTGATATTGTGGTTATCATTTCAAAAGGACTGAGGTTTAGTGTTCAAAATCCAGCTTAATTAAGGACAAGCAATGATCTAGCCTGGAAATTACATGTCAGTATTATGCTTCACTATTAATACTACAAATAGAAATGAAAGCTATATCATATGGAAACACACAACTTTAAATAGTTCAAAAGATTTGGATTTTTGTTCATTGTGTTTGTTTGACGTAAGAAATACTATTATAAAGTGATGTACAACAAGCACACAAAGCCAGGCTTGCCTATAAAGAAAAGATGGAATTATTGAGAAGGAACAAGGAAGGAACACAATACTCCATCCTTTATGCAAAGAAAGCACATCCCCTACAGCAGAAGTAGCTCAGGAAAGTTTTCCTACATTCCTTAAAGAGGTCCAGCTACAAACTGCCAAATGCTGCTTTTCACCATCTCTCTCTGTGAAACATGATGGCACATGAAAAGGGGGTACAAGTGGCATTTTGAAAGTTGAAAATTCTCTTCCAATCTGTTGACTTCATTAGCATAACAAAAGAGCTGGAATACTAATGAGATGATGGGCTCTATAGAAACCCTAAATCACACAAACATATCAACACGAAAATTGTTTTCATGGGATTAACATTGTGTGTTTCTGTTTAAAAAGTTCAGACCACGATGATCCATAATACAATAATCTACTTTAAATTCAGGGATGTTTTTGTGGAAGCAATAGCTCATAAATCGAACAAATTTATATACAGGGTATTTTACTATTTTTGCTCTCTCCTGAGCTAAATTCACTGCAATTACACTGGGAAGTGTCGTACTAGACCTGACTAGTAGGCTTTCTGAGCAACCTATATATAACAACAGGTAGAAATACATATTTACAAGAAAATACAAGATATGCTACAACAGCTGGAGAAAAGATAACACTGAAAAAAATGGTTCTTAGCCTTTCATACATTATCCCTTCATGCACGTTGATCACTTACCATACATCTGACTTGAAACAACAAGCTTGTAAGTGTTCTTGTTATATATACAGAAACAAAACCTTTTTAGAGAAATTCTACCAAAACCTTAACATCACTGAGTTCTGGCAGGAAGTTCTACAGAGGAATTGTGGACTGTGAATAAAAAGATTTTAACAGATCATTTTAAAATCAATTACATATCACTTGAATCAAATACTTTTAAACATTTCATTTGGCAATCTCCAAACTATTTTTGTTTAATCTTCCTTGATATCATGTTTATTACCTAATTAGAAATGAAGATAGACACAAGAGAATAGATGAAACTTGCATAGAAGAAATTATTATTTTCAGTACATTTCTAGTCAATGGCATACATGCCAGAACCCTATTTATATCATCACTGTACTCTGCACAAGCCTTTTGAACAAAGTGTCCAGAAGACACCAACATACTCTTTAAACACTGCTACCACTTCACTTAAGTACTAACAGCAGATGTCTATAGTTCAAATTATTCCTACCATTGCCAACAGGCAATACTTTACACTTGTCAACAATTTATTTTGCTTGGTATGCTGCTGCTCATTCACCTAGCTTTACTGTGTTCTGGAAGTTCCTTGTTGACTTTCCTAAATTTAACAGACCTAAATAAATGTATGCTATCAACACACTGTGCCATTTTCCCTTTCAGAGAAAACTTAAAAATACTTGAACCTCATTTGAATACTTGAGGGCTCCCTGCTGTTAACCTTTTGCTGCATGGAAAGCAGACACTTCATTCCTTCTCTTCTTGTCTGTCTCTAGCCAGGTCCTACCCCAGAAGACTACTTTCCCTTTCACCTCAGGACTATTTAGTTTCCTAAATAGCCCCTTGTGAAGAACTCTAGCAAAGGCTTTCTGAGAGTCCAAATAAATTCTGTGAATGTGCTGTACTTTACCCACATTACCCTGTGAAACAATACTGATTATCTGCTGTGATAAAGCTGTTTTAGAAAATACAATTTTCTGGGTCAGCACTACTTTTAAGCACCTAAGACAGTAGTAGTTGTTCCCCATCTACCACATCTACTAGACACAACAATTAGGAGACTGATAAAAAGCAGCTATGTGCAGTATCTCAAGCATTTACAGTACCATCCTCCCAAGAAACATGTTAAGAAGGAATTTCCAGCAGTGGTTCTCAATTTTGTTCTTTGGTGAGTTCAGCTCCACCCAGTAATGTTATCCTTAATTCATTTTCATTTATTTATTTCGATATTATGTTTAGTTCTAGTTTCCAATAGCATATGTTTATATTAGGCTAGACATATTACAAAGCACTAAGGCTTTACAGTGTAAAGATACAGCTGTAATCTTCATTCATATGCACTGGAATAAATCTAGAAAATTTTATTACCAAACTATCATTCTGTAGGGAAAATTCAGTGAACAGTTCTTTCAATTTCTCTTTGAAAATCAGCAAGATGAATATGAAAATCAAGACTTATTATGTTAAAAACTGTCATTCAGCAATGGGCGTAGAATTAAATTTGATTAGAGTCTTATTGATGCACAATGCAAAAGCATGTAAATGACAAATTAAAATCCATTTATTTTATGGTTGGCAAATAGAAGTGTACATAACAGTAGATGAAGACAGTGTGCAAGTATACAAGCATAGCCGGTATTCAGATAAAGGCATGTTTAGTTCAAGTAATGTCTGTCATTCTAACAATCCGTGCATGAATGCCTTTATACTTGAGAAACAAGATAAGAAAAACAACATTTTATGTGTTTTGTTTATAAAATACATGTATGAGATCAGTCACACTTTTGGCTATCCTATTAAGCTACCATCTTACAAAACCTAACACTGTCTCATCTGCGTTATTTTTCAATGAAAAAAAAAGTATATTTGCCGTCCTTAAACCATAAGCAGAGAAAAAATAATTTGACACAAATATTCCAAGTAAATAAGTTTTTAAACACATCTTGCATATATAAAAACAGGCACCAATGCTTATTAACAACAATTAAATACCATTACATGAAATCTCCAGATGATCTTCACGGCACTATAATCCAAACAGAGCTTAATCTTCTGAATGCTAATTTGCACACAAGATACAAACATACATGTTTAAAGCTAAACTACCAAATCCAAACACAAGCACCTTAACTTC
The DNA here is from genome assembly GCF_040182565.1 of Anser cygnoides. NCBI lineage: Eukaryota > Metazoa > Chordata > Aves > Anseriformes > Anatidae > Anser > Anser cygnoides. The sequence continues at coordinate 26,248,650 of NC_089879.1, read as the reverse complement.
TACTCCAGAGATACCATGCTGGGGCGAGGCATGTGGGGGAGGAGAGGACAGGCAATCAAATCACCTAACTTCTCATGAGCAAATTCAAACTGATTATGAACAAGGTCTCTTATTCTCCAGCCATCTAGATTAGACACAGTATAACCCTAGTGGTATGAATAGTCCATCAAATTGAATGATGTGATGGCCATTCTTAAAGTAACATTTGGATGACCTCTTCAATAGGTTGTGGATTTTTAGTTTATTTTTTTTTAAGACTCAGGTCCCCCAGTTTCGCTTTAGGTAGCTAAAACATGAATTTAAAGTTTAACTCTGGTTTGAACGTTGTCCATAAATACCTTTTTGCCCTCAGTTCTATACAGAGTTCTCTACTAATGTACTTCAAATATTCATTTATATTTAGAAAAGGCATGGCTTTTTAATATACAAAGACATTACAATACATCTATTAAGAAAGAAGCTTCAGAAAACTTGCTGTCTTGTGAAAAAGTAGAAATAGTGCAGTTTTCATAGTCAATAAAATGCAGTCCCTTATTTACAAAAACCCAGAGGCGTCAAACAAGAGCAGAGGGTTTCTCTTTCCTTTTTGTAATAAATTTAAGCAAACAAAATTTAAATGAAAAACCATTTCCAACTAGGTTACAGAAATCTCCACGTAATACAGAATATTGTTAGCACATTTGCCTGCTATTACCAGATCAAAGCTTAGATATATTTGGGTCCTTACAGCCCCCTAGAAGGTTAAATATTCTCTTACGTCTGTAATAAATCTGTTCTCTGCTTGCAAGTAAAATATTTCTTGCTTGTAAAAAAGCATTTTTTGGTGAAAGGAAGAAGGGAATGTAACTGCTCTGAGACTCCAAAATTTGCTGTGGCTCAAAATCTCATTTCATTACAGTTTTATGCATCTCACTGCAAAAATAAGACTAAATATTTTCTTGCATTATTTTCACTGGGATGCATTATTGCTAGCAATTTTAAGATTGTTTTAGGAAATGATTCGGTCAAGTTTCTAGAGCAAAGCAGTATGGAAAAGCATTTAAGCCTAATTGCTTGGAAGCTTACTCTTCACTAACTAGTCTGCATAATGACACGAACATTCTCTTTTCTCACTAAAAATATTGCAGCTCCCACTTGTCCTTGTATTGCCTGCCCTGTAACTCTGAAGTGAAACTGGAATAGCGTAAATATAAATATATATATATACACACACACACACACATATATAATGCTATCAACAAGTAGCATGCCTCACAATGTTCCACAGCCTTCTGCAGATTTTGGGGCAAGTCTTCAACCTCAGCATCTTCAACTATGCTTAAAATCAATCATGACAAACATATTATCTAAGGCTGACTCAGGAATGGATTTAAGCAGCTGGCTGAAATTTTATTAATGTGAGTCACCCACCCCCATAAGTGCAAATCCATAATAGAGCATGGACACTCATCAGTTTTACTGCAAAATTCACCTGAATACAGATACTTTGTAAAAGGAGCAGCGGATCCCCAGAGAAAGATTTATGCACGGTGAAACTTTATGTCTCCTTTCCCCAGTCTACCCACAGGCTCAAGGATAGGAAAGACATCAGCAAAAGTCAAACATGAAATGGTGAGAGCATTTCCCAGAAAAGGCACAAGAAAAAGAAAAGCTAAAAGCACACATGTTCCTATTCAGATGCTGAGAAGGCTAAGGAATTGAGATGGGTAAGCTTGAATACCTGTAAATGTTTTGAAGCATGTCAAAAATTTAGAAGAAAGAGAACAATTATTGGGACACTAGTTCCTGGGCATAAAGGATAAATAGGCAATAACTCTTGTCAGTAGAATAATCATGTGAAGAAATCATGTTAAAAACAGCTTAGAATCAAATTAGAGGTTGGTTAAATGTAGCAATAAATAACATAGAACCTCTACAAATTGAATGTCCATGTCTCAATACAGGAAAAATGTATTATTAAGGACAATCTTCTATCTGTCATTTGGCAACAGCTACCCTGTCATGCCCAGAGAAATTAGAGTAATTGCTAGTAAAGGAAAAACAGCAATAATGGGAGGGTTTAGTTACTTCAGATATGTTGTGGTGCCAGACTTAATCTTTAGATTGTACTTCATGGAGCAGCAGACAGAAAACCCACTTAAAGAAAAACAATTTGTGACATGGTCAGACGCAATGCTGAGGACCTCATTGAGAATATTACTACTATCAAGAGGACAGTCTGTAAGAGGGACACTAATATATATTCAGATGCAACATATCTGCTGCACAGACAAAAGCCCAAAACATCAACACTATTAGCACTTGACTTTTAAAAGGTGAGCTAAATAAAAATGTGAGCTTATTGAAAGAAAACAAAATATCTACAAGTAAGTACTGGAAGTAGCATGAAGGTTACGTTAGCACAGAATAGTAGAAGGTCTCAGAGCAAGCATATACCACCCACTTGAAATAAACTTTTGAAACACTAACAACAAAAAAAACTTTGTGTTTAAACAGGTTAAGAGAGGGTACAACCATGTCAAAAAAGATTGTGTCATACTTAAATCAGTATTAACAGAAAGAATCAAGGAGGACTATGCACAGAAGCTATGGCAATTCAAGAAAAAAGATGGATCTTTCTGCATGTGCAGAAAATCTCTGGGAGGTTTCCATAAATGAATCCTTCCCAAAGGATGAAGCAGCTGCAAAACTGACTGAAAGTGATGTTACAGTAGAAGAGGTCGCAGAATAAATTGAAAAAGTGAACTGTAAAAACTCACCAGAACTCAGCCAGAACTCACCCCAAAATTACAAGCAAATTCATGGATAAATAAACTAATCTCTGTGGCACGCCATCTAATGCTTTGAAACCACAGCAATATCAGAACAGAAGACAGCATGCATGAAACTGGTGCTTACTAAGAAGCCTTCAACCCAAGTTGCTGGAGACCAGTACATATAATGCCCACCTAAACTGAAACATAAGGAGCAGTAGTAAAAAGCCCAAATAACAGGAAAAAGGACAATCATTATATATATTCACAAAGGGTTAATGGGACTGGTAAAGAAAAGTCACACCTCACAACCCTGTTGCAACTTTACCTAGGACTCCAAAAACAGACGAGAGAGCTTTACAACCATTTATTAAACATCTAGAAATTTATTAAAAATTATACCCCTTGTGTAGATATTGTGTTAAATGTAAAATCAAAATTGTCACACACAATAAAATCCAGCTTCCTAGATTCTCAATCCCATCTCTCTCAGGTGGGATTTACAGAAGTTAACAGAATTGGGCTCCAATGGGCACTTCTTTAAATACTGGCTTTTAACATTTTTGGACACGGTTCTGCAACAAGGTTAGCTCCAGCCATTCCACTGACAGTACCTACAAGTCAGTTCTGTTATTTCAAGGTAAAATTAATTCCTGGAGCGGTGTTATTTTGCTGGTTGAACACCATAATTATACAAATCCCAAGTTGCTAGTCAAGTTTAAAAGAGACGCATTGTTTTTCTTTCACCCTCACTGCTCCCTTACCTTCACAATTCTCTAAACCCTTATTCGTCACACTCCAATAGGTATTTGGTAGCTGACAGGATGGCAGACACCTAACACAAATAGACTTAGAAATTTTATGATGAGAATGATAGCCAGTGCCCAGGCAGTGAATATCTATGCACTCGCCCTTGTCATAAGCAAAGGGAAGGCTGCACATCAGTGCTTGCTCCCAGGGAAGGCTGCAATAGGAGCTGATAGAAGGGGGAAGGAGAAGGCCAGGGGCGCACACAACTGAAGCTGGAGACTGTGTGGGAGGTGACCAGGCGTGTTAAAATACGCCCTTCTGCTTCTATTCGCTCCTGCCCCTGCCTCCCCAAAAGCCAGCTGGTGTGCCTGATGCAGAGAGCAGCTGTTCTCCTAGTCCCCTTCAGGCCTCCCTGGTGGCCCACGTAGGGAGCCCGGGGTCCACGACCTCGAAGCAAGCTCCTGTCCTTCGTACAGCACATCCCCACTGGAGAGCTTTTACAGAAGTGAAAGAAAGAGCCAAGTCAAGGGAGGAGAGGGGTAGTAAAATGGGAAGCAGGATAACGAAGATGAGAATCCAAGCACTTTTGGAGACAGAAAGCGATTAAAAGAAAAATAAAGATGACTGTAGTTCTGCAGTTTAAAGTAGAAGTGTTGAACACACCACTGAAACGCAGGTATGGTGGCTGTTTTATGCTTTACCTTGTAGTAGTTTCCTCTTTAGAAAGGCACTGCGTTAATCAAGGTAAGGCACGAAAGCCTTAGAGATTCACTGAAGCACTGCAGTTTTATAAATCTAAACAAAAGTTGTGCATAGTCTGTCACAAACACACACACTTCAAAGGGAAAAAAAAAAAAAGAAATGGATCTTCGAATCAGCTCTAAAAGCAAGGGTGAAGAAAACAAGTCATTCTTTCCAAAAGCAACCCTTCATAGCCACCACCTTCACTTTAATCACTGTTTCCTTGAACAAAACCTTAGGAAGAATGAAACAAACTGATTTCATGCTAGTTTTAAAGTCACACCCTAAACACCCAGAAGTTGTGCACCATGCTCAGGCTTGGAGAAATTCCACCTGTCTGTGGGCACCTGGTACTCCAGACTGCTCTCCCCCTGCACGTGCGTTTTCTGCAGCAGTTTGCATCTCCTCCTGCAAGTATCTGGCATAGAGCATCACCCTTAGCAAGCTGACCTGGCTGTGCTGCTTGCTGTCTCAGGAGCGGATGAGATGGAGACTCTCAGCTCTTCTCCCTGCCATTCCTGCCCACTCCTCAGCCCTAAACACAACATCAAGGGAATAATCTCCCCATTTAGAGGCTGCTCAAGACACTGAAGGAACAGAAGGGCTTTCAGTTCCTGCCCAGGTGTGTTAGGCAGCTCATAATTAAACCTTCTGCTGCAAAGCTTTTAAATATTTTTCTATTAACTTCTACAAGGTACTTTTTAAGCAGCTCTATTAAATAGTTCCATTGCGATTTCTAGAAGAAATGTTAATTTAATATGCTATGCTAGTAGTTCGTCTCCTAACGATAGTAAGAGAAAAAGAAAAGCCTTTATAATACACAAGAGATTGGGATTTGGCAATTAAACCTTAATTTGGATCTGATTTAACAATGTGAAAATTCTGCCAGCATCGTCAGACTCTTAATATATTTGTATTAATGCGCAGCCCATAAGCTACCAGTGCTTTGAGGTACTGAGCGCTCCAACACAGCTGTAGTTGCCAGATCAGCTGGTACATGGAAAAAACCTTCCCTGGGTTTGACGAGATTCTCCAGTCAGCTTCACTGAATCAAAACAAAAGCACCTCCAAACTTCAAGCTCAGAAAAGCTAATACATTACACTTCGTGTTAATCAGAAGCATATGGCCTTTCAAATAACATACAGTCCTCAGTGACTCAGCATTACTGTTCTCTGAAGGAAGGAAGGGCAGTGCACTAAACAGTTCTTATGTCAAAACAAGAGTCTTTCAAAATACCGGGATGAACTTAATTCATCTGTTTGTCATGCTTCAAAAATTATTCATGATTTCAAAATCTAAAAACGAATGATACAGCATTGCCTTTGAAGCAGACAGCATTACAGTTCCTGCCAACCACTTACATAAAGGGTCCCCATGTTCAGGGTCTCTGAGCAAGCCAAACAATTAAGTACGAGTCTGTGGGAGAATTTTGCTCAGAAAGATGTTCTCATGAGGCTCATATTGCATCATTACACTAGCATCATTTCAAAAAGGTGCATAATTTAAAGATTAGCTCAAAGTATGTGCGCCCTGCGATTGATGATGACGAATTCATCCTGCTTGCAGTGATCCTGAAAGGAGCCTGCCATATGGAAGCTCTGCACATAGATGGAATCAGCGTTTCATTGTAATACTAGGACTACTCAACTTGTGCAGATTTTCCAGAACAGTCTTTTAAAATTAATTCCTTATTACCAATTTAACAGCCCTGTCTACTTCCCATACATTTGAGTGATCACATTTTCCAGGCCTGAGTCTCAAGCTTATTATCTGGTATCATTTTATATCTATATGCAAGCCAAAACCAGCTACCTACTTGAGCAGTCAGGACACAAGAGTTCTCTCACATGACTCTGCGATCTAATACCAGTAAAGGAATATCCCTCTTTTTTTTTTTTTTTAATTCAGAATTAAACATTAATAAATAAAAAGTATACTATGAATCAACATAACTGAAAATAATATATAAATTAAAATTTTATTAATATGGCATTAGGATCCACACCCCAAAAATCAATGATCAGCAAATAAAGTCTAGAGCAAATGATTTGTTGTGAAGGATTTGCTCAGGTCCTGAACTGGCCAGGGCTAATGTCTGCTTTAAATGTGTTACAAATTGTTACAAAGAAAAAAGAAGGAAAAACAAAGCTTAAGGGCCAGACTGTGGCCTTATATTGGCTAATGCTAATCAATGGAATTACCAATAACTCATATGAGTAACTATTTTCCATGGGATATCACTATTTATCTAGATCTGAAAGAACAGAAGACTGAGAATATAATCAGAATAAGTTAAAAGCTTTAGGATAAGCAAAGCTCCTGCAAATTTAGGGCTCTCCCTTCTGCCCAAAGAGCACAGATAACAAACAATATTTCATACATGAGAGCCAAGACTCATTAGCCAGTAGGGCACTGTGCTGAAACAGTAGAAATCCCCAAGGATTTACAATTACTTGAAACTTCAAAGTGGTTCCCTCAGGTAACCCTTGCAAGGTCTATCATTTACCAGCGAGTAATGGCAGTGATTCCTTTGGTCTAGATTTCACCCCATTTGTAATTAGAACCACAGGACAATGGTGAGGGGCTTTGACACCATTTTTGTTCTGTTTGAGGATGAAAACAGAATATTCCAATTTTATTTTTTTTTCCCAGTGGCTGGGACACTGTTCCACATGTGGTAGAAAATCAACTCTTAAGTCCTGAGTTCTGCCTGAGAAAGACAGTCAGATCTGGGGGTGACTTTTAGCTTTTGCTCCTTTCAAATTAGGTAGAACTGAGATTTAAACTATCACCTCAGTCCCAAATCAATATCTGAACTACCCAGTTACCACGCTTTTTAAAACCATTTGTTTGATTCAATCCATCCAGCTGATGAAATGTTGCGATTTCAGCATGAAAAAACTAAACACTTTTCTCAACATTTTTGGGTTTTGTTCACTTGTTTGTTTTTAACTATCTCAGCTTCCAAAAGCAACTGCAGAGGCAAAACTACTCTCCAAGCCCTGTGATCACAGATGCACTTCTAGCTGTAAACTATACTACCAGTGAAATGCAGAGATGAATCCTTTAGAGCATCAGAGTAGCTGTTGGGAGTCAGGAAACGAGGAAAAAAGTGCTGACGAGCTGTACCAATGGCGCTTGGAGCATCCCAGGGAAGCTCCAGGCTTCTGTGGGCAGGCAGGGCTGGGGGACAGAGCACTGAGCCCTCAGCATGCCTTTGCCACACAAACTAGACCCTGCTGCTGACACAAGACAATCCATAGTCTACTATCATCTGCAAGGCCTTCAGGAAAATTAGCAGACTAGGTAAAGAGAGAGAAACCCTTATCAAGGAGAATTTGCTGATCTTTTCCTCCCCAGGCTGCAGCTTCTCAGTTGCTTTAAACTGACCTAATTACTGACTGCTGCGAAAGAGGATGGGAAACAAAGTCTAGATTTTCTCTTCCTCCTTTGCACTGGCACTAGACCTGGTACTGCGCACACAGAGCAGAATTTGGCATTTCACACAGGACACTGATTCAACTGAAAACTATGTTTTGTTGCTGTTTTCAAAGTCCTGTCCAGTTCCTTCTAGGCTGGATCAGTTCCTGTCTGGCTCAGACCAAACACCTCACAGCCACACTTAGGTTAAAGGGGGCATGAAACCACACGTGGGGAAGGCCCCAGCTCCATCTAGACACAGAAAATAGCCATGGTCTCGGGCAACTCTCCTCCCTTTACAGCAGCTCCCTGTGATTTTGAGCAAGTCCCAGCCACTGCTTCTTTATAAACATCTCCATCCTGCTCAAATCGCTGAGGCTTCTTTCACAGCAGTAGGCTACAAGGCAGGAATCCTCCCTGTGCCTGAGAGACTGCAAACAAAACAATGTATGCAATGTTTAGCAGAGACAGATTTTAGACTTCCTACAACATGACGCTGTTTAGCGAGGCATCGGGGAAGAACATTTGGCTACGAATTTTCCATAAACAGCCAATTTGCAAAAAAAAAAAAAGATGTTCAAGTTCTAGAAATCTCTTTTCTATTTTCAGTTATTTATCTCATTACTTTATATAAACCAACTTCATACTTCTGAGCTTTAATGCTGATTTCTGTGTGGTTTTTGGCTAGACCAACACATTTCACAGATACAAACAGATAGAACTTAACTTCTGAGACAAACTAAAGGAGGAATCAAATGGCAGCAGCTCCAGTTCTGCAAATCAAGATGCAATCATTCAAAAACTAAATAAAAATCTTCTTATAACCAGAACTACCATTTATATTTCTTCTTAAACTATCAATTGATTTCTTTTCAGGACTTGCTCAGACAAACCATCTTTGAAGCTCCTCTTTGATGTTTCTCAATGACACTAAATAGATTAAAGGACAGTCTTTTGGCAATTTTCTAGGCCGTTGTTTAACCACTTAACCTTGTTTAACCACTAAGAAGTCTCTCTTTCTGGCTTATCTCTAGCTCCACACCTGACAAACTCTTCTTGCAGGGTGTTTTGTTAGTTCCCCCCATCCATCTCTCTCATTCTGTACTGGGAATGCTTTCTAAAGCAAGCAACTGCTTTTGTAGATGACTCATAAAAAACCAACAAGGTCTTTGATGCAGCCATTGCTTGAAAATTTGTCTATACTTCCAGCTCTTCTGGGATCCACTCCAAAATGTACTGAAAATGATGGAAGTGTCTGGTACCTACAGCCAGAAATCCAGTCAAAGAAATCTGGTGGAGAAGAGCTGAATTTACCTTTACTTACATAAAGGGGAGCACAGTATAAATTTAAGGTCATATACCTCTTCCCATTTACTACAAAAAATTTGAAGGTATAAATAAAATTTTGCATGAAGATGTGAGATCATACCTAGCTTTTATATACTTACACAGTTGGCTTCTGAACATAATTGAAAAAATAATTGAAACAATTGGTTATTGATAAAATCAAAAAGAACACAAACTTCAGTTATATTAACAGGATACAAGAAAGTTGTTATGCTTTGTTTTATACTCAAAACACAACTCTGTCAAGTTAACCTTTGGAGGTTTTTCTTTGCAGCTTTTGCATTTTTCTTCGCAGCTTTGGAGGAAAGAAATCGTTTCTCAAAATAAAAGCTGAAATCCAACACAACTCAAATTTGTTACACAGCACACAGACACAAGGCAGATCAGATTACGCTTCACACAGTGCAGGTTCCTCAATTTTGAGCTGGCAAACCCCCACAGCTGTGCAGGTTGGACCCAGAAGCCATCAGCCATGCGAGCAGAGTGTTACACAGAGGTGGTTACCTTGTGGGCTTCCACTCCAGCTCATCTTCACAAAATGCACTGAGATTTCTCTTTCTTAACCAGTAAGGCAGGTATCTTTACCAAGCAGGAAAAAAAAAAAAAAATCCTTCGGCTGGATAAAAGGTACTTTTCACTTCAGAGGTTCACTTGTGAAAATAATGTTCTAGCAAAGGTCTTCAGGTGGAGCATGGGAGCAAAACTGGGCTGAACTTAACACTGTTGTTCCATCACTGAGATGAGAACAGGTTGAGATACTCCTATATTTAGTGTAGTTCTTAAGAATAAATTCGGAGTATTTTTCTTTTTTTTTCTAAATTGCTATCTTTTTCCAGAACTGTACATAATATTTCAGATTCTACGAACATTTACATCATTTATAATATATTTTAAGAGTTTAAAGTGTACGTGTTCAAGGTACGAAAGATTTTAACCTTTTATTGCTTCTGCTCATCTCATATATTACATCTTAATATTTCTCAAAAATCAGGACCTTTATTTTAGAAAGGTAACGCTAAAGAAAATGCTGTGAACAATTACCCTACTGCAACAAGAACTGTAGCATAATCAAAATAAAATCTCTTCTGGCAGAAGCAAAATCCATATAGAGAGTTTTTGGCAGTCCTGTAATACGAGAACAAGGTGAGAGGTACCAAGATGACACTTAATTTAGGGGTCTTGCTGAAACAACCTGGCTTCAGCCAAATATAATTTAGCTAAAGGACCTCTTCAGAAGCACATCACAGTTCATCTCATATCTGGTAGACAGAGAGGAAGAGGAGGAAAGGGAAGCAGAGAGATTTTATCGAGCATTCCTGGAACTGAGATGTAAATAGAAATCCAGGACAATTCCAGAAACAAAGATGTTATTGCAAAAAATCAGCATGAAACATTCTTCATTGAAGTTAGCACTTAGCATATGGGTATAACTGTTAAATTCTTCCACTACTGTGCATCACAAATACTAGTGAATCTTAGAGGAACAGGACTACTTAGAGGAAGCAAGACCCATATGAATCAGGAGTTTGACAAACATCTGTGATAGACCAGTCCTTAAAAATGGTGATCCTACCCTTCCTTTCATTTCAACAGTTCTTAGGATACTCTTTGTTGAACTTATTCATGAAGTTGAGAGTATGTTCACTGCCAATCTATGAAAATGCTAAAAATATTGTTGATGTGTAGATAAATACTGAGAGCTCATCCTCGCAGCGAAAAATTTAAGACCAATTTTGCACAGTTTACCTATTCACTTCCTAAGCCATACATCTCTGAAGACTATGATCTTCCTGGTATTTTCTATGAATACTGAACTAAAAATACGAGTTCTTTCTTGGCTCACAGTTCCCATGAACACGCCATAACAGCAGGTTCACTTAAACATGGTTTACACTCTTCTATACTTTCACAGTGTATTACATAGCAGGAGAGACTACTTAAAGCTGTAGGCATAAACCACTTTATATACAAAACCTTTATTAAAGATGATTTTTCACTTGATTAATTCCAGGAGAATTTGGTATAGCACTGTGAATAATAAAATAAAGTATAGCACAAGCTTTAGCCTCATCAAAACTAGCTTCTTGGGCTTCACTAAGAACTAATGAGAAACTCACGAAAGATAGTTTATTGAAATGGTTTTTGAGAGTTGACAAAATACATTCCCTAATATAGCTGCTTTATTGGAAAGTGAAATCAGATTATGTAAGAATAGAAATAGTATTTTCCTACTATTCTTAAACACTGAGAATTATTCTTCCCCTTTTCATTATATATTAAAATAAAGGTTAAGCTAGTGACTCAAAGAAATCTAATGCTGTAAATATTGACCTCCATAGGTCTGAAATGATGGCTGGTACCACTGAATCCTTGAAACATGGTTGGAAGAAGTAAGTGGAAAAGTTTTGTAAACTACTGTAGAATTTTTTAGTGCTTTGTGCACATTGTGAAGTCTTAAAATGTCTGATAGCATAGACAAACTTACTGACAAATTCTGTTCAAAACTAGCTAACACTGAAGAGCTGACTGATCTTCATTTGACATGATTATATAACCATGAATTAAGATAAGAACCCTCTACCACCTTTCTATTGTGAAACTCAATTTGATAGCCCCCTTCTTGACCACAATTGACAAGATTTTTTTTTGGTTTGGTTTTAATATAATGCAACAATAGTTAGATATTTCTTCACCATTTCATTACCCAAATTAACATGCAGTGTGGAATATCCTATCTGTATGTCTGTAGAAAACCCAGCTTTTAAAATGATACCGAGTTGAAAGAGATAATTGGAATGAGATGAGTGAACAATTCATTTGTTCCTTCTCCCTGAGGACAAAGCCATTTTTCTTCAATGGAAATTCTACTATGTGGGGAAACAACTTTCTAAGGGAGAACTGCTTTGCACATAAACAGGTGTAGAGGCCTAATTTAAATAAGGTAATGCAAAACAGTTAATTCCATTGACCTCTGTCAAAAAGAAGCTTAAAAAGTATTCCTACAAAGCTTCAGCTTCACAGAAAACCAGAATTTCTAAAAAGGCTGAATGAGAAACCCTAGACTGCATGTGGAACAACATATTCCCCAGTGGAGCCCTTAACAGACCAGAAGTCCCCCTGCGGAGGCTGTAAGTGATTATGCTGCTGCCAGTGGCTGAATAAACAAACGAAACCATGACCATGTCTGTTCCTTTATCATGCTATAAAATTCAATGTTGTCATATTTTCTCAATTACCAATTTCTCAATTAGTAGCCAAGTTCACAGAGTAATCTTTCCTATTTGAAGATGAAATAAAAGGAGTCATACCTATTAGTACTGAAACTCAGGGACACATGCATTCTGCTTCCCGAAGTTCATACACGTATAATGTTTATAACCCCACAAGAGGAAGACTAGCAAAATAAACTTCAAATATGTTTGGAAAGCGTTTTGAATTTATGATGCAAGCAAGCTTTAAATATTACTGACTTTAAGTAGTACAAAACACCATAGCATTAAGAAGTATTTATTGATATAACACCAATTAAATACATAACCTGTCAAACAGAAAAAATCCCTAATCCCGTAATACACTAACACTAAATTTAATTGACACTAGTGGTATCTTTGTTAAAAAAAAATAAAAAATAGGGTAGAACCCAACTATAATTCAAGCTGCAAGTCTAGAAAAATGATCCTACTGCTATTTAGCAGATAAAACTGGTCTCAATCTGAAATAACTCTTAGGGAAGCTGATGAAAGACTTGCTAGCATTTTATCATGGGAATTGGATGGTGTCTGAGCTTCATTTCAGTGTCAGAGACCATTAGTCCTCTCTCTTTGTGATTTCAAATGGACCAGGAAACGGCTGTGGGGAAGGAAAAGATAACAATTCTGATAAGCCAAGGAAAATAACTCAATCTGAAAAGGTGCTTGCTATAACAAATACTTCCGAAATTCTAAGATTCTCACTAATAACTAACCAGAAGAATTTCCAGACATCTGAAATGCAGATCAGATGAAGCATTAGTGACATCAAAACTACTTAATCCGCAGCGTACAAGTGCTGTGGAAATGGGTCGCTACAATTTATTATGTATAGGATACTGTAACACTTGTTATTTAATTACATTTCAGGAGAAATGCAGGTGAATGGGAACATCTTTATTTTTTAAATTCTGCCCCATTGCTCTAATTAGCCTGCACACTTGAATGTAGGAGGAAAAAGATTTTCAAGAAGAGCTGAAAATATAGCTGCTGGCAAATCTGGATAAGAAAGTACTCAGGAAGAATGATTATTAAAAAAATGGGACTGGAGAGAGAAAAGAACAGATACCAGTTACCTTCATATAAGATAAGCAATTAACGCTAGCTCCAGGATATCTTATATAAAGCACAGGATGCCTAGCAGAATTTTACTCCAATCAGCCTAAGCTGATACACTGCATCCAGTTGCAGATAGAGTGTTTTAAGGAAAGTAAAGAAAAAGGCAAAATGGATGAGAAAAGAAAAATCAAAAGGAATATTGTTAACATTTCTTATGATGAGTTAAATTGGTTTAGTTTGGAAAAAGTGAGGGAAACAAGAGCAATTCCCCACTTGATAAAAATTTGTAGCAAAAGAAGTATTAATCAATATTATCAATAACAATTGAGGGGGGAAAAAAAGGAACAAATTTCATGAATTTTTAATGAAGATTTGGGTGGGGTAACAGAAAATGCTTCAAACTCCATTTGCAGTTTCCTTTGCATCTTCCTCTCAAAGTAACAGTATTTACTGCCTCTACCAGGATAAAGGCAAATCTGTACAAAGATCACAGTGTAGTAAAAGCACTCTGTTAGGCACCGAGGCAAACAGAATTCATAGCAAAGTGCAAATTCCATTCGGTTTCATCCATGCTTCCTCACTGCCAGATGTTGGCAAGAAATACATAAGCTTCTTACAAGCCACAAATAAAAAACACAATTGATCTGAGGTGCTACGTGAATTTAATACTTCCTACATTACGCTATCAGAATTATTAAGTAATGTAATGGATTACATTTGTCACTGTAAGTAGAAAAGCAAGCTTGGAAAACAAAATTTGCACATGACAAACTAAACAGGCAAGAGTATATACAAGACAGAAGGGTGGTTGTCAACAGGCTAGCAAGAGCTGAAGTATGAGGTTCCAAGACCAAATGATAAAAGCTACTGTCCCCTGCATTAAAGAATAAAATCAGCATGTATTCCAGAAAAGAAAATCTAAATCACTAAGTACAGAAACAGTGCCAACAAACTACAAATCATGTATTCAGCACAATGAGTAATAAAGACGCCTCAGAAATACAGGAAAAGAAGAAGTAGCCAGATATGATGTCATCAAGTTCATTTAAAATCTACCTAAAGCTAATTGTAACAGGCCAAACCCATTCCACCTTTCAGGATAAATCAACCCTATCCATTAACCACATCACAGACTGTCCTTTACCCAGAGTACCGAGAAACATGATGAAAAGATAACAGATTCTTTTACTTTCTTGCATCCCACTGAAACCAAGTATAAATTCCCTTTTTCAAGGGACTTCCTTCTCTGTAGAAATGGCAACATTCATTATTATTATTATTCATTATTATTATTATTCATTATTACTGTTCGACCAGATGATCGTGAAGGTCTTTTCCAACCTTAATGACTCTATGATTCTATATGTCAAGGTTTATCACCTTGAGTGTCTTGAAATCATGTTTTAATTCTACTTAAAAAATACAACTAGATTAAAAATAGACCCCTGTACAAAAAAATTACCTTAATCCTGTATTAGTTTTAAAACTTTAAAATACAGCCTTTATGTACCTGGCACTCTGTGTATGATGGTTGTCCTACCGAGTCCCTAAGCAGTCTTCTACACGAACATTGCCAAACCGCTCAAAACTCACAGCATTGTACCCTACACTGCTACTGCCATCTTTATTAATTCTTATATGAGTACTGAAAAGGGTAGGAAAACAAATACAGGAAGAAAAAAAAACTGGTGGCAAAGAATGAAAATGCCTTTGTAAAATCCTAAACTAAATGCAAACATTTTGTTTGAATAAAAGCTATCTTTCAAACAATATCCCTACAATTTGCACAGTAGAGAAATTTTGTTGAAAAAACAAAGCCTATTGCATAGGAAAGGCATGTAAAGATGTCACATCCACTGGTCCTTCCCAACCAAACACCTGCTTCGTGTGGGCAACAGTACTGCCAAAACTGGTTGGACATTATTGTGAACGTTCAGGGTACACCAATGAAGGGCACAGACAGTTCAGTTAGGAGGCTGCTAATATGGCCTGGAATTTGGCAGCACTGAATGAACACAGCAGCAAGTGTTTTAAGCATGCTAAGTTGTTTACTGATGACTATGTCCTCTTACTGTGTGTAAATACCAATGGCTGGAAGGAATCCGGCTTCCAGTAGATAAAATAAGATAGTATTTGGGACATGGCATGCATGTGGCACATAGTTGTGAAGTCTGGTTTGACAGCCCCCACACACAAAAAACAGTTCTCACCAAAAACAAGCAAACAAACAATGTTTAACACATCAGGGAGTTCTAAGGTGCAACTAAAAGTGCATAAAGGGGCAATTCCCTTACCCTCCCCCCTTTCTTTCCCCCCAGCAAAATCCCCAAGAAGATGAAATAATATTTGCTTCCCATCTCCCCAGTATAAGGCATGGGCTGAGGACATAGTGGGCAGATTTTAAACCTGAGTATTAAATTGAAAAATACACTTAAGGCTTGCCATTTTACCAAACCCTTCCTAAATTCTCACCTTCCTTTCACCTGTTGCCAGTCAGCGAAATTAATTCAGCAAGTAGCTTGTGTAAAGGCAACAGATTGTATCAGTTTAGTTTTCCTCACTCATGCTCTATGTAATTCTCTTTAAAGCCGATATGAAATGCCGTTTAGGGGTCTTGGTGAAATCCTAAAAGTTGCCAGCACTATGGAGCTGAAAAAATGGAGAATAAGAACATAAAATGTGATCAGAAATACCAAAACTGTGAAAGAAAATACAGATGGTTTTTTCAAAACAAGGCTTTCTAACAAGTGTATTTGATGAAATGAAATGCTAACAGACAGCATTTATCTGAATTAAGTAGACAGCCCAACTCATGCATGTGAATTTGACAGTTTTCAGGTCTTATGTAGCATTCCATCCAGCTCTTCCACAGCTCAAAGGTCTTAGAAATGCTCTGAGAATAGTTCTTATTGTCATGCACGAGTGTAAATTCTGCAATGCCTAATAGCTGTTCTTTCCCTGGACAATTAGGCAAATAGGGCTAGTAATTTATTTACTCTTTCTCAAGAACAACCTCCAGCTCTCTACTTCATTCTACCATACACTGCAACTAGAACTACTGTAGCTGCCTTGTTTTCCATATTTGAAAACTTCCTTTTTTTATTCCTCACCCAAAGTTCTCACTTGCTATGCCAACAGCCACAGGTCTTGCTATAACCAAACTCCACTCTACCCAATAAAGGCAAAAAAGCATTTTTCAGTAGGAAACTGGCCCTCATCAGTCCTGTAGGACTTCATCCTGCACTAAACCAGAAGACAAGGGTGGGTGAGGTTAACCCCACCTCAGCTGCGACCGATGCTCTACCAAATGCTACGAAAGAAACTGGGACTTGCGAGTGCACCTCTGACAGAATGGCACTGCATTTGTGCGGGATTCCTACCAAGGACAGAAGTCAAAACAGCAGCTAGGCTTGTCTAATGCTATGCCTGAATAAAACACTTCAGAGGAAAAAAAAAAAAGAGCAAATGAATAAATAAATGACAGAGATGATTTTGAATCAAAAATCCTAGATCAGATCAGCATCCCAGTCTTCGTAAAGTCCCTATATTGGGCAGAGCAGCTCTCCTAAGCAATACATCTATAAAACTTCTTGACTCCCCTCTACTTAGCAGTCTGCTAGGAAGTTAGCTGAGAAAAAGTAACTTCTCAAGGTGAAGCCACCCTCATCACAACTGATTTTGTTAGCACCTCTTGATGAAGTAAGCAAGCATGTGCCAAAATGCCAAAGGGGACCAACAAATTAGGTGTGTACAAAGTACAGCAAGTGCAAATTATTTTTTGCAAGAGCCATAAAATATCAGCAGCTTTCCTCTTCACATTTGTTTCAAAGCATGTGCTCTTTTCCCAACAGGTAACACAGATTATTAGTCATTACATAATCTGTTCTGCAGTACCGAGGCAACCCTAGCCAGATTGTGAGCAGATCTGAACTAAAAAATGATAGCTGAGTACAGATTCTGCGTACTAAAGTTCAGTGTTAATACAAACAAGCAAGTATTAGGTGTTTTTGACGTGCATGAAACTTATGCAGAAACCAACAAGGAGGCCAGGGGACATTACAAGACAGAAATCTCCCAAGATCCTTTCCATTTGAGGTGATAAAGTAGTTCCAACTACAAAAAAAAAAAAAAAAAGCGAAGTTTCTCGAAAGACTCCAAAGATGTTCTTTATTTCCCTAACACAATTTTAAAACATGTCAAAAGCACCTCATTCTCATGACAGGTGTATCTATCCAGAGACTTTACAGCATCATCACTTAGTCACTGTGCCACATTCAGATGAGACCAGTGCTCAGACAACTTCACAAGAGTTATGCTGCTCTCATTTGACCACTCGGAAATGGATTCAAATCAAACTGCCCTCTCAGATGCAATCACACAGTAGATGATAATGGCCTTAGCAGTTGCCACCTACTGTCCACTGACACAGACTAAGCATCTAGCTACCACGTTTTGAGACACCCTATCCTCAAAGATCAGGTTTGCTGTACATTTCTAACTATGCTACATAAAACTTGATCTAGGAAATGCACTATTATTTGCCTACCCTGTTACAGGTAACCACTATCCCCTTTGCATTTCTTATACTATTCATTGCTTCTGACTTCTGAAAAATAAGCACATATATTAAAATTGTCTTTTCCTGCATTTACACGGTACCCTTCTCTGTAACTTTATCAGGCATTTATCACATTTCTAGCTGCAAGTTACCTAGGGAAGGCCTTTTCTGCTGCCATTATTATTGCCAAGTAGTTCCATCAATTTTAATGGCATCATTTGTTTAATAAGATGCTACCCAACATGAGAAAGAATGGATGAATCAAGCTCCCAGTAAGGTATCTGCCTCATTTCAGCTAGAATTATGCTTCTGCTAACCACATTCACATTACATGGTAATTTTCTCCCAACTTTCCCCTGTGCTAGCTTTTCAAGTGGTTCTTAATTAACTCTGTTTTATTTATGAAAGCAAATTTTGCTAGACGTTCCCCAAGAGCTTTAGTAAACAGCTGTATGAAACTTGTCTTTACTTATCTCCTGTAATACTCTGAAAAAGGCTGGGAGAAGGGAGTAATATATAGAGGAGCAGAGCTGTTCGGGTTTGAAGGTTTCTGCTACTTTTAGCCTGTCTCTTAAGCACTATTTCCTTAGGAAATTATAATGTTTTTGAATGTTTATGTATGTGCACACGTCAATCTGTCTCCTTTCTTCTTCCTTTTTAACCAGTTAATCTATTCTGGCCTAATTTAGTAGATGACATAGCTCTTAAAAATAGTTCTTATGGATTCTGTGAACATAGGGAGCAAAATATAAAGAGAGAGTGTATAAATGTTCATATTGAAGAAAAGATGCAGTGGACCATTCAGCTCATTAGATGCAACAGAACTGAAAAGAACTAACTTGTCCCTCCAAGGCAGGAAAAGCTTCCATCAGCTCTGAACACCTGGTAATGCTGTGCTTTCCACCAATACCAATCAGTAGTAGTTGCTAAGTTTGCAAAAAGAATAATTGTTAATTGCCTTGAAAGTACATGTTTGGATGGATGCCCGTCACTTTAAAGAAAAATGGGTTTCACTGGTACTGAAAAAATGAGTACTCTCTGCTGGGTAAGACAGCTGAAGCATTGTGAATCTCCCTTTAGTTTTCTGAGCTGTACCAATCACATTTAAAAAGCACAGTGAATGTTACTAAATATAGCCAGCCATCTTGTAAACCACATGTTGGTAAAATGTGCTGGTAACTGAGAGTGGCTTCACCTTGAGAAGTTACTTTTTCTCAGCTAACTTCCTAGCAGACTGCTAAGTAGAGAGGAGTCAACAAGTTTATAGATTTATTTCTTAGACGAGATATTCTGCCCAGTATAGTGACTGGTAAATGACCTTTTTTATTTTTTAGGAAAAAAACCTACATACTGTTTTTATTCAACAAATCTCACACACAGATTTGGGACTTGAAAATTAAAAGTGAATGTGCATTTACTTTTCAAGCCAAACAAATCTTCCAGACTTCTCTGGAGTTTTCAACTTTTTGATGGATATTAATCTGAGAACTGACAGTCCATCTAAAGGACAGTCCACCAAAAATAACTAAAGTACAGTAAAAGTGGAAGAAGAAACAATATTAAGCCATAGTCAAAATTTTGCTCTAGTTACATCTGGGTAAGGAGATATGGTTCCGTATCATACGCACCAGTATGGCTCCTGTCCTGTCAGTTTTTAGCCAGCTATACTATTCTTTACCTGTATCTTTTTAACACACAGGTGATGTGTATTTTCAAAAGATAGAGGAAGGCACAACAATTTGTGTCGTTAGAAATGTCAGTTCTACAGTGGAGTCAAATGTGAGGCTTAAAAACTCTGTCACTGAATTTCTACAATGCTTGCCATTAAAGCACTTAGAAATTAAATTAAAATTAAATTGCTAAAAAAACTGAGCTGTGAAAATTGAACAAAAGGTATTAATGAATGAAAAAATTTGAGAAAAATGTGCTGTCTAAAAGTGAAACACTAGTTTTCACATCACTGTAAAAAGCTACTTTTCAAATCCTAATGATGACCACCTTGTTTTATCACAACAAAAAATGACATTTAGCTCAATTGTTAATTGCCAATAACTGACCTTTGTTACCTAGATGCAAAAAAGAATTAGAAAAGTTACTAAATATATTCTTTAAAAAAAAGAAAGAAAGAAAAAAATACCTTGCACAAGGCCAGAAGGGCCTTGTCACTACGTATAGTGACAAAGGAAAAAAAAAAATAAGGAAAAATCAAAAGTATTTTGAGTCTATGCTCAAATATTAGTGAGAGAAGAAAGCATTAAGTACTTAAATCCTAGGAGTGGGTGCACAAATACGGTTATCACCACAAGCAAACAATTAGCTTAGCTAAACACTTATTTTTCTAAACATGAAACCTCAGTCAGAAATCATATTTATATCTAAAAATGGTCAGGAAATCAAAAAATCATTAAGAGACTATTCTAATCTTTTCAGATTTCAATCAGCCTAATTTGTCTTTCATGCCTACAATTTTTTTCATTTTTCTCTCATTTGTGGACAGTTGAGGTTGTATATTTGATCTATAGCCCTTCTCTACATCTGTGCTAGCACGTCAAACAACAAAAATGTCTTGACCTCCTATGATTTCATGAATCAGAAGTTTTCAAATTCTTAGCTTATGAATCTCTAAAAAAATGACAAAGTCTAGGCACAGGACTGAAAATTACTCCTATGATTTCCAAAGTTTTGGGAAAGTTCTTTGCTTCAATTTCCCCCTCTATAAAATGGAGTATTAATACTTACAAACTTTGAAGTGTATGCTGAACATTATGTTGTACTTGTAAACCACCCTGAAGGCAAAAAACAATATATGAAGGCTATGCATCGTCCCCATCATCAGAAATTCATGGTGTATCATTTCCTCCTCCGTATATATGAAGGCAGGAAATTATCTTTCCTAGGAGATTGATGGCACCTGGAAATTGTAGGCAGCCACCCTCTAAATTACTGCGTATGAGTCACCAATACTTTAAAGTATCAGAGTTCTTTGCTCAGTGTGACTGTATTGACTCTAGCATATATTGTCAGACGTGTATTAGAGATGTTTGTAAGAGGAGAATTGATACTGAAGACTACTTGTAAGTAGTACATACAACAGCTGGATTCAGTGCTGGAAGAGACGTATTCAGCTTATTTCAGTACTTCCATCCCAAAATAGGTATTTTAGATCATGTGATAGGGAAGAAGCTCTGCTGTTTTTTAACTCTACCACCAACATAGCTGGATCCAGACCTAAATTCAGCCCGATTACATCTATGCTGCATACACCTGTCTGTTACTTTTTTCCCCCAATACAACATTACCAATAACTGCCCTTGTAAAAAGAACCCAAGAAACACAACTTACATTCAAGGTACCCCAATGTGTACTATAAGGAACTGCACTGACAAAAGACCTTTAATCAAAATCAAATTTAGATTAAGTAGAACTATTTCTGTCTCTTTCAAAAGATTCGCAGCCTAACCTCAGCAAGTTTAAATTAAGATAGCTTCCTTGATATTAGTGGAGCTCTGCTGCTTAACAAGGGAGGGAAAAAGGTTATTTAAATTCTTAGAAATAACTAAAGCACCACTAGAGGTATTTGACAATGAATCTCCACTGAAATTCCATTCTTCAAAGCTTCATCTTCTGATGGTCTGCATCCAGTGGTCTTTGTAAGAAGCAATTTTACTCTGTTAATTCTATGACAGTCATGGTACAAGGACATGATCTGTTTGGTTTTGATCTTGCATAAATGAAATAATATTCAGCTATGTTCTGTGTAGCATTGAGGAGACAAGAAAACTACATGAGAGCACTCAAGCCATCTTGACATCAACCCTGTCCACCCAAATTCCCAGCTATTACTTTTGGAATCCATCATGAGGAAATCACATTCACCCAAAGAACAAGGACCTTTAGTTAAAAATAATTCTTGTTCACAACCTCCAAATGTGGTTTTATGAATCTCAGAAACAGCATACAAAAATAGAAACAAAAAAAATCTGTATTTTTTCCCATCCCACTTGCACAGTATCTCCCATCTTAGTTTTTTTTTTTTTTTTAGCACTGAACTCCAGCACTTTGACTTCAAGGGGTTCAACTGCTAGAACATACCTTCTTTTGAATGTATTAAGTCCAACAATATTTTATGTATTGAAAAACTGCTTCATTCACTTCTTCTAGACAGCAAACCCTGCTCTTGCAGTCTGTCTTCATAGGTATTATTTTCTAAGCCTCCTATCATTATTTCTCCAACTTGTCTACATCCTAAAAGTGATGCCAAAAGCCAGCACAATATATCTCCTTTTCATAACTTAGCAGTGCCCCAACTGCACTTACCCTAAAAGCATGAGTGTTAGGTTTAGATATATCTGCTACCTCTGTAAATATATAACTGTCTTTCATCTCTTGAGATCTTCCCCACATACAATGGTGAGAAGAGTTAATTATATGTTACTAAAAAAATAAAATAATTTAAGTCTTGCTGTCTTGAATGTTGAAAAAGACTGAAAATAAGTGACAGCAAAAATTCCAGAATAAAGGTTAAAAAAATTATAAATGGATTAATTCCTAATCTCCATTTTCCGAAATTGATACTGTGATTTTGGATAATAACGTCGATGACTTTTGAATACTTCTGAACATTTCCCAGTTTGAAAAATTGCCAGTGCTCCACATAAAGTACTCACCCAAACGAAATGCTGCCAGCCAGTCATTGTCAGATTGTACCATGTCAAATAACACTGCAACTGTACAGATGCAAATACTGTGATACAGTCTGGTTTTTTACTGTTTACTAGAATTTGGGAAAAGATTTCAGTGCAATACAGTTTAGCTCATTTGCATAAAAACAGAAAATCATACTTTCATATTTAAATGAAATTTATACTTATATGATAAAACAGCTCAAACCAGATTTTAGCTTATCCTCAGTGACAAATGTGGTGATAAGAAAGCAAATGGAGCCATATAACCTCACAGACGACAACTGTGGAGCAAAAAGCACCCCTGGAAATTCACTTCTCTCTGCTGCATTTAGGACAGCAAGGCATCTACTGGCCTGGTGCTCTCTCAACACTAGAGTGAGAGAAAACATAGTTAACTCAGTCCTTGCTATGGATTTTATAATCTGATTCTTAACAGCACTTTGCACTTCCTGATTCCAAAGGAATCACACAACTCATTTAAAACTATTCTAGACTAGTTTTTCAGTCTTACAAATCATGATTGACATTGGGAACAATACTCTGGAATAACTGAGGCTGAATATCTCATTTGGATTAAGTTCTTTAAGTCTTTAAGTGTAAGTTTCACTCTCTAAGACCTCTAAGAATGAAAAATAGCTCAAGGTCAAAGAAAACATTTTCCAAACCTACTTTCATTGTGAACAAAAGGTATGTGAAACTCTGTCTTCAGCATATAAAGTTCTTCAATTTAACATTGATTTTGTCTCAATAATTTTAGGGGTGACATGAAAAAAGTAATCTAAGCCAGTAGAAGGTACATTGAATCATGCCAGTAGTAGCTGAAGGCTCACAACACTTATGAAGAGCATGACGTTAAGAAAACCTGTCTATCCATTTTATTTACACTGTATAAAAACAGGTGCTAAGTTGGTCCCAGTAAGTTTTTTCTTCATTTATGCCTGTTTCCATGAGTAATAAAGATCTAAAATATTATGACAGGCAACTCATCATAAAAATACTGCAAAGAAAGGAAAGAGCCATCTAATTCTCAAGCTATCACAGAGAAACATAACCTTAATTTCTACCAGGGGGAAAAAAATGCAAAATATTCTTGAGGGGACTCTGAAGTCTCAATTCACTTAGTTTTATTTTCACACATCCACCCAATGTAAATACCAAAAACCCTTTAGAAGGAGTCTTAAGTTGCCAGGCTCTTCCTCCTATGCAGACAATTCTTGTTTTGCTGTAACAGCAACCTCAATAAGTTGCCTAACCCTTACTGACATGTGGTCCAGTCTACTTTGGATGGAAAGTATCATTCTTCCGCACTGTCCATTCTCCAATTTAAAGCTCCCTGGCTGGAAAATATTTTGTTGTTCATTTACTCTGGCCAAAAACGATTGTGGAGATGACCTGAATTTGTATGCATCCAAAATCCTACGAGTCCCGTATCTCATACCTTCAGTACCTAAGGTTTGGGGAAGAACATCAATGGGTGAATCTTTTGAGTTGGGTGGTTCTCAGCAAAATTATATGCCTCATCAGGAGAAGAAATCAGATGTGGACAAATGTCTACTATCAATAACCGGATCCCTTTTGCTGCTGCTGTTGAGGTGCCAAATCTCAGGAATCCTCCTGAAATATCCTCCCTGCCCATTTAGACAAGGCAGTATGACCTGGCAGAAATGCTTTTTCTCCCTCACGAACAGCCCCTGAATGTGGTAATTTTTCATTAGCTTTTTTTACACTAACAGATTCACTGAAGGGAAAAATCCACTGATCTTACTGTACCTTTGTTTGCAGTAAAACCACCACCTTTGACTAACCTTGAAATCGTTCTGAGATTGAGCAGGTATTTTACAGTATTTCCTTACAATAAAAATCTGCAATTGGGTGTCACAGCCTCCTGAATAAAATATCGTGCCAATAAAAGAAGTTAGACCCTAAGGAACTAGCTAATAATGGGCCAAATCTTCCAATGATGTAAATCTCATCAGTGAAATTTTTCTCTGGCATAAAACTTGGCCCTACAGATTTAATAATGTATCAGCAGACTATTTCAGCATTTTTGTGGGGCCACAAATTGGAACTCACCAGGTTTCTGCCTCATGGCAGTAAGTGGCAGCCAAAAAAGTAATCTGAGTATTTGAAAATTAACTTCAATCCCCTCCATGCACTCCCAGTACACTGCCTTCTCTTCCTGCTGTTAGAAGCAATGCTTCTTGTGGGGGACACAGCTACCAGGTGAAAAAGGGAATGGCTAAAGCCAGCAACAATAGGATGTGTTTAGGGTAGATTATGTGTTAAAAGCTTAGGCTTATGTCACATACCTGTCTAATACTTCATTGGTTGAGTATTTTTATATGGTAAAGACAGTTATATATGTCTAAATGTTTTACAGCTTGCTCATGTTCCCACTATAGTTCACATGATGAGGACTTCTAATAGGATACAAATATTTATATTTTTCTTTCAGAATCTTATTATCCTATACAGCACGTGAAGTGCTCTGTCTCTATTAAGTAAAACTAATCAGATATATAGCTTCTTCCACTCATTTTCATAATGAATGTTATACAGTAAGCTCAAACTTCCCATAAGGAAGTTTCTTACCAACTGAACACAGACTAGGAGGTGCAGAGGACAAAAAGAAGGTGGTATAGTTCATGCCCACTTGGTATGATCTGACTGACAATTAAAATGAACTACTAGACTGAGCCAGCTTTAGGGATATCAAGTTTTCATCATTTCTTGATGATATGTTAATTGCAGGATAAAACAGCCTAGTGACCTGATGTTTAGACCATTGTAGCAGATATCTGATGAATAAG
Organism: Anser cygnoides; assembly: GCF_040182565.1. Lineage (NCBI taxonomy): Eukaryota > Metazoa > Chordata > Aves > Anseriformes > Anatidae > Anser > Anser cygnoides. The sequence goes on along the minus strand of NC_089879.1, from coordinate 26,223,278 downwards.
AGACAGGCAAGGGAGCATCATTTATCTAAACATGTATGTGCTCATCTAGACCAAACCTGAAGTTACATACACCGACACGTTGTCAACTTTCCATCTGATTTTTAGTTTATAATGCTAACTTCTGAAATTAATGGGAAAAGCCACAGAATACCATGCCAATTCCACATTTAGTCATGTTTCTCAAATAAATCCAGCCTCCTGTGTTCTACATGCAAATATAAAGTTCCTTTGTAAAAGTTTGTAAAAGGTTTCTGCTTTAAAAAAAAAAAAAAACTTCCTCAGAAACGTAACATTAACAGCAGCACTTCAAACACAAAGCTGACCAGAATTCTTTCACTTACGATTACTTGCATTCATGATCATCAAATGTCCACTAGTTTCCTTATCTCAGGAGAAGCCTGTTGAAAATGACTCTTTACTACTACTTTCTCTCATTCTGTAGACACCACCTCAAAATCAGTGAAACTCATGCCCATTGAATTGTTAGGTGAAATTGGCACAATGGTGCCCACTGAGTGATTTTAAAACTCAGAGAATGGGGACAGCAGGAAGGCTTCCAGCTGGAAGTATATTTCTAGGTGCTATTTACGGTTCACCATAAGCAAGAGTAGCCTTAAAACTGCTAAGCAGTTCTGGAAGTGATGGGCGCCCCTAGCAACTGTGACATTTGCTGCAGGTGGAGTAAGTCCTTTGCACTCAAAGAGCCATATGTTCCTGAAAAGAATAATCAAAGAAATAATGATGCAAAACATTCTAAACACAGGTGCCTAAAGTTAGATTGCGTGGCCTCTAACAAAAAGAATGATACCCACGGGATTTAAAACTGGCTTTTATGCAGCTGGATTTTACAAGCTTTCAAAGATCTACCAGCCTTCTGCCAGCTTGCTTTCTGTCTTTTTTCTGACACTGACCTTTGCCAGGGTGCCTAACTGCACATTATAATGTGACCATAATCTCGTGTTTCCCGTAAATGACCAATAAGTATATGTAAGGTTTTTCCTCACTACTTCTATATTTCATCTCTGAAACTTCTTCTGCTGAAAGACACTACTACTCTGTGTAAAGGCTCCAATTCAGACTTGGACAAACACCTGCTATACTGCCTGGGAAATCTATTAGTTTTGATCAAGAAATGAAGATTAGCGATGAGAGCTCTGTGACTGATTAGGAGCAAGTTAAAAGAGAAGCAAAAATTTAGTGTTCAAAAAGAAAGTAAAGGGTTGGTGAGAGATTATAAATGGCTTATCTCTATTTTCACTTATGATCTTAGCACAAGAAAGTAAAATTATGTTAATGAAATTTGCTGATACACAAATTTATGAAGCATCATCAATAGAGGTGGATTAGAACTTTATATTGAAAGAGAGATGTCGGAAAACTGCAGTAGTAGGAAGAAGATTAAAATTGATGGGAAAAACTACAGTCATGCATTAGGAGATGAAATATTTCGTGCTGTAAAGAATGGGCTCATCTCACTGGAAATAAAAGCAGAAAAAAATTTGAATGTGTTCATCAATTTCAGCCTTTATACAAAGCAGTAACACAGTATGGCTGTGAGAAAAAGTAAATCTGATCCTAAATATGTCAAGTGAGTCATTTTCAGTATAAAAAAGGAGGTATTAACATTACTTTAACAGACACAGGTAAGAACTTCTCTTGGTTAATACCTAATTCTGCCCAGTTATATTTAAGGAAGAGATTCAAAGTGAATCTCTGTTGTAGACAAGAACCTGTATGATGATCACTGGGATGGATAAAAGGAAATGCCTAGTTCAGCTCTTTTTAGTGCACAAAAATTAAGGAAAAGGCGGGAAAACATGTATATATCAGTGAATAAAGCCCTGAGAGAAAGAAAATTAACTTAAACTCAAAAGGCAGTGAAATGTGTTTACACTGACACTAATAATTTGAAAAGAAATGAAAGAGTTTTTAACATTAGGGAAATGTATTTCTAGAACAAAATTAGTAAAAGGGAAGGGGGAAAAGTGGGTTTTGATGATGACCTTATGCAGCAAAAAGGAACCTCCTAATTTATCTTGATTTACAACAAACCATTATGTAGTACAGAACCCTTCCTGAGAGCTGCCTCTTGCTCTGTATCAACACAGCCTTGATGGGATTGCATGGAGGTCTGTGAGCTTATGACAAGAATGCAGACTGTCTTCCATTAGCAATTTCTACATGTCTGAGCACAAAGGGAATGAAGGAGTACCAGGAAATGAATGAGGAGAACATCTGGAAAATGGCTGATTCGTTCCAGCACACTGCAATTTTGAATAAACCTCTTTAAAAACTATCAGTGTAAACTTCTGTGCTAGTAAAAAGCAGTTCTAGAGTTCTTTTTTATAGGACTTAAAACCTGGATTCACCATAGCGTCTTTCCACAAGTCTTTGTCGTAGGGTTTTTTTCCCTAGGGTACATTTGATAGTATCTCACAGTTGTATTGATCGCATAGGTGTTTAGACTATCCACCTTCCCCAGGTTTGCTCGACTAACTCAAGCTCATACAAAACAGCATCTCTGGTTAGAATACTTTGAATTACGGGTAACCTCTGGCAAATGCTACACCAAATTCAGTTTTAATAAATTCAAGCAATGTTTACTGAGCTATTTTTAAGGCATCTATCCCGGGCTTTCAGAAGCAGAGGTTTTCGCCATCACAAGATTCGATCAAACAACTACCAATAGGTAGATGAACAGACCTTTTCCTCACCTCTCAAAGATCTCCTTCTAACAGGAGGAAAAAAAGGTTACTAATAAAAGGAGAAGAGCTGCTGCTAGAGAAGCTAGCAATCTTGTAATCTTGTTAGAGTCCTCCTTGGAGACACTGCCTTTTGACACACGCTAGTCGTACATTCCCTTTTGGACACAGAATGCTTAAGGTCATAGTTTTGGTTTCGACAGTGAGTCCTCTGTTATGAAGAGTCAGAAAAAATTGTGATGGCACTGTTCTTTTAATTTACCAAAATCCTTAATAAAGATGGAATGTGCCCCAGCTGCTTTCCAGAACATTTCTGTGTTGTCCCTGAAATATTCTCAGTATAAAATGTACTCCTATTCTCAGGGATTTTAGGAGATGAATGACAAGCCTTAATCATTAAAATATTCCTGAGGCAATGCAGATGTCAAATATCACACCCTTGAATGCTGTAACACTTCTCTAGATAATTTTAGGATTATACAGAAGCCTGGAAGCAGGGGAACTGATGACTTTTCTGACTTAGGTGACTTTTAATCTCTTTTGTTTACAGATAATTTTGTAGCTTTCAGGCAGATCACAGCAAATTTTTAAGGCAGGTAAGATGCTCCTGTTTGAAAACAATAACAGCCGAGAGGAACGGGAATCATGACACTTATCCATTAGCAGCAATATAGCTATTTTGCATTATCTGTAGCTCCTACCACCTTTTATCTGTGCTGACCTTATACCTGTTGAGAGGTTGTCATCCCTCTTTTAATTTAATTGTAGACGTAAACTGCTGTACTGGTTGTGGAAAAATAATCTCAGTATGTCTGACAAACTCCACAGTTTAACTGGTGGGGAATTTCCACCTTAAGCATTTGACCATACACATCTCTCAGTCTGTCTACACCAGCATTTTAGACTGATGAGACAAGCACTTCAGGAGCCAAACTCCTTATCACATTTTGGCTGGCATTGTTTCTCAAATCAAAGAAACTGTGCTCCTTTTGCATAAAACTAAACGGGAGGATGTGCTCCAGGAATGCTTCCAATGCTTGCAAGTACTCAATCTACAAGATCAGACGTGGTCTGAAAGGAAATATGCAGAGTGCAGACTCTGGGTCCTCCTCACCAACTGCTCCCTCTACACATCTGCCCCTGTGCACTTGCTAATCTGGATGTAGCTCATGTTTTCTCACTAAACTCTTCTAACAACAGCATAACTGGCCTGCAACCACAGTCCTTAGCCCTGGCAGCTCTTTAGCAATAGCTGGACTTAAGTGAAGTCAGTAATTGTCAATAACTTTCATTACGAAAAAAATCAATTACTTTACCGTATTGTAAAACTTCTATCAAGAAGAGGGGAACCTAGATCAATATTAAAGAACGGAAAGAAAAATGAAGTTGCATTCACCCAGAGGTACAAGTCCTGATATGCAGGAGCTACTCTCCCCATGAAAGAGGTCTAAATTTTCAAAATATCCTGTGAGTGCTAAGACACGTTATAAAAGCAATATGCAATTCTTGAATTCTTTTCCCTTTTCCACAGCAGGTGTGATGAGTACAAAGTACGAGAAGCTATGAAATCAGGTTACATTAATATTTTAAAAAATAATTAACATTTGAATCAACAAAATTAAATGACTATCTTAACATCAGAGAGGATACATAAATATCACCTAATCATAATTTCCAAAACTTTCATTTGGCAAATTAAGGAAAGCTGTTCAGTTTCATGTTGCATCAATTTCAGATTTTTTAAAAAAAATTAAATCAATCTGCATTGATTAGATAATATAAATACAGAAAAAAACCTCACATTTTTTCTATAAATTTGGAAAACTAATTACTTGACCAGTATTTTTTTCTCCAAAACATTGCCACTGCAGTTTTTAACATGTTCTTGACAAAAAAAATAAAGCAAACCGCTTTGCCTTCCCATTTTTATGCAATGTTTCTCCTCAAAATAATTTCAGACTGGTGTAAATGGAAGTCAGCAGTCTTACAGTTAAAACATTACACTGCTACCAAAAGTAATGAAAATGGAGACTGTGGCAGAATGGTATCCCTGCCAGTCTGAGGAGATTACCTGACACTAGTCACTGGCCATGGGTGTCTTTGGGGATGGCACCATGATGACAACAACACAATTTCATTGCAGTTCTATTAAGGCCATAATACTCTGAAAATTTAATTTGATTGTTAGGCATCTAAATAAATTATTCACACAGGACCAGCTGGAAACTAATCAAGCATTGACTCAGCAGCACTTACTCACCAGTGCCATAAAATGAAAAATAGCAACTTTCAAAGGAGATGAGGTATGAGAAGAAGGGAAAGGTAACAAGCAAATTATTTGTTTTGCAACTGTTGTGAGAGACCTCTCTAACAAACAGATTCTGCATCCATCATAATTACTAATACGCACAACCCCAAAATGTGTTTATTTTGCTGGCATTTGAATTCTGAGCTCACTTGCAGATCCCAAGCACTGTTTCTGAAATGTTACAACATAAATCATGTCTCCCAAAAATTTGAGAGGTAAGATATTCAGATGTGGCTTCAAATTTTGCAGTTCAAGTCTACTTCTAATCTTAAATAAATCATCACTCTAACATCCTGAAAACATGGTTTCAGGAGGCAGGTTATTCTAACCCTCATCATAGTATTTAGACCGTGAGCACAACTCCTTTTGCGAAGTATCCATCTTGGGGACGGAGAGAGAAAGAGGTAACTCAATCAAGTAGCAAACATATTTACCTATTGTATAACGCTATTAACTAACAAAAAGCTCTTCAAGCAAGGATTTATCTTGTTCTTATCCACACAATGCCACATTTTGTTTTCCAACCTTTCTGGTGATAGCAGTATGAGGTAAAATTTGGTATACCTGTGAAATTAAAAAAAAACAAAACACCAAGATGGTTTTTAAGGGCCAAACAGAATTACATAAATGGATAAAGTGAGGAGAGAATTCTCCTGATCTCTGCCTACCTGATATTTTGGACTATAAAGCTATTACAGAAGATCCTACAGCAGGTATGAACACTTCTGTTTTCTCATCTCACCTTTCCCAGTACGCTTCATGTCCTTCTTTGGGATTAATTGCCAAGAGCAATAGACTAGATAAACAGGATTTTGGTGTGATGCATTATGCAGGAATGTGTGATAAATTAAACTGCTGTGCCTCTCAAACTCACCTTCTCCTCAAAAGGCATAACATATTTCACTCTGAAAAGCTTAATTGGTCATTTTTTGAGAGCACCTTTTTTTTTTTTTTCTAAATGACTTTTTCAGACTTTGTCACTGCTTTAATTTTGTGTTAGACTTTACGCATTTGGTTCTTTCTTCCTTTAAAAAAGAGAAATGCAAAAGCCATAATGTTCTGTGTTTGTGTCCACACATTTATAGATTTACAGCAACTGCTTTACAGCTCTAGTTTTATGAAAAATTGCAACAGAAATGATGGCTTTACTAGATGAGAGAAAAAAAGATTTTTAGGCATAAAAGAGAAGACCTCAGAATCGTAAGGACCACTCTTACGACATAAGGAATGTTTATAGAATGTATACATGCATACTACCACGACAGGTATGTTTTTCTCTAACTGTCCTATGATGAAAAATGCTCCTGCCTAGTATGACAATCTGCCAGTACTGATGAGAGGTCAGGTTTGAGAGTGTTACATTCAGTTCGTAATACTTAAGAAGCTAAAATGGGCAGAGAGGTTCCTCTGGCAGGTCTGACAATATAAATCAGAACAGAAGATGGGGCAAAGCCCTTCTCTGAGCAACCAACACGGCAAAATGCAAACAGGGGAAGAAAGCCCTGTTCTTCCTCACTAGCACAGACACCACACAATCGGGGCATCCGTATTCTAGCAGAACAAGCCATATCACACAGACACCTGCAGAACTCGAAGCCTCATGAAAGAAGGGAACTATTCCCAAACTACTTTATTTCAAATACACTACAAATTCAATTCTCTCCAATCTGCTGCTATAGAAACTGCAGTAAAATAAAGGTTTGCCAGGCCTCTCCATTGTCACTCCTGTAGTCACATGTCCTAATTTTTAATATCAAACTCCAAACCACTTCTTATATGAGTTCTAATCGGCTGATGAGATTTTAAATAAAAACCTACAGATATAAAAAGTAATCACAGGTTTACTGAATATTTACCATGCTGGATGGAACATACAAGGTAAAAATGAAGCTAAATAGTAACATTTACAATAAAAGAAAGGCTCTTTACAGTGTGTTTAAGCCAATAAGCCAAAAGCCCCACTCCCCACCCTATTTAAACGTTAATTTTAACACTGAAATAAATGAAATGGTAAAAATACTGTGCAGATGCTGAAATTATGGAGGTGTCTACAGCTTTGACTGAACACTTCATCAAGCCTTTTTTTCAAAGTCATTTCAGTCCTACCTCAGTACCTGAAAAAACATGCTTTTCAATCAACTACATACTGCACATTCTCCAAGAAATGTACATTGAACAACTGAATAAAATTTCACACAATTTAAAAAGAAAGCTCTGTTATGCCTAAATGACACAATTTCAGAAGAAGTGTAACATTAGAAAAGGACAACAAATCCCTGATTTAAGGCTACTATTATTAGGTTAGCCCTCCTGTGAATACATGTAGTCTTAATGAAAACCGTCACTGTAAAATGGAATACAATCATTAGATAAACTATAGAATTACAAATTCTACCCATATGTGAATGGGCACATAGGGGTTTTACACTATTATAACAGCTCATTTCTGCCTCAGGATTACTAAGGAATGGAGCTGCCTGATTTTTCCTTCTGAATAGTTTATTCACCACAAAAGGTAATCATGATTTCCTAAAACTGTTTAACAAATGTGAGTCAAAGGTACCCATCTGTTTGGCTAAAACACTAAAAAAAAATAAGGGAAAATCAAGGATACTAATGTTAACTTGAATCGTCTTTCCTTTATTTAGGTTTTTCAACTCTTCCCAGAGCAAACTAGAATTTTTGAGAAAAGGTTGTGGTAAAACTTCAGTAAATACAGTCTATGATTAAAAAAAAAAAGTAGTAACAGCAATTTTTTTTAATACAGTTACAACTTTCTCGTAAGTCATACAGGTTTTATGATCAACACCAATGGAAAACTTCTACAGCAGGTAAAAAACGTTAAGACATCCTGAATGAATATCAGCAACCCTTTTCTGTTGATTATATTATCACCTGTGCTTATTTCTCTGCAAAATCCTAGTGTAAAATTCTGATTAGTACAGTTTTACTCCATTACATATTAACCAGCCTAATTTCTTGGTAGATGATAACAGAGCAAATACTAACTATTCAAAATTGAAATTTTATTTATTTATTTTACTAAATACATGAACTTCAATGTTGTCCTGAATGACTCGTGGTTTACAGTCTATCTCTATTTTAGCCTAAATAGAAAGCATCTGTCTATGAGGATGCTAGTGAGCCTTCTATTCATATTTAATTTACGGTATTGCTGTAACTCTATCATAAACACATCCATGCATGAGATTAAATGCAGTTTATGAAATATGAATGTCACTTATTTTTTTTATTTAAGTAATTCAACCCTAGTGCATTTAACAAAACAATTAAGTTCACACCAGTGCTGTTCTCTACTGCATTGTGTCAGGAATTGCTGCACTTGAACCTGCATCAAGGTCACCTTTCCCCATAACTCTCATAATCCCAAATCACCACACAATAAAAAAATTGTTGTCAATGACTGAACAGATTTATATCATTTTTAACAGCCTAATAGAATTAAAGTTGTGCCACCACGAATAGAGGCCAAATTTTAAGTTACTAGGCACCCAGGAATATTAGATGCACATTTAAAATGAGCTGCGATGCTTCCCACATTCCATAGAAGTCAGCTTCCTCATTGGCTTGTACAGGGCTTTAGAACTGCACAAAAACTTGCTGATAAAGGAGAAGTTTCTCATTATACTAAAACTACTTCACCTAAATGTATTTCTTTGGCCTATTTTAAAGGATATTGAAGGATTTTTATGAGGTACTGAAATGATATGAATATCACAGTACAAAGTAAAACTCTGATAAGTAAAAAATATGGCAGGTTCTAACACTCCTACTAACTTCACACTGGTAGATTAGCAGGCCTGTAAAGAGACCTGGTTTAGCCAGCTGAGCTCCCAAACGACATTGTGTCTAACAGATCAGAACTATATGAAATAGGGCATTTTATAATCTTATTGTTTGTATGTCTCCTACATGCTGGAAAACTTTTTTAACTGTTTCCCTTAAGTTGGCATTTATTGGAGTGGAAAATTATCACTATCACTAACAACTCAGAGAATCATATTTGCTATGTGAAATGTCATGGTCCAACTTTCACTGGCCTCAGTCATCTTTGTCTATCCTGTCCCATGTTAGGGCACAAATTATGCTTTCAAGTCCTGCTTCCTTGAATTAAGACTTCCAGAAGCTGGACATGCTAAGAATGGAACCTGGACATTTATCCCTATCCAGATTTTCAGCCTAGCTAGTTAGTTCCTGCTAACTGAAATGTACACCTCTTGAAGAGCCCCCATTCCCTGTGTTCCTGGACCCTCAGACCTTATCCCACAAACATTCTGTATTGCTACTGACTTCTCCCCCCTTCAGAGCACTGCTGGTAGGATCATTCAGAAGGTCTTTAAGTAATAGCCCTTGCATTTCACAGAAACAAAAGAGTAAATCACAACACAAAGTACAGTTGTATAGATTAAGCTACAAGTTTGTCATAGAGGTAAATTCAAGCTATTAAAGGGTAAGTAATATTTCCACTGACTTCTAGCATTCTTCTAGCTCGTATTTCAGAACAACAGCCCTCAAGAACTGCTAACTTGAATGGATCACAAAGATCTTTTCACTACAGAAGTTCATTTTTTTCACTGTGCGATTAGTATAGAAAGGCTGGAAGAGAAATCCTTTGATCCAGGAGGATAATACTTTAGAGAAGACCAAATGATATTTTGCTAAATTCTATCACTAGGCAAGAAAGATTGACTTAATCAGTCTGGATTTCTGGAACTACTCAATTTCTAATTTTCTTTTGATCAAGCTATATGTGTTAAGATGCAGTAACTCCAGGCAGGCCAAATTTATGCACAAGCTTCTTTGAACTTCAAACAAGTTTGCTGGACCCTTTAAATTCAATTTTATCTGTAACTCAATTATGGAGTTGTTCTCTTTCCTCCCCCCAAGAAAATATATTTCCATTTATATCATCTCATAATTTCATGTAACGTCCTTTGGAATCCTATTTCCCTTGTCAAATGTGATCAGATTCTCTAAGAAAGTTATACACTGCAGTTGGCAAAGTATTTATTAGTAAGGCTTTCTGTAGTCCATGCCCCAGTAAAGACAATTTCAACATTTGAAATAATTCCATCATTTTCATGTTGATTTCATATGAAAAACTGGAAATGTACCTCTTAAGTTTTGCAGGAAAATCACATGCTTAGAAATAAAATGGCTTATTATAACTTGTTACATGCTACGGATGTGTGGGCTGCCAATTCTGGGAGAAAACTACCCACAAAAAGAGACCAGACTGCAATCATTTAGCTAGGTCTAAAAGCAGACTCAGTACCTGCGGGGAATACCAGAGTACAACTCAGGAAAGAAACACAAACTCTGTTGATACCAATGCAGCATGTATACCATGGAGCAAAGAGCTCTAGCACAGCAGGAAACTGCTGCTCCGATGTGATAGAATGTCCAACAAAAGGCTATGTTGTCTTCTGACATATTTGTAACTTACATATGGAAAAGTTTGTTTCTCCAGTAGGCCAACACGATAAAAATATCCTTTTGCAGTAGCACATTGCTGTGTTGTAAAGAAGTCACCTAGTCCACTCGCAGCCCCAGGACAAAACTACCACATCCTGCATCATTCTGACACGTACTGCTCTAGAAGACTTCCTGTGACACGGATGGAAAATTCACACATCTTTGTGCTCAGAGAGGCAACTCAAGCTAATTGCACTGCAGAAAGGCTCTAGCTACATATTCATTATCTTGCACAACACATTACGCTGTTTAGTTGCATTGAGGCCAAAACTATGAATGTGCTGTATTTAATTATCTGGATTACAAAATACCAGTAAGTCTTTTCCAATAGAACTTTACCACCCTTACCAGTAACTTAGCTCTCTAAATGCTTGTTCAAAACTGTTGTAGAAAGATGAAAATACATCTGGAAGTCAATTCACAACTCGTGCACTTCAGGCTGATTTTCAGCAACTGTATGGATCTGTGCTCTCAGGAAAGATTCATGGAACAGGCAATTACAGATACCCTCCTAGCAACTGTATCATTTTCTTTGCAAACACATTTGACAGAGAGCACTTCTTACTTTCTTATTAATTTGTCCTTAAGCACACAGCCTATTCCAACTCTACACTGTTTCTACACTCATTCTGCTACAGTGCTGCAGCATATACAGTCTATTGCCACATGCAGTAAGAAAATACAGCCAGGCCACAACATATTGCTGCAGTTATGATTTCTTAAAAAAAAAAAAAAAAAAGGCATTAGTAGAACAGATGCCTAGATTCCAAACAACAACTGAGTAGCACAGAATATATACATTTAATTTGGTAAATTACCCAAGAGTTATTTTGACAACTGCTGGAGATTAACCCCGTTTTCTGTCTACATCTACTATTTTATATTATCATCAACCCAACTGAGTCAGTCCTGATTTACAATGCTTTAAACAGGAGAAGAATGAAATCCATTATCCCACTCTCCCACAAATAAGCTATGGTAGATTCTAAGCCATTCCCAGTGGCTTAATGAAGGGAAAAATATTCCACCTACCCCAGATCTTTCAGCAGGCATGGAAGCCCGCTGTGCTGTCCATCCTACAGGGCTGTCTCTCCCAATTACCACTATCACTTTCACCGAGGTCTCTTTCTTCAGGGTAGAGAGAAAGATAAACTCTCTATGAACTTCTTTGGAAACAGACAGAAATGTCAACCATCTATTTTAAGCACAAAAACTACCTCAGCAGAAGCAATTCAAGATAAAATAGAAATAATATCTTCTCTTAGGAGTGTCTCTCTTTAAGAGGAAATATTCTCTTGAAACTCCAATGAGCCATGAACAAACAACACAAGGAAATAGCCCTCAGTTCTATGGGTCTGCAAGGGTGCTGCAATGTGATGCAAATGCCGAAATTCCAGCATTTTAAGCCTGCTGTAGGTTACACCTTTCAATCATTCATCCTCTAAGTACATTCCCAGACTACATTCTAGCCAGAGTCCCCAGAGCTATGCCATATGCTGTAATCTATATGCTTATGACAGAGGAGTCAGTCCTGAGTTTTCAGACATATCCTTCCCTGTAACTTTAATTAAAGTGTGATTTTCCTGTTTAACAGTTACCGTGATAGGTGTGATTAACACATACTAACATAGACAGATTTTGCAGAGTCCTGAATACAGAGTTTCTCAGTCAATTGTAGAAATCCTGTGTGGTGAAATGGTGTTTTCTATGTGCAGAATAGCATAATTCTCCCTGACTTGTTCCCCATTTAAGACAGCTTCATAAGCTTTCCTGGATCTAAGTATTTCTGCATCAGGAGATTTTACTATCAAATGCAACCTCTCCATGAAAACTCAGTCATTATTTGTGATACCTGCACTTGGATAGACAACCAGCACTATACAACTTCAGGACTTAATTTCATTCCATTATGCCTCCATTTGGAGCCCTAACACAACATGGAGGTGAAAAGAAAACAGAGCTGAACCAAAGCTGAACAGATGGGACTTTGGCAAGAAAGCCTCATACAGAACAGAGATCTCTCCAAATTCTTCTTAAACCTACTTGTTGGCTCTATTTCTCTACCTAACAAGGACCATCCCCACTCAAGAGTATTTCTACAATATATATTTTCTACTTTTGGAAACAAACAACAGCTTCTACTTATCTAGGAAGTTTTCAGGGCCAAAAAGGGGTTTTCTTTCTTTGGAAGACGTGTGTGTCTGTGTGTGTGTCAATTCTAAAGGGATTTTTGGTTGTTTTGATTCAAAGCACCTTTGAAAATTTATATTTTGGAATAAGGCTGGAAGGACTTGGGGAGATCACCTGATCCATCACTTTGCCCCTGACAGAAATGCTGTCGTCCTCGACTGAAGTCTGGCTAACCAATTTCTATCTGTTTTCCTGCAAAGGACAGCTCACAATTTTCTCCACCAACCTATTACAGTACTTTATATTCCTAACATGAGAAATCTAAATCTACTGAATCCTATTTAAGACCTGCTTCTTCTTGTACCCACCACTATGATGGAGAAGAGGTGATCCTGTCTTCACAGCAGCCCTTCATCTATCTGAAGGGTGTTATCACATCTTACTTCATCTTAACTAAAGACTCCAAATCATCCCCATAATTTCTAGACCCCGATCCTTCCTGATACTCTCCTTTAGCCAGTCTCTGATTATTCTGTATCTTTCTTTGACAACATTGCTCAATACTGAGCAGTACTTCTCTCCTGCCAATGCCTCATCAGTGCTGGGCAGTGTAAAAGAATTACTGTGCATGCCTTGGCAGTGACCAGCTACCTCATATGCCATACCTGTTTCATAATAGCAGGATGATGCTGACGTGTATGCTTTGTGCAACCCATAGGCGTTCTCCTCCTGAATTGCTGCTTCTCCCCCTATGTGGACACAGCCAACCCTGGCCACGTGAGCGCAGAGGCCAGCACAAGCAGGAGCTCTCTGTTTTCCAACCACCTCTCCCATTTGGTAGTAAATCTAAATTCTACATCTGCCCTCCAACATACCCACTATATCCTCCCACCAGTTTGATATTCCACTCCATTAAGCAGCTCCCTTACGACCAAATCACCAGCAGAGATCTCTGCAGAAGTTTGTTTGGTACATTCTTCCAAGCTGAGTGTCACTGCACTGCTCTCTTGCTAGGGTGCTCCTCTGGGTCCCTCATCTGCATTTCAGCACGTAACAAATGAGCTAACCTTCCAGTTCACATTCCTAACAAACTCTGTAACTTTCATGATTTTCCTATAGTACCGCAGCCAAATTAAGATATATTAACTCACCTGTTTAAAGTACCAATATTATTTTTTTTTAATTTACTTTTATACTCTGTGCAACTAACCAGAAATACAGCCCATTCTACAATTATACAAGAAGCTACTTTCTGAACACACTTCTTAAAACATAAATAATACAAAAAACACATACTCAGATTTATTCTACAGTTTGTACTTTGTGGCTACCAGCTAGCAAACTGTGATTAGGACACTGTCTACCACAAATACAAGGTGTCTGAAACACACAGGAAGTTTTGGTGTTATGACAGCTTTCCTGACTCAGGCATGTCAGACACATCTATTGCCTCTGTTCAATACATCCTGAACTTGCTGAGCCAAATGTGCTAAGCAGATCATTTGCACAAGTCCAATAAATGGAGGTATTTCAGCTCTATTATTCATGCATGCAGCATGAGTGACCTCTGTGGAAATACTTAGGCACACAGCTTCAAAACCATCTCTAATTTTAATATACATAGATTTGAGAATTCACACAAGAATATGCAATAGAAAAGAGAACCAACAGTGAGTACAATAAAAGCAAATTTACTTAGCATACATTTGTCTACAGCCACCATGAAAATTGCTTTAACCAGTTGTAGCTGTAGGCTGAGAATGAAATATATCCTTTCAAAGCTTAATGGAAGAAATAGGCATTAATGAAACACTTTGATTTTAAAAGTAAAGATAAGAAAATTGGAAATTAAAGTTCCCGAAGTAACTGGAATGGTCATATTTTGTGAGTATTGAAGTGAAAAATGAAAGTACACTTATGCACAAATAGATAAAATTATAAGAACTGCCATGAAATAGTATAACAGCACAGCATTTCTTTGGGGTATGGATTCATCATATTTCTGTTCTATTTCCCACATGGAAATGCCGCATACTGAGCTGGATGCAGGAACAGAGGATTTCCCTGACAAATTGCCAGAGTATATGGACCTTTCACCTGGACTTGTTAGAAATCAGGATTAGCACTGTTACACTAGCCAAATGGACCACTTTGTACACCAAGGAAAAATTCTTCACAGTTGGACCAATTCTGATACTAATTAATGACCTATTCAGTTTAACGTTCTGATCTTGATGATAAGCGGCATCAATTATGACAGAAGCAGATGTTCCTTCTAACGCTTTTACATACCTAACATACATTACAATAACAGATTAGCAAACACTTCAAAGTCAGGCTATTATGCACACCGAACTACAGAGTTACTCAATACATTTACTTTCAAAAGGTGTAACTTGCAACTAGCCAACCGATGTAATTATGCAGGGCAGACACATGGGAGGGTTTAACATAGGATGTTCCGAATACAGCCGGTTTACAATCATAATATACCTTTTAAAAATCAGTTATATTCAACGTATGCTTAACACAGTGTATAAGGTCTTGGTTTTATGTGTGACAATCCATTATCATGTGTTAAATCCTGATTTCACAATTGGCTAGTGGATTTCTGAAAGGACGCCAAATGATCAAGTATTCTGAAATCTTGATTTAGTAACTTCTCTCACCCCGATTCCTAATAAATGGGTGATTTCAACCTGTATATACAGGAGGCCAGATTGTGATACAAAGCCTGGATTTGCAGGATTATTCTAGGACTAATCTTATATTTGTACCAGTCTCTCTCTGTTAATTCATTAATCAGTTGAAAAATTTATTCGATCAAAATAACCATTAATCTATAATGCTTCACAGGATAGTACTCGATTAGAGACAATACCAAGAGGATACATGAATGTCCAGTTCTTATCATTCATGTGAATGCAGAGATATACTACTGCAATAAACTGTGTAATTTCTATGAACACTGACAATTAAAAGAGAAAAGGAATATTTACTGGCAACTAGTTTAAAGATCACCATCCTATCCTGCAAGCAAGATTATTTGACAATAAGCACCAAGCAACATCAGGAATAAATATATGTATATAGCTCTCTTGCTGCTGAAACAAAAACAGTCTAAACAGGCTTTCCAAGCTGAAATACAGAGCTTTAACTTCTTGCTAATTCTAAAGACATCACAAACAACTGCTTAAACTTGAGGAAAAAAAAAGCAGAAATTGAGTAGAAAAGTTTTATGCTAAAATCTTTCTGCCCAAAGACTTTCAGTCAAAAAGAAAAGGAAGTAAATTAAATGGAATTTGTTATTTCAGTGTAGATTTATGTGTAAACAAGCTGCCAGTTCCTTAGTTCAGACTACAAAGGCTGAACTACACTAGAGGCCCCAGCTCCCACTTTGGTGGCAATCAACATTAGATTTGTTCTGAACAAAGCATTTTTGGATCATTTTTCAGACATCTGGTAAAGAACTCTTTGCATACACTATTAACTGGTATGTGATAAAACCCTTTTGCCTAAAAAACAGATAAATAATATTTTATAACGTAACAATAACAGATTTCTCCTTTTATATTCTGCACGTCTGCATAAATAGTATGATAATAGTAATAACTGCATCTTCCTTAAGTAGGTCACCCTGAATACTTGGGATTACAATACTTTTGTCAAAACAGAAAATGAGGATTTTAGCTGGTAACAATCTCACTTTGTGAATTATCCATCTTGGTACAACCATCCACCACAGATTTACAGCAAATATTTCTACAAATAAAAGGGGCAAAAATACAGATTTCAACATAGAATACAGAACATCTAATTTAAAGAACCCATAATGCCCTGTAGTTACGAGGTTTGTGCTTCTACAAGTAACAGTCATGCTAGTACAGGAGTACAGGATTATAACATAGTAAATGGGGCAGTCTGCCAGCTCAGGTGATGGAAGAATGTTTCACTGGAAAGTAATGCAGACACTAGCATCCAGAAGATAATGATGCCATAAATTAAAAAAAAAAAAAAAAAAAAAAGTCTTCAAAATTATCTACTTTTCTTGTGTTGCTTTTTGTTTTGGCAGCTATTTACCAACATTAAGTATCCTAGATGTTTCAAATATATCCTCAAATTACTGAGGAATAAAAAGGACATTAGATATGCATATGACCTCTTTCCCACACTGATATTCCTGTTTCCCTTCCCTGCCTCAGCCGCAGCAAGGAGGGCGTCTTCGAGGTTGGGTTATTCCCCCCCACACACACCCCCAATAGAACAATGGCAACAGTGGGAAGAAATTATCATCTTCAAAAGAAATAAATGCTTTCTCCCAGGACATGGAAAGCAGGTCCCACCTAATCTTACAGCACTTCAACCAGATAATACTTACTAGAAAAATTCGGGTGATTTGGATGAGACAGGGTTAACATTAGAGATGTTCCTTATTTTACTGTTGCACACACTCTCTGAAATGGTGGGTCAATGCTGAGCAAGGGAAAGGATGGCTGGCAGGAACAGTAAGAGTCTTTCAATTATAAGAAGCTACAGCCTGGCTGGGGTTTTATGTTAATCAATTTGCTGGTTAAGCAACCACCTGTTCCATCAAGTTAGAGTTGGCCCTGATTGAAGAAAAACATTTTGAGAGGCAGCTGAGGAGTATTAATAATCCTCCAACATTAAAAAAAAAAAAAAAAAAAAAAAAAAGAGGACATCCAGTTCTACCCATCAAAGCAGAAGATCCCACAAAAACTAGGGAAAAACACATTTCTCGCACATATTTTAGCTGCTAGAACAATCCACTGAGCAGGCATATTCCTGATTACAAAATAAAATGAAGACAGATAAAAAGCTCTGCCAGTCCTCATGCGATGGGGCTCTTACAAGCAAATAAGGTGCTGTGTCAAACACGTACAAATGGATGCCCAGTGAGAGACTCATTAACAAGCAAAACTACACAGGAAGCTATCCTATGTTAGCTCAGGTAGAAGAGAAAAGGAAATGAAAAAGCATCTATCTGAATAGCTACCATAATGCTGCACAGAACTCAATATATTATGCTCGCAGCACAACAGGGAAATTAAGAGGACCCCTCACCAAGGAAAACAACACCGGAGTGATAAATCAATAAATTATATTGTGATTCAAAAGAAATATACAATATTTATCAGGAAAACTGTTTCAGTGATGGAGAGTATAGAGATGATTCTCCAGAAGGGTCTTTTCAACAAGGAAATTAAAGATATATAGCTTGACAATGGGAAAGATTACCATAGCTCAGCAAACCTAGCATTAAGGCTCTCAAATACGACTGCTCTCACTGTAGTTGTTTTCCAATCAGACAGCAAGACAAACTCAGCTTTCTAAAACCTTCTTCTTATGACATATGCATTTGTGTTGCTTTTCTGTGGAGACCCTGCCCCAGCAATATTATCATGCTTCCCATATTTTGGCTAAGCTGCAGTTTCATTACGTTCCTTTACTTATCTGAACAAGCTGAAAGAGTTAATGATTTTCTTGTACTGGCCAGGAGATTTGTGTACAGCTCTCCCTGGCTTTATGTCTAGGCTGTGAGCATCAGATCAATGTCATTCAGACCTTGGGGGCAGCAGAGCAGTATCGGTGGAAGCAGTACAGTAAATGCAGCAGGAATAGCAATCCGGTTTCTCACATGCAGTTAAAATGCTAGAGACTGTGTGTTTGCTGCAGGGAAGCAAAGAGGTGTATAAAGCAGTATCACACATTACTCAAACATCTTCAGGAAAAGAAAGAAAGAGAAAGAGCAGTTAAATTAAGGATAGGGACTAGAACGCTTAAAGGGCATTTTTTGTTTGTCTCTCTCATTTTCTTTCAGTCAAAAAACACACATGAACACATCACATACTAATTGAATAAGAACAGGACATGAAGAACCCCAGAAACCAAAAGCCATATTAGGCTGTGGGTGTAATTCATATGGACTAAAACAGACCATGTCACAATGAAGACATGAACATATCTACAATTTAATGCAAACCATCAGCCCAGGAAAACAATAGCTTCTCTGAAAGGCAAATAATAATTTCTACCCTTCTCATTTTTTGCTTAAAGTTTTTCTCTCTAAACAAAAAAAGATAATTTGTGTGCCATTTATTTGAAGGGCATAGCTACTTTGCAGAAAATGAATTTTTAAGAGTGTTTTGTAAGCTCTGTGTTGGATTTTACATTTATTCCATAAACTGAATGAGGGCATGTACTGAAAGGGACGGATATTTAGGGTGTTGAGTGGTACATCTACATCTACAAATACAACCTGAATTTCAAATGAATTGTTCCTCCTTTTCTTGCTGAACTCTTTCAAAGTTGCCTTCTTATCTCTGGAGTAGGTTGCAACAAATTTCGTCCATCCTTTCTCTCAGTAACATTCAGCCAACAGTACCACTCAGTACAGTGTTCTTTATCATTTCCCTTTCTTACTTCCAAACCACAAGTGAGTATTCTGTATAAGCAGGTTTTAAGCATGCACTGTTCCAAGATTTGAAAGATGTCATTCTGTGATTATATGAAAAGGCACTGGGGCTAGCAGTGCTCCTACAACACACAGACCTAACGTGACTATATTGTTTCTGAGATTCAAGTTAGCAGCTATGTACCACGGTGTGCTACACTCTGTAATGTAGAAGCTCCTTTACAAGCATTTTCACTGGACTGTAGGCTAAGGATTTACTTCCTTGAGCAGAGTACCTTCGCTCAGCCTTTTCAGACAACAAGTTTCATCAGTGAATTTCACTGTTCTGTCAAGGGGTCCATCTTCATGTATGGCATGTCTTTGATACCCTAGGGAATGGTGAAAACACTGACAGAGGAAATGCCAGGCACTATTTTAACTGACAGGAAAACTACCAAAACTACCTTGTGTTGAAAGTAAAGCAGGAACATTTTCTTGGGCAATCACTGTAGAATAAATCAATCTGTACAGCAGTTTGCTTTAAAGTAATTTCCTTCTCAAAAGAGCCCTCACTAATTGAGGAAATTCATGCATCTCATATTAGTGCACCTGCTGTCAACAATCAATAATTTGGCCGTAACTTCCAAAAATCATGACAACTCAATTATTTTATCACCCTTCTCTTTCAACAGATGGCCAAACTAATAAGTTTTCACCAAGTTGTGATAAAGTCCTAGGAAAAAGTAATCTTTTTTGGGCAGCATTTTGTCTCCTCTGGTTCCATTTCCTATCTGTGCCAGATCCAGAGTGCAGATAAAGACTGTGGCTGCCCAGACAGCTCTGTGGAAGGCAGGTTACAAGTGAGGATGTGCCTGTGTGGCAGGGACACAAAGACCCCATGGAGGCATGAAGTCTTCTAATAGACTTCTACATGACCAAGGCCAGCAACCTGATTCAGAAGCAGGCTCTACAGACTTGGTGCATAAAAGAATGAACCATCACAATAGCAATGAAATCTACATTAGCTTCCCTGTAATCAAATCTGTATGTGATTTATAAAATACTTTTTTAACATGCATGATGTTAAAGAAATTTTTCCTGTACAAATGTAAAATCCGCTGGTAAAAACCAAACACGATCCATGTCAGTTAATATCAGTAAACTTCTGAAGTTAACGTCAGTTACCTCCAGCTTCAAGGCAGTGTCTTTCACACAGAATCGTCCAACACAGATTTGAGAGACTAGCAGATTTCTGTATTAGCCATCTGCGGCTTTGGTTAGCTCATCTGATGAGTTCTCTGTTCATCTATTTTTAATGTGCAAGATGTGCAAGGCACACTATGAAGAAGAATATAACGATAAACAGCAAACTATTTAAAAAGTGGAAAACATCTCTGTCATGCAAAGTTGCATAAAACATTTCTCCTTTATTCTAAAATCTCACTAAAGAAATTCTGTCCAAATATTTAAAATTTCTGTTTGTACATTTAATTTGATTTTACCTGTGAAAACTGATTGTGAAATTTGGTCAGGTTTTCAGCCCATCTGGTGTGCATGCAGGTCCAGATTATGAAAAGGTTGCATTAGAAATCAATTACATTTTGGTCATTCTCATGCAAATTCTTGCAGCACAAGTTTTATGCTAAGGTCTTCAAAGGAGATGGATTTAGAGGGGGACTTTAAGTGGTAAAGGTAGCCAAGACTATTCTCTGTGGAAACATACAATGGTCTCTCAAAAGATACAGATTTATCAGGTACCTATAGTCCCTGTAGGGGCCATAGGCATTTGCTGAGAAAGGTTGTCTGAAGGCTATCTCCTAAGAAACCCTCACTGAACAACAGTTCTCTTTGCTTTTGGCTTCCTTTTATTGAGGACATACTGGATCTTCCTCCTCCTTCAGCCAGGCTTCGGGCTCTGTGGCCATGGCTGATGTCCTTTACACAAGGAAGATTCATAGATTTTTTTATTATTATTATTATTTTTTATTAGAGCAGCTTGATAACTTCAAAGAAAAACAGCTTTTAGGCACACAGGCCCTTCTTCAGGCTGATTCATAATCTTTGGGTGAAATGTAGTGCTATCTACACGTTAGCAGCTTTGTGAGCAAACATCCATCTTACATTCCTGCGGAGTTCAACACCACCTCACCAAGCTTCCAGATCCAAACAGCACTTAATACAGCTGATGGATTCCCTGGTGATCACGTTAGGACGGATTCAACCAAAGTAACACCAAACTGCAGCACCCAGGAAACTACAGGTCAAAAAGTAAGGAAGATGACTGGGGGTTGCCCTTTTGGGTGCAGGTGTGTTAGCATATACTTAAGTACCACTGAAATTCTCACATCTTTCTATTGATGAGGCCTTGAATTTGTTGCATGACTTTTAAAATAGACCCACAAACACTACCCTGAACATTCCATACTTTCAGAGGGAACAGTATAAATGCATGTTGGCATCCTCGAATTCAAAAGCAGTTTTTCAGAAGAAATGTTCTACTACCTGGGATTGCACAATGGCAAGAGCACTCCACGGCGACTGAACAAATGCAGGAAAACCCTACTCTTCCGTCACTGGCAAAACCCTACTTGAACTCTGAATAAAAGTCATGCAAGTAGCCAGTAAGCTGTTAGCAATCTATTGTTACCGACCCCATGCAAAAGACCAACACTCCAGAGACATGACACATGCTAATCCCTTTTTGTTTGTTTACAGCAAATAAACATTAAAACTGTACATGATTACAGTAAAACTGTAGCTTATGATTACATCAAGCCACATTACCTCATCTTTTGCCTTGAACTTCCAATACGGAATGGGTGCCATCAGAGCCCTTCATATGAGACAAGTCCATGCCTGTTTTTTATTGCTATACTCTAAAAGACAGAACCAGAAAAAACTAAAGAAACTGACAGCAAGGGGAACCATGCCATATACCGGTGCATAAAATGTATCTACCAGTGGTTTGCTCAAGCAGCCAGATGTTAAGGAAGAGCTGACATAGTGCTGACCTCTCACAGAACAATTTAATTAAGTCCTTTAATTAGTAAGGGCCACTAAACATTGCATTACTGCAACTAGTAACTTAATCTGCTGTTGCTAGATTGCCTTTTAGATCTGAATCTAAAGTCTCAGACAAGATGCGGCAGCACACTGCAAACACCATCATGCTCAGCGCACAACCTGGCCTTAGCAAATGAACCAATCCTTGGAATTATGCCCAAGGTATTTGGAATTGTCCAAAACTACACGGATGGATTTCTCTATTAGAAGATTTCAATTAATAGAATGTGCATTTTTTTAAAAACGAAATTTTATCCACAGTATTTTGTTAAAAATACTAGAACATTTAGATTAAACCATGTTCTTATTATGATTTTAACACATTATTGCCTATTGAAGACTCAAATCAACTTTTCAAAAATCAATTTTGAAAATTTGTATTATTGCAACTAGATTTTAATTATTAATATAGAGTGCAATAAGAGAAGTTAGAGCAAAATATTCTAATTCATCGTGAAAATACATCAGTGCTGTGAAAAACTTCAAAAGCCCTACTTGATTTTCTATTCTAATTCATTCTGTATCCAAAATTGCTCACTGTTGAATTTCCATCGAAGCGGAAGCTCATATTCTATCTTCAGGACCTGCCTAAAAGTAATGCAGGTAGAGCCTGCAGGTTTCTGGTTCACACATCATCTTCATATTTCTCAAATACAGAGGGTAATTCTGTTTATTACCAGCACAGTCTTCTCTTTGTCGTGCTCATACCACCACTGACAGGCAGTAAATACTGACACTAGGCCAAGCAGACTGATGAACATCCAGTATAGCTCTATTTAATTCCTCCTTAGAAGAGCTGACTTTCTTAGAAGTAAAAGAGGATGATTTTTACTGCACTCAGCTCTAGAGCCCTCTTAAGTTTCTCTCATTTACCAATGACTTTTCTCATTTATTTGAATAGCAAATAAGCTATTTGAACAGAAAAAAACATCTCTTGTAACTTCATCTGAAGTTTCCATACAGAATTACATACATAGAACAAGACAATAATGGGGGTGCTGTTAGGGTTTTTTTGTTTGCTTTTTTGTGTGTGCATAGGTGTGTGGCTTACGTTTTTGTTTTTAGTGTTTTACATACTATTTTCCCCTGTTTGAAAAATATTCAGGCTCCCTTCTTTTTCTCCATTAGGAGTGCAGCACATCACCCATTCTTTGTGCTCAGCTAAGCTCAAACTGCGTTCCAGCTACATATGTGGGGTTTCTTAATACGGTTTAACATCTCTGGTATCATGTCTTGTAGAGAACCATTATCTGCCTACCCACAATATGCAAAATAGTGCAAGCCACCTCTTTCATCACAGCCACATGAATTCATTTTGACCTGCTAACCAAAACCGCTGCACATTAAGCACACATTCACGCATCTTTCAACAGCTGCTCTGAGAAAGTAAAGATATTTGTATGACTGACTACTAAGAAAGATCAGACTGTCTGGGCTTAACTGGCTCTAAATGAATATCCTAAATTTCTTCCACCAGTTCAGGATTTCTTTGAAGAAGAAATACACTTTATCATTACAAATACTGCTGGTGTCAACAGGAGGTTGGGTTTTTAAGGTCCACTTGTCAAAGACACCGTGAAGGGGAATACTAACCCAGATACAGACAGTGCCTGCTATTTTCCACATTAGTCCTAGGCAAGTTCCTGCACGATGAGGTCTATAAACGAGAGCGCTGTACAGAGATAACAGGGCAGCATCCTAATGGCTTTTGAAAACTACCACACTGGGCTAATCAGAAGAGTTGCTCCAAATTCCAGTCCCAATTCTACGAACGATGCAAGCCAGCAATTAAGGTCACCTTTAATGAACCAAAAAGGTCTGACAACTTTCTCCTGGATTTTATATTTTTTAACTACTCTAGTCAGCTTTGGCCCTTGCCTACACTTCTCTTACAGCACATTGTCGATGCTGCCTTGCTTACTGGATTTTTCCTTAAAATCTGCCACAGTAACTACTGCAGCATTGAAGAGTGAAAAGGATGATGAACAACCCAGCTATCAGCAATATGCCATTTTATGCTTTGAGTGTTTGTGTTGGATTTTAGAAGAATGATATTAAATTGGCACAATAATGTTTTCCTGCCAGCAAAATTTTTAGTCCTCCTTTGAAGAATTGTTTAATCAGGGGTAGATATACAAACATCCAGCCTACCTGAGTGCCACACAAATACCTTAGGAGCAGTGCAAATGATGCACATGGTATAAATATTTTTACAAGTGCAAATATTAATACTTCTTATCCATATAAATAATCCAGTATGTTTGGGAATATGTCAAAGCTTTTTCTCCCTACAACTATACAGTAACAAATATGATATGAAGGCCAGTTAAACACAGAGAGGGAAAAGGGCTTAAAAAATAAAATGGCTTCATTAGCACAAATACTAAATAATATAATATATAAGGGCTTGTCTTAATTAAGGAAAAGAAATACTATATTGCTACTACTGTCCATTACATCAGAAAATAACAATTTTGTATTTTTCAAGTAAACACAGTGAACTTATTAAGATCCTTTACTAAGAACTGAAAGAATCACATGTACTATGCTCCCCATCCATGAGATATATGATGAAAAAGCTCTTGCTTTTTAAGCTACATCCAGTATCAGCATTCTATTACAAAATTCTGTTTTTAAAAAGCATCTCTTCCTTGAATTTACTAAAATAATTACACAGAGCTTATTCACTAATGTAAATACTTCAGTATTCAGTACAGTATTCAGTGCAGTATTCATTATAGCTGTAAATACTTCACTCAAATCAGTTTTAGGAAATTATAGTGTTTTGTAGAAATATACAAAGCACTGCTCATTTTATAGTAAATTCTAAAAACTGAGTCTGTTAGCAGCATTTTACTTGCATATTAAATATAATTTTTCCTCTATTTTTAAAGCATGTATTAAATTTTATTAACATAATTTGCCAGGTAGAAATCCTACTTTTGGTTTAACTTCTGTGTTTTGGGTTGTTTTTCCCAATACCCTTTATGAAGTCTCTCTGAGTGAGTACATCAATTTGCCTACTACTAACAAAGAAAGAGGACTTCATCCCCTTCAGGGACAGCCTCTGCCAAAGTGCACTAGCTTTTTGGCACCATTCAAAAGGTTTTTTAAGATACATGAAGATGCCTTTGTTCAAACAATTTGAAAAGAGCAATGTGCTGGTTATTTAACTAAAGTATAACAGTAACTATATGGAGAACCGGTATTTTGCCTGTTTTAGTTGTTCTTTGAATAGACAGATGATGATCCAATTCTTTCCACTCCTCACTTGTAAAGTATGGTTGGGCAACACGATCCAACCTCCCAGAACAAGGACTCCTCCCTAATGACTGTCTTTTTTCACGATGTGTATATACCTTGTTAACGCCCCCTCAACTTTTTGCGATGCCCTGGCATTAGCTGACCCTAATGCACAGCTACAGATCACCACTGACAGCACTAACTTCTTTCCAGCCAAGCAAGTTGCTCCTAGCTCTTTCTTCTTCAGCAAAGCAAAGCTACCTAAGAGCAATAACAACAGAAACAAAAGGCTAGCCTTTTGTTGGGCATATAAGAAAACACGCAAGTATGTGTTTGGAGGGGAAAAGGGAAGACAGGAAGGATGGGAATTCTGTAATTCTGTGCTGTATGTACTAACTTTTCCACTGAGTATATAGGTGTTACATACTACAAAACATTTTTAAAATAAAACACTTCTTACAATAAACAAACCATTTAAGCGTCAACAAATGTTTGAATTCCAAAGGAACCCGTATCTTCCAAAGAATTTAAGGATCACACCAAACTCAGCACTTAAAGACATCATTTGGATTTGAGGCAGGTACTTGAAGAGACTTTGGAATCAATTACCGAAAGGATTAAAGCAGTCTCAGTATGGGTCTTCTGTCTCTGACAGGTAAATCTGGATTATTCATTGAAATACTATTTCTCATATCATAAGCTGACGCAAGCTATGAATTTAAATTATAACTTTTAATTTTATTTATTAATTTGAGAATACTGTGCACCAGGGAACACTGCTCTGGTTAAGATGTACGAAGAGGAATTTGTATCACAGATCAAAGACCCACAGTTAACACAATGATTTTTCATAAGCAGTTTCCTACATCCAAAGAGACATTTTCATTATGTCTTTTAAATGAATCAGTACATGCCATACCTCAGTATGCTTTGACAAGCCTCAAGTACTGACCAGAATTGCCTCAGAAAACAACAAGCAGTACAAACAGGCATCAGAGAAGGGTAAGGTGCTGCTTCGCTGCTTCTGTTTTGTTTGCCAGTTTCAACCTTTCTTGCACACCTCCTAAAGGGCCTGAGACTTGAGATTTCACTAACTAGGTATATTCATGAGTTCATATCACCGAACGCTGAATGGCTCAGTATTACTGAAAATCAGCTGAGAGAGAAAAATCAAACTAGGAGAGTAAATAAGGTTTCTTCATTGCTCTCAGTAGCAGTGCAAATTCTCCTCCCATCAGAGCTTTTGACCCTGACATCTCTTAGCTCACAACAACTCCAATTTATACAAACACAAGAATAACAACATGGATGTCACGTCAGTTCAGTCTAATAGGCCAGTCGCAACTGCATGCAACAGTTGGCACGATCAGACTTCGGGCACTATGAAACTGTTTAAATATCAAGGCTAATAGTTCATACTCAAAATATAAAACAGCAATTCGTGGTTTCACTGTGAGTTTGTCTCAGCACCACCAGCCCTTCCTGGATCCTTTCCTGTAGTCAGGAAAACGTACGTTGGCACTTACAGAAAGAGAGCGTTACAGCACCTTACTAAAAAGGTAGCCCAAGAGAGAAGAACATGAAGAAAAGTAAAGGTGAATAAAATAATAGACTAATGGCAGCAAACAACAATGTAATGGGAAGATGGGAGAGGTTATACAAAATATGGGTAATAAGGATGTTCCCTCTTGAAGAGGGAAAAAGAGAGAAAACATTCAAATGAGAAGTAAAAAAGGGGTAACTGTTGAGAGAGAATGGTTGAGAGAGAGAAAGGGTAAAGAAGATAAAGGAATACATTTGCATCTTCACTATTACCAAGTTTCCTGAATATTTTCCAAAATCTCTTCTATTGGAGCTGTAAGAACTTCAGTTTTTCCTCAAGTAAGATTAGTCACTAGTCTTCAAGAAGTAGCAAAAAATAAACTAAAGATTATATTAACAAATCCTATTCTTAAGGTTGGTTCATGACTTCTTCGGCATCTGACTCCTTGCTCTGCATACTTCAACTTCTGGTTTCTTTGGTCTTATGTATTTCCGCTGCTGTTTAATTTCTCTGCAAACAAGCCTGATGAAAAGTAATGAGATTGCCTGTCATAGCACTTAGGGGATATTAGAATTGCTTGTTACATTAAAATAATTAGAGAAGAATAAAGATAATTAGATGATATTAATCATACTCCACACAAACCTATCCAGTATATGAGAACCTAACCTTTGAGGAATGGGGCCCTCGAAAAAAAAATATTTCTGCCTTATAAAGAGTCCAACTATCAACCATAACAATCATGCTTAATGAAAATGTGTAAATATAGCTGTAGTCTGTGCTGTAACTGCTTAGATATAGCTGCTCTTCAGCGATTTTTGCTCATTAAAAGAAATACCACAGAATACCACACGCAGACCTTTCTCTCCACAGAGCTCTCCTAAACAAAAAGTCTTCCCTTTGGTTTCTGCAAGACTTCCTCCATGACCAGGCCCTAGGGTATTTAATTAATTCTCTAAATGTTCACTACAGGCACACTAAAGTTTAACTAAGCCTGGCTTGCAAACATTTTCAAAAACTTAATTGTAACACATTGTTTCCTCAACTTTATCATACAATGTGTTTTTGCTTGCTTGTTTTGTTGTTATTTTACAAAAAATATACAAACAAATGTATAATATAAACAAAATTAATCTCAGACCAGCTTGTTGGTTCCTTTCATTCAGCTTCCTTTCCCTCTACATGTAACAAGAGCATCTAATTTTCTTTTTAGTATTCTGGAAATTTCAGAGAAGGGAAAGAGCTGCACTGACCTCCTTTAACGTTCATCCTCAAGAATCACAAGCTAACGTGTATCATACAGACACATTTACCTACATATGGGTGGCTTACAAATATATTTTCCTTCAGCCTTCCTTACAAAATTTATTATTTACTTTTTAAAGCTGTCTTCTTCATATGATTTTATTCATGTAAATTCTTCCTATTTTAAGATTGTCTAACTACTGTTAACTTACAAATTGTAACTGAAATACAGTATGATGGTCAGATTCTCCAACTGCAGCTAATTTTACTAAGACAAAAATAGCTACTTTTTCCATATGTAACAAACGCTTACTATCAATTACTTTGAACTGAATCCATAATTTATCCAGCATCTAAAGTAAAAGCTTTATCTGTGTTGATTTATTTTTAGTCCCACAAAGTTCAGAGCTGTCTTTTTGAAATAGTTCAGTAATTATGCTTTCAACAGACCCTATCAATAAATACCAAGTTTTCTATACAAATTAAAAACAAATCAAAAAGCTAAAATGGTTAGAGATTAAGAGAGATGGATCTAATTGTATTAACATTTTTAGATGTAATTTAGGACAATATACACTTAATTACTAAATATCACGAAGCGTATTTCAGTCCATGCATCAAGTGAAAGGATATACTTTTACTCATAATCACACACTCTGGAACCTACTCCCTAATTCTATTTTCTATGGGAGATGTTGAAGGATTGTTATTTAAAAACTAAAAATAAAAAGTCTGCTACTGACGGATATTAAAGCAAAAGAACAAACAAATAAAGAAAAAGCCTCAAAAATGCAGTGCAGCTATTTGCCCTGTCAGGTAGGCTAATATTTAGAACATATCCATTTTTGAAAATTAACAGCTAACATTAATGTCGAACTAAAATCAAATTTAGTACATATTGCTTTCAAAGCCAAGCGAGCAATTAAAGCTAATCAAGTCTCAAGTTGTTCACATCCCACGAATGTCACTTTCTTTACAGGAAGGAAAGAGATTAAGCAAATATCACCCTGTTCAAATTTTGACAAAATTCACAACATGCACGACAGAACATCCAGCAACTAGGAAACCACAAACTATTTCTTATTCTGAAGCCTAATGAACTGAATTAGAATAAAAAATAAAACCTTGTTAGTTGTTCTTCCTTTTTCCAACCTTCTACTACTACCTTAAAATAGAAAGAAAGGGGCCATACTCTATAGCAGCTGTTATCGACTGTTCATTTTGGCACTTCAAAAACTGGTAAAGGTCATTTTTGAAACTAGTATATTTAGCTTGCTGATTATTTTTTCCAATTCCTTCTACTTTAAGATACCAAATACACATTGACAGAACCAGTAAAAATTGTCATGCTTTCTCATGGAACCCAACAGAGGGAACCCTGTACCCTCTCTGATCCCAACAAAAAACAAACAAACAAACAAAAATCACCAACAGCCTTCCCTTTACACGTCAAACATTCAACACAAAGCTTTAAAGTAACAACCTTTGTTTTCAAGGTGATTTTTATATTTTATTTCTATCACCACTCTCCTCTCCTTGGGAATATGCTGCAACATAAATCAGTCAAAATTCATGCTAAACATTGAACAGGTAAGGAAATACTACTGGTGGACTGTAATTCTATTTGTGTGCTTTCGGAAGTTTACTTTTTGGTGATGGTTTGTTGTTTTTTTTTGTTTTTTTTTTTTCTGTGGGGTTGTTGGTTTTATTTATTTATTTATTATCAGTTGAAATACAGGGCATTCAGCCACAAGCACTGCAAGTAAAGCCTGAAAACAGCAGCTATTTCAATAGGAGGTTTGAAATAATATGGTTCTTATATTGCCATGGAGACAACTGGTCCTCATGTTCAATGTGACTGAATGCATGGTTTAAAAAGCTTGAAATACAGATAGATACAGTGATACAGAACTCCCACCTGTCCTTTGCTTCCTCATTCTTGTCTTTCTCTGATAGAAGTACAGTTACTACACGGGTTTGATATAGCATGACAGAGGAGACTGGGTACAAAATAGATGCATAGCTATACATGTTTGGATTCTGTTGCATTATTTCCCACCATGTGGGACCCCAAGTTAGGTAACCAAAGACTAACAAGTTGGAATAGAAAGATTACCAAACCCAAGCAGAGCACATGCAGCATATTACTACTGGACTTTATTGCCCAGATTTAGCGAGGAAAAGGAAATTATAGCAAAAGCAAGTGTTTTTGAAAAACAGAAAGTATATTGGAAGTATATACAACATTGGGAGAGAACTGCCCCTTGAATAGAAAGCACAATTCTTCCTCACTGAGGGGGCATTAACTCAATGTCTGTGTGAACAACAAACTTGCTATTTGATGAAAACTATTATGACCATTTTGCACTTTCCGTAGGTTTTTAATTACAGCCTGAACTGAGTTGGAATTAATTTTGAGAGAAGCAAAGCTTGCAAATACCTTCTCCCTTTGTACTTCCTTCACTGGCGCAACTCCTCCCTGCCACTCACAAGTAAAGCTGGCTGAGTTAATGCCGATGCCTTGTGACATTTCTTGCCGAAGTTCTGACCAGTTGATCTAACAACAGCTGCCCTTTCCCAGGCCTTTAGAGCCTGGACTTTGAAAGGCTGATGTATGCAGATGCAAGTGCTAAAGAACAGCCACCTAAGAATGTATAAATTATTTCTACTTTAAAGAAAGCCAAGATGTTTAAAAGTGACTAGCAGTTTTGCAGGCATCCATTGTCAGCTCTTTAAAGGGACCAGAAGTTGCTTCACAGTAAGGCCCATTCACAGCATATGCAAGCACCACCACCAAAAAGGAACTTCTGCTAACATCCCCCCTGGCTGAGGTACATTTTGTCAGAGGAGCTAGGAGGATCTAACTGTGAAACCATGACTCTCCCAGATTGGCTGTAACAGGTTTATCTATGCCTTTAACAGAAGCTTGAGTTTCATTTTCTCCCCTTGTTTCATGGCACAGCACTTTTAAGTAAATACTTGCTTGAAGAAGCAGACGGTAAAAGCAACTGGCTCTCTTTCCATAACTACACATACCAGACAGCTGTAGGGTTTTCACAGAAAGCCACTGCATATGCTACTTAAGAGATAAAATAAGGGACTTGTCAAATGCAATACATGCCTAAATCACAGAGCGGATTTAAATGCAGGTGTGCAGGGGCAGGAGACAGTGGGAGGAAGGTACAGGACAATCTTGCTGCTGCCCTGGCATAAGATCCTTAGGTAACAGGGGCTCAGCTTCCAGGAAAAGCCCTCTAAGAAGTCTGAATGAATATTCTGGCTAGTTCTTGTGTAACTACCAAGAAAGCAGGACCCTGCCAGTACTTCAAATACTCTAAGACCTGCCCAGGTTATTGGAAGAAAACTGGGACAGCTAAGAAGCTGCCAGGCTATTACCCTGTGCTTGGTGTGCATATTCAGCTGGTTTTCTTCCTCCAGCAGTAGCTGCAATAGCTTCTAACAGTTGAGTCCACAAATTCACAGCCCTGCTATAGTCCATCAACACTGGAACGTGACTTTTTGAGTTACATTATTAAATAGTATTTTCTCTGCATCTTATGGAAAAACAAGACCAGGAAAAAAAAAAGGAAAAAAAAAGGTTAATACACTCCTTTTAGTGAAATATTAGTGTTAGAGGGCAAAGGAAAATGATTTGGGAAAAATCAGTCCCCCTTTGAGAGGAAAAACAGGACACAGAAAACAGAGTAAAATGTTAGGAAGGGCGTGTGGTAAAATCTCAGATAGGCATTACAATCCCCTGCAATGTTTAATATGAAAACAGAAAGGCAACTATAGAGGACCATATGGAAGATAGGTAGACAGGAAAATCTTGGAAACTGTGCCTACAGCCTTTTGTGCAAGGTAGAAATGGAAGATAAAGCATGGCTCAAGATAGAAGATGCACAGATGAGAAATATAGGAGAAGAGGTAAATGCTTCTAACCATGCTGAAGACAAGGTCCTAATGAAGTTTGGATTAGGTGAGTTGGGAAGTTAAGAGGGGGCTGTGAAAGTAGAGGTGGAAAAACAATGTACAATGTGACAACTCATTTGCAAGTGAGCAAGGTGGTGGGAAATGGATATTAACAGAAAAATAAAGACAACTGGGAAATACTGGATAGTAAATATCATTAAAAAGAGTTCAGTGATGCTTTGCTGAGGACAGCATTCAATAATGAGGTTCACAGGTACGAGAAACCGGAGAGAAACTAGGATTTCTGGAGGTTCCCAAATGAAGAAGAAATGGCCTTCACTTTGCAATTCAAAGATTGAAATCAGGTTGTTAAGATTCATGGAAGAGACAATTTAGGTAAGGTTTCCTAAACATGTTAATTATAATTTACTATATTCTATTCCCTATCTAATAAACACAAGGTGTTTTATTCCTCTAAAGCCTTTCTGTTTTACATGCTGAGGAATTCTAAAATAGTACTACTAAAAATTTAACCACCAAAAAAATTAAATAATATGCAAAAAAAAAAAATCACACACAAAAAAAACAGTGAATGAAAAAGTATCAGGTTGGAGTTTCACTTGAAATAATAGGCATTTTCACAGTAGTCATGAATAAAGCTTTAATTTTGATTCATGCCAATAAAACCTTTATGATTTTACAAGGGTTTGTTACATTTATTTATTTACTTACTGAAGCTGATAGCAAACCTCCACTAACTTCGATATGAAACATATGAATATGCTGTTGCACATATGAAACATATAACCATATGCTGATGCATTATATTCCCATGCCTATGTTGTAATGACTTTCCTACATTTTCAGAACTCCGTATTATGACTCCATCACTTCTATTACTTCCATCTTTCAGTTCATTTTATTCCTATATTTCACTGTGGAGCCTGGTTTACTTTGTTTTTTTATTCCTCCCTCCTGTTCATGATCTGTGTTTTTTCAGCTCCCTCTCTCTGCCATCTTCACAGATGGAGATCCTCTACCCTATCATATTTTCCCATGTCTACATTCTTGAACCACTGCAGATCTGTGTGTATGCCCTTATCACTTCAGTTTCCACGCCTTCATTTCCAAGGTTCTGTGACTGAGTCTTAGAATCCCCCCAGCAGCTTTGAACACCACATATGCATTAAATTTTACAAAATACCAAAATCCTGAGGCTGAAAATATTGCCTCTAAGTCTAAATACAATAAATTGAGAAAAAAAATGCAATTTTATTTCTTATGAAAGCCAAGCCAAGGTCAGGCAATCAGATAAAAACACAGCCATGACACCAGAAGCTTAATAAATTCTGTATGTCTTTGCTAGAACCTTTCCCATCTTTGCTAACTGCCTAGATACTCATCTGTAGCTAGAAGCATTCCCATCTCCAATCAGTTTACATGTGTTTAGTAGCAAATATACTTCTGCAATCTGGATAAAATAATCTGCTTCCTGCAGACCTTCATAATTGCTAGAGAGAAGCAGGAACCAAATTGTCAAAAAAAAAAAAAAAGAAAAAAACACTCCCACACAGCACCTTCCTTTTTAATCTGTGGCATCTTTTCCTTTCAAGTTCCAGCGAGGATCAAAACACAAATGTGAAATCATCAATATCGCAAACACTGGATTAAATTCTTGTCAGGACTGACCATAATGATTTTTCTTAAAAAAAAAAAAATCTGGTTTTCTACACAGCTTTGTAAATATAACCTTTTAGCTGCATTTTCTATGTAAAACCAGTCTAAAGTTTTAGACTTCCTTACTAGATAAGATATAAGTTTGTAGAACTCTTTTTCCCCAGTGCTGTACAGAAATTTAATACCATGCAATGAAATTCAGCTTGCAGAACAGATGCTCCCCTGAATAGTAATTGCAATTTTAAAGCTTCTGAACTGTAAATCTGAGGTAAGCCTAGGCTTTTTGGATGCTCACCTAATCTAAACCTGAACTCCAAACAATCTGAAGTTCACACACCGCTAGTAATGAAACAATGCAGAGTTTTTTACTCTAGAACTGCTGTCAAAGAGATGAGACCTAACATCACAAATGCTATGGTATTACTAATTTACATTATTTAAAATAAAAACTCTAAGGAAGATGAGGTTTATAGAGAGAGAGCTTTTCCCAAGACATTTACCACTATCAGAACGGGAACAGAAAAATGCACAGGAAATATAGACAGGGATGTTCCTTGTCTAATTACCATGCCACGAGGGTTGACATCTCTGTTCCAGAGCTATGACCAGGGAGACCCAAAGTGATCCAGCGCAGCCAGACAGCAGTAAAGCAGCAGCTGGTAGCAGCCTCTCGTGATGTTTACAAATGAGCTGTGGTATGAACTGGAGCATCCAAGAAGTTTTCTTCCCCAAATACTTACACTGAACAAAACACCGCAGATGGTCAGATCCTGACCTGCCCAGGAAAAAGAGACAGAAGGGGGTGGGGTGGGGGATACGCTGCTATACTGTTAAGGAGGGAAAAAAGATGCAACAAGAGAGGAGGAGTAGGTAAAAAGAAAGAATATGGAAAATTTTATAACAGGTCTGAATATCAAAAATTACCTACAGGAGAGGATTTTGCATTCTACTCAAGTACTTTTTTCATCGTTTGATTCTCTTTATGTATATAAGAATACATCTAAAAGGTAGAAAAACATACAATTCAAAGTCTGCATTTGTTTCATGTATGATTCAAAAGCATATTGTAGATAATTCTATGCTGAAATGTGTTCAAAACCCAAAGAAAGTCAAAAATAATTTAGTAACTTTGCAGCCTAAAGCATTTGAACTAAACCTACAATAGAGAAGCTTCCAGCTAACACAGCCTAACGGTGGATGAAGCTACCACCCACCTTGGTGCTTCATTTACTGTAGGCTGCTAGATTCCATGTTTATGCTACAATAGGAAATGTGCTGATCTGTGTGTATTTCCCAGGAGACCAAAGATGTTGCACACACTGATACATTCAAGCAAGATACACTTTTAAACTTCAAAATCCATTTAAATTTCATTTGAAATATTGCATTTAACCCCAACTGAAACACTCTTTCTCCTCCCTGATAGACTGATTTTAGCAGAGGCTAGTTA
This sequence comes from Anser cygnoides, assembly GCF_040182565.1. Classification (NCBI taxonomy): domain Eukaryota; kingdom Metazoa; phylum Chordata; class Aves; order Anseriformes; family Anatidae; genus Anser; species Anser cygnoides. Next base: position 26,188,097 of record NC_089879.1, on the reverse strand, counting down.
TATTCTAAAGATGGAGTTCAATCGCATCTTAATACAAACCTGACTCCTTTACAGCACTTGCACACACTAGCACATTCGTAGTCCTATGCCACAAGATCAAAGGTGGTAGTTGCTGGACTTAAAACAACTTAGGAAGGACCAGGGTTTGGGTGGGGTGGCGGGAATAGAGGGAGAGGTATAAGGAAACTATTTTTTTACATGCAGCACTGTATTTGGTTTTAGCCAGTGTTTTTAGATAGCTCATTTCCTTAACATCAAATTCTTGCAAGAAGGTTTGGATTATGCCTTGGCAACTGGCTCGTTTTCATCTTTGTTTTTCCCCCAGATTCCGCTGGCTATGAATGTGTCAACATTTCTTGCCTATGATCAGCCCACAATAAGTTATTGTGGAGTACATCATGAACTGCTTGCTCACAAGGGTTACGACTCGAATGCCCGGGAAGAAACAGTGGAAACACACCTAGAAACTGATCTGGATCTGAGCACAATAACAACAGCAGCACGAATCAAGGAACACAGTCAGCAGCTGGCCTAACTGATGGGGTTTTTTTGGTGGTAGTGGTGATTTATTTTTTTTCCTGTAGCAGAGGCTGCAACCAAATTCTACGTAACATTACTGACAGAAATGAGAAGACATAATAATATGGATTCTAGGATCCCTGTTCAATTTAAAAAAGAACCACAAAGATTAATTGTTTCAAGTCTACAATTTGTAATTAGTTAAGTTGTGCAGTATTTTTTGACTTCAGAGTATGACCCTTGAAGTGAATCTTTTTTCAAAACTCATCCTACCTACCTGTATAAACTGTACAGATGTAATGTATTTTTCATATTGTAAAGTTTCAATTACCAAGAACAGCTGGTATGTACAGTACCATAATTTAATTACATCTTACAAGTTTCAGTTTCTAAAGTTTTAAATTAACAAAAGTTATTTCTTGTGTTATTCAGTTACTCTGTTTTGTAGGGATCATTTTGTTACTGCTTTTGTGCCCAGAAAACTTTAATCTAAAATTCTGTCCTTTGCAGAATATGCACCATTTTTACCATGTTTAAAGTGTAGAATTTTATCTACTTGTTCCAGAAGTAATATATTAACCAAAAGGATGGTTTAACTACTCAGACTTCTAAGAAATTCTTGAAATACATAGCCAAGTTTTCTTATAAATGAAAATCAAAAAAAAAAAAAGAAAAAAAATTATATTCACAGTTTTCCTCAGACTTGCCTGTTGCCTTGAAAAACAGCCTGATTTTAAATCAGAAAAATGTAGTGATGAACAGATGTATTTTAACAACAAAGTTTATGTATGCAACTGTTAATCAACACTGACGAAGTTTTGTAAAGCCCCACTGTTCTGCAAGACAACATGAACAGGAGGCTTCAATAGGCAGCTGTCTTTACAAAATCTGCTCTGAAAGCATAGCCTGCCAAACCAGGCATTTGTATTTCATTTTAAAGATATAAGGGCCAAAACCCACTTCTGTCAAAGACAGTTGCTGACAGATGTGGCAACAAAAATAAGCCCTCAAAGTTATATTAGTGCTAGAATGTAAAATGTTACTCAAAAGCAAGAAACTTCTACTTTGCTGGAAATTATAGTTATTTGGACCAAATGGTAAAGGTTAATAGTCCTTTAACATGTTGCATCTAGCTAAGAAAAAAAAAATCTTCAGCCACAAATGTAGTATTAAGTCTTTAACAATTACTACATTGCTTATTTGTCTACCATTTAATATTGAAGCATTCTTATATCCCATTCATCAGTTTTAAATGTTCAAGACTTCTCAATACTGTATGAGAATTACTTTTATAACACTACCCTCAATTTGTAATCATAAAAGATTACAGAAATTAGAAACATAGCATACCATACTGACTGGGTGAAATATCAAAGGGAACAGAAGCCTTCCGAAATACAGGAGAAAAGTTTCATATGGTGAAGCAACTTTTTTATAATAAAGAGAAATTATATAACCACAATCTATTTTTCTGAATGTTTATCCCACCATATTTTCATGTAGCTTCAAAGCAGAAGACTGAAATTTAAAATTACAATTCAACTGTTTGTACAAAATATAAAGCAACTATAACGAAGAATAACTTCAAAATACTGTTAACAAATTAATCTACATTCACTATCTTTTAAGTGGAAACAGTGTCAAAACAGAATACATTGTACTGTTTATTTATTTAGCATCTTAGATTTTGTAACATATTTTGCATAAATTATTTGTTATTCAAAACATTACTCGTCTTTTTAAGACTCATCTTAAGCCTCCACATTTCAGTTTCTTATATCTTTACTATGTGGGTTCTTGAATTTCTGGTCATCTTCTATAGCTCTGGAATTTTACTATGCACAGTTTGAAAATACATTTTGCTAACTATAAAATGAAAGCAAAAATGCAGCCATCATTCTGGAGTCGAGTGACATTTGTACTGCAGGAAGAAGTTAACTGCTTTCTTTCAAAGCTATTTTAAGGTTTAATGTTTAGCCATTCTAGTCATGATAGAAGGCTGGAGTTCTTAGACTCAAATGCCATCCTTCCAAGAGATTATTTCAGTTACTCTTACTCTGCCCTTCCTTATTTTTACTTTGACCGACTGCCCTCTAATATTTACGGTGTGTGAATGGGGTTCTGGCATTGATGCAATTACTCAAAATGCACTGGTGCTCAAAGGTTCCAAGTACTTCCAGTTTATGGAGAACTATATGATAGGAATAGTTTCCATGTTAGACACTCTAATGAACTTAGAGCCATCAATTTTCTCGATAAAAGCATGAAAAATATTTTCTTACGCCAAGACAAAATCTTTTTGATAAAACTGAGTAAAGAAGCACAACTGGGTATACACACACATTCACGTAACACAAATGTTTCTCCTTTTGTTACTTTCCCTCAACAATGAAGCTTTCGTTAATGACTGTGGTTTGTCTTAGACCTCTCTTGAAACATTTGTTGTTTTAGACCAATATATCAATAAGAGACTGGTAGAAAACAGGGTGACAGAAGTAGGAGCAATTTTGCACCCCACAGCTCTGCTGTATTATCTCTATCAATTTCAGGCTCTCTAACCCAGCTGGGCCACTCTTTGACCTCAACTATTTCTTTCCAGTGCTCTGACAGACAGACACAGCATCCTTGGGCTTAAATCACAGAATATCCTGAGTCGGAAGGGACCCACAAGGATCACCTACTCCAACTCCTGGCTCTGCACAGGACCACTTAAAATTCAGACCATGTGTCTGAGAGCATTGTCCAAACACTTCTTGAACTTGGACAGGCTCGGTGCCGTGACAACTGCCCTGGGGAGCCTGTCCCAGTGCCTGACCACCTCTGGGTGCAGAACCTTTCCTTAACACCCAGCCTGACCCTCCCCTGTCCCAGCTCCATGCCGTCCCCTCGGGTCCTGTCGCTGTTCCCAGAGAGCAGAGCTCAGGGTCTGCCCCTCCGCTCCCCTCGTGAGGGAGCTTCAGGCCACTATAAGGCCTCCCCTCATCTCCTCTTCTCAAAGCTGAACGAACTAAGTGAAAGAAGCAGAATATCCACCCCAACGTGGAGAGTTAAAACACACATTTCTGTAAGCACCACTGGATACTGTTTTTTTCATGGACAGCATCAATTTGAAACTTGCTATTCTCAGCAAGACGTATGTCTACAAGGACATTAGATGACAGGTAGGTACCTTCCCTAAATTATATTAACGAAAAATAATATACATAAAGCTAACCCAGACAAGGACTTACTCTTTAGGTCCTACTTTAGGTGTATGCACATTGGCTTTCCAAGAGATTATTGCTAGCTATATACTGACTCAAAGCACACAGAAATACTAAATGCTTCAGTTACACGGTCTAAACAAAGACCTATCATATGTAGAAAAAAGAACAGTGTTATAAGCTATAAATTTGCAAGAAGAAAGCAGGCTGAACCTGTAGGTGTAGGGTCATATATTTATTTACAGAAGGTCACTTTCATATAGCATTTCCATTTGAAATAAGATGCATAAAACAGAAATAGAGGTAGCTACCAGTATCAATCTCAGTCAAGTGATACCAGCAGACCTTGGTAAAGCATTTTATCAAGAGAACTAGGCAAACTTATTATGCTTGAATAATACAATCTGATGAATAGTGTAACCTCTATCAATAAATAAATGATAATAGTAAAAAAAACCAGCTAATTTTCAACATAAATCAACAAGCAACAACTTACACCATCCATCAGTGAACTGTGGTTTTAAAGCAGTTTACTGGGCTGAAACACCTACTAGGAAGTTGAGCACAAGTTTCTGAAATTTGGTTCTATCTGAGGAATAAGGTATAGATGAAGATTTATGATTAATCTGACAAATTATCACGTCTCGAGACCTAAATACATGTAAGTATATTAAATAATTACAAACCAAAGTAACATCAACACAAAAAAAGCAAATGGCCATTTCAATTAAAAAGTGATCAAAATGTGCAGTATAAGTTTTTGTACACACTATTTGCAAGGGACCACGGGCTACCATAAACAAATAATAGTAATAATAATATATATACACAGTTTTTACTGATACAAGTATACATATATATATAGTGTATGTACATATATATACATATATGTATATATTTGACAGCATACAACAAACCACAACAATCCATTACTGTTATTTCCAATCCTCAGACTGGACAAGAGAACAGAAATTCTGCAAAAACTGAAACATGAATGGAAAAAGAAGTCTGCAAGTGCACCACCACGGACAAGAAAAATAAACCCAGGATTCCAGTACCAAAGGAATTTGCTTTATTAGTAACGTAGCTACTCAGATACGTTTAATGTAAACAAATGACACGATCACGTATAGTGTCAAATACAAGCTGCTCTACTTAGTTCCCAACTGGTCTAGCAGAAATACCTTTACTGAAAAGGTAAACTTTAAAATATTGAAGAGTAGCCCCGGTTTCCAGAAGTTTTAATAAGTTAAATGTCCCTGACAACTGCTGAGATATGAATCAACTTGGTTCTCTTCAAAAGGCTAGCAACCACTCAATAGTTTACTGGTTATCAGCTGAATATAAATTGAAACCAGTAACATGATTTAAGAGGTTATTTTCAATGTATCATTGTAACTTCTTGGAAGACTGAATTTTTCTCTTTGTAACACAGCACCTAATGAAAAATTTTAGTCTGATCTTTAAACATAACGACAAAAAAATCCAGAACATCTCTCCATATTTTCAGGAACAAAGCATAAATATCTGTAAAAGAACATAGTAATGGTTCTACACAGTCACATCAAAGGTACCTCAAGGCCTGGTAAGCTGTCTTGAACAGCAGCTAAAAGATGAAGCCTGAGAAAGAACTAAAGAATGGTGTAAGCACATTGCAGTGCTTCCCCAGAACGCCCTCCTCAGACACCAACAATCTGTAGGCCAGGGTCGCAATAGAGCCAAAGGTAGCGTGTTAGTAAGTCCTTCGGTGAGTCTTTTGAGTTCCCTTGAAGCCTCGTGAATTTTTTAACACTCAAGTCCTACTGAAAGTAAATTTACTTTGACAAGAAAAGTCACCTCTTCTCTTTGTTCTCGCAATGAATGATAGAGTAGCATAATAACAATATTTTTTACTTCCATTTCTGACCAAGAAATATGATTGTCATGTAATTAGTAATGACAAACTGATGACTTCCAGGTAGTTTGAATAACATCCATACGGCCATCTAAAGCATAGATGTTATCTGATACCCTATAGATTTAATTACAGATTTCCTGCTGGGAGTTAAAACCGAGGTTCAGCTCACCAGAAAGCAGAATAATTTTTCAGCTTTCTCAAGTCCATCAAAATGGTAAACGAACAAACTAAAATCTTTCTCACAAAGTAGTGCAGAACAATTTCCAACACAGAAATACATACATGAACCTCTTATTCTATATGGGTTTGACTGTATGATCTGTACCTAAAGCAGATGCTCACTAAATGCCTAATCTTATCTCTAACATTTAAGTGAATTAATAGTGCTATCCTAACATAACAAGGCCAAATTCCATTCTCCTGCTCTAATTATAGAACCTGATTAATTTTAATTATAAAGTTTCAGAATAAATCAATGTGAACATCATCAGAGTTCATGATTAATGTTATTTTAATGAACACCTAAGGAATTAACATTTTGCCACTAGAACCTTGCTAAGAATTTTTATGTGGAGCTGAAGTGCAACGTGTACAACTGTGAAAATCCCACATGGCACAGAGCTTTGAGTCTACTTTATCAACATCAATTTTGTATGTAAATAAATCATTCTTAAAACTGTCTCTTTAGATGGATAGCTACAACGGAGCACCTTCTGTGTAACAGGAAATGGCTCTGCAACATGGAATTCATTATACCCAGTCCTGTTCCATTAAAGACCTAATACACTCATAATCGTGGACACTTCAAAGTATCACCCCACCTACAGCCACGATGCATGTAATGATGGTAATTTACAAGTGAGTGTTAATTAATGTTTCATTAATATAGAATTTCTTGGGATCAACATCACAGCCTTATTAATATCAAATGACCTAAACAGAATGAATGTTATTGTAATGAACACTGAAGGAATTGAAAATGTTCAGTTACATAAGAACACATCTTCCAGCTTTCAGAGGGTACTTTTCACTTTGTATTTTTTAAGAAACAGACTTTACGGTGGATGCAATTCAGCACTAGCTCTATCTACAATCTAATCCCAAAGTAATTGCACCAATGAAATATATTTCAAAGTCAAATAATTTAGGCTTTCTATATACTAATTCTGTGCTTCTTAGAGAACAAAAACTCATCAGCTAGGGATGAGAACATTCATAAATAACAAATGATGTGTCCCTCCAGCACTATGTACTTTAATAATTTCAGTAGTTTTATAAAAGTGTGTTATAAATGAGGCAGGGAAAGACACTAACTGAACCATTCGTATTGGACACATTTTGTTTTCATTTGTTCATTCAAATGAAATATTGAAACTGATTTATTTTTCTAGTAAGGAGGATGCACCTGTCTTCTACCTTTTGCTGTTGGTAACTTTATCTTTACATGTAAAGAACCTATAACTCACATGATTAGTCTAGACTTTAATATGAAAAGGCATTATTTTCATTTTCAGGAAAGGAAAAAATAGTTATCTATGGTATAATTACATACATAACTAAGATTCAAAAAGAGGATTTTTTTTCTTGTCTAATGCTGAAGCATTATTTAGACACTTCTTTTTTTTTTCCTTACTCTTCTGCATTTTGCCTCTTTCTCCAAGTTCTGACTGTCACAATTGAGAATGCAATAAATAAAAAACTATTTGGGCTGAGGCACTGGAGTTAAAACAAAGTGTTAAATACCTTTCAATTTCCAGAACTGAAGAGGTTTGCTGCCTACTGAGCACACACTACAGCTTGTCTGACTCAAGTGCCTTTTACTTCACTACTAGATCCTGCAAATACAAACTCACAAATATGCTAATGTTGTCACATGTAAATAAAAATCAAGTTTTTCTTTCTACCACAACACAAGTCGGGAGGGTTTTTTGTATCTCTTTACACACTAAAGCCTTAAATACATATGAATAACAGATCTCAGCAGAAAGTGTTCTAACTCCACTTTCATCAAGTGTTTACAAAAAGAATGTTTTAAAAGGAACTGAAAGGGGTGAAGATGATGTCCCCCCTATCTGAAAGTAAAATCAACTTTACCGTGATAGATGCTTCTGTAATTTCTTTCGAAATCTGCAGTATGTTGAGGTTGGAACATGGAATCTCCATCCATCTATGTCCACACTTAACTCTTCTTCCTATTAGGATATTTTTCCTTATGCCTAACCTAAAACTCCCTAACTACAATGTAAGCCCTTTATTGGTTCTCACATCCACACTGACAACAGAAAACAAATTAATCCTTTTCTCTTCACAAGCAGCTTTTCAGTATTGGCTTACTCTTTTCCCTTAGTTCCTTTTCCAAATGACTGTAATTGCTACTTGTACACTTAATAGGTTTACACCCAGATATCCCAGCTACCTTGATAAAGGTTATCAAGTATAACCTGTACAGGTTATACTACTGACTGAAAGTCTCATGATGATCTAACAAAAGAAAGCAGGATACTTTCCAAAATTTCAAGCTTTCATAAAGACAGATACAGTGCATGTGAAATGACCAACACAATTTTTAGAACTTTTTTTTAAAATCATAAATAGGGATGGAATTAGTGAAGCTAAGCATTGTTGATTTAATTTCTATTTCCATTTTTAAGAGGTTATAATTCCTAAGAATTAGGGAAGAGTCATATCTACTCTCTAGCTTAAATGCTGCAATTTCTAAGCTACTCTTTCCCTGAAGCTTTCTGCTATATTTCTGTAGAAGACCCCTTGAACCTACAAGGAATTGTGCTGAAGATAACTGGTCCCAAACAAGGGTAAGATCTGCCTCTGTTCTGCACTGCAGGATCAATTTCATCATTTGAATTTCAAGTGACAAGTGTAATGTAAATTGCTGCCTGACTCCTCGGCACTTGTTCTTTCTTTTATTCTCTACCTGTGTGCATTTTGGCTCAGGATTTTTGAACTTCCACCTCTTCTTTAGCAAAAGAAACACAAGATTATAAACTTATTTCAGATGATTTATGCTAAATTACATTCTAAGATTGCTTCATGTAATATGCAAAAATCTTATTAAAAATCAAATTATTTTTACAGAAAGAACAAATTAATTTCTGCTTTCGGAAGTAAGCATTAATGGCCTATTGAAAGATTTTGTGTTATAGATTTTCTTTTACAAAATTCCAGGTGGGGCAGTTGTGAAGAGACAATCCTCATACCACAAAAATACAACAGTTACTGGAATACGACACTAGCTAAAACTTGAAATGCAGATTTAAATGCAGAAATAATTGCATGTCACTTCTGAGAAGAGATGTAAAGAAAGTGGATATAAGCATTTTGGATGCAACTAAATTACGTTGCAGGAACAAAATACATGTTCTAAAAAAACGATACGGAGCTAACACAGAAGATATTTAAGGGTGGGTTTTAAAAGGAGGTACAGGCTGATAAAGTGCTACATAAGAAAGAAATGGGAAGGATTAAATTTAAGTCTAGATTGAAGACACAGAAGCAATCAACCTGATCAAGAAACAGACTTCTGCCTTCCTCGCAAATGAAAAACATTTTATTTCCAGTTTTTGTTGTATTAAATATCTTTTGTGTATCTGAGTAATCAGAAGGACAGCACCCAAATGTAAATCATTAAGAGTGATAAAGCTGGCCTTATAGACGTGAACTGGAAGGAGTAACTGAGCACAGGGAAAAAGCAGGCATTGCCATCATACACAAACATTTACATCTCAATTTTCTAACTGATTCAGAAGACAAATAAACATATCAAAGTTTCTTTGTTAAAAATCAATTGTTATTGCTATTGACCTGTTTCATCTAAGAGTTTGGGGGAACAGAGAAACGGAAAATAAATGGAAGACAATTACTAAAAAAAGGTTTTGAAAATGTAAGGACACTAAAGTATTGCTCATATGAAAATTAATCCAAATACAAGGGACAATGAGCATATATAATGCTGCCTATCAAAAGCAGTCAGAGGTCTGCTACGCTTTAGCAGCATATTTTCCCATTAGCCACACAGTTTTCAAGACTAAGTGATAAAGGTAACCTTGGAAAATAATTTACAAAATAAGCAAACATTATAAAAGGCAAATCTTTGACTTGCAGCATCAACTAGACAACTAAGCTGAAATTCTGTGAGATGTTCCTTTCCTAAGTGTAATGTCTGACAGACAGAACTGAAGAGATAAATAAGGAAACCAGCAATTAAGAATGAGAATGAACAGTGCTAACTACCAATAACAACTCTTGAGATCCATGCAGCTATTACTCAGGCAGAAAAGCAATAATCTCCTTTAAAGCTGTCCAAAAATGAATCAGCATTTCACTGAAAAACATATCCGTCTATGCCAAGAACTTTAGGAAATACATCCAACTAGGTAAAAAAAATCATTCTATCTAAAGAGAAGGGGTGGAACACTATCTGAAAATGAGGAAAGATAGGAGAGAAAACAGTAAGAGAAGTATACAAAAAAGTTGAACAAAAAGATCCAACCATGAATAACTACAAAGAACTTGACAAAACTACATTATCTGGCCAGTATGGTAACAGATTAATATGAACAAATAAGCAGAAATGATGACAATGGGAAGGCGCAGATTAAACTGCTCATTTACATTGATCAGATGCAATCCTCTGGGGGAAGAGTAGTGAACACAGTGACATCTAGATTCAACACATTTTTACTGCCATCGCAGATGAGGTAGACAAGTTGAGTAAGATGCTATGTTGCATCAGAAGGATAGGATAGTAGCACCTTGAAGACACTACTATGGGAACTGATGGTATCATTTCAGCTTAAATACTTCATTCTGTTTGGACACCTCAAAGTAGATACGTTTGTTTTCTTCTGACAAAAAAAAAAAAGCTTTTATTTTGGGGCAATAACTCAAAAAATGCATCTTTTACCTTTAGTAAAAGCACACAGGAAAAGGTAAAATACTCTGCTCCCAAAATTCATATAAAAATAATAGCTTTGCAGTCAGATATACTTTATTTAAGGATGATGAAGCAGACTTCGTGGATTGCAGAACCTTATAAATCTTTTCTGATTTCTTTTGGGGTAGAGGGAAAAGGGGAACTGTTCAAGGAAAAGATGATAGATTACATTTGCCTGTGAGTAATAAGGCTTCCTACAAGGACAAACAGCATAGACTCTGAGTGGTTACACACAGTTTGAGGCCAAAAGAGACATACAGAGTCTGGTTATGGTTAAAAATTTAATCGGCAACAAAACATTGATAAAAAATGAGTGAGGAAAACAGGATGAGTTCGCAACATTTTATGCAACTTTTCTCTTTTACTAGTTTGCTTAGCTTAAACACTAGGTCAAGCCTAAATTTCTTCTATACTGTGCAGAAGTAATGAAATTCCTTCAGCTTCAGCAGGAATTCTTCTGTCTTGCAGCATGAATATCAGTAGGAAAAGAAAATAGAAAAATGGCATAGTGGAAATGTGAAAACATCAAAGAGAACACAATTCATATAAACAAGGGACAGTAAAAAGACTTTTTTTAAAAAAAAGGAATTATATTTTTCAAAGAAAGTATAAGACATTGCAATAAACATGGGTGTCTTTCAATGTAGGTAACAATAAAAAGCATGACTTTCAGCACAAACCACACTCTTTAAAAAGCAGAAAAGATTCCTTAAAGAAAATTACACAGAGCTGAGCTTAACTACTTGAAACAAGATGACTGTCTGTCTCCACTAATGTTAGTCAAAGTTCCACCATTGGCTTCAGCAGATTGGACCTTTAAAAGTAATGGGATTTTGGCCTTTATACAGTTGAGATTCAGCAGCAGAGATAAGAATGAGTGTTTTATGTAGCACAGTTTGAGATAGGCAATGGCCTGTCTCACACGAGCCAAGCACACAATGAGGTACTTGTCTGCAAACACCTGAGATTTTTTCTATACTTTGAAAGCATATTTGAGAGGGCAACTCATTCCTTTTCATACTGAAAGAACCAACTCATCAAGACAGAGACTTAAAAACTTTTAAGTAATGAGTCACTGAGAAGATGCTCTTAGGAGCCGCAGGAGACTGGTCCCCTCTTGGCCAGAACTGAAATGGAGCTTTCTCCACCTCCTCCTTATGAGAAACAAAAAGGCTTTGACTCACTAACGCTACGCTTTGTCGCAACACAATTCCAAAAGGGTGAAAACTCTGTCCTGCTGGATAAAAGATACTAAAAGTCAAAGTGTCAGTTAGCCAATCCCCTCCCCTGCTCATCATGTACCCTTTCCTTTAAGCTGGTGATCAAGCTAAGTATTCTCATCGATTTTTATTTTTTCTTTTTTTTTGGAGATGCAAAAATTGTACATAAACCCCACTGGATCCTGAGAAAACAGTACCTTCTTTCTCTGAAGTCTCCTCCAAGAGATCCTCAGTTCCCAGCTCAGGAAACTCATGAACTTTATCTCAGCTGAGCATGCTCAGCCATGCTCAAAGGAAGTGTATTCTTCCTTCCTTCAGGAAAGCTTCACCTGAACAAGACGTTACAGAGGCCAAAGAAGGAAACTAAGCAACCTTTCTCCCTGCCTTGAGCCAAAATATAACATACAGTAACAGTCAGTAAATAGTAAACAGCAAAAATGATACCATCAATCACATCATCCCAGAACAACAGGATTCACAGCTTATATAATAGTCCATAGATCAAAAGTGTCAGAATAAGTTATTTTTTTCTTTTTTGTTCTTTAGGAACTTGAGGCTATTTTCACGGTTGCTTTATGTATTACTTCAGCACAAGCCAACAAGATATTGAATGAGAATTCATTAGCAGCTGGTCAACTGTAAACAGTCCATCAATCATTTTATTTCCTTACTGTCAGCAATTTTAATTTCAACTCCGGAAAAAAACTTGTGCTTTAAACTGTGAAATATATCACATAAAATAGTGACATTTGATAGTATATTTTTAGATTCTCAGACCAATTGGGAAAAAGCCATTTCAATACATAATGAAGCTATTCTTCTTTTATAGCCAACAAAACTCATGTAAAATTAAAAAAAAAAAGCTTCTTCAAGTGGAGCAGATGAATGAACTACAGTCTATTCCAGAATAAATCCATCAGTTTGTGCCTAAAGCTCCAGTAAAAAATTCTGAAAGAATTGCAAAGCTCCCTTATGTCTTATAATTACATGATTTCTGCCCAAAAAGAAGCAAATACAAAGTCTGTGTTGTCTTACATTCAAGTCTGTCATACATCAATCATTAACTATACAGGTACCTTTCATCTGAAACCCAGAATAGGTAGGTCCATAACTGCCTCATTACCCCATTTTTTAAAATAGCATAATACCAACTGCATACAGAATACACTGAGAGCATAAACATTTAACAGCACGCCCACCCATCACATGAGGTCTGTCAAGCTGGCTGCTTCTCTGCCGAAGCTGTTAGCGAAGTTTCATCTGCCTGGCAAAACATTAGGTAAAACAGTCCTCCCTGAGCCGAAAGAAAGCAAAGCAGTATTATTACCTCTTGCATAAAAACAGTAAGAACAGGGATTCTGACATTTCTTAAAATATATAAATATTAAACATAACATTAAGTACTAACAGCAATGTTAAATATTAAATATTATTTATTGCATTTTACAATAACACTGGTAAATTATTGTGAATTTCTGCCATAGAACCAAATACCAGCAATATTTTCTTCATCACTGAGTTGTTTTTTACAGTGCATAGCAGCTTTCTTCAGAAAAGAGATAATATGAAAGAATAGCTCAGTTATTACGCAAATGTAATATTTCATTTTAATCTTGTACAGCAAAATTCCAGTCTTTTCTTTCTTGTATTTAAGTTCCAGCTCATGAACAGATCATAGGATATAAAATTGTTAAGTGGATTCTGAAATACTAAATTTAGATAAATCTTTCTAAAGTAGTTATAAATTTGATAAGGTAAAAATTTCCTGCTACTATGATCAGCTGAATCGCTGTTAAATGTACTACTTGCATGCCAAGAGCTCACAAGGAAACAAACTCTCAGTATATATACAAATACTACTAGTAGGTTCTTTTGTATTCCAACCCTTCCCCAGATACTGAATGAAACTGAACTGGCAAAATCATGCTCAAGGGAATGTCATCTGCCACCTTCTAACCTCATCCTTTCCTTCATCATATGGTATGTCTCACCCCCCTGTGACCACAGAGATGCCTTACCAGAGTCAGTCATGCCATGCTGGTGACATTCAAGCTGTGTCCCAGGGCAGATGTCTTCAAATGCTTCCATAAGGACCCTACAGCCTCCCTCATACAAAAAGCTAAGTTAACTGCTAATGTCACCAGAAGATGGTTGCTGGCCCACTATGGGAGGAATGGACAAGCTGGAGGAGAAGCACAGAAGTTAATGCTACGAAAAACACTTTCCAGTTCTTTCATGAGCCCCGCCTGGCATTTCTGTGTCACATGCAACACACAGACTCATGCAGAGCTGCCTTCCATCATGAAAGGGACAGTCTCAGGTCCTGCAAGATGACAGAGATGAGACTTCTTTGTCAAGAAGTTTTTGCTGCTGTGTGACAATGTACTGCTCAGCAAAGCAGTTCTTATTTAAAGAGTGGTTGCTGAAGTAAGTGGTTGCTTATTTAAAGTTCTTATTTTCTTCTATTACATTGCATTCAAACTCATTACTAGTCTTTGCTTCTCCAGGAAAGAGCTAAATATATTCTGTAAGGAAGGAGCAGGAGGAATTCCTTCAACCGTTTTTTTACAGTCCTTTTACAGACAGATAATTCTTCCTATACAATATTAAGGTTTTGAAAAAAAATTAGAAACGTTGCTATCAAATAGAAAAGATAATCCTAGATTATTGCTGACTACAGCCTCTAGTTAGGTAGCTGCCCTATCCTTCTGTTTCATCTTTGTATAAGCTTGTTTTAATTTTTGCTTCTAAATTTTGCTTCTTTTGCTATCGAAACAATCGATAAAATTTAGAATAACCTAAGATAGCAAGGATTTTCCAATCTATAGAGCAATTAGAATGATTTACTTTATTTAATGTATTCTACTAAGCTTTGCAGCTGTCTGATTTGAGACATTTATTTGCTTCACATACTCAAACAGAAGGAAAATGTGCCAACTGGTACCATAAGCTTAGAAAATAACCACAAGAGGCACTTTTTGAGTAAAGCTGATCTTGAAATGATTTATATATATATATATGTAATAATATGATGATGAGACTTTGCTTGTCTGTTTACTTTTTCAGCCTTCTGATCATTCTTACTGGTCACCATTACAATAATACAAGAGAATATTCTACTACTTCAAATCCATCTAATTTCTTGCCCTGCCCTCATTACCAGAAGATCTTCCAATCTTCTGTTAGAAAAAAAATGTGTTAAACTTTGTATTAATCAAAGCCAGCAGGGACACGTAGGAAGTTGCACAGACTTTGGAATTTAGTTCAGGACAGACTTCACATACGTAAGTCAGCACAGGCATCTGGAGATCATCCAGTCCAACCCTGCTCAAAGCACAGTCAGCTCAAGGGGGTTATTCGGGGCCATGCCCAGTCAGGTATTGGATGGGAACTCCATAACCTCTGGGGGTGCCTGGCCCTCAGCTGGACTTTGGGCTGATCACAACCCTCTGAGCACTGCATGTCAGCCAGCTTTCAGTCCACCTTGCTGTCCACTTGTCTAGTCCATGCTTCATCATTTTCTTCTAATGGAGACAGTGTCAGAAGCCTGACAAACGTCAACTTAAACAACATCCAGAATACTGCTGCACTGAACATGCATTTGAATATTGCGCAAATATATTTATGATGGGACAGGTTACTTATTTAGCTATTAAACCCTTTTTAAGAAAAGAATTTATGACAATAATTTAAGACGATTATGTAAGATAATCACATTTGAAAATTTAAGGGAAGTATTTCAGATTTGCTTCAAAGAAAATTCTTGTTTGTTAAAAAAATGGATTTGATATTAATTCATAATATAAATATTCTAATAGGAGTCCTCTAAACTATCAATGACTGATCTTTTTAATAAGAATTTTTTTAATCTTTTTAATAAGAATTAAAGTTAATTAAGTTACATAAACAAGAAGTAAATGCTTCCTAATCTGAAACCAAATACAATGTAGAAGTATATCTGGACAACAAAAACCAGCCGTCCTACACAGAGAGAAAACCCAATAGAAATGCATTCTGAAACAGCAGACTCTAGCAGTGTTCCTAGAAGCAGCATACTAATAACATTTAGAAAAATGATCAGTATAACATCACCAAGAAAATAAGAAATTGGTCAAGAAAAACCTCATGTACTGACAGCAATTTAGCATAAACTGTAAAAAAAAAATCTTGTAAGTTAAACAGCTAGGTGGATGTTCAGATAACAAACATTTGTAATATTCATTTGCAATGCTTTTTTATTATTTATTATCATAATCAATATTATTTTTTATGAATTATTGATTATCATAATCAAGAAACTATTTCAGCTGGGGAATAGAGAAAATGGTACACTGAAGTACTGAAGGTTCCCAGAAAAAAAAAAAATATCTTGTCTTCAGCAACCTAATATATTTCCACTGCTCTCAGGTATACCGCGTTCAAATTACTATTGTACTGAATCATCTTCTACAGAGCCATGACTCGCTCATCACCCTACATTACTTCAATGCAAGCCTTAAGTTAAGATCCGATTAATCCTAGAAATAGCTTGGCTCAGAACCGTTAAATGAAAAACAGGGCTTAAGAACAGAAAATCTTTCATTATCTTTCTCTAGCTCGTGTCTATAGATCCCAGTTTACTGCAAATTCTGTAAGACCACATATAAACAGATAAATTTAACTGCAGCTTATTTTTAACTGTAAATCTATTTAGGAAATTCACTAGATTACTTTTGTTTTTTAAGCACACTAAAATCTTTTTCCTGAATATTTCATATCTAATTTTCCTTTAAAACTAACCGATTGACAAAATAACATTAGAGAAATAATTTTCAATTACCCATATAATACGTATGGAAACCCACCACAGGAGTATTGAAAGTCAATTAAGTACTCAACCAATGTCAGCAAAAGAAATATGAAAACTACATGTTTTCCTCTGTAAATGCCAGCATAATATGCCATATGGGCATATCAATTTTGCTGGAATTAATCTTTTTTTTCCTGAAGACATCATATTCAATAAAGTTATTAAAAAACCCTGAATAAGAAAAATCTGAGTGACACTTTCCACCCACACATCACACTGTGTATATAAATTTGAAATTTATGTAGTTTACATTTTGCTATACATGACTTCCAAACTTCTCTAGAAAACCAGTTTTTGAAAAAGTTTGAATATAAACAGAGAAATAAGAACATTTGAATCCATTCTTTTTACAGAAAGACATGAATAAAGTTCTGTTTGGACGTGTGCCAGCATAGAAATAAAGGAAAAAAGGATTTCAGGAAGACATCGGAGTTCTATATAATGACGTATGTGACTTAGCTTAACTCATCATGTCCTTCCAGGAGTTTCACCAACAGCAAAAAACAACAAGAAAAAAGGGACAAACGGTGTGAAAACAGTAAAATATTGAGACTTACCAGTATATAATCTGTGGACTGGTTGCAATACTTTTGATACCTGACAAGAACTCCTTGCAACAAAATTTTAATACACATCACCATAGCAGTTCTCTATAGAAGAGCAAACAGAATTTGGCAGGTTCTGACATGAGATTTCAGTGTAATAAGTCATGAAAAATGTATTCATGAAGTAAATACTACATTCCAAGTACATTTTCAGCATACCATCAAAAATATTCATATTAGAGTGCTCACTACACCCCTACTCCAAAACATAAATGCAAATCATCTGTTTTTTCACATTATTTATTTTTTCAATAGTAATGGCTCTGCCAAGCAAAGTGATCTAGATTAAGACTATAAACCCATCTGACAGAAAGAGGTTAGGTGAATCCATACGTGAATGGAGAATGCAAGCTTTACTAGAAAGAGCTGTAGCAGATTCAAATGTGTCTGGAGCTTTTTCATGAGTTTGCTTATTTGATTCATGTGTGTGAATTTTCTGCCATAAGAGATATAATTTTGTGTCCTAATTTAGTATTTGTGGAGCACCAATCTTCACATGCATATTACTATCTCTAATCCATTTTTCTGCAGGTATTAGATACAGTTAAATAATGGGAAATATTCCCAACAGATGTAATGATCTAACAAAGACCAGGGGGCAATACTCTAAATAAAAAGCATGAAACATTTCCTTTTTAAACTGAACAAAATAGTTTCTTCAGCTTGAAATAACTCTTTTAGGGGACTTTTTGCAACTTCCAGAACTACCAAAAATGTTCCCTATGAGCACTGAAATGAAAAATCCACTGCTCAGGACAAGAGTAATTAGCTTAAATGCAAGACACACTGCACCACTGTGACTATAAACCGAAATGTCTTGTCTTCTCTCTAGCCAGGAAAAGTGGTAAAAATCTTTAGCAAAGCATAAAGCACAAGTAACATGAAGTTTTGAGGTATCTATAAATTCTTCCACTCCAAAAGAGTAAACATGACCATGAAATACTAAACAAAATATTCTCAATCACTGGCAGTCTCCACAAAGACAGTGGGTCAGACCTTAAGCTGCTGGTGACAAGCACTCAAAACAAGAGTAAAGCAAGGCCTTTGTACTCCACAGCACTCAAATTCACGAGTCAAGATAAACAGTAAGGCCCAGAACCAAGCCATCAGTACACACCTGTTTTTCCATACATTTTCTGTTTTTAAGTTTCCAGTGTTCAGGTTTCAGGAAAAAGACAGCAATTACAATTTGACTGCACAACTTCCAACAACTACCCAGTGTGTCAGCTTTCATCCTTCCCACAGCTAGACCTTCCCCATGGCTATACACGGCTCTGCGCTGCATATCATTTTTTTTTTTTTTTGGAAAGCTCAGCATGGTCCAGCTCACTCCCTGTCTCAGGCATCCCTGTACTATCAGGGTTCCCAGGTTGTCTGGTCCCATCCTCACAATGTTGCAGTTCATATGCTCAGATCCAAGCATGGCTCAAATCCAAATGTCTCTCATATCGAGAAGTTCTGGACACAAACCTGTGGTGAAGCACAAGGCTTCAGACAACTTTCAGGGAATCCCCAGAAATAAAGCTCCACAGCTGCATTTCCAAGGAAAATGCATCAGTAATTTTCGCCTATTTTCTTAAATGTCTCAACGGGAGGCTGAAACCACCCCTGGGGTGAGCAGGGATGACATGGCACTCTGCTCTGTGCCACACTCAGCACGTATGGTGCAACAGTGGGACAGCGGGCAGCAGCCCCTGCTTGTGGCACAAGAAGCACAGGGACCTCCAAAACTACAGACTAAATTACTGAGTTGCCGCTGGTTTGCACAATCACATGTTCCTGTGAGTTTTGTGTGAAACACTCTGTGAAATATTTTTAACAAAATCAATTATTTTGTGGTACTGACACATTTTTCGAGCCTGGATCAAGTTGGTATGTTTATTTAAAAAAAAAAAAAAAAGAATATCGTTTTCAGAAATATTTTGACATAAATCTTTCAGATTCCCACTTGAAAATCTTTTTAAGATACAAACCTTGAAAACTCACAAAAAGTTTTAAAATGGCAACAACAATGCAAACAATTTTACTGACATCATGTGCTGTAGGTAATTTCAGCATAAAAACATAGCTAAGAAACAGATGACTTTGAAACACACAACAAATATGAAAGAAATCACAACCTACAAGGAAAGGCATACAGCATACTAGCCAAGCTTGAATAAGAAAATACAGCTATACACTCAACCAACACCCTGAAAACAACACTGAGAAACTAATAAAGCTCCAATTTCATAAAACAACATTCCAAAAGAGGAAACTAAGTCAAGAATGCAGCTGTCACACCATCAGTATACCTAACCTGTCTTCACCAAGCATTTTTCAGCCTTGTCTGAATAACCTAACCAGCGATATTTATTCAAACCCACAGGTTATGGTGCAGAACAATTATTCAGACATAGTATCCCTACTAATGAAGGCAGAAAAAGCTGTGCTTGTCATCCTAATTGCTGCTCACTACAGCCCACTTTAACCCACACTCGATCACAACTCTTATCCCTTCTGATCACCCAAATGAGTGCATATCCTTATTGTGACTGGGACTGAAAGCAGACAGAACTCAAGAAATATGAAGTTAGTATTGTTGAACTCGAATATATTCCACAACTTTCCATTTTGAAGGATGAACAGAGACATGACAATAGCCTGTCATTAGAAGAATGCAAGTGCTTATTACTAGAATAAAATGATTGCTCCTACGAATGCATTATTATCCATATACCGCAGTATCATTCTAACATTGATAAGCTATCCAAATTCACAGTAGTAATTTCTGCTATTTGATGTCCTGAAATACAAATACATACCTGTCTCTGAGTAGAATTCAGAGAGAATAACAAAGGTACATAAATAATTCAGAAATACCCCCAAAAAGTTTGCTGCCTTTTAGAATAATTAATTATAAATATAATTGCAATTTACTATATAACTGAATTATTTTGTCAGTGGAAAACCTTAAGCTTCTTGAAGACAGACTGGGTCTTTATTAGCATAAAGAACATTTTGCTTTAATGTCTGTCAAATCACCTCACTGTGATGCAGCCTCTGCAAAAAGTAGCCATTTATGTAAAAGGCAGCATCTGCTGAAAAGATGTTTCTCCCAGCTTGCACTAAAAGCCTCTACATTTTATCACTGACACCAAGAGGCCCTTGATTTCACTTGATGTCCTTAAGACTTATTAAAAACTTAGAATAATTGAGAAATAAAACAAACATAGGAATAAAAAAAGCTATATTCCCTCTTGTGTTTCAAATAGTTAGGAGTATATCCTAAGTTCCTTTACACTTGTTTAGGCACTGAGGGCTAGTTTCAAAAAGTAGACTTGGATGCACAGCTTACACAGAATTTAGGCACTGAAGCCCTTGGAAATGATCCTGTTAAAGCTAAGCAAATACCAGCCAGGACACATTCACCACCAGAACAAGACCCAGGGGGCTTAGAAATGCACTGCATATTACCAGTGCCAATGCATCTCTTACAGCCTCCTGGAAAACCAGGTGCTAGAGAAGAGTTTGCAAAGGTGGCACTTCCTGTGTGGGGGGTCTCTGAAACAATGCAGCTCTCATTAGCAACACCAAGATAGAAAGAAGCCTTGGCAGAAGTAATCAAACTAATATACTAGCAAGAAACAGATACTTAACCAGAAAAAAACCCTCTGAAGCAGCTATATACAACTCATGAGAGTGATTGACAAAAACTGAAATGACAGAGAGTAGACTCTATTTTGTGAACTATATACCCATCAGGACAAAGACAGGAGCAACAGTATATCCTCTGTGGATACTCATCAAGGAAAACTTCACACTCACCTTCAAGCTGTAGTGCAGATCTCTCAGTGCCTCACTCAGGGTATAGTGCACAAATACACTAAGAGACAACATGCATGGACTCACACTAAGTATTATGTGAACAGTGGGATTGCTTGCAGGGCATGGCAGTATTCCCAGGGACAGGGAAAGAAAGGGGTCACAACCTAGTCCTTAAATTATACTGTGTTAACAAACGGCTTGCATAACTGTTACAGCTCATTCAATTCACAGTTCTAGCTTACTGAAATTATTAATAGAACAGCCCAGGAGGCAGTGCTACATCAGCACCTTCTCCTGGATCTGTTCTTCTGTGAGTTAGAGTTGTGAAATTGACACCTGATAATATCCTCAATGAAAAACTTAGTCAATACAGTCTCAGTAATAGCTATAAACTAATGTTGGTGATAGTTTCTTCCACTAAGATAAATATTAAATGTATAAACAGATCAAGAGCACTAAAAGAAACTGAAAACTTTAAATTCACTTCTGCCATTTAACCTTAGTTTAACACCTCATACATATAAATCTTCTGTATTTCTTCCTTTTCACTTCCCTCCTTGTCCTTGTAAGCCTATGCAGTGTTTTGCAGCAAATTATATTATACATTCCCTTTTTACCATGTTTAAACAGCTGCTGCCTTTCTCAAGTTTACATTTTGAATTGAGCAATATATTTTTCACTTACCTTAGGTAACCCTAGAAATGTGATTATTTCTGAAATATGAAAGCTAATCACAATTGTCTTCCAAGAGTGAAGAATTTAAGACTTACATGGGACCATGTGTCTTACACTCATATAGTTTGACTCCTGAAAAATGCAGAATTCTACTAAAGAGTTCTTGCCAGAAACCCATGGTGATCCT
Source organism: Anser cygnoides (assembly GCF_040182565.1). NCBI lineage: Eukaryota > Metazoa > Chordata > Aves > Anseriformes > Anatidae > Anser > Anser cygnoides. Next base: position 26,166,184 of record NC_089879.1, on the reverse strand, counting down.
TTGGACTGATATGGGTTGGTATACACTATATTTGCATCCTCCCACACTTCCTAGCTACTTCAGGTCAACGTCTTCTCTTATTAAACTTTCAGTCATTTATCAGTAAACTTAATTCATTTTAGAACAGATACCACAACAGACATCTGCTGCAAGAAGGTATCAGAGACCAACATACAGAGCTAACTAAAGCTAAAGAAATTTCACATAAGCAGCCCAAGTGCAAAAAACTACCAGAGAGGTTCAGGAATTACGCTGTATTCAACAGAAGCTGCAGGTAAATTCTAAATAAAAATTAATACAAGCATTTTTATCTGGTGTAGGGACTGAAAGAGGAACTGGAATACACAGATAATTAAATAAATGGAATTCTCCACCCACTCCCCAACCCGGTAGTACAAATCCAAAAGAAGATCAACAAGTACAATATCTGAAAAATGAAAAAAACATCTGATATGCATAAATTATCTTAGTCCCTACACTTCATTATCCTAACGACAATAGGATAAGACGAAGAAAACAGTCTCAATAGAACAGCTTTGGACTGGGTTAACTAGTATAACTTACAGAAGAGAAAGGAGTTTTGGCTTCAAAAAAAAAGAAACAAATAGCTGTATCATACAATTATCTTCTCAGTGTGGTGGATGAATCATCTTGAAGCATTCTTTAGATAAGAACAGTATGCCTATAGAAAATGTTTCCTGAGGGAAGGCATGGTATTAACACTATGTACCCACATTAATAGTATCTGAGTCTCCACTGTTCTATCATGTAACTGCCAGATGTAAGAACCAAATCCGTTCTTTAAATCAAATAATTGTTTTTAAAGCACAATCAAACTATATTCATTTTCATAAATTCACAGATGAATTGGCCTACAAGCATGCCAGAGAACCACATTTCTGGGTTTACTGAAAGTCCTAGCTTTCTGAAGTAGGAATTAAGTCATTTCTACACTTGTAACTCAGTGCCCTTACGAAAATCAAACGTAGTGGCATGAACACCCTAAAATGATACTGTCACTACTCATGTATTAGTAAATTATTATCTAAGTTGTTGCATTCTACAGGAACAGAGATTAATCTCTGGTCCTCTCAGACCTTAAGACTCAACTGGAAAGTGAAATTATGAAATTACGAAGAAACTTTTGCTAGCGTACAAAGGATCATGGCTGTTCTGTCCCAGTGACAGTTTACAATAAGCATCAAGTAATATAAATATGTGTAAGTCATACCTGTAATACAGCATTTTCTATACAATGTATGACAAATTTTTTTCTCATTCTGGAGGTCCATATTTAGCTTTTGCTTAGGTTTATGTAGACAAATTTCCTTTTGATCTTGTAAAGACCATGTTAAGAAATACAGATTAAACTATGAGCAATCACAAGAGACAATAATGGCCAAGTTACTTCTATTGCATATATTATTCATATATATATATATTCATATATATTTACATGAAAAAGGAAAATAATATATTCCATATTATCTACATTTTTAAAAGAGGGAAAAAGCCTGGTTACCTACATTGTTTATGTATTCAGAGAGCAGGTCTTGGAGAGCTTGACGGATAGCATTGCACTCAGCAATGATGCGTTCTCGATGGAAATCACGCGTGCAGGAAGAATCAGCTAGCAAAGCTGCTCCACTTATAATAGCTTCCAAACGTTTCTCTAGTGATGGCCGTATTTTCTCTTCACTCACTGCAAGAGGATCCTGGATAATTAAATGCTGAAAAACATTAGGAGTACTGGTAAGAAAAGTCAGACTAATAAAGTTGCTGCTTTATTTTTCACTTGCATGAACTGCAGTGACATTTTGCTTCCTAGACTTCCAAATAGCCCTTTACCCTTGATGTATCCAAAATACTTTTGACCGTGGAAGACTCCATTTTCCCTACCATGGCTACATGTACAGGTCATTTGCGGACAAAGCCCAGTTCTCTCTGCCACCCAGATCTCACATCTGTGTTATCAAACCTTACTGGCCTGTATTCAGTCCTCAGCTGGCATCAGAGCTTTCCAGCCAGAGCTGTTTCACACCTAAGCGAAACACAGAACAGTAGAACAAGTTCCCAGGCCACATTGACATCTGACCACAACTACCTTATCTCTGAGTCGTCTCTGTTTCCTGCTTCTATTACTTGAGACTGAAGACTGCTTCAGTCTTGCCTACATCTGCATCTCTCACTTCTTCTACAAGGCACGTCACTCCTGGAAACAGAAACACCATTTGTTTACCTTTATAAACATGCGTGTATTTTTATCACTGCAGTATCTGACTACTTGGTTTACCGATCTTCACAATATCCCACTCTAAAATGAAAAGCTATCAGCCCCATTTTACAGGCAAAAAACTGAAGGCCAGCCAGCCTCAGAGCCGTACAGAAGATACGTCCTAATACAAGCAACCATATACCATTTTCCTAAGTTCTCACCCAGCACTGTTTCTCCTCTTCATGTTCTACCACTGATGTTGTCAAAAAGTATTTCTTCAAACTGCTTCCCGTGTCTGTCTACACTTCTTGAGGGTCATCTGACTTCCTTATTCTCCCATATAGTGGGCCTGTCATGAATTTACCATGATTTTTTTTTTAAAAAGAAGTACATCTTATACCATGTTTATAATGTCTGTGTACAACTGTCACACAATATATGTGACATTCACTACTCATTAATACTATATATCTTATCAAAGTATCTCAGAATTGAGGCCTAGCTTTGTTTCAAAGTCTACAGGGAGGGTTGACACCTCCAACGTTTACATTTTGAGAAATCAGGAGGACATCTAGATTTAGCATAAAAACAACTTTACCAGCTTACAGCTGAGAGATGTTACACGACCAGTTGGATTCTGACAGTTTTTATTCTAATACAGTTAAATACTGTGGCAGAAATTCACTGCTGCTACATTTAACAGGCTGAACACCAGCAAAGCACAAAATAGCAGCTTTTGTTCAACAACTGTGTTTTCAAAGGACACAGATTGAAGTGTCCTCTTGCTTTTCACCAGCTGGAATAAACAAAAGCAGCAAAGTGTTTTGGCATGATAAAACTAGTTATGCTTTTGTGGCAAGCATAGCAAAAAGAAAAGGAGAGGTGATATTTTCATACAGTGCAAAAGCAATTGTATTTGAGCTTCAACATTTAAAGAAATACAAACTATTCATTTTTAATCAAACTGAATGTTTGAAAGAACAGAATTACTCTCCAGATCACCAAAGCCCATATTCCCTGTAAGTCCCCTTACCTGATGTATCCATATGCGATTTTCTAAGCTTCCAGAAAAAATATTAAAGAAGAAAACTATGCCATATGCCCTCAAGTGGAATTTAGGTCAGGTAAATCAGAAGTTATCTGTGATTATCCAATATGTGTTGAACTACTTTTAACCCAGAGAATTTTAGTTATTTTTCCAATTTTGATTTAATATCTCATTTTCATATACTGCCCAACTTAGGAAGTTGTCGAAGTAGAGAAAGTGTTCTGTTAAAACATTTTAAGATAAAAGCTTAAACTTTTAAAAATGGAAATTAAGTCACCTTCCAATTTTGTTATGGATTGCTAAAAAATAATCTCATATATATCATCTATGATTTAGGGAAAGAAGGTCTTTTTGTTACAGGTCTAGTTCTCCTGTCTTTCCTAAAATATACAACAATTGCTTTGAGACATCTGGGATATTCTCCAGCAAGGCTAGAGAAAAATCAGACTTTAGAATCTGAGTATTTCCCAAGGAAGCATTTTAATGATGACATCAGACAGTGCAGGTTCTTTCTGCATTACTCTAGTTCAAATGGAAGCTCGTTATTTCCCAACGTGCAGGAAGGAGCAGTGTAGGTTTCTAATGTTCTACCTCCACTAGTATTCCATTGCCCTGAAGTCCTCAGTATCATTTAAAAGCACTCTTATTATTTAAGTACTCTCAGTATTTCAGCCTCACACTTGCTCCCAATCAATATATATATAATAGAGGACACTAAATCTTAAGTAACCCTTGTAAGCCCTTCTGGGGCTGAAAGTTCTAGGCTCCTGTTCTGCTTCATACCAGAAACTGATTACATGAACTACAGTCCTCAAATTTCCACAGACGGTGTCCAGAAGGAAAAGGTAGTTGTGAGTTTCTGTTTCTCTTCACAGTAACTGTGTTGAATTTTGGGAATTTTGTATCACAGCAGAGCATCACAAAAGAAAAAAAAAAAAAAGGCAGCCCAGTGCAACTGCTATTGCTGTTGTCTATTTGTTTCAGCAAGTGACAGGATGTATCATTAAAACGGTTTATATGTTTATGTCAGGTGCTCATGTGCATCCAGCAGATGCAATCTTAGATTAAGTTAAAGCAGTAACTATGTATTTTTAAGTTCCTGTTTTTTCCTCAAACCAATTTTCACCTATCTGGATACACATAACAATCTGGAAAGGAGCTGAAGCATAAACAGGAGGAAAAGAGCTTAAATCTTTTAAAGACAAAAAAAAACTATTTGTGCAGCTATTTCTGCATCTATAAAAGCAACAAAGTAACCTTATTTGTACCACTTATTTGTTTCCTAAGTGAAAGATGTTAAATAAATAAACACTGATCATGGAAGCAATAATCTCACATGCAACTTTTGGAATCAGAGCCAAAATGGGATGGGACCACAGTTTTAATCGCTACTTGTCTACTGACAAACCTAGACCAAAGGAAACATGCAGTCCACTGTTTTCATCTGCTTTTGTGGAAGCAGGGAAGTTGGGAGTAAGTTAATAACTTCTCAGTATTTATAACTTAGAACAAATTTGACTTGTACACTCTCCAAGAAAGTTTCTCCAATGCTGAAACTTTCTGAAGCATAGCAGCCCCTGGCATTAAAGGTAAAGCCCAAAGAAAAGAAAGATGGCTTGGAGAGAAGGAAGATGGCTTGCTCTCCTGCTCTGAAGCATCTCCATATACCCTAACCTCTTGATGGCAGTGGAGGGAGCCAGACTGGTTCAAGCAGGCACCAGCAAAGGAAATCATTTAGCTTTTTGCAGGCAAATTCCTAATTTGACAATGCCTGAAGCCAGACCTGAAAGGAGAAATAATCCAGCTCAGTATTATCATCAGAAGCCTCCCTGCTGCAAATAAAATGTTAAGACTCCTTTGTCCTTTTCTATAACAGGTATTTCCACAGAAGGCAGGGAACGTACCTGAAGACACTCTTCTGGAAGTGTGAAGGCAGTAAAATCCCACTTCATCACAAATATAGCTTAGAGACACATTAAGAATATTAATATTGGGCATTTTTTCTCACGTATTCTGTTTGCTGAGCTTGCTTACAACAGTGATATTGTGGCTGAATACAAAGCAAAACTGCACCCTATTTACATGTAACCAAGCAAATTTACTTCCTGTCTCAAACAAAATATGCATTGTAGAAAATTAGGACAATGCAGTACAGGAAACTGGAAGTAGTAAGAAGTGCTGTTATGGACTCTGAAATGGAGGGGCTTCTGTGATTCTGGAAAATTAAATTCTTTTAGCTGCCACCTCTGTCAGTAGGAATGTGTGATTTTAAAAGCAGAATCCAAACAGTTCTTAGCAGTGGGAACTCTGTTTCCCTGCGTAACAGATTTTTAATCCCCGGAGTTACCTAGGTCTTCATTGCTTTGGCTATATCCAAAGACACAGTAGAATTATAAATGAAAAAGATTGCACTTTAACAACTAGCATAGTAATACAGGTTTAGAAAACTGTATGAAGCTAGTCATTAGTGTTTAAATACTTAAAAGACTTACTTTTTTATTATTAACTTATAGCAAATTGATAACTTCAAACTATTTTTATACAGGAAAGACTCATCCACAGTGATCTAGGAATGATAAGGGAAGACATCCTACAGATAGCCAGCTTCCAGAGGTCAGGACATTCATTTCTGATGTGGAAGACAGGTTTATTTGTGTTAGAGATTTGAAACTGCCTCTCACATTCACATTACCATCCTGTATGCCAAACTGCTCAGTGGTACCTCACCTCTGCTGGAGTTCTGCCCCTTTGTCACTACTCACTGGATCAGCAGCTTCACTGTTGGGCTCCTGTATCTCAAGTAAGCACCTTGAACACTAGACTACAGCGTCCCTCATAAAATAAAATGCAACCTCCCAAGTTAATACAGAAACAAACAGCTTCGTGATGGAAAACTAAGACATGCCTGAAGGCTACAGCCAATTATCCATTTCAGTTAGCAAAATGACTGCCTTTAAAATCTCAGATAAAATTAAAGGAGAAACATCTTCTCCTAGGAGACAGTTTGCAGAAAGTGCATGAAAAGATGTACAAGAAGCACTGGCATGTATGAGCAAAAAAAAAAAAAAAAAGAAAAAAAACACCACTAAGTTCAGCTCAAAAAAAAAAATAATAGCCAAAAGTAACAAGAAAAAAATGGTTTAAGATTCTGCCTGCAGATTTGATTCTTCAAGCAATTTCATCAAATATTTCTGATAAGCATACCTAAGCAGAAAAGATCATTTGATTTCCAAACAATCAGAGGACACTAGATATGCAACAAATAGTTTTGCTTTTTTGCTTTCATAGGGTTAACAGTGTTTAGCTACCTGAGCTTTTAAACACAAGCATTCAACCAGAATTATCACATCCCTATCTTCTTCCTCTCATTGGTTTTCTGATTCATGAAAGAGGGATAATGGGTATCCAGAAACCTGGTTCCATTTCCTGACATTCTGGACCAATTTACAGTACTTTGATATCTCACATATAATTGCTGTGCTAGATAGCCATAATCACTAAAGGACATACAATCACTAAAGGACATAACAATCACTAAAGGACAACATATCAGATGGATATGCTAAGTCAGGCATGCATAGCCCGGATCGTTTTGTTAGAGATCTCTTTACATCAGAAGATGCAATACCAATGAAAAGAATTAGATAACCTACACCCACGTTCTTTCAACACAGATCTTCAGGCCTGAACACAGGCCTGTTCAGCCTGGAGAAGAGGAGGCTGAGGGGAAACCTCATCGCGGTCTACAACTTCCTCGCGAAGGGGAGTGGAGAGGCAGGTGACCTATTCACTGTAAACGCCAGTGATAGGACCCGCGGGAACGGTGTTAAGCTGAGGCAGGGGAAGTTTAGGTTGGACATCAGGAAGAGGTTCTTCACCGAGAGGGTGGTCGCACACTGGAACAGGCTCCCCAGTGAAGTAGTCACTGCACCAAGCCTGTCTGAATTTAAAAAGCGATTGGACTGTGCACTTAGACACATGGTCTAAACTTTGGGCAGACCTGTGCAGTGCCAAGAGTTGGACTAGATGATCCTTATGGGTCCCCTCCAACTTGGGATACTCTATGATTCTATGATTCTTATGCAATTTAATTTGTGACACTGCCATTTTGTGTTTACTTGTGAATAATGTGGTATTTATATGGAACCTGTACGACGAATTCTTGAGAATCAACTGATTTAAGAAGTTAACTACTCTAAGGTTTACTAGTGATTTCCTCATCTTACAATCAGTAATTACTTTCACACTGCCAGCACTGGCAAAGGAAGAATGACACTGCAAACCATCTAGATACTAGATGTTGGGTAAGCTCCGTGATACTTTTCTACACGATAAACATTTAATGAGATTTGTTCCCAACAGACTATTTACTACATCAATTTATTTCATGGCACTGTATTTGCAGCAACAAGATAGAGCAAAGGTTATTTCAGGTCTTTAGCCAATACAACTTTCTATAGAGAAAGAAAAGCACAACCATCTAATTCATAAGATCATTTTTTAAAAGTTTAAATACTCTATAAATTGTGCTTATCTAACAAATACAGCTTCAATTCCCATTTGTGGTATCTAGGTAAAAATAAATTTAAAAGGCCATAAAGAAATGGCTTTTTACAAGTGAGGCTTCTATGTTGCTACATTTCCAAATAAAACCAAATTCAATCCAAAAGAAAATTTTCCATTTAGTGATTATCAAAATTCTTATATTTTAAAACTAACAAATATGATAACCAAAAAAAAAACTCATTAAAATGGTACTACTAGCATACAGTCAAGATGTATTCATCTGCTGTGAGAAGATACAAGCACTTACTCGTTTTGTTTGTTTATGTTGTTAAGTAAAACAGATAAACAATAACTCTAATTTAAATTACATTTTCATTCAGGGTGTCATTGTAACAAATCACTTGTGACACTTAAATGTTGCTTTTTCTTTCACTAAGTAAGAAAATAGCTTCCGAACTGTAACTTTAAAACCCAGTGTAAGCAAAAAGCATACGTAACATGTAACATGCAATCATAGCCTGTTCCTCTGAGGGAAAAAAAAAAAAAAAAAGTCAGATTCAACTTAGCGTATGACTAAGAGATCCATTTTGATCAATGCACAGCCAGTACAAGATTTGTGTTAAATATATGGACTTCAATCTATTCCTTTCACCTTTCATTGAAAGTTTTAAACAAAATCTATCATCATCAGTCATAACTTCAATCTTCTTGAAAATGTATCAACAATATTGGAGTCGTGAGGTTGGCATCTGATAAATCTGAGTTTTTACAACCAAAAAGGCCCATATTTGCAAATGTGTTTAGAAACTTTTATTCCTTTTGTTGATCTGGGTCTACATCAATTATACCAGATGAGGAGCATGGTCTGTCACCTCATCTACAGGAGGTCTACCAATTTTGACAACGTAATGGAAAATTACACTGGTAAGAGCCAGAACAGCCATATGAAACAGGGAATGCTCCATACAGAAACCTACGAGTAGGTCACAAGCAGAGGAAGAGCTGACGTTCTCCAAATATTTGCTTCAGTATGGAAGTAGAAACACCGATTTGTGAAAGCATATTGCTTATATCACTTAATCATAAACAAAAACATAATTAGGTTTCTAAATCTTTCAATTATATAAATTAAATAATAATCCCAATGACAAGTTTCAGAGTAAGTAACTTCAACATGCATTGTACTAGTTCAAATGCAGTCAATGCAGCCGTGATTACCACTGATGACTGTCATTTGTAAACTGAACTCCTGGGTTCTGCCCTCTTATTCAAGGATGTTTCTGCCTCCACCATTACTCACGTGCATGGAAGTAATTCTTAACTGCTGTTTGAAGGAAGCAAAACGATGAACATGCATGAAGAATTAATTCCAAGCTTTTTTGAAGAAGTGATTCTTCCCAATAAAATAGTGATACTATTCAGACTAAGACTATGCAGAGCATTGGTTTCTAATACCTTTTAGTCTGCCATTTCTAACAGCAATAGTTGTTAGTGAACACAAATAGTAAAGCAAACCATTTTTTCCAAAAATGTTGCAGTGTGCTAAATTTATGGGTTCACCTACCTCAAGCTCATCAAGCGCACTTCCTAGAGTGGCTTTGTGAGATGAAGGTTGTCCTGTTTTATTTCCAACTCCTTGGGAAGCATTAGAAATTACATTGAGAGCATTCTGTATTTCACTGCAAATTGAATCCTTGCTGGCTGTAAGGGATGCAACATCTGAATGTTCCAAACAAGCTGAACATATTGAATGTAGAAGAGAAGAATTTTCTTTCAGGGATGCACGTGCGGCAGCAATTTCATCTCGCTGATTGCTAGATTTCAAATCCTGTCAGCAAAAGAACATGCCATTTATTTCCAAAAGCATTTCAAAACTTCAAAATTGACAAGTAATGTATAAACAATGTTTTATCTATCTGTAATCTGTTTAAGGGCACGCCGAATTAAATTTATCAAAGATTGGGAAAATGGACTATGTCTACAACAGTACTTACAATCGAATCATCTTTATCTCACAACGGATGAACAAAGCTTATGTTAAACAACACCAAATTTTTATTTATTTAATTTTATAACCAGTACCATGAAAGGTTGACATTTTGCTGCTTCTTAGGCATAATCTTCCTTTGAGAAAACAGGTTTGGTATTTAGCTGCTGCTTCTCCCAGACACGTCTGTCTTAATAAGCAATAGAGAAGGAGAGGTGTAGATAGGGTTAAGAATAGAGTTTTTGACTGTTGCATCTAAATATATTTCTTGTATTTTCTTCCCCACCCTGCCAGCGTATGTCTCAAGCACTCTATACAAAGGAACAGCAGGCAGAGATAAGAATTTTGAACTCCAGGGAAATGGGAAGCATAGACAGTAGGGAAATCAAAAAAGGGTCTGTGAAAAGCCACCTCTGTAAAGTGCCACTGCCTATTTCTCCTCTCTCACTGCTTTGTGCACACTGTGAGCATTCAGGGATCCTGCCACTTCCATCTTGTTCCTTCCTCTTCCACCCAGATCTTGAAACCCTGCAGCCTTCTGCCATCCAAGACAATAAAGAACAAAGTGAACCTTGAAATTGGAAGTGAGATTCAACTGTTTCTAGGAATCAAGCTGAGGAGCTGTTATTTGGACAGCTGAAAGTTACAGACTTCAGGGCAAAAAGACAGTCAACATTAGGATTGTAAGCAGCCGCCTGTCTCTGCCTGCTTTACTCTAGACAATTTCCTCATTTTCTTTCTGCGTCTTGTCCCTTTGAAGAATACTAGTAGATATTTGCAAAATGGCTTGGGTGAAGGAGAGAATTAAATTCAAGGGAAAAAATAAAAAAGGGAAAACAGCGCATCAGAACAAGAAAAGCCTGTGGCATCAGCTTCAAACGATGAGAAGAGGCACAATGAGGAATGAACAACAAAATGTGCACGAACCTGCTCACAGTCTGCTCTGAAGCAAGCTGAAGTCTTCCTAATTGTTTTCCTTTGCATTGCATGAAGCTCTACATGCATTATTTACAGAAGCATCATAATACCCACGACTCGCTATGTAAAGTTTCTACATTTATGGATGAAGAGCATCCAATATTAAAGGAACCAGTCCTATTATTTTTTTAATTCTCTTTTACTGTAAGAAATGCATTGGACATAGGATGGGATCTAACTTCCTCAGGCTTAGTTGGAAATCTCAGGGATACAGCAAATAAAATAAAAACAGTGGAGCCCTGAAGAGAAGCAGACAATTGTTCCACCAGCTGATCACCTGAATTAGAAAACTGAGCTATGTTCTTAGGAGGACTAATATTTAATATGTTAAAAAAAAAATCAATAAACCAATACAGAAATGAATCACCACTGTGTAGTAATGACTTTTTTGCCCAGGATGCTCAAACCCAAATATTCAACTGCACCTCCAGCTCTGGTAAAGCATCTGCAACTTCTCCAGTGCACTCTCAGCAAAAACCAGTGGTTATCATGCAACACAGACTCTTACTCTAATTGGCAAATCTACCTTTCCTGCAATTAAATGACAAGAAGACAGAACGCTCCCTTCTCTGATGTACTGCAAGGAAGCTACAGACCCGGAGATACAGTGGTAAGTCAATACAACGCTTCAATCTAGCTGGCTTCTTTTCTTAAGCAATTCTTACTGTGCTGCAGCATCATACACAAATGATCAAACTTGAAAATCCTTCCAAGGGACTTTTTCCATCCAAAAATAGTACTGTGTAACCAGGAATGAGTGGTTCCTACAGAATCCAAAACTGCCAAGCCTGTAGCACAAAGCCAGTAACAGCAGGACACCAACACAACATCCATTTTCAATAATAAACAAAGCACCACAAGTCTTCATGACAAACCCAAAGAGCAGGAAAAAAAAGTAGCTGTAACACAAAATAAGTTGTCATGCTCCCCTCTGGCACCCAAAACTTCACACAAGTTTTGCAGGTATTCTTCGGGGTTTTATGAGTCTTGTTATCACATTCAATTCTATACAAACAGTAAGAAATGCTGTAAACACCGTGATATGCATTCTCAGTAGATTAAAATTATTTTACTCTGTTTTAGTTTCTGTCTCTTAGACTCGTAGACAGGGAAGAATGCAGGAAAGAAGGAGAAGAAAGATTTCAGGGAATTCTAGCTGGGACGGGATCAGCACTTACAGAAGTGTTTCTGGGAGCTCTGGGAACAGGAAGGGTGCCAGGCAATGGAAGATGCATTTTGGGCAAACTGTTCATAGGATTTCTCTCTGTTTCTCTCCCTTCACCTTCCAGGGACTTCATCAAGGAGAGGGGACCTTATCCTGGCAGACCCTGCCTCCACGCAGCCATCTAAATTCTACTTCAGCTCCAAAGGAAACTGGGCACCCCCCCCAGCGCCCTATACAGATGCCTCTGAGTACTTCCCCTTGCCGCTAGGATTCCTTGGAAGGGGAAGAAAAGAAATGTATGATTTTACTGTGAGATTTATGAAAAATGTAGCAAATAGACCCTAGCTCCCCACACCTGCCTCAATTAATGGATTTTAGCCTCTGCCTCTTGACTTCTCCCTCGACTAGTCCTTTGCCAGATTCCATGCTCAACATTGTTACACTGGTGGCAGGGATGTGTTCAACTGTTAGAGATTACATTAAGAAAAAACTTTAGAAAATGCAAATAACTTGGTTGTAGCTCAGGAGATGGAATACCTGTGATCACTGGGACACAGAAAATAAATTGAGGGAAGTAAAAGACAAGCGAATCAAGCAAAATAGTTACATTAAATAAACAAAAAATAAAAAAGCCAATACTGACTCCTGTCTTAAAACAGTTCCTCATCTTTCCATTTTGCGGGAAGAAATAGGGAAAAAAGTAAGACATTTAAGATACAAATATAAATTAAAAGGGTGATATTATGACAATATAAAGAGACTACAGCATATGTTTTCTGACCATCAGAATGTGCATGTAGTGATAAAAAGCACCCAGGCAAGCAGTAAAAGCCGCACCAAACAGCTTAGCATATATTACTACCTACTTGTAACACAGCTCACTCAAGGAACAGTGCAGAAATGTGAAGAACTCAGACAAAACAAATAGGTACATTTTATTGCTTACAAAATTACTGAACAAAAATATGTGCATTAGACTGTAATTGTCTGTGTGCCCTTCAAAGATAGGTTTAGGGGTCAACTAGACACCAAACTCATTATCAACCCCAAATTCTCACATGAACTCACAAACAAGTGATTCAAGAATTGCACTGTAAAGATGCAAGTGGCAGTGAGGTACAGTTACGGGTTTTACAGGATCATGCAAAAAATAAGAGTTGACATGTAAGAAAGCTTTCCTCTCAGATTTGAGCACTGCCCACAAAATGAGTGCCACAGAGTTAAGAATTGGATAAGAGTTCTGTCATGAGAATGATGTCTTGTTGTGCAGTCAGGCGAGACTGTGTGGGCCTTGCCTAAAAGACACCAACATCTCTACAGCAAGAGTGGGAAGCTCCTGCGTTTGCTGAGAATAAAGCCCAGGTTCTTTCCCAATTAGGTTAATAAAAAATACAGAGAGAACAAAGCATAGGACAAAGTGATTGCAAAGATGAATCTAGACTATAACCATAGATATATGCATGCATATATGTACATATACATACATAAAGGGTCCCAATGATGGGCTTCCCTCTGTGAAGGGAGCATCATAGAAGATGTGGAAGAACCACCACTGAGTCTAGAAAGCCAGTGCAATATTAGCTTTCATGGTAACATGGGGTAATGCAGGCTGAAAGGGACCTCAGGAGGGCTCTGGTCTTACCTCAGTCTTCTCAATGAGCTTCTTGTAGGTACCAGGGGCTGCTGTCAGGTTCCCCCCAGATTTTCTCCAGACTGAACAAGCCTGGACCGCTCATCCTCTCCTCGCAAGACAAGTCATCCCATTCCCAGCCTTTACAACTCATCAAAAAGCCAAGCAGACACACCTAAGTTTCTTTCAGAGTCTCTAAGCCTGCATTTATACAATGCAGTGTTTGTAAAGCACATGGTCAGTTTTAGATTTGGTAACCAAACACTTGGTAAAAACTTGCTGTACCTTAACATGATCCAACTTTCAAGAAAGCTGCAGATCAACAAGGCCTTCTACATGAGCACAGCAATCATACAAATAGGGTTATGCCACTGCCAAATTGCATACTAAGATGCATAAAAATAAGCTTTTTTTTTTCCCTTCAGCTTTTGTCTAAAACATTCAATGTGTTATTGTTTTTAAAACACTGTGTTTTATTTCACACAGCATTGTATAAAGTTGCAGCATCATGGTATTGGTAAACTTGCCTATGAAGAGCCTCACTTCTGATGTGTAACACATCCACAGCAAGTCAAACGCCCCGGAGGAGGCACGCCCATAAATTCAGAACAGCAATGAATCACAGGAAGATATTTAAACACAGCTCTGTGCGTTCTCATTGACTGAATCACTCTTGTTATTTAAGCTGACTGGAAGTCATTGTTCTAAGGACTAAACCATAAGTAGCACACTTTGCCTCTACAAAGATTCTGTGCTGCCTTTATAAAACCATGATTTACTGGACTCAGGTTCCACCTGAAGTGAAGTCTTGCAATTTTCTCTGTACCTACAGCTATTTAATGTTAATAATACTCAAGCTAATATATAATACCACAGAAAAGCACAGCTATCGTGCACAAAGAATCAAAAGCAGATCACATCTGTTTAAATCCCAGGTTGTTGTTGCTTTTTTGTTTGTTGTTGTTTGTTGTTTTTTTTTTTTCTGGAATTTGCTGTTCAGTTAGGGTAATGTTGTTTCTTTTGATGACTTCTTTGCATCAGATTGCAACTGCTGCACAACACTCATGTGTTTCATCAAGTTCTTGTCTCCTTACAGATGACAGAGCAACACCTTGCTGTCACTTCTCTATCCATTATTTCAGAATTTGGTCCCCACGCTTCTAATACCCTGCTCTGGTAACTATCCATCTCCCAGATGGAGTAGCTGAGTTTGAAAGGTAGCAAAGCAATTTTTCCCTCTAAGAATTAATGGAACAGAATTTTTAAGTCCAGCAATCCTTTTTCTGCACACATATACCACTTAATGTATTAGCTCATAAAGGTTTTCTCCTCGTACAGTTATGGGCACATTTGTCATAAATGAGCATGTCTAGAACTAGAGCAGGAAGCATTTGTCAGGGAGAGGGGCCCAGGTTAAACACCAGATCTGAAGTTAGGAACCTCCAGAAGGTCTTATCCCATCTTCAGGAGGAGGAGATGGGTAAAGAAGGCATGAAGGAGAGGGAGAGAAGAAATACAGAAGAAATATAGATGACTTAAAGAGGAGTCATTTCTTTGACCTCCAGAAGGCCCATCCATTCCACCAAATCCACGACAAACTTAGCTTATTGTTTCTATGAGGTTAGTGTCCACCTCATGAGAATCCACATTATTGCCTTAAAACTGAGAGGGGAAGGAAATTAAGACTTAAAGATCACTTACACACACCTCAGTGAAACTAAACACCATGTCTAAGCATATTCCATCTATCACATGAGTTCAGGGCCTGTCTCCAACAAATCAGCTCAAGTTCCCCTAGGTGTAAGTTTCTCCTGGTCCTGAACTGAGCACACTGAAGTTTTCCTAGATTTAATGTCTCAGCGCGAGAGATGTGAAACAATCATAGATAAGCAGATACACAACTCATATCAGGCAGCCTGTTTCAACTGCAATTTTCTCAAATTACATACTCAACAAATATTTATGGTGCTTGCCACTACTCACCTGTCAAACTCCAGTTGCAGTTTAACATTTTTTTAAAAAATATTTCTTATAAATACTTGCTAACAACTTAAAATAAGCTATTTCCTTTTTTTTATGATCAAAAAGTCCAGAACTAAAGCAAGCTGAATCAAATAACTCAATGATGCATCCTCACACACTATTTTAGGATGCACACAATTCAAACACTGCAGAGAACGTTAAGTTGCTGTAATGTGGACATACGTCCAACTGACATGCATAAAGAGTGGCACTCCAGCAATTGGAACTGAAGTGCTAATCCATCAAAACAAGCTTATTAGCATTACCAATTTCAGAAATGTTTTAACAGTACATTTATTTTTAGCTGTTCAGTTTAAACTGCAAAATTAGCTGGTTTCAAGTATTTATCATGTACAGCACTGCTTCCCTTTTTTCTTGCATATCAGTTTAATTTTTTTTAATGTTGTTTTCTGCACACCTTGCAAACACTTACAGGACAGCAACTCAGAGCAGGAAAGAAAAAGCTTATGCCCTTGAGCTCTGTACCGAATGTTAATGCGTTTGTGTATGATAGATTTAATGCATAAATGAGAACAAATGACTTCCAGCAGCTGCACTCTGCACCTATAAATCGCTGTGACTATTGCAAAAATCCATACAGAGGAAGAACAGCTGTATAATTTACAGCATCAGTATTTGTCAAGAAAAGCAGCAAATATAAAACTCGATTTCTTTGTTTTAGCATTCCTATAAAAATTAGAAGTTATCCTTTACAGACTCCTTTTAGATTAGAACTTCTATTCATCTTCCCTGATGGCACTTCAGTGCAGAAGGTTATTTAATTCTTAATAACGTTGAAGGAAATTCAAAAAGCACAAAACCCAGCACAGTTTTACAAAATAAATGCTAGAAATGTGTAAAAGAGCTAACAATGAGCATATTATGTTTTGCATTGAATATGCTTCGGTAGTATCAGAAAAGTATAGTACTCTGATCCAATGATTTATACTGTACAACAGGTGATTTATATTACATAAATCCACAGAAAGCAAATATTGAAACACAGGTTTGAACAGCTGGATTTGTTCTCAAGATGTTTCCCCACCAACAGGGCGGACAGCCACATCACACACTCCTGTTCTTCCTTACGCTTGAGAGAATTTTGCATCACATTCAGAGTACTGTGACGAGCTCCCAAGTACAACCCAATACCCTACAAAAATACACACCGTACCACAATATCTATAAATATGGTATATACTCTGCAACCAATGTCTAAAAATTGCAGAATTTCACGAATTTTTATTGGAGAAATACAAAGCTTTGCATCCCAAAGTCACATGTCCGTTCAGCCATTTACTGATTGCTTATTTGTGAACACCAAGCAACAGATCTTAAAGCATGAAAAATATCTGAATTTTTCACAACCAAGGAAGTGCAACTTTTGAGCTCGTGGTTTTGATTCAGAAAATGGGGACAACTTTCAAAATATTGTTATTTTTCAGAGAAAAGACACTTTCACAGTTATATTTATAAAAGAACATTCTGTAAAAACATCTTTACTAACAAAATTAATTTCAAAATATATGAAACCATAATAATTACTTTGTTGAAGGCATTACAAATAGTTACTTCTAGAATGAGTTCAGTATTGAACTGCATTGTCACTGTGTCTGTTACCTTAAGAGACTACTGTCTGTTAACAGAAGTTTAAACCCCCAGTTTACTTCATATGCTAGCTCCAACTTTCACAGTTGGAATGAATCAGAAGGAGATTGTGTCTTCCTGGGCTCAAAGCAACTGACAATGAACCCTCTGGTGCATTTTTTATATGATAAAGCCAGTAAATGCAGTTTCCTTGAACTCTAAATATATGAGAAATAAGATGTTGAAGTCCCTTAAAAAAACAACTGAGTTGAGCAGGTTTTTATTGCAAAAAAAAAAATCACAGAAGTTCAAATAAATAATTTCAATATTTTAATTGAATGTCTTATCAGAAGTTCAGTCACATGAAGGGCCTTCAAACTGGTCAGAATTCAGCTTTATCTTTATCTCAGAGACAAAATACTACAAAACAAAGCAGCAAGCCTGTTTGTATCCTCTCATATGGCACTAGCTGTTATGATTCAGCGGGTTCAACATAATTCTTCACCTTAAAACAAGGGGTACACCACAGGCAATATCCTCTAAGAGAATTGTGTTCAGTAGAAAAAACATCCAAAATATAATGCAAGTCTCATCGATACAAGAAAAACCTGAGGATGAGGACCCTACAGACACTGCAGAACACTGAAATTTTTATCTTTACTGACTGTACTTTCATATATATCAGAGTTCTGCTGTTCTTCCTAAAGCATAAAATCACAGTGAGCATCAGAAACAAACCTGCATTGCCATGTTATCATCATCTCCCTATCTCATGAGGGAATAATGGTCTTTCCCTGGAAGAAGGGAAATGGTGAAGAACTTCCGGCTTAACACAGCAGCAGCAGTTTTGCCAAAATGTTCTTTACCTGTTCAAACACCGACTTCCCTATTTTCCTTAAATGGCTAAAAGTGACTAGGTTTGGTTTTCCTTTTTATTTATTTATTTATTTATAATGCTATCAATAGTGTGGAAGAACACCCAAAAAAATGTAACATTCGAAGGTTCATCTAATTAAATGGCATACGAAGTTTTTGATTTCAAGGGTTTTTTTTAAGTAGTTATTCTTTTAAGTATCAATTTCTTGCTTTGGAGCAAATTATTATCTTAATTGCCAACCCCTTAGCATAATAGGCCTTAACAGAATACACTCATTTCTCTAACTCCAGTGGTTTTGCACCAATGATAATAAGGTCAATTTTTCCATTGAGGAAAGGCCAGTGTCAAAGTAAATGTTCTCATCACTAACACTTGTAGTTAGAAACTACAAGGGTGTAAGGAATACAGATGATTTAGGGAGTTTAAGACAGCCTTCTTGGCTGAGAAACATTTATGATACTCAGACTTAAGTGCTTCTAAATATGCAATTCTTTCCCCAGTTGAACCAAAAGCAACCTCATTAGTATTATTTATATCCTGAAACCTTATAAACAGTAAGATAAACAAATACAATCTTCATCTTTAAGTGCTCATGATAAAAATCTATGGAAAAAGATTTTTTTATTTAAGGGAAAGTGGTTAAAAATAAAATCAATCTTTCCCTGCTTGGCAAGAACAATGGAGCAAAATAAAACATATGACACGATTCTGTGCTGATAGTTTAGAAGATTTTAGAAAGACGAGTATACTTTGGCCCAGAGAGACCATGACATTTTCATCCTTATATATTCCAAGGTTGACCAGACAGCACCTGAGCAACCTGACCGAACTTGGAAGTTTGCTCTGCTTTGAGCAGGGTACTGGACTTGATCTCTAGAGGTCCCCTTTTCCTAACGTATGATATTAACTTTCATTATTTGATGGCTGAAAATGAATATTCTGTAGCTTTATGGAACACCTGAATTCTTCCTATTCAGAGCATTATGTAGTAAGAAAATCCTGAGTACTTCCCATCACCGTAATGGTATGGAAATTATGCAAGTATATCACCATAACGTGGTACAACTCTAGCTTCTGCAACATTAATAACCAAAAAGCAGCTTCTGCAGAGTTACAGCATTAGCTCAAATTGGGTGCCCCCAAGGAGGGCACCTGAACAAAAAAAATCCCTAGGCAATTATGCCCTTGCCCTCTACATTCCCAACCCCTCACCCAAGGGTCTGTACCACTACCAGTATTAGGGTTGGAGGTCTTTCTGCTCTAGCTTGGTTCCTTCCATTGTCTGTAGAAGAGCTGCTTTCTCCTGCATCTTTGATGTAGAAATCTCCTTATCAGCACATATGCCACAATAAAATGCTAACTACCCCATATTCCACAAATCTGACAGACTGGGAGGAGAAAATATTTCTGTAGATTTCTTCTTCCAACCCACCCCTTTTGTGTGTAACTTCAAATGTTAAGTTTGGAGAAAACTTAATGAAGAAAAATTAAAGCACAAATTGCAGGTGAGATATAAAATGGGAAAGTAAATCTGCATACTTTGCACTGGCTTGTGTGACATTTTCATTCTAAAAAACCTGCTCTCAGATGCTCATAATTTTGACAAATGAGTACCTCGGGCTAGTAATGATCACATCAGCTGTCTAGGTGGGGTGGGGGTACCTTCACTGGCCAGGTTTAGGTTTGCTCTATCAGCTTCCAGCAGACACAGCCCCTTGGCTGCTCACACCTACAGCCATGAGCAAGACTTAAGCACAGAGGCCAACATTCTCCTGGCCTCTAACGAGAAAAGACTCCACAAGAAAAAAAAAAAAGGAAAAAAAAAAACACTTTACATGGCTACATGCCACAAGTCTAAGTTTGCCCACTACGACCAGTCAACACATATAGGATTTCCAGTCCCTACATACTCCCCCCATGTTCTTAAAAGAGATTGTGATAGGGACATAGGCTGTGAAAATTGTTAGAGGAACCACAAATCAGGACAAAAACGGATGAACGGAATGAACGGAAGAGTAGATAAACGGATAAGGAGGAAGAAAACATGGAAGAAAAATCAGCAGTTAAAAAGCAGGAATGCTAAAGGTGAGGGAGAAGTAGGGAAAAAGTTAAAGGCTACAGCAAGAAGGAATGGCAGACAGACACGTGACCATCAGGCCCCGGTAATATTGGTCTTGGGAGGCCTTGAGATCTTCTCAGGGCACATGGTATAACAGGCAAACCCAGCAGTCCCTCCTGATAAAGGAGGGATGGGGAATTCCACCCCCTTCCCC
Organism: Anser cygnoides; assembly: GCF_040182565.1. NCBI lineage: Eukaryota > Metazoa > Chordata > Aves > Anseriformes > Anatidae > Anser > Anser cygnoides. The sequence goes on along the minus strand of NC_089879.1, from coordinate 26,145,896 downwards.
ATCCCATGTGTCATGGAACATGGAGAGGAACATCAGTTTCTGTCCCCTGGTTTCATCTGGAACAGACTCCTTTTTTCACTGTGTGTCAAGGAACCGAAGAGCATGGAGTAGATGGAAAGGGAGGACTGGCAACCATCACTGAAACTACTAGCGCAGACAAATCCTTGTATTTTACGTTTCATTTCATAGGGACAGGCTGCTGAAGTGAGGCCAGGTAAATCACTCAATGCAGCACTGTAATTCTCATGACCAAATAATTTATCAAACAAACCATCTCTAAGGTGTAGCATTTCAAAACTTTTCATACAGAAACATACATTCCTACAGAATGTTTCTGTTTTTCATACAGAAACTCAGTTTCATGTGCTCCACAAGTTCTAAACATTTAGCATTACTACTTGGTGCCCCTGCATACTTCTCGCTAGCAGTCACTACCCTGAGATGAACATCATGCTACTAATGAGCGTCTAATTTCCCATCAATAAATACAATTTAACTAAACACAGATTCGATCCAAAATCCCCTCAAGCTAAGGGGAAACTGCAACATAAGTCTTTCCAAAAACTGTAAATAAAATCCACTCAGCATCAACAACAGCTAAGTCTTTTATATTTCTGGGTTACCTGGTTTTTAAAAAGTTGACTTAGGCATTTGTGTCATTGACTGGTTAGTATTGCCCAATGAAGTAAAATTTCATTGCTTTCGTATTGTTACAGTATCAGACTATCATTTGCAGCACACTCACAAGTTCTAAGACACGTATCCAGAGCACTTTTCATTTATACTTCTGGCTGAGCAGTGTGACTTCTGGCTGAGCAGTGTAACATCCTCACCTGTTGACTAAGACACAACAATTACATTCCCTCTATGCATCTGAAGCCACACTACAATCAATATCTTGTCTTATAATTTTAAGGACTGTGAATAACATTTATATAAAAATTGTAGTAGAGTTCTTTTGTCTGGGAGAGTTTATTTAAAATGAAAATAACCTCTCTCTGTTTCCTTTCTTCTGGATTATTCTTGTCATGTATTAATGCAGCATTAAAAAAATTTTGTAGGACAATACCACAGTGTTAAAATGATAAATCACACTCAAAGCCTATCCAATCAATTTACCTTTTAGTTTATTATTAGAATATAATTTCTGAAAAGTGAACAGAATTTTTAAAAAGTGTAATCCTTCAGAGACCTCACCTTCAAAGCTAATAAGCATAATTGCCTTCTGAAAGGGAACAAATCTTTTACACTGTATTATAACAGTCAATTTTTACACAACATTGAAGAAGTTGTTTTTGCTCAGGCAGAAAGCTCCTACTTTTCTGAAATAAACATCTTTCAGCCCAAATGTGAGATGCAATTGTGTTATTTGTGTATTTCAAAAGTAAGTTTCCTACCTTCTACCTCCACTTCCCAATAGATCTTAAATATGCCAGCCACATTCTGCAATATTCTCTCTAAGAGAAGAGGCACAGTTTGCTGTAGGATTGCATAGCAGCAGCCTCAGCACACAGGCATTGCATAAACATAGCATGAGGGTAGTTTGCTCCTGCCACAAGGCAAATGCAGGAATAAATAAGAGAAACTACACTGACAGATGACAGCAAACATGTAAGCATAGGGATGCATCGCTCTAACCACAACTTCTGCTTTTTGTTCTCCTCTTAGACACACTCCATTTAGGAGGAGAAAGGAAAGGAATGGGGGGAGGCAGGAAATGTTCTTAATTACAAGAACCTGTAGCAATCTTAGCAAAGCGTGGTAAATGTATGCGACATTCTCAGCATCTCAGTAAGAGCAAAAAAGAAATCCCACTCATTTTAAAAATTACATAGTCTGAAAGAACAGCACCTGGCACAGGATTCATCTAGCAGAGAATAAAATAGAGGGCCCAAACAGGAACAAGAGCCATATGGACTACCGCAAGCCCACATACTGTTGTGAGGCCAGCTTACTGCACACACGGGCCGCAGCTCGCAATACAGAGCAAAGAAGATTCTGCATATGGAGTCCCACCCCGTCTTGCCAACCATGCTCTTCCAAAAGAAAATAATCCTTCACTTCAAGCATTTTTCAAGCTAACCTAGTATCAAAAAAATATATATTCCTACCTTAGCATCTCAGTCTAAGAAGGCATATATATATATATGTGCATATATATTTTTTTTAAAGGAATCAGCCACTGAAACCAAAGATGCCTGTTTATAAAGGGCCCAAGTCTCTAAAACCCTTCCAGTGTTCTTCATCCCACATTTTCTTTACAGAATTGTCATCAAACTGCAAACCGTATTATGGGAATTGCAGTATGGAAAATATTCTTCAGTTAAAGTGCTCCTCATATGCTTAAAAAAAATATAGGGAAAGAATATAAAAGATTAACAAATGCCTACACCTGTATTCTGTATAGTAACTCAACTCACAACACCCACACAGCACCTGTGGAATGCCTGTTAAAACCTATTTTTCCCCCCCTCTTTAGAGGGTGATCTTCCAACTCTAACCAAAACAATTTGTCCTTGTTATGGAGTCACAGAATGGACAATTTCTAGATTTAAAACCAGTCTCATAGATCACTTCACCACAGCAAAATATCCCAAATGCAAAACATTTGAAATTTTTTTGAACACTCTATTGAACAGCTAGCCCTGAAAATTCTGGTTGTTTGTGAAAGCCAGTGAACTTCATCTGTGAAAGCCAATGATTTAGCCTGCTAATGCCACAGTGAGAATAAGGAGCTGCCAAAAATTCAGCCACAGAGTAACGATTGCCACTGGAAAGCAATTTTGATAATTACAGTCTCCTCAGAAAGTCAGGAAAAGAACTATAAGAACATTGTTTTTCTATCATAACTAAATTCTTTCTATAGAATTTACATGTTGCATTCAATAGCTGCTGTATTGCAAGGAAACTTTCTGGTGGGTTATTCCCCCTCTGGAAATAAAAAGATCACGATCATTGCTTCTGAAGCAATGAAGCTGCTTACTCCTTCAACAGAGAGGGCAGATCTCCTCCTGCTTCCCCCAGAGCTTGTACCTGAAGAGTACCAGCATGCAAAACCTTGTTAACATTACTTCTCAGTGCTTAAGTGAAAGCTGCAGGGACTAATTAGTATACTTTGCAAAGTCTTGACAAAGGTGCAGAGAACACAGCTCTAAGCAGCCTTACGTTCTGTCTAACACACTCCCTTCTGTTGACCCTTATCTGACAAAAAATCACGTGTCAAATAGAAATTCAGTGAGTTCCAGCTTGTTCCAAGAGAGACGTGGATGAGGTCAACACAGAGAGAGCTGGAGAACCAGAGAGACCCCCAACAACTGAACACATTCCTCCTTTGATTTGTAGAGGAGTCTGGAGTGAAGGAACCACACAGAACCCTCTGGGCACCCAGAAACACAGACAGAAAGAATGATTACCTAAGTCTACATTTCCCTAAGCCCCTAAGCTTTCATTTCCCAATGAAAAGAGGTCTGTTCTTTCCTGATATAACAGGAGAGAAAAAAAAAGAAAAAAAAAAAAAGAGGAAAAAAAAGGAAAAAAAAAGCCTTCGTAAGCTAAATCTGTAAAACAAGTCTTAGGTAATTTTCATGTGGAAAGAAAAATCACTTCAAAACTGTACCAGTTTGCTGCTTCAAAAGGATAAAACCATCAAATGAACGTTACTAACATCTTGCTCTTTAAACAGGCTTTTTGTCAATACACAGACCAATATCCTGGCCCACTGTACCATGTCAAACTCCAGCTCAGTTCCCACCCAGGGCAGTAGTCCAGGAGGAACTGAAGAGAATGACTAAGCTTTTAATCATTGAGCTGGAAACAGTACCAGCCACAGCCTGGCCTTCAAATGAGGAGTAAGTTACTTTCAAAGAACTGAAAAAACTTTGTTACGTTGAGTAATAATAATTCATGCTGCAGTTTCTCTCCATGGAGATGCACAGAATTTTCCAACAGATGATCTATCCAGTAACACTGGAAAAATCTGTCCCAAAGCCATCAATAAAACTCATCGTGTTTTTTTGTTTTGTTTTCACGATAACGAAGAGACCTGATTCATGAGAGACTTAGCGCCTACTCTCCACTAAAGTCATCCTCTTATTCAGGTTCGGATTCAGCAAAGGACTACATAAATCTAACTGAGAACGTAACTGACATCACCAACGTCCATGGCACTAGAGACCCATTTTCTGCATATTTTGTAAGAACTGTGATGTGGGCATTGCTAGACTAATGCACAGAGATGATTTCCAGCAAGAAAGTGAACAGATGTCACGTCATCTGTAATCAGCAGAAAGTTTTCAGATTTGAAACTCTGGTCTTCAAATCAAGGCTCCGTATGCTGCTATCAAAGCCTTGGACCAAAGAGCTTATCAAATATTATATGTCAAAAATCAAAGACTAATCAAAGTCTCTCTAGTCAGTAATGAAACCTAAAAGATATACTGTTTTGTCACTTATATAAAACACATTTCTCAGAATTTATAAAGCTGTTTTATTTTAGAAAAGATTAAAGATTTAAATTTTCAAAGGAATCTAAGGCTTCAGATTGACAGTTTGTATAAACTACAAAGCAGGACTGCCCATGAGGAGAACTACAGGTGATGAGTTTATCATCTATCAACCTGTCAATAAAGAAAAACTGACCTTTTCATTCTGCTATCAATAGGAGTAGAAGGCATTCAGCACTTCATCAACAGACAATTCATGAGGATAGTTATAAGAAAACCAAGAGCCATATGCTCACAATATGGTGTAATTAACACTGCCAAGAGATCAAGGCAGCTTGTCTAGAATATTAAAATCCAGAAATATTCAACATAAGATTCCCATATTTTCCATTTTCCACATTACTACAGACAATCTCAGCTTTTTACTGATGCAGATACCTTTTTTTGCCAGCATTATGGTTCTCTATATTAGCATAAACAAATAGCGGTAGGACTCAATACTGCACTCTTAAATGCTGCAAACCCTGTTTAAAACCCTTAGCTTGCAGTTCCGTAGTAAAATCTTTAGTTGAGGGAGGATAATTGTGATTAAAATAACAACTGCACAGAACTTCTCCAATTATATATCATCTACAATTCTCTAAATCATGTGGATTTGCTTTAAAGGATATTACACTTTTGCAGTTTACTGTCACACTAAAAATCAAATGGACAGCAACTAAATTACATTATCCTACTATTTCATTAGGAAGCCTGATGCACAGTCATGTTGCAATATGCTACTCTCAATATTTCAATCTTTAAAGAAAAATGTTATCACACACAGAGGTACTTCAGTAGGGAACATGTTGAAAAAACAGAACCCAGTAACTGATTTACTTTGTTTTAATTCAGAAAATTTCTGAACAGTTCACCATTTACTCAGATTAATCACAGAAAGTACTTGTCCAAGACAGAAAAATATCTCATATATTGCTGCAGCTTTACTGCCAAACAAAAACATGTCTGAATGAATAGACATGCAAGCCTACAGAGGAAAAGTGCAATTAGAAATAAGGCTACCAATTTCAAATAAAGAAGTTACTACCTCCAGGAGAAACAAACACTTGGTTATACAAAGATGTACAATTCTTCTAGCCCACTGTCGACGTACAATGATGGGGATTACACAAAAAACAACAACAACAACAAAATACAGACTCCAGACCTGTATCTCTTAACATCCAACCTACAAAAAAAGCACCCAAATCCTGTCTGTTTTCTCTGTGGCGTTCTTCCACAGTTGCTAATAAGGACATGGAGTTCTTAACCAAATAATTCACTAGTGGCTGCATGTCACCTGTTACCAACCAGGCAAAGAGCTGTGTGTACTCTATCTGTGGAGACATTTTATTTCCACAGACCAATCCCATGAAAAATCAGGGCTTCTGAAATTCAGGGCTTCTGCATTTCAGTACAACTACAACACGATACGGGGAATGGAAAGCAAAAAGACAAAATGGGCTAATCCTCAACTATTTCTATAGTTCCCTGCGAAGGATGAATGCAGACCATCTGACATAGAAACTAGGTCAGATTACTACAGTCAAATTTAAAACAATAGCACAAACACATAAAGGCAGAAAGATAATACTTTGAAGACATACCATGAGATAGAATTAGTCAGAAACACAGCAAGAAGAGATTCTGGAAATGTAAATTAGGAGTAGGAAGGTGAAGGTAGTGCTGGAGCACTACAGGAAAAACTCTAGAGACAGATTACACTGTGAAAGACAATGTTCATTGCCTTTTTTTTTTCTTTAGACTTCACTTGAAAGAAAAGTTGCAATCAGTTAAAACCAGAAAAATAAATAGGAAGAGTTCAGATTAATATTGGAAAAGAACATGCAAAACCTGGCAGTTTTCACATCAGCTAACCCTGCTTAACTTCATGTCATCAACAAACCTGAAAGCCATAAGTGGTTAAACAGACCTTGTTGGAGCAGTGATGAGGAAAATAAAGATTTAAGGGAAGAAAAATCCTTAAAAAAACAAAACGTAACAAACAAACAAAGCACCCAAGGAAGAGTAAGGAAATAACAGTTAACCATTCTGACATGTTCTGAAACAAAATGTAAACACAAAAGAAAAGTGGAAAGTAAATTACAGCTAATTTGGGTTGGCTCAAATAACATATACCATTTCTTTGGCAGAGTTTTTAATCCCATTACGAATTATGTTCTTCAAAGCAGATTCAAAAAATATGCTCTTAATGAAACTGGTGTAAGGACCACACAAAAACATTGGCAGTGAAAGTGTCCTGGAATAGATAACAAGAGAATGAAATGGAAATGTATACCAAGTAAGGTTCTTCAGATTTTTTTCTATGTCTGGAACAACTCAATATTCCCAACCAAGGTCATGAAAAAAGTGAGAAGGCTGAAAAAGAATGTAAAGATGACAAAGGGCAAGATTAAAACTGAAAATCTTGATAACTACAAAAACAGACCTAAAAAAAAAAATCAAAGCAAATATTTCAGTAAGTGTCTGTACTCAAACTGGAAAAAGTAAACTGCTGGCTATATTGCAGTCCTAAAAACACACCACACTGTTTTAAATCTCCCTCCACTCCCTCTCCAAACAGGGAACATCAAAGCAAAGTAAATGAATGGATTGCAGACTGTAAGAACTTCTAGTAACCTTTCATCATCTTTAACATTGATAAATCCCAAGCTGAAGTGTTGGAGGACTGACGAGACTGAGGCTGCAAAAACATTAATAGGAATTATGGATGTTTAAAAAATATATAAAAAGGAAATTAATTATCTGTTCCCCATGACCACTGTGAACACTAGATAAGAAAAAATAAATAAATGACAGCAAGGAAAACTCTCAATTAGATAAAAGAGGAAACATTTTAACAGCAAGAAGAGTTAAATACTAGAACAGATAGTACAGAGAAGTTGTAGCACAGGTAGCGATAGAGACTTTAAACAAAAAAATCTGTTGATCACCTACATTTAAATCTGGTTTGGGGTGCACAGATACTGGATGACTTCCTGTGTTCCTTTCAGACCTATTTTTCTGATTCTATGAACACGTATTTTCAAACAGATCACAGAAATATCACAACTCTCTACCAGACTAAGCAAAGAGATTTCACTTCCAATACAGAAGGAAACACATCTGATGAACAGAAGAGAGTTACAAAGGCAGAAAGCATTTTTCACTATGGGTCAGTAAACTGGACAGCGGTTGTTCTGGTCATAATCAAAATAACCATCTTGTACAGACTTACATGAAGGTGTCAGGCACGTTGTGAGAACAAGCCAAAAGTACACAGTGTCTGTGCTTCTGCTGTACTGGCCTTTGTGGCTGAACAGACCCATGCATGAAATTTTTGCTCAATGCAACAGCTTGCTCTGCCCCTAAACTACTTGCTACAAAGCACACAGAAATTATATGTATGGTCTAGTGAGTGAGCTGCACATCAAATACACAAATCTGAGCAAGAAGAAATTAAAAATAATTTTTTACTGCACACACGTGTTCTTCTCTTTCACATTATCTGAGCAAGTTCCCTAACTATAGAACAGCTCCAAAAATACTATCAGGCCTAAAAGCTTCTCAGATGCTTGAACACATCTCAAACTTCTAACCCAAAAAGCTCTTTGAAAACATTGCTTACAACAGTTCTGTGAATCAGCTGCACATCCTGGCACACCACAGCTCTGCAACCAACTGATATAGAGGACCTTTGTGTCTCAAGAGCAGTGTAATTACTGCTACACCAACTGAAGAATAGCAGAGAGCCGATTAGAAATAAGCAGGGAATTATTTAAGAAGTGTTAAAAGTGGTGTATGATTCAACAGGCATCCCATCAGGGGGGATTTTTTTTTCCCCCCATTGATTAAAATGATGTGCCTCTGCCATCACCTTCTTCCCCTCCTCTTTAATTTCTCCATCTAAGAGCCTTTTGTTTACTTGCTGTTTTCTTCTTGTGAGCGATGCAGGGAAATTATAGGCATTGCACCAATCTGTTCTAAGGGCAAGGCAGTTTTCAAAGTCTTGTTATTGTCTTCTGTGTGAGCATGTGACAAATGTTTACAAATGTCTGTTATTACTAGTTTAATACCACCCTGGGTCTTTTTTGACTATGCCAAACCAGTAATCACCCTGAAGCATCTCCTTTCACAGCATGTTTACATCATACTCATGACAGTTTTACATTTTGTCATTGTGACATCTCTCACAATTACTCTTATAAAGAATGCCATAAAACAGGGTTTAGGATCTGGAAATGCTTTACTGAAACTGACGAGCCCTTGGATATCAGTCAGCCTGTAATCTGCAGTGAGTGAAAGGGCCTGCCTTGGAGAGCACCTCATCTCAGAGGTCTGTACTCCTGGCTAAGGAAGAGAATAAAAAAAATTCAGCTGAGCAGCTTCAGTTCAGTCTTTAACAATCATGACACCACACACTTCGAAATCCCACAGAAGCCCCTATGCTTTGGTAATACAGTTGAGCCATCATTGGCTCAGGCTACAAATAATAGTAAGTAGCAGAGAAGTGAAATGTTACTTTCCTTCACAAGTGCTAAAACCAATGAAGAACTGGAAAATACATGGAAAAAAACTGTGACATTTCTTTGGAAATTATTCTGAAAGTAATGGAAAATGTATCTACTGATTAGTTCACTGAATGTCAGACTGTTTAGAAACTGGTTGAATATGATAAAAAATGCACTTTCAGTAAGATACCAAAAATGTCTATTTAATCAGTATACTAATCAGTGCATGTGCTTTGAAAAGTGTAAAGCTAAGCGTTTTTTAAAAACACTTGTAAATCATTAGGATTAAAAATATGTATTACTGAATATATAGACAACCAAGTATTTATGAAATCCAGTGAGTGACAGGTAATAAACATTGTATAAACGCATTCTTCCTGAAGGACTATGTTCCCAGCTATGGCACCAAGGATTGAAGAAGGGACTGGATGTAAGGGGGAGAAAAAACCTCCTTGTTTCCATCTTTAGACTTCTACAGGAAGAAGAAAAGTTTTTCACATCTCTTCTTGTTCTCCTGGACAGAGGAAGTCCATTCCCCAGCCTGCATGCTGCGTCTCAACACAAAGGGACTGCAAAGCAGCAGGAGGCAGAGGGTTCAGCAGTCTCTGGCCACATAACACTAAGACCACTATGCCACCCAAAAGACAAAACAAAGAGGGAGGATGCCTGGATGAGCAGCTGTGTAAACAGCTATGGCTCTCGTCCAGTTGGAGGAAATAATTACATCTTTAAAATTCAGACACCGGAATGTATTTAATATGAAACAAACTCTAGAAAACACACAGTGACATCACTTTTTTCTGAATAAATTATGTATACAAAAAGGAAACATATGTATGTGGGTTTTTTTAATCAGTGTGCACCATTGTTTAAAGTCACACCAACTTATGAAGAAAGCTAGAAATGTATACACCAATACATTAACAAGTGTTCAGGTTACTTTATAAAGCCAAGGCAATACCTGTGTGATTATTCGGGAGGTTTTAAATCCATGTTTCCATTAGATACCTAAAATTATCTATGATATTGAAACTACTTTTGAAACTGCAAAAGTGTGATCCATAAAGATATATATTTATCTATATATTTATATTTATCTGCTATATATTTTATATTTATCTGCTCGAGGGAAGGAAGGCTCTGCAGGAGGATTTGGATAGGCTGGACCGATGGGCTGAGGTCAACTGCATGAAGTTCAACAAGGCCAAGTGCCGGGTCCTGCATCTGGGGCGTAACAACCCCAAGCAGCGCTACAGGCTGGGAGATGAGTGGTTGGAAAGCTGCCTGGCGGAGAAGGACCTGGGAGTACTGGTTGATAGGCAGCTGAATATGAGCCAGCAGTGTGCTCAGGTGTCCAAGAAGGCCAACAGCATCCTGGCTTGCATAAGAAGCAGTGTGGCCAGCAGGTATAAGGAGGTGATTGTCCCCCTGTACTCGGCTCTGGTGAGGCCACACCTCGAGTACTGTGTTCAGTTTTGGGCCCCTCGCTACAAGAAGGACATGGAGGTGCTCGAGAGAGTCCAGAGAAGGGCAACAAAGCTGGTGAGGGATCTGGAGAACAAGTCTTACGAGGAGCGGCTGAGGGAGCTGGGGTTGTTTAGCCTGGAGAAGAGGAGACTCAGGGGAGACCTCATCGCTCTCTATAGGTACCTTAAAGGAGGCTGTAGAGAGGTGGGGGTTGGTCTATTCTCCCACGTGCCTGGTGATAGGACGAGGGGGAATGGGCTAAAGTTACGCCAGGGGAGGTTTAGGTTGGATGTTAGGAAGACCTTCTTTACTGAAAGGGTTGTTAGGCATTGGAATGGACTGCCCAGGGAGGTGGTTGAGTCGCCATCCCTGGAGGTCTTTAAAAGACGTTTAGATGTAGCCCTTAGTGATATGGTTTAGTGGGGGACTTGTTAGTGTTAGGGCTGAGGTTGGACTAGATGATCTTGGAGGTCTCTTCCAACCTAGACGATTCTGTGATTCTGTGATATTGATATACATTAAAAAATTACAAATGCAAACATACAATACAGTTAGAGCAAAAAAAAAGTGAAGCATGCTATTTTCTTCCAACATCCTTTTTCTTGTTTTTTCTGATCATCCAGGTCAAACAAGCTAACAGTTACACTATCACTGCTCATCCTATTTTCTATTTTTTCTATTTTCAATTTGTCATGGAAGCATCCTAGTATAAAGTTGTCTCACTAGCTTTTTGTTCAAAAAGCCTATAACCTTACATCCCTACTAGTTGCCATGATCAATCATGCAAATTATTGCAGTAAATGTTGAAGTTGTAAAAAATATAAAATATATAGATATATATTTACTGAGGTTGTACTCAAAGGGATATGTAGAACACATCACACCGCTCATTTTTAAATAGAGCTAGAAGGGAAACAAATACCTATCACGTACCAGGGAGCTACATAATCTGTTAAATCTCAAGTTTTCCCTGACACTCTAGGATGAACTGAAATCTATGGCATTCTCTTTTGCTTTAGTAACACTAAAGCAGTTTCATTTTGATAAAATTTCATCATTAAAAAATTAAATACTATGGAAGACAAAATAATTTGTCCAAACAAAATGGAAGATGGCCATATTCCATGGTGCGCAGTAGCAAGTAGAGTTCTATTCCTGTAGAACCAGGCACTGGGCAATTCAGCTCTTAAGATTTTTCTCACTGGATTTCATCTACAGCCCTGAAAGATTTATACGTACCAAAGATCATATATTGACTGAATAGGCCTCATTTATTTTTGAGAATGTTTTGGAAAGAATGGGTTATGTTCCAGCTTCTCTTTTCACAAGCTTCCGACATGCTGTGCATGAGGATTTGGGCCAGTACTAACAGGAATGCTGGCAACTTCCTACTAAATCCAGTTTGATACAAAGCCCAATAGACAGACCCCTCTCTGATACCAGCTGACACTACATGACACCAGTCGTTATATAGCTGCACATTATTTTTGTATTTTTCAGGCACTTAATGTTGCAGTCATTTCACAGTAAAGAGGTTTTTCAAAGGAGGTTGAAGTTCCTAATCTTTACATAACTCCAACATCTTTTCCATTTGTGCTTTTTGGAGAAGGTTATAATGTAGATTTATAATTTGGCATCTCTTCATTGATTCCTGAACTCCTGCCAGGGTAAGCTGCATGCCATTCCCTTCATTATTCATTATGACTACCATATATATGACTACCATATGCTTTAAAAGCATTTCCTAAAACGAATGAGAGAGTAGTTATAATTTTTCATTACAGATCTCTCCTCTCTCCTCCACTTACTCTATACTGTTATATTCAAATAAGTTTGGTTTTCTAAATGGGTTTAGGCACTACTGCTGTTCCTGAGTGAACTCCTCTGAAGGTCTGAAGTATTTTCATTACAAAGGATGTTTCAAATTTCTTTTTCAAAGTTGTTGTTAAGCATTTCCTGGTAAGGCAGCACTTCCCACAAACAAACAAAACAGTGTTAATGCTAAAGAGAATTTGTGTTCCTATAGCTAGGATCGCATTTCTGTCTGACACCAGTTATCACATTTATTTTAAATACAGACATGTCTCTCTACACATAAATGGTGTGTCTGTGTCCCTTGAACTGCCTATTACTTAAAAGCAGTTTAAATGTCCCTTCCTTGTTGTTAATCATATGAGTAATCTCCAGCTAGGGGAGCAGGAATGGAGGGGTTTTGCAAGGGAGGATATCAGATAAACAAAAACCCTGGTTCTTCAAGGAAGTCACCATTACCTCATCATCTGAGTTCATCTGTATCCTGGGAGCGACTGCAGGAGCCCCTGCTCAGTCAGCTCTCCTTCACTTCAGCTGCCAAGGTTTTATGATATGCATCTTACGGATCTTGGACGTACAGAGGTTTGGCTATGCAGTCAGAAGGCCAGGAACTCTGCCTGCCTGCAGTACATTGCATTTGATATTCTTATTACTGTTACAAAATGGTTATAGTGTTTCTTTCACCATTTCTTTCGTTTATCAAAAACACAACATGAAAACACACACAAAAGATTGTAATTCCCCTCAGCAATCACTTCTTTGTACCAAAGATTATTAGTTTAAGACCCATCCCTGTGGAAACATTGAAAAAACAATGAGTAGAATTTATGGTGGTTTAGAAAAGTATTTATATCAAATATTACTAAAGAGTAATGTTCTTCTGATTCTGTCCAAGCTACTTTCCCAAATAAAATACTGCTTTCAAGTGCTTATGGAAAAAGAAAGCAAGAGTATTACCTAAGCTCTTCTGTCTATTCTGCATACAGAAAACCTAGCCAAAGCTTTCTGCTCAACCAAGATCACTGCCTAAAGAAGAGAATTAAGGTTTCAATGAGAGGCATGATCATTGTACTCTTAGAATGCAGTGGAACTGAAGTAAATCCTCTGCCAATTTCTTAAAACAGGGAAGGTTAGGCAAACACCTAATGCAGTTACTGGGTTGGCTGAAGTATCTCTGCCTTAAACACAGACTAGAAAGCCAGAATTGCTGCAGGGAAGCACAGACCTGCATGTCTCAAGGTCACACACAAGCAGTGGCTCTAAAATTTGTTCCATTATTACTAGTTCATCATGGCCCTAGAGGGCTGCAAAAAAAAATCTCACTGTGAAAAAAAAATAATATATATATATAATTTTCTGGCTACTGCCTGAGGAAACTTTCTGTGGAGAAGCAGAACTGCTTAATGTGTGAGGTAAGAGACAATGACCATTTTGGAAAGGAACTATAAATGAATTTTAATTACAGAAGTTACTGAATACATTCAGTTCTACCTAAAAGTAAAGAAAACATTTATTTACACATGTTTCAAACACACCTGAAGATAACTTCTCTGAATTATTTATTACATTTTGTGTGCTGTTCCAAAAGCTTCAAGTTACTATACCTGAAACAATCATTACATTTGACTTTGTTGATACAATATACTATGTGAGTACTTATACATAGAACAGAGATGTATTTTCTACTTAATTGTTAATTCTTTAATTGGGAATGATTGACTTGAGTATGTGGCAGTTTGCCTGCTGTACCAAGACTGCAGTCATCTATTTTCAGACACCAAGTAACTTTAAATAGCCAGTACACAATCTTCTGCAAAAGATTATTTAGAAGTTGCTTTTAACTTATATGTGAGTACTCATTTTATCTCCACACTACTCCTGTGAGAGAAGCACAATGTCTGCAAGGTCCCAAGTAGCCCAAGCCAGAAGCATCAGTGACAAGGAAAAGCTCTTGTTTGGTTCTTATGTACAGATTTAGAAATAGCTGCAATTGATTTTGACAGAAGAACAAAGGCAGAAATACTCAGTGGTGTCTCTTCACCTCCTTGACCATAGTCAAAAACCGATTTTGGTGTGAGAAGCATTAATAGGTATTTGAGTAACAGGTCACAATTAAATAACAGTCATCAGCATAGTGTGTGACAGTATTTAAAATAATTACTACAATATCTGTAGTCTCAGATGTCTTGAAATATGTAGGTAACCAAAGTATTACGACATGGGTGGGAGAAAATGCATCTCGATTTACTGCTACTCCAAACTGCTAGTGCCAACTTGGCAAAGCTACCCAGCAATAGATTTACAGAATACTATGTTTTCAGTCCCACACTGTGCTAAGGTTAAAGTTTGAGTCATTTTCTTTTACTTAAACCATAAAGGTTTTGTTCAACATAATGATTTTATTTTATAGCAGGAAATAACCCCTTATTTCCAAACTATAAATTCAGTTCACAAATATCCCCATCAGTCAAAACACACTGCATTTTGTTGCAGCTTAGCATTACTTGAAAAGTTCCTGTTGATTTCATTAACAAGCTAGAAACTAAAGAACATTTTAAAACCAAAGCAATCCTGCAGGTTGTTTTAAGTTTACATCTACACCAGAATATTCAGATTAATTGATGTACTATTTTTAAAACACTAGCAGGCTACTGGTATTTTTAATATTACTAGGACAGTGTTTTTTTTGAAACTAGCACAGCACATCAAAAGCAGGTAAACTGAACATACACATAATGTGCATAATTCAAGGAAGCTGACTTAAGGATACAGCACTACCACTCAGTATAAGAAATGGCTGCACAGCAAGTCTACAAGCAAGAAAAATCATCTTTTTGTAAGCTTCTGCAGCAGTGTTAAAATTAGTACCCCTGTAGCAACTCTTTATAACACATTTATCTGTATGTAGACATCACTCATTTCTGCTTCATAAAATCCACTTAAAAAAAAATATTCCATCTTCCCCTTAGTCATCTTCCTATAACGCAGCTGGTTTGGAATTTTCAGCATTATTTTACCTAAGCATTATTTTTTCTGACGTGTGGTCAACCAGTTAGGCATTGAGGTCTTAAGTCCACCAGATGTATTCTTAAGAAGAATTAGGAATGTAACACCAGCCATTCAGTGAGAACAAAGGTGTGGTGAGCTATTCTGAAAAACAGGCTACTGTATTTGAAAACACTGATTTGGAAGTCTGTACAATACAAGGACTGTAACTGAGAGCACATAACCTTGCACAAAGTCCTAGAAGACTTGAATTGCTCAGCAAGTCCATCAATTGCAGTAGGAAAACATTTACAGAGAAAAGTCAGAAAGCAAGACAAAGGAAGATACTATAGATTGGGGTAGTGAGAGAAAAGAAAATCTGTAGAACAGACCCATGAAAACCAACCTGCTTTTAGAATATGCAGTACATTTCTTCTACCCAAGAAACCTGCTCCGAAGTTTCTGAAGTCTCATCAACTGCAAACAACATACTGCCTCAACTCATTACCCAGGTGGAAGGCCAGATCTGGCTGTCTTTAGAGAGGTAGCTGTTTCAGAGCAAGAAAGTATTTGGGGCATGAAACTTTGCCAGCATCACCCAAGAGCTAGATTTTGCTTTTGGAAGTTTCAGTGTCATAAACATGTTTCTAATAAACTCTCTCCTTGTACTGCTATTTTGTGTTCTTTACTTCATCACCATTTCATTTAGGGTTAAGAAGGTATTCAGATGTTTGGCTGATTCCAGACCCCAGTAGTTTCAGATAGCAAACAAACATTTGCAATAGTCTCTACAGTTTCCAGATTGTACATATAAAGTTACTTCTTTCTTGGCTTTATGGGAATTTATTTAAAAAGAGAAACTGAATTTGCCTGCCTGCAAAAGCTGCTGTGATTAAAACATTAATAACATGAGTCAGTCAGGAGGGAAAACTGGAACAGATCATTCTTTTGAAGTCATCTTCAAGTTATATCCAAATGTGGATTTTATGTTTGATGAAGAATTGAGGGATTGTTCTGAATTATATCAGAGAGTAACAGACAATCTCAAGGTATGTTGTTTCACGTACTGTCTGCCATTTTAAAGGGAAATTAATCCTAATAGCAGCCAAGCACATATCAGGACTATATACTAAGCATATGACATACCAAACAAAGCTTACTTTTAAATTAATTTTCCCCATAACTTTATGAGTAAAGGGACTAGACAGTATTTTCTCCTGCATTCAAAAATAAATTCACCTCTGTGAAAAGGTCATCCATGAAAAATAATAGCCTTAAGGATGAATACTTGCAAAGCTCTGAGCATATAAAACAGAATGCCAAAAGGAAAATATTGTGGCTCAAACCTCCGATCTGACTAAAGTTTCAAACAAGCAAATTTTCAGGGAAAAATATATTCTACGATCCCTGAAAATTTTTATTTCCTCACCAAAAATGTAAGAAAATGAATTTACTTTTCTTGTAAAGCCATTCACTCATTTTGAAAAATGGAATTTTTTGGTTTAAATTAAGTTTATCAAAGACATATTAACTCCCCTTTTCTAGGGGAACTGTATATAATAAAAAAAAATGTACCTAAGATTATGGTAGAGCACATTTTTTAACTGTATTTACAATACCAATAACGAATTCACACACAAACTTAAGGTACAAAGTCTAATAGAGGGTAACAACCTAATTGGATTTATTTCTACAATTGATATTAACAGCCTGGAGGTAGACTTCTTTTTCCTTACAGAATAGTAATGAATTATGTCCTTTTTGCAGTTTCTTTTAATATTACACACTAGAATTAATGCAACACGCCAGAGATCAAGAAGTCTCTCTCTCAGCCATTCTAATCCAAAGATTACAGCCTAGAAGTTCACTCTATAATGGCAAGGATACTGGAAAACCTAAATACAGAGCATAATGTGTATTTATTTATTTGCAAGTTATTTACCTAAAACCTTTTCACATTATTTCAGGTTTACAGTCTCCTATTCCAATGCTGCAAATAGATTCTCAATTAAACAGTAAGTATACAGAGACATCTATGTATATTTTCCTGTATTTTAATTAGGTATAAAATGTTCTTTTTTCTTTCTATTTCACTACTGGCAGTAAATAAGCAGAAAATACTTTATACACATTAAAATTGAAACAAGGTTGACAACTGTTTCTACTCATTTTCAGGGATGATTGGTAGAAGGAAGAGCAGGTTAAAGAAAGGTCAGAAGTTTTCTATTTCAATGTGCATTTTAAATAATCCATTTGCTCCATTATTTGCACTATGTGCTAACCCGCTTTCTTCCCCATAATGATTTACACACGATTAAATGCATGGCATATTATTTACCAAACATGGATTTTTACTGTATACTACAGCTTGAACTGTTTCAAATACTTACATGAGTCCCAATCTACCCCACATTTCAGCCATCTTTGACATGAGTTTGTGATTTCATTGGCTTTTGGGCAACCTGAACCACAGAAGACTGTAAAACACAGCTCTGCTAACATTTAGATTTAAAGATGCAGTCAGGACTCTAATAGAGGGCAAAATAAAACAATACACTATAAATGTCTATTGGAAAGAATATAAATAACTGTGAGAAGCAGAGCGTTATATTTTTTTCATCCACTAATGGTAGAGAAAAAGATGGAAAAAACAAAAAGAAGCTGAATTTGTCTGGGGCTCAAATTAATTTTGAATACACCCTGATGGGCTGCCTCTGTAGTGTTTCACATCCATACATGTTTTGGTTAGGAATGGGAAAACTACTCCAAATACATGAAGGCCAAATTTATCAGCAGTCAGCATTTATGTTGCTTTCATATGAACTATGAAGATCTGGTGTATAGAAGACAACATGTAAGCCAGCAGTGCTAGGAGAGAGATCCAATAGGAGACCCAAGACCCTGACAGCCCTCAGGCTGTGCTGCCCCCAGGGCTCAGGTCTTCCATCATTACTGGCCCCAAAGGAAAGCACCCTCATCATGTTACCTCTGTGCTCTTCAGGTGTCACTCAGTCCATACCTGCTGCATCCCACTCCCACAGGCAAAAAGGCATCATCCTATAGTGTCAAGCGCACAGAAACATAATCCAAATCAAGGTGAAATGCAGTTTGAAAGGTGTTAGGCCTAAGTTAAACTTCATGTTTCTTTTCATGCAAACTACGAAAGCCTGCCTATATTAAATAGGGAGAAATATTTTTAATGGATTTAAGACACATACATAGAAAATCTGTTTATTTATTAAATTAGATTTAGAGCCCTCAGTGAGAGTTCTGGATGCCCTCAGGTTTTTTTTATACTACCACAGTCCTACATGCATGCAAATGAAAGGCTAATAGTTGCTGTGCGCTGGAAGTGTCCAAAGCACTCTATCAAGCATGGAACAGATTCTAGCTAGCCTTCTTCCTAGTAAAATTGAAGAAAAGGCTGTAAGGACTTTTGCATCTTTCTATTCCTCTACTCCAGTGGATACTTAGGCAACTTGGTGTTAGCAATCCAATCAACTGGAAAGTCCCTAAATCTACCATGAACAACTTTACATAGAACAATCATTGATTTGTTGTTATGCGACTTTTTCAAATAAGCTGATTTCATTTGAAGATTTCTAGTGTGGAAAGGCTACAAGCTTTTAATGTAAGTAACCCAGAAAGACTTAAACATAGTAGAAGCAAATTGATTATTAGAGACTCAGTATCAAAATCTCCAACACAAGTCAGACAACGCAAGTCAGACAAAATCTCCAACACTGCCAGCTCTTCTGGCCTGTATACTTCTTATTTACTATCAGTTATTTTAGGATAAAAGCTGCCTTGCTTTTTTTTTTTTTCCCACTAAAAACACATCTTGAGACACTTCCACTATCCAGCCAGATTTTCACCCATTTAACTGAATTAACCCTCCTCTCATCTCAGCAAAACAAAAACTAACAAAATTGCGTGCTTGTTTATTTACGCCAAAATGTGATATTTGCTGCACACAGAAAAGGGAAAAAAAAAAAGTAGTTTCTACTCCCTAACCAAATTCCAATCGACAATGCAACGTTCCCTGTAAAACAATATATCTTGATGATGTGTGCAAATGAATGTAAGCAACTGCATGATTATTAATATGAAAAAGAAAACAATCACAGAAATTGTTATGAGATAAATACATGCACTGGAACATAAATCTAGCTTAATTAGTCCAATCTAACTGCTGCTGAAGACAAATGTGCAATAGATGCCTACAGCAGAAGGGCCACAGAATGACAACTCAATGCACCAACACACTCCCTGGATCACAGCATGAGGACACCTTGCAAGAAGCTCCGCAGCTGCGCAAGTCCAAAGGCTCACAGCAAGGGTCCACAGGAGACAGCGTAAGTACAGGTATCCTAAGTCTTGGCAGCATCACGTAATTTAAGAGTCCCAGAGGACAGGAAGAAGTAATATATTTGCACAGAAGAAAGTATTACTGCTAACTTGTAATGTCATCTTGTTAATAGCAGTCTTCACTTAGAGATCCTATATCACATTCATGAATGTTATAATCTTTCAACGATAAGTTTTGATGAGAAAACAAATAAATGTTCAACATGGACTTATTTTTTTTTTATTTTTTTTTTAAAGGTCTATTGCCTTTCAACCAAGAATTTCCTGGCGATTTGGCTTCCCCAGACACGTAAAAGAAGGTGGTGCCTGAGCTCTAAGAAGTAACCCTGTATCCAACATGCTGCACAGTGTTAGTGGCAGTCCGTAGAAGGATATGTGGATCAGTTAAAGCATTTTAACAAATTCACAGGAGGAAAGAAGATGGATGCACGTGTCCCATACAGTTGGCAGTGTAAACAGATAGTTAACAAACCACGCAGATATCCAGTAAAACAGGTAAAAAATAGACCCGATTATACTAACAGTGGCAATTATGATGAGAGTATGTATGTGTGAAATTCAACTTCCTTCCAAGCCCTGCAACGCAGCTGTTTGTAAATGATACTTACATTTTACATATCACACTATTATATATATATATTGCACAGGTCAAATATATGCCTAAAGCAGCAAGAAAAATCTCTAATGTTTTCACAATCATCTCAATTATTTTTAGCTTATTTATACCTCTACAGCCTGCAGTCTGGTTATCAAGTGGTCCATTTACTGAACTCCCTCTACTTCATATTTGAGAACAGCCTCTCTTCACCATAAAGCCTCCAAATATTACATACTGACTTTAAGACAGACTGCAGAGCTGCAGCTTATGCTGTAGCAGGTTAAGGCAACGTCTTATAAAAATGAAGCAGCATTAATCTGACAGAATTTTGAACTGCACGGTACTGCACACCTTCAGATTCATTTGACCAAAATCAGTGCTAATGCAGTAAGAAAATAACCGAAATAAAATTCTTTCATGCTGGACAAACTACACTGTTTAAATACATCTCCTGCCATAAACTGCCTAAGGAACCAGAACCATACTGAGATATTGAAGGAGTCCAAAGCTCCTCTGCATGTAAGTGTAATGCATACATAATTTTTTTTTTAAACAAGACTGGGGAGATTTGGTTTTGTATGAACCACCTTTTTTATTCATACATAAAATATTATAAAGACTGACCATGGATGAGAGAAACTCTAAGCATCAATACTGGTTAAGGAAGTGTTCAACAGATGGAAATTACATACCCATGTAATTACGATGAGTGTAAGAAGAAGAATCTGCTGGAGTTCTTCAAAAATATAACTGCTGAGACAACATAGAGGAGATTCACTGGATATTAGGACTTAAAAAACAAAACAAAAAAAACACATAGTTTTGTATCTACACATAATACAACAACTCTTCAAGACTGCATAGAAGTCTCCTGTCTATTACCAAAGTTTAAAACTCTCCAGTTTAAATGGCAAGAAGGTTGTTTCGGTAAGTTTCACTTTGCCACTTGGCAAAAGAGCTCACAAGGTGCCTCTGCATTCCGTTAGACAGAAAATTCTCAGTCATCACTCTTCACTTGCAGGTGTATTGATACTGATTTTATACACAAATCCTTACTAATCTTACAGAATTTCTTTAAGACAATATAATCAAGGTATTTTGACAGGTCTTTAAAGGTAGAATTGCTGGAAAGACCAACCAGTAGGGTTCAAATACCAATGTGACACGTATACAGAAACATATAAAAGGAAGAACATTTTGTTTCTTTTTTGAAATAAGAACATATGCCAGACGTGAGTAGAGGAGGAAAATATTTTTGTTTTGGTACAGCCATGCCAGGACATGCAGAGATATCTCACATGCAACTTGCTTGTTGCCAGAAGTGCCATAGATGATGAAATGTCACTTTGCAATGCATTTCAAAGAACTCCATCCTGTCTTAGCCCCAGAAATAATTTCGAAAATTGTCTTTCTTCTATTGTTGATGTTTATATAAATAATTAAGATGTTTTAAACAAAATCTGATCAAAATGAAAGATCAAAATATTACATTCCAAAATGCCTTGATATCTATTTTCACTCAAATGCCCATAGATTCAGTCTACTATCTCAAGCTACATCACAAACCTTACTTCTATAAAATGCTGCTACCTATGGAAAAAATAGCTAGATTTGTTTTAATCTACAGGCTAATAACATTTTTGATCAATCAGCTTGTGGGTTGTTGGTTAGCATTTACTTTTTATTATTGTGAATTTCCTCTGTCTTCTATATAATTACTGCAATCTACATTCTTTGTTATCCTACAAGCAGATTAATCAAGAAGGATTACGAAGTGACACAAATAATCCCTAAGTACACATAAGGTCATGTCTTCTGTTCCATGCATACCAATGAAAAATTTAGACCATGAATAAAAAATAGACAACTGATCTTACTTACTATTACAGCACTTCTTGGTATGCTAGGTTAACGGTAACAGCACTATGCACAAGGGAAGGACAGGACTTAGTAAGGTGTAGGTTTTGATTGGTTGACTGTGGTCTTGGACGGTAGGTAATTAAACTGTACTGAATTGACTTTCCAAATGTTCTGTAATTAACATTTCCTTGTCAACAAATATCAAAGTACAGCATTTTAATATGGCCAAAGCTTTCCAAGTTTTTTCCCGGAAGTGAAGAGTTGACAATATTAAAATATTTTATATGTATGCTAGTTTCAATGGAAATGCATTTTCAAAAACTGAATTATTTTCCAATTTTCTTTTTTTCCGAGGTGTAAACACAATGTATATTTTTAGAGAGTTTACTGGTTCCTGGAAGCAGTTTTGCAATATACAAATATATTCTCTAGTGTGTGCCACCACTCTATGCATGTGAATCTACTTACATGTTTAAACAGTTTTATTGGATTAGGGCTATGAAAATTGGTGCTTTAATTCTCTGTACACAGAAGTCTCATTGAACTCAATAGGATTTTCATCTACTAAAAAATGGCAGAAGTAAGGCCATATGGTCTTTTGGCTTGTCACATGAATTATTGACTGTCTATTCTCCTAAGGATGAATTAACATAGTCAAGCAACATCCAGTACCCCAAGGAAAGATTTATGCCCAAAAACTAGAGCTGATTCTTTAAAACCACAAGGTCTGTTCTTTCACAGACATTTCTGAAGGAAAGCATTCAACTTCCGTCAGTGAACTTAAAATATTATGTAAATATATAGCAGCCTTTTACTGTTTTGTTTTCTTTACCTCAGTGCCAAAGTTAGGCACACACATGAAAAGAATTTCATCTTGTAAAGTAACCGATTTAGAGGTCAGCCATTCCTTTATACTAAGGTGGCTAAACAGGACTCCAATAAAATTACCCATGTGAGTAATGCTTTAATGAACAAACCATTAACATCCTGCAGACTTTCACAGATCTGGAGGAAAATAAATTACTGCCCAAGCTTCTAACTGGTTGTTCTTATTTCTGTCATAAATAAGCAAATAACATTTATATCTCTACAAATATTCAACTTTTTAAAAAACAGTTTACTTCTGTACCAGTCCTCTCCAATTCATTTCAACTCAGTGGTCATTAATGAATTCCCTATTATAAAGATGTTAGTATGGTTCTTTCAGTTTTTATTACTGAATTTTTCAGAATGAAGATGAATGTTGACTTGTGCAAACCTCCTGCTGCTCTCTACACCTGCAGATTGCCTTATGCTGCCCTCCTATTGTCCAGTGCATCTGTTCATATTTTACCTTCAAAATATACTGCTGCTTCTTATTTTGACTGCCCTCACAACTCCTTAATAAAATATTTATTGTTGAACACTGAGGAACTGTAAGCCTAGTTAAGTGACTTTACTTTTTTTTTTAGTGGCGGATTTCGTAGTACCTCAAAAACTGTTCCACTTCACACCCCTGAGACACTGTTTTTTGCTGATTAATGAAGTGTTTTAGGCTACTAGGGGATAGTGAAACATCCTATTTCCCAGATGAAGACAGTACATAACCTGGAAACACTGAATGCTTGTCATGCATGAGTTATTCTGACAGAGTCTTTGAATTTCTTCATTATTTTATTTAAACAGCATCATCCAATATCATTAAATTCCCAAGAATGTACAAGCCATTAAAATATGAATACAAGATATAACATACTAAATATTCACACTGTATTCTGTTGAGTTTTACCAGTACTGCAAGAAATACAAAACATAAAAAGGTCACTTGAACAAAGATTACCCTATTCAAATAAATCCAGATGAAATAATATGATTTTCCCAGATGGAAATGCTTCTGTAACTGCATGATAAAGCTAACATCTTTTTTACTGATTTGCCATGAAAATGAAGTATTTTCTAACCATTCACAACCATTATGTATGATGGCAAAATGATAGTAGTCCTAGCTTGGTCAAACAGGGTTTAAATCATTCTCAAAAAGGAGAGCCTAGAGGTCATGGTACAAAATACCAGGATCTACACACACAGGCTACCATTCAAATCAAACCATAACACTTCACTGACATGTAGAGTCCCTACCTGATCATTAAGACTATTACCATCAACACACATGTGACAAGCAAATATAAAATGGGCAGTTTTATAATACTGAAGACAGTCAAAGATAGGCAATTGCTTCCATAAGCTGACTGAAAGTATGAAGCAGTTTTTTGTACTTTTGGAGAGCTTTTTTCCCATATAGAGGGGTAAGCCAATGGTAGACCTTAGAATTAGAATTCTTAGAACTCAAATCCATTCTGACCCATGCCTGTTTGAGTCCAAATTTAAAATAAAGACAGCAGGGTAGGGAGATAAAGCTCCCCCCCACCAGGAGATGTTTGTTCGTATTTCACGAATTAGCATCTTTGAAGTAAAGGAAACATTTATCTTAGATTTTTTTTCCAGAAGGCAAAAATAAAAGAAAAAGCGTTCATATAAACAGTGGGATTCTTTATAGGCCAGTAATGCTTCCAACTAGAAGAACTGATGGAGCTGGACAAAATGCAGATAAGTTTTTGGTCAAAAGCACTGCCTACTGGCCTAATAAAATCATTAGCTTTCCTACAACCCTAACAAGTTTGTAATCTTCAGATTGTTACAACTGTTCCCATACAACACAATCACTGGCTTTAAACCTTCATATTAGGACATGACATTTTGCTGCCAAGTTTTTAAACTTACTTCACGTAAGTTTAACTCACCTAAAGAACAACAGAGCATATGGCAAAAGTTTTTCTGGGCACAGGAATTAGCAGTTTGGAAAAATCCTTTATAAAAGACAAATAGGCAGGAAGAACTGACAAGTTTAAAAAGGTGAAGTAAATACATATATATATAATTATTTCATTCTTCTGATCTTACATGCCAGAAATTTTCAAGAAATACACCTTGCATTCAATCACTCCTTTATCTATGCAAACATTAACAGATAAAAAAATGGATACAGATAAAAAATGGATAAAAAAATGGAAGTTAATACATTGTTCTAGGTATTATAGCAAATTGTCACTGCTGTTCCAGAAATGCTGACTTAACTAGAAAACCAGGAAGGTGCAGAGAGAAAGTCCAATTTGGGAAAAAAAAAATCAAAAATCAAAAACATGCCAATGAAAAAATATTCTTTTCAGTAAGACATTACTAAATTTACTAGTTTTGACTGGAGAACCTACAATTATAACCCGCAATTATTAATGGGCTAAAGTAACATAATTGAAAGATTGTCTTTACGAGCATATAAAAGAGAAATGAAAGAGTCAGAGAAAAAAAAGTAATTCTTGATCTGGTCCAGTAATGGGTCTTCCACATGATCAGATTCAACACTACAAAAGCAATCTAATAGCACAGTACATAGCAGATAGACTTGAAACAGAAGAAGCATGTCTTAGTATTGTCTCTGTTTTTAAATTTAGAATTTACAGTATGTGCATATATACACCTTTTGTTATATATATTCACAGAAAGATATCATTATAAAGATGCACCCAATAACATCATTTTAATAAGCACCTGTCCAGCTCATGGCGTAAAAAGCTTATGGGAAACATAGGTGATTAGAGCTGTCCCAAAGTCTTGTGTATACCTGAATTTCTCATTTGTTCCTCTTTAAAAATTATTAAAAAAAAAAAGTAATTAATGATTCTCTGTACCAGAGTTCCTACCACTCATTGTTCCATTTCTAGTGCAGCAGCAGCATTTCCTCCTGTCATGACAGGATCACACTAAACAGGCATGACATGAAAACACAATTTTATGTTTTATATTATTAAAATAATTTTTCCTCTGTGCTGTATAGAAATAAATTCTCATCAACGTCATAATCAGTTACAATGTACAGATAAAGCCTGTCCATTCACAAACTTCTCCGTGTCTCTCTCCATATCTGTGGAAAGATTTAATGGTAAAGGCAGCAAAGTTCTGTCTTATGAACCCCCCATTATTTCTACAAGGTAGTTACTAGTACCTTATAATTAGGTCTATGACCACCTACCTGTGAGTTCTACAGTTCTTCCAAACAAACATCTACATAGGTAACTTTTACAATGAAGGAGTGCAGGTATCAAACTACAACACCTGCTAAGAATTGTACTAGCATTAACGATTCTGGATAGAAGAGCTGACACAATGTTTAAATGCCAGTCGCAACCCATAGAAAGGGCAATCATAGGCCTAGCCAAAACTGTCCTAAGGCTGCTCCTTAGCAGAGATGCTGGCATAATGTTTCTAAGGAGCCAACATGAAAATAAGACCAGCAGTGAGGAGAAAGGATTAAAACTAAAGTTTCAGAAAGAGGCTTAAAAACAGATGGCTCCTTGGTAGCATTCACTGCTCCTCAAAGGTGCCCAAAGAAACACACATCAGAAAAGCAAACCGGTTCCAGACGGATGAGGGAATCAACAAAATGGAAGCACGTCTACAAACAGTCAGACTGCCTTTCTCCTTCCCATGTCAAGCCTGACTACAATCACTACTTATCATGGTATCATAACGCATTATGGAATAGTAAATATAGAGGGGAGTCACTTACTGTGAAATAACGGGGTGCCTTCCTATGTAGCAGGTCCCAGCACCATTGCAGCAAAGAGCAATCACTATACATTTATTTAATTTTAATTAATTCTTAGGAGTTACGAAACATAAACCAGGAAACAGCACTTCTTTCCAGTCCAGCAAGAGTTTGCTTGCTTTGCTTTTGAGACAACTTTCCTATACTCAGGAAAACTACAGATTAGACATATTGGAAAAGAATTCGTCTTCTAAGACAACTGCAAAACAATCATTAAAAAAGATTAAAGCCTCTTCCACTCAAGAAAACAATACACCAGATTGACCAGTGATTCTACCAACCCACTGGTTTTAAGTCATTTGGCCTGCCACTGCTGTAAATTAAAAAACAAAGAAGAATACAAGGTTGTAAGCAAAAGTTTCTTCACATGTAAAGGAATACAGAAAATAGCTTTAGGATACTGTCTGTAACAACACCTGAACCATAAAGATATACACCATTTTATTTATAGAATGAATTTATAAAGTGTATGCAGTATATTCTATTCAAATGCAACTTTCACAGAAAAGGGATTTGCAGTGTAACAGATACACACAAAATATGGTTCAAAGACCACAGTCCTTCAAACACGTACTTCACTGACACTAGTCATCCTGCTGAAGGTATGAATTTGCAAGCATAGTGCCAAAGTAATTTTCTGGGGAGATTCTCAGGGAACTTAAGGATCCAAAGTATCCTGGCCTGTATTAACAGGAGGCTGAAGCGCTTCTTAGTCATAAGAGGCTGAGGGAAGAGGTTTGCTCAGCCTTGGGGAAGATACAGCTTTGTGTGCACCTAACAGCAGCCACCCCACAAGAAGAGAGAGTCAGGGTCTGAACAACGATGCATGGTAGGAAGATGAGAGACAAGAGGCATAAATCAGAAGACTTTTAGATTAGATATAAGTAAAATCTTCTTCCCCAGGAAAACACACCAGCAGTGGATCAGGCTGCCCGGAGAGGTGCCATTTTAGGAGGTTTCCAAGATGTGACTGGACAAAGCCCTGAGCAACCTGGTCCAACCCCACAGCAGACCCTGCTTTGAGCTGGAAGTTGGACTGTGCCCTCCTGAGGTCCCTTCCACCCTCAATTATTCTGTGATTCTGTAATTCTGAGGAGAAGCTGGAGGTGGTAGTCATAAATAATTCATTGTGACATTTTTGTGACATATAATATTTCAGCAAAATGATTACTGTGGTCTTTATACAGGAATATGAAGTATTTGAGTTTTGAAATTCTGCAAACTACAGTTCACAAACTATTCTTATTATAGCTATGACCATGGTAAAATTTATATGCATGTTAAAAGGTATAAATTAAAACTTTTATAAGATTTAACTGGTTACATTTTATTAGAATTACTCCCTTCCATATTAAAACAAGGATTACAATTAAGCATGTCTTGCTAAAAGGCAAGTATGCATTTTATTATTTAAGTACTGGACATGCTTCAGCTTTTAACTTTGATTTTCTTGTCTGTGTCAATAAATCTTGTCTGTATCAGAAGATTTTACAGAACAATTCCCACTAGTGCTAGGACTGAGTACTGAATTCACATCAACATCACCAAAGGAAGCTCTAATTCAAACTGGGTGCTTTGACTAGAACCACTCATTTTGTCCCGTAAGCCTATCCTTCCATCTTGCAAGGACAGCAAATGCACGCAATAACCTGGCACCTTGTTTGCATTAGCACCAATTCTGTGCACCAAAACTGTGCATTAGCACCAAAACTGTTTCTTTATAACACAGATCATTTCCATTCCCAAAGCAACTTTTCCAGAGCATGCCAACATGTTTCTTACATTTGTCAAAGTCCCACTGTATCAGGAGGCTGGAAAAAGCAAGCTATTGGCAGAATACTTCACTTTCAGAGACCACAAGCACAAGAGGCATCCATGAAGTTAAAAAATAAAAAAAAGAATACCCTGAATAACCTATATGGATCCAGCTAGATACGCATTTAAGCGAGTATCCTTTGACATCTGAATAGGACGTCCTATTTCAATTGAACAGGTCAATTGCAGCAGCTTGAGAAAGAATACAGATGGAATGCGCAAGGGTCTGACATGGCTGGTTGTGATTTTAGGGTATTTGCTATAGTAGAACTTGGAAAATTATGAATATTGGTGCATCTAGCTCACTGCATGCCTTACACATCGCTTCATAAACTTCTGATTTGTCTTAACAACAGGCACCACAGACACCCTGTTGTCTGAAGTCCCATGAACAACAGTATTTGTAAATGAAGGGCAGGAAATAACAATTACTTAACACATTTTTCTTTGTCTGTCTGCCAGGGACATTGATGTCGAACTAAAAAAACTGCTTTCTGGCTATTTTATTATTATTATTATTATTATTATTATTATTATTATTATTATTATTATTATATAAGTAGGTTGATCTCTATCCTAGCAAGCTGACTAACTAGAGACTAAATAAACTTTACTTCTTCTTGTCTAGTTCTCACAGCACTTGGATGTCCTGCACACCCCTCAGCTATGTCTTTGAGATTCACTGCTCCAGTGATGCAATTCCCAGTTTAGCACGAGAAGCATGGGAATGCTTCCTTTCATATTATACACCTATTAATAAAAACATTTCTCCTTGCAACAGATGCTTGCTTTCAATATTGCAGAATCCAAAATGACCTTTTCAGGATCAGCAATTGTATCGAATGTTGTATGCATAGAGTGTACCGACTGTCCACTCATAACCCCATCTTACCAGCCTGAGTCTGTACATGCACACACAGGAAGCAGCAGTGGTACTTTATGAGAATTTGGATAGGTAATGACAACAGCTCCACTTCCCTCAGATGCCAGAGAGCCTAGTCTGTAATAACTATGATTCAAGAGCAATTATAAAAGCGCTCTCAGAAAAAAAAAATGATGTTTTCTACCTACAAGCAAGTTCCTTTTCTAGGCATAGTTTCTACCAGCTTCTGAATTCTGTACTGGCAGCCCTCATTTAAAAAAAAAAAAATTAAAATCTAAAAGGCAAACGTAGGAAAAGCAACACTTAATTTTCAAAGTCTTAACACGGAATCCCTATAACACTGCACTAGAGAAAACACTGCTGGCCAGTAAGGACAAGCTTTATTGCACGCACAGGAAATTTACTGATGTTTTAATAACAGACCCTGGCAACAATCCTTTTCTGATGAAAGCCAATAGAAAAACCTTCATTTTTTGATTTAAGCCATTTTTTTAAACCATTTCTTAGATCTGAATTATCTGAGTAGTGGCTCTCATTCTTTTCTCTCCTTTAATCACCGCACTTGGCAGTTTCATGCCCACATGCCCATAGAGTGTAAGAGCTTCCGGGGAAACTGCCACTGTCTTTAGGCTTTTGGGTGTTTTGTATAAAACAGGTAATTATAATACTTTAGAAAAATTATCATTATGTGATTATTGCTCGGTTTATAAGAAAAGCTGAGAAAAAAAGACAGAGGATGTGTTGAAATTATTTTGAATTTTCTTAAAATATTTCTCTTCTGCATCTTCTCTGAAGGACTCCAATAGCACTCATTTTTTTTACATTACTTCTTTTCATAATCATTTTATTTTCAGTATAGCCTTCTTTCCTCCCTCTCCTGCCAACTGTTATTTTGCAACTATGTCAGAAGCATCTGCCATTTCTCCCCTGAACTACTAAAGACACTGTAAAGGGAGTATATTGCCTTTTTGGACCACCATTGCTGCTGACAGAGACTGTGGAAATAGATTAGGCCAAATTCATGCAAGTGTGAAGGCAGAAATACACTTCTTCAAATTAATCTTCATTTGTTTTAACCTTTTTTAGATTCTTTAGAGCTTCTGAGCTTGCTCTTTGCAATTCTAATGAATCATTTTCCAGCCAACATAAAAACCTTCATATTTTATTTCCAATAATCCAAGAAAGTGGCCAAGGCCAGGATCAAGAACTCTCTACTCTGCTTTCAACTATCTTTCTTGTTAACTCCTTTCCCTGACCTTCCAGGTTCAATTCTACAGATACCATAGTAATGAAACAATTCACCTTCCCCGTGATGAAATGCAGAGCACTATTCTAAGAAAATCTTCACAGAATCTTGAGTTCAGAGGGGCCAGGTTCAAGTGCATCAGGACATTTAGCTATCATTTTACTTTTGCTTAAGAATTGTTACCTATCTGTAAAGTGCATATGTGGGCTAGTAATACTGCTCCTTATATTGTCTCTGTACTGTCTCTGTATGTATATTCTCCTTTCTGATCTACCAATTTAGCAATAAAATGTAATCAGCAGCTTCAAAGTTCTGGTTTGCAATTGAAGTTCAGTTCCACAGACTTTATCCCCTCCATTTAGGTTCAGACATACAAAGTACTGCCCTAACAATGCTGGCTATTAGTGAAAATGTAACTTTTACCAGGAATCCTACCAAACACACATGGTGAGCAGCTGATTTCTAGCACGTGTATTTTGTCTATAAACTGATGATCAGTAAGGAAATTTAGTGGAATGCTGCACATTCTATTCAGATCTTGGAATAAGAGTTTATTGGGCTCTTCTAACTAGGCAGGAGAAATACTGCAGGATTTCTAAAGATGCTCATATAAAGACCAACTGAACATTAGCTTACTCATCTGAATGTATGAAGAAACATGTAATATTTGTCTAGTCTCTGTATCAGAAGCACAGTGTAACACCTGCATCAGTCAGTAAAGGGAATAAATAACCAACAGTGAGCTATTGCTTAATATATATATTGAAGTTATTTAACATCACCAGCTGCAATGATTTCAGCCTCATACTTTCCTTTTGTGTTTCCCACTTCCTGCAACGGTCACTGGGGTTTTTCGAAGATCCTTACAGTTCCAGAAACTCCATTAGTGTTTCTGAGTCCAACTACGTATTAGGCTGGTGTGCAACTAGGTTTCTCCATACAAGAAATTCAGTAATGGAGTTGATCACTTACAGAAGAGACTGAGGAAGAAATACCAGTGAAAGCCAACAACGCAGCAATGACAAGCATTTTTATCTATAATGACTGCAGAAGTTAATTTAAGCCATTCCATTAAGCTTTAATATCACTAAAATGCACATAAAGAGGATATGCTGAGGATGGGATCTGATAGTGAAATGCCTGATGTGTAAATAGAAATGTTTTCTCTTTCACAGCAGCATACAGAAAGATCTGGAAGATAGCAATAACACTCCGTGTCATCTAGCTTTTTTAAGGTTTTCAGACCCTAATCAGGAATCATACACTAAAACTGGATCATTAATATGCCTCATACATCTGATTTCTCCAAGCTTTTAGCTTCCATTCAAGCAGCACTTGCAATAGCTGCTTTATTCTCAAGCCTTTTCTGAATTGGACTTTTCCAAGTGAGATTTAGTATTGATTATACTATAGTATTGATCTGAAATACTTTGCTGGTAGTATCTCTGAATTGTAACTTTATATATATATATATATATATATATATATATATATATATATATTCTAAGCTCACTGCACATTCCTAGATCATCTCAAGATCACACAGGTCACCAGCAGCATGCTAATCAGACCTTTTGGATCCATAACAGCAATTCTTCTATGCCCCCTTTTCTACTTCTGGGCCACGTTCCAAGTGCAAATTAAATAGTTCTCTTTGGTACACTAACTCCACACTTTAGAGATACAATTTGCAGAGACTGCTCAGAGACATCACATCCCAAAAATGAAAAGGGGAATCATCATTAGGAGTTCTCGGCTTCCAGTTCTCCTTTCCTTGGAGGATATTTAACTGTACTCTGTGACAATGTGGTTTGTTAATCTCTTCTATAGTTTAGTTAATCCAATGCTGAATTTCTTGAATGTAGCTATTGTAACTTTGTAAAATTATAAAATATAGCACTTCGCATTTTTATTTTTTTTTTGCAACCCTGTAGGGACTAGCTAAACTACATAAAATTCTCCTTGCAGTATGGTTTGAACTTCCCTCCTACAAACCAAAGAAGATGCTCATCCTTCTCCCGGTGATGGCCTCCCAAATCACAGCTAAAAATTCATCTCATTGTTACATATGTAAAGCTTGACTGAAGTAACACAGATTATTACATCTTATCTCTTGCTCTTACAATGTACAAATCAGATACATCTTTAAATTTATGCAGAAAAAAAAATCTTAGTCAAGGAAATAAACCTAAATTTAAATTAAATAAGAAAGCATTCACTGTTCTACTGCCAGCAGAATTTATTCTCATTAGTTATAAAAGCACTGTTATACGAGTTCAAAATCTGTTGGAAAAAGTTCTGAAGGATGCCTTCTTTCTCCAATTGCTCCTCAATACGAAGTCCTGGGTGCTTTAGGAAATGCCCAGAACAGAGTACTTGCCATGAACTGGACATATTACTCTAACAAATATGCTGGTTAGCCTCCAAGATACTTTAAATAAAACAACATCAAAAAGATAACTGATTTGGTGATATCAGTTTTTCCCAGCCAAAGGAACACATTTTGTTTTTGAGCCAAGACATCTTGTTTACCGTACTGCTGCTGGAAGATTAGCTGTTTGCTGTCTACTGATCTGGTAAAGAAAAGCCAAGGGAACTGTAACTTGAGAATGTAGATTTTACCTACAAAGAGGGTTTTAGTCCATAATGGCCATATATAAAGCCTTCAATTCCTTCAACTATTTCCTTCAATAACTCCCTCAATAACAATGAAGGCAGACTTCAGGGTAGATCAACTGAGTAATAAGGTCTACATTGGAAAGGAACTAGCTTTTTGAAAAGGAACTAGCTTTAGCACTCTTAAACCATGAAGATCTTACAATACAGCCTCATGTTTTAACAAAAAGATAGGTGACAGAGGAAAACACCAGAGCCTTGTGCGTCCCACCAAGTAAGGGGAAGGTCTCATTATGTTGTCCCAAATCTTTGATGAAAGAAAGAGTCAGTGAGGACAGGCCCATACATCACAGACAACCGGATCCATTTTGGCTATGCTGGGACAAGGATCTGAAGCTCTGAAGGTATAGGAAAAACAAATTCACAATAAGAAGGTCAAGAGTAGGTTGGGGCAGTGACTTCTGTCACAACTCATGCTTTGCCCTCTTCCCCCATGCACAAAATCACTGTGACCTGCAAATACCCATCCACCCCCCAACACTTAACTGTGATCCTTTAGACCCCATATATAAACATAAACACCCAACAGTACTGTATCGTTTGTGGGTGGACAGAAAAAGTAAAGGGAAACAGTGTATGTACGGGTAGAATTGCTTGTTTAGGTCTAACGCAATACATATCTTTCTATGAGCAAAACAAACGACTAAATACATTTAGAATGAACAAGCAGAATTGAGATGTGGATGACAGATGACAGAAGGGCTTAGAGGAAGGAGACAGATTGAACTAAAATTGATGCAGTGACTGCCTAAGAAATATAAGTGATGAATGACTACAGTGAGCTTTACAGGGAAACTGCACATGGGTGACATTATGCAAAGTACAGGATGCAATTTTATGCAGAATATTTGCTGGGGAAAGGGGAGTTAGGGAGGGGGGTGCATGTGCATTTGGGTGACAATACAAGAAAAGGAATAAGGGCCCAACCCAGTAATTTCACAAACTAAGTCAAAATATTGTCTTGGGTTCAAGACAAGACTACCAAGTAATTTTTAGCACACACATCATTTATTTCCATTCTTAGGGTACTGTTTCTGCTTTGCATAGCTTAGCAATATTCTCCAACAGATGGGAGCCAAAAGCGTGTATTGGCACCTGCAAGTCAAGTGTTAGAAACTCCATAAACAGGGTTCATGAGCCCTTCACTGAAAACAAGGTTCTTCGCTAGGGGTAAGCCATGAAGCGTACCCATTATATAATCTTACAGAGACATGAGCTTCATAGGAGACACACAAATCACCTCTGCCTCATGACCTGCACCCAGGCAGTCCGGGGTATTCACACAAGGAAAAGAAAATCTACATTAATTCCACATTAATTCTGTCAGGTTTGAGTGCACTAAATCCATGTTTTCTATGTCCTACATGAATGTTCTGTCTACTAAACTACTGAAGTCTACTGAAGTATGAGCAAGTAGCGTTCACAGTAACTGCAACACAAGCTCAGTCTTAGAAAAATACAGCAAGACGACCCAATTGCTCCTTACAAAGCAGACAGTCTGACAAATATCCAGAGAATGTTACCAGCAAGTCATTACACACCTACTGATTTTTAACTCTTGGGTGTAGGCACTTAAGAATGTCCTCTAGTATGGATGGTGCTAAGTGGCTTACTCAAGGTCAAACAAGAAAACTACAGGAAAGCAAGTCTGAAAATGCTGAAAGGATCTATATGAGCATTTACTCTTTTTCTTCCTACACTTTTCAGTAAGTAAAACCTTATTCTCTCACCACCACCCACCCTACTGCTCCAGACTGGTTTATTTTAAAAAAAAAGTTAAGCAGAAATAGCTCGTATATCACCTTTGACAGCATTCAACAAATGAGGCATTCTCTATAATTCTTGCTTCTTTTGTAGAAGATTTGAGAAATACTACTTCCCAGAAAATTAGGGCATGTTTTCTCTTTCAATTACAGCTAAGAATTATGCATCACATTACTAGGTGATGATTTCAACCAATAAAAATGTATTGAGCTGTAGATCCACAAGACAGGTAAAAAAAAAAAGTCATCAAGTCTTTGGAAACAGCATCCTTTTAACACTTCAGATTTCAGGCCGATTTTTAATTGTTCTCAGAGATATTTAATTCAGTACCTAGACCTAGTCCAAATATAAGTATTGTTTCTCATGCACCGTTAGTGAAGTCTTTTTTTTTTAAATAAAAACTTTGTCAAGCTTAACATTGTACAAAACATGGTGTTGCAGAGGTTTTTCCACAAGGTTTATGCAATATTGTAATCTTGACAGGTGCATGAATGAGGACATTAAAAGCCAGCAGTCCTGTGTCCCAGCCAGATCTGCAAACAAGCTGCTGCATATAGGAGTTCTGCAAGACGGAACTGGCTGGGAGAGGAATCTCTCAACATGACTCCATGCCTAGAACATAAGGGAAATCTTTACTTTGTGTAGAGGCATCCAAAGTACAGGACTTACCATGTATGCTTCGAACTATCCAGTGGAGAAGGGAATATAGTACCGTGGAAAATGTTCAGCAAGTTCTTGAAATACATAAATATTTGATAAAGAAAGTAGAGAAAGCAATGAGAGGGAAACTCAAATTTTATTTTGGCCAACATAGAAAAACTGTGTCTGAAAGTCACTTTGGATTAACGATGGCATTTATTACTCTTGGAAAAGCAGGATGAAAACCTAAAAAATAAACTACAATGTGTTCCAGTAAGCAGGTTTCATTATACTTAGTTGGGTTGAATGAATTTCATCATAGTATAGTAGAGAACTGAATGGTTCATGACAAAACTAACAATGCTCCCCACTCCCAGTATTCCCCTGTGAGAGAGCATGAAGACCTGCTTGATAATGGAAAACAAAAGGAGCAAATTTGACTAGTCCTTCTTCAAAGAGAAAAATCAAGGATTTAGAATGGTCACTTTTTCAGGAAAAAAAAAAAAATAAAACAGATAATGCAGTACACTATTTAATCATCTAGAAATAAACATAGGAATGAGTACTAGCCACCACAGGTTTGCTCTGGATGAGCAAGGCTTGCCAAATCCATATGATTTCCTTCTTCCTCATTTCTTTGTAGGCAAAGGATTAGTAGGGTCTCATAATATGACTAGATTTTTGACACTCGTGTGCCTTTCTGGTAAATAGTACAGAAAGTACTAGATGAAATTACTATACAATCAAGATTTCTTAAGAGCAGTTACCAGCAATTCACTGCTGCTAGAGAAGAATGCATCAAATGAATTTCTGCTGGGGTCTGTTTTGGCTGCCTCAGTATAATTGCAGAAGAAAACAGAAAGGGATTCGCTGGTGGGAAGACAAAGGCCTCAGCACATTGGAGGACAGGATTCAATGTCAAAAGAATGATAAACGTGATGCTCTCAGATATGATACAGTTCAGTAAGGATGAGTACACAGCCCTACATGAAGGCAGGAACAATCAGCTGCACAATGTATGATTAGAAACAAAATTAGGCAAAATTAGGCAAAACTTCATAGAAAGTTGTTCTAGGATCATAAAGATGACTGCACATACAAGTCAGGTCACATGTTTTAAACAGAAGACACCAGTAGAAATCCTTCCATTCTACTTATCAGAAAAACTTCATCCTTTAATAAAGAGCAGAACTATTTAAGCATCAGGGAATAACAGAAGGTCTCAAAAACATGATCTAAGAGGGAAGATTGAACAATTTTGAGCACAGTTGTTTTAAAGCAAAGAATTCTGAGAGAAGGCATGTTGATAATACTGCAAAGAGAAAAGGAATAAACTCTCCATTACATCTATGGTAGAAAGTACAAGGTGCAGTGAACTTACATGTATGAAGGAGGATTCAGCTTAGACATTAAAAAAAAAAAGAACTTTCAATGAAATGCAAGAACAGCCAAGGAATGCTGTGGAATCTGCTATCTTGTAGACATCTTGCTGGGTTAATTGATAGGGAAATAAGGACCATCAGTTAGTAAACTTACTGCTTCAAGCCTCACAGGGTTTGCACATAACTCTGCAACATACAAAAAGGTAACAAGAGTTGATCCTTGATAGGGATAGCTACTACCTTCTCTACATTCAGAAAAAAATGATACTTATTTCATATGATTGCCAAATACAAAGAGAAATGCATATGCACAAATTACAGAGTGAGGAAATCAAATATAGCTTATCTGAGTATGGAGATTACTTTTGAAAATACTCAGTCATCCAGTTCCAGGACACATGCATGTTTAAGTCTCAACGAATTTTGAGGTAAATCTGAAAAAATAGCCACAAATGGTTTAACATCTGACAATTAAATTCAGTGTCAAGAAGTAGCACCATAACAACTTTGAAGGTACTCATAAATCTCAAAAATTAAGACATTATCACTTCCTTACAAGCACATAAATGACTCAAGTAAAGGGTTAATCTTAACACTTGGGATACACCCACCTCCCTCACAATATTTTCAATACTTTACACTCACAAATGTACTAGTCTTTTGCTGTCTCCGCTGATAGAACAATGCAGTCTGAAACATACAAGCATGTACTCTTTTTCCCCAAACCACCCACCCACACACATTTAACACGCACCCCCAGTTACAAATCACTCACATTAATATATCGTTCTTGCTTTTTTTCCAAATTAATATTACTTTTTACACTACATCAAGGGTAGTCAGAATATTCCGTTCAATAAATTAAAGTGTCGCTGCAAGTAGCTATGAAGTCTACACCAACACAGACCTCTGTGGATCACAGAGTAGGCAAGCAAACCCAGTAATGTTTTTAACCATTCTACCTCCAGAGGAACAGCAACAGAGAAAGCCAAACCAAAACCTTGGAAGTAAACACAACATGCAAGTTGAGTACAAAAAGATAGCTTTATCTCTCCTGTATTCTCCTAAACAAGGGTTCCATAACACCCATATGTAGAAGAAGCCATAACAAGCATACATGCTACTTTATCACAGTGATCTCCTATGCACCATTCATATTCTGAGAGCATCAGAGGCCTGCACAGAAATAATTGCTTTGTCCCATAAAAGCCAAACCAGAAATGCACTGATTCTATTACTGAAGCATTCTGAGACAGATAACCTACAATTGCTCTTGCAGAATGGCACTACCACAGGCCAGCACAGGAAAAGCTAACACACTAATAGCGGCATGGGTGCAAACATATGTTAGAAACTTGTTAAGCAGCAAAGCTGAAGCCAGTTATCTGACAGTAACTAAAATTTTCATCCAAAATGCATTATGTTCTCACTGGCAATATACTTCTGGATGCGAATTTTCTCCCTTCAGCTGGTCTAGTCGCCTAACTGAAGACTGTGTTTCCTGTCTCTTCCAACTTATACGTGGATTGTTGCCCTACTCAGGGTGTTAATCACTGCATGCTCCATGATGTGGAAAAACAAAAACTGTTTTTATTTTGTGTTCATCTCTTCGTAAAACAACACTCATCCCTCATCAGCAATTTATATGATTAATATTTACTTTCTCCCCCATAATTATAAAGTTAGAGAAGCCTCATCAAATACTCTTCCTGCATGAGAGTAAGTATTTGCAGCACTTCCAGAGAAGATGACAACTAGAAGATATTACATACACTTCATCTCATTAAAGCAAAATTAGTTAATGACATCTGCATGCTAAATCAAGGTATAATACAGCTCCTCACAAACAAATGCACTTAGTTGCATTTAGAACACTGAACAAATGTACTGACTATTTTAAGGAGCACTTTTTTTATAGCTAGTATTCTACTAGCTGCCTTAAAATGATATATCTGCACAAACACCAAAGGACCACATTTTTGCCTTCTGTAGTAATGAGGTAGATTTCAGTCTAAGGAACAGCATGTGTCATGAATATTTTTCCAAGAGTACTACTAAAAACAGAATGTTCTTCTGAAGTTAAGAAGCTATCAGAGCCCATTACTTTCTTCAAAGACTAGTTGACATCAGCAAGAAAAGACAAGTGATACAAATCCACCTTGCATGATCAAAGAGTCTTAGCAAATGCTTAATTGCCCTCTGCTTCTGACTTTCTGATGTTCTGAATACTCTGTTCCCTTACTCTGCCTCATGTTACATATTTAGCTGTACTGAATTCAGCTGAAAGCCATGGTCTAAAACAAAGTATTCATGTCTTAACTTGAATTTAATCAGTCCGATGCCCTTGAAAACCAATTCCACAAAAAAAGTAACTACTTAAATTAAGGAACATTTTTCTTCTATCAGATTATTCCAACATGGAATACCTGACCAACTCTAAAACCGTTAATATAAGTATACAATAAAAATATGTTTTTTCAGTTCATCAGTAGAAAAAGTGTTGGCTTATTTATAGATTTGTTAGATCACCGGGGAGTTGTGTGGCATGCATTAATTCTCAGAAGACAGTAGATTTTTTGGTTGTACAGGTTGTACATTCCATAATGTAATGTATTTCTATTTTATTTTCACAGACATCTAGTTTTCGGATTGTTTTTCTCATTCAACAGTGAGAACATTCATTTTAGCACAACCACATTCATACAAGAAATAAGATGGAACCTTGATATATTTCATTTTCTTACAGCCTTCACTACCAGTGATTTACTGAGTGGAGAGAGTAATGTGTAATAGGTGGTTCTCACAGTGGCAGCATTAAAACTCATGCTGCTTGGTATCTTTTCTTCTTTTGTCTATTTTCCTCCCTCACCTGGATGGGTATGTTATGGGCAGCTCAACAGCACAAAACAGATTTGCTTTGACATATTACTGGCAAGGCTAAGCAGCTTTCCCAGCAACAGACTGGTAAAGAAGGAAAAAAAGAGAAGGAAAAAAAGTACAGTCAGCAACCTCTCTGTGCCTGAGCTCAAAGTTGTATTCGTTGAAACTGTGCTGGCAAATAGTACCTGGACTTTACTTTTAAGAGGTGAAAATCAGAGGAAAAAAATGGTAACATACTTATATGTTACCTACAGAAACTGTATTTATAATACAGAAGTCTTATAGGGAATAATTACTGGTCTTTGTTAAGTCAGCCTTGAGATCCATTTTTATTGTAAGTACATCTAGTGCATACCAGTAACAGGGAATCACTTGGAAGCTATGAATTGATCTGCCAGATTTTAAAGATTTTTAAGTTGTCTTTTATAACTGATGAAGTTCATTGCTTCAGTGCTTTGCTGCTTTGGATCTCCTGTGCTCTAGCGGTTTTCAATTAAGTTTGTTCATCTATTTATCTTCATCCCCTTTGACTGTTAAGAACCAAAAAAACAGCATTTTGGATTTTATTCCCACTAATGTTATGTGGAGTAAAAGACATTAAAAAGAAAGTTTGAAAACAAGAAATACTACTGGGTGTTTTTTGTAAGAACTTTGTGAGAGCTAACTAGAATTCAACACAAAATTGTCAACAAAGTATCTAGCCCATGAGATCACTGTTGCTTTATATGGCTGAATTTTGTGTTCTGTAGCCTACAACACTTAGTTTTCTCCTGCTAACAGATAGATTCTTCTGCATTTCTATCTCTAGAATTGTGTCACACAAAATACCCTCAAGTCCCATTGCAGGCAGGGAGGCCAGGGGCAGCTAGTCACATTCTGCCTAGTAAGTGACTCAAAAAACATTGAAACATTATAGATCTCATCTGATAGCTCACCCTTCTCCCTCATACCCAGCTACATAAAATACTACAGGGTGCACAGCACATCTTCAACACCACTGAAGTTCCCCACATATAATGGATCCACTTGGATCTGCGCATTAGCGAAACAACAGGATTCAGGATAAAGTGCTGACCCATTTTGCTGAGCTGCATGAGAACAGGGATGAAAGGCAAAAGGCCAGGACAACTGCACGGCGCAGTGTTCCACATGATCGTGGAGGATTCAGTAAAAGCAGGGGCTGGTAGACAGCAACAATCCAGCCCCACAGGGAACATGGAAGGAACTCTGCTTTTATACCTCATGTAACCTGAAGTGCAGGCAAGGCAGATGTCAATACTTCAACCCTTTGCTCTACCAATCTCAGCAGCTGCTTATGGGGACCTATTCCTAAGCCAAGCTCTGAAAACCCGTTCAACTAAAAGCTGAGATACCAGGGGTTATAAATGCACATTTAGGGATAGCACCATATAAGATAAACTCAAATGAAAGTAAAATGTACCAGTACTGGTGCATTACCTGGGGGTCAGAGTACGCTGTCCGTGAGCAAGCCACATTCCACAGTACATCCTGCTGCTCTTCATGCCCATCTCTGAACTCCACAACTAAGCTTAGCACCTTGTTTGCAGTTCTCTGTGACCCAGTTACGTTCATTTTTGCCTTTTTTTTTTATATTCTCCTTCTTTACTTATACACCAAACACGAATATTACAATGTAATGAAAATTGGAAATGGAATACATTGGGGGAGGGGAAGAAAAGTATGCCTCAAGAAAAAAATAAGCATCTGCTTTTTAATTGGGAAAGAGAAGAAATCCAAAAAAAAAAATAAAGTCAAGACAGCAGTTGCTCTTTTTGCTAAAAAAAAAAAAAAAAAAAAAAAAACCTATGAAAAAACAATCTTCAAATCCTGGGCAAGCCTTGGAAAACCCAGGCAACTGGCAGGCCCATAGCCTGTTGACATTCACAGTCCAGAGTATTATGACAACATTTATAAAAAGTGGCATTATTTTAAGTACTGGACGCTCTTGGCATTGTGCAATGCATACAGTAGGTCAGGATCTTTACCCTAAAGATCTTATATAGACATATGGTAAAACAAGATCTAGTTTCCAAAGAGAAGGCAGAAAGCTTCTGACTGCAGGGACCTCATCTACTGGCAGAGCTCCAGGTTTAAAGTTGTCTGGCATAAATACAGTAGGACTAGGTCTGTGGAGTAGGGCTGACCACTTATTTACTGGCAGCGATTCCTGGCGAGTTCATGATGCATTTCCAACATTCCATCTGAAAAATACTACAGCACACCCATTTCAGGAGAGAGGGGGCAGGCAGGACAGGAGGAGACTACAATCTCATTAATGCTTACAGCACCATTGCTTTCTGAAAACAAGAACTGCAGATACAATGGAGAAAGCAAACAAAAGGAGAAAAATATTATTTGAATGACAGAGACAGGTGTTGTGATAAATGTACTATGCCTGTCAAAACAGACTCATCTTCCTTGTAAATGTGTTTTGTATGTAGTTTCTCTGGTAATCACATTTATTTCAATTATAGCTAACGTCTTTAATTTTTTGTTGTTGTAAGAACTTTCTCTTATCCTTTTTTTCTTTTAAAATAAGACTTACCAGAACTGGAATGTTTCTGTTTCTACAAACAGACTAGACAGCCATAACCAGAGGAACTTCCATTATCAAATAACTGACCTCGTTATTTTCAGCCTACCTTAATTTTTAGGATTGCCTTGGGATATGTTAGCTGTATCTTGACATAAACAATAAAAACATTCTTTCCAAAATGTGCTGACTATGAAAAACGGTGTATACATGTGTATATATTGTATATGTATATATTGTGTCAATGGAATTTTTTACAAATATGATACAAAATTGTAAGATATATACTGTAAAATCTACATTGACAAAGTATTTTTTATAAGGCAAAATCAGATACATAAAAGATGAACACGCTCGCCAAGATGCATTCTTTAAAATACTCCTCTGCTACCTCTTTCCATTTTAAGATATGTTAATGATAGGTTCCTGAGATGTATTTGAACCACAGGAAACCTAATTTATGCTTCATCTGATTGACGACTTTTGAACATAGAAGGGTTTGTCCTTCCTTGCCTGGTTCTGAGACAAATTATATAGCATTCCACTCGCAAGTAGAAGGTCTATTGTTCCAATAAGAACATCCAACAGAATGTATTTTGCTATCTAGGTAGAATGCCACAGTTTAGCAAAATAGAGAAAAACAGTAGAAGCTACTAACACGGTATAATTCTACTGATTTATAGAAGTGGAGGAGGGCATCCAAGCAAACAGAAGGAGGGGGAAGTAAACAAACATTCACAATCTTCCTATACACAGCAAAAGCAGGTCCTAAGACCACAAATGCTGGAGGACAGAAAATGCTTGGGTGTTCCCCACTGATCACTAGGTTTTAATATCACAGGTTCTTTGCTGACATCTACAGTTATCTTTAGACTTGCCTAATGCCCATGCAAATGGCTCTTATCGACAAAGAAAATCCATACAAAACTCAGTGTGTCTGTCTTCAGCCACACTGAGTTGCCTCAAAATAACACCTATAAGAATGAAGACAATTCCTTTCTCCCCTCTCATCCATTATCGTCCCCATATTACCACTTGTGGTGGTTTTACTCGGGTGGGCGGCCAAGCTCCACCACAACCACTCTGTCACTCCCCCTCCTCAAAGAGGAACGGGGAGAAAATACGATGGAAAGGGCTCAAGGGTTGAGATAAGGATGAGGAGATCATGCAGTAATTATTGTGACGGGCAAAACAGACTCAGCATAGGGAGATAGTAAGATTTATTGCCTATTACTAACAAGCTAGAGAAGCGAGAAACAAAGGAAAGAAACCAAAAGCACCTTCCCCCCCAGCCACCCTCTTCCACCTCCTCCCCCACCCAAGCGGCGCAGGGGAACAGGGGAATAGGGGCTATGGTCAG
The DNA here is from genome assembly GCF_040182565.1 of Anser cygnoides. Lineage (NCBI taxonomy): Eukaryota > Metazoa > Chordata > Aves > Anseriformes > Anatidae > Anser > Anser cygnoides. The sequence goes on along the minus strand of NC_089879.1, from coordinate 26,101,973 downwards.
TCTATGGCACTTCTCTGCCACTCCTTCTCGGTCACTATCATCCCCTGTGCTGTGGGGTCCCTCCCATGGGATGCAGTCCTTGGTGAACTGATCCGGTGTGGGCTGCCCACAGGCAGCAGCTCTTCAAGAACTGCTCCAGATACGGGTCCGTACCACGGGGTCCATCCCTCAGGAGCAAACTGCTCCAACCTGGATCCCCCACGGGCAGCAGCTCCTGCCAGCTCACCTGCTCCTGTGTGGTCTCCTCTCCATGGGCTACAGGTCTGGCCTGGAATCTGCTCCGGCAGGGGTCTTCCACAGGCCGCAGTCTCCGTTGGTGCAGGTCCACCTGCTCCACCGTGGTCTCCTCCGTGGGCTGCAGGGTGGAACCCTGCTCCACCGTGGTACTCCATGGGCTGCAGGGGGACAACTTGCTTCACCATGGTCCTCACCACAGGCTGCAGGGGACTTCTGCTCCGGCGCCTGGAGCACATCTCCCCCTCCTTCACTGACCTTGGCGCCTGCAAGGCTGTTCCTCACTCCTCTCACTCTCCCAGCTGCTGTGTGGCACAGCGGTGTTTTTTTTCCTGTCTTAAATATGCTCTCACAGAGGCGCAAAACAACATCACTTATTGTCTCAGCTCTGGTCAGCAGTGGGGCCCTTACCAAACATGGGGCAGCTTCTAGATCCTTCTCACAGAAGCCACCCCTATGGCCCCCGTTACCAAAACCTTGCCACATAAACCCACTACACCACTGCTTCTTTTCACCCTCTAACATCCTCCATCCTAACAGGAGCTTTGCAAGACAGGGAAGAACATGCATTCAAACATCTCCAACAAGTAATCCCATTGATTTTCATGCATCTTCACAAACACTTAAAAAAAAAAAAATCTGTTAAAGATCAAATCACATTCCTTGGCCAGGATAATTAGAAAGGAAAACAATCGTGAATAGCAATTGTGATCAAGTTTGACACTGTATTTTTTGTCCTCTCTTCATTTATACTTTCCTGTTTACTCTTCCGTATCTCTTGGATTCACTGATGATACCATTCCATTCCCTTATATCTGGCAGCAGTCCACAAGAATTCACAAGTACTACACTTCTCTGTCTATGACCAGAGATTTTTTGATTTAATATCGCTTTCGGTGTCCTTCTACTGTAAAATGCTTGCATGTTTCCTTAAATTTGTCTACTTACATGGAAACAGGAAAAGACCAACAGAATAAACACAGCAACTAAGACTCGTCTATTAAGTCTATTTGTTACCTGGTTGCTAAGTCCACTCTTAATCATTCCTCAACACACAAAATTCGTATTTTATTCTTTTTCTCCAATAGGTTATCATCTATGCCGAAAGTGCAAGATATAATTCATGAAGTTCATACTAATTCGCAAAGCAGAAAGTTGAGTGGTGTTCATGGCCGCACATTTGTTAAATTTGCAATAGTCCATGCAAAGCTCACTGCAAATAAATTCTTCCTTAGCAACAGAAAGTATAATTAATGGAAATTACCACAAAGGATTTTAGGAGGAACGTTATTTCTGAAAAGGAAGTCTAAACAAATAAGAAAAACAAGATTGCTTATGTCTTCTTCTCATTACTTTTCTACCAGAGGTGGTAGAACACAGGAAAGAATTTTTGTTAACTTGAAGTGTTAAAACATGGAAATTGTTATAGAACCCTCTAAATTGTATTATTCTTTAGACTTTTCTAAAAGGTAGAATACGTTGTCTCTCCTGAACAGGAAACTATTCAGGAATGAAACAATTACAGCTACAGACACTTTGAAAAAACAACACAATCTCAATACATTCTGCATAGAACTTACCTGCGCAAATCTACCCATGCCATCAAAATAAGACATTTTTTAGTAGTTTTTCCACCATCTCAAAGTGAATTAGACAGCAACAGTAATACTGTTGTCTTCCTAATGTAACTCTCAAAAGTCTCCACAGACCACCTGGGTTGCAGAGATCTATTGTTACTGATTGTAACAGAGACATTGGACAAAATGAAGTATTAATGGGAAGCAAACAGGACAGTATAAAACAGGCCTGCTGCAGTGTTTGCAAAGTGTCATTTACAGCTCTACTACAGTACCCCAAAGGAAAAAAAAAGTGCTGGGATCTATGCCTTAAAGTCCCCTCTTACCCAAAGTGCTTTACCATTTTCTCCAATTTCCCATGTAATTATTCATATGACAGACATGTTAATGCATGGATTGATACAAAACAATGCTCATTGTAAAGTTTACTTAACTCTTACTGGAAACATTCCGTATGTCACAGGACAAGAGAAAAATTCTGCTACTCATTGTGTTATGCAGTTATTCTTTCAGTCAAACTTCAGACAATAGTCAATATCAAGAAACTGAGAAGTCTATTGTAATTCAAAAGAATTACTAAACTGGACATGAAAAAAAAAATCTGAGACACAGATCTCCTGGAAGACTTCAAAATGGGAGACTTGCTATAAACTGTTATTCTCTAATGAAATGGATCTCTTCGGCAGATACAACCCAACCTTAGAAGTGTGTGGAAAGACTAAGTTGCCAGCAAGTGTCTTGTCAGTGAAGTCTACAAGAAGTTAGATGGACAAAGGGATGTCCTTCTGGATGGGGCTGAGAGAGAAAGAATGTCAATTTAAGCAAGTGAGTAACAAAATAATGAGATCACAAAAAAGCAGTTTAGCATGCTGAAGTATCTCCTCATTTGTGCTGAAGTATCCCTTCATTTATGTAGGGTCACACAAATGCCAGAATGGGGAGAATAAAAGGCATGTAAACCAAAAGCCCATGCCAGGGCTAAGAGTGGGTCTGCAGTAACCAGCAAACAGCTTGGTGCATTTCTTCACCTGCATCATTTATCAACATTTGCAAGAGGTCTGCCTATGTTCAGCTGTTGAGTATAAATGTTTTATTTGCGTTTTATCTTCACTTGACCCGAGTTAAGCATGTTTCCAAGTGACTTGGCTGATAAGGCATCTGTTGGAAACATATGGCAAGCCTGTAGAGATGGAGATGTGTCTTCCACTGACAGTAAAACAGAAAGCTGACATGCAGCAGCATAGTAGAGCAGACTTGAATATGGTGGGAGTTCACCACAGCAACAGCATCTAGATCCAGCATACACATGTAACAATACTTCATGTGTTTGAGTCACAAAAGAATCAGAGAGCATCCTGCAGGCTTTCTGAGCACACCACTAGGTGTCATGCACACAGCTCAGCCATGAAACATGAATGACTCCAAGAAGCCTCAATTTTCCTCCTCTGTAATTACCAAAGAAGTTAGCCACCCTGACCACTACCATTCTAACTCATACATCCACTCAGACTAAATTAGAATCTGAAAACTCAGAGTATTTACCAACACATGCTAACAAACTTGAGGCTTTTGTATGAAGAAAGCCAGAACAGAACTGTTGACAATTTTGAAAACAGGTTTACGTCAGCAATCTGTTGGCTACCTGAAAATTCAAGAGCTTCTACTCCATTCTGAGATTTGCCAGCTAAATATTATTTAACATAAGCCATCATTCCAAACAAATTTGTATCTTTTATACTTCTACCACTCATAGAAGTTTGGTCCATACTTAAAAATCAGAGGCAAAATGGGTCATTTTAAACATCCTCTTAAAAAAAAGTTGTCATTTCCCACCTGATCCGAAAGCTTCCAACACTGCAGAATTACATTGCTTTTGAATGAAATAGTTGTCTGCTTCCATCTTTCTTTTTTGGATAAACTGAAACAAATAGATATTTTTTTGACAAATGGATTCATACTGGTATTGTATACAACTACTGTTCATCTCCAAATAGATTACAGTGACTCAACAGTTTGCCAGTAGGGCTATGAATAACCCTTAATCTAACAAGAGAGCACATAGGTTATCATTTAAAGGTACACTCCATGAACACAGTAATGAAAGTCACAAACTCAGAACAGCTTCAGTCCCAATCTAGATCTGTGCTTTTTCCATACATAATCAAAGCAAATCTTAACCTTTTCAAAAGAGATCGCTTTCTTTCCAAAGCAGGAGGCAATTTAAAGTGTCTTCTACAGCTAACAGAAGCAGCTTTTCAAATTCCTATCTGCTCAATCTCCAGAAAGTTCTACTGAGATGAAAATCTCAGTATCAAAACCAGTTACTATTCAAAAAAGTTGCCAAACCATAGAGCTACTGATCAGGTATGCAATTCAGACTGAGATACAGAGAACATCTCTAGACTTTTTCTGATTTCAGCCTTGGCCTAGTTTGTTTTCTTAATAGCATTGTACTTCATTTTGTAAAGATGCACGGCCTAGTAAAAAGCTTATCTTCTGTGACTGAAAGCAGGAGATAATTTTATAGCTAATACACCTCTAGTACGTACAAGTGCAAAAGCTTCTGCCAACACAGAAACAGAGCAGAAAGACGTCAGAAATAGCATAAGGAGATGTATGAAAACCTGATATTAAACAAGAACGTTGAGATTCTCTAAATGGCTTCAAAGTACTACAGATAGGAAAGAAAAATAGTGAAGATCTGAAATCAGGAGAAAAGACGCCCTGCTGAAGGTGAAGTATGTTACTGAAACATGTTCAGAGTCTGCTAGAGAACCAGATATATATAACCTAAAATGATGAATTTTGCAACATAAGAATGAGAATTCAGACTAGAGAAAGCTAATCCCAATAAAAGTGTGGTGATAGCCTGAGAAGCAATTACAGAATTTACACTTCCCTGGCTCAGAAACACACTCCAAACCCTTGCAGATGTGACATTTATTATGCTTGACATAATTATGAGATCAAATAACAAACCCACATTACAGGATAAAACTAGCATTAGTTGCCAGTTGAAACACTCTTTTGCATGCCAGCAGCCCCATGTCCAAGGGCACAAAGATATATGCTATATTTCTCCCAGAATAACAGCTCCCACCATTCCAAAACTCACCCAAGCAAAGTGCTCCTTGATCTCCCCAATTCAAGAACCAAATATTCGTATGTTCAGATACAATCTGTCCCTGAGCCCTTTCCTCATTTTTTAAACTATCAAATCAATTACCTGATATAAACAACTGGAATTGATCTGCCTCCAAGCAAGTGAAGTGTTAGACAACACTGACACCAAGTGACAGAATTCAGAAAAATATCAAATAAAACAACCCACACAGAAATGTTAGTGCACTTCATCAATATGAATATGAATATGAAGACACAAAGCCTATTTTTCCCCCCAAGAAAGCAAAAATTAAGACATAATATGAGAGCTGACAACTTCACAGATATCACACAACTTACAGAAAGTATGTCCAAGATTAAATACATGTTAACAACTTGATTTAACCTTGATCTCACCAGCACGAGTGAAAGACTATACACTGTTTTGTGCAATCTAGACTTGTAAATTCATTTCTAAAAAAATAATTGATGGTTTGGATGTACAGTTAGTATTTGATTTCATTGACTTTTGTGGATTTAAGTTCATTTCCCAAGTCAAAAAAAAATCCAAACAGTACTTTTATGCCATTTAATAAAAACATTTTATGTTAATGCAAAGTTTAATAGTCAGCTGAGCCTCACCTACCTGCCATACCTACCTTGCCCTATGACAAAGAAATCTTCAGAAATCAAGTACCACGCATTCCAACACCTTATGCATTAAAGGGAATTGCCACCCTTCCTACTGACTTTCACAATCACATTACATAAGTATTAAACCCTACTGATAGAACATTAACCCTACCAAATGCTTCTTCTCACACCTACCATGCTTCTGCCCAGTACTTTATGTCTCCCATCCCAGTTTCCATGTTCTTACCTGTTGACGTTTGAATGCCAAGTAATCAAGATTTTCCAGATCCTTCCGAAACTTCTGGTAGGTTTTCTGTAGATCAGACTTACTGGACACATTTCTTAGCATTTCAAAGGTTCTTTGAAACTGTGATAGTAAAGAAAAAAATATCACTCACACAGTTGTTGGTTTGTTTTTTGTTGGTGGTTTTTTTTTTGTGTCTAAGGATTTTATTTTAAATACTGTCATCTTCAAGTACACCATCTTATAGACACAAGCACACTTCTACAACTTTGAAATCAATTCCATTATCCAAAGTATAGCACACATATCCCATTTAAGTAAATTAAATCCTCTAATTAACTTCACAGATAAGACTTACATAAGACAAAACTCTAGCCATCTGCCTGATCTCTAAAGATCAGTTCTTTATCAATCTATAGGATGCTTCCCCTCTCGCCCCCCAACTAACAAAAAGCATATGCAGCTTCGTAAAGGCCATGAACTCCTCATTTGAACAAGCATAACAGTAGATCCTGTTTTTCGGGGTACTATCAAGTTAACTTACTTATCATACTCTGCAAGGCTGAAGACTTTTAAATGTAGCACTTCTTTCACACACACTATTACTAAAAACAGTACTGGTACTTATCAAAGAGATGAACAATACCAACCCAGCTGTAGGGAACTGCAACAGAAAGGATAAGATTTGTGCGAAAGGAGAACGGGAGATATCAGCACAGAGGCAGTCTGAAGGAACACAGCAAGGGAAGGGCTCTCAGAATGGCCCATAAATTAGTAGGTCACCAGGATCCCACTGCATCTACCACCTAGGAGCAACTGCACTGCCATCCAGAACTGGAGACAAAGACTAGAAAGAACTCTCAGACAGGATGGGGATGCTGATGTCTGTTAGGTCTAAAAAGGTACAGAAGGACAACCCAGATATGCACATGGGCACCAATCTAAGAACAACCCAGGAGATTTGAGAAGGACCTGACAACTGGTGCCTCTCAGCCTCTGATCTTCACAACAGATCCTGGTCCTAACATCTGGACAGAAGCATCATGTGGTCTGACTGCTGGATGGACTTTCTGGACACAACACACATTCTGGTGCTTGGCAACAGAGATGGTCACAGCAAGCGTAAAACTTGTTTGTTTCTAGTTTTAATTTTAATCAAATCGAAAACCCATCCTTTAGGGTCTGATCAGGATGTTTCCTACATCATTGATATAAAGTTACAGACGTATTTTGTACACAATTTCCTGAGCTTATAAAGTAGTAGCAAGATATATATACTCTTCCCTATTCATGTGTGTCTAACAAAAAAAAATATATATTTAAAAACTCAATTTTATAAGTCTTCTTTTTCTAGGAGATATACTTCGGATTACTTTTTAAAAAAAGCTTTCCCAAATACCACATGTTTATAATATAGTTCTTGAGTCCTCAGTGAAACCAGTATTTAACAGCTGCTATACAAGGAAAAAAAAAAACACTATGAAGACTTCGCTCGAATAACATACACACAGATAACCAAATTTTAAAAGAAGGTAGAGAGAAAATATGAATTGGTGTGTTGATTAAAAAACCCTAAACAGCAAACATCCTCAATCACATTTCTCCCGTTAAGGTAAAGAAAACATGAGCAGGTTGAAATGTCTCAGTCCCTACCTGATCCTAGCCTTGATAAATTTAAGTGATTTGTCAAGCACTCCAGGGGTTAATACGTCATGCTCCAGAAAAACAAAGGTGTATTATACCTCTTCTACTGGTTATGAAACGATGCACAGGGAAGGAAGTTGCCCTCCCATGACTCTGTTGGTATTCCAGGTCCAAGACCTAGAACAGCAGACTGAAGTCATTCACACCCGCAGTTACAGAAATGGAATTCTATCTTTTTGACAAGGTCAGACATCTGATTTTGCTACAGCTTCCTTGCTGCTTCAGGAAATCAATTCTCTGGCTATTGCTGTTTCACCATCTGTAAATATTCTTCTTTCCCAGACAAGCATGTAACAGCTGTAAAGCCACAAGTAGTTTAGAAATACTCTGTCATCTCAGCGATTAGCACCAGCAGTCTAGAAACACATTTTTACACTGATAACCAGGAAAAACTACATGGTTTCTACATCTGTCCAACATACTACCTTAGCTTACTACAGTTACAAAGACTGTATGTGAATTACCTACTGTAAGTTGGGTTGTGGCACTACTGTCCAGGAAATGAGGCAGATGACCCAAAGAAATGAACTGTTTTCCAGTCATTTCTGGCTAACTAAGCACTGCAATAATGACAACAGCACACTTCTGTGTACCTTGGCTAACACTACAGTCATTGAATTGGAAAAACAAACCACAGGAGCAGAAAAAAAGAATCTCCACTCATCTTCAATCCCTCTTCAAAAGCTGACAGCAGCTTTGGCAGCTAGTGCTGACCTGGATGTAGACTTCTCCACAACATCACTTGTTCTGTGGGCATTTAAGGAAACCTCAGCTGTGGACACTGCTCAACAGCCACTAAGTAGGCCCACTTTGGGGATGAACAGCTGCAGATTTCAGCTGGCAATCTGCAACTGACAGACACAGCCTGGAATCCCCAGGCAAGTCACCACTTCTGGTTTTCCACATGCTGTGGGCCTATATTTCAGTCTTACTGCTCTCAAAACTAAGAAGCAAGATAAAGCAGTATTTATTTCCATTTGTAATTTACCTTACTACACCTCATTCAGCACCACTCAAGGTTAACTTGAGACTTTCCAGTTGCAGTTGAAGTGTTTACTACCAAAAAATAAAAGAATGCTTTCTCATCCAAAGTATACTGCACTGAATTCTCTAACAGCACAGCTGAGAAAACATAAATGCTAAGATAAACTGTAAAACTCTTAATTCTTTTCTGTTCAACTTCATTATCTTGCACATTTTCCCCCTCAGATTTTCCCTCTGCTCCAGAGATGCTCTGAAACCCTTGAATTTGCAAAGCTTGCTTTCACCAATTCACACTCCAGCGGGGTGTCCTGTAAGGTGGAAGCAATTTAATTACATCATCTGCAAGCAAGACTGGAGTAAAGTTAAATAAATTAAATAAAATAAATAAATAAATAAATAAAAACTGCTCCTTGATGAGTCTAGTAAACTGCTTATAATGTATCTGTCCCAGTCCACCATATTCGCTCAGCTCAAACCCATGACACAGTTCTCCAGAAACTACCTCAAAGCTCCTGAACCCTGTTATGGGGTTGAGCAATACTGGGTCACAAATGATTCCCAAACTCGCTAGCTACTACAAAGCAGTCTTTTTTCTCATCAACACATTAGACACAAGTAGTAGAGCAGTACAATCATCATCCTCTTAAGGTTGTACTCAATTCCATAGTTCCAATTCTTCCTTTGGCAGGAACTTTGCTAGCAAGCTCACACGATTCCTCATGTCCTGAAGCAACCTGAATATTAATAATGTGTTTGGCTGTCTGGAAAGAGATCCAAGAACCAGCAAGCAAGGATGAATAAATAGAAACCAAGCATGTAATTTCAGGGATAATATACTTGAATAACAGAAAAAAAGATGTGTGATGGCCAGCCTCAAGAAACTAACCAATTAGAGTAAGTCTGTCTTAACATGTGAGGAAAAGTTTAACTCAAAAGTAAATTCAAAAAACATGCCAACAACTTTAAGACAACATCCCTATTCCCTTTTCACTGACATCAAAAGGAAACTAAAAAAAACTGCCTTGGACTTACAAAAGTTACCAGAATATCCTTTAAACCTTAACCATATCTGGATTTTCCTCTATCAGTCTGAACTACTATTTGTAGGTGAAGGGCAAGAAAACCCCCACCAAGACTTTTGTCTAGAGGTGAAAAGTAGTATTAGAATTTTCTTCCTCTTTCTCACTGATAACCGAATGTAAATAACCATAAGGGGAGAGTCCAAAGAAGCTCTTTTTTTCTTGTTGCTTTTTCAAAGTACTTTGACCATAGTTTCTGGAAGCTGAGAAGCAGCATTCCTTTACTACTATTTTGCTTTCTGTGGCACTACTGGTTAATTGTCTTAATATCAGCACAAACACATCATATATTACTTTAAATCTTTTCAAAATACACGAAATGATCTTACAAGAATGATCTACGGATTAAGTTGATGAATATTATGACATTCCTTTCAAAATAAAAAAGTCAGCAATTGTAAAATTAGTGCCAAGTACCCTGGAACTAAAAAAAAATACCACAAAGTAGATATCACACCAGACATTATGACCTGAGTAGTACTGCCAGGTGCTGAATGAAGGTTGAATACTTATCTGACCAGAAACTAACACATAATGGAAGCCCTAAATTACGTGAGGCAACTTCTACAGTTCCATTTTAGGGATCCTGAAGCACAAAAATCCCACCCACAACTCAGAAAATCATGAGAATCCAGAATGAGGATGGACTGGAATTGTTACTAATATGGCCTCCTAAGTACGATGACCCTGATAAGTACGTTGAGAACTCCACAGTGTCCTTGCAGAAGATGATCATGGTTCCAACTAATTAACAAGGGCTACTGTAAACATCAGGACCAAATTTCCTTCAGTTTGACAGGTTATTTAATGTAATGTCAAAAAGAGATGTGAGCTCTGACTAAAGGTTTTCCTGCTGTCAAGCTATATATGAGGGCTACCTGAGAATCCACTGGTGATTTTGTTAGCACCTGTTGTAGGCTTTTTATCTGCAGCAGAAGTTTTTTCTTCACTATCCACCCTCCTATTTTCATGAGCCCTGGAATCTCTGATCTTCTGCTTTATGTGATGAAAATCAGGCAATGGGTTCAAAGAGAAGAGGCTGAGGCATTCACAAAGTATCTGCATAATGCTTCAGCAGGAAATTATACTAAAATTTTGATACTTAAAGTCCACTATATTTAGTCTTTATTCAAATTAATTTCTTCAATTCAATAAACTTTACACTCTTTGAATGTTGTAGCTTAGCTCTGCACTTTTCTGTAAAAGGTTAATTTGTTTACTATTGCTACCTCGTTTAGCTGTTGCAAGCGAACAGATTTATAACAGGAGTATTTATGGAATGAGTAATGGTATTAAAAGTACTTGATACCTGATTTTTAAATCTAATTTAATTAACACATTTTGATAGTGTTTCTTTGCAACAGCACTTAGCATCCTTGCATCCTTTCTGGTATCCCAAGGAAAGTTCCTGCACTAGACAAGTTTGATCTTGTTTGGCTCAGTCTGAGGTTTTGGTTCAAGTCACTAAGTTGGATCTGAAGCATCCTGGTTCAGGACTTGACATAAGCCAGATCCTTGAAAAGCAGACAGATACCTTAAGTGGACAAAACTCACTCAAAGTTTAACAAAGTTTAATCCCTTCATACACCTGGGAATCTCAATATGCACCATGAAAATTAACAGCCTGTCAACTAAACAAGAGGCCAGGCCACAAAAACATGAGATCATAAATATGCAGTGCAAAGCACTTCATTTGCTTACAACTGGACTTGTGGAAGGAAACATTAAGTATGAAGTACAAAATCTTATTTCTGGTAATAACCAAGTAATGCCCACAAACAGAAAGAGGTGTGGGAGGCAGCAGATAATGCTTCAATTTGCCAGTGATGCTATTTGACAAACCACATACCTGCAGTGTCACCTGCATGGGCGTCCAGCTAAGCCATGAGGCTGACATGGCCTGCTGTGCTTCCTTTACTTCACAGAATCATCTTGGTTGGAAGAGACCTCCAAGATCACCCAGTCCAACCTCTGACCTAACACTAACAAGTCCTCCACTAAACCATATCACTAAGCTCTACATCTAAACGTCTTTTAAAGACCTCCAGGGATGGTGACTCCACCACTTCCCTGGGCAGCCCATTCCAATGCCTAACAACCCTTTCAGTAAAGAAGTTCTTCTTAATATCCAGACTAAACCTCCCCTGGCACAACTTCAGCCCATTCCCCCTCATCCTGTCACCAGGCACGTGGGAGAACAGACCAACCCCCACCTCTCTACAGCCTCCTTTAAGGTACCTATAGAGAGCAATAAGGTCTCCCCTGAGCCTCCTCTTCTCCAGGCTAAACAACCCCAGCTCCCTCAGCCGCTCCTCGTAAGACTTGTTCTCCAGGCCCCTCACCAGCTTCATTGCCCTTCTCTGGACTCTCTCGAGCACCTCCATGTCCTTCTTGTAGCGAGGGGCCCAAAACTGAACACAGTACTCGAGGTGCGGCCTCACCAGAGCCAAGTACAGGGGGACTATCACTTCCCATTATTCTCATTATGGGCCTCGCTCACATTTAGGGCCAGTGCTGCAAAAGCCAGTTCATTATTCAATATAAAGAGGAGGAATGGCTCACAGAAGTTAAACAGAATTTGCCATTCAAAATTTCAATCTTTTGTAGTGCAGGGCAGCAAAATAGCACTGAACTGTTTTGTTCATCTGTAAAATCTCTTTTAATATTGATGAATTAAGGAAGAAAAGCAAATTCAGTTTCCATTCTGACACAAGGAAGCAGTTCATTAAAAAAGCCTTCCTGTTTCAATATATACTGCTACTTTAGAAGACTAAATAACACTAAATAGGCTATTTGATATCACCAGGAAATATGGTTAGAAAAATATTCAAAAACCTCCAAAATTCCAATTACTAAATGCAGACATTTATGAAAGATAGTTCTCAATATTTTGCTGTAATGGAATGGGCAAGGTGCCTATTTGTAGATGTTTATGGAGAGTGTCACACCGCCTCTTTCATTCATGAAATGTCATAATTTTGGTCTCATTTTAAGAGGGTCTGAAGACATGCATTTTGATGATAAAGCAGATACTGTTTGTTTTGCATGCATTTCCTTTTATCTGCCTCCAAGGAAGTTATAAAATAAATTTCTCTGGATCAGAATGATCTGTGCATGCTTGAGATACAAATAATTGTTGATCAGACAAGCTATTCTACATTTTATTGACTTCATTACTTTACTACCAATAAATAATTTGCCAAGAGAAACTGACCTTCCAAGTTCGTTTTTACTAATCCAGAATTTGCCCTCCAAGATTAACACTCACAGAAGGAAATTTCACAGTGTCCCTCCCATATTACTCTCTTATAAAGCACCGCACTTCAATGTAAGTGTTGCTGTAGCAACAGAACAATTATAACTACTCAGAAGAAAATTCAGAAATGCTCTTTTTTCATCATCAGCTCAAAGACAGGCTACCACAATGGAGTCCTAGGTCCCTGACTAGAGCATGCAGACAGCTACATAGTCCAAATAAATAAGTAAAAGCAGTCAGCTACTAATATCCCACCTTGCAACTTTCTCAAAATACTTTTCAAACCTCTTCATCACCAGACATAACACTGATTTCTCACACTTGTAGAAACTTGTATGCATTCCACATTGACCTATTGTATAAACAACGTTTGCATCATAGTTATCCCTAAGTTCTGTTCTTAAGCTTTCTTCATTTGGAAATCATTGCACAGCTTTACAATTATTTTGATAAAAAAAAAAAAAACAATAAATAGTATCTTCCATAACATTTATGTTAAACCAAACCAGAAAAGTTCTACCTTATTTAAAGCAAGCCCTATCCATTCAAAGTAAGCCTTGTTTCTTTCACTCCCCCTCCCCTTATACCTGGGTTGCACCAACAGTTTGTATAAAGCTTATGCAAGCTTACGCAAGTTATGCAAGTCAGGCCAAACACCTTAACCAGAGGAATGGGTAAGCCTAAACCTCTCTTCTTTTATGCCACCATAATGTTTCTCTTCTGCTCAAAACATTTTTAATGCTGATGGATACCCTGCAGGGAAGGGAGGAACAGGCAGCACCATACCCCCAGTGCCCAAGTTCACAAGTTGCTTCTCATCTGTAGCCCTTCTTTTCCTGACAATAGTTTTAAATAACTATAAGCAAACATTTTACAAAGATTGCACTGTCTGAGGTGTTTGTGAGAAGTATGAAGACTTAAACTTAAGTTCATCTACAAGCATGACAAGAAGGGGAAAGAGGTAAACAAAACATGCTGGCTCAGCATGAAATGAAACAGATACAAGAAAGACAGACTGCCAATGCACTTTGAATGAAACGCTCAGAACTTGTTACTGTCTTGCTGTTCTCCCTTGATCGATAAATTCAAGCAGTTCCATTAGTCTGTTAATTCACTTAATTAAATATTGAGCATCACTAACCATAATGAATGGGGCTGGTAATGCAGCTCTGAATCCAAGAGTGAGATCTGTGAAATGGCCCTTTGTCTGACTACATTTTTCACAACTCAGTTTTGATTAGACTTTCAACTCCAACCTAAGTAAGGGAAATCCGATGTGGACAACTATTTAAACAGGCAAAAGTTGTTTAAAGAAACCAACTATTCTCATCACTGTGATGCACTTCATTTTCTCAGTCAACTTTAATTAAAATAAGCATCTGTACTGCACCATCATACTCTTATTAGGCTGCAAATTCCACAAATGGCTTTAAACGTGCTATGCTCAAATACAATCGGTCACTGAAGCTTTGTGCTGGCTCTGACATGCTTTATTTTATATCCTCTTTGCTGAGATTCCAGAAAATTAAATAAAGAACCAAAATTATTAGTACCTTACAAGTGAAATTTCATAAAAGATTCTCATGTACACAATGGTATGCTTTGGGACATTTTTTCATTTGGAGTAAAATTCTTGACAGGTTTATCAAATTCTTCCAACTAAACTGACTAAGTTTCTACTTCGAAAGCAGCATTTCAATATTTTTCTGACAAAAAATAGGTTTTTCATTATTATATTCTGCTTAATAGTAAGATTTTATTACATAAAAGTAAAAAATGGTCCCAAGTCTGAGCAACGTGTTTGAGAGACATGGACACACTGGAAAGAGTCCAACATATGGCCACAAAGATGACTATGGGACTGGAGCACCTCTCCTATGAGGAAAGGCTGTGAGAGACGAGACTTCAGTCAAGAAATGAAAAGGCTCCGGGGGGGATCTCTTCAATGTCTGTAATACCTGAAGAAAGGGTGCAACAAGGACAGAGTCAGGCTCTTTTCAGCGGTGCCCAGTGCCAGGACAAGAGGCAATGGGCACACAAGAGGTTCCTTCTGAATACCAGAAGCACTTCTGTGCTGTGGAGGTGACTGAGCACTGGCACAGGCTGCCCAGAGTGGTTGTGGAGGTTCCCTCGTTAGAGATAGTCAAAAGCCACCTCGACACGGCCCTGATCAACCTGCTGTGGGTGGCCCTGCTTGAGCACGGGTTGGCCCAGATGGACCCAGAGATCCCTGCCAGCCCCAACCATTCTGTGATAGCACAATAGTTTTAGAGGCTACCAACTGGAAGTAGCTGAGGTTCATCTTTTTTCTTAGGCACACTTAGAATGGCAGATGTGACAGATAACACTAGAAGAGCCTTTATATAGCAGCTAGTCATATTGTCATTGTTTCCTTGCTATTCTTGTTCTAAGATTACACAGGAAATTGAAGTTTGAAAACCCAGACTATACTCTGTCAGTAGAAGTAAGCAAGTTTTTAAATGTTTTGAATGACAGTGCTGTAATTAACCAGATTTACTGAATGAGCAAGACTAAAAACTTTCAGCACTTTGATAAATGGGTTTAAAAAATAACATACATAAATAATGCCCTATTAAATATTTCATATTGAATGAGATTTAATTAATATTCTACAGACATCTTTGATAATGCTGGATTACCTTCTTTCATTTTATATATGCAAACAAAAAAATTCCCTGGTTAGAGTTTTCATTTCATTATTCTAATTCAATTATTTTTTATTTTCCCCATTTTTTAAGTTAATTTTGGCTTGGTCCTTTAAACATCTTGATTTTATGACAATTACAGAGCTCAGAGACATGGAAATAAAAAAGCAATTAAAATTCTCATCTCTTCTCAAAGGATTAATAACAGCTGTAACATTATTGTCTTTGTAAAGAGAAGGATAAAATGGTCTGAGCATTAAGCATTAAAACCTTATAAGAAATTCAAAGGGAAACTGCTAATGACATTTTTTTTAAAGAAAGCTGATTTTCAAGTCATATGAACCTGTAGGCACTGAGAACATCAGACATGATACAGCAAATACAAAGTATTTTCTATGCTACAGCCACTGAATATAATGCCTTTTTACTGGAGCAAGCCTACACTGAAGAAAAAAGGAATTCCTAAGGGAGTTCTAACGTACAATTATTGAGGTTAAGGACTCTGAAAAGAGCAAAATTAAGAATCATTAAGTACTTTAGTTTTATTTATATCTGGCTCAGTTGGTTGGCATTTAAAAGCTCTTACCATTTGAAGGTGGTTCAGTAGCATATATTGAAGTTACCTCTAAGTCTTCTAAGTCTTCTAAATCTTCAAATCTAATCTAAACCTACTTGTAAATCTTCTAAGTCCATTTCCTAATTAGATGTTAACATAAAAAGAAACCATTACAACTAATACCACTGTTGGTATGTTCAACAACCAGAGCAGAGACCAAATAAGCATGGAAATGTACCATCTTCCCAGGACTAGGGTGGGTCCTTTTACACAGGCATTTTGGAGTGTTATGCCACACTAATTTATTCTAAGACTTAGGTAAGGAATTCAGTTCTTACTCCTATTAAAAGAACTAAATTAAAGTATGGAAGAGAAAGATAACTTAATTGTACTCCTTACAATGTTGGAGTTTTTCTGAATGATTCTTTGCATTCTTTTGCTTTCCAGTTATAGTTGGCTTTCATTTTCAAATGAAAATCAAGACGTGAATTATAGGGTTGTTTAGAAATACTGAAACTCCAGTAAAGAAGACAACTCAAGTTTAGTTCTCTTACATAAAACGTTCTCAAAGCATTTTAGAAGGGTGCATCTAGCATTATGAAAACACATACATAAAAATGGAATGGCAACCAATGAAAAATATCATTTAAAATTTTTTTCCACAAGCAGTACCAAAGACAGGGCACTGTCTTATAGCCGGAGAATTTCATACGTATATAGCAATATAAACTTTTCTGCAAGACAGTACTCATTTAGCCTGTGCTGCACCTCTAACAACTGTCCAAGCTGGATGTTTCAAATGAAACACTGAAACCCACAAAATATTGCTTTATTATTAAATACTGTAGGATGAAGCAACACTTCTTCCTACCCTGATTGGGAGCTAAATTTTGATCCCCCATCCTCAAACAACTAGAATTAAGTCACTGCATCCTCTAGTGGCAGTGAGGTACTGTTCAAAGCGGTGGTGCTGACTAACCACCTCCATTTTGAAGCATTATGAAAACAATTGAACTTTGATTTTTTTTAAGCAGTCTATCACTCATTACTGAAGATGCTAGGGAAAAAAAAAAAAAAAGGGAGCAAGAGTAGAGTATTTCCTTGCTCTTCCCAGAGAATACACACACCAGACAGAGTGCAGTAAGCAGCCAGAGAAGAAACTCAGTGGCATTTTGGGAGTCAGAGGCATGATCTGGTAATGTTGAAGTCACATGGAACACTAATGGAACTCTATGGTTGACATTAAAGGAACTCACATTTAAGTAGACAGGAAAGTATTCTGATGTTGAATTGTGAACAGAGTTGTGGTTATTTCGCCTAATTAAGTAACAGTAACAAACATGGGTTAGTTTTATAAGGGAAAAGAAGAATGGGACTAACATTTGTGTACAGAGAGCCAGGAAAATAAAAGATGACCCAGTTAGTTAAGTCAAATTCTACTCACCACAGCCAGATGTTCCAGTAAGTATGCCACATCAACCATATCTGCCAGAATAAGAAGCCGTGTGACAGCTGTAAGAAGACATCGTGCTGCTTGGACAACAGCCTGCCTCTTAGGAAGATAGCAGGGATCACTGGTAAATGCCTCTGCTGATACCTTCAAGGCTTGACCTGCAAAATAAAGACATACTCACTTAGACTATATTGCAAAACTCTGGAAAAAATAGTCAAAACTCAGCAAGTTATCTGGCAACTCACAACTGTTACCAAAAATCTGGTATACTTTTCTTGCCCTCATGCCTTGGAATGAAGGTCAATTACTGTAAATCACGCAGAATATGCTTCATTCTGAATGATGTTCCGTTTCTGTTCTTCTGAATCATTTAATTCTGAAATAACTCCTTTGGAAATCACCATTAAACTTAACTGTACACACCAAGGCCAGGGGCTCTATGTTAAACTGCTCTAGTCCCTGCTTTTTATACCATTATATACTTTGCTGTCCTTACTGTTAAATAATTCTGGGTCATAGAAGGGAGTCAAATACTACCTTTCTCATTATAAATAAAAGTTAACAGAACGAAAATCTCATATACCCAAACATCTGACACCAACATAAAATACATTAAATCTAAGCAATGAGGCTAGCAACTATGCCAAGTAGATAATAACATACAGCTCTACAACATGAAGTTTCCCAAACCAGATTTAAATGCACATCATGTTCCTGTCAGCATTCAGTCTTTGAAGAAAATAAAACCCCACACAAACCATTCAAAGGTCTTGGGATAGCACATAAACGTCCAAATTATCCCCCTCCTGTCTTGTACATTAAACCGATCATTTAATTCAATTACATATATGTCCAAAATTAAATAATTGCTAGTAAGTTGCAATAAAAATATTGATCTTAAATTAACTCTACTCACACTACAAACCCTATCTTCTGTTGTCCCAATAGCCAAGCTTTTCATTAAGCTTTGAAAAATCCAGACCACCTTCTCATCATTGACATCCAGCTCTTACTGAATACTCCAGTGATTGCAGAGCATGCCAAATGAAGCGAGAAGCCACAACGCAGCACAAACAGGTGAATATTTAATACATACCCTCCTACTCAGACATATTTGTGTCAACTGCCTTAGGCAGCTCCCAACTTAGTTGGTTTGTTTCTATGGATCAGGCTCCTAGCCGCAACACTTCAAATGCATTGAGAAGAAAACCCAAACACATTTTGGATGTTGTTGTCATGAGTGTGCCAAAGGTCTCAAATTTGGGAAATGTGGTTCTCAGCACTGCAACAGGTTTATTTGTTTTCCTGCTTCTCTTTTTTTTCCTTTGCTTGTAAGCATCTCATTGTTCTTTGTGTGCTGAAGAAGTCCCTAAGACACTACTTTGTTTCAGGAAGAAAAGGGTAAGAGCTGGGACTGAAACACCTAACACATCCATTATGTTTGAAATAGTAATTCTGTTTGCAAGACATGCAAATTTACCTGATTTTTTTTACTATTAATTTGTAAGAAAAGGTATCCTAGAGAGCATTACCACACAACATTTTAGCGCCACAGGACTCCTAAAGCACATGGCTTAAAGCCATGCTTACAACTCATTTCACATCCATTTCTACAATTTTCTTCTTCTTGTACTACACAGGCGTGAGTCAAGAGTTAGACTACATGGACATCTGCAATACAGAATTACTCCAGCCAAGGTTGAAATTGAGTGGTGTCAATCACATGGAACTTTATTCTTTATTCAGGCTGGATCTAATTCACCATTGACAAATGAGTGAGCAAAATCAGAAGGATCTGAAACATAAACCCCGTAGAACGAGCTGGACATAAGCTGGGACAACCAGATGAACAAGTATAAGATGCCGAAGGGACCACAAACCCAAAATATAGCTCCAATGCAGTCTAGGAAGAGAGCAACTATGAATATACAAGCAGCAGGAAATGACAGCTCCAACACCAAGACGTTAAAAATTTCTTAAAATGCTGTAGACAGCATGACAGTTCGATGCAATTTAATCCATTTTATTGTAAATCCCATCAAGTAGATTTCTTCCCTAATTATATTTGTCACAAACAATGAAACACAAATGACAGAGTGCTAATTTAGTAGCATAAATAGGGAAGCAAAAAGATGAAGTATTCATAGGATTTCAGCTATTTCAGACATTAAAGGAAAAAGAAATTGAGAGGACTGAAGTCAGGATACATCTTAACTACATAATTAATGGAAATCAGATACCTCCAAGGCACAGCGAAGCACACACAGATAGATGATTCCCAAAGTAAACACTGTTACTACCATAAGCTGATCAGCTACTGACTGCTGCTGTCAAACACTATTTGTGCATGTGCATACCAAAACCAAAAAAAAAATAAGTCTATGCTCAGGCACAGGGAAAGGTGAAAATACAGCTCAGCCACAAGTTTTGTTTGTTTTGTTTTTTAAGTACACCCATGAACTTTCTCTAGCACTTAAAAAAAAAAAAATTTTTTTACTTGAAAATACCTTTAAAAATAAGTGCTCCTGCTAGCAAACTGCTGACTAAGGTACACACATCTGCTGGGCTGCTAGTCAAGGGCAGGCTGTCTGTACAGAGACTTGCAGTAACGCCACTTCCTGCAGTTGGTGAGCACTCCTCGGAGACAGTGCTCCAGATGACACTCAGGCAACAGCTAAATGCTCTTCCTTGTTTTAGACAAAACCATCAAAATAATGCTTTCTTGTTTTACTTCTTTGAATTTATTTTCTTTCTTCTATTTAACCCTAAACATCACATTCTTCTGTTTTTATATCTAGCTTTCTCCTTTGGCTTGCAGCAGTGTGAAATTCACATGGAATGCAGTGAATTTGACGTCATTCTTGTGTCCTCCCACAAGGAGGTATTGCTGCCAATAAAGTCCCGTCACCCTCTCCTATGAAGCCCACCCTTAAGGCTGGTGGATTTACAGTCCCCCGTAAACACAGCTGTCACAGGGAACCCATGAACTAAAGGAAGAAGGGAAGCAGGTACAGGAGCCAGTAGAAGGAGAGGATTTCAAATCTGATATTCCCTGGGATAGGCAACACATTAAGCATCAAAACGTGTTCTTCCATGCTCAGTTTTCCAACAGGTAGATTTGCAGCAAGTGTGGTTTTCTGTGGCTTTTTTTTAAACACTATTGAAGGATGGTTTTGTTTATGTAACTGTAATTACCATGTGTTTGGGGACCATAAAGATATGAACTACTGCCAGCTACATCTAAAACAGGGATCAGTCTCCTGGCTATTAAGCTCAGATGAACAAATACCTGTATGACTGCTACTGTCTGCATATCTTGTAGTAGCAGGTCTTTCAGTAGCAATTCCTCTATAAGTACTTCAAAAGCTATTTGTCATTTAGGAGTTCTAGTCTCAAACAAAAGAAAAATCAGTGGTTTATACTAACAACTGAAAACTTACAAACCTTGATTTACACTAGCATTCTGCTTATGCCTGCAGAAACCACAGAAGGCTAGGAATCAGTATCACATCAGAACATAAAACCCACACCTTCTAAAAAGAAAAGATGAAAAAATACTCATGGCCAGTATGATCACCTGTTCTGCTCCCCCAGATATCATCTTTATCTGCTACAGCCAGGCAGCTGAAACTAGCACCATCGGTGTCAAAGCTAAGCAGATGGATACCTCCTGCATATTCTAAATATTCAATACCATGATAAATCACCTTGTCGCAATATCTTACAGTAGACATTACAAGACATTTTTCTCCTGCCAGAGGCTCTCACCCCATTATATTCTGTTGTATTGCAACTATTTTACTGCTGTATATTAGGAAGTTCTACTTCCGCATTTCATACTGATCTTCCTAATGTGTAATCAAAGCCACCACATACACCCCCCACATGCCTTACACCAACCTCTTCATTTCCCTTTTCATACTCAGGGACATCTGAGCCCAGTGATGGAGCTGTCAGAAGCTTTTCTGCTAGGGTACACTGAACAAGTGTACACCACAGATGATTTTGAAGCCACTTTTCTAATTTCTGCCTCCAAGAATCAAAGTCCCCAAGATGCAAGGCATACATGTACCTCTTAATGTAGGATGAGAAAGCAAAACCCATTAACCTTTTCTTTTTTTTTTTTTTTTGGGGGGGGGGGGGGGATAAGAATACAGTATAATAGAAGTCTGCACTACTCCCTTTCTTTAATAAATACCCTTACAGTGCCCTCCCCATTTTTTCTTTGTATTTTTCCTAAATCTGTGAATGGTAGTTTATTCTCTGCCATTATGTTGCTTCCCTTTTTGCTGTCAAAAGAAACTAAATATGGACATTTGAAAGGTGTGCCCCATCCCCACTCCACACCATTTTCTCTTGGAAGGTAACTGAAAGCTCAAAATATAACTCACTGGTATTTTTACTCAAGTAACATGCTTTCAATTCACTGTGTGTGATGTAAGGCTTATCTAGGAACACACTTGAGACACGATAACAGCTAAACCCATGTAACACTGACACTGCAATAGATGGAAACAACGGAGGCAACAACTGTTGTGTCTCTGACCATATATAGTCAGTAAGCATGGCAATAAATACCAAACATTTCAGTTACGCCTGTACAACTGCTTGAAAACTATAATAGAATCGCACCTTAATGTAAATGCAAGTATGACACTGGACTTTAACATACATTCCTAAGATAGTGTTTCTCCATATAAATTGCATCACTGTTTTGTATTCAAATTAATTAAGCATCAGAATTGGGACACTAATTATAGCCTGATGTTTAGTGTTAGAAGTGTTCATGGCTGAACTTACAGGTGTCAATTATTTTACAATTAATTTACAACATACTATAAGTCAGAAGGCAATTTCTTGAAATGCTGTATACACGAAATCCAATGGCAAGATTTTTTTCTGAATACTTATAGTTGGTATTAATACATTATTTTAGAATAAAAATATGGACATGAGTGCACTGTAACAAACCTGCACCAAACCAGATCACCAGGAAATCCTTGCAGTTACCAGACTACTGGATTCCTGTGTGATGCAGGCTATCAACAGCCTACACAGGCCTGCCTGGTGACTCGTTTAATGAACCACAGAATCACCTAGGTTGGCAGAGACCTCCAAGATCACCTAATCCAACCTCTGATCTAACACTAACAAGTCCCCCACTAAACCATATCACTAAGCTCTACATCTAAACGTCTTTTCAAGACCTCCAGGGATGGTGACTCCACCACTTCCCTGGGCAGCCCATTCCAATGCCCAACAACCCTTTCAGTAAAGAAGTTCTTCCTAATATCCAACTCAAACCTCCCCTGGCACAACTTTAGCCCATTCCCCCCCAAAAAGAAGCTCCCACACAACCCCTGAGAATCGGCAAGAGCTGTTTATTGCCGGGACATCTTGTAGGCAAGCCTGCGGGATGTCCGTGGTGTTTGGTGGCTCCAAGCTAATGCTTGCGATGGAGCCTGAGCAACGAGTAGGGGGCTCGCCAGGCACTCCTGCGATGCTGGTGGTGCTCTCAGATGGCAGAGCACAAAGACATGCCGCAGTAGTCCCAGGCCTGTTCTGGCCGAGGTGGATCCACTTCCATCCGTTCCTCCACATCTGGTGGATCCAGCTCCACGGGCTCCATGGTGTTGGGCAGAAGGCTAAGCCAGTCCTTGCCCGGGACTGCCCAGAGGGGATGCCTTCTGTCCGGGACATTTTCTGGTCAGGGTGCTGAACCAGGGGGTCATCCAGTCCCACGTCTCAGTCCCATGCCACTGTCGGCTTGATTTTCATGCATGGGTCTGACAGTGCCGTCTGGTTTATGGCCGTTACTGGGTCCCGCACTGTGCTCCGGACTATGGGCATGCCTCTGCTCCCCGCGGCTGTCTGCCCGATGCTCCTGCCTTTGCCCCACGTCACCGTTGCTCCTATGGTAAGGCCCAGGCCCCCTGTCGCTGGGTGTGTGAGGGGCCGGCCTGTTCCCCGCATCGTTGCGGTGCCAATGGTACCGCCTGTATGTGCCTGTGGGCTGGGTGCCAGAGGTCCCTTGGGCACTGGTGTCTCTTGTGCCACCGGCGCTATCCCTCCGCCCACGACACATCTCCTTCTGTTCAGGTGCATTCCTTCTTGGTGCTTCACAGGACGGCATCGCCGTCCTCGCACACCAAGGAGGCCTGCTGCTCGCCTTGCTCTTCTAGTCTTCTTCCTGCCGCACAAGCTGGCAGTCAGAGGGCCTAGATGCTCAGCGAATGCTGGGCCAGCTGCAGGGGGCCTGTTTATAGGGCCCTCAGCAAAGGCGGGGCAGTGGTGGCCACTGTGACCTCAGCAAGCCTCTGCGATGGAGTGGCCCACGCGTGGCCAAAGGTGGCTGTGTTGGGAGTGGCCTGGAATATGCCCTCACATGGACAAGGAGGAGGGTTGGGGTGGCTGAGGGCCCCTTTTCTGGGACTAGCTTCCCTGGGCCACTTGGCTTGCCAGAGAGAAAGGCTGCCCCTCGGCCACAGGGACTGCCCTGCACCTCCCATCCTGTGCCCTGGGTTTATTTTTAACACTGGTTTTTAGGCAATTTCATTCTATTCTTTATGGAAAAGAACAGAAGCAAGGTGCTTCTTCAGACCTAATTCCCACACGCACTTTGTGCTCCGAGTGAAGAATTTCTTCCTCACGTCACATCTCATCTAAATCTCCCCTCCATTTGTTCAAAGCCATTATTCCTGGTTCCATGGCTACACTCCCTGACAGAGTCCCTCTCCAGCTTTCTTCTAGGCCACTTTTATGGGTAAGGTTAGGTGGCAAAAAAGCAGGACCTAGCAAATTGCAGCCTTATCTACCTTGTTCCACATGACGTACAATCTGAGTTATGTGGGATATACCAGTCAGAAGTTTTAAACTCTTTGCAGAGGCCTGCTTTAGCTTGACTGTTTCCAAATAAAGCCTGCCATTACTTAACCAGACACAGAAAGCTTTAAACCAATTGCCATTATCAATAGGAAATATTGATCCCAATCTTCATACAATTATAAAATAGTAAGGGAATATATAAAGAAGAATAGCATTTGCTTTTTTGTTCATTGGTTACTTTTTGCAACTATTTTTACATGCTAAATATTTGGTACAAATTGCTTTCTCCAGTGAGGGCTTGTATAAGATTAGTGTGAAGTACTGAAACAGCTAAACACAAACTTCTCCAAACCTCCTGAAGTTGAGCAAATAGCCTATGTGTGCTCAAGCAAACAAATAAGAAACAAAAACATATCAACATTACTGTGTTCAACAGTAAATGCATGCTTAGGGATAGTTCCAGGCAAGTCAGCCATCTCCAAAGGAATGTATTTAATAAAACCTAATTGCTATAAAAAACAAAATGTAGTTCAACAGGAGATCATGGAAAATCAAAGCAACACTATAAAGGACCAATTGTATTCCGTAACTATCATAGATTCAGAAGATAAAATAGTATTTGTAGCTCAAAAGAACTGCACTGTGTAGGTAAAATAATGTATTGCTATTACTTTTACTCTCAAGTTCTCTCCCTTCGCAGTTTATTAGTAAGTAGCTTTGAAATGTTTATTTTCTCCAGAGTTCTGGCCAGCTTACATAGCAAAATTTCAATGGCATGTCAAAAAACATTGTTAGATACCCAAGAGGAAAGACAGAGATACATTTTTTTGTATCTCTTTAATAAACAGAAGGCTACTTTACAGTGTTTGGTTGAACAAAGAAACAAAAAACAACACAACTGCAGATGCTGTTATAAGGAGATGCAAGCCAAATCACTGCAGGAAATCCTGATTCACATCACCAGAATGGAGAACCTTAACTTGGGGCCTGACCAGAAGAGACAAAGAGTTTAGTAGAGTTCCAGAAGGTCAGTCAAGATGTGTATGGAAGCAGGCCTTGAAAAGTACATCATTGAATTGAACCTCAAAGAAAAATGCAGCAGACCTCTGTATTAAGGTGAACACCTTCAAGACTATCACTCCTCTATAAAACTTTCCAGAGGTTAACAGAAACAGAAATTAGACTTATCCAGGGAATATACCTGCCGTCCATCATAGCAAAACTTGCTTTCAGATATCACTAACAAAAGTCAACCGAATTTGAGACCAAAATCTCATATACTGACACTGTTTGTCAAGACCGTAGTCAGTGAAGCCATAACCACACCCCTGTTTCTAAAGACATTAGATGAGTCACTAGTACATCAGATGTATTAAATACATCATCTTCTATTTCTCTTCTCTGCTCTTGAGTTTTATCCCGTTAATTTGCCCCTTTACTCCCCAAAATATTATTACGAACAGGATTTTTATCAGCAGCTTGAAAAAAGTTTATCACTCCTCTAAAAGGAACTCTATTAAGGAGCTCCAAAAGTAGTAAAGCAGCATTTTTGCACTGGCCATAGATGTTCCAAAGTAGTAAGGGTGTAATTCTAATGTCACAGTCTCCCCCTTAACAAGCTCAGTGAATAAGATAAAAATGTCAGAAGAGGAAAGATTTTATTATTCTTTCCAGTTGTTTGTCTACACAACTCTAGGTCTGATAGTTTGGTTCACATCCAAGTGAAATTACCTAGGTTGTTTCAAAATTATAGTATGTAGTAAAAATAAGCTGCAGCCAACATGCAAAAAATCATAACTGATTTTAAAGCATATGAGTATCTGCCAGTCATCATGGAAAAATATATCCAGAGAAAAATAATGGCACGAATGGCAGGTGACTGCATGCACAGTTTATCAGAATTTGTGACCCAGACCCCTTCAAAGAGCTTGAAGTAACAGGAGATATTTAACAGCAGCAGAATGCTACTTCAGCGACAGGCAAAGTTACATGTGATGTTACATGCCGCAAATTTAAAATAACGCACAGCTACAAAGCACTAAAAATACCTGCAAAAATCAACAAACTGCTATTTATTGTATGATTGTTCACCATCTTAAAATTAACTTGAACAGTTCAGCAAATCCTTGGAGGAAGATGGGGCTGCAAGCAATGCAATTTGTCATTGCATAATGATAGGTAATAACATTGATTTAACTTTCTTTTAAAATGTATGAGGTGTACATAATCTACTTTGTGTATTATTTATTTTTGTAGTCATCTCTGGTCTTGGCTGAGAATCAATAAATAAATTGAAAATGTGAAATATTTTTACATTATCTATGTATAAAAATCAATATGAAACTATATATTTTATTCTTGTCTTGTGTTATCGACCTGAAATCGATGGGCTAACATTTTAAGACTATTCCAAAATAAATGATTTTTCAAAAAGCTCAGCTGATCAGTGTGACAGGTAACAATGATAACAGCTGGTTATAATGCTTTTAATCTTACCTTAGGGTATCTCAGACACCATACATATACATCAGACTCCGAAATGCAACCATCTCTGAATCCAGAAGAAGCCAATAGCTAGCAGTGACCAGCCTGAACCACAGCAGAGACTCAGAAATTTTTCCAACTCCACATGGAGGAGGAAGACAACATACCAAAAAAAAACCACCATCACCAAAAAAATCCTGAAGTTGCAGCTTTAGTAAGGGCAGGGTGATACAGAGACCTGATTTAAATGGCCAACACAGTCCTTCAGGCACAACTTGTCACATAACATAAGAATACGTGCTACACTGCTTAGTGAAAAGGTGACTCAAGTCCACTTTGTTGGGTGATAAAACCAATCCTGATTACTAGCACACTCAATACTATAGCCTGACAGTTTTCTGCTGCAGACCATAATTCTTTGCTTGTTTATTGCTGCTCATTTGAGAAGACTCATCAGCCACTCTTAATTTGATCCCAGGCAACACTTGGTCACCACTCACTTCTAAAACTCATGGACTGCTGGTTAAAGGACATCATTGCCAAATGACCAGGCACTAAAAGCATTACTTTTCTGTCCCCTTTTTCCTTCAAAACCTTCTCCTGAATCAATTTTCAAGAACAATTTCCGAAGGAAGCTGTTTTAAATGTCTGTCATCCAACTTACAACTATTCAAACCTGAGTTTATTAATCACCCAGCTAGGTCCGATTATCCATGAGGAAAGCAAAAATCAACAAAGAAACAAAGAGCCTGAAAGAATGTGACTAATGATGTGGGAGCCTGGTTGGAAACACTGAGATAGGTCATCAGAAAATGGAACATGGCAAGAACTGGCCAAAGATAAGGTGCGCAATCACAGGGAGATAAAACAGAGTAGCTTAAGGAGTCAATCATCCTCCTACTTCCTACTAACGTCTCAAAATATAACTCCAAACAATCCTATTGCATCTTCCTTAATGAAATCCTTACTACTGCATCCAAGAGAGAATGTCTTTATTTAAAAAAAAAGCTTCCTTCTGAAAAGGCCATCATCTCTGATTCAGGAAAACCATTCTTTTCAAGAAAAGCACTGAAGTATGCATCAATTTAAACTTGTGCTTAACAGCCAATAAAATTGACAAGGGGGATCCTACCTTCATTAGAAAAAAATTAAAACAGGCAATACTGTCATTGATATCAGTGCTTTTTCATGATAAGGTCCAATTTGTATGTTTTACCTTGTTACCGGTGGTATATGAGAGCATACAATCAGACTATTTACAGTTCAGACACTGCACATGAAGACATTCCTCATGGATATCCCAGCTTCATTTTGATACCAAATTTGCTTTGGTAAGCTAATTCCTTATGGCACAAGTTATTTATCATAACACTTACTCTCTTTTCGGACATCAGCCAGTGCTACATGAAGTTCCTCTTTAAAGACAATCGCTTCCTTGGCAATTTTTTCCCCTTTGTCCAACAGATTCCAAGTGGCTTCTTCCACAGAAGCTAACAAGACACGAGCCCTTTTGGAACGTCCCTTTTTCTTACTGGAAGGATTCTGGGGACAGTTCACTAGTGTTGTAACCTACGTTTAAAAGAAACAAAAAGACAATAGTAGTTTAAGTTCTATAATAAGTAAATTTATATTGTTTTCAATTTTTAAAAATATCATAATTGAGAATAAACAATAGGATTTCCCCTGCTTCAGACAGGGGCAGGCAAGCCCAGCACGCATACTGAGAATGTGCAAAATTATCAAGTTTGACAGAATACTTAATATGCTTCATCTTTACATCCTTTCTCTAAGATCAAAGCAAATACAATGGAAATATCATTGTCATATTAGTCCTGCTGTAAACTCTTGACACGACTTGTTATAAAAGTTTCCTCATGGTATAAAAATTACTACTGCTATTTAAGGAGGCTTCAGCCAAGCAGGCATCAATTTTGCATCTTCCCACACTTCCCTCTTCAGTCTCAAAATGCTTTCTATCCTTACAGACAAAGGCTGCAGTGGCCAAAACTCAACACTTTAGAATTCTGAGGAGCATTCAGCATTAGAATTATACAAAATTTTAACCAGAACACAGATTACTTGTCTAAACTAGAGTGTTTTTTAACAGTGCTCTTTAACATCCATAAAGAAGTTATTTTTATATAGCATCCCACTCTACATTCCTCGCCATCTCAGTACAACCTCCACACACCAATAGAATGTTTCTAACAGACTATTCTCTGAGGCGTTGCTTGAGCTGCCAGCAATATGGGAATGCTCCTAGAAGATTTTTAATGAAAAGCGTTATACAGATATCTCAAGACATGCTTTATTTTAAGTTCACTAAGCATCCTTCTATTCTGTGCCAGATCATGGACAGTGTCATATGAAGTACAGAGCTAGCCCTAGAATTCAATGAACACATTTTATATGTACAAATGGCTTAATTTTATTAAATGGCATTCCAGTCATCCTAAATCAGTCCACTTCTTTGTGCGGTAAGGGAACTGATAACAACATCGTACAAGGAAAGCAAAAGTCGCGTCAGAATTTCAGTCCAGCCTGTGGTTTGAGCTTGTCTATGGAATGGTGCTCCCTCCACATCTCTATGAGGGGAAGATCCAATGCCTTTGCTCACCTTTAGATCTCCCGTGAATCCATGCACACTCGTTCTTTTCATCAATCAGCACTTTCAGAAGTAAATGACAAACCTTTCTCTGGGAAGAATTTCTATTAATTCATCTTTGAAAGAAAAAAGCCTTGACCCTTATTTCATTCATGTAAAATCTGGGGATAGAGAACTAGAACCAGCCACTTAACATCAGTTGCTATGGCATATCAAAAGGAAGAAAGCAACATAAATTATATTTATACTGGGTCATATTATTAAAAAGGATTTGGGTGTTCTTCTACTCAGCCACAAAAGAAAGTAAACGCAAGTATTTATTGCACATAAACCAGCCAGCTGGTAGAGAATATATTGGGAATAACAACTTAAATATCTTTAAAAAAAACACTACGACATTATTTCTGGAGCATTTAGCGTGGCTTCAATGATCATAGTCTAAAGAGCCAGTTTATAAACTGATACTTCTAACAAGAAGTTAAAATTTGACAGGTAGCTCTTGGCTCGTGGCAGTTAATACAAAAAAAACTCAGTTCACTAGCACAAAACCCCAGTGAGGAATGCAAAAACTTTATGCTGATCTTACACATAGAACTGAACTTCTGAGCCACCGTCCACACAGGTTTCACACCAGTAGCAGAATATGCCGTCAAAATTACAGCATTGTAAGGAAAAAAGGAAAAGAAAAAACAAGTGAACCATACCCCATTCGTCCCGCTCATGTCCAACTGTATTTCACAGTTCTTGTCATGCAGACACACACCCTTATTACCATACACAACATGGGTGTTTCCCAGCATTCAGTGGAAATCAATACCATTGGTTATTTTGTGTTTTGGGGAAATCTGCTATAGGTACAACACTTTTTTCAGGTGTGGTTTTTAAGCCCCATATGCCACCACAGCTGCAAATCTGAGTCACTGTTACCAGTTACTGCCATTATTTATTAGGATGTCACTATCGGGTTGCTTTCTCATTTTTGTCATGATTATCAGCGAATTTCTAAGGAACTGCGCAGCAGTTCTTCCAATGCTATATTCAGTTTCTGACCAGCCTTTAAAATACAATCTTTTAATATTGCGGTATTAAAGGAAAACACTATCTTAACACCTTGAATACCAAAAGGTTTGATTCACCTTTGTTATTATTATAGAAGTATTTTAAAGCATCAATCATGGAACATTCTACCAATGTTGAAAAAGTATTTAGTTCAGTAACAGCAATCCCTGGACATTTAAAAAACAATATATGAAATCAGCAATCTAATAACAATGGCAGAAGCACCTGCTCACTGTTTCAAATGCTAACCATCCTTTGAGGCTCAAGTTTGAAAATAAATAACAGTGCTGCCCATACAAATAAATATTGGTTAATCCCTTTAGCTGCGCCTAAAGTAAACTCACCATACATGGAACTAAAATGAGCATATCACTTGTGTGAGCAGCCAAACTTTTATCAGTATGGATGACATGAGAATAAATGTCTTTCTACTTGCCTATTTTTCATCAGTAATACAAGAGATCCTAAATTACATGTGTTTGTATGTAGTCTGCAAAACATACCTCTCTAACAGCCATAAACTTTCCTTAGCTTGTATATATGCATGGAATATAAATATATGGAAAAGCTCTTACAAATATTTGCTTAATTATACACGTACACACAACATATATTAAGTGTGTACATATACAAATACAGAGAGAACACTTCTGATAAACTCTCCAAGTAAGCGGCTCATTGGTAGTTTACAAGACTTGCAACAACTGCAGAGCAGAGGTAGTTATGAAGCATTTTCTCCATGAATTAGTGAAGTCCTATTAATCTCATCCAGTCATTTTTTTCATAATTTTTGCTTGTATGTAAATTCAAAAGAAAATAAGCCCAATGCTACTTTGCCATGTGCCATGGTTTTGTCTAGGACAGACTTAATTTTCTTTGTAGAGGCTCACACAATGCTGTGTTTTAGATTTTTGATGAAAGTGTTGGTGGTAACACATTGATGTTTTCAGTTGTTGCAGAGCAGCATTTGCAAAGACCAAGGACTTTTCTGCTTCTTGTGCTGCCCTGCCACCAAGGAGGCTGGGGGTGCACAAGGAACCAGGAGGGGACACAGCCAGGACAGGCGACCCAAACTGACCAAAGGGATGTCCTATACCATATGGCGTCATCCTCAGCCATAAAAGCTGGGGTAAAGAAGGAGGAAGGGGAAAACATTCTGAGTGATGGTGTTTGTCCTCCCAAGAAACCCTCATAAGGCCTGCTTTGCTGGAGTGGCTGAACATCTGCCTGCTGATGGAAGTAGTGAATCAGCTCCTTGTTTTTGTTTACTTGCACACACAGCTTTTGTTCTGCCTACCATCGATCTCAACCCCTGAGTTCTCACATCTTTACCTTTCTGATTCTCTCTCCCATCCCACCTGGGGAACATGAATGAACAACTCACTCTATGTGGTACTTAGCTGCCTGCTGGGGTTAAACCACAACACTGTGGAAGCAATTGATACCTGAACATAACTATTATCACTTTGCTAATTCTACTACTCAAGGATTAAACAGATTTCACTCTGAGGATGAGATAGAGGACATTTTCCATTACATTATTTTACTAGTAAGTCTAGCACAAGCATGACAGTTATTAGATATTAGGTATGATAATGAAAATACTTTATGATCTACCTATTGCTTCACACCACTTGCTCCACTGAAGGATACATCTCTGATAGAAGCCCAGAATTCAAGAAAGACTGTTTGTCTAACCTTGTTCCAAATGTACATCAAAGCAGCCATCAGCCAAATTTTGACAGTGTTCATTTTTTTATGTGCCTGTGCATTTACCAGAAAACCTCCTCAGAGAACTGTATTTAAAAGCCTTCCTTTCAAACCTGCTGTCCCCAAAACACCTGAAAAAAAATAAAAGCCATGGACAAAGAGAACCCTTTGTGATCACGGCTGTCAGCTGCAGACTGCAAGGAAGAGATGGAATCTAGCCAAGTCATTTCTAAAGTGACTTCCACACAGGCTTATTTATTATTTCCTCCTATATTGATGCCATTAACCAAATGATTGTCCTAAAACTTAGTGTAATTGGAGCATCATACACTTCCACAGTCTTTTTCCTAACAGAGCTTCGCAAGACTCCTAAATAAATCAAAATACGAATCTCTAAAGTTATCTGTGTTCAAAGCAGCAGCTGCTAAGTGAATCAGGCCAGAGTACCTGAGTACTCTTGTGCTATCTGTAACAGGTCTGATTCTTTCTCATCATAGGTAAGTTTTCATTTATTACCTGTCTAGCAACTTAATCATCCTTCAGTGAATGTTAGTTCTTGATCTCTGCTTTTGCATTTTCAACTTAGGTTTACTCCCTCTTCAAAATTGCAAGTTCCCCTTCCACAGTTGTTACAAAACAAAGCAATAATGTTATAGGGAAAAAGTCAAAATTGTGTTCTCTGAGCCAATGGGGTTTCCATTTTTAACATTGAAGCTTTTTATAGACACTTCAGAGTATTTATTTTTTAATATATTAGATGGTTTATTGTGTTGTTCTGAGACTGTATTTGTTTTATCGTGTTTCTTTGATCCAACAAAACTCAGGCCAAAATATAAATTTCTTAATTTCTTGTAAAAATGCCTAGCGTTGCAGCTGCCTGAGCAAAG
Source organism: Anser cygnoides (assembly GCF_040182565.1). NCBI lineage: Eukaryota > Metazoa > Chordata > Aves > Anseriformes > Anatidae > Anser > Anser cygnoides. Next base: position 26,068,915 of record NC_089879.1, on the reverse strand, counting down.
GCTGACCTAGCAGCACATTAAGAGATGGTTTCAGAATGCAGTCTATCAAGACTTGTAAGCCTACCACTCAAACTAAATTTTAAAGTTCATCCACATACAATGGTCCATCTTGACAACTTCCCACAAACCACTGAGCTGTTACTGAGGTTTTAAACACTGCCAATCACACCCATACAAAAATAAATAAAAGGAAGACACAAGAGTAAGAGGCAGCTCAATTAATAAAAGCTTAAACTTAAGTAATGATAAAAAGAAAAGGTTACTTTCTAAAAAAGAGAATTTTCCAGAAAGAACAATTGAGTAAGGAAGGAAAAGAACATCAAGTCAAAAATGAAAGAAGAAATTTCTGAGACAATCACAAAAAAAAAATGGACGAGAGAGATAGGCAAAGGCAAATGATTCAAATGAGGAAAATACAGCTTTGGTGAAGAGAAACTTATTTCAATGAATTGTTTGTTTTTTAAAAGAAATTCTTCTTAGGACATCCATTATAAAACACAATCAGCACCTCTTTACTTTTCCTAGTTTTTAGACCATGTAGAGAGAACTTCTAGAATAAATGAACTTTCTGTTGAACTGCAAATCAACATAAGAATTATCATCACACGAAATGTACTCTATATTTTCTTGTACTTATCTTTCACCTCCATATTTTTCTTTCCTTCAATCGTATCATTATACGCTGCCTCTTTGATTGTATAATCCAACAGCACCTCTATCTGATCACAGCCCTTTGGCAAGCTCAGGGAACCAGCATGCAGAGGACTGGCTCCCAGAACAATGTATGACAGATACCAGAGCAGTGTATGACAAGAAGTGCACTCCTGGAATAAAAATTTACCATAAAACAAGGTTGCTGTGTGCAATCAAAAAATGCCAATTAATGAGGTGTACAAAAATACTTTTCCTTTAATACTTGTTCAACAACAGTATTAACCTTAATTAAAACGGTGATTTAATCTTTTTTAAATAGGGAAGTTGCAGTTAGAAAAAAACTGAAATAACAGAAAACTTGGTAAATACTTAAATACACTTAAATACTTAAATAAACTACACATTCCCAATTCTTACATGTCTATAAACAGAAGAACAGCCAGAATACATGCTCGAGTCTGGCTTTGCTCTATTTACACAGTCATTATCCCAGTAAGTTTTTCCTGTTGTTGCTTATTAGCATATACTGTTTAATAAAAAGTTACTGTCTTTAGCAGGCATTACTCGATGAGCTTGGAAATATATTAATCAACCAATCACAGAAACTATTTCATAGCCATTATACCTGGACATCTTCACAACCTGAAAAACTACGAAGTACTCTTTGCATATTACCAAATGAATAAGAGATCTGAATGTGAAGTCACACTTTTTCGTGCCTACCCAAACTGCAGCCAGAACAATGACTCCCATGTAAATATTCCCTGAGGCACCAGGAAGAAGACTACTAAATAAGCAGTGTACAGCTGTGACAAGTAGTTTGATCTGCAACATCTTGGCAAAGCTGAAGGACAGTGACAGCCTGGTATCTTTGTGATACATGTAACTGACTAATTGAAGCATGTGCTTCAACATGTTTGCCCCAAGTAAAATGAAAAGAATATTCAAAATAGAAGAGGTCCTTTCTGTTCCTTACCCTGTAACATATTGCTGCAGAGGCCTGAACACACTTAGCAACCCACTTATCTAACTTATTTTCTGCAGTATTAAAATACCTGAATTATCAATGGTTCCAGTAATTTTTCCACTGTAAACGTCTGGATGTGCAGATCCTGAGGATCAATTTTCAGTTTAACGCTTGGCACTTTTGTTGACATTTCACCTAGGTACAAAGCAAAGAAATGCAATAAGTAATTATTAGCCATAACAGCTCATTGCCCTCTGTCAGCACCCAGAGACTGCTTGCTGGAGTAGATTTGGCTCCACAACTGGCTTAGGATTTCAAGAGATACAATTAAGGTTGTTATTACTTGCTTCCTAATTGTGAAAAAAATACACAAAAACTTGCACAAACTGAAATAATAGATTTAAAACATGTACAATTGTCTTCTTAGATTTCTAAATTGACTGTCTTAAAAATTATGAGAATAATGCATTATAAGTCCTTTCAATATAAATTCTCTAGTAATAAATGAAATTGAGCTATAAAGAAAACAATACATTGCATTATCAAATCTATTGCAAAAATTGCATTACTGAATTTATCACAGGAGAAAAACACTACTGCTATGTCTACAACACCTATATCTTATTCCACATGTTCAATCACAATGGTCATAATAAACAGCTTGAGAACACAAATACAGAGCAGCTCCTAAAAGGCTTGGTAATGAATGACCGGAGTAAGTGAAACATTCAGTTATAAAATAACCTGTTATAGCAAATATTTTTAAAGTGTTAAGGCAGATTAAGTCAAGAAAACCTATAACTGAAGTCAGTAAGATGGAATTAAAGCTAAGTAAGGGCTTTAAAGTGAATCAATCATTCATTAGGAGCTTGATCCAAAGCCCACTGATGTTAATTTCAGGGTTTTCACTCAGTTCACCAGGTCCTAGTTGAGGCCTTTAGCTGCAGTGAATTGTGCTTGTGCCAGCAAAGAATTATAACCATGCTTTAGTAGGAATGCAACTAATTATTGCTCCGAAATAAAAGACTTAATTTTCCAGCAACTTAGGTTCCCATAAAACATAGCTCTGCAAAGCCTTTTTATCCAATAAAGACACAATAAACACACAAGTAATGGATATCTGTCCTTTTTAAGCAGGACTTATTAGAACCATTGATGCTGTATAATAAAGTAATAAGGTAGCTCGACTGTGCAAGCTAAAAAGATATATTGTCACCTTCTGGTGAACCTAGCATTGATTTAACACAACACTGTAGATTTAAGGTTTCTATACCAAATCGTATAGGAATTGTGCCAAATTATTTCATAATAGGTATACACATTTCACTTGCAGAGATAAAAAGATAGTACGAACGATATATTAAAGCATTAATGGTAGAGATAAATTAGGTTTTTGCCATTCCCAGTAATGGTTATACACAAGTACTAAGTTTAGTGCTTTACTGTAAACTACACAAGATGCAGCTCTAGGTTCCCCACAATTCAGTTGCACACAATCAGTTGAGAGTATGCAAAGAACTGATTTTTCAGTTTTAATTCTATTTCCAAGTCAAAAGATATAAAACAAAAACCTGACGTGAAGTTGACTAGAACTACTCTTTTCCTTCCGTAGAAATTTGTAGAAAAAGAGAACTTTAGAAGTGTCAACACTAATCATTTGGACACTTGTAACAAAAAACAAGGAAACCAAAATTGCTGGCATCTGTGGTTCTCTTTCTGTCCAAAGAATCGGTAAGTAGACTACTCCCCCAGTTTTAAGAGACTCCAATGCAACTTACCCTTCTGTTTGAAGGGAACTGACCCTGCACACACACCATCATTTACCACTTCAGAAACGCAGACGTCTCCTAGTCAAAGGGGCTGCAGCTCTTCTGCTAGCTCAGACTAATGTGTGTATCTCATGGGATAAAGTTGTATGTACACGAAGAATACAAATCCCACCTCTTATTCCCACAACCTCATTGCAACCATTAGAAATGGATTTGAGCTGGATGACTCAGTATCTTCTGCTGATTCTTTTCCACTCGGTGTAAAGTACTTATTTATCCACTTAGCTAGGACAGGAACAGGTTAAAAACACAGTGTAGCTGTAGACACTGGTGGCTAAGGAATGCTCCCAGAAAGCAAAATACTTTGTTTCCAGACATTGTTCAAGTAGTGTTTTCAGTATTTCAGACCAATGAGAACCAGGAAAGGCAGAAGACATCAGAAGTTAAACTCAAAATACATACAGGCACATTCAATATAATAAACATCTTACTGGATCAGCATAACAGTCCGTCCAGCTCAGTATGCTTGTCATGGCCAGGCTATACAGTGAGGACATGCAAGCCTGTCTATTTCCTATGGTTCAGTCTTCCCATACACGTCCAGCGTCCAGAACTGTTTGAGGGATATCAGAAGGCATATCCCTAACCTAGGATCCATTTAAGGACACATTTTTTATTAATTTGACAGATCTTTTCGAACTTTTACATGGAAAACTGAAAAGAAGAAAGTAAAATCTCACATGTAGTTGTCAAAATGGTAATATTTAAAAGCTCAATAAATCTAGAGGAAAAAGCATTGACATTAAAAGTTTATGGAGATGGACTCTTTATCAGGAAGTGGGTAAAAGAGGGCTAGATTTAGATTAGTTATTCAAAGGAATAACTAATTATTAGTTATTCAAAGGAAATTCTTTACTGTGAGGGTGGTGATGCACTGACCCAGGTTGGCCAGAGAAACTGTGAATGCCCTATCCCTGGAAGTGTTTAAGGCCATGTTGGGTGAGGCTTGGAACAACCTGGTCTGGTGGGATGGGTTCCTGCCTACGGCAGCGGAGTTAGAACTAATCCCTTCCAACCGAAACCACTCCATGATGGGTGAAAAAGGGAGAGCTGGAAGAGAGCAACTCCATATCCAAGGAGCAGTCCACTACACAGAAACAACAGAAACCAACCATTTCCCATCTGACTGGTAACCATCTGGCAATTGAAAACACTGGGGACAGAGGCATTATTAATGCTTCGTTTGGTGGCTTACCAGTCCTAGCTCTCTATTGTACCTATTAGTCAACAAACAATTGTTTTGCACTCTATAGTTTATGTACCATTTTCAGAGTCACCTTATACAGTAGAAGATGCCCACACAAAAGCGACCAGGAAAGACACAGTCAAAATTTTAAAGTTGTGGGTTTTGTTTTTTTTCTGGGGCAAATCAATTTTATTATTCAAATACGATGGCACCATGCATCTGACTGGTAAAAATACATGGTATATGCATAACCTGAGGCCAATACTGGAACTGGTTTAGAAAAACACTTACATGGTTTCAATTATCTGTATTCAGGAAAATATTTCCTAAATGCTTACATTCTAATATTTAGAAGTAACCACTTTCTCCTCAACCCTCCATAGGTTGTTCTAGAGCATAAGACCAGATTATATGAATTAACACTGCTCCTGAAAAACTGTCAGTGAGAGCCAGTCCCCATTAAAAAGTGGGCATAACTACTTACTTACATGGAAGCATCCAGATTCTGGCTCCATTAGAAACATTTCAATAACAAAACGGTAACAGGTGAACCAGCAATTAATTGCACCTGGAAACCCTGTATGGCAAGCACAAAATTGCTGAAGCCAAAGGCATTACACTCAGGTAATGCATCTGAGCAGCACCCAGTTTTAATCCATATTAATTATTTCAAGTCCATTGAATCATTTTAATGAAGCTGCAGCCATCTGCAAGTTCTGCTACACACTAAAGCGGGGCCTGTGATTCATTCCTAGACTTTCATCCTGTCACAGAACTAGATTTGGTCTCTCAATGAACTGAAATTAACACTGACATTAGGGCACAATTTGACTCATGACTAAAATATTCTGTTCATTTCATCCTTATCACAGCCACAGCCTTGACTATTTGTAAGGAGACCTAAATTCAGGCAAGAAATAGTGGGCAACTACCTCGGCTGGCATCCTGACAAAGTAATCTTAACAGTATCTGTTTATACTTCTCTTCTGCTAGGACTGCATTTGTTGTTTCAAAGCTCAGCTCTTGTTTCTTTGAGTTCTAATTGCAATACATTTTTGAAAACTGACAATGACTTTCTAAGACTACAAAGCTGTGCTGAGAATAAAAATGTAGGTTATGTGTGCATGTTATCCTCATTTCTGTAGCTCGTGACTCCACCTTTCAATTTAACAGCTCTTTCAGCTTCACAAATCTGCAGTTAACTATACCACATGTACCCAAACATTAAAATACTTCAGATCACCTTTATCACTCAGGAGCAATCAGTCGTAGAAAAGGATATCTTGAATGTGAAATGTTAAAAATATATGTTTTAAAAAACAAAGTCATCGTTTAGGATTTTTATAATACCTGCTACACTCCCTGGCTTCTTTATATTGCATTCCTCTTCGATTGCTGTATTTGCATTCCTATTTAATAGCTGTTTAACTTGTCTCTTCCATAATATGCCAGTAGTGCATACACTTTTGGTTGATATTGCAGTACTGGCACACAGAGCATACGTCATTTCTGTACCTACCTGTCAGCATGCTGGTACAGCCCATATAACAAAGAAGCACCCACACTGCTGGAAAGTTTTTTCTGCTGCATTCACCACTGAATAAAAAGGCCATTTAATTCAATAAAAGACTCTCCTCCAAATTCTACAGGATTGCATCAAACAAACCATATCCTTAAAAAGAAGTCTTTTCTTGCTATATGCAATTCATGAATTTAGTGGTCCTCTAAACCACTACAATGAATCTCCCTTCTACTCACATCAAAAAAAAGTTTGTTTTAAATATGATACTGCTGGTTCACAACCCTCATCTTTGACATGATTTTCGCAAGCCTCCCAGAATACGGGTACATTTTGAAATCCATCACAACAGTTGCAAATGGATTATATCGATTCTGTGAATTCTTTCTGGGCAAGATATGCATCAGTTGCAAGGGGACAAGTAAGAACTGGATATAGACAGCATTTCATGCTTCTACTGAGATTTGAAGAAACCACAAGATGATTGCCAGGTTATTTTTTCTGCACATACAGTCATGCTTTAAGTTTGTAGAGACTTCAAGTCACTGGTAGAAGGGTATTAACAGCTGCTCTACTCAAAATTCAGAAGTTAGACCTCTGCTGCTTGCAGCAAGAGCTGCCCCCTTTTCTCTCAGGTCATCTTCCTACACTACAGATCACCTCTGACAGTCAGACCTTTTTAAAATTTGGCAGATTAAGTACAGTTTAATTATAGTCACTTCCTCCTACTAAAGATCATTCTGCTCCAGCATCCTTCCACTGAACAGTCTCAAATTTGCAAAGTGTTACAAATCCAATTGCATTTTTGAGGATCACAAAAATCTCCACATGCTTTGACTTTACCTTCTGTGTTTTTAGATTGTTAAAACATAGCATGTTGCGTAACATAGACATTTTTATTCTTTGCTCCAGTCCTCACTCAGCTGGCTTTTCAACTCAACAATGGCTTTTTTAAGTTGCTTTCTGGAAATTTTCATTATATTCTAAGGCATAATCTATTTAAAAGGCTCAGTTCCTGATTCTAGTTGTTCCTCCCCCTACAATTCTAATGCTTCCTTTACGCAGCCAAAATAGGAAAATAAATTTGCAAACAAATGCAGTAGAGTGCAAACTTTTTATTGATACTCTGACCATGTATCTTTAACTTATCGATCTCTCTGTTAGTGTTATTTATCATATTAGTAAATCAGTATTTTTTTTCAAATATAGTATACTATGAGACAGAAAGAAAAATATGCAGGCAGTAAAGATCATTCTGTGGCTTTTTTCTGACATTTCCACTTAGAAAGTAAACATCTGACCTTCCACAACTTCTTCATAAAGCAAAGAAATTTAGGTCATAACACACAGATGATTAAATTTTTTTTTGAAATATACAGCTACTCCCATATTATATGCCCTCTAACTACAGCACAGATCTTGACTGTAAGATATTTTGGTAAAAGCCTGCTATAACCTCACACTTGGTTACATTAACCTTTACAGTAGGCAATTTCAGCACTGTAGACCAACAGCTCTTACAACACTTAGGATGTTAAGCATGTGTCACAAGATACAGTTCTGTCTCTGAACAGCCAGAAAAGCAACCACCTGCACACTTCTACAAGTGCTGCAAACTTAAAACAAGAATTTTGTCTTGTCAGCAGAGGCATCCAAACTGGAAATGCCAAGTGTTCTGGTGTAAGAAAAAAAGACACTCCAAAGACAAGTGAAAGTTTATATCAACCTGCAACATAATGTGAACATAGACATAGTCTGAAAATTGCAGGTAGTAAGTAAACTGTATACAGGCATAGATGAACTAGTCAGTGTCAGAAGGCAGAGCCAAAGATATTCTGCAAGTTAGGAAAAGTTAACTTTAGAACCCATTTCCTGCTAAGTCATTAGAAAACTAATAGCACATCACTCACCTATCCTAGAATACAAACGGTCCATATTCAGAACTAAAGCAACTGCCTATTAAATATCCTTGTGTTAGGAGCTTCAGTGCAACTGTCTGGCTCACTATTTGGCTTCTGAGGCATCTGCAAGGGACTGCCTGACAAGCTCTCCAGTGTATTTCAGGATGACTGACACGACACAGCGGCTGCTGAAGGGGTGGCAGGGGGATGGGCATCCTTAAAGCTATATTCGAGTGCAGAAATATGTAAAAAAAGGTTAAAAACCCTTTTAATAAAAACAAATTTGAACAATTAAATGACATGAAACATGCCATTACTCATACTTCTGGTGCTTATTTCTTGCGATTTTCAGCATGGCTATTGTTTCCCCATACATTTTGGTTGTATGCCAACTTCTGTCTCAAGGCAATGACTCAGACTTTTGAACTGGACAGCAAAAGGATTCATAAGGCTCTTACCCAGTCACTTGGCACCAAATTTGTTTTCTTTTCTCCCCATTGTATGTTATTCAACACCGGCATACAATATATTATCCTATCAATTTCATAAAATGCACAGGCCTATAGGGTAGATAAGTATTTGTGAACAAGATACACGTGCATAGCACACCCGAGGATTTCTAAGACACGATGCATTGCTGAGAGTATTTAAAAGAATGTTTCATCTTTAATTCATATTTATTATGTAATAGCTCCATCAATTGGTGAAAACACCTTTTTTTTTAATTTGTAATCAGTTTTTGCTACAGAGTAAAGTATAGGAAGAACAAATCACATTTTACAGCAGCAACAAAAACAGTGGCTGTATTTTTATTTAATCCTCTAGCTGATGCATGAAAAAAAAAAAAAGATATTCAGAAACACAGGAATTTTCTGTTAAAATGTACTAGTTGTGTTTCAAAATAATAGCATGGACTTTCCTGTTTTAATGCCTGCTATATTTCAAGGGCCAGACCATGCACTGGAAAGGAACAATACTTCCAACACTGGGGGAGAATATCATTCATTTAACACTGGGGAAAATCCTTAATGCACCTGGCAAATCAGATTTCCATATAAAGCTGTCAGGTTACACCCTAACTACTTCAGATTGTAATTTCTTATCATTAGCAACAGGAAAAACATCTGCTAAAGCAAAGGCAGCACAAAGAAAAGAATAGCCAGAGAACTAAGGACGGTGGCAAGAACTGACTAACTGAAGGCTACTAACAGTCTTTGCATTTAGAGGTACATTTACAATGAAGTAGCCAAAAGACATTTTTAATGCTGAGGGCTTAAAAAAAAAAAAAGTATTTATTGTGAAATGTTTTCACCCCTCTGTGTTTCATTCTTTTTAATCCTTTGGCCAACTTCAACCACATCTGAAAAACAGAATTCCAATGGACACAAGATTTCTACCAAATTTTTCAACATTGTTCTCAGCATAAATAACTAGAGATTATCATACATCATCCCTTAAAATGAATCTACCAAGAAAAACAATGCAGTATTGGCCTAGTTCTTACTGGATACAGAAGAATCCACATGGTGAGGAACAGCTTGTGACTGAACTAATGGTATGAAAAGCTTCAGTTAGGGTTTATAGAAAAAAATGTTTGAGATGGGGAACACATTATACCTCAGTCAGTGAATGTGTCTCTTGCAAAATGTCTGACATCTAGTGAGATACTAAGTTATGATTTTTCCCAGGATTGTAACATGCTGGATGTGCTCTCTTTTCCTTGAGAAACAGTCATGCCTACTTTTCATATAGTGCATTCCATCAAAGCACTTTTGCATGTAGAGGTCATCTTTCAATACTTAAGTCAAGCAAAGAGAATCCCCAAGAAAAGTTATTTGCTTATGACCATACAGAATGCCAGTGGCAGAATCAGGGATGCAACTCCCTAGTCACTAGAGCACCTTACTCCCACTTTAACTGTGGCCAATAAAACAGGCTCAAGAGTAAAAATACATTTCTGACCACAATTTGTAATATAAATCTAAAGAATATAATTTCTTCTTCCATATTCAGGTCAAAGTTACTCAGATACTATTATTTCTTATTCTTAGTAACATCAGCTAACACATTCTTCTCCCTTAAATATACTATCAAAATTACTGCCTTGGTTGAATGCACTTTCTCACAGCCAGTTGCAACACACTGACGAGCTCTAGGAGACATTCCAGCAGAGGTGTGAATCCTATGGTCTGACCAGCTGCAGAGCAGTTGGCTTTGCACTAGCATGCCAGACTCAACCATGTGTCATGCCAGACACTTCAACCAACAACTATCCAGAAATGTGTGCTATGGTCCCAAAGTCTACAGCCTCAGCAAGGAAAACCTCCTCCACTGAGGTATCACTATAGAAACTTGCAGGTCTGACAGTGTTGCTATTTTATTAGCAGTAAACTAAATAATTCCCCTGATATCACTGAAATTCTAGAGGATATACACCACTGAGAACAGAATCTAAACACTCCTTCTTGGTTTATAGATACTTTAACAATGCTATATTCTTAACACTTCCTTCCAAGGTACATTTTTCCAGGAACTGAATTTTTGTGTCTCGGAACTACAGTTGTAATGTTTAAGATACCAAAACAGTATTTACTTCAGAAAAAAAGAAAGCAGCATGACATCAAATGGCACCATTTCATTCAAAAAGAGAAGGTTTTCATGAATATTTTACAAAAGAATACAGAGTGGGTCTGAGAAAAATAATACATATATATGTATTTTACATATGAACGAACCTCTGGGCTATTTTCATAGCATGCACTTTGACCCTTGAACAAGCACCCCTTTCTCTTTAAATGGCTTACAGTTCCTCCATGGATGGCTATCCTGTGCTGGTAATGATAGGTTAAGAAGGTTTGGCTTCAAGCCCTCCCCTTTGTTATCACTTTTAAAGTGTTCCTATCTCTATTCAGAACCAGAGACTGTTCAAATAAAGTTCAAGTTGACCTTCCACTAAAAATAGGATATTGTTCAGCTCATGGGAGAAAAAAAAACACATCACTAAACAACAATTTCCACAATGCACTACTGTAAGATTTAATGTTTTTCCTGTTAAGTATAGCTCCTCCATTTATCCTTTTTGTTATTTGTTGGGGGTTATCTACTACAACATTTATAATGTTTTGTGTAACAAATGTTTATTTCTTACTCCATTGCAATGAGTTAAAAATGTTTTTCCCCTTCTTTGTAGGATTGCTAATTGTCAAAAGAGAATGTTTCATACCCACACGTTACCCATGATGCTTCACCATCATGTACCATTTTATGCAACTATTTTCAAATTAATATAATCCATAGAGATTTACATTCTTCATCTTCTTCAGCAACCCAAACAGCTTAATGGTTCTCCCCTGCTGTCTCCTGACATGCAGGAATCAACCTCAAAATTAATAGTAGCACATAAAATCACTGTTTTTTAAGCATGCATTCATTTTGAGAAACGCATGAAAAAAAGAGAAACCACACCATTTTGGATGCCCACAAGCAGCTCATCAGCCAGCACCTACAAAGGCGTTAACTAAAAAAATGGGGAAAAAAAACATTATTTAAACAAAATGGTATGTGTGTACAGACCTGTGATTTCAACACGCGCGTATTCATTCTTCCAATGGGACTCCTGGCACAGCAAGGCACCTTATTTCCTCTATTGACTCCAACAACAATTTTCAAATCAAAGTCTGGCTCAGAAGAGAAACCCTACTTACCTGACGCACTGTTTCTGGTGAAACAGCTTCAAAAATATTGACTAACGATAATTCTGCCCCTTTTGACTCCTACGCTCATTCTAACACAATAAGCATTTGATGGAGAATAACCCCATAAAAATTGTTTTAAAGTAAATTAATTTCCTAATACCAACTGATTAGGAATAGGAGAGAAGAGCAACAGTTCATTACGTACTTCTTCTAAATGCTTATCACCAGGCTTAATTCTTTGCTGTTTTAAGTCTTTATGGCTTCACTAGGTCTGCACATACCTCACATCTTTAATAAGAGGAATCCAAATACATTTTACATAACTGAAAATAGTCTTGGTATACATACTACCCCTCGCTTAGAAACAAGTATCTTTTATATCTTAATAACAAAGAATTGTATAAAATTGCCTTGTATTTTCAACACTAGGTGATAAATGTACATTTACATAAACCTTCCTAACATTATAAGCAAAATTCCAAGTACAAGGAAGTAAATCTTCGATAAAATAATAGCATTCACAAAACATTTTATCTTTCCTTTAACAATATTCTGATATTGTTTTCCCATTTGGAAAATACACCTACCCATTGGACACCATTGGCTACTGGCTTGAAGTGGCAGGATCATCATTTTGAATATTCAGAACATGAAAAAAAAAAAATCATGTTCAGAAGTTTTTTTCTAGGAAGCATGTTAAGAAAACTCATCCTTTTAACTCAGGCCTCAAAGTGATTATTTAATGACTAGTTTAACTCAAAGCCTCATGTTCTTTCACTAAATGGAAAATTCATTTCTCTTTAATCTTACCTTTCAAATCAAGACTCTAACACAAGATCCCAGAAACAGCTCAGTGAAGAACTCCTCTTGATGGTGCTTCACTTCAGAGGCACAGACAGTGAGACAGCAAATGACTGCCTGCCCTTCCTCGCCTCCAAAAAAAGCAGGAGGGGAAGAGTCAGAATGGGGAGGAGAGTATCCATTTGGGACCTCCTCCCAAGCTGTATGTTCCTGACATTACTGACAACTTGTTACTGAAAACAGTGCTCAAAAAAAGCCCAGGCTCATTATTAGTCTTGGAACACGGTCTGTCACTGAGCTTTTAGACATTCAATCAGATGCCATTCAAGCCAATGGTAAAGTCCCCTCAGAAATCAGTGAGTTTGAGGTTGAACATGGGAGGGCAAAATGGAAGAATGAAAGCAAAGGCCATTACTATAAAACTCAGGTCAAATACAGTTGCAATGTACGTAACAGGAACTTCCACACAAAACACGATTTACATGAATTTTCATTTACCTTTGTATCACAAAACACTCAGAATGTATTTCCAGATGAATAAACCCACATTTATAGTATTTTCCACCAAGGTAGCCATTTTAAACAGGCACAGTGAAGTTTTGCTAAATAAGAATTATAGCAGATTTGAGAAACTCAAACTGCATTATACAGAAATACACATGTCCCAAAAAAAGAAGGAAGTTAAAAAAGGGCAGAAGCTGTCCAACACTTCTCTTAATTCTGCAAGAAACCATCTATTCTACTGCTTAAGATTGTAATGGTTTTGTTCAGGTTTTCAAACAGTACAGGTTGTGTCAGGCTGAATTTTCTTTTTGGAAAATTTCAACCAAAACAGTATGGTTATTTTTAGTTGTTTTGGAGGTGAAAAGGGCACAGACATCCTGAAGGCTGAGGTAATCTGATACCAGGTGAAGAACACTGGAGGGACACAACTGCATGAAAAAAAGGAACAATGAGTACATACTGTGATTATTCACAGGTGAGGAAAACGCAAGACTGGGACAGACATTAAGAGACAGTACTGAGACAGTTGGAGGGATGAAACAATATCTATCTATTGGGCCCTGTCATGCAACAGCCAACTGACTTCAGTAGCACCTTCTGCACTTAAAGCTGCACAGAACATTTAAAAGTCAGGTAAAAGGTGATATTGTATACAGAACACCTCATGGAAGATTTCTTCCCCCTAGCAACAGCTTCAAACAATATTCATAGAAACAAAGGAAACTTTTCTAGAAGAAAAAGTCTTTTTCCAGATTCTTTATTATGGGGAAATGTACGTAGTACTGTTATATTAAACTTACTATTTCATTCGTAATTCTTTTCCTTCAGAATTTTAAGAATCAACCTGGGAAGATAATTCTTTCTTTGCTCAGCTCCAACTCATGACTTTCAAAAGCATGATGGACAACAGACAGAGAAGAGAGCAGCTACACTAATTAAGATTCAACTTCCTGAGCACTGTGCCAAAACTGTGATGCAAACCAAGCTTAAATATTACTAATTGCTGTTAATCAACACAGATTTTCTCAGCATTTCCAAATTCTTATTTACTTCATAAACATTATTGAAAGATAAGTTTTTTGAAACAAAAAAGCAAGTCACTTAATTGCAAGATTCAAAATAGGCAAGTGAAATTTATCTAGATATTCACTATACTTTGGATCTTTGTAACTGCATCAGTGCTCCCAAGTCAGTAACTATGTTGGTGAACAGAGATCCTCCGTATTTTAATAAATACATGAGTAAGAGTTGGGGGAAATACCAGTTTTATTTCGTGTTCTTTGTCCTGCCATTTGCATTACATCATGTGGAACAGAATTCAGTTGACTTTGTTAGTGTTTAAAATGGCACAAGATGCTTAAGATATTTATCTCACAAGCACCCAGTATGCCACGGGTCTCCCATAGACCTCAAACATGAATGCCAGGGCTGAATATGAAGATGCTGTAAGAAAACAAAAGCATCTAGCATGGCTGTACACACCCATTAATGGGTAATGGTGAAGATGGTGAATGGCCTAGAGGGGAAGACGTATGAGGAGCGGCTGAGGTCACTTGGCCTGTTCAGCCTGGAAAAGAGGAGGCTGAGGGGAGACCTCATCGCGGTCTACAGCTTCCTCACGAGGAGGAGTGGAGGGGAAGACACTGATCTATTCTCTTTAGTCACCAGTGATTGGACCCGCAAGAATGGCGTCAAGCTGAGGCAGGGGAGGCTTAGGCTAGACATCAGGAAGAGGTTCTTCACCGAGAGGGTTCTCGCACACTGTAACAGGCTCCCCAGGGAAGTAGTCACTACACCAAGCCTGCTGGAGTTTAAGAAGCGATTGGACTGTGCACGTAGTCACATGGTCTGAATTTTTGGGTAGACCTGTGTGGTGCCAGGAGTTGGACTCGATGATCTTTATGGGTCCCTTCCAACTCAGGATATTCTATGATTCTATGATTAATCATTCACAAGTTGCCTTTACCTTAACAAATCCTCCCAGAAAGTTACTGCTATAAGGATTTTTCACTAGATCTTGCATTTCATTAGTTAAGAACAAAACTCTTCAGTAGCAGGCACATGTTATTACAAGTAAGCATCACAAATTTTGAAGCATATATCTAAAAATATTTTAACAGCATGAATTACTGTAAACCGCTATATATGATACTATACTTTTTCACCTTGGCTGTCTTCCAGATTTCCAAAACAGCCTTCTTGTAAAAGAGACTTGTCTGAGCCTCTTTAATGTACAGTATCTATTAATGATTCTTAATTTATTTCATAACTTTTACACCCTACTGAATTTAATGCTCTGAATTGTACACCTAGATTATCTTTCAGTAATTTCTCTGGTTTTAATCTTTTGTTCTGCAAAGTTTTACTTGTCAATGCAATCTGATGGCATCCAAACAGAAAAAAAGATCATCGCCACTTCAGTATCAGTCATTTCACTGTGAAAACTCCACTAAATGTATCATGAAATAAAATTTGGAGTTTGTTTAATGTCCTTTTTCTGTATTTAATTTACTGTAAACATGGTTTATGTTTAGATATGTGGCTCCCTCAGAGCTACATTTCCTCTTCAATAAGGGATAAAATTCACATATATCACCTTTCCACCTGAGAGCCTTCCCAGATTATATATTAAAGGCTCTGTCTGAACCAAAACCCATTAAAGACACCCTCACCTATGCCCTAATGTGCCCAGCTCCCTGTTCCCCCCTCACTCCCAGCCCTCATCCTCCTCCACAGAGGGATGCAGGTGCTCATGCCCCATTACCTGAGGTAGGCAGAACCATCCCGCCCCCACCCCCAGTCCGAGGGCAGGCCTGCAGTACGGGGAGAAAGGGAGGAAACTCCCTGCCACCCTCCTCCTCCTCACTCAGCTCACCGGAGCAGAACGACGACAAAGCTCGCTGCAACCACAGAGACAAGGACGGGAACAGCGCAAGGACGAAGTGCTGCCGTCCTGTGAGGGAACAGCTCTGCACACGGCCCCACCCCAACACCTCCCCGCACCTGCCCCCACAGCCAACAGCTCTGCACACGGCCCCACCCCAACACCTCCCCGCACCTGCCCCCACAGCCAACAGCTCTGCACACGGCCCCACCCCAACACCTCCCCGCACCTGCCCCCACAGCCAACAGCTCTGCACACGGCCCCACCCCAACACCTCCCCGCACCTGCCCCCACAGCCAACAGCTCTGCACACGGCCCCACCCCAACACCTCCCCGCACCTGCCCCCACAGCCAACAGCTCTGCACACGGCCCCCCGCCCGACGGCTGTGCAGGCGCCCGGCACGTGGTGCTCTGAGGAACCTCCTCCCTGCTGTCGCGGTTTGCCCGCGGACAGGTACTTCTCTGAGGGAATGTCCCTCATGTAACTCGCCCACCACTGGCCAAACTGCTGTTTCATTAAAAAAGGCTTCTAATTTAAAACCCTGAGATAAATAGCTTTTGTGTTGCAGCATGTTTGCAAAGGGTGCCCACCAAGAAAGCTATTACCTGAGGGAGCTTGTGGGAAGACCTGGGGCTGCAGCAATGCTTCCAGTCCCAGGGAGTGCAAAATTAAACTTCCATGAACAGATGCCACTATTGGCAACTCTGTCAGATTCACTTCCAAATGGTAGCTGTTGAGAATTGAACGTGCAAATGTGCGTGAAGCCTATTTGTGTTGTTTGTTGTTTGTTTGTTTTTTACAGTCAAATGTTACGTCACTGTTTGTGTAACACTCCTGACATAGAGGATTTTGTCAGGCAGTAGGTTTTCCTCTATGTTTTACAAATTGTCATAATTTTTCTCTTTGGTTCACAAAGCAAGGTTCTGCTTTTATATATTCTGATATAGGATATTCTGGATAGGATTTCACAGCTTCGATAAAAGCTAGACCTTACCAGACCCAGCACTTCTGGCAAAGCACACTGGACCTTTAAATTAATCTCAGATCACAGAACAAGGTATACATGTCTGCATTGGGTGGACATAATTTGCAGTGCATCCCAGTCTGGGTCCCCAATCACCAGGTTGAGCATCCTGGCTGATTCAGGGTTTCACACTTTGCATGGACCTGGATTTTCTTCCCACAGAAGCAAAATCAAAAAGGTTTAACTTGTGAATGGCTGAGTCTAGCCCCTGCATGGCATCAGGGCATAGACAGAATAATGTGACCAGACCCAGGACCTTAGAGTTATCCCTGGGTCCACCGGTGTATATATATAATCATGTTTGCTTAAATATTTGGACAATGCTAAGCCAAGGGACAAACAAACAAACAAACAGCTGATTTTTAAAATAACATTCTTTAAGAAAATTTCACACTGCTGTCACTTAAATCACTTAAAGAATAACTCAAGTCTTTTTTTCCTTTACAGCACATAAGCCTTTACAGACAGCACATTTCAATATTCTGACAGTCCATTTGCCTTCAACTATTATCTGTAAGTAAATTCAGTAATTAGTCTTTTCTTTCTAGTTTCAGTTGCTTTACTAATTTATTTACTTTTAATGGAAATACTGAATGGAGTTAATATATTTCACATTTGTACATTGTTATTTAATCAGACTTGTCAGAATTGTAATTGAATCCATAAGCTATAATTTAATACAATCAATAGATATTATTACTTTAAAACAGCCTGCTTACAAGGCATTACCCACTAGTACTGAGAAGCCATGTAGTATGAAATTAGCAGTACAGAAACTTACACAACAAAATTAATCATAACTATGAGCTGTAGAAATGAAACTGCAGTGCCTGCAGTTCCTGAAGCCTTTTTTTTTTTTTCATGTCTTCTTGGGATCCTCACAAAGAGAAGACACAAAGTTCTAGACTTTCATTGCTTGAGATTTAATTCTTCAAACTATCTTCTGGAATTTTCACCAGGAATATTTTTCTTGAGTAGGAAATGTAGGTTCTAAAGGTGAAAATAACCAAAGAACAAAAAGAGATTAAAATACTAATAGAGATCACTAGGTGCTCAGACAATTCAGCAAAAGCACCTTAGTGCTGTGTTCCTCCACTTGCAGTGCACCACAGACAGAAATCATCAACAATGGAGACTTTTGAGAAATGAAACTTCTAACCATAAGTTCTAATTTTGTATTCCATAGATACCAGCACAAGCAAAATGCTGACAGTACATGTGTAGTTAGCAGATCTTTTAATATTGTTTAGTGATGTATATGTAGAAGCTTAGTTTGAAACAAAGGAATTGAGCAGAAAGACCCCTGGTAAACTGACTTTGAAGAATAATCAGAGTTGCATCCATTCCATCTGTTACAGATATTTAGCTTTCCTACATTCAACATCCTCTTCTTTAATGACTCAAAACATACAAAGTATTTGATTTTACGCGTATGAAAAATTACAGTGGTTCACTGCTATTATCTATAACTGAGGTTTAATAGGAATTAAAATTAGATTATTCATTTAGAAAGAATAACTGAAACCTGTTAATGGTACAAATGGATATCATGTTTAAGTACAAATTTGTATTTCAGGTTTAAGCCAAGCACAGATCAACAGAAATATTTTGTCTTGCGGGGATTGTTGCATAATTGCTCACTATTATTGCATTTAAGCTCTTTTCTAAAGTAACTGGTAATATGGAGGTTCCACCAAAAATCAGTATATTGCTTTAGATGCACTTACTGGTTTTACCCAATATCATAATGCCTCTGTTTGTGTACTGACAATGAGGAAAACAGCTGGTAAAACTCAGTAAAATCATAGCTTTTAATTAACTATTAAACAGGCTCTATATATACTATAGAAAAAAATCTATCAATCTGGAAAAACATGGTGAAATTACAAATACAAATATTTTATTCTAACATTTGAATCATACAAAAGACAGTAAGTTTGAATTAAATCAGAGTTTCCATACTTCCATAAGAATCTGTGCTCAGAATAGGGACGAAAGCCAAGCAATGCAGAATTGGAGCCATAAGCATATTTTATTTTCACATAGGTGGTAAATATGTTACTCTATCTGTATTTACAGCATGGCAGATGCATTTTGAAAGCCAGATCTAATTAATAGTCACACCATGAGAGCTTTTGGGGCCCATAAAGTAACGTTTTCATATGATATTTAGCATACTCGGTTTATGAAAACATAACCATTTACATGCAACATGAGAGGTATTTCCATATGCACTTACATCGTTTCCATTTCCACAAACATGTCTTAAACCTGTATATAAAACAGTAGCAAGAAGAGGCATAGAACATGCTTTTTGTGTAAAACTGTATAAATCTGATAGAAATGCAAAAATACGTTAAGGAAAAAGGCCCTGATCTAGTAGTGTACTTTACACATGACTATACTGTTTACTTAAAGGTAAGAATGCAGCTAAAAAATTGACTGCATAGATATCTACAACAATGTTCAGTGATACCGTTTGATAATCCTGTAACAATGAACTCGAAACTTCATTAAAAACATAAGTACAACTATTAGCACCTTTCTAAAAAGCTTACTGAACATATGAGAAGAAAGCTAAAGGAAAAAGCAGACTATATATAGTTTATTAATGTTTTAAAGAGTTACATGAACGCTTTTGACCCTTTTTTCTGTAATAAATGTAACAATGAGCTTTTGCTTAATAAATAAATAAGCTTGTGATACCAATTAATTCCACAGAAGCTGCCAGCAGCTGTTGCAACCAGTTTTGTCACTGACAAATTTTAAATGATGAAAAGTTCGGTATGTCATAAACAGGTCCCTAAGTAGTCTTGGTCCTCCACTTCTTCGCATCTTCTAGTTGCAGTTCAGTCCCAGAAAAAAAAAAAAAAAGAAAAAAAAAAAAGTATTCACAAAATTCTACAGCTATCCATGGCAGAAAAAGAAAACAGTAAAATAACATTAAAAAGAAGTTTTTATTTAGTGTTGTCTATGAGACAGACATATCAGTACTCACTATTAATATCTGATGTAAACCAGAGGAGGAGAAGCCAGGGCAGAACTCTGACTTTGAGTAACAAAGGTAGTAAAAATGTCTAGAAACATTACTGTCTCTCCAATCAATAATTAATGTCTTAATCTCAGTAAAGGGAAGGGTTTTTAATCTTCTCTTTATCCAGATAAAGATCTACAATATCCATTAAATAACTTTTTGATTTAAGACAGCGGGATTCCATTCAACATTTCGTGTGTCACTGCGTGATTACTAGATCAGATTGTGTCATGTCTTAAGCATGTCAGCTGATTAACAATGCTCTTGCATTATATTACACTAGAAACAGCATTTCAGATATTCTTAGAAATAGATCCTGGGGTTATAAATGTGGCATAAAGCAAGTAAGGCAAAGCAAGTAAATTGCTTCACAAACTGGCAATCTTCTAATGTGAAATTTTAGTGTATCTGTGTCAGAATGTTTTCAACCAAACGTAAGAAAAGTGGACGAACGTTGATCTTGCCCTGGGAAAGAGAGGGAAGCCACAAAACAAGGAAACACAGTGCTAAATCAGAGAAACCTTAAACATCCCCAAAATGAAGCCACTGTTGATTCTGTACCTGAAACAAATCCATTCTTAGTTATGCAGAATGGGAAGTTGTAGCCATACAGGCTTTTCTGAAGTAATTTGTTTGTAAATTTTCCTGGTTGTATAGTTTAGGCATTCAGCTTTGTTACTTGATCTACAAAGCTGATAGATGGAATGGGTTTACAGAAGATGAAATAAGTATGTGGCATTATTTTTGTTATTCATTATTTTCAGGAATAAAACATGAAACAAGATTTAGTCTAGTGGTGCTAGCACTATCGGTTGTAATATGCTATTTGCATTGGATTCATTAATTCACTTGCATTCTTCAAAGGAGATGTAAAATTTACTTTTGAATATTTTAACTTACACGTAAGCACTAAGTTGCTGTTCCACTCACACTGCTGCGAATGTTTCTTAGCAGGCAGAATCTAATTTATTTTTTCTGCTGCAAACATCAGAGGCAGAACATTAATAGCTTTTAATAAAAGAATTGCATTTGGAAAGTCTGGCTCACTAATAGGAATAAATGTTGAAACTATTCCATTTGTAAAGCAGATAGATTGATTAAGTAAAAGGGCACAGAGCAAATGAATGAGAAGGCATGGAATAGGTATTACCAAATGAACATTGCATTTGAGGTCAAAAAAGAAAGAAAAGTTAAACATTTTTACAAAGTTAAAGTGCTTAGGGCTCAGTCCTATGTTTGTAAAGACAACAGTAATACAGAAATTATGTAATACTAAAGAATACCTTTGGATACTGATTATCAATTACATATTTTTCCTACTTTTTTTTTAATGAACTGTCCATATTCTTGTGAAAAAATTTGCAGTATTTATGCTCTTTACTTATTGAAGTTAAAGACATGAAAAAATATGGGCAAACCTATCTTGTTACACTTATTTTATGTAAGTCCTTAAACATCTTTTTCTCTCTCCATTATCAATTCCAATGTCCAGTTCTTGCTAGTTTTAACTGACTGAAGAAATAAGAATTTTAAGATTCCTTTGTGAGAAAAACTTACTTTCCAAAATACACTTATCCACTGGGAAATTTTACATGTTATCCTATGTTCATATCATATATCCTATGTACTTGTTAAATCTTCAGTAAAAGCCCATGAGATATACTAAAGTTTTTTTAGTGTTTACTTCACATTTAGTGCTAACCTGAAGAATAAAATCCAAGTAGTAATGGTTTTAGTTTAGCTTGCGTTCCCAAAACAAGTATTTTAAAATCGCATTTCCAGTTCATGAAAACATTCTTAATAACACAATCCTTCCTGAAGGCTGTAATATTTTTCCTATTTAAAAACAGATACCATAGGTTCAAAAAATCTAAAATTATAGAACAGTATATTTATAAAGCACTGTTAACTTCATGAGTTCTGATAGTGAGCTGAATAAGTGGCAGTATCATTGTATGCAAATTAACTATCTGTATGCGTAAAATTACTGTTACTTTTCATCGATAACATATAAAATGCTTTCATTAAGCCTTTAGTCTCAAACCTAGGCATTTTCAGGGCCCCTCAGTTGATACTGGAGTGTATTTCTCAGGAATTGCTCATACCATTCTAAAATAGATGAACTTAATCACCCGCCAAGGGCAAGGATCTCCCTCTCTCTAATGTCTAGAAAGTGACCCAAGGAGCCGGCTATGGCATCCAGAAGTCAAGTGCCTACTTGAATGCTAGGGAAGCTTAATCCCACTCACTCAGTTTTCTTTTGACCTCTCTCTTCTTATATTGCATAAGCCTCTTGAAGATAGATATTTTGGACTTCAAGATCTTTAAAATAAGATCGTGTACAATAGGTAACGTGCTTTATTAATTAAGCACCCACATCTGGGGAAACTCGCCAGCATTTGGTAAGCTACCTGTTTATTAGTTTACGAATTTGTTTCAGGATTTTACTTCAGGGTTATACCTGGAGGTTTTAATTATTTTTTTAGATATTAAGTTTTACTATCTCAAAGTATCTAGGTCTTAACATGTAATGGTATTTTTAATTGAGGCTTTGTTTAGAATAGTTTATTGATTTGTTTTGTAGCAAGATCTCCTTCTCTCTTGGCGATAATTGTGGCTTTGTATCAAAGTGCTAGAATTCAAGTAGCACCCTGAAAATACTGTTCTTCCCTGATACATTTTTGACCATTGTTCATCTACACAGATTATATAGAGGTGCTTAAGCCTGCTCCTTCTGCCTGTAGTACCTGCAGCACATCTTATCTGCTGTGCTACTTGCAGCTTGCAGAAAGAACACTGGAGGTCACTCTAGCTCAAGCGACAACTGGAGAGAGGATGATTTTCAAGATTAAATTGTATATAGTTGGTTAAATACAACACTGTGTGTGGCATTTACACCAGTCAGCCAACTCTTGTGATTATGTTTTACTGAGATTACACTTTTAACTCAAGTCCTGGATTCATGTGAATCCAAACCACTTACAACAGGCATTTAAAGAAAAAATAAATTTCTTATTTTGTCCTGCTAGGAAGTAGAGGCTCCTAAATTCAAAATATAAAAGTTATACATTACAAATTGTCAGCCACAAAGGACACTGAATATATTTCCAAGTTTCAGTGTCTTAGAATACCACATGTATGTTTGAGATGTCTGAGTCACCATTCATTGTAGCCTACCAAAAGCCTCTGGGACTGGAATGGTTAGACTATGGTGTTTTCACCTTTCAAGGAAGGCTTGCATAAGCGAGTGAGTCACTTACATAAGCAACTTGAGTCATAAGTCACTCGAGTGAGGCTGCAATCAACTGCTCCTCAAGCTCTAGGTCCAAACCCTCAAACGTGAGTGGTCTTGGAAACACACTGGCTTATGTCTATGTAGCTGTCAGCTGTGCAGGGGTTTCCAGGTGGATCGTTTGTGAGCAGTCTTTACGTCACCACACAGAATTTAACTATACAGTTCTCCCAAGGATACGGTCTTGCCATTTATCAGTTTAGACTGGTAACCTTGGTTTTGGTATCAAATAAATTTGGTTTAAGGAAGCAGCTTGGATTTGCTGCTAGTAGGTAGTGGGGGCATTTACATCAAATCCTAAGTCTGAGTTTGGCTCTGCAGACATACTAAGTTAATCTCTATAGCCAGCCCACTCTTTCTTATAAGACATATAATTGTCTTTCCAACATAATTTTCAGTAAATTTAAAACATATGTCTTGACAAGGAGATCAAATAGAAACTCCAAAATACGGTTGCATAATTTAATATCAATGCCAGTTAACCTAATTGCTGAGATGCAAGAATTGTGCTGTTATAGTTTGGGGCAGTTATTAGAACAGAGGTAAAACAATGTGAGAGTTGTGGCGATGTGATTATTTGCATATTGCAGACATTAATGATACCATTCACATTAATTTTGCTTCTGTCAAACCTACATAAAATATTAATAAACATACTGAATTTTGATTCTCTTGAACATTTTCCTTATGCAGCTCAAAAATCTCTCTGTGGATAGGTAATAACTTCCATATTTGTTTATGCTTACAAAAGAGTAATTCTAGAACATAGTAACTATCAAGAATTCTTAACTGAAGACATGAATTCTAACACTTCAGTCAAGAAAAGGGTTAAGAAAAACCCTTCTTCAATAAAATACAGGAAAAAAAATCTAGAGTTCTCGAAAGCTAGTGTGATTTTTTACGAAGTAGTTCTTCAGTAGAATTAAATGCAAGAATTGTTTCTGCAGTCTAAAACCAATACAATTTTAATTTAGATTCTGAGAATGTTGACTCCCATCAGTACAATGGATTTTTTTCATTTTCCTTCAATGGGAATAACAAAACAAACCATCTGGAAAAGCAGGGTAGGACAATTTTATATTTCATTTAGGTAAGAGAATTTGTCCTCTTGTAGTCCTTAAACACTGGGTAAAATTAAAAATACAGAGCATTTTAAAGTCTTGTATTATGATTTCTGGGTAAAATAAAGTAATACTTCTGTACAGCTAACATACAAGACTCAGGTGGCCACCTGCTCCCATCAGCTATCTATTGCACAGATCTCTTAAGTCATTCAACAACCTTAAGTTGCTGAGGCTTTCATTCATGACCAGAATAGAACCAACTAATTTATGTCCCAGTCGTTGCCCTTTACTCATTCTAGAAATGTCCTGTTCAGAAGATCAAGATCTTGTGTAATCCCCCAGACTTTGTAAATATCCGTCAGTTCAGTCAAAGCTTCAAATGGCCTGCTGGATGACTGCATATCTCAGCGCTAAACATCACGCATGTGCCGAGTCTAAATCAAGTAGCTAATTTCCAGAAATTAAAGGGGGTGGCTACAAGAAAGCTGGGGAGAAACTGTTTATCAGGGGGTATTGTGATAGGACAAGGGGTAACAATTTTAATCTAAAAGAGGGGAGATCTACATTAGACATAAGGAAGAATTTCTTCACTCAGAGGGTGGTGAGGCACTGGCACAGGCTGCCCAGAGAAGCTGTGGATGCCCCATCCCTGGGGGTGTTCAAGGCTAGGCTGGATGGGGCTTTGGGAAGCCTGGGCTGGTGGGAGGGGGCCCTGCTCATGGCAGTAATCTATTTTCTGTAAAAAAAGTAAAACTGCAGCAGATCCATGAATGAAGAAGTAAACAGCTTTGTTCCTTGTCCTCAAATTAATAAAAACAAGGAAATAAAATTTGTACTAAAAGCCCCAACAAGACTTTTCTGGCATTTTCACCTTTCAAATACTTGTTTCTCCACCAACATGATCCCTGACTGTCCACTTCTGTTTATTTTCTTTACTAAGTTCCCCTTGGCTATACGAAGCCATACTGAAGGCACCACTTTGCCTCACCCTGCTCTTCATCCGTTTGGTATTTGCTGAGCAATTGTTTACATAAGAATTTGGCATAATCATGTTTTGCACCTTCATGTCTATGTAACCAGGTACAAGTTATGGGCTTATGAAGACAGTATCTTATCAGGCGTAATGCAGCCTGTGGGGGCCTTACTCTAACATACAAAACTACATGGACGTCAGGAAAACATCACGTTAAACAACTAGCAATTTAAACAAAGAATATTATGATGCTGAACTAATGAGTTGGATAGGGGGATACAAAGCAGGATAATAGAACCATTTTATATGATTGTGCTTTTAAAATATTCCTCATCATCTAGAGCATTAAAAAGCACAAGCAGAAATTCAGAATGAAGCTTAGGATCTTATTTTTAACTAGATCCACAACAACACAAAGAGACGTGGGAGAGAATGAAGAAATACGCAGATAGTACCAGTGGCATTGAACCTTCTACAGTTACATGCAGGAAAACAAACAACCCCTAACACGTAGTACTGCATTTCTGTACCAGACCAGCCTTCCACCGCCTGCTCTCGGGGGCGGTCAGAGGTCTGTTAGCCCTACAGGCCTGCACCCAGCTGCAGAACCACCCGTTTCTGCCGAAGCCCCATGACCACCTGTTCCAGTTCCCCGTGGGAGCCAAAGCCCACCTCTCCGCTGGCTGTCACGGTGGGACCGAGCAGCACCCCGGTACCTGACAGCGGCCCAAACCGAACCGAACTCATTGCTAACACCGGGTGCGTAAGACAAGCACTACAGATTTTTAGCCATATTAACTTAAAACGATAAAGAGAATCGAGTAAGCGTTGCAGAAGTAAAACAAGACGAGTGCTTTATGTGACATTACAGCCCCACCTGTGCTTCCTAACGCCCCTCTCTCCTTTCCCCAGCTCAGGCTGAAGAGAAGCCCTAAAACTAGCTCGCCGAGCCTGCGTTCAGCTCTTCGTAAGCCTCCCTCAGCGCCCCGGGCCGCGCCGGCCAGACACCGGGGCGCGCCCCGCGGCCCCGCTGGAGGCTCGGGGCACCGCGGGCGCCCCCTGCCCGCCGCGGCTTCGCCCCGTCAGCCCCGCCCGCCCCTTCCCGGTTGGCCCCGCCGGCCGCGGCGGAGGCGGGACGAAGAGCGGCGGCGGCTCCCATTGGCTGCCAGTAGCGCCGGGGGCGGGGAGGGCCGCGCAGGGAGGCTGCGTAAGGAGCTGTGCAGGGGCGTATCGATACCAACAGCAGCGATGGCCGAGTGGTTAAGGCGTTGGACTTGAAATCCAATGGGGTCTCCCCGCGCAGGTTCGAACCCTGCTCGCTGCGGCCCGGAGGGGGCTACATTTTGCAGTTTAGGCCGTGCGCTTTTGCTCCTTTTGTTTTCTTACGGGGCTGAACGCGAGTCTGCAGCAAGTAGAGGCGTTCTCTACTATTTATTCTGTTGCAGTTCAGTAGGTAGTACTTCCACACTGCTCTGATTTTGTCAAAACATCGAAAGCAGCAGCAGGGCCCAGGGCAAGTTTTCAGCATTTCATCTAAAGTACGTGTGAAAAACAACACTTGACAGAGGTGAGAGAAGGGTTCACTGGGTTGAGTGCTCTCCCGGCAGCTCACCACCCTGGTCCTCTATGGACAAAAGAAACACTGCCCAAGTACAAAGCTCAGGATTAGTCCTGTACGTTACACCCTGTGCTGATCTGCCCAGAGGAATATTCTCCTCCCCCATGTCCTACAGCTGATGCAAAATACATAAACTCTTGCTGGCAGCAGACTACAATATATTGACTGCACTTCCTCCACCACACTTTCCTTTTCATGAATGAAGCTGAGCTGATTACTCCTAGATCTCCATTAAGGATTTACAGCTCTCTGCTCACATGCTTCTGCAGTTTTCAAAGAGTGTGTAAGTTTCAAATATTAATTGAAGAAGAAATCCAAAACATAACTTCTTTTCCGTATGGAGGACTTGATTTTGTTTAATCCATCAACAATGTAAACACTCTTTTGTTCTTGTTTTATAACTTGAAGATCCCACCCACCCTGCTAATCTGGAACAGATGAGAAAAGCTCTGTTTTGTGAAATGCAGTTTTGGGTAGCATTCCAAATTAATAAAAAGTTTTAAAAGAGTCAAAATGCAAAACACAGCAGGCAGACTTTGCATTAAAGTCTTTTTTTTTTTTAAAGTCTTATCTTTTTTACTAAAGCACTGAAATTGTTCCCAGGTTTTTACTGACCACTTTAAGTGTTTTGTTTCAAAAAGACACGTTTTGTCACTTTAATAGATCCAAAGACAGAGCACCACCCAATAAATAGTTATTAAGACGATCTCATCTTCAAGACGTTCTTCCACTGGAACCTTGCTAGTGATGGAAATGTCAAATGACCAACACCAAATGATAGGGTTATTTTGAATTCTGCATTGAAAAATAAGAAGTCTGCACATATATAGAATAGCAGCACAAATCTACTTGTCTAACAAAGTATTTACATTTGATGAAACTCTCCTACTTGAAAGTGATTTTCCCTAAAGTTGTGGTTGAAACAAAAAAGCAGCAGCAAACACCCAAGTTATTTCCCACCCTCCCCCTACAGCAAGATTTATAAAAATGTTCCCATCAAGGCACTGTGGGGGGAAACCATATGGTTTTAACTGCAGTTATTTTTTGTAAGGGGTTGTTTTTTTTTGCCTTTTTGTGTTGTTGTTGTTTGTTTGTAATTACACAAGAAAGTAAGGACTGCCAAACAGTCTGCTAAAGTTATATGCACATCAGCAGCACTACAATCCTAGTCCACTAGTCTCTCTCCTAGACTCCTGTCACTTTTGATTTCCATTTTGTAGCAGAGAGCTAAAAGTGCTACTGTTCAGGTTTGCTTCCCTTTTTAAACCTCAGCTATAAGAATGAGAAAAAGCAGGGCAGTAATGAATCTGTTTCTAGAGTCCAGGCCCCAAATGGTACATGTGGGCTCAGCATGATACTGCTCCACATACCTGTGCAATTTTCTGCCCCAGATCTGGCTCATGGTACATCTAGCAGAGGGATGCTTAAGATATCCAGGCTCCTTTTTATCATCGTCTATCCATACTAAAACAACGAGCTTTGTCCTTTGGCAGTGGCAGGTCAAGGATGGACATGGGAGTCCTGGGGAGGACTCAGGTCCTTTGGAAGTGAGGACTACCAGGAGCAGAAAAATACCAAAGGAACCAAGGTGCAAGCAACTGGAACAGTCTGTTATGCCTCCGAATCTTTCTGCTAATGCTCCTGCCCCACTTCCCACAGGTATCGTGCACACAGTGTTGTTGGATCAGAAAGGGGAAGACCTGGCAATCCTATACCCAGCAGAAACCTGGGGGCACCATGGGAATTAACTGCTACTAAAGAACCAGCTCTAACAGTCCTGATGGGTAAATCTAGTCTCTGTAAGGACTGACACCCAAGTCAAACTCCATCTCCTTAAAAGAGCTGTAGTAAGTAAGTCACTTGTCTTAGGGTCATTTGATGTCTTCACAGAAGCAGTTTGAAAAAGAGGCAAGCAAACCTTTTTGTCCAAAACAGAACTACTTTGTACATCCAGACTGGAAATCTGGACATTGGCAGTGAATCTCATATTTTAGAAGTAGCCCTTCTCCTTTGCTGCCCCACAAAGAGAAAGGAGCAGGAACAAACCACAGTGAAGATGCTATACAGAGGGGAATATAAATTACCTTTCTGCAACATCCATTGCCTGTGACAGGTTCTGATACACACCAGAGACCTAAGACTTGTAAAGCTTCCCATTCTCTATATTGTGCAGCACTGTAATCATTCAGACGCAAGCCTTTCAAAGCTGGGACAAACAGAGCGCCTGAAGAGTCTCATCTTCATTAACATGGAAGGAAGAATAGACTAATATAATAAAGGTGGAAGACCAAACATGCAGCACCTACGTCAACGGGGGAGGCTTGCTGACTCTCATAACCGCAGCACAAGCACACACACTGAGCTGCAATAAAAATACCCAGCATAAACTAACTGATAAGTATCACCCCATCTGACATGGACAGAGGCTGACAACTTACTGAGTTACTTTATCTTTTGCTGTGTAATTTCACCAGCTTTATAACAGCTTTGCTGCTTACCTTCCCAGCAGTCTTGTCTCATTTCAGGATATGAAAGTGTAAGATAGCAATATTCGTGCTCAGGAAATTAAAGCTAGTCAGTATCTGTTTTAATCATCAGGATACTTACTTCTATTATAGAGCATATAAACTGCCTTTTTTTTCCTGTCTCTCCTGAAGAATAAAACAAGCATTCAGGAAATGACCTTACCTATCATTCAGCATTACTCAGCCTGAGGTTTTAAGTCCTATACTATTTGTATTCATCATCAACATTTTAATTCTTACATTGCCACTTGAGAAACATTAGCAGAACAACTGGTAAAAAGAAGAAGCTTGTGAAGAACATTCTCAGTCTTATATATTCAGCATTTGCACAAAACCAGGAATCACAGCAGGAATTAAGGATATATTAATTTTATATAATACAAGACACACCAAGTCAGACCCCTCAGATACCCACCAGATTCACAACCCTTCATTATCTACTTAAACAACTCATAGGGAGTGCTGAAGAGGAAAATAGGACATTATCCCCCTCCCCTGAAGCTTTTGCAGGTGTCTGCCCTCTTCCCAGCTTGCAGTTCACAGACTAATCCTAATGGACCACCTGCAGTTGCTGTTCTTTTGCAGGTGTCTCCATTTTGCAGAAGAAGATGAATTTTTTTTCTTTGGCTACTAGAAAGCCATATATATCTGGCTATCATAATCACATCTTTTCAAAGCTTGAGAGACCCAGCTTACAGCCCCTGTGGCAATTTATATTTAAGCATGTCAGGTATGTTAAGTGCAGAGGCCAAGGCCCCACATTATTATTAGTAATGTCATATGGGATGGTTACTGGTCTTTTGATGCTACTGGCAACAAGACTTCTAAAATCACTATATATATGTATATTAAAAACAAACAAGCTGAAAAAACATCTTCTGCTTGGGGAGGGGTGGGTAAGGTCCTAAATCACCTAACACAGAAATTTGTCAGGTGTTTATTGTTTTCCATATTAAGGTGAGGGAGAACTGGGATGCCCACTTATTCCAGTTAACTGTTCTTGTTGGTGAGCAGGTCAGGTCCCACCAGTACTGTCCCCGGAGCAAAAGAGGCTGCACAGCTTCCTCCTGCTTTCCAGTGCTGTTAGGTTTGCTCTGCTAGGAAAGGTTAAATCACCCCCTAGTTTGGAAACACAGAAAATTGGGCCTTTCAAGTTAAAGTGTCTATGCAAGTATAAGAAATATCTGTATCAGTCTACTAGGGCAACTTACTCCTTCACTAGGGCAAATATGAATAAAATTATTGATCTCTAGCAGGTATATTGCAAAATCCAAGTTTTGCTATTGCTTTTTGAGGAGCTAAGAGCCTTCCAAACGTCTGCAACAAATATCCAAAGGTGCTTTGCCAAAACAGCCCGGTTTTAATCATGTGAGACATCAAGCCCTAGTTCAAAGCCCTAGTGTATACTCACTTGTCAAGTTAACCACCTGGTTAAGTGCTAAATCATCCATCAAAGTCCCCCCCTTTACCTTTAAGAACTAGTGAAATGGGGAGGGAAGACTCAGATGTCATCTGATCCAAGGTAATCCATCTGGTTGCATTTCCATCTTTTTGTAAAAGAGAGAAAAATTGTACCCTGTTACTATGTATCCGTCATATGGACTAGTGTTTTCTCCATTCCCAGTACTGAACATTATTTACAGTCCCTCTCTGATAAAGTGGACTGGAAGTCCTGAGCAGGTAGGTACCTCTCTATAGAGGAAAGCAGCATGTGCACTAAAAGAAAATACGTAATCACATTTAGCAGAAATTACAGAGGATTATTACTTTTGTGCCTTTAATGTTTTCAGGTGCAAAATATACAAGGGAAAAGCATCTAGAAAGATTCAAAAGATTTTGGATAAGCAAGTTTATGTATTGTAAAAATAGCTGTCACGCCTGATGCCGTCAAAGGTAGGGTCAATGTAGCCGTAACAACAGACCAGCATTACTCTGAGCTTTTATAAATAGATCGGTGCAAACATAACCAGTATCAGCAAACACAACACTGGTATTGCCCCTGTAAAGAAAACTGGCACCAGAATAATGATACTGATTAAGCTAATAAGATGTACACATTTGCCTGGCAAATCTGGTGGCCTTCTACAGTGGGGTTACAGCATTGATGGGTAGGGGAAGAGCAACTGACATCATCTACCTGGATTTGTGCAAAGCATTTGACACTGTCCCCTATGACAACCTTGTCTCTAAATTGGAGAGACATGGATTTGATGGATGGACCACTTGGTGGGAAAGGAATTGGTGGGATGGTCACACTCAAAGAGTTGTGGTCAATGGCGTAATGTCCAGGTAGAGATCAGTAACGAGTGGTGTTCCTCAGGGGTCAGTATTGGGACCACTGCTGTTTAACATCTTTGTCAGTGACGTGGACAGTGGGATTGAGTGCTCCCTCAGCAAGTTCGCTGACAACACCAAGCTGTGTGATACAGTCAACACGCTGGATGGAAGGGATGCCATCCAGAGGGACCTGGACAAGCCTGAGAGGTGGGCCCACTTGAACCTCCTGACATTCAACAAGGCCAAGAGCAAGGTCCTGCACCTGGGTAGGGGCAAGTCCAAGCACAAATACAAGCTGAGCAGAGAATGGGCTGAGAGCAGCCCTGAGGAGAAGGACCTGAGGGTGTTGGTGGATGAGAAGCTTGACATGAGCTGTCAAAATGTGCTTGCAGCCCAGAAAGCTGTGTCCTGGGCTATATTGAAAGAAGTGTAGACAGCACAGAGAGGAAGGTCTCCTTTTCTACTCTGCTCTTGTGAGACTCTACCTGAGTGCTGTGTTCAGCTCTGAGGTCCCCATCAACAGAAGGATGTGGACCTGTTGGACCACATCCAGAGGAGGGCCATGAGGATGATGAGAGGGATGGAGCACCTCTGCTATGAAGAATGGCTGAGGGAGTTGGGGTTGTTCACATGGGAGACAAGAAGGCTTCAGGGAGACCTTACAGAAGCCTTCCAGTACCTAAAGGGGGCTACAGGAAAGGGAGGAAGGGACTTTGTCAGGGAGTGTAGTGATAGGACAAGGGGGAATGGTTTTAAACTTAAAAACGGTACATTTAGATTAGACATTAGGAAGAAATTCTTCAGAGGGTGGTGAGGCACTGGCACAGGCTGCCCAGAGAACCTGTGGCTGCCCCATCCCTGGGGGTGTTCAAGGCCAGGCTGGATAGGGCTTTGGGCAGGCTGGGCTGGTGGAAGGGGGCCCTGCCCAGGGCAGGGGTTGGAACTGGATGGTCTTCAAGGCCCTTTCCAACCCAAAGTGTTCCACAATTCTACGATTCTCTGGGTTGCATTGGTAGGTACTTGTGTTACAGTTTGTAGCAATAAACACCAAACAGGAGAAGCATGGTAAGTCAGTCAGCACATCATACCACTGCACAGCAAGGCCAAATGTGTCACTCCAGGAGCAGACAGATTTAATATTGTTTCCATGTTGGGAGAAACCTGCAATTTTTTAGGTAAAACTTTCCATGGAGATGCCCAGGATTTATAACCAGACTTCCCTTAAGCATTTCCCCACTGATGGGACAAGTGACAAGAAATTCAAGAGAGATCTCTGCAGTGAGTAGAGGATTTCACTACAAAAAATGAAATCAACCCTTTCTGTATCCATGTAGCTTTATTCGTTAGAATTACTGATGGAATTACTTGTGTACACAGAAGTACAATGTACTAACATATTAGCCAGGGTTACAAAAAAGGAAGCAAATGCAAAACGAACAAGTACAACATAGAATTTTAAAAGTTTGTTCAAAATATCAAAAACTGGACCTGTAAGATTTTAAACATATTAATGCTGACTGGCCTGATTTTTCATTACTTAGCATACAAACCCTGATATGGCCCTATATATGAGGCCACAGCAGGGAGGGCAGTTACTACTAAGCCAGGACAATGCTGGCATACATACAAGGGGTTATCAGATGTCCACCAGTAAATCGTAACAAGAAAGTTTCTATTTGAAGTGAGGTTCTGGAACTGCCTTCCAAAATGAATACTTGGTGCAGAAAAACTTACTTATTAAGAATGCAGGTGATTTTTAAGAGTGCTTGATCCAGCATAGTGACCTTCCGGATAATAATAAGGTTCTTACTGCATTTATATTGTATGTAATTGTCCAACAAGTTATAGTATTGTTATAGTATTGTGCGTGCATGCATGCATTACAAATCACTATAGTAAGTACAATGCAATAAAAGAAGATAACCATAGTAAGTACAATGCAATAAAAGAAGATAACCATAGTAAGTACAATGCAATAAAAGAAGATAACCAAAGTACATAGTTTAGAAATAAGTTCTGTTTGAAGTTCATTGTCATACAGCTTTTGGAAGATCATCACTTAATAGCATGATATCCTGGAGTCTAGCATTGACTTTTGGTTCTACCGAGAGTATATTTTTACCTCACAGTATAGAGAAAAATACTACTTACTATGTAACATTTAATAATACAAGAAACAATATATAAGATATTAGATAACTACACAAAATTACTTTATGTTAATACTGAAAAGGGCTTTGCTTATTAAAGCTTGCTTATTAAACAAAACCTCCATCTGTAATGCTTATAGAACATGTGTTAACAGATAAGTATTAAGACATCTATTCAAACTGTTCACATCACAGTGAATGAATACTAAATACAAATAACTTAAAGCTGCTGCAAAAAATACTGAACTGTTGAACAGACGATCTCACACTCCTGCGTATTTTGCATTTTAGATCTCATAGTTTCTGAATTTCCTCAGAAGCTCTGATGGGGCATCCCCGGACCAGCGGAAACGTAAGTGCCAGTAATTTGCCTCTGAAAACCCTGAGAAAAAGAAAACAAAAAGGCAAGTAAATTATTATAAACTTGTATAAAACTGAGTTGTTGAAAAAAATAATTGATAATTTTCCCAAAAAAGCAAGTCAAAATTTGGTCATTTCCAGTGCTCTTGACTAGCAGGGACAACCTCTGCATTCTTGACACCATTTGAACAAGAACTCAAGCAAACACTTCAAGATCTATATCAGCTAGAAAGAGTCCAAAGGAGAACTGTAAGAATGATGAGCAGTCTAGAGAACAGAACTTAAAATGAAAGAGTGAAAAACTGCATTTGCTTAATCTAAAGCAGATAGGGTTACAGGATTAATCTCCACGTATGTGAAAGGCAGCAGCATGAAGAGAAGGTGTATTGGTTCTTCTCACACTCAGGGGAGTAGAGTTTTTCAAGCCCTTGCTTATGGTGTTTTTCTCACCCAGTGCTGTGTTTTTATCATCTATGAGCTGTGAATATTAAAATGTGAACTTCCCATATCAGGAAGCTGAAACCTACTACCAGACTTATTGTTAAAGTCTTTTATTCAGGTTGAAATAGCTATGTGGAGTTGTAGTCTGTAATTCTTACCAACCAGCAGACAGAAACTAAAAATATCTCCACTTAAAAGGAGGATCCAATATAATAAATTTTCTTTGGCAAAAACAAACAAAAATTCATTAACATCCTAACAGCAAGTATGGACATAGATATGCATACTGGCTCTGACAAATAAATGTATTCTAATATTCGCATTTATTAACAGTAATTTGCATCCACTGGGTAAATTAAGGAATCATTTAATGTGTTTGATAATTTTCACATTCAAATCTATGAAAAATAAATTAAAACTTAAAAAAAATTGCAAGACAGAAGATGCCTGCAAAGCAAGCCAGCTACCACAAGGATTAAGGTGACGTTTTCTTTACTTTGAAATTTGATTCCTTTACAAAGGTGACAATGTTGATTTAATCACCTGAAATACAAAATACTTTAATGTTATAAGGCACAATTTTAAAATATTATTTTTAGTTATGTTTCACCAACATTTGTTTGTAGAACTTTTTATCTATCTTCTGCATTCCACAAACACTTGGGTTTAAACTAGGTTTTGTTCCCTCCCAGTTTAGTTTAATTCCCTGCTTGATCAAGCTGAGAAGAAATAATAGGACTTGGTTTAATAATAGTTCTTTGATAATATAAGATTATGAAACTCCTGAAGGATGAAGCAGAAAAGAGAGTGTCCTAACTTTAATTCAGATATACTAACCTAAAATAGACAGGAAATACTAACTAGCCAGATGACAGCTTTTGAAACACACATTTATTCAGGTGCATGCACTGTTGTTGTTCATATATATACATATATAACTAATAAACAAAAGAAGCCTTCAAGCCTCAATTTTTAGTCCTCATGAGCTCATCAGATGCAAACTGTGCATAAGTATTAAATACTGGACTTAAAAAATATATGTACATAATAACTATGTGTTTTATGTAATGTGCTTTAAAGTTATTTTGTAAAAAAATCACTGAAAATAGTTGATGATTCTTACCCACTTCAGTCTAACAGGAAAACTGAGTTTTCCATTTCAGTTTAAGAACTATTTTCTCCTCTTCTTCCTTTTTTGTTTTTACTAGCAAACAGGCAGGCAAACAAGGGGTAGGGAGGGAGAAAAGTCTGAAAGCTTCAAAAATAAATAAATAACAACAATCCGAAAACTAAAACAAAACCCCAGCCCAAAACCACATTTCAAAAGCTATTAAATGTGTTGCTTCAGAGAAGAATTTCTCGTGACTAAAAGCCTCAGTTTCAGGCCAGAGTCTGGATACTGCAATCTTCTGCAACTGCTGGTTTTACTTACTTGGGGAGTCTGGATTCTTTGAAGACTGTGGTTTCTCATCAGGAATTGCGACATCTTTTTGCTCCCTGTTCCCATCTGACAATCCATCTTCATCGTTTTCAGATTGCTGGGTCCAAATCTCATTAGTTATGTTGTTGCTATTATTCAAGTCAGGAGCTTCCAGCATTTGGTCTTTCTTATTTTGGACAGCCCAGTGCATTGACTAAAGAAATGCAAAAATAAAAAACAAAGAACCAATTCCCATGCTTTAAAAGATTTTCAGAAGAAGTTTTCTTTCTTATATTATGGTAATAAATGGTTAAAAAAGTACATACTAGAGAAACTTGCATGTCAATAGGATAAGGAAAGCATGGTAACATATTGCAAACTGCATTTAAGAGGATAGTTTATGTGAGGCAGGCATGAAGAATAACATGTAGGAGTACATCAAATAATTATAAGGGTCTTTTGTCCAGTTTCTTCCATCTGGGCATGATGCTTCAGCTGAAGATGCTCTCAAACGTCACTCCTGAGCAGAATTGAGGCAAGCAGAATTGGGATGAAAAACATATTTGTTCACTTGTCTTAGTATCTGACCATGTAGATTTTTAACTACCATGCACTCAAACAAGGGAGAAAATAATCAAACATCATGGAATTGGGACCTACTAGGAACACACCACCCAATTATCACACTAGCAAAATTAGGAAGGAAATCAATCCTCAAAACATGTGTCTCTAAGCCACTGTGCAAATCAACAGTACTTCCTTACTACAAGGAAATAATGGTATTTAAATAGCGGTGTTTCCTGTGATAGAAGAAATTGGTCCCACCATTTTTAGGTAACCTGCATTTCTGGTTGACTAGTAGGGTCATTTGTGCTTCTCAGACATTTGTGCTGTTAGGCGTCTTAGAACACAGCTGGAGTACTACTCCAGAGAGTCTGACTGACAATACAGCATTTCAGGAATTTAGAATATTGTTCAAGGATCCTAGTTCTAATTTAACTTCGAAAACAAATAAACGGTCCCTGCAAAAAAAGGCAAAAAGTGATGAAACATTTGAAAACAGCTTTTAAATTACTGTAATAAATTTGCTGTAAAACTAATAGCCTAAAACCCTTCTACGAACAGGCTCCTGTAGCCCTCCAATTTTATCTGAGTTTCCTTAGAAATTACTCTGCACTATCCCATCCTGAAAACCTACATCTGGAGAAGTGTTGCAACTCACCCTCTCACTCAGTGGAACATTTCTGCTGGGCCAGCCCTACCTCCCCTCTCCTGAATGCCCCAACTTAGACACCACCAACCGTTTTCACAGAGTTGCTCAAGGCTTCCCACTGCTGGAACGGAATGGTAATTTTGCTTCTCCGCCAGTAATCATAGTGTGCTCGACTCTCTTCATTAATGAGAATCTCCTTAGCTTGCTGCAGCTTCTGGAAATTCTCCACTAGAACACAAACCAAAAAGATGCTAAAGCCAACACTTGTTTTCAAATAAATTAATTCAGATGTGAAAGGGCAGCTGCCAGCAATGCAAGCTAAATTGACAACCAAAACTGACAAGCATGTAGAGGAACCTAAATATAGTGCAAATAATTAAAATAAAAAATATTATCTTGGATACGAGCCTGCATGAACGAGAGCCCTTTTCCCTACAGGATAATTTTTCATTAAATAGTTACTAAGGATGCAGCTGCATGCTACTGTTTGTAGAAGGGTTATAAAGATTTAGATTTTATCTATGAGTCACCTGCATTACAGTGATCTATTATTATGACTATTATTATTCATTTATTCCACTTCACAAATTAGATTTCTTTTGAAATACACTAAGCCCAAACACCAATCAAAATTGATAACCATAAATCAAACAACAGACAACAGGCTGGGGAGGCAGTTCTCTGACACTTCCTTTTTCTAGTGTCAACAAATAAAAGTTTCTAGTTTTCAACAAATAAAAAGTTATTTTAATTACTCTTTATTGAGCTTTGTTAAACAGATGAAAACAAAAATATAAACTTTCACCAGTACTGTAAAAAGGCATTTAAAGTAAAGGCAAGATGATCATGTTAAATAGAGTATAAAATATATCTTCTTGACAAAGCTGCTCCAACATTGGCACTTGGCCTCCCATATTGAGTTACTTTCAGTGAGTTAAGAGGGAGCTGCTGCAGGGGTAACATGCAGTGGAGCAGTCTCCTGTTTCCTTGCCATAAGAGCCAGAATTTGCTGCAGACAAACTCTATTCCATTGTTTCCACTGGTACTTGTGCTACCATTTTCAATGAATTAAAGACTAGCAATGAGGCTATTGTTAATAGGTGGTAGATTGTCTTTCAAACGTCAAATCTAACGGGGTTCCTTGTCAGGGAGTATCAGAGTGAAAAATCCCACCTATTCTGCCTTTTAACCCTGCCTTGTGAACTCACTGAAACTAGACCTGGGTGGCACTTCAAGAGGGAAAGCCAAGCTGGCTGAGAGCTCTGCTTGAGGCAGTGGAGTGGGAGTCGCCTGTAACATCCACTACACTCACAGCTCTGCCGTCCCAGGGGAAGGTGTGGATGCGGTCAAACTCACAGAAGTGGGTAGCCTGTATTGTTCCGTTTATAGCTAAAGTAATAGGAAGGATCCCAGGGAAAAACTTCATGCGTTAAGCAAAATAAGAATTACATTTAATTATTCTACAACCATTTTTTAGTGGGGACCATAGTTATGATCAGAACGGCCTTTATTACGAGAATATAAACTATTCAGAGAGAGGTGAGCATCGATGACAGCTGTCTTTTGGTTACAACTGGGTAAGACTGTCTTCAAATAACTCAGGTGCTGCTTAAATGTCACAGGCACAGCTTGGATATGAAGAACTGCATGCATGCTTTCGTAAACTCAGATGTTAGCTGATGTTCTGCAAACAGATGGCTACTCATGTGGTGCCAGGTTCTCTTTATTTCCAGTCATTAAATTACATTAAAAGAAACTAAACTACATTTAATATGCTCCTGATGGGCTTGTTCATGGAAACAAATTAACTAGTTGACGCAAGTGTGGCATTTGAATGCCACTGAGCATGGAAGCAGGCCAACTTCAGAGGTCTAAAAAGGGATACACTCCATAAAAAATTTCTAGATTAGAAGATGTTCTACCATAGGAAAAAAAAAATGATATTCCTAGAAACGAAAACACTACAAGTGACTTTCTGCTCTTACCACCTAGGAGTGTGCAAGTTTTCAACAGAATATTAAGAATATTTAGAATATTAATATTGCTAATCAAAGAATACACTCAATACACATGACACTTAAAATGTATTGGGCAAGAGAACAATTAAGAAAATTTTAAGGCTGAATTTATTGTCTTAGTCACCTTAGCTATCTTATGAAAGAATAGATTATTTTTAAACAGGGAAGAACACCTACCTGCTTTGGGGTTTCCAGGATGTTTGTCAGGATGACATTCAAGGGCTTTAATCTTAAATTCTGCAAGAATTTGTTCGACCTAAACAGAATGTCACGATTTAAAGTGAGTAAATACATACGTACATTAAAGATTTTCAGATTTACTCTTTGAAAGGAGTTGGGAGGAACAACAGAGAATGTTGATTTTTTCTATTCATTTTTAGTACAGGCAAAACAGGTAACAACCATCTGTCAGTAACACTGCTTATTTAATTTCAATGCCTATGCACTCATCCTTGCTTTTGGTTTTATGCAGCTCAGTCACCCAATATAGTGAGCTGGCTTTAAGAAAACTGTGTGAAGATGTGTGCAAAACCCTTTCCTCACTTTTGAACACACAAGTAAAACGTATCACTTCAGATGCTCTTCATCTTGTTTAATCAACTGTATCTTTTCACAAAGTCTCACTGCAGGAAGCAGAAGCCTTCTGTATTGCTAAGGATCAGTTTGTGGGTTTGGGTGGCTTTCTCCACATCCTCTGCAAGGAAACTTAGCCAGTGCCACATGGCTTATCTACCTTGGATACCGCAAGGCTGGACAAGGAGCAGTTCACAGGCTTCCTGTCAAGTTTATTTTCTGGGCAAAAGGTTGGCTTGGAATGGAATAAATTTGTAACCAATATTAGAATATTGAAAGGTATTAGTTTATATTATTCACAAGCTCCCACATAGTTTATAGTGCCATAAGTTATTATAAGCTGTGGAGAAGCAGAGACATATTTAACAGCTAAGAAAACACAGGAAACCCCTGGAGTTGGGGATAGGCTTAGATTTTCAAATTTTCAGATTTTCAGAGTATCTTGTTTCATCCTACAATTCATATGCCAAATCTTTTTTGAATCACTCTTGTACAGCTCAAGCTATTACAACAATTTATCCTACAGTATCAACTAGCTACTATTTTTTCCATGCTGGAACAGCTGTTCATATGAATTCCTCATCCATCAGACCCTGATGTCCACATAAAACATAAATGAAGTATTTCAAAATGAAGTCAGAAGATCTTTTTTCTTCAAAATAAAATTACTTGTCTCTTAACCAGCTGGCCAAATTATGTGGTCATATGCTGGGCAAAATGTGGTCTATAATGGTATTTTAAGAATTCCATACTTTTCACTCTTCTTAGTAGCTTCCTCCAGAGGTATATGTGAGGTGGTATATTTCCAGCCATAAGACCCTTAAAAATATATACGTATATTATACAGAGAACTTGTTGAAACTGGGTACTGTATAGCTAGCTAATGTCGCTAAAACTTACTTACATAAAGGGGAACTTTCAAATATGTGCACTAGCAGAAAGGTAGCATGGAAGTCTTTAGTTTAAATAAATTAAAAAAAAAGGAAAAGTTCATATGAGGTTTATACAAAATACATTAAATTTACATAAAATATTTAATGATATGTTCTACCAAGAAAGTTATTCAAAACCCACTAGATATGAATAACATTTTTCTTGGAAGGATGTAGGAAAGGGATCTCTCCTTGTCCTCTTAAGTCTGAAGATGAAGTAGTTGTCTATGAGCTCAGTTCTTCAAGAAGCCAAGAATGAACACAGGTATTTACCTGAATATAGAGAAATGCTGTTGAAGAAGTTGAGATTATTTGTGCTCCAATTTAAGCAGGTCAGATCAAGAACAGAATATTCAGTACCTTGCACAAAAATACTGCAGCTGAGAGCGTGTAAGAGTAAATTTGCTTCTGTATATGCCTAAAGAAGAATGCATAGAAGCCTGTACCACTACAAAGTTAATGCTTTGATTACACAAATTAGTGTGATTGTAAAATATCTGTAATGCTTCAAATTTCTTTTTAAAGCTAGAAGTAGTCATGTGCACTATCCTGAGAGAAGGCAATCATGGTGCCCAGTCAAACTGGGATCTCAGTTCATACTCTGAAGTCAAAAATAATGTTGTAACATCTGCTTCTCTCAATAGATAGTACTTGACAGATTATTTTTCAGGACTCATTAGCAGTTATTTCACCTTTTAAATTTAATTTGAAGCAATCTGACAAATCATTATTTCATGTGTTCGAACTATTCATTAATTAATAAACCCATAAGGAATTAATATGAGCTAGAAAATGAGAAATATTGTCTGCGAAACAAGCCTAGATAGGAACTTTAATACTGCCCTCTGCTGGGATGGAACATGGAAGTTATCTCAAGAAAAGAGAATTTTCTCAGGAAAGAGAAAAATTACCATCTGCAACAGAACAAAGATGCTTACTGATTTGCCCACAGTGATAAAAGAGACAGAGGTGTTACCCCAGCATTTGACCACTAGGGCAAATGAAAGCATCTGATTAAATTTACCGAGCAAAATATAGCTTTTATCCATGCTGAATATATCATTAATTACAGCAGAGCAATCAAAACTCCCTTTCCAAAGTCTGAACCCAGTTCCAGTTAACAGAGCAGACAGATTAAAAAATATTAGCACACCCCTAACTCTATCAAAAAAAAATGTTGCATAGACATCTTTAGAAAGAAAATGACTTGCTTACCTACAAATCATTCAACAATTGCTTACATAGTTCTCACCCTAACGTATGTACCTGCTACCAAAACAAATTACTAAAACTAGTTTTTGAAGGCAATTTAAATTATCATTTAGAAATCATTAGTAAAATGAATGAAAAAAAATGTTTTTCTTCCCCATCAATTAATACAATTTAAAAAAATGAAAAAGTATAAGATAAATAGTTGAGCAACTTGATAGCATTATCTGTCACCTACAGCTACAAACCTTCAATTAGTTGCATATGCATAGCTTTTTTCATCTTTTAAAACTGCAAAGGTATTCTAAAATGTTATTCACACGTCAAATTTATGCAGTTGTCTCACGATTCATAACCATATCATATGTGGAACTAAACTAATGAAGAAACCCTCATTTCACTTATATCTGTAATACAATCCTGGTTTACAAGACATTTTTCATTAGAGCTTTATTTTAGGATCTGAACATAGGCAGACAGATCAGAAAATTGAGCTTTGCAAAGGAAGTTAATAAAAGATAAAAGTGGCTAGAAAGAAGGTTTGCAATGCATTTCAAATAGTCCTACCCTGGGAGATAAAGGACTTCAAATCCTCCCCGCAGATAAACAAGCACACTCAAAGCGTTATTAACCTGGAGGGAAGGCGGGGAAGGCTCTTACCGTAGATAGTTCATCACATCCTAGCAAGTTGTAGTAATCTTCCAAGTCATCTGCTTTGCAGTTCAAAATTGCATCCATCTGGGCTAGTCCAGTGGGCTTTTTCAAGCTGAGGCACAGGGGGTGTAAAATACTATATTAATGGAAAGCTTACAAACAGGTTTAAAAGTAGCCCGGGGAAACAGGCAATTTCCCCACAGGTCTGCAGCTCTCTCCAGCGCTTTTTAATAGAGGGAGCTGACACACATGAATTTTCTTGATTTCTCTGCCTGCCATTGGTCCCTGCAGGATGCCAATCCGCTCGCACAAACCTGCTGACGGCAGTGCTCCCTGGGATTTGTAGTTGTCCATCTCATTTCAACATTAAAC
Source organism: Anser cygnoides (assembly GCF_040182565.1). Classification (NCBI taxonomy): domain Eukaryota; kingdom Metazoa; phylum Chordata; class Aves; order Anseriformes; family Anatidae; genus Anser; species Anser cygnoides. Next base: position 26,025,824 of record NC_089879.1, on the reverse strand, counting down.
GCTGATTCTTGTCCAGGCTGAAAAGAGTTCTGGGTACCAAGTAAAATCTAGCTGTATTTATTGGAGATTTAGATCTTGCCATATAGCCAGGTAAAATAGCTAAAGGCTTTCCTGCCCCAGGGTCTACATATACAAGGATATATTTTCTGCTTAATTTTTAATTGCAACTGCTGCCCGAGACATTGACAAGGGGTTTATAGAGGTAGTTATTGAAAAGAGCAAGAATTGCTTCCAAAATAATGAACGCACACTTTTGTGAGTAAAGTCCCAGCCTTGCCAAAGCTTCTAGGAGTTCTGCCAGTCCCTTCACAGAGGGTGGTGAATCTGTAGTCTTTGGAGGCTACCTAGCACGCACCTGTATTATTATTCAAAAACAAACAGATCATTGCTTTTGTACAGTTTCCTTTTCCGACAAAATGAAAACTGAAAAGACAGTGTACTTACTGTTATCAAAAGAAAGAGATGCTCATGCAAAAGTTACTTCAAATTGTGTCTTGAAGGCCTATATCGTGTGCACAACACATTCTTGGTAAAACTCATATGACACTGAAGTGAAGCACCTTTTAATTTGAACTGTATTTAATGATTAAGGCCTCAGTCCAACAAAGACTGCATTCATATTTAACTGTATTCTCCTATGATCTATTGACTTAAAAAGATATTTCCTAGGTGTAATAGTAACCACTCGCAGAAGTCTTTCCTCTGGAGCCTGAGGAGCTCTATTTTTAGTTTCCTGTAAGAGCGTTGTAACCCAAGATGTCCAATGTCACTAAATATTGCTGGTTCTTTAAACTAACACTTAAAAATACATTGCCTTGAACATCCCTACAATTTTAGATGCAGTGACCTAGTAGTCTATGCAGAACAGACACACAGAGGGTGACCGAGGCTATCACAGCTGTATGTTAATGAGCGAAGGGTCTAGTGGCAAACCGCAATTGTTAATATAATACGGAACATGTAATCTTTGCATTTACAACTTTTTATTATTATTATGTTATTATTATGTATATTGTTAATCTTCTGAAATAATCTACATATGAGCCTTCTACCGCTTTCTGTTCAAGGTTGTATTGTCTGAGGTTTCTTTTTTTTTTTACTGTGTATTCAGACAGCCTGTTCAGATTGTAAAATATATAAACGTGAAAGGAAGAAGCAGTATTACCAAACAGTAAAGTACAAACCTCTGTGAAACTATTTAAAGTGGTTAGAAAACATTATCATCATATTTCTCAGAGTATATAAAACAACAGATTTTTTTCAACAAAGTAGAAGAGGAAACAATTACAAACCTCTCCCTCTTCTCCATTCCTAACTTAATAATGAACCACAAAAGTACAATAAAGAAAGGAAAGCCTTTTAGCAAGAGATCATGTAAATATTTAAATAGATTGTACTCTGGGGGAGGATAAAAAACAAACAGCTGTCCCTCCTGCCCAGCAGCACTCCTGACATGCCATTCTTGTCCAAGTATTTCTTGCATATTTGCGTAAGGTGAAAGGGAAGGATCTTTAACCCTTTTTCCCCTCAGGTTTCAGGGGCTTTTTTTTTTTTTTGCTTTCTTTTTTTTTCCTTTAAAGTGAACTGCAGATCCAAGAGCAGGATTCAACAGACAAAACCCTGAGACTTGCAAGTTTTTTGTTCATGAGGAATTTTCCCATCTACACTCTGCTCAGACTGAATGCACAAGTGCTTTGATCCCAATGGCAGCAGTGAGCATTCTTGTCTTCCTTCCACCCAAAGATTTCCAGTGCTCGGAACACAAACAGCCCCACAGCACAGTCTGAAGGCTTGTGCATGGAAGATGCAAAATACTAATACTGGATATTAATGCAGTCAATTGCTACTCGTTCTGACTTCACTGGGACAACTCCCAGAGCAAGATATTGTCAAATAAGAGGGTAAGAGAACCTGCATACAAAAATACAAAGATTACCCTCAGAAGATAAACTTGGTTTGAAAGAATCATGGCAAGGGAGATGTCACAGCTATGTGTATTCACATGTTTTGGTTAGCGTTGCTCAGAGTGTATAAACAGTACAGAAAGTGAGGAAATCTCATATTTGTTCTCCGTACCCAACCACGAACAAAATGTTTCTATTCATTCCTACCACGTAATCAACAGTTCTGCTTGCTTAGAGTCAAGAGTGAAACTAACCTGGTTCAGCATAGCAGGAGGTTTGCCATCAACATGCAGAAGCCTGAAACGGCCCTTTAAATAAAACAGGAAGATCTGAAATGCGTATTTCAGTTTATTCCCATAAAATTCATTAAATCTTCTAGTATCAGTTCTTCTCAACCAACTTTAGTTGTTTTGCTTCCCAAGGACAGAGTATACATTTTTAGGAAGCTCAAGGCACAACAGAACTCAAATTAGTTCTGCATTTCTTGCCCCATCCTTGGATGCTCATATGCTTAGAGCTGCAAGAACAGAACAGGACCTGACCACTATCAGACTTCCTGATTCAGGGGCAACTGCTTCAACATTATCATCACGTGTAAATGCTCGCACTATAAGGGTCAGCTCCAGGATCCTTGGTTCATTTCCTTACCAGTAGCTTCACAAAAAGCTTTATACCATGCACCTATGTCAGCCATAGGGTGTCTTCCTTAGAAGACCATCTTTGCATAAATAGGCACCAAAAGATCAACATTAAAGTTACACCTCTACTTTTCATGCTTAAAAATATAAATCTTCCTTCAGTTTCAATAAGGAAAAAGAATGCATACAAATTTGCAGAGAATAATGGAATTGTTGTGACTCACATCTGGAACTTGTTTCTGAGATACAGGTAAAGTATATGAAAAGTGGTATGTAGATCTTTTTGGGGTTGTTAATACTTGAAAGAACCACATTTTTTCCCCCTTATAAACACATATACCACATCTAAAGTCAGTTATCCATAAGTAATCCCTTTTGAAGCCAAAACCGAGTACCCACAATTTTAGCCAAAAGTATGTATTTTTTTAAAAAAGCTGATATTACTGAGTTTTGCAAAGGAGAAATTCTACCTGTCTAATCTTGGTATTGCCAATAAACTTAGGGCTTTGGTTGTAGTAAATTCTCTAAGACTGTTATGTAAATAGTTGGTGACTTTAAGCTGTAATATTAAAGAAAACAATATTTAAATTTATATCCATGAAGTTTAGATCAAGATTTACGTGCAGGTAGGCAACAAAACCAAAATAGATGCCAAATATGCAACATATCTCATTTTTAAAAATCAGGTTTTTTTTGAAAGTAAACTCTTGCTTCCTATCAGTTCAGAATCAACTAAACAAATGAAAGGATGATGTAAAACCAATTCACACAACACTTTGCAGAGCTGTCTGAGGTTATTTTATTTTTAATTCATCACTGTAGAAGAGAAAATAAACATATTATTCATTTCTGGGCCTAGAAATTACAGCAAGAAATATAAGCAAAAGAAATCAAAGCATTCTCAAATATCTTTCATGTTTGCATTTCCACTGGAACGCCGCAAAGTGCAATAACGAAAGAGAACAGCAAGCACGTCTTCTACGGGCAGCTCCCTCAGCCTTCATTTCCGTTCTACTTTTTAAAAAATCATTACGCAGACACCTGCTGACCACGTTTCAACTGTGCCCAGTGCAAAATTTTGCTCTCTGAAGTTCCATGTTTCAAAAAGTCTGCTGAGGCAAGAAGATCAGAACTACAGTTGTCTATGCACTGGTATATCTCACAAGGCACATTAACAGAAAGCTGTGAATGAAAAGCATCAGTGAGGGAGAGGCACCTCCCAGCTTAGTCAGTACCGCTCCTGCAGCACGAAACAAAGCCGAGAGAGGCACGAGCTGGAGCCACGGCCGCCACAAAGTTTAACGTCTAGCAACAGAACCCTGCCTAGAACCTGACGGCCTCGCAGAGGCCCAAGCCAGGCAGCAGCCCCCAGCGTGCCCGACCCCCGCGTGCGGCGGGCGGCTGCTCCGCGCGGCCGGGACGCGCGGCGGGCACGGGGCGCCCAGCCACGGCTCGGGGCAGGAGGAGGCAGCGCGGCTACGGGAGCCGTGCCTGGCGCCGCCGCGGCTGCTCCACGGCTGCGGCCCGCCGCTCAGCACCGAGGCTGGCCGCCGCAGGGCGCGCACCTCGGGCGCGTGCCGGGACAGATCCGTGCCAAGCCCCAGCGTGAGCGCAGCCGGGAGCTGCGCGCAGCCCTCGGGGGGTGCAGTGACACGGCCGCGTCTGGCAGCGCCGCAAGGCAGAGCCCCGCTCCTGCTGCGTGCTCCGGGCCTCTCGCAAGCGGCGCCGGCTGGGCTCTGACAGCCGCCGTCCAGAGCGGTGCGGGGGAAAAGCCAGCCCCGCCGAGCCGCCCGCGGCTGCCGGCAGCCGGGCCCCGCCGCGCCCCTCCGGCACCGCCCGGCCCCGGCACCGCCCGGCCCCGGCCCCGCACCGCCATTTGGCGGCAGCGCCCCGCCGGCGGTCACGTGACGGGCAACCACCATGGCGCGCGGGGCGGGAGACGGGGACGGGCAGCGCCCCGCCGCGCGAGGGCTGAGCGCGCACCCGTGTCACGTGACGGCGGCCGCCCACGCCCCCCTCACCGTCACGTGACGCGGTTTGTTGTTGTTGCGGCCTCCGCGGGGCGGGTGCCCGCGTGGGCGGCGGCGCGGTCACGTGCCGGGGTTAAATCGCTCCCTCGGGGGGGGAGGGGGAGGGGGCTGTGGCGGCGGCGCTGCTGCGCGCTGCGCCGGGCGGGAGGGGGGCGGCGGCTGCTGCTGCTCCAAGATGGCGGACGGGGAGGCTCCGCTCCTCAGAGCCCGCGGCGGCGGCCCCGCGACGGCGGCCCCGAGCGTCGAGCCCGCGCTCAAGCGCCAGCGCCTGGCCTCGGACGACGGCGACTGCGGCCAGGGCGCGGCGCCCGCCCCGCGGCCCGAGCGGGGAGCGGGGCCGCCGCCCACCGCCGCCGCGCCCGGGGAGTCGCCGGGGGAGCGGCCGGCCGCCGGAGCCCGCGGCCGAGCGGAGGGCTCGGGGCTCGGCGGGGAGGCGGCGGCGGCGGGCCGGAGCCGCGGCGGCGCGGACAATGGGGCCGGGCGGCGGGGCCTGGCCCGGGCGGAGCCGCCGCCGCGGCAGCGGGGCCGGGGGGAGGGGGCGGAGGCGGCGCCCGGCGAGGACGCTGCGGAGGCGGCCGCTGGCTGCGGGCGGGGGCAGCGCTCCAACGGGGCGGCCGAGGCCCCGCAGCCCGGTGAGCACCCGGCCCTCCCCTTCCTTCTCCCTTGCCCTCCCCTCCCCTGCCGTCCCCCGGGCCGGCTCTGCGTGGCCGCGCGGTGCGGTGCGAAGCCGGGCCCTGCTCGGCGGCACCGGGCAGCGGCAGCAGCGGCATCGCGGCACTGAGCGGGGGGCGCCGCGTTCCGCGCCGCTTGGCGGGGTGCTTCGGGGAGGCTGCTTAGAAAGGTAGAAGGTAGCGCGCTCTGCCAGCAGGGGCTTTGCGATTTGTGCTGGAAAGCAGTTAAAGATCTGATAGCTGTAACTCCTCGGTGAAACTTCAGAACAAACTTCTCTGGGCAAAAGCTATCTGAAAGGGAACAGCACTGCATGATGCACCTGGAGCAGCCTTGCTGCTTAAAAACCTCACTGGAACAGCACGAGAGAGCTAATGATCTCTCAGAAATGCCTGATAAGAAGCCCATTGCTCAAATTGCTCTTAACTCCCAGGCATGCTTTGCTTTGTATTGGTTATTTCTAGCAAGATCCCTTCCTCCCTTTGAGGAATCAGGTGAATACATGGGGAGTGTTACAATTTGAGCCGTTACCTTAAGCTATTTATCTGTCATGTTTCAGAAACACAAAACAGTGTGACCTGTATGTGATGAGTCTTTAACAATGTAGGCTTTGATTCTTTACACAGGAGACGTAAAGGTTGTTTTAGTGTAACATTACACTTACTGATGTGTACTAATCAACTCTCTTTCCTTCATAATAATCTTTGTGTAAGATGTTCACAGACTCCATGCATCATGAGACAGAAGTGAAATGCTGTAAATATATAAAATAATAAGAAATAGCGAAGTCAGAAGAGCACCTCTGTGCTCTCAGAGCAAGACAAGTTTAAAAAGCAAATTTCTGTCCTCTACCCTTTTCCATTCTAATCAGAGTAATTTATACAATTTATTTACGTGACCAAGGAAAACAGGACAACACAACCTCTGAATAAAATATGGTGGTGTCTTGTGGTGGTCTTTATTTAAGAGTAAAGTGAGGTAACCTAGCTAATATACTGTAGGAATTTATTCAAGTAGAAGTCAAAAACTGTTGTAGTGACTCTTTGCTTAGAGACTGACTGAAACTTGTTTTATTTGTTCATAGATTTTCAGCAAATTAAGCTATACTTGATGTGTTTATTTCTAATAGAAAAGGTTGTTAGAAAAGCTCGGTGCTCTCTATTGTAATGAACTACTCAGGTTAAAACTTGAATTTCTCCTTAAACGTTGGGTTAGTGTTGCACGCTGTAAAACAAGTATCCCGTTCCCCTCTAGAGTCCTTCTTCTAGACAGATGATGAGGTTAGGTTGAGTTACTCTGGCTTAAGGCCACTAGCTGAGCGATGTACGCCAGACCAACTGCAAGGTAAAATGGATGATAAACTTAGTGAAGGTGGTTCAAGGTAGCACATTTTCTGTCATAGCTGAAATAGCATATTGTGTCCAACTGTGTTTTTAAATTTGCTCTTATAACCTCGCTAAATATTGTTCTGTAAGTGGTGGTGAATTAATTTTATTCTGTATTACCGTAAGAGAAGAGAATTTTAATTGTACTTTTTTTTTTTTGGAACATGCAAATAAACCGTGCCCAACACTTTGTAGAATGAAAACCTCACTCAGGTCAACGTCCAGCCCACTGAAGCCAGTATTAATATAGCAAATCCGGCATTCAATCCAAGGCTTGTTAGCAGATCTTTAACTTCTTTCCAAAAAAAAAAAAAGTGTCTACATACAATTTCAGATTTTGTGATACATGAACTGCCATTTGGCTCAAGTGTTGTAATATGTCATTATTGTGCTGTCTTGCAGATAACTTTCTTTTTAGTGATGAAATCATAGCCAATGGTTTTCATTCCTGTGATAGTGATGAAGATGACAGAGCCTCACATGCAAGTTCTAGTGATTGGACACCAAGACCTCGTATAGGTAGAAGTCTATATAACGTTCTTAGATCCTGTTTACCTTTGAACAGTTACTTAGTTCTTCCTAGTCTTCAAATGACTTATTCTGTTGCAAAAAATACCAATTACTGTTTTTCATCAGATTAGTTATTTACTGTATCCTTTATGATACCTAAGGAATTTCAAAATGAACCTCAATTTGTATTTTGATTAAAATGTCATTTTTTTCTGTAGAAATCCTGCCATGATCCATGTTAAAGGCATAAATGCAAACTCACTGAATTGGAAAACTGTTTGGAATATTTCTTGCTTACTTAGTATTATTTATACTTTAAGGATCAAGAAACACTTCTTGTACAATTTTTAGACTAATTTCACTGTAGGGCCTACTGTCCTACATAATACAAGGACTAATAATTCTGAAACCAATGTCATCTGTTGCACAGAACCTTGGTAGAAAGCTTTTGCCTCATGCAGAGGTGAGAACTGCTGGTGAGGTCACTGGTGACTTGTGTGGGACAGGGTGGCAACAAAATATTTTACTTAAAATCTGACCATATGTTATCTTTACTGATCTCATCGTTACAGGATCAGTGCTGGTACCTTTTGGTTAAACATGTATGATAGTTTTCTTAGTGTAGCTTAAGATTTATTTTTCTTCTACTACCTTATTCTTGAGTGTTTCTGGAAAGATTGATGGCTGTAGGAGGTCATGTCTGAAATGATTAGTGTTAGATGACTAAAAGAACAATTTAAAAAATTCCATGGATTAGTGGGCCCATTTGTCTCGATGAAAGACACTAAAGTATATGCATGTTTGTTGTCTCTTCAACTAATTTCTGTGAATACCCTGTGAAACTATGGAAAAACACCAGTGAAGCCGTGAAATAGAGATGCATGGTGAAAATCATGTTGCTAAATGTGTGCTTCTATGAGCCATCAAGCTTGCTATGAGCTGTGATTTTTACCTTGACTGATTTCCTAGGAAATCCTTCATAGGATAACACAAAATAATCATAAAACCCTAGCTAGGCTATCACTTCAGTATTTTGACCAACATATACAGGGTTTTGAATGAACAGGGCATTAAATTGGATTATTAAAATGAAGTGTCAGGCATTAATAAATAGAATGATGATCACAGGCACATGAAGTACGTGACTCAGTTCATTTCCATCTTGCTTTGTTTTTAAATTTTCTTAGGTCCTTACACTTTTGTTCAGCAACATCTCATGTTAGGTACAGACCCACGAACAATTCTGAAAGACCTGCTACCAGAAACAATCCCTCCACCCGAACTGGATGATATGACGCTATGGCAAATTGTCATAAACATTCTTTCAGAACCACCAAAACGAAAAAAGCGAAAAGATATCAATACTATTGATGATGCTGTGAAACTTTTACAAGAGTGCAAAAAAATTATGGTCTTGACGGGAGCTGGGGTACGTATTCCTGCAATGACAGTTTGAGAATATATAGGGAGTTGGTTAAATTCTTATCCAAAGCTTTACAGCATGCAGGTCTGACACTGGCAACGCTGGTAATCAAATAATTGTGCTAGATGGGAAGAGGAGGTACAAGCTGTCCGCTAGAATTATGCACACTGCAAGATTGGAGCTTAAATTGGAAATGACAAGATCTCCCTTCTTACAAGAAAATACTGTTAAACATTTAAACTCTTAAACAATTGCTTTCACGCAAACTAATTGTGAAATAAATTTATATTTGCCTGTTCCAGAACATTTTCTATCCTAGTCTTTTTTTCATTTCAAACAAAGGTAATGACTTTCTTAATAAAGTCTCAGTGGATTTCTTAAAATGCCTGGTGGAGCTAGAGGGACTAGAAGAATAGGACTTGAAAAGGGAAGAAAAAAGGAAGGGGTTGGATTCTGCGAAGAGTTTGATTGGATTTCAGTAGACTGGATATTACTTTTAATGTGCCACGCTATGATGGTAATAAGATTACTCACTGTTTCACTAAACAATGCCTGAACTGTTGTATATTTGCAGCTTTATACCTGTGTACCTGATCATGGTATGAAAACTGATCTTTTGCTTCTGTTGATCACACGCAGGGGGTGTGACACTGTTCAGAAAAGATGATAATCCAACTCAGACCAGTTTTTCAGAAAAGCACTGCTATTTCTATTACCCATTCTTGCTCTTCCTATGATTGCTATTGTACACCTGTTTCCCCTCCTCTTTCTATAGTATTCTGGGCTAGTGTGGGACAATAAATTAGTCTTTGACTACTACAGTGCTTAGCTTAGTTTATCAGAAGCATTTTATTCATCAAAAGCAAGAATCTATTCTGTTACAGCATTAGCATGTGTTTAAAAAAAAAGTGAACCACCTTGTCCCAAGCTAAGCTAGCAGCTCAAAGAACAGTAAGCCGTATTTAATGTAGCTTTTATTTTAAATCTTTGTGCGCTTCTTACAGAACTTTCAGTACTAAAAGTTCTAGTGCCTTAATACTGCTTGTATGGATTGTACTGAAATTTTCTGGGGGACCTGGTCATCAAACTCTGTGCTATTTCTCCTGCTTATGAGTTGAAAATTATGTTAGCCCAAAAAAAGGGGGGGGGGGGAGGGGGGAAGATGCACGGAACTGAGGCTGGTTTTGTTCCTAATGTTTGTAAGCACTGAGCATGCAGGGATGTGGCTTCCCAAATGCTTTGTATCGCAGTAACTCTTTGTAGCCCAATATGTAGTTTTGCTTATTGTAGAAATATATTTCAGGTGTCTGTGTCTTGTGGAATACCTGACTTTAGATCAAGAGATGGCATCTATGCACGCCTTGCTGTAGACTTCCCAGACCTTCCAGATCCTCAAGCAATGTTTGATATAGAATACTTCAGAAAGGATCCCAGGCCATTTTTTAAGTTTGCAAAGGTATGGTTTTCCAGCCATTCTTTATCTTGGTCAGTAAAGACAAATAACACTATTAAGATGCATAAATCAGATTTTGAATTACTTTGTTAACAAAAGGGTATCTTTGTCTTTTGTTAAAAAGATAGAATTTATTTTAATGAGACATCTTATTCAGTGGCATGACAACTCTTCTCTTGAGCGGGTCTTTGCAATCTATTGATTTTATATCCTCAGTGTTACTTCAGTCATTGTATGCAACTATGTATTAGACCTACTGAAAAGACTTAGCAACTTTTTATCTTTTTTTTTAAGCTTATTTCAACCGTTCCTGTTATAAATTCACTGTGTACAACCATTCCAGTTGGTGTTTCTGATTTCAGGGAGGATAAATAAAAGCCTTCAATCCTCAGTATTCCTAGCTGCTGTTACATTCACTAAAAAATAAAATGAGAAACTTCTGGCCCGCACATAAGTAAAGTGGAAAAATAAGTTTGAATTTGAAGTGCTGTGGCATGCTGTTTCATGTCATAGAACTTATTCTTGTTTTATCGCTGTATTTAAGGTTTGGAGGAGTAAAGCAGTTTCATGCACTGATGAGTTTGTTCTTGTTTCAGGTTTTGATGTAGCTGTCACAAGGTTCTGTACATCTTAGGAAATTCAAGTGTTTTTACGGGGATTGTGTTAATTTCTCAAAAGTAAGGATGTAGCAGTTTTCAGAAAGATGATAGTGATAAACAGTTTAATTATAAATGCAGGGATTATCTCTCGGAGACAAGAAGGAAATATAGAAACTCTAGATATTGAGAAACAAAAAAAATATTGCTACAGGACCAGTAAGGACTGGTGAAAACCTATCACTGCTGATTGTGCTCACTTTCTCCTCCCTTTGCTCACAGTTCATACTACTGCTCTGTTATTGATCCAGAGATTGGAAAAGAGAAATCAATGCATGCCTCAGTTGCTTGGTTTTCTGTGAACATCTTGTATCCAGATTCTAACACATTTTGATGTTCATTAGTATATTCAGTATCTTGGGTTTTTAATACTGAAATAAAAAAAAATACTATTTGAAGTCTTCCTATGTGCCCATTTACCAGAATACTGTTGGCTACTATTTTTTTCCTGAAATAAGTTCTTATTTTCTATCCTTTGGTTTAGCTAGATTATTGCTTCTTTATTCCATGAAATCTTTAAGTTGCTTTAACTCTAGAAGCAAAGAATGGCCAAATAAATTTGCAAGTTCGTGGCAAGTCAGCACTTCTGGTATTAAAGTAAAAAAAATGAAGCAAACAGTAGCAACTCTGAAAGCTATTTACCCTGCCTGAGCAATGGTTAATTTACTCAGGTAGCATATTTGGACTTGGAGATGAATTTGTTACTTTAGTACATACATTTTAAGGCACTTTTACTGTACGTGGGCTTTGCTCTATGTTTAGTGTACTTCTCAATATGCGCTATCATGTTTGCCTCATTCCGTCTGTCTCTGTATATCTATGGCAAGAGGTCTGCCATTGATCACTGTATGTATCTGCATTTCTAATTCTCCAGCCAATCTTACCTTTCTTACCATTAATGCTAAAAACTCATTTTAGTTGCTGCTTCACTGATTCATCTGTACAAGCATCTGCTTCCATTTGTTCAGTGCGTTCTGTCCTTTCACACTTTTCTTATTTTCCCAGAATGACCCTTCCCTTTGGTTCCCGTGTATTTATTTGTATGGCTATTGGTGGCAGAACACATCTTGCTTGTTCAGACTGAAATACAAAAGCTCTTAAGACCACACAAATATCTGATAATTGTGTAGTAGCCTAGTTACAATCTAGGTGATATCACCATAAGCAATCAATGATCATTCCTGTAGTTTAAGTACAAAGACCTATGTAGCTTCAGCAACGTGAGGAGTAACTTAAAATATTTTTGTGGAAAACAAATACTTTTGAAAAGCCTCTTTTGCTTGTTAATTGTTAGGCTATATGGTAGCCAAAGCAGTGCTGTCACAAAGATAAATGAAACAGTCCACTGTTGTGCTAGAACTTGTGGTTCAGCTTTAAGTACCTCCTGGTAAAGGTAAGCAGCAGCCTGCTCCTTGCTAACTTTCTGTATCAAGGCCTACCTTTCCCAGGTGAGACTCTAGCCCAGTTGCTGTTCAGTGGTGAGAGTGATAGGAGAGCAGAGGGTCTGGAATCCAAGTTCCTCCTCTAAATAAGTGCTGCAGAACAACAGATAGTTGCTGCTGCTGATGTCCTCCTTGTCACACAGCAATTGGAGGAACTGCTCTGGGTGGTCAGCTCTAGGCAGAGGTTCCTAGTATGAAGCCTTCATTTGGGTGCCTACACTTCATTTTTCCTTTTGGCAGGCTCCTTGTTCACTGTGAGCAAGCATCAAATCGTTCTATAAAAATGCACCCCTTTTTTCCAAGGCTCCTTAAATGCCTTTCTCCTCTGCCTTGAGCTCATGGAAAGGCTCAGCATCTCTCAGGGCCAGTGGAACTGCTCTGCTACACCATAAGGTTTTAATTGATGGCTGTTGTAATTGGCTAATTCACAAAGTTGCTCTGAGTACCACCTGCCTTCCACTTTGTCCAATTTGTAGTTCTGTTGTCTGGGCATTAATTTCCTAGGAATGGCTGCTGATACTGCTGATGAATAAAATCTGTTTATCCTAAACCAAAAGACTAGAATCCAAGTTGCTCATGCAATTTTTATGACTGCTGTTAAATCATGCGTGTTTCTAATAGCAAACACTGAGGTTGCTTGGCAAAACAGAAAAGCAACCTTCCTTTCTTATAGTTCTCAAAACCAAGAAAGACCTAGACCTTGCTTTGTGCTGCACAAAGACCAGAATGCCAACTTCTGCATGGAGCAATTCATCCTAGTATGACAAGAAGCTCAGCTGTTGAAAGAAGAGTTGGGTCTGAAAGAAATGGCAAAATGCAAAGGGGATGACTACAGAAAATGCTCGCATAGTTGCGGCTGCTACTGTTTAGCTCTGTGTCAATTGCTGCAGTTTTGTATTCATATACACTTTATAATGTACTTTGGAATTCCATAGGAAATCTATCCAGGACAATTCCAGCCATCTCTCTGTCACAAGTTCATAGCTTTGATGGATAAAGAAGGAAAACTACTTCGCAACTATACTCAGAACATAGACACATTGGAACAAGTTGCAGGAATCCAAAGGATAATTCAGTGTCACGGTTAGTGATTGTAGTTTCACTTATTTTTACATGTATGAATGATGTTTACTGGTGAAAGTGACAAGGTAGTTGCTATTGGGATTGATATTTTTGTTTCCTTTAACTGACGTCTCTCAGGAACAAGTACTCCGCTTTTAAAATAGTTTAGTGTATTAGGTTAAACTATTACCAATAGAATAACAAAACAAAATAACAGAGAAAGAGGTTGAGAAACGCTTTCTTGAGACACATCAGACAGCAAAGCCCAGTTTCATGTTTGTAGCCAACACTGATACATTGCATTTTTTTCATTAAATGCACTAAACTTTCCTGAATTTGAACTTTCCATTATAGCTTCAGGAAAAGTTTAGAGCTCCTTGTGTTTCTTGGTATGTTCTACCAGGCTTCTTAAAATTCAACGGGAGAATGAATAGAAAACTGTGTCAGCAGGAAGACTAGGGACCAGACAAGGATGAGTTTGGCCAAAACACATTCCATGTGTCTCTCTGCTGCTTACAGGACTGTGTACTTTACAGACTGAAAATGCAACTTTTTTTTGTAAGTTAGCTCAAGTATTTAAAGCAGAGGTGTTTCAAGTGGAAATACTGTTTTCAGAAATAATGCTTGAGAAATGGTTGTCCTTTTGCATCAGTGAAGATCCACAAGCTTAGACCTTCCCTTTTATTATGTATTTAGTGTTTCTTTATATTCATGTATGAGAACAGTATGAAATTTGTTAGTGAAATGGAGTTTAGCTGCTCGTTCTTAATTTAGAATACCTTCCACTGAAATCTTAAAGTACCTTGTCACTTCAGTGACTTACCTTATGTATAAAATATTACAGATTAATCAGCTGTTGAACAGAACATTTTATTACACCTTCAGTGTCAAACATTCTCTGATTATGATGCCAAATTAAGTGGAATCTTTTAATTAGTTGCTTGATATGCTTTCCTTTTTGAAAAACCTGCAAATGTCAAGCTAAAAGGTCAAGGATCCATTTTTAAGCAAAGAACACACTTCTTGTAGTGCGTGTCTAGATCACTCAGTAGACTTCAGCAAATAAATTGCTTAAAAGCAGTGTTGATGTTTGTAAGACCTGACTTAATGCTGGTATCAGCATTAGAACTGGAACTGAAGAGATTAACTGCTAGGTTAACAGTAGGCTAACTCCTGATCTCAAAGTAAGACTACAGAGAGCTGTTCTAATCAGTTCATGCTCCTTGCAGAAGGGAGAGAGAATGAAATGTCAGAGGACGCATTTCAAACAGTGGTAACAGATAGCTAGAGGGAAGGGATAGTTGGTTCTGCCTGAACAAGACCCACTTGTTAGCATTCTCACAGTATCCAAAGTAAAATCTGGAGAAAGTTATATGCTGTTCTTCTCTGTCTCAGCTGTCAGCAGTTCAGGGATGCCAGCCTGGTACTAGAGATTGAAATTTACCCATTAACTGTGACTGGCTCTTAGAGAGTCTAATTCAACCTTTTCCAGGGACCAAACTTACTTGGCTTCCTTATCTACCAAGTTTGGCTCGGTGCCAGATTTGTCAGTTTGCTTTATTCCTAGTAAATGTGATGCTCTGTCCTGGTGACCAAAGAGCATACCATAGAATCCAGCTCACGGAATAACCCAAATCTAATGTTAGTTTCCATACGTAGTCAGTGTATCATGCATTTTATTTTGGTTATCATTCCTTGTTAGGTATCTATTATGAATTTCTGGTGTGGTTGTGTTTTTGCACATCACTGACATGTTCAAACATTCCACTTTTTCAGTTGCATGCTACAGTAATCAGATTTCAGACCAGCTTTAGTGTATATCCTGTAACAGTTTAAAAAATGCTATGGACTTCAAGAATCTGCGCCTTTTGGAAACTAGCAATGGTTGTTTTGAGTCTATCAAGCCTTATCTGACTTACAGTTATGCTGCTCAGTAATAAATGCTAGTTGACTAATGGTAGTGGCTAAAAAGAAACTGAAGTTTTGGTTTTTTAAGGGTTTGTACTTCTATCTTTATTCTTTTTGTCTCTCTATGACAGCCTGAAGTTAATCATGAGTATGTCAATGACAAGGAACCTTGTAACAGTTTGGGGAGTTCATATATGAACGCTTCAACACATTTCACGCTGCAGAACTACAGCAAAGTGCTAGTATGAGAATTGCTGTATCTTAAATGTAGGTTGTGAATTTAAAATGCCTTTTGCATTCAACCAACACATTTGGAATTAGATCATACTCCTTACCATTGCTGTAGCTGAATGATAGAGGCAGTGGCCTGCTGGCTACACAACTAGGGTGTGGGGCAGCCTAACTTCTTGCTCCTGTCCCTTTGACAGTGGAAAAAACTCAAAAAATAGTGTTGGAAGTAGGTGCTAACAGATGCCTTGGAGAGGGTTAGGTCTGCTAGTCTGACAGATGTGTCTGTGACATACCGTATGAAGAGCAAATGATGTCTAGTCTTGAGCATCTGATCTGTTTTTAGCTGTTTCCAGGTTTTTAGCTGTTCCCACCTTCTGCACATACTTGACACTTTCAATATCTTAATTATTATCTTTTTTTAAGGTTTCCTTTAGAAGAGATTTTTCTACCACCTTATAAGTTACTCAGTCACAGTGGGAGAGCAGGGCTTTCTTCTTGCCCTTTATGGCCATTAGGAATTAGAGATTTAGACTCTAAATGCTTGCACACGTTGGAGGAACAATGCAGTATTATTTGTTATTATGCATGTGGGATATCTTACTGCGAAACCGGACTTGCTCCTGACTCACATCTGGAAGAACTACCCTTTAGTACCACAGGCATCTTTCTCTTAAGTTACTTTTTAATGACTTTTTTGTTTTTCTTTAGCACTGCAATATAATAGCCTTTGTGTCATAACATCATTGGCAAAAAGACTAAACCTGAATTACTGAATATTCTTTACTTTTACCATACGGGTTTTTCCCCTTAGGTTCCTTTGCAACAGCTTCCTGCCTGATCTGTAAATACAGAGTTGACTGTGAAGTTGTTCGAGGAGATATTTTCAATCAGGTAAAAACTTAAAAGTCACTGCAGCTTTCTAATAAGTAACTCTTAAAACATACAAAAAATGGATTGTTTAAAAGATCTGCATTTGTTTTTAAAAGACTCATGACTTAAAAAACATCTTCCCATGTATTTCATGTTTCTATCTGTATTTTAGCATTTGCTCTAGTATTTAAAAATATACTCAATTACTACACTGCAAAGTGAGGTATTGTGAAAAAGGCAGAACAAAACCATAGGAGTCCATTTCTAATGGAAATTCTGAGAAAAGTAGAGCTTAAAATGGTAAGTAGGAAGTTAGATTTATACCTGCGTTATGCTAATCTGAACTCTGTCACACTGAGAAAGTATTCTTAGCCATTTATAACATCAGTTGCTCTTAGAGCATTTACGTACATTAAAAGTGTTTAAATTGTAGATGATGCATGGAGAAATTGTACAGTATAAAGCAGCCTCTAAGCAAAGAGAAGGATGAGATAGATGTCCAATGTATACTTTCTAGGACTTGTGAACTGTTTTGTATACCCAGCTCCCCACATCTGGGTGTAAAGTGCTCCAGAGCCAAGTCAGGAGTTAGTTCTGCTCTGTCAGACTAGAATAAGCTTTGGCTTGGTTGAACCCTCTTTGCTTTCCTTCCCTATCTTTTGAAGGAATAGAGATAATGATCAAAAAGATCTGGTATATATAAATGGAAGGAGACTTTGTTGTGGGTTGATAGAGTCCACAGTTGCAATTTTAAATGAGAAACATGAAGAGAACATCTTTCAAGTACTGCATTTGAAACAGAACTCAGTGAGAGCCTTTCAGAAGAGCTGTTTGAGTAAAAGCTTTAAGAAATGCCAATCTCATAAGACTTATGCTTCGTAGCATTGAAATATTGGATGTTTGAAATGTGGTTTACTTTGCTATTAACCTTATTTCTGAGAGTTTTCTTACAGATGCTTGCTGCTACTCTACCTCAAAGCCAGTTGGTTTGGGCTTTGTTTCTGGTTTTGTTTTCCTTCTAAACAACTCTTCCTAAGCATGTTGTAGTTTTTTGATCAGTGGTCAGGACTCCTTCTTCTAACAAGACTTGAATCATTGTACTTATATATGTGGAACTGAACTTCTGCCCTGATGGCTTGTGGCCAGCAGAGGAAGTGTGGGGAAGGGGATAGAAGCCCGTAGCAATACTTCCAAACAGTGAGAACAAAGAGGGTTCTGAATTCCAAGAACGAGACTGAAGAAACTTCTGACATGCAATCTGTCAGCCCTGCTCTTACAGTACGGTTGCTGGGTATCTCAGTCTGAGGGAGGCCCTGGCTGTAATAGTTATTTTGCAGAACGGTAATTCCATATGGTTATTGCTGAATATAATTTCACACAACAAGAAATAGAGCTATTGAAAGAAAAAAACATCCATCCTTCTTTATGCCTCCAAAACAACTGTTCTATTTCCCATCATCTCTATTCCATAGTTTCCACTTCCCAAACTGGTGCTGTGCAGTTTCTTTTTATGTTGCCTCTCTAGAATACAGAATTTGGTTCCTTAGATATTTAAAGAAACCTGTTCTATATGTACAAAACAAACCATTGTCCATTTCAACAGCTCTGTTTCTCTAACAAGATCTCCCCATCACAAAATGGTTTTCAGACTTCGGTCCTAGTATTGAGTCCACTTTCTATTCTCCGCTGTCCTTCACTACCTGGAAGTTCAGTTATATGTGGCCCCAGGTCGTTTTCCATTAAAAAATTAGTTTTCCTTTCCTCTGGTCCTTCCCCTTACAGTCCTAAGTGCTTCACAAGAAATTAACTATCTAGCATCTTTCTGTCAGGATTTCCTTTCCACATATTAGAGGCTGATAATTAAGAACATCTGTTTATAAAACTACCCATTTCTTGCTGCTGCTCCTCATTCTTTTGCCAGTTCAAATGTAATGTGCTAGTTCCCTGTAGCGTGATTCTTTTTCTAGGTTGCTGTATGCAACCATCCTTCTAGATAAGAAGCAGCAGCCATTATAAATCACAGGAAGAAAAAAACTTGATAGTAAAGCAATTTTCAGTTACTTCCAAAAATATCAATTTCACTTTGCTTTTGACTATTTTAGGCAGCTTCAGGAAATAGCAAAAGCATCTCAGATTTAGGAAGAAAAGGACCGTGAAAACATGCAACTGGCCTTGGATGTTCTTAAACCAAGATAATCTTTACTTATCTTGTTTTTGACACACTGATAGCATCAATAGCCCACAAGGAATTCCACTTCTCTGTTGTTAGATGAGTACAACAGAGGTGGTGGGGCTCTGGGGAAGTGCTGCCTCTGGAGGGAAAGAGAATCCTAGGCAACTGAGTGGCCAGTTATCTAGCCTTAACTTCTTGGTATCAATTTCAGCTCTTGGAATAGATCTCCCCCTTACTGACGACCTTTCTGAGGATTAGCAGAGAAGCTGGTGAGTAGTGTAGTGTTGAAACACATTTATGGGCCCCTTGCAGTAACTCAAACAATTTGGATAGGGACATCAGTTGCTCTACAGAGATCCATTAAATAATGTCATTAGAATTCCTGTGGGAGAGGATGGGAACAATTACTATTGCATGGTCTTTTTAGCCAAATTAGAAGTTAGAGATCTTCATTTCATCTTCCTCATAATACAGAGTAAATATATTTATTTCCTTAATCTTGCAATTTAAAATGCAAAGGCAGCATTACTACCTTCAATAGATGAAACAGCAGGGTAAAAAGTTTCAGAAAAGCTTGTGTGCTATTAGCTGTCTTTCTAATATGTAGAGATCCAAAGAAAAAATCTCAAGATTCACCCTGCCCACCTTCTGTGTTTTGGCAATTTTTTACATTGGTTTCCCTTTAGCATCTGGATTAATACTTTTTAGCTTGGGGGAGGTGATGAAGGTTTTCTCTATACTGCTTCCTAGTTCTTGTGCTACAGTACTACTTATACCTCTCCTACAAAGTTTTCCTCAAAGAAGGATTTATCTAATCCTTCTAAGGATTCTAAACTCCTAACCCTTCAAAGACCTGAATTTTGGGAAAGGTCCTTTGACACTACAGAGGAAGGCCTTTACCTTGCAATGCTTTCTCATATGGAAAACATTGTCTTTTGTTGTACTGCAGACATCAATAAACTGGTTCTTTGGTTTAAACTGTTATGTATTGTCTTTTTCTGTATAGAGTCTGTTTACAAGAGGGAGTTATGTGTTTAAATGTCTCCTTTGATGTATCTTTCATGTGTTGTCCTATTATGATAGATACTACACATCTTTTTACAAAGCACTAATTGTCTTGTGAAGACAGCTATCAGATTGCAGCTCCTTAGATTTATTTTGGGATATCGTACTACTTAGAGTATAGCTGAGAGAACTTTTCTATTTGAAAGAACAATTGTTCAGCAATAAGTTCTGCCTGTATATACTCGCATCACTCACCTTCTTGCTTCTTCTCCCTGAAAGAGTCCTAGGAAAGAGTTGAAAGTGGTCAGAAAACCCTCTGGTTTCCCTCTGGTTTCAAGAGGGGAAAGGGAGCCTGCTTCTCCACCGACATAACTCCCCACTACTTCCTCTGCTCCATTTCTGGAGGAATTGGAGAAGCTTAAAATAGAGACCAAAAGTTCTGCTCCATGTTCTTGTTCTGTATGTTTTTTGCTAGCCATCTGCTACAGTGCCATGTTGCTTTATGCATGTAACATTCTCCTTTTGGAGGAGAAAAGGAAGTAGAGAGGTAAAGCCCTCCAATATACTGTTTGATTAGGAAGGGTTTTATATCAGACTGTGTAATGGAAAGTGATAGTGAAATCAAAGCTTGTGTTCTGATTAAACCAAGAAAAATATATTCCTATCCAATAGGAGGTTATTAGACTTCAGTGTTGAGCGTGACTTCTAGACTTTGGCTTAGTTAGATAAGAACTGTGGCACAGTTTCATGGTTTCTCCATTTTGAATGAAAAGGACTCCTTCTTTATTCCTGCCTTAGTTCTATTTGTGTCCATTTGCTGCAGACTAGGTTAAGAAATGTACTTATCTGTACATCCACAGAAAAATAAAATCAGGAAATGTCACTGAAACATCCTTGTCTTTTTTCAAAATAAGTCACCATGAAGTGCCAAAAATCTGATGTTTTCAAGGTCACAGCCACAGTGGTAATCTAAGCTGTTCTACTGCAGGTTGTTCCTAGATGTCCTAGATGTCCACCTGATGAACCGCTTGCCATCATGAAACCAGACATAGTGTTCTTTGGAGAGAATTTACCTGAGCAGTTCCATCGCGCCATGAAGTATGACAAAAATGAAGTTGATCTCCTTATTGTCATTGGGTCTTCATTGAAAGTAAGACCAGTAGCATTGATTCCAAGTAAGTAACTATCTCCGGTCATTTCTTCTAAAATTTGGTTCAAAGTAGAATTCTCAGTTAAGAGCTCTAAGAATGGCTTGGGGCTTGATTCAGTGAAGAAACTAGGTTAAGTATTTAGTTTTCTACTACGAATGTAAAGCTGAAATGCAAAATGGACAAAGTAACAAATTCTAAGTGCTTTTTCTATGCTCAAGGCACAATATGGATCTAAAGGTAATGAAATTATAATCCAAAAAGCTACTTGTCTAGAACTTGATTACTTTGTTCTAAGATTAAATTAATTTCTCTCCCAGCTCACACTATCCTTTCAGAATTACTTGAAAGATTTAGTAAGTAATTGTCTTGTGACAGATAAATGTCGCGTCAAAAAATCAGTTCAACTACACCTGGTGTCTGAGCTGTAACTTAGATTAAAGGCAGTACTTTATACTACATGATACACAGTGGGCATTATATAGCATATGACCATTTGGATCCTTAGCTTTCAAAAGTGATAAGGAAAAACATCTGTGCTATTATACACTATTAAAGAAATGCCCTTCACAAGGGCTGAGAAAATACCATCACTGGTTATTTGCTTACTGAGTGCAAGACTTACTCACACTGAACAAACTCTCCAACTGCAAGCCTGAGAAGGGCACATACTGACCCCCTGCTGTTAACTAGGAACAGCGCCACATCCATGGCTTTTGTAGTAGTATCCTCAGACTGAGGGGAAGGGCATAGACTGGAAAGTCAGGATCCACTACACAAATCATTGCTCCATCCATGTCTTAGGACTTGATTTCATTAGTTGATTATCTGAGGAATTAGTACTAGGTTAATAGCCTGGTGGGTTTTGGAGCCCTGACTGTCAGAAATGAGTTGAGCAACCCCATATAGCACAAACTGCATCTGTAAACATTTTTCCCTAATTAAGGGAACGTCATTTACCAGCAGTATATTCTTTGTGTGCACTTAAGTACATCAAATGAATGCACAGGATATCTGCAGTCCATCTAAGAGGTTATAGTATTAACTTTAATAATATTTTTAACACTCAACCAACCATAGCTTAGTTGGAATAGAAAAATACCTTTTACTGGGGAAAAAAAGGCTGGGGGGGGAGGGAAATCTAGTTAGGCTACAGTATGCATAGCACCTTAAGCTGCTGTTTTGGTTAAGTTTTAAGACTTGCTTGTACTCTTCGGATCTGTCTGTTTTGGTCTCATTGTAAGTGAATGCATGAAGACAACTCAAAGAAATCAAATTTTCTAACTAGATCCCTGGTAAAAGTCAAGCTGAAATGACTACCTTGAAATTATCAAATGACTACCTTTAAATTATCTTTTCTATGTATAGGTTCCATCCCCCATGAAGTGCCTCAAATCTTAATAAATAGGGAACCTTTGCCTCATCTACACTTCGATGTGGAGCTTCTGGGAGACTGTGATGTTATTATTAATGAATTATGTCAAAGGCTAGGTAGCGAATATACAAAACTTTGCTACAATTCAGTAAAACTTTCAGAAATAACAGAAAAGCCTCCACGACCGCACAAGGAGTTTGAAATGCACTCATCTGAGCTACCACCTACCCCTTTAAACATTTCAGAAGACTCTAGTTCACCAGAACAAATGACTCCACCGGATTCTCTGGTGGTGTCATCGGAACAGCCAGCTGAATGTAAGGTAGAAAACTGTGATCTTGCCTCAGAAATTAAAATGAGCTGCACAGAGGAAAAGCTTCAGGACACACAGAAATCCTCTGAAAACCCTGAAAATGCTACTAGTGAATTAATGAACTCTGAAACAATGAAGGAAAATGGAACCACCAATGGAGAAAACAAAGAAAAAGAAATATTGAAGAAGTGCTGGGTAAACAGACCTGCTAAAGAACAGATTAGCAAAAGGCTGGATGGTGAGTAACTTATTTCAGTATTCTGCAGATTTTGACTTTTATGTTTATTCTAGACTTACTTCAAAGCAATAAATAAGTTGCCCTTGAGGGAATCAGTGTTCTCTGTGGTTATTTTTGCTCAGACAAGTGTCTACCTACCTTTTTCTTCATTATAGAGTTTCTTCTTTTGGAGAAGCCAATAGAAGCATTTTTTATAATTTAGTCAAGTGATTACTAGAAAGATCAGAGGTTAGGAGGTTGAAGCTAAGTATCAAATCAGTGCTTCTTACATTTTCAAATGCACTTGCAGAAAAATAAGATGGATCCTGGGGTTTTAAGATAGTGGGCACAATACACCACTCTTGAATCTGGCAGCTGTCTTGTAGGACTGAATGATGAAGCCATAAGATTTGAAAAGCAAATTGCACAGTTGGATTTTTGAAGCGAAATTTAGACTTGCCAAGGAAGCCTTTCAGTAGGCAGTCTGTTAAGTGACATAAACAAGTAATCACATTAGAAATGCGGTACGGATGGAGAACCAGGAATTAAATTGCACTTTTCTAAAGCAACTGTTTAAACTTTGTCAAATACTCTGTACAGTGGGTTCCAATTCTGTGTTACAACTAACGGCAATCTAGCTGTGAATACAACATGTACCAGTGAAAAGCACTGCTAAATTACAGTTTAAATACTGTTTTGTGTCAGAGGGAGTGGGGAGAAGGAATACATAGCTTTCCAGTGAAGCATGTTACATGCTGTTCCTAATGATACATTGAAATAAATGGGTTTCTAATGTAATCTTATTTGTCAGATAAGCTTGACTTTTGAAAATACATCTATGCAGGTACTTTCTAACCAGATATCTGCAAGATCTTGTATGAATAACTTACTTTAGCTTTTTACTTCTCATGGGCAACCTGCTATAGTTGCCCCTGCTTGAGCAGAGGGGTTGGATCAGGTGACCTCCAGAGGTCGCCTTCCAACCTCAACCAGTCTGTGATTCTGTGATGCTGACTTTTTAAATTCTGTTTCAGGTACTCAGTATCTATTTTTACCACCAAATCGCTATATTTTCCATGGTGCTGAGGTATACTCAGATTCTGAAGATGATATCATGTCTTCTAGCTCTTGTGGGAGTAGTAGCGAAAGTGGCTCATGTCGTAGTCAGAGCTTAGATGTGGAGGATGAGAGTGAGATTGAAGAGTTTTACAATGGCATAGAGGATGAGGATGCTCCAGAAAGGGAAGAAGAAGCTGGATTTGGGGAAGATGGAGTTGAACAAGATGCAGTTGATGAATCAGCTTATACAAATGAAGCTGCAAGGAATGATTCAACAAGCAACAAATTGTAAAGCGATCACTGACTGGTTACAGGAACTTTCCACCAGCATTAGGAGCTTTGGCATGTCAGAATGAATGTTTACGTCTGAATTTAGAGCAACAAAACCATAAGGATGTAGTGTTTATAAACAACTAAAACAGATTTTCATGCTTAGTTTTTTACCTTTTTCAATAAAATTCTATTACTGCACACTCAACACTAACTCATCTTTTTTTGAAGGTACTAGGGATATCTAAACAATTGTCACTATGTTCACTTTTAAGTCAGCTGTCTGATCAGGCATCCATGTATATAATACATATTTTTGCTTAATGAACTTCAGCTTGTATTATTTTTAAACAGTTTTGAAAAAGCCATTGGAATGTTAAACTAATATAAAGGGAACAGCTAATTTAGACCAAAGAATGGTATTTTCACACCTCTTGCTTTGTAACAGTTTGGTTTATTTAAAACCTTCTTATGCTTCTGCTAAACTTTTCAGTCTTGCATAGTCTGTCATTAAACACTGGCATTTTCTAAGACCTACTGTGGCAGCTAATTTTTTGCTTCAACAGTTACTTTGTATGTTTGAGACATACTTAAATGTGAGTAGATAGTTAAAAATGGAAACAAGACAGTAAGCACTTGAAAAATCCTACTCTGTTTTTTAGACTGATCAAGAAGTGC
This sequence comes from Anser cygnoides, assembly GCF_040182565.1. Taxonomy (NCBI): domain Eukaryota; kingdom Metazoa; phylum Chordata; class Aves; order Anseriformes; family Anatidae; genus Anser; species Anser cygnoides. The sequence goes on along the minus strand of NC_089879.1, from coordinate 26,001,405 downwards.
TGTGAAAATGCTTAAGTTACTGAGTTTAATACTTCCTGTGGACATGAAGCAATGTTGACATTGGCTCCTTAGCAGTTATAATACTGGAATACTGGTATTTTTAAACAAAATGGATCCCCTAAGGTAGAAGTTTTTCAGGTTGTATACAGAAAGTCAAATATAGCGCAGCTTGCATTAAAATAGTATTTGATAAATTGCCAAGGCTCTAACATGGAAGCTTGGCTGAGTACACAATAGTGTTCCTAGCAGCGTGTGAAAAGGTGCAAAAAACAAATCTCTCTAATACTTAAAGATATAACAGAATCAGGAAAAACTAGCTCAAATAGTGAGAGCTTCTGCTTACACCGCTGAGGAGATAAAATACAGATTAACAACCTAACCTGGAAGCATGCTGTTCTGAGATGATGTCTCAGGTTAGGAAAATCATTTTCCACGTGCTAGCTCCAACTCGCATCTTAGAAGCAAAGCTGCTACTCCAATTATTACACTGCATCTTCAAGTGCTAGGCTGCCTTAAAACTGGATGTTGCAAATTTTCAAGTGCAGATTGTTTCCAAGCCTTTAGAATAATTTTGTAAAATTGCACAGTGCAGTAGTAAGTGAAACAGCATTTTTATATAAACCACTTTTTCAACATTGGCCCCAGTGATCTCTATGATGTAGATTATTCATATACTTTGCTTTAATATTTATTACATTTTGGAAGATGTATAGTAGCTGTTCTTTGAACATGAGATACATCAGATAATAAATATTTAAGAACAGCCTTCTGTATTCATCTAAAAATGTTGGCATGTTGTCTCATTGTCCAAATTTAATACAACTCTTATTTGCCTACACTAAAGAATGCAATATGTTTAGTTTTCACTTGCATGTCACAATGTATTAGTTTGTGCTATAGGAGATATTTTAAATTGAAATACTTTGTTTTAAATTATTTTTACAGTGAGGATTGTTTTCTGCTCTTTTATATTGTATATAGTGTCTTTTATGTAATCTACTGGCATATGTTTTGTAGAAGACTGTTTAAAATAACTGGCTATCTTCCTGCAACTTTTGAAATACAAAACCAGTGTTTTATACTCGTACACTGTTCTAAAGTCTATTAAAGTCATCATTTGAGTTCTGGTTTCTGTTAATTTCTAGTTAGATCCTAAAAACTCAACAAAAGATGCCCTATGAAGTCTTAAGATATATCCTAGATAATGTAGTATTATACAGTAAATTGCTTTTTCCATCTGACCCCCTGGGAAGAAAAAAAAAAAAAGCCTGAACAAAGCTAGGCTGCACTGTCCTCAGTAAAATGACATCCTGAACCACAATGCAATTTCATCCTTCAGAAAACTACTTTTCTCTTTTCAAGCCCTACGCTACATTTAGATGTATTCACTGAACAATAGTGTTTATTCCTATACCTCACAGCTCCCTCTTGCCCTTCTTTACCCAGCCCAGAGCTTCTTTGATTTGGGGACTTGATACTTCCACCCCAATCTTCAACAGCCTCAGCCAGGAGCAGCTTTCTGTAAGAAACCTGCACCACAAAGGATTTCAGGGCATATTTTACGGGTTAACCATATCACACTTCACCTCTGCTCTGCACTTCTAAACCAGCAGCCCTCATATATATATATATAAAAATAAAATATACATATATATAATAGATATATAGGCCAAAAAAAAACCCCTAAAACTCACACACCTGAACTGAAATACTAAAAATACTAAGCATTCTTTCTCACAGCTAACATATCCCTAACAGCTTCCCTTTGAAAGGTCTTGAAAACATTTTTCCTCCAGAATAAAATAGCTTCCTTCCCTTTTTTTCTACATCCAGATAAATACGTTTCCTTTTTGCTCTTCCTTGGATCTTTGCCTCTATTATCTGAGCAGAAGAAAAACCCCAGACTAGAATGCGTCACCTCATTCCTTTATTTCACACACTATCCTTTCCCTGCAGTGAAGACATCTTTGAATGCTGTGTAAAACAAATGATGAGGTAAATGATGGGGATGAGCGACCATTTGCTATCATGGCTCATTGTTATCTGTAAGTATGCAGCATCTTACCAAAATTCATTTGGAAGCACGGAAGAAGGTGTTCAGTTCCAGTTGCAATTTGCTGAATCTCAAAAAAAGAGGTTCCTTCTTTTTCTCAGAATTTGCATTACTAACCTGTGAAAGCATCTTTGTCCTTGTAGTATTTATACTAAACAGATGTAGAAGAGAAAAAGCAAGGTACATGCATTTCTTTAATGCTATAAAGCCACTCCCTAACCCACCTTCAGCTGCCTTTGATCTATTAGATACAGTGATGATTGTATTAGATACATAAAGTATTTCAAGTGATATAAAAGCTGTCAGTATTTTAAAAGTCTGCAATATTTTTTTTCTGAATAGCCATGTATTCTGTAATGGTCTATCTTGAGTACATTTTAACTTTTTTTTCATTTATCAAAAATACATAATGCTTATTAAATGAATGACAGTAAAGTACCAAATAGCATCAAATTGGGAGGGGCTCTAACTACACAGAATTTGAATGAAACCAGCACTCAGAATAAAACTGAAAAATTGAAATAAAGTTTGAGAAAAAGGAAGATACAGTTCAGTACTTGAGGTTCAATATCTATGGCTAAATACTGAATCAGAACAGCCAAGTCTAAAGGCAGCTGTAATGATAGACTTATCTACAGAGTGACTGGGGATTAAAACCCAGGGCAGAATTCCAAGCTAAAACAACTGGTCATACCTACATAATAGAGGGTTTTGAAATAACTATCACTAATCAAAAGAAGTCACAGAGTCACACTAGTATCCTTAAAATATGTAAGGATACTCACTGTATGCTTTGCACTTTTAAAAAGACACATGGGCTGCCAGGACTTATCAGAAAATGTAATAAATAATGACATAGAAAGAGGAAAGAACTATTTAACTCTCACAATGTAAGGCCCAAAGACCATTCGGCTAAACGTGCAGAAAAGCAGAAGAAACAAAACAAGCCATCATGCTGGAATTACACAACCTGCTGCCACAGGATGCTGTTGGAGCTCACAAATTCAGGTGGGACAGGTCTACTGAAGCTCCTTGAAAGGGCTTCCAAAGAGGTTATTTTCCTTTATGCTCTTTCTTAAGCAACTGGACCAGTTGCAGGTGGACAGTTTTCACCTCAGATTAACCCAGTACAGCAGTTCTCAAGGGAAATACAGCAGCAGTGCTTCTGGGAGCTGCATTGCACCTGTTTGTACCGGGCATTATTAAGTAGGGACTAAGCAAACACTGGTAAGGCACACTCTAAGCACGTATTTATTTATCCTGTCTCGGAGATTGTGGAAGCAGATATATGACCGCAGGCCTTTAAAGGATTTGTTTTCCTAGAAAACACAAATCTGAGTACTCTTGACTACGAACTATTTTTGTCCACTTTTTTTTTTTTGTCCCAGCACCAGTACCATGTGTGAAGGAGCCAAGGACAAAATAACTGCATTAAACCACAGATTTTAGATATTCCTACTAACTGAATGCGTTTTTGAAAGCCACAAAGAAACACAATTCTGAAGTCCTTAAGAACAGCATATCTCAGTGTTCTTTCCTCTGTAATTATTATCCCTAATGCTTTTAAACAACAAAGCACTGCTTCCACACACAAGTTTCAGCTGCAGTAAAGCACCTTTCCAACAGCATGCAGGGAGCTCACAAGGAGTCCTCAAGCAGCAGAGAACAACACTCCCACCACACCGGAGCAGACCACCCCGTCACAAAGCCGCAGACCACTGCCCTGCCAGCACCACTTACCGCTTCTGCAGCAGCATCTAGAATGAGCAGGAGCTTCCATGGAGGGGCAGAAGGCCAGGCCGAGGAACAGCCACAAGGATCTGCCCCCATCAACGCACCTCAGCTGGTGCAGCACCCAGCTCTACAGGTGCTTCTGCTGTGTTTAAATGTGCTCTTCTGAAAGTGACGGCACTCAACATAGCTCCAAGAAATTAGGCTACTTAATGAGAGGCTTTTTGCCAGCAAGAAAGTGTTTGAAGACTGCATTGCACTCTTCGGATGAGCATGCTATGACTACAGGATGTATCCGTTTTAGGACGGGACACTGCAATAAACAGCACAGCTGCACACAGAGGTGAGCTGCAGCCCAGCAGCTCCACACAAAGGAGCCCCAGGAAGCTCTGAGACCAGCTCAGCCCCTTGCTCTGTGGCCGTTGTGCAGGAGCTGTTACACATCCCCAGGACGGGCCCCACAGAGCAAAGTGGCCCAGAAACGCAGTATGCTAGAGAAGAGGTGCAAGCCTGGTAGAGGTATCACTACACTTGTACTCCAATCTTACAAACATCTCCTGGCATTCACTATTGCTCACTGGCAGAGAGGAAGCTACAGAAACCTCAAATACCCTCCCAGGCTGCGCTGCCCTCTGCCAGACCATGAATTTATTATTCTTATTAGGCATTAGCACTCCCTGCTGCAGAGTTGCAGCCTGAACATGACTTGTGTGTGAACTCCAAGCAGCTGTCAGTCCCTTCCAGCTCCTCCCTCACATAAAGGGGTCACTGGTCTCCCTTACCTCCTCTCTCACCCTCTCTGTGTACACATCAACAGTGTAATCTTGCCACCTCAGAGTGTGTTTGCATATTCATACCTTGCCAGTGGACACCCTCAGGCTTGTTGAGATGCAATACGTAGTTTCCAGAGAGTACTCAGCACTGGTACTAGGAAGCACACCTACGTAGCCTCTGTGCAGAATTAAGTCACAAACAATTAAATTAGTTTAATTGCCTTAAAACCTGACTGATAAAATTTCTGTGGAAAGTTGGGTTTTAGCTACAGCTCACCAACTCTGCCTGTTTTGATAGAAAAGCTGGTGTACCTGCTCAAAAAATTGAAGAAACTGTTTTTCACAGTCTCTGCAAAAGTATTTGAAGTCAAATACTTTTGTCTTCACATAGCATTAGTTTTTTTTTTTTTTTTTCCTCTCACTGAATTTCCTCATGTAATCAGGCGTGTTGGGGGAAGCTGTACCTGCAGAGATTCACAGCCCCTCAGGCACTGCACAGTGTGTAGGATTCACATGCTCTGGGCATAACCCAAGGATAAGACCAGCCTGGAGTCTCAGTGAGATAAAGATCCCCACTGGCACTGCAAACACTGAGCAATACCAAAACATACTAGCTCTGTAGTTGATATCTGAAACAAGTATCATAGCCCTCATTTTCTTTTCTAATAATCTGAGACTGGTAAAAAAATATAAAAATAAATAAAAAATGCTGCACTCCAGCTCACACTCCTGGCATTGACAACATGTTATTTTTCTGTTTTGCAAAAAATTCATACAGCATGTTCAAACCCAAGGGACATGCAGAAACTCTGATGGGTCAGTCCATTCTTACTAAGTGACCGGTAGGTCCATATGTACTAGTATGTATGAATTCATTCCAGCACAGAGCAGTGCAGTGGATTGAAATTCATTGTAGAGCATAAACCTTGAAGGGAATGCTGCGTCTCGATGCTCTACATTAAAACAATCTTAATAGTAGTAGCTCCTACGAAGTGCCAAAGGAGACGAGCCATTTTGCTTAAGCAGCGCTCATGGTTTTGATAGTTCTACAGTGGTACAGGAGTTCTTTGATTTTCTCTGGAAAAGGAGGGACAAGCTTCAGTGATAAATGTAGTTGAAATAGCCTGTGTAGATCTGCCACGCAAACTCAACCTGCAGTTCTGTACCACTGTGACAGGTGCAGTAAATCCACTGCTATGACAAAAACAGGTCTTCCTTTAGTAAATATGATGGAAATGGATATACAACTAGCATTGTCCAGTGATAATCCTGAATACTTATCAGAATGTTGATCTTATTATCCAACAAAAGAACTTTCTTTAAAGATTTTTAATTATTTTACAGTATTCCCACTGCAGCCCAGAATACCGCTTTCCCCTAATTGCTCACATTAATTTTTTATAAAAACCTGTATGCAAGCTTTCCTGACTAACTGGAGATTTGTCAAGGAAGAAAACTCCTGTCTTCCTTAACACCACGGCTCTTTTAGCTAAGCAAAAAAATGATTTTCTTCCTCACATGACACACACCATTGAATATTGTACGCAAAATTACACTTGATCCAAGAAGGTGAGAAAACATCTCACACTACCCACCTTTTCCCAACCAGAGGAACATTTTGTGTTTAACTTTGGTTAAAAAAATAAGTTCTTCTGTTCTCAGAACTAATGATAAAATAAGTATAAACACTTGTTTGACAGAAGACACATTATGACTAGTCACTATTTTACTTCTAGTACTAGATGAAAGTCTTTTACCTTCTTATGTAGATAATGTCTGTTTTGCAACAGGACACCTGTTTCACTGCAGTGAACGAGCTAACACCTGTAAGACAGCTGGGAGTGCTTAACAGATGTTATACTCTATAAGACCCAACTCCCTTTCTTGCAGAGACAGCTAGAACCAAGGCTGAAATTGTAAAAATGTCTCAGGTTAATGCTGTCCTGAGGAATATGACTCTTATCCTCCTCTGCCAGTGGGCTCTTAACGTGTAATTTAACCAATCATTCAACTCCCACATGCTTACCAATTTCCACCCAAGTTCCAGGAGCAGAAGTCTGTCTTTCTGATGCTGGAGAAACATTTGCAAGCAGCATGAAGCAATTGTCACAGCACTTCTAGTCAACAGTAACTGCACTTCAGAGACAAAGGACATCTAAAATTCTCTAGCACATCCTGAATTGGGCCCCAAAAATTAATAAATGTTCAATAAATGTGTCTTGAATTCTGTCTTAAACGCCCTCATCTACAGGATAAGGCTGTTACCCATCTCAGATGAATACTGATGAAGAATTCAATATAGCAAACAATCCTACAGAGAAATTAAAAATAAATAGTGCTAAGTTTAGGTGATATGCATTAGGCTTGGTCATGCACAACCGACCAGGGAAATAACGCATACATCAACTGGGTGTACTGAATTAAGGGTTCGATGGAGGACAGGGGAGAAACCGGTACTTTCACATGTGATAATACACAAGAGAAAAAACACTACAAACAGCTTTAAATTAGTCATTTCCTTATTTCTGAATATTTGCCTTTACAAGTTTGTTGTTCCATAATTCTCAGTTTTATTATTACCTGGTAAAATGAAGGCATAATATATATTTTTTCCTTTCTTTCCTCCATGTATAGTAAGATCAAGCTGCTTTAGCATTTGTCGTTTTCTTGTATTTCACGAGGAGAATTTGCCAGCCAAGTAACAAACGGCTGGAAAAGATGAAACATAGTCTGCATACAAAGAAATTACTAGAAGTTACACTGCATCAGAATGCTGTAAAAACACAGTGTTACGGAAAGAAGAATGCTCTTAACTGCACTGCTTTCTCTATCTACATCTACTGCAAGTCAAATAACTGCATTTTAAACAATTCCTTTGAATCAATTTCCCTACTTTTAAAGTGAGATCTTAGTATCCTAGCTGTATTGCTGACTTAATGCATGCAAGTTACCCTCCAGCTGAAGAAATATGCATGATGCAAGCATCCATACACATCAACCAACAAAGGTTTTCATTCAAGTCTTTTATTATAGCTTGAATTTTTTTTCACTGCATTTAAAAATCTAAAAAAAATAAATATTTGTTTCACAGCTGCAAGTCACATATGCATTAACACCACAAAATCTGGAATTTAACCAGAGAAGGAAAGTCAAATCTGAAAGTGTCCAGCTAAGCACAATCGTCTCAGGGCAATTATACTAAAAATAAAATCTTAAGAAAAGGGGAGAGGGGTGTTAAAGAGTTATTTCAAATGCATTTATCTGGAAAAAAGTGAAAATTCTATTAGAAACCATAAACTACACTTTCAGCATTTAAAAAATAAATGTTTAACCTCTTGACAGCAACAACTGTCTGGTGCACCTTTTTCTTTTAAGCTGTATTCTTGACACATGGCTGCAGAGGTTCCCAGTGATAAATTAACCTCTTTTATAATTGCGTCCGCTTGCTTACATAATCAGTCCTTGAAAAATAAAACAGTGTATTAAGTCAGCTTGTCAATCCATATATTAAAAATGCCATTGCATGTAGGTACTTTTTTCTTTTTTTTAAACCAGCACTAAGTGACTGCTTCATGGAAACTGTTGGATTGTACACTGTGATGATGAATGTCTTTAAACAAATACTTCCATTATTAAGGTTCTTAAAACAAACCAGAAAAATATATCTTCAGAAATCAGAGTAGTCACTTTTTTGTTAAAAGCCATAAAATAAGCTCATATTCAATTACAAGCAATAGAAACCATAGTGCTATTGGAACATAATTATTTTATCACAAAAATTTATTATTTACAAAATGAAAAGTTACCAAGTGAATTTTATCAGGGAAAGAGATGTTCTTACTAAGTGATTTGAAAAACTTAAGCAAGTCTCTCATGCACTCACACGCCAAATTGTTTGTATAAGGTGAAATGTTAATTCATGTTAGTGAAACTTGACTCCCATTCACAATACTCTAATTTTTATTGTAAGAAGGTGAAATCCACATGGTTCTGTACAAGAAAACGTTCCTCAATTCTGTCTTTTTTTTTTTGGCTCCCATGAATATCCACGCCACTGAACGTCTTGCAAATAATCAGTTATATTATCATCTCCATCATTTAATCCACTGAATTTACCACCACAAGAAAGACACAAAAAGTTAGTTTAATGATCCCACATTACACAAAACTCTCATTTCTGAAGTTATACTAAACTGAAACCTTCATAGTGATCTATAGCCTGGATCAGCTTAGATTTTAGGGTTTCTTTATCTGTGTATTTTGGAAGATCAAGAAGATTAAAGCAAGTGTGAGCTACCGGAAGATAACCTTCTCCACCTCCTGTCGGCTGGATGACTAGTTTAAGACACTTCATTCCAAGAATTGGAATACGATCACTGCCTGTCAGAAACACTGCCAAAAAAAAAAAAAAAAAGTCCTGAAAGCAGTTTAAGACTAAATATTATGTATCCCACATACACAGTTCTAATCATTATTTACATTTTTCAATTACGTCAGATAAGTTTGAAAAACAATGAATGACTTAGCCTGATCTCCAACTTGCACGTATAAACTCATAACTGTGACCCCACAAAGTAATAGCATATGAAAACAAACAGTCCTTGATAAAAGCAGGAAGTTGTTCTTGAATCAGGATTTGTTACTTAAAATCCACTGGCTATACCTTTGCTGCACTTGTGAGCATCTTGTAAATACACAGAATTAGTTTGTTCGACACAAAGTTTGTTTAAATTGTGAACTAATCTATGATCTATTCTCAACAGTTTGTTCACAAGCAGCTTCTGTAACTTGCTCTTACTCTGTACATTTTCTCTCACATCAGTGCCTTGAAGTAACTACAATCAGTTATAACTCCACTATTCCACCTATGTGCAATGAAGAGTGGAGGATGTAAACCTGATGTCAATCCACAGAGAAAAAATTTGAGGTCATCAGACAGATGACATTAGCAGTTTACATTGTTGGGCAATTTATTATTTTTTTTTAAATGCTGCTTCAGTCTACTGTGATCTTATAACCCTCCACCACCCAGAATTACTCCGGACAACCTCAGCAAAAAACAAAGAGAAGCTCATAATCAATTGCTTCTACTGTGACTTTTTTCCTATATACAATCACACCATTACAGACAAATACTTGCATCTACCCTATCGTATCAAGAGCCTGAAATCACAGTGATCCTGTTCAGTTAGCAATTTCTGCAAAGTAGCATCAAATACTTACACAAAAACTGTTTTTTCTTCTCCAAAGGCAACTCATGAAAAACCTCCCAGAATATTTTAATTGTAGAATGGTCTGCCCAGTATTCTCCTTTGTATTCTGTATTCTAAAATGAGCAAGAAATCAGGTTATTCCTCGCATGTAGAAACGGTAGGATAATGTAGCAATGAAGTATTAAGAATGTGGTTTAAGTAAAGGGATACTGCACTGCAAGTTACACGTTACAATTTTCCTTGGTCAATTTTATTCAACTCTTCAGTCTGACTTCAACCACATGCTAGACAGACGTACTCCAAAGCATTTTCAACCCCAATGAAGTTGTAACATAAAATCTCACAGTAAGTTTTAGTGACCAATAATATTTACATTTGTTAGCTGCATGCATTTTTGTTCAATTTTCCCCTTCTAACAAACATAACAAATTATTTAAAGCTGCCTTTTGATTTTGTGCCATTTCTCTATTCCCCTGAAGTCTGACTCAGAAATTAGATGGGAAAGTTTTAAGCAGGAATATAAATACTATTTTGGTGTCTTCATTCACTGACAACTTATACCAAGAAGTTCCTCTGTTATGCAGTCTATCCCATCAGGGTTGGAACTCACACTCATCACTTATTAATGGAGAAAACAGAGCTCAAAAGGACATTTACAGATTTTGGTTTTGCATCTTGAAATTAAACATACATGAAACAAATAGCTATGGTTTTTACCTTCTCCAATTCTTTCCAATCATAATTTGTGTTCCCAATCACCATTGCCTGCAACTCACTGGGCTGGAAGAGCTGAAGAACTTTACCTCCACATACTTTGTGGAAGCCTGCATGGAATGCACTGAATAAGGAAGCCACAGATTTATTGAAGATGTAATCCACGTAAGCATCTACAAAATCTTGCCTGTACAGAAAAGAAAAAAAAAAGTTATATTGAGAGGAGGGAAGAAAAGTATGTCACACTTCCATCAATAAAACAGTAGCCATTTCAGTATAGAACACCTCCTCTGAAGTTAAGCAAAAAGGATCTTCATATACTTATGTTCTCTGCTCTATGCTTCAGGTGTAACGAAGATAACCTGACTGAAAATAGCACATAAATGTATATATATATTTTTTTCCAAGACTGAGCCTTTGATGTGCAACATAAAACATACAACATTTAGAGTTATTTATTTCAGGCACTACGAATATTTCTCGTATTTGTACGCATCACAGTGAGCCAAACTGAATGGCAACAAGCTTAAAAGCTCAAATTGCATACAATGTCCTGAAGCTAAATAATGTCAAAATAGTTTTTTTTTTTTTCTATTGTTTTGGTTGTTTTTGTTTTGTTTTTATTAAAAGGATTACTATATGCAAAATGAAGATGAAAATCGACTTCAAACATACATTTGAGTCCTACGCAGTAAAAAAGATCAGGGAAAAGTAGCTAGGATACTGAAAAAACAGACAGCCTTATCTGTGCTTCAGTACAAGTTTTCATGTTTTCTTGAAAGCACCTTCTTCCACAGCAGTTAGCAGTTAAAAATTTCTTGATACAATATTTATATTTATTAAATTATCCTAGTTAATACTGTTAGTTTCTACCTTGGTGGAGTGACTCCAGTTATATATTACACTTAACATACCAGTGCACTTTCTTTATGGAAATCCACAGTATTTGGATAATATCCACAGTATTTGAATAACATCACCAGTAAGTTAAAGAAACATCAAAACACATTTTGATGACACACTTATTAAAGCTGTAAAACGTTTCCCCTCTTAAAGCACTCAATGAGATATGTTTTAGGCACAGTTTGTATAATAAATAGTAACAGTGGAAAGAAATGTTTCTCCAGAGCAAATTCACAGTAGTAAATTAATTAACATTATTATACCCTATGTTAACATTTTTAAAACTGAATTAAAGATTCATGGAGTATTTTGGTCTTGAGAAACAGGACTTCTTCAGACAACTAGTGATGACATCGCAGTATACCTTCCACGGGCACCCTGAAACTTTTCTTATAGTTCAGTTTCATTGTCACTTTGTGACACAGCAAACCACCTTAGAAAACTTCGAAGCTAGCACATTTAAGATGAAGTACCATAAATCCTCAGCTATTACCGAGGACTAAAAAAAGAAAGAACCCTGACAGGTGTAAGTGGTGACTGCCGCTGCTGAATGGTATTAGCATCTTTAGGAAAATTACTTACAGTGTGGTTTTTGTTTTTCTTCCCTTCATTGAACTTCCTCAGTCTTGCGCTTACAATTGGAGTCTTTCTCTCCCAGTAATGAGAAGTCAGGTGAATGAAGGCACTGTCACTGCCTTTATCTACACATGAGTTTGATACCTCCAGAACCTTCTGTCATAACTCTGTCCTCTACAAGGGACCTAGCTACTCACAGGAAATGTTCCTCAAAACACAGAACAGAGAAAAGCAGGAACACGCCTAAGGCACATTTTCTCCCTCATTCCTAGTATGCACAGCCTAGGTACATTCTATTCTCATACAGTATGCCCTTCTCATTTGATTCTTCCTTCACTCACAGAGAAGTGAAAACTCACAGAAGGCACAAAGATTAAAGAACCAAGGCAAATATATGAAAGGAACAGACAGGGAGAGATAGGAAAGTGACAGTATTCTGCAAAAATGGATGAGAGTACCATCATTCTGTCTATCCTCCAAGAGCAGAACAGGAATAAAGGGTGGCAGAGGCTGCTTTTATAAATAGAATTACCAGAATCCATGGAAGAGGGGAAAAAACAACATCCCTCATTTGACAATGACACAAATAACAGGCTAACTTATCTGCTCTACAAAGGGAAGACTTTTCTGAAATATTACTTCACAAATGAATAGTTGCCACATAATGGTGTTTAGGCTGATGTTTTCACATTGTTACTCAGTAACTTCCTGCAGAACCACAACCATTTTTCATCTTCTAAAACAAAGACCATGTAGTCAAAATGGATCCTAAAGAGCTTAGAAGTATTTTGAAGCAAATAAATAAACAAATAAATAAAAAAGGTATAAGAGGTGTTACAAAGTTAGATGAGACTCGGCAGATGGTGAATTCCTAAATACAATAGCTATTTTAACAACACATGAGAATAACTTGGAAAAACAACCACAGTAGTTTTGCCTCCCATCATTAGCATAACAGCTTGGCAAAGGATATTTATAGCAGCCCAGTTATGTTCCCAAAGCAGATAGTAACACTGAACTACTCTGTGACCCATAAAACTCACCTATTTTGTTTGATTACAGGAATGTCAGCACCATTAGGAACAAGCTCTTTAATTTCTGTTGTACCAAAATTTTCCACAGTGATCTATTTAAAACAAACAAGAAGTATTAGTTTTATTTACCATGTAGAGGACTTCTTCCTATCACTTTGCTAATTGCAACATGAACAGCAGACGCAGAACTTAACATAAGCAGAGAGTGCTACAACTCATGGGAACCAGCAGCCAATGCTTTTGCTCAGGCAATTCATCAGAGGCAGTTGTAACAGACAGTAGAAGCTTAATTAAAATAAAAAAGACTCCAACATCATGTAAAACTTACAGTAAAGTTAAGACAAAATGCTTCCTCTATGTCGTCCTCTGGGTAGTCCAGCAACTGCTGCATTCCCCTACAAAATAATTTACAAAGTACTTGTACCAGTGGAAAAGAAGATAAATTTATCTTCCCAAAGTATTCAATATGCTTTGATAATTCAAGAAAAATCTGTAATTATTTCTAATGGTATATTCCAGCTATTAAGTCACTGATCTGCATCCTATAGCACAGCGCTGGGAAATCTCAAGCCATACAACGTTACTTTTAAAAGTATGGTAAGCAAAGCTTTAAAGACAAGCAATGGTTTCTCAATTACTTGTACTACTATTTCCTTTTGGTTATATCCACGTGTGAGAGAGAAGATTCGTATCCTGGTCTCTAGCTAAAGGATTCCCAAGCCAGAGGTGAGAAGTCCTTAACAACCACTGATGAGCTTTTCCATTAACTTATTCAATTTCTCCTCGAACCTATGCAAACTTTTCTCATTCACAACACCGAGGCAAACACCCACTCCACCACCCCATTTGAAACTCCTACCTGTTAATTCGATACAAATCCCCTCTCAAGGACAGATATTTAGCATATATCTGTTTCTGAAATAAAAACATTTCCTCCCTGGACTAAGTAAGTTGTCTGGAACTATAACTATGTTCAAGCTTAGTTTATAAAATTAACACCAGAAATTCAAATTTTTTGAGTTGCAAACATTTTGTTCCCCTAAAAGTCTCGTAGCATGATAAAAACACAGAAGACATGAGTATCAAAATCAAACATTTAGAAGCAGGTGTTTAACAATAGCATGTATCCTGTCTGAAATGGCACAATGGCAGCAAGCTACTCTGAGCTGTTCATTCTGTTAGTGTGAATACCAGGTGTTTTCTTGAAATTCTCAAAGGCAAGTCTTGAATTAAAACTTAATTCCTAGTCTCATTCTTTTTTTTTCTTGCTTACCTGCCAACATCTGGCATCAATTCTTTTAAGTCATCTAGGGATGGCTTCTTATTCAATAGCTTTTTGTACAAAGCCAAAGGGAAGTGAAGGTCTACAATAGTAAAATTATATATTGCTAGACCACAGACAACGCCAATCAAATGAAACAAGTCACTGTCTTCAAAGGTCTAAGAACAGAAAACAGACAAGATAGGTTAAACTAAGTTATTTAAATCATTTAGAGTGCAGAAAAAAGCATGCATGCAGTATATACATACAAAAAAAAGCAGAGAGATGATATGTTTTGTACTGTAAGTGATGCCTGCTTCTGAAACTACTGCAAAAAAGATTCTGTTTCTGTCAGTGACTTGCTATTACACTATTCAGTCCTTGTATTTTAATTTGTGTTTTGAAGAGGGGTGCAGTAGATGGAGAAGTGAGGAGCTCACTGTTGACTCCCTTGGACTTAACAGCTAAGGCTTAAAACACAACTGTGGAAACATTTAGTGTTCAGGAATCACTGACACTCTAGTCAGTATCTTCCTCTGAAAAAGGACTGAAATGTCAACAATCAAAAATCTCCAGCAAGTATGACCAGGTGACTACATATAAAACAGACCCATAAATGCAAATGAACACAGAAAGACATATGCAACATGCCACATCATTTTTCTCTGCCACTCCAATTCTGCTCTTGGAATCGGTTTACTTTCGCTGGCACTTCCCACTGAAGTCACCTGGACTGGGCACAAGTGGTAAGGAGCAAGGAATGAGGGAAAAAAAGGGAGGGGAAAGTTTTGATCTAACAATGACAAAAATAAACATATTTCTAGACTACTTTATTCAGCTTCTCCTATTGAAATAAAATTATCACAAACTGTCAACTGCACCCTACCTTATCAGAGAACCAAATCAGCCTGGACTCTTCGTAGTACCTGAACATCCCATATTTGGGATCTAGCAACTCCCTCATTATGAGCAAAAAAAATTCTTTGCGAACACCTCCAGCATCAACAGCTTCTTCCCCTACAAAAATAACCTGGAACACACACTTCAATTAGCACAGAATTAAAAACAGGAAGCAAAACATTTGTCCAAAATATATTCTCAATTACTCACATGTCAGTAAAAGACACTTAGACCAGAGTGTACTGGTAATACCTTGAGTGGCTTCTTGTAGTCCACATTCTTTGTTTTCCTTAGGACTTCCACTGCATCTCCTACAATATTGTCTCTCCGCACCATTAATATCAGGCATGGGTTGACAGACTCAAATACTGGCAGAAACAGAGAAGACAAATTCTGCCTGTGAGCTTGATCAACAGCCATCTGGAAAACAAACAAACAAAAAAACCCACAGTATAAAGATCATTAAGTAACTCTAGATTGCTGTCAACATTAACGTCCATCACTTATCTTAAAAAAGTCAGAAGACATGAATGCAGACAGCTACTGAATCCTCCCAAATTATCTTCATATTCCTTTAATCTCAGGGAATGTGTTTCCTTTACCCCCTCCTCCCCCCTTCAAACAAAACACCTGAACTTCCTCTATTCCTCTAACAGGCAAATGAAGACTAAGGTGTTTAATACAAATCTGGAAAAAAAAAACAGATCACTCATTTTCATGGAGAAGAGATAGTGTTATGGAAAAAACACACCACCACCACCACCCCCAAAAAAAAACAAACAAAAAAAAAAACCCTCTCCAAAGCACCCTAAGCTAAATCCAAAATAAATCAGATCTTTAAAAACAGACTCTCACCTGCATCTGTATGATTGCATCTGTCTGCAGGAGAGTTGTCTTTGCCTGGGCATCAAAAACAAATGGGTATGTGCAAATCGTAACAGGAATATCTGTGAGCTAGAATGAGAATAACCATGTCATGACTCTGCTTATTAAAAAAAATACTATAATGGTTAAAGTCATTACAACAATATTTAATATATCTATTTTACTGAAAAGAGAAAGAAATCTTTATTCATTGTCAATGCAGGTCCGAAAATATCTCAGGAAAGTAGATGTTCAACTGCTTAGCATTTCAGCAGAAAGCCCACCCCCACTTAGTACATTTTAATTTCACACCTTTTATTACAGCTAGTATGTTATCATCAAACAAGTCCTTGCTTACAACCTCTGCTCTGAATTTACTATGCAAAGAATTACATACTTTTGCCCCATAAAAACCTTTTCAGATTACATCCATGCCAATATAAGGCTTTACTTCCAATAGAACACATCTTACAATCCTTCACACTCTTATTTCTGATTTCCTTACATTCTGGAAAAGAAATCAGATTGCAACCAGTCTTACCTCAGATAATCCATGGTTGACATCCTATGACAGCATTTGCACAAAGGTAGCAACAATTAAGATGAAAAAGCAGCATTAGTGTCTGCATTAATTATTCATCTTAGATGTAAAATTCAGAATATTTAGCTACAGCTTCCCCCCACAAAAAACGTATTTACTGAAAAAATAAATAACCACCATAAATATTTTAATTAATCCACCAAATACAACAATGCCTTTTAACATCCTATGTGTCTTTAAAAGGGGAGCATTAGACTATCAAGTATTCTTGTATTCTTGGATACAAAAGTTAACATTTTAAAATGTTTATTTCCATATGTTGAAAATGACATTTGCTTTCACATATGCATTTTCACTCTCAAATGACTGAAGCATATCACATTAAATTCAAAGTATTTTTACTGAGCAAAAGTTTAAAGACAAAAAAACAGTTAGTCATTAAATCTCAAGAATCATTTGGATCTACGATACTGCGTATGAGAAAAGAACTGAGATTTGAAATTAGGGACAGACCAATACATATTGCTAGGTCTGTGTAGAGACTTCCAGAACAAGCTAGATAAACTCTGCTAAGAAACTAAGTTATCTCTATGGTACTGTTACCCTTATCCTCTGCTGCTGAAAGAAAAAAAAAAAAGAATAAAAGCTAATGATAAACTAATAAATTTTAAATGTGATTTGTGACTAAACATATGAGACTTAGGAGTCCAATATGTAGACAACTATGGTTCAGAAAGCGATGACCAAAATATCATAATCTGTAAAATCTGCTTTCTCTCCACATCCCTAATTCCTAAAAGAAACACCAGATTTCAGTAGCCCATTTCTCACAGACAGATTTATACTATTTTGTACTCCTACTGCATATACCATCATTTACTCCTAATTATTTTTTCCCACTTAACTCTTCTAAGGAGCATTTGTATTTAGTAACTTCAGTTTTTCCCCTATTCTTCTGTTGTTGAAAGCTTAGAATTTTTTTCTTCTGAATTTCTAAAACTTTTCTGAATTTTTCATTTCTTTTGTATTTATTTCCCTCTCCACATTTTAATTAAGCAACCGAACAAACACCTTTGCCTCAAGTTATGACAATAAAAAATGACACTAGCACAAGAAATTTTGATTAATATTAGTGATAACATAGGCAACTAGAGATTCTTACTACTTTACAAGCAAGAGCACAAACTGCTGGATACAAAGGCAAGAAAAAGCCATCAAAACCACTTATGCAGGTGATAAGACTAAGGCCATGATTTTTTTCAGCCTTATAATAAACCAAAGTCTTTTTTCTCTGCTAAACTGAAAGATGTATAAATGCATGACAGAATAAAGATGATTAAAGGGAAATTCAGTATTATTTTCTTACTAATATCAAGCTACTGCTTAATTTTCCAATTTAACAAATGCAGCTTAAGACTTCAGACACTAATCAATTTTCCCTTATCTCAGAATTTTCTTGTCTGATCATGCCAAATGCAATTCTGGTTTGTTTATATCCATTTAAAGCATAGTTGCAAAGGTCATCATCTTTCTAATTCCAACACTTTTACATCCTTCACTGCCGTATCCTTCTCTGTTCCAAGTACACAACCTGTCTCTTCTTCCAAGGCCTTGTTTTTCCCCACCTTCTCCATCTCATTTAGTATGCTGCCCCTGTCAGCTACCAACATCAGCCTACATCAAGCACGGAATACTTTTTCAGAGATGTTTGGCTGAAACATAGTCTGTCATGACTACCACTATCATCTCACTATTTCTTTACACTCCCCCATCTCCCTGCTCTTGCTATTTTATTTCACATTTTTTTATCCTTTAGTAGACAGGCTATCTTTTGCTTAGTATTCATAAAACACACAACAAAAGTAGGTCTCCCCTGTTCAGGAATTTCTAGGTACTGCTGCAGAATTAAATTTAGGTGGCTAAAGCAAGCATAAAAACCTACTCTATTCTCTCAAAGCTTAAGTCAAAGAACTGTGTGACAAAACCTTATCCAACTCACTAGTTCTGTGCACAGTCATTTATTCCCACTTACCACTCTTCAGTTTACAGATCCGAGAATTAATTTACTTCTTGTCACTACACTCAAAGTAGAAAATTACATTGGTTATCTGTCCCCTTTAACTCCCTACTTCATTTCTAAACTTAGTTTTTCATGACACTTTCAGCTTTCTCTATTGACAACATTGACTAAACCTAGCTTGCATAGTAATTCAGGTTATTCTGGATGTTTTCCTGTCAAGAGTTAGCACTTCTCTAACTTTTCCAATGTGGCAAATCTCAACTGATAGCATTCTAATTAAAACGTTAGACAGTGTCAGTCCTAAAAATGATACCCTACAAGAAACACACCTATTTAACAATTCTTCTTTAGCTAGCACCTGACAAAAGCTGAGTCTGGTCAGTATCAGAGATCTGTGCAGATACTTGTACGAAAAGAAAGTGCCCCTATTTAGAATATCTACAGGCTTCTCTACAGAGACAACCAAAAGCAAGTATAGGGGGGGAAGGAGGGATCCAAACTCTTACCATTCCAAACATCTGCTGCTGGACCCAGTTGACGTAGTCATTTCTGATATCTATCAAGTCTTGTATCTCATGTATATAAAATCTGTCATACTGTATAACTTGCCCTCTTTCATTTACCTAAAGAAGAAAAATCTATTTTTATCACTTTGCATAACAGTTTAAGAGGATTTTTTCTGTAGTTTTCAAGCATTTGTTATGTCAGCCACAGACACCCACCTACTAAGAAGTACTAGAAAAACAACAGTGCCTACAAGCATAAAAAAACAATGTTAAAGATATGGAAACATGGATTATTCACAATCCTATTTAAGCTGCAAAAAAATAAGATTAATCAATCATGCAATAGTGCACGATACAGTGCTGCCACTTTGAAACATCACGTGATTTCACAGGAACAGTATTTTCTTATGTACAGGATTTACAAACTACAATGAAAAACTTCGTTCTCAATTACAATATGAATGGTATTTCTGTTACCTGTGACCAGAGAACAATTTCTATTTAAAAACATTAAGCTTAGAAAAATAAGAGAATGACATGGGAAACAAACATTTTTTACAGGCTTGTCTCTATAGTGCAATTTTAAACCCAGGGCTTCCAAGAGGATTCAGTAAATTTGCTTTCTTAACACACGCTTCTTTTCTCAATGACTGACAAGCATCATTAACTGCCAGAACAGAAGGATTACAAATTCTCTCTTTAAAAACTGACAATCTAAACTTGCTTTACTCCAACACCCCTACCACCAAAGAACCCAATCCTTCCCCCAAAAAACACTAAACAAATGAACAAAAACAGATATTAAATCTGTGGAATATCCTAGATACGTATCCCCATTTTTTCCATTCTTACTTTGGCCCATACCGGGTAATTATTAAGAACATATCAGTATACCTACCCTGTTGTCCAACTGTTTATAAATGTAATTATTTCTACAATGTAAGTACTTATTAGTCAAAGCTGGGTTTCCAAAAAATGGGAATTTAGAAGAGGAGAGCCAGATTATAACTCTACATTTACCCACAAGGTTTAAATATTTTAAGATCAACTTCAACTGTTAAGATTTACAGCTATGGCAACCCTGAGCAGTGACAGAAATTCTGAAGGCAGCAAAATAGTCTTTTCTTACACACCAACAGCTTTCCAAATGGGAATCTCTAATGGACATTTTTGTGCTTCCAAAACAGGATGGGTACTGAACAGCCTTATTTCCCAGCCTTAATTTGACAGTGTTCATAAAGAATAAATGAAATAAAAGCACAGCAAACCAAAGCCTAAGAATTCCAGCTTCCAAAGCCGACATCCTTTCTGTTTTCCTTGGGGAATGGGAGGTGTACACATAGCACACAAATGTCCAATTTAGACACTTGTCCCCATTGCACTAGATTGTGTGAATACAGTACTTGATTAGCACCTTAAGGAGTGCCTTCAAAGCTCTTTAAGGATGGAATTACAAAATGCCATATGACCAGAATAAATTACAATGGAAAGAAAAAAAAAAAAGAGGGTGAGAGGGGAAATTACAGCAGCAGCAGACAGATATTACAGCTTCTCAGGCTTCTGATGTGCACTCTGAACAATTTGGGCTATTTTTATTCAAGGCTTGTAAATTTACTAGGTTTTATGAATTAAGTTAACATACTAGCACACTGAATAAACAAATCAGAGAAGAAAAAGTTTGTCCTGGCAAAACTGTTCAGATTTTGCTCAAAATGTAACTTTCTCTTACCTTCCAACTGTGACCTTATTTGCTATCATTTCAAACTTAAGAGGCAATTCTTTCCAACATACCCTCACAGGTGCAATTGACTGGGTCAGTCTGTGATAATTCCATCACCATGTCAGATTGGAATCCAGAATTCCAATGCTTCATACGTCTAAATGGAACAACTACAAATATTTCTGCAGATGTAAGTCTAAATATTGAAAACTCTTTAGTTATTTAACTTCTTTCAACAACTACACAGCACAGATGCTGACAGAAACAAACAAAATAATTGGTTAAAGTTGATGTAAACATACTCTATGCAATATTTCCAGAACTCTGAAAGCTGTGTGTAGAAAATTGGTAAATATTCTTCTTTCAGATGGAGGAATGCCAATCTTATACAACTTCAAGAGGTGGACCACAACATCCTTGTAGAGTTCCACTATCTTGAGGAATAATGGAGGTTCAAGTACAGACCACCAATTTTCTGTCAACAAACGGTGAACACATAAATGTAGTACTTGCCACTACAACAGTATGTTACGCTACTCTTAATTAAAAAACATGTTTTATTAGAAAGCACACTTGTCAGTTACCAAAAACTAAAGACAGGTGGGTAGAGAAAGAACAACAAAATATTGACACTTCTATACAAATTCAGTTCTCTATACAATAAGACTTGGGGAAGCAACAGACTTTCAACTTTGAAATGGTTCTGGTGTATTATTCTACAGTGTTACTCCCCTCTCCCACCCCATTCCGGGATTTAAAACAGCACAAAAGGGGCATTAGCAGCTGACCATGTGTAAGCATTACTGAAATGGGGAAGCTCTGGAGAGTAAAAAAAAAAAAAAAAAAAAAAAAGACATATAACAAATTAGAGAGCAGAAGACAACTAAGCAAAGTGTATGAAAAGGTATTTTGAGGTGGGGAAAAGTAATGTAGAACGGCCACTGCTTTCAAAGGGAAAGCTTCTTTCAAAAAAAAAATGTTTAAAAGAGTGGTGCAAACTTTTGAACAATAAACTGCTCTTTGTAAAAAAAACTTCTATTTCTATGCTCCTACTGTTACACACCAACTCTTTAAATTAAGTCTGTTTATCCAAAGTACACAATAGTATCATGAAGTTACTTCTGACATGACACAGGTGGCTCAAACCTTGAAACCTTAAGCAAAGGGTCCTAACAAGAACAGTGGAAACACTTCTTGTAGTGAAGCAACACAAAAAAGGACCTGCAGTCCAAAGAAATTATCAGTTTGCTTTTCTTTATAGCAGGCAAGCTTTTTACTGACTGCACGCTTTACACTCACCGAAAACTACTGCCAAGTTTAAGAGGTGGGCTATAAGTAAAGGGGAAAAAAATCAAAAACACACCACCCCAATGAAAAGAAAGTACCCTTTTTAAAAAGATACTAAGTACAAAGGAAATGTTCTGGTATCTCAACTCCTCAAGCTGAATCCTTGGTGACAGGAGTCAAAATAAAAAAGTGCAAGGAAATTAAAAATAAACACTATTCTAATCTGCATATTTCAAGACTGCATCTTAGCATCAGTGAGATAACATGGATCTCGAAAAAAAAAACACAACAGGTACTACAGTCAAAACAATGACAATTTAATATCTGCTCTGTAGCACTCCTGTAAATTACTTAGTGCTTGTTAGTTGTCTGACCACACAATTTTCACTTTAAAGTGCAAAGACACGTATCAAATGCACTCATGTATGTAGTATAGTTCCTCCCAAATGGAACAAGTCCAACGATTACAAAACCAGATGAATATATATGGATGGCCGGCTAGCTCACTCAGAAGCAACAGGATAGGTGTTTTCTTACATAGCAAGCAACATTAACCCTTAACTTTCTCATTGAGGAGTTCTACAGAACTGCAAATACACAAGCAGGTGTTGTTGAGACCACGTCATCACTGATGGAATTTCTATACATCTTCGTTTGTAGATCCTTAAGTTGAATAGTAAAAAATTCATTTTCTTACCAAGAACTTTCAGAGGAGCTTTTTCTAGGTTCAGAATAGCTGTTCCAAAGGGAATAGCTAAAGTTGTGAAATTGTTTGCATCGCTCATCAGTGGGCACTCTGGTAGAGTGAGATACAGCCTTAAAGCTTCAACATCTGGTAAGGAGCTGCTCAGTTTTGGAATAAGGTTCTTTTCCAAACTAGCTGCCACCTGCAATGCATAATAAAATGCAGTTTGTTTTAATGCAATTGGGCATTTAAACAAAATCCCACACCTAGATCAAAAGTAAATTAGAGAACAATCAAGACTTTAACCTGTGTTGTATTATTTAATATACATACTGTCTTGTTTTTGAAATTTAAAGACATACAATATCCTGGTGCGTTACATTCTGGCACAGCACTACAGTTTTACCTATTTGTAGTTGATATGTTATCGACTAAAGAAAGATATTAAAAGGATTGGAGCAAGCATACCAAAAGTATTTCTCTATAGCTACAAAGTAAGGTGATCCCAAACAAAATGAAAATATGCAGCACAAACCTGTTGTGATATATGAGCGTGGTCAGGCTGTATAAGTTTGTGAAATAGTAGTCTAGCAGCATTCATATCAACCCCTGAGAATCTACTGCTGGTTTTGTAATGATCATCATTGCTACAGCAAGAAAAAAAAATCAGAGAAAGACTGAATCCTGTATTCTTAGGACTCTACAAATTTTCCACCTTGAATTTTTAACCCTATTTAACAGGGAATTAAAATGTTAGTGATCACAGTATCACTCTTACACAACATTTGAAGCAACTGAAAAAAAGTCTTCTCTAACTGCAAGGCAGTCATGCTTTAGATCTTGGCAATCACCAAGATCTAAACCAGCTTGTACAATATATTCTCCTTGAATTATATACAACTGTGGCTGCTAAGTAATTACTTTTGCTGGCTTAAATGGCAGCAGCCAGGTGGCACACACTTCTAAGAACTGGCAGAAGACATACTGCACTTGGGCCAGCTGACAAACTACATGTAGCAAAGGAGCTATAACGTTAAACTGAAAGCATCAGAGTACTACTAAGAAGGGAAAATGGTGGGAAGGTGTCATAGTTGAAACAAGAGACACTAGGAAGATAGCCACCATTAATTCTTCTGTTCACAGGAATACTTGTTTAAAAGCCTGACCACCTACCTCAAAGCCAAAAAGCTCCCATTGAGGCACCCAGCTGAGGAGAATGTTCCATCAATTTCACTGAAATTGTTCACATGAAAGAAGAAGTTACACTTCTTTTTACAAATTAGCATCTTCTATAAAATTAATGTATTTAATCCTTCATAAGTAACATAGTAC
This sequence comes from Anser cygnoides, assembly GCF_040182565.1. Taxonomy (NCBI): domain Eukaryota; kingdom Metazoa; phylum Chordata; class Aves; order Anseriformes; family Anatidae; genus Anser; species Anser cygnoides. Next base: position 25,977,292 of record NC_089879.1, on the reverse strand, counting down.
ATAAGACCTAACTCTAACTTGAATATGACCAAACAACATCCCGTAAAACCTCCATTCAAGACTCAACGCTTAAGGCAGCTAAAAACAAGAGACTTGCAGTTTGTTTTTAATTTCTTTGCATCCTCCTTTAGTAAGATAGCAGCAATATTCTGAGTTATTCTCATATTCCTTTACACACACTATTATTTTTCAAAGTGCAACTAAATACTTAATCTTTTATGGAGCAGTGACCTAAACTGTGACAGAGATGAGACAGAGCAAAGGAGATAAATTACATGACAAGCATGACAATGAAAGCACAACAAAAGCTCTGTACGTAATAAAAGCAGTAATTAAGATTACTCTTGCTATGTATGTACAAAACCACATTCACGCCCAAATCATATATAAAATTACTGAAGACAACTTATTTCCTCTACAATACTTACTTAGCTATCTCTACAGGAAGTCTTCCAGATGGGAAAGTCAGCAATCTCTGAATAAATGTTTCATTCACAGTCCAGATCTGCTTCAAAACATCAGGATACCTGAAATCATCTGGCGGCACCATGTTCTAAATTGTAAAGAAAACAATGAATCAGGCACATTAAACCAATTTCCAGAAAAACAGTCCTGTGGCTAAGATCTTTTTCTCTTCATTAACAATTTGCCTACCCAGACTATTATTTGAAACAAGCCCAAGAAACAATTTACTATATTCTAGCAGTTCCCCACTTGCTATGAAAGCAAAGTAAGCTATGATAAACTAAAACCATCCAGATTAGTGTGTTAATTCACACCACAAGATTCATGGTAAACACCCTAAACATACAAGCACTTTTCTAGGAGATGAACGCTAAACAAGCTTTAGACAAGAGTAGCAAACATGTTTATTCTCTGGTCACTGTCAGCCACTAAGCTCACCACCAGGCTGTGAGCATCCAGAAAAGGACCCATTCAATTTTTCAGACAGCTGCTCTCCCACCCCATATCCATCAGACTCTTCGGAGAATGAATCACGTTTCTCTGAATGTTTACTGCATTATCATACAAGCTGCATTTTGATGTGCTGCTCAAACTGAATGAATTACAGTGAGATTTCTAACACAAAACAGGAATAGAAGCAAGAAAACCTTTATAAGTAAGAGCACTGATTCAAAACGAGGTGGCAAACAGCACCAAAAATAAGGTTAAACTAGTAAAAGACGACATTTCTCCCGAGGACATGCTCTTCACACCATAGCTGACTCAGTGTAACGATGACTAGCTGTTGCCAAAAATCAATACTTCTGATCCCAATCCTCAGAAAGGGAGGATCAGAACGAGAAATGCTCTTGCTATTTTCCTTGAGTCCAGCAGAAGCATCACAGTGAAACAATTCAGGGAACAGACCTGCCCAAAAACTAACTGTAAAAAAAACAGATTTTTGCCTGCTGAGACCCCTTAGCTGGCAAGGACACCCAAGTCCCAGGAGTACAGTACTCACGTAGCTTTGAAAGAATGCAAATTAGCAAACTAAGGAGTTCTAAAAAGGATGCTTATGCATCATCAAAGTCCATCTATTGCTAACACTTTTTGTACAGAACAAACCACAATAACTGCATTCATAGTCTTAAGTTTACCTCAATTAGTCAGTCACAATCTACTTTGATAATGAAATTTGCACAGTAATTTTTTTTCATGAGTGGAATTTTAATAGAAAAGTTTTGATCCTACACTACCTGTTAGTTTTTCCAGTGTACACTTGTTAAACAAGCTTCTATTAAATACAGAAATAGATACCAAAACTCAATCAGAATTAAGAGGGGGAAAATAGAAAAAAAAAAATTTTTCACAAGCAGAATAAGCTGTGGGAGCACAGGGTTGCCTGACCCCAGTTTTTCTTGGCAACAAACATGTTTCCCCCTAAACCTTTACTGATTCCCTTTGTGTCATCACTTTTTCACCCCCCATTTTCAATTCATTCCTGCTTCACTAATCCCTGTGGTCTAAAATCTGCTGGGCTATTATTTGGAAATAGCTTCTATGTGAATCCAGACATATATCTTCACCTTGTTCTTTCCTCCCATGTCACTGTCCAAGAGCATTTCCTTTCCGTCACACTCCCACCTCACCATTATTGGGCAGGGAAGAAGAGCTCTGGGCTTTTTCTTTTTCAAAGGAAAAGGTGCTTTTGACTGAGTGCTGGCACAGGCTGCCCAGAACAGTTGTGAATTCTCCCTCCTTGGAGATATTCAAAAGCCACCTGGACATGGTGCTGGGCAACCTGTTGTGGGTGGCCCTGCTTAAGCAGGGGGGTTGGACGAGATGACCTCCAGAGGTCCCTTCCAACCTCAATCGCTCTGATTCTTTAAAAAGGAAAGAAGGGCATGCATTCATGACTCAGGAAAAAAGCCTGTGTGAAAAAGCTTCATTAGCTCACTGACAGCTGACACTCAATAGACTGGACCCAAGTCTTGTCATTGCTGATTGATGCAATGTCTTGTGCTTCCACAGTTTAAAATTTTACAGCATACTTCTGCATCTTCAATATGAAATATCTCTTAAAACACATCAGAACAAAATAAATTCAGCTTGGTTCTAAAGTATATTTGATGTATTACCTGTGGATAAAAGTAGTGTGCAAAGCTTTGGTCCCCACCAGAGAAAATTCTCTTTACACAGTAATACTGCTCACTATCTGCAATAAGAATAAAAAAAAAAAAGTCAACTGAAAATGTGGATTTGAGAAACACTCAAGACACTGCAATCAACATACTCGATTAGGAAATGGTTCCTTCATTATGTAACCTTGCTCTGGGCAGATCTTGGCAATGCAATAATTAAAACTATCTTTAACGGAGGTAAACACTAACAGCTTTAAGTGTTAGCTCCAGTGCTAACAAAGCACCTACCCCAACCGCAAAGCAAGAAATTGTTGCAAGTATTTCTTACAGCAGAAATGAACTTCAGTGAATTAGAGCACAGTGAAAACAAACTGTGTGGAAGGAAGTGATTATATTCCATGTTCAGTTGAAATCTCAAGAGCCAAGAAACACTTTAAAAGGAACAGGAATAGAAAGAGTGAATCCACCAGGTATTGCTTACCTGTGGGTATTAGGCACTGAGTACTGTAAGGAAGCCAGTTTCCTTTTACTGTGAAGGGACTTTTCCTGTTACTGGTTGTTCCCGTACCTAATTGCCCATTACCTCCAAGTCCAAAAGAATAAATTCTTCCAGATGAAGGAACAAATGCAGTAGTGTGCTGTCTAGTGGAAAAAAAAAAAGAAAAAAAAAAAAAAAACATAAGCACCATAACGTGCTTTATGCAATCTAAGAATTTTGTTAATTGTTAAAAACTCTGTTAAAGGTCTCATCACAAACTCCACATCTTGATTGGCAATGGCAGTACTTCAAGTGACAGTGCAATACACAACATTCCGTTTTCATGGAAACATTCAGGAAATTGAGATGCCAGGTTTTGCCTTGAACCCCTGCCTATCCACAGTCTGACCTTTAGCGCGTATCTCTGGACATTGCGAAATTTGCAGTTTCTACCAGACTGGCTGCATCCCCTTTCCTTCATTTCAATTTCAGATGTCCCCTCCCCTATCATCCTTCTGGGAAGAACCAGTATTGAGTTCACATAAACTAATAAAAGGGAATAGGTCCAATTAGTGTCAACCAAAATGCAGAAAGGACTACATAATGTGTTTTTTAACCCAAATAACAAGATATGCCCATATCTTCAAAAATTATGTTGTCTCCCCCATTTTGTCTTAGAATGCAGTTCTTTGGACAAGGACATTTTCATCTGCACTAATTTTTCCAAATTTCTTGGGTGCTATTATTAATAATATATTATTAAAATAAATAAACAAACAAACAACATTAGGAACTGAAGTACAGTACAGTTTTACAGATTTTTTTTAAATGATGTATGTTTCCAAATTTTATTTATCCTCAGTGAAGTGAGAGTATCTCCCCACACACCCTCATTCTTTAATAGGGAATGATGAAGTGACAGCAATAAACAGCACCATATTATTAACATTTTCAGTGTAGAGAATCAGAACTCTCAGTGTAACATCCTTCAGTTCTTCTACTGAATGTTTTTAAAACCCCAGTAATGTCGCTAGCTAAAGGTATTTAGAGTCCTTATTTATCTCATCTTCCCTAACCACCAAGGTTAAGGAAAAAATCCACTTCATATTAGAATATATGTGAAGTTTTATACAAAGCAAGTAATTTATAAGATTCACAGCACTAGCACAGAATAGACCTTACCTGCCACAAGTGATTTGCGTGACAACACTTCCCATAAGTTCAAAAACTTTCCTTGGGTTTATCTCATGGCTGGTAGAGTTATGACCCAACTGACCATAGCCTCCAGCTCCAAATGTAAAAACCCCACCTTCCTAAACAAATAAATTATGTGGATTAAAATAATAGTATATCTTGGAACAAGGAAATTATCAGAAACAGGGGCTTAATAAATTACCTTGTCTGATAATTTTGGAATTGCAGGGAAAAACACAGAAAAATTTGTTCAAGAGGGTCCTGAGACGCAGAAGGCTCACAAAGTAACTGCAGTTATGAAAACATGGCATAGCTATCAAGAATTACCTTATTCATGTTAAACCTTATTCTTGCACTTTCCATACTAGCATACAATGGAGTCCTGTCATTAACTTGTGTTATTACAAGATACTAATCCTTGGTTTTTTTTCTCTTGTTCAGTTCTCTTGATGAACTCTAATGGTACATAAATTCTTACTGTTAAAAAGTATACTTTGGCTTTTAAATCTTGAATAGAAATTTGAAAACAATTACCAAACAGGAAGCTGCCCTCCTCAGACAGATGATGCAGAGTATGACTGAAATAGCCAGCTTCATTATTTGAAAGGACAAACCAGAAAAATTCACTCTTGTTGTAAGGCAAGTCATTTTTAGAAGTGTTTTTGATTAATTTATCAATAAATTAACCAAAAACTTTAATAATGAATATTAAATCAGAACCATTTTCATAAATTATACAACTTACCTTACAACAACTTTGAAACTTTCCATTTTGAAATGCTTTGAAATTGTAAAGCTCTTTCTTTCAGTTCTACTCTGCATCAGACTGGACCTCTGCTGGAAATCATCATTAAAATGGCAGCATCCACTGAGAAAAAACAACAGCCTCATTCACTGAATCAGGATAACAAACGGTGACAGGTTTTTCCAAGTTTGAGAAGGAATTGAAAAATGCTCACTCACACACAGTACTGTCTACAGAAGATTTATCAAGACCCCTGGTTCTGAAAGGCCTATCATGAAAGGGAAAAATGGACCTATATAAATGGGTAACATAAAATCATACAATTTACAGTAAATTCAATATCTTAATTGAGTCCATCAAAGCAAGTTTGAAGTTAACTTCCCTATATTAAAAAGCAGAAAACATACAGAATATAATTCTTTACATTCTATATTTCCATAACCTTACACAATACATAAATATCCATTTCATGACTGCAAAGTTGCTACGTCTTTTCCAGTCAAAGCAAGAGAATATTTTATGACAAGTAATTGTTTGTGAACAGTTTTCTCCTTCCACTATAGACAATTAAGGTTGTATAAGCAACAAAGGTATGGCCATACTTAGACAAACCAGACTCCTCAAAACTTTCATTTGTTGCAGTTTAAAAATTCAAACATACATTAAAAAGCGTACATTCTTCAGGAGAGTAAATACAGATTTTTTTTCTTCAGAGAAAAAACTGAAAAATAGTTACTTCAAAAATTCCAACACCTTCTACAACAAAGTTCTGAATACAGACTCAGAAGATAAATGAATATTTAGTCACGTCCAGATCTCAATTGGTCAGAATACTTGTCTATTGCTATTTACAAGTTCAAAACATTGTTTATAAATTGACACATTTTATCAAGAGTGATGAACAAAATGAAACATCCGAACATTAATACTTACTGATTTATACCTAAATGTTGAGGTTGAATTCAAGTATCGGAACACAGGAAGGCAGAGGAGTCAATCATTTAAAAGATGTGTATTTTACCCACAACAAAATTAGGGTACTTATCACTTGATGCTTGAAAAGCACTATCCATCACTAACATGAGTATAAGAAAGAGCTCTAGCATTACATTCTATGTTCCTCCTTAAAGCATCCAAACCTTAAACAAACATGAGACTGCAGATTATGCATTTAGCCGACAGTTACATATACACAGCAACTTGGCACATTTAAACTTTCCAACTACTTTGATTGATTCTTACATATATACATATATATATATATATAAAATGTCACACTCACACAGAATATATGCTTCTTTTTTTCCAAAAATGGCCTTAAAATAAATGACTAACTTTCCATAGAACCTCACGATATAATTCTAGTAGATTAGTAAATCTTCAATCTCTTCTGTCTGTTCGCCAATAGGACATAAGCAGCAAATTGCAATTCAGTACCTCCCAACAACCACACACACCCCAATCCTTCTGGCGTGTAATTTAAATTTGAAATTAACTTGGCCTGATCAGTGATAAAAACAATGCTAGAGGCATTACACTCAGAAAACAGCTATCTCTTTAGTATATTCTAATATAAATTTCAATACCTGCACAATTTTAATAATGTAACATGCACTGTCTTATCAAAAATGCTTTATTTTGTGTGCTCACCTTTACTATATCTGACAAAAATCTAAAACTACAGAAAGATTTCTTGTATTTGGTAAGTTTTTTTCCAAATATTTAACCATTCTTCCAGTCTTCCTCAATTTCCTCCAATAAACTTTGAAGAAATTTTAAGTGGAATTTTGTTTGTTATTTCCTAATCAGGTAGCATCTTCTCCTGAAAACATTCAAAATCAAAGTATAAACATATCTTTAAATATTATACCTTTGTAAGGGCAGCAGTATGATCTTCTCCACAACAAATATGAACAACCTTCTGAGTTCTCAGTGACTTCAGCAGGGTAGGAACATACCTGTCTGAGAGGTTTAATACAGCAATAGATTGCTTTTTTTGAAAACAAAAAAACAAAAACAAATAGTCTTGCCTATTCATTCTTATTTGGTTCCAACCAAACAAGCATTTTACAATTGTCAACAGAATGCAATCGCTGTGACAGGGTTTATACTACTTTTAGACAAAAGAGCTACTACAGAAAAACAAAGAACTACTATACTAATGTACTTTTTAGCAAAGAGCCTCAGTTTCACTAGTACCTGCCATTGGCCATGAGAAAAGAAAAAAAGTAACATGTTTTGAGGTGTTTATGAGCTTCACAACTGTAAAGCTTTCCAACAAATTAGTATCAGTTGGTCACAGTTCAATATTATTAAAGGTATAACAGAATGGAACACTGAATGGTTAGGAGGCACAACTAACTTCCCTCTAGTGTGGCAACAAATCAACTTTGTCACCCAGTTGCACAAACGCCGTATTTCCTGAATGTTAATGCTAATGCCTAAAAATTCGTCAGGTACACTTGTCTGAAAAAGACCCTATACAGACATCAGAAAAAAAAATGGATTTTAGTGAAAAGTGATGCTGTATACAAAATTGGGGCCATACACTTTTCCAAAGAGAATATAGAAGCAACCAAAAATTCCCATTAAATCAAATTTCATGGGAAAAACATCAGATAAAGAATGTGTAATTTTCTTGTTACATGACTGCACCCAGATTTAAAGCGTGAATTCAGATACACATTTTAACTGCGATGTATTTTTTCTGATTTTAAAGGGTGTTGAGAACAAGGAATCAGTGATAAAGCATGAATTCCTGAAATCAGATGTAGATTTTTGAATAATGAACTGTATATTGAGGGAATCTGGCATCATATACTTCCATCTTGGAGCCCTGTGCCCTGATGGCGTATATGTAATATAATACAACTAACAAAGAAACAAACCTTTGTCTACTTTTTTTATTATTATTGAGTATTGGCATTATAATGGAGGAAATTTTGGAAGTAGCTGAAAATTATGAACTATTTTCAGAAGTGGCCTGAGAAAGGACAGTATCTGTATAGTGGGAATAAACTACGAAGACATCTTAAATATTTTAAGGACAATCAAATAGTTTCAGTACTTCACTGTTTTTGCCCAGCAGTTAAATCTACCTAAAACCCAATTCAAACTGTAGCTACTGCATAGTATCTTAATTCAATCCCACTCAAAAAGCCTAAGTCAGAAAAATCTAGAAGAGGGAAAGAAAAAAAGTCAAGCCAGCTAGAATTTCAACATAATGCTGTCCAAACTTTCACTACAAAATAGCTGGGGGTGAAACTCTGCCCTCCTTATATAAACTCACATGACATTGGCACTATCAGAAAATATTCAACAAAGGTTTGTTTTGTCTGCTCCTTTTCTAAGAATACCGATATCTTTCGATTCACAAACCAAGACCTTCAGCATGAAGTTTTACTTACCATTGTCATCATTAAGACCCAGCTGCCCAAATTTGTTTCGTCCCCATCCAAAAATTGCTCCAGAAAGAGTTAATACAAAACTATGAGCTCCTCCTGCTGCAATCTGTGCAAAAGGGATTCCCAGCAGAGATTTAATCACATGTGGGGAGTTTTGCTTTTTATACTCATAACCTAAGCCCAGCTGGCCATATTTATTTTGTCCCCAGGAAAACACTTCACTTCCTGTTTAAAAAGATAACAATAAGTACAATCAATATCATTTAATTCTATAAAGTTTATTTACTGTAAGAGAAACTAGAAGTGAGGTTAGACAGTTACTCTTCAAATATTTTTGGATTTAACAATGCACACAAATCACTGAACAGACTCATTCACTTTTGAAGCTAAGCATTCTGTAATTTGCAGGTGTTCAACCCAAATATTGAAATCACTTTCTACTCTTAACTTGCCTGTTTCAACAATGCCAGATAAATTGTGCTTGGTTATTACGAAGCAAAATGCTCTCCAATTGAGAGTTCCACTACTGTACCTATTTTTATGCAGAGATCTTGTCAAAGTTGCATAATGGACATGCAGAAACTTCCCATTTCCAGACACAAGCCCCATTTAAGGTAACATACTTATTTTTCCACATACAATTAGATTTTAAAATATTGTATTAAAAATATGACAGATGAAGCACAAAGTTTATAAAGCTATTTAATGTCTTATAAAGAAAAAAAAATGTATTTTGAAGACTCACAATTCAGAGAGCTATTTATTTATATTACCTCCCAAATAAAATGTTTTAATGAACAACCAATGTTTTATCAAGGTATTTACTATCCTAAGGTGAACAGCTAATCACAAAGATGCTTTGCTTTTGCTGATGTAATTTGTTTCAAACAGTATTGCTACCTATGTCCCTTCTATCTCCACTTTTTCAATTCAAGCATTTATCAAGATAGAAAGCGAGGAGATCCATCTCCTGAGATACAGGTCGTCCAAACTGTATTTATTTACAAAAAAAAATCCCTCAATGCAAAAACAATCTTCTTAACACCAAAGAAATCCTATGCCAATCATATTTATAATCTAATCAGATGAACTAATCTGTCTGATCAATATCCCACAGAACTGAAAATACCACAAAGTCCCCACTCAAGCTGGTCAAATGAAGGAAATTCACATCATTTTCCTCCCTGTGTGGGTCTATTTTAAGGCCATAACTGTGATTGACCTTGATACTCTGTAAATATTTCTGCATGTTCTCTCAAAACCAGAAGAAAAAAGCAAAATACAATAACGTGACAAACTGAAACATGCAGCTGCAAACCTATGAATTAGTAATAGGACTCTTCAGGAATGCTATACGCAAAGCTTTAAAGTATTAAAACACAGTGATTTTTAAATGACAAAGTCCTATTAAATTTGCACCTTTGAGCAGCACAACACTTAGAAGTACAATTCTGTTACTGAACACGTTATACTGCTGCTCTTAATTCAGGCAAAGCGTTATTTTAATATCTCAGTCTACATATCCTGAAAACAAAGGAATCTCACTTGTTTATAAGGGGCAAAGATGCCAGCAAATACAGAATGGCACAGAAAACCCTCAATACAAGCCTACTTTAAAAAGTTATGTGCTCAATCAAGGCACGTATCGGTATAAATTTTATTTTAAAAAAATCAGCATACAATTAATACATCACCCAAGTTTATGTAGTTTGTATTCTACCCCAGGTTGTTAAGAAACACTGTCAGACATTACTTGTTTTTTCTGTGTTTAATTTTTTTTTTCCCTTAATGCTCTGTTTCCATGGTGGAAATTCACCCTGTTCAGCACCCACTTTCAAAGCAAGTTTTGGCCACAACTCTATTTTGTTGCAGTAAAAACAAACACAAAGCAAGTTTAAATTCACATTTGTCTTCATTTCCAGAGAGCTGTATTTGTTACACAAACAAGTGAGGCCAAATAAGTACATTCTCAGAGCCCCCCTAAAAGTTTTGAGGACACGCTTAGAACTTTCAAAATGTGGGTTATAAGGGGACATTTTATTTTAACTGTAGAATTACCAACAAAATAGAGGCTTTGCAATAGAAAAGCAGATGAGGAAGTCATTGCCTGCAAGCCTCAATAATTTGAAGTTACAGGCTAGAATAAAAGACTAGTGACAAAGTAGTATGCTAGCAGGATGAAAGAGATGGAACAAGGAGAGAAACAATGATGAATTAAAAAAGGAAATTACCTGAAAGCAAGATGTTGTTAAAAAAAAAAAAAAAAGCACAAGAAAAAAGAAAGCAGAATAACCAACACTACCTTTGTTTGTAAATTTACTTTTTAAATTCAAGTTTCAGTGAAGTGAAATGTTGAAAACTTCAGAATCCCCAGCTAAGAAACTACACAAAACTTCAGAAGAATCTTGCTTACCTTTTGAGAGTGCAAGTGAGTGATAATAACCACAAGCAACTTGCACAATTTGGATCTCTGATAAGCTTTTAATATTTCTATTGGGATAAGAAAACAGAGAAGGAATTAAGCTACTAGGTCATGGCATGAAATATAAAGTCACACCAAAGGGTAACATAAAGCAAGTGCATCCTTTCCACTGAAGTATATATGAAACTAATTTAAATATTCTAACTTTAATTACAGCTATTTAGCAAAGTCTTAAGTCAAAACTGCTTCTTTGCTAATACATCTAATGACAAGTTGTCTTATTTTCAAATTAATTAATTCAGTAAAAAAAAAAACATAATGAAGAATTAAGGAGGTTCATGTACTTTAGACAGACTAGGAAGGAGATGTCACGCAGCTGAATGGAGCCAATGAATACAGGAAGCAAGAAGAGAGGCTCTTTTTAGTTTTCAAAAGAAATGAGGTTTTATGATGCATCACTCTTCTTTACTTCAGTATTTGATAGAAAGGCTGAATTACATCCTGTTAAAATTTGAATGATTTTTTCTATCTCAGTATATTAACATTAACTTGAGTCAAAACTGCTTACAAAGCTGGCAAATATCACACAATATTATCAACAAGTTGCAAATACTATATAGAACCACATTTAATCTAGAATGATTTCATTTTTTTATGAGAAAAAAGAGGACTTTCCAAAAGGCCTATGGACTTTTAGATTTGATACAGAAATAAATAACCTTTATTAAGGGTTAACTGTTATTTATATCCTTCATATCTATACGTCACAGATAGGCATGGCCAAGTTATAAAGTACTCATGTTTTGAGGAACTGTTGCTTGTGATTTTTCCTATGTCAAAAGCAAAATAAAAAAACACCCATTTTACTTTTGCAACATAACCTCCACTCTTAGGAGATGACAATTTAAAAACAAACAAAAACTAACCAAGCGAACCCATGCCACACTTCTCACATTAGCTGACTTTTTGAGAAAGGAAATAGACAGTCTGAGGCACGTGCGTGCCATAGCTAAAATGCTAAAATACACTTCCTAATGCGTATTTTTAATTTTAAAGCCTAAGCAATGTGATTTAAGTACATTTTTTTCAAAGAAAATAACTTTATTATATACTTATTGCTTTTAACCTGGGCACTCTGATGCATTCCTCTGTTCCAGGCAACCCAAGCTGTCCATCAGTAGCCAGACCCCAGGCATATACCTGACCCTTGTCATTTAGTGCAAGAGTGTGGGCTTCTCCACATGATACAGCTACAATATTTTGGGCATCCAATGCACCAACATGCTCTAAGAAGACAAGAAAAGAAGTTAATTACTTGTTGTTTCTTCTTTAAAAAAGGCAACTAACAAACTAACATTGTCCATGACAGTTACAGTCATTTGTCTACTAGATATCCATCAAAATGACACCAAAGTAACCCTAGAATTCTGCCAAAATATCTTTAATTTAAAATTATAAACATGCTATCCTAGCAGAAGTTAAATTTGACACCCAAACAAAAACAGTTTCTGGAATTAACTTAGAGCAGCAACATACTAAAGTGCACAAAATCTGCAGTTTCTGTGGTTTTTAATTGTTTCTTCTAATCTTGCCATCTGAAAATGAGTAGAGAAACTCAATTAACATTACGGTCAAATACATTACTGTCAAATGACTACACGTGTAGACATTATGTAAGTGGAAAACATTCCACCACAACAAATTAAATTCACTTATTCATTATCAACAACAAAAAAACAACCTGCAAAACAAGGCAGGGGAAATTAAAGACTAAAGCTACTGATTTTGCAATTAGCTACACAATATCCTCTTTATAATGCAAATTGCTGTAGAAACATATCCTAAAGCTTAGTGTTCTAGATATACACTACACACCTCTGAAAATCAAACACTAAAGTACCTGTGATTTTTCCCAGTAGTCTGCATCAGTACTTTTGAGTACCTTTGAATGTATTTGTTATTGTGCTTATGACTTGTGATCAGAAGTCTACCATTTTCATTTCAGGAACAGTAAATGTGAAAAAATATCATCAGAGCCTGTCATTACAGCTGGAGTTTTCAACAGTTCTGTTAAATAAGAGCCTGCCTGGACATTTTATGCCCGATTTTCCAACATGTATATTCTGTTCCTGCCTGAGAATCCCACACCGCTGGAAATGCCTGCGTATCATCAATGTAACATGCTCTGTAAACACAGCCTAGCACAGCCTAAGTCAGTTTCAAAACAGTAGTTAACAATATCTGTAACATAACAGACAATTAGTTTCCAAAATAGAATTAAAAAAAGCAGCAGACATAAGTTCATTTTGCTAACAGCTGGTCTTCTTAAAGAGGTTACCCCCACAAGTTTAGCCCATTAAGGCCTCCCCAGCTCTGCCAGTGGAAGAAGTCATGTACATGCTTTCCAGTTCAGCCAACACCACGCACATTGGTGCTGATTATCTTCACCGGCTGCTGAAGCAGCCAGACTTTGCCTAATATGGATTAAGAAACCAATCCCTGTGGCAAGTAGAGCTTTGAGAGGAGGAAAGAGGTAAGGTAAGAGGTAAGGTAACAGCTAAATAGCACCACTGGTGACACTGAGGGGGCAAAGATGAGCAGTCAGTGATAGAAGTATCTTTAGTTAGCAGACATACACCCATTTGCGATGACACTGAACCTCTCTTGACTAAAATTATCCCAAAGCATTGACTTCCATCATAACATTCAACAGTATGGTCAGTAATCTCTGGATTTAAGAAAAAAATAGAGGAGGACATTACAGCCCTCAAGACTGCTGTCTGAGCACGTTAAAAAAAGATTTATAGTGGGTATTTGCCTATTACATGTGAAAGCTCATGCAGGGCTGTTTTAAAAAACAAAATTAAAAGTCGGATTTCTTATAGTAATTTTTAGATTTAAAAGACAATTCAGCATTATTTCCCAGGTGATAACATGTGTTCAGAGCAAGTTTGACAAGTTTCTATTCAAGTTCATGAAACAGGGTTACGCAGGATTCAATTTATCAGTTTTAATATGCGCTTACTGCTTCCCAACAGAAATTCAAATCAGTTCTAAAAGTTATGTATAAACTACAAGAAAAATCTTTACTTGGCGCCAAAATCAAAACTCTGAACAAAGAACTACTAAAATATTGCATAATAGAGGTACTAACTGTCTTGTTTCCATTTGAACTGTTTGTATCAATTATTGTGCCAAGTAACTTGCAAAATTGCAATCCTAGCAATTAGAATAAACTCTTACTAAGCCTTTTCAGTTTGCTTACGTGATGCTTTAATACTGTCAGAAGCACTGCTCCATCTCTCAGTAGCTTGCAGATATGACTCACATGCACAGCTCTGAAGGGAGCCCATGTGCACACTCCTCTGCAGTCCTTACAAGACACTTACCCACTTCTGCTAGCAAACTGCACTAGCAAGGAGCAGAAACACACATATAATACAGGTAGGAATAAGAAAGTCCAAGGAACTGATACACTGCGTCCTTTAGCCTTTTCCAAATCCCATTCCTACAACACTCTATATGTGTACAAGTCTTTGATAAAAAGTTTTATTTTTAGTTCTTAAAAAGAGAAAATAAATCACGCTGCTTTAATCAGAACTGCTCTATATCATATATTGGACTGTTAAAAATACACAGAATGCTTCTGGCCTGTGGCATACCAAGTATTCATTTCCACCTTACTCCAGTAGCCAAACCCATCCGTACAGCGCAATGCCGATCCACGTATTGAGACAGGTCACCTCCCCTTGGGATTAAAGCCAGCCAATGAAACCTCCACAGCCCCAAGTGAAGGGGTTCCACGCTGGAAACAAAAACTAGCAGCACTGTCCCGCTACATGGCAGGCAAAAGTACAGGAACACAGCCACGTGATCCAAGGGAATGCTTTTAAAGTTTAAAATACGCCCATTCTTGGAAGAACTACTGTGCATACAGTTCCACACAGGCAAAAACACTGATAGCCTTGGGCTTGATGTAGCATAATGAAACAAAAGGCACATAATTCAAAGACATAATGCTCCACGATGGATTACTTCTAAACTTACCGGGTCTTTTTCTGGCTTTTTCATGCCCTAGTTGTCCTAGGTCGTTGCATCCACATGTATACACAGTCCCATCATCCAGGACAAAAACAGTGTGTCTCAGTCCACACCCTACATCTCTGACCTTTTTATTTAAGAAAAAGTCACTTTTTCTGGGTTCTAAAACAATCTCTTCATCAATTCCACCTAACCCAAGCTGTCCAAATGATGCATTTCCCCAGCACAACATGTTTATGTTCTTGATTGCAGATCTTCCAGCTTCACTTTTCTAGAATTTTCCTTGTGTGTAGCTGTTCAAGAAAAGGAAAATGTAGTTTTTCAGAATTGTCCCCAAAGTTTATCTCCTATATAGCATGTAAACCACATGTTCACTTTCAATATAACCATATATTAAATTAGTGAACAGTTTTCAGAAGGGTGATTTACTTTCTCAGACAATATTTACATTAACTGCAGTAAGATGCTTTCCTTCCTATTTCAAATTTCAGTTTTAAGATGTGCAGGTCCTCAGTTTTATCAGTTTGTTTCAAAATTTTTTAAATATTATTCACTGTAAAGCTTCTCTAATTCCTTATCTAGAACTATTTAAATGACAATCACCACCATTTCTAGCCAACCAGAGGAAAAGTCCTCAAATGTCTTCTAAGGAGACAGTACAGGCTAGTTAATTAACATGAGGCCTTGCACGGCTCCAGAAAGCTCTGCGTATGACTTTGACGAGAGCCCCAAAAACAACATTTGACTCACAGCCTGGAAAAAATTGGTCAGCTCTGATCAATCCAGTTACACAACACAAAGAATAAAATGATGTGTCAATCATTATATTTAAACAAGTATGAGTCAAGTGAACTTACACAGCAAAAGAGAATAAATAGGATAGTCCCAATCTTGAACCAGAACACAGGCTAGCGCTTCACAGTTCCTGCTGCAGTAACAGGAAGTCACACAGGCAGAGTCATCCCTGCTAACTCGCATCCCTAACTAACACCTCTAGATTGTAAGTAACAGTATTTATACTGACAGACTTTGTACCTATTTGGAGAAGATACAAAGCTACGCTCCCTCTTCATTTTCAGTATTCCAGATGGCAAAGAGCTTACGATGATATTTACTATTACTTGTATCACACTTCCACGACAGGAAGTTTCCCCATGTTTTCAGAGCAATTTAGGAATCAGTGCAATACAGTGCAAAATCACTGTAAATTTTCATCTGTGATCTTTAGTAGGAAGTCAGCACGAATCACATAATTTGGAATACAATGCACAACACATGCACTCAAACTTATATTGTGCAGGGCCATAACATATATAAATCGCCTACATACAAGACTGCTCAGAGAAGCCAGATGTCGGTTAGCATCAAAGTGTTACGTAAACCAAAGAACAGCAGAATTCCTGCTAGCACAAGATGAACTATTTTTCTTTGCGCAAGTCAAAATACAGTAATAAAGACGCCTCTTTTTATGATCTCACAAAAAACAAACAACCACACAGCTTAAAATATATCGCATTCTGTTTACCTATCTCAGGAGATGAGGCATGATCAAATATTTCCCTAGCTATATCGTACCACGTTCAGAAGCAGACATCAAAATGAAGACATCTTCAGTTAAGACATAGCTGTGCAACAGCAACTTTCACAGATCTGTAAGTGCAATGCAAGCTTCAACCTGCAATACAAGAAGTTTAAAAAGATGTATGATTACAGTGCTTCAAGACTTCCACAAGCAAGACTGATCTCCGTTTGGGAAAAAAAAAAAAAGAAAAAAGGAAAGTTTCTCCTCTCTGCTTCCCACAGAAGGTCTGTTTGTTTGAAGAGCCAGCACCCAAAAAAGTTTTGTACTTTAACCTTAGATCCCGGCAGCGCTTTTCACTCGCACTCAGTCACGCCAGCCCCGTCCCACTGTCAGCTGCAGGCTGCTAACCGCTCCGCGTGAGGTGAGGTGAGCAGGCTCCCAGCGCTGACACCCGGCAGGAAAGCAGGCAGCCCCCGCCCCAGCCCCTGCCAGCAAGGGCCCAGGAGCGGCGCTACCGGCCGGCCTGGCCGCCTCCCGCAGGCTCGCTCCAGGGAGCAGGGAGCAGCCGGCCCACAGCTCCCTCAGGGCGGGACGCGCCGCCCAGCCCGGAGCTCGGCAGGGCCCTGTGGGGGCGGCCACGCCGCGGGGGAGGCCGGGGCTGGGCCGGGGCCTCCTCCCGCTGCGGCGGGGCGGCGCCAGGCTCCCCCGGGGGCACCCCGGCTGCGAGGCGGCGACGCCCGTAACGGTCCCGGCCGGCCCGCACCTGCCCCGCCGCCCCCCGCCCCGCCGCTCCCCCCCTCAGGTGGCGCCGCTCCCCCCGCCCGGTCCCGCAGCCGCCGTCCCGCCGGCCCCAGCCGCCCCGCGGAGCCCGAGGGCGGCGGCGCGTCACAAAGCGGCGGAACTCACCGACTGCGCCGAGCTCCGCTCCGCTCCGCTCCCCCGCTGCCCAGCCCGGCGCGACGCGGCCCGGCCCAGCCCAGCCGCCTCAAGCACCCGCTGGCAGCGCTGAGAGGGGGAGCGGCCCCGCCGCGGAGCGCTGACAGGGCCCGGCCGGCGCCGTCTGCGCAGGCGCCAATTCCGCGGGCGGGGCCGCTCCGCCGCCCAGCCTCGTGCTCAGGGGCGGCGGCGGCGGCGCGGCGTGACGTCACGCGGCCCGCGGCCGTTTAACGGCGGCGCGAGGCCCCAGGTGCCTGAGGGGAGGCGGGCTGGGACCTGTCACTGGGGGCGCAGCGCAGCGCAGCGCGGCGCAGCTCGGGTGCTCTCCGTGCCCTGCCAGCCTTCGCGCTTCTTCCCTTCGCTTCGTCCCGGTGTCGTAGGGCGAGGAAGCGGCGCAGCCCCCGGCTGGCTGGAGGCGAACGGAGGTGGCAGGCTCGGGACGGGCGGTGCCAAGGCAGGGCTGTCCGTCCTGCGGAGCCGCATCTCACAAGCAGGAGTGAAGGCGGGTGGCTGAGGGGTGCCGGCTTCTCTGGGCGTCAGGGCAAGGCGGACACGTTAAAACGCTGGTGTGCACTAAGCGTGTATGTCCAGTGCAGCAGATACGCGTTAACGCAGCAGAGGCATCTTTTAGGCTTTTGTTTCGTTTTCCTAGGATTCTGTTTTGTGCTGGAAGGAAAACCCTCTGCCCTTCGTGTAAGGGGGCTGACTGAGAATCCGGGTGCAGGCTCCTTACTCGGCAGCCTCCCTGTAGCAGTTCTGTGAGCCGCGGGTACGTAGCTCAGCAAGTAAAAAGGGCTAGGACCAGCCATACCTCACAGTAAGTGCTCTCACAGACTACGTTAAGAAAGGCGATATGGTTGGTAGCATTTTGCTCTCTAATGGAAACGGTTTGTTTGCTTCTTTCAAATCAGATGTCTTGGTCTAGCCATGAAATGTTCCTTTGTGTACCTGCATAGTTAAGACTCCACGGGACTTGTGGTTCTAATTTATCAGTAAAGATCCCTGTGCAGAACTGTTAAATTCATAAGTAGAGAAAATGACATAGCTGCATGGCTGACAAAGCCTAAGTGATGCAGCACTTTTCAGGGTAGCAATTATGCAGCCTTGCTGTTTAAAGGAGGGATGCAAGCA
The DNA here is from genome assembly GCF_040182565.1 of Anser cygnoides. Lineage (NCBI taxonomy): Eukaryota > Metazoa > Chordata > Aves > Anseriformes > Anatidae > Anser > Anser cygnoides. Next base: position 25,958,834 of record NC_089879.1, on the reverse strand, counting down.
ATTTGTCTCTCCATTCTGCTTGCAAGATTAGAAAGTTAGCAGCAGCTGTTATACATAGCAAACACAGGAAAAGATTTTATTCATTATCTTCTACGCTTCCTTTTTTTTTTTTATGTCACAGAATATCCTGAGTTGGAAGGAACCCGCAAGGATCACTGAGTCCACCTCCTGGCTCCACACAGGACAACCCAAAAATCAAACTGTGTCTGAGAGCCTTGTCCATCAGGACAGTAACTGTGAATAATTACACCGTGAAGGAGGTTTTAAATATTAAGTCATTCATTGTGCAATGTGTCCTCTGACCAGCATGTGGGGATATGTCCATGTACTTGAAGATAACATTAATATGCCCAGTGCAATTATTATGTAGAAAATTATTTTGATAACTGGCCTAACACATTAAATAAAATATATTAAATAAGAAACATATAAAGCATGAAACAATATACAATGTTATCCTACAAATCTCACCTTCCTTGTGTAACAGAATTGCTATTTTATTTAAAATATTTTTTTTAGTTCCTAAATCACATTAATGCAAGTAAAATAACTCAAATATGACTCTTTAAATGAATTATAAAATGTATTTTTATTCCACTTACTACCCAGCTTGAGAATTTTTTTTTCTGTGCCAGATGAGCCATATCCTGCTTATCTTAATGCCTTGAGAAAGCCCCTTCCTTCGGGGGGGGCTAAAGATATAAATGCAGGGGCAAGGCAAAGGGAGTGCCCATCACTGCTTGAACTCCCTGCTGCTCAGTACAACCAATTCTGCCAAACTGTGGTTGTGCAGTGCCAGCGGTCAAGAGAACCGTGGGTAAGCGTGCCTGCACCTCACCATTCCTGATGTCCGTTCTAGTACTTACATTAAAAAAAAAAAAAAAAGAAAAACAGGATTTGGCAGTGATGCAAAATCCAGTGAAAACAAGAAGTGTATATTTAGTCAACTTCAGGGAAGTGATTTATTTCTCCGAAGTGCCTTAGCATAGAGGACTTCTTACTGATGGTCATAACAAACAGGAAACTCTTTTCAGTTGTCCTGCCATTATTAAAATAGCAATGCTTGGTTACTGCCTGCTGATTGCTGTCAGACTGATTGGTTTTTTAATTTGTACCCCAGCTAATCACATATTCAGACAACATAAAAATAAAAAACATATGGAATGTTACCTAATATATACCTTGTGTTTTAATACTGGCATAATTCGGTTAATCTACATATTTTTTAGACTACTGTGTTGTGGAATAAAACCTCTTTATGGTGAATACAGAGATGGACTCTGCTCTCTGCCTCCATTTTCTCCTGGCAACACTCAGTATATAGTTTTTATACAGTAATTCCTCATTTCTAACCCCTTTGTTTTATACTCTGATATGTCACAGTCTATGGAAAATAGAAATGTGTGTCCAGAACAGCTGATAACATGAAATTAGAGATGTCAGCATTTTGCTGTGAGAAACTGCTAACATTTGTGAGAAGCCTTTGTGTGTAGAGTATTCTTGATTAAGACAAAGGAAAGGCTTTGGGCTTTAGCATGCAAATAGCCTTACAAATAAGGTATGCACAGACATTTTTATGCTGTTTCAGTTTTCCATTTTATCCTTACATTTTTCACAAGATCAATATTTGGGTGTTAGCGAATTAATGAATGTGCGCCTATGTAGGCAGACATAACTCACACGTATGCATTTTATACGCTCTGCTACTTTATAGCTGAGCATGTTTTAGTTCTTGCTCTGCCCACCCTACACTTTGTAGTGATTCTAGTGAGCTCAAATTTACATGTGCTTACCAATTTTTTATTAACTGATGGCAGTGTAGTGAAAAAAAATGAACAGTTTTTGTACTGTGAATGTAAATCAGTAAATACTAAATATAAAATACTGCAAGTTCTGTGTCTAACCTGAGGCATCTAATTAAGGGAGCTTCTCATTAGAAGCACAGGAGTCATACCTTCAAATAAGATAAGCAAGAACAAAAGGCTGCAACACCTCATTCCCTTCAACCCCTCAGGCCACAAAATAGCTAAAACAGCCAAAAGAATGCTATTCACAGAATGACAGATGTGAAGAAAATGGAAAAGCAGCGAAGGACAACCGTGAATGCTGGACAGGAAGACTACAATGAAGGGAATAACCTGACCTTTGCATTAGGTATGCAGCTCTTGTGCTCACAAACTTCTGCGTGGATCCAATATCCCCAAGCCCACACAAAGAGCAGCTGGTACTTGGAGCAACTACCCCCTTTCCTGGCAGTGTGGCAAAAGCCGCACAAATGCCTGGTCGCCTGCAGGTTGGGGCTGAAGATGCTGAACATTTTCGAGCATCCCACGCAGAGGGCTAGGAGTGCAGCCCTTTCCTGCATGGGACACGTTCTCCTCCTATTGCTCTGGTGTTTCATACTATTACATGAATTTTTCTATTATATAAGAATAGAATGGCAGGCTAGGTACTAACTGCACACCAGGAAATTCCCCTGTAATCTTTTTGTTTGTTTGTTTAAGTATTGGATGCTGAGTCACCGACTCCCATGTCATTAAACTGGGCATTTGGTCAGGCTGAAATACCAAACTTTGATTTTTAAGGTGTACTCCTCCAGAAATACAAGATCAACAATTGAGCCAGTTCTGCCCTGCAGAGACCAATTTGAGAACACACTGAACCTCAGCTTATAAAATAGCAGCTCCAAGTGGTGCCACATGCTGCTGATTCTGACATGACACTGTGTCTTTGCACGGCAGGATGATGAAGCACCCTAAAATTAGCCTTCTTACTATTTCGTAAAGAGCAAGCAGAAAGGTAGCAGCCTGCACTGAGGAGAACAAAGAGGCACAGGAGAGGACCAGAGCTGAGGCTCACACACAGGCAGGTCCCCGCACTTCATGGTGAGCACTCTTGGCTTCTTTGCAAATTTCCATGTTGGATTGTTTAGTGTCCTTTCTTATCCCAACCACAGGGTGACCTGGTTGTGAAAGAAGAAAGGTGACCATGCAAATGGAAGGGAGGGGGGAGGATCTGTTCTCTCAGGGGACTTGGGAAACAGCAGAGGGAACAACTAATGGTGAAAACAATACAGATGGTCTTTTTTCTTAAGAGGGGTGTATGTGTTGGGGGGGGACTGGCACTCAATTCACAGAATGAAGCTTGTTAATGGAATAGAACTGGGAATGGAAGAAAAAAGTAGTACTGGTATGGGAACCAGAAATACCACGATAAAGCCCCCTCTTTCTGTTGAGCCAGAATGAATTTTTCCAGACATTCAGCTCTCTTTCTACCCCATTTCTTAGGCTTTACAAGGAGTAAGATTTGAGAAAAAAAAAAAAAAACATAAAGGCAGAGGGAAGATATGCATGGATGTGTCTGGGTGCAAGAGTAAAGGAAAAGGTTGTGGACCAGCAAGAAATTTGCAAATAAGAAAAAAAAAAAACTTTAATTTTTGATTTGAGTATCAGAGGGCACAACGGGCAAAACATCGAATGGATGTTAGGGCCAATTGCTAGGAGAGCAGGACACAGCATGTGTCTCTAGGAAGCAGAGGATTCAGCCACCAGCTCAGTGCAGTAGCCTGTGGCCCTGTGCCTACATGATTGTCAGGATGTGCTGTTTTCTCTATTCCCATGGTAGAATAAGAAGAATAAATGGGAATAAAATAATTAACTCTGAGGCATAACCTGTGACCAGTATGTTCAAATTACATGCTGCTGCTTCTGTTGGGAGTTTGCTTTCAATAATATGGGACTGTTTCGTAACAGATATTTATGTTTGGTAAAGGTGGTTGGACAGTACTCTTTGCAGTTTTCATGATTTAGTTCAGGATAAGACTCATGATTTCACATGTATTACTGAAACCCAGAGGGGCATGATACTTTAAGATCTATTTTGGTGCAGTTAGCAACTGATATTTGGTATAGCATGGACTGAAATGTGGTGCCAAAATGGTAGAGAACCTGTGCCACTTGTATCAACTACAGTGTAGGAAATCTCTGTTCAAAACACGGATTAAATATTCATAGTGAATGAAGATTCTTGGACAGGTGGAAAATTAGATTTTTCTTGCAGAGGTTGTTAAAGGGCTGCACAGAAATTATATGTGAGCAGTCAGAGATTGGAGTCCTTGGGAGAACTTAACTCTGAATTTCCTATGAAGTAAGTCTCAACCTTACTACTGGAATAGAAGAGTTCCAAAAATTTTCACATCATTTTGGAGAGAGAAGCAAAGTAAATTGCATAAGATGAGCAATCAAATCCTCATAACTATGTGAAAAAATGGGATCACTACTGCTTCCCTGTGCATAATTCATATGTAGATAAACTTAATGGCTGTTCATGTTTCTGGAGATCTTGCATCCTGATACTTAATAAGCTACCATTTAGGAAGGAAAATTGCTGCAGACTAGTGATCTTTTGTTTCTATTTGATGACATTGGACTTGTGCAAAATGCTGACAATTTTGTTTTTGATTTTTAATGAGTGATTTAGAGACTCTTATTTCTCTCCACAAAATCTTAGGACAATGTTTTTAGAAGACTGTTTCTTTGTTTATTTGGTCTGTCAGCATCAAAAAAATGGCTTCAATTTAAAACTTCACACTTGTAAGGGGAGGCCAAAGCAACTATATATCATTTTCAAGCAGAAACAGTTGAGCAGCCACCTGTGCCAAACCTCCATTGCATTTAGCTGTCATTTTTTTCTTGGATAAGGAGGGTGGTATCAGTGATTAATCACCCATGTCTGACTGATGAAGACTTTCCTGTCATTAATGTCAACAAGCCACTAGGACACCACTAAATATGATCATTGATCCCAAAGAGAAATGATTGTTTGAGGAGTACTAGATAGTCCCCACTTAACATGTGTTGAATGGGGGGGAAAGTAAGTAAGTAATACTTATTTACAAAAGTATTTCCTTAACTTTCATAAAAGAACAATACAGGGTTACTTCCAGCTTCTGCAGGGTTCTAGAGCAGAAAAAATGACCCTTAAACATACATAGACATAAATTTGAGTAATCCTAGGGCTTGGATCTATGGAGATTCAAGAGAGATTATTCCTGAGACCCTCTTAGGAAAAGACAGCATTTCCATGAAACTGAGACATAGCAGCTTCCATACACCCCAGTGGAGACACCCAAAACCATACAGATTGCCAGCAGGAGTCAGCTTGAAACTCCAATTTCATCACAAAACACTTCCACAATATTTTTTAGCTTGTAAACTTGTAGAACTTTTAGCTTGTAGACTTGTTAAAAATATTGTGCCCAATATGGTAAAACTTTTGTAAATACAAACAATTCAATACAAACAGTATTACAATACTATAATTGCTGATAAGCTTGAGGCAGACTCAGACAGCTGAACACTCTTTAACAAACAGTATAAATATTACAAAACAAATTGTTTTCAGTATAACTTTTTTAAATAAAATGAATGAAATTAATATATAGTAATTAATGCTTATTTGACCTGATGACCAAGTGGTTGTTTTGTAGTAAACGGTATTAGGATTAAAAATCACTTTTCCTGAGAAACGAATGACATGTGATCTTTATATTTTTTTCCTGGCCTCTTGTTCAAATTTGAGCCTCTAAATAGTTCATCACCATTATAAACCTGCTTGGGTTATCTTCCAAGTGTATAATAACCATAAGCATTAAAACAGTCTGTTTATAACTCTAATAATCCCTTCTGGCTTCCCTGCAGAATTGTAATAGCCATGACCTGAGAAGCGTTTTTTTTATAACCACTACAACTAGTCATAATTTCCAGTGAGTTATATCAGCAATGATCTCTTAAGAATCTAGGATTCTGGATTACAGTGTTTTCAGGTCAAAACTTATGGTCAAACTTTCAGGTCAAACTTTTTATCTGATGGCTAAGATTTAGTTTAGAAAATTTAATAGCAATACATAAAAATCTGAAGTCTATGCTTTTACAGCTGTTCCTATGTGCCATTCATTTTACAGCTAATTTTGGCTGGATACAGAACTTATTATTTGCCCCATTAACAATAAAACAAAGAGTTATAATATTAATTTTCCTGATGTTTTCTAACAAGACCACAAGTTAAAAGAAATACCATTTGACAACACAATTAATTTTTTTGAATATGTACATTTACATAATTTCAATGGAAACTCAGAAGCTCAATAAATTAGCAAATAAAGTTATCTTTATAGCTATATTTCAGGAAATGCATTTTTTAAAAATATTTGTAAAATAAAAAGTTTCAAATCAAAGATTCAAAGACTATTGCTTGCCTCTGCCATAATTTCTTTGGACATACAGTAATCAACATAAAAAGAATAAAACCTGAAGCCAATAATATATTAATTGTCACATATTTTCTGATGTAAACATTTGGCTGCAACAAATCCTGCGTCTCAGGATCTAGACCAGAGAGATTTTCATTTCTCTGCAAAAGAACTGAAGGCTTTCTGTTGCTCAACATGAGTGGACAGCAAGTATTTCAGGATTAGGAAGAATATAACATAGGAAATACATAAACACTTTCTTAAGCTTTTCAAATTCAGGAAAGAAAACAATACTGTTTGGAGCACTGTTATCCCTTCTTAAGAGTTTCATGAACATAATCAAAGGGAGCCCATGGAAGGGCACAGGAAGTAGCCATATTTGCAAGGTAGAGACTATTCTTCTTATTATTAGCCTTATTCTTGGGAATCAAAATATTAGTTGGTTCTTAGATTTTTAAACTTTATTATCTTGACTAAAGCTGGGAAAACTCTGGAAGTTCTTCCCACTGAGTTCTTTCTCTTGGCCTTCCCTGGCCAGTAATCAAAGCTGTAATTTTCCCTGCTGCCCTTTCCTGTAGGTCAAAACCTCAGATGGGTAAATTGTTTCTCAGTGGAAGTCAATGGAAATAATGCCAATTTAACCTAGTTGAGCCTTGAATGGATTTACATCACCGAGTACAAAACTGAGTACAAAACCACAACTGAGGATGCAAAGTACGAACATATATGTGTTTATACTCCTTTTAATGCAGAGCAGTCAGCAAACCAAAATTCATTTCGCATCAGTTCCAACCATGACAACATAGTATCAGCGGGTTTGGCTCACCTTCCTGCTCCACTCACCACTTACACTTCTCTATCCACTCCAACACCTTAAATTCTATTTAACAGCTCAATACACAACAAAATAAATCTCCTGTATACAGTAGAAACAGTTTTCATATATGATACCTGTGTGTTATAAGCATGGTTGAGACTTTCTAAAGTCTCTTCAAAAGGTGTACCTTGATTTTCAAAAAATGGTGAAGATTCACAGATTCAGGTGACTGCCTCTAGTCACCTAAATGTCAAAATCTTGGAAAATATCAGGTTATATAAACACCCCAAATGTGAATACGCAACTGGATCTGCACAGGCAATCCCTGAGCTTTTCAACAAATATGTACAAAAATTTGAAGTATGTGGTTTTAACTATTTAATGAAGATGTAGGCTTGTTCTTCATAGGTTGTCTTTGAATTTTCAAACCACTAAATATTTCTTTACAAAATACATTTTGTCAATTCACTATATTTTCCTTATTTAACATTAAGCATATACTTTAAGAGCATTGTATCTAAAATTTATTTCAAACATTAATACATTCACAGCCCCATACCATCAATTAAGCATATCATAAACATTTTTGTGCTTTAAAAAGCCTTTACTAATTTTATTAAATGAAAAATACTTACCATAATATTTGCATTTTCTTTACCAGCATCAATTTGAAGTTTTCCAGTATTCTTTCTAAAGCAAAAAGAAGTGAGACATTTAAAAAAGCATTTTCAAAGGCACACTAGGCGGAAAGAAAATTCCTTTTTATAACTTGTGTGATAGCACATGGCATTACTATATGTCACAGATGTACCAGTTGGTCTAAACTTGGCTTGTAATACACATGGTTTATCAGATCAGAATATATTTTCAATCCGGTGATATATCTTTTGACTCCTTCTACTGGCTAAATTGATATTTGACTGTTTGGAGTCTAGACTGTTCTAGAAACAGACAACTGCATGAGCAGAACCACTGGATTAAATGTGGCCTGGGAAAATGGTCATAACCATTTTTGATTACCAGGTGATTTCTTTGAAATGAGTTAGAGGTATTAGTTTCATAATAGGAAAAGTATATTGCTCTTTCTCTCATTCTCTGTCTTAAGTACTTATGAAAAAATCACATTCGGACCAGTTAACAATTTGCACAACAATTGCACAACAATTTGCATTCTGTATGGACAGAATAGCCAATATCTCACTCTATTGCTGTACTGAAGTAATTTTCTCAGTAGTGATCTTTACTTTGGTAAGTGAGCTTGCATTACCTGAATAGCTCTTGTTCTTTAGCTAGACAGAGTCATTCAGATTTTACTGGTGTTTAATATGCTGCTACTATCAAATGACTTGAATTCTCATATCTGTACATTATGAGTTTGCTTGTGTTTAGACTACATACGTATATTCTTTTTAAATTGTCAGTAACATTGTATCCCAAGGAAATCTTTTTCTGAAGCTTCATTAATATCTACAGATACGACTTTTGCAGTGCATCTTCATAAAAATTTTCACAAATGATGTTATAATGCCAGTCAGTTTAAAATTACAATGAAGAAAGCAACATTTAAAGTGGGAAGGTGACTCAGTGGCCTGAGGGAAAGAGTTCCAGACAGATGAGGCAGCATAAGGGAAAGAGTGCCAGAATAATTGGGAGGGGCTGGTAAACTGATCTCAAGCAAGTGTAATAAGGTGACACACCAAAGTGCTGGTAAAATATTAACTATTTCTCATAGCAGTCACCCAATGAGATTCAGAGCATGGGAATGATATCCTAGTTCCATTTTCATTTAAAAATGGCACTGTTTTAATATAAAGGAGGAAAACTTTAGAAGCCTTAGAACTTCTACAGAAATTGTTTCTGTTTGTCTGTACAAGCAGATGGCAGGACAGAGTGAATGCTTTTAAATGCTATACACAAGTGGACAAATAACAGTAGCTTGTGCTCATCTCCCCAGCTGACACCAGAAAACACCACGCTCCTAGCCCATGGGCCACTAATTGATTTACTGCCAAGCTTTTCTGCTGCCACCATGTGTCTTGATCACAGATTCCACGTAAGCATAGATATAGAATCTCTTCCCCAGCTGTAGACCTTCAGACAGGACTGTTTCTCAGTTCATCCTGTTGCACCGTCGTAAAACACTACACACAGTCTTTCCTTTCCATGGAGTTTCCTTCTACCATAGTTTAGCAAATTGTTATCAAACTGTGTTCTCCTGCTACCTAATTTATGCTTGTCAAACCCTCTGCTTCAGTTAGTTCCTCTAGCCACCTCACTGAACAATCACGTTGCTGTTCTCCAGAGTGTTTAACCCAGGCCTACCTACCTGGGGAGCCAGTGACCCCACGGACTACCATAAACACTGCTGATAAACCACTGAAACCCTCACTGGAATGTGCTTGGGAAGCAAGAGGTCTCTAGAAAGTATTTTAAAAACGTGGACTATCTGTGAGTGCCCTCTCCTTACTCTCTTCTAGCAATGAGCCTTTAGCTAGGACATTCTAATTAGGGGTCTATCTGATGAAATCTAATTTTGGCATCCAAGTTAGTGAATGTTTTATCCTGTTAAACATCTAGAGCTGATTTCCTCTAAAGTTCTGTTGCCTATAACAGGTGCCGAAGCCTCTGGTGCTCAAAATACCAGCCACTGATTCTGGTTTTGGTCCCTCTAAAATTCTGAGGGTCCTAATCTACACTACAGTTAGGCTGAGCTGCCTCAGCCCACTGGTAGAGGGCTCTACCTGGCCTTCTTGTATTTAATTTGCAGTAGGCCTCAAGGCCTCTAGCATAAAACAAAGAAATATACTGGAAAGCCACTACACCTAATTAGAAAAAAGATACTGAATATCCTTGTATTTTATATAAATGGTATATATATACATTGCTAGTTCGGACAGAAGGCAAAAAATTCTGAGTACATTTTCTTCATTGCCATGCAACTCACATTAACTGGGTTCCCACAAATAATAGCAAGGCTTATTTTGCTCTTTTTTTGTTAGAAGCATTTATGGACTCTCAGGTAAGTCTCTCAGTTCCTTTAGGATTTTGGAATTTCTTTGTAAGTAGCCTGGACAAAATTCTGCTTTCAGAATTTCTAGATGTGCGATGCCATTTAAGTTATAAGGACTGCACTGTAAAACATTGTTTGACAAATGTGCAGTTAGAAATAGAGACTATGGGGTTACAAAATGCAACTCACTAGCCTGACTCTTAATCCAATTTTAAAAATACAGCCTTTAATGCATTCTTGTGTTAATCTCAACCCAAAATCAAAAGGCATTCACATGTATGACCCTGTCACTGGAGAACAATAAGCAGTTAACAAAGGCAGACACTGTAGATGTCACATCTGCTTAGTATCAACCATAGAAATAACTACCATGAAAATTATTTTTAAAACTTTTATTACAATACAGAAGGAGAAAAAGTTCAAATACTCAAAATATGAAGTTTATAATATGGCTTTCCCTTCAGTAACTGTCCCTTATCTCCTTTTCCTTCAGACTAGGTAACAAAATACCTCCACTATTTTTATCATTTCAAGTGACAATCTGTTCAGTTGGTATTAATTGTGGCTATAAACAACCTTTTTAGATACTTTGGATATTTATATTCTAAAGAAAGGTAAAGAAGCTAACAGAAATGGATAGATTTGTAGCTGCTAGGTCTAATCCTGTCTTATCTGAAGAACAAATTAGCCATGCTACAAAAAGAGGGAGAACAAACCCAGAAAAGTTCAGCAAAAGTCAGAACACAGTGTTTGGCTTAGTGCCATCTCTTACACGTAATCTGAGGAAAACGTGTCCAGTCCATCACTGCATCGGCTACACAAAGATCTGGCAAACCTGTACCAGCATCAGACTTGAGATGGTGCCAACAGCTGCTCTCTTAGTTGGAGGCCTGAAACAACATGGCAAAGTAAGTCTCTGGTAAGCCAGACAAGTGGTTCTTATCGTTCAAGTGGTTCAATGGTTCTTATTGAAAAAAAAAAGAAAGGCATGAAAGACAAGAAATAAAGTGAGGAAATAAAAGAACAAAGGGATGAAGAGGGTCACAGTAGGAATGCAGATTTTACAAAGTACATAGTGCCCCATATTAGGTGAAGACAGTAAACTGGCATTGTCAGATCCCCTTCTATTGTCTGTTTCAGACTAGTGAAATCCTATAGTATCAGGTAAGATCCTGTAGTCTGAGCATGCTGGGAGTAGTAACCCTGACTGTAAATCTCACACCTTGCAGTCAAGCTGTTTTTTGGTATCTAACCCAAATCAAGCTTCCTCCTGCTTCACTTGCCCAAAGAAAGTCATGAATTGAACAGCATATCCCCTTGATATTTTGTTCAGTAATTAAGCCCAGTTTCTGGGTTATAAATTTTAATCCGTTTACTTCTAATCCACATTTCTGTTGATTGCCAGACATTGTATCCCCCAAGTCACTGGATTTTATAGAGAGAAGCCCTCATCAGTATTATCTCCAGCTTTTCTGTTTGATTTTTTTCTGATTTTTAAAAGCAATCTTATATAACAGGTTGCATCAAACTTTTGCTTTGTTGAACAACTGTCAGCCTTTATATATCAGTACTTGCTGTATGCTTTACAACTCATTAAGTCTGGTAGCACTGACCCTGTCCCAGAAGGAAGGCTGACGTGAGCTAAAGCCTGCACCCCGAGATGATGGCAACTTCAAGGAGATCCTACTCAGCCTAGTGAGCACTTCCAGATAGAGCTCATGCACTTTATGTTTGAACCATATGTGATCCGCTTTAAAATTTGAATGCTAGCAAATTAAAGAATCCAGGTGCTTGTGGAATGCTGAGATATCCTGACTTTATAAATAGATAAATAAATAAGTTTGAATGGAACAATCTAAGAGAACCTAGTAAAATATTAACTATACGGGGAATAGTAAAACATGAATACTTTTGTTAACTGTTTTCTCTGACAGATATCTTTGCAAGTTGACCAGCTTATTTTAAAGGCTAATATTACAAAGGTTAGTATTGTACAAAGGATAACACAGCACAAGACAGAAAAGATCATAATTTGAAGTAAAGACTCAGTGTCCTTCATTTTTTCAAGGCAGGGAATCCAACTTAAAGAGACACTTTCAAAATTGTGCAAAAGCTTTTTTTACAAAAAAGGTATGTTACAAATCCCCTTTTACAACTGCTATCCATAGCACAAATTATTTCTTGTTCTGAGGATTATCTCTACTATTTTATAGAAATATTGATAACGTTTTTCAGATATACCATTTCCTTTGTATCAAAGCAAAATACTGGTATTTTTTATTTATTTATTCATTAAAAAAAAAAAAACACAAATACGTGGAACATTGGATGAAACTGGAAGAAGACAGCACAAGAGACTGTGGTTCTGTGTGGATGACTGAAAGACTGCTTTCATTGTTGTGGCTATAACTAACTCTTTGGAAAAGTCTGACTCCTCTCTCATTGATGTCAGTGACAGAACAATAACTAATCTCAGTGGAAACACATCAGGCCCCATAAATTACCTGTATATTTCACCTGAATAATTCCACAACTGGAAAATTCAGTCGTAACACTCAGGCAATCCTCACATGAGTGCTGTCCTGTTAAATGATAAAGCTTGTTTAGGGTGAAAAAGGAACAGGAACTGAGGGAATGTTTCAATGTTATTATTTGAGCCTTCTACAGAAAAGAGCTACCATTTCTTTCATCTTTCTGATATGTCTCCACTTCTAAAATTAGAATCTGAGTTAGAATCACAGAATACCTGGCAGGCTTCTGCTAAGAGATGCACTGCATAACGATATGAATAGAAAACATCCAACTGATATTGTCTTACACAAGGTTTGCAAATCACTGTTGAACCAGCCTTACCAGAAGCATCCAGAAAATTGCTTTTAACACTTTACTTACCAAAAGAACAGTGGCCTTAATCTAATTCAGTATAGTTTACGACCTAAAAGAGAAAGAGGGTTGATGCTGTTCAATTTACTGAACCTTTAAATATAATAGTAGTTCTGTACACAGGGATGCAAAAACTGAGATTTTTTTTCTTACCTTTAATATCACAATGTTTGGCTGGATTAGTTATGCTAGCTCTACTTACTGATTTGCTGAATAGTTATTTTTTCCTTTTTTGAAATTTCACTGCACAATTTATGATCCTGCAAGGCATTTATGTGGTTCCTGGCAATATTCTCAATATCTAACTTTGAGAATTTAACTTTAGGTTAACAAGTTTCCTTCACCCTTAACTACAAAACATAAACCCCTTACCTTTGGAAACAACTGCCTTATGCTAATGGTCATAATTAATGTAGATTACTATATTAAAGTAGGTCAGAGTTTGGACGCTCCTTCTAAGTTTTCGTGCTTTTAATCATGCTGACTTCTAGGTATCCCTTCAGTTCCTGTGATTGATTTTTAAACAAAGTCATACCAACTGACAACAATAATAATGTATTCCTGGGCAAACACAAAAACATACAAAGTAACACAGGGCAAGAAAAAGATACTGCCCTCTCATATTTCAATTAGTCATCCTATCTGTGCTTACCAAGCTTCTCATTATCCACTTCTATGGTACATGTCATACTGGTTTAGTAGCACACCCTATGCTAATTAATTCCATTCGTTTCTTAGCTTCTAAAATACACACACAAAATTCCTTTGTTTGTTTTTGTACCAAAGAGGATACATTTTTAAACCTCTGTGAAAGCGTGAATCTTAAAATTAATTCAATACTAATCTTTTATAAGTATCTGTTTGTGAAAAGTAGATAACAGTATGGTTTAATAGAATCATGGGAAATACCATCAAACTGCATGCATTTTATGATTACAGCTACCATTAACTTACATGCTACAGATTAAGACATTTATAACAGTCTAGGTAGATCTGATATAGACTTTATAGGAATAAAACCAGCAATAGGTAAAGTGTTTTGTTTGTAAGATAGCTGTATAAACACTGTCTTCCTGCTCTGAATGTCACACAATGACTATGGCTGCTATTGCACATGTTCATACAGTCTGCTGCTGTATTGTCCATTGGGTGTTTCCCAGGCATCACTCAGAAGAAATACAATAAAACTTCTATGCAAAAGGTGTTTTTTGTGTCTTTTCTCTAAACTTTTTCTTACGTATGAAATTTCACAGCAGAAGTATAACAATCAGTATAATACCACAGGTTTTTTTGAATGTCTTTTCTTTTGTAAACTGGGCTTTGATAAAGTGCATGTAAAACCTATAATTATATCTACAGGCAGTAAGTATTTGATTTTCAGAAGCACATATTATGTTCTTCTAAATCAACAGCAAATTGGTATTGTGTAGCATACCTCCTTTATCAGCTTAATAGCAAGAATCAGAATATTAAAATGCATACTTTTACGAACCCGTTTGTGACAGCATGGCAAGAAGCTACAGTGACATATCTGGTATCACCTTTTTTTGCTAATAGCTGGAGCCCTTTGGATGTAAACCTCTTTGTCAGCCAGCCTCAGAGAGGCTATGAGACATGAGTTTGCTGACAATCCAAACAGATTTGTCATTTCTACCATTCGTGTATCAATTCCTGGTTTCCACACAAAGCTCCTGGAGGATCTTCACTGTAATTCTCAGAAAATGCAGACCTTCTTCACAATTATATATAGTCAAGGCGTACTCAGGTGTCCTTTTAGAGCAAGGAAATTGGTCATTGTTGCTTGAATTACAGAGTTCACTTGCTCTTTGCAATGTAGAAGCAGCACTGGACCATCATTTTCTTTTCTTTTTGCCAATGTGATATGTAGACTATAGCAACTATCTCTGGATCTGCCTCAGCACTCTTGCCTGTCTCTTGCAGAGGTGGACATGGCAAAAACAATCTGCATTTGCCCAGCGGCCAACACTTTGAGTACAAAATCACAACCTGTTACATGCACATCATTGCCCATATCTTTAATGATAATGCAATTCCTTCCGGTCCTTATTGGTTTAAAAACTAAGCCAAGAGATTGGTGAGCTGTAAAACATTAAAATTCTTCTTCCTATGGACACTGATGGCACTTTCTAACACCTTAGAATAAACCCACTGAGCTCTGTTATATTCTCTGAAATAATGGCATAACAAAGACAAGAGGACATTAGAATGAGCTTTCATTACTATAGACACTGCTAGGTGAGGAAGTCACAGTGATTGACCAGCTCCAGAAGGAAGCATGATTGTGGCATGCTCTGTGACTTGTGCTTTTGAGGTCTCTTTGTGACTTCAGCATCTTCTGATTCTGCAAGTGTTTCTTCACTGCTGTGTCCACAGTACACAATTACATTGTTGATAAGTTTAAATTTTCGCTAAGAATTTAGATCAAGTTATAATGGTTGAATGAGTTATGAGGCATCACCCGAGATACGGTACCATTTTACATACTTGATCTTGAAGAGTAACAGCAGAAACTCTCGCTGCTTTGGTCTCCCCACAAGCACACAGACAGCTGCTGTGTGTAAACTGACTGGAGCTGACCTGAAAGTGGCTTGGTCTAGTCCAGTTGCGCTTAATTAAAATCAGAGTCACTTCACAAATCAGCTGTTAAAATGTCGCCAGCAATTTTTTCCCTGTGGCACGGATACCCTTTTTCCTATGAGCTGCACTGCTAATGTTCCGCTTGTTGCAGTTTTTCCTCCTTCTTGGCCAGCCCAAGGCTCAGTCTGGCCTCCGTCTGCACGGTCAGCGTCAGCTGGCTCCTGGTCTTCTGGTCCTGCCTCTGTCCTCTTCCTGGTTCCAGCCCTAAATGTCAGCAGCACTCAGTTTTATGCCTTTTGTTCTAAGGCAGTATTCCTGCTCAGAAGACAATTTTGAAGTTTGTCCAGCTGCTTTTCATCACCAGCTTCTGTGAAAAGTATCAAACTAATCAGGGATGCCCTGTAACTTATGTCCCAAAGCTTACTGCCAACCTGCAGCTGTCAGCACTATTTCCAGCACTAACCTCTAAAGCCAAAATAAAGTGTTGTACATGTGTAACTGTGAACTTGAGGTAGCTTGAATCAGATATTTTTTTTTACAAACTAATTAGGAAAATGCATGCTATATGCTAGGTGGATGATAAGCCTTATGCTAGAGAGGTAGATATTCCCTTCTGTCAGCCAGCAAAGACAAGAGAACATAAAGCTGGAAGTCAATATCTTGAAGGGCCACAGTACAACTTTTTAGTGCTCTGCAGTCAAAGGTCTCAGTTGATTGCCTTCTAAAAGTAGTCACAGAGGTACAACAGTATTTTCATGGACTCTGTTATTTGCAAACTAGTGAATCTGAATTTCTCTGACGTTGCTCCATCAAGATGATGGTTCTGCAGTGAACTGCATATTTACCATGTGTGCTTGGACTTCTCATGGTTCCTGAAAGTTTTGTCCTTGTACCAGCTGCTGTTAGTATGGTCAGTGTGTTAGTCACAGGAAAGGCTCATAACCTTTATGGTTTCTCAGCGCTGTACTTTCTGCATAACTCTTTGTTCATCTGTTGCACAGATTGTTAAATGATTTTGCTTTTCTAGCATCTTATATAAAAGTCCTTCAAAGTGGAAAAGTTTTGCATATTTTTTTGGATCATACTGAATACTTACTTTGGTTTGCTTAATTTTGCCTATCATGCACAAACAGCAGCTCACAGCTCCGCATGTTTTGCAATAATTATATCTCAGCAGGAGTCCACTTGGATTTACAGTTATTTTATCAGATGTATATTTTCATGCTTCAGACTTTGTAGCTTTCATCTACAGATACTGTAATGTACAAGCCACAGTAGTGTGTGGTACAATATCAATATGCAGTTCCTGTCAGTACTGTATGGCTCACATCTACTGTTACAGACATTATAAAGAATACATTAGATCTCTGATCCAGGTAATAAAGTAACATTAGACATCACTCAACCCATAAAATGCCTACCCTGTTCCCAGAAGAAGGTCTGACTTCACCATACAACTTCCAGATCACTGAAGAAACCACATCATAAAATGATGTTCACAAGCTATTCTGACAATTATATTTACAAAAAGAGAGAGAGAAAAGAAAACCACTTCCAGTCCGCCACACAATTTTTCAGAAGAGATCTGCCATTACACCTCTGATTTTTCCTGTTATGCTTCATAAAATATCTTTCTGCACCTGCATCCTCCAGGAGAATGTCTTTCCTAGCAAAGGAGCTCACGTGATAACACTCAAGAGAATTGGGAGAAAGTAAAAAGGCCAATCACATCATTAGCTGTGGGAAGGGCTATGTATCAACTCCCCATAATATACATGTATCATTTTACTAATATTTTAAAACTGGAACTGTGATGAGCATTTTTAATAAAATATCAACAATCAAGAAGCATTTTTGGTAAGCTGTACCATTTAGAATTTCAGATTTTGTTGTTGTTGCTGGTGTCTAGGTTGAGTAGAAAAGAAAATCTAGTCTCAACATTTTCAATGTGATATTGTAGGTTTTAGTCACTCAAGGTTTTATCTAGTCGCTCAGTTTTATAAATTATTCTTTATGTAATAACAGGTTTTCTCCGTGTACTGGTTAAAATATTTTTAAATTATTCATATCTCAGGTCTATTTATAGCCAGGTTTCATTTGCCACTTTTAATTGCTTTTCCCCCAAGCATTTATTCCTGTGCACTCAATAACAAGTTTAGAACTTCCAGCTTCTTGAGAATTTGTAGTCACAGGCCATCCTTAAGGATTTCTGCATAATTGCTGTATGTGTTTATTAAATCAAACATTTGAAGAAGTCAGGAATATTCTACTATTAAATCACGTTTGCTGCATTTGCATTTGGATTTGCAAAACTTTTACATTATTACTCACTAATGGGTTTCCCAGTTTCTTCGAGTTCTGATCAAAATGTAAAGACAACAGCACTGACAAATAATTCTAAAAGGCTGAAGTGTAAACCGGCTGACAAGATGCCACTACAGCGCCTCTTGGACGCATCAGCAAACCCCACATAAGCATCTATAGGGGCTGTTTCATGGTGAGGAGAAGGCACTCAGTGCCCATAGGTGCTGTCAGAGCAGTGGATTCCCTGTGCTCGATACTCTCCTGTCCAATGAGGTGGAATGCTCCGCAGGCACATGGTTTACGCTGCTCAAAATAACTTGGGACCTGCAAACTGACAAATGCTATTGCCCCGGTGGTGACAGGTTGTCCAGCTTCTTACAGCCATCCTCATAATAACGAAGGTTAACTTCCTTCACTGTATGGACTCCTAGCTGTTCCTGTTCCTGAGGACTGGAAGAATTCCCTCGCTTCCTTAACTTTAATCTCACATTTCTGGATAATTGTCATCGCTACTAAGTGCCAGAGTTGGGCAGCAACACCTGGAAGAACTAAAAAAGGTAATGCTTCAACTTTAGACTGGTCTACATTTTAATTTTGCAGCACAGGTGCAGAGGGGTTGATGAACATGTATCTTTGAAAGCTAATTATTGCTGATAAGACGTATACAGGGAACAAATCATTATAAAACTGACTGACTTAAATTAGGCTGAGGCGTGTGTATTACAGTGAAAAAGAAAAAATGTTCTGCAGCACTATAAAGGGCTTGAATAGCATTGGGGGGGAGTTCTCAAAATCCCTCGGAGCCAGTCTGACTCCTCCAAAGAATCAACAGAAGATAGTAATGACCTGAAAAGTTCACTGCTGGGACTGTAATCTTCTTTCAGCCTTTTGGCCCTTCCTTCACTTTCTGAACTATTTACTTTCTGGTGTTCAGTCTTAAACCAATATGCCATAATTTGGATTTCCTTCTTAAGCAAAATCAAACCTAATTTAACATGACCCCATAGTTAAATACTTTCTCTTTATTTATTTATTTATTTTGTCGTGTAAAATGACCCCACTGGCTATATTTAGTGCTGGGAGATCTGCTGTCTGGATTAATGTGCACAACAGCTGCAGAAACAGTCCTGCTAGAAGGGCATAGCTCTCTCCCTTGAGCTCTCACTATCTCTCCCGCTCTCTTTCTCTCTCTCAGAAAAGTATTTGACTGTCAGTAGCAAATGTTTGGCTCAATATATTGCAACATTAAGCAGTAATCAGAAGCCCATCTTAAGTTTTACAAAATAATATGCCAACAATTGACAAGAGAATAGAGTAGCTCTTGAGTTTACGTCAACAGAACATTATACGAATCATGCTGAAGACCTGAAGACACTGGTTACTTTATCAACAGTTTTGTTTTGGTCATGGGGTTTACATTTGGGAAGATGCTCTAGAGTTTAAGAGTGGAAACAAAATCAGCAAATGTTAATGGAACAATTTCGTAAACTTCAACATTGCTCTTCTCCCTCTCCTGCACCTCCTGTTCCTAAGGTCAGAATATTTCTTTCTCTCTTTCTCTCTTTCTTTCTCTCCCTTTCTCTCTCTCTTCTTCTTTCAGAAATGTCTAACAAAATTAAACAGCAATAGGAAGCTTTTAGTTTCCGTAGCTGAGCAGAATGATATTTACATATCAGAAATAATTTATAATCAATAGAGGGGTTAGTTTTTATACTTGACAGACTATCAGAGACAAAGAACTGTGTGTTCTGTGCTGATTTGCTATTCCTGTGCATTCTTTAGAGATTTTACAATATGTCTTGCTGTGCTACTGAAGGAATGTTTCTTATCAACACCTGCCAAGAATTAGCAGTCTGGGTATATTTGTAAATAAATTAGCATTAAGATGGTTTGTTAAATGAGCATTAAGACGGTTTGTTAAAAATTTACCTTGTACCATAACAGCAATTGGACAATGCAATCTAAATCACAATCTAAGTTACTGATTATCTATCTATCTATGTTAGTTTAATTTTCTATACTTGTTTATGAACAAATATTGCAATCCAGGGATTGCAAAAAAAATCCAAGGGATTTTTTCTATACTTGTTTAGTACTATGAGGATAGGCAAATTATTTCACCTAACTTAAAACTTATTTAAACATCATAACTTATATATATGATTCAAAAGTGAAAGTTTTTATGTTACAATGTTCTTAGGGAAGATTTGTGAAAAAGCATAAAAAAAACATAGGAGAAGATAAAAAATATACTATAAGAGTATGAAAAAAGAAAGGTACAACTGGAAAAAAAAAACTTATGGAAAAAAATACAAGCCAGATTTCTTTTGTGTCTAATTCAAGACTCAAGTTCGCTTTTTCACTAGGAACAAATATTTATGTGAAAACTTAATCTCACTTTAAAACCAAAACAGCCCATACGTTTGAAATTACCAGACAAAATGTAGAAGTGGAAATGCGGACGTGCAAATATCATTTAGTTTGCATACCATTGATTTTCAGGGCTTCCCTTTGTCTGGCTTGTGCTTGTTCAGTCTGGCTACACAAGCAGTGGTCTTCAGATACACGTGCACAATTCCTTTGACATCAGTGCTGTTTACACGCATGGGTAGAACAGAGAAAGCTGTTCAGCATGTAAGTCATGCAAATTCTTATTACAACTACCTTGTGCAGTCTTGTAATTTGTCAGTCTACAGCAAGGCCATGCAATACTCAAACCTTTTTTTGTCACAGAGCTAAGTTGTCCCAAAATAAAACTTTGGAATAGTCCTCAGCCTCAGGCATTTGTGGATTTCTGCACTGCTCACACGTACTGCTAGCAGGACTAACAGAAATGACCTAGTTTAAATCAATTGGGTCACTGTCCATGAAAGTGGATTTGTAGTTTCAGCCATGAAAGGATTGCACAGTATGCCTGTGTTTGGACTAGGAAAAAAAGAATATTGTTGCCTGTTAGTTTTAGTTTAGTTTTGTGGACTTCTGTGTGCACATCCATCACCAAACTGTGGACTTGTGCTGTATGTTTTTGGACCTTTCTTATAGACTCTTTCTCACATGGGTAATTCCTGAAGGAACCTGGCTTGCATACTTTACTTAAATTAATAAAACTTGTCCTACATTACCAGCACTTGAAGTGCTACACTCAGAGCTTGCCCTAACATCTGTGTCCCAGCCTTCACAGACCAACAGGAAAGGAGGACAGAGAAGCATCCCAGGCAGTTCTCAAAGACTGCTGTCATGTCTTTTCCTTTTTCACTTTCTAATTTAAAAATCAGATTAAATTTATTTTGGAGTTTCTTAAAGATATTGTTTAACCCTGAACTACAGGGAGATTCACTAAGGAGCAAAGACAACTTAAGATATGGGTAAGAAAGGATCTAAGTTCTTTTTTTTTTGAGAACTACTATCGGACAATATTAATTATGAACATATAAAGAGAATTTTTGTGATCTGAGTAAAAAAAATGGTCTTTTTCTTATGACAGTCTGAAAGAAATGTTGAAAAAGTTTAAGATCTGTTAAGGGGCTTTTTTCTTGAAGAAGAGCTGGATATCTTAGACTGTTTAGGGTGCCCACTACTACAACCCTGAGGTCACAGGCCAGGTGACTAAGTATTCAAGGGCATGACTCCAAGTGCACAAAGGCCTATTTGAGTGTCTTCTGCAATTATTTGGAAACAGGATTTATCCCGTCCCATTTCTGAGATGATAAATTCAATTTTTTTTCCTTTAGTTGGCTGTACAATTATGCTGTCAGTAGGAAAGGGAAGCGACATTAGGGACAAAATACAGTGGTAATGAAGAACACATTTCACATCTCATATTTCTAGCACTATTTGCTTGCAAAACAGGTGCTCTTAAGGCTCATCAGAAGTTTCTTAAAGCAAAATAGGCGCTATTAATGCTCTAACTTCTGAACATTCTGAGTAACATTCAAATGCCTATGAGTGAAACAGTGAATATCTCCCAACAAGAGAAGAGCTGTGTTAAAGGAGACCAACATCACTACAAAAATGCCAAGATAGATCCTCTGCTACAGAAATCTAGACTCTTAAATATTGCCTGCTTCAAATCACCTGTATTTGATTTGAAATTATTTACATCATGTTCATTAAAAAAATCACATGGTAAATTATATGAAATTATTTTCCCATTGAAATTATTTATTACTTCAACATAATATTGTTTAATGTAGATGATGCGTAACTGTATATAGATAATAATTCAATCTATATTCCTTTTTTCTATGAAAATCAAGATAGCAATTTCAGTTTAAAAGGAATTTAAAATTTGTTTTACCAGTTAGAACCCCAACCCGTTATCACAAGTATTCAAAAAATAAGGCATTATCCAACTCCCAATACATTAAAGATCTATTAAAAATAATGAAATTTCCCCCAAATTCTAAATATTGGATGTTCTATAGTTATTTTTTTCCTTCTTTCTTCCCTTTTGTTGTACATAGGTCACACTTTTCAATGTTTAAGATTTGTGTTCATCAAGGAAAACTTTGCGTGTTACCTGAGAACTACTTGAAAAAATTACCTGTTTGGCATTTACAGATAGAGGGCCTGCAAGGCTGGGCTTAGTAATTCTGTCCACAGTTGCTTCAGGTAAATCCTGGGCAGTGTAAGGGAAGTTACTCTAGATTTACACTGCAACATATCTAAGGGAGAAGCTGGACTATCCGAAGTTTTATTTACAGAAAAGGGTCTGACGCTACTTATTTATCTGAACAGAAGCAGTAGTAGCCATACATCAGTTATAACAACAATTAAAAATCTCTTAAATGGTAGATACATACGTTAAAGCCAAGAGCAGCAATATTTGAAGATATTTAAAACACCACCACCAGTCTTTTCACTATTAACAAAATAATGTTACAGCAAGCAATAAAAAGCTACCAGCCTCTTTTAGATTTGTAATCAAACGGCAGCTTTAAGATCTGGAAATTATTAAATGGGTTAAATGGAAGAAAATTAAAACTATACTTAGAATATTGAAAAGATTATCTTGAAATATACACATGAAGAAGTAGGACATTTCCTAAACATGGACATAACCTTTAGCCTACTTGTTCTTAAAGGGATTTTATTTCCATCAGAAGCTGTTATACCCTGGGGCTCTGAGGCTCTCTCCTCATTTTCCATTATTTAATTACATTACTTGGAAATGGGAGTTTAGCTACCTGGCTTTCTTGATTCATTACAAGGAATGGAATTCGAACCTACTAATGTGTCTAAAACAAAAAAGTAAATCACGTTCTTGTACAGAGCTTTCTAGGTAAAATTATTAAAAATACCTTACACTCAAACCCCTAACCACAACCTCTGCTCCAAGCCTAACCTTTCATACTTCTGGAGTCTCAAAGTCTGTCCTCCAGCAGCAACAGCACGTCAACAGGCAGTAACCGGAAACGGTGACAATGGCAACTGCCAAGTGAGAATTCCTGCAAGCACATAAGAATGTGATTGTGATCTTTAAACGTGTGAGAGACAGACTGCTTGTGTCACCTCTTGTTTTTCATAGCTGCGATCCTACAGCTGAAACACCTATGTAACTGTTAGTGTTAACAGCAGATGGGTAAATGCAATTTATTTGCAATTAAATTAATTAAATTTGCAATTAAATTAATTGGAAAAGGATAAAAAGCCTCTAAGATCTCTTAAACTTTCTAGTTTCCATGCAGAGGTGCTGGACATACAGCACATTTGATGTGTAAAGCCCACAGGATGCCACCACGCAAAGAAAGCAGCAGCAGTTTGCTAGCTGTTCTGATGCTGGGGTTTCATACAACAGCAGTCTCAAAGAAATGGTAGCTTGGAAAGCCAGATAGAAGCAACAAGTGCTGACTAAAACTATTCATGTTTAAGTACAAGTGAAGGCCAAAGAAGACTTTTAAATGCTTTTTGCATTAAATCTGCTATTTGCAGATAGCCTCTTTATTATGGTTAAGTGAAGGACTCTTTGAAAAGAACATCTTTAGGGCACTAAGCAGTCAAAGCTGTCTCTAACAAAGAGAACAGAGGACCTGCACTCAAATAAACCTGTGAATCCCTTTGGTTTTGCTGAGATTTCATTACTGATGTTTTCTTAGGAAAAAGATCAGATTCTTTCAGTGATGACTCAGCAATAGGAAATTAAAGGATACAGCAGCACGCTGCACAAGCTTGCTGAAGTGATTTTTCTGCCCTCCATATAATGATTTTCATGTCAAGGCACTGCCTAAACAATCTTTGGAATCTAATTCTACCTCTGTGTATATTTTATCTTAAAGATTGCTTGGCTAATAAGAGAACACTGCCATAGAGACAGGGTCTTGAAAAATCAGAAAACTTGTGCAGTTAGTTAGCTCAAGAAAACACAATTAGTGGACTGAAGAAGTACATGCAGTCAGTTTTGTTCATGACATCCTCTGGTGCCTCTCAAGATAATAGGTGCCCAGGGTCACTACTGTTAGTATCCTGGGAAAGCAAAAGAGGCTGCCCTCAATGCACTTTTTGGTGCTGGAAGTAACAAACTGTCAAGACTGGAGATTCAAGACTGTCATTCCCCTCTCAGTCCTAAACAGCATCAGTTTAGAGCTAGTATTCATAACTAGCATTACAGTTCCTCCCCTTGACACTGGTTTATTATTAAGAGAGAGATTTTTCTGGTCTGCAAAATTCTTGGTGCTTCCACTGACACCATAGATATGTTTTTGCTAGAGTTTGTCTTCTTACTGCTTACTCCTTACAGCTCAACAGAGATACCTGCAGTTAGAGCATACTTTGCTAGCTCCCAGCCTTCTGTGCCAGCGCACACTGGGTGAGCGTGGGATGGTTTCTTTGTGGCCACAAAGACACTTCTGTTCCAAAGTCCCAATCTGAAGAAATTAAAGGAAAGGCTCGAGGCATATTAAGGCCAATTCTACAACACAATCTAAACAATCCAGAAAGTCAGGCAAAGAGAAAGACTGCGCTCAAGCCCAGGTCTTGATTTTGGAAGCCTAGATTCCTATTTTCACTATATAAAGCCTGAACGAATATCATTTGTCATTAATCAAACCCGTAATAGCATAGTTTTCCTTCTGGTGATATTTTTTGCTCACTGGAAAGCTGGTCTCAACAGATATTTTAGAAAATATATTGAATTCAGACTTATTATTGTCTAGTCCACAGACCTTGTCAGGCTGTATGCTTGGCTCATTTGAAACAAAGCTGATCTCCCTTGACTGTGAAATCTGGATGGCTTCAGCCTACCCAGTGCTTCGCTCAGTCATCAGCCCTCTATACTACTTGAGAGAATAACTCCTTGTAGGGGAAAAAAAAAAAAAAAAAAGGCATCTTGCAAGGGTTGCTTATAAGTGGAATGTCTGGCAGCCTCACAGCAACATTTGCTGGAACTCAGCATTTCCATTTAATTAGAAATATCACATCATTCAAAATATCTTAAAACTTTGGTAGCCATGCACTGCCTCGAAGTGCTACATTTGACTAGTACTCATCTTTTCCCTCACTAAAAATATAATTAAAAGTTATCTTCTACACTAGCTGAAAATAGAGAAGAGTTAGATATAACATTCTGACCCTGGGTGAGCTCTAAAGAAAACTGAAGGCTCTCTAAGGACGAGGAATTTGGCTTCAGATTTATTCTCATCAGTACCTTGCTTCCCAACACCTGAAGGAGCACTCTGCTTTTTTCTACTCCTTCTGCTCTGTGATGGACACAAGGAAGGAAGCTGTTCCAGCTCCTCTCCTGCAGAACTGTTTGATTTCTCCCACTTGCACTTGTTCAAATCTCCTTGGAAGGGCAGAGGCAGGGTTGAACCAGTCATTTGTCCATTTGCCTCGTACATGTTCACTCAGGACTGTGACAAACAAATGGGTTTTGGTCTTCCATGTATGGCTACACTGTCCAGCCTGGTCATCTGAACAGGAGATGCTTTATCCAACTGCATTACAGCTAGCCAAAATGAACCATCAATGCAAGGAAGTTTTGATTTGGCCACTTTAATTTCCTCTATCATCTTAGATTTTCATCTGCTATAAGCACCCCTGGCTTTGTTATTTTGCATTAATTTGCATCTATTTTTCCTCCTTTGGCTATCAGACAGTGGCTTATTCACTATACTTTTTTGCAAACTAGAATTATAAAGCTATTCTGCCCATCTAAACACATTCATTCATGTGCAAAGTTTCTCTCCCAGGCTGTAATTCCTTATGTCAGAACACATTTAAACTCTTCAGAGCTGAAACTGTAGATTTAGCTGTGACCTTTACTGTACAGAGTGTGCTAGCAGCACATAAACAAGATAATATAATCTCTTAAATGCATTCAGCTACAGTAAGGTTGCACAGCTGTTTAAGAAGTAAAAGCTGAGCAAGCAAAAGTGGTATCCATAGAGCAGGAACTTTATGCCTTAGGGAGACCTCTTTGTTCTCTTAAGAGGTTGTGTTACATACACTGTCCAATCATGAAACAGCTTACAGCATTATCTCATGTGGGCTTCCCAAATCAATGTTCTCTTTTGCGCTACAGCTTCACTGAATCACTGTGCCAGATAATTTAACAGCAGGAATTCGATCAGTATTGAAAATCCTGGCTCAGTTGCAGGAGTGAGGCAGGTGGTGCTTTACAGCTGTAATTTGCACTGGGGACTAAATTGGCTGTTTAGAAGTATATAACTTATATGATATTTTATTTGTCATTTTTCCTACAGGCACAAACTTATCAGTATTTTGTTTGGGTGCTTTTGTTGTCTTACTTAGCTTGTTTGTTTCATATTACCAAAATAAAACAATGAAATCAATGCATCTAAAATGTTAAATATTTACATGGGAAATAGAACATATTGTGCATCAGACAGAGGGGTTTAGGCCTCAAAATGCACGTGAGGATATGATAGCTCATTCAGTGCAGAATATAAAAAGTTTAGATGGAAGCCTTCCTTTCTGTAAATATAGAAGAAGGGCTGTCTCTCACATTCCTGGAAGAAACGCTGCAGCAGTACAAGATATTACTGCCTCATTTACTTTTTACTAGCCCTTTTCCAGGGACAACTGTCCCTCTAGCAGAGCAGAAAGCCTTTCACAGCAGAGATACCTTTTTAACTTTTCTTTCACTGGCACGTTTGGCTGTTACATAAGGCTATGAATGGAAATGGCTGAGGCAAGGGCATGCATGTTCCCTTCTCTTGATGCCACGACAGGAACAGAACCTTCTGCAGTGTGACAAAGCAGACACTTTGGGGTAGGAATATTTGAAACCACCACACCAAGACTTGCCAGGCCATAAATGAAGAGCTTCAAGACAGATACCATGCACTGCATATTCTGAGAGTCAGTAAATAATCATGCACCTTTTTCAGTATCTGTGAGGTATCAGCTCTGTAGTTGTGAACAGTATTTGTCTTCTTTGTCTTCATATTTAAGCCACTCCAAGATTAGCACACTAATAGGATGTTTGAATTGCTCTACATTCATATTAGCTCTTGTGTAAATAAAAAGGGAGAATAATAAACAGAAGTACTGACCTACTTATCAGAAGGGATGACAGCTTCACTTATCAGGTTAAAAATGGGCTTTCTGATATTGTCTTCTCATCTGTGGTACATTTTTTCAGAATCAGGATGACCTAAGAGAATGACTTTGAAAGACCTGTAGTACAAATGATGTTTGTATTGAATAATGACATAATTCTCTAATTTACTTACTTTAAATAGATAGCTTATTAGAAATAATGCTTAATTTAAGAAGCTGTAGTGCATTTAACATCATTATTGTTTCCTAAAATGCAGTATCTTTAAGAATTTTAAATGAAAAATTGTCATTATAGACTATATTTTTTCTTCTCTCCCCTTTGCCTTCCTCCCCTCATCCCTCAAATGCTTTTGAGGGTTCATTTTCTTACTACTTCAGTGCCTTTCAATCTAAATTTACTTAATTTAAAAGTACCGTTATTCCCCCACAACTTTCAGTCCTTGAAATACCCAGCATTTAATCTATCTGATGAGGTTGTTTCTTAGCTCACAGATCAGCAGTGATAAAGATTTGACACTGAAGCTCAGATAATAGCTCTGCAGTTGAAGTTTTGCCTGGACCAGAGTATAAATTACCATACTTGCAGTTGCTTTAGCAATACAAGGCTACCAATGGTAGAAAGTTATAAAAGATGGATTTCACTGAGCAAAAGCAATAGTATCTGGCAGTATGTACAGAAGCAGGCCTTTAAAATGAGGCCATACTTGCAAGTTAATATTCAGGAACCAGATGCACTTTGAAAATGTTGTGTTCTGCTTTTCAGAAGCCTGTAATTCTGTGCAATCAACAAATCTGCTATTGATAAGGTGTGGTCCTATTTGTCCTTTCTATTGGCAGCATGCAAGACGACAGCTTAGAGTCCTCAACTTCAATATCTCAGCTTCTGAGAGAAAGTTATTTAGCTGAAACTAAACATCGAGGGAACAGTGAAAGAAGCAGATCAGAGTCCACTTCTCATAATTTCCTTTATGGCAACACTTGTGGTGATTCAGATGAGATAGCCACCCAAGATGACCTTCCAGATCTCTCTGCCTTTTTGAGCCAAGAAGAGCTAAATGAAAGTGTAAACCTGGCAAGACAAGCTATTGATCAGAATCCACTCGAAACTAAACAGGATGAGCTTCAGACACATTCACATTATCCCTCGGATCAACTGAAAAACAAAGGAAAAAACAGACAAATGGCCCACTCTACAGCTCTGAAAACATCAGACAATGGCCTGCACACAAACTTTTGTCAGGACCATGTCAGAGATACAAAAGGCTCCAAAGGGAGCTCTCAAGACCTAAAGAAACAACACCTTCCCTCCGAATCAGAATCAAAAAAGGAATTCCTGAACAAGGCAGCAGATTTTATTGAAGAGCTCTCTTCACTTTTCAAAGCTCACAACTCTGAAAGAATAAGACCCCGAACATGCAAAAACTACAGGAGCAAAATCGATTCTAAGAATAAATCTGCTCAAAAAGGTAGCTCTAGCCTCTCTAGTACAACAGAAAACAGAGAAAGGCTTTCCATTCCACTACCTCAAGACCTGGAAAATAAAGCAGAGAAAGCATTTGAAAAACTAGATGATCAACCAGCAGCAAACCTGGAGTCTATCAATCAATTGACAAATGCAGAACTGAAAACAGAGTCAGAATCTGCATCTGTATATTCTGATGAGCCCATTGGACAGCCACCACGCTTCACTCAAAAACTGAAGAGCAGGGAAGTTCCTGAAGGAACCAAAGTGCAATTGGACTGCATTGTGGTAGGAATCCCAGCACCTGAAGTCAGGTAAACATATTCTGCACTTGTCATTTCATATTTCTGTAACAGTAGGTGTATGCCTTACTCTCTCCAGATATTTTAATGCATATATTTCTGTAATCTGCAGCAGAAATCCCTTAATCTTGGTTATCAAAATTAAGGCAAACAAACGCTTTCGTTAAATCATAAAAAAGCTAATTTATATTTTATGACAACACATTTTGGGGCACACTATTTTCTTTGAACTTTAGAGTACTGTTTATAAATACTGCATTTCTGTAATTACAAGAAACTGATAACTTCTTAGTGAGAAATTTTATGGAAACCAAGTCTGATTG
Source organism: Anser cygnoides (assembly GCF_040182565.1). Classification (NCBI taxonomy): domain Eukaryota; kingdom Metazoa; phylum Chordata; class Aves; order Anseriformes; family Anatidae; genus Anser; species Anser cygnoides. Next base: position 25,929,366 of record NC_089879.1, on the reverse strand, counting down.
TATAAACTGGCTAAAATCACTGTTGACCGTGAAACCTCAGGCCAATGTCTGAAGGTATTTCAGACGAGTGAACATAGATCCCTATAAATCAAGACATCCATTAATGAACAGAAAAGAAAGTAGTTCATCTAAGTTATTATACAAATAACCACAAACAGCTCAGTTCTAATGCAGATTCTGACAATGATTCTGCCACAAACTTACAAAGATCAGTTCTGTTTTACCAAGTAGAAGACAATGTTATTAACTGACACTTACTCATGTTGTGTGATGTCAACTGGTGACTAAGTTTTCACCTGTATCTACAAGAATTTTGAAGGTTAAAGAGGTAACATTTACCAAGATCACCGAAGATGAAAGGCAATGTGAAAGGGCTATGCTTTATTTGTCAATAACATCAATGAAATAAGAAACATTATAAGTTTTAAATTTATCTTAGAAATTATTAATCTCAGCAGTCTTTCTAAATCCAAATCTGTTCTCATAGAGCTAATTAGCCAAATTTCCCTCTCACTGACAGTGGGAATTATATTTACTTTGCTGGGACTATACCAATCCATTAGGAAGGAAAATTTTATCCTATTTGCTATTCTAGAGAAGTACTATACATATCTTCATCCTAATATCTGCAGTATCATAAATAGATTTCCTTAAGTCTAGATGGAAGCTTATCCTATAGGCCTTTTAGAGCTGTGTTACTTTTCTAAATGTTGAAAAGAGCTGTTTGTGTCCTCAGCATCCCGTTAAGGGACTCTGAGTTTCACAGACGGTACTCTTTTTCCAATTGTTGGTCCTTCTCTTCCTTCTATACTTAAGACAATGCTGGGTACAGCACTACTGCCCCTTCTACTGCAGTCAACACCTTTTATCATCTTTCTCACCAAACTAACAGGCACCATCATTAAATGAAAAATATTTCAACATCCAAGTATGGAAGCTCCAAAGATTTCTGTGGTAAAGAATCTTTGTCTTCTGCTCCCTTGGATTTCTGACACACCAACTACTATTTTTCAGAAGGAAGAAGCTTTTACAACACAATTTTAAGTACATAGGAACAAGGATCTACAAATAAATCCTCTTGTTGTGGCCTGTCATCAGTTACAGGCAATCTTGTCATGAAGACGAGAAGATATCCAGTTTATAGGATCCCTGAACTATGACTGCCAGACCATTTTGCCCTACTAGTGCATTCATTATTGTCATGTAGGTTCTCAGTCCCTAACAAGACTTTGACCCATGGTGCCACTTAGGGTCTCTTGCCCATGACAAGAATGCGAAGGACTAAATGTTTATTTTTAAAAGAGGTATCTGTGCTGAAGCTAGAGAAATACCTTGTTTGGGAAGAATATGCTTTCTACTATGCTTCATGTCCAAACTCACTGCTATAATGAACAATTTTGACAGACTCCTTTGATGGAGTTCACGTCATAAATGCTGTATTGTGTTCAGCCCTTAAATTCATACAGGAGTCTGATCAAAGAATGAAACGGTGCCAGAAATTTGCCTTTTTTGACAGAAAACAAACAGGAAATATCATCATTCCCCAGGTACTAACACCCCTCTCTGAATTATAAATCTCTTGATTATAAAGGCTCTGAGACTTATTTGTCCAGGCATTTGCCTTGATAAATCTTTTTGATATTAAAAATGCCACTAGGATCCCTGGACATGAGAAACCATTTATTTTTCTTCTCCCATCACTCATAATTTACAATACAAAGAGAACAAATAAAATAATTTTCTCTTATATAGATAGACCTGTACACAAACTCAGTCTGGCTTTCTTTGTACTTAGAAAAGGTGAACACCACCTTGCTTATTTATAGACAATTAATCTGGTGCACAGTATTAATAATATGTATTTCTCCAGAAGGCCACTACATCATCCTTTTAAAAGCATGTCATACCCATGCCTTTGACACATACATGAAATTCAAAAGGTATTCATGCCATCTAAGTTTAGGTGTTTAACAAGTATCTGAATTAGAAGCTGACAGTATAAAGTCACTGAAGCCTCACAAGGGCAAATCGGAGAACCCAAGAACAATGACTCATCCCATGGAGTATCCATGGATGGCCAGGATGCCTATGCACCCAATTCAGGGACTGCTTGATCCCACAGAATGGGGTGATGGGTATCGTTGTAACTTGGGTCTATTTTTATCCCATCAAAACTGAAGCTTTTCCACTGAAATTTCTGTCTCAATATTTGATTTTTTTGTTAATAATAAAACAATCTAAGTGCACAACAGTTAATACAGGAGCTGTTAAACTTTCATAGAATAGGTATCCGTCAGACTTTTCCAATAGCACACTGCTGTCAGGCACTGTACTGCTCCATCAGAAATGCCCATTTGGTTTACCGGCTCATGCTTGTAACAAGACTAGGGGCTTAGAAGAGCTAACACAGAAGTCCAGAAGGGAGGGAATGCCTCTGTAGGGGTGTGAGCACACAAACAGGTTACAACGCATCTATCTGCCAGTTGCATTACCTGCTCCAGTGCATGCTCTTACCCTGATTTAAATGACAGAAGGTACCTTGCATTCACTGCAGCCTGTTAGGGCATAAGGATTTGAGTGCATGACAGAAGAGAGAGGTTACTTAGTAATTATTCACTCACATGCTAATACGCTAAGGCCAATGTAAGCCCAGAAAGGTAGAAAGAAGTCCCATAGAAATTCAGCCCCAAGCAGTCAAGCTCAAGAGAAAGATCAGGGTTGGCTTGCAGTTTCACAGTTCAAACTAACAAATAAATCACAAGGGTGCCCGTGTAAACTCTCCCCTTGTGTTTGTGTGCATGCGTGTGTACGTACATGCTGTCAGCTGGGAGAAAGCTGGGAATGTTAGCTGCCTGAACAGTTTCCTGATCATTGTTTGGTATCAAGATTTTTGTCCTGTTCATCCAAGATTCTTTTAACTCCACCAATGTGTATGAGTTTTTACATCCTAAGAAAGGGTGTAAAAAATCCATTTGCATGAATGATACATATTCATGTGCTTCCAGTGATCTGGCCTTTATAGTCACTGCTACAGGAAGAGGGAACCAGAAAATATAACATATTCAAGGTTATGTACTCCATTAACTATGGGAACTCTGAGAACACAGGCTTTTTTGGTAAAAATTGTGCTCGTTTTTGATCTGCTGCGTAGAGCTTCCAGAATACTGAAGAAAGCATCTTGTTAGCCATAGTAGTGGAACTGTGTCCAGGACTGGGCTCACAATTGGCAACTGCCCTTCTTTTAGGGTAACAGTTTTCTGAGGTTTATGGTGAGTTAGTTCAGCATCTATGGAACTGTCCAAGGAGAGAAGAATCCTAACAGCCAAGCAAGACAGATACAAAAATCAGTAGACCCAGGAAAGGAATCATTAGTAAGGTGGCAACCAGCAAAAGAAAGTTTAATGCTGGCTGGCTTTGAGACATGATTTCTTCTTCCCTCAACCTATGTGAATGCCCACAAATAAACAAGCATCCCTCAGACACTCGTGTGCTAATTCATGTTTGCCTGTGTCTTGTGACTTACCCTGGACTTCCTAATCACAGAAATGAATCCCAAGTTACTCATAATGCTTGTAATATATACACTTATGATGTAGTAGTACTGTGGGAACCCAGAGCATTGTTAAACAAGAACAAGATCCGACAAGCTCCGTAACGTCATTTCTTGGTCACCATAAGGAGTAATCAGGTGGTTAAACTGATGTAATGTGGATTATAAGGGAGGATGTTAGAGACAGGAGACTTAGAAAGAAACTGATCACGGGAATGGACAGGTCTGGAAAATATGATGAACAGTCAGATACCATGTTTGAAAGCAAGACAGTACAGAACAAAATGGATGCTGTAAACAATGCTGTAAATGACTTTAATGATGGATCAGAGTCAAATACCATTGGTGATGATAAAGCAGTATAATTTACAGACTTGGTGAGTGTATCTGGTCTATATGAGAGCTCATTGAGGGACAGATAATTGGATGGAGGAACAAGAGAAGAAAATGGGAACTGATTAAAGTATCAGTACATGGAAAGCTAAAACCTGGCCAGATGAATACAGATAGGCCCATCCAACTGCTTTTAAAATAACTCAGCCTTAATGTAGTAAGCCCACATGTTAGAGGAAGGTGGTTCAGCCTATCGATCTATAAAGAAGTTTGAGTGAAATGTTACCCTTTTTCAGTATCATCAGTTGAATGCAGTGACATAGAAGAGACGAACAAAGATTGGCACTGTAGTACAAGGGCCTGTAGCTAGCTCAAACATCAGCTCACATTCAAAGAGCACTACTACAATTATCAATACGTTACTTCACTCTGACTATAAGGGTAAGAAAGGTAAGAAATAAGCATTTAAGATATGTGCGTCGTATACCTGCAAAGTGTTAAAGGTTTTGTTGACCTCCTTCCCATGCTTCCTTCTAAAGCTCTGTTTCTGTATGAGTAATGATAGGTATGATACTCACTCATCTCCGTGAGGAGAGCACTCCTTATTCCCTCAAGTTCAGAGGTGTCTGCATTTTTCCAAACTGCTTGGCACATCACTCCTAGGTTAATTTTACTTATGAATCACATTGCGTAGCATACACAGCCATCCTGGAAGTGTCATGAGGATTTAATGTTCTAAAAACAGGCTCTATGTCATAAGGTTTCCATGAAAGCATTCTTTAACATAGGCATACAAAGCCTAAAAAGTGCATTTTAGTGCTGCTTTGTTTAAGAAGACTAGATCTGCAACTAATCACAGATTTTTGGACTTTAAAGTCACGTAAGATTGATTAAGCTTCCCCCCCCCAGCTGCCAAATGAAGACATTTATCTGTTTTAGTGCTCAAAGCCTAGAGCCAAACTTCTCTTAACATGCAACTCCGATCAAGTCAATGGATTAATACCTCGGATGCATTTGGCACAGTGGATGACACTGCTTGTGCTTAATGTGAACCTGCCTTGTATGATGAAGCTATCATTACAATTCATGGCAGGAATGAAATGTCAGTGACAGAGAATATTGCTACTGCAACCATGCCACGTATCTCGATGTTTGAACTCCCCTTGTAACTGACATTTCATTGCTACCACGTACAACGTTTTGAAGGTAAGAATAAAATAAAATGTTAACAAGCAAGGACTAATATGGCAATACCAAAGATTTACCCAAAGCTTTATTCTACAAGAGAGAATTTTTTCACCTGTAAGCATTGCAAAGAAATAACATATATTTAGCACACTCTTTTCTTGGCTTAATATCAAAATAATTTAACGTTATGACAAAAATAGTGTTGAAAGAACACGCTGTGTAGAGAACTAAACCCAGGTTTAAAACAGAAGTTTACTCCTGAAATTTTAAATCATTTATGTTGCAAATTTTGGACTAGTCAAAGGTAAAAATAACTGCAAAAAGAAAAAGCAATCCTGCTTCATCGTCTGTTTAAGTCTATTAAAGGAATATACTACTCATATACTACTAAAATAACTGGAAGAAGTAGTTTACTTGATGCGTGCAATTTTGCTTATAGGAATTTAAAATTTGCCTCACACGGGGATGCAGTACAGACATCTCTACACGAACACAACAGGCTACTTGGAAAAGTTGATCAGTAGGAACACGGAGTTCTTATATCTTATTGATGATTATATCACAACATTTTGTGTAATGGGTCTTGCTTTATTTGTCACCTGACTGAGGAACCGCATTTGAGTCGACACAAAATATAATGTTATTGTATTACATAAGCTATTGCAATGTTCTGAAAGATACCGCTGAAAATAAGATCAAATTTGAGAACAAGGGTATTCTTTTTGATAGTTTTTTATATCTGTTTAACATGCTAAAACAAGACTACATTATAAGGAAGAAGCATGAGGTAAGTATATAAAAAGACATTAGTAAGTGACATGACTCAGCTCCCAAAGTATACAGTTGCCTACATGAATTACCCTCCTAAAAGACGACTTGTACATTCAAATACCCATATGTGATTGCAGTCACACAACTGTGATGAATCACACAACCGTTTTCTCTCCTGAAAATGCGAACATTGCCAATTAGCACCAATTGCAAATCTTGAAAACGACAGAAGAAGAAACCATATTTTATATAGAATAAGTATATAGATCCCTTAGGATCACAGGAATCCTATATAATTTCCTGTTCTTGAACCTAAAAATGGCACTAATCAATTTCAAAGGATCTTTTCAATCAACCCTGTAGTGCACATTACTATATTTTTCCCTTGGAACTACTAAAAAACATCACTGAACAGCAAAGAAAAGAAAATGTGCACTTCTGGGGAGCCAGTCAAAAAGCAAGCTGTACCTAACTATTAGTGGGGAAAATATTCCAGTCTAAAATAAATGTAGCTGTTTCTTCTGTTTGAAGAGGTTTACATTAGAGGATCTGAAAGTTCTTGACTGAACTATGAGGAAATGTGAACAGAATGGTTCAGTCTGAAGAAAGAATTATTTTTAAAGGAAATGTGCTTTGAATAGAAGTGGAAAACAACTCTTTCAAAATAAATACATATATATCTGAGCAATTGATAGGATTATGTAATAACACAAATAAAAAGCAGGATTTTCAAATGAAATGTTAGCAAAGAACCATACAATCTAATCTTATAGAAAATAATGGTAATGGTATTATGATAGAGAAATTGTTTAAAAGACAGGTAGTTTGTAAACAATTGTTTTAAGACCAGTGATTTTGCCTTTTTAAAACTATTTTAATCTTCCTTCACACCTTCAGATGGGTGTGATAAAAAGGTGTGAAAAAAGATATCTGGCAAATCGTTAAATATTCTGGAGAAATATATCGATATATAATATATAGATACGTATATACTTGCTCTGTTTTTATACTCTTCCATAAATGTCTGGTTTTGGCCACTGTCAAAGCATTCTGGGCTAGGTGGACTTTAGTCTGAGCCAGAACAAACACCCAGTAAGTTCTTATTTATCTTGCTACATGTGCCATCTCACCTGGCATCCTAGGATATGTGCTGATGTCATTGCTCCCTATTATTTCCAAAGGTGCTGTACGCTGTATGGGTTTGGTTTATACGCGCAGTGGTGTTTACACTGTATTGTGAAGTTCTCCATATAAAACAATGCCAATTTCTCTTTGGTAAAACCCTGCAAGAGGGATGTGGATGTATTTTACTGCTGCAAATCTGTACTTCAGCTCTGAAATGTCACAAAAGAGAGCTGTGGCATTTTACAGCCTACTGGCATTCTCTTTTAACATCATATTTACTACATGCCTGTCTACTTCAGTTGGAAATGTTAATTTCGTAAAAATTGTTTTGTGAGACCCATTTTCAATTACATTACAATGGAGACTTGTAGAAGAGGATAGCAAGGAGACGTAGACACAAACCAAGACTTAATTCTACGTCTCTAGCTACAAAGAGTTGCCTTTCTAAAAGGGGAAATTGTGTTATGCACTATGATTCATTCTACAGTGAAGGAGCTTCCCTCCATATCAGGCTGACCTGTATGGTTTCCAGGCTATACACTCAAGTCAGTTGACTGTACAGCCAAAGATTACACTAGTGTGCAATTTGAGGTAGAGTGGGGAACACCCTGCCTACTTTAAGAAAGCCATGTTGGACAGCCAGGATTGATGGTGCACAAATAGTACACAGTTCACTTCTTAGCCATGTAAAGAGCATTTAAGTTGCAGTTCTGTACTCCTTTATATCTCATTGTCCTTTTGAGACTCCTTTTTCAATTTTACATCATGCTTCTATCAAATTCTGGAATTCTGGTTTTCTGTGACATGAGCTATTATATTACCTTTTTTTTTTTCCCCCCGTCATATTCATTTGGGGTTTTCTTCATGCTTGATTTGTATCATAAACTACTGTAAAAAGTTGTGTTTCCAAGAGGTTAATATAACTGAATGGTTAAACAAATTTACTCATTAATGTTCTTCTAAATGATGTAAGATGGAAATGTATCAAAGTACCTTATAGTATGAGCTAGGAAATAAGAATTATTACAATTTAATAATCAAAAGCCTACCCTTAGCCTTTCCTCAATTAATTCTACTTGCTCTAACATATAATGGTAAGTACATTTCCCATTGCTTTGATAGGATTTGTATGCACCCAGAACCTAACAGATACTTTTACCAAGTTACCATATCCAGATGGATAAAAATATTATTCATTTTTAAAAATCAATTAAATTAAAAAATGTTACCAGCATGATAGCCCCCATATACATATACACAAAATGCATTAATCAACCATACTCAGTTAAAAAGCAACAATGAACAGCAAACACAATTTTTTTCGTTCAAGTTTTATAGCCATTTGTATTTATGAGAAAAATCACAGTGAAGAAGGCAACACTGCAGTTTGGCTTTTTAAATTTAGCTAGTTATCTGAAAACATAAGTATTTCTACGTACTAACCCACACTGGATTTCTATACATAGTACTACGTCTTCTCTATAAAACCTACACTGTCCAATTAAATTTGCGTCTGGTACTGCAAACCCACCTGCAGTTTTCTTTCTGTTCTGTATTTTCCATATGAACAAGCAATAGCATTCACGACTGCTCTCCCCTACCAATAAATAGGTTGAGCTGATGGTTGCTGTCATTAACACATCCTAAGGAGCTGTCCTTTCACGTGCTGCTTTTACTTTTGTTTAGAGTCCTGCATTTTCTGCTAACACCACCCTTCCGAACACAGAGGGAACTGAGAGCGCCTAGGAGCATCTTAGATAACAGTGTGAAGTCTCTAAAGGGCCCAAAACATACTTCGATATGTAGCTGGGTTTGAAAGAGAAACACAGAAATACCATGCAGAAAAGAATTCAAGGTCCAGCTCTCACTAGCCATTGCTCCGTAAGGAAGTGCTTATTACAATATAGAATATTGTAATAGATCACTTCTCTTTCCTTATGATACATTTATGCACTCTTTTGTTAAAAGAAGATTTTCTCAAATATATGAAAAAACAAAGGTTAATATTACAGTGTATTTTAGTCACATTCTGAATCAACATGAACTTTGGAATCACAAGTTTGAGGGAAATTTGTTTATTTAGTTTTTTGTTTGTTTTTGCGACGCTTTAAGCCACAACACAGATATGAATGTACCTCAAGAGAAATTCAGTGCTAGACCGATAGCATTTCAAACTCATAGCTCCCTTTTCTTCCACTCTACTATTGAAATCTGTGTAGCAAGAAATGTATGTGCTAGAGTCACTTACATAAACTAGTCAATAAGTTTTAAATACTGCAAAGAAAAGAGTTCTATTATTTGCCATACTGTGAAAACCATAAATATTTTTACTCATATGACTGATTATTCAACTTGCCTGCAATATTCTGTTGGAACCTTCAGGCTAAAAACTACCCATTTTATCATCAGAAAGATTTCCAGCATTGTCATTCTAGCTGTCAAGTTGCTTGCACTGACAAACCATATTTTTTTTTACCTTGCAGGTGGTACTGTGAAGGGAAGGAGCTTGAAAACTCACCAGACATTCAAATTACCCAGACAGGTGATCGACACTCATTGGTTATTGTTGAAGCTTTTGAGGAGGATACAGGACGTTACTCGTGCTTTGCTTCAAACATCTATGGAACAGACTCCACCTCTGCGGAGATTTACATAGAAGGTAATGTTAGAATTGTTGCAGAAATTGGTGGCTGAAACTAGTAACACAGGATTAAGATGCAATTATATATTGTGTATGTTACCTACTTATTAGGTTTGTCACAAAAAAATACATAGCTGGAAGTCAACTGTTTCAGTCACTACTAACAATTTTATTATTTCTCTGTATAATACCTTCACAAAAGTGACTGCTCTTTGCATATCATTTTAATGTGTTGCTTCCCATAGATTTTATCTATCTGATTGCAAGATCAAAGTTGAAAAATACTGAAATTCTGATGCCACCTATATTTTTTGCCTGTGGTTACTCTATATAAATAAAAGAAACCTCAACTTTGTGTCTAATTCTTATTAGACCCTTTTCCCTAGAGTCTTTATTATAGATGGAATATCTTGTCAGAGCTGGTCTTTTTCCACCAGAGAAATTTAAAAGTAGCTTGATCTTAACCCATTACTGGGACCTTGAACCTTGTAACTGAAATGAATAGGTACATATCAGCAATTTGATCTTTTACTTGCAGAATAGATGCTGTAAATAAAACAAAATATATACCTGCAGATTTAAGTCTATTTTCTTTCTCCTTATGCTATCTAATATATCGTACTTGGCTTAAGAGAGGTTTATATGTCAAATTTTTTAACACTGTTTATGGTAAGGTTTAACACTGCTTTTGGTAAGGTTTTAGATTGCATTCATCACTGTGTTAACAGGATTACAAATTTAATATAAACACATAGAATCTTTTTTTTCTCCTTTTGTCTTTTTTAATTTCTCAGGCAGAGAAATATCACACTATGTGTAACGTCACTGACAACAGCGTGACCATTCATAAATTAAAGCACCTACCACACTTCATACAAGGCTACTTCTGCTCTACTGTTATACTTTGTTCACATCTCTAATCTGACAGTGAAAGGACGAATCCTTTTTTAGTATCAGCACTGCCCCTGGCATTAATGGGAGATGTCTGTGCTTGGCAGGGCTTTACAAGTTCTTGAGACTGGGGCCAAGGCCTGCTTTTACCTAACTCAGACAATGTTGGATGGAAGCCATGGCTTGTGGAGATGCTCACTGGCAGAAACTGCAGAGAAAATGCAAATTCCAAAAGTAGTGAAGGCTGAATCAGAAGTGTAAAATGTCTCAGGAAGACAGCTGTTAGTAAACCGAGCTGATGTCTTCTCCAAACTGTGTTACGAGGCACTAGCTTATGAAAAATAACTATGATTCCAGGTGTCTCTCTCCTTTTATCCTCCCCTTTTTAAAAATGTTAGTATCAGGTGTCTGAGAAAAGAAGCTCTATCTGATCCACAACAACAATTAAAGATTAAATCATACTAGTGGCATTTTAAAGAGAACCTGAGGAGCGCTCAGGTATGCGTTCACTCGTGGATGCTATTTTCCTCATTTGAATTGCACGTCATCCTAAATCTGCCTTATGTCACGAGCAGTTCTGTGATTACAGTCTGTAATGAACAGGAAGATTCACTTCCATTGCAATGGGATCTCTTGTTTTGGCATAGCTTTATAATAAATATCCTTATACAGCATCCTTCCAATGCTCTGGAGGAAATCTTAATAAAGATGATAAATATGATTCTTAGATAAAATTCTCCAAAAACCACTTCACTGTTTTGTGTTTTTTTTTTCTTTTTGGGTTTTCATAGGAGTCTCTTCTTCTGACTCTGAAGGTGAAACCATCAAAGACGAAATGGATCAGTAAGTTTAAGATGTTTTATCTTCCTTATTTCTTATAACTAAAAAAACCACAAGTGTAGACATTTCTATTTCCATTAATATTTTGCAGCTTGCAAAATGTTGGCTTTTGTTTGGGGTTTGTTTGGATTCTTTGGGTTGTTGGTGTTTTTTTTGTTCGTTTTACAAATAATATGGAACAACAAACTTCAGCTTAAGCACTGAAACTTATTAAATATAAACATACAAAGAAATATGCTACATTAAAATACTAAAATAAATCTACTAAAACATGGTATTTGACTACATACAAGTTAAATGGTCAATTAAGTGTCTGACTTGGAAAAACTGTAGTAAAATTTCTCTCAAGAAAATCCAGTACATCATAAAGTCTTTGACAGAAGACAGCTATACACAGATTATTCAGACTTAAGACATGGAAATTAATACATAGGAACTGGAGTAAACTGAATTGATGGGCATAAGTCACTGTTTTGTTTGAGCTCCTTTGCATGCATTAATTCAATCCCAAATGCAACCAGTGCTTTATAAAGTGCAAATTTGAATTAGATAGAGTTATGCACTCTTTCCCCATTTTTTCCCCATTATGCACTTTTTTTCCCATTATTTATTAGTGACGGTTATATTCATGACAAATTTCATTTTCTTTTAAGACACTAATACCATTTTTTTTATATACAATACCGTGGACCATGGTATTTTTACTATCCTGTGAGCTCCAATCTGCATACAAACACAAGGAACAGTACAGGAGAAACTAGCATTGCCCTCTCATGCTGCTCACAGCTGATAGCAACACCTTTCAAGCCACAGCTGGGTTAACCCAGGCCATTTTATTGCATTTGGTATAACTGAACTAGATAAGAGAGCTTACAGTGGCAAGATATGCAGGCTGATTCTTACAAATCAAAGTTTACTTGGTAGTACATATCAGGTTAAACTAATTAGAATTCAATCCCAGAAGCGAGGCTGGGGTTGGCACGTAGCTGTGACAGACGTAACTAGAGGACACACGTATAGCTCTAACTTCCAGTTACGAGAACTTCTTTTTGGTTAATATTTCACAGCAATGCAAAGCCAGGTGACACCTCCCTGAAGGCAGCATCTCCTACTACTAGAGCTGCAACTAAGCACCAAGAAACCTCCAAGGCACCATCAGCTGTGGTTCAGCCTGTGTCTGTACCTGTCCAGCCTGTGTCTACGCCAGTTACTCAGGTAGCGGGGATGATGTGTTATATTTCAAGAATGAAAAGAAAGCACTTAAAATGGTTTCTTCTACAGCTTGTGACTCAGAATCCCAACATTTTCTAGTTTTTACTTTGCTGTTGTACTTCAGCTCTGAACCTTACAGCCACACAGTAATTGCATACGCAGAAGAGATGTCCTGCCTGCCAGATAACCTTTAGCACCTGGCAGAGGGAAGGGAAGCTTTCATCCCCGGGTTACAGGCATCTCTGCAGCAATGAGCAGAAGGAGCAGCTGCTGCTAGCTCGGCCAGCGGCGGGAGTCTGTGTGCTCCAGCAGGTCAGACGCTGCATGCCATGAAGGGCACTTGGATGCGTAAGTCAACTCACTGGCGTCTTACATTGCAGACTGACTCGCTCACTTCAATAGTGGCAGCCTATACCTTTCTCCTCACCCTCTCCTACAGAACCCACTTCAGATAATTTTCTTTTAATGAAAGTTACTTCCAGCTAAATCATTTCACGGCTCTGTTTACTTTATATGTAGTTATGTTTATTTACCATACTATCATTTTAGTATCCATACTAAAGGATTTCTGATTAATGTTAGCATGCATTTATAGACCTGTTTGTTGCAAAGTATCAGAATAATCATAACTGTGAATTCTTTCTTAATAGGAAAGAATAGCGACATTTTCTTAAAAATAAAACTGAAATGTTAAATTCCCTTTATATTGCCTTTACGTTTACAGCCTAGACTAAGGTGGTAACCAGCAAACAGATACTGAATAGATGAAGTAATGCAGGTTTACTTTTGACTGCAAAGAGAAAAGAACTAAGCCTTTGTAATACTTTTTGACAGAGGTTGCCTAAGTCAAATTTGATAGCTATCTCAGAAGCTTATTACCACTTTCAAGCTTCTTGACTTGTAAGACAACATCTATAGAATTTGCCTGTGTTCTCCTGAGATACCAAATCACTAGTTCTGCTGTTCTGGAGCAACTTCTATTTTGACTAAAGAGAAAAACTCTATTAACCAAGTTATATAAGAAACTTTTCCAGTAGTCAGCAATGGAGCAACTTTTATTCACTGCATTTAATATTTTGCTCTAGACTTCACCAACCAAAATCTCTTTTGTGTCATTCCATGAGCAGAAAGCACATTTTACACTCACTCAGATGATCATACAATGATTTGCCTTGCAATCTGACACAAAGCCAGGTATCCATGTCCGTTCAGAACCCATACTTTCTTTGTGTCTAGTATACAGCACCTGAATGATTCTTTAGTCTATAGTTCTGTAATAGCAATGCTTTTTAAACCCAGTATATTTTTCACTCTTCAGTCCCAGATATTAGTTAATCTAGAGTAAAATATTTACAGGAAGCTCTCTCCATTTAATAGCCAAGAATGGGGGTACCTGAGCCTTTCAGTTTTCAAAGTACTTAATTAGCACATAAGGGATGTACCATGTTTCTCCTGTATGTGGAAAAATATCCTATATTCACTCAAATACCATGTGATGTTTTGCAACCCACAGGCTCAAAGCCCCACTAACTATTTGCAAGGATTGGATGGAAGACCTATAGTTGCTGCTCCTGTATTTACAAAGGTAACTTGTTTCATGACATATTTCATAAGGAAAGAGGCCAATTAATTGTGTGGAGAGATAATTAAAACTTTCTAGCTATGAAAGGGAAAAATGTCTTTCTTAAGGCATTCAAGCACTCGAGTGACTTTATGAAATCTTACTGAAATCAATATTACTTCCAGATCAATAAAGCATTTACTGATTGCATTTATACATTTTCTCTATTAGATGTTACAGGACATCTCAGCTTCTGAGGGGCAGCTCGTAGTATTTGAATGTCGGGTGAAAGGAGCTCCGTCCCCAAAGGTTGAATGGTACAGAGAAGGAACACTGATAGAAGATTCTCCAGATTTTCGGATACTACAGAAAAGTAAGTTTCTTGTGTGGAAATGTTGTAAATATAAAATATAGGCAAGCAACAAAACTGCTAATATAGCAACACTTTGAGTTTCTTATTAGAATGGTAAGAACTATATGAGCCTTATTTACAGCAATAAATCTGGGTCACAGAAGCCAAAACTGGAGATGAATTGAACAGCATACTCAGAGGTAGTATGTGTCTGAGATTCCCCAGACTGTTGTATTGTTTTGCCTTCTGCTTTGATCCCATTGTCACTGCAATGTCCTTTTCTAATTTAGTCTTACTTCTGCTGATTATTTTTCTTTCTGCACCATTTATGTAGAGTTCCATCGCCTTTCAAGTGCCCCATCTTTTACTTAAGTGACTGTGCTTATGAAGCACACTTATACTAGTGCTTATGGACAGTGATTGCTTACTTCTCCACAAAAGTAACTGGATTTATACATGTTACATTATAGCATGACTCTTGCATGCTCACATATACATGTGTGCACATGATACATGAAGGGTTGAAAACATACTTTCACTTCCCTTTTCTAATGCAGTTGAAATGTCTGTGGTTTTCATGCCACTGGACAGCTAAAATTGCTAAAACTCAATAGAAATTCCTTAAATATCACACTAAATCAAACCTAAATGAAAGATATTTTTTATCATAACTTGATTTCATGTGTGGAATAGTTTCAGAAATTGTCTTAAATACACAGTAAAGTAATACTAAGATTGCAGAAAACTCCTTGAAGAATTTATTTCCTCTTTATAAGTGGTCAAAGGTGTCCATAATGTTCAGTGGATTTGACATACCATTGAGCACAATGCTTGGGTGTCTCTACTACCCTTTAAACAGAAAACTGCATCAAAGGGAGTATCCTAACATATAGAGAAGATCAAGCTTTATAGTTAGTGTTCAAGAAAAAAAAAAAAAGCAAAAGTAAACGTATTCCATCTGCTAATTCTGCTTTTCTTTCCTTTAGAACCACGATCTATGGCCGAACCAGGTGAGGATCATCAAAAATTTCATCTTTTTTTTTTTTGTTTATACAAATATGGTGGTTTAACCTCAAAAAATATCAATTATTTAAACTCCACAGTTTAATTAAGGCAATTTTTAATTTCCCCATGTTCTGTAGTTACTAGTGAGAGGCATTTCTAGAATGGTAGAATGTTCCACAAACATGTAACTTAAATGAATTTTATCACTTCAAGAAAATAATGTTTCCATTCTGCTTTGTCCCAGTTCTAACTCAGGATCTGTTAACTTTTTACTAAGCTGAAGATTAACAAAATTAACGTATGAGGGTTCCCAATATCTGAAGTTCAGAAGTACACCAGATGATGCAGGACTGAGCTATTTTTATCTAGTTCACCGGTTAGGGAACATTGCATCAGATGTTTAGCCATGTCAGCCATTCCCTCTGCTCCCTACCAGTGTAATATGAGAGTATCACATCAGGTGTTCGACCCCTGATATCAGCAAATCCTATAAAAGTGGCTGGATTTGTTAATTTCAACAGTCAGAGGAGAACACAGGCTACTCTGCTTGATTGGAGCAAAGGAGCCTCATAGATTTTGATTACTTCTCCATGAGATAATCACCCTCTCCGTTATGCTCTTCACTATCAAAAAATAAAGCAGCCCCTCTTTAGACAGAAAATTACCAAAGGAGCATCAATTTTTATGAAATATGGACTTCTGTAACTTTTCTCATTGTCATATTAAAAGCTTTTTACCCCAAAAAGTATCTTGAAAGAGACTCTTGCAAAATCTATAGGATTTTCCCCCTCTCTGCAATGTCTGTCTCTTAGACTTAGGAATGAATAGGTGGAGCTTCTACCAGAACCCACCGATGCCGTTCCTTTAGTGTCCAGTGGCATCACTGCTGAGTAATGTGAAGCAGTTTTCAGAGGGTAATCAGTCGGGTGCAGTTGTCACTGCCTCATCACCTGCTGCTCATTCAGAAGGAATTTGGATTTCCACGCATGCAGTGGTTGGCAAATCCAAGTACTATAAACTAGATACTCTAATGCCTTAAACTAGTTCTATAATCCTACTACTATAATAAACTATGATTCTCCTATGGTTGTTAGCAAATAATCTCTTTGTTGCTACTAGATTCTCCACAGTGATGACACGAAACAATTACGTTTAAATGTTGTATGGTCTTCTATAAGAACTCTCATAAAATATTAATCCTGCGATTTTTTTAGGAAGTTTCTTGCAAAATGGTAGCAAAACAGTCACTGGCTATTAACTGAAGAAATGTTATCAGCCCATGTTTCAGTACCCTTTAGATGTTACTCTCCCTCCCCATTCCAGCTACCTGACCAAAAAAAGTTGTAAAATCCTATCACCACAGGTATTTATCAGCTGGTACTGCTGCCTGGACATCAGGCACAGACTGGGGAGGAATGTCATAACCCCAGACTGACTTTTCAAGACAGAATTTCATTTCTGTTACTACAATTTTGCACTAACATTTTTTCATGCCCACATGAGTCGTCTTTGCAAAGAGAAAAGGCAACTTCCTATAAGCACAATTAGCATGATCCCATCTATCTGCTGATCTGTAGTAGTATTTTTTAAAAATGTTGGCCTAAAAGGATGTATTTTGCATTTCTTCACCTTACACTGTCTCTACTTGAATTATTCCCAGTTAATTATAACTAACCTTTCAATCTGCAAAGATATATATATATATTATACATATATACATATAATTATTATATACATATATTAGGGACTTGTGAGTACAGAGTGCCTTTTATTTCTCCAGATTCAATATTAAGTTCTTCATAGAGAAAGTCTGTACTTCATGTGATTAGGAGGACATTCTCTAATGTTTTCCAAACACTGCTGCCACCTGTTCTTCACTTTTGTTGGGCATGCTGGAGCACAGAGGGTACCAGTTGCTGCACACAATGCTCATAACAGCTGCTGCACACAAAGGCTGCCAAAACTGATAATACAGATGAAAATAAAATCAAACTGAGAAAGGTGGAAAACCTTAAGGAAACGTCCCCTACAGTAGTCAAGGCTTTGTGTGTTTGTTCAATGTGTGCTCATTTCAAGTAATAATACTGCTCTGATGCTTTGCAGAGGAAATTTGTACTCTGGTTATTGCTGAAGTATTTTCAGAAGACTCTGGCAGTTTCACCTGTACTGCAAGCAATAAATATGGCACAGTATCTAGTATAGCTCGTCTAACTGTCAAAGGTAAGAGATTGTTTGAGTCCTTTGCTGGCTAGTAAATACAAGCAGGGAAGGCTGATGTGCTGTGCGGGCCAGGCTGCTTATCAAACATACAGATTGCTGTGTCTTTTCAAAGTATCTTTCCCCAGTTAGAAACATGAAGCAACAAGCAGCGTTAGGGAATGAATCCCACACAGCCCTTCCTAAAACAAGACTCTTGCTGACTTCAAGAGTTGGGCAATAGCCATTTTTGGAATCTCCATGGACTGTCTACTTCGCTCTTTAATAAAACTTTAGCGCAGAACCCAAAGGAGGAACCCCCAAAACAGATTCTTTCATACTGCCTATGTGATTTATGCTACCAAGGCACTAAGGAGGTAGGTGAGTGAAGAACCAGTACATAAAAGCATAGCACGCTGGGGACTCCAATTCAGCTCAAGTCCTGGCAGTGCTCTGAACAACTAAAAAGTTTGAGAGCTCTCTGAAAAGAAAGTTTGTACTGCAAAGATGCTGGTGGAATTCATAGTTGTAGACCACTACTGGATCTTCCAAACCAGGGCTGTGGCTGTTCCTCCCACCTTTCCCTTTTTACAATATTCCTTTGTTAAGGGAGTTTGTTGGTGAACAAATGAAGTGAAATTACTCATTCCAACAGCTGGCCAGGACATTAGAGAGAGTTTTTCCAACTGTATCTTTTCTGATTTCATTTCACTATAATTTATGGTATTTATGTATCATCAAAGGTTTGATATTTGTTATTTCAGCATCTGAAGACAGTAGTAATGCTGCTGCCCTTCACACAATGAGCTCAATCAACTCAGTTGCTGCTGAACATCAGTCTCCTCCACATATTCCTTCCCAACGTGTAAATCAACCTCCCAAACCTAAACTTGAAGGTGTTCTTGTGAACCACAATGAACCCAGATCGAGTTCCAAGATAGGTCTCCGTGTGCACTTCAAGCTGCCTGAAGACGACAAGGAAAGTGAGTCACCACCAGAGGATGGACTCGGCACTACAAACCAAACCAGACCCAACTATTTCCAGGACAGGATAAATGGACAGCCAGTGAAAGTACCAGAGCCAACATCACCATCCAAGGAACCCCCCCCAGTACTGGCTAAACCAAAGCTGTAAGTAAAAGGTATTCTAAGTCTCAGGAGCATGATTGCTATTATTTTGTATCTGCTTTATCACATGTCTATTCGTAGACCAGGACACTGTAGCACTAGAGACAAAAATGCAAACACGGAACAAAAAGACAGTATCACACGGTGCTGGCCTAATTAACCAACTAAGCCTTAGAAAGCACTTTCTAAAGAGATAGAGATTTTTTTCTGTATATCGCTCTTGAGAAATGCGGGCTCCAAAGGAAAGTATTTTCCCTTTTAAATTTTATTTAATTCCACAACTTCTTCTACTGCAAATAACAGATGAACAACATTGCTTTTGTGCAGGCAAAATAAAAGCAGGTTCTTCCAATATATCTCATTCAATTCTCATTATGCAGTTTTGCCAAAAGCAGACGTACTCGTCTTGCACATAGTATGGGCTAACAACTGTAGTCCCAAAGGCCATGCCTCATGATTTTATGTCTCACAAACATAATTCCTCCTAAAACAGAAAAAATACTTGCAAGTGTTTGATAATGTGAAACCACATAAACTAAAGAGCACCTGCATGATTAGTGCACTATGAGTCCAAGGGGAAAGTTTAAGGAATAGTGTAATTTTCTTACAGAATGATTTCTGGAATGCATACTGCAGTTTATTAAGAAATATCCTTTCAGTATTTTTGGAACCTCTAAAATCTAGTTTAACAAAAAGCACACAGAGTCCTTCATTTCACTTCTTAAATAGGCAGCAGCTTTAACTAAAGGTTCAGGAAGGACTTTTATAAAATAATTCACTGATTTCCTTAAGCAGGGATGTAATTTCATAGGACAAACATTACAAGCGAGAGAACAGAACTTGCATACCATGTAGGAGAGGAAGAACTTGGAGCAGTGTTGCTTTTATTTATTTATTTATTTTTGAAGCCCAGACGCACAGCCCTATTGCCTTTTAAAGCTATATTTAAGGGATGAGTAGAAGCAGACTTTAAGTTGCCCACAGCTCGCATCACTGCTTGCATAAACCAGGATTTCTCTCAATCTACAAAATGTTACACAGGAGTGCATTATTGTGCAGATGCATATGAAGGAGATAAAATCAGGATTGCACAACTTCTAATTCTCTAACTCTGTAATTTTCAAAAGCTTGAAATTGCTAACTTAATCTACCTTTAATGTGATTTTTGTTTAGTAAATTATAGAAAGAGTAATTCCTTTAAATAAATTCACTTAACTTCTTGTATTTGGTTTACCAGTACCATTGTGTTTCCACTTCTACATTTTTAACTTTTTGATTATATTTATTTAATATTGGACAGTTTATTACATGATAATTTTCCAAATCCTCTACGTCGTTTCTGTTTTCATAAGGAGAAAAGCTAGCCTGTATTTTCATACATGCAATAACAAAATATACCACTTGACAATGTAAAATAGTTTTTCTTAATTGCAAAGTAAAAAAGCTCTGAAGACACATACAACAGAGAGCATCTAAGAAATAACAATTGCATGAGGTGCAAATACTCTCTGAAAGATGCACTATTACCTGTCACTAAATGTCAATGCCACCTAAACTACATTGGTGGTGTCTCTTTTGGT
Source organism: Anser cygnoides (assembly GCF_040182565.1). NCBI lineage: Eukaryota > Metazoa > Chordata > Aves > Anseriformes > Anatidae > Anser > Anser cygnoides. Next base: position 25,908,993 of record NC_089879.1, on the reverse strand, counting down.
GGATTATTGCCAAGTTCTATCAGCCAGAATGCAGGTTTCAGAGCTCACTTTAACAGAAGGTGAATAACTGCACTCTGGCTTGCAAATTCTCATTTTGACAAATCCAGTCCTACTCTTTATTACACAAGTAGAGATGTACTAAGGTGACATAGAGCAGAACTTGACAATGTTATCCCTTAAATATCTTCAAGTAAGATTTTTATTTATTTTTTATGTGTTAAAATGCAAGAATTATCTTCAATCAAATAATTTTCAGTCAAAAAGCTTTTATCATGACTCTTCCAAGGAAGGGCAGAGGAAGGAAAAGTTTATTTTTGTAGCCAACTAATACTATGCTCTTCTCATAATGTTAGAGAATATGTCATTTAGCAGCTTTCCCTGCCTCTTACTCTATCACAGGACATAGGTCTTTTCTCTCGCAATTCACATACAGAAACATAATCAGCCAGCATGTTCAGGGCTTCGGCCAGGCTCATGACCAATCTTGTTTGTTTTGTGTGCAGTGATCAGACCCAGTTAAAACAGCTCCACAACCAAGTCTTGCTCGAACAACAGCTTGTGCATCAGACGTCTACAAGAGAGCTGTCATTCAACACAGCTTTATTGAATTCTGCTACTTCATTCAATCAACAATCCACCTCAACCACGTACAAACAAAGCAAAGCCTCTGCTTCACAAGCATTCAACTATACCCGACCTAAGCAGTTCCTACCATCACAGACCCCACCACCTACCATTTCCTCTTCTAGCTCCTCGGTGACAATTTACAGCAGCGTCTCTCAAGGAACTCAAAGAACAAATAACAAGGAAAATGTCACGGCAAATCCTCCACCTACACCATCAAGGCCATCAGGAGCATTTACAAGCAAAAGTGATCAGTCTCTACCAAGCCCAAAAGAATCCACGGTGCCTCCGTTAACACTGTCTACATCCAGTGTAAAACAATTTCAGCCACAGAGTGTGACTCCTACTCCTGTCTCCCCAACTGGCCGAATTCCAAATCCAGTAGCTTTCCTTAGCGCTGTTCTTCCTTCACTTCCTTCTGCACCATCAACCAATGCTATGGGGCTGCCCAAAAGTACACCAGTCACGTAAGTAGTATGAACTGTATGTGCAGAAGCAGGGACATGAAATACTTGTAAAGGAAACTAAGATGTATTTTTGTGCAAATGTTCAGTGGAGATTTTCCTGAAACGCAAGTCATTCATATAATAGAAAAGTGAGTAACTCATATATTGTGGTCACTTCATCTTTACATCCAGTTAAGAAAGGAAGAGAGAATTGCTTCTATTAAAAAAAAAAAAAAAAAAAAAAAGATAAAGGTTAAGGTTATGCATTTTATTTATCTTCTCTCTTAAGGGTACGATAAATTCAGGATAGAGAAATGGGAGTTTCCAAACAGATACAGACAAGAATGTGGGGGCTCAGTCAGAGATTCACAGAACTGTTCTAGTGGGAGAAAAGAGATTTCATCATGAGCTCGCAGGATAAGCCACTCCATCTGCCTGTATGAGCTATAAAGGACTATTTGCCTAAAAGCCCTTCTGCCTATAAAAACTTTCTTACCTATCGTACCTCATAATATGTTATTTCTTAGGCCAGATAAATTGAAGAAATAACTTGTGGAAAGGTATTTTTCTGGCTGCAATACTTTCTGTATTTAAAGTCTCCTAGAAAATCTCAAGAGAGTTAATGGCTTGCACAGAAATATTTTAATTCACAGCCAGAATGATTTCTGTGACAAAATGGCTACCACCACACAAGCAAATCAGGACGATGATGTACTAGAAAGGTTGTGGCCTTATGAGTTCCCTTTTCACTAGAAGACTTGAAATTAATATCCCTTTTGCAGACACTGAAACTTGTGTTAGCATGGCTAGCACCAGTAGATTGATAAAACTCTTTATCTGCAGAACTCCAAATTCTGCACAAAGTAAGAAATATTTCCCCCTTTTACCGATGGTACACTTCAAAGTAGTGATAGCCACCAGTAGGTCCCAAGCTCCTATTTACCTTGCTGATAGTACATCCACTGACCTGTAACTGTGACAGAGAAAGTGTCCCTGCATACAGAGCATTCACCACTCTGGCAGGGAAATCCTGCCTTTGATCCATAATTGCACCTCTGCTCCCAGACTTCCTGATTGCCCAGCACAGGCAGGTAATCTCAGCTACCCTGTGGCACATGCCTGGGGTACTTCAAGGCCCTGGCATCATGGGCAGGCCTTATAAAATAAAGCAGATTCACAGTGAAGGTTTTAACTATACCCAACTCAAGCCTTCATCCTGCTTCCATAAAGTTGCACCAGAAAGCACAAATCAAATCAACTGCACATCTACTACCCTTCCTCCCATTCAGAGCTGGTGCACAAATGCTCATGCCCAATTAATTTGCACTAATAACACTTAATGTTCGCAAGGTGCTTCACTTTTTCTAACTGTCATACCAAATAAACCATTATGAAGGTATTATCAAATAAATCCTTACACTACGCCTACCAGCTAGGGCAGTTAAATACTGTTTTTTACATTTCACCAGTCCCCTGTGAGCTGAGTTCTCACATAACCAGAGCATATTGTGCTGAGACTTGGAGCTGGTATCTTGCTGGTATCACAAGGCAGGTATCTTGCACAGCAACAGTCAGTTATGCCTTTTACCCAGACCCCTGTTATTAGGATCCCAACTACTGGAAAGCTACTGGAACACTGCACTCTCTCTAATATTGTGTGGCTGTTGTGTTTCAGCAACACACTTGTGCATTATTTAAAAACTGACATTATTTAAAAACTATTCTCAAAACCTGCTAAAATAAAACACACTAAATCTATAAAGAGAGATGTTGATGTTAGGTGTCATAAAAGAGTGAGAAAAATGAAGGATTATAGGAAGAATAAGTAATCACTGAAGTTGTAAGATAAAGATCAGTAAGAAATTGCATTAACTTTCTAAATTATTGCCTGATACAATAAAATGCACTAATTGTACACCTACAGTAATACCTTTGCACATCTCTTCAGCATCCATTGCAACATCATTATTCTAGGATAAGTATAAACGGAACTTAGAATTTTATTACAGTATTATAATGCTTATTCTCTTTAAGATGTGCATCTTTAATTCCTGATGGCATTAATGGGAATGGGATGCATCATAAAAACAGTACCAAAAAAAACAAATCCTGTATTGTGCTTTGGCTTCTACATAAATAAATAATAAGTTCATCCAGACAACTGAAGCTTAACATATTATATCTAAGGTGACTGTATATATAAATATCTGTACTGGTTGCTGCATGTTAGTGTGAGAATTTTCTTTTAATAGCTCAACCCAGGGATTAACAAAGAAAAATCTGAAGCCTCTGCCATTAGCAACAGATGATTCTATTCGGGAAAATAAAGCTGCACTTGTAAAGGACCTGGAAAGAAAACTACATTTCAGAGAGGACATTAATCAACAAAGTAGTCAGCAGGTAAGAAAAACAAGTGTCATTAAAATAAATTTCACTTGTGAACAAGTCATGTGTTATGACTTGTGGCACAAAAAGTGTTTGCATGGTTGAGCAGCTACACTACTCTGCAGAGTAAGCGTTTGTGGTAAGTACTGTTTTGGAATAGCAAACTGGAGCTTCAAATAGGAAGTCCAAGGGGATGCAGCTGTAGAGGTTTTGCTCTGTGACTGTGTAGCAATTTTCATTTCTGATAATCTCAATTAGAGAATGGTAGGAATGCAAAACCTTTTTCTTCTCATGTAACATCCTGCACACAGGATTTCATCTTTTACTTTACAAGCTGCTCAACTCACTGCACACACACACATTCAGACACTGTACATTCCTAACCCAAACTAAGGAGAAAGGTAATCAAACTGTAACGAAAAGGTTTCTGCTTTCACTTTGATTGAACTAAAATACATTTTTCATTTTTTAGCATTAAACGTTTTTCCAAATCTCCTGATACATATGAATTGTCAGGAAGTTGTTAGGAAAGTACTTAACAAAGAAGTTTTTGTAGCTGTTACTGGCAGACATTAAGTTTAGGGCTGTCATTATTAGAATTTAGGAAAACAACAAGCCTTTTACAAAGCTGAAGTTAAAACATAACAGTTCATTCTTAACTGGAATCAATAAATCCATGAGTCTGGGCAGTGTTTACAAAATTAAAGAAGGAATCAAAAATATTTTGAGGTTAAAATCACTGTAAGACAGGTTCGTCCACCCTTGTAAGGTGCCCTAAGGACTGCTAGATAGCTGTTCTGCCTGCAGGCGATTATTCTGCTCTCACCTTGACCATGGAGCCCTCCATCATCATCCTGCCAGCTCATGCTTAACACAGCAAATAATGGTTTATCCTGATCTGTCATCAATAAGGGAACTTTTCACATTTGTTGGCCCTTCTGACATAGAACATGCAAAGATAAGCAAAAAGCCATGGGATTTCTGGAATAAATTACTCTCTGTGGACAACTGCAGTGTAATACCTGTTTTTTAAATTTTGCTCTTGACCCTTCCTTCTGACAGATCATACTGCCACAGCACTTTTGAGTAAAACAACTGGCAAAGCAGTATGTTTTGCAGATGAATCACAAGTGTTACGATTTGTACTTGCTATGGTAGTAAGACAAACTATTTAGAGAGCTATTGTGAAATACCAACCAGTCTTTCGACTGCATGATAACCCCTTTAGAAACAATGATCACCACCAGCGTCAAAGTTATCAGCTGACAGCAAAAGTTATTTATATACTTATTTACTATTTTGTATGACGCCAGACCTAAATCTTGATTCCAAAATCCTTAAAACACTGAAAACGTTCAAGTCTGAGTTTTCTCCTCAGTGAAAGCAGTGAATTATTTAAGAAGCATTATTTAAAGAGACTCGGCAATGCATAATACTTTTCAGAATTCTTATAGCTTTGCCATTTATAAAACAATCAACGTCATGAGAGTCATACGTTGTAGAGGTGGATTCACACCTGCAGATTTTGTCCTGTTTTTTCTTCTTGTAGTTCACACAAATTTTAAAATGAGACATATTCATCCTATATATTGCACATTTGCATTAAATTGTTTATTATAATGGGAGGAAAAAGCCTCTTACTCACTTTCTCATAAATACAAACGCAACTCTCCTCTATATGAGATCACTGCATAGTGAATGGAGCACAGCATCCAATAAGAATCCTGAAGTGTTGGCTTCCCTGCATTTTTTACATACTATTTCAAAAATTCCCTCTCATAAAATGTGTTCCATAGCATTTTCCTTACTGTTATCCCATATTTCAATTGCAGCACTTGGTCTCATTTACAGTATTTGTAGAACATGTAGGGATCATCCAAAATAAAAGCTGTAAATGACAATCTATACCTTAAAGTACTGGTATTGATTAATATTACTATATAAAGTGCAGTAATTAATATGATAGACTTACATCCTGGTGTACTATTTATTATTATCATTGACTTCCATATGATAAGTGTTTAGCTTACAAGATTTTCCTGTGTGTCAGCATTATGCACTCAGCATGGTATCTAATAATCCAGATGTACTCCTCCTGTTTCATCCAGTACATCATTCATCACCAACAATACAGAAATCTAGAATCAGAATGCAGTTGGTGATTTTGCTGTTGCAGAGAACAGAACACATTAGCCTTCAGTCTTCTACAGCTATGATAATCATGCAGTTTTGATAGAAATACAGATAAAATTTTGCTAAGATTCTAGCTTCACTTTTGATCAAGCACATGTAATAACAAGCTGTTATTTTTACCAGAAATAATACCATACCTGTCATTTATGCAGATGGTAGTATGTTAGATTGCCAGGTGAAATTTCATCACCACTGGAAGTGCTGGAAAAAATGTGGTTCAGTTATTCCAAATGTCTTAAAGTCAGATTTGCTCGGTTCTTTCAAAGAGATGATACACTAAATGAGGGTTGGTTTATCCAATTGCAGGAAGAGGTTAGGACAAATCCCAAGATATGGGAGAACACTTAACCCATTTCCTTCCTTAGCCTCAAGACAGTCCAACGTACAACTCTTAACTCCCAGAAGGACCACATGACTCCGTGCCAGCGGGTACAGTGAATGGTTGGTACTGTCCCAGCTTGCACAGATCATTAACTGTTCTTTAGCAGCAGCACAGAAATCTGGAAATTCCACATTTCAGAACGGCTCTCTGACCAGGAGACCTGAGTCCCTCTCTTGCCTTCTCCAGCTCAGTGAATAAAAAATAAGAATTTGAGGCAGCATGGAACAGGCCCTCCTTTAGCAGGACTTTTTTTCAGAGAGCATTTCAGCTCTAATGATTATGGTTGTCTGAGGAAGCTGTTAGAATTCTTTCTTCCACTTTGTGCTGGAGAAAAGAGGTAGGGACAGGTTGAGAAAAAAGGAGAATCCACTCTTCTGCCTAGGAACTAGGACAAACACCTAGGTCCCTGTCCTTGCTCTAGTGGATGTTTAACTATTTACACTCAGAGAAAGAGAACAAAGACAGAACTTCCCTCTCATCTCCACCTCCACAATGCTGTATTAGAATGGAGCTTAGAGCTTCCTCTTGGAGACTGAATTTGAAATCCTGTGAGACACAGCATCCAAGTCTCATAAGCTGAGTGAATGTCCAGGTCACTGCACTCTTTGATGAACAGAGAGCACGTTTCCACTTCCCCAAGTCTGTCTATCCAGTCCATCAGGCCTCTCACCTTCCCTGCAAGTTATATATCTTCATAACTTTCATTCAGAATATGCCACGTAGAAGCAAAAGTAAGTGTGGGAAGAAAAGGACAGACATAGAATCTAAGGAATAAATATATAAATTTGTAATGCAAAGTGATTATTCTAAATTTCTAGTTGAAAACATTAACAGGCTTCACATCAATGGGACTATAAATAGACAAAATTATGCTTTACGGGCAAATCTTAGAAACTAAAGGAATTATTCCCTTAAATCTTTGCTATACAAATAATATCAAACAGAAAATTGAGGTAATTAAACCTCAAAATCCTGTGCAGTAACAAAATTAAAGCAATTAACTATGTAATAATAAAAGAAGGGAAGAAGTACCTAGGCCTGTTTAACGACCTTTTTCAATAAGAATTATAAATTGTGCCCATATATCTGTGTCATTTACTGTGAAGAATAGCATGTGGTAATGCTCATTGGTTGTGTCTTATGGAAGACCCAGATAGCAGCATGGTCACTGCCTTATTTTTAGGACAAAGAGAAAAACCACAGCTGTTTAGAAAATGATGCCATTATTCACAGCCCTCAAATGAATATTCTTTACTTTTGCTAGTATATACTGTACAATAAATTTGAGAGCAGAAGAAATGCAGGGTTTGTCCAAAAGCTTTTAGAACATTAAAGACCATGGTCTGTAGAGCCATCTGCAGAACCCAACTCACCACACAGGCCACATCATCACTAATACCTCAACAGTGATAAAACACAATCATCTTCTTGCAGTTCCTGTACTAAGTCAGCCTCAGAAAGGTCCCAAGAATCAATAAGCCTATTCCCCAGAGCACAATAATTACACTTAATTCAACCACTCCATAAAGCTTGCTCGAAGACAAGCTTCATATCATATCCCGAAGTCAGCAAATGTAGATAATTTTGAACTACAGATGGGAATTAAACCCCAAGGAGTCCTCATGGAAGTTTGCTCTGAACTAGAAATGAAAGAGATTTAAGAACCCATCCAAGACAAGTTAGAAGATCTTAGTATTTATAGGTATAAATTCTCAATAATCATAGTAATGAATCATTGAACCGTCACTTGCAGATGTCTTCTCAAAACCTAGATCTAAACAACAAAGTACAAATAAGTTTTCTTCTGGTAAGGATCCTGGCTTGCAGAACTCACCGCCTAGGAGAGGAAACCTGAGCTCCTCATGCTGTTGCATACACTCCTGAGCCATTCACTCCAGCTAAGTTTATGGGAGTTAGAGATACAAACTTCATTTCTTTTCTCTTCTGTTTTCCTCTTGCTCAGTCACTTTGAGCTGAATAGTATTTTGAGTATCATCTATTGTGTACCACAACTGACTTCCTAGTCTCTTCAGGGGCTTGATATTTACATATCGGTAGCATGATATTCAGGCCTTATGCTATGTAAGAGACCCAAAATAATTCATTTGCAAGAAATAAGTTACTTCCCTGCTATCTCTGCATGGGACATGATATATGAAGAAAAGCAAGAAAAGCATGCACATTGGATCTGTTGTATTTTTATCCTGATTGCCGGAGGAGTGGTGTGGGGGTAGAGAGAAAAGAACCCAAACTAAACAGAAGACTTCAGTCAGAGTAGCCTAGATCAGACTTTAAAGCCAAGGAGTGTTACAGCTTAGAAATAGACACTGAGATGAAATATATGTCAGTTTCTTAGATAAACTGCTAACTGGATTTGGAATAACTCTGCCAAATAGCCAATCTAGTAGAAGTTACAACACTGGGATTAAACTGGGAAACTTGTCTGGAGTTGGCAATGAGTGGTGATCAGAATAATGTTTTTATATGGTATATGAGAATCAACACTCAACTAAAGTTCCTCTAACCTTTATGATTGTGGTAATTTCCATGGCTTCTAGTCTGTAAAAATATCATGTTCCAGAAAAGTTGCCAAAATGCAGCTGGCCCCCTACAGTTTTTACCCAGAAACAGAGCTTGAACCTTTGTACTCTTTGCCTTAGTCTCCTCAGTGTGCTGAACTCCAGCCTAGTTTTAACATCATACCCAGCAATCAAATTGACTTGTTCTTTGTGTGACACTTTACGAAATACTTGTCTGAAACACAACCACAAACACTTTGCCCTACTCCACTTATGTAATTACATTCAGAAACAGTTTTATGGCTTACGTGATAAAAACAGTTCTTCAGAAAGCCATATTAACAAATATTTTCTGTTCTTGCTAAGCCTAGAAGGAAATCTACCAACCAAGCAAAATCTCCAAGATTATATTCTATGACTATGTATTTCCCCTTATTTCAGAGATTTCTGTTTTTCATAAGAAGTGTGGTATAACACCTTCAATCTATGAAAGTTGGTGTTAGAATTTTTATAACAATTTTTATAACAATGTTAATTTAGTTTTGCTGATTTGTGTGTAAACTTATATATATGCACACTAATCACATTTAAAGGGCTAAGATTAAAGTATAAACACAACACACAGGCAACACTTCTAGGCTATGGGAAACCTAACTTCAATATTTTCTAACACGTATTAAGCTCAATCCAGCTGTACACAACTGTACACAACTAAGATGGTCTAGTGGCAGATTTGTGTACTGCTATAAAATAACGATGTTAATTGTTGGTAAGGCTCACAGGGCAGTAAATAACTGATCTGCTCTCTTCTTGATTTTGCATCTTTGTTTTCTATGTGAGAGAAGACAGGCCCTTTGCTTTTTCTACCTTTGTTCTTAATTAGGTTGTACTTAACAACTAAAAGGAACTGATTTTTGCAAAAGCCCTCTTCCACTTTTTAGTCTTCTAGACTACTGCTTTTTTAGTAATCTTCTAGACTATTGCATTCATTTTATTCTCATCTGAGTTCAGAGTTGCCCTTCTGGAGTATAAAGCTGTCATGGATTTACTGTATCTAGTTTTTGAGGTAATGAAGTTGTGGGTCACCTCACCTACTCTTTCCATCAGCTCTGTTGCCCTGTAAACACTTGAAAAATGGCTTATCTTCACAAAGGGAATAACTGCTAAAAAGTGCTCAGATATGACAAATGAGAAACATACATGCAAAGCAGTGTATTTAACTTTATAATATGCTGTTATAGGACCAATATACAAAAATAATTACAGTATTTTTGAGAAGTTCCTTACACAAAAAGCAGTAACATGTTTAGGCAGGCAGAAATGAGAATCTGTACCATATTTGCTATATTGTCCTGACCTTTTATTACATTACGATTCATTAAATGAATGAAAGGAATGGAGAGGAAGAGATTACCCCTAGCTTAATTAGTCCTTAATTAGCCTCCACATTTCCAAAGGCCACACAATATGTGAAATCACTGAAAATAATTTAATTCTAAGGTGAATTATATATAGTATAGTCAGGTCCTATTGGAAAACTCAGAGATTCGAGATAATCCTTTCTGAGCAGGTGCAATTTTTTGCCACAGATTTTGCTTTCTGCTGTCAAGAACTATCTAAAACAACAAGAAGGAATCTATTAAAAGCTTTCAAAGAAGTGGAAGAACAACCAAACTACAAATATGTTCTTCAGTACATCGGTCACCACAAATCATTTATGTTTGAATTCCTTAATTTATGGCAGATTCTAGAAACAAAATATGACTGCAGTACCTTTTGGTGACAGGGATATTTCTTAAAGCAGATACTCCCAGATTTTTACTTGATTCTTCCTAAAAACACACACAACTTTTCTCAACATCAAGGCTAAAAGACTGATTGCTTAACTTTCCCCTTAGGACACTATAACCAATGTAACCACTACAAGCACTGGTTGGTTAGAAATCAGAGAATCTCCGGTTTTACACTGGCTTAACTGATATCAGAATTTGATCTATTAAAGTGATTTGCTGAGACATGCTGTGAGAAACAAAAAAAGCTCAACAGGATGAAACTTTATAAGGCTGCTTGCTGATCATCAGCTGCTGGCCAGCCCCCGGAGCGAACAAAAGCCGACAAGGAAAGTGGACGGTTCCATCTAGTGGCCGACTCTCCCCCTTTGGTGCATGTCTTGCACACTTCTAGAGATGTGCAAGCTCTAAAGTTCCCTCTTAGCAAAGCTGTACTCGCAGTGGTATATTTGAAGAGAGTATCAGCGACAGCCTGTCCCCTGTCAGAGTGGAGAGAGAGTGTTATGGGTAAGGAAGGTATCTTGAAGGTGGGATCCAGCAACCGGAGCTCCCTGTGAACGCTGTTACACGGCAATTACAGGCAGTGCTCCAAAGCTGTGTGGAAGGAACAGCCCTGCAGCATCAGAGAAACTGGGATGAGTGGAAGGAGGGCTCAGTTTCCAGCAAAAACAGTTCTTTCATAAAGTACTTTCTTCCCTACCCTGAACTATCTGTCTTTTCCTACCATAGCTAACGTTAGTAGAGCAGACCTTACAACAATCCCCCCCCCAAAAAAAAGATTTTAGATTGAGAGTGTTAAACAACATCTACCATTACAATACCAAAGATGGATATTATTAGAGCATTTATTCCACCGCAGCATTTTTCAACTTTTTTACTTAGGCTTTGTGGCTGTCATGTTAATCCTTTCCATTTCTCACACTGAGCCCTAGACCCCATCTCCTCAGAACTCCCCTGCAACCTCTCAACCTTTGGCCACTTCTGTCTCCACGGACTCCTGAAGAATTCAAAGACATCTTTAGCTAACATTTTGTGATGTTTCTCTACTTTTGCTTCTTAATACTTGGGAACTATTGGTCAAAAGCACAATCACAAGTATGATGGAGTGGCTAAATAATCAGGGATATACTTCTCATAATTCGGAATTTTTGATGATTCTTTAATCAATTCTTTAACAAAGAAAAAAAAACCACCATCATAACAGCAATATCTGACAGCATAATGTGAGATTCTGAAAATCTGTGCTTGCTGTGGGAATAGAAGAAAACAGAAGCCTGCTCTCAGAAATGTCAGTGGTCAGACAATAGAAGCCAGAATGCAAGCTCTGGACTCACAAACTGCACAAAACCAGGTCTAAAAAAAAGAATGTGGTTATTGCTAAAGGCCTACACATGGTAGTAACTTCTCCACAAGTAATTTTTAATTACTTAAGATATTCCTGCAGCTATTCAGGTGTATCTGTATTGCTTTAGCATGCACAGGATAAATACAGGTTTGGTGTCAAAACCTGAAGCTGGCTGTTGGCATGAAGTTTCACATGTTACAGCAGGAAACATCTGGTCAAATGTTTCTTGGTCTTGACAAAAGGCATCTTCATGCAGAACAGTGCTCAGCTAAGTAATGAGAGGCTTCTACCTGACATTAGGGCATTATGGAGGAGGCTCCTAATAACATCATGTTATATGGAAATGGTCGTTTATGCAGGGATATAATAGTTTTCCATCTATTAAATCTTCTAAGGGTTTTAATGCGCTTGTGTTTCACTTTTTTTGATATTTTTTTTTGCTGCCTTTGAAAACATTCAGTTTCATTAGTAAAATTGTGCAAACTTCATATGCAGTGAGAATCTGTTCCTGCAGACCAAATTCAGACTGTTTCAGTAAGTCCTAGTTTGCATAGGTTTTTTTATTTTCACTCATTTTAGCATTAGTCTAAAAGTGCAAATGACTGCAAATACCACAGAACATGACTCATCTAGCTCTGAGTCGTGCCTCTCTCACTCTGCAGGAATACAGGATTTCAAGCTTTGAGCAGAGGCTGATGAACGAAATAGAATTTCGCCTTGAACGCACCCCGGTGGATGAATCAGATGATGAAGTGCAACATGAGGAAATCCCTACAGGCAAATACATAGCACCCATCTTTGATAAGAGACTCAAGCATTTCCGGGTAATGGAAGGATCTCCTATCACATTCACTTGCAAAATTGTTGGAATACCTGTTCCCAAGGTAGGTCATTCTCACTGTTTGTCAGCTGTGGAGGAATAAAAATGAACTACCTGTTATTTCCTATACAGCCCTATGGCAAGTCACATTCTGAAGAACATAATTCTGTGGAGAGAGCTTTAAAACAAATTATTTCCCCCAACTTGCTCAAGTAACAATACTTGCTATTGAGGATGTTATCAGGCCTTGCTGTACTGTATGGACTGCATCACAACCACCTGACTAAGAAAAACAGAAAGTCCTAACAAAACAAAACAAAATTAACTTCTCAGAAAGATGAGAGTTGGTCTGAGATAACCAATAAATTTCTACAGCCAAGAAAACAGAACCTGACAATTTCAGCTGTGCAAAGGAGACATATTGTTTTCTCAGCTCAGCCTGGAATCATTCAATTTCACTTTGTAAACCATCTGTAAATTTTATGGTATTCTAAAATTTATACAAGCAACTTGTTAACTTCTGTTGTGTTCTTACCTACATTTTTATAGTTGCTATTTGATTACAGAGCAAGAGTAAGTCACTTCTTCTTTCTGATCAGGTATATTGGTTCAAGGATGGCAAGCAGATTTCAAAGAAAAACTCACGTTTCAAAATGAGCAGAGAGGGAGATGGAACATGTTCTTTACATATTGAAACTTCTACTAATGATGATGATGGAAACTATACCATTATGGCTGCAAATCCACAAGTAAGGCGTTTTATTTTCCTCTATAAAAAAAGCTTTTTTTTTTGTCTCTGTATAATATGTGTCAATAGTAACAAAGATCAGGCCACCTAGTCCAACCTTGAGTGGTGACTGTATCAAAGATCAGATGCTTCAGAGGATGGGAGAGGGAAATATAGTGCAAAATGGTGAAATTACTCCCCTGTTCTTACTCATCTCAATCACAATCATTAAGGATATTCTTTTCACATGAGTAACCCCTGCCCGATTTTCTGAAACCCTGCCTGTTGTAGACAGCTATCTTTTGAGATATAATGACAAGGCAGACATCATATTTCAGGCAGGAAGAATAGAGCAAAGGGAAACCAATAGGTACATCAAATTTGAAAGCATTAACAAACACAATTATTCTCTATCTAGCCTGCAAAAAATGTGCATCTGCAAGTAGTCTTGTCCCCTAATCACTCCTCTTCACTCTATGTGCTAGCTTAGCTGTTTATTTAGTTATACAGTCAACTAGATCAGGCAAGTTTTCCAGCTGAAATTTTCACTTTTTTTCTGAATTATACTTCAGCCAAATACTCAGTTTCCATGTGGTAGCACAAACAACAGCTATGCTAATACAAATACAGCAGCAGACAGTACCTGTGGAGACACAGTAGCAGGAATGAACAAGCAAGGACAGACACTAAGCCGGTTTATATAGCGCTGCTGCAAAAAGCATTGACACAGCCTTGAAGAATTTGAGAAACACTGCTCTAGACACCCAAAGAAACGCCTGCCTCACCTGCACTCCACTACACACTAAAAGCAATTGCTTCTAAAAAGTAGTTACACTTAGTTCACTTACATAACAAAAACAAATCCTAGTGCATTGTAGATGTTAAATATTTATACTTTACAGTTAAATGAACTATTAACCAACTAGTAATTCTGTTTCCATTGTGATTTGCAGGGAAGAGTCAGTTGTTCAGGCCACCTGATGGTTCAGAGTATCCCTGTTCGGGGCCGAATATCAACAATTCAACCTCACAGGTAAAAGGAAAAAAAACCCTTCACACCCTCCTTATGCTTCTTATTGAATGTATTCAAAATAACTGGCTGCTATACTTCAGCATACTCTCCACTTCAGTTCTCAACCATTAAATGGAAATAACAGCAGCACATACCTCCCAACAAGTCGATTCTAGAGTGTAATGTTTTTGAAAGTTATCTTTAGATGCAGGGAAGTTTAAATGTAAAGTGTTATTTCACTTGTTTTAGTAGAGTTAGAGGAAAGGAATGGATTAGCATGATGAAATTCAGCCAAAAAAAAAAAAAGCAAAAAGAAATAAAGGTCATCTTGGGAATCCAATGATACTACCTGATATAGTTCATTTGACAATCTAAATGGAAAATATACAATTAAATCATAGAATCATAGAATAATTACAATGTAAATTACAATGTAAATCAGTGGATTTCTTTCTACCCTTTTATTTAGCTCAAACTATCTGTTCCTACTTTTCTGCAATTTCATTCTTTACTCAGCATTAAAAAAAGTAAAATAATTTGGCTTCCAAACACACACATGGAATTTTTGTCTTGCAGAACACGATCCCGGGTACCAGAGGGAGACAGAGAAGCAGTTCAAGAACGCTTTTTCAGGCCCTATTTTCTACAGGCTCCAGGGGATATGGTAGCACATGAAGGGCGACTTTGCAGATTGGATTGTAAGGTATTAACAGTTTCCTCTGTTCTTCTCTCTATTCATATCTGTGTATTGGTAGGTGTTTTTGTGTTTTTATTGCTTGCATGAACACTTTCTGTTGAAGTTTTATTGCTTCATTTTTAAAAATTATTGCTTATTGCCATTCTTTCTGAGTGGATTCAGGGGACTTCTGTACAACACATGCTGTATGGCACGAAGAACACAAAGAATACAACCCCAAAAATAGAAGGCTCACTTACGGGGTTGTTCAAATCACTAAATACATTCACCATGTCCTCACCAGTCCAAACTCCAAAAGTTCATCTGGGAATGACAGGTCTTCCTGCTGTACTATCAGATTCTTGAACTTAATCCATAATAGCTCAAAATCATGAGAGAATTAGCATGTTCTATTCTGTTCAAACTAGCATTTCCATTGTATTGGACTGAATTACTGAAGATTAATACTCCCTAAAAAGAAGGAATAGAGCCTAGCTCATTTTATGCTTCCCTAACACACACACATGCTGAAGAATCCCAATTTATAGATTCAAATCCCAAATACAGAGTTGTCAGAAATTAGAGCACACACATAGTGAGCTTCCAGTTATTGAACAGCATTAAGAAACTGACGTTCTCTGATGTATTTTGGTAGCTGTTCTATGTCCCAGTAGTACAGACAGAAAGGTGGTAGTGCTGACACTGACCTCTTCGATGCTCCAGAATGTCTCCTACCCTGAACAGAGTAGAAGCTTTGGAGCAGATGTAAATGCTTCCCTGAAGATGAGTAAGATTGATTACTACTTAATTTACAACATAAAGTTTGCTAGGGAGCATGCCAAAGAATTTGACTATTCTTAGCTCTGCTGTCCTAGCAGAGCTTGAGAAGTCGTAGAGCATGTCTGGTATTACACAAACCTGGAAGAAAGCAGCTCTTTGTTCAGGCAAGTTTCACTTCCCTCTTTCTCTGGTTTGTAGAATAGTGTTTGGAAAGGAATATTTTGGAGATGAGTAAGTACTTCTATCTACTGGAAAGATCTTTAAGAGTATAATAGTCTAATAACCTTTCTATAAAATATGTATCTTGTGATAAAGCATATAAGTGTAAAAGCTACAAAGAACTATATAATTCTTCATCAAAATTTCTGAAATACAAAGTCATTTGTATAGAACGCTTTTTTAAATGTCTGTTAAACTGAGTAGTTTTGATTTATAATCATCACAAAAAAAAAGGCAGATTATTAGAAGCCTTCTGTGAATCTAATTATGTAATCAAGCTTTGTCCTTTCTGACTAAGAAAAATGTAAGCATTTCATATATTTGTTTCTCTTGGTATTTGTTTTCTGTTTTGATCATTTTTAGAACTAATCAGTAAAATAAACAACCCAGAAGCTGACATTATTCAGATGATATCTGAAGAAAGGCTTACCTATGAATTTACTAAAATCCAGTTGTCAGTTTGACATTTGCCTCTGGCTGTTTCACTCTCTGTTAGGTGAGTGGGTTACCAACGCCAGACTTGACATGGCTTCTGAACGGCAAACCTGTATTACCAGATGGCACCCACAAGATGCTGGTCAGAGAGACTGGAGTTCACTCTCTGCTCATTGATCCTCTCTCACAAAATGATGCTGGAACTTATACTTGCCTTGCCACTAATAGAGCAGGACAAAATTCATTTACTCTGGAGCTGACTGTTGTAGGTAAGAATCATTCAAAAACTAGTCAGAGTGCTGTAGTTATTCACATGCATTTCTCCAGAAATATCTCACTTAGTTTTCCTACAGACAGGTATAAGTAGTTAATTCACTGATAGCAGTTATAGTTCAATGGCTATAACACTCATTTGATGGAGAGAAATGGACCTGGTGCTCAGCTGAGAGGTGCAGTCCTGTTACTAGCAGAGGCCTTTAAGAATTCTGAATCATCATCACGCTATTTCTCTTGTCTTGGCAAAATTATATCCTTAATTCTCTCCCTGGAATTCGTAGGGTTTTAATTCATAAAATATGCTGAGGTCTCCTAGATGCCAGTTCCAATTTAATTGATTTAAAAAAAAGTATTTTTGAACAAAATAAATACAAATATGAATACTGTTCTTTATTAAAGTCCTGCAAGATGCAAGCTGTTGAAATCCACTGATCTGGCATTAATTTCCTGCTATGGTAGTAGGTTTACACCCATGCATACATATATGCATGCATTCTTCAATGCATACTATTTGCTATATGTTCTCTTATAGGGGCTGCATCACGGCATTTCACTTTCCTTCCAATATCTCATAAAAAATTTACAACCTATTTTGATATCACAAGAATCATTTTTGTTTGCATTCTTCCCTATTGTTCAATGACAAACAAAGAAAAAAATAGCTGGTATTCAATCCTTCTTCTTCTTTTTCCAGCAAAGGAAGTAAAAAAAGCGCCCATGTTTTTGGAGAAGCTTCAGAACTGTGGTGTTCCAGAAGGGTACCCGGTCAGATTAGAGTGCAGGGTTGTGGGAATGCCACCCCCTGTATTTTACTGGAAGAAGGATAATGAAACCATCCCATCAAACAGAGAGAGGATGAGGTACTGTACCGTCATATCCATACTAGGAATTTCTTGCAGCTGGACCAATTGTTTCACTGAAAAGCTGTGCAATTAATACAGGTGGTGTTCTTAAAACTATTTATTTCTTCTGCATAAAGTTTTAAAATGCTGGCTTCACTGTCAGGTGAACAAGAGCGGTTCAGAATAAAGGCATGGAACATAACATGCCACTGCTTCAGAGAACAGAAATAAACCTTTCAGGTCACATGCCTAATAAACATCTTGTAATCAAAGATACCGTTATGGTATTTTTCGTGTGTTTTAGCAGCTTGTTCTCTCTTTAAACATTTTTTTCCCCACCGTTTAGCTCTAACTAAAGATGAATTCAAACAGTTCAAACTCAGAACAGTTAGAAGATGATTCTGAATGCCACAGAGCATGGGATAACAGAGAGCTTAGCACATCAGATATAGAGGCAGATAAAGTTTGGTCACAAGCACAGGCAAATACTTTGCTTATAAAATGCAACATTTATTGGATTCAGCTCTTCCATTCAAATACAACACTATTTTTTATTTTTTGAAAAAGAAAAACTGATGAAATAGTGTATGTGACTCTGATTAATAAAAAAGCGTGTTTTGTTTTGAGGTTTATACCTTCATATAAATCTGATTTTTAATATTTTACTTTACTTGGCTCCAACTATTGATCTGATGCAGTCATTGGCTCTCTGCTATCAACTTCAAAAAGCACCATTTTTACATGCATACACTGAAGCCTACCTGTAAAGAAAACTGGCTCAGCAGCAGCACTTGCTATGAATGGAAACTTTACTTAATAAAGTCCTGCCCCTTGCAGGAATGTCTAAACCCAAGCCTTCAACTGGCTCCACACAGATCCATTTGTGCAATGAGCATTTTCCTTGCTTTTCCCTATCTCACCTATTATTTTCCTGCTGGGAAGGAGACCAAGAGATGTTTTCTGTATCATGATATGGACATGCATGAGCTTCTACATTTCTGTGTCACCAGCGTAAGGCAAATTATGTACTGCAGATAGCAAAGGCTGAATGTTCCCTTTTTTATTTAGGAGCACAAAATGTCCTCTTGACCTGAAATTTTGTGGTTTGATGTTTCATTCCAGTTCGTGTGGAAGCAAAATGTCAATTTTCAGAACATCCTGCAACTCCAAGTATTCTGATGTGCTCATCTCCCACTTGTTTCTTTTTAGTGAGGGAAACGCTTGGGTTGATAAAAACAACCAGCTACAGCCTAGAGAACAGAGGAGCCTCAGTTCTCTGATAAACTACTGAATAGTTTTTCCTGCGACTTGTGGCCAGAAAGCCTTGGATTGCTGAAAAGCAAAGGAAGAGGAGGGAACAATGAAACAGGTTTCATTTACAATGTTGTCCAAATGAATCTTCATGATTTTGCCACTCAGGCATTTTTCTCATGCCTGAAACAAATGGGTGCCATGAGAAAGCTTCTGACTGGCTCTGATTACTGTTGTGAAAAATACCACAAGTTTGTACAAATATTATTCTTCCAGCTTCTGAACCAGGACAAAACACCCTGCAGCAGCTTTGCACAGGTTTAGTACATTGGACTTCGGTAAGCAATTGCAATATTAACACATACAGAACAAAAGTTCAGCTTACAGTGTCACGCCATGGCTTTGCACAGCTCAGAGGATCAAGAATAGATTTCAGCAACTCAGATCATTGGCTGGGGCCATACTGAAAGGAAGCCTATTGAGTATAAAGGTCTTGGTCTGCTACCTCTTTGAGAATAGAAGTTATGGTGTATTTGTTTCATAGTGAACGTACATACTGTAAAATCTCAAAGTTGACGTGCTCTTGAGAAATTCTAACTCGAAAACACTTCTTTTCCCAGCATGCACCAAGATACAACCGGGTATGTCTGCCTTCTGATTCAGCCTGCCAAGAAAGCCGATGCGGGCTGGTATACCTTGTCTGCAAAAAATGAAGCTGGTATTGTCTCTTGTACTGCTAGACTTGACATATACGGTAGGTATCGACTAGTCAGTAAAACAAACCAGTATTTTCTTTGACAGGTCCCAGCCCTCATCCAATTCTTAGTTCTTAAACTGCCAGTTTTGCAATGGATAAGACATTACAGAGTCACCACATGATTTCATTTTAATGTGGCCACCGGGAGGAGGCAGAATGATACCGTTTAACAACTAGATTAGCTCTCCCACATCAGTTTAGAGGTGGGTAAAGAGAAAAAAATAGAGGAGTTTTGCACAGTATTCTCCACTCCTGTTTTCCGCTTTCCACCTCCCTAAACATGTAAACATACAATGAATACGTATTCATATTGAACCTTAACTCCGTTCCCTCTGACACACACACAGCAGTGCTACAGCACTGACCTGAGATGGAACAATACATTGCACACCAGAAAATAGACCCCTTCTTCCAGGCAACACGTGTGATGCAAACTCTGCCTATCTAATGCAAGCTAACTGAGAGGATAATGTGTTGGTTCAGGACTCAGAAGGCCCAAGCTTAGTTCAAGAACTATGGCATGTCATTTAATTTCTCTTTATCTATGCAGCATGTATGTACTAGTTAAGGCAATTTAT
Source organism: Anser cygnoides (assembly GCF_040182565.1). Lineage (NCBI taxonomy): Eukaryota > Metazoa > Chordata > Aves > Anseriformes > Anatidae > Anser > Anser cygnoides. The sequence continues at coordinate 25,888,936 of NC_089879.1, read as the reverse complement.
CTAGACCCCCCAAAAAAGAGAGAATACTTTGATTACTTAAGCAATAATTAAAAAAATAAAAATAATTTAAAAACCATGGCACAAACTATGGGGTTATATCCATACCCTGAAAGGGAAAAATTAGTTTTCAACCTTGTATTTCTCACTTAAACAACAACAACAACAACAAACACTTAATATCAGGGATAACCACAAGTCACCCACACATCTCTGTCAGTTTTCTGCCACCTTGTGGTGATATAGACAACAGAAATGTAATGTTCAAGACAGGGCTGGTGAGAGGCTGATTCAAACCAGAATACACAAAATGAGAAATAATTCCTTAGGTGTCTAAATGTGGCAAGACAGACATTAAATTTTCATACGAAGGATGCAAGCTACAAGCCAGAAAATGAAGGGAAGTAAGAAATGTTTCCTGATTCAATACTTATTTTCTAAAGAGTCTGCAAGTCTTGTACACCAAAGGGAGTAACAGAAACCACTTTTCTTTGTGCAATTTCAAATGAGTGGGGAGTGAAAGTTTCGTCTTAAATTTGTGATTCCATGCGTAAAGAAAAAACTACAGTAATGAGAGCATGGCTCAAATGTAAACATGTTGGGGGTGGTAAAAAAAAGAAATAAAAAAAAAAAAAAGAGGCTCTTTTTCAAAAATTTCCAGTAAGACAGGGTCAATATTCAGCATGGAAAGATAATAAACATTTCCTAACAATGCTTAATCTGCAGATTACATGTCTCCCACACTAAACTATTCTCAGACTATCGTAGCCTGAACTTGTACTTTTTTGTTTTAATTACTAGTGGGGTTGGAACTAGAAGAGCTTTAAAGGTCCCTCCCAACCCAAACCATTCTGTGATTCTATACCTGTCAATTTTGAATGCAGACCTGGAGGTTTTGTATGGATAAATAAAGGTTAAGATACTACTCATTTCCCCTTTGTAAAATATTTTAAGAATTATAGCTGTTAATTATCATGTAATAGCCAAATGTTCTCACAAAATTGTAATAGTACTTTTTTATATGGAACATGTTGCATCTTACTTCTAAATTATTAAATATTTAACTTTGGATTCTATAAGTGTTAATATAATTACATTTCATTCAGTATATTATAAAAAAACTCAGAAACATTACTAATTGTAAATAGTATAGAAAAATCAAAACCATAATCACTTATTTAAAAAAAAAAAAAAGAAAAGAAAAAAGGAAGGAAAAAAAAGCCCTCCAGAGGGTGGAATAGTACAAAATCAGAGTTATGTTCCATTTGTTCATCTCTGTTAACACTACAGTATGTCTTTTCTGTTAATTGCAAGAGCTTTGGAGAAGGCTCCGAAGATTAAATGATTAAATTTTGGACTTACTGAAATCCATGTAAGTGTTGCCATTGAATTGTACAGGGATGGAATTCCATCAATACTGCAATAAAAACACTCATCTCATAAATTATATGGATGATAATATTTGAAGGAACAGACCCTAAAACGGGAAACAAAATGCTGTGCTCTCTTCAAGGATGTTGGAAACAACTTTTCATTTGTGTACATTGGCTTCTGTTGTTTCATTTTTAACTTCATTAGATGTTTACGTAGTCTATTCTGTTTTTGTTGCTTCAGCTCAGTGGCACCATCAAATTGCACAGCCAATAAAGCTTCGAGCTGGTGGTGGTCGGTATGCAAACCTTACTGGTCAAGGACTCGAGATTTTTTCTGCCTTTCCAACTACTGAAAGCCCTATGTTGTTTTCATCCCCAACTCAAAAGGTGGTGGAAAGTGAAGAACTTTGAAAGATATAAGCAAACAATGGTTCCAGTTACACCTGCAGAAATACTAGAACTGTGAAAAAAAATTAAAGAGGTACAAGTCAAGATGCCAAGGTTTACAAGCAACCTGTTTGTAATTAAGTGTACTGCTGCTGCGAATTTTGCAAGTAACATATACAAGACTTTTGCATAGTATTTTACTGCAGGATAATTGTGGTATGGAGTGTTGTGCAATAAATTCAGTACTGTGTAGTTTGCTAAGAATTACATAGTAAACATAGTTTTCAGCACTTAAAAGCCAATACCACTTCTGCTTGAATTAAAGCTACTGTGTTGTAGCAAGCCATGTTAAGGATTGATGATGTTTAGCTGGAAAACTACCAGTGAAAATATCAACACTACAGTAACAACAATCCAGAATGAGGGTAAACAACAAGACTTTGAATGTAATTCTAAAAAAATGCCAAAAAATCACAAAGCACAAGTAAAAGGGAAAAGATGTAACTCATTTTTATATATGATTATGCCAGATAATTTTAGAATTGTTGGACTCAAGACTAGATAAGTAGAGCATTTCATGTAGGTACAGCTGCGTACCCTATATATTTATATTTGTGTGTGTGTGTACTCCATGAACTGTGTACTCATGGTGTAATGATTCATAAAGTAAGGTACAGGACACGTGCCTAGGACTCTAACATAGGAAACTAAACTTCCTGTAGTCTGAAGCATGTTCTGTAGAACTCATAGCTGAAAGTATTTTCCAGATGTGCTTCATATTTTTTCTTTACATTGATAGTGATTCTCTGCCTTTAAACACAGATTATATCAAACTTTTATCTTCAGGGTTTGCAAATATCAATCTCTTTCTCCTCATTTTTAATGTGACTGAAAGAAAAGTATCTACCAGCTAGCTTGCTTTTTAACTAACTGGAAAGGAATTATGATCCAATAGAATTAAATGATTTCACCATCATTTAGGAAACAATCACAAGCGTGGTGTCTACTATTAAGACAGAGAAAATTCCGTTAATACACAAAAAGTTATGAATTCAAGCAACAGTTATGTACAAAGAGCTAAAAAGCCCTACTGTATCTAATAATAGCAAATAAGGCAATTTAATGAAGGTGCAACAGAAGGTGCTAAGAACACAACAACTGATTTAAATTCATTTAGCATCTATACAGTTGTACAGCACTTAGAATCTGGGAATATCTAAGATGATTTCTTGCACCTTTATGTTATTGCTATCTCTCTTCTTTAGACATTGTTTTCAAGCAGTTCTTGCTTCCTGCTTTCAACATGGCTGAAGTGTGTACAACAAAGTCCTGATCAAAGTCTCAGAGATGAAAAATTAACAGATACTATCATTTTAGATCTCATTTGGATTTTTTTCGATACTTATTGTAACTTAAAAATTGCAAATGCAAAGAAAAAAATGAGGAGTTATCTTGAGAGCAAACCAACACTAGAAGTAGCCAGAGACTGAGAAAGAGAAAGCCTCTCACCCCTTGGTTTCCTACAAAAACAGCTTTTGATGTCACTAACTGTTGGCCCCCTAAGGGTTCAGGGGAAGTGAGTTTATAGTAGTGTTCCACTTCCTGTCTGAGTGGAGACCATATCACAAAACCACCATTACAACTTCAGCGCCTTTGCTAGAAATCTCAAGTGATTCAGCCCAGACTGAGCAGACCAGGAAGCTAAGATATACTCCTATCCTGAACGACAAAACAAGGTACAGTGACTTCAGTGGGAAAGCAGAAATGCCAGTTGTTGCTGATGTTGCATCTCCTCCCTGGCAAACAAAATAAAACTACTAGCTATTAAAAGTGATACACTGATTAAAGTGACATCAGTTATGGGATGCCCAATTTAAGACAAATTGTGGGTCTCCAGGATAGAGAACCCATTGTTCCTCCAATCCGTTTGTTTCTAGGATGGCTTAGGGATTCGAAAGCTAAACCTAGAGTGAGTCAAATTTGGGCAACCCAAAATTTAAAGTTTCCCGTGTCAGTAACTTCTCTTGGGAAAATAATACAAGGGAAGTTTTTAGTTTTTGCTTACTTAATCCAGTGCTGTTGGGAAGTGGGAAGAGAGGAAATTAAGACACAAAAGGTAATGTTCAACCACCATCTACAGCCCTGGTCTTCCCATTACTTCATGACAGAACTGAAAAGTGAATTTTGATCCAAAGTATTCAAAACCGGATATTGTTCATCAGGCTTTCCACCTAGTATAGGCTCAGTTGAGCTGTTTTCCTGTCTAGCACTCCACTGTGGCCCCCTTGCCTGGCTTTAAGTAAGGGGTTGGACCAGATGACTTCCTGTGGTTCCTTCCAACCTAAATCATCCTATACTTCCTAAATTCTTTTACTTTCCACTGCCTGTCTGAATATCCTGTATAGATTAAGTTACTGACTGAGTAGAAACTAAGAAGCACGAGCTTCTCCTTTTTCACTGTGATATATTCCACTAGTCTTGATACCTGATTTCTTTACACAGTATAAAAGAAAGGAATAGTAGTACTTATTACTAGCAAATACCTGGCTACCAGTGCTAGAATCATACTTGTTAATATTACTGATGTTAGCAGTGATTCTCACATTTTATAACATCAGACAACATGCCCAAGAACTTGGTACAAATCAAAGGACAATGTGCACAGAGAGATTTTTTCAATGATTTCATTGAAATATCTCCTGCCTTACATCATTATAACCTGAACAGACAAGCTGGAAGTTAAATGGTACACAATTTTTTAAAATGCACACACATTTGTTTTTGGAGGTGGGAAAGACAAAAAGCTACTACTGAAAGACTTTTCCCAAAAATCTGTATAAGAAGGATTAATCCTTAGTCATTCAACAAGAGGCCCCAGAAGTCCCATTGAGAAATAGGCTACAGAGAGTGGGTGACCAGAATCTGTCAGCTGAACTATAACGTTATCTTCATGACGGTATTTACTAACAAAAAGATCAAAACTTTATCTACCATACCTCCCCATGTAATGCATAAGTCAGTAGAATTACTTTCAGTGCATCTGACACAAACAAAATCAGTATCTGGTCCCAAATGGTCTGTAGTCATTAATTTTTGCTCATTAACTGCTACAACACATTTCTCTTCTGCATATACTGAGCCCATAAAATAAGTGCGTAAAGGAAGCTTATGTGAATGGATGTAAATGCTGTTAATTAGTAATACTGATGTGCTCATCACAAAGAAGATGCACAAATGATGCTTTTGTTGACTGATGGAAAAGCCAAGGGGAAAAATCACTTGTGTAAGCAGAAGAGACAACACTGAGTTTTCACAAAACTTGATGTTTGAGTTCATGTGCCATGAAGGTATCATACTGTGTCAAGACGCACTAGAGACTACACAGTTGTGCTCTCTTCCTGAACAGCTTGTCTTTTCATTGTTTTGTTCAATTGAATAGCTGATTTCACACTTCACGCTAACATGGTATTTAATTCTCTTATTCAGGGCAGGCTACTACAACAACAAGAATCAATGTTAGAGCCTTTACTGAAGTCATAGTTAGCTATCATCTTCCACAAATCCAGTAAAACACCACAATGTGAAGCATAACACTATATCAATAAGATATAGAAATGCTTATTTTTGTAAACTTTCAATAACAGGTCATTTTCTGATTCAGAATCTTGTAGGTTTATTTAATGTCTTGATCTGTTCTAGTCCTGGTTTTGTATATGACCAGAGGCACCATATATTTCAAACCATATCAGAAATCACAATTTCTGTGTTGTAATTCTAGAAGGCTAAAGTATTATTTTGGCTTTAAAATTTTGGTCCACCTTGGTACAGACCCTGTCCTCAGCAGCATCATAGAGCAGTCTGCATTGAACTGACAGACTTCTTGCCTTAAAACACCTGGATTGAGATCATTTGCTTCCATATGGAAGGTGGAGCATACCTTCTGAATGCCTCACGTACACTAACATGAGAAGAGGAGAGCACACTTCAGAATACAAAAAGCCAAGTCTGCAGTCTTTTATTTAACATGTAAACAATTGCCAATTCCAACTGTTTACAGTAATGATAGATACTGCAAAGAAATAAATCTGGAATGAGAATTCCTATAAGAACCACATTCTTACTGCTACAATGGTAAAAAAGCATTAGTTTCTGGAAAATGTCTTCGTACAAAATGATTAGCAAGATCTAATGAAACACTTTAGTTATTAAATATTGAAGAAGTGATTCACTGTTAATTGCCTTACTATTTCCAATACATAGATGTTCACTTTGAGCCTTAAAATTCTATTTTATAAGTTTTTCTTGATTAAAGTTGATATTTTTTATTTTTTTGATCCAAAGTTATTCTCTATGGGAAAGAAAAATGTTAATATCAGTTTTAAAGGACATTTTAAATGCATATAAATGGAAAAAATAAACAAACGCCTGACTGTTTAGTAATGTACTTCCCTTCATCTCACCTGAACTTAAATAAATGCTTCAGAGTTGCATACAAGAGTGTGTCCTTGATGTGTTCAAATAATTGAGAAAGTGTGGAACAAGACCCGAAGTTTCTTCAGAACTTGGCTTTGACAGCCGATGACATTAATGGAATTGGACTTTACATTTTTTAGAAGAAAATCATACAGTACCCATCAAGTTAGAGATATCCTAGACATGATTCTAGCATATAGTTGTGAGATGCAGTTGCTATTTTTTTTCTTAATATCAGTTTGCTCGTTTTAAATTATGTTTTCTTTATGTGATAACTGCAGCCCCTCCATCAAGTTTTCTCAGGGCAACCAGAGCAAAAGCCAAGGAGTCTTTTGGACAATTTGCATGTTTTAAAGGTCAACAGACTTGTCAGATTATCAGCATCTAGTAGAATTAGTCCCCCAAATCTATGTTTGGGTATATAGTTCTTACAGACTGTCATACCTGAAGTCCATGGTGTCTCAAAATTTCTTGTACAATCTGTCTGCCACACTGGTCATCCAACCCCCACTCAACACTCCCTGAAATACCCAGTTACTGGGAATAAACCAAAGCTCCCAGAAGTTTCTTTGTGCTGTAGGCACTGGATAATGTTATACAGAACTTACTTTCTCAACCCTTAGCGGTATATCCAATACTTAATAAATGAAAATTGAATGAAGGCCAACCAAGGACACAAACCACACCAAATTTCACTCTTCCTGATAATTGTCTTCAACTTGAATGATTATGCATATTCTTTGTATAAGGGTCCATTATCAGACTTTGGAATGCATTTTAAATGAGCAGCAGATGCAAAATGAACACTTCAAGGAAGCTGGATCTTATAACCCTGACATAGAAAACAACAGGGGAAAAAAAGGAAGTGTTCTATTACATTTGCTGGTCTTGATTTTGTTTTCCCATTTAACCATGTTTCTCTATTCCTGCATGGCTTGATTTTTAGGTACATCTATATCTGTTAGGTCAGAGACAATGTTCTTAAGACCATTTCAGCTCAGCTACAGTTACATGAGCTAAAGCAGCTGCAACATGTTATCATTTCCCCTGAGCAGCAAAAGCTGCTTTTATTAATGCCTTTATATTTCAAGTCTACTATAAAGAACCATTTATTGCATAATACAAAGAAATCTTGGGCCATACGTGCTACGAATTTAAGTGGAGTTCTCTATTTATATCAGTGTGAAATTATGTTCAGAAACAGACTCTTCAGGATTATATAATCCCTTAGCACCATGTGACTTTTTTTTAAGAAATGGAAAAAGAATGAAGACATTTTGAAATTTTGAAAAACTGACTATGCACTGTGGACTATGGGAAGCCACTCAAGCATGAACTTCTCTTTATTCTTTGGAGTTACATATGCAGACATCTTGACCAAATCCTATGAAAGTTAAAATATACTTTGCATGATTAATTCTGTAGAAATGAAAACTGAATTGCAAATTAGAAAAATATTAATATTCAAAATACTAAAATGTATTATTTAGTAGAAAATACATTTTAATATACAGGGGGTTTGCTTTTTTTCAAAGCAATATCTTCTTGAAATTTAATTAAAGAAGAACATATTTATTTTTTTAAATGCACAAGTAATGGGTGAAATCAGTGTCTGTTACATCTATGCAGAGGACTGTTTCTCCAACGAATAAACATGTCTTTATTTTCAGTACATTTGTTTTTCTGTCTGGATATCTGGAGAGATACAACAGCTGAACATAAGTAGAGCAAAAAGAAGATTCTTATCTTATTCTGAAGATTCTTATTGAATCTGTAAAATCTAGATAAATCCAATCTTAAATTACAGAAAACTGCATCCGTATTGCTTAAGCAAAATAGATGGAAACCTAAGTGCAAGGGTGAACATTATCATAAGGCAGAAGCATATTTTGGAATATAAAAATATGATAGGAATTGTTTAATTGCCATTTTTGCCTAGTGAATTGCAATAGGGACTTCAATGAAGATTTCACCAAGGATGTTCTACTTAACAAGGTATTGGAAACTTAGCTAAATATTTAAACAATCTAACAATACTCATGCTTCTCCATGTTGCGATGTCATTGACTTTATAAGACTGTAACTAAGGTTAGCAACATTTTTATTTTTCATAACGTGTACTGCAGCACCATTTAGGAATTCCAGTCAAGAACTGAGCTTTACCTCATATGTGTGTATAGTACAAGATGGACTGCTCCTTATAAATGGGGAGATAGAAAAAAGAATCTTAAAAAGCGGGAATAAATTAAAGTTATAAGATTAGCTAATACATATCCACTGGTAACCTCAATAGTTACAAATAAACCAGTGATTTTTAGTTACTAACATACATTTGGGGAACATGCTACCCTAGTTCCATTTCCAGCACTGAAAAGTCACTGCTGTTAAAAATGTCACTCCAGTTTGAGTTCAAAAATAACTTTGGCCACCTTGATAAAACAGGGTGACACGATTCAAAGAATTGTAGAAGAGCACCTCTAACTAGTTCAAAGAGAAAACCCTGGAATGCGGTCTGAACCTTCTAGAAGAACACAGGTTAGTTTCCTACAGACAGTTCATTAGAACTGTGCACTGAATTTCAATAGTGAAACACGTATGTCTTTAGCATGCAGCAAATATTTAATGAAGCAAGCATTTCTCATCTTCAGTGTATTCACAATGTGATTCTAGAATTGCTATGTACTGATATTAAAAGTAGAAGTATCTTAGGTTTGCACTGCTGTATAGTGGGACAGAAATCTATGAGCAGACAAAACTCAGCCTCTAAGAACACACCAAGCTCTGCCCATCTACATTTTTCTTTCATTTGGAGACCTACTGGAAGCAAAAAATTATCTAAGTGGAAGGGGCTTCAAATGTCTGTATTATTAAAAGTCTAGTACAGAAAAAGGGTCACTGCTCTTATCTGAGGAGCATCAAACAGCCAGTGGGGAACAAATCTACTGGAGCAACAATCAAACCCAAGCTAAATGGTCAAGTTTACCTTTCACAGTCTCACTAAAGTATTTGTAAAGGAAAGCTAGGAAAAGAAACAAATGACTTCCCAAATAGTTCTTGAGTTTGAGGAGTCCAAACCAGCGTGGAGAATATCTGCTATTCACATTGCCTTCAAAAATAATTTTGAATAATTAAATTTCTCCCTGCCCCCATTACACCTCCCTAAAAGCTTTGACAGATAATCAATAGAGAGACAGCTATCTACACACTATAAAGAACTTATTCTGCTGCCGTAAGTGCTGTAGTAAATTAGAAAGCCTAACTTTCAGCTTAACACCGCACTATCCCAAGAAACAAAAATACTGCACCGTTACGTAAAAGCACATTTCAGTTACTAACAGCATTACTAATTACTATTAATAGATTGCACCTCAGTTAAAGAGAATAAAGCATTCAACTCTCCCTAGAACAACCAAATCTAAGAGAATGGGGATCATACTATTCAACAGAGACTGATGCAATGACTTGATCTACAAAGTGTTCACAGTACTCTTTAGGGCTTTGGTTTCAATTCTTAACAATTTTAGGTAATATGACCACACATTTTTGAACTTTTATGTTAGTTTGCTGCTCTTCATGTGAGCTTACTACCATTTAATCACTCACTGCATACTAAACCATTATTATTGTAATTATTTCTATCATCAGACCACTATCAGTAGACAGTAAATTACAATGCTGCATGGAAGAAACAAAACTGGATGAGAGAGGTTTGTCACATACTTTTACATAACTTACATATAAACTGCAGTCACATCCCACAAAATCAAATTACTTGCCAGTAGTGCAGAAACACATTGGTACTGTTCTTCTATCCTACTCTGGTATGTATATTTTTATATTGTGTTATCCTTGCCATATAGGGTTAAGAAAGCTATCTTTCACTAAGCTGAGTCTTGCATGATTTATTTGCATTGTATTCCTGCTTCAGGATGAAAAACCCACTGCTGTGCAAATAGTGCAAGTGATACAATTTCTGCCCAAAGTTTACAGCTAATAAAGTAGTACAAGATGGCACATCATTTAATTATTTGAGGATTGTATTGATTATGTACATAAACTGAACACTTAACAGTAAGTGAAATTCCAACTGTATTAATTTGGGTATGTGATGGACAACAATTAATTCTATTGTCTCTCTCTATAAATTTCTGCAAAGAAATCAGTGAACACAACATCAAATTCCCAAAAGTTTGAATCCACATGCACAGAGCCAAAGGACACTTTCTATGTGCCAATAAAGAGCTAATGTAATTCATAATAAGAAAAAGTCCACATTTTAAAAATTACCACTACTTACTACCACATTTAGAAAGGCTAAAATATATATTAAAAAACACACCAGAATACCAGTGTTTAAGGGAGAAAGTTGCTCAGAATATACGTTGCCTCTTCTATATTTGCTTAACCTAGACCTGAAAGTCTGTCCCAGCAGCTTTCACTCCAGAGACAGTCCGACTCCTGGCTTTGGAAATGTCTGCAGGGCAGTGAGCAAGGGCAAAATATCAATGGCAGTTCTGAGAGAAGGCAAATGATAAGGTCAGGTCTTTGTATGTAACTGTTCCTGTGGCAGAGTCACCCTCCCCCAAAACAGAGCTTAGTTCTTATTGCTGCTTTTGTTTTTCATTGAAAGATGCTCAGTTGTTGAAAATAGCTTCTATCAAAGCTATTCATTTGTCATTTGAAAGAATTCTAAAATATAAGATACGGCAGCAGCCAGCAGGGAACCTGCCAGCCTTCCCTGCTGGAAATCCACTAACAGCTGTTCTGAGACAGCAGCTCCTTTTCTCCTCCCACATGGCTAACACTAGCAAGGGGCTTGTTTCTGGAAACTCCCATCAGCAGCACCAGCAGAAGTACCCTTCAGCTTCACAGTCTGCTGCCATCACAACAGGCATCTGCAGTCAAACTTTTGTGGACTCTACATCCTGCTACAAACACATCTGCTTCTCCAGCTGTCCTGCTCCTTCTCATTTTTTAACCTTCCCAACTCCTTTCCTCTTCTGCCCTTTCTGCCCAGATCCCTCTATCTTCCAAAGCAGAAGGAGTAAGCAAACAAACAAAAGACAATTCAGGGCATCAGCAGGGATGAAATTTACTCAACTGCTTTGCAAGAATACTCTATGCCTTTAAACCAAACTCATCTTCAAAGGCTGTTTTTCAGAGGGTACAGGAAACACACTTCCTACTGTAAAACTGGGTAAGCAAACATCATTTGCTAGTTCATTTTTCTGCCGGGACTGTGATGGAAGCAATAGAACATTCAGGGCAAGGAAGCCACTAGTAAGTAATTCCTAGAGTAGGGATTTAAGGTAGCATGTGAGGACATATCAGAGAAAACACTTTATTTATGACTTAAAAAATCTGTTACTGTTTCCAGATAACATAAAATTAAAAAATAAAATGCAAACACAAACTCTACAAAAATCTAGAAATTTAGATTGTTTTCACACGAGCATTCACTGCAGTATATAATAATATGTGCTTTTACATCCACTAAAAATAAAACCATTCTTTTCATGACTTGCAACTAGCTCTTTTTCGAGCATACAAGATACAACATAAGTTGGATTAAAGCAAACCTACGCAACTTTGGAACCCATATGTCAAACTTACAAAGTTTAAGAAAGTTAGTTCTCTGAGGACTAGAACTCCAATACATTATAAAACTTTTCCCATGGGAGCCATTTATATGAAAGTAAAACAAAGAATTACTTTAAAGCTGATGCAAAAATAAAACATGGAATTAAATTCATTTCTAGTGTTATTCTATACAGTCACACCATGGGTCAATTTGTCCTGTGACTGGTAGAAAATACTGTCATGAATCATGATTAACAAAGAAAAAGCATTATTTAAAGGAGTCAAATGAACTAGCAAGCAACTGCCTGAAAGATGCTGAACTAAAACTACGCTTTCCATCAGCATTAAATAAATTCAATCTTCTTAAATGTATATTGATTTAAAGTTCTCAAAGCAAATTTATTTTGTCAAAGTAGTGTAAGATGCAAACACAAATGAGCTATTATAATGCCAATATTACCTTATTCAAGCAGATTAACTCTTGCTAATTATTAAATTACACATCTGGCCTGCTGCATATTCTTAGTTCATAATAAGTTCTAATTAGCTATTTGAAAGTGATCAGGGTGATAGCTGAATATTCGCTGTGCGTAAGGATCACTGTCCGTTGCCATTTTTTGTCCCGTATAATGGTGGTAGCTCTCTGGATGAAAGTGTTCACAGTGAAGTCTTATCCATTCTCTTTCAGTACTGTATCTTTCTGCTTCAGCAAGTATTCTTGTTAGAGCCATGATATAACTCAAAGCCATCTGAAGGGTCTCGTACTTGGAGAGCTTCTTATCCTGACCCCACTGTGGAACCACCTTTCTCAAACGATCAAAGGCTGTGTTCAGTCCTTGCATCCGTCTTCTCTCCCTCGCATTGGCAGCCAATCTTCTCTTGGCAGCGTTCTCCATCCTTTCTGAACTGCACTTCACAACACAGCCTGGTCCACTTCCACACTGGCTGTCTGATTCTACACCTGAATCCAAATTACTGGATTTACAGGTTTTCATATTTGATTTACAGTTGTAGCTTCACAAACACACACACACAAAAAAAAACTTTTTAAAAATGAAGCACCTGAACAGTGGTAGTGGAAGGCACTCCTATGACTAGCCTGTGTACCTCTCGAGTCTTCTTCCAAACAGCAATGAGGAGATATTTTTCTTAGCATCAAAGAATAACAAAACAAAAGGTCTTCTGGCTCTTCCGGAAGTGTCTGAAAATTGCTTCTTATTGCTTAATGAAAGAATAAAGAGTTTTCAATGCCTTATGCTTTCATTCTTTTCATTTCTGTGAACTCAGAGAGATAGAAAACAAAGAAATCTCCATTCTCAAAATATGAGTTACTGAAGAAGACAGTCCTTTTAATCCAAGGATCTTACTGAATTAAAAACACATCACTTCCAATGGCCATTCTGAATGAAAAAAGTTCTGATTCAGCGTAGGAGAGTATTTTGAAATGATGAACTGTTGCAATCTGAAGACATAACTTCGTAACAAAAATCTCTCCTTTCTTGACTCCTGCCGGTAAGCAATGATCATGTCTTACAGACAAGAAGAGGCTTTATAGAAACTGCAAAAGCTAAACAGGTGGTAGCAGGTGGGCGGGCGGCACTCTGCTTCTATCCCAGTACCTTCCCACCCTGGGAACTACACGGAAAAAAAAAAACAGTAAAACCCGAACATTACAGCCTTCATCTGTTGAGAAGTCTTCCAAAGCCATTCTGTCCAGCCCTAACAACTTGCCATCTGGAGCAGTGTCTGGCTGGCCCCACAAGACTCTAGGCAGTTAAGCAAAAGATTCTTTCAATGGATAATCTGTTGCAACTCAGGAAAAAAAAAAACCTCTCACTGTGCATTGCAGTATTCATACATTAACCTATTTGAAAATTCTAGTTAGATAGTATTAGGGCTAAAAAAAATAATCGTTCTAATGAAATAGAGGAGAAATTAGCTTGGTGATAGATGGCAGAGAATACTACTGTGTTGCACTATACAGTTCTGAAAGAAGACTGAAATTATCAGAAACCCTTTAGGATTCAAGTACACTCCATTGCAGAGAGCAGTATCTTGAGAAAAACTGGGATTATATATTTCCATGTCAGTGATGTTATGAAAATAATTTAGAAAATATTTAAACAGTTAAAATGTAGCTATGGATTTATCTAAGAATAATTGTAAAAGTATTTGGAGAGGTTGTGATATAGACATGCAAAAACACGTATGCATACAAATAGTCTGAAAACTGTCCTTTTTAATGTACTGTGCATAAACTACACATGCATATTTATGTGGTTTTAAACATAAAATGTTTCTTAGGAATATCCTTAAGTAGGTAAGGAGAATAAAAGATGTGAAAAAAAGAATCTGCTTGCTGGTAAGAGACCATTTCTGCTATTAACTGTACCGATAGTGAAGGAACCATTCACGCACACAGTATAATCAAAACATCTCTGTTTTACTGTACTTATACTATTAAAACCATAATCTACATGAACCTACAAGGAAACATCATATGATCATGTTATGATAAACACAGAAGGTTAAAAAAAAAAAACACAAAAAAACCTGTCACACACAGATTTATTATCTGTATTGATTTCAAACTTAATTAAACTGTTACCAGCATTCATAAATTACTTATTTTTTTCATTAGAGGCTGAATACTGTATATTTATTTAGAACTATGGCTCAATTGTTTTCATTATGACTCTAAAACTTGGTGTGGTTGTAAACAGCTGATTAATCCCTAGCAGAAGCAATGACAATGAAATGAGGTTGAATAATCCAAAAACAATAGGATGCAATTGAACACTAATGGACTCCAGCATGACAGATGTTGAACGTGGGCTGTTACGCCCAGTTGCTCTGCTCTTAATATTCTGAATCCTAATGGTCTTGAACAGAGATGATAGTTGGGGTAGGGAGTCTCCATTATTCCATTATCAAAATGTATGACACATCTTCAATTTTTAAAGTAGCACAACTTTATCACATTTCATGGTAATGTTCAACATTCCTATTTGTGTGCATTGACAGATGTTCTCCCAAACATAAAAAAATACTACCACACATTAAAACATTACTTTCTGAATGACAATTTCTGTTTACTTAAGTGCGTGTGAGAGTTAATAACAGCATCTTTCAGAAAACTGCATAACCCTATGTCTCTTGCAGAAAGATCAGCAATTAGAACTTACTAAGTATTTATTTTTCTGAAGACTCTTCATGGGAAGTAATGCATGTGCAGCAGAAAAAAAATACAAGTCTGATCTTCATGCTATTGCTGCAGCATATTTTAGTATTGCAACCTATTATGCACAAATAAATTTTAGTCAAATCTTTTATTGTTTAAAATGAATCTCAAGGGATTTTTAATGTAGAAGAATAAAATAAAATTAAGGCCTTTATTAAGTTAATCAATATTGTGCATTCTCATGGGATAGCTATTACTCAATTCAGACTAGTAATAAATCAGTGTTAAAACAGTGCTGTTAACTTCATACCAGAAATACAAAAAGCATTTCTAATTTAATGTCCTGCAAGTATGAATTACAAAGACTTCAAATATACTGAAAATCACAGTTCCTAAAAACTTTACTGTCGTTCACTATTTTACTATTCATTAGTGGAATAAAATATACTGTTATTTTTCCCCCTTTCTATCTGATTCACCACGATTATCATGCTTTGACTAACACATTGGTATAACCTCCTGAGAGAAGCTGTGATTTATCTCTCTTCCTAAACAAAGTGTAATTTCACTTTATATGACTTAGTATAAAAATCACAGGATAAGGGCCTAAGTTCATCTGGATTTACAAAGACCCCCTAACAGGATTTTATGACTTACAAGTGAGGCTAAAAATTATTTCTTGGCAGGTCAAAATGCCTCTTTTTTGTGACACTTTTTTTTTTTTTTTTAAAGTTTCTGCTTTTTAACAGAGAAATAAATTTATTTGAGAATATAATTGCTTTTATTTGATGATGTGCACAAGGAAAAACACTTATGCTTATATGAAAAGGCTATTTTTTTCCACAGAAAATTGATTTTTAGGGTCTTATCCACACCAATTAATTTAATTCATTTGCATAGTCCATTAGCTATATGAAAATACATCATCTCAAGCTAGAAAACAAACTGCTTTATTGCTCAGTCAATAATAGAAAGGCTATCAGTGAAATTTTCCCAGGTTTCCATCACCTGGCTTGTTTTTCTCAATATTTCATCTTGTCTTGAGTATTACTTAAGTAATTCTACTCCCTCTTCCATTTATTTTTAATAATTTCTCCGAGATCTTATTATTTTAAATTATCTTTCAAACAATTCTCAAGATATTTATATCAGTTTGCAGAAAACTAATAATATGTTCTAGTGTGATATATTGCTGCATGTGGTACTAAAAAATGTCTGCATCCCCGTTTATGCTAGTTTCATCTCTACCATACATCTATGATTTCTCAAGAATTTCCCTTCTACTCTTATTTTGTTCTGTCGTAATGTAATTTAAAGCCAGAAGAAACATTAAAATCACCAGGAAGAAGTTCTGCTCACTCAGATTTCAATCTCTGAATCTCTTACTATGCAAATACAAATTTAGAGCTGCTCCGTGACCCTAGCAGCATTATTCTTGATGCACATTTTAATTCCAAAATGATATTTTAAATCAAAATGTTGTGTTTCTCGTCAGAGAAAAACAAGAGAGGCAGGTAAGAATGATTTTTCTTTCATAAACCAAATTATTATATCACCTTTAAGTCACCACTGATACTAGGAAAACAAGGGATAGTTTCAGTCCATTGAGAAATGAACTAGGTTCAGAATTTAGGACTAGATACAGAAAAACATTAAAAGTTTTCTGCTAGATATCCAAGTTAGTAACTCATGCTGCACCCTTTAAGAGGAACTTGATATCCTCCACCTGTATTACTATGAAAAACACAATTTAATTGCTTTTGTAGGGGAATGACTCTGGCTAACTACTAATTTTGAAATGAAGTGAGAGTAACATTTCTGGTTAAAATCTATTTCCTGAACACCCTCTCTCCTCTAGTTGTACTAAAACAGCATATACAAACAATACATCAAAGCAAGAATCTTACCTCTTCCTTTTAGCCAGATCTCACAATTTCATTTCAGGTACATCCTTTCTAAAAGCCTCATTGAGATTTCTTACAACTGTAGGATCTTCAAAGGTAGTTTATTCAGAGAAAAGCTGAAAGACTGGCATGCCGTATGCTGCTTAATTAATAGCAGGTGGGTAACTACCAAAATGCGACTATCCTTAAGGGCTCAGTCTCTAGTAATATTCGACTCGGCTCACAAGACAGGCTAGCAATCTGTGGTGTAAGGAATAATGTATTTTCCTTCCTTGGTTATATTTACATTGTTTCCCCTATCACAGCTGTAGGACTATTGTCAAACAGAACAAATCTGAAGTGAATGTTGTATGCTAAAGGAAAATTTAGACACTAATTCATATTGGGAAGTTGAATAGCAATCTACAGCAGTAAGATGAGTTTACAATAGTTTCTCCTAGTGCTTCCCAACATCGTAGTGTGCACCTTTTTATACATGTTCTTACAACATTTCATTTTTCTCTAAATACTCTCTGGGGTGAGCTTTTCCTTCAATAGTTCAACAAGAAAGTCTACCAGCTACACTTATCGGTCTACTTACCATACTACCCTCCAACTATTGTTTCTTCTCAATTTAGTCATTTCTCCTTGATATTCACCCTTTTCTATGCCACACTATCTTACTTAAGTAGCTTCCCTTCAGGTGATCCTACACAGAGCAGTCTTTTAATATAACTTTGTTTTAAAGCATGCTTATACAACTGGGGGATTAAAAACCTCAGGAAAAAAAAAAACAAAACATAAAAATAGAGAAGGAGCTCATTTATCATGGCAGCAGAGGAACATGTTTTGAACCTGTTTCCCACCTATATTATATATTGAATAATGATTACTATTACATACATATATATATATATAACTATACACCTCATGAAAATAAACTTAGTAGGATATTGCAACACTGTGTACTGCTAAAGCAACAACAACGAAAAACCTTTGACAGATTACAAATGGATTCTGCAGATATGGTGGCACCAAAGCTCAGCAAGCGATGAACCAGCATATGTGAACTTGGATTTATTTGCCTATTTTCAAAAGCGTATAAACGTAAATAAATTTAATGAGAGCCCTGACATTCCAGCAATACCAATGTTACAAAGAAAACAAAACAAAAAATACTAAGCTTGTTAAATAGAATGGATGAACCAAAACTTAACAGGAAAATGAGCTCAAGGTGTTCCTCAATCAAAAGTTATGGTCACACCATCTCAAACAACAAAGATAAAGCATCATCTCATCTTAGCAGAGGGTGTGATTTGATGTTACATCTTGCATGCTGAAACTTTGGGCTTTTACTAAAACAGGTACTCTTACTCCTTTCCTATCCCTAGTGTCTTGCTTACTCCCAAACACTGGCAAGGTAAGCTATCGTGCAGCTGTAGGGTGAGTCAGTTCCCCAGGCCTACTCTGTGGAAAACATACTCTTTCTTACATTGCAGTACAGCTCTCTACCACGAACGTTTGCTGAATTGATTTAAATGAAAATCACACAATCATTTGATTCAGTGCAAAGGAAGTGGCAGTACCACGTGGCTGCATGGAAGCAGAGACAGCAGAAACTGTAGGCACAGACTTTACAGAGGTATGCTGCTCTACAGCTTCACTATTTTAGGTGTGATATATGTCATGGTAAGAGACAAAATAATAGTCTATGCCCTTTTATTCCACTAATATAAACAAAGAGGTCAACTTACAATATCAGTGAAAACTGCTACAATTCAGTCAAACTTTTCAACCAATTCAGCCTGAGGCAGATGTCCAAAGATGAAAATTTCTGACTGGTTTAACAAAATTATGAAAAATCAAAGAAAGGGATCTTCTAAACAGCAAGCAAGGATGATCAAGAGAAGAGTGCTCCAGGTGATCAAAGGTATGGAATGGATTTCATAGAAGGGACAACTCAATGAGAACGGACTCCTTAGACTGGAAAAGAGACTGCAAAGAGGAGATATGAGAGATGTTGGCAAAACTAAGAGCTGTATTGAGAGGGTGCTTAAGAATCGGCTCTCCATTCCTTCCTCTAATATAGAGCTGAAGTGCATCAAATGATGTTAATTATAATGAGGTTCAAAACAAATGCAAGAAGATATCTTTCCACACAATAAGTAGTAATTTGTCAATCTTTCTGCAACATAACTGTGGATACTGCGAGTTTACATAAATTTAGTCAGAGACTGAAGAAATTAGAGCCATCTCAGTCAACCAGGCAGTGCAGAGTACAGTCAGGCTCAACAGCTGAGCTGATCTAACAGCTTGAGACTGTCCAACAGGAAGTTGTGGTTATACTCTCCCTCTGCACATTCTGATGCTTACATGACTACACAGTAAGCCATTTCTCTCTCATACCCATCAGAAAAATTTCTTAAGGATTGATTTTCTGCTGGGTTAGTAAGTTGAATCAGTTCACCATGTAGTCAGTCAAGTAGGTCTTGGTGTGTTTGTGGGACCACCTGGCTGAGAACAGTAGAAGGGCAGGCAGGATCTTCCTTTTAGGACCACAGAAAAGCTATTAGATTTGCACATCTGAATCATGTAATGGTACTCATATGCATAATGCATATGACTGCTATATTATCCTGGAATTCCTACATTACCTATTTCCTATGCCATAAAAAGTACATTGATCTTACTGCAAATAATTACTGTTAAAAAAAAAAAAAGAGTTTTAGTTGTTCTTTTCTTTCTTTTTTTTCTAATTAGACAAAGAATACCAAGATCATTAACAAATTAGCCCTTAAAATTGATTTTTGATTTGGAATTCAGAACAAAAGCTGTAAGAATTCCTAAACAGAGAAACTGAGCAGGTAACTAACTATGCTGACAGACAGTTCAGAATTTCATCCTGGAATGAAATGACTTCCCCAGAAGTACCTATACTTTTTTTTCAGCATATTACGTTTATCAATATTCATCCTAAATAATATGTGCACACCTTTACCTAAAATGCTAAATACTATAATTTCCAATTCCAATATGCCTATATCCAACTGACTTGCTAATCAGTAACAATGCATTTTACTTGGACTTTGCTGAGAGCAGTGATTTCCAGCTTTCACAAGTCCATAGGTAACAATGCTAACTATATGTTGCAGACAATGCAGTAGCAGGTTCTTACAGCTGTGTGGCATTAGGGCTTTCTCAAGCTAGCTACTGAAAATGATTAATTATCAATGCGTGAAAAGACAACTTGTTTTTTTCTCATATACCTTTTTCTCTTAACATGTTGGGATTATCTTGCTGAGAAAACTAAAGCTGCTCAAACACTACTGTAGACTCTGCATTGTCAATTAACTTATTTTATCACAGCCATGGAAGAGACAGCTGTTACACTAGTGGAGTTTTCTGTTTACTATTGAGGGAAGAAAGAGGAATAGAAAAAGGAAGTTATAAAAGGTTCTTCACGGTATTAAAACACAGCAGTGTAAGAATGTGCTCCCATGCGAGTTTCCCAGATACATCAGCAGAAAAATTCCTATTTAAAAACGAACGAACAAACTGCATGCACATACTTATTTTGGTCAGGCAAATAGCTTGACATACTTCAAAGGCAGAACCAAAAAAACACTTCCAGCATTTTAGCTATTTTGTTAAAACTTTTCTATGTAATTTATAAGTGTCACAAAGTAGCAGTCTCTAAGAGTAGAAGCACCATTTCTCTCTCTGGATGCCAACAGCTAGTCCACTTGACTTCTCACGAGTTCTTTTTTTTCTCATACAGCAGCCCCCCATGGACAGGACCAATAATGCTCTCTACATTCTGCTTATTATTCTGTCCAGCAAAGTGATGGAGCATTCATTTTGTCTGTATTTTTTTCCTGCAGTGAAAAGTCATTGTCTACAGTCTATTCTTTTCTGTATCAAGAAGCATCATGATCCCTCAGACCAAAGTTGACATCTCCCCTGCACCTATAACCACGGAACACTAATGAGACCTGTAAGTGGGTGTTACAGCATCATCAATCTATTTATGAAATGCTATTAGTGCGTCATTTCTATACCATAAAAGCTTTACAATCTGCAACATGCTTCACTCAAAAAGAATTAATGTGCAGGAAAAGTATGAAAATAAGCATTGAATTTTTTGAAAATATAAATACTTCTTGACAAGGGATCTTAACAACTAGAAAATGTGGAGAGTTGTCCCTGCCCTGAGAATCAGAACAGTGCACCAGCACGAAGGTCTATGAGGGGTAAAATATGAAGTCTTGTGTCATGAACTTGTAAAGACTTGAGTATGTTTAAAGCTTTGAGTAATCCCACTGAATTCAATGGCAGTCAATTTATATTATTTAAGATAAACACCAGCATTTGGAATTTCAGGGAAAGAGAAAAAGCAAAGAAAGACAATGGAGAAAAATAAGAGCCATAAGGTGAGATAGAAGGAGAGATATAGGCAGGAACAGAATGTGAGAATAAAAGATGATGAAGAGTAAAGGAAGGATTCAGGTGGGCTGAGCTGCACCAATTTACAGTGGCTGGGATCTACAGTTTATAGTATACAGAATTTTCTTATTTTTTCCTTTTCAAAATCTTTGACTTACCGTAATATGAAGAAGAGAATGTAATGCACTTTGGAAATGAATTGCAGTTATACATTGGGTACCTAGCCAAGTCGGAAGAAGACACTCAAAACTCTTCATCTTCAGAAACATAACTAATGCTGTGACTAATGTTGTCTGCCCAAAATATGTATAAATTGTACCATTCAGTCTACTGACTGGAATAAAAATATATAAAGCAACAGTGGAGAGGGTGATGACAAAAGATGGTGCAAGCTTTTCATAATTTTTTATTATTATTTTTTCAGTTCAGGAGGAGCTATTTTCTTGTGCAAACAGGCATAAAATTACTACCCACTGCCCTGCTTCTTATTGATTTCTACTTGGCACAGTTTGCCAGATGCTGTTTGGTCTAAGTGTTGCCTTGACCTCCACTGGTGATGCTGGCCTCTTTTGGCTTTGTTGCACTGTATTTTCCCAGCAGGGAGGTCCCACCCCTCTAATAGTTCAGTTGCAACTTTTGCTAAAGGCTTATAGGTTACCCATATGTTGTACCGGAGGGGCTGGTCTGACTGAAATTAACTCAGAAGTGGCGTCCAGCATTGTGGCTGGAGCTGGCCCAGGGGAGATTATAAATGCCCCAAAACTAATTAAATACCTTGTCTCCTGCTGGTAAACAAAAGAGAATGAGGGCAAAAATATGAAATGCCTGATTTAACTTGGATCTGTAAGTAGCTTGACAACACCAACCCTGAAGTCAGTGGTGCATGATTTAAAAGCCCCTAATGGGTCAAAGCTGTTAAATAAATGAGACTTTTGTCTATTACCCTTCACTTCATATACTTAGAAAACTGCTACGTAAATGTACTTACCATCAGCTTTCAGAATATTTCACAACAGCATTTCTGGGGTAAGAGCCACACAGTCCACGTATTTATGTGGAAGTATTCTTAACTTTCAACTTTCACCCTGAAAAAAATACAAAAAATAAATATTGCCATTCAAAGACATACATACAAATAAGAAGTTACAGTATTTTCAATAACATTTTCAAGGGCCTAAACTGTCAAATGCTGCTTCATAAAAAGGAAATAGAAGAATTCACTCATTTCAGAGTATATTTGTAAAAATTGTTAGCTAAGTGACATTTTCAATGAGTCAAAAGTATTTTAAAAATTAACTAAAATATTTGAACAATGGATCAAATGCTTTTGATATATATCATTTTTCTAAATTAAAAATCCTCTCTCATGGCATCATTTTGTGTCTATAAGGCTATACTATATTTTAAAATACTCTACTGCAAATTGAACTTTTCTTTTACTACTGTATAGTAGTTATCATCTAAATACTCCATAATATGTTTTAGAACGTTAAATATTGTCCTTCAAAAAGCCTGTTAGTAAAGAAGATGAGAATTCTCATTAGATGTTCCATATACTAATTTTACATATATGCTTAAGCTTACATGTTTATGTAATACCACTGTAGTTAACAGGACTAGACGAATGTGCCAAGTTAAAAATAGCTGTAAGACTTGGCCATCTAGGACCTCAGTTCATAATGATTTTAGTGTGAACCAGACAGTGACTGATTTAATGAGAGAATAGCATTCATCTTTTCTGGGAGGGCACGTGTTAAGTCTTTCTATTTTCCATATGCATATTTTTACTTATTTAAAAAAAAAATTAAAAATATGATAATAAGATTATCTTTCCTTGCTGAAATTTGAAACTTTCTGAGAGATGGCAAGGATCATAAACAGAGATAAAAGAAAAGGAAACATTAAAACAGATTGTTGTATACATATATACACACCTACTTTTGTATATTCACACAAACATATATACACACATCTTCATTTTTGATGGTACTTTACCATTACATTCTGACTTTATAATTAAGCTGTTATGAAAATTAAGTAATCCACATTCAATTTAAGTAAAATTTACACTATTAACTATAAGGCCTGATGTTGCACTTAATGCCTTCCAACTTAACTAGGAACTTCGGTAGCTATATTGTTTTGCATCCTGCCCTAGACAGATGAGCACACAGCATACACACATATAACACATCTGCTCTTTTGTCCAAATGGACAGCAGGACGCCACAGAGGTTTTTCCATCAAAAGAAATGCAATCCTGAAAGATTAAGACGTTCTATTTAGGCACATAGTAACATGTGATGTTTCAGATTTTCAAATCTCCCAAGTGTCACATTTCCAAACTCTAATGAATTAGATGTGACAGATATATTCTAAAAGCTAGTACTAGAGCTGGCTGTGAATAAAGGAACACTTAACGTAGTGATTGGTCATATATAATGCTGGATTTAGAATGCACAAAGGACAATGTTTCCCATGAGGTACAAGAGAACAAAAATTGATAAAACCCAAATAGAAGAAAAGCAAAAAAATCACTTCATCCAATGTATATAGAACAAGGATTGAGTATTCAGTATCAAAAAGCTTCTTATATGTTTTATTGTTCTCCCATGAAGCTAGTTGTTTCTCTTCGTTCCTTATTTAGAGATACTAAGAATCTCAAGTGACAGCATTGTATCAGATTTTACTGGCATTTTCTCTTGAATGATCCAAACCTGAGGTTCAGGAAGTTTGCTCAGCCTTTGTTAATGTTGTGGTAGAAATTTCAATTAATTAATTAATTATTCGGCCACTCCTGTTAAACAGATGTGCTTTTAAATGTAGAAAATAAATGACAATCTTGTTTATTTAATTGCACGTGTCATCACCTACTCACAGACTTTAATTCCTGATGCAAAAAATGTAGTAAGCCAGCTATGTTTTTCTATTGCAATTGGTCTTCTTCATATACTTTTTGATTCATATACAGAATCAAAAAGGTAAGTATTACATTGTTTTTCCTTATAGCTCACAAAACATCTGAGCATGGTAACAACTATACTTTTGTAATCCAGACTGGCTGAAAAATATGCAGTGAATAAAAGTCCTATCAGTTAAAAAAATCAGTGATGCTTTTAGAATCAAACACCAGGAGAATTTTCAGCCCAAGTTCTACAACATCAAAATGTTGGGAATGTAAACTTTACAGCAATAGCTACTTAATCTAACAGAAAAAACAACATGATCCAATACCTGGAGCACAAAGTTCAAGAACCATGAACTGGAAACATGACATATATTTTCAACAGAAAACACAGACATTTCCTAGACTTTTTACTAAGAAATAGAATAGATTCTTCATAAACTTACGTTTTTATATTAAATTTGGACGTCTTTCTACTATACCCAACTCATAAAGTATTGACTTTGGTGCATAGATTACTTTGTGGAATATTACTGTCTGTGATATGAATTCAGGTCAACAGATTAGATAATGGTCTTACACCTACGCATCTATGAAATGCACTTACCAAAATTACCTAATAATCCAAGACAGAAATCTGAAGAGTCTGAAACTACAAAGAATTCTGGCAAACCATATGCAAATTCCCTTACTCTCTGTATCTTTTTCTATAGGGAAAGCACATACCTTCTTTAAGCCATTCAATGCAAATCAGTCATTCATAGAACAAAGGTGTAAAATTCAAATTGATCAATGAAAGGAAACAAATCCAAATATTTTACTGATATCACTGAAGCTCAAAACATGTCACTGCAACCATCACTTGGTGTCTTTCTGAGTTTTGCATTGGATGGGTGACAAAATAGGAACACAAACAGGTATCTATTTTTATCAGAAGGATTATTTTATTTTCCAGAAAGGATTTTAATGAATTCTTCTGTAAAGAAAAAGGATGAATTAATTAGATTAGACTCAATATATTGTATATGGCTTCTGCATAGGCACACGCTGGATGACATGAGAAAGTTTGTCTCTGTTAAGAAAAGACTGGTATGATCAGTGTCAGGTCTCAATACGAGAAGTAAGATGACTGGAAACAGTTGAGAAAAGACAATGAATATAGAGACTTCATGAACTCTTTTATTTTTTCTCAGCTGGCAGGAGATGAAGTCATTTTGAACCATTTTACAGGTCAAGATTTTGCCTTCTTTTTCTCTACCTCATAATCCTAGGGCATAGCACAGTTTAACCCACACTCCTAGTTATCAGGGAAATGTAGCAAAGGTTACACCTCCTGAAGTACATTTGTAATTCTTCCTGGAACTGCCTGACTGTACTGCATTTCAGTCAGTGCTAGTGCTTGATAAGACAATTAAATCCTTTGTTAAGAACTTCTGAAATGAAACAAAAGCATCAACTAATTGGTATTCTGACTGGGACTAATTCAAAGGTGTCTTCTAGTACCTTGGGATATGGTGTGCTCTACTTCGGAGAGAATCAATCAACCAGAGATTGATGAAGGGGTGTTGAGGTCAGGTTTGCAAACACAGAGCCATCTGCAGAGTCTCCTGGGTTGGTACCTGCAGCAGAGTAATTTACAGGAGCAGGTGTTTCCTTTTAATCTACGTGTTTTTTTTCTGCTGAAATTGTAACTTTATTGAGAAAATGCATGCAGTCGGATATTAAGAGGGTACTTTGTCTATTGATGTTATTAACTGCTGAAGTCTCTGAAAGCTGTAGTTAGCATACCCCTTAAGAACATGGAAAGAATGGAAGCTGAGATATTAAATGCCTGTATCAATCAATCGTGTCTTCAGAAAGTTACTACACATAAACATACTGAAGCCCAAAAGGCTGGTTTTAAAACAGAATGGTTTTGTTCAGAAATTTGTCATTTCTTTCTGAATATGGGTGACTGAAAATATCATAAAGATTATAATGTATTTCTATTTATAGCCATAAATATTTATGGAGAAAGGAGCCCTTCTGTAACAAAATAAAAATCCAAGAATTCCAGCTGTAATTTCCCACCTGAATTGAGCTTGGCTGGATTGGCATTCAAGTAATACCCCCTTTGGTCTGGATCCAAAAAGCGATTTGCAAAGCATCAGCAGAGAACACGTTTGGATTCAAATTCACGTTCTTGGCTTCCTCGTACCTCAGACACTGATCCAGCTCTGCTATAATCTACTTAACCTCTTCTCTAGCCTAGTATCTCTCAACCTACATTCCCCGAGCATCCAAACTGTTAGAGCATCGTTAACTTCAGCTAGTGACAAAACTGAGGGTATGCCCATTAAGTTTTAACTCTGCTCACACGTTAGTCTCTATGCAGGCAATACGTATTTTCTGCCACCTCACAAACCCACTTACTCCGTACCCTACAAATTTCTTTTTCTTCGTAATTTTTGAAGTGTTCTTGAGAATTTTCTTGGGTTTGCTTAATGTATCTTATCCACCCTTTAATTTTTAATAGGACAAAAATAACGTATGGGCTAGTGGTTTCTTGGTTTGGAGGTGTAAAAAAGAAGTCACAGAACAGAGGAAAGCGAATAAAATTTTTGCTTATATGACATTATAACCAGGTACTGTCCTCTTTTGCCCTTAAGTAAGGCAAAACCACAGCAGTCAAACCGAATCTCTCACTAAAGAAACCAACAAAGTTAGAAATGTTTATAATTCAATGTTTTAGTATTCTGTTTACTAAGTGGGAACTAAACATCTTAGGTTAAAACTGACCTCTAGCCAAATTTTCTTACACATTTAAACTATCTGTTATAATGACATTTTCTGTTGTACCATTTCTCCCATTCTTTTGTAACTTTTTACTTATGGTTTGCAATAACTTTTAGGGAAGAAAAGTTGGAGAGTGACTCAGGAATTGAAAAAATTCCTTGTTCTGTCTTTTTGTATAGGACTAGTAATAATTTTAAAGACAGATCTACTCTTCTGCAAGAATAAATAAAAATTCCAGACATCAGACTCAATCTGATTCTTTTGGGAATTTCTCAGTTTTTAATTAAACTAATTTAATTTTTACTTGATCTGGCATCACCCTTTATTTTATTTTTCTTTTTTTCTCCCAGGAAGTTTCCCTTCATTTCTGGCATGTTTCCCTGTCACTATGATGAATATAGAAACAAAGAAATCTTTCATTTCCCAGAAATAACTGCCTCTTCTGTTGCTAATTTTCCTTCCTGTCCCTTATGGAAAACATGGCTCCTGTCTATGACCTCCAAGTGTATGTATTTGTGAAATATTTATTTCAAATTTTTGAAAATTTTTCCAATTTTGGAAGCTTTTCGATATATGCAGTCTATTCTCATCTAGGTAACACAGAAGAAATGCAAAATATTCTCAGGAATCCTTTAAGCATATCCATTAGATGGCTTACTATAAACAAAAATGCCTTCCCATTTCCCTTTCTTCCTTTTTACTTACACATTCATTTCTATAGCAACAGACTTAATGATTTCTATTGCTCAGTTTTTATTTTTGTAACTTATTTTGCTTCCTTCCTCTAGGTTATGTACTTTTTTTGGGCTCCTACGTGAGCTTT
This sequence comes from Anser cygnoides, assembly GCF_040182565.1. Classification (NCBI taxonomy): domain Eukaryota; kingdom Metazoa; phylum Chordata; class Aves; order Anseriformes; family Anatidae; genus Anser; species Anser cygnoides. The sequence goes on along the minus strand of NC_089879.1, from coordinate 25,861,117 downwards.
GTCTCTGCAAAGGCAGACACCAAAGAAGTGCAGAAGTGCACTTAAATTTTCATGTCTTGGCTGCTGGATACAGCCAGGTATTTACACAAAACTTGCAGTGACTTGTAATGGTTTTCTGTCAGACACTCTCATGGTAAATAATACTTAAGCACATAGGAATTTCCAGAATTGTATCTTCCCTTTGAAGCATTTGTGCTTGCTTCAATGCATCCCTATGCTACAATCTTACTTAAGAAAGCAGCATGAAAGAGTTCTGTAAACTTGGGTAGCCGAAACACTAAACAAAGAGACACTGCATTTTTCCAGCCTCCCATTTACTACCTTCACTTAACTTTTGACTCAACATTTTAATTTAATCAAAATTACACTAAGCTTACACTAAAGCTAAATATTTTCTTGGAAAAACATAACATTCCTAAATTTTATATTGATAACTGCATTAATATTATAAAACTTGAATTAAAAAAGAGGGAAGTCCATGATGATGACATCTGCACGAAATTTTACAGCCTTCAAACATTGTTTTTAGAATTACAAGGACATAAAACCTGTACTGCTTAAGCTGAAGATCAATTTTCTTCACGGAAACCTACCTTTACGTACTATTTCCTTTCTGCATTTTCCATGCTTAATTTAGCTTAAATTAGTTAATTTAGGTAATTAACTTAAACATCATTGTATTTCTCACTTTTTGATGTTAAACTCATGCAATTTTGAGTCACAGTTCACATTTCAAGTGTAATGGACGTTTGGTGTGGTGCCACAGTAACTTAGCAACTATCAAGTAGCATTCAGGACTTTGTTCAAAGTTAAGTTAGTTATGTTTCGTTAACTATATACAGCTTGTAGAACTACCAGGTAAAACCTTTGAATGAAAATGGGAGAGAAGGGCACACAAATTCAAAATAATTTTGGAAGTGCACACAACCTATTTTTTGCATTAGAAAAGACAGACAAAATTTACTACTGATTTCCAACTGATTTCCTTTACTGTTCACTGAAAATATGCAATGTATTAAAATAAGTCTCAGTGAGTAATTAGGATCACCAGGTCAACTACACAATATTAACATAAAGTTGCTACTCGGAAAATCAATGCTCTTTTTTCTTGCCACTCTCAGCAGCCTTGCTTATTTTGCATATGGTTGCATGTTTAATTAGTGATCCTTCTGTAAGTGTCTGCAATTAGCACAATGATGATTAATAAAATAACTCCTTTAAAGCTCCATTTAGGCAGCAGAACTGCACAATCAGGTATAATTAATTCATCATTAATAAATCATGGCTGATTAACTAATCTGTTGATTACAAGCACATTACTGCATAGTATCCCACCTGAGCTCTGGTGATTTTTCTACCCTTAACACAAAGAAAGACTAAGTAGCAGCAAAGTATAAAAAGAAAAAAAAAGCATCAAGCCACAAGTATATTGGTTTGGTCAGGAAATTTAGATAGCAGATATATCTAAAATTTACATGGCTTGGTTCGTTAGTAGTCCCCCTGGGTAATAAATAAGTAAAATTAATATTTATTAAATGCAGACATGTGAACAGTAATTGTTTCTTTAGTTCATTTATATTCCTAAAGTGCTGGGGTGTTTTCAAAGCACCTCAGATTATGAGATTCACTCTTTGCACAAGCCAGCAGGAAAACAAGTTTCCAGTATTGCTCCTCAAGTGAATCCAAGTCACTACCTGGAAAGCGATCATTTTTCTTTACGAGAAGGCAAGGTAAAGGTGACTGCAAAATATGCCATCGCAACATTGCTGCTGAACTGCCGTCATTCCTGTGTCTTGCACATGATGATTTCATGTTTGTAAATCAAACATCACATCCCTGATCTTCAGGCAAAACTGAATACAGAACATGCATTTGAACTTGGAAATCCGCTTGCCGCCTTACTCTAAATCTTTGTGGTACATTTAAATCACATTTTCAATATGTAGCTGAGCAGCTACAAGAACCAGAAACTTTTATTTTAAATGAATCCTAGGATTCTCACACTGTTACTTGCCTTCAGCTGCTTGGGCTTAAGTAAAATGTAAATTACAAGTTGTGATAAAATTCAAGATAGCTGGAAAGATGGTAATTTGGCACAACTAAGTTCCTTATCATTTATAAAGGACTGCATATATATCCAGCTGTTTCCACAGTATGACAATGCCTTTGAATTTAAAATCGGTTATCCTGAAAGATCACAAAGAAGAAGAACTAATTCAATTTAGGATAAAAGTGATTTGGAATGGAAAACAGATTTTAGCTAAAGTAACTAAAACAGTTACTTATTAATAAATAATTATTAATATTAATAATTAATTATTAATAAATCCTGAGAAAAATAAGAACACAAATGGAAAAAGTGACATCTGAAGCTGTATGCTCTATGAAGAACATTACAGAAGAAACTTTTAATTTAGGAGCAAATCTTCAGTCTTTGAAAAGTAAATATTACAGTAACCAATAAAGTTTTCTTTAAAATTTCAGCTACTTTTAAGTGTATCACTATGTCAATCTCTTAAATCTTTCTGTTAAAACTTTAAACTATTGACTAAGCAGCAGTACTATTAGCCACTGCAACACCATTTGTCTTTGGAAGATACTGTTCATAAAAGAGAACCATAAAGCATATTTTTAAACCTTTTATATTTGCTTCATATTTTAATTCAAGTAAATTAACAAACATGAGGAACATCTCAAGATGTGGCAGAGAGGATTTTTTTCTTGGAAGGATGACAGTCAGATTTTAAGGAGAATAACTGAATACGGAAAAAGTTTGATTGTTTTATCCATCAGGTAAGTTTACAGATCAATCCAGGAGGCAGAAATGGCTTTTAAAACATGGAATTCGGAAACAAATAAAATAATCATTTTAGAGCAGAAAAACAAGAGAGCTGTCCTTGGACAGTTTCTGAGATTAGTGCACACATGAAGTCATCAGATGAAAGTGAAGAAAACAATACCAGGGTTCTTGAAGATTAGAAGTGAGCGTTTTCAAGTACCTTCTAAAGGCAGACAGTAAGTAATCAAAGATTTTTGATGACCATGGTGATTCAGTGTCTAGAACTAAGATATAATCAACACAATAGGAATAATATGAAGGTGTGAGAGATGAAACTGTTAGTATCAGTTTCTTCATAAAGTCAAGTTTCCTTTCAACACAATAGCAAATTGCCCCGCAATTTCAACTCTTCCATCATTACGCAGTGAAATCTTCAACTCTCCTCCACGGCGAGAACACTGAAAAGCTAAATAGAAACAAGAATTCAGAGTTAAAATTCTAGTATATAATAAAAATTATTTTTTTAAATGCATGAAAATTCAGGCTAATGATACCTCTGTCTCCAGAAAGCAAGCAGCATCAGGTCAGTCACTGCACCAGAGACAACCTGGATGAATTGTCTTTACAGATGAAGATTAGCTGAGGGTCTATCTCAGACAAGAACTTGACACATACAGAATGTGACAGAAGTACTATGTAGTACTAAGCAATGAAGGATGGTTTGCTGTGGTGTAGCCAACTAAGTTTCTTTTGCATATTTAGGTATGTCTTGAATGCACGCATTCATGGAATAGACAGTTTCCATAAGCAAGAAGGAAGAACACTTATCTGTACAAGAATAGAGAACCACTTTTCTAGTACTGAACTACAATTAGATACAAGGTTCAAAGCATGTTTTGGGTTAAAGGGTAAATAAAGATGAAGTAACTAGTGGGAAAAGTCTACGAAGAAACATAGACACTGCTTCAGCTGTCACAAACTGAGAACAAATTGTTACGTAGACAGGAACAGATATTGATTTATATAATCCTGAAAATATCACTTAATACAGCCAGATAAAGTTTACAGAGAATACCTTTCCACCCATGAATAATCACAAAGCTCCATTTTTGCTGAAACTGTTTAAGTCATATTCAGGTGGGAAGATAATGCTTAGCTAGCATGTTGAGTCCGTAGTCTTGTTTCAGTAGTCCAATTTTAGCTGCATAATTACTTGATCAGCAAATGCTCTCGTTAAGAAGTCATCTTGCAAAGGTTAGAGTTTCATACCGTTTTGTTTTTGTAAAAGGCTGTAAACGGATGAGACAAGCCACTGATGTTCAGTCTCCCTACTCAATGAAATTCCAACTACAAAGGTTTCTCAAAGCAAACAACCTTTTCCTCACAATTCCTCAATTTGTAATTGGGTAGAGACTGCATTTAGTTCCTGGCAGAGTGCAGGATCTCCAACAGATGGCACATACACCGTATGCTTTAAGACGGTTTCTCAGCCACAGCTGACAAGAAAGCTCTTACTTATACCAGGATATCAGATTCCCAAGGCTCCAAAACCGGTAAGAACAGGAGCTCTATAATAATTGCTACTGATACCTTCTGGTCTTTATTTATAGAACTACTGGCTATCATTTTTAACTTATCAGAACAATACCTATTTATGGACTAATAACTTCAATTAGAATATTCCATACCATGATAAATTTGATAAACTGTTATTGCCAAGTGTGGTTACACAGCTAAACCCTCCCCACCTCTTTGTGATAGCAGAGTTAAAGAAAAGAGCTAAATTATTTCATATCTTCAGAGGTTGCCTGGTTTTTGTTTTTCTTTCCTTAAATGTGGAACTAGTGCTGTATGTTTCATGGCAAGATTACTGAGGCTATTTTGATACTGGTCCATTTTATTTTACTTTCAAAGAAACCTCCAAAATACAAGGAAAAAAAGACAAAGATTTTATGCAAGCCTGTATATAAATGGTACTTTATCTTTTCTTTCTCTCACACAGAAACAATGATATTTCACACTGTGTCTGAAAGGAAACAGACCTGCATGGAATATTTCATTGACTAGATGATTTTATTTAATAGCAATGTCTTCAGAGAGATTCAAGCATCTCTGATGTGCACACTCACTTTCTGGATCATGCAGTTGTTGCACATCCTTCCATGTGTGGATTTTTCTCATACTACACACACTATTCCCAGTATAAATACAAATACATACATTCTGATCTGTAGAAATAATATATCACAGCTGAATTCAGTGCCTTAAATTCTTTTATGATTCACCTGAGAGAGGGGAAAATTTCAAGAGTATGTACACAGACTGAACTTTAGCATGCTGATCTGCACCACTGTCTTCAGAAGGAGGCCAGTGACTTCGTGCCAATATTAACCTATTGTTTTGAGGAACTTCTTAGAGTAGGTGCATCTAAATGACCAATGGTTACAAAATTTGAGGACTAATGGATTTTCTTTGTGATGTCCTGATAAAGACACCAAATCAGCAACAAGTGCCATTCTTGAAAAGATATTTGTTTTTAGAAATCACCAGTATTTTGGCGAAAATTCTGATCCCTACAAAAGGACTGTTGAAAAAGCATTTGTTCCTAGGCCTCTTCTAGGTATCACTTAAATGAAGTTAAGATCTCTAAGAAATCTTTTTTCTCTAAAAAAAGGAAGTGGACAAATCTACTGACTGATGGAGGGAACCACTTTGGCAGAAATGTTACACTTCTGTATAAATCTAATGTAGTCCTAGGAAAAGAGAACATCTACTAAAACTAAAAGCAGTGAATTCCATCAATCTGTATGCTGAGATTAACTGGGAAAGATGAAAGCTGTGACTGTAACTGTGCACAACTCTTCACTTCACGAGACTTCAAATCAGCAGAAAAATAAATACACGTTTATTCCACCTTATGAGGCAACTTATTCAAAAATTGCGAGGAGACTAAAAAGCTAACAGACAGGACCTTATGTTGAAAGAAATTCTGGCAAACGTTTCTAAAGGATGATCTTACAATTGAAGTAAGGTCCGTTGCCCCCCACCCCACTCCCCAAAAAATCTCCCAACTAAAATTTATAGACCTGTTCTGTATTGGAAAGGAATCACAGAAGTTAGAGGCAACAACAGGAACCACACAATAAAATAATTTAGTTAGTTGAAATAAAGAGGTACAGAAAAGACTCCTCTAGCTTTACCAAATACAAAAAAAAAACTGCCCTGGATCAGGCCCCTTCTCTTTAAAATAATTTGGAAAGTCCTGTAATTTGTCTGGATATATCATATTGCTCATGTAGGTTTATAAATATCATAAAGCTACTTGAAAGACTGGATACAGTGACAGTTGCTAAATACTGTAAATATTGTATTCATTAGCAATTAAAATCTAACACCTGATACGACAGGTTATTTTTATTTAAAATATATTTCGGGGACTCTTCAAATGAAAAAAGGTAAGGACTGATAGTGAATTCTCATTTAACACAACTTAAACACAAGAATATTTACATACCTCCAGGAAAATTGATTAAAGCATTTTACCTTGTAAAAAAGAATTGAAAATTCTCTTTGTATTTGATGGGAGTTGTCAGTGTTTGACAGTTTGGTCTAATAAAAATAGAAGAGAACCTAGACACAGGATATTATGTCTGATACTTCAGCAGAGATGTAGCTGACCTCCTCCTAGAGGTCCCAAAACTCAGAGAGAACTGACAATACATGTAATGTTCTTCGTTTTTATACCATTTCATATCTAATCTATTTTGGAACCAACAGATCTTTCATTTGGAAGAAAGCCGTAATTCTTGCAATAAAAGATACCAGATATTACAAAAGCTGTTGTGAAAGTTCCTAAAGAGTCAAAATATGCTCTTATTTATAAATTTTTGGTGATAAGTTATCTTTTACAAATAACAAAATTACAAATGGAATTTGTACTTGCTTGCTATCAGTAACAGTTTGTGTATATAAGTAATCAACCACAAATACATTTGCTACTTTACTAGTGATGTTTTTAGTAACCTGTAAGACAAATATATATATTTGCTGCAATATTATTTACTGCTGCTACTACTGATTACTGCCACTACTGATTTTATTTTTATTTAAATATATAATATACACACACACTTTCTTTTGTGGTAATAATTTGAAAAAGCTTAATATATACTTGCTTTATTATTCATAAGAAGACTTTCCAGTGGCAATTTATTTTCACCTGTACTAAAGTATTTTTCATATACGCATGAAATATGAAAAAATCTAGCCTATGGGAAGATGGGACTGGTTTTTTCCCCACTAAAAATACTAGGAGAGTAGATTATAGTATAAATTGCCTTTGCTGCTTGAGATAGTTTCTCTGAAAGAGGAAACAGCATGGCACAGATGAAACAAATGAAAACATAAAAGTAGAAAGTACCATATAAAAATACAGACAGAATTTGTGTCTGATTGTTTAGAGCAACACTGTTGACAGGTGTGAAGGAAGACTTTCAGCACCTGACATTAAAGACTGAAAACATCAAATCTTATGAGAAACAGCCAGTCCATAAAGATGCAATACCAAAGACAGTTGTTCTTCAGAAAATATTTTTTTCCTCAACTTTATGATAATTATCACAGATCTGTATGATGTAAATGCAAACATGACCTTGGAACAGACTGATAAACGTTTCCCTCAATCCATGATGGAGAAGGTCTCAGTCACTGTGGATTATCATGCCAAGCTACGGAGGGCTAACAGATCCTTTAAAGAGATTATCACTCAGAAAAAGTCCACTCTGAGATTCATTTGGCTAAATATAGGAAGGCTTATATTCAAGGTGGCTGTTTGGAAAAGCATTTACTTTTACAAACAAGGGTCCATTCTCTGATTAGACTAAATATTACCAATTGTTGCTAAGTGCACAAAAAATAGTATTTCTAACGCAGTCATCGCCACCCACTGAGAGAGACAGAGGACTACTAGGATATCATCTAAAGTTTACCAAGCTTCAGCCATGATGAAAGGTCATGACAGCTAAAATACAGAAGCTGAGATCAAAAACTAACGAGAGTTAGGATCCAGAACTGACACTTCAGATTCTATGCAAACATGATGTGTCACGTTAGTAGGCAGGAAACAAAGCAATTTTTTAAAGATTATCTCACACAAAATTATTATACATTATTCTACTCATGATAGGAAAATGGATAGGGAGTTATTACTATATTTTGGGGTTATAATTTTATTTATTTTAAAGCTGGTAGCTTTTAAATAAATGGACAGCTTTCCAAGAAAACAGTCCCTCTTACCAAGCATTTCTGTCTTCCCCAGCTGCTCTGACCAGTAGCTGCTTAAAACAGCATGGGCAGATCCTGAAAAGAAATTAGAACATAAAGTACAGAATTACATTAGAATCACTACTGTGAGCTGTAGTGAGCACTGATTCAAAATGTAAATACCATATACAAATCAAGGGGCACCTGTGTGCACTTAAGAGTAAAAATGCCTAGGAGTCTGCAGAGCAGACAGAACCTGAAGCTTTGGCATTTCACTTATTTATGATCAAGCAGTATTACTTCCTCATCCTCTGACTTCACTGGAAATTTTGCCTAAGGGCTTCAAAACGAGGCTCAATTGGTAGGAATAACAGATACTACAGATTAAAACACTTGAGCCAAAGTATTCACTTTTGGTAAACAAGTGAATTTTCCTAACAATGGAATCTCAAAATATTAAGCTTAATAATACTATTCATCTAAACATAATCTTATTCAATTAAACACAAACAGCTACCCCCCCCCCCCCCCCCCAAGAAAATAGATCTTGGATTCTTGGATTTATTTTTTTTTTTTAAGAATAGGTGGATAGAAGTCAATGTGCAAAAAAGAAAGAATTCCCTCTCTTAACAGTTTTCACAAGCAAACCTCTGGGGTTTTTTCAGTCAGGATGTAACTCATGGTGGTCTTTTAAGGTCTCACTACAGCCTCTGGTAGACCAACTCATTGTTTCCTGAGTGGCAGATGGCTTAAAAATGTAGAATGACTTATTGGATTTTTAACTGGACATGCTGCTTCAGTATACATTAGCTGCTAGGGACAAAGACACTCTGCTGGAAACCCAACTGTGAACTAACTATAATTATCAGGGCTCTGGGACACCAGGACATGTAACAACTAAGAAATTCTCACAGAAGAAAGATAATACAAAGTCATAACACTTAAAAGTACAATTCAGCAGTATAATGAAGAGATTTGTTTCTATAAAAGAAAGGGCGATTGCAAATGCAAGACAAGCAACTGTGAGCTACAAGCCTAGAAGAATCACAGAGATTCAGGGAACATGTAGCTTTTCCTACATAAGAATAATAATAATCTTCTCACAAATCTTAAGGAACGAGCTCTGGGATCAAATACATCCACCACTCTGCCCCTGGTTTAACAGGAAAGCAGGACTGCAAGTTTAATAACTGAAACATGGCCTGTATTTACTTGCAAACCTTTCTGCTAGAAGAGCAGAAAAACTATCGTTATTCCAATAAAGACCTTCTTCTATTTAGCAAAACACTTAATGAGTATTTCTGACTGAGTTCTCATCACACTAGTAATTAACCTGTGATTAAGGGGTACCTAAGCAAATAATATTACTTCAATCATTCCGCAGCAAATATTATCACATCTACGGAGCAGAACATCAAAGGAAGACTTTGAACTAGTGTCTCTGCCTCTAAAAATATACCTAGCTAAGTTCTTACAACTTGCAGCACTGAGAATACACACAATAAAATGTTCTTAAACCAGGAAGTGCTTTCAGCTGAAGCACAAAAAGAATAAACAACACTGAAAGAAGTGGATATGAACTTCTGCAGTACTTGCTCAATACCAAAGCACTCTGCTGCTTTTCTGTAATTGTAATACTTCAGGGAAAAGATCTGAAAAAAAAGAGGCAGGAACATCTGACCTGGCTTCCTGACAGCAGGAAGCTGATTTTTTCTGAATGAGTTTGGCATCAGTCAAAGTTTTCCTGCTGTCCATAGAAAGCAGTAATTTATAAGAGAGACTCTAAAGTACTAATTAATGAAGTTTAATAAGAACGTTTTAACTGAATTGAAACAAGAATAATTCATCTATCATGCAAATACACACCTGTAACAGGGTCTTCCAGAACTCCATACCAAGGTGCAAAATATCTGGAATGAAAATCATGTCCTTTATCTTTTCCACTGGAGTTTCCCTTAAGAGTGAGTATGAGTCCTTTCACCTTTCCAGTCTTTTCCACTGACAGAAATTGTTGAGCGTTCACTTGCAGTTTTTCCAACACAGACCTTGAATTTAATTATAGAGTATTTTAAAACTTCATTTCACATGAGTTCAAGTATTGAAAAGCATCAGAAAGCTACAAAACTGTCTTCTCTACACTCTCAAAACAGCCACAACGAAGTGTTGGAGCAAAGGATTCCTAGCATTGTTCTCCCAATGTCTTTCGATATAAGACTACCCTGAATATACTACACTCCTAGTAAGCAGAGAAAAAAGGCCAAGCCATGTATTTCTTATTTCTGAAAACAGAAATAAAATGCCCAGAAAAAAAAAAAGCTCTAGAAATGTACACTTTCATTTCTATTTTTCCATCACTGGACAAAATATTTCACCACTACAAAATGCAAAGTGTAAGCACTCCACCTGCTTCCAGAAAAAGGAAACAACTAATACTATTCAGATCTTCAGAGAATTGTAAAGCACTCTACAACAGTCTCATTTCTCTCAGCCTCTATGAAGCTGCAGATACCTCCCTAAAAACTGAAGTCTTGAAAGAGTAAAAATACTGAGTATTCAGCTGAATTTTTTTTTAATCTCCCCATTACCTCCCTCTATAAACAGTAGTTTGGCCAAATTTTAAGTAAAAACAATTGCAATTTGACCTGATTAAAGAATTCAGGCTTGGACAATATATATATATACATATACGTATAGATAGATATATATATATACACACACACAAATCATACTCAACAATGAAATTCAGGTCTCTGAGATTAACAAATGCTTTGAAATCAATTGAATTGGAATTTCCTCTGTAAAGCTACTTATGATGCTGTAAAGAATGTGTAAGCAGATTACAGTCAATTAGGCATGTGAATCCATGGCATTCTGTCAATGTGTCTTCTCTCACTATGCAGACCTCTACAGCTCTACAACTAATAGTTCTTCAGTTGTGAAGCTAGACTCCCAATTTCTTGCTAGGTTCCTGGACCACTTTTGACTCAGAGGGATGGGGAAAAAAACAATGTTAAAAGTGCTTCCTACATCTCCCTTTCTTGAAGATAGGTTTCAGATTGATCTTGTTTAGCTTTGCTGGTTCTGTAAGCTCACATGGGAAGATTACAGAATTATTTAACATGAGAGTTTAAATTAGAGTTTTTAATCTTTTGTAAAAGAAATATAAGTGAGCCTAGCCTATAAAGAAGAGTGGTTAAATGAAAGGAATCAATTTCTACATGCTTGCTTCAAAAAAGTATCACAAACCTTTCATAAGCATCACTGAGGCGGACCAGGAGCTTCTTTGTGTCAGGAGAATAACGGAGATCTTGAACGATCATGTCACCAACAGCTGCCTGGCAAAAAGAGTTAAAGGAACAAAGAAAAACAGAGTCATCTGAATATAAAATATCTCCTTAAAATATTCCTCAGACAAATTCTCTGCTAGAATAGGGCTCATGCAAGGTCTTTGACGCAGCCCTTGAGAACACACATGCAAGAAAATTAAATTCACTAAGTGCATGAATGGATATGGGCAGGTGCCAAGAGCTTGTCAACTTGGAAAGAAATCCGGGAACTATGAACAGGGCAAGGACACCAGAGTGCCCTCACACACATACACTGAAATACATGCCAAGCACCGGCAGTGGAAGACAAAAAGGTTCACTGCAGCATTTTGGAGAATTCCATTTCTTGAATTGCAGGACTCAGGAGTTTTCAGGTTTTATGAATTTCTATGAAGTACCTCAAGCAACGTGATGTTGTCACTATTCAGCCATTTTAATATATAAAAATAAGGATAGCTAATTTAAATGTATTTCTAAGAGCACATCTCTCTACTTACCTTTATTAACTCTCCTACTTCCTCAAGTGCCTAAAGCAAAAAAAAAGAAAGAAAAACTGTAAAAGATAGAACATGTATGCTATACAGCTATCCGGCTACAGATAGGTAGATATACATACACCCATGCAAACATAAACACAGGCTTTCCTTGAAAGCCTTTTATAAATAAAATTTTGACTCACCTGTGGGTAGGTTGAGTAAAGCGGTAAGTCCAGGACAATATGATCTTTCTCTCGTCTCGTTTTTAATTCCCCACTCAGAGTAACAAAAGTAAGAACTGAATTTGTGTTTTCTAGAGAGACATAATATTGCAACGTTGTCAAGCATAAGAATTTAAATCTAAATTATTATAGCTTTTAGCCTAGTACATTCAAAAAAGTTAGTTATACAGCTAAAAACCTAATAGCTGCAGTAAACCTGTATTCCAGGAAAAAATTCCCAGCTAACTTAGTAAATAAGCTGCTGAGGCTAATGAATACAGCAACTGCCAGTATGTCTTTCCTGTATGTACCTAGAATAAATGGGAATTTCCTTTTATCAGAAACAGAGATATTCCCTATTCATCAAACTCTACTCTACCTCTCCGAGATGGCATTTGCATATTTAGCACTAGTCTTTAACAAGAGTGATGGCAGGACATCAGAATCCTAAGTGCAGACATCAGACTACAACCTTACAATTACAGAGCAGTTGATAAACAAAAATACTGAAGGTATCTCCACATTTGTTCTCTAAATGTTCTGAAGATTTAACCGCTTTCATTGTAGAAAATAATCGAGATTTTCTTAATTAGAAACAAATTTTAATGAAAAATTATAAAATGAATAGCTTGTAAACATACTTTGTATGTGAAACAAAACAGCAGCTGAGGCAAGTGTAGCATGACCACACAGAGGAACTTCATTGGCTGGAGTGAACCATCTGAGTCCAAAGCAAGAACCTTAAAAATAAAGTTTGTTATTTAGTGGAAGAGGATTTTTTCCTCTTCAATTTATTTCAAAAACTTTATACAGAGTAAGAACATTTAAGTCAAAATGCATGTTATAATCAGTCTCAGTCTCAAACACCCTTTTAGGAATCTATTTTGTACTAATTTTTGGAATAGCCATTGCTTTTGAGCCAGGACTACAACTTGAGTCTACAAACAGAGGAAAGCTACTTTGTTATAACGACAAAGAATTTGCAGAGCAGAGAAGCTCCTTGCTTACAAGTGTGAAACAAGATTTTTCCCCATGAATAAAACACAATGAACCAGTAAAGAGTTTTGCTGGTATAATGGAATCTATACCTCAGCTAGATCAGTTATGAATTATTTTGTTTAAACTACCAGTTAACAATGGTAAAAGACTAATGTATTCTAACCATTTATTTCACTAAAAATTTGATTTCAATTGGTTGTTAAAAAAATCAAAAAATCAAAGATAACTAGATACTAACACAGTACCTTAATCTGAAATCTATCTTCAGGATAACACAGCTGCAAAGTGAGTAGAATCAGCAAACTGATTCATCTGAAAACTAATCCACAAAGCAATTCCGATTGGGCTTTGTGTTTGTCTGATATTTTCTGCCTTTTTCAGCATCTACCCATTTCCTCACCCCTCACATATACAAGCCCTACCAAAGAAGAAGAGTGAATTCCATCCACTCAAACTGACCAAATAAGCAGCCTAAAGTGTTTGTTTGTGCAATTCCAGATTCCTTGTTTTTGCTGGAAACCTGTTTTTTCCAGTACTGGCTCCACAGACAGTTTCTAAGACTTCGTGCAAACTCAAAGAACAGCTTACAGTTACCCTGGTGATGATTTCCTGAACAGCCAAGCCAGATTCTGCTCACTCTGCAGTCCTGTGCATACAGAATAAGCTCTGCCTCTCTTTTCCTGGCTGTATAATAGAATTATCTCAAGAGATAATTAGTAGAAGTATTAATTGAAGGATCTTTGCATAGCACTTTCAGATTTTCTGTATACAACTTGCTTACTTAGTGAAAGATACTAATACAAATGTTCTAATTTATGAATGTTTGCATATTATAAAATGAATTTGATATGCAAAACAAGTACTTTAAAGAATCCATGTGCAAAAAGCTTAATATTATTATTGTAAGATGCAACCCAACTCCAAGATTTTGCTTTTGCTGTCTTACAAATTAGCTTATTCCTTATAAATGAACCCACAGTATATTCTTATTCTTTTGAAAGCAATATTGGTGCTTAAACAGAACCACTCACTTTTAGTAAAGTCATCTGTAGGGTGCAGTTTTCTGATGAAGGCAGTTTCAGAAAGATTCATTTCTGTTGCGATTTTTTGGTGCAAACCTTCATCCAAGTCCTAACAATGAAGTGACAAATCCATTTAAAAGCAGGCCATAAAAAGCAAAATCAAACTCTGTCAAATAAATGCAGTCATCCCAATTTTTATTGTAATAAAGCAGATTCATTTTTAGTTCAATTTTTTTACTTTAATTCATTTTTTACTTTGACAGTAAAAAAAAAAAAAGCTTTTCAGCATAAAATAGGTTAACTAGTTCAGTCACTGTACACAGGCATTTCCAGTATATATTCTGTAAGTTCACAAATCCTTGAACTATAGGAAGAATAAAGTTACAAAAATATTAAACTCAGCCATTTAATGAGTACATCTTTTTTCTTAATTATGATGAAAGTCACACTGAAGTAATTATGAACAATCAAAAAATAACAATCAAAAAATAACTAAAACCTCCTTCTGTAACTCTGAAAAATCAATGTCAGCAAAGGGTATGTAGTAACGGCTAGGGCAATGGCCAAGGCAGCTTATCAGCACTTACTGCTGTACCTTCAATATTGCTCTTTGAACAACAGGAATAACATGCTAAGTCAGTAGAAGCTGAGAAGAGAGAAACTGAAAAAAAAACAAAAATGCTGGGCTCACTACATTCTGCTCTAACTGCCTGCAGGTTTAAACCAGTGAACATTGATACTGGGACACATGAGCTGTAGTGACAGTATGAAATTTCACTTAACCCTTGTTCCATTGTTCTTTCCCCACAATTATGCAGACTGGCCAGGTATAAGCATTTGGTCTTCAAAGTACAAACGATGATGTACTAAGTGGACCTGAACAAGTCCGAACTCTGGCGGGTTGAATTTTGCCCTGCTAACTTTACCTATTTCCCTTAATAATTTTAATCCTTTAAACCAATGATCCCACATTATAGATATGAAACAATTACCAATGGGCACAATAGACCTGTCCTTGAAGAGTTAATTCTATACAATGAAACAACATCCTAACCTTTTACAGTACCAATAGTGTCTCCTTTATTCCAGGAAAATAATTCTTGCTATTAATTACTCCAAAGATACCAAACCAGAACACTGACCAAGAAAACTTTTTATTAATATTAGAATTCTATTGAAATACTGCCATCCTGTGGCACTTCTGAAACACAGAAAGAGTTTGCTTTGCCATTCTTGCTTCACTCGCAACAGTTTTTGTAAAGCATCTGCTGAGCCTTTGAAGGGAACAGAAACATTGCTGTTACCTGCACCATATGTTTTTGGAGCTTAGAATAAAACTATTAGAACATCAGCTTTAATATGACACTAAAGCCCCTAGCCCTTTGTACTGTAAAAAAAAGTTAAAACTTCAGCATGCCAAAGGCGACATGCAAATTGCCCTCTTAATACATTGATGTAATAAAGTAAAATTAATACAAAAATGCAATTAGAAGCTTTTAACTTTAAGTTAAGTTAGTCCTGAGAGGGAGCAGTTAGATATCAGAGGGCTACAATGCCTCTGAAGTAAGATACTCTCTATCACAATTTTAGCTGAGCTGGTTAAGTATGCTATATGGTACAAGATCTAGACAGGATTACAAAGATTTAGGCAGGATTCATGTGGTCAAAATAAGGTACTTCCACTGACTATTTATATTTTTATACTTAAAATTTGAACAAGTGATACCACACAAAAATACAAGGTGTATAAATTTCTACTCTTATTTAGTAACTAGGTTTTGGTAGAACTTGTCAACAGCATATCAACTTGAACCATTTGTTCAGAACATCTTCGTGAAGAGAACGACTGCTGTTGAACGCCACAGAACTACCAGGCTGCTCTGAAGTACTGCAAGCTGGCTGCTTAGACCTGGCAAAAGCTGAGCCCAGCACGTTCAGTGACCCAGATCCAGTCCTACAGGTTCCCCTCACACACACTTTTCTTCCACAGGAAAAGCAAAGAAACGAATAATAAAACTTCAGTCAAGAAGAAAATTATTGAGTATTGATTCTGTTATTCAGTACCGAGCACTCAAGTCAGGAGTGGTAAAAACCACTGCAGCCCCTCATACACTTTTTTTTTCAACTTACATTGACTTTTTTTCTTTTAAACTTACATTTTCGAGCAGACAAACTGCCGCAGGGTTTCCACAAAACGGCCGGTTTGTAAAAGCATCAACCGTAAAAATAGGAATCTGCATTGCTGCTTGCGCCTATTTAGCTTTACGCTGATTTCCTCGGTGCTTTCTAACCCGTTCTACCCCCTGAAGGGAGCCCTGCTCTGAAGTTAATGTTTCCCTACCGCCAGGAGGAACCAGCGGGGCGCTGCTCGTCACTTCCGAGCACATAGAGGGCGCCCAACGGCGGTTTTGATTCATGACGGCAGATTTTAACCTCTGTGTGGCGTCCTGCCTCCCTAACCCACGGTGGGAGGGACACACGCCCGAGAACCCGACGGGACACGGCCGCCTGCGTGAGGCGATGCCTGCGTGAGGCGATACCCGCGCTGAGGCGACGGCCGCGCAGCCGTTAGCGGCGACCGTTAGGGGCGCACGCGCCCCTCTCTGAGAGACTTCTTGGCGCCAAGCCTCCGCCGAGCCCGCCCAGCGCAGCGCGCATGCGCCCCGGCGCCCCTCAGCCGCCCTCGGGAGAGGAACGAGCGGGCGCTCCCCTCCCCACCCGCCGCGCCTGCGCTGTTGCCGCTTCTCGCTGCCGGCCGCGCATGCCCATGTGCCGCTCGGGCGGGGCTGAGGGGAGCGCGGTGCCGCTGTCGCGATAGTTGCGCGCTCGGGACGCCGTCGCGCCTCGGCTGCTTGCGTCGCTTCGGAGCCCGGCGGCCGGTCGGGAGCGAGGAGGAGCTTCCTGCCCGGCGGGACGGAGCTGCCGCTGCCGGGGGCGCGTGCGAGGGCTGTGCGAGCGGCTGCCGGTGAGCGGTGGTTGGCGGCGGGAGGGCAGGGCTCGCCTCAGCGGAGCCCGCCGGGGCCGCCCGGGGAGGGGGCGGCGGGAGCAGCGCCCCCGGGGCCGGCCGGGCCCTCCCCCCTTCGCCGCGGCCGGGAAGGGGCTGAGGGAGGCGGAGGGGGGGAGGGGGCGGTGCTCGGCGGCGCCTCGTCCCCGGCGCGGCCGCCATTTTGCGGAGCTGAGGCGGAGGGCGGCAGCGGCCCTGCGGCGGGCGGGCGGCGGCTCCCCGGGGGCTCGGCGGCGGCTGAGGGGAGGCTGAGGCGCCTCGCCGGGGCTGAGAGGTGCCGGGGGGACGGCGAGGGGAAGAAGGGAGGCGAGGGGGAAGGGGCGGCCGTGAGGGGGCTCCGGGGAGGCGCGCTAAATGGCGCCGGGGAGGGAGCGGGCGGCGGGGCCGGCGCTGCGGGAGGAGGCCGGCGGCAGGACGGGGCCGCTCGCAGCCCGGTGGAGGCGTTGCGGTGGGCTTGGGGCGCTCCTCGGGTCCCCCCCTCCTTAGCTGGGGGCGGCGTGCAGGCACCTGCCGCCGGGGGGGGCTCGGCGCGGGGACGGCCGCCTCCCCCTGCCCCTCAAGGTGATCCCGCGGCGCCAACCCGGGCTCCTTGAATTCGAAATAAAGCCCTGCCTGTGTGGCTGGGGAGGGGAGGGGGGAAGCGCACACACAAAAAGGGGCCGAGAGCGTGGCCCGTGGCGCTCGGTTCGCAGACAAAGGAAAGGCTTGTGTTTCCACGCCGCAGCCGTTGCGTGGTTCCTGCCCCTCCGAGTGCCAGGCTTTAAAAAACAAAAGCTTCCAGGATTAACGCGGGGAGCTCTCTGAGTAAATAACTAGTGCTGCTGCAGCCCACGTACCGCACTCCCTACGTGCGGTTTTCCCTATCAGACTTGGGGATGTTTTCAGATGTATGTGTGCTTAAGATAGGACAAAGTAAAATTTAAATGCGTAACGGGACAAAGTTTATCGTCCATAATAATACTTAATACTAGTTTACAGGAGGAAAACTACTTGATTTCCTTTGAGGTTTGCGGGGCAGACTTGGGTACATATGGAATCTAAAAAAACTTTTTTTTTTTTCTTGGTAGTGTTTAACTTAAATAAAAATGGACTGGAGTGGAAAACACAATGGGCCAAATGATACAACTAACGATGGAACGGTGGTACGACTTCGAGGCCTGCCATTTGGATGCAGCAAAGAAGAGATTGTTCAGTTTTTCCAAGGTATCTCTAGTATAGTCAAAGTATAGAGACTGACTTTTCTTGTATGTTTTACACAATGTTTTGAACACTTTAATTTGTAATGCCCATTAATGGGGTGGAGGGGAGGGTTTGTGCCAGATTAGATTACTTTAAGATTTATATCTTGTAATTACAGTACAAATAACTGTAGATGTAGTAAAGCCGAGTATGTATCTATTTTTGTCGAGGTGGTAAATGTATTATGCATATTGAGATAATCTATATGTTAGCATTTGGAGCAGTTAAATTGCTTGATTGGTAGCTCTGTTTTCTTCATGTAACCTAGGTGGTTGTATTTTTGCATAAGTAAAACAGAAAACAAGTATGGCTAAATCCATAAATGTTTAATGAAAGATCGTTGGCTTGTATTGTTGGGTGATGGGGGAAACTTTTTTTTTTTCGTTGTTGTTGTTTAGATATGCTTAAAGTATTTGCTGCAGATGGGAATGTTTCAGCCTTTAACACTGTTCCCCTTGATGGGGTTATTTGTCCTTGGGTTAAAGGGTTGGAAATCGTGCCAAATGGGATAACATTGACGCTGGACTACCAGGGGAGAAGCACAGGGGAGGCCTTCGTGCAGTTTGCTTCAAAGGAGATAGCAGAAAATGCTCTGGGGAAACACAAGGAAAGAATAGGGCACAGGTGGGGATGGAGAGTTTGGGATGGTGTTTAAATTTTTATTTTTTGGGGGTTGTGGGTCAGTAATGCTTTTGGGGGGGTTGGGGATCATAATATGGAACTGGCTATTTTAAAGATTTTTTTTGTAACTGATTCTAAGTTAACTGGGGAAATACGGTAGATTTGGGGGGTGGGGGAGACAGTATTACTCTGTGTATGTAGCTTGCTAAACTCAGAAAATTGTTTCAGTCATTTGTGTCATGTGTAGGGTAATTTGTGCTAAGTGCTACTATAGCCAGACATTGTTTTTCACCAGTATCTTTCTCATACTGGAAAGACATGTTCTATGCTTAATTTGCACAGCTAGAATTTTCACACAGTAATTTTTGCTATTGTTAAGTTTTTCTTTGATACGCTAAAGATTCTTACGGTTTTGAGGAGAAAATTAAGTTGTGTGGTATCTTTAGTCATTTTTATTGGATTGAACACCTAGTTGTAGAAAACGTAGTATGGCCTTTTGTAATATTCTGAGAGCTTACGCATGTATTCTTACTTGTACCTTGAAAATCCTCTCTTATTCAGATATATTGAAATCTTCAAAAGTAGTAAGAGTGAAATCAGAGGATTCTGTGACCTGCCAAGAAGAATGATGGGACAACAGCGACCTGGACCATATGATAGACCATTAGGAGGAAGAGGGGGTTATTATGGAGCTGGGCGTGGAAGTATGTATGACAGAATGCGTCGAGGAGGTGGTGGATATGACGGTGGTATGTTTACCTAATGATAGAGGTTCTGTTGTCAGTTTCATGTTTCTGACATATTTGTCAAGAAATAACGAAATGGCAGTAGCTTCCTATTAGGTTTGATGCACTTCTCTAAAAAGAAATTTTACTTGTAATATATCAAAAAATGCAGCTTTCTATTTAAGAGTAATGGAAAATATTTGAAAACTTTATTTTCATTAGAATTGGATATTTTGTTTGCATGTTTCGGTCTTTTTATGGTATAAAAGGGATTCTGCACTTGAACGCTGTTCAAAAATACAGTTTTAACAGCCTGTTGGGGCAAACACAGATATCTTGGTGCCCAAAGACTGAAAAAATGATTCTTTTGCATCACTTGGAGTTTTCAGTAACAATGTAATCGTTCTTTTTCTTTATGTCACTTGTACAGGGTATGGTGGCTTTGATGATTATGGTGGCTATAATAACTATGGCTATGGAAATGATGGCTATGATGACAGAATGAGAGATGGGAGAGGTAAAAAAAAAATACTGTTTAAAAAGATTTTTTATCTTTGACTTGTAAGACATAGTATTTTCAAGACAGAAGTAGTGGATTTCTGTATTAAATTGTTTTGTAAAGAAGGAAGGTTACTTAGGAAAGGGGAGTTGAGGAACCTCTGGGAAATAATACACAGATAAGTGTTCAGGTTGATACACTAGAATTGTAAACCTCTTCAGTAGCCTTAAGTCAGCAATTTCAGAAAAAAAATAGTAATCACTTCTCTTGCTTTTCATGATGTACTTACAGGTGTGTTTTTTCTTGGTTGTGTTTTTCTAGGCATGGGAGGACATGGGTATGGTGGGGCTGGAGATGCAGGTTCAGGTTTCCATGGTGGTGGTCATTTTGTTCACATGAGAGGATTGCCTTTTCGAGCAACAGAAAATGACATTGCTAATGTAAGTACAGTAGGAAAAAATGACTTTTTTAACACCAAGAGTTTACATGTTCTTGTCTTCCCTATTCCAAACTAATTTACGGTTCTCCAGTGAGTGATTGATAACTCTAACACATCTGCTACCTGAAGTCATGGTTATTTATGCAAGTTCTGCAGAACTTCACAACAAACGAGCTTTTATAAAGGTAATGTCTGTGGTAAGGTTACTAAAGAAGTCAGATCATTTTTAACATTAATTCCTGTACTTTTCTGGTTTTTTCATTTCCTTAAAAGATGGATACAGTTGTTGCAATCAGTATCTTCAGTCTAAGACTTTCAGAAGCTTAAGTTTAACTGAAGATACAGTGATAGTAAATGTGAAACTTTGATGATGGTTTGTATGTTGACGTGAAACTTGTTTTAGGATGGACAAAGTGGGAAAACAGTAGGGAGCTGTGTTAGTAGGGGGAAGTATCACGTTTACCCATAAGACATCAGGGTGGCAGATAGAGGGACACATGCAGGATTTTGGGAATCTTGAGTCAGTGTGGATGTCTATTGCGATTTCAGGGAGAGAAGTGTTAATGGGACGGTGGGCCTGGTTTAACCATAGGCTCTGTACAGGGGGGCACCTTCTTTATTAGTTGTATAGCGTATATGTGGATCTCCAGCAGGTTGTGCTCGGTTTTTTTCTCCTGTATTTTGAAATTGAGTTGTAACATCAGTTTGGTTGTTTCCTTCAGTCTAAGGACTCTTCGAGAACAAGGGTTGAAAGCGTGATGAATAGTACATGAATAGTTATCCTAAAAGTTCATTTGCACATACTGTCCATTAAAAGGGCAGTTGGTCAGATACACCATTGCATCTTTTTGATGACTTCTGTGGGAAGGAAGAGAAATCTGATTAACAGCTTTTTGTTGTTATTCCATAAACATGTCCCTACTTCAGGATCTTTATTTGGCTCTGCTTCTTTGAAAATTAAGTCATGACTTTCCTTTTCCAGAGTAGCATCTTATTAGAACATATTGCTTAAAGAGATGTGTGTGGACAGGTATTTTGGTTTGTATCTCTGTTTTTAAAGAGAGCTACTTAAGATCTGTGGCTGGAGTTCTTCAAGTTGTATAAAAGGGATTGTAAGTAATGCTCTGGAAATGAGTAATTAAATTTGTCTCATTCTACCACACAAAATCATTAGTTAGTGCTTAGTGCTGTAATCCCTGGGACAGCAAAAAATGTACCTGGCTTAAATTCTAAACTTGTGACTTTTTTTTGTTTTTATTCTTAGTTTTTCTCGCCATTGAATCCTATAAGAGTTCACATTGATATTGGGGCAGATGGACGAGCTACAGGAGAGGCAGATGTGGAATTTGTAACACATGAGGATGCAGTAGCTGCTATGTCAAAGGATAAGAATCACATGCGTGAGTGTTGTGTTCAAATGAGGTTTTCGTTGACCAGGCTTTGGTATGGTATATATAGGTAAATTGAATGTAAGGGTTTAAACTCAATATAACTAAAGTTACACGGCATTAAATACACACATCGTGGTATTTTTTTGCTGTTTATCAGAATAACGACTAATTGGTCATTTTAAAAAAAAAAAATCCTGTGGACTTCCAACTAATTCTACAGGGTGGATTTTTTTCTTTGAATCTTTCTGTTTTCTGAATCAAAATACAACATATTGATTTCCTGCAGAACATCGATATATTGAACTATTCCTGAATTCAACTGCTGGAGGTGGATCTGGAATGGGAGGCTATGGCAGAGATGGCATGGGTATGCATCAATTCCAGATTGAGCTCGTTTTGCCAAACGTAGTGTGGTTCCCAGCGTGTAACAGTGCACATTCTGCTTTTCAGATCAAGGTTACGGCTCTGTTGGTAGAATGGGCATGGGTAGCAATTACAGCGGCGGGTACGGAACTCCTGATGGCTTGGGCGGATACAGTAAGTAGATGTTCTGTTTTAAATTTATTTTCTGTGTTGCTACATCTGTCTTCTGACATGATCTGGAAGGGTGGGTTCTGGGTGCTGTAGGATGTGCTGGGAGAAAGGGAAGGGAGGGCATTGGTTTAACTTCAATTATAAATCACACGTTTTGGTTTTTTTATACCTTTGGCTACTGCAGCAAATGCTTGTTTAGAAAAATAGCATTGAAGTATTGTTGTTCTAGTATAACTTAAGTTGGTGCTGAACAGTTTTGTATTACCCATCACATTCTTTTCTTTTTTTAAGGTATGTATACGTGACCTTGTGTCAATTGTTTGCAGGTCGTGGCAGTGGAAATAGTGGAGGATACTATGGGCAAGGCAGTATGGGTGGAGGAGGATGGCGTGGAATGTATTGAAGGATAGCCTTGCTTCTGCGTAATATCCTGGAAGAAACAGTCTCTGGTCTACTAGACTTTCTTACAAAATTTAATTTCTTTTGTATTTTAAGAACTTTATAATGACTGAAGGAATGTGTTTTCACAATATTATTTGGTAAGCAACAGATTGTGATGGGAAAATCTGTTTTCTGTAGGTTTTATTTGTTGCATACTCTGACTTTAAATAAATTTTTATATTCAAACCACTGATGTTGATAATTTTTATACTAGTTACTCCTAAGGATGTATTACATATTCAGGAAACAGTCGGTTTAAGATGTTGTACTATGGTTCAATAAAGGTGGTTGTACTGTAACTCCTATGAACACTGAGTTCTATGTAATCTTGGTGTAGTGAATGAGTTTGAAAAATTCACTTGTTTAAGGGGAAGAAGGTAGATTAATAGACTAGTTTATTTGGTAACAATCTTTCCTAAATCCTTTTGATAAGTTGTATGTAATAATTTCTCAACATGGCATTAAGCTAAAGCTGTGGAGGCTAAAAGTCATAGTTCCAGCTTCCTTCCTTGTACTATCAGAATCTACTGTGCTTTTCAAATGCACAGTTGCATAAATGCTTAGTTCCCAAGTTGTATGCATCCACAACACCAAGCTACAGTAGTCCTGTGCTTTGCTGTAGAACTCCAGGTGCTGCATTTCACATGTTTAACTTGCAAATGAGTTGCTAATCAAACTAAAACACTAGCACAGCTTTCAGCTAACATGAAATAGGTCAAATACTAGTTAATTTCAAGTTAGCTTAGCTTTTTTTTCTTCACAAACTGTTTTTGGGTGTTTTTAGGAAGAGTGGGGGATTTTGAAGCAAGATATATATAAGTTTCTTTCATCAAACTTGGATTTCAACACCATTGAGCTTTTTTTCCTTTAGTGCACATAGCTGATTTGTCTGTATTTGTTCAAAACTTGGCAACCCATTTTATGGATGAGCTTGTTAGAAGCCAGGTCTCTAAAATGACAACTGTAAGCCCAATATTTGTTAAGTGACACAATCCCAAACACATTGAAAAGTTTTTTGTGCATTTGTGACATGTAAGATGTGTAAGAAACAATTGTTTGAAGACACTTAACATACCTGATGTGTAACGAGGTATTTATTCTGAGCCAGTGTGATCTCCCAAACTAACTGCTTTGTCCTCAATGCCTCCCTTAAGATGTCAAATGTGATCTTGGGTATTGAAAGTTTGTCACCTGTTTTGCTAGTACTGTGTTATATATGTAATAAATGTCTTACTGTGGGAGAGAGTAGAATGGAGTTTATTTCACTAGAGAGTGTGTGCTTGTGTCCAAGTGACTGGAAGTAATAGCTGAAAGGGGCATTTGCCATAGGAAGTTCTCCAACTAGTGAAATACTTTGGGATAGGAAGGGGAGGAAAGATGGCTTTAAATCATTATACCAGGGATGGTGCAGGGCTCTGTTTTTAACTTGGCACTCACAATGTAAGTAGGGGGTTCTTGGTCAGTTACTGCGGTTTGTATGCCTTGTAAAACTAAGGTAACAAAGGTCAGGACAAAAATTAATCCAGTGCCAGGACAATATATCTTAAGAGTCAGGTAAAGTACGTCTACTTAAAGATTTTCCTAAAAGCATAGCGTTTGAATACTGTAAAATAGCATCAGCTCTAACCTTTTCCTCAATCAAGTATGCTCTGCATTCTATTTTCTGAGAAGAAACACACGAACACTGGTTTAAGACTTACCTTTGGGAGAGCAGGGGCAGTTACTTAGTTATTCAAAGTAGTTTGAAGTGTAAGTTACAAAAGGTACACGGAATGTGAGTCTTGAATGAAATTCTGCTGTATGGGACAGTGAATGCCTTACGACTACCCCGTCCCCCCTAATGCTTCATCCTGTAACAAGAGCAGCACTCAGTACCGAACCTTTCAAGGAACTTGGTATTTAAATTGCAGAGGAATAAAAACCCACCTGAAAACATCCTCAGATCAGAGTACTTTCAGGAGACAAGTGAGCAGCACTTTAAGTAATCAGTAGGGTAGCTCCCCACTGTCCAACATGTGTAAAGACATTCTAAGCAACTTGATCACATCAATAAAATGCTCAAAATATTCTGAATTGCAAGTTTTAATATGACATTGCTCCCATGATTAAGTTGCAGATCAATTAAATTTATTTTTTCCAAAAGCTATTTACAGATTTACAAATATTTGTTTTGCATTTTACAAAAAGTTATGCTGGGTAATTTTAAAAACACTTCTTTACAAAAGCTACATAAGCAACTACATTGATGTGTCAAAATTAACAGGATAGCTCTTAGAATATTAGCTAAATGCCTGCCCTTAAAAGACACAGCTAAGCTAAACAAAGTAGAAGAATGACTAAAAGACCTGTTTCTAAGCCTCCATGCTCCTGTTAGTAGGAATATAACAGGCCCATGGATGAAAGAACCAGGGAGTTGATAATTCTGCCGACTGCTCCTCAGTACTGAGCAGAGATTCCACAGCTGGATCCAGTCACACGAAGAGCTGAAGGGAAGAGGGTGTGATTCTAGTGCAGTGACATCAAAGTGAGGCCGATACTAAATACAACCCAAAAGGATGTATTCTTATTTGGCCACTAGAAGAATAAAGATTTACATTCCAGTAGAAATTACCATGGGATAACAATTAGAGGAGTGAGAGATGTGTCAGACCTAGTAACACTCAAAAGCTGTCTTGAAGAAAAGAAAGACCGGTTTAGAAACAAACTGGAAATTTGAGAAAGATGGTGACAAAATCAGAAATAACCTTCCTGTCAACACAGGCACCGCACAAAGGACACGGGCTGCAGTGTTTAATCCTAGTGTCTCTTGGCAGCAAATTCACGCTGCTTCTAGAGCTAAGTATGACTTACATGAAAACAATGCAGATACTCATTTGAAGCTACAGACAACATAGAGCAAAACAACCGGGATGCACATCTCTCCATGAAAACACAGATATGCCAAATTAATAGTTCATTTTACAAAATAATTTCGCAAAATGCATCTCCTTTCTTCCAGTACCTAAAGGCGCTGTTTCTCACCTGTCTGATAAAATCTTCTGCACCTGTGACTCCAAAGAACAGAGCTGTCAGTGCAATATTCTTTGATGCATCAAATCTTGAGAATTGAGGGGAAGCAAACAAATACGATATTTGGCAATAACTTACTGGACCACCTGCATTAATTTCATTACTTATTTTAAAATACAATTTAAAACTATCTATTGCAGAGTTTTACTTCACAACAGCATACTGCAGGCAAATTGTGCAGCAGAATTAGGTTGGACTCGTTGCAGACTAGCCTGTAAAAGCAGGTAAATATATCACCTTTTTCAAGATCAAAATGACTAAGATACTTATCAAATACATATTAACACTGAGTCTCCTGTATAAACTGCCCTCCTTCCTCCAGAAAAGCTTACAAGTAATCTCTTAGACTAACATTGTGATCTGTATTTTTAACATGTTCGGTTTTAACACGTTTTCCATGTTTGGGTCCCATTTTCTCTATTTGTATGAACAGGAAGCAGCCAACAAATTCCTCTATGGTGCTTGGAAAATGCAACTTCAGACTGCTTACCTGAAATTCCAGAAACAGTGCTGTACATTCTGTAGCTGGTACAGTTTTACAGAATTAGCTAAATACCAAAAGGTGATAAATTACTTGTAAAAGGATCTTAGGGCACATTAGAAGAGCACCTCTGTATAAGTATTGCATGGCAGGAATCACAGACACGAACAGGCTTCGGCGAAGAAGGCAGAGGCAGTTCATTGTCCGAACAGGCATTGCAGAAGATCTCACCACAGTTTCTACAGTGATGCTAAATAATGGGGAGAAGGGAGAAGTGTTTGTGAAGAAAAAAAAATAAAAAATTACCGTGGAAATATACTTTGTAATTGGATACCAATAAACCACATATACAGAGCAATCTCAGCTGTGATTCGTTCCAATTCTTTGGTCCAAGCATGGAATCAGTTTTCAAAAGACAATTCATCTAAATCGCAATCTATGATGTAATCCTATACAGACCAAATTTCTAAACTTTGCAGATTTTTTTCAATCCCAAGAATAACATGAACTAACATACTTTGCCAAATAAAAATATAATATAAGCATGAGTGGACAATTCTGTCAAGCAGCTCATGAGATTTAACATAAAAAAAATAAGTAAAATAAAAATTTCCGCATACATTAATAAAGCTTGGAAATTAACACCACTTTCAAACCACAATGAATTCATAACCTTTTAAGTTTATTATATAAAAATGCAATAAGATGACTTGCACGTGTCAAATTTTAACAGTGCCACAGCTGACAAGCACTTGAGATGATGATTCCACAAAGTAGGTTGAATAATTTTAAGTATGGTCCTCTGTGACACTTCACCCAAAGGCAGCGTTTCTTTTGATAGCAGGGCCTGACTGTGTTACACATATCAAAGAATTAGAAAGCCATCTCAGAAAATATCTACACGTTTGTCTGAAGGTTGACATTTCACACTGCATCTCTAAGATAGCTAACACATTTCTCATAATACATGTTAAAAAGTTGGAAGAAATTGTTTTAGTTTTACCTTCCTTTTGGAAAGGGAAAATTCCTTTTCACATAACTTGCAATGTGTAGCCTCTTTGTCCTTCAACCAAACCTGGCCCTGGAGAAAAAAAGAAAAAAAAAAGATCATAAATATGTGTATCCGATAAACTTTGGGTTTCAAAGGACAGAACAAATCAATAGGAGTAGCGTTTACTGCCTGAATTGCTTAATGCCCTGACACCACTCTAATGTCACAGAGACATTAATGCAGAATAAGTCTGCTCCAAAACACTGCTAAGAGAAAGGGAACAGGTGCAAAGAGAACATGCTTGGGGCAGTAAAGATGGTCAACATCTGAGATGGGAAAAGCAGAAAGCTATCCAAGTCTCAAAGCTGAAGCCTATTTCCTTGTCCATCACAGAGGAACAGTCCTCAAGATGCTGGGGAGCAAAAAAAAAAAAAAAAAAAAAAAACCAGTATCAAGAGCTGTTCATTTCCTTCTGTCTAAACCAATTCATAAAAACAGTAGTGTGTTTGGCAAAACCACTTCGCACACCTTTACCTGGACTGAAAGAATACCTAAGGTCACACACCACGTGATCCAGTGTGTGTAAACACAACCGCTGCTCTCAAGCGCTCCCTGAGCAAGTTTTAAGGAAGTTACCAATCATTCAATGTTACAAATCATATTTTTAGTGGCTTTTGGATGATCAAGTATTTAGTGATTGCTGACAAGTAGCACATAATTTAAGCTCAGTTGGCTACATATTTTTTCCCAGATACACTGTACGATAAAAAGGGTGTACTATTGCAAGAAGTGTCAAAATGCATACTTTTATGTCAAACAATAAAAATCAGAAACAACTGAATATTTTCTTTCCCTAAGGCTACAGAGAATCTGTGCTTCTCTCCCAGTGGAGGATATCATACAATGAGTGTCTTCTGTAGAGCTGCTGCTGGAGAGGAGCCTTC
This sequence comes from Anser cygnoides, assembly GCF_040182565.1. Lineage (NCBI taxonomy): Eukaryota > Metazoa > Chordata > Aves > Anseriformes > Anatidae > Anser > Anser cygnoides. The sequence continues at coordinate 25,832,654 of NC_089879.1, read as the reverse complement.
TCATGCTTGCAAAACAGTTCAATGGGGACAGTGGGAAAAAAGTATCTTTCCTCCAAATCCTACCAACCTGCAATGCTTTGTTGGCTTCCTTTATATCTTCTATTTTCAGCTTTGATCTAAAAAGTAAAGATAATGCTATTTCAAACTTTTGTCAGTTACTTCCCAACAACTTTAAAAGGTGTAGGTATTTAACAACTTTTAAGCAGAGTACTCTGAACTTCTACTTAATATTTCATATTACAGCAGCATCTAGGAGATGCTGTCCTAAGTACTACACAAAGACAACAAGCTCTCTCCAAAGAGCTCAGAATCCTTTGAATGGCTGCAGATATGTTTGGGATTATATGGATAAAAGAAATTTGTACCAGTGTAGCTCTGGGCAAATACCTAAAGCTAGCACATGGCATTGGTATGAACCAGGAATTCAAATTTCTGGACTGTCATGCTGGGAAAACCAACCTTCCCCCAGCAATCCAGTGCCAACCCACTCAGAATTGTCTAAACTACAATATACACAATAAGTTTTTACACAGGGCACAAAAACCCACACTAGTCATGGCAAAACAATTCAGAAGACACATCATTAAATGAAACTTTAACAACACTGGAGGAGGATAACAACTGTGCTCAGAGCTTATTGCTCATTGTAGTCTGAAGGGGTTCTGATAAGTTCATCTTTTACATACTCTGAAGATGTTGCAATAAACAATGCTCTACAATTGTCATACAGAGAACCTTCATCTCTTCAAATAAAGGAATCTATGAGCATGCAACCTCATAAAAAAGGTGAGCACTATCTTGTTAAGGCCAGAGCTTTTAGATGTGACATGAGGAAGAAGTTCTTCACTTGGAGCACAAAGCGCACATGGGAATTAGGGCTGCAGTTGCACCTTGCTTCTGTTCTTTTCCGTAAAGAATAGAATGAAATTGCCTAAAAAGCAGTGTTAAAAATAAACCCAGGGCACAGGATGGGAGGTGCAGGGCAGTCCCTGTGGCCGAGGGGCAGCCTTTCTCTCTGGCAAGCCAAATGGCCCAGGGAAGCTAGTCCCAGAAAAGGGGCCCTCAGCCCCCCACCCCTCCTCCTTGTCCACGTGAGGGCATCTTCCAGGCCGCTCCCAACACAGCCGCCTTTGGCCACGCTTGGGCCACTCCATCGCAGAGGCTTGCTGAGGTCACAGTGGCCACCACTGCCCCGCCTTTGCTGCGGGCCCTATAAAACAGGCCCCCTGCAGCTGGCCCAGCATTCGCTGAGCATCTAGGCCCTCTGACTGCCAGCTTGTGCGGCAGGAGGAAGACTAGAAGAGCAAGGCGAGCAGCAGGCCTCCTTGGTGTGCGAGGACAGCGATGCCGTCCGGTGAAGCACCAAGAAGGAATGCACCTGAGCAGAAGGAGATGTGTCGTGGGCGGAGGGATAGCGCCGGCGGCACAAGAGACACCAGTGCCCAAGGGACCTCTGGCACCCAGCCCACAGACACATACAGGCAGCACCACTGAGCACCAACAGCATCGCAGGAGTGCCCGGCGAGCCCCCTACTCGTTGCTCAGGCTCCATCGCAAGCATTAGCTCGGAGCCACCAAACACCACGGACATCCCGCAGGCTTGCCTGCAAGATGTCCTGGCAATAAACAGCTCTTGCTGATTCTCAGGGGTTGTGTGGGAGCTTCTTTTTGGGGGGGAATGGGCTAAAGTTGCGCCAGGGGAGGTTTGAGTTGGATATTAGGAAGAACTTCTTTACTGAAAGGGTTGTTAGGCATTGGAATGGGCTGCCCAGGGAAGTGGTGGAGTCGCCATCCCTGGAGGTCTTTAACAGACGTTTAGATGTAGAGCTTAGTGATCTGGTTTAGTGGAGGACTTGTTAGTGTTAGGTCAGAGGTTGGACTAGGTGATCTTGGAGGTCTCTTCCAACCTGGGGGATTCTGTGATTCTGCTTGGGTTCTTCTTTAGGAAAGATAAGATATGCAAACTTGTCAGCCACTTTCAATGAAAAATTCCTCCTACTCCCCATACCCTTTTTACCTAGGATTTTCCTTATCAGAGCACTGTGCACAATTGCATATGAGGTCACAGTTAGCCCACAAGTCAAAAATAAACAGACTTCAACTAACTGGACATTATTTCTTCCTGATAACTGGTTAGGTAATCTTGTCTTATACATTGAACTTCACATGACCACCATCCTATTATTTTTCTTAATCCAAGTTAACATGACAAATGAAATCATCATGAATAATTAAATTACTCGCTCAGCTTGGATGCCAGTTCTTGGAGAGCAGCTTCTTGGTCTTGACATATCCTTTTCAGTTGCCTGTTTTTTTCTTGAAGTTTAAGGAACTCCTTAAAAAAAGAAAAAAAAATATTCACACAATATAGATGTATATGCCTAAAGCCTAGCAAATATAGATGTATGTGCCTAATGGCTAGAAAACTGCTCCTAACCCAAGCTGATCTTACTGAGAAAAGTAAATGAATTGATGATTCATATCAGCTCATGATATCCTCTCTATAAAGATTTCTAAGTCCAATTCAAACAGCAACAATTCAAGGTTAAATTCTTAGACCCTAAGAGTTGAGGCATTTTTGCTTCTTCAGTCCTCTCCAGGAAATAAATACAATTTATTGCAGAGATCAACAACACTATATAGCCATGTACCAAGTCAGAGAGAACCTAAAGCACTTTCTGGCGTATCATAAGAAGACAGTGTTCAATAAAACTAAGAAAGGAAAATGAGAATTTCATTTTTCCTTATTCAAAGGAGGGGGTTCTGATCTGAAGAATAAATGGGGAGTAAAAAGAAAACCAATGTTTCCAATTTTTTTCTTAATCAATCTGTGAGAATATATTAGTCTAATCTCTCCTATCTACTTGGAGAAATCCTTAGAAATACCATGCCTAAATTCATAATTAACTTTGCAGTCAGTTTCTAAATTACTACTGAAGTTATATTGCAGAATTTACTTTTTTAAGGTTAACTATTTCTTGAGTTTCTATTCGTAGATGAGATATAGTTTCTTTTTCCTTTTGAAGATCATCCTCTAGGGTTTGCCGCCACTCCTTTTCTATCTTCAAATCAGTTTCCAGTTGAAGCCTAGAATATGCAAACCAAACAAACAAACAGAAGAAAACAATCACTGAGCACAACAGTATCACTTATAAAACAAAAATGAGTTTATTTCTGGGTGCAATATCTTATTACCATAATAAACAGCTGATATGTTTTTTAAAACAGAAATAGTGCGGCACTATCAAAACATTTTAGACCTCATAATAAACAAAACACTGTCACTTAGAAAGTGTTTTTAAAAAGAAATGCATTTAAAAGGATCAAGACTATGGCATTGTTTTGAAGAGCTGTCCAATAAATGAGCAAGAGAAGATTAACCACAACCTTCTAAGGCATTTATTAAGACATGCATAAGGGAATGCCCTCCCTTAACTTTACGTACCTTGTTTCTAAAATAAACAAACCACACTGCCATTGGTGATACAGAGAATGTTTACATACAACTCTGGTGCTCACAGAAGTGTGCTCACAGAAGTTATTTAATATTGTATCTTCAGGTGTTAATCTTCTTGTTTAGAATAAGGTTTATGGAGATTTGAACTGAATTAAGACTAAAGAAGGAAGGACTTTAAAGTGCTATTTTAACTGAGCTTCCTACATGGCTGAGGTTCAACATAAAGAGGGATCTAAATCCTATTAGTTTAGTAGGAGGCCAGTTATTGGCACTGGGGTTAATCTGATGGAAGATCCACTCTAGCTGGAGTTTTGTTATCAGTTTTGTGGAAGAGTTGGTGATTAGAATGTCACAGAAAACAAAGGACAGAAGCACACTGCCCAACCTTCTACATCTAAATCTTGCCAACACACCAGAAGAGGAAAAAAAACCTGAGAGTAGTCATGCAAGGTTTTTTGATGGAAAACCTGTATCCACATTAATTTCCCTGTTTTAAAACCAAAATCATTTTTAAAGGAAAGACTTACATTTGGGACACTACCTCAGCATCTGGTTGGAAAAGATCAGAAGTGAGCATGACCTTGAGGTTTCAGAATTGCAGAATTCTAAGGTTGGGGTCTGAAATGTTCTTTTGCCCAAAATCTGCAAAGATGACTGTGGTAGTAAAGTGAACATTTGTCATGACAGTTAAACAAGTTTATTAACATTCAGAGTTGTACGAGAGGCAGGGTGGGCTGTTAATCAGATTGGAATTCACTAATATTTAAGCTCCAATCCTCGTGTCACAAATCTGCAACTATCTTAAATAGTTTACTTGTTATTTTCCAACAGAGAAAACACCTGCCCCTACAGGGACCTTTTACGTTAGATATTTATTTAGATTAGCACTGAAAAATTTAACAGGAGAAAGGGTAGAGGGTTGGCCTTTATGTTGCATTTTAGTATTTTTGATTCCTGTGGGTTTCTTCTCATGCAGAGTGGTAAATTAATCCATTTTAAAGGCTTTTACCTTATTCATAAGCCTGATCAATTGTACTATTATGCCATTTCTGTTTAAGTTTACACTATTACATACTTGTGGGGTTTGTTAAAAGTGTGGATTACTTCTACTACACTGTGTGTTTTCCCCTGCTTATGATAATTTCCTAACGAATTATGCCGGCACCTTTAGCCAAAAAATACTTCTGTTCTTTCTCCTCCTTTTGAGCTGCACGCCATTTCAGAGGTGCCCAAAGGTAGCCTGACTTCCCTGGAATGGAGTATTTTCTGTCACCTTGCCAGTACCTAACATTACCATCTTTAGTATTTACATTCTGTTCAAAACCATTTATCAACCACCAGCCTGCATTAACACAGGAGACATGCTGCACTGCAGAAGGTTTATGGCTATATACTTTTCCAAACAGGACAGATATACTTACAGCTGTTTCTCCTTCTGGGAGAATTCTTTCTGTAGACTTTCAGATTTATTCACATATTCCTGTTTAAGTTTCTCATCCTCATTCTCAGCCTCCACTTGAGCCTTCTCTGCTTGCTGCAATCTGGTGTAATTCAAATCAACTTTGGGTAAAACTGAAGCTAGAACTAGGGTGTAGAGGGTGAAGAAGACAAATAAAAGAAAAATGGGGAAATAGAAACATCTCTAAATAAAAACAAAGCTTGGGGGAAACTCACAAACTCAAACGAGAAATCCATACAATGCCTAGAGAACTAGCTCCTGTTTTTCATACAGTAAGAGAGTGATCACTGTAAGTAATCATTTTTTTTATTTTATGCTCATCAATAACAGATGACAAAGCATGATGATACATTTTAGAATTGAAGCATATACCTTTATGTTTTTTTTTTCTCTAGTATATGTTCCTGTGTTATTTTTAGAAGCTTTTTTTTTCCTTTTTTCTCATCTTTTTTAAAATAAACCCTGTAAAAGTACTTGGCTTGTACTAATCACCCATTAAGAGAGGGCAGAACATGTGTTGTGCAAAAGCAGCTTAAAACAATTCAAGCATAAGGCTGAATACAGAGCATTGCAATCAGACAGCAAAACACTTAACTAGCCTAATACGAGACACACCCTGACAGGTCCTACTACATTTAGAGAATGATCTCAACTACATCACATTAGTAATTAACTTAAATAATCTGTATTAAAAATAATACATTCTTACAGTGGTTTAAATAGCTCCATACTACAGACAAAATAAATAAAACTGATTAATCATGAAGGGAGGGATTGTTGTTCTTTTGAATTTAATCTTTCCTTTCTGAATTCTAGGGGTTTGTTTCTGTTTCAGCTACAGCTCCCCTTGGAATCCATTAGCTCCTTGTGGTTCCTCTCTGCTTGACCACCTCTGCAAGTCCAAAAAAAAGATGGATGTAATGTAACAAAAATAAAGGTGTTGAGATGGAACTTGTGCTATTGTGGCTACACCTGTCTTGATGAAAAGGCAGGAGAGTAAAAAGGCCTGTAAAATACCACTGAATGCCCCCACCCGCTGTGTCTGGTTTAACAAACATGTTTCAAGTGCCAGCTCAGCTAAGAGGTGGGAGAAATCTGTGATAACTCTCTTGCTGTGCTTGATTTGACAATTCCCTAGCTGAATGAAGAGTAACTCTCATCTCCCAGTTAAAAAGAAATTAAGTCAGCAATACGTCTACATTTGTGCATGAAGTTGCACCAGTGGGAATTTCCAAAAGCTACCAGTAAACAAGTGATAAAAGACTGGAACTAAAATACTTTCTGAAGTATGTACTATCTCACTCAACTATACCAGTTGTTGTAAGTGTGTTCCCTGTCACATTTGCAGAGGTAGTGCACAAAGGGGCCAAAGCAGATGCGTGGAACGGAGAATACTTGGAAAAAGCAGGGTCAATTTACTGGGCAAAAGACTGAATCAAGTTACACAAGACAGGAAAAGACATGGCAAGTTAAAACCCTCTCTAAATTACCAATTAAACTGCCATGCAGTTTCCACAGCCAAGGTAGAAAGGCAGCTTGTAACCCAAGAAACATGCTAGCCAACCCAGGCTACAGCACCATCCTCTAGACTAGCACCAAGGCCAACAGCACAGCTGTCATTCAGACAAATGCTGAGTTTGACTGAGTTCACAGCAGGATTTGAGATTCAGATGATACTGAGGCAGATACTTGTTCACATTAATTGACTATGAGATCGTTAATGCTCCCATTTCTGCTATGGTCTACCTTGTTTCTTCATTGTTTCTGTTTTGGGTTTTCTCCAAGGATGGAAGATTTTATTATTTTTTTTTGTTTTTTAGTAGCCAGCTCACTTTAAAGGCTCTTGCTGGTTCCAAACCAAGGAATAAGATATATAATCAAAAAGTAAGAAATCCTTCTTGAATTATGGTGTCTTGCCCCCACTTCTGCAAACACATTCCCTCCTGCTGATTCTTTTCCCAGTCAACTCCCCTTCCACACTTCAGGGGAAACAGCGAGAAGAGCACGAAGGGCAGTCAGCAGCTAAAACTCCCTTATTTCAGCAGTGCAGGCAAGCAGCAACTCAAAGCAGAGATATGATTTGTAAAGACTGCCTAGTGACGGGTGGAGAGAGGGAAAAGGGGCTGGGCAAAGCCACAGGTTAGGATTACAACGACCTGCAAGAAACTCAGCTTAAAAACAAGTTAGACAAGTTCAGGATCTGTGCCTGAAATGTAAATCCTATCTACTGCTACAGCTTCCACTGTAGCTATCCTCGGCAGGAGCTACAGCTACAAAATGTGCTGGAGCAGGCTGCCCTCCCTTTCTGGAACCCTGCCTAAGTCCAGGCTCCAAACACAATGTACCTCTGGGAAAATGCTTTACCCTTCGTCACATCAGCAGAATGGAATTGTGCTTTAGCTGTTTTATCCCCAAACCCTCAAATTCGTCAACTGTACGTACTCAACATATATTTTTACACGTCCCCCCTTTTTTAAACATACTATTCTGAAACAGCACTCACCCCCCTTCCCCAAATCTCCTGCTCGTGCTGTTCAAGAAAACAGTGCTAATTACAAACAAAAAAAAAACCATCAGAGAGCATGCTTTTGGGATAAATACAGCCTAAAAGTGAAAGAAATAAGCAGGGGAGAAGGGAAATATTAGTCAGAAGGGCTACTTTTTAAATCTTTTAGTACTGCAAACAACAGGAAAAATGGCTAGATTAGCAACAAATGTCATAAATACGTACAGTCAAAATGAAGATAGCTAACCTTTTAAAATAAACTTTCACAATTAAGAAGTGATTAAATAGCATTAGAAAACTAGCTTACATTTGCTTAATAATAGTGCAATAATTTATTTTCTCTCTTTTTTTTTTTCAAAGAGGGGCAAAGTGAGATCAGAGATGATGTTCTTTCAGAAAACAAAACAGAACCCAGCTATGATCAGTTATAGTGCAGGATTTCTAATACCACTTTATATGTAAAATTGTTATTTTACAATGCTTAAGTTGTATTTTATCAGTAATTATTTAAACACAACAGATCAGGAGGAGCTTTCAGAATGATATATCTTTGACAAGTTTATACTGGTGCTGAGCTTCATGGCTGGCACATTTGACGAATGACATTGCAATAGTCCTAGTTTGAGTTAACAGATCTTTGTCACTTCATGAATGCAGTGGACAAAAATCAAAGACAGATGAAGGCAGCAAAACAGTAAAAACAAAAATTGGGATAAAGGATAAAAAGAAAAAGAAAAAAGAGGAAAAAGGATGTCAATAAAAGAATATTCATGTCACTAATTTTTAAAATACATAACCATGTTTTTTATAATCAGATTTAAATGAAAAAAAGACATGTCAAACACCAACATGACAATGTTTATGGATGTGTTATATTCTACAATTAAAAAGACCAATGTTGCATATAGGCCATTAAATTAAACATATGCATCACATTTTAATGTTATGTTACACATGCAATCTAACCATAACGGAGGTTTGTACACTGGAATTTTAGTCTTTCACTTTTCAAGCTTTCAGTGAAAACACTCATTACATGGCTAGAATAATGGTAGTTCTAAAGCAACTGACAATAATTTTAAGAGCTTCAGCAAATTCAGCAGTGATCCATGAAGGCATTAAATGTTTATATTAAGCCCACGCTTAAGTATAAGCAATATTAATGCTTTGCTTTCTATTGCATTTCATTCATTTGTGGGGGGAAAAAGGGTAATATGAATCCAAATTTTGAAACAGCTGAAAGAACAGCTTTTGGTGTCAGCACAAAAACATAGGACCAGAAGAAAGATAGTGGACGAAGAAAAATGAAAGATTAAGTTTGTATTTTAAATAAGTGTATTTGTTAAAAAGAAAAAACAAACAAACAGTAAAGCAGTAGTTAGAGTTTCAGAAACTGTCTTCAATTTTCTAGTTGAAAGTTACGTTTCAGTGGCAACTGCGTGAGAATGAAGTAAATGTAAGGGGATGGAGAAATGAATGAAGAAAAATAAAGATAGACCTGTACCTTTGTTCTAGTTGTTTCATAGTTGCATTAATTTGATTGGTCTTATCCTCTAAGCGACCAATTATTTCATTCTTTTCTTTCATAGCATCTTCAGAGACCTGTGTTATAAAAAAGGGTAAAACTGAAGTAGGTATGTATTGCACACTGTTACCCCATGGAGTTTTTCTCTTCAACATCTGAAGGGAATAAATGTTAGAATGACTTCATATTTGGATTCTTTTTAAACATTCCCATCTAAAAAATGTACTTGACAAAGTACTTAGACAAAATTTCATGCCTAAAAACATGTAGTTTTGTACTTTACAATTGTAGATGCTATTTAGAAAGTATGTATTTTTTATTTGGTTTCCTTTCTTAGTTCATCATTTTGCAAGTCAACTTAAATTCATTGACCGTATTTTTCAGTAGCTCACTAGGTCCTAACCAGTCAAGAACTAAGATGCTTCGGCCTGGAAATCACTAAAGTTCTCACACTATCAGACTTTACCATATGTGCCTAAAAATACTTGGCGAATTTTACTAGCACATTTTACAATTTTGATTGCTTGCACAGCTATCACAATCTCAGCTTGAAGATCTAAATGCAAGGGAGAACATTATCCTTGCTATACAGATCAACACTATAAACTGGCCCCTGAACAGGAAATTCAGCATGATTAAACTGCTTGACTCATTTCATTGTCCAGAAAGTGGGTCTGAACGTCATTAAGTGAAATTTGTGTTACGGTCCCCAGAAGTACATCTCTAAAAGAAAAACAAAAACCTACAAATCCTAACATAATGAATAACATTCCCTTCTTATTTTTCTTCCTAGCTCTGTTTATATTTCTCATTTTCTGGTCCAGTTTCCTGACAGTTGCAAGCAGAAGAGTAGAATCCTTTGTCCTTCATCTCACTTAACTCTCAGCAGCACACTATTTTTTTCCCCTCATTCTATCAGATCTGACTGGTTTCTTGTGCTGTTTTTGATAATTCCTTCCATAAATAAAACTTACTTAGTGCACAAATAATTTAATACTAAACTTCCCTGGTGTTTTGTTAAATGTATTTTGGGTCTCTGAGATCCGTATTCTCACAAAGACTTTTTTTTTTAGCATTGCACTGTTACAGATTTTCTTTATTTGTTAACAGATTTAAAAAAGCTGTAATTAGCTTTCTCCAATGAACCTTCTTTTCAAATGCCATGCCCAACTTTGAATGCTCACATCTCATTTCCTCTAACTCCTCACCATGTGCCTGTACCTTTTATAGTTCTCTTGGTTTTTATACAGCACAGGCCAAGAAGCATGAATACCGCTAGATATTTCACATAAGATGTTACAAGGCCATGCTCTTATTCTCATGCTCCTATTCTCATGCTCCATTATTCTATAATCCCAATAAAATTAAGTGACTTCCTTAAACTTCACTTTGTGTGAAATCATGTTTGCATCGGTAACATTCTATAAAAGCACGCTGACCTATACAGTGGAAAGAAACTAAAAATTAAGGAAATAGCAGTATCTAAAGAAAATGGTAATATATCTTTCTTACTTCTGTCAAAATCATTTCACCAGAGAGCAGACTTTACCTGCAGCTTTTGGTACATTTCCATGTTAATCGCTTTAACTTCATCAAGCTGCTGTCGAAGGCCTATGAGTGTATCCTGCTTCTCATGGATGTCCTTCTCCAGTAACTTCATGGCAAGTTCTATCTCATGTTTCATGCTAACTTGAACTACTAGCTCATTCTCCATATCCTACAAATCACACGAAAATCACACCAACACAATGCCACACAGAACCTTTAAACAATTATGCAACGTTTTATCTACGTTTTGAAAAAGTACGAAGCTAACTCTAACAGAGATGCAGTACTATATTTCACCACGTCAGAGATTCTGCCCCTCTGTAACTTTGCTGAGTTTTGCTGACCCACTACCTAAACATTACAGTCACGTGCTTAGTGCCTTATGCTTTAAAAAGCTTAGAGAAGACAACTCATTTCAATACTGGAAGCATTATTTCTTATAGAGTTGACTAAGTATTAATTACAAAAATAGAACTACAGAATTTCTAGTTTTGCAAGAAATACCTAGCATGCATACACAAAGCATACAGTACTACTAACAATTTATCTAAATTTTTTTCAAAGAACTTGTATTTTCTTTACTATGCTTCAGCAACATTGTTACAGAACTGCTAATGTACAAATTGCTCTTTTAGAAAACCTTTTTATTACATGCAGTTAGAGAAACAACACTCGATTAAAGTCAGTGTTTAACCTGAGCAAAAGCAAAACTAGAAATAATTTCAGACTCTTCTCAAGTATAATCTCTTCTAGAAATGCTGTGTACTCCTAGAAAAGTGTACTCACTTGTCGAAGCTGTGATTCTTCTCGAAGCTGTCTACGTGCTTCATTGTACATTTCATCTAAACCCTGCCTGGAGTGTTTGTATGTCTGAAGTTCTGCTTCAACATCCACTTTAGTTACCTACAAAGATATGCAGAATCTTTTTTCATTACAAGTTTAGCAATTAACAGCATAATCCCCAAGCACAGTAGGAACAGGAAAGCAGCTTGTTTCTGCTACGTGGTCATCACTTTTACGAGAACTGAGTAAATGAGCAAACTAAGCTGTACTCCAGTACAGTACTCCTTCAGAACATCATTCCGAAACATCACTGTTTCAACACTGAACAATCCAAATATCTGTCTAATCTGTGCTTTTACTTGTTTTCCTGTAAATGAAGTGTACTTATTATCCTGTGTAGGAAGTTATGTAAGGAGTTACAAATTACAGCTTAAAAAACATTTAGCAATTGTATACACAAGTATTCCAAATGATGTAACATTCTTATAATGAGACAGATCAGAATAGACTGTTCACCAACTAAAACACGCACTACCTTGGCAAGATTTTCAGATAACAGTACTAAATGCCCTTAAGAGGTAGCTTACAGTTTAAAGAAAAAAAGAAAAAACATTTATAAAACAACCTAGTGACCTATAATTTCAACATATTTTTGCCATAATAAAGCTTCCAAGATCTAATAGATTCTTTCCCTAAAAGAGCTGTTTTAAGTTTGGCCGGGTACTGCTTACTTCAAGTTGCAATGTAAACACAGTCGAATGACAATGAACCACGCTATGACGTACCTCTAGATGATGCTGTGTTTTCATTAAAATCAGAGTATTTTCACTCCTTAATTGATGGTTTTCTTCCTGAAGTTTAATTATATTGTTTTTGGCTATTGCTAACTGAAAAAAAAAAAAAAGGAAAAAATAGAGTGACCATGTTTGTGAGTAAAAAAAACAACAAATAAATGTTCTGATGAATGCAAGACCTAGACATTCTCTGCCCTACTCTTGCAGTCTATGAAATAAAGGATTCCTAAAGAAAACATAAAGGTCTCTTATTTAGTAATGTGTCACTTTTATTACACAACACCATATGTATCCAAGATACTTCATTATTTCATGTCTGGTAAAGAAGAACATGCTTTCTTTCCATTGCTTCGTTATGACGCAGAGACCCTCAAGTCCCCTTTTCTCAACCTGCATTTTTCTTTCTATTTGCATTCAAATATATCCAATTTGACTCTTTTGCTCATCTTAATATATCATATGGAGCAATTTACATAAGAAAAGTTCTCCCACGTGGTGAGAACACACACACAAAAGAGGAAAACATTACAACTGGGCCCTATACTATATACCTCCATGACAGAAATATAAACCAGCTGATCGAAACAGGTGGACACCTTGAAGTGAAGGTTTGCAAAGGAACCAGAAAACTGAGAATTAGCACTCAGAAAAAGTGTTTTCCTCTCTGTGGATACATCAATACCCACAGCAAGCTAGCTATCTCTTCAGTCACTGAATTTGGACATTTAAATTTTCTACTCTATTAACTATTTTTCAATCAGTTTGGGTTAAAAAATAATTGTGCTCTCTCTTAAAAAGCAACATATATTGGAATCTAGCAAAGCAACAGAAGTAACTGAAAATATAAGATATAAATACAAAACCAGAGCTAGGCAGACCAAAAACCTGTATATAAGCATATGGTGAATAAGCAAGAAAGAAACATTCGGCTAAAGCTGAGAACAGTAACAGAAATTGCTCGCTGAACTACTCCCTGTCTCTATGTAGCAACTGGTGTCATCCATTATGGACTAGTCACCAGCACAAAATTGTCCTGACAGCTGGCATTAAGAAAGGCTTCTTTTCTGTTTTTGTCCGAAGCGGGAAATTTTGATGTTCCATAGAACTCCTTTACTGATGCTGCATGCTACTGAAGCAAGCTGACTGTAAATCCCCGCAGCTACTACACCTTTTCTACAAGCCAAATTAAAAGCATCTGAACGTATTATAAAGAACTGATGTAGACTAAAAGAAATTAAATATATTGATAAATATAGTGAGTGCAAATAATATGTATTATGTATTACTAAAAAATAATACCTCTTCAATCAGTTTAGTATTTGATTTCTCTAATGAATCAACTCTTGCATGTAGACTGCTAACTGTGCTACTGAGAGAGAAAAAGAAAGAAAGCATTATTCAAAATTACATACAAACTCATTCAACCAAGCTCGAAAGCTTTAAAGCAAGGTAGAGTGATTAACCATTAACAAGTGCTACAAGGTCTTCTCCCATTATTTGAGGTTTTCCTAAATATAAGAACATTAGTCTCCTTTGTTGAATGTTTATATACTGCTTCCCAACTCCCAACGTCATCCTTGTCACTTAAACTCATTTTTGGATGTGATTTTACATTCCTCCCTTTCCTTTATCCTTACAGGTTATATCATATCCAAATGTTTAACAAGTTCCCTTAAAAGGCGATTTGTAATCATCATCTTGCTTTCCACCAGTCCCATGTAATGAAAACCATTCTCTAAATTCTCTTCCTCCAAAATTCATTTATTTGTATAAAATCATTGGCTTCCCTGCATTTTTTGAGATATTATCCTCAGGCTCCCTCTTTCTTGCTGCTTATTGACTTCACTAACAAGACGCATCAGAATTTTATTCCTTTCTGTTTGTCTGGTTTTTATTTTTAAAAATCCAACTACGCCCTTTGACCAGCACCTTGCCATTACCCAGCTGCCCATTTCTGCTGTAAGCACGTTTTTAGGCTGCCCTTTATGCACTGAAAAAATCTCTATTCTGTAAAACTATTTACTTTTCCACCTATTTCTAGTATGGTGTCCTTAGAAGCCACCAATTCATTAAGAATGGCAAGGTAGAAGACATCAATGTATTTTACAATCTAAGGGGAAATGGGAAAGCAAAAAGCACCTCACAGCACTGAGTTTCTTCAAGCACCATGAGATATTAGCAGCTAAGTCTGCTTTCCTGCAAACTTTGGTTCTACAAGAACCATGACCTATACAATAGTTTCCAACAGCAATGAATCTATTCAGTTTTGGTCCTAGTTATTAAAACTGCAAACTATATTATGAAAGGTAAGAAACAAAACCATGTGGACTCATCCAGAACAGTAAAATTTTTCAAAAATTATTATTAAAACAGATTGCACTTAAAATTGTACTTCCGACTGTGTATCCAGATAAATCCTATGATGCTATGAACCCTATGATGTTATGAACCCCAAGTACCTTGATCAGTTTTGCCCTCATGATTTTCATTTCTCTAAAGGTTATGTTTATCAAAAACAAAAGCATGAAAATTAAGATTTCCTCCCCTCAATCTCTCCAGAAAATGTAGACTCCTTTCCGACTTCACTGCATCCCCAGTTTAAGCATGAAGAATTTTCACCCATTTCCCTGAGGTTCTCTCTCCCAGAGCTGTGCTAGAAATGGAAATAGAGGTGTTTTACCTTTAAGCCTGGACTGACATGCATACTTCAAAACAATACTTACTTCAGTTGTCTGTTTAGTTCTTCAACATAATTCTTTTGGTCCAAAATTGCAGCAATCTGAACATTTCTAAAGCAAGAACATAATAAAGTGAGCTGTATCAAAATGCTGTAATGAATTATCATATGCAAATGTCCACATTGTGTGCTTAAAAAAATAAAATGAAGCAACTTTGTCTCACAGTCATGAAGTCAGTAACTTATATGTTGTGACAACAGTGAGAGACAAAAGACCCAATGCTTTAACTGCAAACAATTTCTATACATGGAATGTAAAAATATATACAGTCTCAAAAGAAAAAGGATGTTTATTTACTCTGCCATATCTCTGGTTCTTTGATATACTGACTAAATCACAAGCTGAGGGCTAAAAGCTTAGCAGGTTCTTTAACACTGGCACCTTGCAACCCTTCAATACTGTTCATCAGGTAAATGCAGCAGGTGATGTTGCTTAGGCTTGCTACATGGTGCAAATATTCTGACAGCCAACTAGTAACACAGACCAAAGTAGCGTGCCATCCTTGTCAAGACTGTGAGATCAGAAAATTTCATCTTCAGGGAGCTGTGTTTCTACAAAGAACAGGGCACCAATCAAGAAAACATTTGTTGATATGCAAAAACTGAGGCATTTGGTGTGAGGACATACCTCTCCTTTCCCCCAATGTCGTCATCACTCTTTAAATACATGGAGAAATCGATCACCCCAACCTAAGGGAAAGCAAACGTATGCAGTTTCATATCATGCAAGTAACTGCTGTTGTCATTCATGGTCTTGTCTCCATTTATTAAAACCTCAGCTACATCAACGTCCAAAGGCTAGTCCAGTTTCAGTGTGTTTAAGTGAAGCTCAAAAAATTGAACAGTAATATTTTGAACAGAACAAAACAAAAGCCTAGTCTCATGTGTTTGTTAAAAACGATGTTACCTTTGAAACAAAATAAACAACACATCGTGAAACAAACACCCCTCAGTCAAGTTCAGAAAAGATGATTTCTTACATCTGATGGAGCTTTGCCAAGAGTTCATAGCAAGATTTTTTTCTGGGAGACTATCAGACACTACTGAACCCTATCACTGATTGACGAGACTTAAGATTAATTTGTCTATAGCATTTCACGCCATTTCTTTTTGCAGCACAACTCCCAAAACTGTCGTTTCTCCTATGTTTAGCTTTTCAAAATTCCTTGCCAAACAGCACTACCTCTCCATGCTTGCTGACTCCCACGTGTGCACACTCAACTGTCCATTCATATTTTTATACCTTGCTAAACCTGAATCCAATTCATATACTTTCTGTTCAATCGTAATTCAATCATATACACCATGAATAACATTACCTTGAGTTCTGCTTTCCACTCTATTCATGAACCCCTACAAGCGAACTTAAACCATTTATTTTACCAAGACCAATTGTTTCTGGTCTCTGGCAGCCTCTTTATAAAATTATTTCCACTTCTCTGATCCACTGCTTCTTTCTTGAGCTCCCTTTAGCTTTTGAATACAGATAACTTGCTAAGTCTAACATTTCCTTGGTTTGTACAGGGGTCTCCTGCACACTTCCTATCACGGTCTTCTATTTGTTCTTTCCTCACCTTTAGAAAAGGTCCCTCTTCCAAAAGCTTTCATTTAAATGTATTTTGCTTATTAAAGTAAAATATTCTCCCTTTACAAAAAGGCAAAATGCCATCTCTATAAAATGTACTTTGCTTTAATCCTCTGTATGTGCATACACACATTTCTCCATTGAAGAGGATTCTTCTCAAATACCAAAATCATCCTCCTGGATGTGACTCCCATAATCCTTCAGAAGTCTCTTTCTGCTCAATACAACTTGCTGCTTTTGGCTTTTCTGAGGAAGACGCCTTATTCACACTGCTCTTCATAAACAGAATTACTGTAGAACCTCCCCAGAGCAGCCACTATCACCTTCTCAAATCAAGTTTTCTCCCCCCTCATAGAACAAAGCCAGCAAGTGATCTAGATAACAAAAGTGCAGCTAGCAATAGTTGTTTTGTAATTTATAATACACACGTGTAATTCTCAGTACTGGGGAAAGCATTTTGATAAGGTTTCTAGAATTACATGCTTTTCAATGTTGTGTCTTCTGTTAGTCACTATCAGTGTCTAAACCATTAGATATTAACTGGCAGGAATGCTGAAGACAAGTTAACTCTATGATTCAAGAGCACACAAAACCAATTAGCTACAGCTTTTCTTTAATATAAAAATTGCTTTTCATCAAACATATGCTGAAATACAGTAACAATCACTTAAACAATTATGATTTTTTCCACAAACAATCTGGACAAAAACAATCAGGGCTGAACACATCTTACATATACTTATAAATACTTGTGCCTATGCCTTTAAAAAGATTTCATCAAGATTTTCTTGGAAAAGCTCAGAGTTCAAAGTCAACACAGTTTGCAAAGCATGCAGTGCTGCTCTACTGATACCAGTCTTGTTTCAGATTGAAAGCAGTCGCACTCTTGTAAAGTCTTTTATTACACTGTGTGAAGCATTTTATCTTTTTTTCAAGTCACATTCCTCCTATTGTGTTCCAGAACAACAATAAATGAATCGAATGGGATAATGTGAAAGCGGAACTATACTCAAAGAAAGAAGCTGATTTATGCAATTAAAATGGGAAGAACTCTACCATTGCTACTGCTGCATCCATTTGACACCAAGCCATAAAACTTCACCTTTGCACTCTGATCATTATCACCATGCAAAGGTCTGATTCAACCGATATTGAGGTTAATGCAACATCCCCACTGATCCAGAACCTGGATCACACCCTAAACTATCTAGAAAGATTTCTAACAAGTCACAGCTCTATAATAATGAAATTCATTGTACACAAAATCTTCCAGAGTGCATGTTTGTTACTTTACCTCTATTGACTTACTTGTGAATCTAGGTCTTCGCCCTTCACACACAGGTTAGCGTCTATTACATTCAACCCAACTAACAATCCAACGATAACTGCTCCTTCTTCCTCCATCATTAGCGCATGATACTCATAAAACTCACTGTTAAATAAAAAGATTGTCTAAATTGGTACATTCAGTATATGTAGGTGCAATAAATTAACAGTGACATCTAAATTTGAATTGTTTCTCTTATTCTAACCTTACTCCAACATTCTTAACGACAAAAAAGTCTGCCCATATTTTGGCTTCATGAATATTTAAAAGCAGGAAGTGCACAATTTGTCTCAGAGGCTAATAAAAACATAGATACTACCCTTGGCTCCAGAAATCTAAGCTGCAAGATTATGGTACACAAGATGGGGGTAAGACTTATCTTACCTTAAAAAAGGCTTTTTTCCTGTACACTTGCTTTGAGCCACTTCTGATAGAAAATTTATCTAGTGAAAAAAAAGCTCTGGACTTTAATAAAGACGCTCTTACTTGGCTTCTTTAATTTCAAGTGAGTAAATGGGTATAAGAAATATGGAAAGGGCTGAAATTATGAAAGGGTTTTTAAAAGAAAAATACTGCACTAAGCCACAGAATATCAACATTTACTTCCTCCTCCTTGTATTTTTTTAAATAAAGTTTTAGACTTTATGAAAGAAACTGTTCTTTCAGTGGAAAAGTCCACAACTGTTGACCAACAGTGTCATCCTCACACACCAGCATCATCTACGAGAAATAACAGCTCTTCAAAATATTTACAGGTTATAGATTTGAAAATAAGATGGTAAGTCCTTTTTCCCTTTGTGCTTCATCTACCCCACCACAAAGCAGACCTTATGACAGAAGGGAGCAATGCCAGTTTTAGAATTGTGAAAGCAAAGCAAATTCAAGGAAATAGCCCTTCACGCAATGGCTGCTTGGTAGAAAACCATGCACGTGGTAAGGGTGAATTAACCTCCTGTACAGAATTTTCTAGTCCATATTCTGGATGGCTGAGGAACGCAGTAGGACCCCTTCCCCACCACCCTCACCAACGAAAGAACAGCAGGTACACTGCAGAAGGCCCCTCTACCATGATGGGGAGAAATATCATCTCTTCATCCATCAGCTGGCCCTCTCTTGATGAGAGGACAGCGTTTGGCCCCTCTGCCCCAAGGACTGGAAGAAATCAGCCCACAGGCCAGAAACTATGCCGTTCTATGTTAAAGATACATTAAAAAGTAGTAAATACAAGACAGTATTTTTTTCAGGAGATTAAACCCATAAAAAAAGTTCTAAACAGAATTTGCTTAATTGTTTACCTGAGAAGATCTCTCTGAATGATTAAACAGCGAAGATAGTCAGCCATTTTCTTCTGCATTAGTGCCAACCGTAACCAGGCCCGGGCACGGCCCAGTGGTGTTCTGGACAAAGGGGATGGAGAAGACAAGTAATTCAAAATCAACAATATAGCAATTAGTTTATTTTCTTAACTATCTTATCAGTATACTGCTAGAGCAACTAAGATTTCTGAAAGGTTATTTTAAATGATTGAGCAACACAGTCTGTACAGATATGATTTCTAGGCTTTGACTCCAAGCTTTGGGATAGTACAAGAAAATTTTTCATTGACTCAGCCAGGTGTGTGAGCAGACCCTGGAAAGAACAGTAGAAAAAGCAAAGGAGTCTGCCAGTAAAATTAGCTGTTTAGCTCAAGAGGGTAAAAACATGCAACTTTCTACACACCGTTGTACTTTGTTTTCACACAATGCATGGCTAGCCAAATGGAAAGAATTTTTAAGAGCAGTGCTTTTTCCTGTAAATGCCTGCTTCCTAACCTGACAGTGATGATCGTAAACAATGACCTTGAAAGTCCAGTTTCTAGCTGAAGTAAAATGTCTGCAACAATTCAGATTCCTTTCTCCAGCTCACTTATAAAGACTTTAGAGGAATTGTGAGAAAAGTTACTGAACGTCCACTACAATTTGCCATGCAAGTTTGCCTTCCCAATCCTGTTCTCAAAACATAGTGAATTCTAACTTGAGCTCATACATTTTACAAATTCTGTGGTATCTTGAAGAGACAATTCAGAGAAAATGAAGATGTATGTAATTAGCAAACATTAATATCTAACAAATTAAACCTGAAACTTCACATCCTCCTCTTCTAGTGCTTGCATGCTAAGTGATAAGCACGTATGTGGAAGAAAAAATAAAAACGAAAAAAGGAAACCAAGCCAAAACAGAATAAAAACAACCCTCCCCCCCCCAAAAAAAAAAAGAAAAAATACCACACAAACACACACCTATATGCTATATCAAGATAGAAAGTGCAACACACTTAGCAAAGAGTATTATTTCATCAAGCCTGATACAAGAGTAAATAATAATATATATACCTATCTGCTTTATATGAGGTCTATGGCTATAAATTATAACTCTTATGCTGCCATACAACCAATGACAATGTAACCAAACCCTTTCAGAATTTAATATGTGGTCAGTTATAAAGCTAAACACAAAAGTGGAGTGCAGAGAGATGGAAGGAGATTGTAGTCTACAGCATAAATTCACATTAGAGAAGGATGCTGTACTGGAGAATATTCCTACAAAAATCCAAAGAACTGCCCAACACATTCCTCTTCAGTATGGTACCTTCTGTTTTTATACAGCTTTTGCTGACTAGAAGCATGTGTTCTTCGCAGTTCTAGACTTCAGACTGCAATACACAACCCATTTCTTTTTGTACTGTTTTTATCTACCACTTAGAAGACTTTTCTAATATCCCTGTGAGAAAACAACACAAAAATCCCACTTTTTACAGTAAAATTTTTCAAGTAGCTACCAAGAACCACCTGTGCTCTCCCCCAATATCGTGTGCTAGTGTTCAAAGGCTTGATTAGTGCCAAATGAAATCATGAGACATCTGTAGATCAAATTTTGTATCTTCTTGTTATATTTTACCAATACAACTTACTTGAGACCAGGCAAATCTCTGACACTTGCTGCTATTTCCTCAGCTTCTGGATATAATTTCTCCACAAGTTCCAGAGGACCCCAGATGGTTTTATTGTAGCTTAGAAAGGATTTTCTTACTAGGGGAAGAAAAATGTAACTGAGTTCATTTAAACACTAGACTGGCTTCCTTCAAAACAGCTAGTCAGTTCACCAGTGTCCAAAGCCCTCTCACAAATTACTTTGCCATGAACATAGAATTATTGCTGATGCTAGAACTAAATAGTAACAAAAAGTATGACTAGCTAGAAATATAAGCTACATACATAGAGACAGTTGTGGAATCCTTGGATCACTTACAACAAACGGTTTACAAAACAAAAAGTTGGCAGATGTAGAAATATATGTTGTAAAGTATTAATAACAGTATTGATTATAATAGTTGACGATTCATACTTCATTCTCTTCTTAAGGCAACATAAACCACTTTGTTTTCATCTCATTCAAGAAAGAAAGGAAGAAAAACTGCATGTTTGGGAAGTGAAAGATGCACCTAGCATAATTACCACACCTTTAAGGCCATGCTTCAGGCAGTGTTCCATGACAACAAAGAACTGCTGCAAAGGAGGGTAGTCAGAATCCAGAGTGCGGCCAAAGCTCAAAGCTGATTCAATGAGTCCTTTGATACTTAATTTAGCCATGTTCAGTAAATTTGCTCTTTCTACAGCTGTAGGGTCTTTTACAGCTAAGACAAGAAAGAAAACAAAAAGTTATGGTTCAAGTTTTAGAAAAGATGCAAAATATTAAAATGGTTCTTGGCTGCCTTGTTCAAAGGAATGCTTATCTTAAACTAGATAAATTCCAAGAAATAATTTAGTAAGAGCTATAAGCCACATTATGGAAAAGCATACAGTCCAAAACAAATGCCCTTACAGATTGTTTTAGTAGGTGAATGAAAAAATGAGGCCAGGAATGTCAGTTCTCCATTACTTTCTTGTCTCAGTACTTCCCAGTAACGATCAGTAACTGCAAATTAACACAGGTATCACTGCTGTCCTGAAATACTCAGCTGCACAACAGCAATCAGTGCCCTTATCATGACATCAAAGCAGCATTCCTACTGATGCCACCATCTACTTGGTGTATTATAGTATAATACGCTAATGACAAAGAGACATGATATTTCTCTTCTATATATAACCATCTTCCACTGCAGCTCTAATTTCCAATGACAGAAGCATCTGTTTTCCTTTTTAGTCTGCACATAGTCTCAGTGAGTAAATCTGGAGTGATTTCACGAAGACATTACATATGCACGTTTGTGTGTTGGGTTTTTTTCCTGAAAAATTAGTATTTAAGTTTATCATATAACTACAAATTAATTTCTACACAGGAAAATTTAAGAAATAAAGGTTCCGCCTTAAGTTCCACTTAAAAATGTTCTTGGTACACTTTACAAATCGCACACCACAAAATTTACATTTGGAGATTAAACCTTGGCAGTAAAATTCCCACAGCTTTTTAAAATTGTTCTAATCTGACAGAATGGACAAGGTTCCTCTTTGTAGAGCTCCAGCTACTGAAACCAGGGTGTTCAGGAGATTCTCAGTTAACTTCATTTGTAATCAAGCATTTCATGCATTCAGGCCACCTTTTATTTTGCCAAAGTGAAACAAGAGACAAAGCAACCCTCTGTTTATTCACCAGGATCAAAGGAACTTGCAAAGAAAAAAGCTGATGATTTACTGGTTTATGTTATTTGCAATTAAATCTAACAAAAAAAGCAAACAAATGAAGAACACCTGTTTAAACATTGAGACACAGATGTCAAAATACGCTTATAGATTTGTGTCTGAGACAACCCAAACCTCTTCTTCTGCAAATCTTGGTGTCAGTATCCTTGTCTCTCTGGATATCAGAAAGCATGTAGCAGTGTACAAAAAAAAATATCTTTCTAAGACACAGTTCCTGGATGGATTCCTCAAACAGCAGTGAAATCATTTGGCTGATTTCTTACGCAGCACAGCTCTAGGTATTTAGGTATTAGATATTAGAAACTTAGAAAGCTGCATTCTAATTTTCTATATTCATAACTGCCCATCAAATGCCAAAGTACCATATTACCATACAGCCTAACCTATCTCAATTTTCCAGGAAAAAAATAATTTACTGAGGTGATATACCCAAGACAACCTTAAAAATCAGTTTTACATTCTCTCAATTTACCAGCACTTCAACAGAAAATATTAAGATATGGTGGCAGACACAGCAGACAACTAGCGACAGTGTTGTGACAAGGATTCCCCCAGTTAGCAGTCACTGCTCGCTTGTTTGTCTCTTGACTGCCAGCCCTAGGAAGAGCAGCATCCATACCCCTTCTGCAACAGGCGCAGGCTCGCAACAACCCGAGCATTTCTGCGTAGGTCATGTCATGTCAAATTTCCTGCTTTTTTTTTTTTATTAGGTGTGGTACTGACAGTGCTAAATTCAAACTTCATCGTAGCAAAAGCCTTGCTTGCTTCAGGTGGACAGCTCCCCCTTGCCACGCATTTGGTCCATCTGCTCAAAGGCATCTTACAAATTCCTTTTGCAAGCGACCTGATTTTGACTTTGGAGCTGATCCTGCCCCCAAGCAGAGTTCCACACCCACTGTCCTTTTAATCATCAGCCCTCCTGCCTGGCCCTTCTAATGCAGGAACACCAAATTTTAGGTCTGTTTTAAAATGCCATCTGCTTGCATTGAACTATTTTCCTTCACCTGCTTCTTAAAACATGACTTGGGATTCTACACGGTGTGCTTTCTGACAGCTGCTGCTCAGGGACGAGATGAGGCAGACTGCCCCGCCGTAGGACGTGGCAAAAAGGGCTTTTCTCAACCCAAAACAACAGCAGCTGAAGGGCCTATTTGAAGGCAGCGCCCGTTTCCCCAGCCTCACCACCAAGGCTCGTACTGCTTTAGAACCACCAGCTAACGATTTGCGAAAATAATAAAAACGTGCAGTCACAGGCTGAAGCGAGGTGTCGCCGTGCCTGCCCACAGCCGCCAGAAACCACTTCCTCCTCTCCCCGGAGCCCACCCTCAGCCTTTACCGGCCGCTTTCTGCCTCCCCCGGGGACGGGAGAGCACCGGCCCCTGACAGAGCACCCGCCGGCAGCCGTGCCTCTGCGCCCCCCTGCCCGCGGCGGCCATTTTGTGCTCGCTGAGGCGCGGCGCCCGCCGCCCCCCGCTGCCCCCGGCCCGAGCACCTCAGCGCCCCCCGAGCGGCCCGGCCCGGCCCCGCCGCCGCTCACCCATGGCCGAAGAGGAGGAGCCGCCGCCGCCCCGGCCGCTCCCTTGGGGCCCCGCCACTCCGCCCGCCCCGCCGCTGCGTGAGCCCGGCCCGCCCCGCCGCCACACGGCGTCCCCGGCTGCGGGAGGACCCGCCCCCAACCTCCCATCGCGATAGGCCCGACAGAGCTGCTGCGGTGGCGCCGCTCGTGTTCGCTTTCCGAATAAAAATGTCCCAGCTATAAGGTTTTTGACGTTTGAGTGAAATAGATGGCAATTGGCATGCCAGCAGAAAGCCCCGTTTTCAAGGCAAAGCACGTGGAAAAGAAAGAAGAATCACTGTTTCTAAGAGTTGCTTTTGATACTCATTAGAATTTTGATACTCATTAGAATGTAAAAGCACAGCTTAAGTATGAGACTACCAGACCAAAACATCGTTTCACTTGTAATATGATTTTTACCATGCATCAAGAACAGATGCATCGTAGAACCAGATAAGGGAAATAGAAGCTTGTTCTCATGCTTCTTTCCCATGCATGTTGGTGGAGGGATGACAATAATTTAGTGTAAGAAAAAAAGCTACATCTTAAGTCTTTTGTATACATACCCTAACCACAGAAAGAAAAAGAAAGAAAAACTATTCGAACAAGAATACAGTATCCTCAACTTACAACTGTAATAAGCAAAATGTAACTGGGGTGGCAGTTAAACTATATCTTTTGAAAAACCCCAACCTGCAGTGTTGCTGAAGAAGCATGTAACCTGAAGAGATCCTGTCATGTATTCCAAGTATTCCTGTCATGTATTCCAAGTATTCCTGCACTGTTCAAAATGTTCAAAATTATGTAAAGCGAACAACTGGAATGAAACCAACATCAAAATTTATTATTTCAAACATTACAAAAGTTAGGGAGTGGTTTAAAAAAGTACATAGATATCCACATTTCACATCTAGAAATGTGTCTGCAACTATATACACACAACTACCTGACATTGATCCAAGAGAAAATAAACACTCAAGATTAAGAACAATTGACATTTCCACCAATGATCTCTGGAAGAAACGTTTCAGAAATACTCTAGCATATGAGGTAGCATAAGGAAACTAAACTAGACTTAAGTAAAAGATATTTTGTATTGAACAGGATATCATTAAAAGCACATGTTAACACCTTAGCCATCAAGCTGCAACTCTAGTTTTGTTTCTTGGGAATTCATTTTGTATGAAAAGACTATAGATCAAAGACTGAAACCAGCAGGAGTTTTATGACAATCTTCAGCTAGGCAGCATTTCACTTCAGCAGGTTCACCTGTGAAATGTATTAGTCCATAAAAAGGAGTTAAGTGAATCAGTATCACATTCCTCCCAGATGTATGTAAAATCAAGGGATTAGACAAGCCCCCAAGGGATCCTCATATGAGAGATTAATTACAGCATGTATATAAATATAAGAGATCAGTATTTTAAAAAGGGAAAGAACATAAGACTTTGAAAGAACACATCCCCCCAAACTGCACAACAGTTTATTAGGAATGCTAACAATGGGATTAACTGTATGTCAGCTACATTTCAGAGTGTTTAAAACCAAACTGAGCCCAGAAAACTGACTCGATGCAGCACTGGTTTACTCCTCTCTTTTCAAGTTTTTCTCCATTCACTTATACAGAAAACTGTTCATCAAGATAAAAGTGAATATAGAAATAGCCAACCAGTAGCTGAAGGAACAGAAGACTTCATATTCCTCATTTGTTGCAAATACACTGGTACTAAAATGACCAGCATACTCAGCTTACTAAAGAAAGAAATGTGTATTGTTACTTTTACTGAAAGGAACCATTTAAAATAATTGAATGTCATTTCAGTTTTGGCTTCATTCAGACTGAACAGTGCACATCAGCACTCACACCCTACTAAGCAGTGATTTACATTCAGCAGCAATAGAAGAAAATAGATGAGAGATGTCTTTAAAACAGTCTTCATAATCACAAAATGTTACATTTGTGGATACTCTCATAAGCCCCAGCTGGAAGATTGAAGATGTAGCAAGTTAAGGAAGTAGTTCTCAAACATTTCAATAAGGTATTGCTTTCACACACAAAAAAACGAGTATGTAGTGATTGATGCTTAAAAAAAAATGAAGCATCTACTAAGAGCTTTTCAACCTTCCCATTTAAATAGGAAATGTAAGGAGCCATAACTAGAACAAACTTAGTACAATGCTGGAGAGAACAAAAAAAATCATATGAAAGTCATACTGCTTTCCCATCTAGCAACCTTATTCCTGAACCATTCTCTCAACCTGTATTTAAATACATGGTTCTTCCAGAGGAAAACAAATCACACTGACATTAAGATGCCAAGAAACTAAGATGATCAACAAAAACTGCAAAAAAAATTAATAGTTTAGTTATGTCAAAGTTAAATTGCAAATCACCATGGACTTATTTCTACTTTTGAAGATAGAGCAAAGGTTCTAGATCCACCTATTAGCTTTATCTCAAAGTGTATTTTTGGTACATTTAATTGACACATTCTGTGCTGTGCTGTCAACCAACGTTACAGCTATGACCTAAATGATCAGAGGTCTTCCCAACCTTACCCCCATCCCAACAAGTCCCATCTCACCTTCCCCTTTTCACAAAACAGTTTTGAGAAAAAGGATATCATTGCCTCAGACTGTAAGTGGCACAGTAGCTTCTCCAAAGGAGGGTAGCGACGCAGGGATGGAATGCAGCCCACCATAACTAGTTTGTGCTTGGCTCTTGTGATAGCAACATTAAGACGTCTCCAATCCTTCAGGAGGGTGCCAAGCTGTTAAACAAAATTTGCTGTTAGTTTTCCTACCTAAGATGTAGAATTTAATGTAGATAATTTAGTTGTCAAAATGTGTCAAAAACTTCAAGGTTGTGGGTGAATTTTACCCAGATTGAAAGTCAAGTTAGTACAACCAACTCACATTTTCTTCATTACTGTTCCTAACAAAAGATACAATTATGATACTTTTGTCTCTTCCTTGGTACTTGTCTATAGTGTTGACTTCCACTCTGTTCTCCTTCAGTCTTGCCATCAAATCAGTGATTATTTTTAACTGATGTCTGTATGGTGATATCACACCTATGTCTGAAGGCTTACAACCAGCCTAAATAAAGAAAACAGAAGGAAAAAAAAAACTGTCACTGCAGTTAGCCTGGGATATTCTTTACAGTCAGAAGAGCCTCAACAGGGCTAATCTATATATTTAAATAGTGCTGCAAGCTATCGTCTCTACACTAAAAAGTCAGTGGAACTCTAGGTATAATTGGCGTTAACTAAAGAAAATACTAATTACTGCAAGACCCCAAGCTTTGTCTTAAACCTAGCGCAAAGACATATCAAAATCCTCATCTTCCTTTCTTCCTCAGACTGCAAGGTGAACGTTCATTACTCTTAATTACTCTGTATTACCCCTGAAGTTTACTAGCTGAAACAAGGAACAAGGGCAAATCCTTTCCCCTCCCTTACAAAAAAAATATCATCTCAAAGAAATTGTCATCCAGCTTTTATGCAGCCTAGCTGCAACCAGGCAAGGAACAGGGAACTGAATGCAGACCTCAGATCCCTCACTATAGTGACACGCAGCTAACATTGAATTTATCCTTAAGGTCATCCCTCCTGTACATGTGGTTGGAGCTTCTACAGCAATGTAGAATTCATTATAAAGCTGTCCCTCTTGAGCAATGTAATTAAGTAAAATGTACCTTAATAAATAAGGATGTGAGGAAGAACACAAGTTTGGCTTCTGTCACATTATATACACCACCTTTTTCTGCGTGTTCTGGTGCTGGGACCTTTAGAAATACAAGCAGAAAATAATGAGTGTCTACAATCACACACTGTATTCTGATCCTTAACTCATCATATCATACCATTTTTACATTAAGTTTTAATAAAAAAGGGTAAAGGGTAAAAGCTAAATTTGACAGAGTATAACAACCTATACCATAAAGTAACCTCAGAACACAGCATCTGCAAAGTGGTTGAAACACTCTACAAAGATGAGTTGCTAGTAATAGCACTTTCAAATAGTAGTAAATTTCTAGTAATAGCAAGGCACCTCAGGAAACTGTCAAGGCTCAATCATCTGATTTCAGAGTTCACATAATATACCATATAAAAAACAGACTTTTTTGTGGGTGGTTCTTTTGGTTTGTTTGATAAACTACCGTAGTGGAATTTTTACAGCAAGTTGAAAAAGATGTGACATCAGAGCCTAATGCCTCAACAAAACCAAAAATATTTTGGAAAGAGAAACTTTCCTGCTGGTTCTACAAACACAACAGCTATATATACTTGAGATGGGTTTTCTAGCAAAGCAAAAAATTAAAATGGAACAGCAGATCCAGTTTTCACATGACCAATTTTGGTCAGATTAACGGACAAACAGAATATCAGCCAGTTTCCTACTGTGACAAGCATCTTCCCTATGACCAACTGTTAACTTTTCTATGAAAGGGTCAGAAAACATGCTTGAGAGCACACAAAGACTGACTGGGGAGTTCTTTCCAGGGTCAGCAGTTATTGGCAAAAGGTAGTGTCAAGAGGAATCAACATCAAAGCTGTTAGGCTCAAATCATTATAATCCAGTCACCAACTACAGTGTCTCCAAATACGAGACTGTGAGTGCATATTAGTATAAAATATATTTGGAAAAAGATTAATAAACTCTTCTTCATTTTACCTCAGTTTCATTGCCTAATTCTTATTGATTCTAGAGTTTCATTTTTCCTGCAATCATTTCAGTCTCTATTAAAACACACATCTGAAGCAACTTACTCCTCCCAGTTCAAAATGTCCACAAAATTTAATAGAGTTAAAATTATTCCTGCCACTGGTGCACAGCTTAGACACCACTGATCCTCAGCCACTGGAAATGACAACAGTCTGTGGTTGCAAGGACACAGTAGGGCTGCACACTTACAGCTGCATTCTCTACATACGAACAAAGTCTATATCACACGTAGCATTATCTGCAACACTGCCTGAATTAAACTTTTCAGATGCAATATTTCCAGCAGCAGCTCTACCACTCCAATTGATCAACTCTTAACAACATCTTTACACATTGCAGTTTATATATAAAGCAAGAAACCATTTTTAAAGCTATACACTTTACCCTGCCTAAGTTGTATGAATTCTTATGTGCTGGCTGTATTGAAAACTTGCATCAAAAATGCAATTTTGAAAGAAGAACATAATGAACTTTACCTTCTCAGTGTTCAGAAAACACACAGGTTTGTCTGGCTCAAGTACTTCTTTCAACCATGTTTTTGAAGCATCTGCAAGTTCCAGTTTCAACTTCTTTAGGTTTGGCAAGTTAACAGTGGCATTTGACACCTTCTCTGATCCACATTCCAGTTTGCCTTCATACACTAGCATGTTACTCAGTGACATAATTTTACTAAAGATTTAAAAGAGAAGAAATTTTAAATCCTGCAATTTCAATCCCACATTGAAAACCCTACTATAACAAGTTACAAATACCTGTTCATTCTGTATTGCACAGTTAACTGGACAACAGCGTTCTGGTTTTGCTCCAGCCTTTTAAATAAGCTTTCGCTCATACCAAGATCTCTGATAGAAAAGAAAAGTCACAAAAATGCGTCAGGCCACACATCGCAAGAGACTTCCCAGAATTCATATCACTAATATCTGTCCAGCAGCATTTTATCTTACCTTGCTTCTGAATTCTGTACAAGCGGAGGCAGCTGCTGATGATCCCCTACTAGCACAAACCTTTTGGAGCAGAATAGTGGGCCCAAACAGATGGGCTGGCTTATTTGGGAAGCTTCATCAACTATACAGAAATCAAACTGCTTCTGAGCAAAGATGGGGTGATTTACTCCCATGCAAGCTGTTGCTACCACTGGCTGAAAATTGAGACAGTAAAAATAAGAGACATCTCACACACTTTAACAGTACATTTTTAGATTAGAAGAAAATTATTTTTAATTAACTAAAAAGAAAAAAGAAAAACCTTTAATCCTTGAGATCAGAGCAGTTCACTCTTTGCATACATATTGGCCTCATATTCCTAAAATTTTGCATCAACAACAAATGACAAACAAAAATCAGCTTTAGAATAGGACTTGGTAAATAACTCATTCCTGACGTGCTCAGGATAATACCAAATTCTGTGCATACACAATTCCCGGAGTGTGTTAAAATGACTACCTTAGAAAAGTAGGAGCATATTTTTCTCCCCTTCTCCCCCCTTTTTTTAAGCTTTCACATAGACAATAAAACAACAGCTGAAAGTTCAGCTTTGTATTTATTTGCCCATTTATAGGACTTTTAAGTAGTCACAATGCATTACATATTCTTGCTGTGCTTCAGAAGAATATAAAGGTTGGACTAGGTGATCTTAGAGGTCTTTTCCAACCTAAATGATTCTATGATTCTATGATAAGTTCTTCCCATCTCTGTGCTCCCAATGCAATCTGAAGTGACTAAATATGAAATGTTACAACACTTCTGTTACGACTTCAATAATTTTCCTGCAACGCCTATCAACAGCAAAGTGATAGGTTTTGAAATATGGCATTTATTCCAAATACCATGACACTTCATTCTTTCAATGAATTTAATTTAAAGCTGCCACCCACTGTTTCCCCAGTTCATGGCATGGTCCTTTGCATTAACACACAGAGCAGCACTGATCTTTCAATCAAAAATTAGTGTTTGATGAGATCAGCTCCACAGCACAATTTTTCTTCTTCCCCGTCCCCTGATTCTACAAACACCACAACCTGCACAAGTGAGAGGGACTGGAGCCTTTGGGAATTATTATATGTAATTACATGTATAATACATACGTGTTATTATATGTAGCTATTTTTTAAGCAGAAAAAATGCTTTTTGGCTTTTAGATTACTAATGTTGGTCATCATTGGCTATAATGAAATTGCAATGAGGCAGAAATTGAGTATCTTCTTCAGCTCAGGCTTCTCAAGCCAGTAACACAAACTTGGGATAGGTTCTTTCTCTGCAGTATCTGAACAAACAGAATACTAACAATTATCCTGAACATTTCACAGGGCTAGCAAAAACACTTTTCTCACCTGACTGTTATAGAGCTCTTCCAAATCTGTTACAGAGTTAATTGACTTGGACCTGCAAATTTCTTCTTCTGTAAATTTCCGTATATCTGGATGAACCTTCTGAGCTCGTCCCAAACGCAAGAAGCCTACTTTGAATTTGGCTAGCTTCAGCAGAATATTGTCCACAGCAGTGTGTGTAAAACTAGTCAGAAGAACACTGAAGCCACAAGCAGAGAGAATTCTCACCTAACAAGTGGCAAAGGGAAAGAAAAGACAAAGTTGTTAGCTTATATACAAGAACCAGCAATCCCAAGTTTGCCTAGGGGGAACAGTAAGTTTCAGAGGAAACCAAGAGCAAGTATGACTTCATTTATATCATTCGTCCTGGCCAAATCTGCTACCTAGCTGTTATCAAAGGGACACAGACAAGAGATGTGATGTTCCTCCTAAACAGCACATGTATAACATATGCTGCAAAACAGAAATAACCTCCATTCAGACTTGCCAACTGCACTAAAAAGGCAGCACACCAAAGAACATCCCTACTGTAAGAAGGGACGATTTATCTGACAATTTAACTACATCAGATTCAGTAGAATGAGCTGATCTGATAGCAGCAGCTGCTTGCTCTGTCCTCCTCTCTCCCCATCAGATCTCACACAGCAGGGGAGGAACAAGAGCAGAATACCCAATTAGGAAAGATGAAACAATAGTGACATCTCACTTCCAGCTGTCAAGAACTCACTCAACCTACAGCCTGAATCCAGTATGCCCCCACAGTCCGTCCCCAGAGTGAGAACCACTAGCCAGAGGAGCTGGCTAACAGTCTACACATGCTTCAGCACCACACATTTATATAATTTAAACACAGGCAAGTTAGAGACTTCTCCAAGGAGTCCTTTTTTGAGCCGTGAGTCAGGATTGGAGGGCTTGCTGACATTTGGGGCCAAAGAATTCAACATTAAAATGTCCAAGACTAAATATTACTCTTGAATTTCTTCCCTTCCACATACTTCCACAAAAGCAGAAGTGCACAAAAACAAATTTTTAGTTGTACCAAATAAAGGTTCTTCAATAAAAGAAATCAATTTTCTTATTTGGAATTATGCAAATAGCAGTACACTAAATCATGACAATCACTTTAGAAAAGTATGCTTTATAAAGTGTTTAATACTCTCCTCCAAGTGTCATAAAAAATTCAAAATCTAGGCACAGGATCTTACCAGAGCACATATTGTAGTAGTTTTTCCAGTTCCGGGCATACCCACAATAAGCGTGTAGTCCTTCGAAAGCAACACTTGTTTCATTGCCTGTTTCTGAGGCTTATTCAGACCTTTAAAGAATTAAAATAACAATGAAGTGTCTGTCCTTCCTAATCATTACATTTGCTAACATCATAAAGCAAAACTACAGTTTCTGCCTCCCCTTAAACTCTTTAAGGGAATATTGGGGCAAGTCTGCACATTCTGATGAAGTTCAACATTATAAAGTACATTATAATGTTCAACATTATAATATACATAGACAAGTAGTACAGGGTCTGCACTACAGTCCTAAAAATGGAAGACATTTTTCTTTGTAGGCCTTTTATGCCTTTTTTTCTAATATACTAAGTGACCACTTCCATATGATACCTTGTATGGACATTTCTATTTTATCATACCCACTTTCATGTTCAAACACAGGACTAACAGCAAAGGGAAGTGAATTGCAGAGATTGCATAATCTTTTTTAGAAGAAGCAAGAAACCAGAGCTATTTTTCCCTGTCTGATGCAGATGAGCAGTATATTTCAGTGCCTTGGACTAGGCAAAGCTCAAGCAAAAAAACAAGAAGCATCTAGAATTATCAGTGCCTTACTGTAAAGAACACATATGGCTCGCAAGTACAGGAAGGAACTGTTACTCTGTCTTCCAGTACCTGTTAATCTGTCATTCTTAAGTTTCAGAATATATGCCTTCCTCTCATTTCCTATTCTTTCAGCAGTTGGCTAGGAGGCTGGGCAAATTCTTATTTGAAGCAGACCTCAAAGCAACAAGACATCTTTTAGTCTTCAGAAAGTTTGTATTCAGAGTTTTGTTTTAAGACAAATCAATTAAATTTCTGCTTTCACAGACAAATCTGTCAGAGGCAGTGAAACATTTTCACCGAATACATGACACTACCACATACGAAGTTTGTTTGAAAAAAAAAACAAAAAATAACCAAGAGTGCCACAAAGCTTTGCATATTACAGCACAGCCAAGTCAGCAAGAGGTCTTATGCAAGTGAGTGCTTACATGAAAGCCCATCTCCTTCCACTCTAAAAGTCCACTTCCCCTATCCCAAGAGTCTTTTCAGCTCCTGATTTTGTAAAGTTAAGAGAGCAAACAGCAAGCTGCAGGAAGTAACAAAAGTAAAGTGAAATTCTAAGCAAACATCTGGTCATGTCTTTCAAGCAATTTCTAACTATTTTAATCACAGAAAGACATATAATGTTAGAACTTGTCTTATTTTTAAGCAGAAAACTACTACTAGGCCCTGATCTAGGAAAAAAACAAACTTGTATTTAGTGTGATAAGTGCTCTGGCAATAGACTTATGCTACTAAACAAAAGATTGGGGGAGTGAGGGGAAGGATTTAGAAAGATTTTATACCCTTTAAAATATTTGCAACAGTTTCCTTTGCTTCTGCAGGAAGAACTGAGCTCAAATGCTGAATAAAACGTGGTTTGTAGAAGTCAATAATCAAGTTGCGGAGCTTTTCACTGTGGATGGAAAAAACAAGAATTAAGAGTTGCCTACTGAGAAACTACCCCAAAACCTTCAAAGTGGGAAATGAATTTGATTCTTCATACCTGACTGGAGAATCTTTCATCAATTTGGAAAGGTTTTCAAAGGGGACCCCTGTACCAAAATCTCCTTCTTCGTGATCCAGCCTAAACATGGTATCCTTGGGGAGCTTTGATAAATTCCTGGAGGATAACAGTAACATGGACAAGTTAATTCTGTTTACAAGCAGCATGTTGATGATGAAAGACTTATTACTAAGCATTAAGCTCCCAGAGGTCACAGAGTAAAGCAATAGCTAGAAGAAACACTACTAACTGATGCAAACAAAATACAATCAGAGCCAAATTTAAAGGTAGTTTAGTCTGAATAATGAAAGTTACCTTTAACAGCAACCATCACAGTATCCATATAGTCTCATGTTGGAGAAGTACGTAAATTGAGTTTGCAAACATGTTCTTAATCAGTCAACCTAGCTAAATATATAGGCATAGTCACTAATCAAGGTCAGACATTTTCAATCAAGACAAGATTTTCAGGGGTGCACTTCCCCAGGCCCGAGTCAGACCATGTGAGAGCTGCCTTGAGGCCTGGAAGTACCCCTCCTGAAGCCCCTATCACAATGCCTTCAAACAGCTGTTTTTCCTTTTGTTCTATTACCTGCCCAACAAACAGGAGACTTTTGTTGCACTGATTTCTCTAACATAGCCAGTAGCCAAACCAAGTAACCCATTTTCCTCTCCACTCACAACCACTCTATCACCAGCCAAGAGGTTTGCTCCAGGTATTGCACCATTTTTACGTTGGAAAGAATGCAGATACTGTCCTTCGGAAATTTCCTGCACTTGATCAATTCTGATCATATTTCCAACACAATCTCCAGCCTTCTCTCTGTGAAGATATTACAAAAAAATATTTTAATATAAAATCCCCTTGGTAAGTGAGATTATGTAAGAAGAAACAAACAAACGATTAAACAGACACTTTACAATAGCCACTCTGACAAGAAAAGGATTGTAGAAATATGTAAAACCCCTCGTACTTGTTTCAAGAAAAGACTGTGGTATCTAAAGTTATCTATAACTTCCTATTCAAAACTGAACACTGAAATGAATGGATGCACTTCACTGAAGTGTTTAATATTTGTTTGAGTTTCTTGCTTCACCTTAAACAACACAATGACACTTCCCTTCTACAGACACACTGAAATGGGCCCAAAAACAGCAAATTTTTCCGCAGCTGCTAGATTAGGCAGTGTAAAATAGCATGCCACTTCAGCCAGCAAAAGCCCTTAGACAGGTTTTTGTCCATGTTCTTAGGCATGTCTATGAGTACGGCCCCAAACAGATGATTCTTTATCAAATAAACCCTCAGGAAACTGGTGCAATGAGCTGGACTCACAGTCAACACTCAGTGTCAACCCTCAGAGACTAAAACAACACAAAATTCTACAACTTCTGCTTCTGAAGGTCGAGGCTGCAATTAATTTACTTTTCCTGTGTATGAATTAAAACCAAAAATCTCCTATTGAAAATACAAAACCTATGAATGTAGTAAGCTAATGCCTTCATTAGGTCACATTTCACAAAAAACTACCTTGCAAAAAGCATATTTGACTATTTCTACAAGCAATGGAGAACATCTAGTTTCCTTGTAGGGAAAACTACAAGTTCACAGTGCTCCACTCCCAATTACTGAAGGGGAGGATCATTTGTACCAGGTTAGAAATTCATCTTACCTTTCCAAAGAAGGTATCATCCATATATTTTTATACCCCTTTTTACCCTCTCCGGTTTGCAGCTCCAAGGTTAACATTAGATACCACAGACTAAAATACTCCAAATGGGAGGGTTTCAGGTGCTGGGTCTCTTTTTCAATAATTGATACCATGGCAGGAGGAAAAGAAATACTAGCAATCTTTTCTTCTACAGCCCTAGGAGTAGAACCAAACACAGGAAAGAATCAACTTTTATCTTTTTCTTCCAAGTCTCTGTGTAGGTAATGCCAATCTACATTTAATCACTGAAAAACACACCATTTAGATTAGTCTATCATCATTGAAATGGGGTTGAATATATCCTTCGTTCATATGAACAATCTCATTAATAACTTTACATGACCTCTATGATTTTGAATTAAGGACAGTAAGTTAAAGAAAGTAAAGATATTTCAAAGGTAGTTTACACAGTTTTGACTGTGAATACATTAGAATACATTTAGATATTTGATCTTTCACACCTTTTTTTAGTACGGTATGAATACTATACTGAGATTTAGTTAAGCAAATGAGATTTAACAGTTAATATAAAAACCATACTTCAAGTGGATTCATCTCAGAACTATGTATCTATAGACATACTTAAATCATGCATACAGAAATGCAGTCAAAGAGAAAAAGGTTAGTTCAGAAGTTAAGATCACTTCTCAATTAGGAATAATGTAATGCTTTAACAGCCAAATATTACAAGTAATATTTCATTAAAATTACTGTACAAAAACATAGCATATACCCACAAAGCTAGTTCCCTCAACACTTTTATCCCTACAGCTTTAAAAACAAGATCTCCCCTAAAGTTCTCCTGTTCTTTTAAAACCCACTTGATCTCTTCAGCATAAAATTTGTTCTTTTTTTTACTGTGACAAGAAAAACACACAAAGCCACCATTAAGCTTTGTAATACGTTTATAACCAACTCGGTAACTTTATGTTAAAATTTATTTGCTCATGTATTTGCTCACGATGTCTTTTAATGGGAGACGTAATAACACCACTGATTACAGTAGTATTGACGTACCATTCCTTGTTGCCCAGTCACAACTCAGCCCTACTGCCTCATAAGACTGCCCACTTCAAAAAGTTGAAAGGATATAGTTTTTTAACCTAATTATTATTAAATATAGTAGAAATCTGTTGTCTTCATCAAGTGATTTGTTGAGACTTCTCTCAGATTTTGTCCTGCTAAAAGTGCACCTGAGCAAAGATGTTCAAGTCTCTGCCAGATCAGACAGACTATATGCATTGTGATTCAACAGAATGTTATTTCAGGATGCAAGAATTACAAAAAATAATAAACTGTCAATCACAAAAATCAAATTACAGCATCATTTAAAAGCATTTAAAGCTTATTTAAAAAAGAGAGTCAAACTTTATTTTTTTTTTTTTACCTGCTATATAGGAAACAATTGTGCATTTGGGAACAGTATTTACAGGCTTGACTGTCATCAATTACAGGAGGCAAAGCAGCGAGCTGTGACTGCTGTCTTCCCACAGCAGATTTATATGTACTGTGCATTAAGTAGAAGGCCACCTGGTTTCTTAGCTTCATTAATTCTGCCCAAAAAAAGAACAAACTAAGTAGACAGTTTAAGTTTTATTTTCATTCATTCTTAACTGAAAAGTAACCAGGCACCACGCTTAGCTAAGGCATAGGTACTCATATAGCAAAGTCCTAATGTATTAACAAAACATTTAAGTCTTTAATGTAAGCTTATTGGAATACGTAAAAATATGACACGCAGTACATCTGTACGTATCTGTACAGATACGTCCATAAGAGAAAGTCTTGATGTGTTTAACTATTACTAGAATGCTTAGTTTTAATTATGATAGTTAAGTATGGTTTCCAAGGCAAGGGAACAGCTTTACCTCTTTTATCCATGCGAGTCCCAGAAACAGGGTACATAGTACCAGTTTTAAGATAAAGAAGAAATCCAGCTTCAGGATCTACTCTCCTTTCTAAATTCAACAAGGTATACAGAATAACCTGCAAACATTATATATAACTTTTATAATGTGTTACAAAAAAAGGATGAATTTAGTATTTCCAAAATTTATTTAAGCAGCCATTGCTATCACAAAGAATCTAGAAAGTAGTAAGCACCTCATGAAATATTTCAATTAAAAGGCATCTTTCCTAACAAAAGCTTGTACATTGCTACTACCTCTAGATCACTGACCAGCTATCTGCCAGGATGTACGATGCTGATTTTTAAGGCAACCTGCCTCAAGCTAATACATGGATGTATTAAGAGATCTTTGCTTTTCTTCAGGATAAAAGACAAAGGCATTTGAAAGTGGTAAATATTCTCACTCAAAATTTCATTTTATATCTGCAACTTTTTGCATTCCAGGATCAGCCATCCACAAATCCTGGTTATACCACACACAAAATACTTTGCATTCATTAAGACAAAATAAGTCATTTTAATAAAACAAGAAATTACTTATGGCCACTGAGAATCAAATTACTTTTTTTTTTGTACCTGACTCCTGTGCTCTATAGAGTTAGATTCCTTGCCAGACTTGAGCTCTAATGGCATTATCTTAGACTGTACTCCAGACTGACGATGGATTTTCACCTTGGCTGTAACATCAATCTTTCCCTTCAATCCAAACCTGGGAGACCAGATATTCTCTTCAATGTCTAAGATCTCTACAATTTCTATCTTCGAAGAGAAATCTCCAGTTTTATCACCACTTGACCTAAGAAAAAAATAAATGAAGTCAGAAGTTAAGAAATTCCCTTAGTTCTTAATACTTTAATATTAAAATGTGTTATAACAGGCACCCACTTTAGAAATAATGTATATTAAGTCTCACAGAAGCCATTTTCCCATTAACAGAGAAAGTATATCAGAAAGTTAATTTAAATTGCAGGTTTGCGTGTAGTTTTGCTAGTCACCTAAACTTCAAAAGATAAAATAGAATTTTGAATGTTTTTTTTTTTTTAACAGTGTTTGGTCTTTTCTGAATCAACATACTCTAAAAACATTTCATTTCTACAAAAGGATTAGTGATATATGCACTGGAAGGTAGCATATACATTTTTACTTTATGCCACCTTCCTGACCTGCCATTTCTCTGAAACTTGAGCACCTTATGTCTGTTACCATTGACAACAAGAAGTCAGACAAGAAGAGCTCAGCAACAGCTGTGTCAAAACATTGCTTCACTGACAACCTTATCTTACTGAGGAGTTTTATTTCAATAAGTTCTAATATTCTAGTTTTCAGTCTTACACATTCATAACTTCAGGCTTATACAGTTGATCAAGTATGCTTGCTCTCCTAATTACTAAAATATCTACTTTGTAACACATTGTTTACAAAAATGTTAAGACCGCTGTGATTATATGTAACTTCTCCCTCAGTCCTATAAAGGTCCTTTATATCTTTCCCAGTATTAATAATTGCAGCTAAATGTGCAGCTCAAGATTACCTATTTAGGCACTGAGGTGATGAATTAACTCCTTACCACTGAACAGACTTGCATAAGAAGTGTTCTTCTAAAAATTAAAGCAAACCAAACAAGATACACAATTTTAAATGGCTTTAAATTTCTTCTTACAGTTTTAGTTGCATTTTATTTTGGTTAGCTGGATTGTGCATAAAGTCTTCTGTCCATTTAAAAAATGATGGCAAGTATTCTTCTATTTCCTGCATTACTTCTGCTTGTTTCAGATTTAAGTGATACCTAAAAAATAAAGCCATTTACATTAAGGAGTTAGAAATATTAGCTTTGCCTCTGACACTGAATTACTAACATTACTGGAAATAACTGTCAAGTTTCAAGAACCATCTATAAAACAGACAACAGATTCATTAATGTTCACCTCAACTGATTAATCCATAAAACTACAGCTGAGCACCAGCTACACTTCAGGCCATTTTAAATGGGGAAGAATCACAATCTTCAGTTGCTACAGTTACAAACATGCAAGAAAGCAGAAGCCTCATTAAACAGAACCCAATCATGTGGCATTATACAATTCAGTGCTGGCATCCACTGGAAATAATGTCATTATTTTACAGCACCAGAGAAATAAAGCAAGTTTCACAAAACAAGTGCAAATGGCTGCAAACATCAGGCTTTTATGTAACATACTTTCCAATCCCAACAAATAGTAACTTACGTATGCAAAGACCAATTGAAATGAACAGTTTCAAACATGGAAGCCCAGTGTGACACACATGCCTTGAGGAAATCACAATCCAAAACAGTCACCTTCATATCAGAACCAGAGTAATAAATCTTGTTCTAATTTTATTTTTCATTTCTTCCAAGGCTGACACTTTCCCCAGTATGTGATTTGTAATGTTCTAGAGATAATTGGATTTGTGTGACTTGAATTCAATTTTAGTCAAGTCTGCAGTGGATCCCTTAAAACTGACAGCCACTCGTCTCATCATTTCTGACAGAAATATGAAGACTACTATTCATCCAGCTAGCATTTCCATCAGACTTGCGGAGAAAATAAATTAAAAGGTCCTCTAACATCAGAGACATTAAATAACCCAATGAAGAATATATCAAACATCTCAGAAACTTGTTGGTGACCAAGCACCATTTCTTTTCCCAAGTATCAACACTAATTATGCTCATCAAATTTAATTCAGCTTTCAGAAATACCGAGAAATAAAATGTTACAGGCAAAAACACCCACACAAGCACAGTGCTGGAGTTTCTTCAGAAGCATAATTTACATCTATAGAGGTAGTTCAGCAGGACGGGTATATTAAACTACATTATGGAACAGTGAAATATCTCATTAAAAGACTCCTAAGTTTTATTAAGCAAGGTCATTTGGTAGAACATTCTCCTGATAGTAGTAACACATTTTTTGAAGTAGAAATTTATCTGCTAGTTCAAGAATTCCTATCCAGTCTTCCAAAAAAAACAGATATCTGCAATGCTACTTACATTTCTCTGAGATACTTTTGTCCGTATACAATTTTATTTGCTAGTTCTTTTACTTTTTCAGGTGACAAGTTATTTGTTACTGATTGCTGGAAAATTTCATGAAGAATTGTACCAACAAGCATTTGGTGTGATCCAGACTCAGAGCCCTAGAACAGAAATTATATAACAAACATCAAGATTTATGCTAACTTCATGTAACTTCTCTACAAAATTTCTGTTTATTTGCTGCACATGATGGATGTCACTTATTTAATAATTGCAAAACCATTCTATCTTTCATCTCACTAATTAATCTGTTCAAACTTGACTGTGAATACAGACATAATGAAATGGGTCTCTCCTACTGCTTTCTCTCTCATTTTTATTCCAAACCCGGCATTAAGATAAAATCCTTATATGATTGACAGGTGAGGAACAAAGGCACAGATTAAAATGAATTGTGAGCAAGTTTTGCTCATGAACAGTATTAACAGCAGCATTTCCTAGTGCAACTGTCTTTACAATCTTACAAATATTATTTTTGCATTATGCACACATTAAGCAATTTCACATTGTTTTACCAACTCACATTAAATTAGTCCAAGCAATACCAGAATGGCTCAAACCCATCTAACCCATTCCAGGATGGGTTCCGTAGACTCGTAGCAGTAAATTATGGCCTCTACATAAGCCCCCAGGAAACAACTGGAAAACTAATCAGTAATGTTTTGTACTTACTGATCTCTTTCACAGACCTGGCAGTTGTGGGTTCCACTCCCAACTGGAGAGTGGTGTTATCCTGCAATCAGGACCCTTTGCATTGCCCCTTCCAAACAAATAGTTGATCCCATTACTCCTCTTACAGAGTCCTCCTATCACCATCTCTTTGCACAGACTTAATCTCCTGTACTTTAATTTCTTGTTCCAGCCATAGTCTCCCAGCCAGGCTGTTCACCACTGCATTGCAGCTCCCTTGCCCACTTGCATTTATATTTTCACCATGTCTGGAATTTTTCCTCAGCTGAAACTGGGCAGCTGTTGCTTCTCTGCCATCCACATATAAGTAAAGGACACTAGCACAAGAAACCTTTCCTCTCTCCAAGTTCCAGTACCTGGATTCAGATTCCAGAATTAGCCCACACCAACCCTAATTCCAGTATAGGTATATTCCAGCTAGATCATGAGCTAAAGAACTCTTCTCACAGGGTGAACTGGCTAAACTTACTGATTTTCCAGAAGCTTTTAACTTGGCCAAATGAGGTTACATTACGTTTTCACACAGCCAACAAGAGGCACATCCCTCAGAAGAGATTCATATGCACAAAATGCATGTCTAAAAACCAAAAAAGCATCAAAGAAGTTGCCAGAATCTGGAGGTGGGGGGAGAGAACATTTTTGTCCCCACTACCTGTATTAAGAACACAAGATTATTTCAACTGAAAACCTCTGAAAAAATAAAAGAAACGCAAACCACAAGTAATCCAAACATCACGAAGGTCAATACAATTTTACAGAACAGCATCTCAACTAACAGTTTTAATTAACATTGAGCTAAACTAACAGTTTCAGTGAAACATTAGCCCAATAAAACATTGGATGCTCCACAATTCACACTTACCCTAAACCTTTCACTCAGCACTGCTCTTCTTACACAACGAATGCTGTTTGATATCGTAGTGCCAGAAAGCAGCAGATCGGGGTAAAGAATGAGGTATCCAAACTGTTCATCTATTATCCACGTACCAGAACTACAGTCCCCTTCCAAATGAACAATGTCTCCTGGAACAACTGGAACAGACTCCCTATAAAGTAATACATCAAAAAAAACAACATTTGCAAACAAAGGACACCACACATAAGAAATTATACATTAACATATCAGATTCAACATATTTCAAGTCACTCCAGATCCATACTTTGAGTCATTTCAGTATTGTTGTATTTTATACTAGCATGCTACACTTTTTAATTACGTAACCGCAACCTTTCTATTAAACTTGTTTCAAAAGATCAGCAAAATTTCAAAATATTTTATTAATAATAATAATTTTAAAATATTTTCATTGACTGACAAGTTTCAAGGTTCAAGATGTTCTATATTTTGTCTTCTAAAGTCTTCCTAGACTTTGTTTTCCCTTTTCTATCTTCCAGACTTGCACACAAAATTTAAAACAGTGCTTTCCATTTTCAGAAGCAAACTGCATGTGCATTTCCATGTGTTTCAAAAGACTAAACTAGTCCTTTCCTCTACAACATACCACAGAATGCACAAACACCTAAAATAGAATCCTCATTGAGACCTACTTTAAATACTTTACAGCTCAACTTAAGATTTTACCAGATGGTTCAAAACCCCGTGTTTTACAGACATAGTACATTCATACGTACAGTGAGGGTTTATTGTTCAGAAGAACACTTCTACATGAAACTAAATAGCCTGATTAAACTTGCTACTTCTTCACATGAAAACAAGACTGAACAAACTAAAACTTTACGGTAGCAATATCCACTCATTACAAGTTAAATATCATCAGTTTTCTCAAGACAACACCCATTACACTAACTTGGCAACAATCCAACATTAGATAAAGGTTGTTTCAACATTTCTAATCATTTTCAAGACAGTAAAACTCTCCTCTAAGGCAACACAAAGAAAATTGAGTTAATAATACAATATTTCATACTCCTTTCAGATGTCTACATTCCTGTGTTGCTTACCAGCCGTTCCTAAGGATGCACAACTCTGTATCTTCCAGTGACTGAGATGAGGTAACCGTCAGGTGCTTCTCAGAGTCATTTCCATTCCTCTGCTTTACGCTGACCTCCAACACACGGTATCTGTTGTTCAGCCCATTCTTAAGTATTGCATTACAGGAGTCAGTCACTTTCTTCTGAAAACTGAAATAACAATTTGTGAATACAAAGACATTAGACTACTTAAGAAGAAAAGAGCTAACCCACACACAAGAAGAGAACAAGCTTCAAGCATAAATCCAACTTCAACCCCCTTCAAGCTTCTAAAATGTGCATGTATATAGACAGGTAATTACAGCATGCTTTTTGAGTTTTATACAGATAGAGTATATGAAATTCCTAATAACGTTTCCAAATTGTTTCTTTGAAAGAGGATGAAAAAACACTATTTAGACATATGAAGCATAAGGAAGAAGATAAATACTATAGGAGCTTTAATGAACATACATAGCACATAAGCTGCTCTTTATTTATTGCAGCTATTGCTTCCATTTGTTGTCTAAACACTCGCACTCATCCCAAAGCTAACTCCAACTGCGCTTCAAACCCTGAGCTTGTGAGAAAGCTCCTGCGGGGCCGCCTCCCGCGGCGGTTCGTTATTCCAGTCAGCCGCCCGCGCTTCCAATTTCAAACCTCCCGTCCCAAAGGCGCTGTGCCCCGGCCGGCTGCTACCTTTCGGCCATGAGGGGAGCCCCCGCAGCTCGGCCCGCCTGAGCCCCGCGGCGCAGTGACAGCGGCTGAAGAGGGACAGTGCGAAGGGTCCGCTCCCCACCCCGCGCCTCACAAAATGCCGCCGCTACCGAGCCCGCCCCGCCCGCCTCCAAGAAGCCCCGCCCCCAAGCCGGCCATTGGTGGGAAGGAAGCCGCGCAGCCAATGGGATACGCCGCCTCTCAGCGGAGGCTTGAAGGCGCGAAGCGGCGCTTGGCGGCCCCCGGCCGTTGGGGGTGGGGCTGCGCTGTGAGGGAGCCCAACGGTCGTCGCCGTCCCCTGTCCCCTCATCGTCAGCCCCGCTGCTGCCCGCTCCTCCGGCACCCGTGTTGGTAATAGCAGATGAAATATACAATATTGCTTAATATGTGTTATATTTGCGATGTACTGTTCCGGGGCTGTGCTTGGAAGATACAAAATTGATGTGCAAGGATAGCATGAGAGAATGCACCGATTCATGATGAGGAATAAGGAGGAGGACTAAAAGAATGCCCAATTTGCAAGACATTTGGATAACTGGGGCCTCTCGGACCCCGGGAACTGGATCAAATCAGCCTTGCAGTTTGGACTGAGACCAAGGGCTCAGAGATCATGCGTAAGAAGAAAAGGTTAAAAAATTCAACTCTGATGAAGACATCTTACTTCATCCCGACGACCACCCGGATGACCACCAGAGAATAATACGCAAGCGCAGAAGGACTGATTATAATTAGCATATGAAGCGGGGCTAGGCGGAGCTAGGAAATGAATATGCATAGATGTGTTGTGACACCTAACGCATATGTAATATTTTAGGAGATAAAAGAGAACCGAGTGAACAAATCAGACAAAGTTAGATTTGGGCAGGCATGCCCCTAACTTCTGGCACCTAGT
This sequence comes from Anser cygnoides, assembly GCF_040182565.1. Taxonomy (NCBI): domain Eukaryota; kingdom Metazoa; phylum Chordata; class Aves; order Anseriformes; family Anatidae; genus Anser; species Anser cygnoides. Next base: position 25,787,880 of record NC_089879.1, on the reverse strand, counting down.
AAAGCACCTTCATATAATCACTTTGTGGATTATGTGTCTTCATGAATGCTAACACCCAGGCGGTGGCTCAAAGTGAATTTCGAGGTGCTTTTCTCTCCCCCAGTGCCTATGGGCGAACCTCAACCCGGGCGTTGAACTTTTTCTGTGAGAACAACCCGCCAGTACCGGTCACTGCTGGACAGGCAGCCACACCAAGGGGCTCCGAGGTGGCACGGGCGTCACTGACAGGCAGACTTCTTTTTTTCGGTTGCAAGACCACTAGGACTGAAGGACGCAGGTATTAGATCTACTCTTGACACATCAATATGAGCATTCTGTCATTAAAATGTCATAAATGCGATGTAATCGCAATTTGGTCTTGCATCTCTTCAGTGTAGCTGAACATTGGGAAACTATATCACCCTCCAGTCCTTCAAAGACAGATTTGGCAAGTGGTCAGGCATCCTAGCAGGAGGATCCAAGCCTGAATTTTGAAAGGTAAGATTGTACTAAAGTGAGCCCGTGTTCTTTGGTATAACCCTGACATACATGTAAAGACTACATTATATAGCTTTCCATTGCACAACCACTAATAGAAGCTTATCTGTAGTAGAATAGTTAATATGTCCATACTATTAAATGCACAGGCACATAATTCGGAATGGTATTAAAACATTACTTTTACAGCAACTTTTACTTCATACATTTGATAGCCTTGGGTTCTGGAGACTCTTTTATGTTGCTTCTCCCTTTCACATACACTAGAGAATAAACAATGCGAAGAGAGATTGAAAATTATCATTGGAAAAAGAAGATTCAAATACATGCAAACTTTTCTGTCTAACAACTGCAAATGTCACCATCATTCATGTATAAATGCCTTAGTTACAGCAGGCAGAAATTTCCATTATAAGAAAATGGAGTTGAAGTACGGGGTTTATTTTAAAGATAGTGTTTGCCCACTGAAAACAAGCCCTCAGACTGTGATTTTCAGGAACTACTATGGATAAACCTGCATGGGATGTTGACCTGAAGGAGTCCTAAAATGGTGAGGCTTCTTTTCCTACTTTTATATCAAAGAGTATCTGAAATAGCTTGGTTAACAGAGTTTTAAAAGTATTATCCAAGACTACATAACCAATTCTTCACAGAAGGTAAGTACTTCGTTGGGTAGCACTAGCAGTTATGAGACTATTATGATTAGGATTTTAAGGAAATGTGGTTAAAAAAAAATACTGAGGCCTCTTCATTCAATAAAGTTGTCACTTGGGATAACTATCTATGCCACCAAATAAACAGAAAAACTAAACTAATCTTGGCATTGTCAAAAATGTTTTCTAACACATCTTCTCCACATTCAGGAAGCCTTTAAAAATTATTTAGAAGCAATTAAATCAGGAAAGAACCAACACACTCACTCATACACCGATTTATAATAACTTCTAAAGTTTCTAGAAAGGAAGTACTCAAACACATTTCCAATTGTTATGCTCTGATACATTTGAAGAACTAGAATAGTTTGAAAATAAAACCATATGTTAATGATCACCATGTTCCTTGAGGTTAAATTGCTGACAAACCAGTAAATTTAGAAAACCAGTGGCAGAAGGGTAGTTTAAAAATAAATTACCTCACCTTCTACAGTAGAGACAATTTAAATTGATGAACTCAAATCCAGCATTTTGACAAATGAAAAATTTGGGCCTAATGAAAAGTAATGAAAAACTCTTCCATTTTAATGGCCTACATACACAGAATGTATTTAACTATGTGTCTATTTATTAGCATTTTAAATGCATAAAATCTACACTTCAAAGTCGTGTGGTAAAGTGGACTACCCTGGGAAATACAGCCAGTCAGATATATGAAATACAGTACTGAGGTATTCAAAATAAATTGTGTTCTTGTAAGGAATGGTCTAGCAATTCATGTCACTAAGGGATTTGAAGGGCTAACATTGAGGCCCGGGTTTAGGTGATAAGAGAACAAAGGGATTTTTAGAGAAAAACTGCTGACTACTGCAGGGGATGTGCAGTAGTTTCTGACATCCGGCCAAGAGACTACCAAATAAGGAGGAAGGGGGAGCTGAAGGATGATTGAAGGAGGAAGACCACGAGCCTTCAGCACGAACGACCCCCAAGAGACCACCAGAGACTGATACGTAGGCACCCCTGGGAGGGCTTCGGATTCCGAAAACCAATTATAATAACCCTGTCTCTTCTAGAAGTAATAATGAATATGTATTAGCCTAGGAGCACAAAAACCAGCCGCCTTACGTAATGGGTGTGCATCTTGGTGGAGCAGAGATTCCCAGCGCACCCAGCGCTGTTTGCTTGCCTCTATTCGTTTAATAAATTGTAAACTTTGATTGCAATCCTATTTGGGACTCATTTATAACATTCTGTTTAAGAAATACCTTTTATAATAACACTTTCAGAAGAAGTTAGGTATATCTACTCGAAAGATTAGAAACAAGTCTCCTCTGTTCTAGCACTTTTTTTCATTTCATACACCTTTCTCAAGTATTGTAATGCTTTAAAATAGAATTATTAGTGCACTTTTAAATTTTATTTTGAAAACTAATGCTGAGGATACAGCACTGATTCATCCAATAGGTCTAATTTTTCATGTTCAATATCCTCCTCAATTATTCTGGGGACACTTTTTACGGCTCTTTTCCTCCCAAGAGGAAATATTCTGGATTCTGCTTTATTTTGCATAGCTACTTAACTCTTCATGACATAAATGCATACCTATTCAAGTTCCTCAGCTTCTTTCTTTTAACTAGAGTTAAGACGTAAAACTCTTTAAACACTGCAGTATTAACCTGGAAAAGAGCTGTCACTTGAGTCTCAGAACTGACGGACAAACAAGACAGCTATTTTGCTCACACAGTAGAACAATACAGGAAAAAAATGGCACACATTTTTCATAATACACACACAATGGATTTAACTCTCTGGTAAGGACTTTTAGAAATAAAAATTCACTGCAATATTGGTTAGTGTTCCTGCAAGTCAAACTAAAAATCAGACCAAAAATCTTAATTGTTGTCTCTTTTAATTAAGAATGACAATTTTATGCAGGTTTAACTACAAGGAGAAACATTCAGGCAATTTCAGAAACTTTTTTTTTTCCTGCAACACACAAAATCACACAAATATTACTTCAAAATTTTTAATAAAATAAATTCAAATACATCTTGTTCTCTGTCCATAACTGTATTGTTAAATATCAAAGAAATACATACTTTTAAGAAAACTGGGAAAAAAATGAGCCATAAAAGTTGATTTGGGATATATAACTCAAAATCCAGCTTGTCAAATTTGTCAAAATTAAGCAAATTCATTGTATCATCAACCAGTTCATTTAACAAAACCATTACCAATTCTTAAAGGACACTGCTAAAATATTTACAATAAATAAATAATTTACATCACTTAAAGCAAATGCTTTACAGTTTCCTGAATCAAGTGAATAAAATCAAAAGTACCAATGCAAATTATATATTAACCAATGGGGAAAACAATTCCTTCTACAAAAGGAATTGTAGGAGGAGAAAAATGTAATAGTCTATTGCATATCATACTTTAGAAACAATACATACACACATCTACAGATTCCCAATACAATCTTCATTTATTCCTCCCCACATCCTCCCCAAGAGGTTGAATATGGTCCAGATGCCTAAATAAGTAAATGCAGCAGCATGCACTCATGTTTGTCACCATGTTTTAAGGTAGGGACAAACCTGTTTACAAAAGCCAGTACTGTCAAGTACATAATATACTTACAGCCTTCGATAAACTAAATTGAGAACATTAAGCTCCACAGAAAAGGTACATAATGCTTTGCAAGATTAGGCCCATACTAACTGCCTTAAGATCTTTTCTAGCACTTGTCACTGTACAAGTTCCCCCTGCTTTTCTTTGTGTAGATAGAGCATTTTCTTTTTAGAATAGAATGCATGCAAATAAACTGTTTTCTGAATTGCAAGATTACAAATAATGTTCAACACTTTGTGTCATAATTTATTGAAATGTCTGAAAGGACTTTCATATGTACCTATCTGAAGATATGTGCATTGTTCTTACCATACAGAAAATTTGTACAAAAGGAAAAAAAAAAAAAGAAAAGATTGTAAAGTTGTGGTCTACTGAGTTTAGCTTCTGCAGAGCTGGCAAGTAGTTGAATATAAAAATCATTACATTTTATTCAAATTAGTTTAGTCATTTTTAAGAAGAACAGACGTCTAACTATTAGCTTAAAAAGCAATACAATCATGTATATAACTCCTGGAATGGTGATAAAGCTAAATAGCTAACAGCTTGAAACCCGTATAAAATGTGGGTGTAATTTTAAAACTGTGTAATTCTTAACATTAATCTAATGAAGGCTACAAGATCAAGTGCAAAAAATCCTTATAGCTAACTAATACTTATTATGATCTGTCTCCTGGTTTTATTCCAGAAAATTAACTACATTTTGGCAAATAAAATTGTCAGACAACAGCAGTTCCACAGTATCATATATTCAACTTCAAGTAATTTATTCACCAATATAACTTGAGGACTGATGGTGTACTTTTACCTTAAAGCTTCAAAAAATTTAGTTGAGGTGCAAGAATTGTTTCATAAGTTCATATGTGGTAAAAGCCACTGCCTGGGAAGGAATACAACGAATATAATTTAGCGATAGACCACGGTATAATCCTCTTCGTATTCCATGTTGTTGATAGACATATTTCAGTGTCTGCACCATTGTACTGGAAAAATAAGAACTTGAATCATTATTGAGTATATGCATTCAACAGGCAAAATCACTTTCTTAAACACAAGACACTTCTTTTACTTGATTCTTAAGAGATCTATCATAAAAAAAAAAAGTGACTCCATAAAGCAGAATATGACAGTCCTTTCAGGACTCAGAAGACAGTCTGAGCTTCTGCAAGACGTTTGCACACAAAGGCTGGAAATCGGAAAGAGGACAGTGCAATCCCATCTCAAGACACTTCAGTCTGAAAATAATCTGCCCTAACAGATATAGTGAGAAATTTTACACCAGAATGGACACACATTGTTTTCTATCCGGCAGGAGGCAGTTAAGAAGCACCATTTCTGTCTTACCAATGTAAATACAAAGTAACAAAAACAATATACTTTGCCCAATGCACACTTCTTGCATTAAAGGTCAGTATTTAGGTTTTGCATTCCATTCTCTTTCTTTGAGCACAGGATCATACCTGCCCTCCTAAAGTTCTACACATAAAGCTTGTTTAGCCCTGTATTCTACATCTTGCGTGCGTGTAGCCTTCTCACCTCAAGCAAAGACCTCTTTTCTCTCAAGAGAGACACTAATGCATGTTAAGTATAATGTTTGACCCTATTAGAAGCAGAATTTGCAGAAGGTATGCAAGGAGAAAGACTTTCCTCACATAGCTATATTGAAACTGAGTAAAGACATTACAATGCAAAGCCCTCAAGTGAAAACCTGTAAGGTGCTCAACACTCCAAGCTATTAAAGACATTACTCTTTGAGAATATCTTCAGTGTGCCTCAGAATTTCAGTAATTTTCTTGTTTTACCCTCCTGTCCTCTAAAGACATTCGTCTACTACAGGGTACAGCTCTCTACAAACACAGTCACAACACAATTGTTAAACTGGGAAACCTAATTGTAAAAGCGTTAGTTCTCGCAAACGCAGGAAGCAAAAGCTCAAGGACAAGTAACACATTTTTATTTTAATAGTATCTGGAGTAAAAATAATCAAAGAAAACAAAAAACTTATGCTGTTAATGAAGAACAAAACAGCAACTTCCATAGTAAGCAACCTCTACGGTATTTATGAAAGCTCACTGAGACTACTGCTTGTAAGATCCCACACACCAAGCAGGTGGCTCACACAGGACTCAGATACACACAATTCCACAAAATGTGAAGTAACCAAGATAAAACTTTCCTGGAGTTGAATTTGTTAGGGGAATATGAAACTCAGAATGTTTTTCAAGATGACAATTGACTTAACAGTATGATTTTAAGGATATTATGGTACTTCCACCTCTATTGGACTGAAGCATATGACTAAAAAACCTGCAGGAACCCCAACTACAATCAGTGCATGTGACATTACTGTAAGTGAAGTCAGTAAAGCAGGTCAAATAGAACAATATTATTTAACATCAACTTTTGTAACAGATTCTGCACCATTAAAGAAATGCCTTGAGACATCTCATTTCAGGAGAAGTAGGCAGTCTCTCAGGGATCCTAAGGATACTAAAGATGAGTTAGCTGAGTTAAAATATGAAATATGTATCTATTCATACAAACACAGTATTAGTAAAAACATAAAGTGTATGTGATTTTTATTTTTTTAACCCCAGCTTTTGCCCAACTGTGTGGAAACAACATATTTGATTAAAAGCATAATGAAATCAACACCACAATAACTTATTTAAAAAAAAAAATTAAACTAAGAATTTCACATGGCTCTGACATCTCGGAACTCAGTTCCTGAAGGTGAAAAGAAAATACTTACAGGCACTTGTCAGAATCTGGAAGAACCGCTCCTAACTGCATTCGCCTACGAGTTACATCGAGAGGATATCTACAGAGGAGATATTTGAAGAGCAGTTCAACCAGATGCGTGATGACTACATGAGAATACTGTGTTGTGTTTTTTTCTTTTTTTTAACAAACAAAAAGAATACAGAAGTCCACGTGCAACCTCCAAGCTCCCTTTTCAGTGAGTCAGGAATCCGGCTTAGATTCTCAACACAGCTGAAAGTTCTCCAAAAAGGGAGACTTCCCTATACAATCAAAACCAGCATATCAGATCCTTTAAGGTATTCCATTTGGCATGAGTAAGGAAGACACATGAAGATCAGATGAGAATATAAAACAGCCTGTAAAACGCTGGAGGGAGAAGACACCTGAATCAAAAATAAAATTAACAGTTTAAAGATTAATAGAAAATGTATTTGTGACATTTGTAATGCAGTGATTTTTGATGCCACACAGGTCTATCAAATTCACTAGGTTTATGGCCAAAAGAAAATATAACAAGGACAGCATGAGAATGGAAGAAAAGAGGCAAAGTAATAATAAGGTAATGCCAAACAACAAAAGAAAAGTCTAAGATATTGTAAATTCTATGGCTTTGCAGGTTACATAATCTTAGAAATAAATTGGAATAATAAAATTCTGCAAATGATGTTCACGGTCCAGATTTCATAGTTTACCGCACAAGATTCCAGCTGATTTTAGTTTTGTCTGAATTTAATTGACTTAATGCATTTATCTTTAACCCCCCTGAGAATTAAATAGATGTTTACTAAGTGAAACAATATAGTTGCAGTGTGTCCAATTAAAAATCCTTACTACCAACTCGACTCATAAAAAAAATCATTCTCAGATAAAACACTTTTTCTATAACAAACAGCTATATAGCAAAAAACAAACAATACCCAAACTTACGATATCGTCTGAGCTATTGCTCCAGCTATGCCACCACACAGCAGATTTACATGTGTTTTCAAAACTAAGACATCGGGATTATCTAAGGAAGGCCGTCCAAGCAAGTTAGGTGCTTGAGCAAGTCCAATGCTCTTTAAGGTACCAAAGGTAAAAAATGAAAAACCTAAAAGGAAATTTAATTTTATGTACTTTCACAAAAGAGCAAAGAATTGGATGTATGTATCATCGTCATAAACAAAAAGCTGCAATTACAAAATTAAACTATTTTCCAATCCTATCAGATGTTTTCTTATGCAGAAAGAAATAGAATTGACAAATAATACTTTAAGTTTTAGAGTAACTTCTGTCCAAATTAACGTTTATAATTAATGTTAAAAGAATGCTTTAAATAAGCTAGACCACAGCTTTTAAATTACTGAATTGCTGTTAAGAGTAACCCCCTAAGATCTATTTAACTGGAAAACACTTATCATCTAGAGGTGAGTGTAGTTTAGGTAGGTAGTTCTGCTGTTTCTCCATCTCATGCCACCTACTTCAGCTTGGCTACGTATTTTTACAAAAGTCACCAGGAGATGGAGCCAACAGAGAGCCTCTAAGCCTCCACCTCTGCCCTCTCGTGGATTTACCTGTTTGAGAGAGAACCTACACGCTTTCTTATGACAAGACTGGGAAGCAGAAGAGAAAGAGAACAACTACTTTGCCTCTTTGCCTCTCAACTCCAAGTCTCCGGAAAGCTAGGGTTTGCCTGCTGAAGATGTTTTAACACACATTGATCAATTTAGATAAAAAACTACAAATGCTTCCAGTGGCCTCCCCTCTCCATTCAGTAAAACATCCTCAATTTTAACAGAAGCTAATTAAGTAGCTGTGCGAATATATCAAGCAATTTAGCAGCACGTAAAAATGGTGAAGGATTGCTGTGTTCTGTTTTTAACTTACCAGCGTATGGAGCCATTCCTACAACAGTTGGCATCAGCCCTCTGTAGAACCCACTAAAACCACCTTCCTTTGAAAGAAAAATACATGGATGTTTGTGGCAAGAAATACAACAAACGTCTTAAGCTACACATCTGTTCATACAGATTTGCACAACAGCAATCTGACTAGCATCATTTAGCAACGAGGAGCTAACAGCAAGTGCCGTTTCTTGTGCTTGAAGAATTGAGGGGACAACTGCTGGCTCCATAAATGAAGAAGGGAAAATGAAGAATCTATATCCAACATCATAACCTAGGAGATATTTCTGCATTATACATATCCCTCCTCCCCACATTTTTTGGAATCGTTACTATACGTTCTTGAAAACCAACTTCTCTCTGCTGTTTGTTTTTACCTTCCACTTATACAAGCCTTAGCTACATCTTAGCAGCCGAAGTAGAAGGAAGCATCCAGATAACTTTTTACATTAAGTTCAATGTGCACGCAATGAACTCATGTTATTTTCCACCAGCACTACTTCAATGCAGTGCAACATAATTTAAGGAGCATATTTTGCTTTGACAGGACTGAAGATTAAAAGAAAAAATACCTTTGTGTAAATCATCTTGAATGCATGGATAATTCCCATGTACTTGTGTTCCCCTTTTACTTGGAATGCCAGACGAACTCTAACCATATCAAGAGGGTAAGTACAAATCACTGCTGTAATACCTTTATTAAAAACAAAAACAAAACAAGCAAACAAAACTCACCTACACCTTATCTGGATCTAGGATTATTTTGAAAATTAGAATTTCCATTTGTAGCAGTGAATATAATAGCATATATAAATTATTTTGTTAAAGAAGCACTTAAAATTTTATCACTTATAATCAGCAAATAGCAACCTCAGCAACACACAAGGCATTTATATTTATACTCGATGTTCACTGAAGCTGCGCACGTCCACCTTGATTCTCCAAAGATTTACAGGCCTAACTGTATTCACATGAGCAATCTTCACCGTGGCCCATAAGCGTCAGCTTAATCAAGTGCCTCGGCCTTTACTGGACTGCAACCACAAAATCTAATCCTACGTTACCTACTAAATAGCACCATTTATATGTTTAATTACCAAAGAGTTGTCAGAATTCAAATGTGATTACTGGATGGAGATACATGCATTTACCTACTGCATCTGAAAATACTGAACATATTCTAATGACATTTAAAATAAAGTCAGGAGCCTACTAATGAAGAGCACTATGTTGCATCACTGCATTTTTATAGTTCCTGTTATACCAGCACTTCTGTTTTAAAACTTTGACCAAAAAAACTATTTCAAGACTTAACAAGATGCTAAAAAGAAAAGAATCTTAGCTCATAACTGGATGAATCCTACTTCAAAACTGTGTAGATAACCGACCAACTTGTCATTTTGGAAACAGACCTTCAGTACAAAGAATAACTTCTATAACAGTTACCTGAATAACAAATTCCTTTCTACCACTAGGCTTTGAGGTAAACCACTCAGTTTCTGACAAATTATTTGGAGGGGATGGTTAAAACTGCTTACTAAAATCTTCTTACTCACCAGATTATTTTCTGGTGGTGTACCACTGGCTCTTGAAAAAAAAAAAAATACTGGGAAAAGGAGAAGAAGAAAGCAAAAGCCTATTCTGCTTCCTAGCAACTGCTCTTCTTTATCTAAAGATCACCCTTAAAATTGATCCTACAGAAGATGGGCACACTTTGGAACACTGGCAGGAAATCGCCAGTTCCTCCTAAGTTTTAATACTCTGTTAATGATCTCTCTTTTGTATGTGCATCATTTTCTCCCTCTTCCATAAGAGGAGGAGAAAGCCACAAGAGGGAAGAGACGAAAGTGAAACAAGCAAAAACAGTCAGTCAGTTCCAGCAAAGATCTCTATAACTTATGTCTGGAGAGACAAAAATCAACTTCAGTTAGCTGAATTATCTGACATAAAATATCAGTGTTAGATGGGAACAGACAAAAAAAATTAACAGCATGAGAAGGCTACCCAAAAAGCTGACACTGGTCAGCTGTCAACTGAGAGCAAAGTTTGTTGTCCTGTAGCTTTTATTTTAAAAGACAAAAACACCTCTTTCAGACATTTTGAACTATTCCTCTGAACAAAAAGCAGACATCTGCCATTGATTTTTGATGCAGTCTCACCCCTAGGGTTCAAAAGTTGGAAGCTGTATAACACCAAAGCAATTTTAGAACTGTTTCCACTGACCTACATTATTAAATGCAATCCCTCAGACTGCAGCCTTTTCCTAATGGATTGCCCAAGACATCCAGACATATTGTAAAATGGATGAATTCAAGCAGTTTCAAAAAAGGGGGGAAAAAAAGAGCAAAACTTTTACAGAGCTTTCAAGTTCACAGGAAAGTTATCGTAATACAGAACATGGGCAAACTTATCCCCATTCTCATTCCACTCATGCACTAAGTATCCAGGAATATCCTCTGTACAAAGACTAGCAGACCAACCCAAAGTTTGATGAATGCACTAAGTAGTCGACAAGAAGTCCAAAACCAGCACAATTCAAGAAAAAAAAAAATCAGAGGGGACTGAAAGAAACTATGTAGTACGGTTTTAAATAGGACCCATTTTTGACTTTATCTTAAAATCCTCTAGCCATGAATTCTGGAAACAGGAAAAAAACAAAAAACAAAAAAAAAGGATGTCCAACATTAATGGATGATAAAACCACAAAATATGCTTTCCTGAAGGAACTTGGAGAGGCACGTTACTGCTTACTGTTCATATGAGCAAAACGTGGCAAAGGATTAAGATTTTCTCTGTCAGAAGAGACACTACCTTTTCTGGGAGGAATGGTGGCAGCATTGGGACACTGAAAGCCATTTTGGGGAAGTCAACAAGAATACTAATCTCATCTCTACTCCCTAAATGCTATGAGTTATCAGAAGATGGACCACAACACCGTAAGACTGATTCCCTGTCCTGAGGAAGTCGTCTTTTTCAACTAACTTGAGACAGAAATCTCCGCTAAGGTTGGTTCAACAGGACAGAACTGGAAGTCTCTCCCCAGTTCAGAGATACCTATGGCAAATCCCAGCATCTTATCTGAAATAATCGTAATAAGGCAGATGTAGTTCCTCCCTCCTGTAAGGTACCACTTCTTCAAATACAGCAACTTTTTCATTGCAAATGCTGACTCAGAAGTACCTACCCCACCGAAGTCAAGGAACTGTCAGGGAAAGATCATTTCTCACTTACCAATTTTTCTTCAAGCACCTCTGACCACTCTTGGGGACAAGATACTGGGTTACACAGACTTTTACTGAGACTCAGCGTAAACGAAGCACAAGAATTAGGCCGTCCAAGCTTTCGAAGTTGACAATGAGTTTAGCTGAATAGGTATTGAACTGTCTCCCAATTTCCCTACTACTCCTCCATTTTTAATAATTTTCTCTCTTTCTCTGAAAATCAAAACTAAACATATCTAAAACAAGAACGAAGTGAAATACGTATACAAAGATCAAGTACTGCAAACATACCTGATGTACATGTTTTATCTGATTTCTACATCATGCTCTTTGTACTATATCAAAAACTACATAGACTAAATTAGTACTACCAGGTTATTCAGAGATATACATTTTGGAAAATGATACACACAAGTCACAGCCTGCAAGGAAACATACTCCTTCACTAGCATAAAGTAGATTAATTTATCAAGGAGGCATCTTCTAAAAAAACTGGGAACTATGGGAACTATACAAAGAGAGACACAGCTGATGACAAAGAACATGCATCAGACTGGTTAAAGAACTGGATAATTTACAAGTCCTAGTATGTCTAGGCCTTTAATACATAATTGTATGTCTTTCTAAATGGCACCTGAAGAAGTAAACAGCACTGATTCTTTTTAAATGTTAACTCAATTAGATAACTGTTAGTTAGATACTATTTAAAATTGAGATAGCAGTACCCTCCTACCCCCGTACTGTTTTCCAATCACTTTTAGTAAAAACAAACAAACCACCACCATGCTTTCTTTCTCTATTAGTTTCACAGAACTTGTGTTTATTCTGTTAACATCCAGTCTATTTCGGCACTTTGCTCTTTTTTTTTTTTTTTGAGTTAATCAAGGGCAGGGGAGGAAATACACATTTCTGTTTTAAGCCAGATTTGTCAGTAAGAAAAATTAAAAATATTTAGATTTGCAAAGTCATTTTGTAATACAGGTGTTATTTTGTTTCCTAAACCCCACTAACATCTATGATTTCTCAATCCTCTCCCCAGCTCTGTCTTTTCTTAAAAAAAAAGTTATAAGCCATTTATCTGTTAATGAGGTGTTACAGCTGAAATTTGAATCACACAAGGCCCAGGAAATTCAGAGTTGAAGTTTCCACAGTAACTTTAACTCAACCTCCTTAAATACATGCATTACAATAGGTTTTTCTTTTCTCTCACTCCACTGCCCCCATCCTCATTGCCTTGCTTTTCCCTGTGGATATGCCTTTGATCCCGTTTATCAGTTACAAAAGCTACTCAAAAGGTTCCCACCGTTTTGAAGCTGATTTCAGGTCTGTTGACTGTTAGTAATGTTGGAAACACTGACATAAGCAAGATTTAAGTATCTGTACCACACACTGAAGTGAATGCAGACAGCTGTGTTGTCTGATGGCACAGAAGGGACAAAAAGGAATAGGAACCAAGGGCTAGCCATTTTCAATTGCATAACACTATGTTCTAGGAAACTGTGAAGACCCCTCTCCATTAACATTGAGGTGCGTGCAGCTCACTGTCTCTTTCACTCATTTAAACGTAGAAAAAAAGAGGATTATATCCCTTTATTGGTGCCAGGAAGAGACTAAGCCATGGGAGTTAAAGCCAGAAATATTGCCAATTGCTTTTAAGAGTCTTCTCTCTTTTTGCTTGCAATTCTAGAGAACTTCTAACACTCCAGACTCTGTGCCTCCTTCCTCCCAGTATCTTCTTGGCAAGCTCAATTCAAACCCTCCCCTCTTATCTAATATTAATGCAACCTAATAAACAAATATTAGAACTCCCCAAATGTCACACTACTACCATACTTGTGTGTTATACTCATTTCACTGCACGCCTAGGTCCAGCTCATCTACTCAGTTTTGGGGTTCTCAATACCAGACTATTGAGTGTATTGTACTTAAATGCACCACGCCAAGCATTTCATTTGATCAGGGTTTCCAGATATATTCTCTGTATATTCATCATATTTCTGTTACTCAAACTACACAAAACATTTAACTACAAGGCTGCTTAAAACTATGTCAGATGCTATTAATTTATCTACACAAAGAATTTCAGCATGTCCAACACTGACAGAGTTAACTGATTATTCAAAGTTTTTTACAGTGTCTCACAAGTCAGGTCCCTGGTCTCTGACAAGACTCCTGAAAAAACTAATAATAAAGAACTTTGGGGAAAAATATTTTTTAATGCAGTTAAAGCCAGAAAAAATAATATATTTATATATATATATATATATATGTATTTTTTTCACTTCTTTTAGACAAAAAGCCAGCCAAGTTCTGGAACATATCTTTCCCTTTTCTCAGATGGCATGCAAAACCAAAATGCTTTCATAAAGTCTTCCTAGTTTAACTGAAGTTAGCATAACTCATCCTTTAAAAAAAAAAAAAAAGAAACTACATATTAATACATAGCAACTAGTTAAGGACTGTCAATAGACTGTGTTAAGCCTCTTTTACAATGTAAAAACATGAAAAAACACCTCGATTAAAAATCTGTCCGCTATTACTTACCTTCCCCTGTTTTTATTCTTAGCTACATTTGGTTGAATGACCAGCAAAAGAAAAATGGACTTGTATAACCATATTATATACTGGCAGTTAAAAGTGGTTATTTTTCCTACTGTTATTGCACTAATTGATAACTGATTATTTTTATCGTTAACATATATGCTGTAAGGGGTATTATGACAATCCTACACTGCACGTTGAACATATAAACATTTCTGGGAAATCCAAAGAATCCACCCATTTAAACAGCTGCATTTCCCTCTATTTCTCCAGGCTTATTTTCAACCTAGTAGCAATGGCAGACAGGCTGATGAGCCAATTCTACAAAAACCTGCATCTTTACTCTCCATCCTGATGAGACTGCATTTTTCATTATTTAGAAGCCATAAGGAAAACCATAAAACCTGTGCTTTACAGCCTAGCACAGAATTCAGTGTTGGAACAAATATATTTTAAAGAATACTCTCAGTCAAACAGTTTTAACTAGGCAACTATTTGTTACCATAACCATTTACACGTATTTTTGCTTAATACAAATTTGCAGGAGTTTGACCTGAGAACACAATAAACCATCCTCTAATCAAATACTGGATTTTCAGCAAAAAGGATGTCTGAAACACAAGTACAAAACCATACCTGCCATGGATCCAGCCATTAACCGATGCACATGCCCTGAAATCCCAAGGTGCTTCTTTATTACCTACAAAATAAGGAACATTTACAATAGTTGTATATAGAAAATACAAGGAAATACATCACACCATTTACTGGCACATTAATGCAAACCCTGTAGCTGTTTATAAGAAGTTTACAACCCTACAAATTCAAACCAGACCACTTAATTACTGTTAAAGGAGTTTTCTGAAAATTTATGTTGGTACCAATTTCTTATTAAAAACACCCAAGTATTAAAATACTTGTAACAAGGCAGAATGATTAGTTGAACTTATTTGTACTATTTACTTTGGACACTAGATTGTTTATTTAGTCATCTTTAATCCAGTTCAAACAAGGCAAACTGAATACTATCCCTTTCGCATGACAGAGTACAAAGGACAGTGAGCAAAATTGGAAAGTTACACATTTGTTTGAACAAGAACTTCCTAAATGACATTAAGTCCTTCAAGGAAGTTAGAAAACAGTTTTCAGACTTGCATCAAAGAACTGAGCAGTTTTAAGAAGCAGTTTTTCCTATGAAGAATCATTCATGGGATTATTTCATATATTCCTTCTTTGGGATTTTTTTTCCTCCTTTTACACACTGCTCCATCAACTATCTTGAATGTTTGTTGTCAAATAACAGATACAAGAAACTGCTATGACATTAAATGGTTTCTTGAAATTTGTGGATTCACAAATCATTTCATTATAAAGCATGGCTTGTGCTCTTTTGTTCAACACAATATAAAACAAGCATAGTGTTTTGATCAACAGCATTTATAATTACACCACAAAAAAGAACATATGAAGCTCATTACAGTTAGTTCTTTGTGTGAGCCTTCTGAAACTTCCTTTTCTGGGAGGGAAGTCACAATTTGAATCTTGCTGTCTTCAGTGAAAATCCTGCAATTTACTTCACTGGGTAC
Organism: Anser cygnoides; assembly: GCF_040182565.1. Classification (NCBI taxonomy): domain Eukaryota; kingdom Metazoa; phylum Chordata; class Aves; order Anseriformes; family Anatidae; genus Anser; species Anser cygnoides. The sequence continues at coordinate 25,772,125 of NC_089879.1, read as the reverse complement.
TAAATCTGACCTTGCAACTATGAAATTCCTCATTGCTAACAGTAAAATTGTATTTTTCGCTATGTATAAGCTTAAAAACATAGTCATGCTAACATCTGATTTCCAAAACATGCTGTGGGGATTTATTATGAAAGACTAAATGCATTAGAGTACAAAGGAATACACAAATCACACGGGCCCCCTGAAATATGCATCTTCTCTTCCAGGTCATTTTTATCTACAGCCTGACACTGACAGTCATTTCTCAGGTCAAACATAAGAGTAATACAGCCAGACAGATTTTCAAGTTAACGTTATTCCATCCATCAGGTACTAAGAATTCCAACACAGTATAAAAAAGAATAAAAAGGTTATGTTTTGTATTTTGTTTCTACTTTCTTCACAAAGGTCTATTTTTAGCAAAATAACTAGCAGCAGACTTTAATTACCTTTATATATATATATATATATGAAAAAAAAAAACACACACACTGAACAATACAAAGCAACAAAAATTGTTGGGAATTTTTCCTTAAGCAGCACTGCAAACAGTTTCACTGTTGCCCTGAAATTTTTAATGGGTAGATTTGGATAAAATTAAGCAACTTTATGAAAGATGTGCAGATTAACTAGTAAGAAACGAAAGTTTCAGTGTTAGTTTTGATCACTTAAAAATCTGTATTCACTGCAGCCAGATGAAAAGAGAAAAAATAAAAGAAGAGAAAAAAATAAATTCAACTACCTTTTTATATTGGTCAAATGCCATAAATTGAATTGCGCCATATGGAAAGATTCTAATCATCATTGCCCCGTTTCCTTTATACAGCCCAAGGTAACCTTCCTTTCTGGGGACAGCACACAACGTAGAAAACACTCCTGCCACAATGCAAAAAGAGGTATTTAACAATTACACTGGAAAAAAAAAAAAGTTTCAAGCAAGTACAATAGGACAGTATGCATAGAAGTAAAGTCCAACCGTGTTGCTCCTTTAACTATGGAGAGTGGAAAACCCACTTTTAATGCCAAAATGTTGCCAGAAGGAAGAGGTTTAAGGTTAAGTTTTTACCAACTTTCTCGCCTCCTATATTCAGCGAACCTCCTTCTGCATTCACATATTTCAAGCCTCATGCTTGCCTGGACTGCCACCAATCCTACTGCAAATGACAATAGCTACCCACAAAAGCTAAGACTAGCAACAGAAGGAAATAAACCTGTTGAGTTGCATTTCACTCAATTCCAAAGTCAATTAACAATAACAACAAAAAACCTTACAAATCTAAAATAATGGGCAAACAACCTATTGTTGTTACATGCTAAATTAGAGATTAAATGCCATTACTGAGGAAATGAAGTAAACAACTTTAAGACTCCCATTACTTCAACATTTTACACTTCCTGTCTCAAAGAAGCAGCAATCCTACTCCCTTTTGATGGGTGGTAAATAATGCAAAATCACATAAAGTTAGGGCAAAACCAACAGCTTTAGGATAAGCATATTATTAGTTATAAACAACTGCTATCAAGTTGACATTTTTTTCCCTTTTATTTTTTTTTCTTTAAAGGAATAAACCATAACAGTTGAGCAATTTTCACATGCAACTACTTAAGAAGAGGTGAACCTGAGTAAAGCTTCCACCTCTACCTTACTTGCAGGCAGAAAACAAAATGATAAACTTCCATTTAAAAATTAAACAAATGTTAATTAGCTTCTGGGGTTCTACGAATACAATAGTGTATCTATTTTTAAGAGGTTGCACTTACTATGTGCCTCTGAAAATATTTATGCCACGACTAGAATTTCTCTCTACCCTGCAATGCTGAGTTACTGTTTTTATTTCTTTCAATACACGCTCTGAGATCCAGCTGTCATGAACTCCACAGAGCAGGGACAGTAAAAACATTTAGTGAGGACTGCGATGAACCCACCCACTGGATCTCTACACATACAGGTATTCTATCCATATAATTTTCTTTTTTTTTGCCTACACGTAACAAGGACACGCATTCAAGTCAGACACGTTTCTAACAATCAGAATCGTATTTAACTCTCTAAGTGGAGAAGAATACAAAACTTAACTATGTCTAGTCTTAACTCTGCCTTATCTAGTGCCACCTATGGCACAGTACAAACCAAAGTAATAATTTAAAATATTAGTCAAACCAATTATTTCAGCTTTCCATTGTTAGAGTGAAGATTTGAATGTGTACTTATGTGACTGCATTACCAAGCTGCCACATGCTTCGTGCTTCCCTTTTTCGTACATCAAAGTTAATATACATCCGTTGAATTTTGTTGCAAGATTTATTTTTCCAGCCTTAAAAACATGATCTTTAGTCTTTAAGTTAAAAATTTTGAAGTTTCATTTCATGTAATGTTAACTAACTCGATGATTTTTTTCTGGACACCCATCTGAATTTCTGGACATAAGTTAGGACATATTTCAAGACCATATGACAAAATATCTCAAGTATTATGCACAAGAGGGCACTGTTACAGCCCCACAGCGAACGGTTCTGAACATGCTGACAATTGAGTTGACTCTCTCACCATGATGTAACACAGATGCCGAATGCAGATCACCAGCACCTTTTGCAAAGCACCAGTCCACTTTTATTTTCAATTCCCATCAATCACGCTGCTGTCAAGGAGGGTAAGTGCATGAGCCTGACAGGACTCAGCGGTCCTGATATCAGGTGGTATCACCAGCCCCTCTGCAAGGACCACCAAGCTCTGAAAAGTGCCCACTCCCACAAGCCCTGCAGGCCGGTACTGGCAGTAAACACAGTAACAGTTACCAGCAGTGACAGGTCTTACATAAATGATCCCAAGCTTTGAACCTGTGATTACCAATCTCCTGCTGACTTCAGTAAGAAGAGGATCAAGCCCCAGCTCTTACGCCTTATGGAGGATTATTCTGACATCTCAATCTCTAACTTGTCAACCAGTGCTGCAACTTAATTGTACAGGCTCAACATCTCTTGTTTAAGGGCCGTTTGGTTGGTTGGTTTCGTTTTTAAATGCTTGCAATATACGGCACAGCGACTGCCAAACGTAAATAACCTTCTGTCTGATTAGCACCTTTATCACCATTTCATCACTGAATAACTCAACAAACCTAAATGACAGACATTGCATTTCACAACAAAATTAGGCCCGCAGCCATCTTACCTAGATGTTTGTAATGGTGGTTATGAGCTTGCAGCAAGATCTTCACTCGATCCAGTGGTGCAGTGGTTGTTTTGGCACAACACCCTGCGACACCTTTCCAAGAGGAGAAAAAAAAGCCATGGGATGCCAAAGTTCTTCAAGTCAGCAGTTAAATAAAGGATTTCCTAATGCATTTTCAAACGGAGTGGGTGAGAGGAAACTTACATAGGAAGTCTAGAAGGCCCCAATTAGGGGACATCCTCTAGAAGCATGCCACAAAACCCCAGCAGCCTCACTGCCTAAGCTAGGTCTACGTGCCGCCGCAGACAAGGGCCGCCACCCGCTGAAGCCGCAGCGCTGGGCGAAGTCTTTGCCCTCGAAGGAGGGCTCCCCTCCCCTCGCACCTCCCGGAGGGCAGCACCCCTCGGACGGAGCCTTACCGCCACGGGAGCCACCTCCCGCCGCAGCTCCTGGGGGCAGGCAGCACTCGCCCCCGACCCACCTCCGGCGATGAAGGAGCGCAGCCAGTAGAAGTCACGCCGCGCCGCACCCGCACCCGCACCGGCCGGCAGCGCAGCGCCGGGGCCCGCCGCCGCCGGGGAGGCCATGGGGCAGCGCGGGCACGGCCGGCGGCGGCTCGGCTCCGGGGGGCGGCTCGGTTCGGCTCGGAGCAGCCGCCGCTGCGGTGCAGGGGAGGAGCCGGAGCCGCCCGCGCCCCGCGGCCGCCACCGCGCCGGGCCCCGGCCGCCGGGCCGCGCTGCGGCGCATGCAGATGGCGTCAGAGCCGGCCGCGTCCCGCCCGAGAGGAGCACAGCAGAGGAGAGCAGAAGCGAGGCCGGCCGTGCGGGGTGCAGCCCGCGCCCCATGCGCCGCTGGGCCGGCGCTTCGAGCCCGCCGCACAACGAGCATTTAAACAGCGTCCGTCTGCGAGAGTGGCTTCGTGTTCTTGAGCGCGTCCACGCTCGAGTTTCGAAATGCATCAGAAAGGGAGGTAGACGCTGCAACGAAAAAGTTATCTTTCTTGGAATCAGAGCGATCAAAACCAGCATCGTATTTGTAGCCATCAGGAGTGTTGCGCAACTTCTTAGGCTGTCCACAGCGTCTTTGATGAATACACTGCAGAGGGCTTACCAGAAACCATTTAGAGGACAGGAGCTCAGCATGCAATGAATGCCAATGCACACATCACAGGCAAGGAGTGTACCCGAAGCCAGACATCAGCGAGCAAGTTAATGCTGTCAGCTTTTCAATACATTTTCTGCAGTTACTCACATTTCTTGCACTTTCTGCCCCATATGCATTGAGCTGAGGTGCAAGTGTTCAGAACATTCTGCTTTCAGCTTGTGTCAAACTGCATTCAACAGACTTTTTTTTTTTCCTTTAACAGAGTACATTGCTTAAAGAACAAGTTTGTTTCAGCTCTCAGTTGGTTACATGTTTGATCATTACTTATTTGGGGTGTAGCTGTTTTAATACGCATTTTTTTCCAAGAATAAAATACATAGCAGAGATATGCAGAGACTTCTCTTGCTGGGAGAATATAAAATACCCTTTACAGCAGCCAACTCAAGCCTTTTAACATTTACTAAACCAGCAATCCATAGTTTTTGTTCAGGTCACCCTGTTAAGTCTCCAATGCAAAATCAACTATCCTATTATGAGTTATTTGAATACCCAGGTTTATAGTAACTGTTCATACAATTTTCCACAGTCAATTTGTGTTCTTTTGGGATTCTGCTCAGGAACTGAGGCTCAGTCGCACTGCTTGGACAGCCCCAATGGTAAACAATTTCTTCTATCTACTGTTTTCACCCAAGTGTTGCAATGATTCTGACAGATGAAAGTCTTCTAGAGTTTCACAGCTTGAAAAATTTGATAACCACATAAATGTCCTGTTGCTTATTTTCGACAGCGGTGAGGTATTTCAGGAAGAAACTTTGTCAGACCTTGTAATTTAGGGAAGTGTGCACCATGACCGGGTACTTTTTAGAAAAGCAGGAAGAAACTTGTATTGCAAAATTAAACAGAACATCTCCTCAGAGAAACACTACCACAATTAAATTCAGCAGTGAACTTTGTGTTTAGCCTAAAACTTTTTAAACTCTATTTACACCTTTAAATCTTAACATTCTTACTACTATGACTTCATCTTCTTACCTTGAAATGTTTATGCCCTTTGCAGAATTTTTCTGGTGACTCTCTTTTATGACCCATCCTTAAAAGTCATCAGCATTTTTAATGTCACTCAAGTTACACTCACGCCTGACACTGTCAGCCTTCCCTGGCAGATTGACCGTACAACAGGGGAAGACATGGAAGTCAAGACACTCAAGAGAACAGCTGCAAAGTGGAAGAAAAACTCAAATGGGTAGTAGGTAATTTTGTTGATAGATGTCATTACTTTCTATTTTTACACCTTTGTTGCACTGTTAAAGATGCTTGTTTTTATTAAGATGTTTCAAGCGATTATCGATTTAAACAAGTTATCAAGACAACAGTTAGGTAAACTGTTCTCATGGCAGTTGTTTCTGGAAAGATTATTTTCATTACTCTTAAAATGCTCAGGCATGCCTAGCTCTGTTTTGAGATAATCATTCAAGTTTTCATCAAGCATCACACCTCTAGGCTTTAGGGTAAGTTTTTTTTTCTTCTTTATATTTATTTCTGGTCTTTACAGGTTACTGACCTGAAGTGGTATCTGTCTAGCTGTTCATTTGCCCTAACCTGTATCCAAAGCCACCATAAGTCCTAAGCTTCTACACACAAGACTCAGGAATTTGAAGCTTTATTTTTTCTTTCTCCCATAAAGACATGGCTTGCAAACTGAAAACATCTAGGGAAGTCTTAATACCTTGCTACTACTGCATCTTGAGCTCTCTAGCACCACACAACAGTACAGATACTGCTTCCCAAGGTGAACTGAGCCAGGAACCAAGGTTGACCCACAGCACAGGCTGCATCCTCACCAACAGGGTGCAGTCCTGTAGCAGGAGAAGCAGAGCTAGGTGCTAGAAACAGGCTCTTAACACATCGAAAGACAAAGCAGGTCTAGGGTCTGTTAACAGAAGTACATCGGGAACAATAGGAGATAAAATAGGACTAGAGATAAGTCTAAAAATTATCTAGTAACAAGACCCAGTGAGGAAACAAGGCTAAAGCCAGAACTAGCAACAGCCACACCTATAACATAGCTCAAACAAGAAATAGATGCCCAGGCTTGAGCTTAAATAGAGCTGCTGGGCCCATGGGCAGGGGAGGGCCCAGGTGGGGCTGGTCCGGGCCATTAAATCCTGTTGGTACAATCAGGAGCCTTATAGTCCCTACCTGTGTCTTGCCAGTGAGGTCTTTAAGGCACAGAAATATTTGATTCTCCAAAGTCATTGAGCTTGCAAACACAGTGCTGCCAAGTTTCTTTAAACTGGCCTATAATTTTCTTTCAAGTGCAGGGAAGAGGTGCAGACTTCACGCACTCTAGCGTCACTTAATAAGGCTACTGCACAAGTGCAGCAGACTTGAAGCACCCATAAATGCCAGACTGGTGCGTGAAAAGTTAGCTAGTATCTTCCCAGGCATAGTGTTTACTGCCAGACTATGTTTATTGGCCAGGCACAGCACGGTTAGTCTGCCCTCGTGCATTATACTGCTCATGCATAGTCATGTAGTGAAGTACGGGCCAAGATTTCCCAAGAAAAATGGGAAATAGGGGCAAACTACTGCCCCATTTGGTTTACAGTCTGCTCTCAAATTGCCCTTTTGAAAAGAGGGTGGCAAGCTGGGGCTGTCCTTGGAAGATTTGTTCCGTAGGCTGTGTGTAGTCTGTCAGCCACAGGTCAAGAACATCTGATAAAAAATGTTTAGATTAAATGCAATGGACCTATATAAAACTGGGGCAGAAGAGGGAATTATAGTATTATAAAATAGTATTAACACTTAAACTGTCTGTGTTTGGTACAATTCCAAATGTTACCTTACTTTCAGTGCCTATCAGGCAGGTAGATACTATCTCCAGAACCAGGGCCAAGAAAGACTAAATGAGGAAGTCATTGTCAAAACCACAATTAGAATTCAAGAGTTTCTGCATTAAACACATTATTCAAGACTTCTCTTTCAAATACTGCCAACTGACAATTCTGTGGGTGATTTATCTGATTATCTGTGTTACAAAGACATTAGCAGTGCCTGGCTTGCATTCAGGTGGGTTCGCAGGTGTAGCCCTGCAGAGGTGCAGCATGTAGCTTCCCAGGTCACGGCTGGTCTAAGAGCTGGCCCCTCATTTTCTCACCAGAGTCCGAGTCAATAAATAGGAGGGAGGCTTTGCAAGGTAGATGCTTTAACCCATGGTTTGTAATCACACAAGAAGCCAGCTCTAATGTCTCAGCATCACATTTCCATTACAAGCACCTGGCACCAGAAGTCTACATAGGACAGATCCAATCTTTCCCTTACAGAACAGTTTAGGTGTCTTTGCGGTGTAATTCCTAGGGGGTTTGGCTTGTGGAGGGCTTGACTCAGGCTTGGCAGCAGTGACCTCTAACCCTCCCTAGCCTGGACTGAGGATAGATGATCAGAGGTCTGATCCAGATGATTCTGCAGGACTGATTTTGGGCCAGCATACCTGAACAGTTCTGTTTCCAGCATCAGGGCACTAATAGGCCTAAATGGTCCTGATCAGCTGCACCTGGGGCCTCTACCCAAATGCTCTGCCCTAGGACACAGGACTGCTATTTAAGCTCAGCCCTGGGTTATATATATATATATATATATATATTTTTTTTTTAAAAAAAAAAGTGATTTTCTTTAGTTTTCATGGACTCTGCCCCCATTCGCTTGGATTATGTCAAGCCTTATTTTCCTGTTGGGTCCCTAGAACTGTTTCTGATCTCTTTGTTGACTTCTTGGTCCATCTTCAGACATGTCTCATCATCTGACAGCAGTATTCCCTAGGACTCTTGGCTGGACCTGGTTGCTGTCACCAGACCTGTTCTGTTTTCCTTGCATGGGTGCAGTGGGGTAGGCAGTGGCCAGCATGGTTCCTGTCCCCCGCTTACATTATTGTGCTTGGCTTCCTCTTCCTCAGCGAGCAGATGCTCTGCACGGATCTCTGGTACTGAGCGCAGACCTGACTTTTGCTAGAGGTGACAATGATGTGGAGCTAATTCCGGGTTCCTGCATTATATTCTTCAGTACTTCATTGCCCAGTTTTATTTGTTCTGCAGGTAAGTGCCAATTCCAACATTCATTTGGATAAACATGCAGGGATGGTAGTGCTGTGTTAGGCCAAAGGTCTACCAGCTGAAAACTACCTCTGGCAGTTGCTAGTAGCACATCCCTGGAAGAAGGCTGAAGTAGCATACAGGGCCATTTTCTTAAGATACTCTTACCTTCCAGTAATGCACTGCTGAAATAGCACTCTTCTATTAAGCAGATTTTGATTCAGTTTTCTCCCATGAATTTTTAAGAATATTTAACCTGTTAAGACTTTTAGCATCTACAGTGCTTTGTAGCAGTGAGTTCTATGGTTTAACCATACACTGCATGGAAGTAGCTATCATCTGATGTGTTTATTTGATAAATTGGCTTGAAATAGTGACCATTCTTCGTTAATACTTTGTGTTGTTTGTTTTTAAAATATACTATTTGGTGTTTAATCTAGCTGGCCATTCTTCCAGGGTGAAAGTCTTGGAGTGCTTAGTTGCTCCTTGTACTTCTGGCTGCTATTACCACCCTTGTACCTTCTTAGGTGGTGCCTGTCACTTTTCAAGCTGTGGGGACAAGAACTGTGTGTTATATTCAAGATCTTTGCAAATGATAGATTGGACTAAATGATGGAATGGTGGTGTCTCCTGTGTCTCCTGTTCTGTTTTCTCCTCCTTTTGTAATGGCTCCTGACACTACTGAGCACACAGAAGAGTTTCACAGAACTGTCTGTCACAGTACCAGGGCCTCTGTTTTGAATGATACTAGCTAATTCAGAGGCTGTGATTTCTGCGTTTTCCCCATGTGCCTCGCTTTGCGTTTTTGTCAAATAATTTCATCCACCATTTTGTTGTCCAGCCAGTCGTTACTGCGAGTTCTTTCTACGAACTTTTACACTCTGCTTTTGTTTTCATAGGCTGAGCATCTTAGCAGTGTCAGGAAAGATTGTCACCTTGTGCTAGTCACCTTCCAGGTTATTTGTTAGTGTTGAAAAAGACCACAGGTGTATGTCTGTGTTAATGAAAGCAACCAAAAGTTAATTCTAGTTTGTTTCTTAGCTTTTAGTGGAGTTCTTAATGGGGCAGTGATTGAACATGTTAGTGTTTGGTTGATTATATTACACTTTTTATTCCACAAGCCTTTTCCCTTGTGCTTGTTGCTTTCCTCCAGGTTATGTGTTTCTCCTTCTGTTTTATTCAAGCCCACACTTTCTAATGTGTTCCCATCTTGCCAGGAACCATGCTCTTAGCTTATGTGGGGTTTTATCATCAGCTTCCAATTTCCTTCTACTTCTGCTATGTGCAGCACTAGGAGAGCAATAGTTCTTCTCTAATCATGTATTCTTTCCTAATTAAAGTTTGTTACCTCTTCTTTTTGTTGGGCAGGTTACTAGAATGACAGAAGTCTTGATATCCTGCACTGCACAAAGTAATCTACCCAAACCCTCAGAGGGGATGGCTACACCCTGAATAGAGAGCTCCCATCTAGGGTTAAAATTAGCAGCCAGTGAAAGCAGATCAGGCAAATGCTTTAATTTCAGGTGTATGTGCTGCTGGGTTTGCTGCATTATATCTGAGATGTCTGTGAGCATGGCTAAGGTTCCCAGATCATATTCCTTTTTGGCTGCAGGGAAATGAAGAAGAGAGAAGAGGATGGAGGTACAAACTGGTGATGGGCACCCACGGGTTCTGAACTGATGCCAGGAGGAGATGGCAGGAACAATAAGCCGTGCAGGTCTGTGCTGCCTCTCCTTTCTCACGCGAATTAAAATAGGTAGCAAAAAACTTGTGTTAAAACGCCCTTGCAGGAGTGGATGTGGGCAGAGAAGCCTCCCTGCAGACTTGCATTTGAATGGCTTGCTTCACATTTTAAGTATTTTCTAGTGCAACAGCCAGAGACTTAATAACGAAGCTTTTTTTTCAAAAAGTACTTCTGAGCTGTAGAGTCTCAGAGATCCCCTTCCACCATCAGTTTTCCAGTGTGACGAGACACTAGCGTTGGTGGCCTGCTTTGGGCCGTGCTGATGACTCGGGTAGGACGAGCGAGTCCAGCCTGGTTACTACCAGGCAGCTCCGGGAGGCAGCAACGGTGCCTGGGGGGGGTCCCAGCGGTTCTCTCTTGCGGGGGGACACATCTCAGCCCCGGAGCTGTGCGGGCTCAGTGCCTCCCGCTTCCCCGAGCCGGGCCAGCCGCGGGGGGGCGGCCGGGGGATCCGGCTCCAGCGGCGGGGATCCAGGGCGTGTTTTGCCGCCTGCCGGGAGGGCTGAGTGCGGCGAGCTCCCCGCCGAGCCGCCCCCTCCCCTCCCCTGCCCTCCCCGCTCCCTCCCGGAGGGTCCGGCCGGGGCCGCCGCCGCCCGCACGTTTCGCCGCCGGGGCTCCGCCAGCCGCGCTGGGCTCGTCGCGCCGCGGGGACCGGCAGCGAGGCGGGAGCCATGAACCCAGCCGCGCCGAGCCGGCGCCGAGCCAGGCCAGCGTCGCCCCTCGCCGGTAGCCGCGGGCTGGCCGCGCCGCAGCCCTGGTACGTACCGGGGGAGGGGGGAGTTGGGGGGGGGGGCTCTACTTCCTCACGCTTTTAATTTTTAACACCCCCCCACCCTCTTCTTCCTCTCTCCTCTTGCTCGGCCCGCTGAGGAGTTGGGTAGGGGGTGGCCCCGGAGTGGCGATGGGGCAGCCCGGGGGCTATTGAGCGCCGACAGAGCCAACGAGCCCACTCCTGCTGCCCCCCGCGGCCAGAGCCTGCCTGCAGAAAGCCACCAGGCCAGCGAAACCGTCTGCAGCCCCCCCCGGAGAGACACGGAGCCGTGCAAGGGACCCTGCCCGGCAGCCCCCCCCACTGCGGGCGGGGGCCGTGCAGCGCTGCCAGCAGCTGCCGCTCCGCGCTGGGCCCCAGGGGAGCGGCCCTGGGGCGAGTTCCCCCCTCCCCGGTCCCCCCCCGGCTTTGCAGGGGGGCGGCCCCTTTGTCTGCCCCCTGCAGCCCCGCGGGGACCGCCCGCCCCCGGGCGGGTAGCGGGGCCGGCGGGCCACGAGGAGCCGCCGCCTCCCCTAGCGCCAGGCCTGCCCCTTCCCTCCTTCCCTTCCCTTCTCCCCTTCCCTCTTTCCCTTCCCCCCCGGGTCCGCCCGCCTGCGCTCGCTGAAGGAGGCAAAGCCTGGCCCGGCCCAGGGGGGCCTCAGCCCCCCGGTGCCGCTGGGCAGCTGAGCCCGAGCCGGGCGGCCCCGCCGTACTCTTTAGGGAGCCCCGGGGCAGGGACGGGTGAGGGAATGGGATGGCATGGCTCGCTGCGAGGGATGGGTGAGGGAAAAGGACAGGGCAGCCTGCAGGGGGGCAGCACCGCTTCGTCTTGCCAAGGTACAGCTCAGTGTACCCCAGGAGCATGTAGGATCTGCAGAAGGCACCAGGCACAGCAGCAGTTTGAGGAGTCGTGCCTGTCGTGTGCCCAGCTGATCCTGCACCCCAGAGAGACTTTAAAGAGCGACAGAATGCGACCAGCACAGACCTGACCAGAGAGCCTCTCTTCCAGAGGCATCAATGCTATAACAGCAAAGCTGAGCAACCGTGCACTTGCAGTGCTACATATCTCAAGTATGACCAAGCAGGCTTAAAGGGCAAAGGTGTCTCTTTAAATTTTACAGCCAGCGTAGAAACCTGTGAAAATAATTTAAAAATCTTCTGACTAGTAGTTTTTCCCACCTGTGCTCAGTACGCTTTTTAAGGCACTTTTATGGAGAGGCAGTGGGCTCTTCCATACAGTAATCACCTTGTTTTCATTAATGTCAGTCAACACAAATTAAGAGTAGGGATTGAATCCAGAAAACGTAGCATTTGTTCTGGGTCTGGGCAGGTAGCCGGGCTGGCCCTGGCTGTGAAGGAGAAGGCTGGGTTATGCCAGATGGGCTGGTTTACACAGGGCAGGTAATCAGGGAGGAATTCAAGATGAGACCGAGGAACTTTCTGATAGTTGTGGTTTCTGTAGAACTGAATTCTTCATTGTGTAATAATTCAAAATCCCCACTGATAATGTTTTATTATGGCTGGTGCACTACCCGTGCTTGTTAAAGCCAGCCTAAGCATTTCCATCCTGCTTTCTGTTTTCAGTTACTTACATTTCAAAACACCTTTCAGGTTGAAATTTTCCAGGCTTAATCTTTGCCTGAAGGTTCTTCCCTCCACCTCCCCCTTCTTTTAATTGAGTTTGAGATAAGGTGATTCAGTTAGGGTGGTTGTTTTTTTTCTTAAGGTAAAATCTTCAGAGAATGGAGTCCAGCGCTGTCAAAAAGAAAATCATTGTTTAAAACAGAATAAATGTAGAATTGGGAGGAAATATGATTAGTTTAGGGAGGGTTGTTTGCTTTTTTTATTCCAAAGTTCCAGGAGAATTGTGTTGGAAAAGGTTTTCATTTGGTAAGCCTTTAGAAATTACTTATCTTTTTGCTTTTTAGCATTTCTTCAAGTTAAGGTCAGTGTTTAGCTGTGCTTAACAGATGAAAGCAAATGCGTGTTGCTCCCTGGGTCGGAGGGGTGATGCTTGCGCATGCGGTGTGAGCCTTCACAATGGGTTTTTGGTGCCAGTTGTTTGAGGTTTAATCGAGTTTTGTGGTTTAAGCATGTGTGGTTCCTTGCCTTTTTTCTTTTTTCCTTTTTTTTTAATTGTTCTAATAGAGCTTTCCCTAAGCTAGGAGGGCTTTTTTGTGGTGCCTTTGCTAGTTTCCTTCACTGTGCAGGCTCCAAAGTGTATGCTGAAGTCATGATGTTGCGTAATGCTGGGTCTTGACATCTCCTGCTGAATTCAGTGAGACTTAGAATGCAAGCCTTGGGGCAGTCCTTGGCTCCCTGCGCAGAGGGGGGAAGTGGGACCTGGTGGCAGTCCTGTTCTGCTCCAGGCTCAGAGGCAGGCTTCTGGGTCCAGGAGGGACAAACATCAGGGCGAAGGCCTTGCTGCTTGACCAGCTGCTGAGCATCAGCAGAAGGGTTATGCTCTCAAACTGAAGCAGCATCCTGCAGCGTCTGTCCCAGATTGTGGTTGTGCTACTGGGAAGCATTGTCTTAAGTCTAAGTTTAATATGGCTGGATAAAATACTCCAGTTTACCTCAGGAGTGGCGTGATCCTGGAAAGCAAGGTGGCGAACATCAATGTAGAAAAATAGCAAACAGTGCTGTTAGAAGGCCTGCGAGGCTGCAGCTCTGTCTGAACTGGTGGTTCTGCAGGAGAGGTCTGAGAGGCTGTGTGGTGGTGGGTGACAGGGGAGAGGCCTCTACAAGAGCCTGCGTACAATAATTCATGGTCCTGAGAAGGCAGGCGAGAAGTTTCATTTCTGTTTCTTAACCAAAACCAAATGGATGCTCAAGGATTAAGGAGGGGGGGGGGAGGATGGATTTAAAGATAATTCCCTCCTCTTAACCCATTTCCCTTCTTTTCATATACAAAGTGTTGTACAGAGCAGTCAGGAGACGCAGAGAATGGAGCAAGATTGAAAAGCAGGTTGACTTTGGCGCAGCTGGGAGGAACATCCAGGTGATATGACAATTCTGAACGGGCTGAAAAAAGATTTTGTATCTAGCATGAGGGTCAGGTTTTCCACTTTCTGTCTTTTCTGGTGTGTCTTGCATCGTCCTTTAAAGCACTTGCAGCTGGAAGATGAGATGCTCCTCAATTCAAAATTGCAGATCAGAGATCGTGTGACATCCAAGTCAAATGGTGATCCTTATTGCTTGGGACCTGTTCATTATTGCTGAAGTGGCTTTTCTGAAAGCTTCTGGATCTTGTTTCCCCATCAGGCTGATTTCAAATGACTTTTAAAAAGACACCTAAACACTGAAACAAAATGCATTTAATTAGTTAATTATGGCTGTAGTGAAACCAGGCTTGACTATTCCTAGCTGTGTGATTTTTCCCATGCAGCTGTGTGTTGTTTTTTTTTTAGGGGTCACTTGCTGTCTTTCATGATGTCATGAAAAGGCTGCCATCATTTTATGAAAACATATCTTTTAATTTTTTTCAGATTTCCACTTAGTTATGAAACGGAATCTTGATAAACACTACTTCTAAAAGGATTTTTTTTATATTAGTTTGTGTAAAGAAAATGAAAGTAAATAAGAGAAGCTTTTTTTTCTTTTCTTTTTTTTGTTTTTTTTTTTTTTCCTGGAGGCATTCCAGCAATATGGGGTTAAATTCCCCCTAGTGCTTTGTAGACAAGATTCTCATTATAGCTGTTTGGAATTTTGACCCAGATGAGACTAGAAGGTTTAGCCTTGATTAGCTTTTTAGTGGTATTTGTTGAGGATTATAGCAGTCAGTGGGATTGCTCCAGATTTATTACTGTGAGCAAAACTTAAGCAACTGGCCTTACAACCAGCTTTCGGTTTTGCACATGAATTAAAGAGATAAGTCAGCTCAAGTAACAAGCAGCTTCAGGATGCACTGTTATTATCTAGGGCAGTTCCTTGCAAACCCTCCTGCACCTATTACCTGGTTCACTTTATAGGGACGCCTGTCCTTTCTCTCGGGGAGGGCATGGGAGGTCCCATCTGACGTGGCATTGAGAGGAGAGCGTTGAAGTAAGTTTGTTTCTCTCCAGGGTGGTGAAAAACTGACAAGTTCTCGTATTGACCCATGAGGTTTATATTTGATAATCCTTTTTAGTTGACATAGATATTTTGGAAATATTTCTTGCTTTGAAATGTGACTAGCGTGGTGTTGGTATTGGCTGTCCTTAAGAAGTGACGCCAGGCAATTTGCAACTGCTGCAGGCATCAACGTAGAGTCATTGCCAGCCCTTTAAAAGGAAAAGGGAGGGTAAAATATTCCTTAGTGCAACAGAAAACAAAACTTGAATGCTCAGCTTGTAGCGACCTAATATTTTGGTCCTAAATGTAGAAATGTAAACAAGAAAGTAAGAATGTAATTTGGTTTTATTAGAAACTTTCTTTTTAAAATGTCATTTTTCATCTAGCAGTTAAGATTATTGTGGCAGAGTAGTACTTATCAATACTCTGGGGTTTCTTTAAGTGGAAGTGAGGATTTCGTGCTGACAGGCATTTCTCCCAGGAGCTTACAGTCACCTCAGAGGTCAGGTGCTCAGTCCCAGACAAATAAAACTGGAGTCCAGTATTAAAAGAAAAGGGAAAAAATAAGACCTTCAGAGATGTATTACTCAGATCTGTATATTTCCAGGGACAAAATCAAAACAAAATGGATACAGTTGCTGCTGGTTTCTGTATGTTCCCGTATTGTCATTTCTGAGCAAGACAATACTAACAGCCTTTCTCATCTTCTCTAACACAGTATTTAAATGCCAGGCAATTTTCTACAAATAACAGCATTCTTTCTTTACCAAGAAAAAGATCTTCAACCGCTCTGTGTTCAGAGCCTCTAATTTTGGCTCTGAAAAGCAGCAACACTTTGACGTTGTTACTTTTCGATGTTCTTGCCAGACAGGTGGGTTTCTGTTAAAAACAAAAGCCAGAACCAAAATGTAACAGGATAGCCTTACTTCTTCAGTCTTGAAGCAACAGTGTTGAAATTTCTAGTTGCAGGTGAAAGCGTATCATCACATAAATACAATTTGAAAGAAAAATAAAGATTGACAAGGTAGTTATAAATGAAGCTTCTAATTGATGATTTTGGACATCATGCTTCCAAAACTTCCACAGCAGCAGTGGCAGCTGTTTATGTAGAGAAGTAGTATGACCAAAGTGTTAACACACATTTGGTATCTTCAGAAATCCAGTCTGTTTCCATTCCTGATCTGTTTTCTCATCATTCTGCTTCTGTTTCAGGGCTGATAAAGAGAAAAAGCTTCATTTCCTCTCTTCTGGTCCCCTCCTGATTCACACATTCCCATACTGTCTGGCCCTTGTTTGCTTTCTTTCTTTCTTGCTCTCCTGGCTATAGCCTCCGAAAGTAGCTCGCATTTCCTCTCCTACCACTGTTATGTAGCACCAGCCACTAATGGCTACAGATGCGCTGCCTGCTGCTTGTTTCCAGCTGGTTTTGCAGCCCTCCAGGCTATCCTTTGGAGCGAGGAGCCCTGTCTCATCAAACCACAAGAAAACTGGGAAGCTTTTTGCAGGCTGCTAACAACCAGTTTTGTAGACCTGTTGACATGCTGCTGATAGCCTCTTTGACACTGGGTTCATGGAGTGGCAAGTGATGGCCATGCTCCCCTTCCCCCATGCCTCTCCAGGAAAGGGTAAGGGGAGGAAACCTCTCAAATTACCTTAATTTCAGCTTTGTATTTATTTTATTTCAGTGTCTCACCCACCTGCTGTAGGGCACTTCTGCTGGAGCTGTTCAGGTCTTTGGCAACGGCCTTTGAAGCATTAGGTTTATGTTCTGTAGTACACGGGATCACTCAGCTTGCTGCTGCTGAATGGACAAGAACGGGGCTTCAAAGTGCTCTAAGCAAGCTGCTAGATAGAAAAGAGTTTAGGAAGGTTAGCAGTAGCCTTGGCAGGTATTGTGCTAACTGGGCAGCCTGCTCCCAGCCGAGGTAAAGCTGGAGATGAGCCTACTGCTGGCGTGCTGTTTGGGGGGCAGCCAGAGACGGTGGTCCTGCATAGAGGCCATGCACGTTGGCTGTGCTAGACGAGCCCCATGGTGGGCTGATGAGCTTATCTTGGCACACTGCAATGCTGCTGTGAGTTTTTTGCACCCTTTTATGCTTACATGAGGTCTGTTCTCACAGAGCCTGCTCTTTTACGTCCTGTGCCTTTCTGTGTGCCCTGCACCAGCCAAACCTGGGTGGTGTATTACAGTTACACATTAAGTAGGCTGGGCTGCACCAGCAGGGCTCTGCCTACGAGCCCTGCTGGTCACCTAGGAATGGTGACAAAGGGAAGGCACTCTCCTGCCTGAGACTAGAGTCTCTTGCTCTGGCTTTGCCCGCTCTCATTTTTAGGATGCTCTTGTCTACCAATCTGATCTATTTGAAGAGCTAAATAAAACTTCTAAAGCCTTCCACAGGTATTTTAAAATAGCATGTACTTAAAAACTGTGTACTTAAAAGAATTGCTTTAAAACTGTAAAAAACACAAACCACCTTGAAGAAAATTGCTCTGGAGCAAGAAGAGTTGGTTGTATCCTCTGAGATGGCTGGGTTGTATTTGGGGAGTTCAGGGGCTTTTGCATTGCAGTCATATTTGGGGGCAGAAGCTTAGGATAAACCTTGTGGTAGGTATTGCGTTGATGGCAAATATGGTAGTAGTCCTGCTGGCGAAGCAGAGGTGATGGCTTGCATAGTACATTTGGTATAGCTAGGCAGGACCCAGGCTTGCAGTGTAGTACGGTGTTCTGGTGTTTTATCCCAGGACATAACTCTGGGAAAGGAGATTCTTCCCTGGTCCAGTTCCTCCGTGAGCAGCACTACAAGCTAGATGTGTTTAGGGAGGTAGTTAATTCTCTGTTTTTACCTGGATTGTACCATGGTGGGCAGCCTGTTGGAGTGTGAAGGATGGCCTTGGGATGATGTATGAGTGTGCACATACACCACGTAAACTCAGCTTTGTTCCTTTGCCCCAAATGTCCTTAGGGTGGTAGTTTTATGCTCCGCAGTGTATATGTGGATGTAAATTTTATTTCTTCTTTCCCAAAGGAAAGTGGCTAATAAACCATTAATAAGATTGAGAAAGCTCAATCCTTTTAAAAATGATATAAAATTGTAAATATGGGGTGTTGCATGATCACTTGAGTTTGGCTCACTTCTTCGTTGGTGTTCTAGGAGTTCAGGCAAGTTCTCCATTTTGCAGTATACTAATATTTTCAAAGCTTTTGTGTTGATTGAACTTCACACCCGATAACAATGTGTCTAGTTCTACCTCTGTATTTTTAAATGATTATTTTAGCATATGTGCTTCCTGTGTTAATTAGGCTTCTATTAATGTTATTTTATATCTTTTTCTATTTCAGAGTTGACTCTGTATCACTACAGAGAGCCGCAATGGGAGTGTGCAGTTTTCTATTGAAAAATTCTCTCAAGAGCTCATGATTTTTTTCCATCTCGCCTCTTAACATTTCTACTACTCCGCAGACATGGCTCACCACGCAAGGCCTTCCAGATTAGCCAAAAAGGAAGAGATAGGCAAAAGGAAAACTAACCAGGGCAAAAAGAAATCTAGCCAAGTGAGAAAGAAAACTGCAAAGACTTCCACAAAAGCTGTTAGTTCTGGAAAATGCAAGAAGCCAGCACAAGAAAAAGATGTTAAGAAAAAACAGCAAGAAAAGAAACCAATCATGAGCTCTTCAGGTAGACTTCTCAGGAGCAGTGTCACCAGAACCTTGTCTGGAACACCGTGGGTGAGTTTGGAGAAAGCTGACAATATCCTCTTTCATAACCAGGATGCTTTCAACTTCAATGGCTTTACAATGTCTCTTCGTAACCGATCATTCTCCCGTAGATTTTCCCAAGCTCCAATAATTGCAAAACCTAGGAAAGTTGCAGCACAAAAAAGGCTAGAAACAAAGGAAAAGCATGAACAAGAAGCCTTGGCAGTAGAAGAAGAAAAAAATGTAGAAGCGGGTGAAAAAGCGTTGGAACAGGATTCAGCACAAAACACAGTAGTTCCTCTGCCTGTAGAGGATGCTCCACACAGCGCAGACAAAGAGCCTGCTGCCACATGTGCCGGTCAAGAGGAGGTAGAAGTACCTGAAACAAGTGATGCTGTTCCAAGCAGTCAGGTAACTGATGGCGATACTGAAGTGTTAGAGGTGGGATCTCAGCATGAAGACCTGCCCTGTGAGCAGAAGCCCGCTGATCTCAATGCAGATAGTTCAGTTGAAGCGTTTGTTGAAGATGCTGCACTTGCGCTTCCATCTTCTGATTCCATAACTGCCTCTGAATCAAACTCGAAGGAGCATGTAGAGGTTCCCTTCGACCCGGTGCCTAACAGTCAAGAACCTGACTCCGGTTCTGTTGATACCTCAGACCTCAGTTCAGCAGCAGCTGAAGAGTCGGCCCCGCTTGCTGAACCGCACACTGAAACGGAGTCGGACCTGGTGCTAGCTAGTGAAGAACATGACTCGAGTTCTGCACCCATTGTTACCTCTGAGTTTAACTCACAAGAACATTTAGAAGATTCGAGCTTGCTTGCAGAGTCCTGCTTAAAGGCAGACTGGGATTTAGAATCAGAGAATAAAGACCTTGTTTCAAATTCCAACTCTTTATCTGCCACTGAATCAAATTCACTTTTATATCTTGAAGGTGTAAGCTCGCCTGCAGAATCCCCCATGAAACTAGTTGTGGATTTTGTACCCATTCACAATGAACTTGACTCAAATTCAGATTTGAGCTGTACCAGAGAGATTTCAGAATCTGACTCACAAATCATATTTACAGCATGTGAACCAGTTTCCGATACCTCTTTAAGCAATATTGAAGTGGAGGATATTGAACAACTTGTTAAATGTATTGATGCAGAGACATTAATTTTGAATTCAGGTTATGTCCCCGCTTTATCGTCAGATTTAGAAAAAAGCACAGTCGATAAAATCTCCAGTGAAAGCTCTGGACAATTCTCTGAAGGTTTTGTTTCAGAGTTGCCTTCAAGCACGGAAATCTCTGCTCTTGCCTCAGAAAAAGCCATAAATGCAGACTTGCCAGCTGACTCAAGACTGCAGCATAATGATTATTCATCACAGCTGGGAAGTGTTGGAATAAGCTTGAATTTGGTTCAGGACAACGTGAGCAACAGCACTGAAGCAGTTGAGGCCTCAGGGCCATCCTCTCGTACAAATGCAGCTGGTGATCACCCTGTTCCTTATTCAACTCTGCTCCCTATGT
This sequence comes from Anser cygnoides, assembly GCF_040182565.1. Classification (NCBI taxonomy): domain Eukaryota; kingdom Metazoa; phylum Chordata; class Aves; order Anseriformes; family Anatidae; genus Anser; species Anser cygnoides. Next base: position 25,752,030 of record NC_089879.1, on the reverse strand, counting down.
TAGAGAAAAAGAAACGAAGGCGTTGTGGAGTCTGTGAGCCCTGTCTGCGGAAAACAAATTGTGAAGAATGCAGCTGTTGCAGGAAACGCAAAACCAGTCACCGGATATGTAAAAAGAGAAAATGTGAAGAACTGAAAAAGCCACCACCGCCGATCACACTACCTCTTGAGGTAAGCCCGAGGAGTCTCAAATTAAGTCCCCCTTTTGAGGCTTGAGATGCATCTTAAATTTCTGTGAAGGGAAATGCTGGTCACTGGACAGCTTTAGAGGACTTAGGGTTTCTGTTGGAGCTAGCAAGTTGCATTGTGACTTTCTCTTGGTATCTATAGAAGGGTAGATCAAAGCGAGCTAGGGTTATTCTTGTTCCTCCTGTGTAAATGCATAAAATCAGCAGTGAGCATGGTTTAGCTCTGTGTTCTAGAGGGGAGGGGGGAAATGATGTTAGTCTTAGGAGACTGTAAATTATTAGGGAAAGGGTGTGTGTTGCAAAATAGCTAAGGATAACAGGCAACAGAGGGAAGGCTGTGTGTGCTCTTCAGTTGGAGTTAGAATAATTTGCTTGTAATGACTCAACACGTAGAAATAAATTCATAACCTTCAGGAGCAAATTGTAGCTGCATTTTCTCCTTTCACATCTCTCTGACTTTCTAATTGTCTATTCTTCTGTTTCTTTCATTTCATTTCTCCTGCCACTCTCCCTTTGTCTCTTGTACCATATCCCCCACAAATACTTGTTTTTCTTGTGTTTCTTACTCATTTTTCTGATCCATCAGCCTTTTATAACCCAGGTCATTACTTTTGGAACAAAGAGGAGGGGAAAAGACAGTCTGTATGCCCCTGTGATAACAGCACTGACCTTCTGAGAGATTTCAGTTCAAGATCAGGCTTTAAATCAGGTAAGTAGGGAGTTGAACATCGATTTCCCACATCCCAACTGAATTCCCTGACCTCTGTGCTGCAGAGCCAGCCTCGGTGTGCTGCTGGAAGTTGGTCTGCTTGGATAGTGGCTGAGCTGCAGAGGGGGAGATGCCGTCCCAGTAGTTAAGTCACTGGGACATTTGCCTTGGGATGTGGGAAACTCAGGTTCAAGTCTCTGCAGCAGCGTGCACTCTGAGCACAGCAGTTCACACTGGGGGGGAACGCACCTGCAAAACATTTCTCAACAGCAGCTTCATTAAAACAGCGTGTTCGTGCAGCAGGTAGAAATCCCCGTTTGCTGCGGAGATCTCAGGAGACCTCCTGTTTTCACCGCTCTGTCCTGTACTTGCCAGGTTTTGCAGACGTGTCTGCTCCATCTTCACAGGAGGCAAGGAGAAAGACAAGTCCCATAGCAGTGAGGGTATGGTATGTTCTCCTTCGAGGGAAGTGTATTTTAAATTAAAATGTTCAGGGAAGTAGGTTTAAACAGCTTGGCTTACAGTTGAGTCGAAATCCTTTTGTGTCTCAACTGTTTCCAAATACTCTTTTTAATAAAAGGGAAGGGACGATTAAAACGTGACTTTAAGATCTATAATAAAGCAATAAAGGTGACAGAGGCTGATCCTGACTTGTTACAGCAAGAGAGTAGCACCATGATGTCCTTCTGTATTTATTCTTTAGCCAGTGGGACTGAAGAAGCTCGTGGAAGAGCATTGGTGGAGATGAGGTAGGAAACAGTTTGAAAGCCGTGTTTTAAAAAGGAGTTTGGCAGGGTCAGTGAAAGGAAGCACTCCAGTTTTTCTGTCAACCTTTGTTTTCCAGGCTAAACATACATCTTTTCTTGTTGCTCAGCCTGACCTTCTCCTTGCAGATTAGCCTTGCCCCTTCACCCTTTCCTCTTTAGACGTTCCTTTTGCTTTCTTGGAGGAATTCCTTGTTTATATGCCTTTCTTTGGCAGCTTATTTCTTGTGTGCTTTTATTTTATTAAACTGGTTGTGTTTTGTACAATACATTTAGAGCTGCACCAGAGGCCTCCTTCATTTCTCGTTAAATTTTGTATGAAGTTTGAGTACTGCATGGAGGAAATGAAGTATTCCTGACATTTAAGAACATGTCGGGTATTTTCTCATAAAATTGTATTTGAATGAAACCTGGTGCCTTTTCGGATATTCCTAGAAGCAAGTCTGGTCTCTTGTATTCTGTAGAAACTCTGCTCTGAGAAAAGCATTTCCACAGCGTACCTATGTTACGAGAGCTCTTTAAAGATGTTGAGATACAGGGGGAGGTATCGGGGGAATGGGAAACAGTATCTCTGTTAGCAGCCATCCTTTAGATAAGATTTTCCCACACCGGAAGGGAATCCCACTGTGTTTTCCCAAACTGTGATAGGGTTGGGACCACAGCAATGGGGACTTCATGCCAGCGATGTGGTTTGAATAGAGGGCAGCTGGAGAAAAACAGCTGTAGGTCTCTGTCCATGGTATAGAAAGTGAACCTAATTAAGAGAAATTAGGCTGGCTTCAGTGCATTCATTCCTAGTTTGAGGAGCTGCGCGGCTCTGTCTGTCCTGGTGGTGGAATGTAAGCATTTTTTGGAGGTGATTCACTGGGAGGAGGGTGGAGGGGATGGATGTTCTCTGCACAATCACAGTTTAAACAGTGATGTTTTGCCTTAAAGGGAATCGTTTCTTTGCACTTTGACTCAACAGTGCCGAAGTCAGGGAAGTCGATGAGAGCTCTGTGTTAGGTGGCTCTAGGAGAGCTGGTGCAAGGCTTGGAAGTCTGTGTGTGGTGTTTAAAAAAAACACAAACACAAACAAAAGCACAAAATGCAGTGTGTTGTTTTTTTTCTTAAGGTCTTGGGTGGGTTTATGGATAGAGAGAGTCAGACCTGGCTTGTAGGATCCGTGAATGTAGTTTGAAATGCATAGTCCAACATACACGGCTGTGTGTGCGCAAGCATTCAACCCAAAGAGAGTATCGGTTGCATGTTTGGAGCTGGTATTGGTTATGTTACTGTTATTTTCATTAATTCACACATCATCCAGATAAAGATTTGAAAACTATATTGGACTTGAAAAATATCCCTTAAAAATAACATCCCCATAAACCCTCAGTGGTATGTTACCTCGCTGAAGGTAATGGGTTTTGCAGGGACGCGGCAAGGAGAAGGTCTGGAGAAATCATTGTGGGCTCCGCTCGCAGCGCCCGCACAGCAGTGCCGCTACAGGTAATGCTGCCCTTCAGGGACCCGGGCTGTGGTGGCCTGGCAGGGAGCTGGTGAAGAAGAAATCCTAAACCTTTACTGGTTCCTGAAGGAGCAGCCAGATAAGGAAAAGGTGTGAGCAAGCTTTGAAAGGCAGGGGAAAAAAGCTTGGCATTGCACATCCAGAGAGGGACGGCAGAATATTGCAGGAACATTCCCCAGAGAAAAGAGCGTTTGGACAAGCCCAGCTGCCCGGCAGTGGGGAACTCGGGCATTTTCTCCTGTTTTTCTGAGACTGCAGTTTTCGGAGCTGACACAGGAGCTGCTGAAGGCTGTTTCTCAGCTGTTTGCTACTAAAAGCCCACCTCATTTGGGGAAGCAGCCTGTCGGGCTGCTGTCATGTCATGGCACACGTCCAGGTTGCCCGGGTGCGTTGCAGGGCAGGACCTGGGGATCTCCAAAGCTGCGTGTGGGGCAGCGAGGTGATGATCCCTGCCTTATTTTTAGGTTCTCTGGGGAAAAGGGCTTTGCAGGGGCAGGCTGTGCAGATGTAAGTGTCTCCAAAGCCTGCTTTCTGCAAGGCTTGCCCAGGTGCCTGTGTCGTAGGGCCTGGAGGGGTTGTGCTGTGTGTGTTTTGTTTTGGCGTGGACTCAGGTGGGTGTTAGAGGCGGGGGCTGTGGGGGCTCTGCGGGGTCTGGAGTCGAGGGGAAAGCGGTGAGCGGGAGCTCGCTGGCCTTCCCGAGGTGTCTCAAGACGTCTCATTTAATAGCTGTAATCCGAGGAGCGGGGAAATAGGACCCAACAATGAGGCCTGCTTGCTTGTGGCTTTTCTGACGTGCTGCCGAAACCCCAGGCGTATTTAAGGAGGATGCTGCAATTAGAGGTGGCGGGCAGCTTGCCAGCCTGCCCCTTTTTCTTGGTTTCGGATGGAAAATGCTGCTTTACCGGCGAGCTCTCCCAGCTCCTGGCTGTGTCGGCTCGAGTCGTTCTGGGGCGAGCTCCGTAGGGCTGCGGCCCGCCGTCCGGCAGCCCCCGTGCACGATTCCGCTTTATTTGTAGGGTTTTGGCAGCGGGCGGCAGCGGGGGGGCCGCCTGCGTGCGCCCCTTTGTCCCGCCCGCCCTCAGCCGCTGCCATTTCCCTGCCCACGCGCGCTCCCGCCCCGCGTGGGCTCCCCCCTCCCTCCCTCGTGCGTGCGGGTGCCCGCGGGCCGTGTCCTCGCCTGACCTCGCGAGCCCCTCGCGGAGCCACGCGGCCGCGCGGGTGGGCGCCGCTCCACCCCGTGTCCTCCCCCCCCCGACTCCGGCTCCGCGTCCCCCTCGCGGCTCCGGGCCGCGTCTTGCGGGCGGCCGCCGCGGCCCCGGCACAGGAGCCCCTTTGTTCGGGCAGCGCCGGGGGGGGGCGCTGCGGGGCGGCCGCCGCCTCCCCATTGGCTGGGCCGGGCGCGCGCGGCGGGAGCAGGGGGGAAAGGAGAAGGGGGGGTGCGCGCGCGCGCGGGGCCGCGCTCGCTCCCGCGCCGCCGGCCGGAGGGGAGGGCGGCGCTGCGGCAGGAAGCAAGATGGCCGCCGGGGGGGCGCCGCTGTGAGGAATGCGGGGCGGCGGCGGCCAGGCCGGCTCCAGGGGGCGGCGGGGCCTCTCCCCTCGGCCCGCGGCGGGGCCGCGTCGAGCCGCCGGCGGCCCTCCGGGGTGCCGCGGGGCGGGCGTGCGGGGTACTGGCGAGATGGTGCACTTCGGGAGGCAGAGCGGAGCCGGCTGCCTTTGTGACCGCAACTTACTGTGCGATTTGGTGTTTTTTTAGGTGCTAACTGAAAACAAAAGGCCTCAGAGGAGGAAGCAAAGAGTTTTTAAGGTAACCGACGATCGCTTTAATGTTTCTCCCCTAGGTTTAAGCAGCCTTTCCTTGTCACGCCGACCAGGAGGCCAAAGGGTTAACCCTGGGAAGCAGCGCTTTCCAGCTCTTCAGCAGATTAGCTAATTTTGAAGCCCAGAACATTTTCTTTTTTCTCTCTCTCTCCTCTCTCCCCCCTCCGCTTTCCAGCATGTTGTATACATAGCTGAGTCTTTCTGCAGGACGCTGCAGACTACAAAGTTTGCTTCCCATTGTATCCAACGTTCACTTTAATTTTCTCTTTTTCTACTTCATCTCCTTCCAAAGATAGCCATTGAACACGGGCTGGGTTTTTCAATATCCAGCTTTTACAGCATGTGAAATTGAATGTGAGAAGTCATTGTTCTAATATAAACCAAATTAATGAAACTGGAAATTTCATACCTCAATTACAGTAGTTTTGATTTCCTTTTTCTTTAAACTTTAGAACACCTCAAGTGAAACTGAAAATTCTGTAAGCTTAGAAGAACCTTCAGTTTCACGTGGTAACATTTCATCAAGATTTTTAAGATGGCTATCTTTTACGATAACAAAAGACTTGTTTTTCCAACTATATTGCTTCATATTTTATCCAATGTACAGTTTTACTACAGTTTTATGGCCAGTTTTTTAATTTTAAAAAGTAACAGGTAGCAAATTCATGTTGCCTTTTTCAGTTCATCTTTAGAGTATTTTGAATAGAAGTAAGTTCTGAATCCTGTTCTTTCAAACTAAAATGCTGAAGGATGGATGGTGCAACTGTAGAAAGAAGATAAAGTGAGAAAAATGTTATGTTGTTAAACTTATTTGTAGAACTGTTCTATTTATATGGAGTGCAGCTAAATGTGATTTTAACATAGTTTAGCGTTGTTTCAGTACATAAAAATTTCAGAAGTTATGGGACGCGGTAGATGTGATAAGTGCTGAATGTCTGTAGCGTGATTTCATTTGAAATCATCCCAGTTCCTTAGCACCTTTGTCTTTGTTACATATTGCAGAAACTTACTGAAAGAAGTTGTAATTTTGTAAGACATGGTGAAGTTAAAAGTTAAGTAAGGAGCAAATAAGTTACTTGACTTGCAAATGTCTGGCCTCAAGTGTGTGTCTTCATAGGGGTGTAGTTGTGCAAACCACCTCCTTGCATGCTTAGCTATGTAATGCTAAGCAATAGTGCTTATAAAACGCTAACAAGTACTCCTCTTCTTCCATTAAATAGATTGATCTACTAAATTAGCATGTTTCATTAAGGCATGGATATGCTTTTAATTGCCCATTTTAGCTGCTGCCACTTTTGTAGCATAAGGCAAGGTGCAGTTAAAACTTGAGCATTTGTTCATCGTACGCTTTGTGCGGTTACGTAGAGGGTGTGCAAAATAAGGACGTTTTGTAAGAGGGTCACTCAGTTTTGTGATGTGTAATTGGTGTGACATCTGTCAAATATGAGAAGTCTTTCTTGTCATAGGTAGCCGTGTTGTATCAGATGTCTGCATACGGGGGGGTTCATAGAGGGTCTTCAGATTTTTCTCTTGAGTTGGTTTTACCACTGTTTCTGATTTGATGGCAGAGCAGGTTGCTATGTAATATGATGCTGTCATTCCTCTCCTTTCCAAAAAGCCTTCCGCACAGTTTTTTCTTGGCTCTTAAATGGAAAAAGGCTTGTCTGTTTTTGTGTGTGTGCATGGTATCATATGTTAGTCATTGGGCTTGTGTTTATTTCTGCTTTGACTTTTCCTTTTGCTGAATTGATTCTGCGGTGTTTCCCCTTTGGTTTTAGGGACAGTTCTTTCCGTTTGCTAGTATTTTGTCTTTGTTTCATGGTGCTGAATTGGATTTGATGAGTTTGCTCACTTGTGTGCACCAAGTAAAGCATGGTACCCCTGAAGGCATCTCATGGAAGTGGTTGCCTTGGGGTTAGTGAGGTTTAGCTTTGTTTTTAGGGAGGCAGGTTGGTCAATTTAAATTAGGTTGCATCTCTGTCAGCTGCAGCAAACTTCCAAAAAGCTACATAATTTATAGTCTTCTTTACAAGGGCATTTTAGAAATATGACACTCTGCTATATGACTCTCTAACCTGGCTTATTGGTGGGACTGCCTCGCCAAGTGGTATTGTATCTATTGGGTTACAACCTCAGCCTTTGTTTTAATGATCAGTAGTGGTTGAGGGATGCTAACCAGTGACACATGCAAAATTTTTAACAGGATTTATTAATTTTTCATTGTATTTTGCTTCTAAGAGGATTGCAAACTTTCTTAAAGGCTGTTTTATAGTACTCTGCTCCAGTGATACGCTGAGTTAGTATTTCTCCAATCATGCTAAGTCTTTATACATGTACATTGATTTATTCAGAGGGTTGGTGATCTTCCTAATTATACTTCTTAGGACCAAGGTCTTCTGTATTGGGTGAAAACACACAATATTTTCCTGCTGAAAGAAATCAGATTGGACAGATGGAAACATTATGAACAAAAGTGACCCATTCTGTTACATTGTACCTCTCATTTCATATTTTTTCATTTTTCTGTGTTTGTGTTTTACTGCTCCTTTCTCATTATTTTAAGAGTCATTTAGGAAATTCCACTGTGCCATAACTACTGTGTTTGGTTCTCCATACTTATTTTGAAAGAACATCTGAAATACTCATCTCTTCTAATGAGCAAATGTTCCTTGAACAGTTGGTGTGAGTTTGTGGAAATAGATACTAAAGAAGGAATACTCTTGGTTTGTTTTTTTTTGAGATTATCGTTTGTTTTCCCCACTTAAGCAGGAAAATCTAGATAGAAGGGATTCATACTGAAAAATTAATTTTGCTGCATTTCAAAGGACATGTTATAAGCTCTGCTTCACTTAGTTATTAGCATTCTCCTTTTAGCCACTTAGCAGTGTTCTCACTCAATCTGGGCAGTGCAGTGCAGTGCACTTCTCCCCCTTAAAGGTGAGGAAACATTTTCAGCCACACACAAGTTTATAACCACAGCTCAGAAGAGCAGGACAGCTGAACTCGGCATCATACTGTCAGGGAGATCACACTGAGCAGTGACACTGGTAAGGAAACATCCCACAAGGCAGGGTGCAGCTGTTGAAGAAGTGCACTCCATGGTCTTCCTGCTAGGTTCTGTGGAGCCAAGGCCGCTGTTTGGATGGCTGCAGATGTTTGCTGCATTCATGGAGTTGGGTTTTTTACATAATTTTTTTTTTAAAAAAGAGCGACTGAAGAGAGAGATTCCCAATAATATATGCGGTGCTAAGTGAGCATTATAACTGCATGCACATTCTTTGTTCTCTGACCGATTCTGTTCGCATGTTTACACGCAAACACTGTCATGGTAATCCGTGCACCAGAGAAGTGTGAAAGATGTCTGCTAAGCTCTACAATCAGTTTGATTTAATCCAAGCCAGAAGCCAGAGATGACTCAGTATCTAGAACTTGATTTATTGCTAAACATTGTGTTGGGAACTAGTGGGAGTCTCATTTCCATCAAAGCTACAAATACAGACTTGAGCACTCTCTTAGTATTTCTCTACCGTGTGTAGAAAGCATGGTGTTTCTTAACAAAAGCAGTGTTTAGAAATAAAGTCAGTATGGCAGATCTGCTGTTGTTATTCCTTTTCAAAATGCTGTTTGCTTTGCTGCTAAAATTAAAAATGCACTCTTTTAACCTCGTGTGTGTTAACAAGAGTTAACAGAAGCAACTAGAAGTGTGCAGGATAATGCTTCAAGTGAGCATGAATTTAACTGATTTTTAAACATCTATTATAACTTAGAGTATATGGGTTTTGGTGCAAAATGTCTGCCAGAATATGTAGCTGGAAGTAATTCAACTTTGTTATTTTTCTTCATTTTTTAAAAGAAGATATCAACAAGTCAATGGATGGAATTGCAGTGCTGTGCAATTTTACAGAGGAAGAAGGCAGAATGGTGTAATAGGAGTTGGAAAGGACACTGTCCAGAAAGCACTGGTCTTGAGCTTTGTGTTTTTTAAAGGGACATTTTCACCTTGGAACATACTCATTTAGAAAATACCAATTAAAATTGTTTTGAGTACTGGTTGGAAGCGTGTGCCTACTTCCGTGCCTTTTGCTCCTCTTCGATAGGGAGAGTTTACTTTTGGCATAGGAGTGGCTTACACAAATTATCCAGCTTTTATTTTTAAAACTAAAATAACAAAGGAGTAACTTTGCAGTTAACTTACTTCAAAATTAAAAGCATTTACTTCAAAAATGTTCCTTTTTATTGAGGACCTTTTTGAAACTGAGTGTGTCTCCAAACTGGATTTTTTTTTTCTCTTGTCAGGCTCGTGCACCTCACTTGAAGTGAGCAGGCATGATAACAGCTGTAATTCCGTACCGTACCTCCCTCTGTGCAGCCTTTCCAGCACTTCCACATGAGTAACTGTGTTTCCTTTGTACGCTGCCATTAAATTTCACCTGTATGTAGATGGGTTTTTTGAATGGAGTCTTAACAAAGAAGGCCTTTGTAAATTGGAGATTTCACTCCAGTAATTTTATCACTCTTAACTTTATTCAGCGCGTTTCGGGGGGAGTTGAAGCCTGTCCCTTGTGGACTTTTTCCTGTGGTGCTGATGGTGCTTAGTAGGGTGTGGAGGCATTGCTCTTCCCTTGCTCCTGTAGAGCTCCCCTGCTGTAGCGCCCCTTCCTCTCCCACCCGCCTCCTTATGAGGACCCCTGCGCTACTTGCCCAGCAGAACCAGCATCCTCCTCTTTGCACCCACAACCCAACCGAACCCGCAGAATGTCAGGGAAGAAAGGGACGCTTTTGAGAAAAGGGCGAGGAGGGAGGACCAGGGCTTTGTTTTAACTCACATGCTGCTGTGGTGGAGCAGTTGTGAGGATTGTGCTGCTCCTCTTCTTGCTCAGGGAGTGCTGGAGACAGAGGCAGGATGAAGCAGGGCCATGCTCAATCATGCTAGCAGTTACGGTGTTTTTTGTGGGGGTGGAGTTGCACATGCTTTGAATATCTAATACTGTAGATATTGCTTGTCACTATGTGTTTTAGTGCAGTGCTGGGCATTCCACTGTGTTGAATTTAGAGGAGAGAAGAGCTTCTTGAAAAGGTAGCAGATGTCTGATCAAAAACCTTAAAAAAATAATCAGTGAAGTAACATAGTTTGTGGGAAGGAAGGAAAACATGTCCATGTATTAATAAAGATCAAATGCACAGGTTTGTTCTTTAGATATTTCTAATGAAGTTTTAGCATTACAAAACAAACACGTTCATATTCTAGGTATGTTTTCTTGATACTATTTGTATTTACTACTGAATTAAGAGCTTTACTGAACACTTGTACTTGCCGCGTGTAGTGTAGGCACTGAAATATTTGAGATAGTTTTGCAGACTGCAATAATCAGTTGTCAGTGTTTGCTATCTGATGCTTATACATTTGTAGATAATAATAGTATCTAGAAAATGCTGTGAAAAAGGGTGCTACTTGTTTAGAATCCTATACCATATTGCTAAGCAAGTTTGTTTATTGCTTTCAGTAACTGTTGTGGGAGGAAACCCAGTGAGAAGTCCTCAGCACACTTGAGTGGGACCAGATTTTCACTTGTGTGCTTCATCTCTCTGATGTTATGCTAAGTTTTTATATATGGCAATACAAATGCAAAAAAAAAAAAATCTTGCAGACACCACTGCAGCAGGCTTTTCCATGGGCATTGGTATAAGAGCCTTGCCTTTGTAGGGACCAAAGGCTTTAATTCCTACTACAATAAATTTGCAAATTAAATCTTATAATTACAAGGTTAAAAAGAATCCATGCATTCCAACAATGTTGTTTTTTTTTTATATCAAATATATGAAACTTAACCAATATCAAGAAAAAAACAGAATCGCATAAATGGCCTAGCAGTCACCACTTTTCATTAACGTCTGTAAAATTATTGTATAGAACATGTTTGGCTGTCATCTTGTTGTCCTAACAGCTTTAACATTAAACCTTCAATACGGATTTTCCAGGTCTGACTTAAAATTGATTGGTTTGTGCCTTGACACTCAGTTGGGAATTCCTTTGCCAGTGTTTTGTTGGTGTTGTCCGTGTTGTATTATTTAATTGGTGCTCTTCAGTAAAATTTGGCTCTGTTTCAGTTTTGTAAAGTAAGCTTTTATTGAACTTGTGAATAAGAGGAAAAGTTTCCAAGTATTTAAAAACGTAGAGCATCTATTTTTGTAGCAGCTGATCTCTGCCTGAATTCTGTAACTCAAACACCATTGTTGTAGCATTGTTGCTCCAGAGCGTTGCTGTTACTGCAGTATGTGAGTGAGCCTGGTACTCCTCTAAGGAGAACGTGGAAGTTGTGTGTGTAAATTCTGTTGTTAGCTTTATTTAAATTTGTGAGCGTGCTAGCTGGTAAAAGAGAAACATTGTTTGCCACTTCCAGCTTTTTTCTTCATGGGAATAAACAAGGCATAGATGCAGACTCCTGAATAGTGGCTTGTAGTTGGGTGGCCTGGCTGATCAGCATGACTATTTCTAGTTCTTCTATCTGAATTGCCTTTAGCTGGTCCTCTGACTTACCTGTCAGTGGCTTTTCCATTGGTAACGGGTGTTAGATATTCTTTCTAGTCTTGTGGCCTCTTGTCAGCTTTAAAACCAGGCTGGAATACTCCTACAATACAGATGTTTGAATTTGAAAACAACTCAGTGCATGACTTGTTGCTCTATTTGGGACCTGTGGCTGAATTTGAGAGTGAGGGACAGCAGCAGGGCTGCGTGGTGTTGTTAACTTACTGGTTATGTGTCCTTACCAGATCTGGTCTGAGAACTGCTATACCAGTAGGTAGCAACTTGTGAATACAATTGGTTGTACAACGGGTGGTTAGGCACTTAAACCGAGCCCTAAATAAGGAACTGAATGTGTTCCTGGTTAGGTCACAGGAACTGGAACATTACCTGACGCAGCTGTTCAGATCCTTAGTGAAAGATCTGAACTGAGTGAAAATCATGAACTTGTGTTAGTTTGGTTTGCTTATGGCAAAGCCGGGCAAGGTCTTTGTGATCATTTGCTCTGATCTGAGCAACCTTTCTGAGAGCTCGTACGACTGAATAAATTTATTTGGGTTAAAGCATCATGTTTTAAAAATACCTCAAGGAACTTGAATTTGAGAATTCCCATGGATGAAAAGGACAACGAAATGCCTAACAAGGTGCCTAAACGATTTCTTTACTTTCTCTGTCCCTCTGCAAAAATGTGCACCATAATTGCAGCCCAGACTTCTCTGTCCTTCACTTAAAGTCATTGAGTCTTGTTATACTTTTGTCTGCTAGAACAAGGAGCCTTCTGTTGTTGGCTTTCTTTTCCACATACTTAGCAATAGTTTGTGGCCTTTCAATTTTCTTTTTCTTTGGTAAATTGTAGAAAGTGGACTCGAGGCTTTCACTTCAAGATACTTCAATCCTTTGTCGTTCACATGGTCCTCCAAGCCCCGTCCAGCATATAAATGTCTTGCTTGAATTGGGGATGCCAGGATCGGACACTCTGTTCCACTAGCAGGTGTAAAAGTGCCAAACACTGGGTATAAAATAATCTGTCTTCCTAATTACACTGTTGTTTATGCACTGGAGAACCTCACTAACCGTTCTGGCCATGAAGTTGCAACAGAAGTTTCTATAGTTACTGTGCAGTTGGTTGCTGACAACGGTCATGGCCTTCCTAAGGTCATTGCTTTCTAAGCTAAAACCTGCATTTTGTAAATACTGTCTGATGTCTTCATTGTTGGATACACAGCTTCACTGGTATCTGTAGTGAAAGGTTTGCTTGCAGCCACCTTGCCAGTCAATTTAGGAAACATCATGTCTGATTTTTTCATTTTTTTGCTATTTTTCTATCAGTATTAAATTCACTTTTCTTACAGGTCATTGCTAAGAATGTTACACATGGCTGTGATCTGTTCCCTAGAGACCCCATTATGAGCACTCTGTGATGATTCCCCATTTACAGTTACGGGCCAGGCAGGACTTTGTTAATGTTACGGTGATGGCTTCATAAATGAGTAGACCACAGGAGACATTAGCTAGGATGGATAAATTCAAAGACCGAGTTTCTTTCATCTCTCCATTTGAGTTAAAGCACATTAGGGGAAGGTTATATTAGGGAATACATGTTGCTGCTGATCATATCATTTTTCTCCTGTGGGTTAATTGAGTGCTAGATTTTCCAGAGCTGTCTCTTTGAAGTGTACCATTTCAATGTTGAAGATAAATGGTTGAATAAATCAAAACATCAGTAGAACAAACAAGTCAAGCAAGACACTAGTTTATATTGGTTTCTGTAGCAGAAAAGGTACTGTTACAGTTTTTCTTTCTTTCTGTAACACATCCACTTTGGGGTGCCTGTGTTAGGGGAATGGTATCCTGGGGTGCGTTAAAAGGAGTGTGGCCAGCAGGTCAAGGGAGGTGATCTTCTCCCTCTACTGTGCCCTGGTCAAGTCTCACCTGGAGTACTGTGTCCAGTTCTGGGCTCCCCGGTACAAAAAGACAGGGGTCTACTGGAAAGAGTCCAGCAGAGGGCCACAAAGATGGTATGGGGCCTGGAGCATGTGGCTATGAGGAAAGGCTGAGGGACCTGTGTCTGTTCAGCCTTTAGAAAAGAAGACTGAGGGGGAGGGATCTTATCAATGTTTATAAATACCTGAATTGTGGGTGACAAAGGGATATGGCCAACCTCTTTTAGATCAAGTTTGCCTCTTGTTTTTTTTTACTTCGCCCCAAACCGTTTTTCTGGAAGGAAATTCCTCTCAAGGCACTTGAACTCTGAGCTTAGCAGCTCTGTGCCAACCTGGGGGGCACGCGGGGCTGTAGCAGGGTCTGGCCTGATCCACAGCACTGCCGTGGAGAAGAGGTGCAGAGTGCAGGTGCTCCTTGCTCACCCACCCTTTTGCCATGTTGAACATTGTGACCCTGGAAGAACTGCTGTTCAGGTCATCCTGGCTTTGGCACAAGCGAGCAGGTGCAGCTGGTTTTTAATTTCTTGGGATCTTGAGAGCCACTTTATCAGTTGTTTATCTGGGCATCATCTGTTGTTACTGGTTCATGGCAGTAATTGCTTCTGGTTGTGTCCTTTGGTACAAAATGGGTTGTTACCACCTGTAGAGGCACAAAACGAAATATAAACCTGTGCTCTGGTCGCCATTGTACAGGAAATGTGGAAAAGTCTTCAGGGTCACCTTGGCATTGTATTTTGATTGTGAATTGGTGAAACCTTTGCGTTACTTTGGAGGCATCTCGTGTTGAAGAAAGAAAACTCAATATTACATGCAGCCTTTTGACTCGTGGGAATGATTCACTGTGATTGGCTTTTCATGTGTGCTTGGAAGCATTGCCTCATGGAGTGAATTTTGTGTGTGTGTATAATTAAAAAATACAAAAAAGATAGGATGTCTGGTTTGAGTTTAAGCAATTTAGTAATGGCTACATCAGACCATACTCCTATGGCTCCTCGTGTAATAGTACTAACTATTGTCGGGTCTAAGCTTGAGATTTGTTAGTGTTTTATGTCCCCAGCTAGAGCTGTGCTCCCCTTAATGAAGAAGAGAGGAAATTACTTTTATTGATCCAGTTTATTCTACCACTTTTCATTACACTTGTGTAAAAGCTTTAGAAATCAATCAGATTGGTCTTTCGTGCTCAGCTTCCATGAATTTTAAGACTGTTGCTTGGAAGTGTGGTATCCTTGCCTGTAGTTTGGAGTGCTTTGATTCAGGCCCGGAAGATAGATTGCTCCTAGGTCGTTCTGCTGCAAAGGCTTTGCTGAGCTATTGCTTTTGGTCTGCCAGGTTTAGATGGAGAAGAATCAAACGAGCTCTGCCCCTGCTACTATGTCTGTGCTTCTTTTTATGCTGGGAAACAGTAGCTTTACCTATTAAACGGAAAAGGCCACTGAAAAGTCTGGTAAAAGGAGGAAAAAGGTATCTTTTTTTTTTAGGATCCATTGCAGTACAGTAACAAAAGAGAAAAAGCAATGTATTACTCAAAAAGAAGATAATTTGATTTTTTTTTTTTAGAAGAAAGATTTTAGGGTAACTTCTATTCCTTGTATGGAAAAATAAAATATGAAACAAATAGTGCAAGTGATATGATTCATCTGGTTCTTATTTTTTTCCTCATTGCATGTAGGCAGCTTCCAGTAATGTTAGTGGAAATTGTGATGTATGGGTGTGGGGAAGGAATTCGCAGGTGGCTTTGCGCTGTTTCACACGTCCCTGAACTAGAGATAATGAGGAAACAAGCAGTAGAACCAAAAACTTGAGCAAGGTCGAGATAAAGTAAATTGGCTCCAGTGTTAAAGATGAGCTATGGGCAGTGGTCAGTTGCTGGCTGGCTCAAGGCGCGTGTCTGAGGGTCTCTAACCAATTGTAAGACAGATTCGGGCACGTGGACAGCGTGTGGGGCTACGGGGAAAGTATATGTAGTAGTGAAAAAGGGCAATAAAGGTCTCCTGTTCAAGAGCCATCAGGAGTCCGTGTCTTGCATCCCTTCATATGGGGAATAATTTTATTAATAATTCCAATTTGCTGCTGAGATCACTGGGGTTTTATGTAGACACAACACTGCACCTATGTTCTTCTAAGGGGGAATGTACTGGGTATTTTCGAGCACTGATGCTTTTTGGTCAGATAAAAGTACTTCAGTGAGAAGCAGCATATTTGAGAGAGAAATATGATGGTGTTTTTGTGCTTTGAGCATTGTCAGTGGACTCTGTCAGATCCTCTCGTCTCTGACGATCATGATTGAACCTTCCTCTTTCCTTCCACCTCTCATTGCTCTCAGATTTCCAGACTTAGAGTTAAATTATTTCTTTATTTTTTTTATGTAGAGAGTGACACCCTTTATAATTGAAGGGAATACGAAACAGTGACACCCTCTATAAATGAAGGGAATACAAAAATGTGTGGTTGTGTTGAAAACCTGCAAATGCTGGGAGACGATTTTAATCCATTTGTTTCTATCTCTTCAACTTTCTAATCACTGAATTAAATAGCTTCTAATAGCAATTTTACGTAGTCAAGACGTTTGGACTGATAGAGATCTTAAGTATACTTCTGTTGAAGAAAACCCAGGCATTTCATATCCTAGTTCCTTCTGAAGTTCAATTGAGACGAAGAAAGCTAGGTAATTGAAATACAGCTTTTGTACAGGCATAGAACTGTGGGTTTTTACTCTTTGGTGGTGGAGCCTTACAATATTTTCTGGTACAGTTGCAGAGGCCTGTTTAAAGCCTTTACCCCTGCTAACAATAGACTTGGTTATCCACTTTTGTGTTATTCACTTTTGTGGAACCCTTAGAAATTACTTCGTGATCCCCCCCAGGTCTTTGGGTCATTGATGGAAAACCTCTAGGATCCAGAGGAGTTGAGGTTCACTGCCTTAGTCAGTACCTGTGTGTAATAAAAAAAAAAAAGGAAAAAAAAAAGGTATCTTTATTTCTTAATGGGATTTCTATAGGTTTGGCTTAGATATGTAGGTGCTGGATATATTTTTACATAGCATTTCCATGAGAGTTTGATGCATCAGGTAATGTTTAAGGCATGCTATGAATTCCCTGTTAGATTTTTCATCAATTAAGAGTCAGTTTTAAGGTGAATACCGGTTTCTAGATGGAGTTAGGTCCACATGCCTCCTCCTTTTGCCTGGGGGTGGCTGGCAATATTGCCTTGATGGTTATGATTAATCGTAGATCTATTTTCCGTTTTTACTTCATTTCTCAGAGAACTCTATGCGTTTTGGCTGTGGCTACTAAAACACGTTAAATTTAACTAAATATTTTAATTTGGGTGCTATTTTCAGCAAACTATTAAGATTTTCTGTGTATGGTTAATGTATGGTTAATTAACCAGATGCATCGCTTCTGTCTAATCTGAAAAGCAGTTCTGTTTTTTGTGCTAAGTAGGGCTTAAAGCTACAGAATATTTAAATAAGTCTTAGATACTACAATAAGATTAAGTACCAGTACTGTCCATTGTGACTGCAAATTTGATTTTTAAAAGAAAATGTAATATAAATAGAAATAAAATTTAATTAAGGTAATAAAACTTGGATTTCACTCTTTATTGCTGTCTCTGCCTGAGTTCTTGCCTTAAATTTATTTTTTTTTAACTGCGTAACTCCTTACCTCATAGCCATAATACTGTCTTAAATGAAGCCTATATAAGTATCCTCTGCAGGACATGGTATTCTGACATTGATACATTCTTCATCTTCACAGATATTATGTGGCTGCAACAAACTAAATATTAAGAGTTCACTGTAAGAGTGCTAGTGATAGCTCAATTACAAGAGGGACTGTTCAGAAACCTGAAAGTTACCATCTAAACATACAAGCCAACCAAATGTTTACATGGTAACTTCCATATGAGCTGACAGAGTTGTTGGCTTGTTAGCCTTTTCACTTCAGCTTTTGTTGTTTCTGAAGGAGTTGGTGCAGCTAACCTGAAAACCAGCCATTCTTACACGCGTCCAACCAGGTGGTGCATCAGTTTAGTGGTGTAGCTGTGAAAGCATAATTATAAAGAGCATAATTATAAACTTTCTGAGGCACAAGCCATTAGATTTCAGTCCTGCTTTGAATTCAAGGGAGACTTTCATCTGCTTATGCAAATTCAGTTTAAAAAAAAAAAAGGAATCCTTAGATTTGAGTCTAAATAGTGAAGTCCTTTATGTGTTAATTCATTTCTTTAGTTTGCCAACACTACCAAATGCACATGCTTTGTTCCTGCCAGCCTGATCTGGCGGGAAGTGTCCCTGCCTATGGCAGGGGGATTAAAACTGGATTATCTTTAAGGTCCCTTCCATCCCGAGCTGTTCTGTGATTCTCTGCATACCTCCCAACTTGAGGTAAGGCAATACTTGCTGTAAATATGAATAAGGTTTTTAGGCTGCAGGTCTTCTTTAAGACTTTTTTTTTTTCCCCCAACATCTGTGCCTGAGTTTAATTAAGATATTCCTTGTATCTGTCAAAGTAGGGTTTAATTGTTGTAAATCTTATGCTTATTTTTAATGTTTTCGAGCAGCTGTTACAACAATTTTTTTATTATTATTTCATAGGCAAATTTAGAAAACAAACCAGTAAATGGCCGCAGACCAGAACTCATGGAATGCAGTATATGTGGTCATGGTGAAAAATACAGGGTGAAAACAAACCAAACACAACCCTTTGAAAATGTACAGTCTAAGGAGAAAGAAAGAATGACAGGCTTAGAAGCAGAGAAGTGGGCACATAATGAGAAGCCATCCTTTGGTGTCCATGTCAACGGAGATATCCACGGAACTGTGACAGGCCATGAACACTTGAAAAATGCTGAAGGAGGTGAAAGAGCAGTCTCTCCCAGTCAGTTAGCTGAGCCAAAAAAATCATTTGCACAGACCATCAAAAATGGCATAAAAACTTTACATTATTCACCAACAGAAGCAGTTGCTTCACTGAAAAAAGCATCTGTAGAGGAAAGGGCAGATGTGACGAGCAACTCCCATGCCCCATGGACCAAGGCTACCAATCTGAATAACATAGTAAACACGCTGGCGACGGGCGTTAGCTGTGTTCACCCAGACAAACACGGGAACCTTTTCATGAAAGAGGAAAACTGTGCTTGCAGTGTCCTCCAGAATTCTGACAAATCGGTGTTGCCCACTGGTTCCATTTTGGATCTACGAGAAAGCTCGTGCTGTCCTCTGCTGCTTGAACAGGGAGCACATGTACAGAAGGATGGCTTTAAAGTACCTAATGCAGAGACACAGCATGAGAACTCTTCACTCCAGCCAACTTTCTTGTCCCTGATTAAAAACAGAAATTTAACTGTAGAGCAGGTTGTAGCTATTGAAGCTTTAACACAGTTATCTGAAGCCCCTTTGGAAACAACTTCACCACCTAAAACTCAAAGTACTGAACATACAGAAGAAACAACTTCCAACTTGCTCCACAGTTATAAAAGGGATATTTCATCCTCCTTCACATCTTCTACATTAAAAGAAATCAAAGACACTTACTTGCAGAATGAACAACAGCTCTTGGCTCACTGTGCTCACTCACAGAAGCAGCTCCCTAATAAGGCTGTGTTATACAATGGCCAAAGTTCAATTTCTGAGTCGCATGATAAACCTGTCAATCTGGCTAGTGAGATGTATAAATTACAGTTATCCTCAAGAGATACCAAAACTTTATCTGATTTAACATGTAATGCAAAATCATTTTCAGGACACGCTACCAAGAAGAACTATGATCCAGTCACCCTTGTGCGGTATTGCAACGCTTCACATAATGTCCAACACGCAGGTAACAACTTGGATGCTCTTGGCCAGTTAGACCAAAAGCCAGTCTGTAATGATTTGAGCTTGGAAACGAGTTCTTTGATTAAAGAAGGAGGAATTCACAGCCAGGATGAAGAGGATGTAGCTACACAACTAACTCAACTCGCAGCATTAATTGAATCAAACCGGACAAATCCAGAGCAGAAGAATGACATAAAGGCGTCGCTACTTAACCTAATATCACATGAGAGGCAGCCAAAACATAACCAAGATCTGTTGCAGAGAAAGGAGTCTGTATTTTTTAGGCATAATTATAGTTCCTTACTGTTAAAGCAAAAACAATCATCAAATAAAAAAGGCAATGCTGTACCATGGAAACCAAGACACAAAAAAAAGCCTCAAGAAGCACGCTATCAGCAAATTAATCAAAACCAGCTAGAGTTGCTGTCATGCCAACATAGTGAGTTACAGGACATGTGGATATCATCAAAACTGCACAAGCTTGGTCAAACCGTGCCACAGGACTCCAGAATAGCTCCATCTGAAAAAAAATCTCCAAGAACCAAAGTACATAAAGCACTGAATCAAAATACTTTATCATCACAGGAAAAACCTCGGTTATTTCTCCCACAAACACAGATAAAATTCCATAGGTGCTTACCTGAGGTACCCCAGGAGAAAAAAAAAGACAGGTTGTTTGGCTCTGAAGTGATGAATGAGCAAATCAAAACTGCAGGCTCCGGTGACCCACTAGGCGTCGATCCGCTGAAAAATGATGTTGCATGTAACCAGTACGGTCATCTGCCCTCCCGTAATCTTCTGGCTGTTTCACAGCTGAAAACAGCATCCGCGTTGAACAGACCAAGTGAAAACATACAGATGTTTACAGAAAAATGCAATTCTCAGGTACAGCAAGCAGTGAATGTCAGCCAGGCACATCCTTTGCCTCAGACCTTTAATCAGTCTAACCTGAGAGCTAATGAAACGCGCAGCGAAGACAGAGCCTATGTTCCGCAGGGTGCCGCCGAACAAGGGGATGCAAAGGCGCAGGTGCTGCCTGGTCCCTGCAGTGGGGCTCCGGTGCCAGGTGCTGCGGAAGCTCTCAGGACGATGGAGTGTGCAGGTGAAATTACTGTTCTGACGTCAACGAGTTTGGGTGCTGACCACCCTCCGAGCACAGGGGACTCAGGGTGTTCTCCAGTAAAAAACACACTCAGCAGCTTTCTTGAATCACCTATGAAGTTTCTTGATACTCCTACGAAAAATCTAATAGATACGCCTACAAAAAAAGGACAATCTGAATTGCCAACTTGTGACTGTGTTGGTAAGTCCTTTGGCTAACTTCTGCCAGTACCTTTCGGATGGGTGTGTTTGTGTTGCTTCCTTTAATGCGAGGAAGTGTACTTGCCATTGAGCTGTTGAAAAAGGATCAGCATTTTGCCATTAGGGAATCAGAGAAAATTATTTTTTCCCTTTCTGTAACTTTAGCCTGGTGTTCCTCAGGCCTGCAAAGCCCAGCAAAATTTGGTGTTTTTGGCCTTGCAACTGACCAGTTTAAATTCTGCAGGGTTTAAATTCAAGTTGAGGGAAAGGAATTGTTTCACTTGTTTTGTCATTGCTGCCTTGAATGCCATGTAAATTTATCCGAGAATATCAGATCATGATTATTATGGTCTAGAACTAGTTTCTGTTTGAGATGAGCTGGGCAAAAGATTCCCAATACATTTTCATTGTTGCCTGAATGCTGTTAGATGAGCAGCAGGGTGTAGTTGTGGGCTGTCTTGTTGCTGTCACTGATGCTCCTGAGGAGAGTTTGCCTTGAGGTGTCCTGTCAAAGGCTTCTGACGTGTCTCGTCTCAGAGATGAGAGGTGAGCTGGAGTTGAGGTGATAAAGCCAGATATGTAGTAGTTGGCAGTGTGGTGTGGGGTGTTGGATCAAACTCGGTCCTGAGAACTTTCCAAATACAGCTTGACTGATGGTGTTGGACATGCTGTGTTTCAGGCTATCAAAGCACCAGATGGGGAGGGGAAAAAAAATCACCTCAGAGACTTAAGGTTGTACACAGACAGACTTCTTTCATCGTTGCTTAAATGTTCTGAATCAACAAACTGCTGGTGAAGTGGCCTGGATTATGTGTTCTGATCTGTAGTATATGACTCAGTTGATACTTTTTGGTCTCATTTCTCCGTTGTCTAATATGAATTAATAATGTTTTCCTACTCACAAGGGCGTTGGGAAACTTAGTCAATGCGTGCCAGGTGCTGAAATGGAAAACTGCTGAAGAATGCAAAATATAATTATGATTTCTCTGTAATATCAAGAAAAAAAAATGTACTAGAAGGTTAATAGGAGAAAGCAAATATAAAATAATTTCTCTGAGGAGAAAAATCTGTCATGCTACTTATTCATTGCATTTCAGGGGCAGATTTTACATATTTAATTTGGAAGATGTTTCTGTAAACCATTTCTAAGCTTACTTATAGCAGTGTAAATAAAATTTGGATGTGCAAACTTAATTTTCTCAACCTGCTTACAGAGCAAATTATAGAGAAAGATGAAGGCCCGTATTACACCCACCTCGGGACAGGACCAAGTGTTGCTGCTGTGAGAGAAATAATGGAGAACAGGTAAGGAAATGTACAAAACGTACAAAACCCAATATTTTTGACTGTATAAACAGGAAACAAGAGCAACTAGGAGAAATCAGGTGCTATGTTTTGCTTTGTTTTTCTAAGATTTTGCTCTACTCATTTGTAAAGCCTTTTCCTGTTCATCTGTGCATGAGGTAAACTCTCACATTCCAGTTCCAAATTTGTGTGTCTTTTCTGAGCTCCTGCAGTTTTAGGGTTCAATTACACCAGGAGTGGTATGCTCTTAGGTGCTGTTGAACTCAGTAGGGATAACAAAGATTACCAGCTGGCAGGATTACGCTTCCTGGTGTCATGCATACAAACAACCTGCTGCAAGTTGGACAGAAAGGTCACTAGGATTTGCACGCAGATAACATTTTCTTTCCAAGTAATGTTTGGCAGAAGCTTACTCCTTTATGAGATATTTCAAAATGACTTTTGCAAGTAGGGTGTTGAATTTAAAAGTATTTTTTGACATCTTAAATATTTTGGTTTTCTTCTATTCTCAGTAAAGCAAGGAAAAAATAAAGTTGTTGTTCTTGTAGAAAGTGTTTACTGTTTTAAAGTGGTCTACGGAGGCTTTAGTTTTACTCATGAACTTTCTCAATGCAGGTATGGAGCAAAAGGAAGCGCTGTAAGAATAGAGGTAGTGGTTTATACAGGAAAGGAAGGAAAAAGCTCTCAGGGGTGTCCGATTGCCAAGTGGGTAAGTTTTTATGTTACAGCAGTAAGATTGTTTTGTGTGGCTTTTAAATATCAAATGATGTGTATAGTCTTTGAGCTTAAATATAATCTGGTCTTTAATGAAGGTCTGTTCTTCCATTTATCTACAAATCTGCCTGAATGATGAAGCTAAGGAAAACACTTCTTAAGCTGTGATGCTGTTTGCTGTGCTGTGGTTTGCATGAGTTAGAAAGAGAAGTGCTTAATAGAGCTGGCAGAGATGACCAAATCAAGGGTAAGAAATTCTTGACAGTGTCTGGAAGCTGGAGTGTCTAGTAAAGTAAGCTATTGGGAAGCTTGAAAGAAAAGAAGGGGTGATCGCTTGGGAGAGTTGGAAAACAATACAGTATTTTTTTTTTTTAACTCTTCTTAATTTTATGAACATCTGAAGAAAAGAGCATGTGCTGGATAAGGAAATTCAGTTTCATATACCATGGAGTTTGTTCCTCTCTTTGAGGTGCTGAACTCCCTATTTGGAAATGTAAATGTTACGGTGATAGTGTCACCAAAGTCTTGTCTCACATTGCTTCATAGGAGCCAGGAAATGAGGTAACAGACAAGCTCCAGGAAAGAGCTTGGAAATAATTGATTGTCCTTAATCTTTGCTGAAACCACCAAGGGAGGTAAAAAGTAGACTGGAAATCTTGTAAACTAAGTTTTGGAAATAAAAAGAATTTGTTTGTTAAAATATATTTTTTTATTGTTGCTGTATTTAGGAGTTTCAGACTTAACTGAAAACCTGATGAAGTTAACTGCACAGTTGGTAGACTAGCATTGGTAACTACACGACAAAAATGATGATAGTACATAATGTACGTGAACGGTACTGCATGTATATTTATTGCTTACATGTTTGGAACAGTCCGAATGTGGTTTTCATACTCAGCACATAAGCTATTATTCAGAAAGGACTCCCATATGTGCGTGTTGCTTCAGATAATACATAATAACAAATAAGCATCCAAGAAATAGAGATGGTCAAACGAATTTCAGAAACAGCTGACCCAAAAAGAATGGAATTATTTTTCTTAGCATTTCAGCTAAACAAAAACCTTACATTTTAACACAGCTAAAAATCTTATCTTAGAAAAAGTTGTGAGCCTTTGAAAGGAAGAAGAGATTTAAAGCTAACTCTTAAAATTGATTTTTCTGTTGCCAGTATCAACATGCTGCCTTTTATATAAAACAGAAATGATAGGTTTTATTGTGTGTCTGCGTGGCCATAGGTGTCCAACACGTGTGTACAATATGACAGCCAGGAAGCACTCAGCTGCATATAGAAAAGGCTCCGTAAAGGTACAGTGGACCTGCTGTTCAATTAGACTGTCACATTGCTATATGTAAAGTGTTTACAAGAGTAAGCTTTAATGTTAATTTAACTAAATTCCAAACTTGTTTTGTGCAATGGTGGCTTTCTGTGTGTAAGCTCAGACAAAAAGAGGGTGAATGCTTTTCCAAGTCTGCTGTTACTGTGTGACTGCTTAATACAAGAGAGGGAAGGAAATCACCGAAGTCGTCATCTTTGTACAGGATGCTTCATCTTGTATAAAATTTGCCTTTTTTTTGGTTGGTATTCTTAATGTGTGAGTTAACTTCTCATTGACAATACTAATTTTAATCCTTAAAACAGCATATTTGGCTTTTGGCTCTGACCAAAGAAGCGTAATTGTGAAATTTGTTTGAAAGCATATGGAAAAAGTTTGCTGTGCTCTCTGATAATTGCAGTCACAAGGTTCTGTCAGCTGCACAGAGACTTTCACTTATTCATGTACACTGTACGTTGGGACAGACTCATTCCTGCTTTGCAGATGCACAAGCTATTGCCCTTAGGGCTCTTGAGAAACTTGCTGGCAAGAGCACCACGATGGAGCTCTGCTGAAGCAAATGTGAGGAGAAAAAAAATGAACGTATCTATTGATAATATTTAGCTATTTTCCCCAGTTAATTTCCCTATTTCCACGAGTTAAATTTGTCCTTTACCAGTTCCTTAGATACATTTTAGGATCAAAGGAGGCTTTGTAAAATACTTGGGTCCATACAGTCTTCTGTTAATGACTGTTTCATAATACTGATGTCCTCCAAAATTGTTTTTACTTAAGTTGCTCCAAACATGTGCATGTTGTTTTAAACACTTACTGAGAAAGGCTCCTTTTCCCTAAACAAGCTGACATTTTCTCCTTATTTTTTTGGGTGCTATAAACTTGGAAAATCTGTGTAGGTGTTAATTGCATGATTAGAAAATAACCATTCTGTGATGCATGCTGGAGTACACGTACTCTTCTTTCCTTTTTTGTTTGGATTACTTTGACATTTTTGTTTTGTCCAAGTTCTTCATGTTTCTGTGTAACGAGTTAAAGAAAAAGAAAAAAAGAAAAGCTTTGCAGTACTTGAATTGCCAGTATGTCTTCCTGGGTTAGCCCATTCATATAATCATGTTGCAGTGCATCCCCCATAAGCAGCCAGTGATCAGTGATTCATATCAGTCCTATTGTTTCATCAGTGCTTTGTTTGATGTGGTCTCTTTTTTTCTGTTCTCAGTATGTCTGATGGGAAATAAAGATTACCTCACATCATTTAAGTGAAATGGTTTATAAACCTGTTATCTGTAAGTAGCCTCACTCATGGCATAATCCTGCTGCGCTGAAATCAAAGATGATGTCGCTGACCTCAGAGGGCAGCTTCAGGTCTTAACGTTTCTGGATTACACCGATTTCCTTTGGGTTCCTTCTCCTGGTTTCTGTGGATGTTGGCTTGGATCAGCTAAGCTATCATTGCTGTCTGTCTTCATTCAGAGATGCAATGTAATTTCTAAGGCTCCAGCTCTGAATAAAGACAGGAGATAAGAACTGATAAGAACAGTCAGGTTGGGGCAGAGGTCCTTCTTGCTGATATCCTGTCTCCAGCGCTGCCTGATAGCAGAAAGGTGTAAGAGCAGGGCAGTGGGGCCCCAGAAGACTCACTCACTTTCCAGTAATTCCTAGCTCTGAGGTTCCCTAGGATGGAGGCAGTGTCTTTGTGCTCAGTTGTCTTTCATAAAAATGTTGCCTTTATTCCTCCGTTTCCTTCCTCTTCTTTTACGCTTGGTATTAAACTGGTAAGCAAAATGTTTTCAGCCATGTGCTCTATTTCCAGTATTTCCTAGCAGTTGCTTTTCCTTTTTAACTCCATCGCAGAGCAGTGATTTGGCATTTTCTTAGAGCTTTCTATCATTATGCCAGATTCTCATTTCTGCATGGTAATGGCCAACCTGCAGTCAGTCCCTCTCTGTCTCAAAACGGAATAGTTTTATCCACGTGCATTAAGTATGCACACTACGGCGAATTTTATCTGCCGCTTTTACTGCCCACTCAGCAGTACGAACTCCTCCTTCATTTGTTTGCAGATTGTGCTTGTCTTCACTCCTCTGAATTACTTGCTGTCATCCACAACTGTTGTCATCCTTTTATTTACCCTTGACAAACATGCTGGAGAGCACAGGCTTGAACACAGTTCTACAGAGCTCCCATCAGAGACATACCAGCCTTTGTCTTCTCACCAGTTATTCCTGGGTGGTCTTTCCCTTTGTCCCAACACACATTGGTGTTTGTTTTTTTAAGGGACCTTACTGAGTGGCTTAGAAGGACCTGCAGTGTGACCGAGCTGTGACTTCTCTTCACAAACATTTGACTTCACCCTGTGCATCACGGTTATCTGTGTGATCACTACTTCTGTCCTTCAGAGCTACAAATGTGTCCTGCACAGATACTGGGCCAACGTTATCATTAAATTGCCAGATTTCTCCTAGGCCCATTTTACAAGCTGCCGTACTCTTAGTTATCTTCATGCCTTCTGGTACTGGTGTATTATAAACCAGAACAGTGCCTATCAGATGTAACAGTTTGGTTGTTCATCCTTGAGTTTCCGGGGTGGATGTTACCTGATCGTGGCAAATTGTTACTGTCTTTGGGGAGGAGAGTGAGTGATGTTTTTCAATGGTTCCTGTTGTCCTATAACCACTTTTTGGGGGGCTTTACCTTGATAAGGTACACAGCTGAGGGTTTTTCTCCAAAGAAGTGTTCTGAAGTGGGAATCTTCCCAAATACCTTTTTGTGAACACAGAAGAAGCAGTTTTTGCATCTCTGGCCTTATTTTCTCTAAGCGCTTTGTTATTTTTCCCCTGGATGATCTGTGGACCCTTCAGATTCTGATATCCTATTGGCAGCCCTAATTGTTGAAAAATTTAGTATTATGGAATTTTTATGCCTTTGTCAAACTCTTTCACTTTTGTTTTGTACTTTCTACCTCTTGGGATTTTATGTTTATAGCTTGACGGAGCTTTATGATCTTTTAGTGTTGGTCATAGATCGGTAGGTTGTATAAATATTAAAAAAAACAGGAAGCAGATAAAAAAGAAGCACATATAAATACTTTTACAATATAAATATATTTAAGTGACAGTCTTCTTTTAAAGACCTGGATTTAATATTAGCCACTGAAATTCATCAAGTTTTCAAAAAGTAATACTTAGATAATTCACTGTTATAACCGAGACTTTATAGATCATTGACCTGTTAGGAATTTGTGCCTCAATGCTAAAAACTACAGTTTGTTGAGTGCTGAATGAGTTTTGGTAACAAATATTTCTTCTGCAGATGCGAGATGATTATTTTTTCCAGTTTGCTAGCTTTGCTTGAGAAAGTGATGGGAAATAGAAAAAGCAAGAAAAGTGAGAAGTTACTCCAACTTCTAGGGTATATACATGTAAGTTAGTGCTAGAAGAGATGTGTAATTTATTAAAGAAAAGGAGGTGGCAAACGAGCATGGCACTGTGCTTTGGGGTAGGTGATCATTACCAACCAACCAGAGGACTGCTCTACCAGGAGGTCAAGCACCCGTGAGCAGACTCCCAGATGCTTATGTCCCTGTCCGCTGCCTGGCAGTGGGAGGGGCAGGTCTGGCACAGCACGGCCCAGCTGGCTGCGGGGTGGAGAATGGCAGGGTGGACACAGCCATTGACCACAGCTCTCGGGCTGCTGCCATCTAGCCAGTCTGGATGATGATCTCCATAGAAGTCTGGAAGGAAGTGAATTTTGGCGCACAGTGGGGTGGTTGGCTGGGGTTTTAGTCATGTTTTTGGGCACCATTATGTTAGAGCAGGACTTTGTTGCCATCTGTCAACACACATTGAAGTTAGTGCCTCCATACCTATGGTACCCCTTACACGTACTGTTTTAGTGTTTGCAGGAACACTTATCCGTTAAACATAGAGGAGATTATTTTGGATGAAAAATGTTTGTAATACCCAAAGTCAAGCTGTTCTCTAAGTGGTACAATGCTTTGAGGTTCAAAATGATTAGAAATTTTTACATGGCTTCTGAAGGAAACAGAGGTATTCTCATTTCTTTAATATCAAACTCAACTATTAGAGTAAATATCAAACAAAAAAGCCACGTTAAGATAAAGAAAATTAAGTATTATGAAAGACTAAACATTTAAGTTGCTGTTATCACCACATCAGAACAAATAGCAATATCTGAACAAACAGGGGGTGTAGGTTCTCGTTTGTCATCCGTATCATGTGAAGCACTGTTTACCATTGATGTGATGTAACAGAAGGGGAAGTTTGTGAGACTGCAGAGGGTAAGAGGGCACTGGGAGTTGAGACGTGAATTTTGGCCTCATTTCTGCAGCACTGGCTATGTGGTTATAGAAAAACAGCATCTGTATTGCTGTTTACTCATTTCTAAGTGTACAGTACTGCTTCTAGTAGCAATTTGGAAGTGGTGTTGGCTGATAATTCTTGTGAAACACTTCAGTGATATTTCTGTAAAATTAGATAAGTAACTTAATAGCTATAGCTTTATTGATGGTGACTGTTCTGTTTTAACTTACCTGATGTAGTCTGCTAGTACTATTGAGAAGAGAGAAGTTATGGAAGTGGAATTGATTTGCATTTTAATATCTCTTAGACGTACTGAAAATAAAAGGATATATCACTTTGCAGTGAGAAAAAAGTCTGATGTCATTTATTGTGCCTGTATATATGGGGAGTGAATTTGGAAAACAGGGCAGACTCTCTTCTGCTGCAAACAAGAGCACTTCTACCGCTTTCTCTGTTATACAGCCTCACCTACTAGAACAGCAGCAGTTTTTAGCAGCGTTGTACTCTGTGCTGGTGTAGGTTATTATAGAATTGTATCCTAGCAGAAGATTTCATCGTATGTAGAAGGGACTCCAATAGGTGAACTTCCCCCAGAGGCAAAATCTACAGGTTAGAAAATGTAGAGGCAAGCTGTTCTGAATGAGTTGCCTATTTCAGGAAATTACTGTGAGCACTTAGGCTGCATTCTCACTTTAAAATCATCTGTTGATGCTCTGCAAAGGAGACACAGCTATTTTGCTGAAGAAATTCAGAATGGACTGGACAGTTACTGCAGTGGAACCACATGGTGATGAAATAAGTCTAAAAAGGGCCTTTTGGTTAGTTCTGTTCAATTTTCATCCAGTAATTTGTTGCATTTTAACTCACAGTTAAAGTTTTGTACTTATTTGCTAGTAGTATCTGGTTTATATTGTACCAAAGTTCACACGACTATTCTGGTTACCCTAAATATGAAAGTAATTTCTCATCCATATGGTAACTCAGCATCTGGTGTGCTGAGCTTCTGCAGTCTGATTCTTAGCAAGTTACATAAGTCATGTACGTGCTAATTTAGATAGACTGGCTTATGTTTAAGGACATCAAGTAATTTTTATTCACAGTGTAATTATTCCTTGTTCTAGAGCTCCTGCCAAGGGTTGAGACAGTTGCTTCAACAATCTAAAAGAAATAATTCAAGTAAGTAGAACTCAAGCACTTGGACAGCTGGAGCAAGTTTTGTTGGTAAACTTTATCTATGCTGTTCATTATATTCAGGAATTATTTGAAAAAAGTGGGAAACACTGAGGTGACAAGTTGCCAATGAGAGTTGCTCGGGATAACAAAGAAAAGAGGGCCAGCTGTCATCACCTACAGGAAGAACTTGGTGTCCAGAATGAATGGCCAGTAAAATGTTAGATAAGTCTTGCTGTTGATAAATGTGAAGCAATGCAAATAGCAGAGTGGAGTTTTATATACAGTGATGGACCCCAGTCTGAGTGTTACTGCTTGGGATAAAAGCACGTAAGACATCAGCTTTGGTGTTCAGTAGTGATGAAAACAGCAAAAGAAGCCAGTGAGAATTGCTGGGAAAGAATGAAGAAAACAAGAAGTATGATTATGCCTCTGTGTGAATGCATGCTGCACGCCAATCTTAAATGCTGTCAGC
Organism: Anser cygnoides; assembly: GCF_040182565.1. Taxonomy (NCBI): domain Eukaryota; kingdom Metazoa; phylum Chordata; class Aves; order Anseriformes; family Anatidae; genus Anser; species Anser cygnoides. Next base: position 25,722,142 of record NC_089879.1, on the reverse strand, counting down.
AGTTATGGTCCCCCAGCTCAGGAAAGCACAGCAAAACAAGGGAAGGCTTCTCCGCCTGGCAGGTGGGAAAGGGAGAAAGCACACTTCTCTTGGTCTTTGTGGCATGGAGAGACGAATAGCTATCTATTATTATCCAGTCTCATCCTATACCAAAAGCACTAGTGTTTGGGGAAGATGAGCTCAAAACAAAGAAAAGGGGTTGTTTTTTCCTCCACGTGACCTGGAATTAAGCTTTGCCTGTGGATGCTGTGAAGCAACAGTTGATGAGAAGCATCTCTGTGTCCAGGTGCCTCTCTTACTACTCATCCCTAGGCAACTGCTGGTAGCCACTGCCAGGATTGGGATAAGGCTGGACAGTCAGCTTCTCTGACCTGGTCCTGCCCTTACAGTGTTTAGTTGAAGGCAAAATGAATGCAGTAAAGTAATCCCAGGAAGTCCTCTTATCCCTCTCTGTCTCTTTGGTATCCTTGTATGTGAGGGATTGAGAAGCTTCTTATTTGTCCCATAACGCCTTGTTAAACTGCTGGAGTGAATTGCGCAGTGTATGGCACTTCTTTAATAATCTAGTTCGGGGCTCATATTTTCTGTTAGGAAAATTGGGTTAATTTCTGCCTTTGTGGCTTGTAGAATCAGAGGTTTGGCTGTGGTATGTTGCCATAATTGCCGTTGAGGGTCTTTCTGTCCTAGCTGGCAGTTTGTGGCTCACCCTGAAGGCTTATTTGTATTAGCTGATTCTGCCACTTCAGAATATCTGGACTAGTTAATAAAAGAAATGAGTTGAATTGCTGTCTTTTTAAGTTGCATGCATAAACAAGAACACATGGAGAGCCGTAATAATGCAGAACAGGCATGGTGCACAAAGTGATGGTGGTGGGTGCCAGACTGCAGCGCAGGAGGAATGTACAAAATGAGGTTTTGAAAAAGACAAAAACAAATAAACGTTCTGCCCAAACTGGCAACCTACAAGGGTGATAGTTGTGTTGCTGTGTGTCCAAATACGTATGTGTATAAGAAAGCTGTTAGGCAGGAGGTGTTTGTCCCACTTCAGTTTTTCCTCTTGTCCTAGATGTGCTTACGTTAGTGATCAGGTGAAGGAGCAGGTTGCCTGGAACTTCATGCCCAGGTCAAGCATTGCAGGGGACTCTGTCAGGTCTGTGGCTTTCCAGAAGGGCTGTGTTGCAGCTGAAACAGATTTTGTTGTAAATGTAGGAATTTTTTGATGGATGCTTAGTACTGATGACAGTTACTGCTTGCTAAAATGAACTCAGGGATAATCTGGGCCTATGTGCCTGCGAAAAAGATGATTGTACCACATTTAAGTGTTATATAATACTTTACAAACTTACTACAGGTCTGTTTTTTCTGTTGTTATATTATTTGTCTGTGTGAGTCACTGAGAAATGGTGGTGGGGATTTGGGTGTGAAAAAATAATTGCAGGGAAAAGTTTTTATTTTGCTGTCTTAAAAAGCTATCTTTAAAATTTTACCACTTTACAAATGATTATTTTCTCATTCCTTTTAAGTGCATTAGGGACCCAAATTAACCAAACTGAAGTATTTAATTGCTTACTTTACCATTTTTAACAACTACATCACAGAAATCATGGGTAGTATCAACAACTATTGGAGATGAGATTTGCCAGCTGATTTGTGCATTGTTTACAGTCTGAGAAACATTAAGTGACTTGCTCTGCTGCATATTTAACTTAATGCTAGCATCTGAGTGTTTCATAGGGAAACAATAAGTACACTGGGAATAGTCTACAAATTTCCAATAACACATCCATATATGTTTTAAATCATTGCATGAAGAATTGATTCATAAGTTATGTTAGTATTGTATTCTCTGTGGCTGTGACAGTGCATGAATTCAATTTGCCTTAGTGAGAAAGACCACTATATCAAGCACATGCCCAAAGAACAAAAGGTTATTCAGAGTGTAGGCTGAGGCTTTGTATGCTACTCTAATGATGACTTTAAGATGTTGTCGTTGCATAAATTTAAAACAAGCAGGATGTTTTCCACAATGTGTGTGTGGGGGGGGGGAGTAGTGGGTTAAAACACTGTGGTTTGGGGAACTTTAAGGGTTAAGAGGTCTTGGAATCATCCCTGGTCATTTCAAGCTGCAGAAACTGGGATGGAAATAAATATATTGTAGATATCCGAATTTAAGAATAATTCAAGAAATGATCAATCAAGTAAAACCTTACGAGGCCCACTACAAACGGTAAGAAATCTGGTCTGTTAGCGTATCAGACAAATCTTGATAAGCAGTACACAGCTTGTATTCACAATTTGGGCTTTACCAGTTACTCAGATAAACACAAATTCAGGAAGAAAAGCAGATATGGTAATTTTTTCTTTAGCTTAATATGTAACTACTTACAGAGTTCAGAAACATAGTGGATATAATGTGGTACTGAAAAACAAATGACAAGCTGGAAATTAATGAAAGTACATGAGTGTTAATGTAACTAATAAGTCACCAAGTCAAGGAGTGCAGTGGGGATTTTCCTCATGAGAAAAATTGTTAAATCATCAGGAATTTACATGGTGTTTCTGCCTGGATTTGTTCTATAGTTTTTCAGTTGTCTCCCTCAAATGTGCTTTTTTGTGAATTAAAGCTGAGTGTGGTGTTGCTGTAAACTTATTATTACTGCAAAGAGAGTCTCCACTTATTACTGCTTTGAGAAAGTCAGCTGTACCGTGAGCGGGCACCATCAGTTTACATGGACAAAGCAGTATGGCTCCAGCTGTGCCTGCACTGCTGCTGGCCGTGAGCCCAGAGGATCCGTGATTACTTCGGTGTGAGTTGTGTTCTTCTGAGACAGGTGAGAAAAGTGCCTTATCCCCAGTTACCAAAGGACAGGAGTACTGCAGCTGCAGTAGTCAGATGTGAGCATATGATGTAACATCTTAAGAGGTGCAGAAATAAAATTCAGGCAACTAATAAATCCCTTAGCCACCTTTGTGGCCTGCAAGACAATGGATTGTAAAATGTTCTGGGGTCCAGTAAGAATATTGCAATATCTGATGATTGCACAACAAAGCAAATTCCAGCTGGGTTTAACTCCAGGGTGGTGCGATGTTTGTTCAAAGCAAACTATGAATTACCTTCCTGTCCATTTGTCATTTTTCCTGGACCCTGTATTTCCAGTTTAGAACTCTGAGTGCTCACAAAGGGCAACCTGATGATGTACTGAGAAACTAAGAGATACCAGATTTCCATATTGAAGTTAGGAGGTATAGAAAACCAAGAAAGAAAAAAAGAGATTAAAAACATCACCCTTCATTCTGAGTAACAAAATCAAATTCCTCTTTCTGACTCGAAGGAACTGTGCTGCCTTGGGAATGTAAAACTCACACCAACATGAATAACCTGTATTGTGTATCAGCCTTAATAGGTTTTCTGTAAAGCTCACTCAAATGTAAATGAGTTGCATTATTTTTCTTTCTTTACAGAAAATACTGTACCGGTTGGTCAGTCACAACCAAGACTCCTTTTGAGAAATGGTACCTCAGATGCAGTTACTTGTTTTCTCACTCAATTTAAGGCTGATTTTAAGGTTGCGTAATCAACTTTAAAAGGGTGATGCTTTCTCCCTTGACACAAACTAACTTGAAGCTTGCTTCTTTCTTCTCAGCCTGAACCGATTTGCTCTGAAACTGTTAGTCTGATGAAGATCCTTTCATTTGCAGTTTAATTGCGAGGGTACTTTGGTCCCCACTTTGAATTAATTCAAATAATTCAGATATTCACAGTTGATCAGGCTAGCGCTCACATTATTAATGATAGCTAGCTGCAAGTCTGGCAACAAAGAAGCTTTGACATCAGTCTGATAGGGAATCTGCATGAAAATTCAGCCATTTGGGGGTATCCAAAGAATAGGTGAAACTGTTGCCTTCCTGCTTTTATAGTCCATGATTAGTAACTTAGCTGTGGGGTTTCTGCTAATGGATAGGGGTTGTTGGGTGGAAAGCCAGGATGACTGGCTGCTCACTCTGAGCAAGCGTGTTTGCTGCGGGGCTGGCAGAGCCCGTCTACAACATACAGGCTCACTGTCTGCATGGAGTACAGAAGAGCAACCCACCAGTCCTCATCCTGTGTATGACCGAGCCGAGGAGCAAGATTTGGCCTCTAATGCCTGAGAGGTCCAGGTCCAATACCTTTGTTGAAGCTTAACACTGAAGTCTTGGAACTTTTGTTGGAGCCTCATAGAGGCTATGGTGGGTAAAACATGTTTGACAAATAGATAAACATATTTTCAAAGCCTATGTTCTAGTATTACCTAGTGTTAATGCATTTTTGGTCCTCTTACAATGCAGCTTTGTTTCAAATTATGCCAAAAAACAAGATATGTTGGTTTTTTTTTTTCCTTTAATTCCATGGTATATTGAAAGCCATTGTAGTGTTCTGTATCATGTTGGCCTTTGGTGTGTTGTTGCATGGATAAAGTTGACAGAATGCTTTGTATATCACACAGTTCAGTAAAAAAAATCAGCATTCTGCTAAGTACTGTAATGTGGGTCATTTAGGGATATGTTATGAAAAATCTCCTTGCTTCCTTCACTAAGAACAACATTTATTTTCATCACTTTCTTGTAATATTCTTTTCCAAGATAGGAACCGTTTTATATGCTGATGTGTAACTGTGGTAACCATCTTAACACGAGGCTGTTTGATTTTGGGGTGTGCTTTTATGTACCTGCATTCTGGGTTTTGGCAATACATTTTCAGTAGTACTTTCAAGGTAACTATTAGCAGTGGATCTGTTACTTTGAGATGATTATTCACTTCTAGTGGTTATTTTCTTCTTAATCCATCTTCATTGTTTGTGTAGAACACCTAGGATATTCCTCCTGTAAAATACGCTATTTCTACAGATAGAGAAGCAATGTGAAATCATGTTTTACATCAGAGACCACTGCGTGATGCTTTCCCGCTCCTGCTTGCTGACGGACACTTCAGGCAGCGATTTTTCATTCTCTTCCAGGCCTGACATGTCTCAGAAGAACAACACGTTATGTGTTTCTTACTTTTATCTGAGAATAAACAAAATGATTCTTCCAGGTGATACGAAGAAGTAGCGATGAGGAAAAGTTGCTGTGCTTGGTACGTCAGCGTGCAGGACACCACTGTCAAACCGCCGTCATAGTGATTCTCATACTGGCCTGGGAAGGGATCCCTCATCTCCTGGCAGACACGCTGTACAAAGAACTGACGCAGAGCCTCAGAAAATACGGCTGTCCCACAAGCCGCAGATGTGCATTAAACGAAGAGTATGTCACTTTAATTGTAAATGATTGTTGTGTCACCCTTTGAATGTTGTTCTGTAATAAATAGCATGAGAATTCACTGGTAGTGTGACTGAAAAATACAGAAAAGCTTATTTAAAGTTACAAACCACTAGGTGTCATTTCAGTATAAAATTTAGCTCCTGGCTTTTTCTAGAGACCAGGCTCCAAGGGACAGTTGCACAAGGAAAGCCCAGGGAGGCGGGTGGCAACTTCTCCCTCGTCTTTGCACACACTTTACGTGTGCAGGCATGGTAAGGAGCTGCCAGGATGTGACTTGTACTGTGCTCGTGAGCAAAGCTGGCTGGTCATGAGAGGAAGGTGTGCTGCCTTTCCTCCTGCACATGAGTATACAGCATGAGGCCTTTGAGAGATCTTCTGAGGACTGTCTCTTCCCGGCAGTACACATCTGCCCAGCATCTCGAGTCTGGCCAGGACAACTGCAAATGTGCTTTGTTTTCAATTATATTAATTAAATGAGAGAAGCAGTAGTAGTACTGTCAGCTGCCTCATGTTCTTCAGCTACCGTTGCTGTAATTCTACATAGGTGTAAAATTAAAATACTCGATCTTTTTAAATAAACGAGAGATTGAACCTCATTGAAACTGAGGCTGTGGAGCAGAGCTGTCTTTGTGCTGATTTTTTGTTACCTACATTTAACCAATATCTAACAGCTGTGCAGTGACCTGAATCTAATGCTTATGTTCTTAAATGGTTAGGCTAAGTAGGGTTGTTCCATTTTAGAAGTTGGATCAATTTGACGATAATGGCATTGTTGCACATGATGTATTTACTGTATTTATGGGTAACCCTCAATAGGAGTGGTATTTTCTTGTACTTCAAAAAATTTTACCCAGTTGGAGAAGTCAAAATCAAAGAAGCATGGATATATATTTACGTAGCTATAACTAAGTGTTGTAGCAGTAGAACTTGTGGGACTTTTGGGAGTTGGGACTGTCTTCATGGGGAAAAAAATCCTCTACACACAAATATTAACAGAAAATACCAAGTTAAACTGTGTTATTTTGCTATGTATTATAGAAGAAATAGCAAATATCACTGATAATTAAAAAAAACAAGCTGCATCATCAGCTGACGTGACTTGTCTTTATTTCTGTTCATAGTCGTACTTGTGCATGTCAAGGACTTGATCCAGAAACTTGCGGAGCATCATTCTCATTCGGCTGTTCATGGAGTATGTATTTCAATGGATGTAAATTTGCAAGAAGCAAAAACCCCAGGAAATTTAGGCTTCTCACTGATGACCCTAAACAAGTAAGACTTCATTTTGTTGGTTTTTTTTTCCTCCAACTATTTATTTAGATGATTTTCAGAACTAGAAATGGGATCTGCAGATATCCCCCACACATACGTATGCATTGCTTATCATACGGGCATCCAACTAAATGTTTTGTAGCTGTAGCATTTATAACTTTTCCACCGCATGAAAGTGCTCTCTTATTGTCTCCTTAAATACTCTGAAATTATCCTTAAATGTTTTTTTTTAAACATATTTAGCTCCACTGTGTAACTTGATATGAAATGTTGATTCTTTGTAATTATAAAATAGAGAAAAAGGGTTTTCTAAGCACCAAGACTGCACCTCAACAGATTCAGTTCTCTTGTCCTGTTATAGAAACGTTTGTGCCTTGGATTGCATGCCTTTCGCATTGATGTCTGACCAGCAGACAACCTGGTATCTGTCTGACATCGGGAATAAACTGTTATTTCCTCGGACAACATGTTTTTGAAACACTTAAGGGAATGAATTACAGTAAGATATGATGCATCCAACTGATAGTCTTAATTGCTGATTATGAGCATTTGTGGTGACATAAAGCTCAGCGCAGAAAATATGATGATGGATTATGCCAAGTAATGTACCTCTAAAAAACAAAGTTATTTTGTGATGAAGGAATAAATGTGGTATAAACTGATAGCCACTGCCTGAGGGACATACAGCAAAAAGATCACTTGGGCTAACTCAAAAGTTCCTTTTGCTCTGACTCTATAACTCCTTTTCCTTGTGGAGCTCCCAGATAAATGAATTAGGTCTTCACTAGCACATCTGACATGCTTTAAAAGACACATACAGAGCAGTCTGTTACCTAGTTCTCCTTCTGGGTTATCCTGCCATTAGTCTTTCTCAGCTCCTGAACTCCACTGCTGCCAGATACAGAAAAGACCTCACTGGTTGAAGGCCAGACAGTAGTAGAAGTGTTGTGCATTTTTAATGTGTAGTGTACACGTGTGTGCACACAATGTGTCTTGGAAAAGTGATGTCAGTTTATTCACTGGAGCTAAATACTCCTCCCAAGTCCTATTTTTTTCCACAAAAGACCTGATTAAGCGCATTCTATGCTCATGTGCACAATGCAAAACCCTCATTCTCCTTTGACTTGCACTGTCTGCTCGCATTGTGGGTATTCACGAACTTCATTAGCACTTAAAGTGCTAATGGGACTTCTGCCTAAGCAGTCCAGGGCACACACAGCCTCTCTCTCCTTGTTTCTCAGTGAATACGTGACTTCAGGCAATACAAGCTGAAATTATCTCTGCTTGTCTAAAATGTCTTGAAGGGGTTTGTTTTATAAATTTTCAATTTACAGAAAACTGCCTATGTTTGGGTGTTCCTTCATTTTAGTAGTCCTGTTCCCCTTCTTTGTCGCTTTCTCCCTTTCCGTTTTCTATTACCCTGACTTAGGTTCTTCCCTGCTTGGTGTTGCACATGGAGCATCCTGTGCGTGTTTTTCCTCTGCAGGTTTCTAATGCTTTTAGTAGCATTAGCTGGGAGATCAGCAAGGTGGCAATCTTCATATGCACTGTCTAATGAAATATTAGTCTGCATCTTAATCTCTTAAAAGGCGGCTCAAATAGATTCTTCTCCGCTGATCACACCATGTTCCATGAGACTGCAGGCTGTGTTGGTGGCATCGCTTCCCCTGTGTCTGTGAAAGGCCACCTTGAGCTCCATTCGGTCAAGCACGATGGCGTTCATAGCGGCATCTAGAAATGGTGCCCCACTAATGAGAGCTGTCTTGGGTTGCCTGTTGATTTAACAGGTAACCTGCAGGTTTTTGTAGGAGAATACTTTCCACCACAGTATATTAGCAGTCGTCTGAGCGAGATTACTTAACCAGTAATGGGATGTTTTCTAGATGTGTGATCTGAAAGCGTATAGTCTTATTTCCCCTTTTCTGCTGAAGTTTTAAAATCTCCTTGGGGAGTGCAGCTGGGAGGGGATGAGGGCTGCAGAGCACACAGGCGCTCTGTTATGGTGTTTGTCTGTGAGGGAAGCGTTTGCACCCTTTGGCTGCTGCTGTGCAAAAGCCTCCAGCTCTAGGTGCCAGTGGTGCTTGGCTGGGCACTTCTGTGTGTGTGCAGGCTGTCAGTACATCTCAAAAAAGAGTACTTACTGGTGAATATTTTTTCTCTACATTTGGTTTTGTCATGAATTTTTCTATCAGATACTTCTTCTAGCTAACTGGATATTGATGATTTTGCAGATGACATAAAGCTAGGAGATATAGCACATTAAAAAGAAGATAGTTCGAAGTCCAGAAAGATTTGGATTGGTTGATCATTTGAGGCCCTGGATGGAGTGAGATGAGGTTAAGGGTGTAATTTACCTAGGTAAGAATAGTACATAGGACAGATAATTAAGGATGCGTTACCTTCAGTGCAGTTCGGAAGAACATGTGGTAGCAATCAACAGTTAATAAACTGGCTATAGTACAAGTTAAAAATCATTTCGTAATATCACATTGAAAAATGTGAAAGTATACTTACATTTATGTGCATAAGTGTTTATAATATATGGCGACAAGTGTTTCTTGTAGAACAAAATGAAGCAAGCTGCTGTTTTTTGCCACTACCCAGTGTGCAAAACTGAAGCTGCAGTTGTCTCCAAAAGCCTGGCCTTTGGAGGAAAACAAAGTAGGAGATAGGTAATCCCAGAATGAATCTGTCACCTTTTCTTTCCCAGGTTGCTAGTGATTTTCCTGGAAAAGCAACAATTCAGGAAAAGCAAGAATTTAGGGATTGCGTTTCTCTAAATAAGAGGTTAAATGTCACACTGCCACAGAAGCCCACTATGTGTCCATGGCTTTCCCCAGGGAGCTGAATATTACTTCCAAATCTAGTAGATATTTCTATGAAGTACTGTGACTTTTTCACACCCAAATAACAAAATACCAAATCTTCTTAAAGTTTCTGTTGCAGTTTTAGAAACATACCTCTCCCCCTGCAAGCTGAAATCAATGTTAAATACTGTTAGGAGTAACTCATCAGATTAAAAGACAAAGAAGTTGCAAAGTTTATATTTTAGCAGGAATTTATCATTGTGACTTAAGACCCCATAAACAAAACACTAAAAGAAGACATGAGTTTCCATCTCCACCCAGAATGTGGTATAATTTTTTTCTTCTGGATGGTATTTCTCTATTTTCTGTGGAACATACCTCTTTCCTTGATTGGCTGTGGATGAGAAGGAGGAAACGATGCAAAAATAAATTCCTTGTGTATTGGGTTTCTCTGCCTTAGCACACATCCTCTGTTGCTATTTGGTTGACTTGTATTTATTGCTTTTGGTATTCTAGTAATGTAAAAATAGCCTTATTTATGTCCAGTGACAAAAGACAGTAGTACAGACGTCAGATTAATAAAATAAGGTAGAGGTGGACCTTATTAGCTTTGCTGACTTGAGTCAGACATCTCTAAACTGGATTAGATTCATTTAAAGTAAATTGCAGCTCTCTAAACATTGTCTTTCTCTGCAGGAGGAACTTCTTGAAAATAATTTGCAAACTTTAGCTACTGATGTGGCTCCAGTTTATAAAAAGCTTGCTCCTGAAGCTTTCCAGAACCAGGTAGGTCTGTGACAGCCAACTAATGTAGCTGTACCTCCAACAAGGCAGCATTGTTTAAAAACGAGATGCAACCCCAAAGTATGTTAACAGGTGGAAGCAGGAGATCTCACAGATGTGACGAATCCCACTGCTTACTTCGATTTGTTATTTCATGTGGTTGGTTTTAAAATCTTTTTTATTCCAGCTGGTGATTAAGTTATGCCCCCAGCTGTGCATTTATAAAAGTCTTACAAATAAAAACACTTTATTTGCAGAGACAGTTTGATCCTGGCTGAGCTGATAATCTTGTTGACAGTCAGTAATAAGTATTATATGTTTCGTGGGGAAATAGGTGCTTTCTGATATTCTTACTGGCTGTATTTATTCAATCACAAGTGCATTTGTGGCTCGGGGTGTTCTACATCACACACTTGCAGTCCTAAGTACCTGTAGTTTATTTCATTTTTAGGTGGAAAATGAACACATGGGCCCAGACTGTCGGCTTGGATCCAAGGACGGTAGGCCTTTCTCTGGTGTAACAGCTTGCATAGATTTCTGTGCCCATGCCCATAAGGATACACATAACATGCACAATGGAAGCACTGTGGTATGTACATAGGATTTTCTTTTTTTGTACTGTTTACTGCTGTGATTACTCTGTGTCCTAAAATGTTTCTCGATTTAGTGGGTACACTTGCGTGAAGTTTTTTAAACGATTATGAAATTAATTGCACGTTGCCATTTATAAATTCTCATGTTATTTGGATCTATTTATTATTAGTCTACAGAGGACATACGTTCATCTTGTTATAGAGCAAATCAAGAAAGGTATGTGAGTGATCTTTCCTACAAAATACCGTAATTCTTTGAAGACACACAAGCCCTTTAGACGGGATTGTCCATGGGACAGATAAGCTATTCTGAGTAGAAGCTCGATGCTCAAAGTCAGGTAATAATGGTCTAATCAAGGAGTTGCACAGACATCTGTAGAAGAGCTTAAACAAATAAACTCGTTATTAATTTACCTCCCCCAGCCCATCAAATTCACTTTCTCCTTGCACTGTGCACTTACCAGACTTCACATTGGTAAAGTTACTAGTCAGAAAGTACATTGTATGATGTCATGGTGGTGGAGTCAGGTGCCTGTTACGGTCCTTGAAATTAAATCTGAGTATCTCATTATGAAAGGAAAACCCACAGTCGTCAGTGTGTATTTTTTTTTTTTATGTGGTCATTGTACCAAATACCTTGCTGGTTTGCTAGTGAGAAAATCAGTTGGGAATTACTCAGTTAAGTAGTCTTTTAGAAACTGAGAACCATAGTCATGAAGAGGGACACAGTCAAAAGAAAATGAAATAAAACTGACAATGCTTGTGTAAATATGAGTTTTGTTTCTTTAGTAGTTAGAACATTGTAAATACTTCCTAAACAACTAGGATGAATTCTTGTACATCGGTGAAGGTAACGCTTGAGAATAATTTCTCAATCAAAGGATGTGTATACAGAAGAAAGAAATGCATCTAAAATCTCTGCCCTCTTATAAACTGAATTTTTTAAGATTTGAAAATGAGAATTCAATTATTATGTTGCTGTGATTCAATAAAGCATTGAATTTAAGTATATACTTACCGGTGTTTGTATGTAATGTCAAGGAGAAATGACTGGAAAGGTTGTTAATGTTAAATGTGTGCTTGTAGGTTGGGTAAATATCTGCTACTTTGAAGTATGGAAGCAGGCCTCAGAATTCAGCAGGAATGTCAGTCCTGAATAGACTAATATTTTCTTCCTAATGCTGAATGCTACTTATATGCAGATATTTTATAAGAAAATGCTGAAAGCATACTTTGCAAAATATTAGTGAGCTACTATGAGTAAGCTCATGTGTATGTACAGTCACTTCAAAGCTTCTGAAGTGTGGTAATTCAGACCTTTTAAAGATCCCAAATTTGGAAATGAGACTTCCTTTTCATGGCAGACTGCATGACATAGTTTTAAATGAAACTTAATTTGGGTGTTCCCAAAGTAATATTTTAAGTGCTACTTTGCCTCTTAATGTAAAGACAAAATGGAAACTGATCCCACTACTCATTCAGCCATACTGGATCCCATAAAGAATACAGTAATCCTCTTGGAAAAGCCATAAATGTATGGCCAACAGTTGGCTGGAGGGATGATTAACTCTTTTTTTTGTGTGTGTGTGTGTGTGATGGTGGTTGTTTTTTTTTTTGAGAAATGTACCAGGGAATAGTTCTATGATTGCGTATTTATCTACAGTCATCTGATGTTATTTTGGTGATGAATTTTATAAGTCTTACAAAACGTAAAATCACTACAACTGCTGAGAAGTTCACCTTTAAATGTGACCTTCATCAGATAGCTCACTCATACAAGTTGCACACTTAATACTCTCTTTATTTAATCTGTTTATTCTGATATGCTTGAAACAAAGGGCTGTGTATAAGTAGGTGGCAAATATTAACACTCAATTTATGTAACAAAATTTAACAAGAAGGTGAACTGGAGTTCAGAGTTACCTAATGATCTATATACAACCTCCACAGCGAGAAGGCTTATGTAAGTTGCTGTCTAGTACGTCTAGTGTGCTTAGATATGTAGTTACAGTGATGCACGTTGCAAGCCTAAAGCAGAGAGTTTTGTTGTTCTGCAGACAAGGTAATAGGATATACTGGGCTTTCTTCAATCTAGATCAGCTTGTTGATGATCAAAATAAGGGTTGTTAAGTTTGGCTTTTAAACAAGCAGGAAAACTAGTGGTAAGAACACAAAAAGAAATTACCATGTGGGACTCTACCATCCGTCTGGTCACCTCCTGTGTTCCCATGTAGTTTCAGAAGCTACTCCAGCTACCTACTTAGTTTAAAATAGATTAGCATTTCTTACACGTCACTGCTGGCAATGATGGAGGCATTTGCATCTTACCTTTGACATATTCTGTATGCAAAATGCAGTGTGTGCAAGTAGCAAGTAGTCACCTAGCTGAGGTGACTGTCAGTTTTCGTATAGATGATTGTTTTCTGATAATGTGCTAATAAACAGAGTGGGGATGACTTGCCCAGCTTTTTAAATCTCAAAGGCATGCAAGTGAATTTACCTTTTTTTCTCGTTTCCTTTATTTGATTTTTTTAATGATAATTACAACTTACACTTTTAAAATTTGTACAAAACATACTCGTCATCTTGCACATCGTTGGTGTTGGTAAGATTGCTTCTCTTCCTTCTTACCCAGACACAAAATGTTCATTTATAAAATCTGAAGTTCCTCTAGACTAAAAAGGTTGAAATAAATAAATACCTTACAAGATGGTATTTATAAAATGCTGCCAGCTCTATCACCACTAGTTATGGCGTGAGTGACACATTTTCATTTCTCCCTTCAGTTGCTGGTGAATCACTTTCACCACAAATATGAAAGAAATACTGCACAGTGCACAGGAATTAAAGGAAAAACAGATTTTTTTAAAATGATTTAAATCAGACACAGATATGAGTTCAGCAAAGCACTAAATGAGCTTAAGGACAAGTAGGGAATTTACTGTATATTTAAAAGAATATTGTATCTAATCAGCTGCAAAGAACAATTTCCTTTCTCTGTCCCTGCCAGATTTTCAGAAAAGCATTCCTGTATTTTTCCAGATACACGTTTTGATGATAAAGTGAATTACTTGTATGTGTTTCTGAAAATAAATGACTGTCATTTTTATTAGCAGGGGAGGAAGAAAAGTTTTGGAAACATCTTTTGTAGATACAAGGTAGAATAGTACATTTTAATTTAGAAAAAGCAAGATTTACCATGGGAGATTTGATTTGCTGAAAACCTTTCCTGGCTATCAAAATCTGAAAATTTTGCAGAACTGCATTTTGATAGAAAAGCTGAAGACAAAAGTGAATATTACCTATTTGTCTCTGTAATAGAATGAAAACACTTGGCATTTCTACAGAGGTGTAAACCAACATGTTTGTCTGAAAGAAGCAAAAGTAATTTCTGCCTATGGATTGAATTTTTGAAGAACCTTGTAGTCAATAAATATGCCATCCATTTCTACTCAGATTCTTTTGTCATCTTCTAATGTTGTACTAAGGGCCATTGCTGTATATTTCAACACAGTGTTAGGGTGCAGTGTTCCTTGTCGATGTGAAGCTAGACTGTAAATGAGCAGCATGTAAATAAAGGCTTTATAGTTATTAATGGATTCTGTGAAATGTAAGTATTTCTGTTTCTTCAATGGCTTAGCTGCAAAGGATCACACTCTTAATACCTGTGTGAATCCATTTAAATCACTGAAATAAGGGGTTTCACAACAGCTAGAACAAAATGGTTAATGATGACCTTACTAGCTGTGTGCCATGTATATGGGTGCTGCTCACTGTGTGGGGCATGTTGCCCTTTTTGCTGGGGTGCAGGAAGGTGAGAGAGCAGTGGCGGAGCTGCACAGTCTGTAGCAGGCACTGCGGAAGGAAGGGGAGGAAGATACATCTATGCTTACATCTGTGCTTCAAGGGCAGCTGCAATGCAAAATTATTGGCAGCAGAACTAAGTAAGTAGTTAGTGTCAATAAGCAATCCATCAACAAACTGTTCCTGATTTTTTTCCTTCTTATATATTTTTTAAAGATCCTCTGCTCTTCCTGTAACTTACTGTATGTCTGTAGTTACAGCTCATCAAGTTACCACTGCATATGTATGTCCAGACTTTTGCAATAAATGACAGAATATGTCTGCAAATACTTGAAGAGTGCATTTGAGGTCATGTCCACAACTTCTTTGTGAGCTACAGAAGTACTTAGATGCTTAAGCTGGAGGTTCAGATTATAGCAAATCAGAAAAAAGATAAACTCCACAGCACCTTAACGGAAGGATTTTTGTTATTCTTTATATTGTGAAAATGGAGAAATACTAGAAGTTCACTAGTAATCCGTGAGTTCCCAGACAGTGGTTTGTGCACTGCACCCATGTTACAGCATGCGGCATGAAAACAGCACCTGAGGTGGGTGTATCCAGGAGAAGGCACTGTTAGTTGAACCTCAAGCGGTCAAAAGGAAAAATGTCTGGGACTCCCTTCTCGGACTTGCAGACTTATGCAAGCGCATTCAGGTTATAACAGGCCAACAAAACAGGACTGTTTCTCAGCTGCAAGAGAAAAGAAAGCAAAGTCGTTTGTATTTGTAATGATAAACAATGATGGCATAGCACCTCGGAGTCCCACGTGGCACCTTCTCTCCGTTCCATCTGCAAAGGGACGATGAGCATAGGAAATCTGATTTCATCCTTCAAGGGTAGAAATGCTGTTTGACTGCTTTGCTGCATCTTGAATTTAAAACATCTGTTCTTACATCGTGGTGCGAAAGGCTACATCTTGTGAAGTTCAGGAGGCCAAAGGCAGATGAAGGTGTCCCAGAATAATTCATTCACAGTTGCATGGCTACAGATGTGTAGGGCATGTCACTGAGTTCATGGGTGCGTTTCAGTGAAAAGAAGGGGGGGAAATGTTTCATGAATATGCAAGTTTTACCATGACATCACTAAACCCAGAATAGGCAATGGTTTTGATCACCAGGCACACGGAAACCTAAACAAACCACCTGGCCAATATTTTTTTTGGCTTTGCAGCATCCTGGATGATTTAGCTGCATGTTCTGGAAAAAATAGAGTGTAGCAGGATATGTAGTTTCACTGCGTAAGTGGGGTTTAACAGAGTCTATGATTTTCTCATGTTCAGTTTTAATTCTGGTCCATTTGCACACAGTATCACAACCAATGGAAAATGCTGCTTTTAACTTCTCAGCTGTAGCTTATGAATAGTGCCTATGGATTGAATTTTTGAAGAACCTTGTAGTCAATAAATATGCCATCCATTTTTACTCAGATTCTTAAGTTTCCTCATGGAATATTTTGCACAAATTTCAGTATTAGAGGGGCTTTTGAAACGGATGTTTCACATTAGGTGGATTACTCTGCTTCAGCTGTAAATTGCCAGCTCATCTGTAGGGCCATAATTTATTTAAATTTAAAATCTAAATTTAAAACTGTTTTCCTGGTAACATTAACTTTTCAGTTATTCACTTGCAGTTGGGTTCTTCCTTTTATAATGAAATATATTATGGGGGAACAATGACCCTGAGAAATAATATATATTAGCTTTTCTGTTATGGTATTTAGGCTTTAGGTGTATTAAGGGTATTTAGGTATTCATTTTTTTTTCTGGAGAATTTAGAATTTTCTTCATTTTTGTCTCATTTGAGTATTTAATATATTGTGTACTGGAGGTGACTATACCTTCTACATAGTTCTGCCAGAGTCCTACAGCCATTATCTTCTTTAGTTCCTCCAAAGAGTTCTTTGACTTCCTTGTTTTAAAGAGGATGTTGCTCTTGTGATACTGTCTAATACTCATTTCTGCCTACAGTTAAGCTCTCTTTCACCTGATAGGAGTTTTTTTTGTTTGGTTTTTTTTCTGTCTGCTCATATGCTTTCCCCTGGGTCAAGCATTGCAAAAATATAGAGCTAATCTATCCTTGTCTAATTATAAGTCAGATGAAAAGATGATTAAAAGTAATAAATTTTTAAGAGAAAATCTCTTTATGGGAAAGAATAAATCTAATAACTGTACAAGATAAGATTTCTATGAA
Source organism: Anser cygnoides (assembly GCF_040182565.1). Classification (NCBI taxonomy): domain Eukaryota; kingdom Metazoa; phylum Chordata; class Aves; order Anseriformes; family Anatidae; genus Anser; species Anser cygnoides. The sequence continues at coordinate 25,705,354 of NC_089879.1, read as the reverse complement.
CATATCTGATTAAATGCCTGGAAATGCAGAACTGTAAATTGGGTGAGGGTTTTGATTTTCAAAATAGCGAGATTGTAGATTGAATCTTCAAGATTTAGACCTTTTTTCAGACTAGCGTATGGGTCCAGACAGAGGTTGGGCAGAATATTTTTAACAGCTAGTGAGAATCATGCAGCGTCTAATGAAAACAAACAGGAGCTAGGTGCCTCCATGCTTATTTTATTTCTGTTTTTGTTTTTAATTTAGAAGGGGAGGATGTGCTGAGCCCTATGTAATTGTGCTCTGTGTATGTCCTACCCTCTCTCCCATTCCTGAATAATTTGGAATCTGCTGGCGTATTTCAACCAGATTCCACTGAACTCCGCAGAAACTTGTCTTGGAGCCTTTAACCTCTTGTTCTAAGCTTGGTGAAAGCCCACTGCTGAGCGGGGGAGACAGACCCAGGTCAGCTCCAGCTGCAGCTCCTGGTTAATCCACGCACACCGGGAGGCGCTGAGCTTCAGCCGGGCCCCACTTCCCGCGGGCTGGTACCCAGCGGAGGTGGCAGCAAGGTGTGATGGGGGCAGGGATAATGGTGCTGGGACTGGGCACGTGGGAGCGTGGGGATGGACAAGTCCGTAGGAAACCAGGCGTCATTTGCTGCTCATGGAACAACTTGTTTTTTCTAAATCTTCCCCGTAGTCCAAAGGCTGCCCAGTGGAGGTAAGTGCGCATGGAGCAAGCACATCAGTAAATGCTACTCATCAGCTTCTACTTGCCCTTTCACCTTTTCTTCTGAAGACCCCTTCTCTTGATTCTTTTAAAATGCCACCTGAAAAGCTCTTCTCCTTTGTCTCTGCCCCTCAAATTTTCTCCTCTTGCTGCTCTGCAACTGTCAAGCTTTGCATATAGCTATTTATAAAGCCCTAACCACCACCTTATTTATTTAGGATTTTTAGTTTGTGATTCTGTAATTCTATTATTCTGGAAATAAATCTGTGATGCTTTTATGTGAAAGCTATGCTACAAAATAAATGTTTGTTTTTCCTAAATTATATTATTATTATTCTCCCCCAGAATGTTAGGCATGGTGACAATATTCTGGAAAACTGAATTAACTGGTGATATGCATCAAATTCGATCTACACAATGATGGAAAGAGAATGCCCTCATTTAGGGAGTATCATCTCCTCCTTGGATGGTGCTCAGATTCCTTTGTGTGTGTAGTTAGCAACTCCCCATGAAATAGAAGCTTAACTGTGCCATGGTATTAATGCATGGCTTTCTAGTAATGTGGTATATTGTGAAAAACAGCATTCTCCTGTGAATTTAATGAATGAAACTTAATGTGCGGTTTATTTGAACACTTGCTCAAATGTGTAAAACTGTCGCCATCCCTTGGAAAGCACAGAATGAAACCAGATAGATGTGGTTTGCCCCTCTGTTTTTAAGAATGTTTTGTGTGTGTCTGTGGTTTTTGTTTTGTTCTGTGTTTTTTTTTGTCCCTAGGAAACAAGCATGTGTTTTTAGCTCTTCTTTTAAGGTGAAGGTTTAATATTAATAACAGCTGGAACTCTAGACATGCTGGAAGTCATAAGTACTGCGAAGGTTCAGCAGTGATTTGGAATAACTAATAAGAAAACTGTTGCAATAACTTTGGATATTTATTCACATTTCTTATCAAACTGGATCTAGCCAGCCTTCTCTTGGCAACACATAATTTAATGAGAGAAAGTAGGTCAATGGCATGAGAGAAACTAAATATTTGTTGGGTCTCGTGACTTCATTACAGCAGGCAGAGTTGGGGAGGGGTGTTAATTTAAGAAAGTGTGTGTATAGATACGTAGATTCAGAACTAGAGAGTTATAGCTGAGATTTACTGAAAATACAGAGCAATATAGATAACTTCATTTGCCAGACAACAACAACAAAAAAATAGTTCCATGTCTTACAAACTTCTTGTTGAATCCATGTTTTTTTTGTTTGTTTGTTTGTTTTTTTCATATTTAGCCTTTAAAAATGAACCTGAACATCAAATACATACTAAAAAAAAATACTTAGGAATTTCCAGTATACTTAGAGCTCAGCCTATTTAATGAGTTTGGCATGTGTTTGTGGATAGTGTGAGCTAGCCCAAAGCTGAATTTTTCCTGTCCAAAACACATGCCTTCACCTTATTCTTCAGGTACCAGTAATTTTTCTGCATCACCATAAATCAAAGAAATTACGTGTCAGATGTCTACATTTGAAAACCTATAGCACTGAGACTATAAAATACAAGAAAACAATGAAGTCCAAGATAAATGCTTAAATATTTAAATAACGTTTGTGTTCTGGTTGTATTTGTAAATGGTCCTGTTCCTCCCAGGTGTGTACATTAACAAAGGAAGATAACCGGAGAGTGGGGGTGATTCCAAGTGATGAACAGCTCCACGTGTTACCTCTCTACAAAATCTCACAAACAGATGAATTCGGCACCGAGGAAGGATTGGAAGCTAAGATAAAAGCCGGAGCCATACAGGTGCTCACAGCATTTCCCAGAGAAGTACGAATGTTAGCTGAGCCTCTTAGAGCCACAAAGAAAAAGAAACCTGACACAAGGAGGACCCCAACTGAAAAGCAGCCATTAATAGACAAAAAGTATTCAACACCAGTAAAGCTGAAAACTGAAGCACCAGAAAATCTGAGCAACACGTTGCATTGTTTAGGTGAGTGATGCTCATTAAATTCTACTGGTCTTGTCTGACACTGTGTTGTGTCCTACCCATCTGAGGGGAAGGAAAAGCTCCCTAATACTCATTTTTATAACATATTCCCCTACCCTGCGTTTTAGGAGCTAATGAACAAGACAGTGTAGTCAGCATTCTCTCTTGGCACAGAAGAAGACAGGTGATAACGCAAAAATAAGTTTGTGGTGGTGTTTTCGTAATCGTAAGTAATGCTAATGCACCAATGAAATGTTTTCAGGTTCCTGTATTCTGATAAATAATGGTAATAAGAACATCTTGAAATGGTAGGAATGTTTATTTAAACAATGGGCATTATTTTATATCATTTTAAAGCACAAGAACCATTACCTACTTTGTATGAGAGACAATGGCTTTCTGACAATCTGAGTTGATGATAATTTCCTTCTAATACTTAGTGACACAGATACTGCAGCAGAGCAAGAGACTTGCCCCAAAAAAAAGGGGGGGGACAAGGTTTTATCAAAGAAAACAGTACTTCTCAAATTCTTTGAAATGCTGTTGGTGAGGGTGTGAGAGATGGGATCTGACAGCAGCTAAGTAAAAGGTATGTTTTCTCTATTACAGGGAGATTGCACTGGCCTCAGTCTTCTGCAACAATGTGTGCTTGTGCAGCATAGAGTCATTAGTTGACTGAGCTGTGCGGAGTTGCTTTTGATTCGTGCTATTTTACCTGACTGGGGTCAGGTTTTGAACAAGTATTTTTGGACAATAAAACTCTTCTCTGGGACTTCTCAGTAATGAAAAGTAGAAAAGAAGGAAGATGAGGAGGAAGCCACAGAGTAGATTCTGTGATTAGAAGGGAGAAAAATAAAAAGCATAGCCTGTCTGGCTCTGGGAAAGAAAAGGGGGAATTTAGCCATCTGCTGAAACTTTGAATGTTAATTCATGAGAGAAATCCAGGTACATGTGATAGATTTCACTTGAGGAACAAAAATTAAATGTGGATATGTTCTGGGGAAGAAAAAACACTGCAAACGAGAATCTATTTGACACATCTGTAATTTGTACTCATCAACCTGAGTACATGTTTCTCTCAGATGAGACAGGGCAACAAATAAAACTTTGTGTATAGCAGGATGAAATAAGAAAAGAATTATTACACTACTAGGAAATTAGACAGACATTGAGTTAATCTGCATGTAAGTTTGGGAGACAGTCCAGGCTCTGAAACAAATATAAAAGGACTCCTCAGGCTGAGGACAATGTCCAACAATAACTCCAAAGCAATGATTAATAACTTCCATCATGCTTCAGGTGGACTGGAAGTCCTGGAAGGATTAGACTCTGGCTTGGGAAGGAATTCTGAAATTGTTTGATCTCACTGTAAAGTTGTTCTGAAACACTGAAATAGTTAGGAACTGTCTACCTGAGCATGACCTTGTCATTAAAAACAGGCATGGCTTCTGAATTTGAAAGCCATGCCTTTAACAAATGGTATGCTATCCAGAGTTTTGCTGTATGCTTTGGAAATGTAAGTCTTTATCATTATTCCCTTAAACATGCAAGAATAATAAAATAACTACATAAACCAGCCAACTTAAATAATTGATCTTGACTATAAATAATTAGGTAATACAGTCTAAAAGAGCTGCTGATAAAAATAAATCAGAGTGATGAAGAAATACTCTTTAAGAGTGAGAAAGTTTTTCAAAGATTAAAAGAGTTGAATAAAACCATTTTCTTTCTGTCGTAAAGGTTCAGCCTCTATCATGCAGATTTTGATAGTGGAATTCCCTCAAGATTCTGCAAGTGAAACATGTCGAGTTTATGCCGTTCTTTCTGACTCAAATAAAGCTGTCAACACAGTAAGCCCAAATCTGCAGATGGCACGTTGCTGCAGCTGGCCAAGATTAGTGACTCAAAGCATTTATGCACATTGTATGTGTTTCCTGTAGTCACACAGCGCAATGGCTGAATGTCACCATAACGGCCGCTGCCCTGCCCCTTGCCAAAAACACAAAGATCCATGGATTATCAATTTAGAAAATTATAGTATTAACCTGTACATACTACTTTTTGCTGTAATAAGGGATCAGTCCTTGGTTGGTTCTTTTAATTTTGCCAGTTGTAGGTATGATTTTAGTCCTGAGAAATTAATAATGTTAATCTGGCAAAGATTACAAGACTCAACATCAATACAAAATCAAATGGCCTGTGGAAGAGAGGAGTTGAAATTAGACTATCCAGTAGCCATCGTTCCTGACAGTAAACTGGAGGAAACAATTATTTAAATGGGTATCCTTTCACGTTAATAGTGGCCATCAGCTCTGCTCATACCATTTAAACATAAAAAACAGAAAGGTTTGTGTAATAGGTAATGGAAACAAAGTACAGAGAAACTTACTAGGGGGAGAGAAGAACAATACCAACTGTATAGTTTTAGGTAAGCAGTGAGTAAAGAGAGTTCTGCTACAGCTACCTTAAGCATGTCAGATACTGCTGTTAAATTTTCTACTAATACAGGAATAAAATACTAGCTTATGTCTACTGGAAAGGAAAAAAAATATTGATAAATGGTATCTGTAATGTACTCAATTTACTGATGAGGACAAGAGTTTAAAGCATTGGTTTTGCTTTTTAAATACTAAAAAGAATATGGAGAATGTGCAATTAGATGAGATAAGCATTGTATATTCAGTCAGGTTTTAGGCCATGTGAGGCTAACACTCTTTGGAGTAGACTGGGGGGATTTTGAAGGAGTCACAAGGCTGACTATTGGGTATTGTCCATTGTTCGTGATCTTCCTTTGAAAGAGACTTTGACCATCATTTCAAAGCCATTACTGTATCCCCAGCTGGAAAGCCCGTAAACCTTGAGAGACTCCTCTAACCTGCCATGTCTGCATCGTATGGAGAGCTGGAAATTGCAAAGTGCTAAGACAGGACTATCTTCTGTTTTTACCTAGCAGCAGAGATGATGGTGAGGAGGACCTTTATGGTGCTGAAGACAGCTTAGGTCTGCTTGGTAGAGCAGGCATACGTGATGACTTGGCTAGATACCTAATTGTGCCAAGTGTTTTGTAGAAACACTATATATTAAATAGGGTGCATTTGTCACACACCTCTTGTCAATACCACGCAGCACAACTGTTAATTTTTACATTTGTGCTAATGCTGAGAGCCATTGAAATCTTAAATTGTTACAAAATACATATTAAAGATGAAAAAAATGCATCTTTATATAGTTTCATCATAAAGCCCATTATTCTGGACAAATAAACTTTAGAGATGGAAATGTTATTTTTTCTCTCTGTAAATACTGGCAATTCCTCTTGGCCTGTATTGGATAGAAGCAGAGACGAACCACCAGCCCAGAGCCAGTCTCTCGGCTGGCTGCAGCACAGTAGTACTGCAGCCAGCAGATCCCAGTGGGGCTGCACTCTGTTTGAACAGGAGGTAGTAGCCCCGGGATGGGATGCCACTTTATCTGAACCATTACTGATTTCCTTCTACCCATATATTTGAATTTACTTCTGTTTCTTAACATCTGTAATATTTTCCTCCTAATCAAAACATCGACCCTGACTTTTGTTCAGTACTAATTTCAGAGGAATGTGCACCTCTGTACGTTTCCAGAACACACAGAGTTTTGTATCTCTCTAACATGGATATACCCTATATAGAAAATGTTGGTTTCAACTTAATGCTGTTAAATACAATTTCAGTGTAGGCTTTTTTCTTAATTAAATGGAATGCTTTGAGTTTGTTTTCATAAAAAGGTCCTTAAAAGAATGTATGCAGTTTCCTTACGTCACCCCTCAGTTTCAGTATTTGTATGCTAAATGTATTGTGTCTGTAGTTTATCCCACTTTGCTTTTTTTTCCTCATTCCTGAAAGCATGTTGAAAGAATGTTTTTTAATCCATCACTATTACTAAATTAATAGAAGAGAGAATAGTTCTTCTATATTTGGTAAAGCAGTTAGACATTCTGTGTATTTATGGAACAAAGAAACAACACTGACAGAGATGGTCCTTTGTGAGAATATGGAAGAACTCTGTGTTGTACTAGTTTGCCAGCAAACAGATGTAAAGCAGTTTTAAGGCATGATGCAAAGTCCATCAAAGTCAACGGAATTATCTCCCATTACTCTTACGGACTCTGGATGAAACTTACTTGTGACCAGAACTAGTCATTTGAGGAGAGAGCAGTTTTGTTCTACAAATGAGCACAACTGCAGTGTGCCAGGACTAGAAATTGGGAGCTGACATAAGCTGAACAAGTAATCCCCCAAAAGACTTGAAATATCTAGTGTTTGCCAGTTAGGTGCAAGACAGAGCAAGTCACATGTAGCAGTGTGAATTTACCTGGAGTATGTTGCAAGATACTTTTTTTAATTCTGAGCAGTTACTTGCTAATGCACAAATTGTACTTTCTGCAAGGGACAGGATCTGTAAACACGCGTTTTCCTTCTGTCATAATTTGGGGTAAGGTGATAAAGAATTTTGGTTGTTTCACAGGCTTAATTTCAGACAGACTAAATTTTGGCAGTTACCTAAAAATCTTTTACGCAGTGCTTCCTGCTGGACTGTGCAGTCAGGCAGCTGCTGGGAAGCACTTGTGTAGAACTGGGCTGTCTGAACCGGAACTGAATGCTTATTTGATCTGCTTTTTCATCCCTCCGTGAAATACCTTTCTGTTTTATATACCAGCAGTCTGACGGGAAAAGATTAAGGCAGTAATTCAGCAAGGTAATTATGTACGTAGTTTGTCATACAGATACTCCTAGAAAGTTAAAAATTACCATGTTGAATAATCTGTAGTCATCATTTATATCTTTCATATTAGAAAGCACGTATGAAAATACCATAAAAGGTATGTTTTATTAACTGAGGAAAAGTAACTTACACTTTGGTGTACATTTTTTTTTAGGGAACAAAACAGATGCTTTAAAACCTGGAATAAAAATGGAGACTTCCGACCACCTCTATGCCATGAAACATACTTCAAACACTACTAAAAATTGCTCCTTATTAAAACAGTATACGGCTTCCCCCCCTTTCAAGGTGGATAGTTTACATCCTTATTCATCGTTAGCACATAAGCCTGGCCTAACAGCAGTGACTAATATTCAACAAGATTTTTCAGTTCCCTACGGGTATTTTGAATGCAGTAGTAAGCAACCTCACGTGACACCTTATATTAATTGTAAGAACTTTGATGTGTCGGTCAAAGATTATACTGGAATTTTGCTGAATGATAAGATGAATGGTGTGCCACCAATTCTTCCAGAGGTCACTGCTCCAGGCCCCCCAGCCCATAAAGACCCCCTGCCCAGTATACTTGAACATCAGCCAGACAAGCAGAATTGTCAGCCTCAGTTAGACAATTCTCCTTCTTCGCAGATGATCAGCTCTTGCGATTTGTCAGTACCGCAGAGCTCTCCAGCAAGGGACGCAGTTGGAAACGAAGCTGACTGTTCCCACGGGTGCCCAATGGAGAAGGGTGGCTCCCTTCAAGAACAGATGTGTGATTTTGACTGTGCTGACGAAAAGCAAAACACTGCACTGGGACAACCAACTGATTCTGAAGAAAAAGCTGAGGAACTGTGGTCAGACAGCGAGCACAATTTTTTGGATGATGACATTGGCGGTGTTGCTGTGGCACCTTCTCATGGTTCTATCTTAATTGAATGTGCAAGACGTGAACTCCATGCTACCACACCTATTAAAAAACCCAACCGCAATCATCCCACACGGATTTCCTTAGTTTTCTACCAACACAAAAATTTAAATGAGCCAAAACATGGGTTAGCCATGTGGGAAGCAAAGATGGCTGAGAGGGCAAAAGAAAAAGAAAAAGAAGCAGAACGATTAGGAACAGAGAATACTGAACTGAACTCTAGCAGCAGGAAAACAAAGCAAACAAGTGAAAACAGAGAGATTTTTTACGAAGACAATGAGTTCAACCAAATTCCATCACGCAGAGCATTAACAGTAACTAAAGATAACGTAATAACAGTATCTTCTTATGCCCTTACACGAGTTGCAGGGCCTTACAACCATTGGGCATAGGTTTTAGTATCGAATGCCTCCTCTTGGTGCAGCATTACACAGTGTTTCTTTAAGGTGCTGTTAAAGAACAAGTCTCGTGTCGTTTACTATTTGCTCATCTCAACCATTTTAAGGCTGAGGTAAAAAAAAAAAATGTGGGGGGATTTCTTCTTAAACTGTGACTTTAACATTTGGTGGTGCTCAAGCACATTTTAAGCAAAAAAAAAAAAAAGTTGTATAGTTTTAATACATTCTAAAAAAGATTTTGTTTAGGTTATTAACCTTGATTGAAATCATTCAGTTTATTACCTTTAGGAATTTATATTTTGGTGCTTTAAATCAAGTCTGTTTACTACAGAAATCATTTATAGGGATTTTAACAGGTTCACATTTTATGGTGTTAAATCAAGTTATTACAGTAGTAGCTCTACACAGCTCTTGGTGCTTAACCACATCAAACAGTTAAAATAAATAAGCTGAATTATTACTTCATGGTGCCATTGCTTTAACAACTTCCAACCATTGCTATATAGTCCAAATTACAGATAAATCGTTTAGAAAACCAATGATTTTTTTTTTCTCTAGATTTGTCATTATGTATGAAATGAAGTTATTGGCAATGATGGCTGGAAGTTGTTTTTAAGCTGTAAATATATATTTTAAAAGCACTTTCTATTTTTAAAATTAACTTGAAATAGTATAGTATAAGGATCATATTGTCTAAGGTTTGTGCATACTCTACAGAAGAAATCATTTTATTCTTGCTGTGTAGAGTTCCATATTGTTACAGCTGCAGTATGTATGCTAATAGCATGTGATTGTTTTTAGACTTGCCCTTTTTCATGGAAGATTTTGTTACATATAAACAACAGTTATGAAATATGGAAACATTTTATTATTTGAAAGAAAGTGTACAAACATGAAATTAGGAGACATCAATATGTGCGTTGCTATTGGGGAGTTAAGATTTTTATTTTTATTTTTTAAAGGCAGCATATGTTATGATTTCTTTGAGCAATAAGTGCATAAGTCTCATTCGTTTGGAGCATTATAAGTTAACATGACAACCAAATGTTCCTAATGCCTCAGGGGTAGGATTGTTTTGGGATAAAAAATACCCCCTAGAGTTGCCTTATTCTATTCTGAAACAAAAAATATTAATTTGAGGAAAATACAAAGGAAGTGTTGGAAAAGAATGAAATTTCTAATATTTAACAGCAAATTTTTCCTTAAGAAGAACCCATCTATAAAGTTCACCAGCTTTCTAAGTTCAGTTTTTTTTACAAAAATGCATGGTAAACTTTTAAGTGATTTCTACGTTTCATGTAGAAAGGGTTGTATTCTTCCTTCCAAACATATGAAATTTATGTTCTCCATTTTTGTTGAAAAAGTGACATATCATGAAATGAGTATTCGCTGGACCAGAGGAAAAACAGACACTCCATTGCTTTTAAATGCTGTAGCATCCCACTCTTCTTTCTGATTCTCCTCTCCTATGTATTTCCTTTTTAACCTTATTTATTTAAACAAATTACCAAATGACAACGTTAGCTAAGGACTGACCTCATCCTGCAACTTCCTCCATGAGAACAGTTCTGCGTAGCCATACCTGCCCAGTCAGAGCTAGGAGCACCGCTCAAGCCAGGACTCCTGTCGTGACTGAGAGCTGCAGGATCAGGCCCCAGAGACGAAGCTGTACCTTAATTCTGCCTCGGAGTCCTCCCCAGCTGGGTAATCCATAGGCGTAACGAGGTTAGATTTTTCCAGTGTGAAAATATACTAATAATATACTTGATAATATAATAATGTAGTGGTGCTGTAACAGAGGAATATGAATTATCTAGATCTGCTTTATTTAAAACCTAGACAAGGTGCTTTTTCCTTGAAAAGTTGAACTGTAAATGCTCTATCTACAGTTTTGGTACGAAAAGTACATAAATTGTATTTTTAACACATAGTGCCAGTTAGGACGTTGGTGCTACAAATACTTCAATACGGCCGTTGATCAATGAGACTGTTCTCCTGTACAAATGGATACACACCTAGTGTTTGCGGGAGCAAGGTCTGAAATAGCAATCACTATGTAATGACCTTGGGTTCAATTCCACAGATTCCTGTCGAAATTAACAAAATTTTGATGGCAGAGGATGGCCGAATTGAACCCATTCTTTGTATCTTACCTATTTTAAGTAAAATTTGTAAAAACCGGGTATGCTGCAAATCTTAGTTCAAAGCTTAATATTAGTTCAAATAGAGGATATGAAGGGATTGTAAATAATAATAAAACAAAAACAATATTATGCCATCATTTTGTACCAGCAGTTTTATGCTTCTTGACTACGTAATATACAGTATACATCAAATCATTATGGTATTTTGTGTGCCTTAGATTTCCATTTTGAAACTTGTATATTTTTGGTGAGCCTAAGACTAGTAAGAACTCCAGCTGTCCATACAGTAAGTAGTACTGTACGTTCTCTAGCTATTCCATTCATGTATTTGCTATCTGAAAACCCTTGTCCAACACCACGATCGATCATTTGCAGAAAAGATGAGTTTGTTTCACTGACAGTGCTGATAGCTTTGGGTTGTGTAATACAAATTGAAAATATCATTCAGCACTCCCACGTGAGTAACAAGTTCTCTACGCAAAGTAATGTTAGAGCCATCTCTACCTTTAGAAATGTTCAGATCGGTACAGTGGATCAGTTTCACTTGAATCTTCCCCTGTAAATGTCCAGATTTTACTTCTGTGTGGTTAGAAACTTCAAGGTGAAAATGTTCTATTTAAAAACCAGCAGCTTCCCTCAAAGAAGTGAGAAACTAAAAGGTGGATCTGAAAGGATACCTCCAAACATAGCCCCTGGCAAGTCACTGCTCCAGTGACTGCACCAGTAGACTTTCAGCAAGTCCAGGTCTACCTTATTTGAAAAGGCAATTTTAAGAGAAAAGTTTATCTTAACATAAGAGTAATGCTATTAACTGATAGGTGCTAAAGCTCAGAGTTACTACTTTATTAAGATTACTTATATGAGAAAATATATCGTCTATACAATAGGTGCTCTTTCCTTGGCTGTTCATAACATAACTACTTTCTCAGTGTGTACCTAACAGGCAGGTAAGCTGGCCGCTTCTGGTTACTGCTGTGGCACACGGCAGGTTGTGATTTGGGAAGCTAATATTTTCTATTGCTGTACTGCGGTAAAGAAAATACAACCTTTTACTGTTTTTACAACTGTGTGCTATTTATGGTAACATTTCAGAATATTTATCAGTCTTGTACACAAATTATGTGGGTTTTTTTGAGTAAGGCTATCATTTTATAACAGTAGTTGTCTCTTAAGATTTGTACATCTGTGGGTGTATTGCTTTCCTTTGCAGCCCACACCACCACTTGCATAGTTTGCTTTTATCCCTTAACAAAGGCCTTCAGGGATGGCCAGATCAGGAACTGGATCCAAAGTTAAGGTAGCTGGCTAGGTCAGACCCACACATTTTATTTGGTTTCCAACAGCTGGCATTGTACTCAGTGGAAAAAAAAAAAACAAAATGGATTCAGGTATGGGCTGGTGGTGGGATGTGGTGGTCTTTTGATCAGTTTTCCCAGTTCTCTAGCAAAAACTGTCATGACCCAACACGGGACGCCTTTGATTTTCCAGAAGAGATGTCTCTCACCCCTTTCTCCACTGGGTCCGGCACCACCGCTCCTCCTTCACGGTGAAGGAAGGAAAATGTAGCGCCTTCTGCAGGAGCCAGTTCTGTGAGTCCCTGAGTCCCCCTTGGAGTTACTGCAGCTGTGCCCAATTACATACTGAATTTTACTCATAGAATTTCTCCATGTTACTGTTTCTAACAGGCTATCTTGTATTACAGAAAGTAGCAAAAATTGTTTCTATAAATATTTTAGTCACAAGATCCAAAAAGCTTTGAAAGAACTTACAAATACTTGTGACCTTCTAGCTCTAACAGTTGTATGCAGTTCTGGTTTTTGTAAGAACTTTCTAAGCTAACTCTTTTACTTAGGAATAACTGCTGTTAAAAGTCTTTATCTTACCTGACAGCACCTCTCTACACTTATAACAGGAAATAATCGTAGTATCTTAAGCAACGCTTCATTGTAAGCATGGGTAAATGACACATTCGTTAATACTGAAGATTATTTGTAACGTACAACCATTTGTGTTTTTTTTTAAGATGTTTTTAATATCATTGCAGTATTACACTAAATTTGGTGGGTTAAATTTGGGTCCTGTTTACATTGCTGCAGCCCTGTTGACTGCAATGTGCTCATTTATCAAGCTTTTATGCAACTTTCATATTTAACTGGATGGATATGGATACAGTTGACCAAAGCCCATGCTGACTCAGACCCTTGCAACAATACCACAATTAATAGTCTTGCAAGGACATACACAGAAAGATTTGGGATCAATGTACTTTTGATTAAGTGCAGAGGTTTTATTGTTTGTAGCACAAGAAGTGATTAGTGGTGTGTAGAGAGACATAATACCTTCACGTCAAGTTTCAGGCATACAAGCAGGTCTCCTTCAGACCTGATTCAGGCTTATGTTGGCAAGGTTTTTTTGTGATTTTTTTTCTTAATTGATAGGTTGTCCAATGACAAATTTTAATTGAAACATGCTAACAAACTGCATCTTCATGACTTTATATTTAAAATGTAAGGTTGAATCTCGCCCTTTCACTTCCTATGAAATTTCTCTCTGTGAAATTAGCTCATTTATCAATCAGTCATCAGCTTTATAATTTATAACTATATGATTATGCCCTTTTTTTCCCATGGAAATCCTGTAACTTTTAGTTCATAGAAGTTCATAGAATCATTAAGGTTGTAAAAGACCTTTAAGATCATCTGGTCCAACCATCCCCCTACCACCAGTATCACCCACTAAACCATGTCCCTAAGCACCAGGTCCAACCTTTCCTTGAACACTCCCAGGGATGGTGACACCACCACTTCCTGAGCAACCTGTTCCAATGCCTGACTACTCTTTCTGAGAAGAAATGTCTCCTTATTTCTAACCTATAGGAAATAACCATATCCTCAGATACTACAAAAAGCTAAATTACATGTCTACTTCACACTTTCTGTACCTAAGAGCAGTTGTATACAAAGTAAGGTCTTTGTGACGTATCTTCCATAAAATTGTTGGTGTTGTGTTTCTCATGTGTGAAAAGCATCTGTCCAGCCGTGCCTCACGAAACTTTCTGTCATCTGATCTTAAATAATTAGTTAGAGACAAGGAACAGTCCAATCACATGTAGAAATACAGTCTGGCTTTCTTACTTTCATCAGGTGGTGATCTGACTTTCAAGAGAAAGTGCAGAGAAATATCTTTGTGTAAAATTAAATTGCAGAGAAAGTTTCCATTGATGATTATGACACCACAGTGCCATAATGCACTGCAATGTCTGCGTTACAGCATTGTTTCGAACCAGTAAGGATGTGCCATTGTGTCACACGGCTGTGGATACACGTACAAATTCAGCTGTTTCCACAGTTCCTCCGGGGACAGTAATCTTTCCCTTGTTCTCTGCCTAAGTATATTGGCTTTTTTAAGGAACAACAAAACAAACAAAGAAGAGGGTGAGAGTTGGTCACTCTCTTGTAGACAGTCACAGGCAAAGCTGTGAAAGGTACAATGGACTTCAGAAACAGCCTTCTCATGTACACGTGTTGTGGTTGCTAGGGTGCTTCTTTATACTGACACTTTTTGGTGTATGTAATTTTAAATACAAAAACTTTTTAAAGTCCATGATACATTTTTGTCCTTCTTTAATTAGATAGAGTGGCCAGTGTCAAAAGTCCTGAGGATGTGGCTACTCAGTAGAACAGTACAGAAACTGGCTCTAGTTTCTTCTGGACTTCCCTGATACTTAGTTTTCACAAGCTGTGTAAATGGTGCTTCAGTATGTTGCTGCAAAAAATGTAGAGATTTATACTTGAGTTTTTTTTCAGAGAGCAAGGATTTCTAATCATAGTACCTGATAAGGCAGGCACCAGTATGCATATAGGTCACTTATTTTTTCTAAAGTGTTTGAAAATTGATTTAATAGTTATTTTGTTATTGCCCTGTTAAAACATTTTTGGTCATGTCAAAAAAGAGGAGTGAGCTAAATTTTTTGCTTAATATTGTCCTTTACATACTTGCTTCCTAAATTAAGCCAACTTAATTCTCAACATGCTGCTGTGTTATCTCTCTGAAGAACGTTAGATTTGACTAGTGTCGATGAGTAGGTGTTGCTTTCTGCTCTATACAGATGACACCAAATACTACAGGCAGCTTTCTCATTCCTTAGTCTCCTTGTGGATCATCTGTTGTAGTTAGCTGTTTTCACACTCGGCACTAGATCGCATTCTCACCTGCTGCTGAATGCTTTAAACACTTAAAACTGCTCCAGAAGTTCTTCCTGTCTCTCTGCAGATCTACTTCAGTGCTCAGCAGTAGGAGTAGACATGTCAGCCTGCTCGTGAACACGCCCCACAGCTGTCGCTACTTTCTATGTAGATCAGCCAGTCTTCATCATCTCAGGAATATCACATGAATTTATTCTCTTTGTGACTGTCCCAAAATCTGTTTCTTTGTCACCTCTTATTCTATATAAGGCAGTTCTCATTTTTTCATTCTTTCTTTCTCTCTTTTTTTTTTTTAATTCATGTTCTCTCATATGGAACCCATAATATTGGATATTTTTTCATTTCAAGAAAGAAGGACATTTCATTATCTTTCTTCATCAGTATTTTCTTACTTTTTTAAATATTTTTTTCCAGTTAACTCTCAGATCTCTTGCTGTAGTTGTTACACTCTGTTCTTGTGTCTGCAAGTAGCTAAACAAAAGACCCTTTGCTCACAGTTGAAGACTCCTGTTGCTAGCATCTCTGTGGAGTGCCTTCTTTTCTTTTGAGTTACTCTACCAGCTCTGCTCAGATTTTGACATGACAGATGCTGCAGACCCTGCATAATTACAAGAGCAGGAGTATTTCTTTACATCTTCTGGTTATATTCCCGTGCAGAGATCAGTTCTCGTCCTTGTGAGAAACCTTAGTTTTGTGTAAGTTCATGCCTTAACTGACAGGACTGCTTGGAAAAAAAGAGAGGAACAATGGATTTTTTGGGTTCTTCCTCTGTAGCAGCAAGTGGAACTGATTGAGCTTGAGCAGAAAATAATAGTAATTGCCTTTTATAAAAGGGTACAGGAGCGTTGGCATTGTTTTTTCTCTTTCTGAGATGCAAAGACTTTAGGATCCTTTTTCCAATCCAGTTCCCCAGTTCACCCCAACATTGTTTACAGTGCTTAACCACATACTTGTAACTTCAGCTTTTAAAGATATAAGATGCTTCTTGATGCTGTATCCTGAATTCTTCTACAACAGCAACTTCTCTTTTCTACTGGACCATTATATATGCCATTTTCCACACGTAGTTATATTAAAATGCTAGAATCTTCCAACAGTGTACTTGCAGTGAATGCAAGACTGGGGTGCTAAATAACTTACACGAAGGTGACTTGCTCTGTTTGGTGTGACAGTGCTGTTTTTAACACTTTGCACACCCTACCAGCTTTCCTCATAAAATGAGAGGACACAGGTTGTAGACCTCAAAAAACTACATGTGTAAGAAGGAGGAGAGATTTGTCAGCTAACCTACAGAGAGTTACCAGTTACAGCAGATGAACTGTATTCCAAAGAAGTGCTGTTGCAGTGGAGCAAGGGAACTGCTAGTTTGATGTTCGGTATTGCAGTTGTTGCGACAGAACATTTTAATGCTGTTGTGGAAAGTTTTGTGATCTGATCAATATTTTACATGTATGTCTGTATTTTTATTATATTGTAATGGAAAAGGGTCTAGGGTTTGGGAATCTTCTTAAAGTAAGAATGAAGGCCCTGATTCTCATTTATACTGATGTCCTTTGCATCCCATTAGAAGGATAAAGGGGCTGTGAATGGATGCCCACTGAGCTTACATCGTTCGGAGCATCCCATTATACTGATAACGGTATGAAAGATCATTAGTATAAATTACAATTCTTACCAAAGGACTGATGTGTACAACGATAACCCTATTTTGCGCATACTGGCCAGTAACACCTAGATTGTTCTTAGCTTAGAAATACAGATTGAAGAGAAATTCCTCCACCTTGTTTTGTAACTGGCTTTTTAAGTATTCATTTCTATTGGCTGTCCTTTTCCCAACCTTGTCTACAAGGAGAATGCGGTAGATTTGTACCTCAAGATAATGACCTGGCCAGAAATCTCATGGAGTTGTCAGTAACGCTGTTTCTAAACGTAGGTAGTTTTTCTTAAAATATTTCCTTGCTTTTATCATTACTTGAACCCTTTTACTTGATTGCATAAAGTGGGGTTGTGAGAATCTACTGAACTCCATTCAGTGTTGCCACACTGAGGTAGATCTTGAGAGACGAAGCTAAAAACCAACATTTTCTGACTGCCCTGACCGTGGTGATACTCAGCAGTGAAACTGCTGGCACTGCCCTGCATGCTTGAGTCATGCAAAGCTTCCCTCGCTGCCTATGGAAGCTTTTTGTAAACATCAAGTGCCGCCCCCCATACCCTCACAACATTGCAGTTAAATGTTTGTCTTTCAAAAAGATTTGAGGAAAAAATTGTTGTATTTTCATTCTTAAATTTCTGAAGTGCAATGATACTGCAGAACCTAAGGAGAACTGGTTTCATACAAACTTTGTGAATGCCAGACTGTAATCCATGCAACGCAAAAGGCAGTGTCTAAACTTCATGAATCTCTTGTCCTCAAAATTAAAAATAGCTGAAGGCAAGAAAAGCAAATCCAATATACCAATACAACTAAAAGAAATCCAGTTCTAACCAACACAAAAACTTAAGACATTTCAGTCTTTAACAATTAATTATTCTAAAATAATTTGCTCAGTTTAAAAGAGACAGCTCCTCATAATGTGACAGTATTGTACCAGGTCATAAATGCTATTCAAAATTTGCTATTGTAAAAACATAAAATTTTAAGGACATGCTGTACTAAAATGATACGGCTAATGAATTCTTTCCTACTTTAAAAAAAGATAGACAGTATGCCAAAAAAAGGCTATTTTCTTTCTTTGCTTCTCTTTCTTCCTATCTCTTTCCTTGTTTTTCTTTCTTTCTTTGGGATGCATTTGATATTTATTTTTCAACTTTGAGGTTTTGGATTATTTCCAGTTACCAACCTACTGTATTTAGATCTGAAACATAACTTTAAAAAAAAAAAAAAACAAAAGATGATGTACAGGGAGAAAAAAATCAGAAAGAAAAAGCACTTCATTATGTCACAGTATTTACAGGAGAAAGTATAAAAATTACTTCTTTTCTCAAAAAATATTTGGGGCCTGATTCTTTCCTAGTATAACTGAGCATAGCTTCATGAGATTGGTGGAGCTATGAGGAGTTGGACTAGCTGAGAAACTGAACCTTAAAATCTTCTTTGCAGACAAGGGAACCCTTACCAGCAGTACTTGAAGACTTGTGAGTTGTGACTGCATGTTACTTGAAAGATCTAATTAAGCTATGTTTTTTGGTGCAAGCAGTTGTTGTACATGATTTCATGTTTATGTAGCAAGATGCATTGAAATGTTGATACTAGTATTGAAACATACATGTAAAAATTGTTGTTGTGGAAATTGTCTGTTCTGTTCTATTTTTCTTGTGTGTCTCATCTGTTTAGAACGTAAACTTTCATTTTTTTATTGTCCTAACTGAATAAGGCTAAATGAATACTGTAATTGAAAATATATTTTAAATCTTGTCATGAGTTTTTAAAAAGACTATTACAAATTGTATCATTCCTGATTACACAGAACTTTGTGGGTGGTTTTAAATAAATTTTATACTTCTATTTTGCACTTAGTCGTCTAATTTTTCTTTCCTGCATTTTTCATGTGAATCTTCTTGTAAAATGGTTTCGGGGGGAAAAAAGAAGTTGTTTTTCCAATACATACCCAGACAAACTCATACTGAGGTAACTAAAGATTGAAAATTAAGGCCTGAAGAGCCTATACGATAAAACTTAAAGCAAAGTTAAGGCCCCCCTTCATAATACAGCATATAACATTACATAAATGTAGAAGAACTTATTATTTACCATTTAAAACCATTACGTGGCTTTACATTTTAGGGAAACAACAACAATAAAAAAAATGGTTCTGAAGCTAGGCTAGTCTTGCAGCATTTCTGCGACTGTGAAGAACCTCAGCAAAGATGTGAAAACAGAAAGGAGTTACTCTAAAAAATATATTATTCTTTAGATTCTGTATACTATGTTTATATTGTGTACCCTATAGTCAGTAAAACAAGTCGAAAAGCCATTGGAAAATTCTAAACTTCATCTTTGGACTGAAAACACAGATTGTGAACACTTGTACAGTGCCTTGTTTTTCTACCAGCTTTGTCTGGCAGAGGAGGGTTATGGGAGTCTTTTACTGTGACTTAATTCCCATCCAATAGAGAAAGTCCTGTTTATATTTGCTTCAGCTCAGAGTTTACAGATTTTCCTCAAGACAAAAACACCCTTGGCTCTAGTCTGCTTTACTATGTACGTGACATTTGAGTGCACAACAGTACTAGGGAGAATTCCTGCTTTTATAATCTGAAGAAAAGGAAGAAAACTCTCTGAATGTTCACATTTGCTTCTTTTCCTTCTCTAGTAAATGCAATAGCAAAAAGTGTCTATTAAAACAATCTTCCAGATAACTGGCATCTCCTAGAAGGCAGAAAAATGCTGCTATCCGCGGGCTACAGTAATTCCCTAGCAATATAAAATACATCACGTGATTCGGTGCATCTAGTCTCCGGGAGCTGCATGTAGTAATCCACGAGGAAGGCCTTTACCCTGCCGTGCAATTTGCTGCTCCTTTAGAGGATAATCATTAATGGGCTTTTATAGCAACACATCTCCCAGACTGCCCCAGGCATACTCTGAACAGTACTAACAAATTCTCC
This sequence comes from Anser cygnoides, assembly GCF_040182565.1. Classification (NCBI taxonomy): domain Eukaryota; kingdom Metazoa; phylum Chordata; class Aves; order Anseriformes; family Anatidae; genus Anser; species Anser cygnoides. The sequence continues at coordinate 25,685,647 of NC_089879.1, read as the reverse complement.
GAGCAGTACGCGTCCCACGGTTTGATATTAGTCAGTAACCTGTAGCACAGGTGTCTAGGAAAGCACGTGGGCTTTGAATGGTGCTGAGAGACTGAGGAGCAGACCCAAGAACATCACTGTTGATGGAGAGGCATCAATGCGGAGCAACTGTCTCCAGCTACTTTTCAGGTACTGCCAGCCAACTGCATCTTGTCCCCTCCTGGCATTGCCACTGCCCAAGCTGTTGCCAGTCAGAGCCACCTCAGACTTGGGGGAACAAAGCCAAACGAAAGTTACCAGCCCTGGCATCCCGGAAAGGCTGCCGAATATCGGTTTATTTTGTAGGGCTCAAAGACTGGAGGTGGTTTCAGTGCTTTCTCCTAATTTAGACTTCTTATATAAACTATACAAGTAATAAAAGATTGATACAGTATAGTTGGTTTTAATTCTTAAGATGTTATGACCTCAAATTACAATACCTATTGAAAACAGTATTCATTGCTAACAACAGTTTAAACTTAAAGTTAACTTTTTTTTTCCCACTACAGTTACACTGTTCTGCAATAGTCCAGTACCCCATAAACCCCACAGAATGGCAGGGCATTATGTTGCGACTTGATTGCTGCGAGGTAATACTCATACTGATTGCTGCTGTTATATGCTGTTGCATACTGTTACTTTGTATCTTCAAAAGTGGAATTAATCATTATATAGGACAGTCTGTGGATTCTCTAGATCAACATAAGCATCAAATTCGAAAGTAATTTTAAAGAAAATGAGATAGTGCTTCAATTAATAGTGTTTCGGTTCAGGAAATAGCCTAGATTGTCTAAAATAAAATAATTACCAGGGATACATGTTTGTGTTTTCAATCTAAATCACACTGAGATCGTATTTAAAATGTGGAAATTTAAACCCAGCTATTTCCAAAACCATTGGATGGAGCACGACTCTTAAAGTGGCCTCTAATTCCCCGTCCAGTCTGTTTACTTCTGGATTCTCTTTTGCTTTTAAAACATACACCAGTTATACAAAATTCTTATCAGCTGAACTCTTGAAAATGGCGATGTCTTTTTTCACATGGCCAAAAATGACTCATAATCCCCACGATATCACATGTATGTCTCCATTCGTATGTAACAAAATTGGGCGACACTGCTCCCGTTAGCTCTTGTGAATTAGCCTGGAATTCCTGCAGGGGACATCATGACTTAGCCTTACTTGTCAGCACAGAACAGTAGGAGCTTTGCCTCCTCCTGTGGCATAACAAGTCAACAGTTCAGCTTGTTGTCACTGCTTTGCTTTACACTGAGACTTTGTTTTTTGCACAGTGATGACTTTGACTTCCTCCACTTGAAGAATCCCTTCAGGAAAATGAGGCATTAATCTCGTGCTTCATCAAGCAAGCACTTCTGTGGTAGACTCTAACTCACCTCCACTAAGGCAGAAAGCCTTGTGAGGATCCATCTGGGGCACAGCTGCTATGAATTTTACAGGGTGAGATCTATTGGACTGTTGCAAATTACCTTGCTCTGTGAGGGTAAGAGGCTGTCAGTGGCTCAGGTGTGCCACTGCTTAACCACTACACTGGTTGTGGCTCATGTAGAGATGTGGTTGGGGTGGAAGGCAGACTGCTTATCTGTCCAGAGGGCACACCAACAAGCCTTGCAAGTGTCAGAGGCTCTAGATCACCCCAAAGAGTATGGGCAAGTATTCCCTTTGTATGTAATTTCTACTGTCTGAGCAAGTGCGTATTGACTAGAGCCTCTAAGTCTTTCTCCTTTGTCCCCTCCACTGAAGGAGGCACTCCTTGGGGCTGTTACTGCACGCAGAAGTTCAGAGGATGTTCCCTGTTCTTCTTATAAGTTGCAGCCTGCATGGGCCACAGCGAGTTAAATCTCTGAATCTCTACGCTGTGCTGCACAGCGCTGGGAATTACACCTGCATGTCCTTCAAAATGCAAGAACCTTTATTCTTGAGATGGAGATTTAAGTGGCATGAACATGCAAGGTACAAAAATATGCTGAATCAAGAATCACAAATAGTTTCACTGGGACAAACCTCTGCATGTAATAACAGCAACTGAAACAGCTGTGTCAAGCTCTGTGAAATATTCTAGGACTCAGCCCTCCAGTACACAGAGTCACACTTGAACTGCAGAAGGACCAGCCTCTTGTTAAATACATGTAAATTAAATTTCAGGAAATAGTTACAAGTGCATCCAGTCTCCCAGCCATATGCTACAGACAAGAAATGTGGTAGAAAATCAGTATTTAATGGATGGACAGATTGTGCTGCCCTTTCTCTGTACTTTAAGACTGCTTTTTTTAAAAAAAAAAAAAAAACAAACTCAGAATGGTAAATGTTCAGATTACAATCTACAAACAAATCATTCAGTACAGTCCTAGCATAAAACATTCCAGCACTGGGACCTTTCTCAGACTCGGATCTCCAACTACTTTGGCAATATCAATAAATCTCGATGACTTTCACCAAGAGGTAAGATTATCTCCTATGAGCTCCCGAAAAGCATGATCTTAAGTTATTTTATTGAATCACTACCAATTCCCTTAGACAGTGAACTTTACCAGTTAAATAAATTGTTTGTGATAGTCCCTGTGTTTCTGGTGCATCTTAGCTTCAAAATAATTAAAATTTGTTTTATTTATGTTACAGAATCTACACTAATTCATACTTTGTCAGAAGTCTATTCTCAACCCATTTTGTCCCAATATAGTAGACCATAAAAGCCTTTTCCTCCTCACTTTGAGACACTTAAAAAAAGTAAGTAAATTTGTTATCTGCAATCTGCTAAACCCAATAAGGTTGATTTAACTCTGTGATGTCCCTCCTTGTTTTTGAGGGGTAATGCCTGTACAGAAACACTTTTGTCAAATACTTTGTATAGCAGTATATAATAGACATACAATAGTGAATATATCACGTGTTTGGGGAAATGTCAAGCATCAGTACATATGAGATCCCAAGGAAAAACTACAATAATTTTTTTGTGCAAGAAAAAAAATAGTTAATCTGCTCAGAAGGTTATATTCTGCACTTGATTCCTGTAATTCAAGCATCAAAAAAGCCATTATCTTAACCATTGTTATCATCAGGTATTTCTGGATATCTGGAAAGGTAAAAATAAGTTTAAATCTGAGTGATCCAGAGGTACAAAGAGCAAGTTCCAGTAGTAACACATATGTATCAGAAAGTTCATTCAGGGATTGAGCAGGATACATAGAAATGTATTTCCAACATGAAGAAAAAAACATAATATAACGATGTTTCACTGTCAAGAGTTCTTACATCATCAAAATGGAATGGAATAACCACCTCCCTGTGACTGGCAAATGTCTTACGTTGTCTGGAGAGATACAATATGGCCTGTTACTTATCATTATTAGTTTGCTGTCTTGTAGCTTCATGTTTAGTATGAAACAGGTAATTTCTGTGTCCTCTCAATTGTACAGGTTGTCAAAATTATGTTTATTAGAAGGTTATAATTTCCCCCCCAATTAATTCTCCTAAATACATACTGTGAATACAGTTCAAGCTTTCTGCTGGTTTTTGTTGGTTTGTTTGTTTCTCCAACCGAAGATAAGCCTTACACATTCCCTTCCATCTTTTTCTTTCACAGCCTGTTCCTAAGGTGTCTCAAACTAGTTTTGTTCTACATGATGCAGGAAAATATCACAGTATCCCTGATGCTGCTGTATAGTGACGATTGGTTGATAAGTACTTATTTTTTGTATGAGGGACGCTATTTAACAGCTGTTCAGCCATACTGTATTTATTACAGAATCATAGAATATCCCGAGTTGGAAGGAACCCATGAGGATCATTGAGTTCATAGCATGGAACTCTCTGTACAGTGTCAATAATATATAGTGATTTATTAAAGAGTAGTACTGAAGCAGTCTGCGGTACTGTCGATAGTGCCTCTGAAGCACGTTTTTTTTATCATGTCCTTACAAACAACCTTACCCATGCTCACATTTTCAAAAGAAGGATAACATGTTATGGGTTTCTTGTTGCTTTTTATTTCAAAAATAGGACTTCTGCTTTCCAAGGCTTTCAGGTGGAACTTACTTCTAAAGGTAATGACAATTATTTGCAGCTGATACCCAGCCATTCCTTCTAGATTGCAAAACCTCTGCACCAAACACTTTGGTCTGTGGTAAGTTTATGATACAACCACTGTTATGAAATACCTCAGGGGCACTTTGAAGGTAGTAAAGATTTATTTAATGACAAATGTAATTGTTTTTCTGCTTCTTCAACACCTTGGGGATCTGAAGTTGGAGTCATTAGTCAGCTTCACTAAGGGCAAATGTTTGTATCGCTAAAATGAATTACAGGACTTTTCTTTCTTCTTTTTCAGTTGAAGGTGGGATACTGCACCAAACAGCAAATACAATATAGCAAATGTTGATCAATATCAACATCAGTGTGGATGCAAAATGTATACCATATGCAGGAACAGTACAATTACATAATCCTTGGGCCAATGGAGAAAGCCTCTAGCCCAAAGCAAGCCATACACTTGCTTTTTAAATACCCAGTACACTCATTAGAGAGCTGCGACATCCACTCCCAGATCCGTACTCTGCTTACACTCACTACCACAATCAGCATGCTTCTACTTGCTACTTCAGTATTTATGCTGTTTGGTGTATTAGTTGTTCTTTCTACAGTGCTGAATCAGTAAAGCTGCCTGCTGTTGTGATAGTGGTAAATGTCTTTATTTCAATTGACTGTTTTGTGACATATAAAGAGGTGTAGCTTCTGAGAGCTCTTTTAGACACAGATCCTTGAAAAGGAAAGCTGTAAGTTTTAAACCTTTTGAAATTTGTGTTTCATTAAGTACCAAACAAGCCTCTGTTCCAAGGGGATATATATGTAGTTTTCATTCCAGAAAAACTCTAGATAATAAAGAACACGTACACCACCATAGATGGTGCCACAGACCATCTTCATGGCTTTCCCAGACAAAGCTAGGCAGATGATTACTAAAGGCCGAAGCTCTGAAATACTATTCACACTGTGAGACTTTACTATGTAGCATTTCCTGATACCAAAGGTATTTTCTTTGTTCTTTCCCATTCATCGTTGCTAAATGTTCTGATTGTGCCAAAATACATACGAAGTTCTTTAATTATAAGATGTACAAGTCATCTTTTCTCTCCACAATATCCCCATCTTGTTCTTAACAATTCCCATTACCACCAGGAATGCTAGAGGCTGCATATGGTTTATGGTTTTTGTTTTTGTTTTTTTCCTTCTAACTTCTCTCCTTTTCTCAACTTGCCCAATTATTTTAAGCTAACTTGTAGAAATGTCATACCTGTCAGAATTCTGCCCCTTTATCAATTCTGGCTGAAATTGTCCAAAGTACTTGAAAGATATTTAGGGCTTGGGGAAAAGAAGATGGAACATGTCACATTCACTTAAGCCTACAGTGTTTTCTTGGTTTGTTTACAGAAAAAAAAAAAAGACTAGAAGTGCTTACATTTTTTCACTGTTTTCCATTTTAACTGGTCCTTGTCACAACAGCATGGCTGATCTTGAAGATACAGAAACCTAAAGAAATCAAAAGGATTAATTAGCATTCTTTAAAGGGCGATATCAACATTTGCCCACTAATGGTAGCAATATATGTATGGAAAGGAGGAAGTACATGAAGTCATGTTCTACCCAAGGGTTTCCTACAAACTTGTAAGGATTTCTGAGAGCATCACTAAGAGTTACACATCGTCTGGTTAAAAAGGCCCCAGGCCAAAGGACTGAAGAATAGAGCTACTTCATAAAATTCTGACATTTACTGACAATTTTCTCCCTTAATAAACTTTTGCCACTGTCCTTTCCATTTCAATCATGCGAGAGACCTCTGTCACCTTTTTAGCCTCTAAATCCTACTTTCAGGTGAAAGAGTACAGATTCTTTGTCAAACAACTGAGTTTGATGTAGTTATGCCAATAAGGGAGATAAGAGACATGAGTAAGATATAAAATGCATAGAGATTTAAAAGATGAAGAAATATCCTTATCAGTGTAAAACATCTAAACCCTCATGTAAGTTGCACTGTACTTTAAAGTTCCAAGGCAGCTCTGTCTTTGTATAGTATCGAACACCAAATGCTGACAGGAATTTATCACCACGTGGCACTTTCCTGCTTTTTTTCTAGTTACCCCTCTATAACATAATGTAGCCCACTGCAAGTTGCCCTTACAGGAATATCTGCTTGATGTTTTTGCCTCTAAAGTAGATTTTATTCCACCACTAAAATTTATTTTTAACGACAACAAATAAAACACCTCAAAAATCTCAATCTGATTTACAGAGCATGTCCTGCTGACTTTAAACACTGAGTAATATCCTGCATGTGTTTTCACCTCAAAGCGAACTTCGGTAAAATAAAGTATTTAAGGGGTAGAAGGATCTTTTATAAGATGGATGAGACATCCCTGCTGCCCTTGAACTACTTACTGCAATGGTTTCTGGCAGCAATTTCTGTTTCAAAGCGCTTTCTGTGGTGAGCCCACTCCCCCTTCACCCCAGGCGATGCCCCACGTTATTTTCTGGGTGCTTGGGGACACAAGACCCGCCAGCGAGCTTTGACTCCTCCCTTGGCAGCCGCCTCGCGGCTCCCGGGGGCTTTGTCTCAGGCTGGGGGCTGCCCCTTCCCCCCCACGAGGTTCCGCCGGGCGGTGTGACAGGCGTCGGGCCGCCGCCGGGACGGAAGGCGGCCACACAACCCCCGTGCGGCAGGGAGAAGGCTCAGAGCCGGCGGCGGGCGACCGCGGGAGGTGACGGCGCTGCCCGGACAGCAGCGCCACAACCCTCCCGCAAGATGGCGCCGGGGCCAATATGGCGGCAGGCCGCCTCCCCGCGCCTAACGGCCCAGCACGCGGCGAGCCGTCCGCGCGCCCAACCCCCCGCCCCCCCTACCCCCACCCAGCCCCGCGCGTGCGCGCTGCTCAGCCGGCCGGGCGCGGGCCGTGACGGCAGCAGCGCGCGCCGCCGGCGGGGCCGGGGGGCGCGTGCGCAGTGGGGGCGGGCGGGAGGCGGCGAGGGCCGGGCGTGATGGCGGCGGGGCGGGCAGGTACCGGCGGGGGGAGCGGGGAGCCCCGGGGGGGGGGGGGAGGGGAGGAAGGGGAGGGGGAGGAGGAAGAGGGAACGGGGGGGAGGGAGGGGGCTCGGCGGCCCCGGGGGCTTTCGTGGCGCTCTGTGGGGCGGCCCGGCGGCGTGCGCGCCCCCGGCTGCAGCCCGTTTGCCCCGGCAGGTCGCAGGAGGTAGGCGGTGCCCGTGCCGTGCCGTGCCGGCCGCCATGGCGCAGTTCGGCGGACAGAAGAACCCCCCCTGGGCGACGCAGTTCACGGCCACGGCGGTGTCGCAGCCAGGTCAGTGCCGCCGGCCCGGCCCGGCCCGGCCCCCCCGCGGGGCCCCCTCACGGCGCGGGGGGCGGCGGCGAGCGGCGTGCCCAGGTACCGGCCCCCGGGTGCGTGCAGCCGGCCGCGTGCAGCGGCACGGAGCACAGAACCGCGGCCCTCAGGGCTGCCCCGCGGCCGTCGCCAGGGCAGCCCCAGTCGGTGCGGGCAGAATAACTTGCCTTGGTTCACGCACAGCACGCGCTCGTGCGGCGAGGGGCTCTGAAATGTACTGCCTGCCCGGGGAGGGGTGCGTGTGCACGTACCCACCTCTGTAACGCTGACTTAGAATTAGAGATCCCTGTGACCAAAGGCATCGCCCTGCTGCTGGCAGAGGGTGCCTCTCCACGTACCCGAGAACTCTTACTTGGCTGCAGCTTCGTGTTTTTAAAAATCTAGCCGGCCGCGTTTTATTGTTTTGCATTGTTTTATAGCGTTGGAGGTTTAGAGCCAGAAACGTGAGGCTTGCTGTGTGCCGAATTTTGGTGCTTCCTTTTCCAGTCCTGGCCTGCCTTTTTCTCCTTTTGTGTGCGAAATGTTGCCTAAATGTTGTAGGGTGTCTGAAGTGGAAGGGCTTAAAAAAAAAAAAAAGCTGCAGTGCTTTGAGGAGTTAAGATAGAGTTGCCTGGGTTTTGCGCAGTTGTCCTCTGAATCTTTCTCTAGTTTGACAGAGAGTTGCTGTCACATGTCTTTTGTCAGAGGTTTTACTTTCTGTGCGCCTAGCAGGAGTTGGGAATGCCTGCCATGCTTTGGAGGTGCGTGTCTGGGCAAACAAACAGACATCTTTCTCCTGACTCGGTTTTCCTTCCCTAACTTACTCATCTCCTGTTTGTCCTTTGGGCACAGATCCAGTCTGAGGGCATATGCCCAGGGACCTGTCTCCTCCCCACCCCCGGCATTTCCCAAAACTCAGCCCCGACGTGCCTTTGCCTTCTCTTCACCCACATTCACTCCCAGGTTACCTCCCCACAGCTCTCTGCCTAAACCATTGCTGTACCACCGTGCGGTTTTCCCCGTTTCTCTGAGTAGCTCACGCTTCCCTCATCCTAGCGGTACCATTCTCCTTCTGTAAGAAGTTGCTAAACAGCGGGTGAGGATGGCACAAACCAATTTTGCTTGGTTCTGCTGCCTGACTTGGTGGCAGCATGGGGCAGCCACGGGATGGATGGCAGCCCCTGGGCTGGGGCACTCTCATCAGGCTGGCACACCACAAGTGGTGGCACACGAGTGGTCTGAGGACTGCAGCAGGCCCCGGTGTGGGGGGAAGGCTGCAAAAAACCTGCTGGAGGGGAGGAGCTGGCAGCCATCTTAGACCTCGCTGAGCAAGGACCAGAAGAGAGCCCTGGAAGAGAGGTGGATGGGGTGGGGGCGCTAGAAGCACGCCCCAAAGTCTGACCCCTGCTCCTATTCCTCCAGCTCTGCCTTTGGTTAGCCTACTTCTCAGCCTCCTTAAATTAAGCCAAGTGCAAAACTTAATTGGGATAGGACTAGTTGGCATCAGTAGAGAGATGTTTCACCTACTCAATGAGGACAGTGTCTCCAGGGATTCTTAGCTGCTCATCTATTCTGGCACCTGACGTGAACATAAGAGCTGTTAAAGACACCACTTCTGCACTTTTGCCTTCTTCCTGCAGTATTTACACCATTTTTCCTGTTCCTAGTGACCATCTTCCCACTGCAGTATCTTCTCTCCAGTATCACTTGAAAGCATTTAGCTTCTTACATCCTTCTCAGCAGCCTCTGTCAGGCCCTGGGATTCTGCCGCCCAGCTCCTGTCGTAGTACCCATGTACACACTTGGTTCCCTGCTTTCTTTATCGGTGAGCTGGCTTACGCTAGGGAGCACAGGAAACCTCTTTGGAAAACATGTGGTGTGCTGAGAGCTGAAGAACTTGAGTTCCAGCTGAGCAGTCCTCCCTCACGCAGCTTTCACCAGGAAGGTATGACTGTCCTGCCGGGTTGCTTGCCTGACGGGGAGAGAAGCTGTCGGTGTTGAGGCATGCTGACCGCGTAGGACTTCTCACCTGTGGCTGAGCTCGAGAAGTTGTGCAGACTGTAAATTTACCCTTGTATATCTCAGTGTTCGTAATCAGATTAAAAGATATACCAAATTGTGATATATTTTCAGAGGATTGACAAAAGTTGTTAAATGTATTTATGCATGCCAGCTGTTTTATCTCTTCCTTCTCCAAAGCATCAAGGTACTTATGTATGGGGGAAAGATCTTGATTTTCATAGCACAAGCAACGTGTTATGTAGCTTTTTCCTAAACTGTAGTCAAAAGTGGTGACTGTTATGTTAAAGCCCTATTTGATCACTGCAGAGAGATAATTTCAGGATGTTTTTTAACCATATTGCTGACTTAAATGCTGTCTTGGCCATTCCTGGTGAAGTCACTGTATGAGTTAAGGTTTTTTAATTAAGGTGCCTTACTCTAAGGTAGTTGTGGAGTTACGTGCCATGTAGTGAAGGGTTCCTGGGATTGTTTCGGGGCTGCTTACTAATTACTGTCTGTGCCTCTGGTAGTAGAAGAGAAACAGGTAATTCCAGGTTCCAGCAAATACCTGTGTATGAAGAGAGACTCCTACTTGCATTATAGCAAAATTGTTTCTGTAGTCCTCGTCTCACGGTTTTGTGCATCACATGACTGAAAAAAGAATGAGGTCCCTGTTACGCTCGTTAAGCATAGTTCAAGTATAAATTATACCTACTGCAGAAATTTGAGCGTTAGAACATTAAAAAAAATAAAATTCCTAGATAGCACAGACTGCTTCTTTAAGTGCACTTTATCCTTTTGGCTTGGCTTGATGATGTGCAGATTCCTCAAATGCCTGCGCAGGGAAATACCTTGCTGTCCTCTCAGCATGTGTTGTGTTCGTAGCACAGTGCTTAGCGTGTGCCCTCTTCAAGACTGAGATTTCTGCTTGCAGTGTGAAACCTGTTTTCATGGAGCTGTAGTTAAGGGGAAGTCCTAGCTGTGCTGCGCTGTGTTATGGCTGATGAGCACTGTCGTCTTTGCCATATCCAGACCTAATTGCATTACAGTGGAGAACAGTGCAGCTGATGAAAACAAAAGTCCCTCCAGCTCAGCTATGCTCTTATTGTTGCTGGTGGCCCCTAGGAGATGACTGAGAAATGTGTAAGGGGAAGACAAGCCTGCAGTGCATCTGGGAACCACTAAGAAATAGCAGCTGATGCACAGTTTGCTGGCGTGCTCTAAATAGATGTCTTGTGGTGAATACACTGAGACTAGTTTCTATTGTGTGCCAGTTGAGGGATTTTTTTTTTGGAGCAGGTTGTATGGAGTTTATATTGCAAGGGTGTTAAGCTTGAAGAAAAAAACTAAGTCAATTTCTGTGAATTTTGAGAGGCATCCAAAGTCCTGGATAGGACTTTGGATTATTGTAATTGTTTACAATTACATCTCCTTTTTTCAATTACAATCTCCTTTATTGTAATACATAAATATGTATTAATCACCTCTGGAATTCAGAAGCAGCAAAAGGAACTGTTAAATATTATCATTTTTTTATTATTTGTCTGCTGCAACAGAAATTTCTGTGACCTAGAAGGATGCTTGAGCTGCAGCCTAGGACTCCAGCCTATATCCGAGCCCTTTCAGACTGACGCGTGGTATTTGGTGCAGGTTGTTTAGGCTGCCTTTGAAGGGGGGTATCTCCATCGTTGTACTGCGTGGTAAATTCTAAGAAGCTATTGTTGCTGTAGATGTGTGCTGCCAGTAATAATAATAGTAATAACTGGCAGTCAGGTGTCAGCTCCCCACTCGGTAAGCTTTTGGCTCTGTGACTGTGCTCTCCCCTCACCCTGTGGTAGTTTTTTGTTTTTTGTTTTGTACTCTAGTAGTAATGCAACCACAATTGCCTATTTGATCCATTTGATCAGAGCCTGCTTGAACAAGGTGAGTACGTAGGGATGAAAGGCAGTCAGATTAAACTCCTGGAATACTTCATAGCAAATTAGTAGGGAAAAGATGCATCTTTGCGAAACTTGTTACTATATATGTTGGTCCGTAAGGGAATCTCAGCAGTCTTTTCTTCTTGCCCATTGTTAGTAAGCTGATCCACAGCCTTGTAGGTGACACGGTACCTAGTTGATACTGAGTGCTCATAAAGTGGCAGTAGTGGTAGAAAATATGGTTTTTTCTTAGTGGAGAAAATGGGATAAGAGCCTTAGGGTGGGCTGGCAATTGCATAAAGGGAGGATTATTGGTTATGCTGGAAGGGAAATTGTCAGGATAGAAACCAAAGAGGAGAGTAACCCAAGATCTGGGTGTGGGAGTGAGCATGTTAGTATTTTTGTGGATATTCTGGTACAAAAAGTAGGAGAGGGCTCATGAAACTTGCTTGATGACACTGCTTGCCAATTTCATCCCTCTGTGCTGGGGTAGAATAGAACATGAGGCTGAGTGACAGCAACTAGCATAGTCAAACAGATTTAAAGGTAATAGCATTAAGTGAACTTGTGGAATTCGCTAATAGGAATTTCTGTTCAGCATCAAGAGCTAAGAGGAAAGACTAATGCATTTGTTATTTGCCTTGAATGAGCCAGCAAAGTAATGCAGCCAGGAAAAGTGAAAGCTGTCCCAGGATACAGCAGCAAAGCATTTAGATTAGATTTCAAGTTCTGTGTGAGGCGTGTTATGTAAGGCACTGTTGAGGTTCCAGGTGAGTGTGCTGCTGGATGGTCAGAAATTCATCTTCAGATTGGAACTGGTGGTGGGAGAAGCAGTGGGCGAGAGGATCAAGGCGATGGAGGGCCTGTCACGGGAGAAGCCTCAGATTTGGCTTGCTTGGCTTCTAAAAACAAAGTGAATGTTGGAATTTTCCAGGGGAAAAAGTCTCACGTAACACTGGAAATACTGTAATACTGCTGTACCGTAGAATGCTTGATTTCACTATTAAAATAGTATGACTTCCTGGAATACGACAGGATTTGACCCAGATCATAGCAATGGTCGTTATTTTCACAGTTGCTTACAGAGTTCTTGCAGTTTTCATTCCAAACTGTAAGATGATCAGTGCCATCAACTTGTTTAGTTCTAAAGATCTTCACTCTGCTGCAAAGAGCAGTGTGGTGGCGGGGATTACCTCATTCAGAACGTGTTGGTTACAGTTTGTGTATTTTATGGTGATGTTCACTGAGAAGAAAGCTATCTTACTGCATCCATGGGTCAGGGGGTGGCAGTTTCGTTTAGGATCAGGAAGAATAGTGTGGAGCACAAACTCCACAGGAAGATTACAGTAAATCTGTTCTTAATTTCGTTGTGTGTCTTTAATAACTTTGGAAAAGAAAGGAACCCTGTTCAACTTGAGTGTTCTTCAGTTCTGAAGGTGGCTGGCTGGCCTGTTTTTGCTGGCAACATGCTTCTGCGCCAAGTTTCTTTTTAGTTTCATTTGAACATGTGAAGTAGACTGATAGCCTGATGAAGTGATACTTGATCGTGCAGCTGCAAATAACTTACTTGAAAGCCCCCTGCCAAAGATGGAGCAGGTTTCCAGATAGGTTTGCAGTTCTTTACTGAGACTTACATTGTGTAGTGTTTTCTGTCCCTCAGAGTTTCTTAAGTAAGGCTTAATCATTCTTTGTTCAGAAGTACCACATGCATAAGAGGCAAACCATGTGGATAGCTGGTGCCCATGATATGCTTAGTCTTCTGCAGTGAATTGAAAGGTGATGTGACAATAAAATACATTATTTTTTCTTTCCAGACAGTCTGGACTTGTGCAGCATAAAGCCTTCCTAGTAAGAGCTGGAGACAGCTTGACTTGGTCCCTTTATATGTGCAGACTAATTAAACTCCCAGTTGTTACGAGGCTGTTCCTCCTTTACGAGCACCCACATCTACAAAACACAGCTCACTCCGGGACAAAGACAGTACTGAGTGAAACTAAGCCATGTGCCTTTCCAGAGCAGCACACATTCCATAGGCCTCAGTTTCATAGCTGCTGCTAGAGTGAAGGCTGCTCAGAGTGAAATGATTGATTTACAGAACAGAGCAGGGATCTTCATCAGGCTCATCCAAAACCTGAAATATGCACACTGCATCTTTTCTTGAATGTATGTGTTGGGAGACAGGGAAGGCAGTTACTGGAGCTTTAAACTCCTATGCAACTTGAGAGAAGGAAATATGTCTCTGCCTCTGCTGTGGTGTACTATTTCTAAAATTGGAAAAGAAGCTGGTGAGGTGGGATCCTTTATCTTGAATTTTTCAATTGGATTTATCTACTTCAGGAGTGAAGCATCACATACTGCATCCCGGATAACTGGGAGAAAGTTCCTCTGTTTAAAGCTGCTCTTCGTGCTTACGTGTGTGTTCTTGTTTCAGCTGCTCTTGGCGTGCAGCAGCCGTCGCTGCTTGGAGCCTCTCCTACAATATACACCCAGCAGACGGCCCTGGCAGCAGCAGGCCTCACTACCCAGACCCCGACCAACTATCAGCTGACTCAGACAGCTGCCTTACAGCAGCAAGCTGCGGCTGCAGCAGCTGCATTACAGCAGGTAACAAAAAGGAGCGTTTGCTCTTGTCTTTAGGAACTTTCAAAATATAAAACAGTGGCCCTATAAAGCAAAAGTATCTAAGAGAAAAGCAAGTGGGCAATACTCACTGTTGTTTTATAAACATGTTTAAAAAAACAGTGGGATTGTAGGCCTACAGCTCTCGTCAGCTGTATTAATCAGTGAAGGTGTGGGAATTATGGTTATGGAGTTGCTATGGAAAGCCTTTGGGGAAAAAGGAGTTCTGCTGCACCTAAGGTGACTATCTCAAGTTCCAAGTATCTCCAGTCACCATATGTAATGTGATAGCATTGCATGATTTCATGCTGTGCCCTAGATACTATATGTGTCAGGCATAACAAAATCTGTTCTAGCAAGGAAGAGTGCTTCAGAGTCCAGTCTAAAGAGGAATATTTGGTGTAAAAGTAGTACATATTGATACTATTTGTTATGTTTTGTATTGTTAAATGTGGATACTTTTTATCTAAAACATGCTTAGCAGCTAACTTGTATTTGGTGTTTTGGGGGCAATAATGCTTTCTGTTTATGAGATATTTTGCTTTTATCTGTTTCAGCAATATTCACAACCTCAGCAGACTCTCTATAGTGTACAGCAACAGGTTTGTCTGATTCTTAATGCGTACATCACAATTTTAAAAATACTGTTGGTTATGTGCCTTGTAGGATTTGTCTACAAAATCATCTTTACATGGGAAGTTGTTAAACTAATATTTTTTTGTAGTGAAAGAGAGCTTGAAGTTTACAAACTTGGAGAGATGTATCCAGAATGGAAGCCTGTCTACCTTCATGCAAAAAAGAAATCAAAAATCTATATGCTATTCTATGTGTACACAATTCCTTCTAAACTTTGCTCTAATCAGGGCCGTGTATTTTAACTGCTGGAAAGATGCTGTCCAAAAAAAGTTCCCTTTTACATATTTTACGGTCTTTGAATTTACAGGATTTTGAGAAAGGACATGGAAATTAGAGGCATAAGCTTCTCCAGCTGCCAAAACTTTTTTTGATATTCCTATTAACTTTTAGTTGCAAGAAAACAGCATTTCTGCTTACTGAATAAATCTAGATTACACAATCTTGAAATTAAACAAATGAGCACAACTTTATAGATATGCAAACCACTGAAATGACCAAACCCCAAAGGACTATTAACTGACTCACATTAAACAAAAAAACTCTTACTTGTAAAGAGGAGGTAAAATTGTACAATTTCCTTAACCATATAAAATTAATTTATAACTTTATTTATTTTAAGTTGCAGCAACCTCAGCAGACCATTTTAACGCAGGTTAGTTTGGTTTTATTGTTTGGTCTTCATCCCCAAACACAGATAATGCAAGAGGGCAAATTTGTGACTTCTTGAGCTTTTTAATCTGTAAAAAGAACTAATATGAATGGACGATTTATTGGTACAGGTTTATTTTATCCAGATGTTAAAATATGCTTAGCCTTGGTTTCAAAAACTGAATGACAACCACTTTTCCTTAATCTTGAAGGAAATGTGTGTTGAGCGCTTTTTTTTTGGTTTGAACTTCAAGTGTTCAGTTGTTTTGCAGTAAGTAACAAGAAAAATCTCCTTTAAAAAGGAATTTAACTTTCTGCTAACACTACTGCAATACTGATATGTAGAGGTTGAAAAAGAATCTCGCTGAGCTTGACAAGCTTAAAACACGAAACCACTCAACACACTGCAAGCTGCTCTCGTACTGTTCACTTACAAAAACATGCTTTGAAAAGAATTGAGGTAAAAATAGCTGACTTAATTTCACTATTTTACTGTGTAAAGCTTATATTTTGCCTCCTTATTCTGATTTAATAAGAAGGCAAGCACATGAAATGGAGTTAGAGAAGGGTTCTTGTTAGCCTCAACCCTTACTAACTCATTTAACAGTACAGTTGGGATACAAGTGGAGAAATCTCTAAGCTTTTTCCTAGCAGAGTTGGGAATTTATCTCCTCTTCAGCCCACTGTATCAGTTACCTGTAAACAATAAGGAAGTCTTAATTTTTTTCTAGAAAATGTGCATATGTGGGGAAAAGGGACTTTTTTTAAAAAAAGAAAAGGATAGAAAAAGCCAATCTTCATTCAAAATAGCAAAGAAAGATCACCTTTTAGAAAAAGCAAACTCCCACATTCTGACTCCATTCAGAATAATTGCTTTAGAGACATTATCAACTCCTCTCTACACGGGTAAAAGATCTGTTCCTTGCAGGCATGTCAGCTGGTTATAAGATTTATAGTTTGTTTTATTTTGCTTACAGCCAGCTGTTGCGCTACCTACCAGTCTTAGCCTATCTACTCCTCAACCAGCAGCCCAGATAACAGTTTCTTATCCAGCACCCCGCTCAAGTCAGCAGCAAACGCAGCCACAAAAGCAGCGTGTCTTCACTGGGGTGGTTACTAAACTACATGATACCTTTGGTTTTGTGGATGAAGATGTCTTTTTTCAACTTAGGTAAGGTGTAAATAGTTGTCTGCAGATGTGTTCTGTGATTTCCTCCCTAGAGAAAAGGTTTAGATTGCTGCATTATAATTCTGTGACTCCACTGGTAGTTCCTGCAGTTACATTTTCTCTGTCAACACTGAAAATCAGATGGTGGTTAAGTTAGTAGATGTGAGTTCCTTCTGTGGAATTTTGAATTTTCTTAATGCAAAACCCAAAGTTAAGAGATGTGGAAGGTAGTAAGCTCCTTGTAATACGAAATTGCAGAATTTATGGGTGATTAAATGGATGTATTTTGCTACCTGCCTATCTTACCTCAATATTGTTTAGGGAACTTCTGTGTTAGGGCCAAAGACAGGTATTAAATTCCTTTGCATTCCAAACCGAAGGTAGATGCTCTTCCTATAAGCTTTTTTAGTGAATTTTGTTTACTTTCCCACAAGTTTAAACATAGCTTGCAAATGCAAAAATAGCTTCTGTAGCTAAATAAAGCTCTCTCAATGCATTTTTTGTAATGTTTGCAGTGCTGTTAAAGGAAAAACACCTCAGGTGGGTGACAGAGTTTTGGTAGAAGCTACTTACAATCCTAATATGCCATTCAAATGGAACGCACAGAGGATCCAGACGCTTCCAAATCAGGTATATGGAGTTTACCCGGTCTTGCTTGTACTGACTACTTCTGGTTTAAGCTCGTTCACAACTCTTTTTCTTTTCTGCTGTTAGAACCAGACACAGGCTCAGCCGTTACTCAAGACACCGCCGGCAGTTCTTCAGCCTATTGCGCAGCAGACAGCATTCGGTGTTCAGGCCCAGCCGCAGCCACAGTCCTTGTTGCAAGCACAGATATCGGCAGCTTCAATCACACCTTTGCTTCAAACACAGCCTCAGCCATTGCTGCAGCAGCCACAGCAGAAAGGTGCTCCTTCAGTGTACTAAGTCCTTTTTGTGCCTAGTCTGACTGAATTAACAGGTGAGGTAGTGAGGAAAGGATCCTGTAGAAGGGCAGGGTCATTATTTTTCAGTTTTAGCGTGCATCTTTTCTGCAGATATATGCAAGGCCCGTTGCCTGCACTAGCTCAAGAATCACCTGGTTAGTGGTGTTCCTGTGGACTCTTGTCATTCCTATTAGGATTTCATAATCTGGAAGTAAATTCAACGTAGTTTTTATTTGGATGCTTTTACAGACAATTTGCAGAGCTGAAAGAAATAATTGCAGTGTAGCTCTTCATAATTTGGAATGTTCAACAAAATTAGGTTTTGCATAGTGGTGTTCTTAAAACCGTTATTTCTGTATTTGTTTTTGTTTTATTTAGTCAGCCGAGTCGACATTTGCAAGAATAAATATTGGTGAATGTAACAAATCTGAAACAAAGGCTGTTGTCATGTCAATTGAACTTTGGATGGCTGACAAATCAGTAATAGATTTGATAACAATAAGACGCAGTTAAGGCATTGTCTTCTCACCCACAATAAAAGCAAGGCGAGAAGATAACCTAAGCAGAACTGTTTTGGATAAATGCTTATTACAATCTAATTTAGTCCTAGGTGTTCATCAGTCTTTGGCAATGTTTGCCGTGTTTACGAACAGTCATTTAAGTGTGTGCTGTCTTGAGACAGCAGAAATATGTTTTGGGGAATTAGTGCAGCAGGATAATAAGAGTAATTTTTACAAGAAGCTAATTATTTTACCTGTGAATAGAATCAAGAAGAAATTTTACATTTTATTTCTGTGAGCATGTAGCATATATATATATCTTAAAACCTTTACTTTTCCAAAAGAGGGTTTTGTTGTTTACTAAGGTAACTTCTATGTGCTTAGATTTGGGTCATCATCCATGTGAAAAAGATGCTTTCAAACCAATTTCAGTTTTTAATATCGTTGAGTCTCAGTTTGTATCAGTGAAGAAGAGCGTAGGTCTCTTGTTTCTTGGGGAGGACATTAATAATAGACTTACTTACTCAAATTATTTTAGAAAATGTACACAAGGGAAACCAGCTGTAAAGAAGCAGTGTTTTTGGTGACTGAGAGTAGGCAATTGCCCCCTGTTATGTGTTGATGCCGTATGTTTTTGTTTCAGGTGGTTTGTTACAGCCCCCTGTTCGTCTAGTCTCACAGCCTCAACCAGCTCGAAGACTAGACCCCCCATCCAGGTTTTCTGGGAGGAATGACAGAGGAGGAGACCCTATGCCGAATCGAAAAGATGACAGGAGGTACGCTGTTGAGAACAGGTCTTTGTAGAATGCTTTGATTATAATCTAGTCTAACAGAGCTGAGCTTCTTGCACCGGACTGAGTCAGTGATACGCACAAGTGTTTTTACCATTAGATGTCAGTGAAAAGTTCTTTTTTGTCTGAAATGAGAGAATTGTATTATCTGTCTCTCTTGTAAAGAATATTGAAACAAACGGTGAGGAATTTCTCCTTTCTGTTCTGCGAGCCATCTCTGAAAAGTCTAGCTTCTGTTGTACTAGAAAGCTTTATGTGTTAGCAGCATACAAAAATATTTATATCTTGTCCACATATTTTTTTAAGTCGTGAAAGAGAACGAGAGAGACGTAGGTCTCGGGAAAGATCACCCCAGAGAAAGCGCTCCAGAGAGAGATCGCCTCGACGAGAGAGGGAGAGGTCACCTCGAAGACCGCGACGTGTTGTTCCTCGTTACACAGTTCAGTTTTCCAAGTTTTCATTGGACTGGTATGTTTATAGAACCAATTTTTTACTTAAAGATCTCACTTTAATAGCAGGCACGAACTACTGTGAGCAGTGTTAGCACACATGTGTTTAGTGAATGTTAAATGATGATCATAACTTTAAAGGAAGTTCAACTATGTAATGGCTGAGAACCTTGTATATGAAACTTTCTAGGCTCTGTTGGTTTTGTGTGCTACTGCAAAATGTGTTTATAGCCCTGTTTAATAAATATTCCCTGATTTGTAGACACCTTAATTAGAAGAATGTTAAGTAGTTACGTGTTTGTAATCCTTAATACATGACCTTTTAAATATGTTACTCTGAATTCATACACACATGTACACACACGTACACACTGTTAAATATACAGTAGATGTTTCCAATGAATGTATCTCTTAATGATGTGCTTTTTTTTAATCGTTTTTATTGCTGCATCTTTCAAATAATGTTGTTTATTTCAGTCGTAGCTGTGATATGATGGAGCTGAGGAGGCGTTACCAGAACTTGTATATCCCAAGTGATTTCTTTGATGCTCAGTTTACATGGGTGGATGCTTTCCCTATGTCTAGACCATTTCAGCTGGGAAACTACTGTAATTTCTACGTAATGCATAGAGAAGTAGATCCTATAGATAAAAACGCTGCTGTCCTTGATCCACCTGATGCTGATCATCTGTACAGCGCAAAGGTTTGTATAGTTTCCAGTGTTACAACTCTTCATTAGATTTTTTTGCCAATAGAGTAAAAGGTTGAGTATAACTGAACTGATTTTTTTTGCAATGATCTGAGCAAAATACAGTATTTTAATCCTTTGTGTAAAGAGCAGGTAGGTAGAGCTCGGTAGAATCATGATGGAAATTCAGTTTTTCCTGTTACTAGAGCTGTCCTATGTCTTGTTTTTACTGAGATTTATTTTCCATTCTCTGCACCCAGGAAAGAAAGACATCTCCCACAGGATCTCTGAATGTATTTCTTAGGCAATTCACTCTGAACAGTTACTGGAGTCTTGTTTTTCTTTATGGATCCTTTCTGGGCAGTTGGTGCTTTTCCACTTAGTGATGCTTTCTTTCTTACTCCTTTCAGATTCATTTTAGTCTTTACCATTTGATGGAAAGTAGATTGAGCAGGATTATAGGAATCTCAAAAAACGTTGCACAGGGAGCCATAATGACATGTAAAGGACCTTAGGGTCAAAAAGAATCTTCCTAAAACCCTTCTGTGTGTTAGCTCTTCCATTAAAATAGGTCTGAGATTTCTAAGTCAATCTGTTCTAGAAGTGTTTAATGTTAAAGATAAATTTAGAAACAAAACTGCCTTTAACCCTTGTATTTTTGGAAGAGTTACTTTACTGTCTATAAAAAGTCTGAAGCCTCGGCTCAAGTATCAGATGTACTGTGGTTGTTTTTTTTTCATTCTACTGATGCAGAGCAAGAACTCTGTTTCAGAAAGTTGATCTTTAAAATATATTCAGTACCTTAAGAAATAGCATCCAGTTTCATAATATTAAGCTGTTTAGATTATAAAGTAAGCTTGTTAGATTTGGCAGGGCCAATGGGATGTTAAGAAGATGCAGATGAGTGTCGGCCGGCTCTCTTGTGATTGTGACAAAATGGAAGAAGTCAGTTACGGGAACCAGAAATGTACTCAGTGTGCTTCTTGGCTATTTGGTACATAGCGGTAACATGCGAAGCAGAGTAGCAATTCTGCATGTTGCTTTTATATGCTTTCAGTTGGTTTGTCTTTTTGTAAGATCGCACATTGCATGCATATCAAATGGTGAGGGAGTGAAGTGTCTCCTTGGCAGACACTTTAAGCCTCAGTTCTGCAATTTCCTTTTAGCTTATTCTCATTTTTTTGTGACATTAAGAGAAGTATTGGTATGTATGTGTTTGCAAGTTGTGGTCATTGTTTACCAGTTATACTGGGAGGCCTTCACAAGACTCATCTCATTTACACACCAGGTGATGTTGATGGCTAGTCCTAGCATGGAGGATCTCTACCACAAGTCGTGTGCTCTGGCTGAAGATCCCCAAGAACTTCGTGATGGATTTCAGCATCCTGCTAGACTTGTAAAGGTAAATATGCTTCACTGCCAGATACTCTTGGCAATGAAGGTTGGTTATAGAGCTTTCAAATATTTGTTGGTAAGGGAAGAGTTTGAAGGCAGCTAAGCGATGGCTTCAGTTTTACTCTTCAGAGATCTAGTTTTTCACTTCTTCAATTTAATGGAGCTTTATCTTCATTGCTTTCATATTTACTGCTTTCTTCCGCTTACTCAAACTATAGATATTCGGAGAAACCTATTTATTTAATTAACTGTTAGTCTCTTTTTTACAAGCACTTAAAACTTTTTAAGGGTTCAGCTGTGACGAGAATACAAATGAAGCAACAGTTAAGTAACTATTGTATCGAAATTGAACAGTTGTTAAGTTGAACAACCTGTAAGTGCTGTGGTGTTTCAAGACAACACATTTGTTCTTTTTCAATTAAACTCCATCATCTTAAAGCCAATGGGAGTGCATGAATTTATAGATATAATGCTGTTGCGGTCTTATCTTTTGTAGCTGTCCTTTGTCACTTTTAAGCAGGAATATCTACAAAGCTGTTTATTGGAATTAAGATGCCATTTAAAATAGTATGTGTTTATCTTCTGTGTTAGAAGGCTTTTAATTGCGAAGGAACAAGCCTCTACCAATAAAGAAACTTGATGGAAAGTCTTGCAAACAAGAATGAGTGATGATGTTTTAACCTATTCCATTTCTGAAATACTCTGTGGAAAAAAATAACTGAACTCTTTCTTGACTGACTTTCATTTTCAGATTTCAAAATAACGTGACAATTTGCTCACGGATTTCAGTGTGTGTGCTATGAAATATTCTTTACACTTTGGGAAGATGACTTTTTGCCCCTAGCAGGGGAACATTCAGAAGACTCTTTTTGTCTAGTTTTTAGTGGGTATGAAAGGCAAAGATGAAGCTATGGCTATTGGAGGACACTGGTCCCCATCACTGGATGGACCTGATCCAGAAAAGGACCCTTCTGTGCTGATAAAGACGGCTATTCGTTGTTGCAAGGCTCTTACAGGGATTGACTTAAGTGTGTGCACACAATGGTAAGTACTGTACTGCAACGTAAAGTACACCATAGAAGTACTTTTCTATTATGAAAAATTAAGAAGAGAAACATCTTTTTCTTTGTCAGTGCTGTTGGTAGCACAGGTAAACTACTCAAAGGATGTTCTGTTTTCATAGTAAGCTCGATTGGTGCCAACTGTGCTGAATAATGCATTAAGGACTAATTAAAGATTCTGGACTTATTTTGGTGTTATGCTGTAATTTTTAATGAATGTGTGTTGAATATATTTCTCATTTCGTGCATAGCTGGAGAAGATCGTCAAGAGAACTTCATTTCATTGTTCTTTCGTTATAAATTAGCTGTTGGTTATATAGCCATATTTTCTCTTGATGAGTTTTTGTCCTGTATTAACACTTAGAGCAATTTTACTAGCATCAGAAAAGTCTATTGTAAGCTAAATTTGAAGTGCTTCAGTGCCTCCTAGTTGCGCATTAAACCTTTGTGCGCTAAGTAATGTAAAATGGGATTTTGGTAGTCTTTTTCCTTTGCAATTGTGATACGTTTTTACAAATGTGCCGAAAGAGAAAATATGGCTTCCATAATTTTTTTCTTTAGATAAACTTCAAGGTCTTGCAGCAAAATTTCTTTACTTGATGTGCTACAAGTGATCTAGGCTCTTTAAAATGTATTGTAGAATTTTTTTTCCAACATGCTTCTTCCCTTGCGACAGGTACCGTTTTGCAGAGATTCGCTACCATCGCCCTGAGGAGACCCACAAGGGGCGTACAGTTCCAGCTCATGTGGAGACAGTGGTTTTATTTTTCCCGGATGTTTGGCATTGCCTTCCCACCCGCTCAGAGTGGGAAACCCTCTCCCGAGGATACAAGCAGCAGCTGGTCGAGAAGCTTCAGGGTGAACGCAAGGAGGCTGATGGAGAACAGGCACTGAACGCTAATCCCTTTTTCTATTTCTGCTTCTCACAGGCACAGGAACACAGGCACAAAATGCACATCACATACTACACAACATACATACATAGGAGGAACATAACTGGTAACAATGACTGGTAAACCAGCTTTCAGCAGTGTAGTGAATGTTGTTTTTTATTTTTATTTCAGCTAGTTTACTAACTTTAAATGCGTATGCGGATATCACAAATGGAATAAAATTGTGCTTATGATGCGCAGAAAATTTTTTACCGTAGAAATAGTTGCTGGAATCTGGGACCAGTTGTTGAGTGAGATGCAGTTTATGAATAGCTGTCTTTAAACATTTTGCCATTTTCTAAAATTTCTAAATTCTCTCTTGTGGCCAGTTGTAATTGCGATATTTGAAATTGAACGAACACTAGTCTGAAACATCTGAATTTCAGGCCATGTGGCTGATCAACATCTTGGAATAAGGGAAAGTCTGACTGAACAAAGAGTAACTTGGGGGATTTAAAATCCGGGGGAAGATCACACACTGTGGTTAATGGAGACCAGCAGTGTCTTTGTAACCCCGATATTCTTTGTGGTGTTGCTTTTCACCCTTTTGTGTTCCACAGATCTGGCTTGTATTGGCTGAGTGGCACTGATCATTTAAAAAGTGGTAGAATGTGTGTGTGAACTTGTCTAAACAATAACTTTAGGAGAAGACTGTCTGAAACAGTTGTGACCTTGCACAGATCAGCAACAGAATTTTAAAAATGACTAAAATGCTTTCAAGCTTTCTGAATGATAATTTTTAAATTTCATTTGTCAGGATGAAGAGGAAAAGGATGATGGAGAAGCTAAAGAGATCTCTACGCCTACACACTGGTCTAAACTGGATCCCAAAACAATGAAGGTAATACATTTTTAAACTTGTTTCCATCATACGTTTTCTTTTTTAAAGCAGGACCTGAAATACAGCTGTCTTTCCCTTAACTGAGGGGAAAAAAATAGTAGTGTTTTATATTCCTTGTTGATTTTGTAGATATTATGTATGACATCACAGTATGAGAATGTGACTTATGATTTTAATAGCTGAATAGAGATAATTAAAACTATTTTGAACTTTTGAACTTTGTACAATTAAAGTGTATCACATATGATACTGTTTAACTGGAAAATGAAAGTTCTGTGGTAATCTGGTCATATCTACTTATATTAAAAATGTGGGGTCTAAAATACTTTAATGTTAGTTTAAAAAAGTAATAATGGTACAAAAAATGTAATAAAAAGTTTCCACAAAAGAAATAATAGCCTTATACTGCCAAATCTTTTCCCTGCGTCTATGAAGTCTCTCAAAAGAGAGTTCTTTGGGGAGAACATGACTTTAAATGTAGTGTGTTTTATACTAGTAAATACTAGCGTAATACAGTACAGCTTCAAAAAATGCAGTTGAGTTTCCAGTGATCTTTCTTTAATTTTTACTTCACCTTTTCTGCTAATCATATGTTTTGCAATGTCGCTGGTTGATATAACTTACAGAGCTTTTATTTACCAGGTAAATGACCTTCGCAAAGAATTAGAAAGTCGAACCCTTAGCTCTAAAGGACTGAAATCTCAGTTGATAGCTCGACTGACAAAGCAGCTGAAAGTAGAGGAACAAAAAGAAGAGCAAAAGGAGCTAGAGAAGTCTGAGAAAGAAGAGGAAGAGGAGGAGGATAGGAAATCTGAAGATGACAAAGAGGTTAGATTTTGGACATGCTTGGTTTAAGTCTTATTAAATGTACATAAATACATAAATAATTATATATAAAATTTTGTTTAAATAAATATTTAAGTTTAAAAAGTAGAGGATGGTGCCTTGCTGAGATTTTGTAGTTCTCAGATGACTACTGGGAACTCCTGCTGTAACTTGAACTACTGAATTGGAATGAAATCTTGGCAAGCTTGAATTCCTGTATCAGCAAAGTCAGCTGAAATGTGCAACTCTGTTAAGGGTGTTTGAATTAATGTTGGACCTTAAGTGTAAGGAAAAAAAAAAAGCCAACCTCCCCAGCAAAAATATGCTCATTTGTGAACAGGTGAGCGCATTTAACAAGATCTTAACTTGTTAAACTTATATGAAAAGCCAACACAACTAAGCAGCTACTTTTATTGAAGTGCAAGCCTTAAAGGATTTGTGTCGCAATGTTTGTTTTGATCTGTAAATGTTTTGGTATCTCAAACAGTCTGATTTCTTCACATGGCTAATGTTTTGCTTGGATTCTTGTTTTTCTGTATAATGAAACCTTACTTTTTACATTTGGATAAAATTCTTGTACATGCAGGTTTCCCAGTTTTGCAGTTGATAGTTTCAGTACTATTTGGTCTGGTCTGATATTTCATGAGGGTGAACAAGATCTGTGCAATAACACCACAGCCCAACAACAGAAAAGGGGCATAAATGTAACAAAACATTCTCTCCATACTTGCTTTTAAACCTGCCTTTTTGTGTATTCCTACCTGCAAACCAGTATGGGATAATTTGAAGTTTTAATTTTGTCTGTGTAAACATTTTGTTTATTGGTGCAGCAGGGGCCATGTGCTTGCTAATTATTTCAGCTGCTGCCTTCTCACATAGCTTGGAGGAAGAAGACTGTCTTGGAGTTCCTTGCCAAATCTATCTTTTAAGATTAGGAGCAGGCAGGTTTGATCGTGTTTGCTTTTCAGAAAGCTTAATCTCTGCTGTGACTTTGATATTCATAGGAATTTAATATTCCTGTCTTGGCAATTAATAAGCTGCTTAGTATTTTACCTTTTTTTTTTTAACATCACCACTCCCCATTTTTTAAAAAAAAACTGTATCAGTTGTATCTATAGATTGCATGTCTTCTAACCAAAATTTCTGGGTGAGTAGTTACCTGTCAGTTGTTGAAGCAGTATTGGATATCTTTGGGATGATGATGGTAGAAACCGTGACTGTTCCTATGTAAGAAATAAACTACAGTAGGACTTCCCCGTACAGCTCTAAAAACACCCAGACAAACAAAATTCGTGTCCAGAGCATTGACTCCTTTACTAGCTTGTATACCATTTCTTGAAGTGAACTAGTTGGATTCCTTCCAATGTTAAGTAAACATGCTGCAGTTAGCACCATGAAATTGTTGGAAGATGCTCGTTGCTGTGTAGTTAAACACTGTATGCCTTGCTTTGTGTTGCTCAGGTTTCCAGTCTTCACTCTTACATGAGTGTTGGCAATGGATGCATTATGCATTCTGTAAATTCTGGTCTAATTTCTGTCACCTTCATTGCATTATGCAGCCTTAGGCTTTTCTTCACTTCCTACAAAGCAGTGAGTCCTAAAAACTAACTTATAGGCTGAAACTCTTGAATATTTTGAAACTTTGGAATACGCTGCATGTTGTTTTGTTTTGCCTATTTAGGAAGAGGAAAGAAAACGTCAAGAAGAAATGGAACGTCAGCGGCGGGAGAGACGATACATCTTGCCTGATGAACCAGCCATCATTGTGCATCCTAACTGGGCAGCAAAGAGTGGGAAGTTTGACTGTAGCATCATGTCGCTTAGCGTTCTTCTGGACTACAGATTAGAGGATAATAAAGAACATTCCTTTGAGGTAATTTAGCCGTGCTGTCATGTTAAAGCTACTTTTTAGTGAGCTTTCTGCATTGAAACATTGCGTTGAAGAAAAAGCTAATGCCTAGCAAGTGAATAGAAACGTTTATAGTTAGTAAAGTTAGTCATTCTTGTTTCTTTTTAATTCTATGCTAACTGCAGTATTCTTAAATTCTGCAAGTTATGATAGCATGACACAAGAAAACTTAATGTAAAATAGGTTAATTTCTTTGTGCAATATCTAGAAAAAGTAGTCCAGTATTTGGTACAGGGTTTTCAAAAGCAATGTAGTCACTGTGTGATATCTAGAAGAAATGCGTATATTTTCAGCTGAATTTATAACTTACACAGCTAGTGCAGGTCCTAAACTACTGTAGTACAGGAAAGAAGAATGTATAAAGTTCTTTAAAGTTTGCAAATTCAAAACAAATGTTAAGAAGTGTAACACTGCGTAAAGCTAACACGGTGAAAGCTTGGTAAGGTAACACCTGATGGCTTCTTTTAGTCATAAGTGTACAAATTCTTAATATGCATTTTGAAACTCATTTTCAGTTCTCTTTTTATTCTTTTTTATGTGCAGGTTTCATTGTTTGCAGAACTCTTCAATGAAATGCTTCAGAGGGATTTTGGTGTCAGAATTTACAAAGCACTGGTTTCTCTCCCAGAGAGGGAGGACAAAAAAGACAAAAAAGGCAAAAAAGATGAACGAAAAGAGAAAAAGGAAGAAAAAGAGGAAGAAAATGATGAACCAAAACCTAAGAGGAGAAAATCTGGAGACGATAAAGATAAAAAAGAAGATAGAGACGAAAAGAAGGTCTGTAGCTAACTTATATATCAGCTAGTGTTTCTATCATAATCAGTCATGTAAAAATTTGACTGGTGTATTTGAGTATTATATTAAAAAAAAAAAAAAACCTTCCCCAATTCATCTTTATCACTTAGTTTTGTGTGTGTGTGTTTTTATGTGACTAAGTATCATAGTGGCATCCCTGCCCATGGCAGGCGGGTGGAACTAGATGATCTTTAAGGTCACTTCCAACCCAGACCATTCTGTGATCCTATGAAATGTAAGCATACTGAAATTTTGAGTGAGTGCTAGTGTGATGTTTTTACTTTCCTGTTTTTTTAGTTCTGAATGGACTAATTTTTAGGAATTTTTACAGAGGGAAGATAAAAGGAAAGATGATTGTAAAGATGAAGAAGAGACAGAAGATGACAATAACCAAGAAGAATATGATCCAATGGAGGCAGAAGATGCTGAAGATGAGGATGAAGGTATCTTGAATTAGGAATTTTGTGGCTTCCAGATAAACTTTTTTATTGCCACTGCATATACCAGCTTCTTTCAAGCTGGAAGAGGCACTGGAACTAGAAAATCTAAAATTGCATTATTACACTAATTTTATTTCAGTAATTCTGACCAGATCTACTTAAAATGTAAGTGTCTTTCTGCTAGGCGTTTTATTAACATCATCTATATATAAACTGTAGCTGCGGTACTCAAAGTAAGGCATGCATATAGAAGTGGTTTTATTTTTTTCAGAATGCAGACCACTCGCAACTCCCATTGAAGTCAGTAGGAGATGTGAGTATTCGGCACCTCTGAAAAACCAAGCCACTTTTAAGTGCCTAACTTTTCCTATTCATCAGTTCTAAAATGTCATCCTGTTCTTGTTAGGCTGCAATGTAGTATGGGATTCTTTACCTGATGCTCTAAGGAGTTGATTTCTGTTTGGGTGGAGTTCTGTTTGCCTGAGTAAGTGGGGAAAGGGACTATTAACTTTCCTGTCTGCTAGGAGCAGCAGTAGTCTTTCCTGGCTCAGAGATTTGGGAAGGTGTAAGGCAGCTGGACACTCTTTGGTTTGTACTTTTGTGGAGTTTTGTCCTCTTAGGTAGAGTTTTTGCTAGAGATGTAGTTCTGAACTTGCAGTCCCAGCACTTCCTAAGAAGTGTTTTCAGTTGTATTTTTGTCAGAGTACTGCACCAGCCTTAAAAAACTTGGTGCTAATCTCTTATTTCCAAAATGACCCTTAACTGCTCATAACCTGACCCTGGAGAGTGTGCCCTGGACTTCTCTGTTCTGTAAAGTGCTTCCGCTTCCCATAATCTGTCCTTGTGCCATTCCCAGTCAGGGTTGGTGAGAACAATCTAACGTACCATGGAGGTACAGGAGAAACCTTGTGGTTCTCAGAAATGTGTTGGCAAAATTAGATAAATGTTGTGATACGTAGGTTTTTTTTCAAAGCTTTCCTCACAAGAAAGGTGAGCGGTTTCTTAAAGCTGAATTTGGCACGTGATTCTGTGACCAAAAACTTGTACATAAGGTACAGAGCTGCATGCCATATGTCCCTGCAGTTGTCGTGTTCCTCTTTCTCCTTTTTATCTTTAGGTTTACTGTACTGTCTACCTTTAAAGAAAAAAAAGTGCAGTTTGTGCTTCATATCTAACAAGTGATATGAACCATAACTTTGATCTAAAGTAGAGGATCATATACACCACTAATATCTCACTCACACATGAGTATAAACACTGGGTTTTAATTATACAGTTGGTACAGTTTTTATAATGTATTGTAAAATACTTGAGAGTAAACAGTACTGCTTTTGGTAGGAATAACCATAGCTGAATGCAGACTCTGCCAAGCCTAATTAGCAAGAATTGTGGTAATTTCTGACACACAACTTAAATAGATGTTGTTGGCGCAACTTATTTTGGCCTCGTTAGTGTTTCTTTCAGGTCTTCCATCCTGTGTGTGAGGTAAATAAGAATTTACAGGATAAAATTGACAAACGTCTTATGTTAAAAACAGATCAGAGAAACAACAAATTTAACAGGACTCATATAATTGTCATTTGTTCTTTCTTTTTGAGGGAAATATTTTCAGGTGTTAGGGGGCTTATGTGAACTTCTTAATGAACATGTATATTTGAGATAATGTTTATCAAATCATTTGTTGTGGGTGTGTTAAATTTTGTTTGTGTCTTATAGACCGGGATGAAGAGGAAATGAACAAACGGGAGGACAGAAGAGAGGGAAATAGGCATTGCAAAGAGAGGTCGTCTAAAGATAAAGTAATTAATACCTTTCTTAACAACTACGTAGAGCCTTGTTAGAGATGTCTTAATGAAAGCTTACCTTTGTTTTCACTGTAAGACCGATTTGCACTCCTTGTTTCCTTCAGCACTTCTAGAGTGAAACATTATGCATATATAAAAGGGAACATGTGTCAGCTTTGGGTTAGGTGCATACAAGCTACCGTTATTTTCATTTTAAAGATTGCTGAGTGAAATCTCTTGGAAAAACTTTCTTATACCAATCTGATACTGATTTGTCTGAAAAGTCTGAAGACTAATGCTGTATGCAGACCTAAGAGCCGGATGATTATTTTATCTATGGCTTTCAGCTGCTGCATTCATAAATAACAAAAACAGAAGCTTAGCTTGATTAATAAAAACTGGCTTTTAAATTGTAAAGCCTGGAATCATTATGTAATTTTTTTTACATTTCCCTGCAGGAAAATGGATGCCATCATTAGCTGTGTTTCTACATCTCCCTGCAGGAAAATGGATGCTTTATATGTCATGAGACCAATAGCTAGCCTTCATAGTTCAGATTAAGGAACAGCATAGGTTAGATTTGTTGTGCTTGAATTTTCTTTATAAATGCTAGGATAAAACAAGTGTCTGATTCTCTTTTTTTTTTTTTTCAAGGAATATTAGGAGAGGTAGGAACAGAAATAATGGAAAACACTGCAGAACTGCTTTAGCTGTGAGAGCTGGATGCTCATTCATTATATCTTTATGGAGATTTTGTTTTGAAAACAGCTGTTCGATAAAATATTTGAGGAAAGAAGGGATTTTTCCTATTACACTTGTTTATTTAGCTTATTTTTCAAACTTTTGGACATTAGCTTGAACAAAAAGAAACTGTGTCTACCAGGTGTTACTGTGCATAGTGCTGCAAATCTTCTACATAATTGAAAGATTATTTGTCCTAAATAGCTTGCTAATGTTATATCCGAGTTCAATAGGTAAATGCTAGCTGTATTAGTGGCTTTACTGAAAGGGATGATAAAATGAACAGAAGAAAACATTGGTTAACTGAAAAGTTTACTTTTTTTTTTGTAGAGGAAGAGAAGGTGGTATTTTTAACTTCCTAATGACCCCATAATTAATTTTCTGTAGGAGAAGGACAAAACACAAATGGTAACTGTTAATAGGGACCTTCTGATGGCCTTCGTTTATTTCGATCAAAGTCATTGTGGATACCTTCTGGAGAAGGACATGGAGGAGATACTGTACACTCTTGGACTACACCTATCACGTGCTCAGGTTTTGTATTTATTCATTATTTCAGGAATGCTATAGAGGGGAGAAATGTAGTTCAGCTTCTAAAGGCTACTGCTTATATACTTTATCTCTGGTTTTTATGTAGCCATTTTGTATTTACAAGGAAATACTAATTTGATACTTTGTAAGCTGTTTTGGAATGAAAAAGTAAAAATTTGTGGCTTTTTAACATGCCCATATTGCACATGTAGCTTTTGTCTCGTTTATTTTTTTCTTTTTTTATTTTAATCCCCAGTATGTTAAAAACCAAAAATCGATGCAAGTTCTTTCAGTAAGTTTTTAAAGTTAAAACATTCTTGTTTAGGTAGTATAATTTCTGTGTTTAAGTAATACAGTACTTTGTCTGTGGTTGCGTTTTAGGTCAAGAAGCTCCTTAATAAAGTAGTACTTAGAGAATCCTGCTTTTACAGAAGACTAACAGATACTTCTAAAGATGAGGAAAACCAAGAAGAATCGGAAGAACTACAGGAAGATATGTTAGGTAGTATTTTTTTGTATAGCACAAACTTTGCGCAGAAACAGTTCTCTGGAATGATATAAGAGCCCCGAGATGTTTGCTTTCTCACAGTAACAAGTTCAGATCTGCAGAGAACCTGCCAATTTTGAAAAGTAAATCTTGGACAGTTCATAACTTTCAGTATTTCTGGCTTCCAAACCTTGTTGCTTTTACAGGATGAATCTTAGTATCTTGGAACAGGAAGGAGGAGGTTAATGTTAACACTTCTTGTTCACAGCAGCTCTGCAGTCGGGAGTATCAGTGCTGCAGGTAGTAGAACGGGGTGTGATTTTTTTGAATACAAATGACTGCAGAAAAGAAGAATAAAGCAATGTCATGAAACAACATGAGCTTTTGGGGGGGCTGTGATTGGGGTAAGGAGGGAGAAGAGAATTGAGGAATAGACAAGCCAAACTGAATCTAAACTTTATTTTTTCCTTACATATGAAGAGGCCGTATTATGATCATAATTCTGTCATGTTAAAGGTGTGGCTTTTGAATTAGTATGAGGTGTTGCTTTTAAACTAATGTAATTAATGTAAATGTAATTTTTAACATTAGTCACTGGAACTGTAGGCAACTGAAAATGTTAATGATTATTTATTAATACTACTTAATCTAATTTAGGAAACAGATTACTGTTGCCATCACCTACAATAAAGCAAGAATCAAAAGCTATAGAAGAGAACGTTGGCCTTATTGTATACAATGGCGCTATGGTGGATGTTGGGAGCCTCTTACAGAAGCTGGAGAAGAGTGAAAGAGTGCGGGCAGAGATAGAACAAAAGCTTCAGTTACTAGAAGAAAAAACAGGTGTGACATTGCTTTGAAGGTGATATTTACGTGGATGCAAGATGCTAAGACTTTTTTAGTAGATAAACTAATTTGTGATCTAGATTGCTTAGATGGTCGCATGCTATAAACTTAATTTTCTACTTCCCATACCCTTTGAACCTGCACACCAACAGTAGTTGAAATACCATTGTCACCATGCTGAAATCCTCTGACTTCTCATTCAACTTGAATGTAAGACTCTCAAATGTAGTTAGAGTATTATCAAATGGTAATGCAATGCAGTCTTTAATCTTCTTTCAAAATTAATAGTTAGGTGTTGGAATGTAATGGAAGATTAGGATGCAAAGTACAAGGTGTTAGAAGTGACTGACTTTTTTTCTTTAAGATGAGGATGAGAAGACCATACTGCATCTGGAGAATTCTAACAAAAGTCTGTCTACGGAGCTCAAAGAAGTCAAAAAGGACCTTGGTCAACTGCAAGAGAACTTGAAAATCTCAGATGATAAAAATTTGCAATTTGAGGGTCAGCTGAATAAGACAATCAAAAATTTAGCTACTGTTATGGATGAAATACAGAGTGTTCTTAAACAGGTTAGATGTTTATTTTGTAATGCTTTCCTGTCCTGATCTTGTCCATCCCCATTTGTCCAAATACACTATTCTGTTTGATCAGTTATTAATTTTTCAAAGCAGAATATAGGTATTTCAATTTATCAGGAGTATTCTAGTAAAATGAGTTTTAAGCAACCTGTCTAGTGCTCCAGAGCATCCCCATCCCTGTATGGAAAGATACTTGCATGTTCCCTGGGAATGCTGGGGGAATCCTGAGTAGGTGGAGGTTATGAAGGCTACTCAGTGGCAAACTGGTACTATCAGGGTGCCTTGCTGCTTCCTTTGTCTACATGTATTTTGAAAAGGCGATATAACATCTACAAAAGCTCAAGCACACATACAAAGAAGTATGCCAAATGTTTGTGACCTTTTCTCTTGTGTGATACAAGTGATAAATTGCTGTAGCTTATTAAACTGGCAATAACTTGCAGCCATCTAACTGCCATCCATATCATTAAACAGTCCTGCATTTATTCCACTGTGTTGTAGACCTACTAATCCCTGGGAGCTGGATAATTCTGTTTCCACACTTAAATAGCCATAGTTAAATATCCTTGTTCATTCTGTCTAGTTCTTTAGAACTGAAAATAGAACTGAAAATGTCTTCTGTGCCCAGTGCTTTCAGACATCTTTGACCGATATCAGTATTTTATGTTAGAGCTGTTACATGTTACCATAATTTAATGGATTTTGCAGAAACTGTTTTCATTTGCTTTTTAAAAAGGAAAAAAAAAAAGCCTAGAGTATAAAGTGAGGCTTCTGGGGACGGTTTTGTGCTTCTTTTTACAATTGTTTGTCACATTTAATTTCTACTCCATCAGTTTTTCAGGAAGATGTTGGAATTGGTTTAACTAAACTGAGTAAGATACTAGTTCCTATGGTATTAAAAATTAAAGCTAAGCAGTATTTTTGTCTTGCAGTACTTTATAGTTCACATGAGAAATAAAATTTCCAGCACTCACAGTCTTCTCCCTCTTTTTCTTTAAAGGATATTGTGAAAAGCGAAGATAGAGATCAGAAATCCAAAGAAAATGGAGCGAACGTATGATAAAACTGCTGCTGTTTAGAAGAACGGTGTTACATAATGTAATATAAATCATGATACCAGAGTGTATGGGAAGTGATGCATGTTTGATTTTAGTAGTATAAATATCTTAGTTCCAAAAGATGTATAAAGTTTTATGAATGTGAATGTCTGCTTCTGAAGATTGCTTGTAATTCTTAGCATTCAATTTGAGACACTCCTCGAGTGAAAATAATTTTGCGTTGCAAAATGTTTTAGGATGAACTTTGTTACAGTTTTAACCCTAATAAAGTTCATCAACGTAATGAACAGTAGCAAGTATTTAATTACCAAATGTTTTTCATTAAAGTTTAGTGAAATCAAAATTTTCATTATTTATAGAATTGCCATTTTTAGGTTTTTATTTTTATTTCTGTCTAATTAGTCTTTTTAAATTCAAATAT
Source organism: Anser cygnoides (assembly GCF_040182565.1). Taxonomy (NCBI): domain Eukaryota; kingdom Metazoa; phylum Chordata; class Aves; order Anseriformes; family Anatidae; genus Anser; species Anser cygnoides. The sequence goes on along the minus strand of NC_089879.1, from coordinate 25,651,254 downwards.
AAATCACAAAATAGCATGCTGCTTAATTTTGCAAGTAAAGATTTTTTTAAAAGCTTCTCGGATTTTTTTTTACTTGTCACAACTTTCTTTTCCCTTCCAACTGTAATTTTCCAAAAGCTGCTTGTAATAAAGCTTCCTGAGATACAGTAGTTCAGAGTTGCATATGAGTTAAGAAAGCAATAGAAACCTACCACAATACTGGTAGAGTTGTGAGATTTATATGAAAATATATGGGCCTGTTTTAAATGTATGTCATTTGTGTTTCCTTAATTGTTCTTATCTTTGGATTAATATATATGCTCCTTTTTAACAAGTGCAGTGTATTAATATGTATGGTTGGATACCAGGCCAGTAGATGTCAGAATAATGCCTTACATGGACAAAATGCTACCATTGTAAGTCACCTTTAATTAAATTTGGACTTCTTTCCTAGTATGTGTAATTACTTCAAATACTCTAGTCCAACAAAGTAATAGATACACAAGTATCAATATTCCGTGTTATAATTATGAAGGAGCAGGACAATTTTTGTTGAAAGAGGTGAAGACTGCCTTTCCTTTGTGTTCACAGATAACCAGTGATCTAAGCTTAAAACTTAATGTGATATCATTTGTCAAAGGCAACTTACTTACATGAGATGAAGCATGAACAATGGTATTTTGGTGCAACTTCCAGGAAAATTAAGGGTTTTGAAGGTTGGGAAAGGAATCTTGTCTGACAGAAATAGTTAATTTTAGCAGACTTTTTTTTTTTAACCTAGATGTCCTAGGTAACTAAATACCTGTTAGGAGAGTCCAAGTGCCATAATATGAATAACCTACATGAAAGCTCTCATGGCTTTATTGAGAAACACCTTAAAATGTCTGACTTGATGTTCAAAAGAGTCTAAGAGGTGGTGCTTTTATCATTTCCTTCCTTGGCTCTTTTGAAGCCAGACAAGTGAAGTCTCTTCATTAAAATAACATGCATAAATTTCCCTCTCATTCATCACAGTTGAGTCACTGTGTAATACCTTAACTGTTCACACTAAAGTAGGAGTTAAAATAAAAACACTACTTATTCTGTACAAGTACACAGAAAATGCATGCGTTATGAATTAAGAGGTAACATCTCATTAGAGTGAGTGAGGATGGTCATAAATGAATCCTATGAAAAGCATCGTCTGGTATACAGATGGTGTAAAGTGAAATTCTTTTGTAATCAAATTATATTTTTCACCTTTACATTTGTACAGACTGACAGCATGTATGTGTTGAGCACCATTTAAAATATTGAGGAAAAGACTGACTTTGAAATAACTTTTTTCATGAGGAATTTTCAGCTATACATGTGAACATGCAAGAGATCAATTTTAGAATACAAGATAACTTTGTAGGTTCACTGTGAAACTTCTGTTGGAATCTCTTCGTGTTTTTTCTTTTTTTTTTTCTTTTACCTTAAACAGGTGATATGAAAGCAGTTGGCACAAAAGCAGGCCTCATCTTGTGTTTGAGTTGAGTGGCCCTGTGACATAATTGCTAGTAATACAGATTTTTATAGTATTTAAGAAAAATAATTGCTTGAATTAGTGTAACCTTGCTCTGTATTGCTTTGATGTACCAGTGTTTTAAATACAATGTACAGTCTGCATTTATGTTGGAAGGAAAATTAAAGGTTAAAAATAAAGGGGAAAAAATAAGGAAAAATTTTACAACCTACACAGGGCTTGACCAGTCTCCCAAAGGACAAATAATCTGAGGAAGAACAGACAACTTCACAGCATGTAAAGTCACTTTATCAAATGGCACAAAGTTCTGTATATGTTGCATCACTTCCGGTCATTAGCTAAAGCTTCTCGGTAATATTCTAGGAATGCAAGCAGTTCTTAAAAAAAAAAAAAAAAAAAAATATTAATAGAGTATCAGTAATGGGGGTTTGGAGAAGTAATCTTCTGTCAGTTTTAATTTATGAACAGTGTTTTTGCATTTAATGTCCACACTTCACATCTCATGGGCTTTCCACTGCTATGCCTTTCCCTGGGTATCAGCTGTTGACAAAAGGCTGCTAAAAAAGCTGAAGCAAGGTCTTGCTGGCTCTCTCAGTGTTGAAGCACACAATTTGTTTGTAGTTTTAAAATCATTTTAGAGGCTCTATGCAGAGTAGCAAATCTAGGAGTGCCTTGTTCTGTAGAGAAAGCACTGCTATAACAAGCCAGTAAATAGAACTGAATCTGTTTATAGACTTTTTTCCCCTTTTATATTGCTCTCGGATGATGAAATTAATGAATTGAACCTTTATAGCACGATACTCAGACCAGTGAATGCCCGTGAATAAGGATAGGAAGAAAGTTCTGCGTGATACATCTGTGTGCAACATGACCTACATTGGGGTAGACTCTAATAATGCCCCTTTGCTTGATCTGGTAATAAAAAAGGTAGAGGTGCATAGCTTTAGTGCTACATAGCAACAGTGGCAAAAAGACGAACAGAGAATTTTTGCCAAAGCTTTCTGGAGAGCTGGGTATTGCATGGGAGATAATGGAGCTGCATCCAGCACCACTGCCATGGTTCTACCATGTTCTACCATGACAGAGACACGTTTTACTGACTCACCAGTGCTTGATGTATCGTGGCCGTAGCACCAGGGCGCTGCTGCAGAATCACTTCCCAGCTGTTGCTTGGTTTTCCCTGCGTCCTTTCACTCGGCCTGTGGGGCAGAAGTTAGAATGCTGTCTGGTGACCATGGGTTTCCACAGATCCAGCATTTACAATTGAGTCATTTCAGAATGTAACTTTATAAAGCTGAGTCCATGAACGTAATATATGTTCAGTGTTCAGGCTGAAATAACTGCTTTGGGAGAGATAATGGCTTTCAGTCCATCTTTCTGCTGAATTATGTACTGTGTTGAGTATCTGTTTGGATTTATGTATCACAGTTAACTTTCACTGATAATTTTATCAGGACTGCGCACAAAATGTGTTTTTTCTCTTGCTTCTGTAATCTTTGTGTATCCAGGTCAGGTTTTAAAATCTTGAGTGCATTTGTTCAGTGCAGTTTATATTTAAAAATATAAAATATTTCATTTTTAGTGACTGAGTCTCATGGCCAGTGATCGATTGCAAAATGTGTAGGTAGCACGGTCAATGCATTTCCAGAAAGCAGAAATGGTTCAAATAGAAATTCAGCTGGAACTTGTATATTGCCATGTAGTACAACAATAAAAACAGCATAAATAATAAATACCTCTACTTGGCTATCAAAACTGCCAGTGTTTTCCCAACAAACTTACGTTTCTGTGTATTGTGTCTCATTAGATGTGTCGCATTAGCAATTAATTACAGTTTATTTAACATTAATACAACATTAATAGTAATATAACATACTTTTAAGCAAAACTATGTTTTGTTCATCCACTCCATAACCAGGACATTATGATATGGAATACAAATTTAGATTTTTGGAACATACCAAACACTGAAGGTTGTACGTTTCATAGTGTTTCAGCTGTGGTTAGGAGCTTTGCTTTTGAATTTCCAGATACCTGATAACCTGAATTTGCTTTGAAATCTTGCTACACTCTGCAGTTCTATGCCACTTCTGATTTCTTGTACCTGCTGTTTTTTCAAGTGTTGTTCTCTTTAACGAGTAGATTCTAATAGATATGGAGGTTCAGGTCATTTACACTACAGTGAATGTAAGAACCGGTATCTTCAGGTGTGATTCAGGAATCCTGCAAGCTACTGTATCTAGCCCACTATCAGTCTGGTTCTCTGTGTTCTTTTCTCAACAACGACAGAGTAAGGTAGTGGTGTTGAGTGGATTTGTTTGCTCCATGTTGGCCATTTGCTTTTTTTGGTGCTGGGTTATGAGGTTAAACTGCTGGAGTTTTTCTTCTAGTTCATGCAGTGCTTCACCATTATACCGAGACTGTTTACAGAGCACGTAAAGCCTCAGGCATGTGAGCCTTATTTTGCCCTATTGTTGAAATACCTCAGTGATGTTATTCTATTTAGAAATAATAATCTTCCCTTCCATATCTGATTATTTTCCCTCAGTCTATTGTGGGCACAAATGAAAGGATCCTGTTGGCTGAATTGCTCACATTTCATCATGAAGAAACTGGGGAGAAGGGAAGAGTGGAGAGGAGGAGCAGTACAGAGAATCTCAGCCTGAACTCTCCCCACTCTGTTTCGGCAACTGTTTTTAGTGTAGTAGTTTGCTTTATTAGTTGCTTGCAACTTTTTCAGTGGTATACAAAAGGATTTGTCTGTGTGCGCGTTAGGTTTTTCCCTTGTATTTCACTTAATGGTTTTTGGTCTTCCTGACAGAGGGTCATCCAGTTACCTCCCTGTTTTGTCATGCAAGGGCTGAAACAGCTGGAGAGCAATTGGCCCTCATTTCTGATCTCTTTTTAGCAGGGCTGGATGGTAGCCAGCAGATTTACAAATAAAAGTAGAAATTGCTGCCACGTGTCATGTCATAGAAATGAACAGTGGGAGATAAAAGTACTTTGTGCTGTTAGTCTCAGAAAAGACTTGTCTCCTAGACCAACCTGACGTACTGTAAAACAGACCACTGCATGCATGCAGACGCAGTGTCAGAGCAGAAGTAGGCAATTGTCACTGTGTGCTAATAAAACATCCACACATTCAGTCCAAGCCTCCAGCTGGTCTCCTGATACCTTGTTTTACCAAAGAGCTATTCAAGCAAATGTACTTTTGTTAAGTGTATTATGTCAAACATAAGGTATCAATGAAGACATTCATGTTACAAGTTGCAAAGTCCTGGGGAAGGATTTCCAAACAGGTTGAGAGTATCCTTAAATCATTTGTCTACAGAGAGAAACTTACAGTCGTCATTATCTCCAATACAAAGAAGCCTTGTATAATGTGACCAAGGGGATGAAAACGAGTAGTTGCTTACCAATATTGGACTTGGTTTTCTGCTGCAGCATCTTTCCTGAAATCAAGCTAATTACCTCTGTTGTTGTTGAGCAGTGGGGGCAAGGAAGAAGTATCTTTTCATTGTACTGATGAGAGGAAAAATAGGTGACTTTTAGTTCTGGGGGACATATTGGTGGCAGCATGTCTACAGCTCCCCTGGTTATCCATGGGATCCAGTAATATGCTTGCAAAGAATGCGTAGCCAGCATTTTCAGTCTTGTGATTTGGGATATAATGATGGACAGCACAAAGGGGGACTTGTGGGAATTATACACTGGATAATAACTGAGCCACTGACAAAAGCAGAAACTGTATAGCGTTGACTTTGGGTGGCAGGGGCTCAGAATAAGTAGGGTTGATAAGAAAGAGATGGCAGTGCAGATATTCTGAGCAGTTAATTAATTCGGATACTTACTTTGCTTGAAGTTTAAGAAAAGGAAAATGAGTCCATTTTTGGCACTTTTTCTAGTGAAGATGGTTTGAAGACTATTCTAATGTGACCTGCAAGTTAACAACACACCAGAATCCCTCTCAATCCGATACAAAATCTCCCTGAGCACAGATTCCAAAGTGAGCAGTGTTCTTACCTTATCTTGTAAGGATTTTCCACAGTAGATGAGAAGATGCACTGTGCAGCTTTGCACAACAGGAACGAACTGCGTGTTTAACCCAAATTCTGTGCGGAGCAAGGCCTGCTGCCCTTGCAGGGGTGCCTCTGTTGCCTCCTTTGCTGGGGCCTTGCTCCATGAAAGCGTAACCTGAGACATAGCAAGAGCTGATTCTGGGGGAGGAAAACACAGCGGTGGGATGAGGAGGGAGTCTTTTGTCTCGGTGGGATTTTAGTACAAAATTGAGGCAGTTTCCTTCAGCCCAGAGTAGGGTTTTCCAGAGGAAGAGTGCCCCGTGCTGGAGCAGCAGGGACGGAGGGGAGAACTGACTGCAGTGGCTGCAGCTGGGGCTGGAGCAGGCAGCCCTCCAGTGCCACTGAATTTATTTCCTTTCTTCTTGACTCTGTTGCTTGTCTTCTTCGCTGCCTGCCTGTGTGATCCCGATGGTGAGATCCTCTCCACTTTGTGGAGCCGCTGGTTGATTGAGCAGCATGTCCTCAGCTGCCATCGGAGACTATCCACTGGAAGTGCCAAACCATGCTCTTGTGGCAGGTGACTTCTGCCTGTGTCATTTCATGATTAGCAGCATCGGCGTGAATCCTGGGGGGCAAAAATCCTGCAGTTGGGCTGCTGCGAAAGCAAGGAACAAGCAGGGCATCACCACCGCAGCCTTTCCCCGCTATGGACACTGAGGCAAACCAGGTCTCATCTGCCAGCGGTCTGCTTTGAAGCCCACTTGGTTGTGACCCGGTGAGTTGTTGCAGTGCAGTTGTGCACATGGGCAATCAACATTTAGGGAAAATGTGGTAGGAACCAGGCTGGTTTAGGTGTTTTGTTGCAGATAGTGGTGTTTTTGGAGGAGGTGACTGTCCAGAGAGTGATACTCTAATCAACTGGAAGGTGCATTCATAACCAGTGGAAGACTCATTCAGTTTCATTCACCATTAATGTCTTCAGACAAAGAATGATGCCTAGAAAAAAACACTGAAGCTGGATGTTATGGATTGAATCAGCACAAAGATTTATGTGGAAAAAAAAAAGCTACAGAGTGTGCTGCCACTGAAGCAGGTAAAGGCGGAGGGTGCTCAGCACCGTGGGGCGCTGCAGCTCGGTGGGGTGATGGCTGCCTGGCGGGGAAGGCATTTTGTTACCTAATGTGGAGGCGATGCTCTGATCTCAGCAGCTGCTTTTAGTCTTCATTCCTCTGGAAATGCTGACCAAAAAGAAGCTCCAAAGGGGTCTTTGAAAGCTTTTCTAAAAATAAGGAAAAGTGAAATTGATGGAAGATCTAAGAAGAAATCAGACTTGGGCACATTCAGGTTGCTACCTTAAGTATGTAATTATTCACAGGAAAAATTTAGATAAGAGTTTTGCAGAAGATAGCATATTGCACCAGTAAGTGTCTCAGTTCCCCCTTTTGTTTAATTTATTAGCATTCAGGGGATACACAGAGAACATGCTATCATATCTGGCAATAGGAACAATGACAAAGTAATCTGGGGGGAAAAAAAGTGTATTTTTAAGAGCATTCTGGTGAAAATTGTATTTATTTATCATTGCTATTTAGTACCTGCAATTAGCTCATATTCAATTAATTATGCTAGTAACCTTTTCAGTCTAATGAGGCCAGGCTGCAATCAAGGGCTTTGAATATACATGAAAATACAGCTGCTAGATTACTGAGTGCTCTTACTGCAAGGGTGCCACTGAATTATTCTCTGAAATGTGGCAGTTGCATTAACTAAATTTCTGCTCTTGGTACCAAACGCTGCCTCACAGCTCCTCGTTTTTTACTTGAGCCATTGGTTTGGCCAGTGAAGCTTCTGTACATTTTGCAATTTTCCATGTGGTTTTGTTGTAGTTAATTAGGACTGTTGTCTACTGAAGGTGATTATAGGAGACAGCAAGTTGCAATTACCAAGAAACACCGCGATAAGTGATGAATGGGTAGCCTAGTTCTTGCGTTGTGTCAGCTCATTACCCTTTTGATCTGAACCACTTGCCCCAAACTAAAGGATTGTAAGCAGCAGTAGCCAAACCAGAAACGTGGCAAAGACCAAGTAGAAGATGCTGAAATGAAGACTTGCAGCTGTTCAGCCCCATTGTAACTACCAGGTACTTGAAGTGCAAATGAATCCTGGCTGAGTTGGATTTCCAAAGGTAGGAATTTTCATAGCTGTCGTTTTTGAGAGGTTTATTGTTATGCTTCCCTGAGGGTAGCTCGGTAATCCTCTGTGTCAGGGGATGAATTTTAAAGTTAGAAGTACATGTTACCTCAGGCAGAACTGGATCTGATTAGGTAACAGAAGCTTTGTGTTGAAGAGAAGTAGCAGTCCAAATGAAACAGCAGTTTTGAATTCTTTCTCAAAGCCTGAACTTTGTCACCGTTTGGAAGACTTAAGAATGACCTCTTTCAAAATTTTCAATGTGCACATTTGTGGTGCCTAGCCTGTGTTGTCCTTGGCCAGCTCAACCTGTTTATGCTTCTCTTAACTGTGGCTTTAGCTTAAATCACATAGATTTTTATCCCCCCCCCCCCCCCCCCCCCCCCCCCCCCCCTTTCCTGGTATTTACACTGCTTTCCTAATAGTTTGCAGAGAATAGCTCTTTTCTGTTTCAGCCCTGTTTTCTGACTCTTCAATCTCTTCATGCAGTCTAATTTCTCTGGACACTCTGGTAACCGTCTGCACTTGCTCCAGCGAGAGCTTTGTTTTTCCTGGTTGTGAGTAGCCTACTGACCTCTTCACTGTTAACCCAGGTAGGGCGTTATAAGCAAGACCAGCATTTTACTTACTGGTCTCCATCTAAAAAGACATCGTACTTCTAAATATGTTGGAGGTTATTCCCTCTTGCTATAGTTGTTTTATTTTACTTGTGACTATTGATATGTTGTTATTTGCTAGTCTCCTGAAAATGATTTAGAGACCTCAATTAATTTGGTTTTTCATCCTCTTGCTTCCCAGTAACCTCTTTTCTCATGCATAGTGTGGCTGGCTGAATCCAAATGAAAATTATTTCAGTAAATGAATTACACAACTTCCCCTAATGTTTTATCTCTCGCTGCAGTAATACCCAAAGGGGGTTCTAACAAGTTGAAGTTCTCTTACTGTTTCTTCTATCAAATGCCTTTGAAGAAGCTTCTTTGTGAATTTCCCATTTTCAAACATTTGATGTTGAAGGGATTCCTTCCCTCCCTCCCTCCCTTCTGAAACTAATTTGCAATTTTAGTGTCTTTATTTAGGTAATTTTCTGGTAAAAACTGATGTACTGTGTCTTTTCTTCCATCCCTCGTGATAATGACCGTGTTCTGCTCTGGAAGGCTTTTCTCCCATTCCTTGTATGTGTCTTGTTCCAGGAAAGCAAGTGACAAGTTAGACAATTAAAACCCAAGGGACAAAGCTTTCTTGGTTTTGTTTCTTAAAGGAGTTGACAATATTGAAAAATCACATTAGCAGTCTTTATTTTATATAGATTTCTTGTTTTAATCTATCTGCTCTCAAGCTGTTACTTGCAGTAAAGTAGAATGGGTTTCTCGTGCTCCGTGACTTGTGGCTGGGATGTAGGGAACAAAGAAATGTCCGAGGTGGTTCTTAGGAAACATCCCTTTACTGCAGCACATAGCAGTAGCAGTGTCTGCAAACTACATTACTGTTTGATGAATTTTCACAGATACCTGGTTGCAGTATCTTTACCTATGTCCACAGTACACCAAAAGGGTAAAGACTGAGTTTTCAGACTCATGAGAAAAATCAGCTAACAATTTTAAGGTGTTTTTTTCTTTTTTCCTCTTTAATCCACAACCCATTTTTTGCTGAACAGTAAACGAGAAGTAAGGGGCACACAGCACTGCAGTGGTAATTTTGCCAAGTCATGTTTCAGTGAAGAATTATCCTTGGGAATTAGTGTGAGGGTCTTGCCATGCTCCAGGCCCCGATGCACTCTATTTTTCAAGCCCTGAGCATTCAGGAGGCCTCCTCACTGCTGTAACTCAAGGAACCTTCCTGGCTCCTGCTGGTCACCAGAAGACTATGTGGTGTTCCTCTGGTCTTAGTTTTGCTCCTTTTCCCTGTGGTTCAAATGAGGTTTGCTCTAGAGAAACGCACTGGGGGTTGAACATCTTGGCTTTATAAATAACTACACCCTGACTGATGTCAGCCACTGGAAGATTTAGCAAATAAGGGGAAACTGCAGTCCCAAAAGCTTATCAGGAATCGCAAACCGCCCTGCTGTATTTGTTCCCAGGTAAATCCCCAAAAACTTTCTTTCTCCCCCTGTGCCCTGGAGCCAGGGTCTGGTTTGCACGCTTCTCCCAGGGATGGGGGGCCAGCTGTTATATTCTTCCCCTCGGCGGGTAGAGGGAAAATCATGGCAATTCTCTTCTCCCTCAGAGGGTTAAGTAGGGAGGCTAGTTTTAAGCCCCTTGTCCTCCCGATCTGATAGCTGAGCGGCCTGAGTGACAATGCTAACATCCCTGAGGGCCCATCTCCGGTGCTTGTTCAGTCTGTTGTTAACCATATGAGGGGCAAAATGCTCCCCATGCCCCTTCCTGGGCAGCCCCGGGGTGCTGGAGAGGAGCAGGACGGGTATGAGCTGCGATACAGTTGGCAGCGCTCGGTTTGAGGAGCATCACTCCAGGGCGTTTGAAGAGAGAAGCTGGGGGTGTCAGCCCAGGAGGACGCATTGCTGTAGCTTCTTGCTTCTCCTGGTCGTAACCAGCTCGTTTCTGTCTTCCCAGAGTTATTCCATGTGCTGAGCTGCCTGGTTCCCTTTCTGTGGTTCCCATCGGGCAGAGGCAGACAACAGAAAATTCAGATTTTTTCGTTTGTTTGTTTAAGCTTCAGAGGCCTGAAATTGCTGCTGGTCCAGCATCTTCCCTGCAGGGCTGCAAGTTACTCCCTATGAATGCGAAAACCAGCCCTGCAGCTTCCCAGGTGAGCTGAGGCTGGGGCTGGCCTGCAGAATGCAGGCTGGGGCCTTCCTGGGGTCACCCAGGCATCTCACCTGGAGAACATCCTACTGAACGCTGATGTTGAAAGGACAGAACGCTTCTCTGTCAAGTGCTAAGGTTTGTCCATTTTTGCTGCAGGTATTGAGTGAACTGGAATGAGATAAGAACATAAAACAAGTCCTCACCCAATTGTTTGTGAACTTGATGGAGTTACCTGATAGCATAGCTCCTAACATCTCCTCCTTCCCCTGTAAATACTCCCCGGAACTGAGGGAGAAGTGAAGCACTCAGAGCTAAAAAGCACAAGAGAGTACAAAGATTGTCTCTCTATTTTCACTTCAGTACCTTGAATTTGTTCACAGCAATTCGTGTCAGTGTCAGCATCATTCTGCTGCAGAGTCTAACGAAACTACAGCTGAAATTGCAGCTGTGTGAGCAGCAGATGCTGTTTTGCCATGGGAACACCTGGTCCCGGTGAGGACGGCGGCTCTGCAAGAGGCTGGGATGTGCAGCTTGGGATTCCTCTCTTCTGGAGCCCCTTTCTTCCAGGGACTTTCATCCTGCCTCACCAGTGGGGATGTAGGTTTGCAAGTCAAAGCAGAATAGTTTTGTACTTCAATGGAGTTGGCTTCTGTGAAGTGTAACTCTCAGTATGTGGTCGTGCTTCGCATTGGACTGTTCAGGGTTCTTTTTGAGTTTGTTCCTTTTTTATTTTCTTCAGGCTTTAAAAAGAGTGGATGAACAGAAATGTTTTATTTTGCACTGCTACACATAGGCTGTCAGAACACGAGCAGTTTAGTTGCATTTTTAACTTTTATTCTCAAGTTAATTTCAGTAAGGTCTCTGATTCAGAACTTACTAACTTGTATATTCTGTTGTAATTGGGTTCTCCTGGATATCGCAGTTGTTCCAGTGGTGACTGCCCAATACATCTTTGGGATAGAAAAAGGGAATAAAATATTTGTACTTCTCAAAGGACAACTTTTTATCTACTTTTGTTATCTTTAGCTTACTGAATAAATTCTCTCAGTGTAAATCTCACATTATTTCGTAACGTTTAGCACCTAATTTTAGCTGGCATTGAGCCCTTACCACTGACTTCAAATGAAGTGATACCTCTGAATGTTTCATGCTTTTCCATGTCGAGTTCTTAGTAAGTTATCAATCCTGTATTACAAAAGACTTTTTTCGGTGTTTTGCACTGAACGCAACTGCTATATTTGAACTACTGTTTGAACTCACAGCAGCAAGGCACTGCAAAGCTCTTCAAAATCCTGATGGGTTTACCACGTCTGCTCAGGTTGAATTTCCTGTAAGGTGTTATCTGCAAAAACATGTGTGCGCATATTTTTCCACTGTTTCATTCAATATTCTCTAGTTGCACAATTTAACAAGTACCGTTGAACAGGAGTGTATTTTTTACATATGGTAAACTCCATTCATTTCAATTGACTCTGTTTTTTCTAAACATTACCTCTAATAAGATCAGTTGTGTAGAACTTCATATGTACAGTGTATTTCTCAGTGCTAGAAGTTTTCAGCAGAATAAACTTATTCGTCTTTTGAGTGAGAAAGCAAAATTCAAGAACACAGACTGAGCTGTGCCGAGCTGTCTTTTTGCATTCTCGCACTTTGAATCCTCAACAGCAGATTTTAACTTTTAGTGAGGATGAGGGTATTTGAAGAGCTCACTTGCTATTATTTTAATATCACACAGTTAATAAAATGAACTGCATTTATTAGTCTGATATAGATATTGATATGGTTTCAAAATCAGAGACTTCGTTTAGTTTAGCTTTTCTGTACTGCCTTCTTGTTTTAGCATGTGTCCACGTCACCACCAGAGAGCACCAGCTCTAACAACAAGCATATACTGATGGAGTCTGGCTGTGACAAAAGAAAGGTTATGAAAACAGTGGCTCTTTGAAGGTTGAGAAGAAATCCAATAGGTTTTCCATTCAGATGCTGTTTTGACGTGATGTAAGGGTAACCATCCCCTTTTTTCTTTAACCTGGTGTAACCCAAGAAAACTTCACAGCTAGCAGAGGTCAAAAGTGCTGTTGCATTGGGTTACAGAAAACAGGGTGGTCAAAGTGGGTCTTGAGAGCCGCTGTGGGAGGCACAGGCACCAGTGTCCAATTAAGCTGGATGTCTGGACTGTTACCTCATTCCTGGGAGCCTATTCCACCTCCTGCTCAAAGCAGGGACAGCTGTGGGGTCGGACCAGGTTGCTCAGGGCTTTGTCCAGTCACATCTTGAAAACTCCCCAGGACTGGAGACTGCACAACCTCTCTGGGCAGCTTGCTCCACTGCTGGGCTGTCCTGAAGGGTGAAAAGGGTTTCCTTATAGTCAGGCTGAACCCCTCTTGTTCCAGCTGATGCCTGCTGTCCTTCATCCTCCCACCATACACAGCTGCACAGAGCTTGGCTCCATCATCTTCTTGAGGGGCTGCTGTCAGGTCCCCCCAAACCAGGATGATGGCAGCATGGTTTTCTTTAGCCTGTTAAAACTGCTGTGATACTCACAAGAGGTTTTTCTTACTTTTTTTTTTTTTCTCTAAACCATTAGGTTAGAGAGATGTAGGTGTCTGCGTTGCCAAAACAACATCCACCCAGAGCCACTCTCTGCCAGTTCCTTACTGTATTTTATAAAAACACTCCCAGGAGAACTAAAACAAAGATGCTAGTGCTGTGCATCATTGCTGTGACTCACACCGTGTTTACTGCTAACAGAGAGCTCAATATGCAGAACTGCCCACACTGGTGAGAGTACTGTGAAACCCTTGGAAATAATCCATGATATAAACCTTTTTTTTTTTTTTCTTAGTATGTTTTATCTTACACTGATGCATCAGTGGCAAGCCATGGTCCGTTTGCTGGCAGCTCACAGCTTCCCTGTGAGCAGCCTGCTTTGTACTGAAGCAGAAAGCTTCCTGGGCAGTGGCACAACTGCAAATGCTGTTTGTTTAGCAACCTCAATCTGTTTGAAAGCTAAAATGCTGGTTTTGTTTTTAAACTGAAATAATCTGAACCTCTGTGAATTTTATTCTGCTTTTCTAAAACAAATGAATCACTCCCAAATGAGGTTTTATTTGTTGCCTTTTAGTACTCCCACCCCGATACTGGATTTCTCCCTTGTGCTCTATGGCCAGCTATATGCTGAGCTTCCAAGGTTGAAAATTATGCTAATATTATTAAATATTTTCCTTGTTCCCCTAAAAATATTGCAATAAAGCTAGCCTGCCATAAAGAACACTTGCTTAGGTACTTCATGGACAGCACCATTTTCTTTTCCCCCATTAACTGTTCTGTATCTTCAGTATGCCACAGGCACCTGCACATCTTTGTAACTTCCGTGGGAGGCTTCACCTTGCTATGTGTGACCCAGCAGCCTTCACAGCAAGGGTTCTCCACAACTGGCTCTTGAAAAAGACATTTATTGATTCTTCTGTAACAGAGTGGAGGTGCTCAGTTGCTCTGTTTGTCATGTACCATTTCCTTTTGGTTGAAATTCAGACGAACTGAAGTATGGAAAGGGAGTTTGATAGTGCCAAAGTCACAGGGAAAGGTTTGGGAACTCTGGGCCAATATCCTCAGATCCAAACTGCTGCTGTTAGTTCTGCAGTGACCAAACAACTCCTCTGAGACCTCCTGTGATGGCAAACATGCTATTCTCCTTTTCCTTTTGGCCATAAATTGCAACCCAGTTTTCACGGAATTGCAGCCCAGGTGCAGGAGCTTATTTTTTAGCATAAGGTTTGTCTTTAAAATTGTATTTCTTTTTAAGGAGAGAGGAAGCTAAAAGTGGCCGTGCACATCCTTCAACATCATGGGATTCTCAGACAGGTGCGAATTGCTCATATACCATCAAAGCTTTGTTCTCAGTTGAATGACAACACTCCCTGCAGTGGAATATGGCCTGAAACAGGATCTGAGAGCTGCTTCCTTCCACCTGTGTGTGTGCTGGTGGCTCCTGCCCTCACTGAAAGCCAGTGCCCTGGGTCCGAGGGCTGCTACAACTGCACTAAGCTCTCCGGCAGCTTTTTCTGCTGTGGGTCGGATTTGGCCAAGGGTTGCCTGGGAGCAAGTGGGATGCAATAGCTGTTTTGTCCCCTGATTCATGGTTTGCTGGAACACTCTGCAGGGGGCTATGTTCTCTTTTGAAGAGCTCTGTGGGTGCTGCTAGTCTAAAAGACCAGTGTGGGACTTTCCTTGGCTGGGGTGAATGTGAGCTGAAGCCAGGGGGCGTGCAAAGGAGGGAATTTTGGTCCCCCACTCAGGGTGGGGGGACATGCTCGTAGTTACATCTTACTCCCGTGCCTGTTGCCTTAAGTTGTACACTTTTTGTGACTGCCTTCTGTGCTGGGAAATGTGCTGTCACACAAGAGTCAGCCTTGGGAATACTGCAGCAGTTAGAGCTGACCTTTAGGTGAACAGACACAGGAATGCACAACAGCATGATGATGTTTTTACAGCGTCCTTTACTCTATGGGTAAGTACCTAACCAGCACCCAGTAACGCTTCTTAGACCAAAGATTTTGATGTTAAAGAGCTATTTGGATGGGCTGAGATTTACTGCAGAAGAGATAGCAGGTCTGGGAGCAAGGAAAAAAACGAGTGGTTTCACTGGAGAAATGCCAGGGTTGTGAAGGGACTTTTTGGACCAGGCGAAGTGGAAAAGATGTGCTTGTGTCGAAATCCTGTAGCTCTGGCTGGCAGCACCTGCAGACAATTACAGGAGCCAGAGACATTGCCAGTGACTTGTTTATTCCTCTGCTACTGCTTGCCTCTGTGGGCTACTTGCATGGTTTTGCAGCTTACCCGGGACCATTTTGTTTTATGTTATTTTTATCTCCTTGCAATGAAACTTTTGAATCAATTTGCCTTTTATGCCAGACATTGAATGCTGAAATGGTTAACGATGACCTTCCTTGCTATCAGCTGTGCTGGATATATCCAATGCTGTATGCGAGTTGACTGAAAAGCGAGTTAAAGTATACTGAAAAATAATTGTCAAGTGTTGTTGCTCATAGCTCAGTTTCTCTGCCAGTTACGCTGCAAGCAGCAAGGGTGACCCAGAGGCAGATGCGTTTATGTGGTTTGCTAGGTGGCTGCTTTGACAGCTGTTGTGGGTGAAACAGATTTCCAAGCACTGAACAATTTGCCTGCTTATCTTCAACACCCAGAAGTGCTCTTTTTGTGGCACGGCATCATCCTCCATCTGTAAACGTCAGCCACTGGCACTAAGTGGAGGACGTTGCCTAATTGTGATTTGGGAGTACCCTTGCAGGAATCAGTGGTTACGGAAACCTGACATTTTGAAGTGTGCACAGCTGCTCCTTCAGCTCCAGCTGACAAAGTGTCAGTGACCTTAACTGACAGTCATTTTGTTTCTCTCAGGGAGTTGTACAAAATAAACAGAAAGATAGCCTGCTGTTCTTCAGAGCTTCTGCTTGTTTCCGTAACAGATTAAACATGTTGCAAGAGTTGACAGTTTTTAATGGAGTTGAACTATTTGCTCTTTGCATCAGTAAATGGATGTTTCTGAAAAGAGGGTCTGGTACACAACGGTTATGCCAAAATGGAGCTTCCTGGTTATATACCTGTAACTGAAAGTGATCTAAGAATCTTAACTCTGCCTTTGGAATCTACATAGAAATGTTATCCTTTAATACGAGTTAAAATCTCCATAAATGTTCAAAAAGTGATTTTACAAAAGTTACCAAACTTTCTATGTTCCTTTTAACTTTCTTCCTCTTCAAAACTTTTCCTAGTCTTTAATTTTAAAATGTTATAAAATGTGACCAGGATGCGCTTTAGTCTACAGAAAAGCAGAAGCCTTGGAGTTGTAGCAGAACTGTACTTGCTTATAGTTTTCCTCTTGCATTTCTGCAGAAAGTGAAGTGAATCAAACAGATTAGGGCTCTCATGCAAAGAGGCACAGGATAAGCGGGATTTTATGCTCAATTATACAGTCCTACATAGACTTTTCCAGCTACTAAATGTAATTTCCAGGTGTTTTGTCTCAGCAGATGTAAGTGGAATCATGCAGTGGAGATCATTGCTGATTTGCATTTATTTTTCCCTAGAATTAATTAGTTACTGTTAACCTTTTATTGTTATATAAATTCTTTACCCCAGCTTTTAAGAAGTAAATTGAGCTCTCATGCAATAAAATGCACCTCTGTTCGCTTTCTCAGGACTAGCCTATTTTTTACCTAGAAAAAACTTGTGTTGTACACATTTTTCTGGTTAAACAACCCAGTGAAAAGTGGTAAAGCTCACGTTACAGACATGGAACAAAAAAAATCACTTTGTGCAGGTCAAGAATACCCAGAGACTTTCCTGTACACTGAGTTTGGAGGCTTTTCCTGTGCACCAGTGCTTGTATTACAGGTGACTTGCCCACACTGTGATCGATATGTGCTCTAAAAGGGTATTCTTGGGTTTCGGGTGTCCAGGTAATAAGCAGCGGTTGAATAGAATGGTAAACGAAACTGAAGGAAAATAATACGTGACTACTGGCAAAGTGCCTACCTGGTAAACGTGATTCTGTAAGAGCTGCGGAGTGTGAAATAGGAACTGTGCTATGTATTTAAACAACCAAGAGGGTTACCCTGAGTTTCTTGAGGGCTGACAGGTACCTTGCATGTAACTGTAAGCAAGTCCTTATAAAAACTATAAAGCAATCAAGCAGATGAGCCTAATCAGACAGCTTACATAGAGCAGGGAGGGGAGCAGGGGTTCTGCAGGGGCTGTTTTGGGGCTGTTCAGGGACAAACACTGAGCAACTTTCCTGAGCTTCTTTTAATAAGAAATTGATGGACACGTGTAGGCTGCTGCCTGGGTCTTTTCCCACAACTACCTAGCAGCGTTGCCAATGATCTGATTTTTTGCTTTCACTATTTCAGATTTTCTTTTGAAGTCAGGAGGGAATGATGTCTAATATTCCTGTTGTTAGCACTATTGATCTACAATGAGCATTTTAAATAGGCTTGCATTGTGATAAATGCGACTCTAATATTTTTTTCCTTTAGTATCAAGCTGGTTTTTGCTTACTACTTTGTTTTAAATATTAACCTGAAAGGGCTTCCCTGTGAAAGAGACGTGGGATTTGAGGCTGTGAGACAGATGCGGACAACGATGGCATGATAATTAATATTCATAAAGATCACTAATACATTTCCATTACATTTGGTGTTTTATTCCCTAGCAGTTTGGTGCTCTACAGGAACAAATGGTAAAACTGGCCGTAGCTCCGCGTGCCTGCAGCAGAGAGCTGAGGCAGCAGTGTTCACAAGAGTTATTACTCAATGCTGGCAGTCTTTTCCCATACAAAAAGAAACCCTGCAATGCTTCCTGCACCTGCAAGGAGTGTCCTAGCAACGTCACTGGGGAAACTGTGTGCCAGGATTTTTCTCTGAGAGCTTTTTGTTGAACCTGACTGCAGTTGTAAAACAAAGGTCAAGAGCGATTTAAGCTTTTCCAAGTGCCGTTGCTTAATTCATTTACTCAGAGAAATGTTTGTGTTCTAGTTTTCTGCCAAAAGGATAAATATCAGGTTGCAGAGTCGTCCAACAGACTACCCAACTGCAGTTTAGTTAAACCTGAACATCGGTTAATCGAAGCTGTCACTTCTCACTAGCGGGAGAATTGCTGTTAGCATTTAACTCTAGCTTTTGCCTTGTGAAGTAACGAGCTGGCAGCTGAGCATACCCAGGGGCTTTCTGCAACAGAGACCAGGGAAGAGAACATGAAACACCACCAGGTAGTGAGAACAGATCGTGGGTCTACCTGAACAATAGAAAAACGCCTGGTTTTGTCTGAGGCGTACGCGGTCATAGTCTTAATGTATGCACAGACCTCAGGTAAGTCCCTGCTTCATTCTTTGTCACCAGCTTTCAGGAAAAGTCTTTACTTTAGGTTTTTCTACTTCATTCCAAGTGCACTATCCTGTCCTTGTGAGAGGGAGGGAAAACAGAACTGAAACTGTTGAGCTGCTGGCAGGAGGTGTGCTGTGCCCTGCTGGGCAGGGGATGGGCTGAGGCTGCAGCACTGCTGGGAGAGCAGGGCTTTGCTCTTGCCCCTCCGAGCCTCTGCTTTCGCTGTGCAAAGCGGGGACAGCGTTGTTGTCTCTGACCAGGAGATGTGACCAGGTGACATAGCCTAAAAAATGTGTGCACTGGTGAAGAAGTACAAATTATGATTGTAACCAGTCTAAGTCAGTTGTTACAAGCATTTTTGTTCTCTGTACAGTCCAGTAGATAATCTGTAGTTCTAGAGCCCAGTCTAAAAATGGAAAATTTACCATTTCTGTTCAAATTCGTGTGTTAGAGCCTGTTGCTGGTCTTTCTTCTTCCTGTATTCTGATACGGTGAAAAGATTTTGTGCTTAGAATGTTGGATGCTGACCTTTTTCATTAGCTACTCAGAGAAATACATGTTCTGCATGGTTTTGTTTGTAAACAGTCATCAAAAAGTCAGTCATCAGATTTACTTCTCTCTTTTGACTCCCTGTTTACTGAGCTAAATGAAGGTTTAAGCTGGAATTTAATACCAAACAAACTGACATGCCTAAGGTAGCCTTCTGCTGCCTTCATTATAAAAACACGAAGTATTTAGAGCCATTTGTGTTCTCTGAGAAACACTGATGAGTAATTTGTGAAATAAAATTAGTTGAGGATAAGATGCTTGCTCTGAAGCAACACCATATAATCGTGGCTAATAGAAAAATGAAGCACTGTTCCATTCAAACTACCTTCTCTTCTTTGTCTTTTTCCTTCCTTCTGGACTTCAGGTGATGTGCTCCCTGTTCTCATGAATCCTTGCTCACTGCCACAGTCTCTTCCTCTGGCAGAAGAAATCTGCTGTGCCATATCAGACATGAATGCAGATCAAATGATGGTCACGCAGAAAACTTTGGTGGAGCAGTTAGTGAAAAGTTATCCAGGTAAAGTGTTCGTTTCCTCTTCCTTTTAAAAGTGACTGTACCATCAAGCTTGAGTTTGTGATATTGGGCAAGTCATCAATGAATATTCACAAGTAAAACTGGCAATGTGGAAGATTACAAACCATCAGGCTGGGAGAACGCACAAATACGTATGGAGTCCTTATCAGCCTGTGAGCATCACTAACGTTGATTTGACGATGATCCTTTTTACACATTTTAATAAACTGGGTTCGTTAGGACATTGGGGGCATGTCCTTTCTCAAGAGTCCGAAAGCATAGATGAGGGATTCAGATGCCAGATCTGGAAAAGCATAAAGCAGACTGCCAGATCAGTGAGGCTTTGAATCCTCCTTTAAGCCAGGAACACGTTTGATTTTGATGGCAAAAGGGTCTACAGTAGGGGAGCTACATCTGGTAGCTGGTATCCAAAATGGAGCTGCCTGCAAAATCAGGTTTGTTGGTCAAATTCCTGAAAGCAAATTAATTACACCAAATGAGCTTTAATGAGCTCTTCTGATGGGGGAGTAGTCTCTTGCCTTAAATGCTGCAGTTTCTTTTAATCTGAAAAACGTCCCTTAAATCTGCAGTATTGAAGGAGGGGTGTGCATGTGTGTCTCCATAAAGGCTCGTTACAGCCCTTTGCAGGAGGTTCCCTGGTTTCATACTGAGCTTCCTCATTTGATTCTTCACAGTCTTATAGCTCTGCAAATGTTACAGGTTGATCTGGTAAGCATTTTCGCTACTGGGAAAAATTTTTAATGCAGCCCCATAAACTGGCTCCAAAAGCTGCCAGGAACGTGATGCAGTCCATATGTGTACTGAGACACCACGAGGTAGCATTTTCAGCTCAGCCAGAAGCAGTACTCCCCAAGTCTGTAGAGGGAGAGAATGTTTTTCTTGCTATGTTTGTTCTTTGCTGGAAGTCTTTGTTCTTGTGGGCAGGAGATCAGCAGCATCTGGGGCAGCTGGTCAGATGTCACCAGACTAATGATGCTGGGACTGTGACACCTGAGGGAAAACCAGCAGCTGAGACTAGTGTCAGTGAGGTAAATTTTGGGAGCAATCGTCACCTGACAAAACTTTACCAGAAGCTTGAGAGAGAGGGATAAAAGATGCTCTTAAATAACCTGCCCAGAGGCAAATGCTTTGAACAACACATGGCTTGGCTTCTACCTGGCAGAAGGTCTCACAAAAATCATATCCTGACAGATGCGAAGGGAACATCCTTACTTATTCAAAAGAGACTACCGTGACCACCAGAAACGCCGCTGTCTTCACCTTCTTCCTCAGCAACGAGCTTCCCCCATCAGCGAGGAATGGCCTTAAGAGAGTTAAAAGGGTTTTGCTGATCCTTCAGCCCCTGGCAGGCTTGCAGCCACCTCGGCGGCATGGCGTTTCTGTGCTGCCCTCTCCTGGCTGCTTCACCTCTCCCCGGCTCAGGGCTGATGATCACGGAATATCCGAGCTGGAAGGGACACACAGGGATCGTCACCGGCTGCAGCCCGCTGGCTGCGGAGCTGGGGCTGTCCCTGTCCTGCGGGGAGCCCTACGGGGATGTGGCTGGGTGAAAGCACAATTGCTGGTGATGTATTAAAAAAAATAATAAATCCCGCTCTTTGTCCCGTGGTACCAGACATTTTCATGTTGAAATTGAGTATTTCCCATTCACAGGTCAGTTGCAAACTTATTTCTGTATCCTGCAAGCTAAATACACTGGGTATTTCATGTTGAGTTGTTTCCAGGTCTGTTACATGCAAGTTATTCTTCAACCTTTTCCCATTTCGTTTGAAAACTTATTTTTGATTTGAAATATCTGTATTTTTGTTGTAGGCATTGCAGTTCCCTCCCACAAAATCTTATACAATATCCTTGGTGCTCTAATTAAAGAAAGGAAAATCTATCATACAGAAAACGGATACTTCATCGTCACCCCTAACACCTACTTCATTGCAAATGATGCCCCAGAAGACAATAAAAGAGTCCTGCTGGAGGACAGTTGCTGCTCCTTGTCTTCCATCAGTTACCTTGTAAATGCTGAGAGCTGTGCAGACCCAGCGAAAGAAAACATTCCTACAGTATCCTTTTACAGATCCTGCCATTGTTTCTCTGACCAGAATATGCTCAGTGACCAAAGATACCAGCAACTAATGAACCTTGAAGCTAACAGGGGAGGTAAGAAAGGCCGCAGTGAGTTGAAGCCTTCAATTGAAACTCAAGTGATCTCTGCATCTGCTGAAAACCACTCCTGGGACACCATCAAATCCCTGACATCAGTCAAAGAGAAACTGAAATGCAAAAAATTTGGCCTTGGCCTTTTCTGGAGAAGTACTTCCAAAAAAGAGAAAGAGAAGAAGGAGTTTTCTACTTTTTCAGCCCAGTTTCCTCCCAAGGAATGGCCAGTCCGAGATGAAGACAACTTAGATAATATGCCACGTGATATTGAACATGAAATCATCAAGCGTATTAACCCTACTCTCACGGTTGATAATTTGATTAAGCACACAAAATTAATGCAAAAGTTTGAGGAGAGGAAGAAAAGTATTAGTGAAGGTATCTCTGCTGAAGCGTTAATCCTCAGGCAAAAGCATCTTTCAAAGGAGCGTGTTCCAAAGACACAAATTAGAACAGCAAAACACAGCAGGAAAACCAAATCAGACAAAGAGAAGCAAATTAGCAGAAGCAATAGGAAATCTCACATGCCTGAGCTAACATCCCCAAACCAGAAACTGGACGAGAACATTTCGCTGTCTACCGTGACCCACCAGCCACTGGATGTAGCAGTGGAATCCCACGTCATATATAAAAAACAGATCAAGAACCCTTTTCAGGGTCTCTCATGGAGACACAACGTTTATTCCAAAGGGTACAGAGGTCGTGTTAACAGTCAGCTGAAGCCCAGGACTCAAAAGCAGGAGAGGGGTTCGCAAAGGCCACGTTTCTTGGACTCCTCAAAAGCCTTTGAATATGAAGCTGAACAACCAGTTGCTGAAATGCAGGCTGACAATGTTAAGCAAAGCAAATTTCTTCAAGCTAATAGGTCCTCTCTCCAACTAAAGAAGGACAGTTTAAGTGAAAACTGTAGTTATCCACAAGGCAGTACTTTGCGGATAGATGATAAAAGTAAATACTTTGTGGAGAGTGTTATTTCTAAAGACAACGTCCACAGAGGAACAGTCGAAAGGAATCATGGGGATATTCAAAAATCCCCCCACTCCTCTGCTGGGGATAACGGTACGTGCAAAGAAGCAGCAAAACATTCGTTACATCCGAAAGGCAGCCATTGCAGGTACAAAGCTGACGCTGTATGCGAGTTATTAGATCAAACAGCAAATAAGTTTCGGAATGTCAGTCTTTCACATTATACAACCAATGTTAGCCAGGTAAAAGAATTTGGTATGAAACACAGACAGAAGACTGATAAAAAGAATGACCTTATATTTAAATATGTCTGTGACAGCCATCCTGGATCAATGAAGGTGGAAAGTGAAGGATTTACTGATAAAGGCCATCTTCCGTACCAGAAAGCGCATCCTTGTGACACTGGTAGTTCGTTGCATCTGGGTGACAATTCTGAATGCAATGAACCATGTCACTTGGTTCCTGGCTGTGCATCTTCAGGTACAAGGGACTGGAATAAAGCTGTGCAAAAGATGGGGACAGCTCTAAAAAACTCCAAGGTTAATATTTGTTCAACACAATACAATGCATCTGTAAATAAACATGGTTCTGGAGACCACGGATATAAGGGATGTGCTGGTTTTGCAGAATCAATTGATGGCTCAAAAAAGCATCAAAACCCAGATTTTATAGTAGAAAGTTGTTTGTGCAGTCAGGTTCTTCCGACAGTTTACAGAAAGGAAGATGAAACTGGCCTTACTGAACATGTGAATGCTTCAGCTGTAGCCGATTTCTGCAGCACCAATGAGGATGACTCTTTGCTGAACTCCCCCTGTGAGACAGGAGAAGTAGTGTTGTGCCGTGCTTTGGGCCCACAAACCAAAGAAACAAGAAACCCTCTGGTAAAGAAAGGTCTGTTTTTTAAGAATGCATGTACTGTGCTATCAGGACAGAATCACACAGAGGGGACAGAAAACCACAGCATAACAGGAGACAGTGGAATTGACTCCCCAAGGTAAGAAAACACATGCGGCTGTGTTATTTTAGTTGTTTTATCTTCAAATTAACAATTGGATTTAGGTAGACCGGTTGCTGTACACCATAGATCCCTCTCCCCAACAATAAAATTGTTATTATCTTTAAAAACATAAGTGTTATGACCCAGAAATACTTAAAATGCATAGTTCTACCATGTCTTTTTATGTGAACTTTCTCCCTAAGTCTGCTATACAAATGCTGCTGTTTATATTTTGCTTTCATGAGACAAGAACATATTATGAGCTCTACTTTACACAGGGAGATGTAGACAAGTGCAGAAATGTTAAGCAACATGGTGATGGATAAACTCAATATGGTCCTGTTAACAATAACACTCAGCTTCTATTGATCATACCGTATAATGTTACCAATATTGCCAGAGTTTTCCCAGTTGTAGATGAAGAATAAAAAGTGTTTTATGAAGGTGTTCAATCATAATTTAAAGTACAAAATATCATCAAAATTGCTCACAACAGACTGGAGAATGTGTCCACCACCTGACCTAGAGGTTTCTCTTCCCTTCATAGGGTAGGTGTTGCTTGTAACTAGGTAACTTTTTCAGGTGGATTTTTGAAAATTTGTAAACAAAACGAACCAGTATGAAACAATATTTCACATAGTTGCATGTGGGTAAGACTTACAAAACTGTTGACTAAAGTGACAGGAATGTAAGATAAAATGCTGTGAGGAAAAAAAATCATATCAATTTTTAATAGCATCATATGTTCTTAAGACCTTAAATGACTGGTATTTAAGTACAATTAAACCACTCAAGTTCTCATTAGACATGTATTGTCACCTTGAGAAACTTGTACACAAAGGAACAAATCACATACTACCATTTTTAAGGAAATTCTTCTAAAGTGTTGTTTTGTTTTTTTTTTCTCCCCTCTTAAGCAGCTTTTTGGCTGTGCACTCTCTCAAGCAGAATTTTAATGTTATTTGGACATGGACACTTGAAGCCTCTTGGTTGTTCTTTAGCAAAAAGTATTTAAAGGGTCATTCTGATTGTATTGGTGCCATCTGAGGTACCAGAAGCTAAGCCAATTCAGGTTATTTTTAGAGTATGAGGTCTGACATCTAATAATTCTGTTGTTTTAGATGGACTGAAAAGAAGATGAAGCTTCCTGCCAGATCCTAAAAGAATAATAATGCTAAAAGGAGGACAGAGTGGGAGGACAATCACCAAAAAATTCCTTGCTTCAGCTAACTGTGGTCATGAATGTTTGATTAGGTTTTTAATGAGCTATGTAGACTTTTTTCTTTGTAACAATACAACCATACTGTAACTATGACTGGTCACAGTGAGAGGCTGCCTCTAAATCAGAGCTGTTTGTTAGAAGTGTGGAGATCTAATGAACATTTCTGTTGCTCTCATCTTTAGTTTTTGCATCCCTATGTCTAATAAAAGTGACGACTGATATACTTCACTCAGATCCCGTTGTTAATCTGGAAAGGGTATGTGTTGCTCTAGCGGGACAGTACCACTCATGCAGGACTGTTTGATGCTGTAATTCTTTTTTTGTGGACAACCAGAAACAGTGGCAGGCTTTAGGCTCCATCTCCTGTCAGCAAACAACGCAAAGAAACTAGCTGGGCACGCACCTTGTTACCACAAACACTGCTTGAATCCTGAAGCTTTCTCACTGTTTTGGGGATAAATCACGGCAGTCCTCCTAGGCTTGCTTGTGCGTGGTTTTATGTGGTACACAGGACTTAAGTCTTTGAGACTCCTTCTGATTTCTTATTCCTGCTTTCTTCCTGTAGCTAAAGGCAGGCTGCGCTGCTTTCAGCCTGCACGGTCTTTTATCGACCTTGACCCACAGGAGACTCATTTTGAGGAAATATCCCTGGCTGCGAGGTGGAGCACAAACCCCTCGTCCGGCGGGAGCCCTGCCTTTTTTTTTTTTTTTTTTTTTTTTTAATTTTTTCCTCTCACACAATCCCTCCCCCCCCGCGGCGGAGCTGGGTAGGGCAGGAGCACTCCCAAAATGGCGGCCGCCTCACGATCGAGGTGCGGCGCACGGTCATTGGCTGGGGCTGTCGGGAGCTGTCCCGAGGCACGCCGGGAGTTGTAGTCCGCGGGGCGGGGCGGCAGGCGGTTGGCTGCCGCCGGCCGGGACGGCGGGCGGCTTCCGGGGCGGGGCGCGTTCCTGTCACGGCGGCGGCGGGGAGCGGCGGCGAGGCGCGGAGCAGAGCGGCGATGCCCGAGGCCACCCGGCTGTGCGCCGGCAGCGGGGCTGAGGCGGGCTCCGAGAGCCCCATGGAGAGCGAGGCGGCCACGGGCAACGGCCGGCGGCGGCGCAAGGTACCGGGGAGCGGCTCCGGGGGGGTTCCGCAGCCGGTGCGGCCGGGCCGGACCGGGCCGGGCCGGGCCTTCCCCACCCCTCAGCCCTCCGGTGCCGGCGGCGGCCTTAGGCCGGGCCCCGCCGCCGTTCTCCGGGCCGGGGCCGAGCCCCGCGCTCCCCTGGGCCGTGCCGGCCACGTGCGCGGCGGCGTGGCCTCGGCCAGGACCCCGGGAGGCCTCGGGGCCACCCCTCAGCCGGGCCCTGCCGCCCCCGCCGGGGCACCGAGGCTTGGCCCGGCCGGAGCAGCCGCCCGGGGGGGCTCCCGGGTCCTCCTAAGCCCCCTCGGCCACAGCGCCGCGTGTGCCGCGGTCGGGAAGCCGGCTCCCGGCGGCACATGCGCGGAGGGGGCGGGGTTTGGGATTTTTTCTTTTTTTATGGGAGGGTTTTGGCGAGTTACGCGAGCCCCCGGGGGAGCGGCCGGTTGTGAGCCGGCTCGTTTGTGAGCCGTCTCTTCGTGCTGCCTCGGTTCCCCGCGGCTCGGGTGATGCGCGGGTTGGTACTCACGCGAGTGTCGTTCCCCAGAAGGAGAAGAAAGAAAAGAAAGCCAAGCGGCGCGACAAGGCTCGGAAGAGGAAATCGCAGACAGATGAGAGCGAGCAGTCGGAGGATGAGCTCGATTCGCCGAAAGTCAAGAAAGCAAAGAGCAGAGAGAAGCAAAACGGTGATGCCGGAGGAGATAGCCCGGAGAACGCCAGGTTATCTTCCCTCACCCTTAAATCTGCCCACAAAAAGCGGCCCCGTAATTCCAGCGAAACATCAAGTGGGGACTGTGACAGCGACCAAGAGCAGGTAAAAGTAATAACTGATTTACCAACAGTTATCAGGTCAGCTTTCAACTCCTGTGCTACAACAAGATTAAATTTAGAACACGTTATTTCTTTTTTTTTTCCTTTCCTCCTCCTCTTTCAATCAATGGGAAGTCTGCTGTAAACTTTCAAGTTGCTTGGCCTGCCGTTGCTGTCAGTTATTTGCAAAAGTTCTAAATTCTGAAAGTGCTGAAGTTCCAGATCAGCGCGCCATGGTTTCCTCACTTCAGTAGTCCAGTGCTGTTGTAGCTGTTAGCAGTTGTTGGTGAGCTGCAGCAAGAGGGTACTTTAATGTGATTCAGCATTGTTAGATGTGACTGTCATGGCCAGAAATACATTTTAATTGACTTATTTTTGATAGTATGGGTATTTCTTGGGTAAAGTAACATTTATTTTTTTAGCTCGTTGAAAAAGAAGGATTAAATGTTAATTTGTTTCTATCTATGATCTTGCTAAATATCACTTTGTAAGGTGTTGTTTCTTAGCGTAATACAGTGTATCATCGGACCAGTTCTGTAAGTATTTTTAAGCGTTCCTGGGGTAGTATTTTTATCTGACTATTTCTGTTTGATTTCTGTCTTTTTAAAATTGCTTGACATAATTCACTTTTTTTGTTGGGGGAAATATTTTCATTCCTAGGATTTGTTTTTAAGTCTATTTAGCCATGTTGTTTACTGTTGCTTGCGTTTTTTTCTGTGATGATTGATGCTTCACAAAGCACCCAGCATTGGCATGGGTAGTTTTTTTTTCAGCACACTTAACGTTTTAGTCAGTGTGCTGCTACAGTGTATATTGAAGTGATGCACTAGTAAGTAAGTGAATTTGATGATCTGCCTCAATTTGTTGCTCTTTTGGGGGTCGGTTGGTGTACATGTAAATCACTGTGCTGTGTTAGTTGGGAAGTAGGAAGTTGGCTAGCGAGCTATATTACAACCTACTCTGCTTGGCTGTCAGTAATTGCTTAAAATATAATCTTAAAATGTAATTAAAAGCTATTGGAGTTAATTTATATATTTTCCATTATTATACCATTATATTTGAAACTGCCTTAATTTAAATTACAGATCACTTTCATCTAACTGAAATACGATAGTAAGCAAGTAAAACAAAGAAGGCTGTGATATTGTTACCAAAAAATTGACCTTTGTCTACGACACCAGTGTGCATGCCTATATCCTAAACTTTCTGATGGTCATCTGATACTCACATGTAAAGTTACTTGAATTCTCGTTTACCCAACAGGAGATGACTGAAGAGCAGAAGGAGGGTGCTTTCTCTAATTTCCCTATTTCCAAAGTGACTGTTGAGCTTCTTCAAGGTAAGTTTCTTGGCATGATGTGGTCACAGGAAGTAAATGATCTGTCATGTGTTTTTACACTTAATATGCTCAGTGAGCTTTGGGGTGGGCTTTACTTGTGTGTATGCAAGCACCGATGTTACACAGAAAGCGTATTGAATGCCGACTTTAAATACATTTTTGAGCACAGAGAAGTCTGTGTTCAGTTTTGCCTGGTTCAGCCATTACAGTGGAACTTGAAATAACAGATACAAGTGCAAAAAACGTTGAGAAATTTTTGGTTAAAAGTTCTATCATTGCAAGTAAAAGAAAATCAGATATATTTAGCATCTCTGACATGAGTTGTATGACTTAATATGAGATTGAGAGAAGAATTGATTTTGACTAGCATTTTATTTGAAGATAAGAAATTTTTGTAGCCAGGAGGGGAGTGTTACATGAATAAAATCATGGTGTTTAAAGACTTCTATTAAAGGCTAGTAACTTCTTCTGTCCCAGCTAGCTCTCTCTGGTGTATGCAGGGGAGATTAAGAGAGGCAGTCTTAGGGTGCTCGTTAAAAATGGCTCTGTGGTTACACGAAGCAGTGGAGGTGATGATATAGTCCTGACTTACTGTAGAGTTGTTGGATATTCTGCTTGGGATGACCTCTGAAATGTACATGAGAAGGCTTTAAATGTGATTGTGCTGAGGAAGTCTGTTCACATTGTCACAGCTCGAGGAGTGACGTACCTGTTCCCCGTTCAAGTGAAGACCTTCCACCCAGTGTTTTCTGGGAAAGATGTAATTGCTCAAGCACGAACTGGAACAGGGAAAACATTCTCTTTTGCTATTCCCTTAATTGAAAAGCTTCAGGCAGACTCACAGGAAAGAAAAAGAGGCCGTTCACCAAAGGTAACTTAGAATGCTGGTTTTGCTTTTGTCTTCTGTCCAAGTGATTCAGAGTGTTAGCCCACTGGAAAAGTTCTTCACGTTTGTGCAGGGATAAGCTAGCACAGATTCTTAGCAACCTTTGAAAGATTCTTTGAAAGTTATGTTCACTGGGGCTTTGTCTGCATCCTGTTATGCCTCATGCCCTCTAATCAAGATTAAAGAGCACAGTAGCTCTATCTACTCGACAATTCTTTTTTCTGCTTACAGAGAGAAAAAACTAGAGGGGTTCACTGCGTCTCTAGGTAATTTTGGCCAGCTGTCTTACCTGTTTGGGCCCACTGGTCACTGGGTGATTTTTTTTCTCCCAAGTTAGAACAAAATAACGACTTTTTTTTGATCAATAAAAGCTGTCTGCTTTAAGCATGTTTTTTTTAAGCACATAAATAGCAGGAGATTTTAAAAATAGACTTATTTTTTAAGTAGGACCGCCACCAGATGTTAAAAATCCTGCTCCAGAGAATGCAGATTATGAGCTGTCTGCATTCTTCTCAGAAATATGTTTGTTTTACCAAATTCTCATGATACCTTCCAAAACTAGAAAGGCCAACACCTATCCTCATTTTGTAGTGGAATTTATTTTTGTCAGCCTAATTCGTCTTGTCACCCATCTCAGGCTACCTGAAGTTTACTCCAAAATTACTACTAGCTCTTTTATCTGCATCTGGCCATCGTGTTGGCTGTCTGACTGGGAACGCTGACTTAAGATTCGGTGCAGTCTTGCAGAGAAGGAAAAACTTTCATCAAGGGAGTTAGGAATATCAGAAGAGAAAAGATTTCAGGCCTTAATCCAGCCTAGTGCACTTCTTACTTTTTTATAACGTGTGTCAATGATGAAAGATATAACAGGACAAGGATTTTAAAGGTCCTTCTGTCAAGACTCTGTTGCCAGGTTTGAGAACAGTATCAAAAAAAAAAAAGCTAAAAAGCTTAACCAACTTGTTCAGTCTTGTACTGACACAATATATGCACATGTAGAAGACGATCTGTAGCTGATCTGATGTGTTCAAAAGCTGAAGTTAAAATTTAAGTACCTCCTGTCTATCTCATTTAAAAAAAAAAATTCCTACGTGAGTATGTGCTGAAGGAGGTTAATAATGTCATGAGAAACTTAAGTAGTGTGTTTCCCTAATCTTTGCCTAGATAACTTTTAAACCTTTTTTTTGTTATTTTTAATGGTATAGTGGTTGGACCTAAGCTGGTGGGTAAAAGTCTAATGTATTTTGGTAGAAACCATGTTGAGAGAACGTCTGTTTGTCATCCTTCTGTCTAGGTACTGGTTCTTGCTCCAACAAGAGAGCTGGCAAACCAGGTTGCCAAAGATTTCAAGGACATAACGAGAAAGCTCACAGTAGCTTGTTTTTATGGAGGAACTCCATATAATGGACAGAGTAAGTGACATATGGCTAATAATTGAAAATTCAATTGACTAGCGTGTTTAAGAAGCGCACTCAGGTCTTACCAAATGCAACCTTTAGCTCAAGCTCTGGGGGGCAATCGTGGGGTATTCAGTGAGTGGCTCAGAATATCTCTTTATGGTGGGAAATAACTATAGCTCTCAGTTACAGTCTTAATGTTCCTTGTCTACCGACGTACTTTTAACCAAAGTTACTATATCGTGTGTATAGAGAGTCAATATATACACATATATTGTGTGTATAGGATGTCATTAGGGATAATTTTTTTTTCCAACAGAACTTTGTGGAAAAAATGTATTGAATAATTCAGATAGTCAGAAGTGTTTTTTTCTTAATCTGGTTAAATTAGTCAGATGACTTGGAAAGATCTAACTGTTTCCCAAGCATGTTCAAACAAGCTCTTTGCTACGTAATTTAAGTCACGAGGAGAAGGAAGAGAGATGATGAATCTCTTTTTTTCCTTCAGGAAGAGCAGCAGAACTTCTGTCTTACCAATTTTTTTATTTTCCCCGGTTTTCTCCTCCTCTTCATCACTTGTTATGTTTGTTAGGAAAGTACATATGAGTGGTTTAAGAAGCTGTTGTTTCATTATTACTTGGCTACCTACCAAGTCTCTCTAATGTATAGAATGCTCGTTAGTCCACTGTTAACTCCTCTTCTGCTCTTTCCTGTTTGTCAGTTGATCTCATTAGAAGTGGAATCGACATTTTGGTTGGGACACCTGGTCGAATCAAAGACCATCTTCAGAATGGCAAGCTAGACCTTAGCAAGGTGAAACACGTTGTCCTTGATGAAGTTGACCAGATGCTGGACATGGGATTTGCTGAGCAAGTGGAAGACATTTTACGAGTTGCGTACAAGAAAGGTAATCTCAATATTTAAACAAATAGTAGGACATACAAGGAGTCTTTTGGTCTGCTAAAATCGAAGAATGTTTTTCTGAAAGTTGTAACGTGGCTTTATTTAGAAAAGACTGAATAGTGTATTCGAAGAAACGTACCATGAATGTAGTATGTGAGGAAGTGTTGTGTAACTGGGAATCATTCATAGGACCTTCGGAAAGCTTAAAATCCAGTACCTAGGAGCCTGATAACTTTCTCTGACACCTCTATAGAAGTTTTACTTGGACTTTTTCCAGTTGAAAGGAATTAGAAGCTTTTTACCCTTTTAATCGCTTGAAAAGAGACTGTATTTTTGTTCAAAGTAACCTTTTTCTCTAATCTTGAAAATACTTTTAATTTCAAGAGTATTTTTCCCTGGTGTAAGTAATGCATGAAATGAAAAAAAGATTTTCCTTCTATATTTTAGATAATGAAATTTGACCTTATATTTGTAGTAAGTGTGTAATGAACTAGTATGCATCTGTAAAATGAAAAGATATAAAGGTTGTGAAATGTTTTTCTGTGTTTTAAGATTCTGAAGACAATCCCCAGACGCTACTGTTTTCTGCAACTTGCCCACATTGGGTGTATGATGTGGCTAAGAAATACATGAAGTCTAAATATGAGCAGATTGACCTAATTGGGAAAAGAACTCAGAAGGCTGCTACAACAGTAGAAGTGAGTAACCTGTCTAATGTCAATGTTTTCAGTCCTCATCCCTTTCCCTTTTTTGACACAAATGGTCATCTGTTGACATAAATGGTGCCATCTAAGGTACTTTATCAGGGGTGATGTTGAAAGTTTGTTTTTAGAATGAATTTTTAGGCGTAGGACACAATACAGCTACTCAAACTTGCTAGGTTTAGAAACTCACGGCACCTAGTAACCTTATAGACATCTAGAGCAGAGTGACAATTCAGTTATCAGTTACGTTGATTTTCAGAGAGAAATTCAGTGTGTCTAAATCTCTCTGAGTTGTGAGCTAAAGGCATGCATTAACATCAGCCTGGCTCCTTTAAATTATTACAGGCATCAGTCACATTCTGGTATTCTGTACACAGGAGGCTTTTTCAGATTTCCTGGGGTATCACAGCTTGCTAGGCCTTTGCTTGCTGTGTGGTGAATACCATGGCAAGGAATACAAGGTGTATGTTAGAAGCCTGAATTAATTCTCTATACCTGATAAAGGTGTTTTGTTTAGGTGTAGGGTACCTCTTAACAGATACTCTGATGAATCAGTTGGGCACATCATAATTGTAATGGCAGTTTTCAAAGAACGTTAATCTTGAGCTCAAAAGAAGCTTGTAATGCAGTGTTTTCATTTTATCTGACGTATGATTGTAGCTAATATAACTTTGATAAAATCCTGCACCTCTAGCTGTTCTCTAGAGACACAGTTTATAATCACCAGTTTTTTTCCTTGCTTTAAAAAAGTGATCTGTGGACTGTCATTTTTTCTTTTTACTGTAATTATTTCACTTAATGTTAGACTGATCGTGTTGTACATGTAAGGGCCATAGGGATTTTGCATGTTCCGGGAACGTTTTGCCCATCAAGAAACTGTATAACTTTAGTATTTCTGCATTTTCAAATTTCAAATGCTTTAAAGAATCTTGTGGGTTTTGTGTAAGCTAAAAACTGGAATTCTTTTCCACAGCACTTGGCTATAGCGTGCCACTGGTCTCAGAGAGCTGCAGTTATTGGAGATGTCATTCAGGTCTACAGTGGCAGCCTTGGGAGGACCATTGTATTTTGTGAGACCAAAAAGGATGCAAACGAACTGGCTCTGAATGCTTCAATCAAACAGGTATTTCATCATTTGTATTAGGTAACACAGATAGATCGACCCTGTATTGGTATTAGACCTAGGCTGAGTAAGTTTTGGAGAGACTTTGAAAGTGAATGATGTGGGCTTTTGCAGGTGGTCAGATTGTTTCAAAATTAC
Organism: Anser cygnoides; assembly: GCF_040182565.1. Classification (NCBI taxonomy): domain Eukaryota; kingdom Metazoa; phylum Chordata; class Aves; order Anseriformes; family Anatidae; genus Anser; species Anser cygnoides. Next base: position 25,618,049 of record NC_089879.1, on the reverse strand, counting down.
AAAACCTTAAAACAAACAAATGGTTGGAAGTTCTCAGCATTATAGTTTTCAGGACTAGGCTGCTCTAACAGACACTGGACTACAAAGGATTCTTTTTTCTTAAGAAAAAACATCTTTTCATTGATGTTAAATGAAGCAGCTGTGAGCTATTTTGTTTTTCTTTAGAGAGAACTGTCTCTCTTGGATTAAAACATGGTAACAAACTTGAAGAGCTGCTAGGATGACAGGTCATGGTACTGGAATAGCAGTTACTGAGCTAGGATGCTGATGTTAATTAGTGTAGTCAGGGGGCCCCAGTTAGGGTTTAGAGCAGTAGTACACCAGAGGCTCTATCTGTGTCTCATTAAGGTATTTATTAGCTGTTACGAAGAGTTTAAAGATGTATGCGCAGGAAGAATTCAATCTGCCGTGTCCTGTGAGTGAGCTTTAGTTTATTCCTGAGGTTTGTGGTGCAGAACACTAGAGCACACTAGCACTGGTGGAAAATAACCCGCTGATGTAGTGGTGCAATGTTTATATGTTGTGGCACTGGCACTGCATGCTCCTTTTTGATGGTGGTATCACAGCAACTACTTCTTCTCTGTGTGGTTTCACTAGGGAGATGGGTTAACTTATGTCTAGAAAAGCTGTGGAGTATTATATTCCTAGGGAAAGCAGAATCTTTTTCATCTGCCACAACTGTGTTCAGGAGTGTTTCTCCCACACCCCTAGATGACCTCACTAACAGGTAAACCTGAGCGTGGAGCCTTATCCTGCGTTACTGGTGGTGTTAGTGATATCAAATCTTGCATAGGCAATGCAGAGCTCTGATCTTGGCAGGTAAGAGAGGAAATTATTAGATGTTTCTGGTTTTGCATATTGATGCTCACTAACAGAATACATGCCTCTTCCATTTGTGGGGTGACATTAATCTAAAACTGTGAAGAAGTTTTTGAATTCTGTGGTGTCTGTAGGATTGTTTTAGTATTTTTGTTGCTGTTTTTTTAAATCACTGTTTACATGAGGAAAGTATGGAAATCAACTATGGGCAAGAGGTGAAAGGAAGTGGAAGAAAAAATGATTTCTGTATGTTTTAGTCTTTACACTTGTTATTGCTGTGATACAGAAGAACTTTCAGAATGTTTAGATAAAAACACCCTACAGTTTATTTTTTTAAGGTGTACTTATGTTTTAATCCCTTAATTTGTAGTGGGGGAAATTAATATACTGAGGGATTAAAAAGCAACATCATTTTGGAAAACATACCTAAAGAAATACTGTGGAAGGCCTGAGAACATTATTGGAAATGGCTTGCTTTTAAACAGCTACGCCTTGCATAGAGGATGTGGGTGGAAAGCTGGGGCATAGTTATTTTCATAGGTCACAGTAGTTAGAGGTGGAGGCGTAAGATATATGTTGCTGTTGTGTTTTCCTACCTTTGTTAAAGGTATTTGAGGTACCTGAGTAAGAAGCACCGAGGAAGTATTGTGAGACATCTAAAGTATAAACTGGCAGTTTAGTTCTTCTGTATCTTGCTATACAGTGAGTACTGTATACCAAGATACTGTAACCAAAAGTGACCATGAAAGGGAGAACTGTTTTGAATTTTGGTACAGTCTTATAATAATACTGTTTTTTTTTTTTTTTCAGGATTGCCAGTCATTGCATGGTGACATTCCTCAGAAGCAAAGGGAGATCACGCTGAAAGGGTTTAGAAACGGTGCCTTTAAAGTTCTGGTTGCAACCAATGTAGCTGCCCGTGGTTTAGATATCCCTGAAGTTGACCTGGTTGTACAAAGTTCACCACCAAAGGTAAGTTGGGTGTCTCGTTGTAATAATGATATATAGTCCTGTTTTCAAATAGTAAATGTTGTCAAGTGATGGTGTTCACCACAGAGTTTATGAGCATTGCGTTTGAGGGTAAGGAATGTCCTGATATACAAAAGTAGTTTATTTGAGGATTTTTCAGTGTGCATCAGTCCCTAGAATATGTAAAGATGGTTCTTAAAATGCTGCCTTTTAAGGCTGTATGAAGCGTCTCACTGCAAGGCCGTATATGGTAGTTGCAAATCTGGAAACAGTGAACAGTGGGGAAAAAAAAAAAGCTTTTTGTCTTGCAAGAATGATTAACGTAGGGGCATGTGAGGAGGAGACCCCAGCAGTGAGAACATTGGCTGAAGTTAAGAGTTACAAGAAATGAGCTAATATTTCAGTGAATTCACTATTAATATCTCAATAACCATGCTCTTAAGTTGATATGTAGGACAGGGAATGGAATTGTTAGAGGTGTACACGCTTAAAATGTTTTCTCGTGTTCTCCGTGGTAATGACAAAACAAGACCTAGTTGAGCCATGCTCGTGATTCTGGCTTTCCGACCATGCTCTTTAGAGATTTATGGGAAAGCTTACTCTTCTGACTTAAGTGATAAAATGGTTTTTAATTTAATCCTCATTTGTAATTACTGTGCATTGTTCAGGCTTAATGGTAATGACTTCTAAATTATATGAAAGCAATGAGTTGATTAAATTGCAGTGAATGAGATAAGTCATAAGACTATTTATTTTGAAGGATGTGGAGTCCTATATCCATCGTTCTGGACGCACAGGTCGAGCTGGCCGGACTGGGATATGTATCTGTTTTTATCAACGAAAAGAAGAAAATCAGTTAAGATATGTGGAACAAAAAGCGGTAAACCATAGTTTTTTTTCTGTTCACAAGCACCCAAATGCAATGTGTTAAGGCAGCATGTAAAATCCTCATGTCATGTTTTGTTCGTGTAGCTCAATGACAGAGTACAACATCTAAAGCATCCCGTTGAGGTTCAGTTACCTTGCAGAGTTTGGCTAGGTTGTAGGCTGCTGTGGAGCAGGCACTGCACTGCAGTTTTACTTGCCCACGCTTTTACAGGAAATGCCGTAAGATTGTACCCGTGGAAATGAGAAGGGGAGGCTGGGGAGAAAGCTAGCAGGTTTTCCATTTAGTGTTCACCCTGGTTTATGTGATCAATAATTTTCCGATGTGCAGCTTTATCGATAACTGTTACTTCCCAGCACTGTTCCATACGATAGTTTTCTCACTGATTAAGTATTCAGTTAAGATGAGATGGTTTCGTCACAGGCATGTAAAACTTAGGCTTTCCTTTAGAAAGGCAACATAACTCATACTTTAATTTTAGTCTGATTTACTTGGATTTATAATTCTGTTTAGAATTTGTAGACCTTCGTTTTTGCTGGAAAATATCAAAATGGTCTATTCACTTCCATTTAAGGCCAGTAGATTATTTAAACTGACCTGGTACATAAATGTTTTTTGTGTTACCCATTTTCCTGTAATTGTAACCTTGTAATTTTTACTAACAAAGTAGGGTTTTGAAAAAGCACAAGAGAAAATTAAGATTTAAATGTTTTTTTCATTGGAGTCCAACACTGTTTCTTTAAAACTGAATTATTTATAGTTTGCAACTTTCATCTGTATTTTGCTTTATGAATTTCAGGGCATTGCATTCAAGCGTGTTGGTGTTCCTACTGCAACAGATATAATAAAGGCTTCCAGCAAAGATGCTATCAGGTAACTCAAGCTTTATTTTATCTTCCTATCTTTCTAGTTCAAAAGGGCTGTTTTGCATTGTTCATTGCCATTTCTCATCACTATTAATTAAAGTCCTGGACTGCCATTTCTATTTATGCTCCAAAGCTAAGTAGATACCTCTGTATATAATTTTTTTCTCCTTGACTAGCAATTTTTTTTGTTTGGTTTTGTTTAGATGTCTGGATTCTGTTCCTCAAAGCGCTATTGATTATTTCAAAGAATCTGCTCAGTTGCTAATACAAGAAAAGGGACCAGTTAATGCTCTAGCTGCAGCTCTAGCACATATTTCAGGTGCTACTTCCATTGAACAGCGCTCCCTGCTGAACTCTGATGCTGTAAGTATATATAGCTTAATGTTTGTCCTGAATTTGAAGAAAAAATGAAACAACTACAAAAATACCTCTATTTTTTAAAATAATTATTTGTCTCCTCATTCTCCTTATGGGAACTAAGAATATAGGGACTATAAATATGCATGTTTGCCTGTAACGGGAGCCATTTGAAAATGTAGTTTATAGACTGTAAATTAGCAGGTTTCTCATGTCTGATAGATGAGCTAAAGCGTATTCCTCTGACTGAATGGAACATGCCCAATTTCTTACTCTTTAGGGATTTGTTACAATGATACTGCGCTGCTCTGAAGAAATAAACAATATGAGCTATGCTTGGCGGAGACTACGAGAACAGCTTGGTGATGACGTTGATAGAAAGGTGAACAGAATGTGTTTCATCAAGGGAAGAATGGTAAGCTTTTTTTTTTCTTTGTATTTCTGCTACTGTAAGAAAGTTATGGTGGAGTGGATAGTTGGGCTTTTCTTCCCTCATTCCAGACTCTGATAAAGACATGATCCTCTGACAGAGGAATGGGCCTCTATCTTATTTAGTGGTCACCTCAGCAGCTTAGGGCTCTGCTCCCCTGATACGTTAAGGAGGTAGGATAGTTCAGTATAACTGTGCATGTCCAGAGAGATATAGCAGTACACGTAAAAGGTACAAATTGTGTTGCTATGTAACAGAAGCATAAAGATTGATATGAAAGGAAGCTGACTGTGTGCATTTTGGAAGTACCAGAAGGGGGGAGAGATGTAAAAATGGCAGGTGTTGGCAGTATCTAGTTCAGCAAATCATCAAAATCCTAGCACATCTATATGCCAGTACTGAGGATACCCAGACATGATAAACTAGAAAGCCTGAAACAAGAGGCAACCTACACTTAAGCAACAGTTTTAAAATTATTTAAAAAATAAAAGAAAAATCTTAGGTACTGTGTGTATTCTCTTTTACATTACATCTTTTTGTAAAAGTTAACCTGCATGTCTTGACTTACGAATTTCATACAGGTTTCCTATACAGAAATTTCATAAGGTTTCCTGGCAGGACGCTTAATTTTAAATTTGACCTTGAGGGGACAGTTCTTAATTCCAGTGAATTATTTTACTATCTCTGTCTGAGTTTTTTTTTTTTGATGTATTTAGTTTTTTGATGTATTTTTGATGCGTACTTAGTATTCAATGCTGTCTTAATGTACGGAACACGATCTACGGATGGCTTTTTCTACCTGAGTTGTAATTGTTGATAGTCAAATTGCTCCTTCAGACAAAGAATTGCTTTTTAACATATGAATTATGGATTGTACTTAACCTGTATGTACTTAAATCTGTATGTAGTTTATTGTACTTAACCTGTAATACAGTTTTAACTTCAGGAGATCTTTAGTCTGAACCTAAATGTTCAATGTACTGGATGTATACAATTCATAGCATAGAAAAAACTTATGATTGGAAAGAATTTACAAAATGAGTAATGCAGAAGCTAATGGACCACAGTTCGGAGTGGAGAGGGTGATAAGCTTGTTAAAGAACAAAATCCATGAAGTACTGGCTATGCAGAGGAAAAATGTTATATATCTGAGAAAAACATTAAGGAATTACAAGTATTGGTGTTTTGTGAAACACCGATGTAACTCTTTCGATGTTCAAAGGTTTTGAAGCAATCTTAAGTCAACATAAAAATAACTTGGAAATGTAAAACTTTGGTTTAATACGTAGGTCTGTAGGTTCTGTTATACTTCCTTTTAGTTGCAGTCGATTCAAAGGCTAGATTTGTATCCACTGAAATTATTGTCTCTTTGTAGGGTGTTTGCTTTGATATTCCTGTGGCAGACCAAAAGGAAATAGAGGTACGTACTTCACTGGAGTTTCTGGTAACAGCAGACTGTAGATGAAACTGGCTAGGTTAGGCTGAAAATGTTATCTAGCTTGTATCCTGCCTTTTCTAGTGGCCAAAAGGGCTGGTCATAAGGGAACAGAGTAACAGAACAAATAGTGTCCTTTTCCTAAACTATTCCCGTCTACAAAAATCTGTAGCTTGAAACATTTCCACTGAAACGAATGGTGGTATGAACAATCTACCCCTTCTTATTGCTGCTGAATTGCTCTTTGTAGGCAACATGTTTCGCTTAAAGATCCCTTTTTTTCATTCTGCCCCCTGCTTTTCACCCAGAATTTTCTCCCCAGAAAAGTGAATTTGAGATCAGGTTTTTGTCTGGCAGAGTTAGCATTTCCATGCCAAAATTCCCTGGACTTCCTGTCTTTCCTTCAGGTATTGTGGAGATCCCTCAGTGCATCTCCATATCCTCGTGCCACAGCATTTGTTCCTAAAACAATTTTTAATTCTGGATTAGAGGGGGGATCATGGATGGGAGGGTGGGGACTGTTGAATCAGTAATAATTATAGTGGTATTCCTAATAAGTGAAAGGCGGGGAAAGAGTTTGCTGGTAAGGGCTGCTCTGTAAATCTCTAAAGTGGGTTTTGATTCTGTTGTATAGTATCTGAGGCGTAGTCAGATATTTATAGCTTTTACGCTTAAAGTTTTGAAACTAGTACTGACAAACAAACTTGAATACCCTGTATTTGCTAACAGATTTCTCCTTGCTTTCCAATTGAGCAAATATAACAATTAGGAAATACACTGTATTTGTATTTATGGAATATAACTTGACATATGTGACTTCGTTGCAATAGGGAAAATGGGAAGACTCAAAACAGTGCCGTTTGTGTGTGGCGAATGAATTACCTGAGTTAGAAGAAACGCAGCGAGGAGGAGGAAATGGCAGAAGCTTCTCTAGCTCCAGGAGTGGGCGGCGGGGCGGCTCTGGAAGAAACAGATTCAGAAGCAGAGGCCAGAAGCGGAGTTACGATAGAGCCTTTGATCGTTAACTTCGACAATCCCAAAATGGAACTGCAGTATTTTATAATATGTTAAAATAGGCTGTTCCTGGGTGTTTGTACCACTTTGAGAAATATGTCATTCAGTTCTTTTCTTCAGTACTACTTTGGTCATAAACAAGATCATGTGCGTTTTTGGGGAAAAAGAAGAAAATGCAGGTGTTGTTTCCTTTCTTTCTCATTTGCCATTTCAGCTGTGTGTAACACCTAAATCTGTATTCCAGAGTACGGCTGTTGCATTCAAACCTCTAGCCTGGCTCACTGTATAATGTATAGATCTTAACTGCTGGCCAAACCTGTACATTTTCCGAAAAAAAAGAAGTAAAAAATAAAATATTATTTTACGAATTCATATTGTCTGTGGGTTTTACGGTAGAAATTGGAGTAGTCTGAGGGAAAGCGTGCTTAATTACGCCCTTATACCCGTCCCGGCGGGCGGTGCGGGCGGAAGGGGCGGGCAGCGCCGGGCGCTGGGGCTGCATGGGCGGCGTGTGGGGCCGCGCTGCCCGCCTCGGCTTCCCCGCAGCCTCCCGGGCGGCGGCTCCGAGCTGCGGCCGGCGGCTGGGGCTGTGCTGGGCGGCCGCGGCCCGGCCGGGCCCGCTGCTGCTGCTGGCGGCGGCGCTGCCCCGCGGCCCGGCCGCCCGGGGCTGGGCGCCTCCCTTCCTGCGCGTCGGGGCGGGGCGCGGCTCCTGGTGCTGCCCCGCTGGAGCCCGATCCAGCGCCGAGCTGTGCGGGGAGCTCCCCGCCGCCATGCCCGCCGCCGGCCCCGCAGCCAGCCCCGGAGAGCCGCAGGCGCCTGCGGACGCCGAGCCGCTCCGCCGCGGCCGCAGGAGGAAGGCGAAGGTAGGAGAGGGAGGGAAGGAGGAAGCGGAGCTGCCCGCACGTGGCGCCCCGGGGCGGCCATTTTGTGCAGCCCGGCCTGAGGGGGGGCGCTGAGGGCTTATGGAGGGCACTGAGGGCGGAGGGGACGTCACTCGTTCGACCGACGGCTGATTTCCCTCCTCAGGATGAGAGCACAGAGAAGAAGCCGAAGCGCCGGGAGAAGCTGAAGCGCCGTGGCAAGGCTGAGGGTGAACAGGCTCAGCTTGAGGAGAGCGGGCTGGGCGATGGCGACCTGCAGCCCCCCCTGCCCAAGAAGGCGAAGAAGCGGCAGGAAAGCAACGGTGTGGCTGAGGAGAGCGGCACCATGGGGCTGGGCAAGTCTTCCTCGGCTTTAAGTGATGGCGAGGCAGCTCAGAGCGCGTCCAACGATGTGGTGGATGGAGAGCACGACGGTGACTCAGAGGTAGTAACTGCCCGCAGAGCCCTTGTCTCACCTAGTCGGTGTCCTGGTGGTAACGAGCTGGCTTAATAACATGTGCTGGGTGCCATGTGGAGACGTGGTGTGTGAGGCCTGTAGGAGCTGCTGCCATAGGTAGCATTTGCTGCTGCTCCCCTCAGACTCAGAGCAGCGGCTTTAGGGAGCCCCTAGCGTGATGCACCCAGCTCTGGTGGGTGAGTAAGGTGCAGCAGTGCATGGACCAGCACGTGGCAGCTCTTTGCATGTCGTGCGTTCCTCCTCGTGGCAAACGCTAAGCTGTTTGGAGCCTCCGGCAGCGGAGGAGACTCGCTAGCAGGAAGCAGCTTGCATATGTTGGCTTGTCTTCGTGTAGCAACTCATTCTGTGTCCTACAGCACAAGGGTTTCTTCCTGATTACACAAGCGGATCCCATCTGAGAAATGTGCACTGCTTTGTGCTGTGATGGCATTTTCTCTCTGGAAGGCTCTGTGAAGAAGTATTTGGCAGGGAGTCGGAAAAGGACGGTTATCTAATTCCCTCTCCTTGAGATCTCCTTGCCCAGATTTGGGGCATGTGGAGCCCCTTGGCCCTGTACACACGTGTGAGTGGGCACTGCAGCTTGCCACCCTCTGTATGGGTCTTTCAACGTGTAGTTTTCTCTCTCGTGTTTAAGATGGAAAAGTTAATCCAGGGTGCTTTTTGTACATAGGTATAATGATGTCATCTCTCTGATCTTTGAAGCAGAAACTGAATAGTGAGCTTTAGGTAACTATCTAATGGTATGCAGAGTTAAGAAGCTATTTGTGTGGTGTACCAAGGAGATTTGGTTTACTGGGAAGTTTCTGCTTAACATAGTAAATTCTGATACCAAATAAATTTTGCTCACAAAAAGTTTCCTGATTATTATTTCAGTGGAGCCAGTTGAGACTGATAGCAAGTAGTTTCTCTTTTGTGACTTGCTGAGCATATCTGTATGATGTGATGGGTCACTGATACACCGAAGGAGTGTTCGTTCCCATTATTTTGACATGGGACTTTAAAATATGGTGCAGGTGTATCTGAATTAAGGATGAGATGACAGTATAGATGGTTTTGAACATGTTGCAGGTAACGATCAGGAAGGTTTGGCTGCACGGAGTTCATGCTGATTTAAAAACCCGATTTGCTTGTATGAATTCCTTGTACCCTGTGACTGGTGCAGCCTGTGTCACCTTGTCTTCTAATACAGGATGGCTGGATTTGAGTTGCCTGCTTTACAGTGATGACATTTGTGTTTGTGAAGTACCTGCGTCTCAAGGGCTTTCATTTCTTTTATTTAGAAAGGAGGTAGCTGGTACAATTGTGCCAATAAAGCAAATACACAGCTTTTCTTGTGTGGATATGTAGGTTATGCTATTTGATCGTATTTCAGGACTAATAAGTTTTCTTTTATCCTTTTAGGAGCTGACAGAGGAAGCAAGAGAAGGTGCCTTCTCTAATTTTCCTCTTTCCAAAAACACCATCAACCTTCTCAAAGGTTAGTTAATGTGGCAAAAAAAAATCTGTAAATGTTTGTTAGGATTGTGCTCTGATATCCTTATGAGCAGAGAATGAAGCTTAAATCATCTTGCGTTTATTATGCAGTAAGGATACGCACCCCAGCAGTCACTGTAGGTTCAAAGAACCTGCTGTTAATAGTAGTCTGCTAAAGTTTTTTTGGTTCAATTTCAAGTGTACTTATTTCAAGGTAGAGTTATTCTTTGACAGCATGGTTATTACTGCATATACATTTTATAGACAGTTTTTTTTTTCTTATTAGCATCATTTGATTTACTGTGCGTCTTCAATGCTCCTATCTGTTCTCTGTAATATCAGTTCTTAAATAAGCGTAGTGTAGTTTTGTATTCGAGGGCTTTTTGGCTTCTGTGAAAAGATTGTCTCTGATCTCATACTTTTGGGCATTTTCATATGTCCTTTAGATTAGCTTTCCTGTGGAAGTAAGCGCCGTATAATTCTTACTGTTTTCTGGGAAGTTGTATAGTTCTTGTTCCCCAGACAAAATTATTGTTGTTGCCTTACATTTTCCTTACTCAGAAGTGTCACTGGGGTGCATTGTTTCGCTTCCATTCTGCAAAATGTCTCTGAATTTTTAGAATGTTTTCTTAAAACAAACAGCTTCATCTCGTCCCCTGCCTTCAAAGCCAAGCTACAACAAAATCTTGGTCTGTATCACAAAAAAAAAACATTAATACATACATTTTTCCCTTGGTGTCTTGCTCCAAATGTCGCAAAGAAAGCTTATTTCATTGTGACTGGCTCACCTTTGCATTTGGGGGTGGAATACTTCTTGATCTAGACTAGGAGTGAAAACAAACAGGTGCATGTGTATTTCTTCTAACTTGGTACCTCCTGTGGCGTGCAGGATTTGACAGGATGTGTCTTACATACTCAGGCTAGTTCTGTGTGAGGGCTCGTAATTGTTAGTCCAGTTTGCAGCAGATTCAGCAGTACTTAACAAAATCTCTTTGGATTACCTTGCAGCTCGAGGTGTAACGTACCTGTTCCCTGTGCAAGCGAAGACTTTTCAGCCCATATATGATGGCAAAGACCTAATTGCTCAAGCTCGGACGGGAACCGGGAAAACCTTTTCTTTTGCTATTCCGCTGACTGAAAAACTTCAGAGTGTCACGCAAGATGAGAGAAGAGGACGTTCACCAAAAGTAACTTACCACTTAAGGGTTAACACCAAAACCTTTGAGTAGGGCAGTTTTCAAAAGTGATTTTGTAAATGCTTTGTGGACTTGTTTTTCATTTATTTGTGTTCCTAATACTGAACACTTTCCTCAGAACAGGAGCTACAGTGTGGCTAAGGTTTTGTAGCATCTCAGTGATAAAACGTTTCATATTTGAGGTTCCTTACAATGTCCAGACTCCTGTCTTCAGGAATTTGGTGTGTGGCTTTGCGGTTCAGTCCCCTGCCTCTATAGCGGTTGTGTCAGCTGGACTCTTCAGAACTCAGTGAGGTTGTTTCTTACTGTAAATTTGGTGGTGATAATTTTATTTTTCCCCCGTGTCTGGAGATCCAACTGAATGGATTCAAGGGGTATTTATGTTTTTACTTGAGCATGAAACTGAATCGATAACCAGATATCTGCAACCAGATACCCTATTCCCACACAAATAAGATGCGTGTATTTATCTCATGACTGAAAAGCTGTGACAGTCTACAGATCCATTGCCTATTTCATCTTCTACTTTATTTTAAAGATGATGTTGATGTAAGATTTGGAATACTAATGTCTGAAAGATTTCTAGGAATGAATGAAATCATTTATCACTTTGTTCTTAAAGGGAAGATACTGGAGGAGGGCAGGTAGATGGAGAAGGAGGGTACATGGCTGGAGTATTTCATGCTGTGTATCATAGCAGATCTTGCTATGCCAGATTGTTCAGTGACTGTTTTTGTCCTTTCACATTGAACCGAGCCTTCGTTGCCTTCTGTAATGTTAATGAAGTGTCTGTTTTATCTGGTGTTAAGAAAAAAACATCACCATTCTACATCTTGGTTATCTTGTAACACTTTTCTTTGTTTCCTCTTGATGGCATTGAGGCTGTGATGTAAAGTTCCAGGTGGCAGAAAATGTTACTGGGGTGTTAGGGAGCTGTGGCACCTCGCAACAAGTGTAGCATAAAAAGCAGATTACAAACTGGCAAGAATTTGAGGGCAACAGGCAAAAAATCAGAGCAGTTCTGCAGCGTGGTTTCCCTGTCTGACGTGAAGTAAATCCTGTTCTCTTTGCGCCCTCTCCCAAGCACAGCTGTATTTTTGTATTTTCTTTCTCTTTCTCCAGGTGTTGGTTCTTGTTCCAACAAGGGAACTGGCCATTCAGGTAGCCAGAGACTTCAAGAATCTCACAAAGAAACTGTCAGTGGCTTGTTTTTATGGAGGAACTCCATATAAAGCACAGTGTAAGTAAATGCTAAAACTCATCGGTGGGAGTTGTCTTCCTCCAAATGTATTTCATGAGTAAAACTGGCTTTTTTCCCTGTCAGAGTTTCACTTCAGGCAGCCATGACATTGCTATTAAAGGATTTACACAGCCTGAGTTGAATTATTTCCAATAAATCATCATTAAAAAAATGATTATAGGTCTGCAAGTGTCTAATCCTCCTTATTACTTCTTTATTGTGGATTTGTTTATGTTGTAAGTGGACATACACTAGGACTGGATGACTCTCCAAGGACTGTATGTGCAGATGGCTCTATAAATTTCCATAGTCAGAAGTGAAAGAAATAAATAATTTAGCTAAAAAAAAACTTTTTTAAAAGGCAAACTTTTTTTTTTCTTTGATAAAGCTGTGGAGGTTTCTAATGCCATCATATGGCAATAATGCCACAGTGCTTTTATTCAGAGACAAATACTGCAGGAAAGTGCAGCTTTTTGATTCTAAGGTTAGAAGTTTTGCTATTTATTGGTGGCTTTTTAGCTTTTGTCTCCGTATTCTGACACAGTTGTTGTTTTTGTCTTTTTTCTTGCAGTTGATCTCCTTAAAATTGGCATTGATATTCTAGTGGGAACTCCTGGGCGGATCAAAGACCACATTGAGAATAGCAAGCTGGACCTTTCCAATGTGAAGCATGTTGTTTTAGATGAAGTTGATCACATGTTAGACATGGGCTTTGCTGAGCAAGTAGAAGAAATCTTAGGATTTGCATATAAAAAAGGTAAATGCTGATACTGGGAAAAGAATAGGGGACAATGTAGGAAACACAATTATATTATTCTGAAAACTGGCGGTGCCCCACCAGTTGAATCCTTTGTGTGATGTTAGTATAAAAGCCCAGAGAAAATGATAAGATTCGGAGCAAGGTGTCAGACGGCTGATGGGCTGGAATGGCATCTTTGGGAGGAAAGAGGGAAAAAAGGAGGGGAGGGGGTAAGGGAGGAACAAAAAACACTGATGTTTTAGGTTTTGCTCCAAGCCCTAATTTTTCTCATTCTGAAAGAGATGTCTGGGTTTAGGGTTAGTTGATCCTTGTGCTGACAGCCAGGGAGTACAAGTAATCTCCTAAAAAAGGAAATATGTATAGATTTTAGAAGAGTTGTAATTCATCCTTTAAAGCTTTCTTCGCAACTGGAAAGTAAATTGCAGGGAATAATAAAGCATTCTTTTGCAATGTGTGTTTCTACCTGTCTGATCCTGTGGAGCTATGGAGGTAGGTTAAACTTTTTGAAGATACCACTTGTTAAACTGCTCTTACGAGGAGTCGTCTATCTGGTTTTATATTTTTTCCCATGATTTGCAGTGTCCTTTTTAGCCCACTGTTCTCCCTTTGTATGTAGCCCTACTGTCCACAACTAGTAAGTATTGGAACACTGGGCAAAGAGGGACTGAGTTTTTCAGGTAAGAGAGGGACTTCAGGCATGGTCCAAACTATTTTAGCTGAAGATCTGGATGAGTCTTGCATTTCTTTTAGGTGAGGTGAAGGACTCAGCTTAGTCAAGTTCAAATTACTGTCATCTTGCCTTTGGTTTCTAAAGGGCTTTAAAAATATTTTAATCTCTTCTAAGATTTATTGTTGTAGTTGACTTACTGCACATGTAAATTTCTCAATTTGAGAGAATTCAATTGATTTTTTTAATCAGATCTCAAGTTTGAGTCTGCTATGATGACTGAAATTGGTGGTCTTTCCTGCCAGGTTCTGAGAACAAACCTCAGACGCTGCTGTTCTCTGCAACTTGTCCACGCTGGGTATATGACGTTGCAAAGAAATACATGAAAGACGAATATGAACAGGTAGACCTGATTGGCAAGAAGACCCAGAGGACTGCCACCACTGTGGAAGTGAGTGAGTCTGGTGCAGAGCAGTATGGGTCCTGAGAGCATGTGGCCTGGGTGAGATGGGTTCTGCAGTGACTTTCCAAAGTGGAAAGTGGGGGGTGTGGAATGACTTTTCCCTTGATTGACACATGAGTTTTTAAAGCAAAGATTTCACTTAGGACAGTACTTGGCAATTTAAAAAATAAAGTACAGACATACTACAATTGAATTAATTGTGTCTGTCTTGTGCATGGCTAAGATTTAACTCTTAAGATTTGACTTATCATGCTTCTTTCCCAAACAGCACTTGGCTATACAGTGTCGCTCGTCTCAGAGAGCAGAAGTCCTTGGGGATATCATTCAAGTCTACAGTGGAAGCCGTGGGCGAACTATCATCTTCTGTGAGACCAAAAAGGAGGCAAACGAGTTGGCTTTGAATTCTTCTCTCAAACAGGTACTGGGATCAACAGAAAGCAGCAGTTACAGATACTCAGGGATTGAACGACCTGAAATAAATACGAGGTTGGAACCGCGTGGATGGAGTTGTTTCTGTGTTTTTAAGATGTCTGAAATCCAGGTCGAAAAGTAGAGCTGTGCATTTAAGATACACTTGTGGCTGTAATTATGTGATTATTACTTTGGCTTTAAAATCATGCAGGACCAGATCAGTGCAAAATATGCAGCTAATGCTGAACAACCAGGAAATACTGTCTCTCTTCCCAGGGGTGGGAAGCCATGTTTTGCCCAGTATTTGAAAAATGTCATATACAAAATATCTTTAGATGTTGCAGGCTAGACTTCCTCAATAAATGACATCTTAACGGTTTGTATCACTGACAGGATGCCCAGTCGTTGCATGGTGACATTCCACAGAAACAGAGGGAAATTACCTTAAAGGGCTTTAGAAATGGTGTGTTTGAAGTTCTGATTGCAACCAATGTAGCTGCCCGTGGTTTGGATATTCCTGAAGTTGACCTGGTTATACAGTGCTCACCACCAAAAGTAAGTCATTAGGGGAAAAAGAAATTGCCTTGTTTGTTTGTTTGTTTTCTTGTGGCAGAATAGTGGGCAATTCCTTTTTTTTTGCCATATGTATGTTCTGATTCACCAGTGAAGTGGATTTTTTTACATGCAGCCCTACAATTTTCTAGTTAAGCTTTTATATTTGAGCTTTGATTAAAGTAAAAGCTAGGCTTTTCTGTTACTCTGCAAAGTCTTATGGTAGCTTTTGACATTGTTTCAGTATTTCTGAATCCCTTCTGAACACCTTTAGATGGAGTTTTGTAACAATACTAAAATAGTCCTATAGCCTTTTTCTTTTGAAACTCCATTGGAGCTTTTTACTTTTAAAAATGTGTATCAATAGTATTTGTTAAATCCAAGGTATAGTATCTCCAGTGGTTAGCATGTAAATACGAGTTCGGGTACAGAAATGTATCATTCCTTAGGCTTCCGAATTAAAATTTAACTTCAGTTCTCTCTTATAATTTATAAATGTTGGTGGTTTAAATTATACAAGTTTTTTTCATGTTAATCTGAATTTCCGAAGGATGTTGATTCCTACATCCATCGTTCTGGACGCACGGGTCGAGCTGGCCGGACTGGGATCTGTATTTGTTTCTATCAGAGAAGAGAAGAAGACCTTCTGAAACAGGTTGAGCAGAAAGCGGTGAGTTCTGCTTTAGACTTCTTAATGAAATGATTCGGGTCCTAAGAAGACAGTGGTACTCTTGGACTTTGTAACCATGGGCTGCTTAGGGCTGCATGAGGCCAGCATGGGTGTGGATAGGCCTAAAATGCTGGTATTTGTTAAGTGTTGATAAATGATTTTGTATCAGCTTATTCTAATGTCTCATGAGTTTTCCCATGCTGGCAGTACTCTGTTACTGGCAGGAGGCAGACAGTGACAGGAATGCATGAATGAGACCATGCCTTTTGTTACAATCTGCTTGTAAATTGGTGGAAAGTAGCTCCGGATTAACCAAGGCAGTGACTTCAAATCTTTCTTCTAGCTTGAGATATACCTTTTTTTAAGTAAAGACTGTTGTTGCTATAAACAACAAATGAAAGAGGTCCTAGTAATGTGACTCAGGTAGGGTTGAACCGGTGGAGTGCTGAAAATACCTTTAACTGCAATTTGTTTTCTTGATTTCAGGGGATTACGTTTAAGCGGATAGGTGTTCCCTCTGCTACAGATATAATTAAAGCGTCAAGTAATGATGCCAAAAAGTAAGTTTTTCTGCCTGTTCTTAAAAGACATCTGGGGTTCATGCCAGCAGCAATGCTGGTAATGCAGTTTTAAGGAACAGACGTGTATGTGAGCGTGTCTTTCCCTGTGTCATAAAAGTCAGCTGCTTGCATGTGGACACTGACTAGTTTTCTTAAGATGATATCAATAAACCTGTGTGCTTGAATGTCAGCCTTTTCATAGAACATAATCTTCTGTTAAATCCTTGCTGAAATTGACCTGTGTTTAGAACATCAGTAATCTATCATCCTGTGTTTTTCAGTGTCAACGTATTGCCAAGGGTTGTGCTTTTTATTCCATGCAGCTCTGTTTACACTTGCTGCATGATTGGTGGAAATTTCATTGACAGATCTTTGTCATTAGTGAGATGATTGGCATGGTGTTGGGTTCACCTTGTACTTAAAAGTGGTGGGAAGTGCTGGTGTACCAAAAACAGCATTGGAGAAGTAACTGTTCTCAGTTTCCCAGCTTATTCTTATTCCTTCTCCCAGAACTAACCAAACTGATCAGCTTTCCCTGAGAGCAGAAAGTGCCTTGCTCCAGCCCAGCAGTGGCGTTGTAGTGGTTTGTTCCTCTTGTGAAGTAAACACAAGGGATCCTCGGATCTGCTAGCAACACTTCCTTGTGGATTCTTGGCTATGGCCTTAAGAATACTGATATTTCAGAACCTTTCCTTACTTTTTTTTTTATCAATGCCCTAGGTGTATAGAGGCCATTCCTCCTTTTGCAATAGACTACTTCAGACAGTCGGCTCGAGAGCTCATAGCGGAAAAAGGAGCGGTTGATGCCCTGGCAGCAGCTCTAGCCCATATTTCTGGAGCATCTTCCATACAGCAGCGCTCGTTTCTCAACTCAACTGCGGTAAATAGCATTATACCTGCATTAATAAGAGTGAATAAACAGATCACTTGAGTCCAGTGCAACTGTGGCATTTTCTCATAAGGCTCTTTCAGTAGGGTTTCTTACAGCTGTTATCCCCTTCTGGTTTGCTTCTTGTTCCTTAACTGAACTCAGCTCTTACTGGCACACTGCAAGCAGTGAGAGAAACGTGAGATCAGTTAGTAAATTTTCATGTAATGAGACTTAAAAGAATTGCTCTAGAGATCTAAGTAACAGAAGACTTTGATGATATAAAAGAACTTAATGAAATGTCACAGGCTGATAGATTGGTTCTTGCTGTTGAAGTTTTCCTTTCTCAGGAGGCATCTTGCATTTCTGCATATTTCAAGCAGATCTAACGTGCAATTACCTGATAGCAAAGAAATCCTGACAGGTGAAAAGTACAGTCCTTCTTTTTCCTGATGTATTTGGGGAGAACTTGGCCCAGTTTATTGTGTAGTAATACTGTTTTGGAAATAGCATGTGACTGGACTGTACTCCTTGTATCATTTTTTAACCCTTTTGCAGCTGTAACTTTATTTCTTGAATAAACGTCTGTGCTTCTGTCTAAAATACGGAAATGCTATTGCCCTTTCCCATCAATGGGCACTCCTAGGTTAAATAGATGCCTTTAGCTTCTTAAGAGGCTTTTAGTTGCTTTACTTCTGGGAAACTGCTCCCTTAGGATTCTCTTAGGTTCTTGCATAGTTCATTATAGTTAGTGGGTTACAGGCTGTCCAACGAAATGTATTTGCAAATGTATTTCTTCGTTTGTTTCTTCTGAAGGGCTTTGTGACCATGGTGTTAAAGTGCTCGATTGAAATGCGTACCATGAGTTACGCCTGGAGAGGGCTAAAAGAACAGCTTGGTGAAGAAGTAGATGACAAAATATCTGCAATGCGCTTCCTTAAGGGGAAGATGGTAAGTTATAACCCATCCTTTGGGAAGGAGGGATGGTGGTGGTGGTCCATGTGTGTGTCTGTACATGGGCCAATTTCTACAGGGGTTGGGACAGTACCAGGATAAAAATGTACCAGTATAGAAATGAAGTATAATGGAATACCACTATAGAAATATTTGTATCTCAGTTGCATGTGCTGCCTATCTGGAGTTTTGCTGTCTTGGTTATATTTCTGGAAAGCAAATGCCTTATTTTTTAATTATTTTTTTCTCCTATAGGGGGTGTGCTTTGATATCCCTGTTAATGAACTGAATCACATACAGGTATGTTGTTTTTGAAACCTCCAGGGTTAATGAAGTTAAACATTTGGTGACTGTCATACATAGGATTGAATATTGGGTGGTTTAGGAAGATCAGGTTTATGATTTAACAAGGACATTGCACGGAGGGATTACAATGAGAAGATACTCATTTCAGTTCTCATCTTATAACCTGATTTTTATTAAACACAGTCATATGTTTTTGGCTGCTCTGAGTTTTGATCTTTCTGGGGTATTGGAGAGTAGCAGCACTTAAAAGAGTTTACTGTGGACTTCACTTCTTCTTGTTCCTTTGTCGCTCTGTATGGAGATGATTTGGGAAGACCGAGGTTGATGCTTGTCCCTGTGGGGCTCTGCAGAGCTGTTTTGGCATGGCTGGGCCTTGCTTGGAGGTGCCGGTGCATTTGGTGCGGGCACGCCATTGGGCTGGCAGTGGCGGGTGTGACAAGGTGCTGCTGTGTTTGCAGGAGCGGTGGCAGGACACCCGGCGCTGGCAGCTGACGGTGGCGAAGGAGCTGCCCGAGCTGGAGGAGCTGCCCCAGGAGGCGAGCCGGGCACCCGCCAGGTTCGGGGACGGCGGTTTCAAGCGCAACGGCAAGTTTAACAGTGGGAGCTGGGGACAGCGCTTCAACAAGTCGTCCAGTTAATCTCCGCCACAGCTATGGGACTGAGCTGGTTTTTACCAAAAACTTAAAAAAAAAAAAAAAAAGTAAAAAAAAGAATAATAATAATAAATGTGGCGCTTCTGCGTGTGTTTACTGAGGTCGGGGCATCGCCTCCTGTCAGCGCGGCGGGTCTGAGCCCGCCTGAGGCGGCGGCCGCCATCTTAGGGGGCGGAGGGAGGGGACGGGGCCTCCGTCGGCCGGCGGCGCGATCGTGACGCGGCCGGGCGACGGGGCCGCAAGATGGCGGCGGCGGCGGGCGGCTGGTGGGCCGCGGCCTGCGAGAAGTTCCGCAGCGCCCGCACCCTGTCGGCCGTGGAGTCGCGCAAGGACCCGGAGAGCGAGCCGTACCGCTCCAAGTACAGTGCCCGGGCGCTGCTGCAGGAGGTGAAGCAGCAGCTGAGCGCCGCCGAGGAGGGAGGCGAGGCGCGGCTGCTGGCCGTGAGGCGCGCCGTGCTGGAGTACGAGCTGGGCGTCAACCACACCGACACCGAGGAGCTGTCGGCCGGCGAGGAGCACCTGCAGCGCTGCACGCAGCTCCTCCAGCCGCACCGCCTCTCCCGCGACTGCGTTTCCCTCTACATCCAGGCCCAGGTGGGCAGCGGTCCTGAGGGGGCTCTGAGGGGGCCCTGGGTGCTGTGAGCTCGGCAGAGGAGCGCTGGGAGGGATCTGCGCCTCTCCAGCCCCATGGGGGCACGGCCCATTTTCTTTTTGCCCGAAAGGGCAGTTCATGAGGGGTGCGGAGGTGCGCTGCTCGCTTTGGAGCTTGCTCGCTGCTGTGCCGAGTGTTAGTGGTGTGTTCTCTTGATAGACGTCGGGTGTTGGCAAAGCAGCCTCCTCCTCAGGATAGGGAAGCAGAAATTCGTAAGGCCTGAGCAAGAATAAATTAGTGGAAGATTTCAGTGTGTCCAGACCTTAACCGTGATTCCTTAACCCTCACTTGCTGTCAAAGTCAAGTTGGGGGATGCTTTTAGTTATGCAGTATCCAGAAAAGGTAAATTATTCTTAAAATCGCTTACTTGTTTGCTTTTCAGCATTGCCTATTATTTCTTAATCTATTATATTTTATTCAAGACGTAAACACCATTTTGAGAGTCTAGAAATAATAACATTCACTCCCTAAAACTGAAGAAGATAATACTGTTAGCAAGATTTCTGTCCAACAGCAGACAGGGCTGCCATCACCTGCCACCTAGTGCAAGGCGTGCAGCTGTGAGCAGTGATGTTAAATGAGCGTGCCCTCAGCTTTCCATCCCAAGTGCTGTAAAAGACTTGAGTATTTAAATTAAAAAACACAAAGCCACCAAACCTGAGTATGAACGTAGTAGCAGTCACCATGGCCGTAATTCATCAACATGTTCTAGGTACCGCAAATTATGTTGTCGCTGCACTTGTGCTGTTTGGAGAGGAAGGGCATTCCTTTTTCCTGCTGGGCCTGTTTCTGTAGTCCTACCTGTAATTTCTGTCCTTTTGTCTAAGGATATATGTGGCAACTTCTGTCTAACTAAATTTGGTTAGTCCCACTGCTCAGCTGTGGGTAGAATGTTTCTGTTCATAAACATCATGCTATACGGTGCTTTCTTTTAAAAATAATAAAATGAATGGAAATGAAAGGGCCATGAGGCTGGTGTACAACTATGCATAGTAGCTTTTTTGAAGGTCTTTTTTTTTAGTCTTGTTGGAGTTTGTAACAACACTGGCTAGGAATTAAATTAGCACAGTAGATGTGGATTGTTATTAATACCTTCGTCTTATTTTTGTAAAAGGTAGGTTCACAGCTGCAGTAACATGTTACTATGAACTTTCCTGTAATATAAATCTAAGGGTGGTAGTCCATAGCTTTTACATCTTAGTAGTTCCTTTCGTCTCTTCTTGTTGTCAAAGTGTACAAGCATTCATTGCTAGCATTTTTTTCCCCTGTTAAATTTTTCCACAAAGTTGTGATGACAAATATCTAATATGATAGCGAATGATTTAAAACATGCTTGAATCAGATGTAGAACATGCTGTGTAGGAAAAACTTTATTTGAACACACCAGTCCTAATTTAGGAGACCAAACACAGAAAGTTACACGTTGTGAGATGACATTTGTATGTATTTGCCCCTGCGGGAACCTTCCTCTTTGAGCAACTTGTGATAAAATGGGTTGCCTTTTGAAATATATGATTTTAAAATATCAGTCTTCATCCCCATATATATATATAAGTTATTTGGATAAAACGTGTGATGTAATTGGAAAATAACTATTTTGTTCTTCCTTTTAAATTTAGAACAATCTAGGTATCCTGTGGTCTGAAAGGGATGAAATTAAAACTGCACAAACTTACTTGGAATCTGCCGAAGCCTTGTATAATCAATACATGAAAGAGGTACTGTGTTTATTAATATTCTGTCAGGTCTTACTTTCATGCACCACTTACAGTTTCATTGGTCTTGGAAAAAACATACAATGGAACTTGAGTTTCTGAGCTTTGTACTCGCTGCTGTGATACTTTTGAGAAGTGGGATGGTTTGTACTGCTAGCAGAGGAGGCTCACTTGCTAGTTTCAAAATGGGTTTACTCAGGAAAATAGTTCTGCTCAAAAAAAAAAAAAAAAGGTCCTGCATGAAAGGTTTTTGAGGTGATACTCCACATTGAAGACAGGTAGAATTTGGTTTCTAATTAAGATTGTCCTAATCTTGTTTTGGGAATGCTGTGAAATGTCAAACTTTCAGTCTGATAAGGGAAATAAAGTGCAATGTTTGCATGGCTTGGTCTGACCATGCACAATATAATATTGCATAGAGGCAAGGAGTTCAGTTCATTTCAAAGAGGACAATCTTACGAGCAGTTATACCCCTCTTGCATATTAAACAACCTTTTGAGTTGTGGATTCTGCTGTATATCAACAAAGGCTCCCTTGTGCTATTGTTAGGTGCTTTGCAAAGCTGTTCCTACAGTGACTTGCCTCAGGGACAGAAGAGTTCCTGAGTGAGCTAAAAATATTTGTGAACTTAAAGGAGCAGTGTGCTGTGTTTCAGGTTAGACAGAAGTTAGATGCATTAAATTAGTTTTACATGAATGTGGTTTACAGAATAAGTTATTCTTATGGAAATTTTAAGATGGGTTATTCTTTATGGGTTAATTCCTGCCACAGTACTGCCTTTGTAACCATGGTAGTCTACACTTAGAGAAGAGGTAATGGATATAGGGAATAAAAAACAATTTGTGTTAAAAAGCCTCTCTGTTTTTCACCCTCTGAATCAGTTGGTTTAACTAGAGATACTGTACCTCTCTACAGACCCTCACTCTAATTAATTCCTGATGTTCATCCGTGATATACCCAGCCAAGCATGATATTGTTAGCTTCCACAGCACCTCTAAAAGTTTGTCTCTTGCTCCAGTGATTATGGTATTGAATGGATACTACCACATATTTCAGTGGATTAGACAATGCTGCCAAATACTTCATGTTTTTACATTTTACTTTTCTGAAATGGTTATTTTTTGTTGGCTATCTGTATGTCGTTAGGTAAAGGGTAGGGTATGCGTACAAAACTGTCATAACCTCACATCAGATCATTTGTCACGTTATTGTCCCCAACGTTTATTTACTTCCCACTTACATAGTAGGGCATTATAGTCAAACGTATGCCATAAGCAGTATTAGTCTGTCTGCCTCACCAGTTATGCTGACTTTACTGACAGTTTTTAAGACAAGCTTGAACAGAGCACTGCTGAAAGATGTGTAATCACCACTCTGTTTTAATCTCCCAAACTGTCATAGAATGAATAAAAATAAATATAAAATCAGAGTTAATACTTATGTGCTCAGCAATATCTTTCATTTCTTCTTGTATGAAGAAAATAATTACTTTGTACATATCACAATATATATGAGGATTATGACAGAGCTTTTGGTTTAAAAAACAAACAACGAAGTATTTCACTAATAATTCACTCATTTTCATTAATAAACTTGCATGTAGGTCGTGTCTTAGATCAAGATTTAGCAGCTTCATCCTCCAAAGACATTGGCTGTTGTCTCATTTCTATGTTTGTGTGAACAGCCTCAGCAGCTTGTGAATAAAGGGAGTGATTGCAAAGTGGCAAGAGCAGTCTCTGCAGCAGGTCTGCTGAGCGCTCTGCATGTAATGTTCTTTGCGGTACTTCCTGCAGGATGTTTTCTTGTTACCGATTAGTGCTGCTGGGCAAACGAATATTTCACACTTGAAGACAAGCTTAGTGTTAAACTGATGCTTTAAAAACATGATGTAAAGCCATTATGTTGTTATATAATCTAAAGACACCCAATTGCAGTCCTGTAAAAATACAGGGTGAGTATTTCTGGTGCAGGTAGCATGCATTATTTTGAAGTATGCAGGCAGAAATATTTTACAAGCTGAACACAGTGTAATTCTATGTGAAATTGTGGTCTTCTTCCTCCCCAAATTTCTTGAATTATATAGAACTGCTGCAGAGATGTGACACTCAGATAGCTGTAGATGCATTATGTGAAGTTCTGTTGAATTTAGGATTGAAAAGTGGTAAACCAGTCTGCAGCCAGAAGAGGGAGCGCTGTGTCACAAAGTAGGAGAAATGTAGTTGACTGAATAGGTCGTGTATTCCTGCAGGATGGAAATCCTCCCCTGGATCCCAGTGAACATTTCATGTCAGAAGAAGAAAAACTCACAGACCAAGAAAGATCAAAAAGGTGGGTGCATAGCAGCATATTCGAATTTTCTTAATTTTTATTTTCTTACTTAGGAGGGTGTATTTAGGGAGTCGAAAAAGAAGAAATCTAAGGAGTTTCTTTTTTCAGATTTGAGAAAGCTTATACCCATACGCTGTATTATCTGGCCCAAGTCTACCAACACCTGGAGATGACTGAGAAGGCTGCTCAGTATTGCCATACTACTCTGAAACGACAGCTTGAGTACTGTGGCTATTACCCAGTGGAATGGGCACTCAACGCTGCTACGCTGTCACAGTACTATCTCTCTAAGGTAATACAGTGGTTTTTCTGCTGTAATTATATCATAAACGTAGCTAGCAAGTAAGACTATTGTTTAAACATCTGTTTGGAGTAGGGCTCCTTGTTAAATTAAAAATGGCCTCTTACTAAACCATGGATTGTCTTCTGACATGGTAGAGCTGTTATTTTTTTCTGAAGAAGCCATAGTAGCCTTGCTTTTCTGTGGCTTAGTGATGACAACAGGGAAAATGGACAGGGCTGTAGACAAGAAAAGCTCTGTAGTTAATGAACATCTCAGCAGTGATGTGACATGATGCTTGTAAGTGAAATTCACTAGGTCATAATTGCTTAATCTTAAATTGTTTCTTATATTGTTCTCTTACAATACAGAATCTGAAAACAAAGACTTCTTAGGGCTGAGGTATTGCATGTTGTATGTTCCATATAAATCATTGTCCTTTGTACTTTGGCACGTGCTTAAGAACTGAGCCTATGTGAACATTAAGGCTAACTGTAAGATGGTAATTGTTATTTCCACACATCTGTCTGGACTCTGAATAATCTATTCGGTTAGGAAATGCTTCCATTTTGTTTAGGAATGTTTAAGTTCCAGACCACTCAGGTGCTTTTTCCTGATCCTTAAAAACTTCTATACATAAACCAGTTAATGCTTATTTGAAAAGTAACTTGTCATTTCCATGTGGTTTTGATGCATTGACAAGAGTAATCATTAAACAAGGCAAATATAAGTAAAGGAGTCTAAATCTGACTTAATGTATTGACTTGTTTGTCCAGCTCCTTTTGACTAATGCCGTCTGATACAGTCTTCACCAGAAGATGTCAGGGAGTGATAGTAGCATAGATCAGAGCAGTCTGAAAATGTTCACAATCTAATATAAAAAAGAATATTAAAAGAATGGCTTGCTTTTGTGGCTGTGGTAGACAGAAAATAGTTAGAAAATACTGCATTCAGTAGTAGGTGTGGAAAAATTGTCTTTTCTTCCAGCATCCAGGGGAATATTCTTGACAGCCTCTCAGTTCTGTAATTTGCTTTGCACTCCTGTCTCCGTACTGCCCGAGGTGAGGGGTCTAACCAAGTTGAGAGCAGTGCTTGTGTTGCTTGTTCCAGTGATAAATGCTGCCGTTTCTGTTTCTCTCAGCAATGTTTTATGGAGTCCCGACATTGTTTAGCAGCAGCCAGTGTCATCTTTAGCCAAGCCGGCCAGGTGCCATCTGCTGAAGACAGTAAGTTCACATAAGTGTTCAACAATAAAATATGGTGAATTATGCATCATTAATACGTGCATTGAAAGTGAAGCCTATAAATATGTACAAAACATATTCCAGTGTTAATTTTCAAAAATCTCTTTTGTTAATAAACTGGAACATCTCTGAAGAGCTGCTACTACTGCAGCTTAAGATTAGCTATGAGTAAACCCTTTGAAAATAAAATCAAGTGCTTGTTGATGATGTTTCAGAAAGCATACCAGAAAGTTAGATAAGACTTGCATTTACTGTAAAGGTGACAAAGATTAAAAACTGAAATTTAAAACAATATGCTTTCAATAGTGGCAGTTCACCCACTTGTTACTGTATGTGTACTTAAAATCCAGCTTACCTTTGCTTGTAAACCATCAGAGGATGATGATTCAATGAACCAAAACAGGTGCTTCCTGGGCATAGTTTTTAAAGGGGGAAGGAAACTGCAGCTCTTAAAAAGCCCAAATTCAGAAGGCACTTTTACTGCCTGTTGTTGCTGAATTCTGCAGCCTCATTAATGGCTATTTTTGAAGTTGTAGATAGCATCCTTGTTGTTTGGGGTATTTTTGTAAAGGAACAACTTCACTGTTCAGCACAAAGATCAATAAAAGACCTCTAAAGAACTGACCGCAGTTTTAAGGACCTGTGGTTATGTGATAGCATCAGTACGCAACATAAGTTGTCTGTTGTAGGATTATGCTTTGCTTATCTACAGCACAGCTTTTTATGTTCCATGTCTTGGGCAAATGAAAGCTGCAAAACAGTAGAGCTTAACTGATGGAGAATGAGCAAGTACTCAGGGAAGTCCCAGTGTGAGTTCCTAACTCTGACTTTAAACGGTGATTATATTGTTTAACTTCTAATGGTTTGAATTATTTAGGATTCTAGCACTTCAATCCATCCATGTTGTTAATTCACATAAACTATAGCCTGAATAGACTCAAATGAATTTTATTTAATTGAAGTTCAGTGACAGTACATTAATTTGTTTTTAGTATTTTTTCTTGCTCAAAAATACAGAATTCTATGCAGTTGCCTTTGAGGATGTACTTAAATGATGGTGTCCAAAAGACTTTCAGTTTCAGGGGAACAGGGCTGTCAGAGCTGGGTTATGCAGATCTCTTAAGCCTGTAAAAACCCAGGGGTTTTCAAACAGCATGTGTTATAAAATATTCAGGAGGTCTGCATCGGTGTTTATGGGCTTCTGTAGCTACCTGTCTGCACAGTTGTCAGAGTTCTTGAATATGATCATTAAACTAAAAAATGAGGTTATGTTTTCAGTAGGCATGTAGAAGCATACCAGCTGATTACAGAGTTGTATAATAACTTAATGCAGTGAACATGTATCTGTTCAACAACTAAGAAAAAATAATTAAATACAAGTAATGTTTTCTTTGCATGTAACATTTGGGGTTACTACTGGAGTGCTCAAGTATTAAGGTTCTCACGCGTTTATATCCACTAACTAGATGAAAATGAGCAAGACCAGCAGGACCTTCGACAGAGAAAAGCTGAAATTGCAAGATGCTGGATTAAGTATTGCTTGAATCTTCTGCAGAGTGCTCGGAAATTACTTGAGGTAATTCAAAATCTATTCTGTAGAATAGATTGCTAAAAAGAACAAGTCTATTTTGATGCTCGTAGCAGGAGTCAGTTCATAGTTGGTAGCAAATGATAAGTAATTGCCCACTGAATAATATAATAGCTGCTTGAAATCTAGCGGGTATTTCGTAGCATGTTTTGGCTTTAATGCAGTACTTAGAAATAATCATGGATGGGAGATCAGCTCTCTAACATGATCAGTGTGCTGCATGTACAGCAACTTCACCAACTCCTCTCCTCTCTTGAATTTGCTCATGGCTTGATTTTGGCAGGTCACTTAGTTAGCTGGCAGTAAGAACATCCTCTTAATACGCAGCACTTTAGCGTGCTGGTTTTTTCATGCTAAATGCTTAAAACTCAGCATTTGCTGAAATGTTCTGCAGAAGCAGGGCCTTATGGCTTTACATTTATTGGTTTGACTACATTGTCACACAGAGTAGGCAGACTTAAATTGTTTTTGTCTTGTGTTTTTACAGAATCAAGATTGTAATCTATATTTTTGTTAGCGAAAATGAGGTTTAATATGCAAGTGTGTCTTCTATTGTGTTTTGCTGCTAGCTAGTTTGTATTTGAAAGGTAACTCTTAAATAAAATGATCCAGTGTAAGCCTGTCTTTGTAAGGCATGTGCACTTTTAATTACTATGCTTTGTGTTTTCAGGATGACATAGGAGAGATGGATTCATTCAGGCAAATGCAACTTAAAGCCCAAAGGAAAAAAGAGGAAGATGAAAAGGAGAACGGCAGGAAAAAAGCTGTCCTTTTTGGGACGAGTGATATATGTGACTCTGTCTTAGCCATGGAAGAGAAAGTGAGCAGCGTGTATCCGTTAGATTTTCAGGAAGCCAGAGAGATCTTTTTAGTGGGTCAGAACTATGTTCAGGAAGCAAAAGAGTTCTTCCAGGTTGATGGTTATGTTACTGACCATATTGAGATTGTTCAGGATCACAGTGCGTTGTTTAAGGTCCTTGCTTTCTTTGAAGAAGACTATGAGAGACGCTGCAAAATGCACAAGCGTAGAATAGACATGCTGGAGCCTATATACGCAGACTTGAACCCACAGTACTACCTATTGATTAGTAGGCAGCTTCAGTTTGAACTAGCCGAGACTTATTACGAGATGATGGATTTAAAGGTAACTATTGGTAACAGGTTAGAGGGGCTTGACTCCCACACGATAAAAAAAGTTAATTCCTTGGCTCAGTTAGCAATCAAGTATTATGAACTCTTCTTAGATTCTTTGAGGAACCCAGATAAGGTGTTTCCTGAGGAGCTTGATGAAGATGTTCTTCGCCCTGCAATGGTGGCTAAATTTCATATCGCACGGCTCTATAGTAAGCTTATTACTTCAGATAGCAAAAAGCAACTGGAAAATATGCAGACATCATTGGAATATTACACATTTCTGATAGACTATTGTGAGAAGCACCCAGAAGCTGTCCGTGTTGTTGAGACTGAACTAGAACTCAGTAAGGAGATGGTGGGTCTTCTTCCAACAAGAATGGAGAGGCTAAGAGCGAAACTGGGGCCATTCGTATAAATACTCGCCTTGAAGGAAATGTGCACTATTAAAATGATCTCTGTCAAAACCAGTGCTGCCAGACAGTTTCTGTGCCGATTAATAAAACTAAGGTGTCCACGGTTTGGCAGTCCGACTAGAGCCTGCAGTAACACAACTTTATGAAAAATAGAGCACTCCAGTTTAGTAGCTCACCCACACTAATGGTCTAAACCTTAAATGTAAAGTGAATGTCCAGATGATGCTTTGTATTGCTTGTACGGTATGTAAATATAAACCTTTTCTCCTTCTATTTTTTCCTTTGAGATATGGTCTAAATGTAGTGCTGTACAAAAATGGTTTCTTCTAAGAGAATCTGTTGCTCTAGGAAGAATTTTCGAAGAAACTTGAGGCACATTCTTCCACTTAGAAAACTTTTTCTCTCTTCTAACCTTTGTCACCAGAAAACCTTATCCATATGAAGGGAACTTTTATTTTCATTATTTATTTTATGTGTTGCTCAGTGTTTTCTTTCCCTGTTAATTAAAACCTAACTGATAGAGGCTCAATAAATGGACTAGCTTGGCTAAATGTTTTTTTAGAGTCCTTAGAATTCTGTTTTGTTTTGTCTTACCAAGATACGATACACGGTACAACTTTTACCAAAATAAATGGTTGTGAAAGTGTTTCCCCATGTGCCATCGCTCAAAATACATGAGCATTTGAAGCGCCAGAATGACAAGCAAGAAAGCAGCAGGCTTTCTTGCTCAAGGTGGGAGGAGATGCCATGTTCTTAGTACAACTGTTGGAAAGTGGTAGGGTAGAGGTGCTGTTGGATAGTGCTCCAAACTTCAAGGCCTAAGGTGCCATAAACAGCTCCTTGTGTAGGTCAGGAAGGTCAGAAGCTTTCTCAGCCAGAGCTGCAGGTAGGCACCTCTCCGAAGTTGCTGCAGATCCTCAGGAGCACTGTTCAAATATCTGTCTTGATTCTGTGGATTGCCAAATTCTGTGCTAGAGCTGATTCTCATTAAGGGCCTGCTGATTTGGCTGTGTTCCTGGTCTTACACAAACCATCACCTTTGCGCCGTTCTGAATTAGCCCCCTATTTACTCCTTCATGGAAAACCAGGCTATGTTTCCGACCCAAAACACGCACTGAGCTTGTCTTTGTATTTCTTGTGTCTGTGGAAGGATTACAAACCAGTGCTGTAGATAAAACATAGGCTGAGCACGCAATCAAACCGTATACGTAGAGAGAACGGTCAGAGAGGTCAGCCAGCTCTGGGAAAGTGAAGTGACAAGGGTGTGCAGTAACAAGCTGCCCCACACACTGGCAGTCTTATCGTTATCGAGCTGAGGGGAAGATTTTTACAGAAATGGAGGGCGTTAAATGAGAACAGCCCAACAATGGGTTTCTTATGGAAACCTCAAGAAAATGAGAAAATTTGTAACTGGAGAGGGGGTGAGGGAGGAGCATATGCAAGCAAGAAAGTACATCGTGTATGTGTGGTAAAAACCTCTCGTTTGCAGACTGCTGCGCAGAACAGGCTGGCTGACTGCTAACCACAAGCAAATAGGCCAACACATGGGTCCTGGAAATGAGAGGTAGCAAAGCTCAAAACTAGAGCATCTATTTTGCATGCATGCACAGAGTGTGTGTGCACGTGTGTACGAATGCGTGTGTGCATTGTTTGTTTTCCTAATTGTCTAGTCAGCCTTTAAGAGTTTTCTTTCCACTGTCAGTACCTCAATTCAGTTTTTCCCTTGACCTGACAGTAGGACAGCCCACAGGTTCTCAGAGGGCTGTACTGCGTGTTCTTGTGTGTGATTTCAGTTAAAGGCAGTGTGCATTTTTACCGCTAACTCGTATAATTTAAAATATAAGGTTATGTTTTTCTAATTACTTCTAGCTTTGTATAGCTAGGTAGAAAAAGGACTTTTATGATTTTTTCCCCTCATTTTTAAATATTCCACCCTTGAGGGCCTTCAAGTGAATTTTTTAAAGCAAGGCTGGGCTTGTCAAACTTGGCTTTATTTGTAATTCAGGGAAAGACAGACCAAGGGCTAACCCACCGTACAAAAGCAGAGCGGAGTGCAGGGCCCTGTGTCACTTTTAGGCAGCAGTTGGTGTGTAGAGGAGCACCCCTCTTGTTAGCAGCTTTTGCTTTGTATTCACCAAAATTCTGGTCAAAGCTCAGTGGAGAACAGGACAATACTTAAAAAGGCCTGGAAATAAAAGAGAACAGGGCTTTTTTCACACTTTTTTCAACTTGTGGGGTTGGTGCTGTGGTTTGGACACCTCTTGCCTGTGCAGGAGTGCTTCAACTGGTCTTAAAAACTGCAGTATAATGTAAGTGTATATATTCATTATATATTACATTTAGAGCTCCAGAAACCAATCATGTCTGTTCTTCATCTCCTACAGTAAAAGTTGAAGACTACTACCAACTAAACATATTTTATTCCTGAGACTATTTCATGCCAGATTCTCACTGCAACACATTATATTATGGTATTCTGAGGCATGTCTTTCTTATGGAAACCTTTTGAATATTTCCTATTTGTTAAGCTATTTGATAGAATGGACTTAGATTGTGTAGTAGCTTAAAAAAAGGGAGGGAGGCCAAGAGGGGACTTGTTGGATTAGGCAGCAAAGCTCCCTTCAGGAATGCTGAGTTTTAACTGTGAAGTATGTGTGAGGTCAGGCATTTATTTCAAAGATTAATTAAAGATTAGATTCCTGTGAACTCCATTTAAACCGCGTTTTATTCTTTTTTGTACCTCAAAAAAATCTTGCTACTGAAAACTCCTTTCTGTTGTTTTACTGTTTTTTTCTCCTTACCCAGCATGGAGCAGTGAGGTTTACAAGAAGCCCATGTTTGTGCAGAATGCATATCAAGTGTCAGATCTCCTAAACATGGAGGCTATAACCTCAGCGTCCTTCTTCAGACAGTGCATAATACTAACTAGAGGTAATTTGTTTTGTTTAAAAACAGTTTCGTTTTAATTTAAATGCTCTCAATTCTCATACTAGCTAAGACGCTTTACGTGTTACAAAGTGGGTGGATCAGGAAGCTTGTTAAATGGTTCAGGACAGAGAATTAAACCACTGCCTTTTTCTGCCTCACCCTCAAAGCCTATGGAAGAAGGCTCTTTCCCTTTTTCCCTTGAGGAGAATGGCAGAACGGTCGTGTCCTTTGCCATTCTCCTCCCTTAAACCGGCTGAAACCGGGGGAAATGAGAAGTGAGCCCTCGCTTCCCCTTTCCCATCAGGAACATGGGTCCCCCGCACCCCAAAGGGCACAGTCTTACGTGGTCTTGGCAAGGCGGATGACTTCCTCCTCTATCTGCAGACAGAGATGCCTCGATGTATCGGTGCAGAGCTGGCACTGGGTGTGATCACTGCAGCAGCCCCACGTCCGGAAACATTGCAGGAGCCTGATTAAGCTCAACATCAGACAACGAGATACAAGACTGATCTGCTTAAATTATGGCTTTAGGCATTTCAGTTTTTTTTTTTTCTTTTTTTTCCTTTTGCTCAGCACTCAGTGAAGATGAGCTTTACTTGTGTGTTTCTTCTAAAAGATTGAGATAATCACTGTTGCTTTGATGTTTTCTATGGAACTTTTCATTATAAAATGCCCAGAACCAGACCAGTGAAGCAGGACCCCTACCTAGGCTGGCATCCCTGGAGCTGACCCCTTTACAGCCTTGCAGTTACAGAACTGAAGACTGTTATGTTAAAATCAAGTGTGTAAATTTGTGGCTGGAAGCATTTGTCAACTTTTTCCTCCTCAATTGCAACATTTTAGGTTACTTTAGAGCTTGCCAGGAATAATTAAGGCAGATTCTGAATTCCGTTTAAAAACTTTGCTCATGTGCTTCCAAGTAACTCTTTCAAAGTGCCTGCTAGCACTTTTTAATTTTGCAATTTAGTTGATCACGTCTCGCTCTTCCTCATCCCAGCGAGATGTATGAGCAATCAGTGATTTCCTAACAAGAACCATTTGCCTGCCTGCCCTTTTCCAAAAGCGTACAGTTGGGTATTTACAACCAAAGATGTGAGCGTTGTACCAGAGAGACTGTGCAGGGAGGGAATACTGAACACAGCCCGTTTTACAACCACTAAAATATATCGAGTTTTGTTCGGAGAAGTGACTGACAGCAGCACAGCGCCTGAGCTTGGAAGAGCACAATTGTTCAGGTGTTTTGTGGCAATGCTCACGTGTTTAGTGCTTGAGTTTTTTCCCATCTGGTGCACACAAAACGCTGAAAGTCTCCTCACATGCTCATTGACACTGTAAGAGACGTCAAGCAGTGATGCAAGTATTTCGCTGTTAGAGCTATTAGTAGACTTTGCTGATGAAACAAAAAGGAATTGGATAAGTGATGAGTGAAAGGTTGCGATGGACAAGTTGGAGCGAGACGTTAGTCACTGGACGCTGTGAGAGGACAGCAAGGGTTTGCGTCAGAGAGCTCCAAGATCCTCACCTGAAATACGGGGGGAAAAAGAAGGAATTAGCAAGACAATTTCCTGTAAGTTAACCCTCTTGGAGGAGAGGAAGAGAAAGTGATTCCCGAACAGGCTCTCCAGCTGCTCTGAGTGTTGGCCATGAAACTGCTCGCCTGGAGCCCGTCTCCAGAGGAGTCCAGCAGCCTCCGGAGACGCTTCAGAGCAGCCCACAAGGGGATGCAGTCAGGTAGGCCCAGAGCCTCCCTCTGCCAGAAAACCAGGACTTTCCACATGATGGAGGCACTGATGGTCCAAAAATGACATCAGGTTCTGTCTAATAAAGACAAGAGGACAGAAGTGGTGATGTTGGACCTGATGACCACCAGCCTAGCGTGGTCTGCAGGCTCAGGGAGAGGAGGGGATGATAAAGAACAACATAACCTCCTGTATTTGCAAATAACTCTCAAATCCTTTTTCTGAACTTCTCCATGTGCTTTGTCTTATTTTTTATGGTGCCAAGCTGCCTATGCTACTTAGGGCTTTAGTAAGAACACACCTCTCTCTACACCATAAAGGCACAAAGTTCTGCTAGCATGAGGGTCTCTTGAGTGTGACCACCCTCATCAGCCTGTCCTAACCCTACTGCGCCGTTTGCTGGAAGCATCAAATGGGATGAATCCAGTCCCAGGCTGGCAGAGCCCTGTTTGAGGTCCTCAACTGCCCTAAAAGCCACTCTTGACCGCAAGGGAGGCTGAGGCCAGCGCAAGTTCCTCATTTCGTCTCCATACGGTTTGGCCATTCAGTTGCTTGAGTATGTATAACTTCAATCTATCTCCATCCTGAACCCATTTTAATTCCTACAGTGAAAGCCTCCTGCTGCTTTGGGCTTCAGCATGTGAAAGCAGGAAGCGCCACAGCCTGCACCACAGGGGAAAGCTGCTTTTTGCCTTCTGAGGGAAGGGCCTGTTCTTCAGCCAATGTTTTTGACAGAGCCAAGATCGCTGGTGGCAGCTTCCTGTGAACCATCCGTAGTACTCGGTGCCCGTGCAGCTGTGGCTTTTGAGCAACGATTTCTCTCTGGGTGTCTGTTGGCCTTTATCATGGGAAAAAACAGGGAGCTGCTCTTCTGCGCAATCTAGATGGCAGCAAACGTCAGATTTCTGTGCAACGCATGTGAGCGGTAATGACTTCTTGTGAGATCTGAATCTTTCTTATCTTCATGGGCCAGGTCCTGATACTGCCCTTGGAGGCAAGAGGCTACGGCACGAGAGGCAGAGGGATGCCGTGTGCTGTGCGGGCTGCTGTGCTCCAGCATCCCAGGCGCTGGGCTCAGGCACAGCCAGGGTTGAGGATCCATCCTGGCTCCGGGCTGGACTTAGAAATCCCCTCAAGGGACCCAAATTTACCTCCTGGGTTCATCAGCTCTTTGTTATTTTGGGGTGGGACATGCTCTTACTTTCAGCCCCCAAAGGCTGGTTGTTTGGACATGAACTGGTGGGAGAAAGCATCCTTCAGTCGAGCTGTGATGCCTGTGGCCATCCTTCTCCCTTTAGCCTCTTTTCCAGTGCTGATCAGCACGAGTGTAGCCTTTCTGTACCACCAATCCCCAGCACAGTGACCTACAGGTAATGCATCGATGTGTAATATGTTTATGTAGATAACAGCAACCCCTGAGCATGCAGTGACCCCGCAGCAGTTGGGGTTTATCTGATTTCTGAGCAGTTATGAATGAGAAACTTCTTTATCAGGACCCCCA
Source organism: Anser cygnoides (assembly GCF_040182565.1). NCBI lineage: Eukaryota > Metazoa > Chordata > Aves > Anseriformes > Anatidae > Anser > Anser cygnoides. The sequence continues at coordinate 25,583,640 of NC_089879.1, read as the reverse complement.
TCTGGGTGGACAATGCCTCACCCCTGTACCTGCATGATACGGGGCCACCAGGAGGGAATTTTCTTGCCCTAAATCCCCTGTTGTCAATGGCAGGATAGCTGCTCTCACGCTGGGCACTCACACAGTGTGGTCCCAATGTAGTGATGTTACAAATTACTCATCACTCCTGAGGTAAACTGGGAGATAAAACAGCCCTGAGAGTTATGACTGAGGAGTGGTTCATCACTTGAGATTTTGAGATGTTTCTTCTCTGCTTTGGGGCTATTTCCAGGCATTTCGAGCACATCAGGAAGAGTCCCATGTGTCTGCGCAAGGGGCCAGAAGCAGCCCCCTCTCTCTCCCTGCCCCCAAATTAATGCCTTAGAAAAATGCAAAGCCCTTAATCTGCTTTACATGTGATTTGAAAGCAGCAGCAGTGCTTCAGCACCGCGGCAGTAAGACACTCCGATAGCCATACAATGGCACGTTTCAAGGTTATCACTGTTGCACAGGGGGCTGTGATCTGTTCCCCTGCCCACGCGGACACAGCCCTGTGGGGCCTGCTCCCGTGGGGGACCTGGGAAGGTTCCGTGAGCCCGTGACCAGCGGAAAGTCAGAGGTGTGATGGCAGGAACGACTTCCGTGGGCTGGGGCTGTGGGACCCTGCGTGTGTTTGCTCCATTTCCTATTGATGCTGAGCACCACCTCAAAAGAAAAAAAAAAAAAAAAAAAAAAAAACGAAAACAAAAACCAACACAGAGTTGATGCTAAAAATACAAAGTAGAGAAAAAGTCGGTACAAATAACTGCTGCCCGCAAGTCTGTACTTGCTAGCTTAGAGTCTCCTGGTTTTCCCATGCTGGAAAAACCATGTGTGGAAATGCAAAAATAAATGGCAAGAATTCTCAGCCCCTTGTCGGGCAGTGAATCCAAGGGAGCATCACAGGGAAAGTCACCGCTCACCAGAAGCACCGCCGGGGCCCCGGTGGACTTTCCACCTCATAAAAATAGATTCACCACAGACAGCTTGTGCTGCTGGCCGCGGTGCTGCGGGAGGTGCTGGCAGCATGCTGGCCCCCACATCTCTGCCTGGGTTAACCTGGTGGGGAGTGGTATGAGTAAGAAAAACCCCACCACTGCCATTGCCTTCTCGTGCCTGATTTATTCTTGGCTAAACTCAAGCCCGGCTGGTTTAATCCCAACGAAAAAGCTGCCAATGCAAAAACACGGTGGGCTGGAGGAAAGAGCAGTGGGCAGGGATGCGTGCCTGAACCGTGTGCCTGGTGGGCTTGTCGTGGGTTTGCCTTTGCCTGCGGGCAGCACCGGAGTGGGGATTTCGGTGCCCGGTGGGGAACTGGGGGGCCAGAGCACTGGGCTTTTCCACAGATGCCTCACTTCAGTCAATCAGGAAGCAGTGACGCAGGTTATGGGTTGGGTTTGAGGTTTCGGAAACCTTGTCTAAAAGTCGGTCTCCTCGCCTCACTGTATTTCTGAAGCGCGAGGCCGCAGCGGAGGCTGGCGGGGAGAGGAGGAATGCCGGCCAAAATGCAGCTCCCAGTCAGATGTAGCAGGAGGATTTTCCTGGCTGTTTGTGTAATCCTCTTTGTGGGATGCACAGCACAAGGTAACGCCGAGCGGTTGTTCTCTCTGTAATCCTCTTTCTGGGTGAGGCAGTGTGGGCCAGTGAAGCAGCCTCCAAATTTAAGGGAGAATATTTCAAATTGACCTTCTTCTGGGAGGAACGAGGTCTGCTTAGGAAACCTGCTTTGCTAGCTTCTTGTTTTCTGAAGGGAGAATTGGAAGAAAAGATGCCTTTTGCTAGTGGAACATTTCTGCGTCCCTCACCCAGCCCGTATAAGAAGAAGACTTTGTAAAATAAGCTACTCTATGTACACATATATCCAATATATGCCAATATAGATATTTTTAACCAGCCCTTTCTCAAGGGTCCGGTTATGTCCTGATATTCCATTATGCAGCTATAGAGTAAGCCTGTTGCAGTCCCCATGTCATAACTCCGCTGGTCTACTTGTGGGGGGCAGGAAACGAAATCGGACGTAAGTGTGAGGAAATTAAACGGTTTATTCAGTACAGAAAAAATTGCAACACGCAGCACTAAAACAACGAAAAGGAAATGTTGATTCATGATGACAAATGCCCTGTGGATTCCCTTCTTGCAAGAGAGTGGCACTTACCAACCATGTGTAGTATAATTTCTTGCCAAACTATGGCAAACTATGGCTATGGCAGTGAGAAGCTTTCATTATGCACCTACTGCTGTTTCTGCTCTGAGGATGAGCTTTCGGAGCTTAGAGCCTGATTTCTGTATAAAGCTTATTTACAAAGTATTCAGCTGCGGTTGTTTCTTTTGTTGCCACTGTTGTTATAAAAAACCTTCATAAGACGCTAAGAGAAATAAATAAGAAAAGGGAATATGCTGCGAAAGCAGCAGGAAATCCTACCTGAGAGACTTTTTCTCTGACAGAAGTGTGTAGGAGGAAGCTGAAAGTCATCTAGCACATTGTGGCAATATATGGAGCAATAGAGAGCCGTAATTACAGACAGAAATTCCCAAGAAACTGAGAAAAATTACATAGAGTGCCAAAAGGAGGAGGATGTGCCAGGAGGCTTCAGAACAAGTTAATTAAATGAAACTAGAAAGAAAGATGCTGTACTGTTGCTTCCATCCCCATTTTCTCCTTCCGGTAATTTTGGAGGTCTTGTTCATCAGCGTTGGCCCGGGGGGCACTGAGCCGAGGCAGTGGATTTGGGTAATTTTGGCGACGCAACACACACGTCGGGATTGGTGGGTGCGGGCGATTAACGTGGGCTGCTCCCACAGGTGCCCCCATGCAGAAGGCGCGGTACAAGAGGGTGAGGTGCCGGCCCGACGCCTGGTCCCCCAACTGCATCGAGGAGAAGGGGCCCTGGTTCCACCTGCCTGACGACAGCGCCAACAGGATCCTCCCTCCCATGGCCGACCCGTCCCTGTAAGTGCTAACGGTGCCATGGACATGCAGGGCTATGGCTCGTCTGGCCCCATGAGCGTGATATTTAGTGAATAATGAGGGAAATGGTGAATTATAATGAACCCGCTGCTTCCTGGCGTTTCAGGATGAAGAGCTACCAGGAGCTGAGTGACATCTTCCCACTCTCCGAGGAGGAATCGGGCTCTGGCTTGGACACAGCACCGGAGATGGAGCCTTCCTCGGGGTCAGGAGCCGAGGCCATCCCGGCTCCCCGGGCGGCCCGGAGACCGGAGCTGCCACCGGAGCTGGGGCTGCAGCTGTCAGAGGAGGCTCTGCTCCTCTAAGGCCCTGGCCGCCATGACAGGACCATCCCCTACCACCGCTCAATAAAAACCGTTGCCTTATAACTGTTACGGCTTTCACTCATTAAATGTCTTTATTAGGGCTGGACGCTGTCTTGTTTTGCTACATTAAAAGCGTTTATTAGGGCTGAATACTGGGCTGTTTTGATACATTAAAAGCGTTTATTAGGGCTGAACACCGGTCTGTTCTGGCACAACCACCGCCCCCCCTCAGCGACGCCATCCCCTCCCCCTGCCCCTCCCCCCGCCCACCACAGCCGCCCGTTCCCGCCCCTTCCCTCCGCGCATGCGCCGCCCCTTCCCGCCCCGCGGGCGGGCCGGGCTGGTCACGTGCCGGGGGCGGGGCGGAGCGTGGGCGTGGCGTGGCGTGGCGGCCCGGAGGGTCACATGACAGGGGCGCGGGCCGGGGGCTGGTGGCGCGCGGCGGCGGCGGCGGCGGGCAGCGGGCAGCGGCCATGGTGAGTGGGGGCGGGGCGGGGCCGGGCCGCGGGGCGCCAACCGCCGGCCCTCAGGGGCCGCCTCAGGGGGGGCGGGGGGAGAACGGGCTGCAACGGGTTAAAAACGGGTTAAAAACGGCCGAGAGAGGGCTGGGGGCTGCTTAGCGGAAGGGCTGAGGGGTGGGGGGCGCCCCGAGGGCTTCTGCGGCGTGCGGGGGCCCGCAGAGGCTCGTTGGGGCTGCCCCGGGGGCCCCTCGGGTCCCTCAGCGCGGCGGGGTGGCCGCGGGCCCGCAGGAGCACAGCCTCTGCCCACCCTTTGGCACCAAGCCTGAGGCGTAGGGCAGCGTTTGGCCAGCTCCGTAAAACCCGGCTTCTGTCATTATTATGCTAATAAACCCTATTACGGCTTCTGAAAATAAACTTCTCGTCGCGCGCAGTTGCCCTGCGGCGGTATCTTTGGTAGCAAGCGGAGGAGATAGCAGCGGCTGGTGCCTTTATTCCGTGTGTTCTCGGCCTCTCCACATGAGGTCGTGGCTCATTGCTGAGGATTTGGGTGAAATAGACTCGGACAGAGCCTTCGGAAGTGGTGTGCCAGGTCTGCCCGCTGCTTTAAGGGGCTTCAAAATGTGGAAGGTGCTATGTAAACATCTCGTGTAATGCTTACTGAAAGGTAGTATGCTTCCCTGCTTAGCTTGGGGCAAAACTATAAGGCAAATCTGGACAACAAGTACAGAACTAAAGAAAAAAAATATGGGTATGATAAAATAACTTGTCACAGATAAAAATAGCCCAATGATCTGGAATTCTTGGTGAAGTTTTCTTCTTTCTCTGTTCCTCTCTCCAAGGACCCAAATTCAAGAACAATTCTAATGTGCAGTCACTTTTTAAAAGCAACACAACACCCTAATTTCTTGTTTGAGCAGTGAATGCACATATGTGCTTGGCAGAAACTTGGAGGACCGCTCAGTTATAGGATTGACCACCTACCTGCTTGACTGCTTTTGCTTTCTTCAGAGAATCTGAAGTATATGTGACCAGGCTTCAGTTACTGAGCTACGTACATCTTTGTGGATGGAATTAGGGCTGCTTGCTTTTTGAACAAACCCCAAGTCAGTTTAGTCTTGTGTGAATTGCTGTTTTATAGCTCCACGTTGCACCATGTCTTGCAATACGTTACTCAGTGTTTCTACTGCTAGGCAGCTGCATTCATATTAAACTGTATTTTAGATTTTTTTGGTTATTAATCAAACAGTTAAAACTTGAGGTCCCCAGAACGCCTTGAGTGCGTGCTTATTCACTTTTTGAGGTTAAATTGGTGAAATGAGTATGACTGTTTTGTGCATACCAAAATCCACTAGCTGAAGTGGATGCTCTTATTGAGAACCAAGTGTAACTTCTCAAACCAAAATGTGTTCTTAAAAAAAGAAAAGTTATCCTGAACCAGCAAAGTGTTGTCTGCTTTAGTACGTCAAAGCAGATTAGTGCCTAATTCCTAGGAAAAATGTGGGATTTCACACTAACCTTGTTGAGTTTCCCACAGAACTGCTAAACATGTTTTTCAGTTTCTTGTAAGAAATGTTTGTGCAAGGTCAAAGGATGATCTTCCCTGCTCTGTTGTCTGATACCGCTCAAAAGTTCATGCCCAGAGAATGCTGTTGCAAGGTGAGGACAGACATTTAAAGCTTACAGTGCATCGGTGCCTGGAGCAGAATTACAGGTAGACTTGGAACACGCGAATCATCTGATGTCAGGGTTGCGTAGTTAAGGTAGATTGTGTGAAGAGCTGCTGTCTCCTGAGCCTGCTAATGCTCTCTTTGTTCCTGAACAGAATTACAGGGCGTAGGAAGAGGTAGCAAATAAAAGTTCCTTATTGAACTTTGTCAGCCAGGAGGTTCCTTTAGGCCTTCTGTAATATTCCCCTGATAGCTGTTTCTTCTCACCTTGCTTTGCTCCATCAGTCCTCTTACTTCTGGTCATCGTGTTACTGCTGTTTATGCATTAAGTTATAGTGGGTATCAAACAATGCATATTTTTTGGCATAATAGCTCAAATCCTCACCCAGGTGGAATAAATTTGTTAACAAGATTTTTTTTTTTTGGTGTGGTTAGAAGGGATTAATTTTTTCAAAGTGAAATCACTGGTTTAACAGTAAATACGATGAAATGTTGCAGTGGCAGAAACCAAAGTTGTGTTTGCGACAGTAACAAATATTAGCATTTTAATGTAGTAGTAATAATGGTAGCTATGCTGCATACTTTAATAATAAACGTCACATTTTTGTAAGTACAACTGCTGCTTGTTGCTGTGATTGCAGTTACTCGCTAAGTGAACAACTCTCTTTTGTTGTTGCTATATCTTGGGTCTTTAATGCAGAATGGCTTCGTAATTTCATGGAAACACAAGGGGTTTTCCCCAGTATAAGGTGCACAGCTGCAAGTAGATACTGCATTTAAAATGGGGTGTCCTCTGTGAAGTAATTCACCTAATTCTTGTCATTCCAGAGTTTTCTTGGAGGCTTCTTTAGTCCCGTTTGTGAGATTGACGTTATTCTCAATGATGCTGAAACACGAAAAACGGCAGAAATCAAAACAGAAGATGGTAAAGTGGAAAAGCATTTTCTCTTCTATGATGGTGAATCTGTTTCAGGAAAGGTAACTTTTTTTTTTTGAGTGGCTATTAATTACTGCGCTGATTGCTAATGCATATAGGAAATGAAATGAACAAACATAAGCAAGCGTGGCCATTTCAGGTTGTGTTGTTACTGAAAGAAAACACTGCTTTCCTGTATCTGGTCTTTTTAACCATAGTTATTCAGGCAGCCGACAGAACTGAGCCTTTTCAATTTTTTGTTCATGTTTGTTTCTGATAATCTTTTCTGGTCTTCATGTTTTTATGAATAAGCTGTTTGTGCGACCATGTGCAATCCTGTCGTTGCTTCTGACAAGAAAGTTATTCCAAACGGGACCCGCCCTTCCCCTTGAACTCTGAAATCCACAACTCCCTTGTGTGTAAGAGTAATTTTGGCTGGTGCAGCCAACCTGCTTTGCATACCCTGAAGCTAAGCCTTACGTTTCATGCCCTGAAGTGGTTTCTGGAACTACATCAGAGGGGCAGCATGTTACGTTCAGCTGGCTGTTGAGTCAACAGGAGTTCTTGGTGGGGAGATGTAGTTAAAATTACCAGAGGGATTCCTCATCTCTCAGAATTCCCCCACAAGAAGTCCTTGCTATCACTGGTTTTACTGGAGTCATTCTCTGAATATTTCTGTTAGGATTCACTCCTCCTTCAAGAAGCTTGGGCCAGCTATTGGGTTCTAGGACTGACTTCTAAATACCTCGTTCAGTCTTGACTGACTGATTGTCACTGGGCACCTTCCTGCTCTTAAGTTATCTTTCCACAGTAAGAGCTTGCTTCTCTACAAAGATCCTTTCAGGGATGTGAAACTCTTGCAAGACAAGCCTCAAACTCGAACAGAAGGAACTGGCTTTTACGTGTTCACTGACCTAATGACTTCTTGCTTATATCAGCAAGTCCTGAGAGAGGCCTGAGTTTTGACTAACACCAGCACAGTGGGATCGGGGGGTTTGGGAGAACAGTAATTTATAGGGCAGCTTCCCTCTGTCTCTTCCCTTCTTTTCATCACAGAGGTAGGTCATTCAAGTGGTTTGCTTTCTACTCGGATATCAATGATACATTGGATTTTAAGGTACAGGATTTTCTCTGGTAGTAGCTGCCTAGTGCAGAAACATTGATTTATCTCAAACTAATACTTGGCTTTCTGCTGAGGAAAGGAGTTGAGTGCACTTGACTTGAAAGGAATGCATCTAATGGGAGTTCTTTTTTGGACTTCAAAATGTTTTGAAGCTCTCTGCTCTCAAAGATGGCAAGGAGGTCACTGCTGGCTTATGTGAGCTCTACTGAAGCTAGGGGTTGGATTCCTAATTGTGAGGCTCAAAGGTTTCAAGGCTGCTCACTAAGTTCAGTCTCATGGATGGCTAGATTTTTCTCAAAGGCTTTAGTGGGGCCTTGGTTATGCTTAATTTTTTAATGAGCTGTTTGACTTGGTTCTTTTCAAGCTCAGGTAGTGCTGTTGAGAAGAGTTTGCAGTTTTTAAAAAGGAAATTGCTACATGCCTTTACTAAGACCATGTATTAAGTGAAAGTATTAACTTTTAACTGTTGCTCTATTTTTTTTTTGCCTTTGTAGGTGAACATCTCCTTTAAACAGCATGGGAAGAGACTAGAGCACCAAGGAATTAGAATTGAATTTGTAGGACAGATCGGTGAGTTTTGAAACTACGAAGGGGATGTTAGGTGGGTGTGGTGTGTGGAACTTTGCATATGCGACTGTCGGCAGTTTGGCTGAACCATTGCAACCTGATCGGGTTAGTAGATGACAAGTGCCAAAGGAAGATTATATTCTACTAATTTTAACACAAGTGACATACTAATTTGTGCTAGTCCGAAAATCACTGGAAGGGAGGATGTGTACATGTGAGGGAGAGCTGGGCTGGCAAGTATTTTGTCTGACTGGCTAAGAACTTGATTAAGAACCACTAGAGATTTCTGAAAACTAAACTCGGAACCATGATACACATTGTTTCAGCTTTATGTATTTCAGTCTACTCATTTATAACTTAAGAATGTTCTCCACTGATTATAGGTGGTAAATTACCCTGTTTTGAAAAAACAACTCAAAGCACTTAGTTTTTTTCCTGCTTGTGCCTTTTGTCCATGTTTAAGGTTTCAAGCCAAAATACCAGGTGTACCTATTGTGCTAGACTTCTTAATTCTAGTCTTGATTTCTGGCTCTGAAAGACAAGAGAGAGAAAAGAAATGATGGGACAGCCTACAGTAAAACACTTCTGGAAATAATTCTTTGTTTTAGAGAAGCAATAACTATAATTTTGTATTGTTAACAAAAAGTAGCGTTGAAGCTTCACAGGACCTGTGTGCTTTTTAGCAAGATGATGTGGTATTGACATGATAAACATAATTATCTCTTAACTGTATCCAAATCTTGTTTTGAGCTGTGAAGAATCTTGGCTGTGTCTAACCTCTTAGCAGTCCAAGTAACCTCAGCTTCTTGAGGGTGATGCTGAAATACCTTCTTTCTCTGTTAGAGGGCTCTTTGCATTGTTGTCCCCCTTGGAAGTAAACCTTCAAGTTTCAACCTCATAAAATTGACTTTTTGGTTGGCATTTAACAGATTGCTCTGTTTCTGCTCAGTCAGTAGGCTTCATTACCCTTCGTGTGAACTGTTGTGCAGCAAGTATGACTGAGTTCTGACACCTGCTGCTTTATGCTTCGAGGATCTGATCAGTGGAGCCATAAAAGCAGGCTGGTAGAGTGAAACAGCAGTGCAAAGGAAATGAGGTGTTGAGAAGCCGAGGAGAAAAAACAGAGCTCCCATATGTCAGCTTTGTTTAGTCTGTTGTCTGTCCTCTAATAGTTGTATATACATGTTCATCTACTCTGATGGATGATTTGTATTCTCTGAATGACTTTAACTTGATGGAGTTTATCAAACTCTATATCTTTCTGGGTCTTTCTCTTGTGCTACAATTTTAGAAATTCTCAAGGAGTTGCACAGGAGTGGCTTAAGCTACTGCTTATTTTACTTGTTCATAATTCTTTGTATCCTTTCAAGTTTTAATATAGTTAATACAAACAACATCCTGTTAGTGTGACTTCTCTCTGCACTACATGGAGACTAGCTCTAGCTGCACATCACAAACATATTTTAAACCTACTCTTCAGAGTATTTTTCTGACTGGCACAAAAAATAGTGGACATACAACAGGAAACAGACCTTTTGTTATTTTAACACTTGTCATAGCAAACAAAGCGCGCCTTTTATTTCTGGTTGTAGCAGAAAATAAGCAGTTACTAGTGAACATATAAGTTTCTATCAAATTTGCAGTGATAAACTGTGAAGTTCATGTTTGTTTATTCTCTTCTGGAATGTTTCAGTCTGTGCACAACCACTTCAACTGCCACTTACGTTCTTACCTGATGTTTTTAGGTGTGAATTGTGGAGCAGCTGTTTTAATGTACTAAAGCGGGTAGTCTTTTAATGACGATGTTATATTTCTCTAACTTTTTATCTATGTGAGGATTGCATGGCATAGACCTACAGATGAATAATAATCACAGTGGTCTAGTCTGGTGACTGGAAATGTGGTTGCTGTGTGATACTGGTGTGTTTATGTTTATGTCTTAAGAACTTGTTTTCAAATGACCAACTTACATCAGCGGTAATGATAAACCATTTGATAGGTGGTGTTGGCCTGTGGGATACCGTTTGGGATCACTGGCATGTCCTTAATGGGCTAATCTTGCTTTGCTTAAGTTTTGTCCTTTCAGCAATAAATGTCAGAAGCCAAAACTGAGCTATGCTATTTACAAAGGATGCAAGGCAAGAAGTACTTGAAAAATCTAGCTAAACTGTCATTTAAAGAAATGGGGGGGAAAAAATAAATTTCATGTTAGTGAAGCTTCAAGTATGTGTTCTTCTTCACTGCAATTGGCTCTTTAGGAATCCTTACTGTAAGTTGCTAAAACAGAAGATAACTTTGAAAAGCTGGATAAAACATCTGGTCAAATGTGTTGCTCAAATCAAATTACTTGCTTTTGTCTTCTCCCATCTGCTCTTGGCAAATTAGAGACAGTTTTGTTTGCTAAAAATAAACACTGAAACCCACTTTCCTCTTCCTCAACTGTAGAGCTCTTCAACGACAAAAGCAATACTCACGAATTTGTGAACTTAGTGAAGGAACTTGCCTTACCTGGAGAACTGACCCAGAGCAGAAACTATGACTTTGAATTCATGCAGGTTGAGAAGCCATATGAATCATACATTGGTGCCAACGTCCGACTGAGGTTTGTAACTGCTAGGTCTTCTCTCCCCTCTTGTCCTGCTGGATATTTCATAATTTAGCAATTGTGCTTACCCCCTCATGCCCCCACACTCCTTGGATTTTAAATCACGTTTATAACAGCAAATAGCTAGTTTGCCTTTTTTCACAGTGTTGAGAATGCCTCTTCTATGTTATTTGGAATTGCTCAATATTACAACATGATGTTTATGTGGATCAAACTCTTTCAATTCAATCAAATGAAAATAGTCCATATATTTTGGTGTCTTTCCTTTCTGCTCAGTTTTAAAGAGAATGCACTGTGGTCTTTGAAAGAATGACCTGTACATCAGAACATGAAGGTGTTTGCTTATGTAATTCTTGTTACCTTTATGGCTTTCTTCCTAGATATTTTCTAAAAGTGACAATAGTGAGACGACTGTCAGACATGGTGAAAGAATATGATCTGATTGTTCACCAGCTTGCTACCTACCCAGACGTAAACAACTCCATTAAAATGGAAGTGGGCATTGAAGACTGTCTTCATATAGAGTTTGAATACAATAAGTCAAAGTAAGTGTAACTTAGAATGAAACACATTCAGGTAAATTGGTAGAAAAGGGTAGGATACGGAATACTTGATGAACAGTGTGGCACTAGGGAGTTGAAAAGTAAAGCGACACTTTCTGTGATTATGGTATTGAGCTGTCTGGTTAATTATGATGGCCTTTCTTGCCTGTTCTGCCTTCAGTACTAATAGGAAGGTCACTGCAGATGCTTAAGACTTGATTTCTGCATTTATGATTTTCGAATAAAACTACAGTACTTCATTTACCAATACTGCAGTCATAGAAAGGTGTTAATATCACCAGTGTGGCTGAGATATTTAGCTTGGTGGGGAAGTGAGGTCTGAGTAATGAAGGGGCAGATAAGGTAACTGCCTCTAGAAATTGATTGAAGAAGGTGTAAAAGTTGGGTTTTTTTTATTTAATGAACCCCTCTTGTTCTGTTGTTTCAAAGGTATCACTTAAAGGACGTGATTGTTGGGAAAATTTATTTCCTCTTAGTGAGAATAAAAATTCAGCACATGGAGTTGCAGCTGATCAAAAAGGAGATTACTGGAATTGGTAAGAGAAACAAAGTCCAAAAGATGTGCTTCTTCCTCACTGATGTTTGACTACCATTTGCATTTTGTGCTGCGATTATCATACTTGAGGTCTGTGGCATTGTTTTGGGGCTTTGATGTTAGGCTGGCCTCACAAACTTGAACCATTGTAAATGGAACCTTTGCAAAAAAATATACAGAAGCTTAAGCGGCTTTGATAGATAACAAACAAGGGAAGAGGTGTAAAATGCATCCTGAAGACCTCTCTGCCTCTGCAGAGTAAAGCTAGCGAAGTGGGCTTGGTAAAGAGTGGCGTGAAATCTCTCCTCTGCTCTAGAAATGTATTATTTTCAGGCAGCCAAAAACTGATGTGATGAAAACATCTAGGGGCTTTGAGGCAGAAACAGCTCGATTATTGCAGGTTGGGCTTGCACACTGTGGGACTAGGAAGGCAGTAAGGTTGTGGCTCACGACTTCCTTCCCAAGTGGCTGGGGCCTTAGTGAGTTGTTTGTGTGGAAATTCAAGAACGCCTCTGTAGTAAGAGAGGAATAGCACAGAGCTCTACTTGATTGCATGCTTTGTGGCTAAACTAGATAGTGCTTTAACCTAGACACTGGAGAAAGGTGGCTCTTGTGCTGGATGGCAACTCCTCCAGTATCTAGTCTGGTCATGGCCTACCAGAGTCAGTTATGAGCACTGCCCACGGAACAGAACCAGTTTCACAAATCTTACCCTGCATGCTTGTCCTTTATTTAAAGCCTGCATACTGAGGACTCCCTTGAAGCACTGGCTACTGCCTCTTTTGTGTCAGTGCTAGGAGGAGATAGTAAAGAGTAGTTACTCTGTCTAGGAGCTGGCTTTGCTCACTCTAACTGTGTGAATACAAAATAAAGGCACAAAAATAATCTGGTGGTATGTAATTTAAATGCTGCAGACTAGAAATTGCTGTGATAAAGCTTTGTAGATATGTTTAAAACTGAAGCATGTGTTCTCAGAGTGATAACTTGTTTTATCAGGACCTAGTACCACAACAGAGACTGAAACCATTGCCAAGTATGAAATAATGGATGGTGCACCAGTTAAAGGTAAATATTTGTGATTCTGTTTTGAAGGGTAAGCATTCTTAGTTAACTGCCTAAAAATATGTGGATTATGAGAGTGACTTGTGTGAACTTTTATTGGAGAAAACACCTTTCTACTTAGGTTGCTGTAATAATGCTGGATTTTCCTATTTAAAACAGGTATTTTCACTAACTTAAGGAATTTTACTTGGGACCGTAGCAATTCTTTCACTTAACATTGAAAATTCTGACTGATCAATTTATCACTTCAGTTTAAACCCGACTCTGTGATGTAGATCAGCTGTAGAGAGTTCAAGATGCAGTTTCTTTTTGTCTTGCTTGGTTACCATGCTTCTACTGACAAAAACACTTCTACCTCTGACTTCATGCTTGCCAGTGTTTTTTTTTTTTTTAAACAAGCATTCCAGCTCTGAGCAGTTAACTGCATAACTTTGGGACTCAGACATGCAAATGCTTGTAGATGCCACAGGTGGCAGCAGTACTGTGAAGGTGCTTCAGTAGCACAAGGTAATGTAACTTAGGTCTCATCGAAGTGTGATGATCAAATTTTAATCTAGACTCCTACTTGCTTGCTACTACTAGTGGGAGCTGGTTCTGATGACTGTGTGGAAAGCTCTTGAATAATCTGAAACCTAATGAGGTGCAAGTGACTTACTGGTGAGAGGACTCTTGTCCTCTTCCCTCAGATATTGGAAGTCTGGTGTTCCCATTTCCCCTGCAGAAAGAAGAGGCACAGAACTTGGGAAGGTGCCTTTATTTTGCGTGGCTTCTGAGATTATTACCCAGTTTTCAGGAACTAATTGAAACTTTCCTTTTCAAGGTGAATCGATTCCTATCAGACTCTTCTTAGCAGGCTATGACCCAACTCCTACAATGAGAGATGTGAACAAGAAATTTTCAGTGAGGTACTTCTTAAATCTTGTGCTTGTGGATGAAGAAGACAGACGATACTTTAAACAACAGGTATGGTCTATAGGGATTTTGCCTCAGAATTCTGGGGTGTTGTACATTCTGCTTTAGATATTCTATACATTAGAATGTATATTCAGCTATGCTTCATGTATGGCATAAATGTTTTTGCTGTTGAATGTATTGGAAGCCATATAGAAAATATTAGCTTGCTGAAGGAAGTCCTGGAGGGAGGCAGGTATGACAGATACTATTTCAGCAAGGATATAATGCTCAGTGCCATGAAAGAATTTTGTACTGTGAATATCCAGACAATATACTTTGTGGCTAAAATGAGTTAGATGCGTTTCCGTGCTTGCTCTTTTCTAACTACTACAGATAACGTCCCTTCCCAGCATTATCTCAGGTTCAAAACTGTAGTAAGGTCAAGATAATTGACTGAAACACTAACAAAAGTTGAGGACCTGTTAGGGGAAAGAAATAATGAAAAAGGTCACTGGAATGAAGCCATGTGGATTGTGACAATATATATCAGAATTTTTCTTCTAAAGAATAGACAAGGTGATGTATGTGGGAAACAGAAGGTAACTGAAGCGTACAATGGCTATGATGGATAATATGTAAATTGTTATCTTTCTGTTAACTACATAACAGAAAGTGCATATGGAAAATAATGGGGATCCAGAGGTTTTTCAAAAGCCTTTGCCTATTCCATCTAGGAATTTATCCTGATGATAGTTGATACTACTGGCTTAATGGTAAATGGCTGGTTCAAAAGTGTTTGCTTCCTCCAATAGGAAATAATTTTATGGAGAAAAGCGCCTGAGAAGCTGAGGAAACAACGAACAAACTTTCACCAGCGATTTGAATCTCCAGAATCACAAGCATCTGCTGAACAACCTGAAATGTGAACTGGTAGGAGGCGAAAAACTTTGCAATGCTTCAGCAGGTTAAAGATGGCGGCAGCCTGTGGGGAAAGAAGGCCAAAATTCCCATTACAACTGTCTTCCTTCGTCTTGCAGTGCTGCATTTACCATACTACTAAAACATTCTTCAGTTAAACATTCAAGTATGTATATACCTTTAAAATAAAGTGCTTTCTCAAACACTGGAACTTTCTTAAGCTATTTTATACTGCACATTTACTTTTATTTGGTAATGTTATATGCACTTGGATATGCATAAGCTTCAATCTAGTTGTTTCCACGCATGGTAGGCTGGTGTATTTGATTTTGCTGATCACCTATACAGTGAAAACAAAAGCATTTCCCTTCTCATGTTGTTTATTGCATGTCTTTTTCCGATGTTGCTTATTTGCATTTGTTTTGTTTTGAAATGGCAGTAAGGCAAATGACTAAATCACACTAAAAAGGTTTATGGTGGACTTGTCCTAAGACTTCTCATCACTATATTAGACAGGGTTTAACTCAAGCTGCATGTATATGCACTATGACTGTAACTGGAGCCTTCAGACACCTTACCAAGGTTTCTAAGAAGCTTTGAATTTCTTTGCTCTCTCTCCCCCCAAGTTCTGACTTTGCCATTCCTCCCTTAAGCCTTTCATCTGAGTCGCTCCTGACTGTTGGGGGTTCATTGCCCGGTAACGAGTGACTTTGGAGATGTTCTCATGATTTCACCTTTGGGTGGCAAGTGGGTAAAGTATCTGAACGTAATTCTTTCTCTCGTTGATGAAATAAACTCTAGTAACATTGATTATTTTGCGAATACACAAAATGTGGTTCCTCCTGGTTTCACGCTTCTATTGTCTTCAATTGTTCCTCATTGTCTTGATAGGAAAGGCAAAACATCTTCAAAGGACAACCTCTTCCTCATCCATCTAAGCCCGTGATGAGGGTAAACATGCTTCTTGTGCTCTTCTAGAAAGGTATTTTCAAGCCAGGCAAGCCTCAAAACTGTTAGAAGCTTGTCTAGCACAGCAAATTGTTTGTCTTGATCATCTTGTATGCATTTAGTGTTTGAAGAAATAGCTTAAATAAGTTAGCCTTCATCTACTCACAGTTGAGCATGTAGTCTGTTATCAGACATGGGGCTTGGGCATAAACTGAAGCCTGCTGTGTGGAAGGCTACTTGCGCTTGTAGTTCACTTGGCCTTTAAACCAAGACTTCTCAACTTCAGTGCAAGTGTCATTGGTAACCTTACTTTATGAGTAAGCAAATTACTGAATTACTTTTCTGTAAGAACTGTTTTATTACTGTGGCACTTTGATAAAGCAGACAAAGATTCTGTGTACTTTATGCTAGAATACTTCTTGTAATATGAATATCTTTGAGAGCAAATTTAATTCCCTCATGTAAGTGCCTGTATGGAAATTTAAAAGAATAAAGTAAAAAGCCAAATATTTTCATGGTCACTTGCATGTTGTTATCTGGAGACTATTCTAAGAGATTTTGAAAACTGATTGTATTTAACCAGCCTCAGATTGTGCAACCATGTATAATAAACAAGAAACATACTGAGCTGCTCTTTCAATTATTAAAATAGCTGTATTCTCACTAAGCATCTGGGTTGTCTTTGTTACGGATGGGAATGCTGGAACTTCTCCCAGCTCTGCCTCATGACAGGGCCGCACTGCTGTGAGAGAAGTAAGCTGGGGTAGCTAAATCAGTGCATACAAAAATCAGTGCGTACAAAAGTGGTTCAGGTGGTGCAAGGATCTTAAAAAAGGATTTGTTTTTCACAGGGATACTTGTGCCATGTAACTGAGGTAACTGGTGGTGCTGTTCTTCTCTAGGGTGTCACAGCTGAGAGAGGAGCGCAGCTGCGGGCTTCTGCGTGAGGGGGGACGAGCCCTTTGCGTTGTGTGCCTAGACCTATCCCCTCCGGGGCAGGACGGGCACTTTTACCTCGGTCTCGTTGCCTCACGGCCGGTGTTCCCCTCCGCTCAGCAGGGCCTGGCGGCGGAAGCAGCGAGGCCGCGGGCCGCCTCGCCCAGGAAGGGGAGCGGCCGCCATCTCGGCTCGGCGCCCCGCGGGGCACGGCGCACGCGCGGGGCGGGCGGTGGCGGCGCTGCCCTTGAGGCGGATGAGGCGCTGCGCGGGGCCGCTGCTGCGGCTGGCGGGGCGCCGGGCGCTGCCCCTCCGCCATGGCGCCGCCGCCGCCTTCCCGGCCTCCTTCTCCTCCTCCTCGGACGGCAGCGGCGGCTCGCGGGCCCCCGACACGTCCCTCTTCGTGCCCGTGCCGTTAAAGCCCGTGGGTGACGCGGCGGAGGAAGACGTGGGCGCCGAGCTCACGCGGCCCCTCGACAAGGGTGGGTGCGGGCTGTCCGTCGTCCGTCCGTCCGTCGGTCTGGCCGCGGGGCCGAGGGTGGGACGAAGCCGTCGGGGCGGCGCTGAGCAGGCCCCGAGGTGGATGGAGGAGCAGGTGCGGGGCCAGCCGTTGGCGCGGCGTGCTGCCCGGCCGGGGCACGCGGCTGCGGCCTGCGGGAGGCAAAGCAGCGGCCTTCTCGGGGGGTGGGCACCTTTCTGCGTATCCGGTGTGTATATATATTTATATATCAGGTGCCTCTCCTGCATCGTGCCTGATACATCCTTTATCATGTAAGCGGAAACAGGAAAGAAATCCCGTTGTTGACCTTTAGGTGCTCTACACTTCTTTGTCCATCAGTATAATTATATCCCAAGAAACAGAGTGCAATTTGGAAATGCTTTTTCACCGTTTTATTGAATCATAAACTATACAGCTTGTTCCTTCTGCACAGTAACAGTTAAGTTTTACCTAGCTCTGCTAGGATGCTGTCCTTAAAGGCTTGCTAAGAAACAAGTTCCTGCTCCTCTCAGTGCTCAGCGATGCCAAGCACTGAGGGTGTAAAAGAACGTCTGTTTATATGCCATCAGAAGACTTGATTAGGAGGACATTTTATTTTTATAAACAGCAGGTAAAGGAAGCATGGGAAAGTGATCTGACTTGTTTGGAGCCTTTGAGAAAAGGATACTTGGGCCTGACAGGTAAAAAACGTAGTTAGGAGTGAAATCCTGGACAGCTGTAAGGCAAGAAATCTGTGTTGTCTTCAGGCTGGTCTGTGAGTATTGGCTAAAGTTAGGATTGTATTTCTCAGGTGCCAATAAGTATGAACAGTGGTATCTTATGCATACATAACTCATTTTCACCTGTATTAGACTAGCAGTTATGGTGAATTTCTTCAAAGTTACAACTAAAACGATATGGGAAAATACATATAGATCCTGTGTGTTCTCTTAACTTCAAGAGAGAACAGATTGGCTAAAATTATGTGTGTTCCCAGATGAAAATTAACTTTCAAGCAACCTAAAGGTGTGAGGAACGCCAGCCAGGTGGCTGCTGTGGTGCTTGTCTGGCATAGTGGCCTGCAGGGTGCCCTCTGTGGTGCTGTCAGTGATTTCATGTTTTGCAACCTTAGCTTCCTTAGCAAATATCATCCATTCTTTTTTATGAAATAAATGCTCATCCTCTAGTTTTCCTCCAGAATTCTGACCAGATCTTAAACAAATCACGCATGTGTTTTTGTGGTATTTTGAATGAAGATACTCTCAAATTCTACTGTCAAATACTGTCCTAGGTTCAGTAACGAAAAATTTGTATGCTGAGTATTTACAAGCTCTCTCACTACAGCCTGTGAAGAAACTTTGTTACTTACACTTTTCATAATTACAGTAAATAACAAACTAACAAGATGAAAGATACAGTGGTCATACCTTTCATGCTAGTCAAACCTTGTCAATATAGCAGACACCTTTTTGGATAACTTTTGCAAAGCCAGTTCTGCAAAAACTTTTATAACAGACCTGCTGCTTAACACCAAGTAGGGGAATTCATTCCCAGCTGCATCTTTTTGCTTTACTTTGACTTCGTTAGGATGTCCTCATTAGTGGTGACGTATGCTTTCCATGTTGGTGTATCAAGTAGGTACAAGTAGAAGGGGCATTGCTTTTGAGCTTCTCTTACAGAGATTGTGCCAGAATATGTTGTTTGATAGCCTTTCATTGCTTTTACATCAGTAGGGTTACTGATAGGTTTGTGTGATGGTGACATCCTTGTTACAAAAAGCCTAAGTGCAGTGTTATGGAAATGATAAAACAATACGATATTAACTATATGATGGAGTGATTTAAAATTTAGGTCAATGCTTGCTAAACCCCTTGTCTGACTGCTTCATCAAAAAAGCTAATTGTTGAGCGAGCTGGTGATATATGAGCATGTTACAGTGAAATATCTAAGGAGCTGCTGTGTTTTAAAAACAAAAAGCCAAGACCTGTAATGCTCAACTTAGATAGGAGGATGAAAGGGAGTAACTGGGCCGCTCACAAATGCATCGAAAGAAAGACGTATAAAGAGGAGCAACAAGAGAAGACAGGGATGTTGCAAAGATAAGTGATCCGCCAGCAGTACAGAGGGAGAAAGATTGGTACCTGGCTGCCAGTCAGCAGGCAGCACGCACGGGGTGTGGATGTGGGCCTCCTGGCATGGAGAGGATCCGTTAACCATTTTAAAATAAATTTGAACAGAAAAATCTACTGTATGAAAGACCAGCACTTTGTGCTGGTCAGAATTCTTGATAAAGTTGTTGATTTGGAACCCAAATGCTCAGTCATTGAATGCCCCTCGAGTGTCTTCAGCTGTCGGACTGTGTGCGCGTGCTCGCTGCTAAGAGATGTGAGCTGGGAAAGATGAGCTGTTGTCAGCAATTCGTGCATCAGGACCAGGAGGTGCCTGAACAAATGGACTAGTTAGATGCACAACGTCACTTGGGTTGGACAATGCAAGTCTAACTGGAAAATACTGCTAAGAAATGTGTAATTCTCAAGTATTTTAGCTCAAGCAGAGCTAAAATAGTGCTCTAGACTGAGAAAATAGTTAAGAGGGGAATTTCTTAAAACAGAAGTGACTGGTAGAAAGGAGAATTAATGGTAGAGGTAGGACACATCTCCTGAGTTTGTGCCCTGCTACTAGTTGTTTTAGAAATAGTGCTACAGGCAGTTAGATTAAACTGCTGTGGCTGTACACATTGTTGGAGTGCGATGCCAGTTTCGTTTTGTTTGGATACGCCTTATTGTTAAGGTATTTGTGCTTAGGAAGGATCGTGACCTTGAGTGGGCTACGATGGTCCCAACGTCATGTTGCCTTGGATAGTAACAAATGTTCTGGCATTGACCTTTTCATCTTGTAGTAAGGCCAGTAGGTTGTGATTTAAATATGTCTGATGTTGTGTTAACTTCTGTAACTTCTTATGGAGGCTTCTCAAGAGAAATTCATCCTCTTCCATTCTTTTACTGCGGTGTTTTCCAGCATGTCTTTGATTTCCAGGGCCCTAAACATTTCCTGATGAGAATATGAATGTCTGTGCAGTAAATGTAAGCGTGCTGATAACAGCCTTCATCTTGCTTAGTTACGCGTGTGAACGCTTCGGAAGTAGTTTTCAGTCTGTCATTTGAAATAAGTTCCTAACAGACTGCTGCACTACTCCATCCCATGCAGGTGCAGGATGGATGGAACCACTGCTCTTGTGCTTCTGGCTTTGGCTCTACTGGTTTTGCACTTCGCCAAATTCTTGCCAAGCGATGATTTTTATTATTCAAAGTGGGCTATCTCTACTCTAGAGTATAGCTTTTCAGAAAAAGAGGCAATTTTTCAGTGATTTATCGTTGATTTCATGGGAAGCTTTCGCCATCGTGACAGAGCTTTCAGACAGTCAGGTAATAACCGAGGAGAGCAGCGTGTGGTGGTGTTCTGCTGGCAAACTGCGTTATGTACCAGTTCTGCCAGTGTGTAGTACAGGGCTGCTGGACTCGAATTTTAAGAATAACATAAGGTTATGGCCAGGTGCTGCTGATACTTGCTAGATTGCTATGAATTCCTGATTTGTTATCGATGAGGAGCTGACATTTCTGCTGTTGTGATTTGACTAACGTTTAATAAACTGAATTCTGTATTTTATAATAATAAACACAGTTTTGTTAAAACACAGAACTTGCCTTTCAGGGGACAGAATGGGTTTATTAATAACTTTATAATAATCAGGTGTTCACATCAAACCTCTTGATTTGTGACAGGTATGAGGAAAGTCGGATAAGTTTTCTTTTATCTTATCTGAGAAATAGAAAGAACACCGCATCTGGTTTGCATGATTTCTCTGAGTGTGTGTCTTAGAAGCAGTGTAGAGGGAAGAAGGCCTCTCAGCAGGTTTAGGAAAGCTTTCATTGAGTGGTTTAAGCAGATTTAATTTTCACATTAAAACTTGCTGTTTACCGATAAGTGCTGATAAAAAGCAAACAAAAAACATCCCCAGACTTAAAATCGTCCTTTTCCACAACAGCCTCAGTTGTTGATTGTGTTTCATTTGGGGAAAAACCATTTGAGTCTGTTCAGCATGGCAAAGATGCCCTCACTCTGAAGCGATGAGACTATAAGCCATGATTTTGGGGTCAGCAGAATGTGATTTAGTCTTGAGCAAGCTAAAAAAATGTTCTTCTTTTTCTGCAGCTGAAGTTCTAAAAAGCTTAAATAAGTTCTACAAAAGAAAAGAAATCCAAAGACTAGGAACAGAAAATGGATTAGATGGTAAGAAAATATTCTAAGAGTTTCTTTTATGTGAACTCTGTTTTTATTTGGGTATGTTATTAGTAGACAGGATTTTTTACAGTTCTCACAGCACTGCTTGTTAGGTTGCCTCTGTCATTAGGTTTAAATAACCTTAATTGCTTGTAATAGCTCAAGTAAAGGTACACGTTTTTAATGGACCACTTCAGTGGTTTGTTTTGTGTTTACAAATACGGGTGTCGTGATTCTACTCACATCGACTTTTTCATTGTCTTTTTGCAGCTCGCCTGTTTCACCAAGCCTTTATAAGCTTTAGGAAATATATCATGGAATCCAGCTCTGTGAGTGCTGATTTGCATATTATTCTCAATGATATATGCTGTGGTGCAGGCAAGTATCTGGGGTGCTTGTAAAATAAAATGTGCATTTTTTTCTTGTTTTTAACCGCTGTACTTACCTGTCTACCTGTTGGATCCCCCTACGGTGCTGTAAAAGAGGTTGAAAATCGTTCTGCTTCCTCTTCAGAACCATTTGTGCCCATCCTACAGAGTGTTCTGTCTTTAAATCTTCTGAAGTGGAAACAAAAGAGGTGGAAGTCTTAGCAAGTAGAAGCCCATTGTTTTATAGCATCTGTTCCTTGGTGAAATGGAAACCGTACTGTTTGATTTATTCCTCTCTCAAAAATTTAGTAGGCACTAGGGGGCACTTTGAGAGCGTTGTCCTGCCCAGGTGGCTTGAAAAACTTGGGAACACAACTCTGACTGTTCTGCTTTTGTGTGGCACTAATAGAGAAGGTGGTGTTTGCTTGCTTACTGCTTTGTGTGTTGTAATTAACGACACTTAACCAAGAGGTGATGCTAATTGGTAACAACAGAAACACCTTTCTCCATAGTTTGAGCTTTAGGACTTCGGCATTGTACGTATGTTTTTAATGATGGTAATATAAAGGTTACAGTGTCCTTAAGCTTTGTCTTAAAATGTAAATGTGTTGATTTTAAGTCTTTAGGAAATCTTCCTCTTTAGGAAATTTAAGAAATCTTTATATATTAGTTTTGTATAAAATCTTTCACGTAGTTCATTTATTTTATTCCAAGGCCACAAATGAATTCAGCAATAAAAGACAAAAATCTTCATAGGACAGAAAAAGCTATTTCTCACCCAGCTTTTTCGTAGCTTCTCATTTTATTTGGAAGTTCTCTAGACTTGAAGATTAGCAAGAGTGAATTTACTGAACTGAGGTTTTTTTTTCATGCTCCTTTGTGTTTGTAGAACATTGCTTAATGAGCCCATGACTCGTGTTAGTTTACCTTTCGGCGATTGTGATATTGAACTTTGTTTAGAGCTTTTTAGCTCTAAAATTTTTAGAACTTTGTTTGTAGAAATAATTACTGAAGTGGTGGTGGAAGTACCATTAATTTTTTTCAAAATTTGTTATGAAGATGCATGCCTTCGGACAGGCATTCAAGCTTTCTTGTCTTCTAGGTCACGTGGATGATCTCTTTCCATTTTTCTTGAGACATGCCAAGCAGATCTTTCCGATGCTGGACTGCATGGATGATCTGCGAAAGATCAGTGATTTAAGGCTGCCGCCCAACTGGTCAGTGAGTTTAAGGGATTGTGGTGTTTTCTTAGCCTCACATAATTTCTGAGTCTGTGGATTTGAACTTTGATAGATATTTGCATTACGTTTTCAGTTCCAGTTCTCTCTTTTTAGAATAACTTGTCAGAAACTCTCATCTATGTTACAAGATATTTTGCAATCAATTAAAAGGAAAACAAGAGCATGTCAGCTATGAAAGTAGCTGAGTTGGTATTCTCTTTCCAGAAAGCTGACTTGTGGCTCTATCTGGGAATTAGTGTGTTGGAACATTAAAATGTTAGTGCACCCAAAGAGAGACCATAGTAATGAGAGTTATTTTGAACACCATTTATGAATTTCAATCTCAATCTTAGAAAGCATTGTATGGTTAGTAAGATGAATGTATAAGATACAGGAACTTCATGTCTTATAGGGTGTATTTAAGAACTTGATCTTTCTGCTTTTAACACACATGAAAGTTTACTGATATGCAAATATTTAAGCTAATTTGGAATTTCACCTAAATCAGTATCCAGAACACCAGATACAGGTTCAACAATTTATTTTTTTTTTTTTGTGTGTTTTAGGTATCCAGAAGCTAGGGCTATTCAGAGAAAGATAATATTCCATGCTGGCCCTACAAATAGTGGAAAAACATACCATGCTATCCAGAGATTTTTGTCAGCAAAGTCTGGAATATACTGTGGTCCATTAAAACTTCTGGCTCATGAGATCTTCCAAAAGAGTAATGCTGCTGTCAGTATGTTGTATTACTTACCTGTTTCCTAACTATTGGAGCAGTCTCATGAATGCATGTTTAAGTGCTGTAGTTGCCTAAAGGAGGCTGTGAAGCAGTGTACTTGGAAGGGTGCTTTTGGCGAGCTGTGGTGATGTCAGTTACCAGCGGTCATTTCTGCTCTAGGCAGAGTGGAACATCACTTTCTCCAAAGCATATGCCATGTTGTCATCCTTGTAACCTGCATTCATTGTTCTGTGGTATTTTTTCTCTCCCTCGGTTAGCCTGGTTGTACTGTTAGATTTTTCTGTGTCAAAACCATTGCTTCTTTTATCCTGACCTTTATTTTAGCTTGTACTCAAGTAATTACCCTCGCTTAACTCCCATCAACCTTTTGCTTCAGTGTTTAAATACGTTTAACTCGGCCATCTAATAAAGTTCTGCAATTTCAGATTGGGTGAGTTGGTGAAAGCCAGTGCCCTGTTATAACAGGTCCCTAGAGGAGGTGTTCTTTAGTACTTTTTGTTGTTGTTGTTTACTTTTTTTTTATCGTTTCCAACATCTTTCCGAAGGGTTTTCACCAGGGTGTTTGCAGCTGCACAGAACCATACCTGTTCTGAGGTATTACTGTAGCACATCACACATTAATGCAGCGTAGTATGTAGATATAGTAGTGTTTAACAAGGTTCTTGTCACTTCTCTCTATATATTGTTAAGTCTGAGAATTTCTAAGTAAGAGTACATCTAAGTAAGATGTTATCTCTTGCAGGAATGGGGGAGGGCATCTCATTAAAGATATTACCTCTTCATTATGCCCTTCAGTCTGAGAGGACTTAAATACAGGCCACAAGTCTCAAAAGGCTGAGTAGTTATTTTCTGGATAGCTTCCTTTATACTGTCTCAGAAGCTACTTTAAGAAACTGATTTTTTTTTCCCCTGTGGAAAGAGGATTATATTATATTCAGGAAATGTAACATGAGTTTTCTGAATTCCCATAGAACGTGCCATGTGATTTGGTGACAGGAGAAGAGCGTGTGTATGCCAATGAAGATGCCAGACAAGCTTCTCATATTGCTTGTACCATTGAAATGTGCAGCACTAACACACCTTGTACGTATATACAGTTGTTTGTCACATCTCTGGGATCTTTATGGGTGTTATTGCTGGTACTCTGTGAAGTAGCAGAGCTATTCCTTTTCACTCCTACTTGAGCAATTTCTGAGTTATTACCTGGACCATCTTAGCTTAGCTTTTTGGTGGCAGAGGTTTAACTTGATTTGAGCAACATTTTTGAAAGCCTTTGTGATGTTCTTTCGTATGTAATATTGCTGTTCTGGATGCTCTTCCTTGGTTCATCATATTTTTCTTGTTTTTAAGATGAAGTTGCTGTGATTGATGAAATTCAGATGATCCGAGATCCTGCTAGAGGGTGGGCTTGGACAAGAGCCCTTCTAGGTAAGCTTGTTAATGTTGGCAATTAACTTTGGTTCGTAGGTTGTTCTGACTAATGACGATAATTCATAATTTAATGTGAGGTGAAGTATACTCCTTGATGTGTTTAGTGAGCAAAATGTGATTTTGGGGTAACTGTTAATGTTAGCCAAAGTGCTGTTGGATATAAGTATGTAACTTTTTGAACTCTGTTTCACTCTGTTTCACTGGGTCTTGTTCAGGACTCTCTGCGGAAGAAATCCATGTTTGTGGAGAAGCTGCTGCTATTGACTTGGTGACAGAACTCATGTACACTACAGGGGAGGAAGTTGAGGTAAGCTTTTTAGTTCTACGAAGTTATGGCTAGAGTATCACCTTCTTGCTGGGAAAACAGACTGAAATGCAGGCTCTTGTCTGGGATACAACTGATCAAAGTTACTCTTGCAGGAGTTCTTGTTAAAATGTTTCTCCATTTTGCTAAACCAAAGGAGATGTTATAAAGTGTTTTTTTTTTTTTTCATATAATGGTATTATTTTTGCTTAAAAGAAAGGTAATTGTTTTGCTGACTTCCCCTCAGGGCATGCTGTAGCTGTTCAGTGGCTTTCTTTACTGTTCTGTTCTTCCTGGACGGAACCATGCCTTCAGTTCGCTCAGGTTATTTGATCTGTTGATGCTTACTCTCCATATGGTGACGAAAACTGTTAAAGAGTTTTCATCTCCAGAAGAAAGCTATTGAAAAATCTCTGAAACCCAACCTTCCTGTTATGAATTCTGCTGTCTTCAAAAGATTCCTTTCTGAAGAGCATTAAAAAACAAAATTTGGTCCTAAGAAAGTGTAGTCTACATGATTTCTTGGTGAATTATCTGTAGCTTTACATATATCTGCTTGCTGGGCTGTGCAGCTGTGAAAGAGTTACAACATGAAGGTGACTGAAATAAGGAAAACAAACTCATTTCTTACAAGAATGGCTATTATGTAGTCTGTGTATTTCTTCACTTGAAACTAGTTGACATGTAAAAATGTATAGTTCCTCTGCTTCTTGAAAAGGCCTTTTATTTCTCAGCCTGGGAAATGTTGCAAGTATGCAACTGCATGAGGTGTATGTCACCTTCTTTCTGGTAGTTATCCTTCCAGGACTGTGAGAGGTCCCTCAGTGTTAGTCAGTTGTGACAATAACCATGCTCGATGATCTTCCACAGGAATTTGTCATTTAAAAAACATATTATCTTTGATAACTCCTTTAATTCTAGGTCCGAAACTACAAAAGACTCACTCCTCTTACAGTGTTGGATTATGCCTTAGAATCTTTGGATAACCTCCGGCCTGGGGACTGCATCGTTTGTTTCAGTAAGAACGACATTTATTCCGTCAGTCGGCAGGTTGAAGCTCGAGGATTAGAGTGTGCTGTCATTTATGGCAGTCTGCCACCAGGTAAAGCTTCCTTGCTTTTATTTTTGAGAGAACAGTCTGATTTTGCTGCTTTTCTAGAAAAAAACTTAAAATGAAGTTTTTCTAGTTTTGCATCTCCATATAAAGACTTCTGTTGAATGGTGTTTTTTATAATCTTGGTGTCAGAGCTTTTATTACGTACTTAATATTGTTCTTCAGATAGACTTAATTAAATGAGATCTATCTACAGCCCTGGGTCTGGTTTTAAATTCCTGCCCCTCTACCCTCAACCACAGCCTGATACCAATCAAAGGTTTTTTTTCTTTTTTTTTCCTTGATCTATTATAAAGACATCAAGCTTAGTGATAAGCTGTATTTATTTTCTAAGAACAGTTTGCTATGTGAAGTGTTTGTGCTTTTTTGCTTTAGGAACAAAACTTGAACAGGCAAAGAAGTTCAATGATCCTGATGATCCATGCAAAATTTTAGTTGCTACGGATGCAATTGGAATGGGACTCAATTTGTAAGTACTCTGACAGGTTATGGTATGATTTTTTGGGATCTGGTACCTGCATTAGTTTGCTCACTTTTTTCCGGCCAGTCTGACTGGATTGGCTAAATATCTGCTACGGCTAAAAAACCACAGTACTTATGTTTTAATTCTGAACTGCTGATGAATTTGATTGGGTAGGACTGAGCTTTAATTCTAAAGCTGATTCTAAAAATTAAATGGCTTACTTGATCTAATTCTGTTATAGTAAGCACTGTTAAGGTGCTTCTAATTTGTGGGGGTCAGAGGGGCTAGGTTGTTAGTGTCAGTCTCTTGCATTTGTGAAATGTAGAGCAAGTGAAATGCTGGGTGCCACACCTGGGTCACAACAACCCCGTGCAGTGGTACAGCCTGGGGGAAGAGTGCCTGTAAAGTTGCCCTGCAGAAAAGGGCCTGAGGGTGCTGGTTGAAAGCCTGATCAACAGGAGCCATCAGTGTGCCCAGGTGGCCAAGAAGGATGGTGACATCCTGGCCCACATCGGAAATGGTATGGCCAGCAGGGCTGGGGAAGTGCTTGTGCATCTGTACTTGGCACTGCTGAGACCGCAGCTTGAGCTCTGTGCTCAGCGTGGGGCCCCTCACTGCAAGAAGGATGGTGGGGTGCTGGAACGTGCTCAGAGAACACTGAAACTGGTGAAGGGACTAGAAAACACGATACACGAGGAGCAACTGAGAGATGTGGGGTTGTTTAGTCGTGGTTTTTGGTAGTGGAATTGCCATCTCTGGAGACACTTAAGAGACATGGGGTTGTGGCACTAAGAGACATGGTTTAGTGGTGGACTTGGTAGTGTTACATGATGGTTGAACTTGATGATCTTACAGGCACTTTCCAACCTAAATAATTCTATGATTCTTTGAAGTTCAGTCCAGTTTTAGAGGTATTATGCTGCTGAAAGCAATGAAGTCATATTGCTATCAACGGCTAAGGCAGATGATGAGGAGTGGACTGGGACCCTATTAGAACAGGATTGAAATATGTCGGGATGGTGATTCTTGTAACTACTAACCCGTAGTCTTATGCTGCCCTTTTGAATTTGATATATTCCTGAGTAGTACCTGTGATTATTTAATTTATGGAGGAGAAAAAGCCTTTGAAAATATGGCTTTCATTCTTCTGTAGGTGGTTGTGTATTGGAAATAATTTGCAAAACCAATTCCTATTTTTTTTCTCAAATATTTCAGGTGTATAAAAAGAATAATTTTTAACTCAATAGTAAAGCCAACTATCAATGAGAAGGGGGAGAAGGAAATAGATTTAATTACAACCTCTCAGGCTCTACAAATCGCGGGCAGAGCTGGGCGTTATGGCTCATCTTTCAAGCAAGGAGAAGTCACAACAATGCATCGTGACGACCTAGTGCAGCTGAAGGAGATTCTGAGTGAGCCTGTGCGCCCTGTGAAGGTGAGCGGCTCAGTTCCCAGTGTGTACAGATGTGCTCTGGAGCCGTGTTACAGTCTTCTGATCCCAAATCGTTTTTCTTTGTGTCTATGAACAACTCAGTGACAAAAATGTTTTTTGTCATGCTGGGATGATTTTGAATATATGGCTCATTTGGAGGCTTGCAATACCTTCAGTTATATTGGAATTGCTTTTTTAAGAATTACAAGCTCAAAAGTTTGTAAGGTCCATATAAGTGTTCTCGAAAAACTGGACTCTGTAGGGTGTTTTGGCATATTATCTTTCTAGATTCTTCATCTGATGCGCTAACTTAAGAACAATGTTGAGAATTAATGGAAAATGTTGTCTTTGTTTTTCCCTTTAGGCAGCTGGCCTACATCCTACTGCTGAGCAGATAGAAATGTTTGCTTATCATCTCCCTGATGCCACTCTTTCCAATCTAATTGTAAGAGCAATCAAAATATTAGCTTCTATAGCTTTGCCTATAGTCACTGCTTTCTTAGAAATGCGTACTTTAAAAATGTAACAGACAGCTTTGTGTGTATTAGTTCAATTTTTCTTTCTACCACAGCCATGACTGCAAATACATTTTGAATGCCTACTTATTCTATTTTATAATAAACCTGAAAGCCTTTGAAGTGTGTAAATATGTGTACTTGTGTTAAAGAGCATGCAAGATCCTTTTCATTTCACCTTTCCTCCATTTTAAATGTAGACTTTGTCTGCGTCTGAAAATCTTAGATTGAAATTTTAACAAATGTGTGTGAAAACTGCTGGGAAACGGAGCTGGTCATGTCAGGTTTCTGTATATCTGAGAGCTTCTGCGGACTTTACAGTAAAACAGTCTGCTGAGCTTGGTGTAAACAGATTCTGTGGGATCTACTTGATCTCATCATTACGTGAATGGTAGAATGGTAGAATTTCTGGAAGCACCTGAAGTTTTTGAAGTAGAAATTAAGTTTCCAATGCTGTATTTAAAAAACAGTTTCACTGTTTTTAGCACAATGAGAACTTGTCTGCAGCTTTCAGTGATATGAGTGCATATTTAGCTCCCTGCTGAGATGCTGTTACATAGCAAATTACACAGTTTCTAACCTTGAGATAGAAGATTACACTCGGAGACCTCCTGGAAGATTAGACTGGTAGGGTAACAGCACATCTTCAAAATCTGTTTTTCTGAGCTAGCTTATCAGTATCAAGATTTATTAAAAAAAAAAAAGAAAATGTCATTATCAATCTCTCTAAGTATTCAGTTGCATATCCAATTAAGAAGCTCAGTACTTCTCTAAAGATCTTTTAAAGAAAAAAAATCTTCAAAAGATTTACATTAGAGAAACTAGATTTGTGGGCCAATAAAAATTCCACCTGCAATGTGCAGTGGCATCTCCTATTACTCCAGACCTTGGATAAGTTTCAGGTATTCTTTGAACTTCTCTATTGCAACACCAGATTTATCTTGTGACTTCTTTCTTCCTAAAATAGATCTGCTCCTGGCATTGGTATAAAAATAGCTCAATTGTTGAATTTTATGTTGTAAAGTTAGCTTTTTGGGTCATGCTAAGTGACAAACCTGGAATAAGTTTGAAACGTGGAAATAATTGATTATTGTGATAGTGTTCTTCGAAGCTAAAACGTATGTTTTTAGAACATAAAATTGGATACTTAAAAGACCAGTTGAAAATGCTTCAATAAAACATAGTGCTTTATGTCTTACCCTCTGATCCTGTGTCAGAGAATTTAGTTAAAATTCTCTTAAAAGAGTAGAGGGAGCTCTTCTGACCTTTTTCTTATTACTATGGTTCGAATTAGTATTTTTAACTGTTCTTTCAGTATAACTAGCATTTAAAACACCAAATCATTTTGTTTTGTTAATATAAAATGTGTCAACCCTTTCCTGTAATAACACCCTCTTCATTTGATTATGTTTTCACAGGATATTTTTGTGAGTCTCTCACAAGTTGATGGGCTTTACTTTGTCTGCAATATTGATGACTTCAAATTTCTAGCAGATATGATTCAGCACATTCCACTAAATTTGCGATCACGATATGTCTTCTGCACTGCACCCTTGAATAGAAAAGAGCCCTTTGTGTGTACCACGTTGTTGAAGGTCGGTTATTGTTTGTTTCCTAGAAAATGTTGAATTTATATTGAACTGAGCAGGTTGTGGTGCAGTGGGACTTGTCTAGCTGCTCTGCTTATTGTGGGTATTGTCATTGCCTCATTTGAGAGCATTCTTAACATGCTCATAGGTAAAAAATATAAATTAGAGATTTTTTAAAAATTGTATTCTTCACCTGGAAGGGGGAAGCTCTTCACTTCTGAGAACTGATTCCATTTTGAGATTAAATTAGAATTTGAATAGTTTTCCACTGTTTGCCTCCACTGTTTCAGGGTGTTAGGTGGTCAACAAGACAGAGAAATGTGGGACTGAATGTGACTGTTGATGTTATAATACAGTTATGTAAAATTAAACTCCCAGAAGAAGTGGTGCTGTAAAATTGATCTCAGAATTACATCAGTTCAGTTTGCAGGCCTTGATAAACTCTTTTTGTCAGTGCTCCTGGAGTGATTATTTTGAGGAATTTTCCGTCAGCTGATTTCAGTTTTTCAGGACTAATAATTTCTTTTGGGCCTTTTACTTTGTTAGACACTATTATCTTTCTCCCTTTTTTTAGGGATTGTGTTAATATTTTTAATAAAATAGTCTAAAAATTTAACTGCTGTTGTGCCCTTATGTCACAGATACCAGACTCAAGCTTTTAAAAACTGGCAAGTAACTTTCTTTGAAAGTTGAGTGATTGATTTCAAGAGTTTAAAAAAATAAATTTTGCCTTCTTAAGGAAATGCTAAGCATTCAGATCCCACGTAGTGGAGGTGCAGAAGGTCGTAACATGATAGTAGATTCAGCAGCTGACACATCAGTTGTTAAATGTTGATGTGAATTTTAGCCCCTGGTAAAAAAACCACCCTGGTATTAGCCAGTTAGGAACTAGTTAATCCAAGTCATCAGTACTCCTGACATTTAAATATTTAAATCTTATTTGTCTTGTTTATCTGTTAGTAAAAGAGCTGAGATATCTAGGTTTCAGAAGAGCTGTTACTGCAGATTAATCTGTTTGGGTTGTGAGTAGTGCCTTTCATAAGTCAGGGAACACATTTAATACAATTTTCTCAATCCTGGAGATTCTGAAAAAAAAAAAAAAAGATAATTAACAGAATAGGAGCAAGAGGAGAAGAAAAGACCAAGTCTGCGTGCTCTGCTAGATGAAATCATATGCCTCCAGTGTTAGGTTTTGCTGGATAGCTCTGTACATCTGTTGCTTAACTCTGTGCACGGCCCATGGACAAATTGTGTTAATGAGGCCTGGGAAAGGAGAGATGACTGCTGTGTTGAGCAATTAACTAAAAGAATGTGTGGCATTTGGGCTGTGTAAAACAAAGCAGGTATTTTCTGGAATATTGTATGTATACAGACTCAAGGGAATTTAGTTCACTGGGATTATTTTGAGTTGGCTAGCGGCTGTTTCTTTAATAATAAACTGGCCTGCAAACATTATCTAACAGTAGACTGTGGTACTGACTCTCAATCAGTTCTGTGCTCTGCGGATTGCAGTGGGCCTTAGCTAGCGTGCAGCTGCTCAACTACAAACTACCCTTCTGTCAGTTACAAGAATGTAAATAGCCTGTTTGTTTATAAACTGCTTGAATAATGCAACTGGTTACAGAAATGGCTGTGCTGTAAATTTATTTGTTCTTCCCTGACTAATTGCATATTTCACTGAATCCTCTTTTTTTTCTTTCAGTTTGCAAGACAGTTCAGCAGAAATGAGCCTCTGACGTTTGACTGGCTCTGTCGGCACACCAAATGGCCGCTAGCCCCACCAAAGAACATCAAAGAACTTGTACACCTCGAAGCTGTTCATGATGTTTTTGACCTCTATCTGTGGTTAAGGTATTCACTTGGTGCTTGGGAATCACTTTTTTTTCCTGCTAATATTTATGAATTGCTGTCCTAGAAAGCAGTGTGTTTCCAGCCAGTGTGTATGTGGTACAGTATGGGCTCATTTGATGGCTCTTTGGAGGATCTTGACAAATGCTGGTGTAGCTATGTTGTGGGAGCAAGCTGCAGGCTCTGCAGAGAACAGTTTGTGACTGACAGAGAAAGAAAGTTAGAAACAAGGGGATCCTGGACTGAAGCAGCTGCAGTGCCACTTAAAATATAGTGGTCTTCTCATGCAACACGTAATAATTTTTCTTTTTTACTTTACATAATGTATATCTCAGTTTTGTCCCAGTCAGCATTCCTTTAGTGTAAAGGTTTAATTGTATTTTGTTTTGTTTCACCTCTCTTCAGTTACCGCTTCATGGATATGTTCCCTGATGCTGCCCTTGTAAGGAATATTCAGAAAAAACTAGACGACATTATACAAATTGGTGTCTGCAACATCACAAAGCTGATCCGAGCTTCACAGTCTAGTGCTGCTTCTGGAGCGGCAGAAGTTGTGTCAGAAGACTTTCCTCTTTCAAGGACTAAAAGAGATAGTAGGATGTTTTCAGACCATCGTGGTGCAAAATCCACAGAGCCACTCTCTGTTGCGCTGGAGGTTCCAGGAGAAAGTAGATCCAGGAGCTTGAAAGCTTACAGGTCTTCTACGAGGCAGGAGGATTTGAAAAGCCATGGACGTGGATCGCTTGCCAACAGATTGCTGCGTGAAGGACTTCTAACACAAGAGATGCTGAGACAGCTGGAGAGTGAGTGGCAGGATCAGCACAGGAATGGTAGATACGGCCTTGCCTCAAAAAGAGATGATCAGAGTAGTTCAAAGGAAACTGGAAAAAAGAAAAAATAGAATCCATGTCATAATTCTGTTTAGTTTTTATTAATAAAATAAAATACTATTTTAATAACTACTTTGGCATTTCATGTTTACGCTGCTGCAGCTCCTTGATGATGTTCTCCTCCTGTGACCACTTATGTGAAGCACTCAGAGAGGCGGACTTCTGTAAGCTCAGAGGCCATGCCTTTGCTTTTACCACTCTGCTGTACACTTGTTCAATGTGAAAATCGGAAACCACTGCCTTCTTGCAAGATATCCTCACCTGTAATAAACATCAGATATTTCACTAGTGATGAATGAGCTACTCATTCCATTCCTTCTCAAAGGGCAGAGTTAAGCAGATAACAAACAGGTAATGAACAACCTGGCAGGAAATTTGGTCAGAACGATGACAGGAATCATGTGCCCCTAACCTTTGGGTCTTGTGAAAATGTGTAAGGAGGCAAAAAGCATTTGTGTTAATGCCTTGGGAATTATGTAATTCTGGTCACAGGAATTTTGAGATAAATATCAGTTCTGTCATCCGAAGGGTAATTAAGTCTGTCCTTGCTCTTTATATTGTATTCTTTACTGCAGGAAATGCTTATCACACAAACTCAGGCAATGTTTGGGGGAAAAAAAAGGTAGTATCGTTTTTTGGGGGAAGGTGATTTTAGAGGTATAGGTGTAATTTATTTATTTTGGAGAAATTCAGATGTCTTATTCTTTTTTTCTAATTCAGTTTTATACAAATGATTTTGTTCTGTTGCAATTCATATTTTTTTTGCTTCATGTTTTAGCTTGTTTGTGACATCTGGATTTTGATGGGAGATATGAAATATTTAATTAAACTGTAAGCTGTTAGGTAGAGTAAGTAACAGCCAGGGGTTGATGCTTGTGCCAGCGGTATTCCCACATACCTTAAAGTGGAAAACCTATGTGCATACCACCGGGAGGAAGGTTTAGTTTGTTGGAACTGAGTTTTCAGGAAACTCTACCTGATAGGGTTACTGAATAAGGTTTAAGGCAGTGCAACACCAGGCTAAGCCAGTTTCATACACGACTGTGCTCTGTCACCCTTGCAGTTATTTTTAGTGTAAGAAGGTTTCAAGTACACCGTTGAGCTCCTAGTAGAGATACTGGGGAGTGGAAAAATTGGCTGCTGAAACTGCTGTGTGTGCTCACAGAAAGGGATTTCAGCGGTAGGACGTGTTGCTGTGACTGCATGGGGAGAGTTATGTTGTGGCAACTCTGTGTGTGTGGTTGGGTATTCACAAGCCTGCAGATGCTGCTTGTCTTAATGTTGGGATACTGGTGAAAACTGGGGTGAATTTCTCTCTGTCAAATACCTGACTTTCTAAAATGTTCAACTGCATATCTCCATGGGTGGAAAATTAGGTCTGAATCCCCTTTGCTTCCTGCTAGCATCAGACCTTAAAGCTGCTGTTCAGAAGCAAGTCTGCAGCAGTCTGAACACAGTTTTAAAAGCTGTTTCAGGGTATTTCACACACAATTTTCCCGTTACTTACTGAAATGCAGGTAGCGCGTAAATGTTGCTAGTTCATGTCCTCTGCTGACTTTAGGGCCGAGCTGGTCAGGAGGGAAATTTTCATGTCCTTCTGCAAAGCCCCATTTGAAGAAGAACCAAGCAGCTATGTATGTGTGGCCATGGCCATGTGAATGTCGGGCATTTTCTGCTTTGGGGAGGAGTAATTCTCCTTTCCTT
The DNA here is from genome assembly GCF_040182565.1 of Anser cygnoides. Lineage (NCBI taxonomy): Eukaryota > Metazoa > Chordata > Aves > Anseriformes > Anatidae > Anser > Anser cygnoides. The sequence goes on along the minus strand of NC_089879.1, from coordinate 25,548,775 downwards.
CCCAGAGTCAGGACAGCCTCTGCTTAAATGCAACGTGACTGGCACAGAACACAAGCTTGTGATTAACCCTTACAAATTTATAACCCTTGATGCTCGTGGAAGAGCTTGAGAGAGGTGGGTTACGTGGCTGAGTGGTATCCCTTGAGTTCTTGTTTGCTTTGCACTTGACAAAGGGAAGATATAGGTGGTTGTGCCTGCAGTCCGGTTATGACAGCCTGTGTTTGCTCACTTACCTCTTGGACTGCGAACACCTTGCTGGATCTGCAAGGTACCGCTTCAAACAATGCTTCTGCAAGGACGACTCCCTTCCGTCCCCCAAGTCACAGAAGACTCCTGCTGCTACTGTACCTTGCTTCTGGACTGTTTTGGTGAACGTACCCTTTAACTGTATGCTAAGCTGCTTCTTAGTGTGTACTTTTGAGCAAGGAAAGAGGAGCTGGGACTTGGAGGTGTGAGCCAGTCTTGTGTTTGAGCAGCAAGCCTTGCAGCCCGGGAGCTAAATGACTCTAAGCATTCTTTTTTGTATTTTGCCCAGATTAGCGTTTGGCTTAATTCAGTGCTCGTTTCCATAGTGACTCCATAGTAACTGTTAGGAGCTCTGAAGTTTATTCAGGCGTTTCCAGGCTGACTTTTTATGAAAGTTTTCTTCTGAGCTAGTGGTGTGGTTGTCATTGACTCTTGGTGGTGGGGCTGCCAGATTGGTCCCATGTGGTAAAATCTGGACTGGTGTGGTGCAAAGCTACACGGGCTGCACATTTTTAATATGTCCTGGGCAAGCAAGCCCTTGGGGGGGAGTGGAGTGGCCTGCTGCTCTTCCTCATGGGTCTGTGCTGAGCCTTTGTTTTTCCAAACAACAATACCAACATTGTTCTCTTGATTTGGGAATCACATTCGCAGAACTTTTGTTTCGGGTGTTCAGATTTCCAGATTAATTTCAGGCATTCACGTTTCAGATGGTTGGAGTTTTATTAGTTTCACAATTTATTTTTTTGTGTGAATGTGTGTGATTGTTGTGCTTCTGATGGAAAATGATAAGTGCTGCTTGGTTAAAACAATAACAAAAAGCCTTCTTACTCTTAAGCCCATATGCTCTTTTCTGTCTGTGCTGTCTCCATCTCTTCTCAATGTTGTCTGTCCTTGGGGTGGATGTTCCAATTGTTCCCCTCTGGTGTTCTGCCTTAATTTTGCAGAAAAACTCCGTCTGTCATGTGCTGTGCTGGTCTGGGGACGCTCCAGCATCGAGGTTCTCTGGTGGCCTCCCTTGTTCTTGAAGGGCTTGCTTTCCCCTGAGCTTGCCTGCCTAAAAATGCTGGCATTGCTTCATGGGGACGTGTGACACTGTGGGGGGATGCTTTCATTTCAGGTACCCAAGGGCTCTGCTCCTGTCCTTTGGGAAGAATGTGGGGACCCATTTGTGTTTTGGTTTTCAGGAACTTGTGGGGATATATCAGGTAGTCAAAGCTGCTGCTGCTGGGAGGGGAAGTGTTCTCTAAGGATTGGTGTTGGAAGCATACATTATAATGAGAAGTGATTTCTTCTGATGACTTGTGCAGCTTTGTCTGCTGCCTCGTTAACCTGGGTGCCACTCAGTAACTGGCATTGCCACTGCCCCTGATACCTCACCGAAGATAGATGTATTTCTCCAGTAACAAAGCCCTCATTAACATGACCCCTGTTTTTAGTGGTAAATGATGTGTATTTAACTGATGAACTTGCAGATACATGTCTGTATTTCCCGATTGTAGCTGTGAGCTCCTTTTCTCTGCATGTGTTTTGGCTGCAAGGCTGGGGAAGGCAGATGGGCCACGTGAGCACCAGCCTCTTCAGGATACTCAGTTGTGCCTTGAGACAGGGTTTGGAGGGAGAGCTGCAGAAGAAGAGAGAGAGAGAGGAGTGTTGTAAATTTGAAGTCTTATTGGCCCTTGCAAAAGAGGAAGGGAGGATTTGTAACTAGTATTGGGTGCAGTTTGTATTCAGTGGGTGCAGAACAGTTTACCCCTCTAACACGGGGAAAAAGCAACCAACAGTGCCTTAAACGTCCAAGCAGCAGGCAATTGGAGCTCATCTGTTCTGGATCATTTCGCCTTTGCTGGCCAGTACAAAATGGCTGTCACATATCTGGGAATCAGGCCCTTAGTGCATTGAGCTGCTGTCTGCATGGCAATGGGATAACGTCTTGTCTTTTCTTACACAACAGCCTTCTTGAAGCTAGGAAGCACCAGAGATGAGCGCAGTGAATGTGACATGACAGGTATTTAACAGAGCCTGCTGCCAGTTCAATAACGTGGATCTTTGAGACCCTTTTCCAGTGGCATCTGTTAGAGAAAAAAAGAAAAGAGAGAATGAGGAACAAATCTACTGTATTACAGTCACAATGAGCTCTGGATCAGAGTGGGATGGAGCTTGAAAGGTGATGTTTTCAATTTTGCTGGCCAGAGGGGTTGTGACTCGGATGGCATGGGTAAACAATGAGGAGAGAGACAGTCCCTCTGGGAGTCAGTCTCTGACTTAACGAGCCAGCAGTTATTAAAAGATGAATACAGGAGAAGTGAACCGTGCTTTCTGGCTGGTAGCACGGCTTTTTTTCTTCTTTTCTCCCTTTCTCTTGAAGATCAAAGGCCTAATTTTAGAACAAGCCCTATTTATGGACTGTTCATCCACTCTGCTTTACTCTCGCTTTTCTCGTGTTAGAAAAGTGGAAAATACATAGAGCTGGTGGGATCTCCTGTGTCTGGAGCTCATCCCTGATGCAAGGCAGGCAGAAGGAACAAAAAAGACCGCAGCCTTTCCAAGTGGAGCTTTTGTGTGATTTGTTTGCAGTTCTCTTACCCTCCCTCAGCTCTTTCAGTCTTTCCTTGTGATCAGAGGCTGAGAAAATGTCACCTATGACTACTCCTGATGTTCAGCAGAGCTATCTCCTCTGATCCACACTTTCTCGAAGCTGCCAGAACTGAGTAGTGTTTTATTCCTGAGAACTGTGCTGGGCAGAGTTGAAGTATTGTTGTTTTTTGTGTCTGTGAGTTGTATTCCTGTTCATACAGCTCAATATGATGACCGATCAGTCCTATGTATATACACACATATTTTTAACAATAGCATGAGGTTGTTGTGTCCATTTTAGGCTATGACTTGACAGCCTGAGATCCTTTTCTGCTAACTGTCCACTTTTGCCCTGCTGTGGATCTGTGTAGTAGTTTTCTGTGTTTCCTGCCATTGTTGGCACCTCCCACCTCTCCATCTACCACTTCTCCCCCTGTCCCGAGGCTGTTTTTTCTGGTTTATCAAAATAATTTTTAATTGCAATCTTCAGCAAAATTTTGGGTGTAGGTTGTCTGCCAGTGCAGTGTGTACTCTGTTCCAGCTGAAACACTGAACAATGTCTGGGGGAAAATGCACTGGCTGTAGGTGTAGGCTGGGAGTGAGTGCTAATTACTCAGAATGACTTTTTCTTTTCCTCTTCTCTCCTTTGTGTCAACATCTCACCCAGTTTCTTTGGATGATGTTTCATTAGTCCATATCCATATCGAAATCTGGGATATGCTCGTGTATTCAGAATAAACGTTGTGAGTAATAGTTGAAGGCTTTGTCAGATTCAGCTCTGGTGGCAAGGAAGCAGCTCCTGCAGCAGGCACTGGGTGCTGCCAGCCAGAGGCACGTATTCTATCAAGAGCCACAGTCTGCTCTCTGCACTGGCTGCCAGGTAAGTCTGTCCCCTCCCTAAGTTTTGCAACATGGAGGATCTGCCTAGGTCTGAAACTTTGCCTTCAGGAGGGGTGAAGGGAGAATAGTCTGTGCAAAACCTTCCTCCGCTGGGAATTGCGCAAGAGGTATTTCAGCTGGGGGCAGGGGTCTGTGTGTGCCTCTTCTCTCCTTTACGCAGCTGAGGCTTAGCTATAGATAAGGGTGCACTGTGTGGAACTAGAGCGGAGTTAATTCATGCAGAAGAGCACAAGTGGGAGTGCCGACCAGAGGGAAGAAACCTAAAATCCTCTCCAACTTTCCCAATTCCCCGCAGCACTTTGCACTGTGCTGGTGTGAGCTTTTCCGCCCCCGGGGGTACGAAGCGGGGTGAAGCCAGACAGGCTGTGTGGCAACTCCATGGCAAAGTGGTAACAATTCCCAAGGGGAGCAGTAACAAAATCGATTTTTTTCCCCTTCAGCTTGGCAGCAGCCCAGGTGCCTGCGTTTGGCACAATGAAGCGTGGAGCTGGGGGGGGAGGGACTTTGGGGTGATGTCGGGGGAGATACAAAGAGACAGGAGTTTAATCATTGAACCGATCACACTGGATGGATTTATTTCTGGACTCAATTTCCCAGGAACGCCACTGTCTCGCCCTGAGGGAAGTGCCTCAGCTGAAGTTTCTCTAGCTCCAGCTTCGTGAATAAAGACGTATCGCTTTGGAGTTACTCAGCAGCAGCTGTCACTACTGACACATCCATCAGCCTCAAGAAAATGTTTGCTGTCCACTTGCTAGCTTTCCATTTTACAAAGCTAAAAGAGGATCAGATAAAAAAGGTACGTAAGATGGAGCAGTAGCTGAGATTCCTGTTTTCAAGGGCTCTCTGGGGTCTAAAGTCTGTAATGCAAACTAGGCAGCTCTTTATCTACTAAAGCCATAGGGCCAAATGGGGTAAGAAAGATTTGGACCACAAACCATCTGATGACTGTGGAAGAAGGTCTTGGTTAGTGCTTTTCCCTGCACAGTTGTAAGTTCTTTTCCAGTAATGAAGCAAGTGCTCTTTGGTAAGGAGAAATGGGGTTTGAACTTTATCTGGTGTGGTGTCTGTAGTCCAGAGGGCAGCAAGGAACTTCATGCTGAGTTGCTTTGTGAGTAGTGTGAAGGATGGGGTCTTTAAAACTGAGTAGGAGCCTGATTCACTCCCATTGCAGCAGGGGCAGGAGAAGCTCCTGGGGACTTTAGGCCAGGTCTCCTGTGATTCAACGCACAGTTCCAACTTGTGTTGGTGGAACTAAAGGTGGAAAAGCTGAAAATCAGCCAGGTCAGAACCTGTCAGTACCGAGGGTGAGCTGCCTAATGGTTGCTCTTCCCCAGCTTGCTTTCGTGGCTGTGCTGCCGTGGGTTGTTCTCTCCATCGTAAGACCTCATGGGACCTGTAAGCTGCTTGGGTCAGAGGGCCTCTGGTTTCTAGATATGTCCCCTGAGGGTCCTCTGTTTTCCTGGCACCTACACTGGGTGCTTCGTGGTGGCCATCGCCACCCAGCCCCGTCCTCTTGTTTTACCGGCAGCTGGAGGTGGGGCTGCCTGCAGCGTGGCAGTGCAGGTGATCCAAGGTCCCCGTGGGCAGTGCCACCTCCGCAGCAAAGCCAGCAACACCCTGTTGTCTTCTCCATGCCCTTGGTTAAACATGAGTTCTCGTTTTTAGAGGGGCTTCTTCGCTAATTCTGCCTTGGAGAGGAGATCCCAAAGACGTGTCATGGTATCTCAAGTCGGTTGTCTCTGACTGTCACAGCCCTTTTATCCCCATGGTTTACTATGACCAGAAAGAGGCCCCAGTGCCCTTTCCTTGTGAGAATCTGATCTAAGATCTCTCATCCGGACAGTGCTTTTCCTTCCTGCTTTTTACCAAAAAAGGGAGAGACCTTGTGGGGCAGTGCTCTGACAGTGGGCTCCTAAGAGCAACATGCAGAGTGCAGTCGAGGGAGGGCTTGCCTGAAGTGAGGGAGAGGAGGGGCAGAGAGAGTCTGCAAAGCTGTTAGAAGAAGAGCATCTTTCTGCGAGGTGCAAATTAGTCCCACACGAAGGCAAGGAAACAGTGCTTTTCAGAGGTCTCTTTTAGGAAGCCCACGGTAGGCAGTGTGGAGCAGGGTTGATCCCTCTCTGATTAGAGGGAATACCTCCTTCCTCACCTGCCCAGGCTTATTTGTCTCTGCTGTGAAAACAGTATTTCTATGAGTTAGGCAAGACGCTTAAAAGCAAGGACTGTTCTTGCGTGTTGGGGGGAGGCAGTACAACACGTTTTGGTGTTGCACAGCCAGGCCATTCCTGCATTTGCAAGCCAGTGATTTGTTGTGTGCCCTTGGTCTGGCTGTAAATCAGGCTAGGGAGCTGTCAGGCTGTGCCTTATCTAGCTCCTTGGCAAGGGCTGTCTCCTCCTCTGGCTGGAGCTGATCAGGGTGGAGAACGCAGCTTTGGTGGGGGCAGAGAGTTCCCGTGTGACAGCTGCAAACACAGACACAGCCGTTTTTATTACTGTTTAGTTTTCTTTCCTTGAGGGCTTATCTGACAAGGTTGTTTGAGTCTGTGTGAGAGTGCGTGAGAGCCGCGTGTTTCCAGTCGTCGTGTTTTCTTCTTCTGGCGTGCCCAAGGAGGCAGTGCTGGTGCCTGGGCGGAGATGGCACCTCCTGCAGGTGCCCTGAGGTGCCCTGGAGAAAATCAAATGGTTGTGCAAACTGGGGCTACAGAGAAATATCTAAATAATGGTCTTATAGCTGTATCTAAGGCAGCTGCTGCCACTTACAGTCACATCTCATATTTTGACTTTCTCCCATGTGTTTGGTGTTAGGTAGGCGCCCATATTATTGTCAGGGTCCTGGCATGCTCAAATGAGTCATTAATGACCATCCGTTTAAAATGGGACTGTGAATGAGTAACTAGGTAATTAGTTTGGGCATCATTAACGTAGGTGGCCAGTCAGTTACAGAAGAGGCCAGTTTATCCCCAGCCTGCCTTCTCTGTTTAAACAGTGTTATTTCTTAAACCCCAACTTGTTGCTGGTGGGACCTGGTTTGTGTGTGATCTCTCAGCCCTCCCTATGTATATGGGACTGATGAAACACTGGGCTCCCCTGCCCACTGCCTCTGGCCCTGAGCCTCACGTCAGAGGATGTCCAGCTCTTTGGAGCACACAAATACTATGCTTGCATCATATTTGTTCATACAGCACCAAAGTCTGTCTCCCCAGTGGAAATGAAAGGTATTTAAATGGTGACAGGTTCTTATTTTGCTGGATGAATCCTCTGTTGTATGCAGCTGTGTAGCTGTAGTCCTCCTTACAGCCGTGTAGCCAGCCCTGCAGATAAATAGCAGTTCAAGCAGTGGGTGGTCCTGAAGGAGACCTTAAGTTTTGCTCGGATGAAGCCGAATAGAAACACCGATTGGCTTCTCTACCAGGCATAGATGCTTTTGATTCCCTTTAAATTCAGTTGGCTTTTATTTTATTGTGTCCTGTGAATTACAGACTCCTAAGGAAGGTTATTGATTGCACTCAGAAATGTTTTCTCGATGTAATCCTAAAATCACAGGGAACAGAGGGCAGAGCTGGGGTGAGAAACGGGCTTTGAGCTCCAGCCTGGCGTGCCAACCAAGTGAATTGGCTGGGGAGCGAAGCAGTAGCTGAATAGATGTTTTCAGATTGTAGCCGACACGCTTGGGCACTGACGGCATTTTCTGGACCTGACTCAGAGAGGTCAAATTCTCACCAGCTTGAGATACTTTGCAGTTTTAGTTCATTAAACAAATAGGAGGAAAAAATGGTGTAAAAACAGCCTGTCAGGATCTAGAGAGTCTTGTGGGCTTATGTAGGTCAGGAAGTTACTGATCTATCAAATAAGATGTTTTTTTGACAGTAATTCAAAAATTAATCACTTTCTAAACTAAGTTTTTTTAAGAGTAAATGTGATGATATTCCAGAGCTTGCTTTCACTGTTGTTTATGGGAATTTAGATATGCTGAGTTTACAAGTGAAATGAATACAGGATCAGAGAGGTGCAGTTTGCATAGGTGGTGTGTTCACCTTCAGTCTCTTATGCGTGTAAATGATTCTCGTGTCTCCTCACGGTGTGTTTAGCCTCATGTCTGTCAGATGGGAGGGAATGAACAAACTAACCATGCGGGGATATCGCTGCAATTGGAGCTCAGGATTTTCAGATCCCTCATGTCAAACTACACCCCTGATGGTTAGAAAACTAGTGCGAGTGGTTAGGAAGGTTCTGCAGTTTCCCTGCTTGCAGAGAAGAGGGAAGCCTCCCAGGCACATGCAGCATGAAGGCAGCGTCCATCCCAGCCATGTGCTGAGCACCGAGGAGCCTGCCTGCCTCCCTCGTGACACCTCGCATGTCTCCAGGTTGACAGGTACCTGTACCACATGCGTCTCTCCGACGATGTCCTGCTGGACGTGATGGCGCGCTTCCGGGCCGAGATGGCGAAGGGCCTGGGCAGAGACACCAATTCCACAGCAACGGTGAAAATGCTGCCGTCCTTTGTGCGCTCCCTTCCCGACGGCTCGGGTGAGTTCCCCCTGCTCAGTCCCAGCGGGGCTGGTTTAGGAGAACGATGGCTTGCTGCTGGTGCTCGAGGATCACACAGCAAGAGCGCAGGGCAGCCGGAGGGCTGAGTTACTGCCCCTCAGTAAGCAGAGGAGACAACAGCCTTAGGGGGGCTGGCAGGTGCCTTTTTGTCCACACCAGGTGGATTTTGACCAAGTGCTGAGTGTTTGAGGGCTTAGATCTTAGAAAGCAGCCTCTTATTGCAGTTGTGGCCATGCCTAGTGCAGGCGTTATGCAGGAGCATGGCAAGGGCAGCCTCTACAGCTCAGCCCCTGCAGTGCAGCCGGGGGGATGCAAGCGGCGCTGCTCCTGGGGGACTGCCAGGTACGGGAGGGCAGGATGCTGCAGTGAAACCCCTCAAATCACAAAGTTGAGGCAACATCGTGTTCTCAGAGCTGTGAGAATGCTCCTCCAGTGTTCTGACAGCAAATTCTGTGCTCTTGTCTTTCTCTGTCGCACCAAAAAGCGGTCCCCTCCTGCCCTTCCTTGCCTTCTGCACTAAGAACCTGCTTCTGCATAGAGCCTGCCAGCGAACGGCCTGCTCTGCTACTGCAGCTAGATCCTCATTTCCAGTTGCCCCAAGACTTAGAGAGGTAGAGAGTGGAGTGGTGTCCTCTGGGAGGGTGTGAGGTGAGGATCTACAAGCCTGTCTTGCTTGAAGAAGTGTGCCTAAGGCCCCTGGCTCAGCTGGCTCCTAGCAGTGCAGGCTGACAGAAATTTAGAGTGTTTTCTCCAAGTGTAACCAAGTCTCAACCCCATTTGTATGGGCCTCTGTGTCTGGCCTGGGTCAGGACTGTGTGTAACAGCCATTCACACAGAAATCTTAAGAGAAATGTTTGCTTTGTACTTCGTTTCCACAGGAATTTATTCCTTCTGAAGGTAATTTGATCACAATTAAATGAGAAATAACAGCTTTAATGGCATAAAGAGAACATTTGGAAGGTAGTCCCTTGAAATGGGGGATGGCTAGAGAGATTATATACAAACTGCTCAGAAACTGCCCAGCTGGAACTGGGTACCCTTCTTTTCAGCTCTGCCTTCCCCAAAGAAAAAGAAATATTAGCTTAGCCCTCGTTACCCCTGTGACCACCAGGTCCTGAGGTCTCACCTGGCAGTGACCGTGTCCAGAAGCTGCAGGGAGCCCCTGAGGTAAGGGGACTTGGCAAGCTGCATGTAGTGTCATCGCTGTTACAAAACTTTGTGCCCCTCAAGGCCAGCCTTGGACAACGCTCTCCTGTCCTTTCCTCTGTACCAAGGCCGGACAGCGGTGTCACGTCGGGCTACGACTTATTGACATACCGCCTATTTTAAGCATTGCATCGATTTTTTCTATTTCTGCTCCCTTCCTATGAGTTCCTTATTGGTTATTTCGTTTCCAGACAAAACTTCCAGCATGTTCAAACATCTCAAACCTGGCTGGATTTTTCCCAATGAACTTTGAGATTTTTCACTGCCCGCGGTGTAACTACCTGAAATGACCTGCGTGGAGCATCATCCATTTTTAATCATTTAGGGATTAATGGTCTGACTAATATCACGGTTTACTGAGTAACCCAATTTGCCTCGTCACCTTTGCCGTATGTAGCTGTGGTATTACAGGTAGAATTTCCTGCTTCCTTCCCTTTGAGGGTCAGATTTGATAAAATTTAGTCAGGTGCTTGTACCATGGAACAAAGATCATGCAGGGCTATGACATTCTGCTGCATTTTCCTTTGGGGAAGGGCCTTTTCATGTGCATGCTGTGGGTGCTAGATAAGTGCTTTATTGTAGCAGTGAGGATGAACTGTCCTTGGACCTCTTGCTGAGAAGCTCATCCCTCTCCAGCTTGAAAATATGCTGCTATGGGAGGAGCAGGGTGGGCAAAGCCAGACTGTGAAATAAAAATGAAATTAGCTGCCACATATCAAGCTAACAGGAGGGACTTGATACCCTTGCCTGGGTTCTGGACAGGGCACAGCCAGGTCTTAGCCTTCCTGGTGGTGTTCCCAGGCCCAAGGACATAAGGACCTGCCACAGTGGGGCAGGAGAGCCCGTGGCCCTCACCATGGCATCTGAGCCGTGCTTGGTGGCCATCGCCGCTGACAGCTGCCCACTCGTGTTGCAGAGAAGGGTGACTTCCTCGCTGTTGACCTGGGTGGCTCCCAGTTCCGTGCTCTCGAGGTGAAGGTGTTTAACGACGGGAAGCAGAGCAGCCAGCTGGAGAGCAAGTTTTACCCCACACCAAAGGAGGTCATACAGGGCAGCGGAACCGAGGTAGGCCATGCAGGGTCTTCTGTGGTGGTGCCGTGCTTGGGCCAGGGTCTGCTGGTCGAAGCCTGACTCTGTCCTCTCTTTTCTCCTGCAGCTCTTCAATTACGTTGCTGACTGTCTGTTAGACTTCATGGAATCCAAAAACCTGCAGCATAAGAAGTTACCTCTTGGCTTTACGTTTTCTTTTCCGTGCAAACAGACCAAACTGGAAGAGGTAAGATGCAAAAAGGAATATTATTGGCAGAACCCAGGGTAGCTATTGCATGGGAGTGCTACCTCGGGGCCTTTTTGTGGGGTCAGCTTTCCACAGTGCTCTGAAGAAGGTGAGGTGGATGACCATTGCCATTCAGCTACAGCTGACTACCATTCAAGGACTCATTCCTTATCTGAAGGCAATGGGATCTTTCAGCTAAAATTATGGCTTAATCCATACCTGATTCCATAGTAACCATATGTGCTTGTGTGAAGGCTGCTGGACACTAAATCACATGCTTTTGTGTTCTAAAGCATGATTTTTTAAATCCCTCTCATTCAGTACTTTCTACAGTTGGTGCTAATTAATGTAAACCTGTAGCCGAGCTGTTTGAAAGGCCATATGGGGGATTGAAGGGCTGGTTGCAAATATTTTGTGGCCTCTTATTCCAACTTCTCTTTTATTTCTAGGGATCAAGCCTTGGGTGCCAGTCCTGCCAGTGCTTTGTGCTTAATGCTGTCAGTGTGCAATGAACATCAGTAAAGCCAAGCATGCTTTAAACAAAGCACAGGGAGATGCATTTACAGGGTTAGGACTTTATTACTGAACTATTTAGTTGTGCTGGTACTGACGGGCACCCACCTGAGGGTGAGATCTTCTGTGACTTATTTTGGCCCAGATTTTTATGCGCAGAGAGAGATAGTGGGCTTCTCCGCAGACCTTATGGCAGGTTTGCCTTCTGAGGCTGGAGCTTTGGGGTCACTGATCTTTTACTTTTCAGGGGGCTCTCCTCGCCTGGACGAAACACTTCAAGGTCCGAGGAGTGCAGGGCACAGATGTAGTCAGCTCGCTGCGCAAGGCCCTCCAGAAGCACAAGGCAAGTTTTATACCTCAGTCTGAGTGGCTGATCTGTGCTTGGTGTAACTGGGTTGTTTTGGGAGTTTAAGACTTTCTTCAAGGACTGCAGTGTCTGATGTGGCTGTATGTCTAGTAGATCTGGCTGTAGGCCTCTGAAGGCAATTCTCTGCCGCCCCATCTTTGAGGGGAGTTCTCCCTCAGAGCTGAAGCCACGGAAGGGGAACGTGAAGAAAATCTGTGTCTTGACATCTTTGCAGTAAAAAGGAAGCTCTTGGGTTTTTCTGCATGGTAAAAATCCATCCTTGATTTCCGTTCACTTCTTTATCTGCGTCAGTTTTGCTGTGGTTGGCAGAAACGATGGACCTGAGACTTCCTGGGTGAAGTCCAGCTCCCTGCTAGTCTTGGCATCTGTGCTACAGGAATTGTTGGTAACTTTGATCACACTTTATCAAGTTACCTCAGGGTGGAAAATCAACCGCACACCTCTGATGGAAAGGCTTTTTACTTGCATGTGACACGGGTGCATGGCCTTGTATTGAGTAATTGCCTTTACATACATATTTTCTGTCAATTTTGCTGGGATCAGTTTGTCAATCTGCCAGTTTCATGGGGTCTGCTCATGGGGTGGGACATTATCCTAGCATGAGCAAGCTACCAGAATTCAGCCTGTGAGGACAGATGCACTAGTGCCAGTATATCACAAGATTCAAACCAATAAGAATTGCTTTCTGGTAAAGAAGGATGGATTGGGTAAAAAGTCCTGCAGCCATAGATCCTGTCTGGCGAAGCGCTTGATAATTCTGAGTTATTTCTTACTTTCCAGTGTTGTGGGGATAGTGTTACGAAGGGAAGTAGCATGTCTTCAAACTGAAGAGCTTTCCTGAACCAGGCCTTCAAAGTACTAGTAAAGTACAAAGGCTTTGTAGGCTTTTTTTCCTATTAATCCCTCATCCTCATGCTATTAGGACATCGACGTTGATGTTCTGGCCATGGTCAATGACACTGTAGGAACCATGATGACTTGCGGCTATGATGACCCGCACTGTGAAGTTGGACTCATAATTGGTAAGTTTTTCTGTTCACTAAGCATCTTTTTTTCCTCATTTGTTTAATTCTAACAAATCTGGAGTAGAAGGGAGTGTCCCAGTACAGGAAAGAGCAGGAAGAAAATGAAAAAAAAAAACAATGGTAAGGTTTTCAAGCCTGGCTGCCTTCTGTAAAGCAGCTGTTTTTATGCTGATCACATTGCCATCAAATGCCACAGTCCCCATTTTGTCTGGGTTCAGTTGTGACCAGCATACTAAACTTTTCTGCTGACTGTGTAGAAAACTACTGTCCGTCGTCCAGAGAAAGCTGAATTCCTCTCACGTCTGATAGGATCAGCTGTGTTTTCCACAACCCTTCCACTTTACACATTGTGGTGGCTTTTTAAAGCCACGTAGAAATACATTTGAGATAGGGGAAAAAATAATTGAACAAGTCAAGCCTTAGATTAATTTCTTGTACTTTCACTCACTGTTAAATGATTATTTAACAAACACAGGTGGCTTGATATTAGCATCCTTACCACAAGGTTATATATGTTCTTTCAAAGACAATATATTGATTTATTTCCAAACATGTGGGCTTAAAACAAAAAGGGAACCTGAGGCAAATGGGTAATCTATCCACACTGGCTCTATCATGCCTAGGGACTGGCACCAATGCATGCTACATGGAGGAAATGAGGCACATCGATTTGGTGGAAGGTGATGAAGGCAGGATGTGCATTAACACAGAGTGGGGTGCCTTTGGAGATGATGGTGCTTTGGATGACCTCCGCACAGAGTTTGATCGGGAGCTCGATCTGGGATCTCTCAATCCTGGAAAACAATTGTAAGTGATTTCCCTGGATGTTTTGCTTTGGCAATCTAAGTTCTCCGAGTGCATTTCTGGCATTTCCCAGGAGTCCCTTTGGAACAGGAATCCACTTGAGTGAACCTGAACCAACTTGGTCCTGGTCCCGTCATATTCAGACCTTTCCCTTCTGGGAAAGGTGGGTACCTGGGAAGGTGGGTACACCTCCCTGCCTCACAGGCCAAAGGGTTGCTGCTGCAGTTGCTTGTGTGTCATTAAAAATAGGTGGTTCTTCTGGCATGAGGCTGCGGAGGGGAAGAGGAGGAGAAAAATAAATAAAGGGCGTATTTAAAGCCTGGTTCATCAAAACTGCTTCTACTGGCTGAGCTGCTTGCAAGTTTTTGACTAGTCTTTTTAATCACTCTCTTATCTTGAGGGGCTGGGGTTGGGTCTCAGGACCTCAGGAAGGTATCTTAGCTTCCAAACCCCTTTTGTAGATGCTTAAATGTGATTGACCTGTGTAAGAACATACTTGAACTTGCCTTGGCTCTGGTGAGCTGGTGGACACCTGTAATCCCTCTTGCTTCCCATTCCAGGTTTGAGAAGATGATCAGTAGCCTGTATTTGGGGGAACTTGTAAGACTCATTCTTCTAAAAATGACAAAGGAAGGTCTGCTCTTCAATGGGAAAGTGTCAACAGCTCTGCTTACTAAGGACAAGATCGAAATGAAGCATGTGTGTGCAATGGAAAAGTAAGAGTCTAAGACGTGCCCTTTGAGAGGGGCTGTTAATATTTCACATGCACAGCAATGATAACTAACATTTCTTCATAATCAGGGGGTAGTGGGAATTGATCCTGAGCTGTTCAGCTTGGTTTTGCTTTTCCTAGGAGAAAAATTGATCCTTCTGTACGCAGAAGTGATGGAAGATGAAGTTTTACCAAAATACCCCAGTAGCAAACGGTTTGTTAACCATCACAGACAGGCTGTTTAAGGTCTCTCTGGAGACCTGAGCATGTGGGAGGATTCTTGCAGTTTTCAACTTCTGTGTTGTCCAAATCCTGGGGCTGCAGAGAGGTAGTGCATGCTGTAGGTCACCTAATGGATGACCGCACGGAAAGCTGACAGATTCTGTTTTTTTAAAGGGGAATCTTGGTCCACGCTGTTACTTCAGGAATAATTTCTCTTGTGCTGAATAAAGCTGTACATCTGTTGTTGTGCTCTCTTACAGACTAAATATTTCATCCTGTTCTGTACTTGGTCAGCCAATTTGTATGTCTTGCAGAAAACTGAACTCCAGGGAGTAGCCTCTTAATGCTTTTGGGTGTAGCATGGGAAAGGTGCTCCTCGTTTATGGGAACCAATTATGACAGTGCCTGATGGGTTGTGCCCTGGTCTTCTCTCATTTGTTTGAGCCAGCGTGCAGATATTAACTTACATGCTGCCTTAATACCCTTGCATTAGGTGATGCTTTCCTTTGTTTTGGGGTAGATACAAGGAAGGTCTGAGCAACACGAAAGAGATTCTTACTGAGCTGAACCTGTTTCCTTCTGAAGAGGACTGCATTGCTGTCCAGCACGTCTGCACCATCGTTTCCTTCCGCTCGGCCAATCTCTGTGCCGCTGCCCTAGCAGCCATACTGACCCGCCTGAGAGAGAACAAAAAGGTGTTAAGGCTGCGAACCACTGTCGGGATTGATGGGGGACTCTATAAAACTCACCCCCAGTAAGTAACTAAAGAGGGTTTGGGAATTGCTAGCTGTGTATTGATGTTGCAAAGATTTTCCACCTGCGTCTGTGTGGCTTCTGGAGAGCTGCTTGTTTTGCTGCAGGGTTGGGATGAGGTATGGTGGGATGTGGAGGGTCAGACTGACCTCGCTGTTGCAAAGCTGGGTTTGCTTCAGAGCTTTAGAGCTTGCGGTGGGATGGGAACAACATGACACACAATACTGCTGTCTGGGTGAGAGCAATTGGTTTCTCAGGTGACTCCTGAGCATCCAGGGCACTTGCTGTTTGTTGTTTCCTTCTTTTTTTCCTCTTCATTTTTGAACCTATGCTTACATTTCTTACATGTCCTAATTTCTGTGCTTCTCTGGCTGTGCTTCAATACTCGTGGTGTTGGATTCATATTAGAAGTGTAGTGTAGGTGAAGTAAGCCACGTGTGAAATGCTTGTGGGAGTCTAAAGAAACTCTTTGTTCCCGTAGATACCCCAAACGTCTGCACAAGGTAGTGAGAAGGCTGGTCCCCAACTGTGATGTTCGGTTCCTCCTCTCTCAGAGCGGCAGTTCGAAGGGGGCCGCCATGGTTACAGCGGTGGCGTACAGGCTGGCTGCTCAGCGCAAGCAAATCGATGCCGTTCTCGCACCGTTCCTGCTGTCCCTGGACACCCTCAGAGAAGTAAAGAACAAAATGAGGGCTGAGCTGGAATATGGGCTCAAGAGAGAGACGCAAGCCAGTGCCACAGTGAAGATGTTGCCCACGTATGTCTGTGGGACACCAGATGGAACAGGTAAGTTTATTTCCTGCACACCTGGTGGTGCATGAAAGCTGCTTGTCTTTTTTTTGGGGGAGAACATGCCAATTATTCTGGCAAATGCCAGGGTGATTTCTGTTGGCAAATCAATGCTTCCTGCAGCATTTTCTGGCTGGCCCTTTAGCCCCTAGCCTAACGAACTGAGAGAATAAATGCCACATGGGGCAGCGTGCTGTCGTTGGCCCAGATGAAGTTTCCTGCAGATGTGTGGCAGAGTATGGCATTCTGACTGGGAAATGTGCTGCAAAAAGCACCAAAATGAAATACTTATCTTCCCTTACAGAGAGCGGAAAGTTCCTTGCCCTTGATCTTGGTGGAACGAATTTCAGAGTTCTGCTGGTCAAAATTAGAAGCGGGAGGAGGAGATCTGTGCAGATGTATAACAAAATCTTTGCCATTCCTTTGGAGATCATGCAAGGGACAGGGGAAGAGGTAACTTCTAATGAACACTTAATTGATTTAGTCAAGACCCAATTAATAGGAGAGCAAGTGAGATTTTCATGCTTTTTCTGTTCTTCCAGCTCTTTGACCATATAGTCCAGTGCATAGCAGACTTCCTGGAGTATATGGGGATTAAAGGTGCCCGGCTGCCTCTGGGCTTCACCTTCTCCTTCCCATGCAGGCAAGCCAGCATTGACAAGGTAAGGACTGCAACAGCAAATGGGTCAAATAAGAGCTGATATCATTTTGGGGGAGGATGGCTTGTTAGTTTGGAGATTGCAGGTAAAAACACTTCTAAATGTTTCCCCCAGGTAGGACTTTACAAGGGTGTGTGTAAAACTTCCACCTAATGTATGTGAAAAGAGGTAGATGTTCCTTGCTTTTACTCCATAAAGAGGCTGTGCTAGCTTATGATGGCTGAATGACCACACATTTTTAATAGCCCAGGAATCTCTTATGCTGCCTTCTCCCTTTAATGCCAAGAGAGAACAGACTCCTCCTTGTACTACTTCAGCTAAAATCCCTGGGTGTTTTCCTAACTTTGCTGCACAGCCCTGACTGTGTCACTTCTGTACTACATTATCTGCTTCTTGGTGAATGTCAGTGAGCAGAACTGAGTTTGCTTGTTCAGAGCTTGGAAGAGTTAGACCTCTCTGACTTGGATTTGTTAATCTGATGTATATGGCTTTTTGACAGATCTCATCTCTTTGTCTTTCCAGCCATCTGATGTAAGAAAAATAATTAGAATAAAAAAAAATCAAATTCAGGAAGAAATCATTCTTGATTATTCTTTTCCTAAAGGGGAAAAAGAAGTTTTGCTGCCTGTTTCTAGTCAAATACATAGACTACATGGGGAAACGAGAGACTACTGTTTTATCAAAAGTTTTTGTCCTGGTGGTTTTCACAATAGTCTCTGAATCTAGAGACCAATCTAGACAGCCTTTAATGTTAACTGGGATCTGTACGCTTAGTAATAAGATTTGTCTGTTTGTGGGGAGACCACTCAATATCCTTTCCAAAACTACAGGAAAGGTGGGTGAGACCCAACTGTCAGGGCCCATAATACGTCACCCAATGTGTTTGGTCTATTACTGTTGCTAGAACTTACTGTTGCTAGACAGGGAAATAACATTATTAGGAAAAAAAAAGGGGGTGGGGGTGGAGGAGCAGAGAAAAAGGCTTACGCTTGGGGTGTACGATCTCTCTATCTTCATTTTCTGTTTTATTTCCTCTTCTGTTTCAGGGTACGCTTGTGGGATGGACAAAAGGTTTTAAGGCAACAGACTGTGAAGGGGAAGATGTTGTTGATATGCTGAGGGAGGCTATCAGGAGAAGAAATGTGAGCTATTCTTCTTTGTTCTTTTTGGTGTGTTAACGCACGCTCCCTCTTCCTCCAGCACCCCACTAATGATTGTGACTTGTGTTTTAGGAGTTTGACTTGGACATTGTAGCAGTGGTGAATGACACTGTTGGGACAATGATGACATGCGGATACGAGGATCCAAACTGTGAGATTGGCCTTATTGCAGGTACAGTGATACTGAAGTCACCCCGTAAGAAGAAAGTTTGTGTGCAGGTGCTGGGCTTCACGCCCTGCTATAGAATTCGTAAAACAATGTCCTTTATTTGAGGTAGATATATGGTATTACTAGTTGTTCGGGGTTCTTGGCAGATTTGTATGGTACTCAACAAACAATATAATAGCACCAGTAGCAGATACAATCAGAAGTCCAACAGATTCAGAATCTGATGGTGCCTGGTAAAAGAATATGGGAACAGTAGATACAGCATGAGTCTTTGTTTTAGCAAGTGTGTTAATGTTGTAGCAAATAGGACCTGTGTAACTAGTTCATAGGCTTTGGAGCAAGAATATTTATCTGAATTTGAAACTTACCTGAATTCTTTGTGGACTTTCTCGATGATCCCCCCAATTGGTCCCTCCAACTTTTCATCCAGAAATACATCTAAGCATAGAAGATCTGAAGCCCCAGTTAGAAAATAAACTCTGCTGGCTGGTTAAGTGCACCAGCCATCTCATTTTATTTGCAGAAATGGTCTTTATAGTGCCTTGTGTAACCTGTGTTGCAAGCAACGAGGCCCTGTTCACCAAATCACTTCAGACTTGGTTTCTGCCTGACTGGCTGCTAGACAGGATTTGCTTTAGAAAGCAGGCTCTAATGCAGAAGATGATTTGTGATGCAACCAGACTGGCAGCAATGATCTGCCAAAGGCTGCCAAAGTCATTTCTGACCTATGACAGAATCCTTTTTCCTCTGCACTTGGAATATGCTGTGCTGAACCCACTGGGGAAAATTTCTGTTGTGATACCGTAACAGCACATGCACTTAGGGAAGCATTACTGGCTGATGGTTGCCTTTGTAAGATCTGGAGAGATCTTTGAAATATGGGACTGGGAAAAGAGAGCTTTTAAGGTGATCGCCATAATCATCTTGCTTGTGTTAAGCTGCTACTTTGCTCCTCTGGCTGAAGCCTTGTTATTTCTTTCCTCCTAGGAACCGGCAGCAATGTGTGCTACATGGAGGACATGAAAAACATAGAAATAGTGGAAGGGAACGAAGGAAAAATGTGCATTAATACAGAATGGGGAGGATTTGGTGACAATGGCTGCATTGACAACATCAGAACCAAATATGATAAACAAGTAGATGAAGGCTCGCTAAATGCAGGGAAACAGAGGTAAATGGGATGGTTCTGGTCCTAGGAGCCTGATTAAGCAAGTCTTTGAGACACACTGACTTAGTTGTAAAATGTACTTAATGAGAGTAATTGGAAAGGAAATTTTAATAATAGATTTCATTTGTTGCATAGTAAGTAATGCAGATATCCTGACAAAAAAAGCAAAGATGTACAATGTTTCTCTTCCTGGAGCACTATTTCCACCTTAGGGCACTTATCAAACAGTGCAGCTCTTAATATTTCCCAGCAAAATGTAGGTCTTGCTCTGTTCTTTCCTGCCTCTTGTTCAGTTCCACTTGCTTTGGGACCAGATTCTCCTCTTAGAGTATTTTTTCATTGATGCTGATTGCTGGGGATTGGATACTCCTCTGCCTTCAAAGGTAAAATACAACTCATGCCAGAAGATAAACTGGTCTGACTCTTTACATAAGACTCACCAGCAAATGCATGGGGAAGACGCAACAGAAATGTTGCATCTCACTGTCAGCTCTGGCTTTAACACTATCTTCTGTTTAATATTATGTTTTTTTCTAGTTCTGTTACCTTTTAACATGAGTAAATATGTTGTATTTAATGTTTGCACGTGAAGTCACTGCAACAGATTTTTGATGGTTGAAAGATGTCTCTTACTCTGCAAGTTTTTATTGCTTTTTCAAGTTTATTACACTGCTCAGGTGTGTATGTACACTTGTTAAATACAGCTAACTTGCAACCCATTTAAAAGCATTTTTTTTTCTTTTATAACATAACAGGTATGAAAAAATGACCAGTGGAATGTACCTAGGTGAAATAGTGCGGCAAATTCTGATCGACTTAACCAAACAAGGACTGCTGTTCAGAGGACAGATTTCAGAATCACTCAGGAAAAGAGGCATATTTGAGACAAAATTCCTATCTCAGATTGAAAGGTAAAATTAATTAATTTACATGTTTTAAGTCCTCAAGGTCTTCTGGAACTTCCAGAAAATAATCTTCTGCAAAAATGTGGAGGCTTTTCCTTCAAGAAGTCATTTATAGCTTCCTTCTTTGCCCCCCCCAACCCCGAATGAATTATCATTTCATTTTCACACACCTGTGTTGTATTGGATGTCTTAGCTATCAAACATTATTGTACTTGGAGTCGTTCTTGTAGAACTTAAGATAGTACTTTAAAAAAAAAAAAAAGTCAGTGATATATAAATATCCCATGAATATGTGCTTACCTAAATACCTGTACATGATCAAACCAGTCTTCCAGGCTGTTTGAAACCCTTCCCACTATTGAAAAACTTTGAAGGTAATGTCTCAGCCTTCAGATCAAAAAAAAACCAAGGTCAGGTGGCTGATCTGGCACAGCTTCCTCCTGACTTTGGGAGTTAGGTGAATAACTATTGTTTGTGCCTTCTGGAAATACAGTCTAACATAGCAAAGAGCGTGCCATGAGCAAAATTTTGATCTGAGTTCAGGCTGGAATTTGCTTTAAAACAAATGGAGGGTATGAGAGCTGGAGCAGTGGTCCCACTTCCTGTGAATCACCTCAGAATCTCATCTGTAAGGCTTGTAAAGGTTCCTGCCTGCCAGAGCTTCCCATAACGCCCTGTTGCTGCCTGTGTTTGCCTTTACGCAGCGACCGGCTCGCCCTCCTCCAAGTGCGTCGAATTCTGCAGCAGCTTGGCCTGGACAGCACATGTGAAGACAGCATCATTGTGAAAGAAGTGTGTGGAGCTGTTTCCAGGAGAGCTGCCCAACTCTGTGGGGCGGGACTGGCAGCTATTGTAGAGAAGAAGAGAGAAAACCGAGGTGTGGAGCACTTGCAAATTACTGTTGGAGTAGATGGGACCTTGTACAAGCTCCATCCGCAGTGAGTACCTTGGTACCCCTTCTCTTTGCTGTTAGCTCATTTCCAGCGAGAACATGTAGCAAGCTGCATCAGCCTTCTTCTGAGGCAGACAAAAAGGAGAGGGGATAAAGATCTAATACGTTTTCCTGCATCCTGCCATTTCCTTTGCCTAGGCAAAGGACTGAAAATTGTGAAGAAAAGTCCAGTTACCACTGGAAGGCTCTTGTTCTCTAGTGTACTGAGCAAACTCACATTTCTAATATTTATTTTTCAGTGTTTCAAGGGATTTCCGCGATGTCTAGGTATCCCAGAAGGAAAGCTATGTTGAGTATTTAGAGCTGGGTCGGTATTTTGTGAGCAAGGCCTTGAAATAGATGGTTTAACTGGGAGATGAGCACCTCCTCTGTGGTCTCTGAAGGCAAGAGGCCTGTCTGGCATCTTGCTGAACAAAATTAAAGTAGAGATACAGCAATTAAAATCTGATAGAGTACAGAAACTTCTCTCTTTTTCTGTATAGGGGGAAAAACAAATGGAAAAGGATGCTATGGAGAATCAGTGGAAGATATTGGTTGAGGTTATTGTTCATTGCTAATATATGAATACAACAGTCTTAGACTGGAAAGGGACTTCTAAAATGTTCTTTCCCTTCAGTTTTTCTAGGGTCCTACAGGAAACAGTGAGGGAACTGGCACCTCAGTGTGACGTGACATTCATGCTCTCTGAAGATGGGAGTGGGAAGGGAGCTGCTCTCATTACTGCAGTAGCAAAAAGATTGCATAATATTGGACGGAAGTAAAAATGAGAAATGAAGTCATTTCAGCACTGCCAGGCGTGTGCTCTAGAGATTTGCTGAGCGGTGATTGAAGATAGCTTTGCCAGACACCAGTACCCAGGTACCTGATTTTCAGGGAGCAGCTGGTTTTTGACCAGCCAGGATTGTGGATTTTTGTCCTTTGGACACCACTTGGACCAGGTGTTTCTGCTCCCCACTGTTATGTCTCGGCACACTGCAATCTACTCAGTTCTGTACTTCCTGCAGTGGAATAATAATATAATGCATATGGAAGAGTCAGACAAACAGAAAAACCCAAACCAAACCAACCAACCAACCAAAAACCCAAATGTGTCTTTTTACAATGGCTTAATTAAGCTACTGTACCACAACAGAATTTATCACCAGGTTCTTAGGATTTGTGTGTTTTTTAGTTTTGACTTGGCCTGTCTCAAGGAACATTGATATCTGGTGTTGCACATATCCAGTGGACATGTTTGTTCAAAGACATCACAGGTTTTACAGTAAATCTGCAGGTAAAATAAGTTAATGGGCTTTGATCAGTGATGCTTTCCCCCCACACCCAGCTACATCGGTATTGTAATACTTCCGTGAGTACAGGAGACATGTTTAATAGATGAATGTAATGAAAAAGAAATATGATTCTACAGAATATCAGTTTGTATCAAAATACATCAGTGCACTTGAATGCACATAAACATAACCAGTGCTGGATGGACTCTGATTGTGGCTATTCTTTTGATTCTGGGGGAAAAAGAGGGTGTAGAAGCAGCTACAGGGTCTGCTATGTGCACGTTAGAGCTACGTAGAGAGTAACAAATTTGTTCGTTTTCGGGTCATCAAAATAGTTTTGTAGAAAGGAAAAAAAATCACCTGAATTTCTGAAATTCTCCTCTTTGTTTTCCCTCAGCTATCTACTTGCCCGTTTGAGGGAGGATAGCTTCCATTATGTGGGAGTTTATCCTTGACTTTCATTTTCTGTTGCCTGTTGTTCTGCCTGTCTGTACTTTGTTGTAAATAAATCTGTGGTGCTGTGAGCCTTTGCTTCTCTGTCTAGTGCCTCTTCTGAGTTGTGGGAAGAACCTGCAGGCAAGTGGGAGCTTTAAATCTGCGTCTGACAATATTCAGCAGCATTGTCGTTATTACAAAGGTGGCTTGTGGATAGGGCCTGTCAAATTGAAGCCAAATATCCCTCTTTCTCTACACTGATAAAGAACTGTTTTATTTGGCTATAGCATATCCAAAGGCCTGCAAACACCAGGAAAAAAAAACATGCTCTTGTGTCACCAGATGCCCTTCCACTAACTTACCCATCTCAGAGTAAACTGAAACAATACAGTACAGAGAAGCAGCAGATCTGGAGTATTGCAGTATCTCCTTTAATCCTCTCTTCTTGGCTATTTACTTCTGCTCAGGCTGTCAGCAGAAAGTGGGGCCAGGAAATGTGTTTTAAGCCTTAGATAGGTCAAAAGTAACTATCGTGCAGGGGATAAGCAGCTGGATTTATATAATTATCTGTAATAAGGCCAACAGGTTTAAATTTAGCAATGGCAAATGTAAAATTTGAAGATACTTTTCCTGGTTTGTAGTTTTTACAAGCAATAAGTCAACAGCTCTCCGAGTGTTGGAGCCACAGGATGGGTAAAAAATAGTAGCTGGAAGTCATTTTTGTTTCTGAAGGAGTTCCTCGTGATGCTGAGCTCCCTGTGCAGAGCAACGGAGAAGAGACAAGTTGTGAACTCACGTGTAATGTTTTCCTCCTCCTGCCATGCAGCTTAATATGTTCCTTTTTCATTATATTTCAGAGTCCACAGAGTCACGGAAACTGCTTGCTGTGTAGCAGAGGCAAAGTTATATGTAGCTGGGTACAGGAAAAAAAAAAACACATCAAGGGTTGGGGCTATGCAGAGCCTAGAAATAGTGCTTTTGCACTGGCTGTTTTTCCCCTGGGCATTCTGCGATCTTGTACTAGCTTTGTACTTCTGGGTCCTTTTGGGGACGTGGATTGTGCTAATCTGCAAAAGTACATCTGTGGGTGAAATATGTCCCTGTACAACTGGAGAGAGGTGACATGGACTTGCCTCATGATGGACACGTGAGTATGATGCAGAGAATGTATCGCGCTTCTGTTCTAAAGGCGGCTCTGCACAACTGGAATGCATATCAGTAACAACACAAGGTAAACCACTTGTGCAGATTCTTGCTTTAAATTTAGAAAGGAATTCTATATTGCTTTGGATTTTTGTTTTAGTCTTTTTAGGGAAATATTCACACAGTCAGTTTACACCTCTGTTGCAGCTGTTCCTTTTCTGCAGTAGATTAACCCCACACAACAATAATATATATATATATATATATATATTTGCATCTGCATTTTTTTTTCCAGTGAATCTGTGGGTGTTGTGGAATCTGGTCACATGAACCTGAAACTCTGCTCGCAAAGTGCCTGGCACTTACAGCTCTTGTTGTAGTCCCTAAGGCCCAGCACACACACGCTCTTGCCTTTTCTGTAGGTTTGCTGTGAACCCAGGCAGCTGCTACACAGACCTGATAACACGTCTGCTGGGGAGGGAGATGGCATCCAGGCTGGGGAGGCTGCTGAGAAAGGATTTTTTTTGGGCAGCCATGGAGGAAGGAAGGGCTGTGAGAGTTATGGGGGCTACAAACATCCCTAGTAGTTTCCCAGGGATCCTATAAACACACAGGCTTTCAGCTGACACTAAGACAAAACATTCTCCATCCGGGTAATGATGCAGCATTCATGTTGCTGGTTACGTTGGTGTGTGGAAACTCAAGGAGTGTTGCAAACTTGCAGTCTGTTTTGTATGGATATCAAGCCCCTGAGCCAAAACCCTTCTATGCACGTGGTATGTAGCGATTTGGTTAAAAGCCCTATTTTAAAATAAAAGTAGAGGCCTTATATTAAATATGACACAGTATTCCGTATTCTGAAAGACACATAGTACAACTGATCACATAACATTGGTAGTTGATTTAAAATAAAATGGGATTCTTCCAGTTTAATGTCTTAGATGTGCTTTTCTACTGTGTTTTGGTACCTTGATGATATTTCACTTCTGTGGGTTTTCCCTCCAGTCAATGTGTTTGGTGCTTCTTGAATTTACTGATTTTTGTTTTGTTGCTTCTTGAAGACATGAACATCTTTTTTCAGATCCAAGTCATACATTTGATTTGGAAAGTTTTAACTGGGTAGAGGTATAAAGGCTTTTGCTTTCTAGAAACTCCCAGTATGAGGTTGCAGCTGTGGGGAAAAGGTGATCCTAAAAATGATCCTTTCAACTGTGGGGAAAAGGTGATCCTAAATATATCGTTATTCCTGCTAAAAAGACATTTCAGTGGCTATAGATTTGGACAGCGCTGGTGCTTGACTCATAATCCAGAGAAAATGCAGTAGCAGCTCGTTGGTGACATCCACCCTTTGTCAGTGCAAAAGTAAATATAGGATCATTTGTAAATCTTTCAGAAATCCTGATTAGCATAATCTCCCTTGGGAAGTCAGTATTATATAGGATTAGCAGATCAGTGTAAAGAAGTCAGGGGTTGAAATGTAGGTAATACCGAAACGAAAGTATTGTTGTCATTTGTTTCTTTGCATTTGTAAAGTGAGCTGTCTTTTGTTTGGGATCTCAGATACAATGTCAGTGTAGTGGTGCATGGAGAGGGAGGAGGGACTTTGGAGACTCAATGAGTGTTGTCCAGCTTTGTAAACTCACAGTCTTTCTCGTAAGGACCTCCGCTGCCTTGGACCGTCACTGAGGGCCCATCCAGAGCATTTCCCAGACTTGTCAAGTAGGTAGCTTGTCAGTCAAAAACAAAACAACAACAAAAACCCACAACACAACATCACGAAAAAACAGCCATCATCAACAACAAAACACACAAACAAAATAAAAACAACAACAGAAAACATCACAGAACTATTCCTATGCGTGAGTGTGGATAGCCTGTCTGGGGAGGCAGGGAAATCAGATGTCTACTTTGTCCCAGCACTGCATCCGTTCAGTGGATATAAAGCAAGGTATAAAAACACAGAAAGCTTAATTAATGTTTTCCTCTCTCTCGTTGATCCTATTGCATTGCAGGTGCACATTGAAAGTGCTGTAAAAATGGTGGTCACATTTATCAGAGAAGGAAATGCCGAAATAATTTTGATCTTGTTGTGTGCTTTATAATGTCTTCTGGATTTCAGCCCCTTACCTACCCAGTCTTACATATTGTCTGTGCCTTGTGTCTGAGGGCCTCACATGGCCTTGGCACCTCTAGAGATTGTACAAACTGTGCCATGAAGAGAGGACAGAATAGGTAAGAAACCCAGTAAACATGGGTTCCTCCAGAAAACCCTTGCCACTAGCACAAGGAATGTGCTACAGGAAAACAGATGAAAGACTCCAGGCTGGCTGTCTACTGTGAAGGAATTGAAGACCCAAATGCTGGTGAGCCTCAGCAATTTGGAGCTTGCCAGGAGTGGAAGAAGGTCCTTTCACTCTTTATTTTTCCTGACTGATTTTTAAAACAAGTAACAGAATTCCTATTCTTATCCCCAAAGCATTAAGTTAAACCCAAGTAATAAAAAATAAAGCTGTATGTTTTTAACAAAAAATGCAGAAGGGGGAGATGGGCAGGGGAAAGACCAAAATGGTTTCACTGCCACTATATCTTCTTTTCTCCTTTTTGTTGGGAAGGATAAAGACTTTGCAGAAGAAGGGAGAGATGTGTGAAGAGTATGGCACAGCAACAGCCAAAGCTTCCCCATAGATTTGTTATTGCAGATTGGAACATCTTAAAGTAAGTCACAGTAGTGGAGAAGAGGGGTAAGAGCAATGCAAGATGTGATATGTTATAAGCAGTGAATTACAAGGACTATTTAGGGATATAAGTAAATCAACTGTCTCAGTTTATTATTATTTTGTGAGCAGCATAAAAAGGGAAGGGAGGCAGTGGGGTGGCTACTGTACTAGTGTCTGTTTCCTTTGGACTTGGCGGGACGACATAGCTCCTCGCCTTGGGCATTTCAAAAACGCCAGGGTTCAGCTCTCAAAACACCAGTGATGTTGATTCAATTTACTATTTTTGTTTTTCTTAATTTGCCTCTTGCTATTTGGAAATTCAGCTTGGCAGAGGTTTCTGTGCACCTGGAAAGGCCGCAGGAAGTCCCAGTTCCTATAGGGCAACCATACGGTGATGCTGGGCCATCTGGTTAGCTGTAGGACTTGGGCTGCTCCCGTGAGGCTGTATAGAGGGTTGTCCTCATTGCTGCAGTCTTTGGCCCCTCCTGGGAGTGAAAAAACGCTGTACTCTGCTGCTGTGGAGAGCTGGAGAGCAGGGTGATATGGAGGGGATGGGTCCTGCGGGGCTGCGTTTAGCACAGGCGTTCCCTCAGCAGTGGGGGAAAGGCACCTTACAGGGTGAGCTGAGGTCCTGTGGCAGCAGCCACGTCTGCCTGCAGCTGCATGAAAACACAAATAAAGCATGGTTAGGATGACAAGAACGGTTGTTGGGACATAAGCAGTTAACAGAGCAGAGCAGCTGGTGATGGACAACTTTGTTGTAGTGGGGAGCTCTCTGCAGGAGGAGAAAATGGATGACGGAAGGGCACGGAGTCAGAGTCTGTGAGGGTCTGAGCAGGTAAAGAAGGAAGATGCTTTCCCAGCAGGCATGTCCTAAATACTTCAAAGCGGAAAGTTACAGATGCTGATTTGGGAGCTGCAGCTGATTCTGGAAACAAATGGGATAAATACTGGCATGAGAAAAAAAAAAAAGTTGAAATGCCCGAAGGGCACATCTGCTGCGGCTAGCGATTCTGCAGGAAATGCACTGAAACCAGAGAGAGACGAGGAAGGTGGAGATAAACACGGCCCCCAGTGAAGCCAAATGAAAGCCATGGGCCTGAGAAGCGCCTGCGATAGCGTGCCGAAGATTTGGCTTTCTTTCTTGGCTCTCCAGTGAAGTAGCTGTGCTTAATATGGGCCCGAGTTCATCTGTGCTGAATGAATTTTAAAGGTGTTTTGTGTTCTGAGCTTGGAAATCGTACTTTGGAGACTTTTCTGTTGCTTTCAAGTGTGTGTTTTCAGAGTAAGGGAGCAGCATTGTAGGTCTAAAGCCTAGTCTGTTAGTCTGAAATTTGAATAATTGCATGGTCATTAAGTTTTGCACAAAAAGGAATTGACTCTAAAAGCAGCTGATATGTTATCATGATTAGTGCAATAGCAATGCCTTCTTTCATCACAATGAAGTTACATTGTTAGAGAGCATAATTGACATTTTTTTATTGAAAGATTAAGAAGAACTTGTTTACAGCTTGCAAACAAAGAGGTTTTAATTCAACTAACTGCAGCAGGAATAAGCAGTAAGTGGCATTTTCATCTGCTGGCCGGTTAGCGCTTTAGCTGCAGAATGCTGCGGATAGAGAAGTATGAAGGAATTTGCAGCTCAATATCTGCCCAATAAAGCGTGCACCACGCTGGCAAATGCCAGAAAGCTGACAGGGAGAAACCTTGAGTGCAAAGAAACAAAGAGCTCTAGTTAATATTAGCACCTTTTGGGAAGACACTGGGTTTTGGAGACCATCTTCATGACGCCTGTTGTGCAAAGGTCAAGGTATGGCATTTCTGAAGATGCTTTTGCCATGGAGCCATCGGGATAACACCTGTCAACTCAACTGGGTGCTAAAGTAGGTATCTGGTTTATTTTTATATCTCTGGATTTATTGTTTCATGGTCTAATAGACTCAGGAGCTAAGTGGTACTGGCATTTCAAAGTGGCATGTTGTGATTGGAAGGGGATGCTTTGTAAGTATTTGGAAAGCAGATCCAAATGAAGCACCATTGTCACTCCGCTGCAGAGGGACTTTTTGCTCTTTAAGTATATTTGGGATCCTGTTTGT
This sequence comes from Anser cygnoides, assembly GCF_040182565.1. NCBI lineage: Eukaryota > Metazoa > Chordata > Aves > Anseriformes > Anatidae > Anser > Anser cygnoides. Next base: position 25,520,165 of record NC_089879.1, on the reverse strand, counting down.
GCTGTTGGTTGTCTCTTAATGTCCAGATTGCTCTCCAGATAAAGCCAAGAGTATGTGAAAAACTCAGTTTTATTTTTACGCAAATTTCTCTTTTGCAGTTTGAAATTGACCAGACTTATTGTCCCAGCTCTGATCAAAGTTTAAAGAATCTGAGTTGAGGCCTGTTGTTTTGAATAGGTAGTGCTTCAGAGAGGCAAAAATTCCCTGAGTACTTGGGGTGCTGACAAAGCACTGCAAGGAGGGTGATTGTCCCACCACCGAGGAAACTGTTTTTTAAGCCACGTGCGGTGTCACTGCTATCCAGGGGGAAGGAAGGGGTTGTCTGGGCCTGTACTGAAAAGCCTGAGACCTCCTGACCTCTGCATGATGCGCATCCCTGCAGATTGGTGCTGGAGGCCTGAATCAGTAGCATCTTATATTGAGGGCAGGTGTTAGAGCAACTGAGGAAGATTTTCTGGGTCTCAAATGCTGCCCGGTAGCCACAGACTGTTTCTCCTTTCCAGACATGAATTCCTCTGTCTGCAAAACCAAGTTATTACTTTATTCTGGGTATTTCATCTTCTCGTTTTACACTAAAAAAGAAAAAAAAATGCTACAAGAGACAGGCAATGGAGAATCAATATCTCATGAACCCAGACTCTTGAGTTTCTGTCAGGAATGGGTCAGAGAGATTGAGAAACCTATTTAGTTAAAATAAGGACTTTCTGATACTTACATGAATTTTGAAAATTTTCTTCCCCGTCTATCATTTTTTTGTGTGTGTGAAAATCTGAGAATGAAAACATCAGCCCAGAATCCCTTTGAGGTTTGTATTTGACCTGGTGTGCTGGGTTGGCCACGGGCTGGCTGCCAGACACCCATCCTGCTACTCTCACCCATCATCCTCATCAAGATAGGGGGAGAAATTCAGGTGTCACGGGCAAAACAGACTTGACTGAGGGAAAATTAAGTTAATTCATTGCCAATCAAAGTAGATTTGGATTGTAAGAACCAAAGACAAAATTAAAAACGCCTTCCCCAGCATGGACATATCACCAGTGTGAGGACTGGCCCCACTGTGGTCTCCTGATGGGCTGTCAGTCTCTGCTCTGGCACCAAGACTTCCCCTCCTTTTTGGGGCTTGCAGGACTGTTCCTCACGCTTTTTTTCCCCTCACTACTCTGATGTTCGGTATTTCTTCAATTTGCCATTTCTTCAATTTGTTTTCCCCCGAGGGAGTCAGCTGTGGCTTGCAGTGGGGCTGCTGGAACATTCTGGAATCAGCTGGGCAGCCATGCGCTCTCCCTCAGAGTCCCCTCAGCCCCGCCGCTGGCACCTTGTTCACCTGGCAAATACCTTGTGAGAATCAGGGTGGCTTGAGGGAGCAAAGGTTGAGGTGGGAAGAGGAGGACCCCAAAAAGGCTTCGTGGGTGCCCTGGGGGCTGGTCAGGGCTGGAGCTGAACCCTGAAAATGAACATGGGTGGAAAACCCCCTCACAGGGAGTTCGCTGGCTCCTCAAAAGCTGTGTGAGAGAGCTGGGGAGGTGAGGGGAATCCGCCTGCAGACGTGGCTGACCATGGCAGGTGCAGGTGGATTCTCTCTGCAGGGCCTGTCACCCCTTCCCTTGGCAGCCAAAATGGTGGTGGGGATCCAACAGGGTGCCCATCCTGGGGCAAGGCACATGGGAGCTGAGCCTGCCATGCCGCCCTCGTCCCCTGTGGTTTTACACTGGAGGTAGCTTTGTACATCAACCTCTGCTCTCCGGAGAAAGCTCTCGGCCTGGTCCCTAGTTGCTTGGGGTAAAAAGTGCGGGTTTTGTGATTAAGACTTGGAAAATCACAGAAGCCAAAATCCTTGGTCCTTGCTCCTCAGCTCATGGAGGTAGGCTGGGAGGAGCTGTGGACATCTTCCTCCAACATCTCCTGAGGCAGATGGAAGAGGTTGGCCAAAAATACCAAATTGCCACAGCGCAGCTCAAAATCTGCTGTTGCTCCTGGATGACGCTTGACTGCAAGTCCAGCTTGTGTGACTGTGTTCCTGTACTGATTTTTGGTGCAAGTTTCATATTTTCAAGGCCTGGCAGGTTCTTCTGATTAGGATAAGTCCTGTTACCAGGACTTGAGTGTTGTCTCACAATGTTTGCTTAAGCCCTCCTTCCCTGTACGCAGCAGGAATTAGACGACTCTGCCATAGCATGGTGCCATGCAAGGGTCGATGTTTTGCCCACACGTTCCCCATTTCCACCATTACTCTGGGTCACCCTTGCTGTCTGTAACCCATATGCCCCCCATTTCCCCTGTTTCTTGGGGTGTACTAACCAAGGGTCTGCATCTGCTGTACCCCAGCTGTTGGATGGGTTTTGAATAGAGCACCTGTCTGCAAGGTATATACAAGCCTGTGGGGTGTCCATAGGCATCCTGAGGGTGGGGGAGCAGATGTGGAAACCTACAGGTCTGTCTCCTTTCTTGTTGACAGCCCCCTGTGATGACAATGTGACATGACAAGAGGTGCTCTCGCTATGGCTACATGGAAGGAGCTGAATGCCCTGGATGTGCCCGGCTACTGCTGCTCCCTGCTGTGCCCAGTAAGTAACTGCCTTGCACCCCTTTTGGGCTAAAGGGTGGTGGGTGTCTTAACACAGTATTGGAGCAAGCTTGCTGTCGTGTGTGTTTAACACGGCCTGGAAGGAGAGCTCTCTTACATTGGGTGTTGCTGGAAAAGGAGGCACAACCCTGAAGTCTCTGCAATTAATACCTGTACCAGTGTGGGTTTGGGACTTGCAATGCAAACTGATTTTCACTAGGATCAAATGCTGGATCAAGGAGAAAGATGTACACTTAATGGAAACTGGTCTCAGACTGGGCTGAGAGGTAGCACCTTGTTTTGAACTGGTTATTAGTGGACAGCCAAAAGAGGGGGACAGATCTTATTCTCTGTACAGTAAAATACAAGCTCTTCATTACAGTTTTACTGCTGATGTAGAAAAGATGCAATATGGTTAAGACACATTTTTGGAATGTGTGATTAAAACCCTCTTGGGACAGTGCATACCAGTGCACAGTAACCAGCTGCTTGCCAGAGTTTACCTGCATTTTTACCCTTCCCTTTCCTGCACGCTTTTTGTAAGGATGAAGGGTTGGCTTTGTTGTTGTAAGTCATCCAGCACAGAGGGTGTGTTAGAGCTTTTGACAAAGTGCCTCCATGATCTGTGAGGAGCTGAAAGCAGATTTAGAAAAGCTCTATGTAGTACAATAAGTTAGGTTGTGTTTTCTTCATTAAAGTAATCATAACTGCCTTGTCACTTAAGTGAATTGCTGGTTATGCAGGCATTCTTTAATTGAGCTGCTTCTGCTCTGGATGAAGGATTTGAATGGAAATATTTTAAACTTACGTCCTGCCTTCTGGAATTTCAAAACAGTTTGAACTCTGTATTATACTTAATTTTTCACTGTCATTTCTGTAAAATTTCTATTAACATTAGAAATTAAGTAGTGTATCAGAAGTCTGCATTTGTGCTCATTTCAATTTGCTGGAGTCAAGAGATGTTCTGTGAAATGAAACAAATGCTCACCTCCTGGTCAGGAATGGCAATTAATTGATTTTAGGTTCATCAGCGTAGAAACTCTGCCCTTCTCTTGCCCTATAAACTGTGTTTGCTGAAATGCTGCTATGTATGTGTGTGTGTATGTATACACTTAAGGTCTGCAGTGGTGACTTGGTACCAATGCACTAGTAAAAGTGCTTCCTTGGTGCAACAGTTTTTACCTCAATGGAAAAAGTGTTAAACTAAGAGTGGTTGTTGCTTTCCTCTGTGGAGATGTAAAAGTCGTTGTAATCTTTTGACACTGGGGAGAGAGAAGTTGCTGTGGTGAATCCCCGTTCTGCAGGGGATGTCTGTAGCACTGAGGAGATGGTGCCTTCCTTTTGCAGCTGCTCTGTGGTGGAGCTGTCAGGTACGCTGCTATGGGGAGGGAATCCATCTCGGGGCGGTATTTGGGTTTCAAGTTCCTCTTAAATATTATAAAATACTGGAGGATAGGAGATTTAGACTATTGGTATTTATATAAATATGGGGTGATAAAGCTTCTGAGTTTGGGCTTTGAGATTAAAGAGTGACAAGAGAGCATTTAGTTGTAGGTAAATTCCCAGTTTTGCTGAGTTCCCTGTTTGAGTGTTACTGAAGCAGGGTGCTGGATCACCCCATTCACAGCTGTGTCTGGAGAGGCCTGGACTTGGTGGCTCTTGGCTGAGGCCCGGCTCTCGCTGCCAAGTCGGGCTCCTCTCCTGCCACTGCCTCAGGAACTCTTCCTCTCCCTACAGCAGGGGAACGCCTCTCCTCGTCCCGCTTCATCTCCAGCCAGCAGGGGAGGCTTGGACACTAACAGTGCCGCCTGTCCTCCCTTCCGCCCTTCCGCTCTGCTGCAGTTTTTGCCCTCCCGTTGCGTTGGCTTTTCTCTGCTGAAACACTGCGCAAGCAGACACTAAACCACTTAAAATTATTAGCATCTTTGTCGTACGGCTGCAAAGAGAAGCTCTGCTGTGTAGCACGGTAGCTGGAGATGAGGTCATGTGGTGGTGTGACTCTGGAGAGATGTTTCTTGGCGTTAACCACGAATGTGAGGAGCAGGGGAGGGAAGTTCTTTGTGGAACAGCTCGTGCAGCCCATGGGTTTTGGAGGTATTGGTTAGCTAAAGGTGGAGTAATTGTTTTGATCCCAGTTAAATGAAGTTTGCCATCATTAAGGTTTAAAAACAAATCATCAGCTAGACCTCCCAAATAGTGTTTTTATTTTTTATTTTGTTTATTTTTTTCCCCTATGTGCGTTCTCCCCACCAGCGGCCGCTGCAGGCAGCGACAGCGGTGTGTGTATCACAGTGATGCTTCCTGACAGCCCAGACACACTACTAGGCATGGAAAATGCTAGCTTTTAAAATAAAGTAGTAGAACTTAAATTATTTTTTTGATGACATATAATATACATTAAAAAGAAAAACAAACTATTAGGCAGTTGTTAGCACTGGCAGTCCTCAGCCTGTGTCACCAGAAGGCCAGGAGAGGGATCCTACTTTCCGGGCCAGAGGTGGTTGTCTTCTCTGGGCTCTCCTGCCAGAGCTCTGGCAGTCCCACCAGGTCCCTGCCTGAGGGCCTCGCTGATATTTGGGTGCAGGTGAAACCCACAGCGCTTTCTTGGCTGGGGTGTCTGGTTTGGTGAGACGTGCCGAGCCTGTTCTGGCCCTTTGTTAACCAGGGGAAGCACTCGTCCCTAGGAAACATGCTCTCGTGTGCTGTACCAGGAGCATCAAAACCACCTTCTGAGTGCCTGCTGCTCCATCCACGTGTGGCGTGGCCTTTCCCATGCATGGAATGAGATCTCCTCAAGGTGCTCCTAGCTAATCGTGTTTCTTAATAGGGGAAAAATGAGATAAAACATCCCGGCCCCCGGCCGGCTGTGTGGTAGTGCCTGCTTGCCATGCCTCCTGGCAAGGTGAAATTGCATAAGCAATTCAGCTGAATGAGGTTAAATGCATTAGTAAATCGATATCTGTGCTGCTTTCAGATTTTCTTAGTAGCTTCTGCACCGAGTTCAGCACAAATGCTCAGTGCTTCCTTTCATGCTAGCACATAGTCTCCTACTGAGAAACGGGAGCTTCAAAGGAGATTAAAAAATCCTCTTGTTAGTTGGACGTGCTGCTATGAGCTGGTAAATTACTGTTTCTTAGAGATGCTGCTCTCTTTCGCTTTGCTTTAAGTATCGTGAAGGGAAAATGCAACGTGGATAAATGTGGATTGATCATTTTTCAGACACTTAAGCAAACAACAGCAACCAAAAAAAACCCCACAACTACCACTTGAATTTTTCCTTACAAAAGTAGGAATGATTTAGCAGCTGTGTACATCAAAGCTACGCGATGGACGTGATTAAAAACTCTCTAGGAGTCACATCTGAACACAGACTAATATAGAACAGTAAACGCTTAATGAAGAAACATGCAGGGGGGGATGGGGGGAACACCCAGGAGAGTTGATATTCTGAATGACTTCAGTTGGTACAGCTAAACCTGGGCAATAAGATTAGAGCACCATCAAAATAGCTGCAAGTCATCAGGTGTCACCTTCAGCCTCTAGTGATTTGTCTTGAGGCACGGTAGACTTCAAAATTAGCCTGCTGGATGCCTGGCAGCGTACATTAGGTGCCGGTAATTAATTGGCTGCTGAATTGATCTTTTCCAGTAAAGCAGAAGGAAAAACCCAGGGCTGGATGGTAAGGAGGTACAAGAGCCTCGCAGGAGGCGGCTTTCTCCGGTATGCAGAGGCAGGGAGCTGCGTGGTTGCATCAGGCAGCCTCTGCACAGCTCCTCCTGGCCCCCCAGAAGTAACACCAGCATGCCTGGCAGTGCAAAGAGGGCTTGCAAGGGGGCTGGGTGTCCATGGGGGTATTTAGCTACCCTGCTCCTGCATCCCAGTGCTGGTCACAGCACGCAAGCTGCCCACACGCTCACCTATCCTCCCTCACAAGGTGCAGGTTAAAGATACTAGATGTTCAAACAGCGCACTTGTTTTGCTTCAGGTGGGCTGTTGCTTTTTTTCTAATGTCGTTTAGGGTGTAGAGTTAATTTCTTCCTGAATGCCACGCTCAACAGCTGAAGACAAACCACGTTGTTTGCAATACTCATTAAACCATGGTGCCGTCTCCATTAATTGCTGTTGACTCTTGTCACATAAACCACCTCCTGCTTAAGCGTATGCTTTATTCTCTAGTTTATTTGGGGGTTTATATTGTGTATGGGTCTTATTTTCATTGCACAGAACTTGGAAGGCTTTAGAGTAATCGTTTTGAACTTTTTTATTGCTTTTTATAGCTTAAAGGAAACCTGAGCTAGGTGTTCTTGGTGAGTTTTGAAATATGTAATACAAATGGTCAGTGGAGAGAAAAGCCACTGTAATGATTTGTGAAATTTGTGATTTCAATTCACTTCTAGGTAGGTGAAGAATTCACTTGGTAGATGAAGAAAAATAAATTTGTCCTTCCCTTGATTGCTCTTAAGACCTTTGTTATTCCCAGCCAGTTTGGATATTTTGTACCTCTCAGTTTTAGCTGGCTGATTCAAATTCCTCGAGAGCTGAGAGGGCGCGGTTTGAATTGCCTTCATTTGGTCAAAGATTAGCTGAAAAGAACTTGAGCTCATCCAAGTGTGTTAACTGAGTGGGCAGACACTCCTGCAGCGATGTTTCATGCGTTTAGGTGGTGTTGGAGCTGGCAGTGATATGAGGACAGCCTGTACACCTTGTGTAGAGGCAGCACCACGAACGTAAGGCGTTCAGGAACCGAGCAGTGCCAGGCTGCCCTCGGACAGGAGCAAAAGGCAGATGTAAACGCACACGTGCACAAAATGACTTCTTGTTTGCAAATTTCAACCTGGGCTGCTGCAGGGCAGCTTTTTGGCGAGGACGTCTGACAGCCAGCATGCTGCCGGCCAAGCCGGGCTGTAAGCAGGGCGATTTTTGGCGGGGGATGAAAGGTGTGCTGTCCCCTGGGAGCAGGGCTAATGGTACGAGGCAATCGTCATGGCCCTGTTAACCTCAGCAGCCCCAGGTTTTGTGCTCCTGAACGGGCAGGGGGTTGGTGTATTTCCAGTTGGAGAACTGTGCATGTCAGCACAGCTGTTTTGGCCCTTTCTTGAACAATTTCCCTGACTTTAGCTGCCACATTTGGTAGAGATGGATTCAGGCTGGGGCACATGTGAAAAAGGCTGCTGATCCAGCTTGGTCGTCTTCTGGGAAAGGAGCTGAAAAAAGAGCTAGCTCTGTCGTACTTAATGAAGGAAAAGCCGGGAGGTGTACGGTTACTTTCCCGGGTATTTATAGCAAGTGAGCAGCAGGGAGTTAGGGGAGCAGTTTCAGCTGAAAGGCGAGGTTTAGCAGATGACAGATGGATTGAAAACAGGAGCAAGCCTGGGCCGGGAATTAAAGATAATTTCTAACCAGCAGACGAGGAGGAGAGTGTCTGAAAGGTGAATGGCACCCGAGTGGGAGCTTGGTCAGCCTGTGCAAGGGTGATGTTGCAGGACGTGCTTGGGAAGACGCTGCCCAGCTCCACGTTTCTGTGCCACCCCTGAGCTTTGCGCCTGGTCGCAGGGCGATGCCAGCAGCAGGGCAGCCCCAGGGTGCCTTCAGGTGCGCAAGGCCTGCGCCAGGAGCACAGGCAGGTTTGCTCATTAGCTTGGCAAGCAAACGAGCCAGAGGACCATCGCTTGATGAAAATCTCACTGAGAAAGGGCTAAAGCCGACATGGTGGCGTGGAGAAGGAAATCCTGTCCGGCCGGCCTGCGCTGACTAGGGCAGCATGAAGGAGGACACGTCTGCCAAAGAAGCTCGTGAGTTTTGCCAGTGCAACCATTGAATTAAAGCAGCATTGAAAAGGAAGCCGGAAACTCAAGGAACAGGTTTTGAATCACTTGGACTTTGGCAGACAATTTCCATGCAAATCAAGCCTCCAGCATCACTGCCGTTTGCATGGGTGTGCGTTCCTGTCCCCGTGGAAGGACAGGGCGTGGGGGAGAGCCCTGCGGGCCGCTGACACGTGTCACCTTGGCGTCTGCTCACATCCATCCTTCGGCTTGCAGAGGGGCATCGCATCGCTGCACAGGCCCTCGGCGGCTTTGCAGCGGTGGACGCCTCCTTGGGGAACGCACGCGGCAGCGGCACGTCCCGGCCATCAGCATCCTTGAAGCAGGGATTTCACTGATGGAGGAGATAGGAGGTGGCATCCTTCAATGCACAGCAGTCCAAGAGATTCTCCTTCTTTAGGGGACCACCTGGGGGTCTCCCAGCAACCCCAAGGGGCCGAGGCTGTGCCCTGCTCGCTCTGGTCCCATGGTTTGTGGCGAGGGGATGCTCGGGGCGCCCTGGCCATGATCCCACACGCAGGGCAGAGGACGATGTCTGGGTCAGCTCCGCTGTTTTCCCAAAGCTTTCTGGGTGCAGAGGCTGCTTCTGAAAACAGCTTTAGCTCAGCATTTTAAAAAAAATATATATTTTGCTTTTCCCTTTCCCTACTAGAGCTTAACGAGCAGCAGGGAGCCTCCAGCAGCCCTCGGTGTCTGTGGGATTGCTGTAAAAAGCCCCGCAGGGTAGGGCGGTGGATTGCCCTCCTCCTTCCTCCTCCTCTTCTTCCTCGCTGCCGGGGCCAGCACCGCGGGGGCTTCGTGCCGGGCCGGGGCTGCGGGCGGAGCCGGAGGAGGACGAGGAGGAGGAGGAGGAGGGAGGGGAGGAAGGGGAGGCGCTGGGCTGGCGGCGCGGCCATCCCCGGGCGCCGCATCGCTGCGTGCGCGGAGCCGCCCGTGCAGCCGGCAGGATGATCGCCGCCCAGCTCCTGGCCTACTACTTCACGGAGCTGAAGGAGGATCAGGTCAAAAAGGTAGATCGAGCCCCCCCGCCGGACGGGCTGCCCCCCCGCCCCGGGCCGAATAGCCTTATTTATTCCATTTTTAAAAAAAATGGTGAATTTTGCTGCTGGCGTTGCTTTGTGTCCCCATAGCGACCCCGCAGGGAGAGAAGTGGGAATAAATCCTGTCTGCAGCCCCCCAGGGGGCTGCGGGGCGAGGGGCTGCGGGGTCTGGCGATGGGGATGGCAGCGGGGAGGAGGAGGAGGAGGATGATGAAGAGGATGGATGTCCCTTCCTGCCCCTGGGATCCATCGCTCCGGCGTGGGGGTGGCAGGGATAACGCGACGGCCTGCAGCTGGCTTTTGGGTTCCGTATCGCCGCCGCTCCTGAATTTATAGGGAGCGATGAGCAGAAAGAAGTTTTTCTGTGGGTGTTTTCAGTTTGCCTTTAGCCCTAGGTGACTGCTGCTGCCCCAGTGGTACGGCCCTGGCTTCAGCACGACCAGAGGAGCGGGTGCGGAGCGCGGGGTAAATAAAAACATGGCAGTTGGGTCCCGGCTGAGCCTACAGGGGGGCTGCAGGGAGCCGAGAGCCCAGGGCTGGGGATGCAAATTGGGAAAATAATTGCAAATGTCACCGAGCCCCGCGGTGGAGCCGGGCTGACGTCACGAAGCGGAGGCTTCCCCTCGGCCACCTCCTCCGGCGGTGCTACGTGACCGCCTCGGTGCGCGGCGAGCACCCACCGAAGGAAGCATCCCTAGAATACTTGGAGGACGCCCCAGCAGGGCCGTGCTGTACTTCTTACCCCACAGACAGCACCAGGCTCCTGGGGGAGACATGTCCTGCTCCTCAGCGCTCACTCCAGCTGCTGCAGAGCCCGCCTGCACCCCTTCCTCTGTCGGATAAAACCCGAAGCAGCACCCCCTGCCTTCCCCGTCTCCTTTGGTGGTTCTGGTCTTCTGCTTTTCCGCCCAGCAGCTCTCGCGAGGAGCTGCAGGCAGATTTCTGCCTCTTCTGTCCCCACGCAGCGGCTCGGCCTTTCCCCCAGCCCCTTATTTTCCTGTTTCTGGGGGATTTGGACGCGCTGTGCCCGCGCCAGGCTTGTGTGCCTGGGTAAGGCCTTCTCCGTCTCGCTGTGCCTGTTATATTTAGAAAGCCAAGATAAGCGTAAGGTTGCACGCTGCCTGAGGAGCAGCAGGAAGGCTGCGAGGGGAGGGCTCGGGGGGGCCTGCAGGCATGGGGGAAACTCGGTGGTGTTCCCAGGGGTTATTTATTGTGGGCTGCCTTGGCACAACGAGGCCGCTATTGTCTGGCGGCACAAGAAGCTGTTTGGCCAGGGCGCTGCAAAGCCTTCTGATAGAGCAATCTGGTTTCATTAGGAGAGCGAAATAAAATCCAATTAAAGAAAAGCAGACTGGTGGTGTTGGAGGACGTGAGGAGTCCTTTCCTGTCTGTATCCTCTTGGAGCGGATGCCGAACCCCTCACTTGGCTATCCTGCAGGAGGGTCAGCAGCCCTGACGCCGCTCCCTGCCACCCCGCAAGGCCCTTTGGGCTCCATCTCAGCATGCTGCTTGTGCGATTTTGCTCTGTCTCAGCTCGCTGGAGTACGTGCGTGCGGGGCTCCGGTGCAGGTCCCTCCCTCTCCTCTCTGCTGCCGGAAGAGCAGCGCTCGCTTTCTGCTGCTACGTGCTCACAGCCGGCCGGGGGCTGCAGGTCGAGGCGTTGGTCCCACGGGGCTCTGCCTCGCTCCTTGGGCGGTGACGTGCTCAGCCTCCATGGTGCAGGTCACCTTGAGGATGCCTCTGTGGGCCTTGGGAGGGACGAGAAAGGGTTACAAGTGCTCACGAGGTGAATTCGGGAATGGATTTATTACAGGGGTCTCTACTGTGCTGAGGCTGAAAGCCCAAATTCCCTCATGACCCTGTTCCCACCCCACTAATGCTCAGCCCTGCCTTCCCGCAGTGGGACCCTGCCCCGGGGAGCAGTGGGGCCGGTGGGTTTCAGGCCCTTGGGATACCCTTGCTCTTAATAGTGTTTGCTGCCTCCACGTTGGTCCGGCTGGATTTTAGGCACTCTCTTAGGTTTGAGATGAATTTTTCCCCCACTTGGCAGTTTCTGGGACATTTTACAAGATGGGCGAGCAGGGGGAAGGGGCAGGGTGGACGCGTAGGGTTGAAGGCCGCATGAAGCCCCGTGTCCGTGCACTCTCACGCGACCCCACTGTGCAGAAGCCAAGCTGGCAACGCACGATGCCAGGTACGATATAAATATTCATATGGTTTTACTCCAAATTACCCAGGTGGTTTTGAGAACACCTCTTCCCTGACAGCTCCAGGGACCACAGCGGTGGTTGCTCAGCACCCTTGCTGTGACAGAGGACCTCACACGGCCCGAGCCTTGGCCCCGCTTTCTCTACAAGCTGATCTGTGCCCTCGGGGGTGCAAGCACCACAGGACGTCCCTGGTGTCTGTGCTGCTGGCCCAGGTGCAGGAGAGCTGCTATAAAAGTGCACGCTGAGCGAGTGCCTGTTGGCTCCAACAGGTTCGGACCTGCAGTGGCTGGCACCGGAGAAGGGAGCCTCTAGGTGTTGCCTGCTTTCTGTCCGCCTGCCAGGGGAACAAAACCTTTTTGTCGTGCTACCTGATGAGAGAGGGAAAAAACAAAGAGTCCTGCAATCAGCAGTGACACTTTAATCATTAACCTTGAAAAGAATGTGATGGAGTGAGGTGTGAAATGAAATAATTGGTATTAAAAAACCCTGAAACGGCATCTGCCACTACAGAGGCTTTTTAGGAACCAATCTGATAAATCATAAGCAAGCACAAGCGGTTTCAGGGTGCCTAAACTACTTGTTTCAACACGCTTTGGCTCCCAGTGAATATTCCTGATGCTGAAAGGTGTGCGGAGCGCGACCAGCTCTGCACAAAAGCCTTCACACAGTGAAGGGTGTTCGTGCAAAGCTGTCAGGAGAGTAGGTGCTAATGATTTCTGGGGTTGTGATGGGAGTGCCCTGCTCTTGGATACCACCGCCTGTTGTCAGTGTCCCAGGAATTAGCCACGTGTCTGAGGAAGGGCCAGGAGTGCTGCATGTTTCGCTATGCACTCAGAAGTACTCCCAGCTTCCGTGGAGGCTTCTGCGATTTTGGAATTCCAAAAGGTTCTTTTCCCCGCGTACAAAGAGTCTTTCTTATGTGACCAAGAAAACTTATATGCGTGTGGTTTGGATTATGAAATCCTATTTTTAAAAACTGGTTTGCAAATTTTGTCTGTTTAAAAAAAAATGGAAAAGGAAAAACTGATTGAGCACTTGGAGCGCTCCCGCAGCAGCACGCTGGGACGATGCCCTTCTGAGGTGGCAGCTAAATAAAGGAGCCTTTTCTGCTCCTTGCCCACACAGCTGCCTGCCCAAAATCGCTCCTGCTTTCCTCCAGCCCCAGGGGAGGGCTGGCACCCGACTCCCCCGGGGCTGTGGCCTCTGGAGCTCAGCAGGGCTTTGGGTCCGGCCAGGTGCCTCTGTCCCTGCCACTTCCCTTTGGATAAGGCCGAGATTGGCTTTCTGATGAGCAGAGCGGGATGTAATTAATCCTCCCTCCTGCCATCCGGCCTCCATCTCCCCCAGCCCAGGTTTCTGTGGCCATTCCCTGCCAGTTTTCCCCTGGGGCCTGCTGTCCCTCTGAGATCTGGCTTTTCCCTTGCAGCTGTACACCCTAATGGCTGACGCTTTTCCTGCCTGGGAGAAAATAACATGTGGGCTTTATTTTGGGGTTTGTTTCACACTGTAACACGCAGGAGTGATTTTGTTTCAAGCCAAGGTTTAGTGCTCATCTCCAGTCCTCCCTGCCCAGTGAGTCTCAGCATTGAAGGTGGCCTCAGCGTGATGCTTGGCGGTGCTCCCTGCGTGCAGGAGGGTCCCTTACCCGTGTGTAAGCATGCTGACGGCTCTTGCTGTATTTTCACAGGAGGAAAAAGAGCCCTCCCTCCTATTTCCCCTTGCTGCAGAGGAGGGGAGCGTGGGCACGTCTGGTCCCGAGCACACAAACCCCCAAATCTGTGCTCATACCAGGGCTTTTGGTGGGGTGAGCACTTCAGCCCCGGCTTTGGGAGGATGTAGGGTGTAGGGCGTTGTAGGGGGGTGTTCTCACTGCACGGTTTGCCTGTGAACAGTGCATTAGCGTAGCTTTCCCTGGGGGATTTGTGTAAGCGGGCCTCTGAGTGGCAGCGTGGGCTGCCGACAGCCTTAACAGTCCCAGTCTGCCCCCCCCCCCCCGCTTTAAAAGGGAATAACCTCAGGCTCTGACATCACTGCTAAACAGTCGCGGCTAAAAAAAGCTCCGGCAGGGCTTGCTGTGGAGCCGAGCGACCTTCCTGCCTGCCGCCAGCCCTGCGCCCATCCCCGCGCCCACTGGGGCTGCGGAGAGGCTCTGCCCTGTCCGGGCTTCGGCTCCTCAAGCAGCCGGTCGTGCGCTGGGGCTGTGCCGGGGCTCTCGGCCCAGCTGGGTGGCACGGGACAGGACCCCAGGATGCTGTCCCAGCTCTCCTGCCCTTTAGCTGTGCCCTTGCACCGATCACCTCACCAGTTCGTGGGGCACATGGACGCTGCCCTGCCTTACTGCTGCTCCATCCCATCCCCTTCAACTTGCACTTGACCTCTCTCTTGCTCTCCCTCTGCGAGCAATGGCACCAAACCCCGCAGGGTACCCCGCGGGTTAGCCTGGGTCTCCTCGTCGCTGCGGGTCAGGATGAGGCCGGGGAGCTGCGCCCCGCGGTGCCACCCATGCCCGCCTTCCTCCCCGGCTGTGGAAGTGCTGGGTCACGGCGCGAGGGCGCCTGCCGCGGGGAGATAGGCTATCTGCGCTGCGCACCTCGGCTACGTGCGGCACTGCTTCCCGGGGAGCTGCTTTTATGGGGAGCTTTAGGGTCTAATTGCATCTCGATTGTCCGCGTTCCGCTCACCCACGGCGTTATTCATCGCTTCCCGTCTCAAAGTCCCAGGTGTACGGAACATTTGCATGCATAGGTTTTATGAGGGGTGTTTTATTGAGGCATCGGCTGTGTTCGGGTGCGGTGTCAGGGGAGAGGTGAGCGCTCTCCAGGCTTCCAGAGTAGGACAGCCTTGGCGCAGGAATGGCCCACGAGGCCATTAAAACGAGGTGGCTTTTCCAGTTTTGCTGAGGACGGAGGACATGGGCAGGGTTTTATTTTCTTGATCCCACTAAGCTGCAAGCAGAAGTGATCCCAAAGGTGTGGCTTCGGTCTGAACTGTTTACAGAACCAAATTTCCAAGGCAGATAATGAGACAAGGCAAGAGTAGACTGGCAGCTGACATGAAAGGGGTGGGACGTGCATTTAGCAAGAACCCCGCAAGGCCAAGTTGTATTTCCAAGCCATCAAAGCATCTCTCGCTCTTCCTGATGATAAAGACGGGTGTAATGTTATGGAAAGTATTACTACCGTAAAACTGGAACCATCTCCTTTTTACAGGGAGATAAAGTTCCTTCCTGGGAAACCACGAGGGAGAAGTCAACACCTTTTAATTTGATGTTGTGTGTGGAGGAGACAGACACAACCTGCCCACAGTGCCGTTCTGTCTCTCCTGAGTCTCTGGCTGTGATTGCTTTGGAGCAGGACAGGGAAAATGGCCTGGTACACAGAAATCATGGCTCAGCTGGGAGCACAGAGCTGGAACTGCTCTGGCGAGTCCTTTGTGGTGAAAGGTTTAAATACGAGGCACCTCTGGGGATTGCAGCGATGCCCCCTGTTCGGACAAGGTGCAAAAACAGACGTTTTTAGCTTCAGCTTCTCAGCTCGCGGATAGCCAGGAGAGATGAGAAGTGGGAGGAGGGCTGGAGATAAGGTGTGAGGCTGTGGGTGAGGTCTTTCTGGGGAAAGGAGAAGGCAGAGTGATGGGGGAGTGGGCCTTGCCTTGGGAAGGCAGCAGGATGGACTTATAGGCCATGTAAGTCATAACGTGTACATTTTCCTTGATTTTGTATCAAAAGACAAGGCACAAAACGCTCAGCTGGGTTGCTGGCTTGGGCAGAGCCCCAGGGCCAAGCAGGGACTATACATTATTCTTGTAATTAAAGGGTGGTATAGCTCTGCTTGGGCACCTCGGGATAGCCTTTCACCCTGTGGTGGTGTTTGTCCTTCTCCCCAGATTGATAAATACCTTTACGCCATGCGGCTCTCCGACGAAACGCTGATCGACATTATGGCTCGCTTCAGGAGGGAGATGAAGAACGGCCTCTCCCGAGACTTTAACCCTACGGCCACAGTGAAAATGCTTCCGACCTTCGTGAGGTCCATTCCTGATGGTTCAGGTAAGGGTCTGAGAAATTGTTTTGCCTATTAAGTATGGTGGGAAAACCTGTTAGAAATACACCAAAGCACTACTGAGAACAAGAGCAATTTGCTCCCTGGTGAGCCCAGACAACATTTTGGAGATAACCTCCCCTCTGTGCTCAGGGTTGTTCCCATAGAAGCTGGAGGATTTTGTGATTCTTTTGTCAAACCCGCTTTGATGGCAGCAGAAGAGCCGTTCCTGTCGATCACGCCACCAACAGCCGATACACTTACACAGAGATTGGCCTGTGAAGAATCAGTACTCCGCATAAGATTTCTGATTTATGCAGTTCACGTTCATGTGATTTAGTCCTAACAAATATAGCGGCTTTTAGTCATTTGCTGCTTGACTCAACCTCTCTTCTCCTACTTAGTTTTTCCAGTGGAAGTACGAACCCATACTTGCTGAATTTCAGCTTCCTGGCAATCATTTTGCTTTTTGAGGCTACTTCTTGGGGACTGTCTTAGGGCAAATTTGCAGAACTTAAGGAGGCTGCAGCATGTGGCTTGCAAGCTGCTGCTCTGGTGTACAGAGCTTTTTCCATCCAGATGTAGGATTCATTTTTCAGCGACCACTGATGAAAGTGATAAGAAGAGTTATCAGAAACCAAAAAGATCTTGCGTTCGTGTTTGAGACCAAAATTACACCTAGTATTTATTTTAGCATTTATAAAAACAAACAAAACAAGCAAACAAACCAAAGTTCTATGTATAGTATATAGATATATTTATGAACGCTGTACAGTAGGGCTTACTGTGTAGCATTAACACTGGGTTTCCATCTTGTGTAGCATGAGTTGGTTAACCATATTTTGGTGCCTCCACAAATTAAGTCCCTGTGTGCAGCAATAACACTGCTTTAGCTGTTGAACAGTTCTTGCATGTTTTGAGGCTTTTTTGAGTTAAGATCAAGAAGCGATTGGGTGAAGGAAAAAGAAGCCTGCAATAGTTGGAGCTGTCTGGCAGGTGGAAATCTTTGATAGTTCTGCTTTGCTGTTGCTTTTTGCCACCTTATGCTTTTTAATAGAAATGCTGTTTTCTGCCTAAAGGGAGAACAAGCTTGAACCCTGTGTTTCCCTTAAATTAGCACTGCTAGCTGTTGTGTTGAAATGTGTTGAAACTTGCAGTCAGCTGAGAAAGGCAACCATTTCGCTGCTGCACACTGCTGGGTCACAGGCAGGGTTTTCTCTAAGGGACTGCAGGTGAGGCGACCTCGTGCAAGTGCTGCCAGGCGGCTTTTGTGGGAAATCCCAACCTTTTTTTCTGAAATCCCTGGTTTTCCTTCCTGCATGCTTGAGTTCAGCTGAGTACAAACCTGTCCCCTGGTCCCTCAGGCACTGCAGGTTAGAAAATCAGAGCCGCTTGCAGTGAGTCGCATAATTTTGCAGGCTGTTCCGTGGTACAAACTGGGGAGATTTGGAGATATGGCACGAGGAAAGGAGATGTGTGCCTGGCTAGGAGCGGTGTGAGAGATCGCTCACTAACGCTGCTGGGACCAGGCATGGACCAGAGCAGTGGGCAGCCCCGGCCGAGCATGTTGAGGAATTCCTTTCAGATCACATGCCACACACCTACTGAAAAAAGTCACCCTGCGTTGTGCGCAGGGAGCTCAGCTCTTGGTTCCGTGCCCGTTTGGCCACCACCAGCCTCGCAGGGACAGGCTCGCTGTGTTTGCAGCACGGAGTTAGGGCAAGGCAGTGGTTTGCCCCGGATAATCTCTGTATGACTGGCTTGTCGTCTGTGTACACAGGTTGTGAGCGTCTCCTTGGCTAGCTGTTGGAAGCACAAGTAGAAGCATTGCGTTATTTTCCTGGGAAAGGCACGTTCTGACCCCACTGAGGAGGAATATTTGCTGTGGGCGGTGTCATGGTGCTGCTTTCCCTGACTCACCTGCTCGTGCTGGCCACATCAAGGCAGGCACAGCGTCCCTGTCCCAATCCCTCTGCCTCCAAAGGCTCCGGGCGGGCTCTGGATGTGTCTGTGCTGCAGTGCCCAGGGTGGCTCTTGGCTGACCACAATTTCTTCCTTCAGCTCTCCCTCCGTAAACACCCAGGGCTGAAACCCCGTCCTTTTCTCTGGCCCCTCTCTGATTTCTGCCTCTTAAGCCCTTCCCTTCGAGTGTGATCGTTGTTCTGAGAGCTGGCTGGTCAGACAAAATGCTCTTGTTTGGTTTCGATCTGTGCTCGTGTACTCCATTAACAAGGAGCCTTTGAGTGATAATTTTTTGCGACTGTGGAGATGTTGTTGTTGGCAGGGCTTTTTGCTTCATTCAGAGGAGTTTAGTCTATGAAAGCCACGAAGTTTCGTCCAGAGTGCCTTGAACAATATTTGAAGCTATTTCAAAACACTTCCAAAGGATCTGCCTAAATTAATTTATAGCAGTTTCGATTGTATCTTTGTCTTATAAAGTATAGATTAAATACTGCTCCCAAAATACTTGGAAAGAAAACTGTTACTTTGCATACAGGAAGCTTTACATTTCGTTTAAAATTGTTGTTTCTTTTTGATGCAGAAGGATAACTCTTTGCTAAATTTTACCTTGTAATGAGCTTGACTGCAGTGGAAATCAGACGCGCTAATCTGTTAGTTTCCTGCCAGGGAGATATTTCTGAAGTGCACTCTTTGTTTGAAGTACTACTGAGGGGCATTTAGGCTTGAAGAAGGGCCATCTGGTCCAGTGTTGATTTTTCATTATTCATCGAAGGTAATGGTTTACATTGGACAAATGATACTCCAGGATGAGAACGTGTATTCAGGTATTTGGCTTAATGAGGTGCTTGTGCTAAATGCTTTTCTTCCAGCCCTGTCCCAGTGAAGGCTGAGGAGCTGAATTCGTTATGCAAAATCCAATGAGGGAACAGCGTCTGCAGTTTGGCTGCATACATGTTTGACATGACATTTGTACTGGAGCTAAGCAGTATTTAAAGCTAAGAAACAGGTAGACAAGCTCTGTGTGATCTTAGGTCGGGACCTCTGAGTTTGCCCCTGTCTTAAGCAGCACAAAGAAAAGGTTGTATTGTAAAATTACAAAGCTTGGTAGGAGTTGTGGGCTCCCACTGTCTTCTTGTTACATTTTCTGAGTGCAGGCTGTTGTTCGTCGTAGTTTCTCCCTCGCTGGTGCCTTGTTTGCTGTATTACACTGCAGCACTGGAAAACCACAAAGACTTTTGCAGAGTGTTTGCCTCTGTTTTGGCTGTTCCTGTTCGAGGTCCTGCCCTGAGGGACACCCCCTCCAGCTCCTCAGCTGTGCTGAGCGGGATGGGGATCCTGGAGAGGTGCATGGGGCAATGAGGAGGAGTGGGTCACTGAGTCAGGCTTCAGGAGTTTGGGCCTGAGGTTGGGCATGGTAATCTCAGGGGCAAATCTGCATTAGGAAATCCTCGTGGGTAAGGTGCATACCCAATTTGTTGGTGGCAGCATGGCCTCAGAAGGCTCCGGGAGCTGAGCTGGAGTTTGAGGTGACACGGTGTGTCAACAGGTACTGCTAGAGGTTTTTCCACATTGCATTTAGTTAGAAATGGAAAACCGATGATGCTGGGAATGGCCTTCATATAGTCATAGCTTAAAGTTGGAACAGGAATGAAAAAGAGCCCAAAGGGCTAAGTGTATGGTATGGGACTGGTAACATGCAGCAGTGGTGCAGGAAGCGGGGGACACAGCTCACCCTGCCTGCAGTGCAGGGCGATTCTGGCTCTGCAGAAAAGTGCAAATTGGTGAGGAAATTGGGATGAGAAAGCGCTGCGTGCCTGTGCTTCGCTTCTGAGTGAGCCTGGGGATGTTGTGTGCAGAGGCAAATGCTTGCAAAGAGCCTCAGTGATTAACTGCAGCGGGAATGTACACGGCTGTGTGATAAGGTGTGCACACTGCTTTCCTAAATATTATCTTTTCACAGACTTCAGTGATTGCTGTCTTTGTTTGCTCCCTCTTTGATAAGACAAGATAGCAGAGGTGGTTCAGTTAAATCTGTTTGCCTTGCTCTCCAGGGGTACTGAGTGCCATGTCTCAGGTAGCTGGCCCACACATCTGTCACCTGAATTACACCCTGAAGTCTGTGACAGAGGGGGGACAGTGGATTTGGCTCCAGATCTTTTAAATACAAATTCCTTTCCACTACAGAGGGAGTTGCAGGTATCCTAACTTTTTCCCTGGCTCCTGGGGACGTATTGAGGAGCTTACAAGGGCTAACAGATTCCAAATAACTCCTTCAGTGGTGCAGGACTTCACGTGGATGCCCTGCAGCTGAGAACTTGCTTGCTATAAGCACCGTGCGTTTGCCTGTGCATTGTACTTCTTAGAGCTTATTTTCTCACAAATTTATGTTGCCTACACATTTTAATTGCTTGTGTCTTGTCTTCCACATAGAGAAAGGAGATTTCATTGCTCTGGATCTCGGTGGTTCTTACTTTCGCATTCTGCGGGTGAAAGTGTCGCATGAAAAAAAGCAGACAGTACAAATGGAAAGCGAAATCTATAACACGCCTGAAGATATCATACATGGCAGCGGGACACGGGTAAGTGCCTCCTCCTTATGACTTCTCTCAAAAGATCAGCTGCTTTCACATTGCTGTTTTAGAAATAGGGCACAAGATTGACCTTGTCATCTTAACAGTTGCACCTATAGCATGCATGGACCCCGCTACAGCTCTTTGTCAGTACTGAGGATAAATAAGTAACAGGGCATTCCTGGGTGCTGCAGCTCTGCTGTCACTGTGTGGGAGACTTCTGCCGTGGTTAGGAGAAAACTGGCCTAGAAATAAGAATTCTGGCTTTTATAGTAAACTTACTTTCTGGAGATAGGAATGGAGAGCAGAAAAACAACTTGGCCTTTGTAAGCAGGTAGCCAGACCAGCCCTGCGATTTTAACACTAGATGGGGGACAGAAAAACCCCTGACAACCAAATACCTGTCCTGGCAGTCAGAGCAACTCAGCATTCATGAAAGGTACAAGTACATTAGAAACATTACAGGAAGCTGGTAAGACATTTTGGGACAACTTCAACTTAATTTCTGCTGAAGAAATGATGTGTTTTTTTTTTTTTTGGTCCCTTATGTTCCAAGAATAGAAAATATTTGAATCCATTTGCTTGGTTTTCAAGTTGTGTTAGTTGGAAGAATTTATTTTCTTTTTATAATCAGGAAGCAGATTACAGTGAATATTTTACGGGTAGTTTTGTCTCTGTTTCAGTGTAATACAATAGGTAATTTCATAGTTGGAAAAAGCATGGTTTTTACACTTTTTACTGGAATAAGATGCTATTTAAAAGTATAACAAGAGACTTGCAGAAAACATAAAGCTTGTTTCAAAAGAATAATAAATAATAAAAAATCAACAGCATTTCTATCCTTAATATATTTTCTGTAGTCACCTCAGCATCCTTAAGGTATGTATCTAGTAAGTGCTGCTACCTTTGTAAAGGTGCGTTTGAGATGGCAATCGTGGCTTGTAAGAAGCATTGCTGGAATATCTGAACTGCAGCAAGAAAACGCCTTTCTTGTAAAGACTTTTCCTAGTATTATTGCTTCGTGACAGGTCATGCAGCAGCCTTCCCATGGAAAGATTTTGGAGGGGAGCTAAGCTGCACTGCTTGTTACTTGTGGAAGCAGAGAAGTCAGGTGGGCTGCCAAGGAGGCAAGTTTGGAGCCTGGGGCTGCCCCTCCATGAAGGGGGAGGTCAGAGGCTGGAGGCCAACAAACAACAGGGCTGCATGCACACCCAGGAGGCAAGCGTCTGCCCCAGGCAGTGCACGCAGGCTGATTTAGGGTGAGACGTGATGGAGAGGTGATAAGGACACTGAGGAGAAGCTGGGAGAGGAGACATCATGTCTGCATTCTTTTCTGGGTGTTGTTGTGTTGGTATTTTAATTTTTAAATATCCCAAGGCCATTTGGTTGTCGGGAACCAGCAGCCTGGAGCTCAGGCTGATAGCTTTTTTCATGGCTTTTGAACGGGAAGGGAAGCAAGGAAGGTTTCCAGTGACCCTTGGTGTACAGTCGCTCCCAGTATTTAAGTAAAAGGAAAAAAAAAAGAGATGAACATCATCAGAACTGCATCCAGGTCTGAAGCTGTCCTGTGACAATATGCAACCTCGACTAAAACGCTCGATGTTAGACTTCACAGGAAAACATGGCAGATGCCCAGGAGGAGCACAGGCAGGTGGTGATTTGATGCTTATGCCTGATGCCTGTGGGTGAAGTACTGCAAAATCTCTGGGCCAGATTAGTGGAATACTTGGACTGGACTGAACTGCCTGCACAGGGTAGGCTACTAATATGTTTTTCAGCAGGCTATGTCATTAACTTCACTGAATTATACTCTTAAAGCCTAATATGTAATCAGCTTATGGAAGGGATTGCGATTTATGGCCTCATGCCTCAATGGCACAGTTCATTTTGATATTTTCTACTTCATTGCATTCACACTTCGATTTTCCCTCACCTGTCAGGTGCAGGCTGACACCTTTGCCGGTCAAAGACAGTTTCCTGTCAAAGTCAAGGGCAAAACTCTTGTTGACTTCCACAGTGTAATAGCAGGTCTAAAACTTGTAAGAATCCTTTCTTCTGTGTCAACGCAGCAAACAGGAGGCTTGATTTCAGCTTTTTGTGTTCTGCCACTGCTGGAGGTAGGGTTTAGATTTGTGGCTGTTCTGATCTGAAGCCATGGTCTCCTCGCTCCTTAAAGTCTTCCCTATTCAGGAGGCTGAGCCTCAGCTCCAATCTTCAGCTGCTTGCCAAAGTCTGCTGGCTGCCAGCCCAATGCATCCTTGTGGAAACTTCGTGGGGCCCAACCTGAGCAGGCAATGCCAGGGCCAGAGGACGCAATGAAGCCTGGTAGTGTGTTGCTCAGTGTCTGGCGGTTGTGTTGCTTCATGTCTTCTGCAGGACCTTGTAATGGTGCTTCTGCTGTCCCCTGTTTGTGGGGTTTGGGTGTTAAGGTGGGCACAGGAACATACACATGCATCTTTGAGTCTTCTTGGCAAAAACCATACTATACTTGACAGCAGCAAAATCAATAAATGCCTCTCTTCTTTTTTCTTTTTTCCCCTCCTTTTGAGCAATGCCTTTCTTCTGTACTTCGTTGAAAGCAGTAGCACAGCCAGCCCAGACATTACTGACTAGACCCAGCTACCGTAACATGAGGAACGTGGCTAATGGGTAACTGGCATTCCCCGTGCACGGTGCACGAGTCGCTGTGTGCTGCTTGCTGTGCGCTAGCCCGTGGAGGGGAGTTTTCGACAGGCAAATGCCAGCAAGTGTATGGACTTTAGTGAGTGATTTGGGATCGCTGAGGGATCTTCCGTGATCGGAATTGAAAAGCAGGCCCTGTCTCTGTGTGGTTGTGGTTTGTTGCGTAAGGGAGGGGTTGTGCAGCAATGTCCTCAGTCAATGTTGCTGTTTCCTGTTCTCTGAATTCCTGAGGGGATTGCAGTTGTGGCCCCTGGTTATCATCTGTAATCCTGGTAGCAGCTGGGAGTTTAATAAGCTTCACCATGTAGCAAGATACATTCAGATGGAAAACATAATAGAGACGTACCCTCTTGTTAGTTTTGTGTTCCTCTTGGAGAAGTTGTGGTATTTTATTATTTCGCTGTAGTTATTTTTTTAACTCCTCTTCCTCTCTCCATCGTTGGGACAGCTGAAAATCGTGTTGCAGCAGCGCAGTGTGCGTTGCTTTCCATGCTGCTGCACTGTGTGCGCTCCGGGAAGTGGCCTTGATCTGTCCGGGACAATGAATGGCAACATTTTCCTGGGAAACCACCGTGCTTTTGCTTAATTCAATTCGATCTCAGAGTAGGAATTAGTTAAAGGTATTTGTTAAATTGTCACGTTACACACAGCACTTCTTGACCTGCTTCAAACAGCAAAATATTCCTCGTCATTTTTGTAATTGTCTGTAGTGTTCTGCCTTATCTCTGAGACTCTAAATTATTCTTAATGAAGCTGCAAAGGCTAATTGTAATCAACAGATATCTTTCTCCCAATTATCCCCAGTCTTCTGGGCAGTTTTCATGGCCTTGGCCTGCCAACACTGCAGATAGATTTTTATTTTTCAGTATTATGTAATTATTTAATGTTTGCAAGGAGTTAAACAAAAAGTGAAGTTATCTTCTGGGGCAGGAGGCAACTTGTTAGTAGGCTCGATACCTATTTGGGGTGCAGGTCAGTTCACATATGGCTTTTTGTTATAGGTGGATACAGATGTGTATTTTTGTTGCTTTTATTGCCAGGGCTTGATTTTGGCTTTGAGTGTTGCAGCCCACCCGAGGGGTTGCCTGAGTAGCTTGGTGTGAAAGGCATCCCTCCCTTTTGGGGCCACGCGCTCCCTGGCCTGTCCGACAGGGCCACGAGGGGCTGCTGGGTGGGAATTGGTACCCACAGCCTGGCACTGGCTGCCTGCAGGCTTCAGCATCTTAGGTAAGACAGAAAATGCTCCCATTTGAGGTTGTTTCTCAGAGCATTTTGACAAATCCCCCAGGTTTCCATTTTATTTGTTTGCTGTGTACTTTTGGAATAGATTTGAGAGGTGATGTCCTTCTGGGTGGCTCTTGCAACTGCGGACTTCTCTGGTGTTAGCAGTGCTTGAGTGAAGCAGGCATTGATCTTCTCTGCATCACTGTAAAAGCGCTCAGCCTCACATGGGACCAGATCACAAATGTTCTTTTAAGATAGTCCTTCCTGTTACGGAAGGGCTAAAAGATTCTCATCAAATGTTAAGTAGAAGTGTTATGGCAGGCTGGAGAGCCGTGTGCTGCTTGTTTCAGGAAGAGCATTTTGATGTGGATGTAAAAGATGCAGTGCAGAGTTAGGTGCATAAAATGACATCATATTTCATAATTTATTAATTATTAAGATGTTAACATACAGTGACTGAGAGCATTTTCATATGTCTGTGATTAAAATCTCCTTAAAAACCTGGAGCAGATATTTTCCCCTTTCTCACCATCCCGTATGGTTTTCATATGCAGTTTGAAATCTTTTCTCCCCCAGACTGTACTCTAATGATGGTTTTATCCTCTTCCCTTTCTTACAGCTTTTTGATCATGTTGCTGAATGCCTGGGAGACTTTATGGAGAAACAACAAATCAAAGACAAGAAGTTACCCGTTGGGTTTACGTTCTCTTTCCCGTGCCGACAATCCAAGCTAGATGAGGTAAGAAGATTTCACGATTTTCTTACTATGCAGAAGAGCCACCATGTTATTAACACACAGCTATAAAAGCAGCGTCCCAGACAGGTCTCATTTCACTGTGAGGCTTGGTGTTTGTATTTACGTTTCTGTTTGAAAGAGCTGATTAACAGATGACAAAGCGCCAGCTGATGTTTTGTGCTGCCTCTGCGTGACCTCTCCGGTATTATGGTTTACCGTGTAAACACAGCAGCAATTTTGCCTGGCTTCTGTACAGCCTTTTTCTCCTCTCCATGGAGTATAACTGGGAAGGACCCGGTCCAGCAGCATTTGCTCAGACTTTGCTGAACTTCCCGAATGTGGACACTCATCCAGATCAGGGTCTTCCTTGCAAGCAGTGGTGCTGAGCCGTGCCAACAGCCGGGTGCTCAGCGCAAAGAGGAATTGAATAGCACACCTGGAAGCGACTCCTTTACAAAGGCAGGCAAATAACCAGCGTGGTATGGAACCACTGACGCGGCTCCTGTGACAAGGGTGCCCCAATATTTCCCTTCTTTTGCTCATTTCAGCACCAGTGACTCAGCAGCCCGCTGGGACAGCATTGCTATGGCAATGGGGAGGCAAATTCATGCAGGGAAGTTAAACCCACACTAAGCCCTAAGAGGTGGTGCAGTTAAAGCATTACCTGCTTTTCTGGCTGCTGGGGTTCTAGGTAGCCTGCTGCAACAGCTCCCAGGTGTTGTGCTGAGCAGGGCCAGGTGAGGCAATGGTTTTTATTGCGTTTCATATGTCTTGAGCAATGCTGAGAGCTGAAGCCAAGGGTGCTTATTAGCTCGGGGTTTGAATGTGGTTCAGAGCAGAGAAGGGCCTTTTCCTGCATTAATTCAGAAGAGATGAGTTCATTTTGGTGCAGCTTTGCAATCAGGCTGTGGGGTGTGGGAAGACCCCAGCAGAGCCATGCTGGGGATGTAGGTGTGAAGCTGAGTTACCCTTGTTCAGCTGCATGAAATGGATGAACTAAGGCTTGTGTGGTGCAGGGGTGGAGGGGAACACGTGGATGGGCTGGGGACACCCAAAGAGACTCAGAGAAAAGTGGTGGTAGAGTGGAGAGGGAAAGAGAGACAGAGAAGGGTGTCCTATGATAAGAAGGTTTTCTGAGAGTTTTCACGATATTTTAGGAGCTTGATGGTTTTCTGGGTTCTGTGGACTAGATTTTTTTTCCGGGTAGCTCTGAGGCTAAGGACCCTCCCGACCCGGAGGGTGAGCACTCACAGGACAAGTGGTTGATTTTTAAACTGAGATATGGACAAACATACACCTGGGCAACAGCTGCTTGTGCCTATAGGCCTCAGCTTCTCTGGTTTTTAGCTTCTCAGACTCCTGTTGTGATAGGTGTGAATAATGTGGTGGGTATGAAAAGCTGAGCTGATCCCAGTCGTCCTTTCTCTCCTGTTGACTGCTGCCAATGCTCTTATCTTTATTTCAGTATCACTGACTTATTTACTGAATGTTCTGAATGAGCTAGGCATCATCTGAATAGAAAAAAAATCAGATGTAGTCATTACATTGAGATATTTACAGGTTCTTTATGAATGGGAGTTTGCAGACAAGGAATTCAATACCAGGGTTTCCTTTCTATTTGATCCATGGTGTGTCAGTTTTTTTAGTGTAATCTCACACCTGCTTTTTGCTTAGGTTCTTCTTCATTTAACTTTTAAATCTTGTTGTCTTGCCTTAGTTTTATTTCTTTTCATCCTTTTCAGCATAGAAATTATTTTCATATTTAGACTTTTTGTCTAAGCCTTGCATATAGACCTTTTATACAAGTACATAGCCAATTAGATGTTAAATTTACACTGAATCCTGGCACTTAGCTTTTAGCACAGGTACCCACATACATATTTAAGCATTTTAACCCTTGCTACGTTTCCAATATTTCCATTTACCCTAACTCATAAGCATTATCTCACAGTGAAACAAGCCTGGCCAACTGGCACTCCAGGCAGCAAATGTGCAGCAGCTGGATGGCCATTGCAGACAAGTCCTGGCCATACAAAAATCACGTCCCTTTCCTTTAGACAGTCCTGCACACTCAGCTTTTTATGAATGGAGCTAATTTCTGTGGCCCAACAGGATTAAATGGTTTTCCAAGAAAAGCTGTCAAGGAGTGGAAGGCATAAGAGTGGGCTGAAGATACAAAATATAAACAAAGTTTTTTGCTAGCAAGGAAGAGCAAAGAAAAACATGGTAACTGTAATGAGAATAAAGGACTCGGTCACTTCAGATTTGTTTTGGTAGGTCACACAAGAAAAGAGACCTGAAGATGATGTTGAGTACAAAATCTTGTTTTTAAATAAAAAAAAAAAAATGTCTTATAGTGGCAATGTATTGAGTATTGCTCTCTTTTTTTATCAGGGTGTTCTGATAACCTGGACAAAGCGCTTCAAAGCAAGTGGAGTGGAGGGAGCAGATGTTGTGAAGCTGCTTAACAAGGCCATCAAGAAACGTGGGGTAAATTGTACATTATTTATTTTTTTTTAAACTCTGTCATAGCAAACTTGTGGTTCTTTGCCAGAGAGCACCATTTACATCGCCAGCTTGGGCATGGGATGTGAGTGATGGTGCAGATCTGCTTTCTTGCGTGAAGATGGGGTGTTTTGCTCTTTGCTGGGGAAATGGAGTGATTGCGGGGTTGCTGTGGGGAAGCTGTGATTTTCCTTGTAGCACAAAACTACGTTCTGCTTTGGTGCTTGCAACTACAGCAATTTTATCACCCTCCAAACACTGAGAAAGTGCTGCCCATCAGTGCCACAGCTATTCAGTGATACCTACACCTCCCATTCCTGAGAAACTGCCTCTGGTGGTCTGGGCTCTCCCCAGGAGCTCAGCTGAGCTGTGTAGCTGGCTCACTCGCGAGCAGGAGAGAAGCAGAGAGAAGAGAAGGGGGATTTCAGGCTCACTGAGCTGTGCTGCTCCCTGCAGTTTCTCTCTGCTGATTTTATGGAGGATGAAGGTGACCAGGTTGCTGATTAAGGCAAATAAGAAGGCACTGAGCGTGAGATGGGAAGAATTTGGGCTAGTATGATTCTTCCAACCAGGTGATATGTTGATTACTCAGCATCTAAATTTGTTGGAAACTGAGCAATATCGGCACAATTTGGGTAGCTGTGGATTTTTACATAAGCCTGAGTTTTACTGTCACCAAGTAGCATTACTGTAGTCAGTGACTGTGATCAGACTTAGTACCAGGGAGAGTAACACTGAAGACTCTAGAAAGGAATGGCTGCTTGTCACTTGGATAGCTTATTTAATTGCATTATTTGCTTATGCACTTGTTATTAAAGTCTTAATTTGAAATAAACCAGAATGCTTTAAGTGAATTCTGTGAGAAATTTGTTATCTCGGGACTATTTTCTATATTCATCTCCAAAAAATGGCATGAAATTACTCCATGGTCTTCTAACTACATAGTTCCTCCCTCCTTCATGCATTCCCCTTCTCTTTCCCACTTAAGGGTGGTATGTGAGAGCAGGTCTTTGTCCTATAGAAGTCACGCTGCACCATTTGTTGGTTTTCCTGGTGCCTTAAGTCTGCTCTCCCTGCCCTGCCTTTATGGGGTAGAGAAGTGGCAGATGGAGCAGGTGATATTTAAAAGTTGAGCTGTGGTATTCAGACAAATGATTCGTTTCCTGTTCTGGGGAAATTAGTGGGTATAAGCAAAGCGGTGATAAACACCAGCGGTGTTTTGCAGAGCAGCCATGTGGTACAAGTAACGTTTTGTTCCCTCACCAGGACTACGATGCAGACATCATGGCTGTTGTGAATGACACCGTCGGGACGATGATGACCTGTGGCTTCGATGACCAGCGTTGTGAAGTTGGCTTGATCATTGGTAACACACACTGCTGCAGCAGCGTGCATGTGGCTTTTTTCCCCTTTGCCTGGCCTGTTTGCTTAGCACTTTCATGTCCTTTCCCTAAAGGCACCGGCACCAACGCCTGTTACATGGAGGAGATGCGGCACATAGACCTGGTGGAAGGGGATGAGGGCAGGATGTGCATTAACACGGAGTGGGGGGCCTTTGGAGATGACGGTTCTCTAGAAGACATCAGGACCGAGTTCGACAGAGAGATCGACCGTGGATCCCTAAATCCTGGGAAGCAGCTGTGAGTGAGGCGGTTATTTATGAGCTCTCTGGCTTTTGCTGACGTGTGGTATGATTCAGGAGAAATATTTGCTCTCACTGATGCTAGGGGATGGTGGCGTGGTCCAGGCAGAATCTCATTTTGCCTGCAGTTTGCCATCTGCTGGGAGGAGAGTGCTTGTTCCCTGTGCAGGCACCATGCCTAGTGACCAGGCAGCCCAGCTTGGACTGGAGTCTTTAGGCCACAAATGGTTTGCTCGTTGCTTCAAAATTTCTCCCTTAGCAGCCTTTTTCAGAGGAAAGGTTGCCACAGTCCCAGTTAGGGCTACTGATTTTTACTCTATCAGCTTTAAGTTCACAGCTTATCAACGTAGCCCTTGCTGGAGCCAGGCAATTAAAGTTAACTCTTGCTGCTTTTGTGTACCATTCTCTTCTCCACTTATGTTATGAATTCAGCAGAAAGCTATGAATTCAAGAAAGCTTGACTTAACCTGTGCTGGGGCAGGCATAAAGCTGGGCTCTGTCTCTTGGTGCTGCCTGACCCCTTGGGTGACTGCTGCTGCCCTCTCCTGCAGGTTTGAGAAGATGGTCAGCGGGCTGTACATGGGGGAGCTGGTGAGGCTCATCCTGGTGAAGATGGCCAAGGAGGGGCTGCTCTTTGAAGGGAGAATCACCCCTGAACTTCTCACCAAAGGGAAGTTTGAGACAAAGCATGTTTCTGCCATAGAAAAGTGAGTACCTCTCTCCCCTCCTCCCTGGGTTCCAAATGACTCTGCCTGTTAATTTTCCAGCACTATTTTTTTGCTTTGTGGAGGAATGTGCTGCATTGGAGGTAGCTGGCTCCAACCCGTGGGGTGTGCATCCAGCATGTGGGGATCCCCAGAAGGCAGCCAGCATCCTCTTCTCCAAGCCACCAGCTACTGTGAGCTGGGAGGTGGTAGGTTTCTCCTTCCCTCTGCTTTGGGAGACACTACCAGTCCCTGCAGCCACAAGCTACGCACTGTGCTGCCACTCACCCTGCTTGCAAAAACCTAAAAGTTGCTAGCCTGCAGCTAAACGTGGGAGTGAATTGGCTTAGTGCCTCCTACCAAATACTTGTGTTGCTCCTTGCTGTATCCACGGGATTGCTGGGCAGAAAGAAAACAAGTGTGACAAGGCAGAGCATTCAGTCTCGTAGGCAGTGCTGCGCGCTGCGTGGTGACCTCTGAGTTATGTGCCAGTTGGTTCCTTACAGTGTCATCACCCTTTCGGTCAGCACTTACTGGCTCTGCCCCCTGCGGTTTTAAAATTCACATCACTGGGGTAGTTCGTGCTGTGGGGACTGGGCCAGCTTTCAAATTTCAGAATTCAGTTATTGAGAGCAAAAGTTGACCTGAAATTCCACCTCATTCCCCAAAGAGCACTTTGGTTACAGCTAGGGAGCGTGTTCCTGTGCCACTTCAAATTTCTGGCTGATGCTGGCAAGATGCAAGAATCCTTAAAAAAAAAAAGAGGTGTGGGAGTGCAGTTAGTGATGGCAAGATAAACACCTTCCGTTTTTGTCTTGGAAATTACTGAGCGGTATGCGAGTAAGTTTTGCCAGAAACTTTGCTCTCAGCCTGGGTGCTAACGTGGGAAAACTGAGTGCAAGAGGCAGAAAGTCAGGGAGGCTGTAAAAGCCTGAAAAGAGGGCCGTTAGGATGAAATCACTTTGGCAACCCTTGCTCAGGGTTTTGTTTTTCACACTGAGCTTAATTTACTGAGACCTGGGAGTGGGATTAGCTGCACGCTCAGGTCTGTGCTGAATTGTGGGGCTGGTGCTTCCTGCTCTGGAGAGGAGAGGCTGTTTGAAGTCTAATGCATCAGTGTGATTAAAAAGCATTTAATTCTTCCAGGTCTGTAAAAATGCTTGGAGGAGTCACTGCTGACTTCCTTGGGGTGTGCTGAAGGAGCTGTCATGGGATCTGCTCCTGGGAGATGCCCCAGTACAGCAGGACAGGGCCAGTCCCAAGCTTTGTGCCTGTGCTTTTGGGGTACAGGAACCTCTCTCGGTATGAGATTTGATCTTATCATCTAACACAACTGAAACTGTTGGAGAGAGAAGTGTATGTGATTATTGTTTGATAGGTTTCTGGTGACATGATAAACCTGTTGCCCAGTGGGAAAGGAATGTGAAGAAGGCAGGATGCTGAGTACAGATGGAGGAATCCCAGCCAGAGTGTGGCTGCTACGGTAGCTGAAATGGTATATTTTGGAGGTGGCACATTTGCACCAGGCTTTAATGGACAGCTATTTCTATCTGTGAATGAATGAATATTTAGAGCATTTTGTTTTAAACCTCATAAAGCCTCTCAGTCCAGATCTCTAAGAAATTTTCTTTCTAACCCCTTTCTCAAACCCCATGTAGGGACATTCGTGCTTGGATGTGTCTCAATCCTGCATTTTATAGCTCCCCCCCCTTTAAGGAGTTCCTTTACCGCCCTCTCTTTGTAGGAGCAAAGAAGGTTTGAACAAAGCCAAAGAAATCTTAACCCGCCTGGGGGTGGAGCCGTCCCACGAGGACTGCGTGGCGGTCCAGCACGTCTGCACCATCGTGTCCTTCCGCTCGGCCAACCTGGTGGCCTCCACGCTGGGCGCCATCCTCAACCAGCTGCGGGACAACAAGGGGGTCGGCCGCCTCCGCACCACCGTGGGGGTCGATGGCTCCCTCTACAAGATGCATCCACAGTGAGTCCCCCGGCTCCTGCCGTTAGCGCACACACACACAACAGAAAAAAAACACAACAAAACAACCCAAACCCTGAAGTAATTGGATACCAGTGAAAACTATGGTGGTCTCTGAGTACACGTTCTTTCAGAGGGTCTCCTCTTGGAAGGAGACTTTCTTGGTAAAAAATATAAATCCGTGTACATGGATTTGGCTTTGATGGGACCTGCAGATGTTTGGGAGCAGTTGCTTTATTTAATTTTAATTTTATTTAGTAAATAATAGCTGGTAGTAATGACTTTTCAGTCTCAGCTGTAGGATTTATCTCTAGGTGTAGAAGGGAAACAGCAGCACAGCATACAGGACATATCTGCGTTCAGCTCTGGGGCTCCCAGCACAAGAAGGACGCAGAAGTATTAGAATGAGTCCTGAGGAGGCCACAAAGATGCTCAGAGTGCCGGAGCACCTCTCCTGTGAATACAGGCTGAGGGAGTTGGGGTTGTTCAGCCTGGAGTAGAGAAGGCAGTGTTCAAGGCCAGGCTGGATGGGGCTTTGGGCAGCCTGGGCTGCTGGGAAGGGTCCCTGCACATGGCAGGGGGTTGGAATTAGATGGTCTTTAAGGTCCCTTCCAACCCAAACCTTTCTATGATTCTGCCTTGGTATTGGGGCTGGCAGGGAGGACTGAGTGTTGTTTATGGGGAAATCTATGAAAGAACAAAACCACATAGCATTTAATTTTCAGTTTGCCACTATTTTGTTAAAAAAAAAATCAACAAAAAACATTTTCATTAATTAAGGAAAAACATAGCATTTGGGAAGCAAAAACCGTTTCCAGGAATACTATTTTGACTAACTGTTCTAGATGGTCAGGACTGGGGTGTGTTAAGATAACATACGTGCGCAATTTTTATTTCTGAACCGTTTCCCCACGCCATCTAAAGGACGGCTGAGGACCCTCAGAGGGGATCGGAGCAGTGCCAGAGCCAGGGGGTTTCTTCCATCTAGGGTCAGATTCAGGGGATGAGACTCTGAGTGCTCTGCCCTGTTTTTTGCTGACTTTTCTTAGAAATTTATGGGAAAAGAGGCTGTAAGGAAGAGCTGATCTTCCCTGGCAGTTTAATGCTTGGGAGGCCATAGATAGCTCAGGCTGGCGAGGCTCCTTGCTCCCCTTGCAGTCAGTCAGTGAGGTTTTGGGGGGCCGTGGGGGAGGCAACGCAGACGGTGGACGTGCAGCCTCTCCCTGCAGGTACGCTCGGCGCTTGCACAAAACCACCCGGCGCCTGGTGCCTGACTCGGACGTGCGGTTCCTGCTGTCGGAGAGCGGCAGCGGGAAGGGGGCGGCGATGGTGACGGCGGTGGCGTACCGGCTGTCGGAGCAGCACCGGCTCATCGACGAGACGCTGGCTGAGTTCAAGCTCACCCACGAGCAGCTGCTGCAGGTGAAGAAGAGGATGAGGATGGAGATGGAAGCAGGCCTGAAGAAGAAGAGTCACGAGACTGCCAAAGTGAAAATGCTGCCCACCTTTGTCCGCAGTACGCCGGATGGGACAGGTACAGAGCTGATCTGGTGTAAAGGAAGGGGAGACTCCTGAGCTGTGCTAAGGAGAAAATCCCAGCTCTGGGCCGGGCAGACAGTCCAGCCCTATTTCATTGCCTCTGGGTGCAAGCAAGCTGTGGCCCAGGGGAAGAAGACCACAGCTAGGCTAACGACCCAAACCCACCTGAACCCTGCCCACACAACCTGGGCAGTTCTTTGTGTTTCAGTGTGGCCAGCTAACTCTGATACTTTCTCGCAGTGAAAACAAAGAGCAGTTCTGTTGGGTCCTCTTTCCCTCACTGATTTAAACAAACAAAAAAAACCCAACCCAAAACAGCAACAACAACACAAAAGCAAACAAACAAACAAACAAACAAGTCTGGAATAATTAGAGCAGCACCTAATATCTTCACCTCATAGATTCTTTAAATACACGTATTCTTTTACAGAGAACGGTGACTTTCTGGCACTTGATCTTGGAGGGACAAACTTTAGAGTTTTGCTGGTGAAAATTCGCAGTGGTAAAAGGAGAACAGTTGAAATGCACAACAAGATCTATGCAATTCCTATAGAGGTGATGCAGGGAACGGGAGAAGAGGTGAGTATCTGTGCTTCTCTTCTGCAGCACTGCTGCTTTTTAAATACTTTTTTAAGAGCAGTGTAATGTACAACTTCAAACGCATGACTTTTCTCTTTAAAGCTGTTTGATCACATCGTTACCTGCATTTCTGACTTCCTGGATTATATGGGAATAAAAGGTGCACGGCTTCCTCTCGGCTTCACGTTTTCCTTCCCTTGCAAGCAGACCAGTCTAGATGCTGTAAGTTCATTAGTATTTTTTAAATCTGCTTTTGTGCTTATGCTAGGTTGTATTTCTCTGCCTTCATATCACCTACCCGACACTTACAGGAAGGTCGTGTGAGGGGAGGGTTCATGCTCTGACCCTGACCAGTACAGCTTGTAATATGAACAGCTCCTTTAAAGGTAGCAGTGCAAATACTGGTTGGTCCGTGGCTGTGACAGATGAGAGCATTTACAGTTTCCGTGGTGGTGATAGGCCCTTTTTAATGTAACATGTTTTTTTCCAATCATGTAAACCTGCTGGACTGTGATACTGCCCTGGTTTTGTGAGTGATAAGCACAAGCTGGGTCTGTCCTTCCCTGCTGCCAGCGCCTGGTCCCAGGCTGATCTGGTTTTGCTGGATGGAGTGGATGAACCAGGAACTGCCGGAGCCTATAACATGTCCCTGTCAGCGTATCCTTGTTTTCTTGGCTCTCCTGTTTAACTCCTTCACTGCCATGCATCTTCACCAATTCCATCTGTGCAGCTGTTAATAATATCTGGTCTACTTAGCACTTTCTTTGTAGATAGATATCTTTTCTTTCACACTTCTTATTTTTGAGTTTGTTGCATTGCTACAGTTTAGGCAGTAGTGCTGTCTCCTGGTGATCTGGCTTTTTAGTGAGCTGCATTTTCAAAAAAAAAAAAATAGCTTCCCAGTCTTGAACTACAGTATCTGAAGTTTTGCCTTTTTTTTTTTTTTTGATTTGTTTTTATTTTCTGTCTTTGGGCACGATGCAGAATGGTTCACTCATTAGCAAGTGTTTCTGTCTTGGAAATCTGGAGACTAAGCATGATTAGTTTTAGATGCAAATTCCAGAGAGATATATATAGAGATTTCTTTTTATAAAGTCTTCTGTATAACTACACACTAAAGCATTTTAAATTTCAAGTGTAGATGCAAGGAAGTTATTAGATAAAGTTACTCAGTGATGCTTCCTTAGAGGATTATAGGATTTGGGGCATTTTGTAGTGCATCGAGAAAAGTGATAACCTATTTGCTTTCTTTTTAGGGTATCCTCCTCAACTGGACAAAAGGCTTCAAGGCTACAGACTGTGAGGGAGAAGATGTGGTGTATTTGCTTAGAGAAGGAATTAAAAGAAGAGAGGTGATTATTATTATTTTTCCTCCTTCCTCTTCTTTCTCCCCTGCAGAGTTTACAGGCCTCATGGGTCAGGCTGGCTCCCTCTTGTGGGGTTAGTGTGCCTCGAGGAAACGGGCTGGGCCTCCTGCCCTGCACAGAAGGTGTTTGTCTTGCAGCAGGTCCAGATACAGCAGTCCCTGATGGCTTGTGGCTGTACTGGCTCTGGTGCTGGCACGTAGCCCAGTCACAACCCAGTAGTAGGATGGTCTAGAGGGTATGCAGCAGAAATGGGAGAGTTCAGCCACCAAACTGAAATTGCTACTCAAAATGAGCCATGCTGGAGATTTTTTCTTCACTCCTTTTTTTTTTTTTTTTTTTTTTTTCCCCAGAGGCTTCTGAATTTGCTAAATTTGGCAGACCTTTCCAAGCACTTTTCAAACCCTGTGGCAATTGTCACTGCATTAGAGCATGGAGAAAGCAGGAATTTCCAATGTAGTGATTGTAAGAAGGCTTCTCAGTGCACCCTAAATGACAGTTCCCTCCTCACCCCCAGCTCTTGTTCTTGAAAAAGTCTTAAGCAGCTTAATTGAAACTTTCTAGGAAAGGAAGAAAAACAGCCTGAGGAGAGCTTAAGTTTAACAGAATTTTATCAGTAAATGTTGCTGTATTTGCTACTGCACTGCTCTAATACAGAATGGCAGTAGATCTCTACTGTGTGCTTGTATGAAAGATCTATTCTTAAGTACGCCTAAGCCAACGAGAACAGACAGGAATATACCTTCTGCTGCTGCCATAGTCTGTAGTAGGTAAAGCATGCAGGGAGCCTTAGCTACCTGCTGGTACGTTAACTTCTCATTTCTGCGCAGGTAAACCTGGGCCAGTACTTCCAGTTGTTTGTTCTTGGTGTGTTTTGACAGTGACCCTTTGTTGTGTTCCTTTTGTGTCCCCTTTGGTGTTAGGGGTGGCTTCAAACCCAGAGTTCTCACCGTTTTATTTTTCTCTTCCAAAGGAGTTTGACTTGGATGTGGTGGCTGTGGTGAATGATACGGTGGGCACGATGATGACTTGTGCTTATGAAGACCCAAACTGTGAAATTGGACTCATTGTGGGTATGTGTTAGAAATGCTTTTCATTTGGCACTTTTTTTTTTTAAATTAAACAGCATGCAGACACCTGTCTGTATTCTCATGGAGCCGTCCCCGTTCTTACCTAAAAATAGAGCTAGGGTGTCCAGAAGTGAAAGATTTTGAGATTAACAGCTATACCTTCAGAAACAAGCCATGTGAAGGAGTTGAGCAAAATTCAACAGGCAGCTTGGTTCTGTGCTTGATCATTTGAGATGTCCACAGGCTGTAATGCTGAACAAATCGTGCCTGTTTTAACTGCGAAGATGCTGTGCTGCTTGGGAATTGAGCAAACTTGAGGTCAGGTAGTTTTATCAGCTCCTGGAGTATTTGTTAGTTTAACCCATAAGCGCTTCCCTGCCTGGGTGTTCAGGTGGCCCACAGTTTGCCTTGAGCATGCAGTCTCTCAGAATAAACTTGTAATGCACAGCCACAATTTTTGAATAGCATGCAATGGAAAGCTCTGATAGACAAAGTGCAGCAGCTAACAGCTTCCTTCCCAGCAGTGAAACACCTGAAATAATTCCACAGGTGACTGCTGATGCCTTTGCAAAACCTACGCCTGGGATTTGACAGTCCCTGTAGCATGGGTGCTGTGAATTCTCAGAGCTCTCCAGAGAAAGGAGTTTGCTGGGCTTTGCCAGGTGAGAAAGAGAAGGAAGGGGACAAGGCTTCTGTGAGCTTAAATAACATTTTCAGTTGCAAAGTGACTTGTAGGAAAATGAAAGCCACCAATTTCTCCTTCAGACAGTTGGAAAACGTCCAGGATGAGTCAGCACAGCACAGTGTGGGTAGGGAGCCGTGTCTGTGAGCTCCCTTGTTGACATGCTTTCAGTGAGAGTTCCCTGCCGGAAGGGCAGCATGTCCTTGGGATGCTGATAGCATCCTCTGACTGTCTGCTGCAGCCCTGCCTCATTCGGTGGCCTGGGTACATCTGGGATAAGGAGAGCAAAAGCCCCAGGGCTCTAACAACTCCCTCTCCCCCGCTGAGACTGCCTTGGCCGCTCTGATGGCTTGGTCTCCCAAGCTGTCCTGCTCTGCAGTGCAAGGAGCTGGTTGAACTTTCCTGCTGCTGCTTGTCAGGGAATAATATTCTTGCAGGGGTGAGTTCACATCGTGCTGTCTTGTCTGCTTGGCACCGCTTCTCCTCCTGGGAGAACCGATGCTTTGAGTCTCCCCTGCTGCATGCTTTGGAAACTGCCACAGATGAGGCTGGGTCCCTGCTGGCAACAGGAGATATCTAAAAGTCTGTCAGCCTGACAGGCTGTATTTAATGGCCATTCACATAGTCAGGAAGCCTTTAGCTCATTCTGGACCGTGAGACTTGGAGGCTGGCCAGTGCTGACAGTTCACACTGGGTCTGGTCCACCTTGCTCCTGCAAGTCTTGGTCTCTGTCTGCCAGCCCAGGCTTTTCCCCAAGACCCTGTGCTGAGTCTCAGCTTGGCTGCAGCAGGGGAGAACTGTGGGAGGACCGACTTTTGCTCAGATTGTATCAATATATCACCTAGTGATCACAAAGTAAAACACGCTTGCCAGTATAATTTGTGCAGAACCTGTGATTCAGGACTCATGTGATAGTTTCCTAGGCATCTTCACGAAGTTTTGTGCCCCAGGTAATAGCAAATCTGCCTCTCTTTGCTAACAAAGCTCTGCTTCCTAAGACTTAGTGCCCATGGAGCACTTGGTAATTACCACAATCCTTAGGGTTCCCTTTTAGCAGAGTCAAATATGGCATCATCTCAATGTGGAAGTTACCTGCCTCCCTGAGAAACAATAGAAAAAACTGAATTTTGTGCATCATAAAAAAACAAACAAGAACTAAAAAATGCCCTGCCATTAGCCAGCAAAATCCCCGGGTTTTTCTTTGCCTGATGCCTCAAATCTTCCTGAGGTTTTCACTTCAACAGTTTTTCCTCTGAACTTAGAAGGTCTGTGGGCTTTGTGGAAGGTGACTCCTAACTACAGAAACTTCAGATTTCATCTGGCTGCTTGCTGTGGTTTTGGGTTCAAAAACACTTGGAGGTCAGTGTGCTGAAAATGCCATGCTGCTGGTCCCCCTGTAACATGGGACCCTCAGCCCAGCCAGCCTGGATGAGCCTCTGCTGCTCTGAGCCGTGCTGGGCAGTGTGCCACAGCTTCCCTATAATGCACTAATATTCTCCCTTAGTTTAGGATTATCAAAGTATATTTTTGTTTTTTTTCCTTTGTGACTTTTGGAATTGACTTCATCATTCAGAAAAAGCACCTTCAAGATCCACCAGAAGGTTTTGTCAGGACTGTTGTTCTTGTGCCAGTGTTGTTTTGTTCAAAAAAAAAAAAAAAAAGTACAAAAACCACAGAAATTTCACTGTTTTCTCTTTTCAGGAACTGGCAGCAATGCCTGTTACATGGAAGAGATGAGAAACATAGAGATGGTGGATGGTGAGCAAGGACGGATGTGTGTGAACATGGAGTGGGGAGCGTTCGGGGATAATGGATGCCTGGACGATATCAGGACAATATATGACAAAGCGGTTGATGACTTTTCACTAAATGCTGGAAAGCAAAGGTACTGTGAGATAAATGCTGTGCTAAGAATAAGCCAGGCTGCCTCAAATGTTTTTGAGAGAACTGGAATTCTCCCCTTCTCAGAAGGGAGAGATTAAGAGTGGAAAACGAATGCAGCCCTTCTGTCCTGTGGGATTTCCCTCCTCTGTGCCTCTGGTTGCTTCTTTTTTTCTAGTTTTCCGAAGGACAAACATCCATGATCTTCTCTTTCTGCTTTCTCTTCTGTATGAGCAATGAATGTCTTTATCGTTGTCTGGCTGTTTTGCAGCCGTTCATTTAGCTACAGCCAAATTCCTCTGCCAGTCTTTTGGGTAGGAAGAGCTGTTGTGGCCACTGAACATCTGCCCAGAGCTTGTTTGCAACAGGGTTTTTGGTGAGAACTTCAGGAGGATTTAAATTAGTAAAATATCCTTTTTCTCATCCCATGTTGTACTTAAAGGTTTAAGATGGCTTGTCATTCCTACGCTCTTGGTCTCAGTTTAATCTCTTTTAGCTGAGTTCTTTTTGTTCAAGGGCTCTGCCTCTTGAAATCCTCAGCCTAGACCTGCAGGCATGGTTGGAGCTCAGAGCTGGTCACTGTAAAGCAGTTGCAGCCAGCTCTTACATCAGGCAATATTCTGGATGACATGCCACATTAGAGGACCTGCCTTTCTCGGCCCTGGAGGATGGATCCCATTATCCCATTTCGGGAACCCAGCTCTTGTGTGAGCAAGTGCTTCCCTGCCCCCATGAAGAAAGAGCTGACAAGGAGATGGACCCAGCACAACGCTCCTGGGCTGAGGCTGCTGCATGCCCAGACTGCAATTTTTCATAATTTCTCTGCTTTGACACGAGGGCAGTGAAGCTATTAAGAAAGTTGTGTGACTCCAGCAAATCTGCCTGGAAGCCTGGGGGATGCAGGCAGGTTGGCAGCTCCCTTGGGAAGCTCTTTAGGGTTTAGGGCACGAACAGATGCAGAGAGGTGGACGCTGAGCAAGCCTGATGCAGCGGTAGGGTTGGCATGGAGTAAGCAGCTAAAGGCAGAAGGGGAAACTGCCAAGGGGAATAATTTATTCCAGAAGAAGTTAGGCACTCGAGAGGGAAGGCGCTTGCTGGGTACAAGCCTGAGAGAGCTCATGGTATTAAATGGACTGCATGGCTTGCTTCCAGGTGGCTGGTGTGCTGGGCTCAGCTCAGTCCAGGGCAGAAACCCTGCTCAGAGCTCCAGGAGGTGAAATAAAGGATGCGTAGCTGAATGAACTTTTCAGTAAATGAGAAAGTGTTCAGCTCTCGTTGCTGAGGGCACAGCTTGGTCACGGACCACAGAATGCCCCTTTCAAACCAGAATGGTGCTGGAGGGGAAGGGGGGTGAAGCAGACTCCTGTTCTCAGTATGGGGCTGCCCCGTGCCAGCACTGAGCACCCCTTGGTGCGTGCCAGGAAGGGATCTGCAGGTGGAAAATATCCCTCTCTCTAGCCTGGGGCAAGCCTGCCAGCAGAAAACTCGGGTTCTGTGTGCAAAGTGAGGTCACGAGGGGTTCAAAACACTCTGGTTCCTCCCTGTGGCTTTTGGGCTGTTATTTCCCTGCTGGGAACCAGGTGCCGGAATTAACCAAAAAGCACAAACCAACCCCGAGCCCCTGGCTCGCGTGTTTACAGGTCAGTGATCCTGGGAATGTGCTGAACATACCTCTTCACATTCATTTATTTATTTTTAATTTCCACAGGGTGCTTTGCAGCACAGGACTCCCTTAAAAACTCTGCACTCCCAGTGCCTGTACCTTGTGCTTTTCCTGTAATTTTCCTGCATGGGGCCATTGAGCTTTTTCTGTTCAAGGCCTCAGCCAGGGTTTGAGAGGACTCCCCAAACGCTGGGCAGTGGAGACTGGGTTCTGCTCAGGGCTGTTGCTGAGGGATGCACAGCAAACTTACTTTCAACCGGGCAACAGGTTTTCATTTCTCCTCTTTGGCAGAAATAGCAGCCATTGTCAGCACCTGCCTACCTAGTGGGAAATGGTAGTGAGGAGTACGTGAGGTATTTGTAGACAGACTCGCAAGGTTTTCCACTGCTTTTTCTTGCCCAATTCTTGTAATAAATGGCCATTCTGTATAAATCACTTTGCATATTTCATGTCCCCAGCATGTGCAGGCAGGACGTCTAGTTGATATGCATCTGCAGTGCCACTTTTGCAAGTATGAGCTGTGTCCTCTGAGCTGTGCTGCTGTCTTCCATTGCAGGTACGAGAAAATGATCAGTGGGATGTACCTGGGGGAAATAGTCCGCAATATTTTGATCGACTTCACCAAGCGGGGGTTCCTGTTCAGAGGCCAGATTTCAGAGACGTTGAAGACCAGGCATATCTTTGAAACCAAGTTCCTTTCACAGATCGAGAGGTAAGAGAGCACGGGAGGCTGTTCAGAGTGAAATATTGTGGTAATGCTCATCTGGTGATGCTGCTGGAGGGGACTGATGGCTGGAGAGGATGGCTCAGTGCTCCAGAGATGATTTTGGTTTCATTGAGAGCCTGTACCTGTGCAGAAGGGCTCTTTAAAGCACTGGAAATCAGGCTGTTTTCCCGTGCCTGTTGTGTGTGCCTAGCTATAACTGTTGAACTGAATGAGAGCTAGCTGAATGTGTGCTTCTTTAGTGGATATTTTTGTGTCTTTATTGCTCAGACGCTATCTTAAAATCTGTCGAGTCTTTATGGGGGGGGGACACAATAAAGTCGGTCATTAAAAATACTTTCCTGAAATGCACTTGGTATGAAAAGAGAAGGGGAAGCAACGCAGAGCTGTGCTCAGAGCCCCTCTGGCTTGCCTGTGCCCCTCTCCTGCTCTGCCCGAATTTGGCATCAGCATGATGTCGGGGTGGGTGCATTTGCGTTCTCTGGTCTCTTGTACCAGCAGCAAGGACGGCTGTGTGGCCTGGGTGTGTGGGTGCAGCTCTTGATGTGGAGGGGGTTGTGCTGGTGGCTCGACTGAGGAGGGCCTTTAATTAAACGCTGTGTTCTTCTGCTCCTGCAGCGACAGGTTAGCTTTGCTTCAGGTGCGAACCATACTCCAGCAGCTGGGGCTCAACAGCACCTGTGATGACAGTATCATTGTCAAGACCGTGTGTGGAGCAGTGTCGAAGCGAGCGGCTCAGTTGTGCGGGGCTGGCATGGCTGCAGTTGTAGATAAAATTCGGGAGAACAGGGGATTAGAGCACCTGGAGATTACGGTTGGTGTGGACGGGACGCTGTACAAGCTACACCCACAGTGAGTGTTCACCTTTCTCTGTGTTTGTTTGCCTGTGACCTGTAACGTGTTGCTGCATGTCCCTTTCCAAACCGATTTCTCTTACTTGCTAGAATAAGAGCCAGGGAAAAGAGATCTTAATCAGGGCTGGTTGGGCTTTCTAAAAGGTAATCAGAGGATCATGAAGGATTCAGGGGGCTGTGCCAAACTAAAGGCAACACAGCTTGCTGGGC
Source organism: Anser cygnoides (assembly GCF_040182565.1). NCBI lineage: Eukaryota > Metazoa > Chordata > Aves > Anseriformes > Anatidae > Anser > Anser cygnoides. Next base: position 25,477,921 of record NC_089879.1, on the reverse strand, counting down.
AAGTTGGAAGCCACACAGGAAGGCGAATGATCTCTTGGCTATGCAAAGGCAGTGACAGAGCAGTGCTCGAATGCCTGGTGCCTCTTTGCATGGTGCCTCTTGGGCAGACATTTCTGTCCATCAGGCAGAGGAGGTGGGCTGCTGCAAAGCAGGGGCAGGTGAGGGCAGGAGTCTGCAACAGCTAGCAACACAGGGAGGGGAGGACTAGTGCCTGTCTCCAGTGTATACGGAAGGAGGCAGGTAGGAAGATGACCAATGCACCATCTCGTCTTTTGCACTTTGCTGTGGCAGAAGAGATCCATCTAACCCCGCATGGAGAGAGAGCAAAGGGCTGGGGTGAAAGTGCTTTGCCCCTGCTCCCAGTCTTCACACCCACCATAGTTTCCAGCATTTTATTTCTCTCTGCTGTGAAAGGGGGAGCGCTGCAAAGGCCCGTGGCGGTGCTATGCTCTGTAGGTGCTGCAAGACCTCCCTTGCCCACTGCCATTGTTTCCCTTCACAGCTTTTCGAGGATTATGCACCAAACAGTCAAAGACCTGGCACCCAAGTGCGATGTGACCTTCCTGCTTTCGGAAGACGGCAGTGGGAAAGGGGCAGCGCTCATCACGGCGGTGGGATGCAGGCTTCGTGATGCCGAGCAGAACTGAACTCCACAATTCCGGCCCTGATTCTGTCTTGTGAGCACTTTCTCATAAAGCAGCGACTGCGTAGTCTGAACTGGTAAATAAATAAATAAAACAGAACTCACTGCTTTATTGGGAAAAAAAATACAACTAATGACATAAAAAAGTATAGGATACAAGATAGAATGTGTGCTGTTAATAATATCTCCTGGTTATGGACCCCAATCTGCATGTTTCTTATTCACCTTGTTGGTACCTTCCCCATCTGTAGGTCATGGAAAAAATCAGTCTATAATTTCTGCAGATGTCAAAAATCAGTTGTTGTCTGAGATGAAATTGCCCCCAGTTGATGTGCGTTGAGAGCTGCTGTTGCATCGTACCAAGTGTGACCTTTGCAGCATCCCTGTTACGTGCACCGCCAGCACGCTGACCACCAAACCTGGGTGTTGAAGCTTTTAGTGAAAGGGAAGCAACGGTTCCCTCCTGCATATCTACCTGCTGTTGTTTCGTTTAAAGCAATCGTGGAAAAATCGCGGTGTGTCGGCACTGTGCACGCACATGACTCTGTAGTGGGACTTGACAATGTGACTTACTTGCTTCCTCGATGCCTGTTTTGTCATGGTAAAATTAAAGTAAACGCCCTTGTCCCACGGATCTGGTTCCACTGGTATTTCCCATTGCTTTTGTGAATAGTGTTGTGTTACCGAGCAAAACCTGTAACATTTGGGCAAGAAATCCCTAACGAGTAAAACACAGTGGTTGGCGATTGGGGTAATCCAAATCTCCAGACCTGGGAAATGGGTAGATTTATGGTCCCTAGGCAGTCTGTGCTGTATTCATCTGTTTAAGGGGTTGTATAAAAAATATTTTTTTCTCTTGTTATGAGTTTAGATCAGGGCACTGCAGCTGCCCTTCTACAGGATCTGCAGCCAAACAGTGTCACCTGGATGTGTACACCTCTGTCTCTTGCCTTAAATGGGTATTTGCTTCCACGCAAAGCTTTAATCTTTAATACTGTTAAGCAGCCACTCGAAACACAAACACTCAGCTAGAGTTAATGACCAGAAGGGGATGTGAGGGTTTGAGTTTGGTCTCGATGTTGAGGACCTGGGTGCGTAAACTAAACAAACCACACAGACAAAATTGGACCCAGCTTATTCCATGAACTAAAGCAGCAACAGGGTTCGTATCATATACACTTGGTGTATTCTGCCCTCTGTCGAGCTGATGCCATTATTATACTTGCATAGCAGTTGCATTACTTAAATCGAGAACCAGTTAGGAAGGCAAAAGGTAACTAACATTTGCAAGTCACGCCGCTTTCTGCAAAGAGGGAGACCCCACAGCAGTATTTAATTCCCGCTCTCCTACCAAAAATGAATTTGAGATTTCTGCATGGTTTTCCCTGCTCTCTTCTCCTGCAGAAAGTAGATGGAAATTTGCAGGCTACTCTTCTCTGTCCTCTTTCCACCCCCTAAGATTTGGATTGCCCTACCTATTGATAACATTTCAATATGCATTATGGTGCACTGTGAGTGAATGTTGTAAAGTAACATGTGAGTCGCAAGCAGTCATCGCAGCTTTAAGTGTGTGTCTACCTGAAAAATTGCATGCCTAACTGGTTTTGCAAAGGTAGAGAGTCTTTTTACTTTGCACACTAGTAGCTCCGATACTAGTGTTACGTGATATTTGTGAAAATATTAAACTTTTTTTGATGTGCGTTAACTGGTGTTTAGTGGTTCTTTCTGGAAGAGATTCTGTCGGCTGCTGGCTTAGTGCTTTGGGAAGAGCTATTGTGCAGGGAGAGCTGTAACTTAATCCCAGTGGTGCCTGGGTTTTGTGTGTGTGTTTTTATTCCCGGGCGTTCGGGGTCAGATTCAAACAGGGTGGGTTTTGTTTGACACCATACCTTGCCTTTCCTAATGTGGCTCAGCAGAGGCACAGAGCTCACAACGCCCAAACCTTAGGGTGTGTGTAGTTTGTCTGCGTGTGTCTCATCCCTGTTGTGCAGGGGAAACCGCAGTGCAGGGAGACTTCAGCCCACTGCACCAAAGCAAATGTGATTATGCTAGGCTTTGCCAGATACTCTGATGGCTACGTTGTGAGTGCTGTGCTCCTGCAGGAGCCTGATGCACAGCAGCGCCTGTAAGCGCCACGTGCACGAAGGGCTGGTGCTTGCAGAAGCACGGCGTCAGGTGCTCCTGCACTGCTGGTCTGCACATCCTATGTTGGAGTTGTGTATAAAGGCCCCTCCTGCATACACTACAGTTGTGATTCTCCCCTAACCCATTTTATGTTACAGCTTGAGTAGTCTGACAGCCTTGATCTGCAGCTCTGACCCCAAATAGGAGGCAGAAGAAGCTGAGAAGGTTTACGGGTGCAGGGGATGCATTGCGTTTTAGTTGCTGAAGTTTTGCAAATCTTATGCCTGCCGTAGGGGTGGTGTGAGCCGTATGGGAGACCTGAGTTTGGAGCTCTTCAGCATCTTAATCGTTCTATGATCTGTGGGCTAGGCTCGGTGCAGGACAGAGGATGAATGTGAAGTGCAAGTTAAACTTGGTCATGGGGTGACTGTGAAGTGAGGAGATGCTGGCAGAGGTGGTGTTGTTTATTGGATCCAGCTCATAACAAACAGTGAGTTTGTGCTTCTAACAGCATGACTGTTCCTACTGTGGACCGTAGGTGATGTACTCGAGGAGAAACAGCTGGACCTGGTGGGACTTCCATTTCCAAACTTCTTCTTACCCCTAGGAAACTTGCAAGTGAATCACGAGCTATAATTGTCCGGAGAAATGTCTTCAGTGTTAGCCAAGCAATGACTGAGATGTCTTACTTAAAGCTTTTAGGCTTGGTGAATAAAATCATAGTCTTCTTAATTGTTAAGCTGTAGAAATTACTTCGATATTGACACACAAATCTTACATTTCCTGGGGAAAAGGCCATTTGCACACCACTGTTGTAATGTCATCTGCTCCTTATTCCTCTGGGGGTTCTCTCAGAAGCCTTTTGAATAGGTTTAAAACAAGCAGCCTTTGTTTTGTTTTGTTTTCTTAAAAAAAAATAATAGCAGAAGGCAAAATAAAGTGTTTCTGAACTTCTGAACCCTGCTCTGTGCTTTTTGTTTGTTCCTTTGCTATAACAATGAGATTCTTCAAATGGTTTTCCTTACAGTCTGCAGGGACTCCCTGGTACTTAGACCACGAGTAACTGTACAGTGGGGGGATTTATCACTGACCTGGACACTTTATACTGCTGCGTGGCATTTAATCAAGTCTATATTTATATGAAGAATTGTACGTGTTTACTCTGGAGCACGGTGTTCCTGTTACCTCGTATATCACAGGAAATAATGTAGTTGGCCATGGCATGGCCTCTTCTTTCCAATGAGGGCTTGGGGCATCCCTACTTCCTTAACTGTTGTTATTTCTAGCAGACAGACTTCTCAGGATCCACAGTGTGAGTCCTTCAGGAGACGTGGAGCTTCGCTTGCAGACAGGAGAAATCATCCTCTGCTTTCTGCACCAGAATGAGAGAGATGCCATGAGCAGGAAACGTCGGTGCTTGTCAGGGGCTGCACGGGGGAAACAGTGTCAGCACCTCCGTGACACTTGGGCATCTGAGATGGGATCCAACTGGCTGTTACGGTGTGATGGAAGATGGAATGCTCAAGACAAACCTGTTTGGTCCCAAAAGATCTGCGTTAGAAAGCTGCTGGAGAAGGGCTTTAATGCCTTACTGTCACCTCAGCTGCACGTGGGAGAGGTACAGCTTATGTATGTAAAATAGTGAACTTGTTGTGCAGGTGTTCTTCAGTTCCTTGAAGCACGAGTCCCAGAGGTGTGTGCCTCACCAAGCACCTCTCCCAAAGTGTTTTGAATCCCTGTAGAAGATGACTTGGTGGTGGCTGGCTGTCAGTGCCTGTTCGTTATTGTTCTCCCTCTGCCCTGGCCGCACCCTTACGGTGCGCTCTCAGGAGGAGCAGGCTGGCCAGATAGGCCAGGAGGGCTGGGCAGATAACATCGAGGCTAGAAGCTGCCTGCTGGAACAATTTAAAATGATGAACATTTTTTAGAAAGGCACACAGCCCTGTGCCGTCTGCCATGTCCCATTAGTGAGATAAGTCTGCTGGGCCTCTGTGTAACATAATTGTTCCCCACAGCAGCCAGCAAGGTGGTGGAGATTAAGTGGAGAAGGAAGATGTATCTGCTGGTTTCTATACTGAAATAGACTTGGGAAAATCATTTCCCTGAGCACTTTTTCTGTTTAAGCAACAAATCTTTGTTCTGAATTTACTGTAGAAGTCAAGCCTGGCAACGCTTTGTAGCTTTTGTTCTCCCAGAGCACAGGGGAATATTTGGAATAACTGGGACTTGTTGACATTGTAGGAGCCTCCTGTATGCCAAGGTATGTCTCTGTGATGTTATGTGCCAACCTGTCACAAAAGGTGAAGGTGATTGCAAGGTGCTACTTATCACACCAGTATTAAATACTGCATTGCAGTAAGTATTGGGCTTGTATTTCAGCTTGTCCTGTTCTGCATGTCTGCACATAATGTCTCAGGCTTCGAAGATGACATATTTCAGCCTTTATTTAAGTATCTGAGAAGAGAAGAACAGTGATGACAAGATGGGGTAAGTCTGGAAAGGGGAACGAAGGGTCTGTGGTGGGGACCATGGTGGGGTTGCTGGGGTTGGGGTACAGGCAGCTTGGAAGTGCAGAGCTCTGAGATGTCACCAGCTGTGCACCACCCCAGTGTGTCACACCCGGGTGGCCCTCTGCTCCTGTAAGCAAGCAGTAGTGCTGCAAACATGACTGCTCAGCTAGGGAGTTAACGAGCTACGCTCAGCAGCTATTTTTGAGCACCTTCCCCAGTGATGGGAGCTTGCAGCCCCTCTGACCAAGCCTGCTTAAGGCTCTTCAGAGAGCCTCGCTCCCCGGATGAGGTACCACAGTTATCTATGTGCAGGTGGAGGAATTGCTCGAGCACACTTCAACAGGAAAAATAAATCGTGTTGGTACAAGCTTATAGAAATCCATGAAAAGATGACTCTTCAGGGAGCTGTTTCTCACTTCTAAATGATGAGAGATGGTGCAGGTGAAATCACAGGCCTGAAAATCCCAGAATTCAGGAAAGATTCAGGGCAGGCTTTTCCGCATGGGTGCCTTTGTTGTAAAGGAGCTCAGCTCCACAGCCTCATCCACCTCAAGGCTGCTGAGCCACAGGAATTAGCTGCCCACACACCCCAAGGGTCCGCCCAGACTGGGCCAGATGAGCCCCAGCCTTTCTGTTCCATCAGCTCTTCTCCAGATGGAAGTGTCTTGTGGAACAGAGAACAGGAGCTCGCTGTCAGGAAGGAAATAGGAAATAGGAAATACTGATTAGTAGAATGCTGCCTGAGGTCTGTTTTGCTTCTGTTTTGACTTGATGGGCAAAACTTGTCTTTTCTGTATTGCAGCATGGGTTTAAAGGAGGGCTGAACTTGTATCCAGAGCTGAGTGATGTTCAGACCTACATGGATATAAGTCTTGTTTTATCGTCAGAGTGCTTTTGATGCTGATGGCACCTGTAAAAGTCCCCTAGGAAACAGACCTGTCTCAGGACATCTACAAACCTGCTGCCTTTAAATGATGTCTTAGAATATGCCCCATCCCTGGAAGTGTTCAAGGCCAGGCTGGATGGGGCTTTGAGCAACCTGGGCTGCTGGGAGGTGTCCCTGCCCATGGCAGGGGGTTGGAGTTAGATGATCTTTAAGGTCCCTTCTGACCCAAACCGTTCTGTGATTTCAATAGTCAAAACTAGAAGAAGAAATCAAAGAGTTTGCTGGGTGGGGGTAAATGATGTCTTCTCTTCCTCATTGAAGTGAGTTTCTGTGTTGAAACTTGATTTCCTTGACTTCCTGCGGGTCGACTGATAAAGGGATGGGGATGTAAGTTTAAGCTTGTCTTTCTCAGTTGCTTTTATACACGGACACCACCGGAATGCTAGCTTGAAGCCTGAACGAAACCTGTAAGCATAAGAAAAGAAATTAAATGGCAAGATCTCTTTAACTGCACAGAGAAAGAGCAAGTGTGTAATTCTACCTCTGAATGAGCATGGAGGTAAAAGGTTTCTATTGAAATGGAAGCAGGAAATGGCTCTGGGGAGCCTGAGGCTGGGCTTGCTTCACCAGTGTCCGGAGAACAGCCCGTTCTCAGTGCAGAGCAAGAGGGACATCTCTTGGCATGGCAGGGTTGTGCTCGTGCAGCCGTTCGCTCGTGGCCACGTGCTGATCATACGCCTGCTGTCTGCTTTTTATTTGGAGGCAGAAAATCTTAAGGTTTTGTTGTTAGTAGCATATAAATTCACTTCTCTGCCTGTTGAGCATAGCTGAAAATCACAGTGGCTTTGACCTCCAGAGGTTTCTGCCTTTACAGACTGAGATTTTCTGCGTGCACACTACTCACCTCTGGTTAAGACAACAGTATATGATGGGGTTGTACATCGTTGAACTCATGGCAAGCAGAAAGATCGCCAGGTACACCTGCTGAATGTACTTCTGCTGGTAGATGTCTTCCTTGAAGCTCCCCAGGATGAAGTATATGTGATAGGGCAGCCAGCAGACGGCAAAAATGATCACAACTACCACCATGGTCTTCACAAACTGGAAGAAACACACAGTGTGTTATCCCTGGGCCTCTGTAGAGTTGTCTGGGCTTGCTGGGGAAATGGAAAATGCCACTGTTGTTTTGGGTGTGTTTTGCCCTCCTGAAGTGCTGTGTGTGGTATGTAGAGCTGGGCTGCTTGAGCAAACGAACTCCTGGTGATGGAAATGGGGAACAGGGAGGGGAGTGAGAACAAATGTTTTGCCGTGCGCTTCCTGCAGAGGAACCGTTTGCAGCTCCATCAGGGAGATTTGGTAGGGAAATGGGAGAACTGCTGTTACCCTGAAGCCTCTCCACCCTGTCCAGAGTTTATCACTGTGGCATGTGGATTCACTGGGTACTGCTTTACTCTCTAAAAGTGGGCAGCCTGGCCCACTGACGTGAGCCTTTCCTCCTCGGAGCATGGCTGGTGCATGTAAATCACCATTTTTTCATGCTTGTTGGCTTTACCCCCTTTACTCCCAGGCCAAAATAATTTGTCAACCTTTCATGCCCAATCCCACAAGATTTTGCATGAAATGCAAGCTCTTTATTGGAGCTGGGGGCAGAAGGGCTGGTGCGTTTAGGGTAATTATTTTTAAGTTTCACCTCTGACCTTTTTCTTGGCATTGACTTGATGTTCGTAGCGGACTCTATTAATGTGGTTGCCTGGAACTGCGCTGCTCCACAGAGTAATTCCTATGATGCTGTATGCAACAAACATCACCATTAAAGGCAGTAAGTAAATCAACACGATCACTGCAATGTGGTATCTGAAAAAGAAAAACAGGCACATTTGCATCGTCAGTATATCCTTTGAAGGGGTCTATCAGAAAATGGCTCCCATTAACTTCAACCCCAAAGCGTAAAGCAGCAGAAATTTTGCCTACAAACATCATTAGAGGGGCTTTTGTAAACAGCAAAAGCTCATCTCATTTCTCCCACGTTGTGATGATTAGTCCTCGGACTGGATTCACTGCTCTTTCAAGACAGAGTAATGCTATTTATCTTTTGTCAGAGGGTTACAGTCCACGGCCACCTGAACTTTGCTATCCCGCTGCACTCAGGAAAGAGACTTCTAAGGCTTGTGGCTGTAAAAATGTGAACCTTTCAATCACATTTGCAAAAGGAATATTCCAAAAAACTACTTGACAAATGCAATGGTGCCAAAATCTTAATTCAGCAACGATCCGGGACTTCCAAATGTAGCTGGCTGCTAGCAGAGTGCACGAACTCAGCAGGGCAGGTAGGGAGGAAGGAGCATTGCCAGTTTATAGCACGTGCACAGTGAGTGACAGCCATTATTGTGTTTCTATTGCCGGCTGGTTTTATTTGTGAGCACATGCACAATTAAATCTTTTGTCACCAACAGGGTACTTGGTTTCTGCTCCAGACGAAAGTGCTGCCATCTCCCTCGGCTGTATGTGAGCTTGAGCTCTGTTACCCCATGAGCTTCTGCTGGTTCCTCTGTGCTTGGGTTTGATTTTTTTAAGCAACCACCATTTATGGGAAGGGAACAACCTGCTCATTCCATTACAGCAGCTGTCCCATTTACATAAACAGTGTGAAAAACTGGGATTAGGCAGGAGGGCTCTGGCACACACTGCTGGCAGTGACCACAAAAGGCTGGGTGCGTGTGTTTTTTCTCAGTAGGACAACACTGTGTAGATACTCATCGCATTAGCAACCGGGGTCGGCTGTATTGCAGAGCACTGTAGGAATCAGCACTGGGGCTCTCCACATGGGACCCAGCCTTTCTGCAACATTAAAGCCCACCGACAGACACTGAAAGGGGAGCGGTGATGGTTCAGAGTCAGGAAATAGCAGTGTAAAGCTGTGCTGGAAGTGGGAAGTCTACCCTGTCATGTGGGGGGGGCTGCATTTCATTGCTAGCCAATGCCCTGGAAAAGGCACTTAATAAAGTAAATAAGTATAGAAAAATACTCTGTTTGTGAGATGTGGAGTGTTTGTTGTCAGCCTGCTTTCCACCTCTCTTAATACTTCTTTTCCTCAGGATTTGGACTGTCACGAGAGTGGCTGCATGTGGCTTTTTCTCCGTGCTCCGTATTGCAGGCGTTCATCCCGACAGAGCCATCAGTCACGATGATTTCTGGAGATCACTGCTTCCAACCTCCTTGCTAGGAAAGCTACTGAAACCTGCAAGTCTGAGGCTGTTCGGGGGGTGAGCTAGTCAATGTGCGAGATTTATTGTGCTCAGGAGCTGCTGCTCTTCAGCTGAGGATCCCAGAAAGAACCTGCCCCGTTATTTGCCATGTTCAGGACCAACTTTTCTGGGCCCAAAGAGATAACAGGCAGCGATTTCATTGGTAATCTGCCAAAGCTTTGCTTCAGTCCTTCCCAAAGAATGGCTGTGGGAAAAATAAACCTAATGCTTTTCATCTGAAGGAAATAGCATGCACCTTTGCAGGTGAGGGGTTATGTAGCATTTTCCAGCTTGCCTCATAAAAGAAGATAGGCATGCTTCATCCCCAAATGCAGACACAGTATATTGTTTTCACTTTCAGGTGAGAACAGAGCCTTTACCAAAAGGTTTCTTGGTTTTAAGGTGATTTCCTACTACCCCTCCTTCTCAGTTGATGGGAACCTGGTTTACTTTGTTCCCAAGCACGTAGGACGGAGGTACCACCAAGGAGCCCTCGGAGGTATGTGACCCAGCAGGGCTGGGATGTGAACCTGCTTTTACTCTTTGCTGTTTTTTGGGACTGGGAAAAACTGACAACCAGGGGCTGAATGTGCCGTGGATCAGCCAAGTTTACATGGAGTTCCTGGAACTTGGCACTTATTAGTGTGAAAACCAGTTAGTTGGGTAATAACTAACCGTAGGAGGCGCCCAGCTGTCTGCCAGAGGTGCTGAAGGGAAAAGCATCCATGGTGCATGTAGCTGGGGAAAGGCATTCACAGCGAAGAATGGATGCGGGGAGATTAGCACTTGGTTTTGGTTTGAAGAATTGTTTCCATTTTGTTAATCAATTTGTTCCTTTTCCTCCATTCTTCCATTACTGCTTTGTATAAATGTTTTGCCTGATAGATTTCTCAAGCTGCTCTGTGTATCATGTACTTTGAATAATGATTAATCACAGCAGATCCCCTAAATGCAGGGTATGGCTTGTTTCATCTGTCTGAACAATCTTGCTTTAAAGCAGGAGGAAATTGCTATGAGGGCTAGGAGCTCTCGGGAGTGCAGATGTGTGTCTAGATAAGTAGATCTATAAAACCTTAAGATGTTTGAAACAAGCTCCTCTCTTTTTTTTTTCTTTTTTTTTTCACAGACAGCAGCATGATTTTTAGCTAACTATGTGGCTTCTCAGCATTAAAAATACCCAGCTCCCTTTTGCCTGATGGAGGGGGAGAATCTAAAATCTTTAAAACCAGGATTTATTGCTTGTTTAAAGACTTTATGCTCTGGTTTCTCTTAAATCCACCAAGCCCTGTATCTAGGCTTTCTAGATCTTATGGCCAGCTTTCAAAGCAGGGGAGGATGGAGTATCACCCTTCTTCGCCCTGAGCATGACAATGTGGTAGCTTTTTCCACAGCTGCATTAAACTGAGCTTAGATGGGCTGCCCCAAACCCATATTCCCCAGCTGTGTGGTTCCCCTAAAAACCTCCCCCTCCCTCTACCCTCTCTCCCAGTAATGTCTGTAGCCAACAGTTCGGTCACGACATTAATTTCATAGTTAACTTTTGCAGGAATCGTGAGTTTTCTTGTTTCTCTTACGTGAGCTGGTGCTTTGATCCGACGTCATCTGGCCAGACGACGATGCACTTCGTCGTTCCGTTGTCTGTCAAGATCTCAGCGTAGAAGCACTGCGGGAAGGCAAGCCCAAATGCCACCAGCCAAATTATTCCTATGATGACTCTGGTGTTTCCAGCAGAAAGCCTGGGCTTGAAGGGATGGATTATAGCCACATACCTGCAAGAAAAATGGGTAATGCTTTTATGGTTCCATTGGCAAACTGTACAACAAATACAGCACGTGTAAAAACTCACCAGCTGATATGGTGGGATTTATTTGTAGAGCTATTCTGTCAGGTTCAAGGAGCTAAACCCCTTCTGAAGAGAATAATTTCAAGTCTTAAGGTAGGATAGATTGATCTCATCTGGATGGATACTTCTGGTGCAAGGAGGAAGCAATCATTTATACTGTCTGCATATAGTCCTTCGCAAGTATTTCCCTTACTTTGATAATTTCTTTTTTTTTTAATTACTTTTTAAAATGCTTTGTACATTTGGTCTGAAATTTGGTGCTGTGAACTCTGTGTTAGTTTGGAGATATGCACTGTTTAACACCATGCCCTTCTTCCTTCCTCAAGAAAATGACCTAAACGTGCCGGTCCTGCTAATTATCTCAATCTTGTTTTACACCCCATGTTATGACAACAGCAGATTGAAGTCTTGAGTATCCTTTTGTATGGAATTTTTCCCCCTGATTTTTAGCAGTGGAAAACTCCTGTGCCATCCACCTCTGCCTGTAAATGCTGGAGCACTTGTGCTTGTGATTTAAGGGAAAGGCTGACCCTTTCTTCCTGCACCTGCTCAGAGCCCTCATGGCACATCTGACTATTAGATTACTTGCAAGCCCAGGGCGCTGTCTGGTTTTATGTTCCCTCTGTAGAAACGCAGGGTATCGTAACAAGTCCTTAATCAATTATGCATTTCTTGTCATGCTTTCCCTTCTCCTTGTCATGGTTGTTTACAAAGGCAAAATAGAGTGGAAAATGCCAATTGCCTCCTGGTTTTTACAGCGAAAATGTGGCAAATTCTGTGCTGTCTCCTGGCCAAGCTGTTTGGAGAGAACTCTGCTCAGGCATTGCTGCAGGACAGAGGGTGACTGCACGGACAGGCAGCACAGTAAGTAAGCCAGAGCTGCACAGCAGCAGAGCCTTATTTAGCTATGAAATGTTCATGTCACCTCGCTTTCCTTAGCTCATCCTCATTATACAGTGCTCAAACCTGCTCAGGGAGGAATCAAGTGGCAAACGTTCTCCCGAATATTTGCCCAGGGAAGTGCCCAAACCCATGCACTGCAGCTCTCGGTGACCAGCAAGCCCCAGGTATAAATGCTGCCACTGGTGAGATCTGCTGAAGTGTCCTCACTCTTCTTGCTGTGCAGAAGAGCTGCCTTTGTCCCCTGCTTTGTGCCCCCTCCAAGTGACACCCCAAGATGCTGGCACCCTTTCTCTGGTCCTTGTCCCGCATGGACGAAATACGCTGAGCTCCTACCGCTCTTGCAAACCTTCCAAAGAGGGCCTAGGAGATTTTGTTATCTGCAGTGTGAAACTTGAGCTGATAATACCTCTCTGCCTGGAGTGCTGCGCGCAGTGGAAACAGCTGCTCCAGCACGCAGCAGCCCCAAATGAGGAAGCAGAGTAGTCCTAAACGTGATGATGAGCGGTTGTGACAGAGCCTTGTCTACAGCAGACAAAGATGCCTAATAGATCGATCACCTCTTGTCCTCCTGCCTTACAATAAACAGGTTCAAAAGACGTTTTATTAAACTTAAACAACTGAGCCGAAGAGGACACAAGTTCTCATAACAATAAATGGAAGCTGCAAGTTTCCAGGAGACAGTGTCAGGATCTATTTTAAGGTTAAGCAAGAATAGCTAAATATGGTTCGCAGGGAGATGCCAAGTTTTCTTTCTGATCCTTGTCATGCAACTAAAGAGATTTTGGCTTTATAGAAACTTTTGCCAAGTGTCCCCAAGGAAAATGGGAAATGGGAGACATGGGGACAGGCTGAAAAGGAATTTTTTTTTTTGATATTCTTTGGCAAACCGCACGTATAAAACAGCTGTTATCAACAACCCTTGATTAAAAGCCAGGAACAGCGTAAGAGTATTTGAGTCTCAAACTGAGCTGCTGTCGCCTCTAAAGAGAGATCTGCTTTCATCTGGACAACTGTGGGGTGATCAGCACATCGCTCATCTCTCCGGGCTTGCTAGCGATCCTCACAGTGCCTACAGGAGCCACTGCTCTGCTCTTTGGAAGCTGCGCGGCCATGTCCCTTCTTCGGGTGCAAGTTTCAGTGGGCGGTGCAGGGCAAAGCTTTCTTACGCCAGCTAGGTTTGTTTATCTCGTTTGATTTGTCTATCGCTTGCTTCCTTGGCTGGGTGTGCCAGGGTGAACCAAGCCGCCCGCAGGGGCGGGAGTTGCAGAAGTGACCCCGATGACTCACGGAGCAAGGTTTGCAGATGGCTCCAGAGGGATGTTGGCTCCCTTCCTGGGGGAGCTGGAAGAGCCCTGTGCAGATACTCACGCTTGATAAGAAGCAGAAGAAAGCTGAAGGAAACTGCAAAGCCAACGCGAGGGCTTGATTTCTGGCTGACTGGGGGAAGACCTTTGCTATGGGGTTGCAGTAGGGACATAGGATGGAAAAGACACAGATGTTCCTTCCCAGAGTTGGGCAAACAGAGGAAGAAATGGAAGGAAGGAAGGCAGGCAGAGAGTCTCAAAGGGAGCATAATCTCCCTTATTTCTTTCACACGCCATGGCCTGTAAGGCAGGAAATTCCCATGGACTTTTGACCGCTTTCTAGTAAAAAGAAAAACAGCGTCGTGCTACTCAACAGTGAGGTGGAAGCACATTCGGAGTGCCCAAATTTAAGCTCAAGTAAAAGAGACTTGGTGGATGTGAGAGAGTATTACGAAAATACCAGATTACCTCAGAAGCCAAAGTCTCTGTAATTACTTTCCTCCCTCTTGGAACTGGTCACTCTTGTGAACTGGTGAAACCGACTGCCATGTCTGATCCACTTCCCAGTATTTCTGGTGGTTTACCACTGCACTGGACTCGCATGATGATGGGGAAACATTTTAGGACCAGGAACGTGGGAACAATAAAATTTCAACCACTTGTACTTGTTACAGACTCAGGAATGGCTCAGGCTGGAGATAAGACAGGAGAGCCTAACTTTCTTCCCATTAATAGTGTGTAACCCCATAGCCTATTTGTCTAGCACTCTTCCCACTTTGCTGATAAGGCACCTGCCACAGTAAGTGGGGGCCAATTGCAAAAAGTATTGCAATAACGTTTTCTAGCTTACAGCAGACTTCTCAGATCTTTATCTTCCCCAATCGCCTCTTACCTCTCGGCGGCCACGGCTGTCATGGAGTAAATGCTCACAAACATTGCGGTGATGGGGAACCAGTTCTGAAACCTGCAGAATTCCTTGCCAAAATACCAGACGTTGTGACTGGCATAAATAAAATTGAAGATGGTGTTGAAAGCGGACATCAGCAAATCCGAAAGAGCCAAATTAACGATAAAGTAATTGGTGGCAGTCCTCATCCTCCTGTGCGCAAGGATGATCCAGATGACGGTGATGTTGCCAACGATGGAGGTGATAACAATGAAGGAGTAGGTGATAGCCCACAGAGCGATTTGCCAGCCTGGCTGGGTAAACTGGGTTACTGCCGTCTGGTTGTCGCCGTCCTCGAGGGAGTCAGCCTGCAAAATGTTGCTCGTGTTTGAAACGGGAAATGTGCTCATGGTTTTTCTTCAGCTAAGCAGAAAATAAAATCAGCTGGTGTCTGCTCATTTTCCTGCGGTAAGTGCTGGTGTTATGAATCCCCATGTGTATGACTTAAGTGCTGTTAAAAAGGCACTGGGATGCCATGTCTCATGTCCTCTCCTCCTGTTTTCCAAGTGAGGCGATGCAGTTCCAGGAGGAAGTGATTGATAGCAAGGGCCTCCAACTTGCCTGGCATTTAACCTGTGCCTGAAGAACAAACCCAAGAGATTAACTCTTCCCACTTGAGGTCCTTTTTCCTTTAAAAAAGACCAAAAAAAAAAAAAAAAAGGGGGGGTGTTTTCCAGGTCAGTGACAGGCAGTCTCTTCCTTTACCTTATTTTTAGGGCCAAGAAAATATAATAGAAGTATCAAGCCATAAGTAACTTCGATCCAATGGAAATCCCTTTTTGACGCAGTGGTTTTCCACGGCGTCAGGTATCCGACTCCTCTGCAGTGGCACCGAGGCAGGAGCTGTTCTGGGATGGACTTGCTGTGGGGTTTAAGGGCACTTTGAAAGGAGGTGGAGTCTCTTGCAGGCAAAAGCTAAACAACCAATTTGACATCGAATGAAACGCAGCAAAGTGGTGCTTAAAACTCGTTTCCTCCCTCTGTTTATTTGGAAGTCATCTCTGAAATGGACATGCTGCTGTATCAGCGTTTGTAGGCTTAAATGCAAAGGTAGCTGCTTCGCTGGGCTTACCGGTCCTGCTGTCCATGGGTTTACAGGACCCTTCCTGACTTCATGGGTGTTCTTGGAGCAAAAAAGAAACAGAGTACATTCGGCATGATTTGAGCAAAGGGCTCTTGCTCTCTGCAAGTGTTTGTGGCTTATCAGCGCTTTTGATACATTTCATTTAATGGGGACCTTCCAATATCCAATATAATGTGACTCAACCAGCCCTGTTTAGTAGATTTGTTATGATTTGATTTATGTCAATCAGAGCAGCTTGTCCTGTGGGTGCCTGAAGCATCGCCGGTGAATATTGCCTGGAGAGAGGCATTTGTTACAGTAAACCTGAGCAGTGACTTGTAATAAGGCTTCAGGGGGAAGCTGGCACCCCGGATCTCATCTGGAGCTCCAGAAACCCACCTTCAGCTGCTGTCTAGCACAAAGGGACCTCAGCTCCCAGCCTGTGATGCTGAGGGGCTGAGCAAGGGGTGCGGGAACCAAGGCTCAATTCCCCCTGGGATCCCTGCACCCCTTTTCCCAACGTGTGGTGCAGAAAAATGTATGTGAGAAGCCCACGTCTGGTGCACCTGGAAGGGGAGCCCCCAGCCCCACCTCTGCTCAGAGCACAGCTCTCCTGCTCGCTGGCAGCTTTGGAGCAAGCTGCGTAAACAGATGCAACACATCGAGGCTGAGATTTTAAAGAGTACTTGGCACTGGCTCGTGCATGCTCTGCTAGAAGCTAAAAGCATTTCAGGTATTAAAACCTGCTTTCAGGATTCAACTCGTTCCCTTACCCAGAAACTGCAAAAATGTACAAAAATGTCACTTCCTGAGCATGGCCTGTCCCAGGCCCTTCCCCTGACACCTCGTTCAACAGCTTATGAGCCTTTCACTTTCTGTGTACAGTGCAGGAAGGCTTTTCATCTGTTTTGCAATATGAATTCAGTAGCTAATTGTGTTCACAGTTTTTTTTTACTTCAGCTCACTCAAATCTGTTCAAATTTCACAGAGAATATGAGCAAAAGCCTCCATGTGTTTAGCTGAGAGGGTAGCTAAAGTAATTCATCAGCCTTTGTTACAGGAAGCACAATATTAGCAAGCATTCAACCAAAAAATTACTGATGTTTTGAAGGTGAAACCAAAATCCCCGTGGGCTGACCATGAATTTGAAGGTGCTCAGGGTGCCTGCACTTCCTCGGAGTCACCCCAGCCTTTTTTTGAACTCTGTATATCTGATCTGTTACTTGGGTGTTCGTTTGAGAGCAGCCACCCTTGGGTCAACATTTCATCATACAAGTTACTGGGGACTTGCTTTCACTTCTACACACCCACACCTTTTATTTGGTTGCTGGTCGTGCATCGATGAGGTTATTGTCCCGGAGCCTGGCCAGCTATGAAGCGTGGTCTGTTGGCCTCTTGACTTACACACTGCAGCAATTTTTACAAAGGCAGAGTCCAAATTCTTCAGGAAAGTCATGCTTGCCTGTGACTACAAGCAAAATCTGCTTCTGTAATGGTTTTTGGAGATACACCAGGGAAAGGGACTATCTGAAGGCATGCTTTTGGGTTTGGCTGGCTTTATTGTTGTTTTTACCATGGGCAAGATAGCTGGAGGCCAAACATTGCTGTGCTGAGTCACTGGTGCCAGGTCCAGGCAAAGGGCGAGAGATGCAAACAAAAGATGTGGGTCCGGAAGGTCAGTTAAGGGTGAATAAGGTACATTTGGTCTGGTGGAAAAATAATACAAAATAAGAGGTGGTAGAGGCTTTAATCATATTGCACGTTGGACTCAGCTTTGGGAGGAAGGACTTTTGTCCAGGGAACAGCTCTGAGACCGGGACATGAGGACCGCAGGTGTGGGGCAGGATGGAGCTGGACAGCAGCTGTAGCAGCCAGACGTGAGCTGGAAGAAAGCAGCAGAAAGGCTGCTGGTAGCCCTGAAATGCTCAGGGCCCTCCTGCCACTCCCTGGCACAGGGCTCGCTGTGGTTCACTTACCTTTCCTGCAGATCTCCAACGTCCTGGGTCAAGCTCTCTGCAGACCATTGCTTTTTGAAGACCTGCGGGACCTACCGTGCCTTGTGTGTGCTTGCAATGACTCGGTGGCCTTGAAGGAGAGGGAGGAGATGTGGAAGATACTCTGGCTCTTACTGTGAGATAAAAAAAAGGGCCACCAGAGCAGGCCTCGGGAGCAGGTGTTGTAACACTCAGCCTGCCTCCGTGCTGTCAGTGATGCCAGGGTCTTACCTGGAAAACTGCAGCTCTCAGCTTCGTCGGGCTGGGGGGGAACCTGCAGGCAAGAAGGACCCCCAGCACTGCAGGCAATTTGGAACATCTCACTTGAACCTCCACTTACTGCCAAACTGTGTTGTGTCCAGAAATCTTGTCATTTTGTTGTTTAGACAAAGCCTGGGATTTAGACAAAAGAGGATTATTCTGCTATTTTCATACACTTTCATAACAGAAACCTGCTTTGACATATTGGCTCAGCACGGAGTGAAAACAACAGGACAATGGATGTTCCTTTCAAACGGCTTCCCCATCCAGCCCCTCGTGCTCTGAAACATTATTTGCAGAAACTGGAGCACGACAGGCAAGGTAAGGTGGCAGGAAAGTCAAACTACAGCTATTGACTGAGTTAAACAAGGGAATTGTGTAAGTGGCAGGGATATATTCGGATGGGTATGATACCCACAAGATACAAGGGATGGATGGTCAGTGATTTACAAAGTGACACTACATGTGATGAGATTTCCTGACCGCATGCAGTTGGTAGGTGTCAGGGACATTTGCAAATTTGTGCGAAGGTTGAAGTTGTTGATATTTTAGAAGATAAATACTCAAAAGTATTGTATTATGTGTTATTGACAGAAACTAAACAGGTGCCGAGCTATTTTGCTGCTGGCGGGGACCTGGGCTGGATTATTTGTTTCCTAAAGGGAAAAAGTTCAGCACTGCATGCAAAAGCAATGGCACTTCTCATAACAGAATGACCCCCCAGGAAGGTTTTTTAGGCTTTAAAAATAAGTTTATTTTTTAACAACTGCTGATTTATTGTATGTACCTAAGAAAATGATGTGTGCCTGGCCACTTACCCAGCTTTATGTACGCTATCTTCTTACTAAATAACTTCAGGACAAAAGTGGCCGCAGTTCATCTGCTGTGACACCAGGCACCGATTTTTCGATGCCGTTTGCCAGGACACACCAACTGACTGGGGCAGTTGTCTGCTGCTGCTGAATGAGGCATTTCTCCCGAGGAAAGCAGCCCTTTGTGGGACGGGAAGGGGCTGCTCAGTCCCGTGCATGCGAGGGACTCGTGTGCTTCACCGCCACTGCCTGATCGCCAGCGCTGACCCCCTCGGGTCAGCAGGACGTGGATGGACCATGACCATGAGCGATACCCCTGCGAACTGTGGGGTTTGTGGGTGTCGTCTGTGCACGAGCAGTCACAGGTAGTGAAAGGTATAGGTTCTGCTGCTCCTTACCTGGGGCACACCTAACCACAGGATCGCCGCGGCAGCTTTTCTGCATCCCCTGCTTGTCAGCCGGTGGTGAGGGGCGGCTGATGTTGTTTTTTCAAGACGTTAACAACAATCGGTTGTGTTTTCACTGCCCCCAAGCAAGCCTGGCCCCGCAGCACACGCAGCCCTGGCGGCTCCCCAAAGCCCCGGCGGTGGCAAACGGAGCGCGAACGCTGACAGCAGCAGTCCGGAGGCATCGCTGGACGTCCCCACGGCCGTGTTTTTGCCCGCGCTGTCTGAAGGCCCCTGCCGGGGGGGGGAAAACCAGAGGAAAACCAGCCGGCGAGCGCTCTGGGGACGCCTCCTTGTGCTCGCGACGCTTTTATTTTCTCCTTTGCCCTCGGAGGTTCACGCAGCTCGTCCCACGCCCACGCTCCCCGCGTCCCCGGGGGCGGAAGCGGCAGCGGGGCCGCTCCCTGCCAGGCTGGGAAGGGAAGGGAAGGGAAAAGAGGAGACGGTAAGGGAAGGGCGGCAGCGACAGGTGCTGCGAGGATGGCGACGGGGGACGCGGAGCAAGCGCGCTACTGCCAGCGGCTGTCCTACCTCTGCCTCAAGTTCACCCTCATCGCCTACTCCACCGCCTTCTGGGTGAGCCGGGGGTACCGGGGTACCGGTGTCAGGCGTGTTGCTGCTACTTCCCTGTGTGAGATGGAGGAGTAAAGCCTCTGCCCTCAGCCGGCAGCGTAAAGGGGCGATTCCTCCCCCGAGCTTTGGGGGAACGATGCTGCGAAGCTCATGCAGGTTGTCAGGTGAAGCCCGTGCGTTTTCTCTTAAAGGGGCTTTTTGGGGCTCCGGGCTGTGTCGGTGCACCAGACGCTCAGGCAGGTTTCTTTTTGTCTCCGCCTTGTAGATTAAAGACGTGGGAGGGTGGTTTCGGATTCACCGGGTGCCTCTTTAAGGCTGCGAGCTGAGGAATGAATGAAAATCCAAAAGCCAGGTGCTTCGGGCGTAGCTCAGGCTCCTGGGGGATCCTGGATGCCTTCTGGTGTTTTTGTCTCTCGTAACAAACAAGCAAACAAAAGGAACCCCCTTATTTTCGACTCCGGAGGCTTCCTGCATTACTCAGTTATTGTGTGGGTGCGATTTTGGGGGAAGGAAGGCAGATTTGCTGTGCTGGTTTCAAACCCGGCTTTGCAGGCTCCCCACGAAGGAAGGTGCGCGCTGCCTGCTCCGTCCCGCCCTTCGGCCCCGGGGCTGCTGCTGGCGGGATGCAAAAATCCCTCTGCTAGCACAAAAAGGACACCGCTGTCACGTTTTGCCGAGCGGCTGCCTGGAACAAAGCCCCTTTCAAGCAGTGCGAGGAGGATTTCATTTACTGCTCGCGGTTGTTTGCTCCGGATTTTCTATGTCCAGGTCCCCGTTTGCAATCGAATGCTTCCGTTTCCCCGGCATGGTGGCTGCTGGCGTTCCCTAAAATCACGGGTCCGAAGCAGGTCAGTGTGACAATGTTGGATGGCTGATTTCGGTACGGGCCCGTCGCTGCCCTGCCTGCCATTGTCACCTGGGTGCCTGCCTGTGTCACCTGGAGCCTGTTGACAACCTGGGTGTTACCCCTGTGCTCTCCCGGCACGGGGCAGGAACCCAATTTTTGCCAGCAGCATCCAGCCTTTTAAACAGAGGGTGCTCTTGCTGGGGGGGCAGGTGAGTTAATGCTGTAAAGATGGGGTTAAAACCGGCAGCTAGGAAATAAATGCTTTTCTTTCCTCTTGGGAAAGCAACTTCCGTGCCTGGGAAAGCCCCTGGTATTTGCAGGGGGCTGGATGCTCGCTGGCCGTGAGTCAAGGCCAGTCGATTTTTCCTGCGGACGCAGCCTGAGCTGCCGGATTCAGGGCTGTTGGGAAGGATGCAGGATGTAAACAGGCGGTGTGTTTGTGGCCACCGACGTAGAAGTTGTGTTTCCACCTCTGGTCACGGGAAGGGAGAGCACTCCTGGTGAGGCAGCGCCGGTGGGGTGAAATTCCCACCGAGTTAGCACAGCGGTGTGGTAAAGGGTGAAAAGATTTTTATTTAATACTTTAAAAGCCACAACATTATAAAAGCATAAATCTTATGCAAGGAATGAGGATTTTAATTGTGTAATTATGTGTTTTTTTCCCCCAGTAATAGTTTTTAGCTGAGTCTTGTACTCGTCAGCTGGTGCTTTTACCCAGAGGTTAACAGCGATGCTGATGAATGCAGCTTGAAGCCTTCCTGCTCTCTGCAGGTCACGTTTTGCAGAACTTATTTCAGAATCGCTTGAGGCAGCTGTATTACACCGAGTTTTTGGGTTTCTCTCCTGGTGAAGCATCGACGTCTACACGCCGAGCAGCCCTGCAGAGCTTGGCGGGGAGCAGAGGAGTGATGGGAAGGAAGCCCGTTAGCCCTCGTGGCTCGTGAGATACCTTTAATCCTGTGATTTTTCTAGGATGTGACATTGTCCGCCTCGAGCCTTAGGACAGCAGCAAACGGGACTGAGAGAAGGAAATGGGGAATTTGGGGTGGATTTTTTTTTTTTTTTTGCCAAGCTGGTTGCAGAAAACAACAGGCGGGACTGAAGTTTTTGTACACTTAATGTGCTAGAGGTGGTCTTGGAGGGTGTCTGGGCAAAAGCAGATGGCAGGAGTGAAGATACACGTACATAAACATCTCTGGCTTGGTATAAAGCTCTTGAAGTGTGAATGCCTCTTGTATTCCTACTCACAGACATCTGAATCCTTGTAGATCATCTTTAGTCGGAGTATTTTGATTAGAAAACTACAGCTAAGAAATAGATATTTCCATAGAAAGCGCCAGCCTTGGAACAACCCACTTCTGAAAGTCAGATAATTTCCGTCCAGTTTTTGTGCCTGTTATTCCGTGCCCATTGCTTTTGGTTTGAGGTTTAGAAGTAATGACTGCAGGTGGTCGGCTTGTTGGTGAGGCCGTAGTGTTTGTTTGTGGGCTTGTCTGTACGTTGTGTTCCCTGCTGCTTGCCTAGCAGGTAAAGGTGGTCTGGACATAAGGGTATTGGGGTTTTACTTTCATTTTTAAAAAAATAGTAGTAATATTAGAGTTTTAATCAAACACCTGCGCCGGTCTCTGGGTTTAGCGGAGTTTTCTGTTGTCCCAAAGGTCTGCGGAGTTGAATTAATTTCAATTTCTCCGTGCGTTGCTGTTGGGTGCCTGCATCGCAGCAGAGCACTACCAACGTGGTGTTTCGGTGTGAAACAAAGGGACTTGGCAAGTTTTAAATTCTGTAATTATTTTTGTATGCTTCTAAGACTCTTCCTCAACTGATATTTCTACATTTAAAGATTTCAAGATAAGTTGTTTATATTGTTTTCTGCTTGAATAATATTTTGTAATTTATTACTCAGTCGTTCTAATTTTTTAAAGATACTAGCTAACACTGCAAAGTGACCGTGTAGTAATGTAATACCCGATTAAGTTTTACAGCAGAAAAGGTCAAATCCTATAAAGGGTAAACGTGTGTACCTGCTGTTTGTCCGCTGTGTTTTCCCTTCTGTCATCCGTAATCTTACAGCTTCTAAATTTGTCAGACGAGGAGTTGCTTTGAATTTAGCTGTGTCAAATTTTAAGTTGCTTTTTAACTACTCCCATACACCTATTTTTATAGGTGAAAACCCTTTTGAGATTTTTTTTAAATGACAATTTGGTGGCATTCCTCACATAGTGCCCTTTGGGTTTATTCTTCTGTAGAAAATCAAGTATTTCCAGTAAGTTATTTATTTAAAAACACTTAATCAAGAAAAAATATTTCAACTGTTGGGCTCATGATCTTGCAGCTGAGCAACTTGTGTGTCTGCCTAGAGCTGGGGCTGGGATTTTCTGCGTCGTATCGAAAAGCCTTGTGTAACTACCGACTGTCTGCGTGCGGAGAGCAGGCTCATGGAGCTTGCGGCGAAGTCAGGGCAGAAGAGGTGACTGTTATTTATCTGATTGCCAAAATGATGGATTTGATGCTCGGGGCTTTGTGGGATATCCCCAAGGATTTGCCTGACTCTTTGAGTTGAAGTTTTTCCACTGCAGTGTGGATTGAGTACTGTGGACTTGTTTTTGTTTTTTTTTTTCCCCAAATTCAGCATCATTTAAATCAACTTGCAGCATGCTGTGGGATTAATACCAAATGATTTTGACTTAGCCATAATTATTTTATTGAAATACCTTTAACTTGTTACACGCAATGCATGGCTTCTTGCTTCGCTTGCCAGCTCTGTCCGGTAGTTGCTCAGGAAGGTGACCTCATCCCAAACATGCCGTTTTTCCCTTTATTTGGGCCCATTTCCCGTGATGGCAGGAGGAGTGGGGATGCAGGATACACCTGGCCGTGTTTAGTGACCCTAAATACACCAGGAGCTGGGCTGGGTAGCAAAAAAAGGGACTTATGAGCTGTTGGTTGCAGACTGGCTAGGAATTATGACATTTTAGGGGCATGTGTATCTATCTGCATACACAGGCAGGGGAAGAAAGACACGCAAAGGAGGAGAACTAATGCCATGGCATTTGGTAGTGTGAATAATAGATGTGATGTCAGATGAGTAATAAATTGCATTTTAAACGCATTGAAGCATACGTAACTGCTTGAATTCCAGAACGTTAATATGTTATTAAATACATTTTTTTTTGGAAATGAACAAATCCCAGGTTCTGCTAACCCAGCTTTTTTCTGCTTTAGACTTTGAGTTTTTTTTTTTATTTATTATTATTCAAACTTCTGATTTAAGTGTTTCACAGGTTATAATTAATTCTGAAGTGAGTAGTCAGAAGTTCATGTGTACTCGTAAAATGTCATATCTATGTTTATTGGGAAAAAGCTTAACATCTGTATTCTGCTTTTTTTCTCTTCCAGGTGATCGGAGCCCTTGTCCTTGCAGTTGGGATTTATGCAGAAGTTGAAAGACAGAAGTACAAAACTCTGGAAAGTGCCTTTCTAGCCCCAGCAATTATTTTAATACTTCTGGGCGTTATAATGTTCTTTGTATCTTTAGTGGGCGTAGTGGCTTCTTTAAGAGACAATTTATGCCTTCTTCAAGCGGTAAGTGGTGCTTTTTTGTTTGTTTTTCTTAATAATATTAAGAGCTTATTGCTTTTCCTTTTAGTGCCACATGAATTTAAACCTGTAACCCTATCTATGCTGCACGGAAAAATATTCTAATTTTGTTTGGTCCCCTGGCTGTTGTCCGTAGATGTCTTGTGATCCAAAGAATCTCGTGTAGGAAGCAGTTTTCACTACTGCATGGGTCCCCCATCACCACTTTGAGACACCGATGAATAATAGCATCCAAAGCAGACAAAAGTTCGGAAGATTGGGGAATCATAGCTTTGTGACAGCGTGCTCCTAGGGCATGTTTTATTTCATAGGTGGGCTTTGATTCCTCTTGATGATTAATTTGCTGTCTTTAAAATATATCCAGTTGTGACTTTGTTGAAAGTGGAGTGAAGTCAAGGCAGGAGGTGTCTGCGTAGGGGAACCAGGACGAGTGCTGGAGGTAAAATAGTAAACGGCAGAGGAAGGATTAAGAGATTAAACATCACCTAAACCATGGAGCCAGAGCTGTCAGGGGGTGCTGTCTGTGCACAGAAGGGGACTGCAGGCTTGCGGCAGCTGGGGAGGGAGACCAAGAGGTCTGCAAGGCTGATGGGGGCTGATGAGAGGAAGAGGAGGGCATCCCAGCACTGAGATGTCTTGCAACAGTGCTATAAAAATATCTTTGTAATCCTTTTGGTGGTAAAACCCAGATTGTCTGTAATCAGCTGCTTTGGATGGAAGTAGCAAGCCTGCTCTTATAAGAAAGCTGCTGTTAGACATACAGAAAGTGAGATAAAAATATGAAAAGCTGTTTGGTGTTTAAAAGCAGGTCTAGGATGAAGCTAGCTTGTTCCAGGAGTTTGCTACTGGTAGCACCCCGTCTGAAAATGCTGCAAACTGAATCAGGGAGAAGCAGCGTGTCATCTGGCCAGTGATACAATGGGGTCAGAGCCTGCCTCTGAGAAAAGCAGGTTTGGGACTGTCAAGGGCTTTATGGAAAACAAGCAGGAGTGTGATTTATTATCGGTCCCCGTGGATGTTGTGCAAACTCACCTGTTGACATAGCCTTTGACGTTAGCCTGGCACCATGGCACCCGCTCTGTTTCTGGTCTGGTGATGCCATAAGTACGTGTCCTGCTGCGGAGGAATTGTGTCTGGGAGGAATTAGCGCTGCCACTCAGCCAAAAAGCCCATGGAGTCTGACTGCAACTTCCGTCTGTGAACGCAGGGAGTTCCTTAAAGCCATGAAGCTGTGAGCCTGTACGGTGGGCGGACGGGGAAGGCTCAAAGCGCAGAGGTTAGTTGCGGTCGCTGGTGGTTCTTCCAAAAGCTTCTCCTTTCGACCCAGAGGAAGCCACCAGAGAGAGAAGCCGCAGGGCCGATGTGGATCAGATGGCTGAGGTCTGGCTGCCCTCGGCTGGGGTGTGAAGGGGGGGAAGGCAGAGAAATGGGACTTGTTAGGGAACTGTGTGGCACCACAGGACCTCCCTTGGGCTCAGACAGGGGTCTGTCCCGAGGGAGAAGTGAAACGGACACAGCTCTGATCTCCAGTGCCTTGAAAGAGTGAATTTCTGAAGAAATGCTAAATTCGTGGTATGCTACCTAGGCCAAAGCAAGAGGTAATTGTGAATTCTGGAATTATGCTGGAACCTGGCTGAGGGGCGTTGTGCTGTCATCCCCAACGGGAAAGAGAAATGGCTGAGAGTCTGTCCTGAGCTGGGAGCGATTTCCTCAATTCTCAGCCTGGTTTTGTTTCCCCATCTGATGCAGAGAGCATTTTCTGTTCGTGTTGTGGTGGAAAGTCTGGTAGGGCACTTAAACAAACGAGGTCCCTGATGTCTGTTTCTCATTCTGATTCCATATTTAGCAGAAAAAACCAACAAGATATCCATCTGTCCAGTAAATTCATGACACCAATTCCAGGTATCGATGGGCCAGGCATTAAAACAGCACGCTGGGATGGAGCGAGCACTGCAGACAAGTCCTGCAGCTGCCCAGGGTTTTGCAACAGGGAGGACTGCAGCAGAAGTCACCCAGCTTCGTTAAAGAGCTCGTTAGTGAGCAGAACAGCAGGGGCACCGGTGGTATTGCTGCGTGTCCATCTAAATTATACTGAATGGGAATAACCTCATCCTCCTGAGAGTAACCAGGCTGTAAGAGTGTTGAAGATTATTTTCAGATCAGAGGTCGTAAAACTTCTTTCCTGGTGAATTTTGCTGTTAGGAAGTGGACCTAAATTCACATAACAGATCTTTTATACCTAGAGAATCCTCTGGATGGGAAAAACATTTCAAGTACTGGCACGTTTCAGTTATTTGATGGTGTTGCTATGGATTTCTTGGTATTTTTTCATATTCAAGTGTTGGATGTGCTTTGATAAGTAGCCACAGATACCTATGTTGTGGCTGTGTGCCAATGTATATGGGAGTATGTATGTGGTTTTACACACTGTCCTGGCTTCAGAGGACACAAGTAAATAAATAGCTAGCTGACACCATTTTTCTTACCATGGAGCACAGCAAGTGTTCACGTCGCAGGCTCTGCAGTCAAGTTGCTGGCTTCACTTATGGAACGATACACTGAAATGTACCAAGGCCAGAATTTGGCTTTGATTTAATACTGGCAAATTAATATAAAATGGTTTGGATTATCTTAAAACACTGCTTTACTCAAAAACTGAAAACAGCTAGGTGCTATCTTTGTTGGAAGTGTCAAAACCTAATGTTCTCTGTATTTTGTAGCAGTTCAGGTATATACTTCACTATGAACCAGGCTGCTCTTACAGGGAGAAGTGTCTTGGCATGATAAATGCATCTATTGGTTTGGATTGCATTCAGAGCAGTAAAATAACGTTTGCCAGTTGGGAAAAAAATATAGAATCACTCAAGTGAAGAAAAAAGTCTTTCTTGTGACATAAGCAATTTTTATAAGAACAGCAACAAATTCTATCTTTCTTTAAAGACATCTTGTTTTCAGAAAGCCAGGTATGCTGGCGATTGAATGCTATAGACTTTAAAGAGAGTAATTGAAAGAGTAATTGTGATTTGTTCTGCTTAAAATCTCACTTGCTGTTGTTTTCCCGCAGTTCATGTACATCCTTGGTCTCTGTTTGCTGATTGAGCTGACGGGTGGAGTTGTGGCATTGATCTTCAGAAACCAGGTGAGCAGCATGAACAGAGACTTTACTTGCCAGTGTTGGCACTCCGTGAAGTTCTGGCTTTGCTACCGAGCACATACAAGCTACATTTGTCACCTGAGCACTAGCTGATGGGAGCCCGAAGGCAAGTCCGGGCTTCTCAGGGCCTGTCAGGTTAGGGAAGGGTGGAACTGGTCATCAGTTCTGGAAATTAGTTCCAGATTAAAGAATTTGGAGAAAATCTGTTAACTTAATCTGTTAACTAACTACAGGCAAAACGCCTTTCCAGCTTTTAATGCATTACAGCATGCTTTCTTCTAGTTTTCCTTCTGTGTCTCAGATTGCTCTTTCAGGGAGTTTCCAGCTGGATTTGGAGACTAAGTTATTTTTTACTGGCCAAAATGTTTTACCTTGCATAAGGGACACCTCTTCCCTGCCCACGTCCATGAGCAACATAACTCATTTCTGTAGGAGACCACACCGCTTACAAGCTTACTATAACCATATATATATAAAAACCTTTATTTTTCTAATGGAAAGCAGCAGACTATTTTTCTGTTAGAAGGGTTTTAAAGCATCAATGTGCTCACCTTGGCCTGGCACAAGGAGTTCTTGTGAGTAGTGGTGGGAGCACCCGGCTCATCTGAACGGAGCAGATCAGCCTCAACAGTGTAGGAGGGGGCATCACGGGACACAGATAATTTGGTTGTCAGAAAATTAAGTAAATACCAACTGTGGTATTTCTGAGAGGGTGAGGGAGAATAGCTATTGACTTCCACACACAGACAGAGTATTGTTGGTTTTCTGCGCGTTAAGCGGTTTCCTGACGTGATTATTGGCTGTCTGAGCAGGGCAGCTATGAGCAGGGGATAGGGTTTTTTGTTTGGTTTATGAGGTTAATGGACAAATTGGGGTTAGGATGGGGAGGAGAAGGAAGTATTTAATAAATGCTTACACTAAGAGCCTCCATTTAAATACTGATTGTTTTACATGTCCCATTGTCTTTTTCCATTTCTTTCTCTATTTCCTTCTCAGATCTGTGACAGTCTATTTCTTTTCTTTGAGTCATGCTTATTCTAAGAAATATCTTTCAGTGGCTTGTATTTACAAGGAAACATTGTTGGTATTTGTGTGCTTGTGTGCAGCTTGCCCGTCTGCCACACTGCACAAGCACTGTTTGAATGTGTTACAAATGGGTTTCATAGGGCCCTGCTTGTCCTTTTTTCTTCATGTACATTTGGTACCCTTGTTTATTTCAGCTGTGATTTGGACTAAAAACTATTGTGTAATGTCGATGTTTCTGCCCCTTACAACTAAAGCAGTAGTTGCAGTGCTGTGATGCAGATGTATAATTTATTTAGAGCTGAGCTGGCTGTTCACTACTCCTCCTGAGCCTGATGGGAGGACAAAGCATATCCTAAGATGTCGAGTCTAAATGGGATGGTAATTAAAGGTGGCACATAAGTAGCTGATGTTTGCTGTTGTTCATTCTTTGATAGTTAGGATAGTCCTGCAAAATACCTTGTTAGTTGTAATTGCAGAGGTGATAACCTTATTTTAAAATTTAAATAAAAATAAAAAGGCTGTCCTTTTCTGCTTGTCAGGTGAACTTGGGACTTAAACCTGTTCCTTAATCTTCAGCATTTCTAACTGATGAATCTTGTTTTACTTTTGCCTTCTAGACAATCAAATTTTTGAACGATAATATTAGAAGAGGAATTGAGAATTACTACGATGATTTGGACTTCAAGAACATCATGGATTCAGTTCAGAAACAGGTTTGCTTGTGTTTTTTTTTTTTTTTTTTTTTTTTTCCTGGGACTAACCCAGTTCCAAGCAGTGCCAAGATGTGCTGGGTCCTCAGCGACAGCGTTAAGTTTTTCCAGTGATGTTGTAATCAAATTCATATTGACAAGGTCTTGTGTGTCATCTGTTACGGCGTGGCTGTGGGCAGGGCTCCTCCATCATCCCAGCTGGCATCCAAAGCTCCCTAAATCACTGCAAGAAGGGAGGGCAAAGCACGGCTCTCGTCTTGCTAGGTGTGACTGATGATCGAGGCCAGATGCTGCAAATGTTTAAGCTTATATGGGCCCCACGGCCAGATTTGGACAAACTCAGCTTAAATTCCACTGAAGTTCTTGTTTTTAGTGCTTCTGATGACTGGTCTAAGACATTCAACAACATCTAGTTAACGGGAAGCGCTGGATAAGAAGAAACTGGGTGGCAGTTAAGCTGTTCTAACCTGGTCAATTGTATTTTCACTCAAGGGCACATAGGAAGCTCTTTAATAAGGTGGTTATTCAAAAGAAATCCCCATGGAAGCATATATACCTGTAATTAAAAATCAGAAGTTGTGCTGGGCACAGCTGAGCATTACTTAATGGCACTTGCAGTTGACTCATAGCCTTTTTTTTTCACACTGCTGTGTTGAAATGTTTATTGGCTTACTGAAGAGTTCTGACCTACAGTTTGGAGGCTATAGAAGAAGCAGAAAATGTTCAGAAATGTGCTTACAGAGCCCATGTGATGCCAGTGACCACGCCAAATAAAAAAAAAAATACAAAAAGTTAACATAGTAAATGGTATGTTTTATGACATCGTTATGGAAATGGCAGCCTGCTTCAAAAAACAGAGTTAGCACAGAAAGTCTGTCAAAAACAAATCATCCCGAGGAAATTTTGTCATAATACTTCATAATGCTTTAAAGTTTCCATGCACTGCCCAAAATTTTATATATATGCAGCGAATATAAATGTTAGTGCTTAAATAAACTGCTGCTGTTTACATAATGTTTTAAAGGAAGGGAACATTTCTATTAAGCTGGTGTAAACTTACGGTATTTTTTTGCCAGCTCTCAGTTCTACTAACTAAATTATACCTGAAATATTTTGGTGATTTTTTTTTAATGCCTTATATCAACACTGTTGTCTTTTAGAGACATTTAGAAATGTCAAAATCCTTAAAAATTTGAAGGACTGCATTACAGCTGTAGATGAGCTGAAGTGAATGTAAAAACATTTTTCAATGATGTCCAGACCTGAAAAGAAAGTTTTTCAACCTGGAAAAGGTTGGAGGTGGAACTTAGCACCAGGTGCTTTCCTCTGACACCTTGTGTAATAGCTTGATGAGTGACAGAGGAATGCTACGTATGTCCTGAATTCTTTTCACTTGTGTTTCTTTGGTGCAGGAGCAATATTTGTGCTGTTTAAGAACGAGAGCCTCCGGCATCTTGCACCCTCCCTGCACTCATGGCTGGTGTAAAGTAGTGGTCAGCACTTGGAGATGCACTTGAATTGATTGCCCATGCTGAGTTACGCTGGCCTTGGCCAAGCCACTCTCACAAATTTTAGATACCAATTTGGTCTCTTTCTGCCCTTTTTGTTTGTCCTGAACATGAAAGCATTCTTTTGGATATGATTTTATACAAGATACATTATTAAACAACTTTTCTCCTTGGAATCAGACTCCTTTTTTACTTTTCACCAATCCGTGTAGCTTGGCTGATTCTGAAAACGTTCAGGAGGTTTAAAGGTTTGTTGCTTCATCCGATCAGAAATATATTTTTCCTTTCTTACATATTTTATTTGCATATATAACCACACTTCATTAATACGTCTACGTATGCCTTTCTCATGAAAAAACAGAATTGCTAGGTAGCTGCCGTGTTCCTTGGTGCTCTTAAAACTGTTTTATTTCTTTTTTTTTTTTTCCCTCCAGTTATTAGACGAGCTGCTGTTAAGATCTGACTCTTTTCCTTTGTCTTTTGTGTCGTTTCTCCAGTTTAAGTGTTGCGGTGGGGAGGACTACAGAGACTGGTCAAAAAACGTGTACCACAGCTGTGGGGCACCAGGACCACTGGCCTGTGGAGTGCCTTACACGTGCTGTGTCAGAAACAAGGTGAGCCTGGGGGCAGCATCCTCTGACCTGGTGGTTTGGCTGGACCAGGGCTATGTAAAATAGCTGGCAGGGCATCACAAGCAGGGATTAGGCTGGAGTTTCCATCTCCCTGGGGGCCAGCAGTTGGCAGCGAGGAGAGGTGTCACCCGAATGTGCCCTCTGCTGGCGTCGGCACGTCTCGGAGAAGCAAATCCACGTCTCCTTTTCACGTGGAACACCTGGCAGCTTGTCTCCTGTACCCGTTTTGACGGAGAGCTAGTGATAGATAGCCCACCGCTGCCTATTAGGCGCAGTCTTTTCATTGTCAAGCATGGGTGTTTAATTAAAAAAAAAGAAAGAAAAATGCAATAGTGATCTCAGTAATCTGGCTGGGTATTGCTGAGAAATGTGTATAGCATGAAGGTGTTTATCACATAAGCTTACAAGTTCTTGTGGGTCAGAAGGAGTCTGTTTAAATATGCGCTGAGCTTTGATTTATTCTCAGAAACCAAAGCTAAACAGTTATGTTTTAAGCCTCAGGTGTTTGAGAAATGGTGTATCTGAAAATAATACACACTGATCCACAACTGCATGGAGCTGGCAGGAGAGCTCAGGATTTTGCCCTCAGTTGATGGTAAAGGAAGACAGAGATGACCAGTAAAGAGCAATCTGTCTTTTTAGTGGTGATTCAGCTACAGGGCTTGCTTTTCTGAATCTCACATCTCTCAAATGAAGCCTTGTTTAAAACGCTTTGTTAATTCATGTGTGTAGAAATGCAGCAGTACCATGAGGGTAAGTGCCGTAACAAGCCGTGGCTCTTGCTGCAGCATTGAAGTTACCTTTGGAATTATTAGGTCCCATCTGTGGTATGTTTGTGTTCCTTATTTTATGTACATTGATGGATTTTGTAACAGAGTGAGTAGCTGGGAGTTGTCTGCAAACTGTTAAGCTCAGTGAAGTTAATTGAGAGGCACGGAGAAGTCCCCAAACCACATAGAAATTTCTTGTTTAAGGGTAGACTTCAGCAAGACACTGCGATGTGCTAGGGCTCGTAGATTTGCTGCACCTGGAAGCAGGACCGCGGAGCCATTGGTGTGCCGTGCCATGGTCAGAGAGATGTAAGCAGCACGGGTGTGTATTGGGCAGGGTGACATTAACACCATGGCTGTATGGCCAGCTGCCTTAAAAAAAAAAAAAAAAAAGAAAAAAAGAAAAGATGATGCATAAATCTTATATGTTTGACAAACACTTCCAAATACAGTCTGGTTTCTGTCCTGGAAAACTACAGATATGGTTTGTAATTACTCATTTGCTTCATAGTCATGGAAAACTCCTGTTAATGTAGGAGGGTTGGATTCTGATCCTTTTTAAAAGCCTTGTGCAAGATGAGCCAGGCTCTGATCACGCTTATGCTTGGGGGCAATCTGAAGGATTTATTATCAAATCAAAGTCTTTAATAAAGACTTACACAAGTGTAGCTGAGATAAAAATGAGTCTCCAGAAGCACACAAACTTCTGCTTCTAGTGCATTCATCTCCATTGCGCACAGATTCTTGGGCCACGATGTCTCGCTAGCAAGCCTCATGTTTAAAATTCAGTGATGCAATGAAGTTCTTTGTTGTCAAATATTTTGCTAATGGCCTGCGTGTTTATGTTAGGCTCAAGTGTTGTGAGAATGGGAAGTCTCTGGCAGCAAACACGGCAATACGGCAATGCCCCCGGTACTGCCGACCTTGGCTTCCACAGCTGGCCCGTGGAATTCACGAATGGCTCCTCGCCGTGCCTTCGGGACACACCTGGGACATAGGCAGGGGTTTTCTTGAGGTGTGCCCTGACCCTTGTTTGCCTGCCAGTTGTGTGTTCAAGGGAAAGCCTGGCTTTTTGGGTTCTTAAAAAAAAAAAAAAAAACAACAACAAAAAAAACCCACACAAAACATGTCTACATCTCGTCTTAATTTTGTGGGGGAGTATTGCCGTAAAGTAGAGTTGGCTTTGCCTTATTCTCATTTACTTATTCTCATTTTTGGCTTTGTTTGATGCCAGTGGGCTTTAAATTAGTTGATTTGCAAGTCCAGGACAGTGTTTTCCTGTTAGCCTTGGCAGGCTGTTTAGGCTTCGGGACCCAAGTAAAATATTAAAAGGCTACAGAAAATGGTTTGGTAATCTGCGATGAATGCAAACATTCAGACTTTGGTCTCGTAAAATGTTCACAGAATGTTTGCAGTATCAGACGTTATTTGGGTCCAGGGCATTTCCAAGTTTAAACTTGTCATCGTGACGGAATGATGGCCTTAATCCCTGTCTTTCTTAATATGGTGTCTGAAGTTATTAAAGCCCTACAATTAAAACTGGCTCTTCGTTCTGTGGAAACAGCGATAGCTTGCAGGTCTGTCCTAGCTAGCTTTGGTTTCTGACACCACACTTCTTGCTGGATGGATAGGGTTCAGACACCTTGTGAGATGCCAGCAATACTGATTTCTTCAAAACCATGTAGGGCTCCAAGTCTGACCCTGGGGGCACTGGGAGAAACTCTTGGTTCTCCCCCAGGGAGCATTTTCTTCCTTTTCCCCCTGGCTGATTTTGGCACAGATTATCACCCGTCCCACCACGCTCACCTCGCGGGATGGCCTCAGAGCTGCAGCACAGCCCGGGATGGTTGGGACCTTCGGGTTTTTGCTTTGCTATACTTATATTGGTTGCTTTCTTTTCAGACAGACATTGTCAACACCATGTGCGGATACAAAACAATTGACAAAGAGGTAAAGTAACCCGTATCCCCCACGGGACGGTAAAGGTGCTTTTTGTGCTTTTCTGGATTCATTTTTGTCACTTACAAAATTGTCTTCTGCACCCTTGAATTTACCAAAAAGTCAAAGCAGCTGCTGAACTGATTTTACCTGGAATAGCTTTGGTATATATAAAAATATTGTTTGATTTGTGGTGTCTTCCCTTCTTTGCACCTTCCATGATTTCTTGTTTGATGTGCATGACACATTTCTTTCCAACCCACCTCACACACTCACTTACAGTAATTGTACAGCAAATACAGATACTTCAGTGCTTTTCAGCAGTGGCATGACTAAAATTGGTTTCCTTGCAGCCAATTTAGGATTAAAGACCTACAAATAAGTACCCGTTCCTGGGGTATAAAATACTTGGAAACAACTTATTCCTGGAAGAGGAAAGGGACTGCCTGGGCTGTGCTGGCAGCCAGGCTGCTCGTCCCTTGGGGCTGGATGTGGCCCCCTTCTTTGGTTTGCCCCATCGGAAATTACCCCAGAGGCTCTAGTGTAGCGGTTCCTGGCTCAGTTGGGCTAATTATGGAGTGATTAAGTGCAGAAGTCAGTAATGTGATCTGCCACAGCTCCCCACTCCCAGCTTGGCAGAGCTGGTGCCCCGCAGTGCCGGCCTGGTGGGTCGTAGTTTGGCTTACCGCTTGGTTATCCTCACGCACGACCTGCCTTCCTTTGGATTCATTGACTTATGCCTCCAAAACCTAAACGCTCCAGCCTGCCCCTAGTGCACAAAGCACTTAAGCATGTGCTTAACTTTACCCAATTCATCTGCTTAGGGCTCTTTGCAGGCTCAAGTGGGTTGGGGCCACAGTGCAGGGCAGCCTGCGGGGCTCGATCTTAAATCGTCTTGTTCCTAACCTTCCTGTAGGCTATTGTAAAGCACTCTGTCTGCAATTTATATTTTTCCACTGCTGTACTTTCAACTCAGAAGTAGAATTAAAAGCTAAAGGGAGACTTCTGTCCTTTCCATGTGGTCTAAAATTAGAGTCAGATGCATTTCTTTTGGGGAAGTAGTATCAAAAGAAGATGGCTTTTTTTGTTTTTAATAACTTGGTCAGGTGTGGAACAGCTAGGGAACAGCCTAAAGGATCACTGGTGAGGCCTCCACCAAACTCAGGAGGTTTAAAGAGGCGTGGAGGAGTCAGACCCAGTGTGACTGAACTCTGAAGCGCCATGTGTTACTGTGTCTTGCTCCTGTGCCAACTGCTGGTTCAGTGTCTGCTCTGTTACTTTGCAGCGCCTGAGTGTTCAGCACATCATATACGTCCGAGGGTGCACAAACGCAGTGCTCATCTGGTTTCTAGACAACTACAGCATCATGGCTGGCATTCTGCTCGGCATATTGTTACCCCAGGTAAGGAGAGCCCGGTGCGTTACCCAGTAATGGGAGTGCCTGATTTGTCACCATGGTCTGTGAAATCCCGTTTCCTACATTTGATTTTAATTTTTATTTAAATTTAGCATAACTGATAAGCTGAGATGGCATCCAGTAATTTAGCAGCATTACTGTGATCCACTGCAGCTCGTGGGGGGGTTGCTGGGGTTAGTTTTGAAGTCCTCACCCTATCTGTGTCCTCTGGGACTTTGTAGTGCTCCGAGGCACAGGGCTGGTAAATATTTCGCTATATCAGCTATTCACAAACATGATTCATTTTTTTCCCCTATACACAAAATCCCTATGAGAAGAATATCAACATGAGGTTCTGTCAGTATTTACACCATGTGTGTACCAATAAACCTGATGTACGTCTGCGTGATTTGTAAAAGTCGTGCAGTAGAAGCCCAGACAAGCGGCATGCGATCCCCTGCTCAGAGATGCCCCTTTGTTTTGCAGTTCCTCGGGGTGTTGCTGTCTTTGCTTTACATAACTCGAGTGGAAGACATCATCAGCGAACATAAGCTGAGCGAAAATCTCTTTGAAGAAACGTGGCAGAGTTCCCAACCCGAGTCTGCTGCCTCGGGCTGCTGCATGTGCTACCCCGGCTGACTGCGGGAGCCCGGTGTGCAGCGAGGAAGAAGCCAACTGACCTCTGCTGGGTTGTGCTGGCTTTGTAGCCATTACAGACACTGGGTGTAATTAATCAACTCTAACTCCTTTTTGGTATTTTTGAAACTGTAGTACCAAAAACAGAGTCCGAATTCTCCCTACCCCGTGGTCTTAATATTTCTACTGCCCCTCCGTGCACACTTAGCTATCGCGAGGCCCCTCGGCAGCGCACTCCGGTTGTCTGCGAGCCCTCGAGACGCCGACCTTCTGTGATGCCCCATCCCACTGTGACCACGGTGGGTAGTGATTTTGGTGTCCTGGAGGGTGAGAACGATGCTCCCTGTTACAGCTCCTGCTCGAAGGCGGTCTTGTTGGCGATTCAATCTTTCTGAATGACTGCTGAGTGATACATGGTCAGGGCGACTTCATGCTGGGAAAATCTGAAGCTAGATTTCTATCGAGAGCTTTTGTACCTCGGTGTGTTGTATTTAAATATTAGCCCTATCAAACTTTATTTTCTTACTTGTTGCAAGGCAGAAGACAGATTTCTTACTGATCTGAATGGTGGATATTAAACACCTTGAATAATTTTTTATGCTAATTTCAGTTTACTGACAATTATGGATGTGACGCTGAACACTTTCATTGCTCGGTCTTTTGTGCCTTTTAATAATGGGGCAAACGCCAATGTGGAATTAATCAGGTAATTCTTGATGTACTTTTAATGCAATTTATTGCTATCTGGTTTGGTATAAATTTATGAGATGTTTGAGTCTTGTATGTACTGTATTTTTCTTCATTAGTAATTTAACTAGGTGATTTTTTTTTGAAGTTGTATGTGTTGAAATGTTTCTGAATTTGATTCTTCATATCAAAATAAAAAATACGTTTTTTTTAAAAAAAAAAAACAAAACACAAAGATGTTGTTTAAAATTACTTTTACATTCTTACCAAAGTAGAGCCTGTCTGTTGGGCACTGAGTCTCGAGGGAGGAATACCTCGGGATCCTGGCTCAGCTGCAGACCTGCCCACATCTTCGGACCAAGTCACTGAACCTCTGTACTGTGCCTTACCTTCCTCGTGCAGCGACACCGAGGGCGCTGGGGTCTGCTCTTGTTGCTTTGCCCTGAGCATTTCTCTGCAGGGTTTCCAGCCAGACCTGCAGGAGAAACATAGCACAAACTGGTGGGATCCTTCAAATAAACTAAAACCAAAAAAACCAGGATGAGAATAAATCATTTTTGGTTTATATCCTGCTTTGGTAAATCTATTCTTTTATGATAGTCCACTAAGAAGAAATATCTCGTGTCACTCCTTCCTTGCTGCTTGTCTTCTGCTTTTCTTAATATCCTCATTACGTTTTCTGTTTCTTTTTTTTGTCTCCATCTTAGAAACCAGAGACTCCTTCCTTCACCAAGGATTTCTGAGGGGGTTTGTGCTTTTCCAGGTGCCAAAGAAAGACTAACACGAGTCTTTGCTGTTTATGACGGTGGCTGATGGTTGTTAGAGGGAGCTCCCCGTGTCCAGCAGCGCAGTGAGGTTATTTCCTACACAGCACACTCTAGTGTTTGGTTGGGGATTTGGCTGTTCCATGCCTTTGGCAGCTACATTTTTCTGCTCTCTGTCCTGCGTAACACAGCTTGGCAAGGTGAGAAGCAAGGCTGTTTTTAAGGGTGGATTTATGGATAAAGCAAGAAAGAGGGAAAAGAAAAGGAGGGTGAAGGGTGGAAGGATGAAGCTGGCTGCCGGTGGAAG
This sequence comes from Anser cygnoides, assembly GCF_040182565.1. NCBI lineage: Eukaryota > Metazoa > Chordata > Aves > Anseriformes > Anatidae > Anser > Anser cygnoides. Next base: position 25,440,396 of record NC_089879.1, on the reverse strand, counting down.
GGAGGAAGGGGTGAAGGGGCTGTGCAGAAGCCCAAATTTGCCTGCTGTGGGAAGTGGGCTGGGAACACGGGGTCTGGAAGCAGCAAGAGCTGAGGAATGGGGAGAAGCAGAGCTGTGCCCTGGTCTACATCAAGAAGGGAGCAACACCCGGGGCTGGGATGACAGGAGCGCTCTGCTGAATTTGGAAGAAGGGAATGACAAAACAATTATTATTATTTTACTCGTGTCTTTTAAGTGCCGTGGATGTTTGAAGGACAAAGAGAGTGGGAAGTGACAGAACTGTGGGGTTAAATTTTGGGGCATTTAAATGGCATGGGGACAATACTGGGGGATGCTAGGGAGCTGCTCTCCTTTGGCATGGAAATTGGTGGGTCATACTGAATTTTGGACCATCCCGAGTTCACTGTCACAGTACTTGAGAGCAGGGTTTACCAGGCAATCGTGGACTAGGTGCATGGGACTTTTTGACCTGGTTGCCAGCATCCTCTTTTTGAAGATGCCCACGCTTGTCCTAGTCTCATCCTGCATGTGGCTGTGCACGAAAACTGCAGTGACCTCGCTCATCAAGACCATCCGGGCTCTCTGAGGCCACGGGCTTACAAAGGGTGAAGAAGGCTGGTCCCACTCGCTCCCTGCCTGCAGACCCCCTCCTCGCAGACGACCCCCAGCCTGCCCTGGGCCATGCTCCTCGCTGCTGTTACAACTGGACACAGCCCTGCACAACACCAGCACCGCTGCTTTTGTGATGTTACACGATGAAATACGCAATTAGTGCAGCTCTGGCTGGGAGGAGGAAGCCGGCTGCTCCCCCTCTAGCGGTGTGGGTTTGTCACGGCACAAGAAATAATATCTATATTTCTATTTCCCCCCAGCTCCTCGCTGTCATCTCAGGTTCTGCCATGCCGTGTACCTCAGCTCACCGGAGTGCGCTGGGGGCACACAGGGCTGCTTCGGTTTTGTCTGCATCATTTACGCTCGCACCCTTCTGGGGAGGGGGCTGTGCGTGGAGGGAAGGGGGCACCTGCCTCACCGGTGCTGTCAGCAGGTGTCAGACTTGTTAAAATTAAATCTGGCCCCTCAGCTGGCTCAGCCCCGGTCTGTTCTCACACTCGGGATGAAAACGCTGCCCCTGGTCCTGTGCTCAAGTCTGTCTTTGCAGCTGGAAGGGCTGAAGTTCTGCCTCGTAACGGGGCTGAGAGCCACCTGCAAATGCAGCTGTTGGATCCCTGCAGGAAACTCGGTGTCCTGCCCCTTCCCTGTCCTGCCTTGAAAGAGTCCCCTCTCCTTCCCCGACCACTTGTCATTTGCTGATCGGAGTAACAGGTGAGGTGTGTGCGACCCGCGGCAAAGCCTGCCCCTGCAGAAGATGACTTTCTGTCCCCTGCCTTGCTCCATCTTCAGGGCTGGACGTGGCTTTGCTGGCTCATTCTGGCAGTAAAACAGCAGCCCTAAATGTGGCACTGACCACACCTGCCTGTGCTGATGCTGCTCGCAGCCCTCCTGGGGCCAGCTCCACAAACTCAAGGGGAGAAAGGGACGGGGATGGACGGGAGGCAGCTTTTGAGCCACGTAATGAAAACAGGGTGCGAGCAGACCCATTTCCCAGAAGGGACAGGTGAGGCTGGTGGCGCTGTGCCTCGCGCTGCCTTTCAACCCCGGCGCCCCCCGAACGGGGCAGGATGCGGCCCTGCAGCCCCCAGCCCCGCGGCAGTGGCACGCCGGCCCCGATTATTGTTGGGTGTCGAAAAAGACATTGAAAAGAAAGGAGGAGAGCTGTGAAGAGGGTCACTTTAGTGGCTCTTTCATTTATTTTTTTTCTTCCCCCGAGAAGGAAGTTAGAAAAGCAGAGCCCTCAAAGCCGCATTGAAAGGGTGACAGAGACGGGATAATGCGTAAGACCGAGGGAAGGAATCTCAGAGCACTCGCCACGGTGTTTTAATGATCTGTTAACAATTACCCCTTTCAGGGGAGAACATATGGTAGATGGTTTGCTTAAAAAAAAAAAAGAAAGAAAAGGACAAAAAAAAAAGAGAAAAAAGAAATTGCTTCAGAAACTTAAGTGATGTTGGGAACATGGTGGGGATTGATGGAAAGAGCTGGGGGAGGGAGGGGATCCTTGCACCGAGCACGGGGGGGGGTTGGATCCTAGGACCCTCAAAAGCTGGTGATGGCTGGGAGCTGCTCCTCGTGGCCGTGAGCACCACCTGTGGGTGCCCCGTGGTACCTGAGCCCACCTCTGTCCCCTGGGGGGAATGGGGAACTGCTCCTGGGAAGGTGCTGATAAAACCGAGGAAGCTTCACCCAGCCCAGCAGCACCTCCCCTATGTCTTTGCTGTCAAAGCAGCAGCTGAAGATGCTGCTGGGATGCCGAGGCGTGTGCGCATGGGGGGAAGGCAGCCCCCAGGTCCCCAAGGCCATCGGTGGGTTGGAGAATGCCACGTGCCAGGGCTGAAGACTGGAGCCGGACCACGTCCTTGGTCTCTGCAGCCCACAGTCCCGTCCCGACCCCATCCCATGGGCTGCAGCACCTGCTCTGAGGCTGGCTCTGGTCCGAGCCCAGCTGCCAGGCACGGCCAGCAATGAGCCCCGTGGCTGGGGGGTCTCCTGGCCGCACAAATTGCTAATGTCACCCAGGTGCAGCCAGGCGAGGGAATGTTGTGAGCTTTCCCTGCTGTTATCTGCTGTGAAATCGCGGCCTTTCGCTGTCCTGGCTTTTTGGTGTGAGGTTTGATCCTGGCTTGCTACAACTGCATTGCCAAGGACTGTTACAGCTGCCGGTGTCCTCACTGGATCCATCACACGTCACAGCCTGGGGCAGAAACTGTCCCCTTTTCTCTGGGCCTTGCCTTGTGTTCTGCTGGACCTGGGATGGAGGCGAGGAGAGGCTTTGTCCTGAGCAGCAGGGTGAGGAGAGACAGGGCTGGCACTTGGCATTGGTTTCTCTGCTTTCTTCTGCAATTCTTCCAGTTTGACCAGCAGAGCCTCCAACTTGGAGAGGAAAGCTCATCTGGGGTCATTTTGGGCAGCAGGTGGGCCCTGTCCCTGTGTTTGATGAGCAGCTGGCAGGACAAAGAGTTGACGAGCGTCCCAGCCTGCACCCTTGCAGCCCTGTTGTGCACCAGTGTGCCAGAAGCTGGGGTTTGCCCCCTGGGACAGGAGTGCTGCTCAGGGTGATGCCAGCCCGAGCACCCTGGCCATGGGCTGGTTGTGAGGCTTGGGCATGCCTGGAAAACCCGAGGGAGACGTTCTGGCTGCGTGACCCGTCCCCGCGGAGCTGGGGAAGCAGCAGCCCCCTTGCTGGTGGTGAAGCAGCACGGGGCCAGCAGCCCAGCACGAAGCAGAGGGGAGCACACCCGGGGAGGTGGGACTGGAGGTGAACCCTGGGCGAATGCCTTTGTGTAACGGGGCGGCACAGGCACCTGTCGGCATCGCCCACCCCAATCCTTCTCCTACCGCCTTGTGCTTGGTGTCTGCTCCCTCCCTGTCCTTTCCCTGGCACTTCTTTTCCTTTCCCACCTCCTAGCCGGAGATAATACATGTTTACGAACGCTTGCACTTCTGTTCTGGCCAAAAGCAGGGCACCAGAAGCCGCCTGCCCCCGCAGGCTGTGTTATAGGGCCACGCGAAGACGGAGCCCTCGGCGCTCCTCTCCCCGTGCCCTCGCAGCTCTTCTCCTCCTCGGGCACAGTCAGAGCGGTGCCTGCGGGTTTTCCGAGCTCCCTTTGCAGCTCTGCCCGTGCAGGGCTCCGGGGCTGCGGGCTCGTTGCTGCCCCGGCCCCGGCTGAGCTCCGGGGGGGCCCCGCTCTCCCCAGCCGTGCGCCCCGTCGGGCGGCGGGGACGCGCTCCCGGCGCCGTTTTCCCTGCCCTCCTCCTGCTTTTTTTTTCCTCCTTTTTGCCCCTTTTTCTCTCCCCCCGTGGGAGCCGGCCTCGGGGGGGAGGAAGGGAGAAATCTCGTTTGTCTCCGGCGCTCACAAAGGGGGGCACCTGGCGCACCTTGCGCCCGGCATCTGCGCTCCTCGGGTGCCGGCAGCGCGCTCGCACCGGGGCGCGGGGGCTGCCCAGCGTCTGCCGGGAGCCGCAGCGAGGGGCTGCGGGTCCCTGGGGGGCTCCGTGAGCACCGGGGGCTCCGGGCAGGGCCGCGGCCCCGGGACAAGAGGAGGAAGAGGAGGAGGAGGAGGAGGGAAAGGGGAGCAGCGGGCGCGCCCCGGGGCAGTGCGCGGCCGGGGCTGCGGGGCGCGGAGCGGTCCTGGCCGTGCCCATGAGGGCCGGGGAAGGGGGCGAGGGGGCTGTGGGGGTCCGGGCCGCCCCCCCAGCCCCGTTCCTCCGCCGATCGACCCGAGGCCGTCGGGCGGGCGGGCTGCGGCCGGGCCGCGGCTCTGCAAAACGTCTCCAACGCCTGGCAGGCGAGGGATGTGCCGGGGCTCCACTGGTTGCCATATGTTTTCAATAAAATAAGACAAATAGGGCCGGGAGATAGGGCTTGCAGTAAACCTGTTATAAAGAAGCATAAAATAGGCCAATGTAAACGCCAGAAGGGCCCCTCCGGGAAGGGCCGTTTGGTGCCAGCCCCGCGCCGCAGCGGCTCAGACAGGTGTGAGCAGGAGCCCGACGCGGTGCCCCCGGAGATTTTTATCACGTTTGTGGTAATATTGTGCTTGTTATGCTAACTATGAGTAAACATACCCGGCCGGGCATTGTGGCAACAGGAGGGAGTTATCGGAAAGTGGCAGTGGGAAGGTGATTTAACAATAAAGTTGTCTTGTTTGCCAGCAGGTGATGTCTGCCCCCAGCCCCATGATTAATGCTTCCCAAAGCACTCCACTTTACAATCTCTTGTAATTATTTATTAAACGAAATCTATTTATTATTATTTTAGCAAACAGTGGTACCAGGTGGGGCTTTCTTTCCCTCTCCAGCTTTTGTTTGAAGGACGTTTGAAGTGGGCAGTCTGAGGCTTGGAAACTCGCTCGCCAGATTTTTTTGTCATCCAATTGCACAGGCACAAAAAAACCTGCCGGGCCCTTCCTATTCATCCTCCCCTGCCCTCCTCGCCGCCCCTCGAGAAGGGGCGCCCGGGCCGTCGTCGTCTCCCCCCCCCCTTCGCCCCCCTTCGCCCCCGGCCCCGCTCCCCCGCCCGCCGCCGCCGCCCGTGGGGGAGCGGAGCCGCCGCGCCGCGCTCCCGGAGAGGCACCGTGCACCGCCGGGCCGGGGGCCGGGGAACGGGGACCGGGGGTCGGGGGGCGAGCACCGGGGCTCGGGGAGCAGGGCCCGGCCCGGGGGAGCCGCCTCAGCCCCTCCTCGGCCCGGCCCGGCCGCTCCCGGCGGCGCAGTTCCCCCGGCGGGCGCCGCCGCGCTGCTTTGGGGAGGGAGCAGGGGGCTCCGTCCCCGCCGGGGCTGCGCCCCCCCGCCGGCCCTGCCCGCCCCCAGCGGGGGCTCCGGGCTCCGCAGGGGGGCCCCGGCCCCGCCGTCCGCGCCCCCCCGCCCTGCGCCGGGGCAACGGGAGCCGGGCACGGGCCGGTCCCCGCCGCCCGCCGCCGCCGGTGCGCAAAAATCCCGGGCACGTTTTGCGCACCGAGCCCCAGCGGTGGGGCCGCCCGGCCCTGCCCGAGCGCAGGGCTGGAGGGGCGCCGGCTGCCGGGGGCAGCGAGGGGGGACCCTTCCCCGTCGGGACGCGGCCCCCGTTTCCCCGGTGGGAGCGAGGGGACAGCGCGGGGGGGGGCGGGAGAGAGGCCCCCCCAGTCCTCCCCCCTGCCGCTCGGAGCCCGGAGGGCAGCGGGGGGCGCGGGGCCGGCCCCGGAGCTGCGGGGGCGAGGAGAGGAGGAGAGGGGGCGAGGGGCCGGGATCGCCCTGGAGCTGTCGGGGGCTCTCTCGTGGCCCGGCTCGGGGCGGCGGGCGGTGCCGGGCCCGGCACGCTCCCGGCGGGCTGATAAGATAAAAGCGTGCCAAGGGGTGGGTGCGGGCGGGGGGGCGCACACGCTGCCCGGCCGGGAAATCCCCATTGTCTGCCGGCCCTATATATAGGGGCCTAACGGCAGTCGTGTGCCGGCCGCGCAACCTGTCCTGCCCGCGCTCGACGGCACGGCTCGGCTCGGCACGGGAGAACGGGAACCGCAGCCCCTCTCCTTCCCCGCAGCCTCCCCCCGGGGCGCGCAGGTAAAGCCGCCGCCGGGGCCGCGCAGAGGGGGCCGCGGGGCCGGCTCCCCCCGGCCTTAACGCGGGGCTTGGCTTTGCAGGATGGCCCCGCAGAGCCAGTGCCCCCCGGGCGAAGGGCAGCCCTATTTCGGCGGCCCCCCCGCCGCCGCCCCCGCCGCCTCCTCCCCGGCCGCCGGCGGCCCCGCGGGTGCGGGCAGCCGGGGCGCGTCCCCTGCGCGCAGGAAGGGGAAGGCGCGGAGGGGCCGCGGGAAGGCGCGCAGCGAGGGGCTGCTGGGCAAGCAGAAGCGCAGCCGGCGGATGAAAGCCAACGACCGGGAGAGGAACCGCATGCACCACCTCAACTCCGCCCTGGACGCGCTCCGCAGCGTCCTGCCCACCTTCCCCGACGACGCCAAGCTCACCAAGATCGAGACGCTCCGCTTCGCGCACAACTACATCTGGGCGCTCACGCAGAGCCTGCGCCTGGCCGAGCAGAGCCTGCCCGAGCCCCCCCCGCCGCCGCCCCCCGCCGCCTCCCCCGGGCCCTGGGGCTCGCCCTGCCCCGCCGCCCCCGCGCCCCCCGCCGCCTTCCCCGCCTTCCTCTGAGCCCCCCGCGGCTGCTTTCCCCCGCTCCTGCCCTCCCCCGGCCCCAAATCGCGGCCGGAGGGGGCTCCCCGCGCACTTTCCGCGCTGGGCACCGGGGGGGGGACCCGCGGGAGCCCTGCGCCCCCCGGCCCGGCCCGGGAGCGGTGGGCAGGCGGCCCCAAATCACGGTTTTGTACTCGGAAACGGTAAATTATATTAATTTGTCGCTATCGGTATTTATTGATTGTAGTTCGTAACAAATATATATTTTGTATATAAGAGTATTTTTGGCAGCGGTGGTCCGGCTGTTTGTACCGGGGAGGGGGGGCCGCGGGCGCCTTCTTTTTCATTCGGAAGGAGAGGGGAATAAAGTGTGTCGCGGTCAGACCTGGGCAACGCGGCGATTTGGGGTTTGTTTGCTTGTTTTTCGTTTTGTTTTCCCGAGGAGCGCTTTCAAAATCGCGCGCAGCCCGCAGCGGAGGCTGCGCTGGGCTCTGCGGGGGCTTGCGCGGAGCCGGGGGCTGGGGGACCGGGGGCAGGGGCGGCTCAGGGGGGCCCTGCGGCCGTGCGCCCCCCGCTACCCACCTGCGCATCTTGCGCCGTCCCCTGTGCGCCTTTCCCCGCGGGGCCGTGGGACCCCCTCGCCGCTGGATTTTCAGCGCCCTGGGGTCATTTCGGGGCTGGCCCGGCCCGACAGCAGCCTCCCCGAGCGGGGGGAGGCCGGAGCGGTTAGAAACGCAGGAGGTGGGGAGAGAAACCCCACCCGCGCAGCCCCCAGGGGACGGGGACGGGGGGCTCCCGGGGTCTCAATTTGTAGCTGCAGATTTACGGCCGGGCCCCCTCCCCTCCCGGGGAGACAAAGCGGGCCGCGAGGCCGCGAGCCCGTTGTGATGCTAATTGTCCGCAGCCGAGCCCGTTCGCCGGCAGCGAAGAGCCGCAATTGAGGCAATTTGTAGGACAAAAGAAATTTGGGTACGGGAGACAACGGCGCGCGTCCCCCCCTTAAAAAAAAAAAAAAAAAAAAAAAAGGAAAAAAAAATCAAAAAGCTCCGAGACGGGGGGGGTGGGGTGGGGAGCGCAGAGGGTGCGGGGACCCGGGTGCGGGGGTGCGGATGGGGGGGATTGGGGGGATTGGGGGCTCTGCTCTGCGCGGGGGCTGCGCGGGGCGGGCGCTGTCCCGGCGGGCCGGGCGCTCTCCCTGGTGCTGAAGGCGGCCGAGGAGGGGCCGGGCCCCGTGGGGCCGGGGGCGATCGGAACCCCACGCGTGGGCGGCTGCCCCGCCACGGCCCGCGGGGATGTGCCCGGGGGTCGGGAGCAGGCGGCGTGGGGAGGTGGTGGGATTCCTGCCCCCCGCCCCGCTCGCCGGCTCAATTGCGTATTGTTGGCGGCGGAGAGAGGCTGCGTGTGTGGTCACAGCGAGGGGAAAAGTGGAAATCGTCCCCAAAATCCCCTGAAAAAAGGTGATGGTTTGGGGGATGAAATAATGTAGTGTTTTCTGCTGTCGGTGCCTCTCCTTGGTGGTCCTACATCGCTTCGTCTCACCTGCGTGTGTCCCGGGACTGCAGGTGGTAACTAGGCAGCCCTTCTGTCTGCAGAAGTGACGTTTGGGGAGAAATTCCCAAAGGAAGCTCAGGGGCTATATGGTCAGGAGACAGGGCCCTAAAAGCCCCACGAGCAGCAGGTATTGCCAAAGCCCTAAGAGGTGACTCCAGGTACCTCCGCACCTCCAGACAACAGGCACTTCCATGGGTTAAGGACATGGTTCAGTGGGTGACATTGGTGGTAGGGTGATGGTTGGACCAGATGATCCTGAAGGTCTTTTCCAACCTTAATGATTCTAGGATTTTCCTGCCTTGCAGAGCCTTTTGGCTGGAGGCTCAGGATGCCGCTGCTCTTCTGGCGGCAGGGCTGCATGTCCGGGGGGGGGGGGGGGGGGGGGTCGGATTTACTACCTCTGGAGAACTAGTGACTTCTTTAGGGGCTTGAATGCTTTTTTTTTCCCTTTGCCTCCACATTATTAGGTTAATCGTTGCTTGAACTGGTTGCTATGGTTTTGGCAAACCCATGGAAACTTGATAATGAAGACTGAAAGACTCCTTTTCCATTTATCTTTTCTCTGTGTTTAGTGCATGATGGTCTCATTTCTCTTGGCGGGGCTGTCCCAGCGCCAGCGCCCTGCCTTTATGGCCAGGGCTGCTGCAATGAGCGGCCTCCGGGCTTTTTGATCTGGCAGAAACAGGTGGCCACAGGGCTTGTGCCCTCGCATGCTTGGGGAGAAACATGGCCCACGCGCTGCCAGATGTGCTCGCCTTTTTAGTTTTGCAGCCGGAGGAGACCCCCATGGCTACAAGCCGATGTTTCCTTGGGTTTAGGTCTCCTGCTTGGACAAGAGGATTTTTGACCATGCAGTTCCCAAATAGCATCCCTCGCCTCCAAGAAGGGAGAAAACTTGGGGAATTCCACCCCCCCCCCCCGGGGCAGCACTTTTGACCTCAGGCTCCTCTCCGTGCTCTGGGGGCGGTTTTACGCACGCTGCCCCTGTCCTCCGGCTCCGTCCGTGCCTGGCTGGCTCACTCCCGGGGCTGGGATGCTCCTGAGGCCAGGATGCTCCTGGGGCTGGGATGCTCCTGGGGCTGGGATGCTCCTGGGGCTGGGATGCTCCTGCGCAGATCCTCTCCTCCCAGCTCCCGCACCGCCTGCACGTTTTGGCGTAGCCGCGCTCGCCGGGGAAGAAAAGGCGAAGAATCGGGATTCTTTCACATGGCCAGCGCTCAAAAGTCTGCCTTCCCCCCCCAGCCCCTCACAGCTATAATGACAATCCAAAGAGTTCCTGATAGGGTTTTAAAAGATGCTTATTCATTCACCGTCCACCAAGCATGAAAATCCAGCTCATTTGTTCATTTGTTTCCATTCTCCGCGCAAACGACCCCACAGGGGCTGGAGCCTGTTGCCGCAAACTTGTCACTCACACTTTTAACTTCTTTTTGTTGTACTCCTCTTTATTTCATTCTTCTGGGTCCCCACCTCCGCCACCACCCCACCCTCTCCTCCGGTCACAAAGGCAAGTCTGGGAATCTCTTTAAAGCCGCAGTGCCCCCTTTTAAAGCCCATACACAAAGCAGTGGCTGAAAGGAGATCACAAGTTTGCGTGAGGGGGAAACGCCGTCTGGGCCAGGGGCTGCACACGACGGGGAGGGCGGGCGGGGGCCGGCACTGGAGGTTTCGTACGGCAGACGAAAAGGGCAAATCAATGCATATTTGCATCCGGAACCGGGCTGCGCCACGTTGGCTAACCCCAGAGCAGGTCCCACTTGCTTACCAGCCTTTGGGAAATGCTGGGCACCAACCCATGGAAGCCACCAGCTCATCCCCATCCCTGCCTCTCCATCCCCAGATGGGTCCTTTCCTCCGACCAGACCTTGCGCCCGTGGGGCAGGGGAAGATTAATGGGGCAGGTGCTCGGTGCTGAAGCTGGCCCTTTCCCTGATAAGGTGGGAGCCGAGATAGCGCTGGGTCAACACTCACCGCGGCGCGGCGGCCACCTGGAGCTGCTGCTGGAGCCACCAGAGGGTCTGCAAGGAAGGGGAGGACATGGGGGACAACATAAGGGGTCCTTGCGTTTTGGGTCCACCCCATTGTCCCTTTGGTTGGGAGCGACAATGTGTGTCTGACCGTGGGTTACATTAACCCCTCGTGTGCATGAGCAGCGAGCAAAGTGGGCTCGGGGAGCTCAAGGACATCACAGCAAGGAGACCTCCCCCAGCCCCGGGGGTCTCCTGACCTTGTGGCTCTGGCAATGATTTATCCCTGACACGGTGCTCGTAAACCTGCCAGGGCGCACCGCTGGGGGCCCCGCTCCCGGCCGGACCCGTCTGCTAGGGCAAAGCCAAGGTTTCAGCCTCCCCCGCTGTTAATAATTCCCGAGGGAGCGCGGCGCTGCCATTTGTCACCTCTCCTTCCAAACCCAGCTGCTATTTGTGCGCCCCCCCCTGCTGCATCTTCTGATGCCCAAATGTGCAAGAGGGGAGCCATGCGTGCGCTGATGGGTGTGCAGCGCTCCTGCCGTCAACCAACTGCTTTAGGCAGCAGAGCCCAGGGATAAATGTGATAAAAATAGGAAAAGGCACCTGTTGCTGGAAAAAAAACAATCCAGGCTTCTGAGAAATTTTGGGGGATTTGAGTCAAACCACTCATCTCCTGCTCCCATTCACTTGCCCTCTCCCCATGCTTGATTGCATGGCCACCAAGTGACCCCCTTTGTCCCCTAATTGCATTTCCCTCCCCTTGTCAGCCCACGATGAAAATGCCATGGGATGCTCTGTGCCCGTGCCACCTCCTCGTCCTTTGCACCAGGGGGTTCTCGTGGGGCCATGGTCCTCCCGCAGAAGCCGCGAGCAGCTCGGGGGGCTCGGCCAGGAGGTGGTGCTGCCCCCGCACCCGCCGGGCTGCGAGTGATATTAAATGACAAAAAGCAGTGGTTTGGGGTTTGTTTTATTTTAAAAGCTCACCATATGACTGGGTAAGGTAAAATTATTTGCGGCAAACAATGGAGTTGATAACTTTTTCCGTTCTTAGCTTTCCTGTGAGTAAACATCCATTCTTTTTACTTTTCACAAAAAAAGCGTTTGGGCTCTGAGCGTACAGCGGCCAGTATTGTTTCCATCCTGACTGGGTGCCTCCCAGGCTGCGGAAGATTTTTCCTGTTGCCTGCCCGAATTTGTGATACACTAAGGGCAGCGTTGCCTTTCTCCGCCCGTGCTCGCACGAGAAATCCTGACCCTCGGTGAAGGGCAGGTGGAAGCGCCCCGATGCAGTGCTGACGGACAGATGGACAGATGGACAGAGCGACACATGGTGCTGCAGCCCGACGCAGGGGAGCTCCCCGGCTGTGCCTGGTGGGAGCTGCAGGCCCACAGCTCCTGCCCCAGGAGGTTTGTAGTGCCTGGGAATGGAGCTGAGGAAAGGTGTGGCCTCGCTTTTTAATTTTTTTCCCTTTTCCCTCTCCACTTGGCCGAATCCCTTGCTCACGATGGGCTCCGTGCATCCACGAGACCAACGGCACCCTGCGCATCACCCTTTCCCCCACCTCCCCTGTTCCTATTTTTCACATCCCCCGATGGCACTAAGGATTTGTGCACCTGGGCACTGGCACACGAAGCCGTCCTGCTCACGTGTTTTGGCCACACTTCTTTTCGCTTGCCGGGCCCTCGCTTTTCTTTCCCTTCACGAAGAGCCCAGAGAAGGGGGTGGCTGCAAGGGGGGCCGTGCTTCCCGGCTGGCGGCAGGAAGACGGGGCTGCCACCGGGCTAAAAACGGGCCCGTGAGTCACCGCCAGTGGCTGCCTGGTGCTCTGGAAGGGGAGCGGGCAGGAGGAGGGAGGAGAGGAAGCCCCGGCGGCGCAGGAAGCAGCCCGCCGTGCCGCCAGGGAGCGGCCCGATATAGATGTTTCCTGGCCCCAAGGTCCCCACGGTTGCGGGGAAGGGGACCGGAGTGCTGTGGGATGTGTTCCCACCACCGGAGAGCCGAGCTGCCCGCACTAGCTGGCCTTACACAGCGCGGAGAGGTGCTGTCCCTACAGGTCAGGTGCCTGGGCCAACAGCGCACAGCATTGGCATCACATTTCTGTTAAAATAGACATTGGCACCCCCTCCTAACACTCAAAACTCTTTATATATGGCTTTACATGGCCCTGCCGATGGATCCCCACCATGTCACCCCCATATGGGGCCATTCACCATGTCCAGAGGCCACCTGTGCCCTGCTGAGCCTCATCCCCATGTGCCCAAGGAGGTCCTGCGCCTTCCAGCCATTCCCCCTAAGTACTTTAATCCCCCCTCCCTCTTTTTCTGTAGCTCCACTGCCGCCTTTGTGACCACGACAGGTATTTTAATTCCCAAAGAAAGAACAGGCTCTGGGAATCAAAGTGGCTTTTTAGAGCTTCCCGGAATTGCAGTGGCCAGAGGCTAATAAAAACCCGGGTTATGATGTGCCGCGGAGGCTGAAGCGCAGAAAAAGGGGGGGCATTCATAGCAGGGCGATCCCAAATGGAAAAAACAGGGAATTTCTGCATACCTGCTGCAGGCTCAGCTACGCAAAGCATGCCAGGAGCAGCAGCACTGGTGAGGAAAGGGCCAGGCTTTGGTGTTCTAGGGGCCTAGGAGGGACCTGTAGGGGGATCTGGCACTCGTGCCCATGTATGTTGTGTTTCCATCACATTAATTTCATTTATGGGCCTGATCCTGCTGCTGCAACCTGGTTAGTACAGGGAGACTACCCTTAATGGTGCTGAGCAGCCTCACCTGTGGCCTCCCCACACCAGAGGCTCTATTTAAGGTGGGAAATGGCCTGAATTTGGGGAGGAAAGTGACTTCTTGCTCTATGGGTGGGGTGCTGGCTGTGCCAAGGGGCTCTTCTTTCTGCTCCCCTTTACCGTTTTCTGAGACTAAAGCTCAGCCCTTGAAGCTGTTCCTGCCTGTTGGCTATTGTGGCATGAAAAGAATGCTGCTTTTTCCCTTCCTCCTCCCAGCTGGGTGCTCTTCATACTGGGAGAGCCACTTGGGTAAGGGACCAGGCTGATGGGCAGCCCCTCATAAGCACCCCCAATTTATGCACCACTGAACAGCCATGGGAGGTTTCCAGTAGCTCTTCCTCCATCCACAATGCCGTCGGGGCTTGTCAGGTGGGCAAGGAGCTGTGCTTTGGAGATGGGACGTGGAGGTGAAATAAGGTAACGCTGCCTGCTGGGGCAGCACATCGAGTTGCTAAATTACCGTGGGTTAGGACATTCCCTTTAATGCAGGAGATTTACAGCCCATCAGTTCCCATAACAGCCTTTCCAGAGCCTCGGAGTGCAGCCGTGCGTGTACGGGAATAGGCTTGCTTGGGAAAAAAATGTTTTGTTCTACCAAGAACCCCAGGGGCTACTTATTTTTTTCTATATATTTTAGGACATGATATTTTTCTATATTCTGCTCCTGGTTTGTAGGAAATCTGGCACGGGATGGAGAACATCGCCTGGCTGCACTTGGCGAGGCTGAGCGCGCCTCTCCTGGCACGGAGCAGCCAGGCAGATCCACGGAGCAGGAGCTGCTGCAGGAGGGATTAACCACGAAAATGCACACAAAGTGCAGGCAAAACAGCACTAGGGACATCAAAAATAATGGTAGCAGAGCCGTTTGTGAAGAAGTGGCTCGGCACCGAGCTGTGGGATCCCCCTAAAACCCAGCTCATCCTCGTTTGGGACACAGTGACAAGGACAGGCAGCGAGGGGCCGCGGGGCAGGTGCAGGGTGATGTGACATATGTTAAACAGCCCCGAGGAGCCTTTCAAGCCTCCCTTGTTTAAGAAATAAAAAAAATAAATAAAGAAAAAAATCCCCGTCTTTCTCCCTGTATTTAATGCATCTTTGTACGGACGCTAATTCCTCAAGTATCCATGCCGGGGTTGACTTTTAGTATGTTTGTCCAGGCAGGCTGCCAGCAAGCGGCTCCGACACGGCTCCCAAGCTCTGACATTTGTTAACGGCGCCGTAAATCACGGCAGCTCTTTGGGTAAGGTTTTTTTCCTGACAAAACAGTGGAGGGGAGAGAAAGGGAGAGGAGACCACAACAAAATGCAAAGGGCTTATTTAACGTGGGGAAGAGTGAGCGGCGTGAAGGAAGCAGATGGGGACAATGTGGGAAATGTCCAGTTCCGTGCGCTCTGCTCCCCCCCGTGTCCCCTGTTGATCAGTGGCCGATGGCTGGAAGAGGAGAGACAGCCCAAGGTCAGTGTATTTGGCTGAGGAAGGTGGTGAGGGTTGGCTGGTGGTGGAGAAACCTGCTGGGATTTAAAGGTCTTTGGGGGAAGCGTCAGACGGTGCCGGTAATGGTGTAATTATAACCCTAATATCCCCCGTACTGACCCCTGGCATATTTGGGGGGAGGATGTGTGACGTGGCCCCTTCATAACTGGGTGAAAGACTGTGGGGGAAGAGCTCAGTGTTTCTGAACCAGAAGCATCACCCCAAACCAGTCCCCCCCTCAGCAGCACCACCTCTCCCCGCACCCCCCCACCACGGGGTGCGCATTTATTTATCCCTCCCTGCCAGCCTTCTGCCTCCCCTCTTTTCCCCCAGCTTATTTATGGCCATCGCCTTTCAGCTCCCGGCCGCCGCAGCCTGAACTTGGCCATTGTGCGCGGCTCGTCGCCGGGGCCATCAATCTGCGGGGCCAGCGTGCGGCCTGGTGGACTTCCCGCAGCCCCATCAATTTCGCCCGTCGGGGCGTCGCTCCGGACGTGGGGCAGCTGCACTTGTGTCACTGGTGGCCTCCGAGCACCGCTGCGGGTGCCGGGTGGCCTCGGGGAGGTGCCCCGGGGGCTGGAGGAGCAGCCCCTCCGCTCCGATGGGTTTGTTGGGAGCAGAAAAATGTGACCTACAGTTGTGCCCTTGCTCTGCTCCTTCCTCCTCCTTTCTTCCTTCACCTGGAAAAAAAATCCCGGCACTGGAGACCCATCTGGAGAAGTCCTTTAGGAGGGGAAGGCCATAAATTTCCTTCTGGCTCCCCGACCTTTGCGGGAGCCATGTGGAGGGAGAGGAAGCGTCTTCCCGGGGCGGTGACATTTAGGACGGGGTCTCCCCTGGCTGGGCCAGATGTTTTATAGATCTGCAAAGCCGGGCTGTCGGTGGTGAAAGGTGCCCACGGCTTTGTATTGAAGTCAAGGATGTTTGGGTGAGGTTAAACTGAGAAAAGCTGCACGAAGCTGGTCTGAGGGGCAAAGCGGGGTGGTCTGGTTAAAGCACAAGGCTTCCAGCCTGAGACGTAGTGGCTCAGGGTTTATCTCCACCACTGAGACCCCACATGTCCTTGGGCACATTCCTTAACCCATCTCAACTACCTGCATGGGTAGGAAGAGTGGTCGAGGCAGACTTGCCCTGTGCGTTTCCATTTGCCTGTTACACAGCACATCATTTCTTTTGAAAATAACATAAAAATTGGAAGTACTGTTCCCCAGAGTCTGAAGGGGGGGAAACCAGGGGTCTTCTCCCAGCCTGAGCCACCCTGCCATCGCACCAGCCGCTCCCCAGCACAGCGCTTGCATTTTGGCACAGCCTGAGCCCAGCGCTGAACAATCCCTGCTTTCTTCCCGGGGTGAGAGCAGGGCTGCCCCGGCTTCCCAAAGGGAGATTTATGAGGTGTTCAGCTGCAGGGGACGCAGCCTGACGCTGACTGCCTCTTCCTCCCCTGCTCAGGGGGAAAGGGAGGCCGAAGGCACTGTGCACGGGAAGGGCTGAGCCCCAGACCGCACAGCAGTGTCCAAATTCTTCCTGCTCTGGGCAAGCAGCGCAGCACCACTCGCGAGAGATGGGTTTCATAGCTAAATGTTGTTTTCTAGCAGCGGGGTGTGAGTGAATGTTTTATCACTTAACCCAGGGCTTCCCCCCTCCTTTCCAGGAAAACCAGGCACGTCCTGAGGTGGTGCGTGTTGGCAAGGTGCCACGCGGTGCCACTGCAGCGTCTCTGAGAGCAGGGCACAAGGCTGTTTCGCTGCTGATCCTGGTAAACCTCAGCACCTGCTTGAAGGAGGAGCGAGGGGTGGAGGTGATAAATCAGCTGGAGTTGATAAAACACCACACCCTGGTCACCATGCTGTGGGGCTTTTTGGTTTTTGGGTTGTTTGGGGGTGCTGTGGCTTCAGGATGTTAAATATTTCTTTAGGGATCCCCAAGGGGAGGCGCAAAGTGACCAAGGAGGAAGATGGGGAGTTCTCAGAGCACTACAGGTGGGAAGAGCCTGCTCTGTGTCTGGAAGGGCTTTTCTCTGAAGGAGACTTCCCCTCCTCCCTAGGGAGGACCTGTGGGTGCCCCCAGCCCACCCCCTGCAGCTGGAAGCTGAGACATGAGGTAAGATGCACCCCAAAACCCATGTCAGCCCACGTTGCCTCCCTGCAGCCACAAGGAGCATCACTGGTGCAAGTTGCTAGCCGCTGCTTTGCAGGCAGCTCTGCACCTGTTTCCCCACAAGGGTTTAGAGCATAATAAAGGGATATAAATACTGCAGTGACGCTCACATGGGCCAGCTTACAGCCCTGGCACAGCCCATCAGCTGTGCCTTCATAGGCACCATCCTTCGGGGAAGTCAAATCAAGTCCCTCAGCCTCATGGCACCAGGGAGGAATGGCTGAGATTGCGTTTATTTTATTTTTTCTTAGGGGAGGGGGAAGAAGCCTCAGTATTGTTTGACATATGTGCTTATAGAAATGTGCATCAGTGCCAGAGAGAGGCTCCTGGGGCTGCAAGAAACCTCTCTGCAGGCCTGCAGAAGCAGCAGGTTGTGTTTTGGCCAGCTGTATGGAAGCCATGGGGCACTGCAGAGGAAAGGGAAGCCGGGGGTTGCAGCATTATGTTTTTTTTGCCTTTCCAGCATCCTGGTGGTGAGAGGGTCCTGGTGTCTCAGTGCTTGGCTTGGGGGAGCCGTCCTGCACCACTTCCTTGCAGCGAAGATGCTGGCTTTGCAATCAGGAGGGGGACAAAGCAGCCCTGGTGCTGTAGCATTGCCTGTGCTGGTTAGGTTAAAGGGGAAAAGTGTGCCCATGGGCAGCCTGTGCTGAGATTCAGCGTGGTCCCAAGGGTGGCCCTGACTGCTCCCTCCAGCACAAGCCCCTAATCCTATTTTTTGAAGTCACCCTTGCTTGGCTGGGTGACGACCGTGACTTCACAGGGAAGGATTAGGCCAGCCCAGAGCAACAGGTGCTGGTGGCCGCAGCTCCCCTCTGGCTCACGGCCCCGGCGCGCTCTCGACTCTCTCCAGGGAAGGATTCTTTTTCCAGGAGATGGCAGCAGCTTTTCGGAGCTGGGACTGCGTTTCCAGCCTGTTCCTGAGGACCAGGAGCTGGGATGCAGGAGGAAGGGGGACAAGGGGGAGGCCTGGGGATCTGCAGCAGTGGCTCATGGCAAGTCCATCCCCAGCAATGCTCCTGGAGAAGTTGTGTGTGCCTTCAGGGCTCCCCCGCCTCACAGGAGACATCGTTAATGCTTGTGGTTAATTTTTTAACGGCCTTCTTTAGGGATTTTCTCTTCTTGTACACATGAAATGTTTGGTAACTTTACAGAGCAACAGTTCTCTGTGCGCCCCAGAGCTTTTTCCCCAAGGCACACGAGTGCTTCCTAAAGGTGTACGTGGGAGCCAAGGGCTGGAGGCACTGATCCTGTCACCAAGCTGCCACACGGCTGTTCAGGCAGGAGGAGAGCTCACTTCCCTTCTAGCTGGGGAAAAGCATGTTGGCAGGAGAGCCATTGGGCCCAGGTCTGCTGGGAGGACAGGACTTAGGCTTTGCCCCCAAAGTAGCCCAGAGGAGGGAGATGGAGCCCAGTGATGGGGCTTCCTACAGAGAGCTGGGTGAGCCCAGCATTTAGGGCAAACTGGGCTGCTGAGAAGAGCTGAAACTTTCCAAGCTTCTGCCCAAACCAGCCTCCCAGGGAGAGCAAACCCCCAAATTCCAGGGAAGAAGTTAAAAAGAAAATAGCACGAGGATTGCATTTTACGGTGAATTCTTTAGATCTCGGTGCCACTGAGCAATCTGTTTGCTCAAAGCACAAAACGGCGCTTGCATCCTTCATTCCCGTGAGTCCTTTGGGGCCTGGGGAGCGGTATTTTGGGAAACAATGTGGTGCTCAAAGCTTCACCAATGCTACGTTCGTTTGAACTGCAGCTTCAGCCCCTGGGCACAAAAAAAAAAACCTCTGAGGCTGCCCCAAAGCCTTCCAGCACAAAGCAAAGGGGTTTCGGGAAAGCAAACGGGAAATGCTTTGGAAATCGGTCACAGCGGTTGGCGTTTGCTGTCGCCGGGTTCCTCCTGGCATCCCTTGGGGTGGTTGTGGCCTTGGCTGAGTAAGGAGCTCTTGCACATGGTGGAAAACTCAGCTGTGTTTCAGGGTGGAGATTTTGGGGCCGTATTGCTTCGTGCTTCTGTTTTCTGATGGTGAGCAGACCCCTGACTCCCCTGGCTCTGAGGTGAGCTCTGTGTGTGGGTCTCTGCCATCCAGGACCTTGCTTGTTTTCCCCCACCCTTCGCCTTCCCAAGTGCAAGCCCTCCACAAAATGGGAGGGACACCCGCTCTGTGCTGCAGCAGCCCCATCGCCTGCCGTGGCCCTCCTCCTCTTCCTCCTGCCCTGTCCCACCAGTGCCTCTGCAACATGACCAGCTCCCCCAGCTGACGCTTTCTGGCCTCATGGCTTTTCAAGCGTCTCCAAAGACAGCTGGAGGCTCTCTGGGCTGTGGAGACATGCGCTGTTCATAAATAAACCCTGTCCATCAGTCCCTCTGGGTGCCTGTCTGCTGCCCGGGTCCCTGGAGGGGGGAGGAAAGGGGCTGTGGGGTCAGCAGAGGGTTTGTCCCCAGCAGGGTGCCCAGAGCGTCCCTGCCAGGGTGTTGCACCCTTCCTTGGGCATTTGGTCTCATCCAAATATTGGTCTTGTTGTTGGAGAGCGTAGGTTTTGGAAATCCCTGCGGATGTGAATGGGATAAATCTTAGACATGGACCAGGAGGGGTGTGAAGGGAGGTGGAAGTTACCTGCACCATGACTGTGCCCTTCCATGGGTCAGCCCCTGGTGTCTTACGAGCTCAAAGGCTTTTTGTGCATGTGTGGGCAGTCATCTAAGCTCTTTGTGCCTCTGTTTTCCTTTCTGTGAACAAAAGGACAATGATAGGGACGTTCCCTTACAAGGCTCATGGAGGTGGGAACTCTTAGAGCTGTTGTAATGAGCCTCGTTCAGAGCCCTGCCTCCAGTACCCGCCTGTGCAGCAGGAGGCGTGATCTTCAGCATGCCAGGTACAAAATGGAGGCAGTAGTTGGGATTTGGGGTCACTGCACATATCTGTGCCTTTGATAAGGAGTGCAACCCCCTGCTTTTTAAGCAGGCAGTGCAATCCGGGTGCCTAATTATGTTTTGTTCAAAAAGGATTAAGTGGGAAGGGAGCAGCTCCCTGGATTTTGACAGGGGGTTGCCAGGAGCCAGTTTGCAAAGCAAGGAGAGACAAGAAACCGAGGGACAGGCGCTGGCGAGCTGCTTGCAGAGGGCAGGGCATAAATATACAACAAAGGGCTTTGGTGTCAGCAGCCCTGCACCTTCCTGATGCCACTGGCTGGCACGAGCGGGGAAATGCAGCCAGGGAGCTGTGCTGAGCAGGGCTGGAGGGCGTGTGGGTAACATAAGGATGAGCCCAGACATTCAGCAGGCTCCTGTGGCCCTCTGTCCATCTGCACTGGGCTTGCTTTGTGGCCCTGACTGGCCAAAGCAGGTGGCACTTGCATGGCCCTGATGTCTGCTAAGCCTCAGGCAGAGCCTGGAGCTGCCAGCTCCTGCCTTGGCTGCCCACACAGGACTGTGGCCATCCTATAAAGGTGCCCTGCTTGTCCTGGCTCCTCCCCTGGCAATTTACAGTGACGCCTGCTGTGTGCTGCCCAGCTCATCGTGCCCATCTCACACCGGGATAAGTGCAGCAGTTGCAGTGTCCCATATGTTTCACTGGGGCAACGCTGCTGTCCCCAGGTGCTCCCCTTGTACCTCTTTTCCCATCCCCTCTCCAGGTGGGAGCAAAACCTCCAGGCTAACAGGCGCGTGCTCAGGACAGGCTGTTGCAATGATGTTGATTCCCCCTGTACTCGGCTCTGGTGAGGCCGCACCTCAAGTACTGTGTTCAGTTTTGGGCCCCTCGCTACAAGAAGGACATGGAGGTGCTCGAGAGAGTCCAGAGAAGGGCAACAAAGCTGGTGAGGGGTCTGGAGAACAAGTCTTACAAGGAGCGGCTGAGGGAGCTGGGGTTGTTTAGCCTGGAGAAGAGGAGGCTCAGGGGCGACCTTATCGCTCTCTACAGGTACCTTAAAGGAGGCTGTAGCAAGGTGGGGGTTGGTCTATTCTCCCACGTGCCTGGTGACAGGACAAGGGGGAATGGGCTGAAGTTGCGCCAGGGGAGGTTTAGGTTGGATATTAGGAGGAACTTCTTTACCGAAAGGGTTGTTAGGCATTGGAATGGGCTGCCCAGGGAAGTGGTTGAGTCACCATCCCTGGAGGTCTTTAAAAGACGTTTAGATGTAGCCCTTAGTGATCTGGTTTAGTGGGGGACTTGGTAGTGTTAGGGCAGAGGTTGGACTAGATGATCTTGGAGGTCTCTTCCAACCTAGACGATTCTGTGATTTTTTTGCCATTGCTATTTTGAAAAATACTAACTTTCATAGCATTACTCATGGCAGCGCTTTGCTGATAACTTACCAAGCAGCAGCCTCTGGGGTTTCCATAGCTTGCTGCTATGGGCTGGGCAGGCTTCAGCTCCCATCGTGTGCGTGTCCAAAGCAGTTTGTGTGGATGTTGCAAAGCACTGCCATAAAGGTTGCAGGAACTTGGAGAAAATAGGGCATAAATAAAAGATTTAGGCTGAAAGAAAATAAGCCCAGCCTCTAAGTATAAGAAATCCCAGGTTTGCATCTGTCATTGCAAATCAATGCTGGCTTTGTCCACGGCAGGGTGTGGGGAAGGGCTGGGGGAGGCATCCGCGGGGGCTGCTCGGGCTTGCAGCAAGCTCAGGATGCTGGGGGACGGACAGACAGACAGGCTGACGGCTGTACTGGGGCCAGGAGCACAAAGCAGCGCTGCTCCCCGGTCTGCCAGCCATGTGAAATTCCTGGGATACGGAGGGTCTTTTGTGTGGGGATCAGCTGTCGGCCGGGTGCCTATTTTTAGGGTGGCAGATCCCGCACTATGCTAGGGGGAGGCTGAGGGCGAGAGGTGCACGGGGACGCTGGTGCACAGCTCGGGGCAAAGCTCACCTGCGATTCTGCGCCATGGATAGTGGTTTGTGGTGCCTCCGCTGTGTCCTCCCAGCTGGCTGGCTTCGTCCTGAGCGGAGGGCAGGGAGGGAGAAGGAAAGCCCCAAGGCTTTAATTTCTAGGGCGTTTGTGAAAATAGATGGCCTTGCAAAAAGGTTAAAAAAGAGATCTTTCCGTGTTCTGCTTGAGGGAAAGGCTGTGCGTGAGCACAGCTTGTATCAGACACCGGAGAGCCCAAGCCAGATGGTTGAGGATGTAGTAAACGAGGTTTCATAAACTCCACTGCTCCGCAGCTGTGTGCGGAGGCACACATTTTCCTGTGCAAGTGGCTCTGTGCTGCGTAGACGGACTTGGTCGTTAGGACCAGGTGTGTGGAAGTGCCTCTATGTGTGTAAATACAGCTTTTGGGGCTTGCTCACTTGTCTCCAGGCGTGACCTGAAGGAAGGCTTTGCTTAAATGTAGCAGTAGGCAAGTTGTTCACTGAGCAAAACCAGTCTTTTGTGTTATTTTTCAGCTATTTTTCACAACACTTTCTCCATGGATTTAGTTCACGGATCCATCACCTGTGCTGGTGATGCCGACGGTGAAGAAAAGAGCACAACTCTGGTCTCTGTGCAAGAAAACCTTGCAAATGTTCTGCTGGCAAAATGTCTCTGCCAACAGGATGAACGTTTGGCTTTACGTGTGCTGAGCTGCTCAAGACGCAGCTGAATTTCTTTAAACAAAAGGCATTTGTTTAAAAACATTTTGATGTAAGTGTTCAAAATGGACTCCCCCCTAGAAAGTGAGCATGTATGGAAGTGTCTTTATCTAAAGTGGGGTTTTCAGTTGCATGAGATTGAAATGTATGTGTTCCTTTCTCTTCTGTTTTTAATTTCAAAAATGTTTGTTTTGTAGTTAAAAACATTTTTTTTTTGTCTTTGTTCCAGCAGACAAAAAGAGAAAGCAAGTACACAGGAAAAACCCAGAACAATTCACCTGCCTCCAGAGCTGTCCCCGAACACTTTGAAGGCCCTTTCCTGTGGAAGGATGCTTTCTTTTGCACCGAGCTCCGATTATAAATTGGGTTTCTTGAAAAGGATTTCCTAACCAGGACAATTGCCTCGTCTCCTGATACTTCTGAACAGCCTCTAAAAATGCACGGCCAAAGGTCTGGGCAGATCAGGGTGTGATCAAGCAGCAATGTGCTGTTGTGCTGCGATTTGGAGAGCTGCTCATCTCAACACAGAGTGAAGGCAAGGAAGATTGCAATTGGTTTCCCTTGCTAACTACATTGGCTGCCTAGCAGGGCTGAAGAAAATCTAAGTGTTTTTTTCTTGTTCTTTCTGTATTATCCAGGCTGCAGTAATTTGTGCAGTAAGTGAGCCCTTG